>NC_142876.1:11760000-14260000 GCF_051225735.1 Oryctolagus cuniculus | reverse complement strand
TAATTGAGATTAGCTAAAATATTCCATCTTAATGAAGCAGTGCCGTGCATTTGTGGAAACACAGGAGTCAGTCTGTGAAGCTGCAGAGAAATGCTAACTTTTCCATAAGCAATTTCTACGTGGTTACTGCAAGTTTACCATTCAGAGGTCACTCTGTCTTTGTCATCTTCAGGTTCAGAACAATTATTTAAGGAGATGGTTTCTGTCTTGAAAGACAAGATGTAAACTACCACAGCATCTATTGAAAATTAATCAGGGAAGACAAAGGTAAATTGAATAACCTAGAGTTGTGATTAGTTTTTTCGATTAGAAGTTCACAGATTAGCTTTGCAGTCTCAGGTGTTGGATGAGAGTTTTATAGAATGAGAATGAGTTATAATACACTTGATGCAAGTGAAAATAAATATGAAAAATGGCGTGTCATGATGAACTTTAAAAAGTCATTGTATGCTTGCTATACTGAAAAAATAAAGCAGCACAATTAATTTAATAGATTGAATTTCTCACATATCCTAAGAAAAGGAAAAATCCAATACAGTATTACTTTTTTTTTAACTTGCATTGAAAGAGTGAAATTAAATTCAAATACAAATGAGCCCATGTGAAATGTTTGAATAGGAGAAACTGGAATTCCATTACAAAACCTTTTCAAGAATAGAGTAGGATGGTTATTTGTATTATCAAATTGTTGCTATTTTTATTGAAGTTGTGCAAAATTTCATGTAAACTATTTTTGAGGTTAAGAAATATCAGTGCTCTTTGTAGTTAATATTAGATAAATTGAAAAATGATGAACACTTACTACTCCATCATTTAGGACTTTGAAGCTACATGATTTTGTGAAGGCTCTGCTAAACTATCAAAATATAAGTAAAACAATATCTTTATACCTGTTTACCGAGTCTTCAAGCAGATTTAGATAACATATGAAATGTGAAACACTTAACAGCTACTTGCTCAAAATTTGTACATGAATTGCCCATGTCTTTAAGTTGATTCTAAAACTCCTGACAAGGCTTCCAGAAATTTACCAAACTGGACATGGACTCATTTCTTACCCCACAGTCTTCCCCTATTAACATGTTCCTACCATTCTAATTTTTTCTCATTTTAACCAATCTCATTATGTTTCCATGGAGACCTTGCCCACGCCCATTAAATTTTACACTTACTCCATTTTTGCTTCATGGTTCAAAGTATTCCACACCTAGCACACCCACCTCCACTGGCTGTTGCTAGATCTCTATTGTGACCCCAAACCTAATTCAGTATAAGCTATATCACACACCTCTTGTGTCTGCTCCGTTGCTGGTCTCCATAGCCAGAAAAAAGCAAATTTCCTACAACTACTCATCTTCATTGCTTGGCTTGACTTACAGGATATACTCACAAGGTTGTTATTTAATGGCTGAATAAAATATTAGACGTTTAGGTCACCAAGGAATGTGCGTTTGGAAAGGCCTATATGGTCTTCCTCAACTCAGAAGTCATGTGTCATCCCTCAAAGAGAGAATGCTGCCTTTGCTTAAGCAGTCCCAGCAATAGTCAGTAATTTGCAGTTGCTGGTTTCCTTTTGTTCTCCCTCGTATCCTGAGTTATGAACTATTATCTTTACACTTTCTAACTGTGTCCATTTTCAGGTTTCCTTTGTGAGTCATGACGCTCTCTCCTACTTGTATTTTCTGCTTCTCCTGTCCATAGACAATACAAAACCATGGTTTTTCCTTATATGAAAATTAACAATATTATCTCCTTGATATATTTAAAATATTTTGAAATACTAGACACTATTTTAGAGACCCTGTGATTTTCACATCACTGCATAGCTTTCAGCAAAGCCCTATACCTTATTGTCTCTACTATTGCTTAGTATTTTCCTTAGAGCAACTCCCCTTCTAAGCTTAAAGCCATTTATAAAGAAAACTTTCCACAATTACTGTATGTGAAAAAATATTTTCATTTATATTAACCAACTATAACTTGATGTTAACAGAAAAATCATTGAAAACTTGACAATAACATTAAATTCTAGCTGAGAAAATTTGTTGATGACACAAAAGGGGAGATTGCTCCTTATTAGAAAAAGTAGCAAATGCTACTGAAGTGTTAAAAGGCATGTTTCTGACAGAGTAGAATATTTACTCTGAGATAATTAAGAAAATTAAAAGAGAATTGAATAGGGAGCAGCTTTAGTAAGAGATTTAATATTATTTGGTATTCTGACATAACACTATGAATTAATTTGTCCTCTACATCTAGAGTTATTTTTATCACTTTTTCCATCTCAGCCTTTTCTGCCTCTTACCTGCATAGTGTGAAAGACCCTTGACAACTTAAATCTTTCCCAGTTATCCAGATTTAGCTGACTGGTGCCTGACATTCTAGTGCATTGCAATATTCTGAGTCTTTCTCTCTGTCTCTCTTTCTCTCTCTCTTTCATCTCATTTCACTTATTTTATAGGTAGAGTTACAGACAGTAAGAGGGAGAGACAGAGAGAGAGGTCTTCCTTCCATTGGTTCACCCCCCAAATGGCCGCAGCAGCCGGAGCTGTGCGGATCCGAAGCCAGGAGCCAGGAGCTTCTTCCTGGTCTCCCATGTGGGTGCAGGGCCCAATGATTTGGGCCATCTTCTACTACTTTCCCAGGCCATAGCAGAGAGCTCAATTGGAAGAGGAACAGCCTGGACTAGAACTGGTGCCCATATCGGATGCTGGTGCTACAGATGGAGGATTAACCTACTGCGCCACAGCGCCAGCCCCAACCAAATGTTTCTTATGCTTAGTGTTATTGACATTTTGTTTCAGATAATTGTTTGAGGAGATGTGTGTGTACACTGTAGATTATTTAGCATGATATGTGGCCTCTACCCACTAAATACCAATGATAATACCCGGTTGTTTGGAAAAGAACTAACCCCTGGCATTTTGTGAGGCAAAAAGACAAAGGCTTCTCATATTGAAAACCATCATTCTAAATAGAATGTAAAGTTTCCTCTGTGAAATCTCCCTACCCCCTTTCTTATTCTCTCCATACCCAAGTACCAGAATTCACTGGAGAAGAAATAAATAACTCCAAAGTCCTTATGGGTAACAAATAAATTATATTTGAAGGTAACACTCTTACAAAAATGAAACAAAATAGAGGAAAACACTCTAGTCTTTCTGATTTAGCATACAATGGTGAGGCTATTTTGATACCATAATCTGACAAGTACTACAACAAAAAGGAAAACTACCGACCAATATCACTCACACACATAGGTGCAAGACATTCTTAAAATTTTGTCAAGTGGAATACAACAACACAAAAGCTGAGATAAAACATTATGATCTGAATTTTATCCCAAAATGTGAGGTTGCACTAATAATTAAAATTCAACGTGTTGTATAATATTAACAAGATAAAACAATATAAAAGCCTTGTGATTTTATTTGTAGACATGGTAAAGATATTTGCCAAAATCCAAATAATTTCCCAAAGTCTCTCAACCAAGAAGGACTAGAGGAGAATTTCCTCAACCTGATAAAGTAACTTTATATATAAAGCTTTATTGTGTTTATTCCAGTATATTATATTAATATGCATTATATTTCATAGTATAGGCTATATTTTCTCCTATAATCAGGAAAATGACAAAGATCTTCACTCTCATTATTTCTGTTTAACATTATACAGGAGTTTCTGCCAATCCAACAATACGAAGTATTCATATTGGAAGGGAAGTAGCAAGTCTTTAATTATCGATGACTTCAACATCAATGAAGACAATGTAAAAGGATCTACAAAAATGCTGAGGGAATAACAAATGAATTTAACAATATTTCAGAATAAAAGATAACTATTTATAAAACATTGTTTATCTATATACAAGCAGAGATTAGTAAATATGCTTTCCATTGTTATAATGAAATACCTGAGACAGGCTAATTTATAAAGAAAAGAGGAACATTTAATTTTGGAGGTTGAAGTCCAAATAGCTTGCAGGGGCGGAGGGAGTGGTTATTATGATGAGCTCTTTGGCTGTACCACTTGATGGTACTTTGCCTTCTCTCTGCTGGAAGCCTGCTATACACGTGGCCTCATATGGCATTATGTGGCAAGGGACAGCAAGCGTGCACATAGATCAGTTTCTGTATCTTTGTATCTCCCTCTCGCTCTTTATAAATCCTCGATTCAGTCTTGGGGCCTTGCACAATTGGCTTTATCTAGCCCAATCACTACCTGGAGGACCCCACCTCTAAACATCATGTCCAAATCAAGTTTTCACTTAATGCCTGTGACATTTAACTCTGGAGATTAAGCTCCTGCATATGTTTGTGGAGACAAGCCATATGCAAACCATATCAGTAGACACAGAAATTTAAAGAAATAAGGACACTAATAATAGAATCAAAATATTGAAAATAGTTTGAAGTGCTGCTGTTATGGTAAAGAAGCAAAGCCTCATCCTGCAATACAAACATCCCACATGAGCATGGGGTCATGTCCTGGCTACTCCACTTCCAGTCCAGGTCCATGCTAATGGACTGGGAAATCACCAGCGTATGGTCCAAGTGTTTGGGCCCTTGTACCCGCTTGGGAGCCCTGGATGAAAATCTGGTGTCCTGGATTCCACTTGGCTCATTTCTGGACACTGTGGCCATTTGGGGAGTGAACCAGCTAATGGAAAATCTTTCCCTCTGTCTCTCCCTCTCTCTCTGTAACTCTTTCAAATAAATAAATAAACCTTTAAAAAAGAGAAAACACTTCAAGATTTCTTTTTAACTAAGGAAGTGTAGCATTTCTATCCTGAAAACTACAAAGTGTTTCTCAATGAAATTACAGAAGACCTAAATACATAGAGAGATATACCAAATTCATGGATCAAAATGTCATCAGAAATTCAATTTACTTTGGATAGGGAAGGATGAATAGGCAGACCACAGACAATTTTGGTGACAGTGAAACTACTTTGGACGGTAGATACTACACTGGTGGAGGCACATAATTATAAATGCACCCAAATCCATAGAATGAACACCATCTAGAGTGAGCCCTGATGTCAACTATTGACTTTGGAAAATAATGACATGCCAAATGCCATCATTTGAACCAAAATATCAGTCCGGTGGAGGATGCTGATAATCGGTGAGGCTTTGCTTGTGGCGTTCGGCAGATGTATAGGGAATTGCAGTGCTTTCTCAATTTTTCTATAAACCTAAAATTCTCCTAAAATTGAACATCCAAACAAAAAGGAAGAAAGAACTGTCATGCACACTATAAGGGAATTTATCAACAGTTTTTAATTCCTGTGGATTTTACAGAGAGAGATTATTGTAATCACTTGCAGTGAAAAATAAAGCTGAGAGATTATGTAAACTGCCAAGAATTACATAGCAAATCAATTGTAATTCTAGAATCAATCACATGCGTTCAGGTTTCAAAAGCCAAGATTTTATCCATGCAGATTCTCTTTCCCAGCTGAGCACCCTCTCCCTGGTTTCTTTTCCACTTCCCCAGCTTTTTCCGTTTTCTTTTCTGGAACCTCAGACATCATTGTTCAGAGACAAAACTGCTGTCATTGTTCTCAGTTCTAACTTGATCCACAAGATCTGTCAGATAAGAAAGCGATGTTTTACAAGTCTTATGGACGTTTGTTATGAGAAAGAGCTAACTGAATACTCATAAAGTCAAAAGATTATCACTGTCAAGACAGATGAATCACTTTGGATTACCATTACCCAAACAATTAGGTTTGTAAAAAGTTTCAAAATGTCAACTTCTGGTTAGAATAGAACATAAGTTTTAGTGACTAAAGGAAAAATTTAAAAGATGAAGAAATAAAGAGAAAAGTTGTCTAATTTTCCATTCTCCTCATTGGTATACAAAAAATGGTGCCCTTTGGTGAGCACAGTACACATGTCCATAATCTTTATCTGATCAATGTGACATATTTGTATGATTTTAAGGGATAACCTTTCAATACTGCAACACATATATACAGTATAAATTGATCAAATCAGATACTTTTTCCTCTCCATTCCCCTACCTTTTCTTTCTATTTGGAATCCACCAACTTCTCTCTTCCAGTTCTTTATACAGAATATAACACATTATTGTAAGCTATAGTCACCCTGTGCTGTGGACATGTTACTTTCATGTGTTTCATACCCCTTATCCAAACTCCTTCCACTTCACATCCTCCCATCCCTCACAGCCACTAGCAATCACTATTCCAAGTTCAATTAGGGTTTTTATGACATCTGTATACAGAAATAATTGAAGTGAAATCAATATATCAAAGAGATACTGGCACTCCCATGTTCACCGCAGCACTGTTCACAAAAACCAATATATGGAACCAATCTAGGTATTCACTGGTGGAAGAATGGATAAAGAAAATGTAGGATATGCATACAACTGAATATTATTTAGCCATAAAAAAGCACTTAATGCAGACATCTTCAGGAAAACGGATGTCCCTGAAGGTCATTACGTCAAGTGAAGTAAGTCAAACACAGACAGGCAAATTCAACTGCGTTACTTTTCTAGTGAATTTCAACTACCAAACAAAACAAAGCACAGACTGAGTTGATTACATGACAGAAATTTGTTGCCTCACAGTTCTGGAAGCTGGAACTCTGAGATCCAGCACTAGTAGCTTTAATTTTTACTGAGGTTGTGGGAGAAAGATCTCTTGACCTCTTTCAAGTCTGTCCCTTTAGTCTCTGAACACTCATCTTTTCTGATGTCTTCATATCATTTTCCCTGTGTGTATTACTGGGCGCAAATTTTTCTTCTTGCATGAACAACAGCCATATTGTAATACAGCTCTCCCTAATGACCTCGTTTTAACTTAATTACCTTAACAAAGACTATCTCCCAAAACTATCACATTATTATATACTGATAGGTTAAGACTATATCATAAAATATTAAGGGGAGAGGAGACCCAACTCAGCTCAGGACAGCTAGTTTTTTAAATACTGCAATAGTTGTAAAGTACCTTTGTTACCAGGCCATGGGTATTTGAGAACTAGCTATTTATAGAAGTTGTCCTGGAATTACAGACACAAAACTGGGAACACTGGGGTGAGTAGCATACTAATAATTTTCCATAAGAAGTTCCCTAATGGGAAATGTTGAGTGTACTCTCACATCAAACTCAACAGAAAAGCAATTGTGAAGGTGTCAAGTCAAAGCTTATGGGGGGGGGGAGGCTGTGGCTATGGTGTAGCGGGTGAAGACGCCAGCCACAGTGCTGGCATCCCATATAGGTGCTCAGCTATTCCGCTTCCGATGTGGCTCTGCTATGGCCTGGAAAAGCAGCAGAGGATGGCCCAAGTCCCTGGGCCCCTGCATCTGTGTGGGAGAACCAGAAGAAGCTCCTGGCTTCTGGCTTCAGATCAGACTACTCCGGCCATTGTGGCCATTTGGGGGAGAGATTCAGCGGATAGAAGACCTCCCTCTCTCTCTCTCTCTCTCTCTCTCTCTCTCTCTCTCCTCCCTCCCCACTCTGCCTCTGCCTCTGTCTTTCTGTAACTCTGCCTTAAATCTTCAAAAAAAATCTTATGGGGTTATGGTTTTTAAGACGTTTGAGGAGGTTTAGAGATCTAACAATCAGTGATTGTCATCCCATCCCATATCCTATAGAAAAGTGGACTACGATGCTCGTCTTTGGATTTCCTCTGACTCTACCCAATTTCACTCAAGCAAACAGAGGTTATGTCCTATAAGCTAATGATAGCAAATTATAGCAATTACTTTCTCACTTAACTTACCTGAAACCTCTACTCTTTTTTTTAAAAAAGATTTATTTATTTATGTGAGAGGTGGAGTTAACAGAGAGGGAACGACAGAGGGCAAGGTCTTCCAGCCACTGCTTCACTCGCCAAATGGCCACAGTGGCAGAAGGTTGACCCATTCAAAGCCAGGAGCCAGGAGCCTCTTCTGGGTCTCCTATATGAGTCCAGGGGCCCAAGAACTTGGGCCATCTTCTACTGCTTTCCCAGGCCATTAGCATAGAGCCTGATCAGAAGAGGAGCAGCTGGGACATGAACTGGCACCCATATGGGATGCAGTGCTGTAGCCAGAGGTTTAGCCTATTATGCCACAGTGCTGTCCCCAACCTCCACTCTTATTACTAACACTAGTCAAGCTCCAGGTTGCCCTTGTCCTACCAAAACTGAGGACTTGATAAAGAAAATGTGATATCTACATATCTGTCTATCTAACTATCTATCTATAGTGGAATAATAGCCATAAAAAAGAATGATTTCTGGGGGCCATTGCTGTGGCACAGCAGGTAAAGCTACCACCTGCAGCACTGGCATTCCATGTTGGTGCTGGTCCAAGTCCAGGCCACTCCACTTCCAGTCGAGTTCCCTGCTAAGGAGCCTGGGAATGCAGCACAGGATGTCCCAAGTCCTTGGACCACTGCACCCACATGGGAGACCTGAATGAAGCTCCTGGCTCCTACCTTTGGCCTGGTCCAGCCCTGGCACTTTCAGCCATTTGGGAGTGAAGCAGTAGGAGAAAGATTTTCTCTCTCTCTCTCTCTCTCTCTCTCTCTCTCTACCTCTCCATCTCTGTAATTTTGTCTTTCAATAACTAACTAAATAAATATGCAACAAAACAGGTGAATTGGAGACCATTATGCTTAGTGAAAAAAATCATTCTCCAAAAGACAACTACGCTTTCTCTGATTTGTGGTAACATATAGAGTGCTAAAAGAAAGTCATGTATGTGAGTGAAACTGACATCTTGAAATTCGATTACTGTTTACAACACTTGTCTATATTCCTGAGGAATAGTGCTTTTTCTACTTACTACTTGTTGAATGTCTTCTTTAGTGGAGGACTAAGCTTGTGATTATAAAGTAGATTGAATGCAAATCATAGGGAATATTAAAAGAAAAGTAAGAAAGAAAGGAAAAGGGAGAGTAGGATTGAGGGAGAGGAAGGTAGGAAATATCAATATGTTCTTTTTTAAAGATTTATTTATTTATTTGAAAGGCAGAGTTACAGAGAGGCAGAGAGAGAGAGAGAGAGACCATCACTCTCCAGATGGTCATGACAGCTGGAGCTGCACTGATATGAGGCCAGGAGACAGGAGCCTCTTCCAGGTCCTCCACTTGGGTGCAAGGTCCCAAGCACTTGGGCCATCCTCTACTGCCTTCCCAGGCCATAGCAGAGAGCTGGATCAGAAGTGGCACAGCTGGGACTCGAACCGGCACCCACTTGGGATTCCGGCACTGCTGGTAGTGGCTTTACCAGCTGTGCGACAGACTCAGCCTCCTCAATAGGTTCTTAAAGCTATTTATATGAGGGGCCAGCACTGTGGCGCAGCAGGTTAAACCCTGGCCTGAAGCGCCGGCATCCCATGTGGGCACCGGTTCTAGTCCTGACTGCTCCTCTTCTGATCCAGCTCTCTGCTGTGGCCTGGGAAAGCAGTAGAAGATGGCCCAAATCTTTGGGCCCCTGCACCCGTGTGGGAGACCCAGAGGAAGCTCCTGGCTCCTGGATACAGATTGGTGCAGCTCCAGCCATTGCAGCCATCTGGGGAGTGAACCAGCAGATGGAAGACCTCTCTCTCTGTCTCTACCTCTCTCTGAAACTCTGTCTTTCAAATAAAATAAAAAAATATTTTAAAAAGAACTGTCTATATGAAAAGCATGAAATCTGTTCTTTTTGTGTAAATAAATTTAAAAAAAATTTAAGAAGTGAATGGGTAGAAAAAACCCATGAAGGCTTGGGGTGTGTGCTACTACCAACTTAACTGAGACCCTGACTGAGAACAAGGGAAAGAGCTCCTGTGGTGGCTATCTGCAGTAAAGACAAGTTATTGAATGTCTCAAATCATTCTCCTCACATCAGAAAAGCTGTAGATTTTTATGTAATAGGGAATTATTTCTGAATCAACTTAGTTGCTTCTCTTTGTGCTCTAATTCATTTTAGAGGTTCAAGTTATTGGGTCAAAATTCATAGTAAATTGCAGAATTGAATGTGACTGCTGAGGATGATTGGAAATGTGAAACATTTCATATTACTTTTATGTAAGTCCAGATATGATGAGACTGAAATATTGTACTTATTATTTATCTTGGCAACTATATGGCTGTTAAATATTAGCATTGCACATTCAATGAAGGCAGGTTCTTTTTAATGGAAATGTTTAATACAATTTAATTTGATTTTAGAAGAATAGTTAGATTTTTGATATAGAATTTGAGATAAAGTAATAGAAAATTAATAATAAGTAATATAAATCAATAGAAAATAATATTTAATAAAAATTAAAACTATATTTAATTTTTAGTGATTTTATCTATTTAGTTTTCCAAAAATAAACAAATAGTTTATAGTTGCAAATGGTGTCTTTTAACAGCTTTGATTCTTTAGATTGGGGTTAGCAAACTTAGCTGTAAAGAATCAAAGAGTAACTCCATTAGAATTGTGGCCATAGAATTCTCTGTTGTAACTGTTCCACTCTCCAGCTATCCTGAGAAAACAGCCACAGACTGATGCAAACATAAATGGCCATGACTGTGTTCCAATAAAACTTAATTAAAATTTTTTCTTTATTATTTTTATTCATTAGATGGAGGGAGGGGGAGAGAGAGCATGCGCACTCTCTAACTTGCCAAATACGTGAAATGGTTCGGGCAGAGCAGGGGCCAAAGCCAGGAGCTCAGAATATAATCCAGGACTTCTACCTGAGGGGGAGAAACCCAATTTCTTTTTTTTTTTAAAGATTTATTTACTTACTTGAAAGTCAGAGTTACACAGAGAGAGAAGGAGAGGCAGAGAGAGAAGTCTTCCATCCACTGGTTCACTCCCTAGATGGCCGCAATGGCCAGAGCTGCATCAATCCAAAGCCAGGAGCCAGGAGCTTCTTCTGGGTCTCCCACACAGGTGCAGGGACCCAAGGACTTGGGCCATCTTCTACTGCTTTCCCAGGCCACAGCAGAGAGCTGGATCAGAAGAAGAGCAGCTTGGTCTCAAACCTGCACCCATATGAAATGCCAGCACTGTAGGTGGCGGCTTTACCTGCTGCACCAGCCCCCCAATTTCTTGAGCCACCAACTGTTGCCTCTCAGGGCTCACATTAGCAGGAAGGAGGAATGGGGAACTGCGACATGAAACTGGGTACTCTGATATGAGTTCCAAGCATTTTAAATGCCATTGTAACCACTACACCAAATGCTCATCCCTGAAATCTAACTTTTGAACATTCAAATTTAAATTCTATATGATATTCATGCATCAAAAATATATCCTCCTTTTATTTTTTTCCAATCATTTAAAATAGATTAAAACAATTCTTAGACTTAGGGTTGTGCCGAAACAAGTGTTGTGAGCCAGTTTTTCCCAACCCCTCCATATAGCACAGATTATGTGGAAACTTGCATTATAACAACATAATGAGTGATCTTCAGAGCTGAAATCAATAAAAATAAATTTTGTAAAATAAATATGTAGATGTTCATGAATTATGGTTGTCTATCCATGGCCAATGTACAAATGGATATATTCAATTTTGATATTAATCCAAATTTTCATCATAGAAAAACATACTTGATCGATTTTGTCCTTAGCAAAGTATATTTATCAATGTAGGAAGATATAACATATTTTATTCAACAGTTCATTGGCTTGCTTTATAAATTTGAAAGCTAACAGACTGTTGAATAAAATATGTTCCGGATGTTTCCTCTCCTTAAGTGTAGTTTTAGTTTGTTATCTCTTTGATTTGTCCTAGTGATTCTTTTTCTGGCATTTCTTTCTGGGCCAGTTCTGCCTTTTGTTTCAGTTCACAGACTTTCTCATGTTCTACAGCATCCCTGACAAATTTCTTAAGAATGAGTCCCCAAACCAAAAATCTTTATCCCCTTGGTCAGAGCCTAGTGAGAAGAGTGGGGGATAGGAGATGGGAGAATTGGTCCTTTCTAATTCCAGGTTCATGAAAGGAGGAGATATCTTTCTCTCCTTGTTGAGATTCACATTTCACTCTACAATAGAGATTCCTATTTCTAGGCCCCTCCCCTGCACTGATCATTAATCCTTCCAGCAAGCACAGCTACACTGATATTTTTATCAGGAGGGATATATAAGTGCGTGTGTGTGTGTGTGTGTGTGTTTGTATCCCTTCTCTCCTCAACTCTCAGGGCTTTAAACAATGAAGACTTTCTTCCATTATCTTACGGTCATTGCTGGTTACCAGGGGGAAGATAGGATGACAATCAGGGAAACAGACTTAAGGAGCTTTCATCACAAAAATAAATTGATAGATAGATAGATAGATAAATAAAGCAATTTTAAAGGGGAATCTATATGTGCCTTGCACTAGCAATTAATTATATTAGCCTTATAAGTCACTTTCAAATGTTTAACAACTCATTAAAAACGGAAGCCACTGGGGCTTGTGTTGTGATCCAGTGGGTTAAGCAGCCACCTGTGATGCTGACATCCCATATGGGTGCTAGTTCAAGTCCTGGCTGCTCCACTTCCAATCCAGTTCCCTGCTAATGTGCCTGAGAAAGCAGCAGAAGATGACCTGAATGCTTGGGCCCCTGCATGCATGATGGAGACCTGATGGAATTTCAAGTTCCTGGCTTTGCTTGCCCCTTTGCAGCTATCTGGGAAGTGAAACAGCAGGTGGAATATCTCTCTCTCTCTCTCTCTCTCTCTCTCTCTCTCTAACTCTGCTTTTTAAACAAATAAAAAATAGATCTTTAAAAAAAGTCACATGACTCACCTATGCTTGGGGTGTTAGGAAGCTGGAGGGACAAAAAATTGGAAAACATCAGTAACACGTACCACAGATATAAACAAACTTATGAATCTGACCCATTTCCCTATTCTGGTAGCTTGTACTCACAGGAGCTTCAGGTCTCCAGTGGGTGCAGGCAAATTCATGTGTTTAATACTTTTCTTCACCAAAGCATGAGTTGTCTCCAGAATTAGGGAACTGGAGTTTTCTTTGTGAAATTTATCCTAGGATGTGGATTTAAGTCTGCTTCATGAAATTTAGGAAATGTAAAACGTGTGAGGCAAGCTATGTTGTTAATATTTTGGGAGGAGAAGGATGAAAGGCATTACCCATAATCATATTTTAACACGATTTTAAAAAGTATTTTGGACTTCAGTTTGATTACGATTGCTTATAAATATTTCAATTTCTGTTCCATAATTGAAAATTATAGTAATACATATTTCTTACTCTCTTGAGGCAATGGGATTCTGAGTATGTGAAATATGTTTCCGATGTCTTAATTTAAACATGATTTGAAAATATTTTTAGTTTCTATATTACCCCAGCTAATATGTTGTAGTTTTAAAGTTGTCAATATCAGGCTGAAAATTCTACTGCAAGTTCTTATCCATTATCTACACATATGTATTATTTCTGCCAGTGAATTTGGATGTGTATAACATACAATTAAATCTTTAAAATGAGTGCTGATTTCTTTGACAGTATTTGATGGCATTGCTGAGCCGGGCAGTCAACAGACCTGCTTGATAAAATAAGAAGTAAAGTGATGGCAAATGCTTGTCATGGAAAGGAGTTTGGGGTGTTAATCAGAGATGTTATCACTTACAGCTAGGATTTACTTGCACTCATCATAGGCTTAAGCACTAATTATGCAGTGCACACTACTTGTCTCATTTAACCTCCACAGAAGCTTGGTAAAGTAAGCATTTACTGTCTCCACGCACAAGCAAGAGAATTGAAGTCCAGTGAGGTACATGAGGCACAGACCTGAAACTCAAACCCACATGAGTACAAACCAAAGCTCTGATTTTGCTATCACATTATTCACAATCTCAGTATTTGCAGTGTCATTTATATGGGAAATCTATTCCCTCACTACCTGAACCACAGAATCAAATACGGAGCAAGATCAAATGCCAAAGAGATGAAACAAGATTAACATCATTGGAGAGCATAAAGCCTTAAGTGTATGTTACTAAAACTGGTCAGTAGGTAGAGAACGGCTATAGTCAAAGTGGTTGGCATACTCCATAGGAAGGCCACAACCTCCATGGTTTTGATGGCAAAAGGAGAGCTGTACAGCAGGCCGTGATCTTGTTAAGGAGACCAATGCTTTCCTATTGCCATAGACTGCAATTAGAGCATCATAGATGCCAGGAAAATGTGAAATTTGTCCTCAGTCAGCCATGTGGCCAAATAAAACATACAGCCTTGTACATTTGTGGAGATGACCACATAGGATAATAGAAAGAGTTAAAATAATAGCATATGTCAAAGAGACAAGAAGTCAATGCACCCACAAGAGCAGCATAAGGGGGTCTCAGCTCTGCTGCACTTCAGGCTTGCAAGTCTGATAAAAACAGGTGTGATGCTCCAAGGGGGACTGAAAGGACCTCTGCTGCCTGCCTGGCATGGCCCAGTGTCGAGAGAATCAGAGAGGGCGCAGAGATCTGGACTTCGGCAACACATAGTTTGAATATATGAACTCCAGAAAAGTAAGATAGAGAGTTCAACAAGACAGAACTACCAAACATTTAGAAATAGTCTTATGAAAACCTTGTATTTCTATTTAATAAACAGATTTTTTAAAAATTGGTGTTAAACGATGATACCCTCACTGTGACCAGCCCGAGTTGGTTCTGTATTGGTGGCTAATGTTCTATACCATGTAAATATCCCAGAGCATCTGCTCACCTAGGGCCTGGCTTCTGTAAGCAAAAGCAGTAAATTTCCACACCCTGAATAGTCATTGAATTTGAGAAATTACATCAAAACAGATTAGCAGAAAAAAAAAGAAGAAGAAGAAAAAGAAAACAAACATCCCTTTCTTAGTCTCTGATGAGGACTTGTTTTTTCTGAAAATTGAAGAGGGTTAGGAAGTAGTTAGGGAGTAGAAAGAGAAATGGATTTGCTACAAAGTGATGTTTAATTTACTGAAGATAACAGGTTTTCTTCTTTCACAAAATTTGATGCATAAGAATTCTGATTTTCCTAGAGATCATCTTATAAAGTGCCTATGTCATATTTTTCTGACTCTGTGAATATTTACTTTCTGTGCAGAAACAGCCCTAGGAAATGCCTGTCACAGAGAATCTATTTTCTGAGGGACTCCAATGGGAAGGTCATGTGGGCCAAGTCAAATTATTTAAGGATGAGATTCAATGTGCCCCTTTCTCCTGTGTCGTTTTTGCCTTTTGTCCCTTTCAATACTCATTAACACCTACACGAAAGGAGACGAAGGCAAAGAAGATAAAAAGAACTTCTTCACTTTGAGATATTATTAATCTTTCAGTTTATTAATCTTTTATTAACAATGTCTCTGATCAAAACCATGTTGAACCTTCCCCTTTTATGGGAAGCAGATGGTTTTTGTCTGCTTGTCAGGTATATTTTTATTCTACAATAACTTATGGTTTCTTATTATATTTCAAAATTAAAGTCATTTTAGATATTCATATTTCTAATATTTATTTTTAATAGGCAATTCACACTGATGATTTGTTATCTTCAATTATGCTAATGCTCTGTCATTATACTACTTTATGATGTTGGTGACTGATAAATCACGATTTTTTTTATAAAAGGTGATCTTCTTTGGTCTACATAGTTTGAATTTCTTCTAATAGTTAAAAAATATAATTCTCTGAGTTATTTTAAAATGACAAGGAAAGCAGAAAATGTATAATTTAATATAGAAGGTATGATGAGCAAAAATATGCATTTTTAAAAATTTATTGATTTGTAAGATAAGTGTTTGCTGCAGAACTTAATTTTCCATTTGGAACATCCACTTCCCATCTCCAAGTGCCTGAGTCTGAGTATGGACTCCTGTCCTGATTCTTGCTTCTTGCTAATACATACCCTGGGGGGCAGCAGGTAATGGCTCAACTGGCTGAGTCTCTGCTACCCACATGAGGGACTTGGATTTAACTCCTGATTCCTGGCTTCACTCACCTTAGCCCATTCCCAGATGTTGCTGGCATTTTGGCATTTAGGGAGTGAACCCACAGGTAAGAGATCTTTCTCTGTTGTCTCTCTGCAATTAAAATAAGTACACAGTTATAAAGAATTTCTTTGCAGCAGAGACAGACAGACATAGACAGAGAGTTCCCATCTGCTGGTTCACTGCCCAAGTATCCACAGTGAATAGAACCAGGAACGTAATTGAGGTTGACCATATGAGTGGCAGAAATCCAGTTACTTGAGGTGTCATCTGCTGCCTCCCAGGGTCTTCACTGGAAGGAAGTTGGAGTTAGGAGCTGGAGACAGGAATCAAACCCAGGTATTCCAATGCTGAATGCATATATCTTAACACTAAACTAAATGTTGACCTCAAGTGTGTTTTAATCTTAGTCAGAAATCCCTGCAAGGCTGTCTTATAGTTCAATGGATCAGGGCCTGCTTTCACAGTCACTTCTGTTCCTTTCCTATTGCTTGTTCCTTCCAGCATGTGCTGCTCTCACTTTTCTGATCAACACGTGGCAGGGGTGGCCCCTGCCACCATGATGTGGGAGACTCTGAATTCCTGGTTCCCAGGCATTTGGAGAATAAATCAGCAGATGGGAGACCTCCCGCCCCCATCTCTGACTTTTAAATGAATTTTTTAAAAAGCACATAGCAGGATTGGTGTTAATTTTGTCCCCGAGATTCCTTCTAAGGCGGTAGAATTGATTAAGCATTGTGCAAAACCATGATAAACACACATTCCAATAGATGCTAGTGAAATCTTCTCCTTCTCACTTGTGTGGTGCTCATAACATTAGCTTCCTTCCTGGACTTACCAGAAAATGCTCTCCTCCGTAGCGTCTAAGTCGAGTTGTGCCCTTGAATTACTAGTTAGGTGGCACTTCCAGAGCTTCTGCTTATGTCAAACTGTCTTCTGCCCCCCAACACCTCTTTAGTGTGCTCGACTGTTAGAAATTCACTCTGATTTTCTCAGTGATGTGCCAAGTGATCATACTGGCATTTATAAAAAGAAAAGCTTAAACACTGGAAACTCTTCATTTTCTACTTTTTTGTCTTCTTTTGCTAGTTTGCAACTGGGATTTCTGACCAGCATCATAAATTGCATGTGAAATTATGTCAGTAATCAGATAACCTGATAACAAATGGGAATTACATGTGCACCAGGGAGGATTAATTATTCTGAAAATTTTAACAGTTATGCAATATCAGTTTTTCCTCAAGTGTTTAAAAGAACAAAAAGAATAATTTTATTACTCTGAAAGGAATACACTCCAACATGCTTTTTATCCTCAAGTAATTAAATAACTTTCATCAATCCCCTTAGGCAGGTGGTTACTGATTTCCTAATTGTGAATATCTTTCTCCTTGGCTAGTAGACAACCTACAACCTGTTTTTCTTATCCTTTATTTAAGCCACTCTTTAATATTTATTTAATGAGTCTCAGTTATGTAAAACACATTATGTTCCCAGGAAATTCCATTTTTTTTTTTTTTAAATCTAAACCTCTTGCTTTGTAGATCTGCAAGGACAGATGATATTTGCAAAAGTTCTATCGGGCCTTGGGGAACTTTGGTCTTGAAGAAAGATTTGAATCTGCATGAACAAATGGCTTAAGGGGGAATAGGAGACCATATTACTTAAGAAGCAAGTAAACTCTGCTCTGTTAATCTGTCATGTGTCAGATGTCCACTAAAGAAAATGACCAGGCAGAAAAAACTGATTTAACCATTTTATAAATAATGTTAAAAAGTACTGAATAAAACAAAAGGAATTTGCATCTGATTTTTGGTGATTTCGCTTTTGTTTACTGGATGCAGAGACAGGAGGCAGCTAAGACGTAACAATAGGCAGATTTTTTCAGGGACGCAAAGGGCACAAGACACTGAAGCCTGATGTTCCAAGGCAGACTCAAGCCTCACATGCAGGGTGAAACGCCAGGAGCAAAAGGCCCCCACTACTCAAAAATGAGAAAGAGAAACTGAAAACAAACCAGGATGCTGCTACAGCTGGACCAATCCAGCTCCAAATACAGACTTCCCAGCAACAAGAAGGTCATTGGTGACTAAATGAAATGTTTACAAAACCCTGTGTAGACTTCCTCATAACTCAAAGAATACAAACTCCTAGACAGCTTCCCCTTCCTTGCTCAGGGACCCTTCCCGCTGAGGGAGCTTTCCTTTGCTTCAGGACTCTGTGTCTCTGCTTGCCCTTCTTTGCCCACACTCCTTATTCTTGGAGGTTATGAGACACGAACCTGAAGAGCTAAAACTAGACTCCTGCAACACTTCTGAGAGGTGGTCTTTGAATAAGATGCCCTTTGTTGGCTTCAGACGCAGCACACAGAAATCCCTCTTCTAGTTTGTGGTATGTTTATTAACACAATCATATCAATTCTGGAGGATTAAGTACGGAGAAGGACAGTGATTTGGAGCAGGACTGTGGTGCAGCATGTAAAGCTGCTGTTTGGGACACCCCCATTCGTGTCCAAGTGCCTGCTCTGAGTCCTGCTTCTGATCCAATTCCTTGCTAGTGCACCTGGGAGGCATCAGATGATGACTCAAGTGCTTAATCTCCTGCCACCCAGATGGAGTTCTTGTCTCCTGGCTTCAGCTCCTGCTATGCAGGCACTTGAAGGGTGAATCACCAGATAGACGATGTCTCTCTTTCTCTTTCTCTGTCTTCCTGTCTCTGTGTCGCTCGGTGAAATGAATGAATGTGTTACTGCTTTTAAAAGTGTTAATAAGAAATATTGTAAAGGAATATAAAAGATTGATAGAATGGGAAAAATCACAAACTGTGTGAGTTATCTGTTTGTTTATCTTGTAAGTTGTTATTTATGAGAAATTCCCATAAAGCCAATCTGGAAATCTTTGCTGGCAAGAATCTATTTTCATTACCATTTTCATGCCCCCTTTCTTGGTTTTCTAGAACTGAAAGCTGACAGTCACATCTTTCCCTGCTTCACTCTGGAATTAAATTAGCGACATTCTTTACTCTCCTACTATACTGGAGATCTCAATGCTTTGAAGAGGTGAAAAGTAACTCCTCTTGACAAAAACGAAAAAGAAATAAAAATGACCTCCTGACGTATACTGCTAGTTCATATTCTAGATAATTTACCTCTGTAGAACACAACCTGTAGCCATATCATGGACATTATTAATTTGAAAATGCTTTCTGTTTATTCACACCATTGACTTTGGATAACTGTAGATCAGAAAGCATCCGCTGGTTTCTCCTTAGTTGCCATCTGCACTCACATTACTGGTCATAAAATCAGCTGTGTATTAATGCACTCAGACACAATCACAGAGTCATATACATACCAACACCTTTCTCTCATATTTTATCAATCTCACTGAATTATGATCTTGGATCTTACAGCTAATGTTGGACCAGATTTGGATTTGGATGCAGAAGTTAACTTCTATGTCCTACATGTGAGGCTGTTGAAGAAAAGGCTTGGATGGATGCTACATCTGGATGAGTGTGATGAATGATGAGTGAGTAAATCATTTCCCAGAGCTGGTATGACCTTAAGAGGCAATTAAAAGCTGCCTTTACAAAGGGAGTAGAATTTAGAAAATTAAAATAACTAAATGTTTGCCTTCTGATTGCAAGTAAGCTGTGGAAGTGTTGAATTTTGATAATTCACAGCTAAACAGTTTAGTGTGATAAGTGTCTTTAGTTCTTGCTTCCCAAATTACTTACTATTTTTTTTCTTTGATGAGGAAACTGAGGTTTGAAAGGTCAAAGCAGCTCATCCAAGGTTACATGTGTGGCTAAATGGCATGATTGCAAATAAAGTTTCTAGTTCTGTTACTGAAGTATTTTCCATACAAATTTCCTGTTAGAGTTGGACATTTTGTCTCTATTTTGGTATGGGAAATTATTATAGTTAAATAGGATAAGTTCAAGAAGTTTAGTGTACAATATGGTAACTATAGTTAATGTTGAGAGAGGATGACAAAAATAGTTACTTTGTGAAAAAATGGATTTGTTAATTTGCTAGATTTAACCACTCCACAGTATATGCATTTCTATTTATATGTTATGTTGTACAAGATATGTAATACAATTTCATGTCATTTAAAATAAATAAATTTTGAAAATTAACATTCTCCCATCATGTGCTAAGGAGAAACATTGTATCATATGTGAAGACATAAATATGATTAAAATTTCAGACATTGGATCATGCTATTTCATCTTCCTTCTTGAGAAATTCTATAATTAAGTTAAAAAAAACTAAGAGCAAAAATTGATATCTCTCAGGATTGAAACTAGGCCACAGGACAGTTGAAAAAAAATGTGTTAACCTATAAAACCTGTAAACTCAGAATCAGACTCTTCCCTTCAGCACTTGGTTGGTCAGTATAGCTTTTGTAATCACAATGTGAACATGGTTTCAGTGTAGTATTCCTCATTTTTCCTACTTTCATGAACGGTACTTTCTTTCATGAATAGTGATTTTATTTCAAAGATTTGCTTATTTATTTGAAAGGCTGAGGGGGAGAGAGAGAGAGAGAGTCTTCTATCTGCAGATTTACTGCACAAAGCACTGAACGAGCCAGGACCAGGTGAGGCTGAGGCCAAGAGCCTGGAAGTTCAGTTGGATCTCCCATGTGAGTGGCTGGGGCCATCTTCTACTGCTTTCCTAGGTATATAAGCAGGGAAATGGATTAGAAGCAGAGCATCTGGGACTCAAAGCAGTACTCTGATATGTGATGCTGTCATTGTAAGTGGTAGCTTAACTCACTGCACCACAATGCCAGCCCACAAATAGAGATTCATAAGATTTAGGTCTTGTGAAAACATTTAAAAATAGAAGAAATAAAGAATAATACTATTGTATTCTTGAATGTTTTATTTTTATTTTAAATTATTTCTTATTTGAAGTCCTCAGTTTTTAGATAAATATCAGGGATAATAATTACCTTACCAGAGCCAGAAGGTCTCTGCATTTCCTTTCTTTTTTTTTTTAAGATTTATTTATTTATTTGCAAGTCAGTGTTACACAGAGAGGGGAGATTTAGACAGAGAGGTCTTCCATCCGCTGGTTTACTCCCCAGCTGTCCGCAATGGCCCGAGCTGTGCCAGTTCGAAGCCAAGAGCCAGGAGCTTCTTCCAGGTCTCCCACACAGGTGCAGGGTCCCAAGGATTTGGGTCATTTCTACTGCTTTCACAGGCTATAGCAGAGAGCTGGATTGGAAGTAGAGTAGCTGGGACTTGAATTGGGGCCCATATGGGATGCCAGCACTGCAGGCAGCTGCTTTACCTGCTAAGCCATAGCACTGACCCCTCTGCATTTCAATAAGCTTATTGACTCCTCAAGGAATAATAAACAATGCTTTCTGATTCTATTCTAATGTTTCCCTTCCATTCAGGCCTCTGTGTGATACTTCTCTAAACACAGCATTCATATTCATGGGTAAAATTTCTCATCAGAGAGCTCACAGTATAATGAAAGATTTGGATCAAGAAGGCCACATATGTCCTGTGCAATAGCCTGTGATCCAGATGCTTGCGAGATGATACCCTAATTCCTCAGCTTGACACCCAAGATCTTTCTTGGTAAGACATCATCTGTAATAACTCTCAACCCAAACCTTTTTAACAGACTGCCCTTACTTTTTCTCTTCAATAACTTCTGCTTAGTGATTTTTGTATCTTTTGTATCTCTCTCTCTCTCTCTCTCTCTCTCTCTCTCTCACACACACACACACACACGTACACCCTTCTTTCTCAAAGCCTATCTGGACTGATGATGTGACTTATGGAAACCCTATTACTTTCCTCTCTGTGCCTTTCCTATTCTGGCATGTGTTCTTACTATTTATTGTCTTATCTTCTGTATAAAAGATAGCAGATTGCATTACTAGATAAAAGCCTTGGAAGTTCAAAGCCAAGATTTCTAGGAGGTTACGAAGGCAGCAGGGATAGTAATAAACCAAATGAAGATAAACAGTCAGGAGCCACCATCTTTTTAGCTGGCTTCTTTATGATGAGACAACTAGCAGATTTTTATAATGTGCAGCTTCCATATTTCCAAGTATATATTTATAATATGTATTTGATTTTTGTATAGAAAATAGTTCAATAAATGGTTTTACATATTACCAACATATAAAGTTGATTTTCAAAGTAAGGTTATAAGGAATATAAATATTTTTCTGTTATTTTGCTAGAGAACAGAAATTTATGATCCACCCATTTGTTTATGCTAAATGTCAATTTTAACCACTTCCTACATGCTCCTCAGACCTATATTCATCAAACAAAATAACTCCAGACCCTCCACTAGGGGAACATAAGCCATAGTTCTAGTAATCAAGTCTCACCATTCATAAAATCTGACACTCCATACTGATGATTTTTTTCTCCAATAAATGACTCATTTTATTACCATAATCGATGTAAATTTGTTCTGATTCTTATTTCTGTCTATATTTAGAGATATTTTAAAAATAAATTTTTGTCATATTTGGATTGCCTAGGACATATTTTATCTATATCATATTTAAAGTATTCAAGTTGAAATTTTGAAGGAATATGGTCTTATTCTAAACATGGCAATTGTTATATGTGATACAATGGCCTCTGCTGCTTTGTATTTTAAAGAAGGAGTGGTGAAATGAACAAAAAAATCAATGTTTTATCAGACTTTATAGATTTCCACAAATTTTCACATTTATTGTCTAAATTTTATAATTCTGTGAGACAAATGGAGTAATGATAGAAATGAGGAAAGTGAAACTTACTTAAAATTATGTTGAAACAGAGTCTTCAGCATGAGAGAAGGATGTAGGTTGAGCTTCTTCAGAAAATGACCTTTTCCACTTATCGCCTAATTAAACGCTGTCCTATTTAAATACCAAACACTTTTAATTCTTTTTAGCTAGGAGATGACATGATGGTAAGGAGAAAATATAACTTTTAGGCTAGGAGTCTTATTAAGCAAATCCTTAATTCCTTTGAGATCAAGTGTCAAAATAACTTATTCATTAAACTGGTACCTGTCCAGATTTCACTCCTTTAACAGCAAAAATGTGTGACTAAACCATCTATAAATGGTATCAGAGAGGGAGGGTGACATTGAGAGTTGTGATAATGATGCTGATATTGGTTTTTAATGAATTCCTCTTGAAAATTGTCTGTTCATGATTTTAAAGCTTATATTTTCAAATCAAGCTCTTAAGATATCTATTTTATTTTCACTCTTTTAGGTTTGTGCTTTTCAGTTTCAAATAAAGAAATTAAATCCCTGTCTGCACACTACAAAAACCTCTCAGAAATATTCAGATACATAGATTCATTCAAACAGGTAAGTAAAATAGACATACAAACATTAATATCATTACATTTTCTGTTTTCAAAAGTTAACTATGTATCCCTCTTAAATTATATTTTAGATAACTATTTCAAATCTTCAACATAGAATTACTAATGCCCTTAATAGAGCTATTTGTTGTCAACACTAGTTCCTGAAGTATAAAATAATTTTTTATTAAAATTGTGGGTAGGATATAATTTAAGTGTCCCATGATTAATACTGTTACTAAATATGTTCTCTTTCTATATGTCAAGTATTTTGCATATATTATATCCTCTCAAAAACCCAATGAGATAGTTAATGTTATTATCCTCACCTTTTTTTAAAACAGATGCTGACTTTCTGCAAATTCTTTTTTTGAAAGATTTATTTATTTATTTGAAAGTCAGAGTTGCAGAGAGAGAGAGAGACAGAGAGACAGAGACAGAGAGACACAAGACACACACACACACATACACACACACAGAGAGAGAGAGAGAGAGGGAGAGAGAGAGAGAGAAGGAGAGAAAGCAAGAAATGGAAAGGGATTATTCCATCCTCTGGTTCACTCCCTAAATGGCTGCAACAGCTGAGACTGGGCCAGGAGCCAGAAGCTTCTTCTGGGTCTCTTACATGGGTGGCAGGTGCCCAAGCACCTGTGCCATCTTCTGCTGCTTTTCCCAGGCCTTTAACAGGGAGCTGGATTGGAAGTGGAACAACTGGACCTGAACTGGTGCTCATATGGGATACCAGCATAGCAGGCAGTGGCTTTACTCACTATACTACAACACCAGCTCCATTCCCGTTTTATAGGGGCACTTGTACCAAATAAATCATGTGAATGTAGTGATGTCACTGTAAGATTCACTCTTACATAGTCTATGTAATATGTAGGTGGCTATGATAATTGCATGCCCACTGCTTCATGAGATTCTAGTTTTCAGTTTCATATGTGAATGGTGTTTCTAATCATATCTGTACTGTGCTTTTGATTTTAGGCTAAGGGAATGGGATAAAGGCAAATCTCTGAATGGTATTATAACTCCTAAAGTAATTACAAGTTTATAGTCTTCAAAATATATCATAACTGGAGTCTGAACATGATCAGAAACAGCAGATAAAACCGGAAATGAAATGAGCAGTAATGAAAGACACAGTACAGCTGAAATTTAATTTTAAGCACCCTGGGAAGAACTGTGTTGAATGTCGCTATGACCACAGTAGTACATACAAATCTGTTGAAAGGTTCCGTGAACTTAACAACGTACTTAGGGAGAAAGACAGATGGGAACAATGAAGACATTGACAATGTGCTGTGCTCTTAAATAATACTGAATTCACTCATTTTCATGCTGCTCTTGGATTTTGGACCATCTAATAATCATCCTTATGTTTAAACCACTGCATGGAATCTAATGTAGAGTGTAGGGCACACTACATAGTCATAGATTGCAGCATGGTGGACAGATTCTATCTATAATGCTGAGATCCTTGTTAACAGACAGGCCAGCCACACAGAAGAACTGCAGATTTGGTCTTATGTAGTGAGTTAAGACGGTGGTTTCTGATGCCAACTTGCTTAGATATAAATTCAAACTCCTCAACTTCTATCGTGTGATATGAACAAGTTATATTATGTATTGATGTCATAATTCCTCCATTTATAGCATGGAAGTAATAATGGTACTTACCATTAAGAGCAATCAATATAGTAATACACGTTAAAAAAGAACGGGTTGGCACACAGTAAATAATGAATTCTAGCCTTTTTCTTGTGGAAATACTCAGTATCAAATCTTGACGGAAATTTTTTAGAGATGTCAAAAGTTCACATTTTATTTGGCAAAGCTGAAAGATTCCTTTATGGCCTGAAGTTAGTTTGCCTACAACTCTAGGTTTTTTACTTACAAATCATGTTTCCTACTTAAGAGGAGAAAGGTATAGGACCACGAGAGAAAAATGGCTGAGTAGCAGGATGGGATTCAACATGTGATGCTAGTTTTCTGGATAGAAATTGCAGAAATGAAGGTGGGAAAAAAAGAGGGCATTTTATTGGCACTGTGATACAGAGAGTTAAACTGCTGCTTCACTTCAATCAGCTCCCTCTACTAAGCCCGAGAAAGCAGCAGAAGATGGCCCCAGTCCTTGGGCCCCTACATTCATGTTGGATACCTGGATGGAACTTCTGGTTCCTGGCTTCATCCTGGTCCAGCTCCAGCCAATGTGGTCAATTAGGGTGTAAACCAGCAGAAGTAAGATCTCTCTCTCTCTCTCTCTCTCTCTCTCTGCTTTTCAAATAAATAA
The DNA here is from genome assembly GCF_051225735.1 of Oryctolagus cuniculus. NCBI lineage: Eukaryota > Metazoa > Chordata > Mammalia > Lagomorpha > Leporidae > Oryctolagus > Oryctolagus cuniculus. The sequence goes on along the minus strand of NC_142876.1, from coordinate 14,234,444 downwards.
AAAAAAAGTTTAAAGAAATAAAGTGGTAAGTTGATAAATCTTATATATTAGTATGTTGGAATATAGATTGTGCTCTAGCATGCTGGACATTAAGATAAATGAGAGGGCTGGCACCGCGGCTCACTAGGCTAATCTTCCACCTTGCGGCGCCGGCACACCGGGTTCTAGTCCCGGTCGGGGCGCCGGACTCTGTCCCGGTTGCCCCTCTTCCAGGCCAGCTCTCTGCTGTGGCCCAAGAGTGCAGTGGAGGATGGCCCAGGTCCTTGGGCCCTGCATCCCATGGGAGACCAGGATAAGTACCTGGCTCCTGCCATCGGATCAGCGCGGTACGCCGGCTGCAGTGCGCCGGCAGCGGCGGCCATTGGAGGGTGAACCAACGGCAAAAGGAAGACCTTTCTCTCTGTCTCTCTCTCTCACTGTCCACTCTGCCTGTCAAAAAATAAAAAAAAAAAGATAAATGAGAAACAAAATAGATACAGAATGAATTTTAAAAGTGTTTAGAAGCAAATTTAGGAAACCAAATATGCACACAGAAATAAATATCAGCTAATGCAGCATGTAATTAAGTGTTAGACTACATGATTCATATTGTGAGGAATATCAGATTTAAAATACTTGGTAAATACAGCCATGTGTCTTGTTGGCATTGGCTTAAGACACCACTTGGGACACCCGCATTCCCTACCTAAATGTTTGAGATTGAATCTTTTTTTAATTTATTTATTTTTTATTTTTTTATTTTTTGACAGGCAGAGTGGACAGTGAGAGAGAGAGTCAGAGAGAAAGGTCTTCCTTTGGCGTTGGTTCACCTTCCAATGGCCGCCGTGGCCAGCGCGCTGTGGCAGGTGCACGGCACTGATCCTATGGCAGGAGCCAGGTACTTATCCTGGTCTCCCATGGGGTGCAGGGCCCAAGGACCTGGGCCATCCTCCACTGCACTCCCTGGCCACAGCAGAGAGCTGGCCTGGAAGAGGGGCAACCGGGATAGAATCCGGCGCCCCGACCGGGACTAGAACCCAGTGTGCCGGCGCCGCAAGGCAGAGGATTAGCCTAGTGAGCCATGGCGCCGGCCAGAGATTGAATATTGTTTTAGCTTCCAATCCAGTTTCCTGTTGTGTACCCTGGGAGTCAACAGATGATGGCTTAACTGCTTGGGGCTCTGGCAACCACATGGAAGACCCAGATGGAATTCCAGGCACCTGGCTTTGTCCAGGCCCAGTCTTGGATATTGTGGGCATTTGGGGAAGGACTCAATGGAGGAAAATAATTCTCTCTCTCCCCCTCCCCCTCTGTCTGTCTGCTGTTTTGCCTTTCAAATAATTAAAAACAAGGAAGTTTAAAAATTTTTACACATAATTGCAGGTCAGTAGGTGTTAAGCATATGCTAAGAAATAAATGGAAAAGAAATTTTCTAGAAACAGAAAAACTCATAAATATGTACATCAAGTGAGATGTCAGTTTAGACATAGATGAGGAGAGAATTGGCATATTAAAAGGAGGCTTGGAAGAAAATACTAAGGATTAAATTCAAAGATATGACAGATGCAAAAACATAGTTGGGAAGTGGAAAGAAATATATGGGACAAAGTGAAAAGCTGTACATACATGTAAGTTTTCATAAAGCAACTCCAGGCAAGTTCCCATTTTCTGTTCCTCTTTAAATGCTTGCAAAGAGTAAGGCTGGACCAATGCAAAGCTGGGAGCTACAGACTCAATCCAGGTCTCCCAAAAGGAGGGCAGGGATCCAATTACTTGAGCCAAATACTTTAGCAGGAAGCTGGACTCAAGAGCCTGAACCAGGATTTGAACCTAGGTACTCCAAAATGGGATGTGAGCATCTTAGCCAGCTTTCCAACCACTGGGCCAAATGTCTTCCTCACAAATGTTATTTGAGTTGCAGAGAAGACAGAAAATAAGGCAAAAGCAGTACCTGAATTCCTAGATTAGAAATTTCCAAAAAATGGCTATGAATTTCTAGCAATAGATTAAAAAGTATGCAAAACACAGTGCATAATAACCTCAAGAACAAAAAAGAGAGCCTTTAATCCGGCGCATCATAGAAAACTACACAAAACTCAAGACAGCAAAAGTGAAAAGCCATTTGAAGGAAAAAAATGAAAGACTGTAATAAGACTGTGTCAGTAGAAACAATTAATGCCAGAATACAATGGAGTTATATTTTCAAAAAGTATTTAATCCCAAAACATAAAAAATAGAGGCTGTATGATATAAAAATATATTTCAAAGTCTGAATCACTTGAAAATATACCACAAAAAGGAATATCTTTTTTAAAAAATTAACTCACACAACTGCATATAAATTTAGTATGAACACCTTCAAGGATAAATCAACCATGAGTATTGCCTGAAGCAGATGAAATTAGAAAAAAAAGCCCAACAATTCATCAACAAAATAATGGACAAATATATCATTATAAATTGAAACAGCAGAACAGTGCATATAAAAGTGAGCTAGCTATTTCTTCAGACAAACAAGGGTGGACTTTCTAAATATGTTAATCAGAAAAAAAAATTCATTGGTATCCAAAGTAAAGATGGTATTTGGGGAAGTTTGGTTTGTAGAGAACACAATGAAATATCAGTGATAATTTATTTGTTGATTAACCACATAGTTATGCTCACTTTACATGAATTCATCCACCTGCGCACTTTTTTGTTTAATAACTTTACTAGTCTCTAGAGTTTGATGTAGACACTCTTCTTTACATATGTTTTCTCAATCCTTAAGAAAAGTTTTCATTCTTTAGCAATTTGTAGCATAATCAATTATTAAGATAGGCTTGTGGGCCAGTGCTGTGGCGTAGCAGGTAAAGCCACCGCCTGCAGTACTGGCTTCCGATATGGGCACTGGTTCTGGTAAAAATCCCAGCTACTCCACTTTTGATCCAGCTCTCTGCTACAGCCTGAGAAAGCAGTAGAAGATGGCCTAAGTCCTGGGGCCCCTGCACCTGTGTGGGAGACCAGGAGGAAGCACCTGGCCCCTGGCTTCGGATTGGCACAGCTCCGGCCATTATGGCCAACTGTGGAGTAAACCAGCGGATGGAAGATCTTTGTCCCTCCTTCTCTTTCTGTGTAATTATGACTTTCAAATAAATAACTTTTTTTAAAAAAGCAGATAGGCTCATATCTATTTGAATTATGAAACTGAAATTTCACTGACTAGCTTATATCAGATCTATGTACTACAATGAATATTTTCACACTTTATTAGCTGCCTTTATCACACTTTGTGAAAAATAGATATGTAATTTTAGGGACAACAATTAGAAATATGCTAAGCATATCAGGGAGCTAATGTTAACTTAAATTAGAATTTATCCTGTTACTAAGAATTCATTCACATCATTCTTGCATCTTGTTTAACTCCCATTCAATAGAAATCTAACACTGCTGAATATAGCTATTTTTTTTTTTTAAATAAACAACGATGCTGCACAAATACATTCTGTACCTCTCCGGGAGTTTCATTCAATCTCCAATATACTTGAAAACTAAATTAAGTCAGAGAGAAGTCAAATTGTCATTCCTCTATGGTAAAATATTGAAGAAATATTAGTTGATAAGCTGTGGTGCTGGAGATTCTCCTTAAAACTAGGAGAGACAAAAATATAAATCCCCTTTGCCTTGCCTCCCAATATCTCGAAGCACTTCCCTTTGCCTCAAATTACCCAGAGGGCAAAAGACGAGAGATCCTGAGAGATACAGTTGCCTGTATTCAATAGATGAGCAGAACAAGGCAGAGAGGAACACAGCAAAATGACTGGCATGTGTGGAAGATGCAGTATCCCTGTGTGTGATAGCTCCTGTTGCCCCCAGTGCATTGTATAATGATTCTTGCCACCTGTCAGCTACACACATGGATGAAGCTCATTATTTGGTCTGTCTTAGTTTATTTAGGGCCTGCTTATCCTACCCAGATGAAAACGGGCTTCATCTCAGCTGAATCACTACTGTGTTTTCCATCTGGGTAAAACTCATAGCCCAGAATATTTGATGGTACTGTTATTTTGGTGGGTTGTAAACAACACTTTCATTGATTTTATCCTCTCTTAACCAATGCATTTTCTCATCTCTAGGTTAACTTAGATGAGCATTTTCTTCAAAGTTGTCCTATTTCATGCTTTCTCCTGGGAGAGGAAAAGAGTAAGTTTCTTTCGCTTCATTTTCATGACATTTTTTCATGAGCATTAAGAGTCACAGACTCTACAGCCAAGGCTAAACAGCTATCTCGTCCATAGTGTGTTCCCAGAGATCTGAGCCTTACGTGTTTGATCACTGAAATTTTAAGCCAGATGGCAATTTTGAAATAAAGAAAATTATAAAATCATTTCTCTATTTAGTAGCCTGGTTTACTGGGTTGCATTTTTGTTTCTTTTGGACTCTACTTGTCCTGTTCACTATTTCCATTGTCCTGAGCTCGGGCAGATAAACAGCATTCACTAATGCCAGAAAGTACTTCAGAAGGCAATGGCTTGTCTGGGTAATAAAGAGGAAAAATAATAATTCTAATTGTGTTACACAGTGCATGCATTAGTAAGCCTTAATCCATAAATATAATATCAAAATAACTGATAATCAAGCTCTCACACAAAGCCAGAATGAGGGGTAGGCACTGAACTTATGGTTAGGATGTCTGTTCCCACATCAGAGTGTGTAAATTCAACAACCTGCTCCAGCACCTAATTCCAGTTTCACATTAATGTGCGCCCTTGGAGGCAGCAGATGATGACTCAAATATTCGGGTCCCTGCCTCCTACGTGGAAGATCTGGATTGAGTTCATGGCTTTGATCTGGCTGTTGCAGGCATTCACGGGGTGGACCAGCAGAGTGGACTTGCTTTCTCTCTCTCACTCTTGTTCTCAAATACTTTTTAAAAAGTTCCTAAAGAAAGAAATAGTACTCTCTGAAGATTTTAAAGGGTGCATAACAAAACCATTGTTCTTAATACTCCGAATCACACCCTTGGATCCAGCTGGACTTTGGTATCTTAGTTTACTGGAAAGCTGCCTTAGCTTGATTGAGTTTTAACATTGCTCTCTAAACATCCACTGACAAGCACTACATCAGAACAACTGTATCAAAATCACAAGCACTCTTGCCATAAAAAATGTTGTTAGCACAGTTCCCTACGTCCTTAAACGTGTTCTCTATAAAGTTACGGATGCCTGTCATCAGAAAATGCTAACAGAACGAATGCTGTCCTTGTGGAACTGACTTTCTGCCTCTCATTGGTTAAAAAAATTAAGCAATGCATCATCTGTCTTTTCACTTTAGCTGACAAAGAGACCAGAGAAAAATTTGAAACCGCAATATAACAATTATGTTTGACCTTTATATCTGCATTTGTGAAGTCTTCTATGCCCTGAATCTCTTTATTTTTTCTTTTTCCTGTTTTGTCATTATTTTCTCGAAAGCATTTGAGTAATATAATGGATGAAATAAGTAGTGTAGATATATCAATTTTCCTGAGGAAAAATGTAGAGATATGCTGGTTAAATGACTATTTTGGAATTTCATCAGTGTGCTGAAACTTGAAAATCAATCTTTTCCTGTTAAGTCCTTTTAAAGAACCCAGTGCTTCTCAATGGGAGGGATGAATGATGAGTGGTGCCTCTCTCCTTAGGAATATGGCAACATTTGGAGACAGTTTTGGTTGTCACGATCCAGGGGAGAATTGAGGCTGGTATTTAATGCATAAAGTCAAGGAATACTATTAAATTGCCCTATAATACACAGGATAACCCAGGTATCCTTTGAAGCACCAACTATAAAGCTCAAGTCAAAGATAATAGTTCTTAGGTTGAGAAAACCCATATTTAATTATGCCTCTTCAGTAGTATTTTATTTTTGACAGGCAGAGTGGACAGTGAGAGAGAGAGACAGAGAGAAAGGTCTTCCTTTTCCATTGGTTTACCCCTCAATGGCCACTTCTGCCGGCAAGCTGAGGCCAGTGCACTGCGCTGATCTGAAGCCAGGAGCCAGGTGCTTCTCCTGGTCTCCCATGGGGTGCAGGGCCCAAGGACTTGGGACATCCTCCACTGCACTCCTGGGCCACAGCAGAGAGCTGGACTGGAAGAGGGGCAACTGGGACAGAATCCAGCGCCCCGACCAAGACTAGAACCTGGGGTGCCGGCACCGCAGGCAGAGGATTAGCCTATTGAGCTGCAGTGCCGGCCATGCCTCTTCAGTAGTATTTTTAAGACATTTTGGATAATTTTTCGTATCTTCTTTCTTTTGTAATTTTACTTAAACATCTCTGACCCTGTTCATATATGTCATCTATATTTTTCAATGTACAAATTATTCTACTGGTTGATTTGACTGTGTTTTCATTTTTAAAATGATTTTGTACATCTTGGAGGCAGAGATGCACAGATAGGGAAAAACGTAGGGGAAACAGACAGAAAGACAGACAGAGAGGGCTCTTCCATTGTTGGTTCACTACCCAGAATGCCTGCAACAGATGGGGCTGCGTCAGCCTGAAGCCAGGAACTGGTAATTCAATCTGGGTCTCCCACATGGGTGGCAGTGCCCCAACTACCTGAATTATCACTGTTGCCTTCCATGGTGTGCATTAAATGGAAGCTTGAATTAAGCATAGAACCGAGGATTCCAATGTGAGATATTACTGTGTCCAAAATACATCTTAACCGATATGCCATATGTCCTTTCCACTTTTTTGTTAATTACACTTCTGCTTTTTGTTAGTTATATTCCTTTTAACTCTCATTGTACTCATTTAATTCAAGATTCAATTCAGATATTATTTAGCACAACTTCTAATAGAGCAAAACTTCTAATATCCTAATAGAGGGATATTGATTATTTTGGCTTTGAACTAGAGAATATCACTGGGATGGGGACTGGACTAGGCCATTCCTTTTCCGTGATGAACTAGACTAGATGTAAAGGATAATTACCAAGTTCATGGAAAACACTTATTGTGAAAAAAATGATTACTGGATCTCAATTTTTTGCATTGAAGTAAATTTGTCTTTTAATTCTATTTTCCATGAGTTATTTGAAGTCCCTTTGTGTTCTCTAATGCAGGGTTCCTTGTCACTTGATTGTGATTTTCCTGTGAAGCTCATCTCTTTCAGTGGTTAATCTCTTCCAATCTCATTTTTTCCTCTCCTAGGAAATTATTTTCTTCCAATGTATGTAAATCTTTAGGGAAAAATAGGTCTTCACTTCTCTACCTCATCTTATTATAACTACTACATGTGATCTGCTTCACTCCTTACAGAAAATATGCAGCTTTTAGAAATAGATCCTAAGAAGGAGAGAAATATCTTTTAAAGAATAAGGAGATTCAATTTTAGTGCTGGAAAGGCTTTTGACAAGCAAATTCTAAGCTGAAGGTTGAACAAAAGTTTCAGGTCCTCAGCTGAAGAGCACCAGGAAATATGTACAGACACCCACAGACAACAGTAAGGAAATGAAGACCTTGAGATCAAAAAGCACTGATTGGTGTGCCTGAAGCAGGGTGGAGAAGCAACAGGAGATGTAGGGAGCTTAGCAGCAGCCAGATCACGGGATCATTATCCCAAGTGGTTGTAAGAACATTATCAAAGAAATGGCATAATTCTTTTTAAAAGAATTCAGTGGGTAATGACTTAAAAGGAAGAAAGAATTAGGGAAATACATAGGTATTGCTGCAGTTCAGGTGAGAGCGTTGGTGGTTTGCAGGGTAGACATGATGATATGAGCCAAATCAAAACTGTGTAGTTGATCATTGGAATGGAGAAGGAAAGAGAGATGCTATGAGTAACTACCATGTGTCTAACCAACTGGTTTAGAAACAAGTGCCATATATCGAAACAGCATGAATTAGATAGAGATTTACCCAAGAAGATCGATTGGTCAGTTTGGGATGTGTTTTCTTTGGTTTCATTGCCTATCCACTTTATATTTTCTGAATTTTTCTTTCTCATTTTAGAAACTCAAATGAATATTTCAAACAGGGACTGGTAACTGGACTAAAGACTAGGTTTAGGATCCTTGACACACAGACTTCATTATAGTCAGGAGAATGAATAGGACAAAGTGGAAGAAAGCTTAAAAAATAAAAGCTTGCGTCTCCTAATGGGACCTTGAGGAATTTTAATAGTCAAAGCTCAAGTAGAAGACAAGAAGCAGAAAGAGAATTATGAATTAAAAGAAAAAACAAAAAACTATTTTATAACTGAAGACAGAAGTGTGTGATTAAATGTCTCATATTTGCATAAAACAAAGCCTCATAGTGTAGGTCTTATCCTAAAAACAAAGTGTCAAGCTTTCTGTCCCAATTGATCATTTTTAATTCTTTTAATAAACACATTTATTCAAATTAGCAGTAATAAATTGGTTAGCAGTAAGGAGATGGAAGTTTTGAATAAAAATGGCCTGCGAGGACAAGGAAAATTAAATTCCTTCTTAAACTAATAATCTGCTGAGCCACATTAGTGAGAACTACCAGACCAAAAGGAAATTATAGAAACATGCTAATTATAGATTATCACACAATTTATTCACATGATGGTTGGTAAGAGCATAGAGAAATATATATCCATGTTATTTATATGTATGGACATTACTTAAAATATACATGTAATTAAACCGACACTTTCTGTTACATGGAATTTTTAATCCACAGTAGCTCTACAATATCAAACTATCAGTTCCATATCAATCCTCGCTGACTCTTTGATGTACTTTTTGAAATATACATGGTTTGACTGGAGCTGCACTTCAAAGAAAATCGGCCTTTTAATGGTAAAGAGATTTTCCCCTTGTTTAGAGGTAAGTGTACGAGAGTTCTATACTAGTATAGATTAAAAAAAGACTTCTCGATGTGTCAGAAGATCAGACAGAGGGGGGCAAACTTCATAAGATTCAGAAGTCTAAATCTTAGTCTGCCAGGAGAATGATATTTCATTAGCCATACTGTCAGGAAATTTTCTTGGTTTGAGAACAAAATACTAAGGAAGAATTTTCCCGAGTTTGTTTTTACATTATAATTCCTGATTGCCCTAAAAAGATTTGAGATCAGAGCTGAAGCATTTGAGAGTCTTCTTTGCAATTTCACACTTGATAAGCTTCATAATCCAGGTGAAATGAGAATGGACAATGAGTTGAAACTAAGATTTTAGAAAATGTTTATCAGTTTATCACTTTCTCAAGTTCAGACACTGGTCAAATCTGTGCTTTAAATTATTTCTGGCTCTCACCCATAAGGATCATTATCTGAATACTTCAGTGAAACGAAAAATCTTTTAATGGTATTATTTCCTAGACGTCAGAGTAAAGCAAGCTATCTTACAATTTAGGCAAGGGATACCTGTGCATCCTAGAGTAGAAGGAACTCATTTCATTTCCCAAGCAAAAGCGTTATGTAAAGTAATTATCTATGCATGTATGTATGTGTGTATGTATGTATATATTTATCAAGTGAACCAAATAGTTATAAACTCAATGATGATAAATTATTTAAATTTTTAAATTTTCTTCTTTTTTTAAAAAAGATGTATTTACTTATTTGAGAAGCAGAGTTACAGACAAAATGAGGGAGAGACAGAGAGAGAGGTCTTCCATCTGCTTGTTCACTTTCCAAATGGTAACAAAGGACAGACTGGGATAGACCGGGCCAGCCCAAAGCCAGAAGCCAGGAACTTCTTCTTGGTCTCCCATAGGGGTTCAGGGGCCCAAGCACTTGGGTCATCTTCTGCTTGTTCCCTAGGCCATTAGCAGAAAGCTAGATTGTAAGATGAGCAGCCAGGACATGAACTAATGTCAATAAGGCATGTTGGTGCCGCAAGAGATGCCAAACCTTCTATGCCACAGCTCTGGTCCCTTAATCTTCTTCATATACCCTATTATGTCAAGAATCACTTCCATCATTTAAAAAAAATTTGTTTCCTTGTGAGTAGTTGGAATAGATCACTACAAATGCACTTAGTTCCATGGTGTTTTAGTGCATTTTCATTTTAACTTCACAGCATAGCTGTGACATCAGAAGACTATTAAACCTTAAGAATTAATATTGATCTAAGCAGATACGAGATTGGCACAGGTTACTATATTGTGATGGGTTTAATCCAGCAACAATATTTGCTATCCAAAACTAAGTTTAGGATTAAATTGCCTGTAAAGAATTGGCACCGAAATTTAGTTATTTAAATGAGGAAAACAATTGAAAAACTTGAGAATGTAATTTTGGTGCAGGAATGTACATCGTTCTAATATTTTCATGGAACATTTTATGTTGGCTGTCTAATTCCTATTCCCGGGATCTGTTTTTTTTATGAAGATACACAAGGGAGTACAAACATAGCTTCCTTTTTTTTTTACTTACTGTAGAAACTAGCAAAATTCACCTTGTTGGCTATAACGAGGAGATGGAATCACTGGAACCTTCTAACAATATAAGCTGTCTCTGAATTCATTATCTGATTTCACACAAGTCTCAGATTTCCCATATAATCTGAGTGTAGACACTGCCTGTGGACCTTTGAAATCACTTGATAGGAATACAATTCCCCTTTGTCCATTTGCATGTGTGTTGGCTTTCAAGCCCATACATCCAACTCATGCAGCCACACCCGAAATCAGCAGTATATTTTCTTTTTGTATAATCATGTCTATAAAGAAGCTTTAATAAATTTGAATATAAGGTCTTTACTTTCAGAACATCTTAGGTACTTTGGAAAAGTTCTCTGAATGTATTTGGAATAAAAAACTTTATTTGAATATATGCACATTCATTACATTTTTCTCATCGGAAAATCCTGAAATTAAATATTTTTATTTTAAACCACATACTGAACCAAAATATAGGAAAACATGAAAAGTTAAATACTTTTTTATTGCATTGATTTTATGGTCAAAGCAGACACACACTGTCTCTTATATGTGGGAGCTAAAGCAAACAAGGACTCAAACAAACCAAAACATCAACTTGAACCCAGAAAGGTGATTACAAGAGGCTGGGCAAGGTGATGGGATTGAAGGATTTCGTTCTGATAAAATGATAGGGGGTGCTTAGGGTGTTTCACTTATTTAGAAAAAATGCATCATACTAATTCAAGATGCTAATATTAGAGGAATCTGTTTGTGGGATCTATGAGAACTCTTTGTACTACTTCACAACTTTTGTAAATTTAAAACTATTCTGAACCTAAAAAAAAGTTTATGGAAACAAAAACTCCACTTAGTCCACAGGAGAACAATTAGGAACTAATCGTGAGGAAGAAAAGCACTGAGTGGAAGTGCACCACAGTGACTGTTTCTGAAGAATAGAGAGCAGACGACCTGGGACCCGCCCCCCCTCCTGCTTTAAGACAAAACTAGGCCAAACAAGTGCCTCACTTCCTCCCATAAGGATTTCTTTATGGGGAAATGGTCGAAGAACTTGGATATTCAAATGGGCTTTCCCACATGGCTGCTTTATTTATTATCCAACAAAGCAGACATCTTTAATACCCTGAGTTGAACCAACAAAGGCAAATCTACAAAAAGGCAGTCTGCAGAAGACAGACCCTAAGCTAACGAGATATGATTTTTATCACTCCTTAGAAATGATAACCATATTGACACTGTGGAGAAGACAGAAAGCCAAAAGAACATTGACACAAAAATGAACTAAAAGCTGAATATGCCTCTTTTCCAGCCCCAGAGATAAGAAGTACAACATCACATTACTCACAACATCTGGCCCTGACGCTTCTGAGGCACCTGGCGTAGTAAAGACATGGTGTCGGGTTTTCGTCTTCAGTCAATTCATTAAGCTGCAAGGGGCCTGGAATTGTAGATCACATTAGTCCCATAAAGTTGCCACCGCTGTTAAACAGAACCGGCGTTTGGCTTGGAAAGAGCACTTCTTTGTTCTTCCAGAAAACAAAGCACTTTCAGAGTTGGCCTCTGTTCAGGAACATGAACTATTTTGAAAGCTGTATTTTAAGTAAGATTTAAAAATAATAATAACAAAATTATTTGCTTTATTTCCCAGTAATAACTTTGTTAAAATGAGTAAAGAGCAAGAAGATTAAAATTTACATTTAGCCAAAACAGAGGTAACATGAGAGAGTATGTTAAGAATTCCTGTTTAATAAATGAACGGGTGGTTTGCTTCTGGCTACAAAGAGAATGCTTCGTTACACCTAGACGCATGTGAGAAGACGAATGCAGATGTCTTCTTCACATGCTGATGTCATTCTCCTTGGGTTTCATTTCCAGAAGTGGGATAACTGGATAATCTGGTATATCTATTTTTAGTTTTTTGAGGAATCTCCATTTATAAATCTTGTTTTCACTGAATTATATCACTTGGTTATAATACAACCTTCATCCTCAGTTTATAATCCTTTTTATCAACTGTGCTTTCAAGAAAAATAGTATGTATGTGTGTATATATTTACACATGAAGTGAATATGGCAAAATGTTAAAAATATTAAATCTAAAAAATAAAACGGAGATTTTTTTCCAACTGGTACCTTTATGAGATAATTACCTTTATAATTCTTCTAATAAATGAGGAGAAAATCTGATGTTATCAGCATAGTATTAGGTTTTTTTATCAACAATTTTTTTTCAACAATTTGAATATGGGTTTTTACTCCACAACTCTGTGAGTATGATATGCGACTGAGTCTTGGGAAGTACAAGATTAAGCAACAGGCCTGGAATTCATTGTCACTTATTTGGTCACGCTGAAGGTAGACAATGTTGGAGGCTAACAGTGCATACTCCAGGGTGAAACTACGTGATCTCATGGATTATTCCAGATTTACCTGGTATGATGAAGACAATACAATTAGTGCAAAGGCCAGCGGAGTGCCATGTGCTATAATTGACATCACCAGCAAATGAGTACTTTTCAGTTGTGATTTAAAATCAAACTAGGACAATTTGCATTCTCAGTTAATCAGATCCAATATGCAGTCGCTGTTCTGCCACATGGATATTTTACATCAGCAGCCTACTGAGATGGGGCTTAATGATGACCGTTATGAGTTACTGTAATGAAACACGCTAACGTTATCATGGAAATCCCCTTCTCTAAGGAAGAAGGGCAAAAACATTCAGAAGATAGTCATTCACATGACAAAGGGGAATGCGCATAAAATACAAAGCTCAGTCTAGTCAGACATTCATGAGAACCCTGTAGGCTGCTACAACCCAGAGCCACCCTCAAAAACGTGAAAAACAAGTTACCATGAATACAGACCTCTGATGCTTAGAGACTTGAAGTTCATTTTCCTCATCTGCGGACCCTTATCCTTAGCCAATTGCTTATCAATTGGGTCCTAAATAATGGCAATAAAGTTCTCCTTTAAATGAGGCTCTTCTTTTTGGAAATCCCTGTGAATTTAGACTAAGAATAAAAATGTGTGTAAGCACAAAATAGGTGTAGTTGAGAGTTTAAGAAATAAGAAAGCTGTGGCAGACACCAAAGTCAGATCTCTGGAGCCTCTTAGTTGATTACATAAATTGAACAGACTTGGGGGTACACTAGTGAGCTAGCCATAGCACCTTTTTATGCTTGATGAAATAGCCACATCTAATGGCAAGAAGAAAGCAATCACTTGGAAATGGCTGTCACTCAGATTCTCCAAGGACACAAGCCAGCATAAAGTACACGTGTGGGTTGTATTTCACGTCTGCTGGGGACTCCAGGAAGCTACAGCGGGTGTTTCCTAGGATCCACACTCTTATGCTGGCTCTCAGATTCACTTATCCTGTAACAGGAGCACTCTTGAGACACACAGTGATAGGGTAGGAAAGCAAACTCTTCATCATTAAAATAGTCTGCTACTTTATTCTTGGTGAAGTTAAGCATTTTGCTGATACTAGTACACAAATGGTACACAGTTGCATAACTGTGCCTTGTTCCCCTCAAAGCGTAATGAAGCATTAAAATACTCAGTAATTGAAATATCTGGCTAACGTTTATAAAGCATAGATTTAATGTTTAAATGGCAGGTGTCCTCATATTGCTTACAGGATAATTGCACTGTAAATATTTTTAGGATCAGCAGATATCATGATATAAGGGACAATGCAAATAAGCAATTGTATATTACATCATTATTAGCATACAGTTCTTTTCCTTTCATTTTCTCTGAACTGGTGCCTAGGATGAATTGTCTATGTAAGCAAGACATGGTGGGTGCCATGTATGTCATTATATTTGACAATGAGCATTGCTATAGATACTTTGGATTAGGTAATAACTTTATGTAGCCACAAAGCTTCTAATTGGGGCTGTCACTGTGTCTCCATAGGAGTCTCGATTATCTTACCCTACTAAATCCTGTGACACCTCTCTGTCCTCACTGGCTTCTAGGTTAAGCAGTAGATCTGAGCTGGCAATCCCATGTGAGAAAAAAGGGCATGAGTCAAAATGAGCAATACACAAACATAAGACTGGGAATTACAGTGAATGGGAGAGACCCGTGTAAACCATCTGCCATCGCTGGAGACGATCACATTTTGAGAGCGCTTCAAAAAGTTTGTGGAAAGATGGAATTAAAAGATGAATATATTTTATTTTATTTTTGACAGGCGGAGTGGACAGTGAGAGAGAGAGACAGAGAGAAAGGTCTTCCTTTTGCCATTGGTTCACCCTCCAATGGCTGCCACGGCTGGCGCTGATCCGAAGGCAGGAGCCAGGTACTTATCCTGGTCTCCCTTGGGGTGCAGGGCCCAAGCACCTGGGCCATCCTCCACTGCACTCCCTGGCCACAGCAGAGAGCTGGCCTGGAAGAGGGGCAACCGGGACAGAAGCAGGTGCCCCGACCGGGACTAGAACCTGGTGTGCCGACGCCGCAAGGCGGAGGATTAGCCTAGTGAGCCACGGCGCCGGGCAACTGTAGAACATTTTGCAGTCTCTATGTAGTTTCTCCACAATACAGAGTTTTCCGGAACTTTTTGAAAACTCCTCATATGAATAGACTTCAAATAATTTTTGCACCAAAAATCAAGTTATCATTTAATTTTGCTCTTCACACTTTTTTGAAGTATCCTCGTGTTTCTGTGAGAGCACCTCAGGGAAAGAGAAGTCTACTCTGTTCCAGATCTAGTGCTAATTGGCAGTACTGTAAGAAATCTCCAGAGCTGTTTCCTGTGGAAAATGAAACTTAGACTCAGGTTGCTTTGCAGGCTCGAATGCAATAAATGAGTAGATAATTCATAGAAAGGGAGGGGCATTGCACCTACTAATGGCGCAACACACAGCAGATGATATGTAAGAGAATATAGTTCCTACTAAGTAACCATTAGATTTTCAAGTTATTTCAGAACAGAAGCTAGAAAATAGTGAAACAATATCTTCAAAAGCCTGGGGAAAAAAGTTCCCTTTAATGATAAATGCAGGAAACCTGTCTTCAAAGAATGAAAGTGACCTTAGACATTTGCAGATAAAAGCAAAGAGAGTTCATGACTAACTCACCTGTGTTGTATGAATTTTACAATATGTCCTTCAAAAAGAAGGGAAACTGTGTCAGATCTGAGATGAAACAATGAACAATGAAATCAGCAAATGTGTAGAAAAACCTGGACAAGCGATGACTCCACAATGTGAGCCTGCACAATCCTAGCATGTAAATAAAGGGTTGATCAGAGTTTATTATGCCAAGACTCCTATTATTGAGCACATTTGTGAAAAATGCTGGTTAAGCATGTAAAATGCAAATGTAACCAGTAAATAAATTAAAATGCAAGTTTATAATTTGGAGAATATTTTTAAAAAACCATGCAAAATGAACATAAACAGAGAAGTTACACCAAAATTGTTAGTGGTTATCTCTGGATGCTGTGATTAAAAATGGATGCTTATGTATTTTTCCATATTTGTATATGTTTGAATATTTGACAAAGCATGTATCTTATAATCAAAATTTACTAAAAAATTATTAAAATAGTTATCAAAATGTGTATTCCAGGTAATGAGTGAACCCTACTTCTGGAGTCTTAATATTTTAAAACAGATCATTAGGAATATTTTCAAATCACATCACAAAGAAAGTACCTAATTTCAAACACCATGAAAAACCTATAGAATATCTCAATCAACATTTTAAAAGATACATATTTTAAAATAAGAAGCCATTATTTCTATGTAAAAAATAGACCAGATACTAAATAAGCATCCTGCATGGTGTTAAAAAAGAAGGAACAGCTATTCATAATGAACATCTTTAATTCATATACAAATATAATCTGGTTTTTATTTCTATTTATACAGTAAATTATTAGCAGCATTGAATTTTTGTGTGTATGTTCTTAGATCCTTTTTGTGAACCCAATTGTTATACATGACGTATGATATGGTGAGTTTCTCACTCTGATTTTTTAATAGACTGCTAGGTGCTAGAGGATTTCAGAGGCTCTTAATTATCTTATCTTCTTTCTAAGAAGGTTACATCTTATTTTTAAAGATTTATTATTTACTTGAAAGGCAGAATTGTTAGGAGATAGGAGAAAAAAGTGAGAGAGAGAGAGAGAGAAAGAGAGAGAGACAGAGAGAGAGAGAGAGATGAATATTCCATCCACCGATTCTGGGCCAGACTTTGATTTCCCATGTGAGTGTAGGGGTCAAAGGACTTGAGCCATCTTCTGTTGCTTTCCCAGGTGCATTAGCAGGGAGCTCTATCAGAAGTGGAGCAGCTGAGACTGGAACCATGGCTTTAACACACTGCTCCACAGTGCTGCTTCTCTCTGTTTTTTGAACTTATTCTATCCTCAAGTTCTTTGTTTGGTAAAGATTACTGTGTGCATAACAATTGATGAACTACGGATTTATTTATTGTGACAAGGGTTGTGCCAAAATTAAACAGTTCTGATGAATCATTTCTGTGTCCTTAAGGCACTTCTTTCTCCAAGCCGGATTATTTATTTCTCTTGTTACTTGTAGTGTTTATTGTGATCCAGGAGATGTTAGCACTGGGAACAACCTTGCTCACAGGACACTGATCTAAGAGCATTCTCTGATTTTACTGCTTATGAGTCTTGTTTTATATTAATAAAAGGGAGATCACCCCAATGATGTTGTCTAGAAATCAAAGGGTTCTTCTGTTATAGTCTATAAACCTTGCATATCAAAATGAAGTTCTAAAATTTTGACATTGATCTTCACTTTGCTGTTATGCTGAGTATAGCACTGGTCTCAGTCATATACATTTAATAAACACTTTCTATGAATTCTGTGTGAGCATGCTAGTATTAATCACAGGTTTTTCCAAATAAAAGGAAAAGAGATAGCTTTCGAGGACATGATTCTGTCTAATGAAGTGTTAGCAATGTAAGTCAACAGTGGGAATATCATACAATTATTATTCTGAAAAAGTACGTCCTTTGCATATGTAATAAAATATTTATGTTGCACTAATCACCAAAATAAGTAAAAACAACCCAGCTGTGCTGAGGTTGCTTTACAGGAAAATAATTTTAATACCTGCCACCTTTTTCCTCTTAGTTCAGCCTTCAGTCCAACACTGAGTGAGCCATCGTCTCTTCCTGAAAGCTCCCCTTCCCTTCCAGAGGAGCTTCTACAGTGTGTTATAGTCCCCTTATTAGGGCTGCTATTTTACCCACAATTCACACATAATTTAGAACACATTCATTTTACTGAAATTGTCTTTTGCATGCTGGTGTCACCATACTAGCAGCTATTGAGGATGACTCCCTCGCTTTTCAACAAAGCAACCCAGATTGATGCCTTAGGCAGTGAAGGCTCAATGCACACTTTAAACTGAGCTGAGAAAATGCTTGAAGAGATCCTAAAGAGAATATTTGGACCTGCTAAGTAGACAGGAAAAAACAACTGGATGAAGATTTTTCCGTGGAGATCAAGGTGGGGTGAGAAAGGACATTGAGGACTAAAGAATTTTGAAGAATGAAATTAGAGAAGACGCAAATAAATGGAACAGCATCCTGTGCTAATGGGAAAATAAATGTTGTGAAAATTCCCCTACCATCCAAAGTGCACTGCAGGTTCAAACCATCCCAGCGGTAACTTGTAACAAACATAAAAAGACATTCATGATAAAAATTCATGTGGAACTACCAAACAACAATAATAGCCCAAGCAAATTTTGGTAAGAAGAACCAAGTCGGGGGCATCAGATGGCCTGATGTAAAATTTTATTAAAAACTACAGTGTGATGCTTACATAAAAATAAACAGAGAAGCCAGTGGAACAGAACACAGAGTCCAGAACCAAACCCAAGCACACATATAAAACAGATACTGAACCGAAGTGAACATACAGTATGAGAGCACAGTTTCTCTACTAAATGGTGTTGGGAAAATGGATCTTCAATGCAAAGAAGGAAATAGACCTGGATCTTATACCAAACATTAAAACACTCACAATGAGGTTTTATCTCTAAAGACTTGACATAAGACCTGAAGAATAGCATTCCAGAAGAAAGCAGAAGAGAAAATTATGACATTGGACTTGACAATGATGTCTTGACACCATAAGCACAGACAACAGAAGCAAAACTAGACTATGAGGACTACATCAAACTCAAAATCTTCCAAATGGCAAAGGAAGCTCTCAAAAGAATGAAAAGGCCTCTTACAGAGTGGGAGAAAATACATGCAGACTGTATCTGATGAGGGATAGTGTACAAAATATATAGGAAATCCCTACAATTCAGTATCAAAGAAAACATAGTGGACAAAGAACTTGAATAGAAATTTCTGCAAAGAAGGCAAACAAACGAACAACAGCTTCATGAAGTGCTCACTATCACTAATCAACGTGGGAATTCACATCAAAATCACAGTGAAAGGGCAGGCATGGTGGTGCAGTAGGTGAAGTTGCTACTTGTGGTATCCACATTCCGTTTCAAAATGCTTGGGTTCTGGTCCTGCCTCTACTTCTGATTCAGCTGCCTGATAATGCACCCAAACAGCAGCACATGTACCTGGATGGAGTTCCTTGCTGCCAGCTCCAGCCTGGACCACCCCGATTGCTGCTTGCATTTACCAAGTGAACCAGCAGATAGAAGCTCTCTCTCCCCTAGCACCCCCCTTCTCTGTGTGTGTGTGTGTGTGTGCACCACTCTAGCTTTCAAACCAATCAGTTGATTAATAAAACTTGAAAATCACAATGATATATCACTTAAAACCTACCTGTTAGAATGGCTATTGTTTAAGGAAAAACAAAGGTGAGCATTGATAAGGATGCAGATTTATCAGAACCCTAGTCCACTGTTGTGGGGATTTATAAACTATGAAAAAATTATGCCATTTTCTGGAAAAACATTTAAAACAGAGCTAATATATACTTAAAGAATTCTAAACAAGATCTCATAGAGACACATGGACTCATGTATTTATTACAGCACTGTTCATGAGGGTCATTATTTGTTAGAACATGAAGACACAGAGGACATTATGTTAAGTGAAATAAACAAGTCACAGAAGGATAACTACTACTTGATCTCACATATTGTATCTAATATCAGTGATTTCAGAGAAACAGAGAGTAGAATGCCGGTTACAAAGGGATTCAGAAATGAGGAATTGTTCTTCAGTGGGTGTGATGTTTCACTTATGCCTGATCAGTAACTTCAAGAGAGCTGTTGTGTGACATAGTACTTGTAGTTAACAATACTGTGTTGTGTGTTCACATTATTTTAAATCAGTAAATTACATATTCAGTGTTCTTACAACAACAACAAAAAGAAACAAGACAGAGTGATGAGGAAACTTTTAGATGTGATGGATGTCTATACTTTCTTTATGGTGATGATTTCATAAGTGTATGCATATGTTTAAAGATACACAACTGTATGTATTAAATAGATATATGGTTTTTAAAAATACAAATTAAGGCCAGCTCTGTGGCACAGCGGGTAAAGCCACCGCCTGCAGTGTCGGTATCCCATATGGACACCGGTTCAAGTCCTGGCTTCTCTACTTCTGATCCAGCTCTGTACTATGGCTTGGGAAAGCAGTAGAGGGTGGCCCAAGTCCTTGGGCCCTTGCACACATGTGGGAGACCTGGAAGAAGCTTATGGCTCCTGGCTTCGGATCAGCACAGCTCCGGCCATTGCAGCCATCTGGGGAGTGAACCATCAGATGGAAGACCTCTCTCACGCTTTCTCTCTGGCTTTCCTTCTCTCTGTGCAACTCTGACTTAAAAATAAATAAATAAATAAACAAACAAACAATACAAATGACTGTGCTGTGCATGTGGTTTGTCCCCCAGTATTTCATGTACCGGAAGCTTGTTCCTTGGTGTGACAAAGTTGACAAGCAGAGAGACCTTTAACAGGTTGGGCCTACTGGGAGGTGTTTGGGTCATGGTGGGCGTGTTCTAGTGCTAAGATTAGGTAATTAATTTGGATCTTGCGTATACTCTAAAAGCTCATGTGTTAAATGGGGCCTACTGGGAGGTGTTTGGGTCATGGTGGGCGTGTTCTAGTGCTAAGATTAGGTAATTAATTTGGATCTTGCGTATACTCTAAAAGCTCATGTGTTAAATGCTTGGTTCCCAGGGTGGCACCATTCAGACGTGACAGGAGCCTAGTGAGGTGGGGCTTAGGTCTTTGATGACATGCTCTTGGAAGGCAGTTCTAGCAAGTCTGCTGTTAAAATGTTAGTACGGGGACCAGCATGATGGCACAGTGGGTTAAGCTGCTGTCTGTGATCTCAGCATCCCAAATGAGCACCTGTGAGTCCTGGCTGCTTCACTTACGATCCAGCCCCCTGTTAATGTGTCTGCTTAGGCAGAAAGGATGGCTCAAGTGTGTGTGTATGTGTGTCTTCCTCTCTCTCTGAAATTTCTACCTTTCAAATACATAAATAAACCTTCAAAATAAAATTTAAAAAAACTTAATACCGGGTGATCATCAGACCATTTTTTTCTCTGTTCCCTCTCTGTTTCCTGGCTAGTTATCTGACACTTTATATTGCACTGCCATGAACTCCTTGCCAGAGTCAAGGCCTGTGTCAGTGTCTGTGGACTTTGAACCTCCAAAACTGTGAAGTAAATTAAGTCTTTCTCTTAAAAAGTTCACAACCTCAAGGGCTGGCCTTATGGCATAGTGGGTTAAGCTGCTGCCTACAATGCTGGCAAACCGTAAGGGCTTCTCCACTTCAATCCACTTTCCTACTAATGGCCTGGGAAAGCAGAACAATAAGGCTCAAATGTTGGGGCCCATGCCACCTATGTGCAAGACCCAGATGAAGTGCCTGGCTATGACCTGGCCCAGCCCTGGTCATTATCACCATCTGGGAGAGTGAGTCCGAGGATGGAAGATGTCTCTCTCTTTTTCTCTCTCTTTGTCTTTCTCATTTGATGTTCAAGTAAATAAATAAATCTTTTAAAAGATTAGCAACCTCAGATATTTCATTTAGTAACAAAAAGCTGGTTTACCCAGAAAGGAATTAAGCAGCTCTTGTGGGATTCCAGTTAGTTTTAATGAGATAATTTCTGTAACAGAACACTGTCCCTGAATTACTATGTGGTCTCCTGTGTTTTAATGCCATCTCATTCACTCTCATCCACTCCCATCATTATGATAGCATTTTCCATTAGGTATTCCCAGAACCAAGCTGATGAGTGAGTCATGACCTTGAAACTCCAGACCTATGAGCAAAAATAAACCTCATTAAAAATTTATTTATTTATTTGAAAGTCACAGTTACACAGAGAGAGAAAGAGAGGCAGAGAGAGAGAGAGAGAGGTCTTCTGCCCTCTGGTTCACTCCCCAGATGGCTGTAACAGCCAGAGCTGAGCCAATCCAAAGCAAGGAGCCAAGAGCTTCTTCCGGGTTTCCCAAGCAGGTGGAGGGGCCCAAGGACTTGGGTCATCTTCTACTGCTTTCCCAGACCATAGCAGAGAGCTGGATCTGAAGTGGAGAAGCCAGGACTCGAATTGGTACCCATATGGGATGCTGACACTGCAGGTAGTGGCGTTACCCACTATGCCACAGCGGCGGCCCCAAAAAATAAACCTCTTTTTTTTTAAAGATTTATTTATTTATTTATTTGAAAGTCAGAGTTACACGGAGAGAGGAGAGGCAAGAGAGAGAGAGAGGGCTTCCATCTGATGGTTCACTCTCCAATTGGCCACAACGGCTGGAGCTGTGCCAATCAGAAGCCAGGAGCCAGGAGCTTTTCCTGGGTCTCCCACTTAGGTGCAGGAGCCCAAGGATGTGGGCCATCTTCCACTGCTTTCCCAGGCCATAGCAGAGAGCTGGATCGGAAATGGAGCAGCCAGGACTCGAACCAGCGCCCATATGAAATGCTGGCGCTTCAGGCCAAGATGTTAACCCGCTGCACCAACAGCACCAGCCCCAATAAACCTCTTTTATTTAAAACTTATCCAAACTTTAATCTTGTGGAATGAGCCATACAATATGTGCAATACATAGTTGTATCCAAACATGGCTTTTTAAAGGGCAAATAAAAGAAACAGAGAAAAGATGAGAAGGGGCAGAGAGAAGGAGAAGAGTAGAAAAAGGAGGGGAGGGGACAGGAGGGAAGAGGAGATCAAGGATTCCCTGTAGTCAGGTAAATTATTCTCTGGGACTGGAATGTTGTTAGTTTGAAAAATGAAGATAAAATGGGATGGTGAAAGGTTTTGCTTGCTACTTTAAAAGTTTGAATTTTACTGCATATTTCCTGGGAGTCACTGAGGAACATAAGCTAAGAGATATGCTAGTTATCTATTTATTCCCTAACAATAAGATGGAGTGAGGTGTTGGTTGGTTGGTGCGAGACAGGCATTTTTTCCACAACCTCAACTACATTGTTTAGCAATATAATCTGAGCATTTACTCTAGGCTTTTTCAGAGCTCTTGACTTCTGTAAATTTATCCTTTTACATTATACACTATATAATTTCACCTTTCATATGATCAGTTTTTCCAAAATAAAGTGTTCCAGCTTCAGGAAATTCTATTTTAGAGAAAAAGTTTATAGCTGGAGTTATACATAAAATATTATTGATTAATGCAATGAATTATACAATACTTATTATTGTATAATCAGACATTCATTTTAGCTTATTATATGAGTTAATTATATTTTAGTTTATTATATGCATATAGTTTATTATATGTGTGTATATATATATATATAGTTTATTATATGAGATGCATTATGCTAAGAACACTTAAGAAAGTGATTTAGGCCAGGCATTGTGGTGCAGTGGATCAAACTGCCTCTTGGGATGCCCATGTCTCATGTTGGACTGCTGGTTCCTGTATTGGCTGCTCTGCTTCTGATTTGGCTTCCTGTTAATGCATCTTGGAGGGTAGTAGATGATGGTTTAAGTGCTTGGGGCTCTGCCACTCACATGGGAGACCCTACTGGAGTTCTGGACTCCAGAATTCAGCCTGATCCAGATGTCGTTAAGAATTTGAGGATTGAACTAGTGGATGTAAGGGTGAACCAGTGGATGGAAAACATCTCTCTCTGTCCCCTCCAATTTTCTCTCTTTCTGTGATTATGACTTCCATATATATGAAAATAAATAAACATTTTAGGAAGAAATTTATCCATAATTTTCAAATGTATAGTTCAGGGTTTCAAGAATGAGCTAAAATAACAATGATATAAATCCAAACATCTATGAATCTATAAATTTCTTTTGCCACAATAGTGTACTGATTTGTGTTTTGAAAATTTATCCTCTTCATCTTTCTTAGTATCAATGTTGCAATATATTTATTATTTCTCCCATGTAGCACCTTTTTCTGTTCCACTGGCCATTAAAATAAGTCTTTATTACCAGGAAAAGAAGAGTACTTATAAAAATGTGTGTATTTTGGCCGGCGCCGCTGCTCAGTAGGCTAATTCTCCGCCTTGCGGCGCTGACAAACCAGGTTCTAGTCCTGGTCGGGGCGCCGCATTCTGTCCCGGTTGCCCCTCTTCCAGGCCAGCTCTCTGCTGTGGCCCGGGAGTGCAGTGGAGGATGGCCCAAGTACTTGGGCCCTACACCCCATGGGAAACCTGGAGAAGCACCTGGCTCCTGCCATCGGATCAGTGCGGTGCGCCGGCCACAGCGCGCAGGCCGTGGCAGCCATTGGAGGTTGAACCAGCAGCAAAGGAAGACCTTTCTCTCTTTCTCTCTCTCTCACTGTCCACTCTGCCTGTCAAAAAAAAAAAAAAAGTGTATTTTAACCTAAGTATAATAATCCATGTATTTTGCAAAGTGACTTTGTATAACAGCAGGATGCCATCTTATTCATTTATATCTAATATTATTACTTATAAGTCTGATTATTTACCTTAAATACTAGATATTTCATAACCATGATATTTGTAAGAATTCAAATTTTATTTCATAAGATGAAGGGTATTCATGTCTGGCATTGAGCAGTAGACACATTGACCTCTAAATAAATGCTCATAATGATTTTTATCTTAAGTGACAAATTGAAATAAATTAGATAGCATTAAAATAATATTGATGAATATATATGAAATAAGGAAGTCATAACTTGTGGCTAATTTTCACTGGCATTAATTACCACACATGAAAATTAAATAGATTTGGCAGGAGAAAGTATCTGTCAATGCTCTAGAGTATATAGTGTATTCGGAATAACTTACGACGAAAAATTTGCAAAATTGACAGTACAAATTTACTCAGAAGGAAATGTCCTCCAATTTCTGAAACAGTTGGCACACCCTCAGTGAATCAGACTACCGCCGGTATAGGACTGAGAAATAAGATGAGACATGCAACAAAAGGAGGTGTTAAGTTTAAAAAATGTAGAAAGAAAGATAAGTGTTTTGAAAAGGATAATTGGGAATTATTTGGTTTTATCTCTGCCACCATGATATTAGCAAAGCATGTGATTTGCAGGTAAATTTTATAGATATGCATATATATATATATATCTATGTATGTACATAGATTAGATAGATATCACAAAATTCAGTTAGAGGGAATAGAATTATTTAAGAGCAATTTTTTAATTATCTCTTACTGGAATATGTTTAGTATATATTTTAAGTAGATTGTGTATAAGTTAAGATGTACATAGCAAACACCAGAGTACCAACAACATAAAACAGTCCCAATTCCTGATTATTAAAAATAAAAGAAATTGTGGCCGGCACTGTGGCTTAGCAGGTAAAGCTGTCTCCTGCAGTGACGGCATCCCATATGGGCTCCAGTTCAAGTCCTGGCTATCCCACTTCCAATCCAGCTCTCTGCTATGGCCTAGGAAAGCAGTAGAAGATGGCCCAAGTCCTTGGGCCCCTGCAACCACATGGGACACACAAGAAGAAGCTCCTGGTGTCTGGCTTCAGATAGGCCCAGCTCTTGCCATTGCCACCAATTGGGGAGTGAACCAGCAGATGGAAGACTTCTCTGTTTCTCTGACTCTCCTTCTCTCTCTGTGTAGATAAGACCTGGGCTTATATTGTTAGAATATAGGCAACAGAAAGTGTCAATTAAGTACACTGAATTACAGCACAAATTCATCTTCTAAGATACATAAACAGCAAAATTAACACACAGTGAATTAAAATTAAAGGTTTATAATTACAGTGAAAGAATAGCTTTAAATTCTGCACAGTTGGCTGTCACTGTTTAAATACACCATCTATTTAGGACAGAAAAGGGATAGAGACCAAGACTGGTTGTAAATTCTCCCACTGTCCAACAGGAAATTGCTCTAACTTGATCCCTCAAGGAAGTGCTAGGGTGTAACTGTGCCTCAGAAGCATTGCTTCCAACAACTTCAAGGACTGGTCTTTCTTTCTTGTACCCAGTCTATCGCCAGTCAAGAACCACCTTGTGGCCAGGATGTATACCTAGAAATTACCACTATCTAAAGCTATCTAAAGTGATTTCAAGTTCAGGCAGTTTGTTGGAAGCAAAAGTACAAAGGAAGTGGGCACAGTTCTCAGAAACACAGCAAATAAGATATGAGAAAACTGGGCAGAACTAGAAAGCATCCACTCAAACGTGCCGAGGATGTCTTGCAGGATAGATCATTCATTTTCTGACTGAGCACAGGTTTACAGACCATCTACAATCAGTTCAGCATTAGACCCAATGGTGAGGACACAGAGATGATTAATAAGCTTCTGTCACTAAGCACTTTAAAATCTGGTGAAGAAAGAGAAGAAAAATCTGCAAAGGATGACAAACTGTGCTAGAACAAGTCACTTTGCAGGTGCTCTGGAGGCAGGGATAAGGGACACAAGCTGCTTTGGAAAAGACTTTAGAAAAATGTACTTGAAGAAGTGCCTCTTGATCTGGCTTTGAAGTTCTAACAGGATTATTCTAGTAGTTATTTTTCATTCCTTTTGCTGTCAAAATTTTTCCATACTCTAACAATTTAAAGTTCTGAAATCTGTTTTCCCTGAGCAACTCTCTTAATCCCCAATGATTAATATGTGACTCAATTGTCTAGAGCCAGTTTTTTTTTTTTTTTAAATATCAGTGTCTCAATGTCTCTGCAACATTCTACATTTTAAAAGTTGCAGTTATCATGAAGCTCTCTTTTTGTTGAATGTGCTGGCTTAACCTCTATTGGGGTGTGTGTGTGTGTGTGTGTGCGCAAGGAGATGGGGTAGGGAGATAGTGTGAACACTCCCTATGTCATAGCTTCAGAAATTCTCATAATGATCATTTAGAACTTTTGTTCTTTATAAGTAGATCGGTTCGTTCTTGGAAATCTGAGTTTAGTTGTAGGCACTACACTTTAAAGAAAGACCCAGTGAACGCATTGAAAACACGTCAAATGATGTTTAACCTAGAGAATAGAAGGCTCAATGGGACATGAAGAGTGCCTTCAATTATTTGAAGGGTTGTTTTGTAAAAGAAAAATTGCATTCATTTTTTTTTCCCATGGGGAGCAGCTAGGAAAAAGCCTAGAAATCTAAGGAGGCATAGTTTTGGATCTGTAGTAGATGGGTATTTATAAAAATTTGATTGGCAAAAAAAGATTGAATTGGTTGGAATACAGAGATTGTTCCTATCATTGAAGCAATGTCAAGCACAGGTTGAATGTGTATTTTTTAGGGACACTGTTTAAGGGGATTGATGTATCAGATGAAGATAGAGCATTATACTTCCCAAAGTCCATTGCAACTTGAAGATAACATTGTGCTATGATCCCCTTGGATTTTCCATTGTTCTCTCAAGTCAAGCATATCTCAGACATAATTCATCATGTTGCTTTCTAAGCCCGCTTTCCGGATGACTTCCCAGCTGCCAGTAGAACTCTCTCTGCACAGATCATCACACACTCTGGAAACTTCAGCACCACCTCTGGCTCATTTTTCTCCATTGTTTCTCATATCTGACCAGTCTTCCAGTATAGTGAATCGTCCCTTGGCAAAGCCTCTTTCATTTTTCCTTTACTCTTTCCATGATAGGTCTTATGATTAAGGGCCCTTATTCAGAACCAACCAGCATGGATAAATTTAATTCTGTCCCAAAGCATTCAGATAATGTCACTAATATCTACTGTGTCTAATATTACAGATTAACTTTCAAAACTTCACTTTCTGTGACAATGAAGCATAAAGATAAAAACTATATAACTAAAGTTACATTTTTAAATATTGTTTTAGATCATATGGAAGTATCATCTCACCAATCCCCCCCACCCTTTAACCAATGTTCAATTATGTTAACAACATAAATCCTCCATTAACTAACGTTTGGTCATTCACTAAAATAATCTGACATTTCTATGAAAAGCCATGAGCACTCTTTTTCTTGAACGCATTTTCCAGTTCTTTCATCTATACCTTGGTTTCACTTCTTTCTCATATTTTGTATCTTTGAAAAATAAAAGTAAGTTTCTTTTCTACTCTGTAAAAGAACTTGTACTTCAAAATTACCTACATGTATAATTGACTTGAAAATTAATAGATGATTGTGTTTTATATAGTTTTTAAGTAATGTAACCTATTCTAAGAGTTCTTGAGGGACAGACTGTTGTGCTAAGCACAGTATCCAGCACTGAATAATATATATATAATATATATGTACACACACATATATAATATATAATAATATATATACACACACATATGGAGATGAGCTGTTAATTAATATTGGATGAGATCCACAAAAGAGCCCTTTCCCACCATCCATATTCTATACCAAATTGCACACATATTCTATAAATTAAGTCTAATAACCAGAGAATTTGGGATGGCAGAAAAGGACTACCAGTGAAGTATAACAAATGTGTTCTGTATTGGGTCCTGGTGGGGTATTTTTGTAGAATAAAATATCTTTCTCATCCAATATATTTCATTAATATACTGTATGAAATAATGCAGAAGACAAATAATGCTAAAATCATGTTACATATATGTAAGGGTCACTCAGAAAAGTACAGTGAATGTATGGAATCTATTATATGCTAAAACAATTTAATTTCAATCAATAAGAAATTTAATTATTTTATTTTTTGTAAAGATTTTTATTTATTTATTTGACAGGTAGAATTACAGACAGTGAGAGAGAGAGAGACAGAGAGAAAGGTCTTCCCTCCGTTGGTTCACTCCCCAAATGGCTGCAACAGCCAGAGCTGCGCCAATCTGAAGCCAGGAGCCAGATGCTTCTTCCTGGTCTCCCATGCAAGTGCAGGGGCCCAAGGACTTGGGCCATCCTCTACTTCTTTCTCTGGCCACAGCAGAGAGCTGAACTGGAAGAGGAGCAACCGGGACTAGAACCTAGAACCAGCGCCCATATGGGATGCTGGCGCCACAGGCAGAGGATTAATCTAGTGTGCCAAGGCGCCAGCCCCGAAATTTGGTTATTTTAATAACTTCGAATCTTGTTATTATGAAAGAGAAATAGGCATGGTCATAATTATCATAAAGTTAAACTGCTCAGTCTTATTTGTTGACATATTCTTAATTTTAATCATGCTTCATTGTGGGGAGCAACTCGGACTAGACTGTTACTGGAATTAAGACTTATTCTATGCATCTGCTCTCCCACAATATGGTGCTGGGAGAGGAGAAAACAGCTTCTACGCAGCTGCCTCTTGCCAACTTGAGTGATGACCTGCAGGAGCTGATCCTGCTCCTGATTGGAGGAGAGCAGCGTACTCGGCGTGTGGGTAGCAGATTTGGGATTGGTGGAAGAGGACTATAAAGGAGGAGAGAGACAACATGCACCAGGAACACCTGAGGAACATCTGAGCAGCCCCCCGAGAGAGCCGGCTGGCGGTGTGCCGCTCACTCGCGGAAGTGGGGAAAGTGGCAGGGGGAACCGCCCTTCCACAGAGGTGGAAGGGTTGGTAGCCAACCCGGGAAGAACCAGCAGCAAACCCGGGGAGGGCCGAGCAGACAAAAGAACAGCGCAGGGTCCTGTGTCGTTCCTCCATGAAGAGGGGGAGCGACACTTCATGGCTCCATCTTTACATGAAAAACTCATACATAAATGAAATTTAAAAATTCTAATATATGAGTCTATTTTCTATTTTCATTTCTGACATCATATATTTAGTTCTCTTTTGATAGTAGGGCCAATAATTATAATATCTTAACAGCTACAGGAGGAAAATCAACAGTTTTTGTCGCTCCCCCTCTTTGCGGAGGAGCAACACAGGACCCTGCGTTGTTCTTTCGTCTGCTCAGCCCTCCCCGGGTTTGCTGCTGGTTCTTCCCGGGTTGGCTGCTGTCCCTTCACCTCCGTGGAGGGGCGGGCCCCCTGCCACTTTCCCCACTTCCGCAGGGGAGCGGCACACCGCCGGCCGGCTCTCTCAGGGGCTGCACAGGTGTTCCTTCAGGTAGATGTTCCCCTCAGATGTTCCTGGTGCATGCCGTCTCTCTCCTCCTTTATAGTCCTCTTCCACCAATCCCAACTCTGCTGCCCACACGCTGAGTACGCTGCTCTCCTCCAATCAGGAGCAGGTCCTACAGTTTATTGGTTGAACTGGAGGCAGCTGTGTAGAAGCTGTTTCCTCCTCTCCCAGCGCCATATTGTGGGAGAGCAGATGCATAGAATAAGTCTTAATTCCAGTAACTTAGTCTAGTCCGAGTTGCTCCCAGTTGCTCCCCACAGATCCCCCTTTCTTTTTATTTTTGGCGTTGATACGCGCCTGTCTTCGGTGCCCCATGGCACACACTCTGCTCTGCTTGCTAGAGTTGCCCACAGGTGCTTACAAGCCCTACCAGTCAGGCAAACCGAATCTGGGTCCTCTCTTCGCCATGTTGTGAGGAAGTTTTTAGGTGCTGATGCGTGCCTGAGTTCGGTGCCCTGCAGCGCATGCTCTGCTCTGCTAGAACTGCCTGCAGGTGCTTACAAGCCCTAGCAATCAGGCAAACTGAATCCAAGCCCTCTCATTGCCGTCTTGTGGGGAGACTTATTGGTGTTGATAACGTGCCTGTCTTCAGTGACCTGCAGCGGGTAAGCTGCTAGCCGCCAGCAGGTGCTTATCGTCTTGCTAATCAGGCAGACTGAATCCAAGCTCTCTCATTGCCGTGTTGTGGGGAGGCCTTATTTTTCTCTATTTCCCTATCCCTGGGCATTCCTATTTCTCCTATTTTACTTCTATCTACCAGCATTCCTATTTTTCTCATTTTACTTCTAAACTTCTGTTTCTCTTATCCCCGCGGCTTCATCCTCCCTAACATATTTTTCTCTACCCGGTATGTTTCCTAACTTTTCTTCCAACAATATTCCCCTCTCATTTTTCCTGGCTTCTCCCCACAGTCCGTATCCAAGTTTCTTCTAGCTTTCACTTTCACTTTCAATCTCCTAGCTTCCCCGCCATAGTCCACATCCGAGTCTAAGTTTCTTCTTGCTTTCACTTTAAATCCTAACTTCTTTCCCACAGTCCGTATCCAAGTCTATGCCTAGGCTTTCAATAGCTTCTTCCGGCACCTTTTCCGTCCGGCTTTCCCCTAGGCTCTTCTAGTCTCTCTCTCCGGTATTTTCCCACTTCTTCCCGTTTCTTCCCTCCTAAGTTTCCTATCCGAGTCACGGCACCATTATGTCGCTCCCCCTCTTCGTGGAGGAACGACACTAAACCCTGCCTAGGCTTCATATCTGAGTCACGGCACCATTATGTCGCTCCCCCTCTTCGCGGAGGAGCAACACAGGACCCTGCGTTGTTCTTTCGTCTGCTCGGCCCTCCCCGGGTTTGCTGCTGGTTCTTCCCGGGTTGGCTGCTGTCCCTTCACCTCCGTGGAGGGGCGGGCCCCCTGCCACTTTCCCCACTTCCGCAGGGGAGCGGCACACCGCCGGCCGGCTCTCTCAGGGGCTGCACAGGTGTTCCTTCAGGTAGATGTTCCCCTCAGATGTTCCTGGTGCATGCCGTCTCTCTCCTCCTTTATAGTCCTCTTCCACCAATCCCAACTCTGCTGCCCACACGCCGAGTACGCTGCTCTCCTCCAATCAGGAGCAGGTCCTACAGTTTATTGGTTGAACTGGAGGCAGCTGTGTAGAAGCTGTTTCCTCCTCTCCCAGCGCCATATTGTGGGAGAGCAGATGCATAGAATAAGTCTTAATTCCAGTAACTTAGTCTAGTCCGAGTTGCTCCCAGTTGCTCCCCACAGTTTTAGATTCTGATTTTTGTAAAAGCAGCAAGAAGAATTAGCTGAAAGCAGGGAAATGTTGAGATAGAAGCGGCACTATGGGCAACCTACAGGAATCAGGTATTCTTGGCCTCATCTTGCTTGAAGTATATCTGACCAGAAATAATTACAGAACCATCCCAACAAAACCTTTGTTCAGAATTTGTATGTGACTGCTCCCATGACCAATTATTTGATTTATAGTTACTCAAATATACATTAAAAGATGAATTTATTGAATGTGAAACACTTTGAGGGATATGAATTGTTCTCATCTGGACATGATAAATTTTTCTGAGACTCAGATTCTCCATCTATAAATAGATATGATAAGGGGTCTTATTTACTGCTTCTTATGATAACATGGTGTACATTACATTGAGGATAGAATTTAATTCTTGTCTCTAGAAGATTGGTAACTGCTTTCTTCCTTCTGTCCCTCCCTCCCTTCATTTTCTGTCCTCCTTTGCTCCCTTTCTTGTTTCTCTCTGGTCTTCTCCCTTCTCTCTCTCTCTCTCTCTCTTAACTAGAAAAGTCAACCCCATTCCCAATATTTTAAATAACCTCA
Organism: Oryctolagus cuniculus; assembly: GCF_051225735.1. NCBI lineage: Eukaryota > Metazoa > Chordata > Mammalia > Lagomorpha > Leporidae > Oryctolagus > Oryctolagus cuniculus. The sequence continues at coordinate 14,202,348 of NC_142876.1, read as the reverse complement.
GATGAGAGACAGTTCTCTAAAGATGAGATCCTCTCCACATAGATATATGAAAAGAGTATTATTGTTTACTGCAATTGGTTTTTAATATTAAAGCTGAATTAGCGGCGTGTTTTTCAGCTCTCTAGAATTTCCCGTGAATAATTCATACTATCCACTATGCCTCCTCCTAATCTGGCACCACCAGGACACTTACTTTATGGAATGAATATAAAAGAGGTTTCTTCTTATCAGATGAATGAAGCACCTATGAATGTGAAACGATCTTTTAACTTCACTTTATGCTTTTTCCCCCACTTTATCACCAGAAGATGAGGAAATGACAAAGAATTTTCTTTTCTTTTAAGTCGTCATTTTCTTTCATCAGAAAAAAAAAACTAATATATATTCCATGGGTGAATCATATTTTGTGAAATTTAAGAACTTCTTATCCAACTCATTTCTACATGTCTTGGTTTTATCTTCCAAGAGTTATTTTATACTAAAGAAAAATCCATGTCTGCAATCCAGGGTATTTTAATTTCTTCATTTTCACCGTGCTTCTTAAATGCCCATGATATCCAAAGAGTTCCCCTAGGATTTGTGGTTAAAAAGCTCTTTTTCTTTACTTCATAGACATTCTTCTTGCAAGTGTGAATAAAAGGAGCCTTAGGGGTTTTTCTTCTCCCTCTTAAAAAATACTCAAAGTTCTTCATTTGATTGTATAATTGTGAAGATGATTAACTTTACAGTACCCGCAGAACTTTAATCCCAGAACATGAATAGTACACTTTGATGTTATTTATGACCATAATACACCACCCATTCATTTAAATATCATAGGAAAAATCAGTTGACTCAAGGGAACATGTGAGTTTTCTTTTTGGCCTGATTATAATAGGTATGATATGAATTTAATGAGTTTTAAGCATTAAAATATCTTTTCTGTGTAAAGAATTATTCTTTTGTTCTAATTATAAAATTTAATTTCATGGAATTTTCTCATGAAATATTTTACATATTAATTTTTCTATAGCAAAACTTTATTTTCTTAGTATATTTATAGATGCATGAACATGCTAAAATATGTTAATCATTACACATATATATTATTATAATCAGTGTTCTATGAACTACTTTTTGCCTAGTAACTTAAATAGCAGTTCTTTCTATGGATAAGCTAAAGAGGTTATTATAAGACCAATATCTTTTTTCCTAAAAAGCAAAAACATAAAAAAGAAAGAAAGCCAAGAAGAAAGAAAAGTTATATTAGTAGACTTTATTTTTTTAAATTTTACACCGCAGCTCACTTGGCTAATCCTCCGCCTTGCGCCGCCGGCACCCCGGGTTCTAGTCCTGGTCGGGGCACTGGATTCTGTCCTGGTTGCCCCTCTTCCTGTCCAGCTCTCTGCTGTGGCCCAGGAGTGCAATGGAGGATGGCCCAAGTGCTTGGGCCCTGCACCCGCATGGGAGACCAGGAGAAGCACCTGGCTCCCAGCTTCAGATCAGCATGCAGCCGCCATTGGAGGGTGAACCAACGGGTAAAGGAAGACCTTTCTCTCTCTCTTTGTCTCTCTCTCACTGTCCACTCTGCCTGTCAAAAAAAAAAATAACATTTTACAAAATTGTCATGCATTTTTAAATTTTATCCTACTAGTATTAACTGAACATATTTAGGGGATACAATGTGATATTCCAATACATGGATACAATGGATAGTCATCATAACAGAGCAGTTGGCATATCTGTCACTTCAAACACTTACTTTATGCCTTGTGCTAGAACATTCAAACTCCTCTCCCCTACCTATTTTGAAATATGCTGTTAAATACTGTCAATCACAGTCACCTTTCAGCAGCTCTTCAATCTCTCCAGCTGCACCCCTGCACCTGCTTAACCTTCCTGTCTCCATTTCCCCCTCCCCACGTCTTTCCAGGCTTTGTTCACCACTATTCTACTTTCTTCTTCTATGAGACCAGCTTTTAAAATTTTCCAGATGTAAATGAATTGTGTCACTTAACACGTGTACTTCAGAGGAGAGTTAGGGTCTTAGAAGAACTGAGGAAGAAGCAGATTTCCCATAAAGAATGTGCCCACAAATGTACATCTTGCCCTACGCCACAGTCAACATTTCACACTGCAGCGTTGCAGACGCTCATTGAGCAATGCTAGCGCAACATTACCTTTCAAAGCCAATGGTTGCATTTGGGTTACCTTCTGGCATAGTGCATTCTAAGCATTTTGACAAATATGTAGTAATATGCACCACCATTGTAGCATTATACAAACTAATTTCACCACCTTAAGAATTATCTGTGCTGCACTTATTAATTTCTTCATCCTCCTAAACTCTGGAAAGCACCAATCTTGTTTACTATCACCTTGATTTTGGCCTTTTCCTAATGTCATGTGGCTGGAATTCTACAGCATGGAGTTTTTTCAAGTGGATTGTTTCCACTGGGTAATAGCATTTAGTGTCCTCCAGGTATATTTGTGGCTTAACTGTTAATTTTGTTATCATGCAATAATATTCCTTTGTGTGGATGAACTAGTTTTTCTATCATCTCTTTTTAGCACCTACTGAAGGATATCTTGCTTGCTTTCTATTTTTATAATCTTGACTAAAATTGTTATAAACATTCATGTATGTGTTTTTGAATGAACACAAATTCATTTGGATAAATAGAAAGGATTTAAATTTTTTTATCATATGATAAGAGTATATTTAGTTGTAAGAAATTAGGAACCTCTCTTGTAAAGTAGCTGGATTATTTCCACACCCACCAGTGAGGACTGACCAATTGTTATGCTCTCCATTCTCCCTAGAGTCTGGTTTTATCAGTGTGGCAGATTTGAGCCATACCAATAGATATGCAGCAGTATCTATTCATTGTTTTAATTTCTTTCATTTGAATAGGTATACATTAAAGCACTATCAGATCATGTAATATGTTTGTATTAATTCCGAAAAACATAAAGAATATGAGCCTGACTTATCACAAAAATTATAATTTAGTAAATTAAGTTCTATTCTAAATTATTTGTATTTTGCTATTTCATAGAAATGCTAAGATGTGTAACCACAGAATTCATTTGATGATCTTAATAAGAATCCCCTTGGCAGGTGTTGTGGCACAGAGTGTTAAAGCCCTGGCCTGCACCACTGGCATCCCGTATGGACACCACTTTGAGTCCTGGCTGCTCCCTGTGAATGCTCCTGGGAAGGTAGCAGAGGATTATCCAAGTCTTTGGGCCCCTGTACCCACATGGGAGATACAGAAGAAGCTCCTGGCTTTGGATTGGCCCAGCTCCAACCATTGTGGCCATTTGGGGAGTGAACCAGTGGATGGGAGACCTCTCTCTCACTGTTTCTACCTCTTTCTGCAACTGTCATTCAAATAAATAAAATAAATCTTTTAAAAAAATAAAAATCCTCTTGTTATCTACATTCATTTTTAACACATTATTTGAGAGGAAAAGCTAAAGAGAGAGAGAGACAGAAAGAAAAGTCTTCCATCTGTTGGTTCACTCCCCAAAATGTCCAGCAATGGCTGGAGCCAAGTCAATCTGAAGCCAGGAGCCAGGAGCTTCTCTGAGTCTCCTGACAATTCCTACTTCACTTCTCTGAGAAAGAGACTTCTAAGGTGTTGTCAATATTAGGTAATATAATGGTATAAAAGGAACTTTAATACATTTCACATTATTTAGAAATACAGAATATTATTAATAAAAATAATGGTATGATTAAATTCTTTTTTTTTAATTTATTTATTTAATGAATATAAGTTTCCAAAGTACGAATAATGGATTACAATGGCTTCCCCCCCATACCGTCCCTCCCACCACAACCCTCCCCTTTCCCACTCCCTCTCCCCTTCCATTCACATCAAGATTCATTTTCGATTATCTTAATATACAGAAGATCAGCTTAGTATACATTAAGTAAGGATTTCAACAGTTTGCTCCCACACAGAAACATAAAGTGAAAAATAATAGATGATTTTTTTAATGATGATGAAATCAGATCAGACCTATTGTCATGTTTAATCCCAGTGAGAGTCAAGTTGGGAGTTGATAGTTTCTTTTCTTTTCTTTTTTTTTTTTTTTTTTTTTTTTACAGAGGATTAGTTTAGTATGCATTAAGTAAAGATTTCAACAGTTTGCACCCCCATAGAAACACAAAGTGAAATATACTGTTTGAGTACTCGTTATAGCATTAAATTTCAATGCACAGCACATTAAGGACAGAGATCCTACATGAGGAGTAAGTGCACAGTGACTCCTGTTGTTGACTTTACCAATTGACACTCCTGTCTATGGCATCAGTAGTCTCCCTATGCTCCAGTCATGAGTTTCCAAGGCTATGGAAGCCCTCTGAGTTCTCCGATTCTTATCTTGTTTAGACAAGGTCATAGTCAAAGTGGAGGTTCTCTCCTCCCTTCAGAGAAAGGTACCTCCTTCTTTGAAGACCTGTTCTTTCCACTGGGATCTCACTCACAGAGATCTTTTTGCCAGAGTGTCTTGGCTTTCCATGCCTGTAATACTCTCATGGGCTTTTCAGCCAGATCCAAATGCCTTTAGGGCTGATTCTGAGGCCAGAGTGCTATTTAGGACATCTGCCATTCTATGAGTCTGCTGAGTATCTCACTTCCCATGTTGGATCACTCTCCCCTTTATTTATTCTATCGGTTAGTGTTAGCAGGTACTAGACTTGTTTATGTGCTCCCTTTGACTCTTAGTCCTTTCATTATGATCAATTGTGAACTGAAATTGATCACTTGGACTAGTGAGATGGCATTGGTACATGCCACCTTGATGGGATTAAATTGGAGTACCCTGGTATGTTTCTAACTCTACCATTTGGGGCAAGTCAGCTTGAGCATGTCCCAAATTATACATCTCTTCCCTCTCTTATTCCTACTCTTGTGTTTAACAGGGATCACATTTCAGTTAAATTTCAACACTTAAGAATAACTGTGTATTAATTACAGAATTAAACCAGTCATATTAAGTAGAACAGACAAAAAAACTACTAAGAGGGATAATGTATTAAGTTGTTCATTAACAGTCAGGGCTATGCTGATCAAGTCACCGTTTCCCATAGTGTCCATTCCACTTCAACAGGTTTCCTTTTTGGTGTTCAGTCAGTTGTCACCAATCAGGGAGAACATATGGTATTTGTCCCTTTGGGACTGGCTTATTTCACTCAGCATGATGTGTTCCAGATTGCTCCATTTTGTTGCAAATGACTGGATTTCGTTGTTTCTTACTGCGGTATAGTATTCTAAAGAGTACATATCCCATAATTTCTTTATCCAGTCTACCGTTGATGGGCATTTAGGTTGGTTCCAGGTCTTAGCTATTGTGAATTGAGCTGCAATAAACATTAGGCTGCAGACTGGTTTTTTGTTTGCCAATTTAAATTCCTTTGGGTAAATTCCAAGGAGTGGGATGGCTGGGTCGAACGGTAGGGTTATCTTCAGGTTCCTGAGGGATCTCCAGACTGACTTCCATAGTGGCTTGACCAGCTTGCATTCCCACCAACAGTGGGTTAGTGTCCCTTTTTCCCCACATCCTCGCCAGCATCTGTTGTTGGTGGATTTCTGAATGTGAGCCATTCTAACCGGGGTGAGGTGGAACCTCAATGTGGTTTTGATTTGCATTTCCCTGATTGCTAATGACCTTGAACATTTTTTCATGTGCCTGTTGGCCATTTGGATTTCCTCTTTTGAAAAATGTCTATTGAGGTCCTTGGCCCATCTCCTAATTGGGTTGTTGGTTTTGTTTTTGTGGAGTTTCTTGATCTCCTTGTAGATTCTGGTTATTAATCCTTTATCTGTTGCATAGTTTGCAAATATTTTTTCCCATTCTGTCGGTTGTCTCTTCACTCTCCTGACTGTTTCTTTTGCAGTACAGAAACTTCTCAATTTGATGCAATCCCAATAGTTAATTTTGGCTTTGACTGCCTGTGCCTCCCGGGTCTTTTCCAGAAACTCTTTGCCTGTGCCAATATCTTGAAGGGTTTCTCCAATGTTCTCTAGTAACTTGATGGTGTCAGGTCGTAGATTTAGGTCTTTAATCCATGTTGAGTGGATTTTTGTGTAAGGTGTAAGGTAGGGGTCTTGCTTCATGCTTCTGCACGTGGAAAACCAGTTTTCCCAGCACCATTTATTGAATAGACTGTCCTTGCTCCAGGAATTAGTTTTAGATCCTTGATCGAATATAAGTTGGCTGTAGATGTTTGGGTTGATTTCTGGTGTTTCAATTCTGTTCCATTGGTCTATCCATCTGTTTCTGTACCAGTACCATGCTGTTTTGATTACAACTGCCCTGTAGTATGTCCTGAAATCTGGTATTGTGATGCCTCCGGCTTTGTTTTTGTTGTACAAGATTGCTTTAGCTATTCGAGGTCTCTTGTGCCTCCATATAAATTTCAGCACCAATTTTTCCAGATCTGAGAAGAAGGTCTTTGGTATCTTGATTGGTATTGCATTGAATTTATAAATTACTTTTGGGAGAATGGACATTTTGATGATATTGATTCTTCCAATCCATGAGCATGGAAGATTTTTCCATTTCTTGGTATCCTCTTCTATTTCTTTCTTTAAGGTTTTGTAATTTTCATCGTAGAGATCTTTAACGTCCTTGGTTAAGTTTATTCCAAGGTATTTGATTGTTTTTGTAGCTATTGTGAATGGGATTGATCTTACAAGTTCTTCCTCAGCCATGGCATTGTCTGTGTATACAAAGGCTGTTGATTTTTGTGCATTGATTTTATACCCTGCTACTTTGCCAAACTCTTCTATGAGTTCCAATAGTCTCTTAGTAGAGTTCTTTGGGTCCCCTAAATACAGAATCATGTCATCTGCAAAGAGGGATAGTTTGAGTTCTTCCTTCCCAATTTGTATCCCTTTAATTTCTTTTTCTTGCCTAATAGCTCTGGCTAGAACCTCCAGAACTATATTGAATAGCAGTGGTGAGAGTGGACATCCCTGTCTGGTCCCAGATCTCAGTGGAAATGCTTCCAACTTTTCCCCATTCAATAGGATGTTGGCTGTGGGTTTTTCATAGATTGCTTTGATTGTATTGAGGAATGTTCCTTCCAAACCCAGTTTGCTTAGAGTTTTCATCATGAACGGGTGTTGTATTTTATCAAATGCTTTCTCGGCATCTATTGAGATAATCATATGTTTTTTCTTCTGCAGTCGGTTAATGTGGTGTATCACATTGATTGTCTTGCGCACATTAAACCATCCCTGCATACCAGGGATAAATCCCACTTGGTCTGGGTGGATGATCTTTCTGCTGTGTTGTTGCATTCTATTGGCGAGAATTTTATTGAGGATTTTTGCATCTATGTTCATCAGGGATATTGGTCTGTAATTCTCCTTCAATGCTGCATTTTTTTCTGGCTTAGGAATTAAGGTGATGCTGGCTTCATAGAAAGAATTTGGGAGGATTCCCTCTTCTTCGATTGTTCTGAATAGTTTGAGAAGAATTGGAGTTAGTTCTTCTTTAAATGTCTGGTAGAATTCAGCAGTGAATCCATCTGGTCCTGGGCTTTTCTTTGTTGGGAGGGCCTTTATTACTGTTTCAATTTCTGTCTCAGTTATGGGTCTGTTTAGGTTTTCGATGTCTTCCTGGTTCAATTTAGGTAGGTTGCATGTGTCCAGGAATATATCCATTTCTGATAGGTTTCCCTGTTTGCTGGCATACAAGTCCTTGTAGTAATTTCTGATGATTCTTTTTATTTCTGTGGTGTCTGTTGTTACATTTCCTTTTTCATCTCTGATTTTATTGATTTGGGTCTTTTCTCTTCTTTTTTTAGTTAGTTGGGCCAATGGGGTGTCAATTTTGTTTATTTTTTCAAAAAACCAGCTCCTCGTTTGGCTGATTTTTTGGAATGTTTTTCTTGATTCAATCCTGTTGATTTCTTCTCTGATTTTAATTATTTCTCTTCTCCTACTAGATTTGGGTCTGGTTTGCTGTAGGTTTTCTAGATCCTTGAGGTGAATAGAAAGCTCATCTAGTTGGTGCCTTTCCAATTTCTTGATGTAGGCACCTATTGATATAAACTTTCCTCTTAACACTGCTTTTGCTGCGTCCCATAAGTTTTGGTATGTTGTGCTGTTATCCTCATTTACTTCCAGAAAGTTTTTGATTTCTCTTTTGATTTCTTCTATGACCCATTGTTCATTCAGGAGCATGTTGTTCAATCTCCATGTGTTTGCATATGCTCTAGGGATTCCTGAGTTGTTCATTTCCAACTTCATTCCTTTATGGTCTGAGAAGCTGCATGGTATGATTCTAATGCTTTTGAATTTGCTGAGACTTGCTTTATGGCCTAGTATGTGGTCAATCCTAGAGAAGGTTCCATGTACTGCTGAGAAGAATGTAAAATCTTTAGCTGTAGGATTGAAAGTTCTGTATATATCTGTTAGATCCATTTGGGTTATAGTGTCGTTTAAATCTACTGTATCCTTGTTGATCTTCTGTCCTATTGATCTGTCTATTTCTGAGAGTGGAGTATTGAAGTCCCCCAGTACTATTGTATTGGGGTCTAAGTCTCCCTTTAAGTCCGTTAACAAATCTTTTAGATAAACCGGTGCCCTGTAGTTAGGTGCATATACATTGATAATTGTTATATCTTCCTGTTGAATTGATCCCTTAATCATTATGTAGTGTCCCTCTTTGTCTCTCTTAACGGTTTTTGTAGTAAAGTTTATGGTGTCTGATATTAAGATGGCTACGCCTGCTCTTTTTTCATTTCTGTTGGCATGGTATATCTTTTTCCAGCCTTTCACTTTCAGTCTGTATGGATCTTTGTTGGAAAGATGTGTTTCTTGTAAGCAGCAAATAGATGGGTTTTGTTCCTTAACCCAATCAGCCAAACGGTGTCTTTTAACTGGACAGTTCAGGCCATTCACGTTCAATGTGACTAATGATAAGTGGTAACTTTGCCCTGCCATTTGCCAAAGATAAGTTCTAATATATGCTTTGAATTCCCTGTGATCTTTTGCTGTGAGGTTTTCTTCCTTTACCTTCTTTCATATTGATGACCGTGTTTCTTTGTTTCTGTGTGTAACACATCTTTAAGCATCTTTTGCAGGGCTGGACGAGTGGCAACAAATTCTTTCAATTTCTGTTTGTTATGAAAAGTCTTTATTTCACCTTCATTCACAAATGATAGCTTTGCAGGATATAATATTCTGGGCTGACAGTTGTTCTCTCTTAGTACCTGGGCTATATCTCGCCATTCCCTCCTAGCTTGTAGAGTTTCTGATGAGAAGTCACCTGTGAGTCTGATTGGAGATCCTCTGAGAGTAATCTGACGTTTCTCTCTTGCACATTTTAGGATCTTTTCTTTATGTTTCACTGTGGAGAGTTTAATTACAACGTGTCGTGGTGAGGATCTCTTTTGGTCGTGTTTATTAGGGGTTCTGTGAGCTTCCTGTACTAGGATTTCTCTGTCCTTCTCCAAACCTGGGAAATTTTCTGCTAATATCTCACTAAAAAGGCCTTCTAATCCTTTCTCCCTCTCCATGCCTTCAGGAACTCCTAGAACCCGAATGTTGGGTTTTTTAATAGTATCCTGAAGATTCCCGACAATATGTTTTAGATTCCTAATTTCCTCGTCTTTTCTTTGGTCTGACTGTATCCTTTCCTGTTCTCTGTCTTCTAAGTCTGATATTCTCTCTTCTGCTTCTCCCATTCTGTTTGTAAGGCTCTCTATTGTGTTTTTCATTTGATCTATTGAATTCTTCACTTCAGTCACTATCCCAGTTTCCTGTTGTACTAGTTGTTTCGTTTCATTTTGATTCCTCCTTAATATTTCATTTTCACGAGAGAGATTTTCTATCTTGTCCATTAAGGATTTCTGTAGTTCAAGAATTTGTTTTTGAGAACTTCTTAATGTTCTTATCAATTTTTTGAGATCTGCTTCTTGCATTTCTTCTATGTCATCATCCTCATAATCTTGAATTGGGGTGTCTTTTTCATTTGAGGGCTTCATGGTGACTTCCTTGTTTTTATTACCTTGGTTTTTGCGTTTGTTATTTGTCATATTGGAGATATTTGGTTTCTTCACTGTGGTGCTTTTTCTTGTTATACTATGACTCTAGATTAAGTGGACTATCTGTTTTTGATGGAGCCTTAGGGCTTGAGATGGGTGTGGCCTGAGAGCTCTGTTTGGTGTGCCAAAGGTGACACTCCCAGGTTAGGCGTGGTAAACCTCTCTCTCTCTTTCTTTTTTTGATTCAAAAGGGAAGTTATTCTGCACAGCTGAAGGAAGTTGGAGGTAGTTAGCAGGCAAATGATATACCCACAGGAGCCAGAGATCGGAAGCTCTTTCCCAAGGACCACACAGGGAATCTGTTCGGCCCTCGGAGTGGGCTCAAATTCTCCTTCAGTCTCCCACTGGGTTGCCAAAGTTACGGAATTGTAGCGTCTCTGGAGAGTGCTCACGTGAATTCCCTGAGTTCTCTCCCCCACCGTCTCTTTTTTCACAGTCTCAGTTCAGTAGCACCACAAATTTACTAGGTCCTAATCTCCTGTTAATTCGCCCCGCCCAGAGTCAGGTTTTTCTGCTAGGCTCAGGGCCGGTGCAGACCTGAGGTCGCTCTGCTTATGACGTATGTCCAAGATGGCGCCTGCTCTTTGTCTTGCTCTCCCTCGCGTTCCAGCGCTGGTGTGTTGAGTCTGCCGCTGGTGTCCCGAACTGTGGGCTCCCACGCTCTCCACGCAGGTCTGCTCCCCTTCCAGCGCCGATGTCGGTATGATTAAATTCTTTAAGGTTTCTGTGCTGGATTTGTGGCAGGCAGTTAATGATTTTAAAGTAGATTCATTCACCATAGGAGCATGAGTGGTTGTTTACCACTATGCGTTCAAGAATTTATCAACTTTTATTTGTGGACGATTAATCAGACTCTAATTGAGACAAGTAAATAGATATTAAACTTTTCTGGCAGTGATACTTCTGGCTTGTGGAATTTATTTGTGACTTCCATTTTAAAGGAACTATTCAGTTGTATTTAAACCAAAGCAAAAAACTAGTCTCTTTATTGCAAACTGTTTTACATATAAGTCTTTGTTCAGACAATAAAATGAGTTTTGATTTCTCTGGCAGGGGTGAATACATAAAGCTCTGTTGGTGTAGCTAATTTTATTTCTGGATTACTGGGGCCATGTTTAGCTGTCTAGTCACCTGGCTGTGGAGTCGCTTATCTCCTCTTGCCACCAGTGGAGCCTTCATGCTTGCTTCCAGGCATAAACAACACATGCAGAGAGACAAAGATGTTCCATAAAATAAAAATACAGCAGTAGAGCACAATGGGCACTAAATCAAGTTCTTGAAACATCTGGCTTATAAACAAACCTCAAGATATCATGTTACCTTTGTCTCATAACAATTATAGAAATGTTATAAAAATGAGCTACTTGATTTTCGCTTGTTTTTTGAAAAGATTTTAGAAAATGTTTACCCTTGAGTTAGCTATTAAATCCTAAGCCAAGATGAATACTCAAATTTGACTCGTGAATTCTAAAATCAATTAAAAATATTTATGTGTGGCATTACTCTTGGAACTTACTGGCTCATCATTCATTTAATAAATGGTGTTATTTAATATATGTACCAGAAAGAGTAATAGATGCAAAAGTTTCAGTGGACAAGATAATGTTTCTGCTCTATGAGAGTATGTTCTCAGGGCTAAAGGGAAATAGCAAATAAAGACATGAAAACAATATCAAGGGAAGAATGAATGAGAAGAGGCAACATAACAGAGTGATGTGAACAGGAAGGATGGGGATTGGTGGGAATTTCTTCATGTGGGGAGAATTGCATGGAGTGTGCATCTGAAACATCTGCTAGAGGGAGCTCAGCTCAACAAAGCAGTGAAGACACTCCAGGGAAAATAAAAAGGCACGATCTGGAGCTGGTGTTGTGCCCAGCAGGTTACGCCACCAGGGTTGAGCACCAGAGTCCTGGATGCTTCACTTCTGATCCAGCTTTTTGTTAATGCACCTGCGAAGGCAGCACATGATGGCTGAAGTGCTTGGGCTCCTGGCAGTCATGTTGCAGACCAGAATGGAGTGTGTGGTTCCTTAGCTTCAGGCTGGCCTGCCCTGGCAGAAGCAGACATTGGGACATGAACCACTGGATGGAAATCTCTCTCTTTCATTATCTCAATATAACACTACCTTTCAAATAAGAATTTTTTAAGTGCCACGATCTGAAAAACAGCCAGTTGTCAGAATGGCTAACATAACACAGGAAGAAGGATTGGAGTAGCATATAAGACTTAAGAGATTCTTGCAGTTCAGATGAAGGATTGTGCACCCTATTTTCCATTTGATCTTAGCAAAAAGGCTGAAAAGTGATGGACTTTAATTTTTTAAAATAGCTATTTATTTATTTGAAGGTCAGAGTTACACAGAGAGAGTAGAGGCAGAGAGAGTGAGGCAGAGAGAGAGGTCTTCCATCCGATGGTTCACTCTCCAGTTGGCTGCAATGCCGGAGCTGTGCTGATCCGAAGCCAGGAGCCAGGAGCTTCTTCTGGATATCCATGTGTGTACAGGGGCCCAAGGACCTGGGCAATCTTCTACAGCTTTCCCAGGCCATAGCAGAGAGCTGGATTGGAAATGGAGCAGCTGGGTCTTGAACCTGAGCCCATATGGGATGTGGTTGCCCCAGGCCAGGGCATTAACCCGCTGCTTCACAATGCTGGCCCCTTTTACTTTAAATTTAATGAGAGACAGTTTAACATTAAGAGGATCTGCTCTCCATTTAAAATGGCCTCTCTGACTTAATGCACTGGAAGATCTTAAGGGTGGGGAATTTTTCTATAAACCATTTAGATATTTATAACATCATTCAGAAGCCCCACAAAATTACCAAATTAAAAATTAGCTTGCTATTTAATTACTGAATTTTGAGTGCTGACTGCAGTTGCCTTGGCAATGCCTGATCAAATGATTTCATGGGACTTACACCACCAGCGGGCTAAATGTACCCTATGAAAAATGTAGCAGTCAGAGATCAGTGATGGTGGTTTGAGTTTGAGTCACAGCAGCAGAAATGAGGGAAAGTATGCACTGAGTACTTCGGATACAGACATGAACTTGGCAATAGTTGGTATTTGAAAAAGAGGAAAGACAAAAGAGGAAAAAGAAAGCAAAAATGGAATGCTGGTTTCACTGGGTGAGTTAGACATGACAATTTTAAGAGCAGGTTTGGGTTTGGAAATCAGAAGTTTTGTTGTGAACACAATAATTTATATCATGTGGAGACTTCAGATTGGAAGCTGAAAATATGAATTTGGATTTCAGGGGGGAAAAGTCACAATATTATAGTTTGGATATGGATTAAAAGAATGTTTTTGTGACTATATTTTAGTATAACTTCAAAGTTTTAATACTGTTTTCCTACTCTAGTTTCAAAACAATCATGGCTATTGAAACATGACTTAAGTTCATATCCTCACCAACAAAGAAGCCATTAAGGCTTGTCTGTATCTCACAACATCATTGTAAATGTGCAGTTCAAGAAGGACAAACAACAATATGTTAGCTGATGAAAGAGAAGGAAGATAAAATTGTGGAAAGAAAAATAAAATATATATTAAGTTTAGAAATTCTTTTGATCCTCTTTGGATGGATCTCTTTTGAGCTGGCAAAAGGATTATTAAATAACATCTCAAGTTTAGAAGAAATATAAAAGGTAGGTCCTTCACATTGTCTAAAATGCTTTTAAATTTGGGTGTTATTGATTCATTGCTACTACCTAGGCAAGGTCTGCATTAAGAGAGATGTTTTCTTCAAATCCATTCATTTTCTTAGAATCTTGTCAATTTTTAAAGCTTTGAAGAGCTCAGTTTACAATATATGGATTTACATTAGAAATCTTGAAAAGAAAAAAAAAACTAGTTATCAGAGAATCAATTTCAGTGAAAGAACATTTCCACAAAAACTTACGCAGAGATTTGCAGTTTCTGTAAATGCATACTGTCTACAATTTCCAGAGTGTAAGCAGTGACCCAGCTCCATCAAAGCTACCCAAGTGTTACTATCAAATGAGTGAGGATACTCGTATGTTATTTTGATTTTTATTTTCAGGTCATAGAAAATTTCCAATCCTCTGGAAACAGTAAGTCTTGTCTTTATGACTTGCTTAACGTGCATTTGGCTTCATTCCCACTGCATGGAATTGCACTTTATTAGGCTTCTAAAAGATGCCAGGTGCAGAACAGCCAACCTAGGTTTGACATACTCAGTGTGAGCCTGCAGGGAGGTGTCACAAATTTAACAGCTTATTGGAAGTGGATACTAATCAGAATTCTTTCTAAGCAATGGAAATGTAACCTGGAGCTGCCTTGCAGGCATAGCTAGATGTAAGTTGACCAGTCCCCCCACTGAAGTAAATATTGTCCACAGAAAGAGATCTTTGATCATGCTCATATTTCAAGGAAGATTTCTACTCCTTGAATTTGTATCACATTTCTAAGAGTATGAAAAACCAAGAGAACTAATCATTCCAGGTTGATGGGTTACAGAAACAGTACAAATCGCTTTGCAACAACATTCAGTTGATGTTTTCTGAATCACTGATGCTCAAATAACAATGACTGTTCAAAAGCTTACATGTGCATATTTGAAAGCATAGTTGACCTGGATTTCTACCACAATGCATAGTAGAAATCCTCAAAAATCTTCTTTAGGAAACCCATATACTCATGCATGCCTGCATGAACTTGAGCCCTGCACAGTAAATACTGAGCTGTTCCAATTTCAGTAGCTCCCAAAGAACCTGAATTCATCCTGTGGCTCAGCAATATTAAGAGAAAGAAAAACAAACAAAAAACTCAAAGTTTAAAACAAGTTTTGAAAATTAAAGGCACATTAATCAATGTGGCTCATATTACAACCCTGAATACCTCTAACATTTGAGTTTTAGAATGATTTTCTAGATATAGCAAGAGCATACTGATTGCTAGCACAATGTACCAACTCTAAAAAAATGCAAATATTTTGGCTTCCAACAAAATAGTCCAGGAGGAAATGGATTCTGCTTAAATTTAAAAGCATTCTAAGGTTGTGTAATTAGTCTGAATTATAACTGGAGCTGTTTATACCCCATTCTTAATGACTAACAGTAAACATGTTGTGCAATTCTTACATTTATTCAAATACTGTGAAGGATATATTTTTCTGTTGTGGAATTACACAAAAACCATAAATGGCCAGCAGTGGCACCAAAATGAGATCACATCTAAGATAACTTAATCATGGATATTTGTAAATGACAAAGATTTCGGCAGTCAAGAATATTTTGCATTATTACAAGACTTTACTTGTTTGGCTGTTTATATCTTAAAGCTGATTACTAGTTTACTATTTAGGGGCAAGAGCTGTGGTGTAGCAGGTAAAACCTCTGCATGTAGCACCGGCATCCTGTATTGGTGCTGGTTCGAGTCCTTGCTGCTCCACTTCCAATCCTGCTCTGTGCTGTGGCCAGGAAAATCAGTAGAAGGTGGTTGAAGTCCTTGGGTCCCTACACCCATCTGGGAGATCTGGAAGAAGCTCAGGCTCCTGGCTTTGGATCAGCCCAGCTCTGGCCGTTGTGGCTATTTGGAGAGTGAACCAGTGGATGAAAGATCTCTCTCTGTCTCTGTCTCTCTCTCTCTCTCTGTCTCTCTCTTTACCTCTGTAACTCTGCCTTTCAATAAATAAATAAATCTTTAAAAAAAAAAGGTTTTCTATTTAATCATTTAAAAATTTTTATTTTAGTTAATTTTTAACAGATTCAATATTCATTGGTCATTTGAATTTCCTCTCTTGAAAAATGCCTGTTCAAAAAAATTCAATGATTTGTTAGATACAAATCTAAGAACATAATGATATTCAATGTCTCCCTCTCTCCTTCCCTGCCTTCAACCCTCTTTCCACCTACCTTTATTTCTGCTTTATTTTGTTGTTTTGAGATAATGTATTTTAAATTCACCTTGAATTATAAGGCTTAATACTTCACTGAATAAAAAATTAGTAAGTAAAAAGCAAAAAGACCGTAGGTTAGTGGGAATTCAGAAAATAGCTATAAATAATAATTTGATAGAACAATGACCATTTCACCCATATACAATTTTTTTTGGTCAATTAGTTGTTCATAATTTATTTCAATGAACTACAACCTATAACAATACAATATCTAAATAATTCCTGTGTGGTTACAAGATAATAATTAAGTTCATTTAGACTTTAAGCCATTCCCTCTCAAGAGTTTTGCACAGGAACAATTTTATGCAGATAGCAATACATATGATGGTACATTTTTTGTACTCTATTAATTACCAAAGATCAGGGAAAACATACGGTATTTGTCTATTTGGCTGGCTTATTTAATTAAGTATAATGTTTTCCAGTTGCATCCATTTTGTTGTGAAAGACAGGATTACATTCTTTTTTATAACTGAATAATATTCCATTACACACATACACACACACACACACACACACACACTACATTCTTTATTTAATACAGTCATCATTTGATGGATATCTTTGATGATTCCATATCTCAAGTATTGTGAATTGAGTTGCAATAAACATGGGGTTATAAATAACTCTTTCATATGCTGATTTAATTTAATGTGTATAAATTCCTAAGAGTAGGATGGCAGGGTCATATGCTAGATGCATTTTCAGATTTCTGAGGAATTTCCAATTTTCTGCAATGGCTGCACTAGTTTACATTCTTAGCAACAGTGGATTAGTGAACGTTTTCCCCCCACATCTTAGCCAGCATTTTATTGATTTTTGCCTTCTGTATGAAAGCCATTCTAACCAGCCATTCTAGTCATTTAACCTCATTGTTTTGATTTACATCTCCCTATTGGTTAATGGTCCTAAGCATTTTTTCAATTGTCTGTTGGTCATTTGAATTTCCTCTCTTGAAAAATGCATTTTCAAGTCCTTTGCCCATTTCTTAACTGGATTGTTGGTTTTGTTGCTGTTGAGTTTCCTGAGTTATTTATAGATTCTGGATATTAATCCTTTAACAGTTGCAACGTGAGCCACTATTTTCTTCCATTCTTTCTGTTGGTTCTATGCTTTGCTGAGTGTTTCCTTTATAGTGCAGAACTTCCTTAGCTTAACGGAACCCAGTTTTTCTATTTTTTTTTTTTTTTTAGTTTGATTGCTTCTCCGGTCTTTTCTAAGAAATCTTTGTCTATGCCAGTGTCTTGCAGAGTTTCCTTAATGTTTTTCCCTAGTTGTTTGAAGATATTAGGTCATAGATTTAGATCCTTCATTCGTTTTTAGTTGATTACATCTACAGACTTCACATTCTTCTCAGCAGCGCATGGAACCTTCTCTAGGATTGATCACATACTAGGACATAAAGCAAATCTCAGCAAATTTAAAAGAATTAGAATCATACCATGCAGCTTCTCAGACCACAGCGGGATGAAGCTGGAAATTAGCAACTCAGGAAACCCCAGAAAGTATGCAAACACATGGAGACTGAACAACATGCTCCTGAATGAACACTGGGTCATTCAAGAAATCAAAAGAGAAATCAAAAACTTTCTGGAAGTAAATGAAGACAACAACACAACATATCAAAACTTATGGGATACAGCAAAAGCAGTATTGAGAGGCAAATTTATAGCAATAGGTGCCTATATCAAGAAATTGGAAAGGTACCAAATAAATGAGCTTTCAGCACATCTCAAGGACCTAGAAAAACTGCAGCAAACCAAACCCAAATCTAGTAGGAGAAGAGAAATAATTAAAACCAGAGAAGAAATTAACAGGATTGAATCCAAAAAAACATTACAAAAATTCAGCCAAGCGAGAAGCTGGTTTTTTGAAAAAATAAACAAAATTGACACCCCATTGGCCCAACTAACTAAAAAAAGAAGAGAAAAGACCCAAATCAATAAAATCAGAGATGAAAAAGGAAACGTAACAACAGACACCACAGAAATAAAAAGAATCATCAGAAATTACTACAAGGACCTGTATGCCAGCAAACAGGAAAACCTATCAGAAATGGATAGATTCCTGGACACATGCAATCTACCAAAATTGAACCATGAAGACATCGAAAACCTAAATAGACCCATAACTGAGACAGAAATTGAAACAGTAATAAAGGCCCTCCCAACAAAGAAAAGCCCAGGACCAGATGGATTCACTGCTGAATTCTACCAGACATTTAAAGAAGAACTAATCCCATTTCTTCTCAAACTATTCAGAACAATCGAAGAAGAGGGAATCCTCCCAAATTCTTTCTATGAAGCCAGCATCACCTTAATCCCTAAGCCAGAGAAAGATGCAGCACTGAAAGAAAATTACAGACCAATATCCCTGATGAACATAGATGCAAAAATCCTCAATAAAATTCTGGCCAACAGAATACAACAACACATCAGGAAAATCATCCACCCAGACCAAGTGGGATTCATCCCTGGTATGCAGGGATGGTTCAACATTCGCAAATCAATCAATGTGATTCACCACATTAACAGACTGCAGAAGAAAAACCATATGATTATCTCAATTGATGCAGAGAAAGCATTTGATAAAATTCAACACCCTTTCATGATGAAAACTCTAAGCAAATTGGGTATAGAAGGAACATTCCTCAATATAATCAAAGCAATTTATAAAAAACCCACAGCCAGCATCCTATTGAATGGGGAAAAGTTGGAAGCATTTCCACTGAAATCTGGCACCAGGCAGGGATGCCCACTCTCACCACTGCTATTTAACATAGTTCTGGAAGTTTTAGCCAGAGCCATCAGACAAGAAAAAGAAATCAAAGGAATACAAATCAAGAAGGAAGAAGTCAAACTATCCCTCTTTGCAGACGATATGATTCTGTACTTAGAGGATCCAAAGAACTCTACTAAGAGACTATTGGAACTCATAGAGGAGTTTGGCAAAGTGGCAGGATATAAAATCAATGCACAAAAATCAACAGCCTTTGTATACACAAGTAATGCCATGACTGATTTTTGTATAAGGTGTAAGGTATAGGTCTTGTTTCACACTTCTGCATGCAGAGATCAAATTTTCCCAAAACCATTCGTGGAAGACTGTCCATTATCCAGAGATTGATTTCAGTCCCTTTGTCAAATATTAGTTGGTTGTTGATGTGTGGATTGATTTCTGGAGTTTCTATTCTGTTCTGTTGGTCTATATGTCTATGTGCTGGTACCATGCTGTTTTGATTATAACTGCCCTGTAGTATGTCTTGACATCTGTTATTGTGATACCTCTGACTTTGTTTTTATTGTGTAAGATCTGCTGTAGTTATTTGAGGTCTCTTGTGTTTTCATATGAATTTTAGCATCATTTTTTCTAGATCTGAGAAAAATACTATTAGCATTTTGATGAGATTGCATTTTATCTGTAAACTGCTTGCAGTAGTATGGACATTTATGATATTAATTCTTCCAATCCATGAATATGGAAGATTTTCCATTATTTGTGTCTTCTTATATTTCTTCCTTAAATGTTTTTTTAACTTTCATTGTAGAGATCTTTCATCTTCTGGATTAAATTAATTCCAAGGTATTTAAAGTTTTTGCAGCTATTGTGAATGGGACTGATCTTGCAAGTTCTCTCTTAGTCGGCATTTTCTGGGTAGACAAAGGCTAATGATTTTCGAGTGTTGCTTTTATGTCCTGCAACTTTACCAAACTCTTAGGAGTACCAATAATCTCTTAGGAGAGTCTTTTGATTCCTCTATATATAGAAGCATGTCATGTACAAAAAGGGATAATCTTATTTCTTCCTTTCCAATTTATATCCCTTTGATTTTTCTTGCTTACTGGCTCTCTCTAAAACTTCCAAGACTATATTGAATACCAATAGTGAAAATGGACGTCCTTGCCTGGTTCCAGATCTTAGTGGAAATGCTTCCAACTTTTCTCCCATTCAATAGTATGCTGGCTGTGCATTTATCATATATTGCCTTGATTGTTTTGAGGAATGTTCCTCCTATACCCAATTTGCTTAAGGTTTATTCATGAAAGGATGTTGTATTTTGTCAAATGATTTCTCTGCATGTATTGAGATAATCATATGGTTTTTATTCTTCGATTTTTAACATATTAATGTGATGTATCACATTTATTGATTTGCAAATTTTGAACCACCCCTGCATACCAGGGATAAATCCCATTTGGTCTGGGTGAATGATCTTTCTGATTATGTTGTTAGATTTGTTAGATTTTTTTTTTTTTTTTTGACAGGCAGAATGGACAGTGAGAGAGAGACAGAGAGAAAGGTCTTCCTTTTTCTGTGGTTCACACCCCCCTACCCAGTGCACCACGCTGATCCGAAGTCAGAAGCCAGGTGCTTCTCCTGGTCTCCCATGGGGTGCAGGGCCCAAGCACTTGGGCCATCCTCCACTGCACTCCGGGGCCACAGCAGAGAGCTGGACTGGAAGAGGAGCAACCAGGACAGAATCCGGCGCCCCGACTGGGACTAGAACCCGGTGTACCAGCACCGCAGGCGGAGGTTAGCCTAGTGAGCCGCAGCACCGGCCTTGTTAGGGTTTTTGTAGCTATGTTCATCCAAGATATTGGTCTATAGTTCTCTTTGTTGTATCTTTTTCTTGTTTGGGGATTAATGTAATGATGGAGGATTCTCTCTCTTAATTCTTTTGACTATTTTGAGAAATGGAATTAGTTCTTCCTTAACACTCTGGTAGAATTGAGCAGTGACACTTTCTAGTCCTGTGCTTTTCTTTGTTGGGAGTGTCTTTATTCGGATTCAATCTCTATCTTGCTTACTGGTCTATTGATGTTTTCCATGTCTTTGCACTTCACTTTTTATAGATTTCTCTGTCCAGGAATTTATCCATTGCTTGTAGATTTTCTAATTTGTTGGTATATAGCTGTTTGTAGTAATTCCTAAAGATTCTTTTTATTTCTGTGGTACCCGTTGTTACATTTCCTTGTTCAACTTTTATTTTATTAGTTTGTGTCTTCTCCTTCTTATTTTGTGAAGTAGTAAATGGTATTTTGTTTATTTTTACAAAAAAACAGCTCTTTATTTCACTGATTTGTATTGTTTTATGGTTTCAATTTTGATTATTTTTCATCTAATTGTAATTGTTTTTTATTTCCCTCTTACTAATTTGGGGTTTGGTTGGTGGCTGTTTTTCTAGGCCCTTAATGTATTTATAGTATATAAATAGGCCCTTATGTATATATAGTATATACCCCAGTGCCTGTGATAGACTGAGAAGTTGGGGGAACCTCACAGTTCTGCATGTGTGCCCAGTCCTCTGTCAACCGTACAAAGCATTTCAAAGTCAACGGGAACCACAGATGTTTCCCTTTGATAAAGTCCCCTGGTCACGCATGTGAGAGTTGCTGCAACCGCTTCTTATGGCTAGATGGTGCCACTTCTCCACCAGTTGCTGGGTGCCCTTGTTGTGGGATGGGTAGAAAGAAATGTGCTTTTCCCTTTTTTTGCATTAGGTGGGTACCTTGGCCCCTGCTAGACTCCAGGCCGGAGTGAAAGTTATGTGGTCGTCAACATTCTCCCTCATGCAACATCACCAACGATAAAGGCTGCTGTAGTCTGCCCTCTCCTTGCTTTCTGAACCTGGAGTCTCCTGCAGTCCTTGGATGTGGCATTTGTGTGTGTTGTCCTCACTCACTGCGGTGTGACTGCACTTTCCATGCTGCTCCATGGCTTTCCTCTTCTTTCTTCTCTCCCACTCTCCCTGGGGATACAGTTGGTCCATTTATTTCTACTACTGTCTTCCCCTGGACAGAATCAGTACATCTTTTCCTTATTCAACCATCTTGGAATTGTTTGGCTGCTTAAAAAGGGTTTTCTTAAAAATGCTATTTTAAAAATATTAGTATTATTTAAAGATTTACTCATTTGAAAGTCAGAGTTGGGGAGAGAGAGAGAGAGAATGCATCTACTGGTTCATTCCCCAAAAGTCCACAACAGCCAGGGTTGAGCCAGACTGAAGCCAAGAGCCAGGAGCTTCCCCCAGGTCTCCCAAGCACTGTGCCATCTTCCACTGATTTCCCAGGCATGTTAGCAGGGAGCTGGATTGGATGTGGATCAGCTGGAATTCAAACAGATGCCCACTGGGATGCTGGCACTGCATAAGGCATTTAACCTGCTGTGCCACAGCACTGGCCCTTAAAAGCATTATTTTATACACAATGTTAATATTTTAAAATTTAAGTTCAATATTACCCTATGGAATTTTAAAGTGTTGCTGTGAAAAATCCCACAATTAAGTACCATGCTTCCCAAGGGTAGTTTCTTAAAGGTTATAGAGGAGAGGAATATGTGTGATACAGTGATTAAATGCTGCTGGGGACATTTGTATCCCTTAGCAAAGTGCCTTGTTTGATTCCTCACTACTCTACTTGTGATCCAGCTCTCCTTTAATGTGTATTCCTGGAGACAGCAGACAATGGCACAAGTATTTGAGTCCCTGCTACCCATGTGGAAGACCCATATGGACTCCCAGGCTCCTTATATCAGTTTGGCCCATCCCTGGCTGTTGCAGATATTTGGGAACTGAATCAGCAGATGGAGGATTCTCTCTCTGTCTCTCCTCTATCTTCCTCTCTCCTCTCCCTTCCCCTCCCCTCACTTCCTTTCCCTTCCCTTCCCCTCCCTTCTCCTCCCCTCCCCTCCCCTCCTCTCCTCTCCTCTCCTCTCCTCTCCTCTCCTCTCCTCTCCTCTCCTCTCCTCTCCTCTCCTCTTTCCACTTCATTCTTCTCTCTCTCCCTTCCTCTTCCCTCTCCCTTTTTTCTCCCTCTCTTCCGTTTCTATCACTTTACCTTTTACATAAAATGAGAATAAACCTATACGAAAAGCTTATTGAGGAAGTGGAATAGCATTGACCTCCTGCATTTGTTTTATAAGTACTACCTAATAGGACAATATGCTAAGGGACCACAGGTTCTCAAACACCAAGAATGCTGTAGAAACCTATTTCACATTTTGCGTAATTCTTTTCTCCTTTCAGGGACAATGTATTAAGTAGCTCACTTGGACCTGGACATTTTTACTCCAATCTTTTAGTCTACAGACAGGAAATGTGATGTAACTATAGCAGAATTCTATTAAACTACAAAGGTAACGAAGATTGTGAAATGTGCTTTAGTAACCGCTTTGCTTCATCTAGCATGGGCATGAACTTTCTTTCTGTAGTTTTTAACACTGTAACTTCTTTCCTGGTAATACCAGCTGCTAGCTATTGGATTTAACAAGATACATGTATGTGCTATTAAAATCATTTCATTCCCCTTTCTGGTACTTATATTCATTACATATTTAATAAGGAGGTTCTGAGTCAGACTCTCATGCTTTCATGGTGATCAAAAGCAGATATGATGTCTGATTTTTTGAGTTTTACTTCTAGTGGAAAAAGCAAATGCTAATCATTCAATCACTAAATAAATATGAAGTTGAAAGTGTGCTGTGGCAGCACAGTGCTAACTAGAACCTACATTCTATAAATGAAAAGGCTTCCTTGAGAGGGTGATGGCTTGAGTCATATTCTGAGACCAGATGAGTGTTACTATGATAAATGAAACATACATAAAAATGAAAACTGTTGAGTGCTGAATTTTATTTTGATTTTTCAGAGTTGTTTATTCTAGAATAGCTTTAGAATCACAGGAAAGCTGTTGTATAGAGAAAACACAATGTAACTTGTGGACCAACAGGTATGATCACTCAGTAGGAGAACAATAAGCTTCCTAGTTCTCTTAAGAGGTTGGAACATGTGCAAGAGGATGACCAAGATTGAAACTACTTTCTGGGCTGGCACCACGGCTCAATAGGCTAATCCTCCACCTGCGGCGCTGGCACACTGGGTTCTAGTCCCGGTCTCCCCTGTGGGTTCAGGGCCCAAGCACTTGGGCCATCCTCCACTGCACTCTCAGGCCACAACAGAGAGCTGGACTGGAAGAGGGGCAACTGGGACAGAATCCAGCGCCCCGAATGGGACTAGAAACCCGTGTGCTGGCGCCGCAGGCAGAGGATTAGCCTATTGAGCCACAATTTTAAAATATAATAGTGGAGGGAGGAGGAAGAAGGGTTAGAGTGTGGTTGAGAGGGAGGGAAGGGTGGGCAATATCACTATTTTCTTAAATCTATATATATGATATACATGAAACTTGTATAACAAATATAATTTTAAGAAAAGAATAATATGGCACATGAAAGTTTTAATAGCTTACACCTGAATATAGAGAAGTACTTTGCTATTTTAATAAGAATATGAGAGTTGTCCTAATTTCCCCATAAAGCAATATACACATTTCTACACTGCTGTTGAGAGATGCCATGGAACTTTTGAAGTGTTCTGCATCACACTCCGGGATTTTGGTGAAGCGATTTTACATTACCTATCTAAACTGGTTCTATTTAAGTAATAAAACAAAGACCTTAACTCTGTATTTCATGACTGCTTCTCCAAGCAATACTGACACTTTAGTTAGTGATTGATTTACTAAAGACCAATGGTTTTAAAGGGCTGTCTTTCAAAAGATATAGAATTGTGAAACTTCAATACGATTGTGCACACGTAAATGAAAAATGCAGAGCTATCAGGGATTTTGTGCATTGCAGAATCCTACAAATTGCAATCGCCATAAGGAACGTGTAAGTAGATTCGATTTCTTTAGTTTTAATGAATAAAGGCATTTAATGTTATCTCCAGTTTATTCTCCAAGTTTATTTCTCTCTAAGCAGAGCGTCAGAGCCACTGTTTTAAGGCTTTTAAAGACAAGTGGCTGTGGCTAGTGTTAATAATATTCTCAGTAAAATACAAGATGTTGGTTTTCCAGATAGTATATATAACTTGTGAATAAATAAATTAAATAAATAGATTTTATATAAGTAGAATGTTTTTCTACATCCAGAAGACAGAATAAGAGAGAGAATTGATGATGTTTGACAAGATATGTAGGTAAAAGGCAACCATTTGAAAGAAGATATATTTAGTGCTTTTTCATGAAATACAGTTATATCACACTGGAAAGTAAAATGATTGCAAGGATGTGAAAGTATGAAATATCTTGCGTTAATTTCACCCTTTAGTGCTCACCACACAGGACATCATAACCTGTTTTGTATACCCAGGGTCATCACTATCAAAGGCTTCCTACAGTTAGATAAGATAGGAAATACAATCTTGAAATAACCTAGGCAATCAAGTGCATAGAGATAAATGAAGTGAAAATTCATATACGTCAGACCAAATAATATACTTTGGGGATTTCATTTAGGAGAAGACATTTTGTTCATTTAATGATTTGTTGATCTCAGTCGACTTCACTGAAAAAAAAAAATTAACCTAATCATTTTCCTGAATTTTGTCTTAAGTCTTATGTGAAAAATAACTGAATAAGAAGGGAAGTTATTTTACTTCATAAGTAAGCAATGACAGACATTAGTGTGATTCTCACATTCCTGAACACTTCTCAGTCTATGTATCGAAATGAGATAAAGATACAAAATGCTTACTCCTACACTACTGCAAGGCAAATGCTCAGTGAATGTCTGCAACATCATCATTGTGAGATTTAAGTGCAGCTTTCTCTCCCTAAGAATTTGAATTCATTAACCTTTTTATTCTTCAGGTTTGAAATTCAGAGCCAATGCATTGGAGCACATATCAGTTTCAAATCTCTTTCACGCAAGCATCCCTATGTCTTCCTTTTCATCTGCCTGAAAGGTACTTATGGCTTACTAACACCCTCTGTATGCAGAATACCCTCACAACACAACCTTCTTTTCATTATCTACAATTGATAAATGTTAATTTGGTTAGAATCTAAATTTTGCAGAGATGGCTAGTTCTACGTTCTGACATAAAGTATTTTATATCCTTGTAGCTATTCAACAACATAAATTGCTTTATTCGCAGCTTTGTTTTTTGAGATCTCAGAGAACTTATAATTTCAACATGTAGTATCTAAGAGATATTTCAATTAGTTTCAACTGATGGTAAAATATAACAAAATAAAACAAAAGTCAATGACATCACCAGAAATATGTAAAAATATAATTTCAGGTATGTCAAGCATGTTACATGAGTGGAAATATGAGGCAACATATATGAATAGGAACACTAACTCTATATGTCTGTGAATGAAGTAACTGCACACAAATGCTCATGTCAAAGACAATGTTTCACCTTTGCACTGAGATTGGTTAGTGCTGTTTGCTGGTTTTTCTGCTTCACTACCTGCATTGTGACTTCTTTAGGGGCATGAATCATAAGTCACCTTTGCACATATTCTGGTGTGTGATGTTGTTTCTATAAATGTGCAGCTTCTCCAGTCCCTGTAGCTTTTATGTTTGAAATGCATTGTTGAAGGCAGCCTTTTTCCTTCCCTTGCCTAATAGGTTTGGGGATTAAAAGCATGCAATTCCAAGAAAGGGATAAGGAAATAAATGAAATATTTTTGAGCTGAGGGGTATCATTAACTGAGGCACTGCTGAGACTGCAGCAGTTCAACAACACCGTCTCCCTCTAAAAAAAAAAAAAGAAAAGGAAAAAATGAAAGAAAGAAAAAAGGTTTAGTTACTGTGAAAGGAATCAGTCTTTAAAGGAAAGATGAGCAATGTCAGAAAAAAATGTGAAAAATGATATAACTATTCTGGTTGATAGTACAAATCATGAATAAATCATATACTGCAAAGGAAGCATGAAAATAGGTTTGGTATCTAGGCCATTGGATGATGAATTCTTAGAGGAAAAAAAAGTGATACACACATTGGCCCTTGCATTTCCCACGGTAGCAAAAGGAACTGGTCTGTTGAAATTGTTGACTTCTGTTCAACTCAAATGGGAAGATTTTGTTTTCTGAAGGCTATTTTATTTATGTCTTCAGGTTTTAGAAATGGTTTCAGGATGGATTTAGTCAATGTCATGCTTTCTGTTCCCAAATTATTGTGTGATGACCTCAGGAGAGTCATCCTGAGTGTCTATGGTGCTCTTCTGCAGTTTACTCAAATCAAGACCTGTTCTGAATTAATTTTGACTTGCTCAACTTTCTAAATTATTTAAATATCCAATTCGGAGGGCCAGTCCTCATCTCCTCTGAATTATGAATTCAAAATTACTAAGTTTGAAGAAGGAGTAGAGATTCTCCTCAGGCTTGTGCTGTGCATTAACCTAAGGGCTGGTGTGTGCCTTACCCCGTAAGGACTATGGACTGGCCAAGAATCCAACTGGAGCATGAGGTGAAAAATGTGCACTACTCTCTCTCATCTACAGTTAGTAAAAGTAGTTAGAACTGCTCACTTCTATTTATACTTATATTAATTTGCATAAAGTAATCAAATATACAAAATATCTGAAAAACTCAACCCAAATGATTGTGCAATTGCCAGACTTTCTGGATAGGCATATTTCTGTGGATGTCACTTTCTGATCTTGGCTCTTGACATTCTTTTATGCTTTCCCATGACTGTTATTTATAGGGAATTTATAAATGAAAGGTATATAAATGCTAGGGCTTTTAAACCATACATTTTTCATGTTCTTGCATAGCTGTAAAAATTAAGCCTTTGCAACTTGATCTTAAAAACTTTTATTTAATTCCTCTTGGTTCGAAGCAAATAGGAGATTTCTTATTTGCAAGATTTATAGATTCTTAAGACAAAAATGTGGAGCCAAAGTAGTGATAATTTTGTTGTTTGTTTTCTTACTGAATAGCTTAATTTCTCTAAACTCTAATAAAGTTAATCCTAAAAGTTTGTTGAGATTCAAATTAAATCAATTTATCCGGAGTAGTGCTGATGATTTTGTATATTTCTCATCCTACATGTCATGTGCTACATAATCTCTAGATGAATTAACTACTATCATTTTAAATAATAGTTATGAAGAATATAATTAACATATCATATGGTGGACATTTTAAAGTTTAGTTTTTTCGTTTTTTGTAATATAGAGTTGTGCATCAATAACCAGTATCTAATCCCAGAGCATACTGATCACACAAATCAAATAGCATACACATTAGCAGTCTATTATGTTCCCTTTCCATCTAACCCCAGAAATCACTAATCTACTTTATGTCTCTATGGATTTGCCTAATCTGAAAGTTTTCATAGATGAAATCACAGAAAATGTAGTCTCTGTGTCTTCTTTTTCACATAGTTCAGTATTTTCTAAGATTCACACACATTGTAGCATGAATTGGGATTTCATTCTTTAACAGAAGAGTACCCCACTGTATAAATATTCATCATTTAAAGCATCCATTCATCATTTGATGGGCATCTGGACAGTTTACACATTTGTAGTGATTGTGAATAATGCTTTACTACATAAGCCCAGGGAAAGAACCGCAAGAAAGGACTGAGTAGAACAAATCTCACTGATAACACAGCCTGCCAGTGGTTTGTGTTTCCAAACATTCTAATTCCCATGATTTTGGGTAAAATATTTAGAAGATTGTCACCTTATTAAATAGGCTTAGTAGTGGCATCCAATGCTTAAAAGGAAGCCTTTCCCAAATTCACTTCATTTCAAATTTAAATTCCTGTCAGAAACAATTCTCCTACTATCTAAAACAGTACAAAGAAATCCAGCAACAAAAAGTGCAAAATTTACAGTGTCCGGCATCCACGAACACATTACCAGGAATGGGCAGACAGAACTTATGACACATATACACTATCAGGAAAACAAAATCACTGAATAGAAACAGAGGTGTGAATAACAGAGATGATGGGATTGGCAAACAATCGAAACACTAAACAAGCTATAAAAGTGCTCTTGTTCATATTGGAGTAGCAGAAACTAGAATCACCCTCCACCTTGAACAACGAATATCCTGACAAACCATGTAAAACAACAGGACAGGCCATGTAGGGCAATAACGTCTGACTGAAAGGAAGCAACTGAGGTATGTCCTAGGATGTGTCGGTTTAACCTCTGGACGGAAATGCGGGCTGCCGCAAAGGGGCTGAGAACCCAAAGATAGCTCCAAGGTGTCCCTGAACTTAGATGGCTAATATCTGGAGCAGCCAAGGCGATTTGAATCAACAGGGCGGAGAGGCCAAGAGCAGTTTCCAGCAGAGGAACAGCTTGTGTGGAGAGGAACACCAAGTATCTTCAGAACTAAGGTCTAATGAGGGTGGATGTAAAGATACCACCTGAAGCTGAGTTGTCAACCACTGGAAAGAAAAAGTGAAACAATCCCCAGACTGCTCGTGCGGTTTCCTGGGAAAGAACAAAAAGACCCCCTTGGCCATCTTTTCCTTAAGGGAGACGAACACGTTTACATCTATTAATATTCGTGGTGTGTTTGGTCATAATTCTATCAAGCTATTATGAATTTTTTACATTCTTTCTATTTCAATTTTCTACTTGATAGCTATTTCATTTATTTTACCTTTGAAATAGTATGGAAAGCATAAATCGAAATTTTATTATTAGGTGCTATCAATGTGGATTAAAAGGGTACATTTTAAATATGCCCTATAGTCCCATCAGCTACATGCTAGAAAAACATGAGGATATTCTTTAAAATATTTTCTTTAACCTACATTAAAATATTATAATATTAGAATATTTGCATTCCCTTCACAATAACAAAGGAACTTTAACATCCAAATATCAGTCACTGTTAGTGCAACCCAGTGTTTTACATTCAGATCGTTTTAATTAGAGTATGGACTTCATGTTCGCTTTTCTTTCCTGTGTATTTCTTATGTTCAGTCATAAACCACCCTTTTCCATTTTCCCATGGTTTGTCTCAAAATCTTTAGATTAGAAGTTAGTAAACATTTTTTTAATTAACTCGTGGGAAATTGAATGAAGCAGAAATTACAGATTTTCTTCATTTTAATTAAGGAAAACAAGAGTTTATTTATAATGTTTTGTATGCAGTATAGTAAAAATTTCAATCTAGACACAAAAGGAGTTTAAGACATTAGATAGATAGATATATAGATATGTATATATGTAGATGGAGATTTATCTATATGGATATAACAAATGTATGGTAAGATTGGCAATAATTCTGGCAGTTTTGCAAGGATATGCACAATGATGTGTCAACTAGAATGATACCAAGGACACAAACTTGTCTATGGACAGTGACTTTCCCGTGATGAGAGATTGGCAAAAATCAGTTCTTAGCAATTAAAAAAATAAAAAAAGCTGTAACTGAGAAAAATAGCATGCATCTGTGAAAGCAAAGTTAACATGAAAATGTTTGATGAGAATCAGTAAAACAGAACATGAAGTATCTCCTACCTTCTGAGGAAATACAAACTAATTTTGCAACAACATGAATTTAACTAATAATAAATTTTATTAATTTGAACATAGATATATTTGGTGTTAAACTTGTGACTCATTATCCTTTTATTTAGAAAACTTTGCCTGTTGGTTATAAAATTGAAAAATATACTGATTAATGATAACAAATTTAAAAGTTAATGTTTTGAGTGTGAATAGTTGTTTTTCCCTATAGGAAAGGATAGATTACAATTTATAAAATAAATTCCCATTAACATTCTCTGCTAAAAAGATGATAGTTATACTTTGAGTTCTTATGTTCAACTAGTCATTCTATTCATGAAATTCTTATTTTTATACTGAAAATCCCTTTGCAAATGATTTTTAAAAAAACATTTGTATTAAATTTGCTGGAACACTCAGAGGCAGTGATAGATCTCACATTTTGATATTTCTTTTTCAGTCTAGGAAGAAATGTAAGCATATATTAGTAATCATATTATAAACAAAAATATTCCATTTAAATTACTGAATTTCATTAAGCTAGAAATCTAAAAATAATCACCATCAAATACCCAAACCTACAGAATCCCTAAATATTCTGAAGTTAGATATATACTAACTTCTCATCTAGAAAGATATTCATTTCCTTCACACATAATGTAAGAACAGTCAGAAATTACCCAGTAAAGCTACTTTTAGAGGTCACTGCACATGCTAAGCGGAGCACTTTATAGAATGTGCTGAAGACCCAGGAAATCATTATTTTCAAAATTTATAAGATCTGAGTAATTTGTGGTTATTTAGGAAATACTCTACCTAACCCTAGAAAACCTGCTTCCATAAACATATTTTGATTTGATTTGTTTGTTTCTTTTTTGCTTATTTAACAGCTGAATAAACTTACAAATGAGCCAAGTCTGTTAGATATTTATTTTGATTGCTAAAGCACTGCTTAAGTATTTCTAAAATCATACTAATCAAAACTCAGCCCTTAAGGTTGTTAGAGATAAATTTTCATCCTCTCAAATATAGGTTTAACTCCCTATCAACAAGGTTAGTTTATATTTGTATGAAAACATTAGTTATGAAAAAATACAGTATGTGAAATTCTAGGTCTTCACCACAAAACATATGTTGGACTTATTTTCTGATTTTGAAAATGCAGGTATATTCAACATTTTTGTTTAGGAGGTCTGCTATCCTTATCATTTTGTTCCTGTTAACAATGTAGAAGATGCAGACAAATATTTAGCTTTAGTGATAGAATAGTTTATTCTAGAGGTTATCTCTAACTAGCCTCAGGGATGCCCAAGGCCTTGAATTTTGATCCAAACTCTTTGTAATATGAATTAAACCACTTATAAGAACCACAACTATATTAGATTCAAGACGAGTGAAACTCAGGTGAGGAGCATATCCCAGGTTAAGCACTGTAGTTTGTGGAAGAGATTGTTTATTAGATACTGAGAATCAACACTTATCAGGCACAGTGCCCTGGAGCATGGATGATGCAAAAGATATGTTGTGCATACCTGTAGGGGATACATCACTAAAGTATTTTTTAAATTCATTTATTTGAAAGGCAGAGTGACAGAGAGAGGGAAAGATAGAGATAGAGATAGAGATAGAGATAGAGATAGAGATAGAGATAGATAGAGATGGGATAGAGATAGAGAAGAAGAAGAAGAAACCCATGAAGGAGAAGGAGGAGGAAGAGGAGGAGGAGGTGGAGGAGGAGGCGAGGAGAGAGAGAGAGACCTTCCTTCACCTGGTTCACTTCCCAAATAGTCACTAGCCAGAGTTGGGTAAAGCCAAACCCATGAGCCAGGAATTCCATCCTGGTCTTGCCCTTAGGTGGCAGAGGCTCAAATACTTGGACTATCTTTTGCTGCCTTCCCAGGTGTATTGCAGGGAGCTGGAGCTGGAGTGTAGCAGCAGCTAGTTCTTGAACTGGTGCTCTGATGTTGGATGCTGTGCCACAATGCCAGCCTGTACATCACCAAAATTTTAAACACAAAGAGGAGGACAGAACCCTGAGCTAAAATTGTCCAACCACAGTCAGCCTTATAGCTCAAGACCAACCACATCCAAATGCAGCGTGACTCAGACAACAGGGGATGGCACAAGGGTCAGAGGGCTCCTGTCGGGGTGTCTCAGGGTGGGCTGAAGTTTCCATGCTCCCCTGTCTCCTAAGTACAGTAATAGAACAATGCGTGTGTCAGCGATGAACTACACACCTTCATAACTGGGGTCTCCTAATACTGTTATTGAGATGAAAAAAGCCTAGGACTCAGTGATGTTGTAGCTATTATGATATCATCACCTAAAACATTACTCTTATGTCCATGCGTGATGCTGGTGTAAAAAAAAATGTATAAAACTGTGATGCCAGTTGTATAAAAGTATATCACATGTATTTATTTAACATAAAATTTTATAATAAAAGACTGCATTTCTAATTTATATATTCAATATACTGTATTATATTTTACCATTTTTGAGTGCACTTCTACTATTTATTAAAAAACGTTTACCCTTAAACAATGTGCTGTGTTGACTGATATAGCTCTTGTTTACAGTGTTTCTTGATTGCCTTAAGGCATCACATGATTGACTTATTTCATTTAGGCTTTTATAGTACACTCTGATGTTCACAAAATGACAAAGTGAACTAACACTGTATTTCTCGGAACATATTAAGCAATGCATGACTATAAATGCATTACTGCCTAGTGTAGCCTATTGTGCTTTATCAATGTGATAAGGACCGGAATCTGGGATCAGTGCTCCTAACACAGCAAAAATAGTGCTTCAGGCAAGCTAAGATTCTTTTTATCTACAAATGAAAACAATTAACTGATTTTCTTACCTAACAATATTCTAATTCTATTTTGACTCCATTGCAGTGTCATTTGCCCTTTTCCCTAACACATTCACTTAAAAATCACACTTGGGCACCCCCATGCTCTGGAGCGCCAGTGTAACTGAATTGGCTGGACAAGAATGCATCTCGAGTCTTAATCAAGTACATTAACCATGAGTGCTATGAGAAAGAACATTGACTTCCAAAACTTAATCAAAGTATGTGTCAAAAGTTAATCTACATGGTCACACCCTCTCAGTTCTTGTTCAGTGGATTGAGGACTGGGAAGCTTTTTTTCTAATGAGCATTTCCTGTGGTTCAGATAAAAAATATCAAAATGCATGGATTTTATTTCTTATTTTTTGCTATTTGGTTTTTCACATGGACCATCTTAAAGATTGGGGAAAAACATGACATGATCTTTGCAATTATCACTATGTCCTAAGAGGTTCATTGGGATTTCTTGACATGACATAAGGATTTCTTTTATATATATGGATTTTATTACTCCTTTTTCAATTGTTGACATTTGGGGTGAAATGTGGCTGATAACAAGTATGGTGTGTAAAGGTAGATTCATTGTTTTTCAGATAATTGCATGGACTAGAAATCTACAAAACCTGAGAAAGAAATGTTCAAGCTTTCTGTCTTGTGGGAAATATTAAGTACCTTATTACCTGGTGCAATTGGTGGGAAGGGAATCAAAATATGTGTGCTCTGCTTGCTCTCAAAGGCAGCAGCAAATAAAATCCACGGCATTACATGAGACAGGTGGGCAGAGACCCATGGACCTTGTACACTGCTCTGTTGAGCAAAAATAGAGTTACTGTCTCTCGAAATAAATAACAGGAGGCTTGTCACTCTTGAGCATCATGACTAAAATTGTAAGCCACTCTCATCTTTTCAAATGTTATGTAAAAACTAAGAGATCTTTTCCCTAAACTATTTACACATACTAGGAAATATAATTCAGAATGTCTGAAGGAAGACGATAATTCATCAGTTTTTTTCATTAAATTTTTACACCATAGCATGTTGCTTTGATAGTTTGTTTTCATAATTTTCTGCACAATATTTTTATATTCCGTGAGTCCATCTTCCTCTCTCTCTTTCTCTCTCTCTTTCTCTCATTTGTCTGTCTTTTAATACTGAGAGATTTGAACTGAAGAGTATCAGGGGACAACAGAACAAGGAAGACAAAAACTGATTTTGTAATAGAAGGAAAAGATAATAGCTAAATACTTGTTCAAATGTATACAATATTCTCTCCTCACCTTTGTGGACAATCTGTGGTGAGGTACTAGTGTGCAGAACCTAAAGTACCCCTTTTTCACTTTTCTGTGATATAGTGGGATGACATTTTCTATAATTTCTGTTGTCCAATTGGAGGTCTCCACAGTCCTTTCTTATATTTGAGAATAATTAGGGAACAAGATGAAAGGGCAGTGCCAATAATTTGTTAAAACCTTATATTGATGTGCATTATTATAATATGTATAGAAATGTTTTTTAATCTTTTTTTAACTTTTATTTAATGAATATAAATTTCCAAAATACAGCTTATGGATTACAATGGCTTTCCCCCCCATAACTTCCCTCCCACCTGCAACCCTCCCCTTTCCTGCTCTCTCTCCCTTTTGTATTGGAATATATTGAGAAACTATATATACACACATACACATGCATACACACAACCCTCTAAACTCCTACCGATGCAGCTATTAATCTTTAAACATGTGAAATCCAGGGGTCAGAACACTTTACTACCTGCCTGTTGTTACAAGTGGGAGACCTGATTTACAGGCATGGTATGCACTGCTCTGCATCCCTTCCTCGTCACTGTGGTAGGCTCTTTCCCTGATTAAATTAGATGGTTAGCAATGGTTGTACATATTCATGGACTACTGTTGAACATTTAATTACATATATATAATGAGTAGAACCGTATTACTTTTGAGGAATCAAATGTAACCTTCTCAGACCACTTCAGGGTTTCATCATCTATTAGGTTTTCTGGGTTGCCTGATACTGAATTTAGGGATACTTGTGATATATTAATTTAAAAAAAACTAAGGCCTTTCTCAAAATCACACTGGGGACAAATTAGTTTTTTATGATAATTTTGGGGGTTGAAATTGAGGCATATGCCTATCAAATACTCTTTTAATTAGATCCAAAGAGGAATATAACCTTGATTTCTTATGCAACTTCCTTAACTTTGAAATTAATTTTAAAACAGATTACATTTTGTTTTATAAAAATGGAAATATTTGTGAAATTATTTTGTACTGCTCCTTAGAAAAAAAGCTCACCGTTAAAATTTGTTTCATTGATTAATTTTATTTTTAACCATTTATTTATTCAAAAAGCAAAGTGAAAAACAGAGAGAAAGAGACAGAAAAAGAGATCTTCCATCCACTGGTTCACTTTACCAAATGGTAGCAACAAACAGGCATTGGCAAGGCTGAATCCAGGAGCCAGGAACTCTCTCATATGTATTCAGATATATATATATATATATATACACACACACACACACACATATGACGTATGGTATATATTTATATAGATTTACATAAATAAATTACATATATTCTTATATAAATAAATTATTATGGAAATTGCTCCTGTCAATGAGATTGGCAAGAGACTTCTATGCTTTCCCAACTTTCCTGTCTCAACATAAGTTGCAAAATTCTAACTAGTTGTGTAATTTGTCATATATGAAAACGACTTAATGTATAAATCATCATGAATTTGGAACATCTTTACTATGTCAATCAACAATGATGTAATCAAAATAATGTTGTAATACTATGTGCAATTCCCAAACATGGGTCAGGCCACCCAAAGTACAGCGAGTCGATCATTGACATTAAGGTGATGGAAGAGAGTAGGTTTCCATTAATGAAGTGCAGAGCAAGAGGATGAGCAGCTGTCACCAAATTCCCATATTTCCTGGAAGATTAGAGGTAAAGGCTGAATTTGAAGTGGAATGGTGCATGCTCGGCTCAGGTGAAGCCTCAGTTGGTCCACAGTCCTGTTGACTCTCCTTTGATTGCTCAGCGATATTGTGTTATTTCAGGAATTTTGATGATGACAGAGTGCACTTGTGTCAGTCAGCTGGTAGATGCTTCTTGCTCAGGGCCTTGAGTTCCTGGAAGAACCCTCAAGATAAGACCAAATACCAAGTTGTTATTTATAGAGGAGATAAATGACTTCCTAAGTCGTGTGATTTGGGACCTTTTGAGACTGGTTGCACCACATTTAATTTCTTGAGTTAATTTTAGTAAAAGGTTTTCTTGCAATTTTAAAAGCAGGACAAGGAAATTTTAAACTGGTCCTGAAAGTATCTAGCATCTGCATCAAAGGCACTGCCTACAGACTTATTTTAATAGATCTATTTGCACCACAGCCAGCCTAATTTTTTGAATACAGTAGCTATTGCCAGTGGTTCAGACTTTAAATATGGTAGTTAATTAAAATGTCACATTTGGAGATATAAAAATGCACATGTTCACCTTCTCTCTTTCCTACAAAAATATATAATAAACATACATACACTATTTATAGTATTTATAGTGAATAATGAACTAAAGGGTAATAGTGAATCAGAGATTGATACACAATAGTTGAGAGCTAGATAGGTTGACAAAATGACCAAAGTAACCCAACCCTTACAATTTTAAGCTATATTTTGGTGTTTATATCTGTTCCAGTGTTGTGGAGTGAGAAATGATCTAATCAACATGGTCTGAGGAGAGATTGATAGTGGAATAAGCTGGAAAAAAAAACAAAATTTAAGTTTATACATCATCATTTCTGTTTGACTAAAAAAAGGAACAATTTCAAAAAAGTGTTGAAAAGTGTTCACTCTTCATTATGTGTAAAAATCTCCTTTTAATTGAATTTTTAAGTTTGCATTTGTGGACTAAATTCATCTTGTTATAGCTCCCATATTTCATCATGTCTATGAAATAGTTTGCTATTAAATTATTACCTAACCACCTGTATCTCAAAGACCTTCTCTGTAAGGGAATAATTCACTTCTTTAATGGCTTAAAGTTATATAAATGCATGCAAACACTATAAAAAAGAGGCTCCAAGATAATATATCAAATTTTAATATTTCTGACACAAAATAATTTTCTAAGTATCCATTATTATGAAATTATCATTGCCAATGATTATGTTACAATGGGTATTCTTATATTAAGGTCAAATAAAGCAATCACTGCTATTTATTTTGAAACATTATATATATAAACAATTTTCTTATAAAATAGAATTGCATAAATTTCTCAATTCATTTACTGTAGCATATGTTCAGTATTTTTCTTGCACCAAAACACTTTTCTGCTCAAATGAAAAAAAAACCTTAATGTTATAATAAGTTGGATATCAAAGCTTCTCATAAATCAAAAATGGATATTTAAAAATATTTCCCATGAAACTGAAGTAAAAATGTTACTGTAGGTTGGAAGAATTGTTTACAATCATAACTAATAACATTACTGCTCATTCTAAGAAATTCCACTCAAAATTAGATACATCTGTTGGTAGTAAAGCTATGTTGACATATGCACAGAAAACATTTTAGAAGTCATTTGCATTTTTTAAAAAATATTTATTTATTTATTTGAAAGTCAGAATTACAGAGTGAGACAGAGAGATATATAGAGAAAGATCTTCCATCCGCTGGTTCACTTTTCAGATGGCCATAACGCCTGGTTTTGGATCAGTCCAAAGCCTAGAGCCAGGAGCTTCATTTGGGTCTCCCAAACAGGTGCAGAGGTCCAAGCACTTGGGCCATATTCCCAGGCCATGAGCAGGGAGCTGGATAAAAAGTTGAACATCCAAGACATGAAACAGTTCCCATACTGGATGCTGGCGTCACAGGTTGTGGCTTTACTGACTATGCCGTAATGCTGGCCCAAGTATTAATTTACTGAAGATATAAAATATTATTTTTATACTAGCCAAGTAAAATGGATATTTCACTTGAAAATAGCTTTTATGTCATAATTATGTACTTCATTCACATTTATTTTGTATTTTGAAGCAAATTTAGTTTACTGGTTTTAATACATTACAAAATTGTTAACAATATTTTACGGTTTGTGGAGCACTATGGGCTAAAATTAAGTCAAGAAATCTTAGGTATCAAGAGACATTTGAAGAATTAGGGGAACCGTCTGAAAGTTATCACAAAATTTTAAGTCTGGGATGGCACCTACTACAAATAAGTATCTAAAATACAGTCTTAAAATCGACTCTTTGAAATGGCATTAGTTAAGTATCTAATACGAATGGAATTTTGGAAGTAAACATTAGCAGGTATTTATCAAAACTTGTAGTTTAAAGATGTTTTACACAAGGTAACCATGTTGGCCAGCTTTACAGGGGCATAATGCAATTTAACACACAATGATCTAAGCCCTAACGTGACTTGTGACCGCTGACAGTGTGTGCGCAGCACAAACACAATGAGTTTCCCTGTGGATGGAGTGGTTAGCACTAATTTTGTGTGCATGCAGATCTTTAAAATCTTTTTAATAAAAGTTTCCCTCCATTATTCTCCAATTTTCTCTGCATCATATTTCAATGTTATTAACATTTGAGACATATTTTTGCTAATACACTTTCCCATGGTTGGCCCCATTTGAGACAAAAGACACATTTCCCCCCAAATCTGGACAGAGCACTTTACACTGATACTCAATTGCTCTTTTTAAAATATTTAATTTATTTATTTGGTTATTTTATTATTTTTAATCTTTTTTATTTTTTGAATAAAAAGGCAACAAATTTTATGTATTTCATGTATACAGTTTTAAGAGCATAATGATACTTGCCACCCTCCCCTCTCTCCACTTTCCTTTCTTATTTGTCATTGAAGTTTTGAATGATGTACTTTCAATTTACTTTATAATCACATGCTTAATCCACCACTAAATAAAGGATTTAACAAGCAGTAAGTAGGAAAACCAAAGTTCCTCAAGAGTAGAGCCAAGGGCTATAAAGAATCAAATCTCAAAATGTCAGATTCATACACATTACCTTTTTTTCTATATATATTAGTTATCACAAATCAGGAAAAGCAGATGTTTGTCTTTTTGGGACTCGCTTATTTCACTAAGAGTAATGAAATCTTTTCTTTAGTAAAACAATGGATGTAATTGAAGATCAATTGTTTTATATAAGAGTCTGACTGCTCTTTTTTAATTCAGAACTTTAAGAACAGAGTCTTCTTAAATATGCAGCTGTGATGAAAGCCTTCTTGTGATTTGAAACAGAGTTAGACATATATATTCATGTAATATACATATGTGAGTGTTTAGTGTTCAGCTGATAACTATACCTTATTTAATAAGCAGCTGTACACAATAAATGTTAGTATATCAATCAGGTCACCAAGGGGAATTGCATTATTAACATTCATTAACTTTGTAATAGATAACTTAATTGTACAAATAACCCAAAGCTATGTAATTAGAATGTGATTATATTCTCATTTCTTTATGACAAAATGAACTTATGGCTCAAGCAACTGGTGCAAGCAAAACAAGAAATGTGAAACAAAGTTGTAAATTAACTATTAAATACTTTTTCTGAGGGCCGCACTGTGGTGCAGCAGGTTAAAGCCCTGGCCTGTAGTGCCAGCATCCCATGTGATCGCTGGTTTGACACCTGCCCGCTCCACCCCTGATCCAGCTCTCTGCTATGGCCTGGGAAAGCAGTATAAGATGGCCCAAGTGCTTGGGCCCCTGTACCCATGTGGGAGACCCTGAGGAAGCTCCTGGATCCTGGTTTTGGATTCAAGCAGCTCCGACCATTGCAGCCAACTGGGGAGTGAACTAGCAGATGGAAGACCTCTCTCTCTGTCTCTACCTCTCTCTGTAGCACTGTCTTTCAAATAAATAAAATAAATCTTAATAAATAAATAAGTAAATGTTTTTTCTCCTTTGCCTGTGACTAAGTAAAAAGGGATAACTTAATTCTCTGTGCTTTATAACAATTTCTTCTTAAATGGCTTTGTGTAACTGAGCCTAAGAACCAACACTTTTCTCATTACTTTGAAAATGCTTGACATTATTTGGGGATTATGAAACTATTTTACATTGCTTTAGTTGTACTTACATTCATAAACATATTACTTTTTATGTTCATAGGCTAGAAGAAATAAACTCAGTGTTAAATATTTTCTAGTATTTAGATTTGCTGTTTATAAACACACATTTCTGGGAGAAAGGGTAAGTTACCACTAATGATGGACAAATTGGTCCTAAATCTTGTTTTGCCCAAAAAAGATTTGAGGATGCCAAAATCTGATAAAGAGTAATGAAAACTTAACTCTGGATTTCAGATAAAGTACTTTTGCTCATTTAAGTGATTATAATTTCACACAGTAATGATCAAAGATTACTGAGAACCTAATACTTATTTTTAGTACATCACTTTTTCTCTTTCTTTTTTTTTTCTTAGAGTGGCAGATAATTATCTTTGCACTAAAAGTTTACATAAGTTAGAATGTTTTCATTGAATCAAATGGTTTGACAAAAATATTGAAGTCAGATAAATCTATCTTAACGCTGGTTTATGGAGCATAATACAACAGGAATTAATAAGTAAAAATTCCTAATTCCTAAATCATGTGAGTTACAGC
The DNA here is from genome assembly GCF_051225735.1 of Oryctolagus cuniculus. NCBI lineage: Eukaryota > Metazoa > Chordata > Mammalia > Lagomorpha > Leporidae > Oryctolagus > Oryctolagus cuniculus. The sequence continues at coordinate 14,161,581 of NC_142876.1, read as the reverse complement.
AGCACACATCACTGGTATTAGGACATTCATCCTTACCGATAACTGTGTTGTGTTCTGTTACTACTGTTTTTGTAGTCTACCATGTTGCTTAACGTAAAGGAACTCACTGTATTTTTCCTATACTCGTTTGAGTATACTTTGTATTTCAGATCTTTGTGTAGAGTCAACCCTAGGCCAGCTACCATGCTAATTTCCTTTTGTTGTCTGAAAGTTAATATTTTCCCCAAATTCAACTGTCAAAATCTTAATTCTCAAGGTGGTAGTATTAAGACACGAGGCCTTTGAGAAGTAAATGGATAGTGCCCTTACGTAAGGGATCACAGAGAGGTGACCCTTGCCCTGCCCTCTGGTTAGAACCCAGGAAGAAGACACCATCTGTGGATAAGCAAGCAGGACTTCACCTGAGTCGGAACATCTTGATGTTGAACGTCAAGCTCAAGAATTGTGAAGAAAATAATCATAATGGTGGTGGTGGTGGTGATGATGATGATGATGATGATGTATATGACTAATGAGTGAAACTGACATGTTGAGATTTGATTAGTTATAACCTTTGTCTATGCTCATGTGGAATGATGGTTTTTCTACTTTTTATGTGTTGAACTTTTTATTTAGTTTAGGAATAAATCTGTGATTATAAAGTAAATTAAAAATATGTTATCACAAAATTAAAATAAAAAAAAGAAGGAAGGAGAAGAAGGGTAGGCAAGGATATAGGAAGGGAAGTATAGTTTATGAATTACATGAAATCTGTTCTCTTTTTATCAGCTTAAAAATGATTGCGACAAATGCATTTCTAATATTTATTTGTGATATTTTTCAAAATTTTATAAAGTGTATATTATGAAAAAACCATGCATGGATTTGAAAAGAATTTCACCAAAATAAATTAATAAATTATCATTTAATTTTCATTTTCCAATGAACTTATATAAGGTGCCTAATCTGTGGTATTTTGTTATACAGACTGAATAGATTAAGACCTATACAGAGAAACCCTCTGGAGCCACCTTACTGTGAAGAAATATTCTGATCCATGTCCCCAGTATGCCTGACCTATCCCAGTATGCCTGACCTATGTTATCATTATGACCAGCCCTTTGAAACTGTAACTCATTCTCTTTAAAAGCAATTTGTTGTCCCCTTTTCTTTTAAACATCTGGTTTATTAATTTTCAACATGGAAATGAATTGTTGGAATAGTCATCAAGATATATTTGTTCTAATTCGCTGGTAATTCCAAGAAAAAAAAAACAAAATTTATGTAAATCTAAGTTTTTTGGCAAAAAAATAGATTTATTTGAAAGAAATGAGAGAAAGAGAGAGAGAGAGAGAAAAAGACAGCCAGAGACCTGCTGGTTTACTCCCCAAAGGGCTGCAATGGCCAGAACAGGGCCAGGCAGAAACCAAGAGCAACCTGCCGTGCCACAATAGCAGCTCCTTAAATCTAAGGTTGGGTGTTCAAGCAGTCTTTCAGGGTTTTTTTTTTTTTTTTTTTTTTTTTTTACAATTTGAGCACCCCTAAAATGCTTTTTAAATATTTCAACACTTTGATAGAAATAGCCATCATATAGAAGTATACAAGCTTTAAATACACAAAGTGAGTTTTTTCAAACTGAACACATCAAGCAGTAAAATCAGATGAAAAGCATTATTTGAAACACTATAAGCATCCCAGATTCTTCCATGCTGACATCTAATTTTTCTTTATGTAAATCAAATTATATACAATTGTGATTGAGTGCTTTTACTTTATACCATATGAGGCTCATCTATATTTGTGAATACAATTGCAATCTTTAGTTCTCATTGATAAATAGCATGTTATTATGCAGATGGATCAAATTTATTTGTCTGTTATACTGTTGATAAATATTAGAGTTATTTCCAGTTTTCAGATATTATGGATTAGACATCTTTGTTGTTGCCTTGCTTTGATGAGAGTATGCATTGCTCTTGGGTACAGATCTAAAAGAAACTGATGTGTAGCACTGTAGTATTTGCCTACTTAGTAGTTTTTTTTTTTCTAAAAAAAAGTATGGTATTCCATAATGTATGTGACCAGTATATGACCAGGTATACGTTTTCTGTATATTTCATTTTACATTTTTCTTAGAGTGACTCAAACAAATCAGTAGCCTTTGCAAATGCAAACAATGTCATGGCTGAGAAGGAGCTTCTATGATCAATCCCATTCACAATAGCTACAAAAAAATCAAATACCTTGAAATAAATTTAACCAAAGATGTCAAAGATCTCTATGATGAGAACTACAAAACATTAAAGGAAGAAATAGCAGAAAACACACAAAAAAGCAAAAATCTTCCATGTTCATGGATTGGAAGAGTCAATATCATCAAAATGTCCTTACTACCAAAAGCAATTTACAGATTCAATGTGATAACAATAAAAATACCAAAGACATTCTTCTCAGATACAGAAAAAATGATGTTGAAATTCATATGGAAACACAGGAGACCACAAATAGGTAAAGCAATCTTATACAACAAATACAAAGCTGGAGGAATCACAATACCAGATTTCAAGACATATTACAGGGCAGTTATATTCAAAGCAGCCTAGTACTGGTACAAAAACAGATGATAGACCAGTGTAACAGAATAGAAACACCTGAAATCAATCCAAGCATCTACCACTAACATTGATGAAGGAGCTAAAATCAAATCCTGGTCAAGGACAGTCTCTTCAATAAATGATGCTGGGAAAACTGGATCGTCACATGTAAGGGTATGAAGTAAGACCCCTACATGACACCTTTCACATAAATCCACTCAAAATGGACAAAAAGCTAAATCTGTGACTCAACACCATCAAATTATTACAGAATATTGGGGAAATCCTACAAGACATCACACATAAAGACTTCTTGGAAAAGACCCCAAAGGCACAGGCAATAAAGGCTTAATGCCAAAATTGGCAAATGGGGTATCATCATATTGAGAAGTTTCTGCACTGCAAAAGAAGCAATTAGCAAAGTGAAGAGACAACAGACAGAATGGGAGAAAATATTTGCAAACTATACAACCAATAAAGGATTAATAGCCAGAATATATAAAGAGATCAAGAAACTCAACAAAAACAAAACAATCTGGTTAAGAAAGGGGCAAAGGACATAAACAGATATTTTTCAAAAAGGAAATCCAAATGGTCAACAAACACATGAAAAAATGCTCAAGATCACTAGCCATCAGAGAAATGCAGGTGAAAACCACGATGAAGTTTCACATAACCCCAGTTACAATGGCTTTCATACAGAAATCAGCAAAAAACAAATGCTGCCAAGGATATGTTGAAAATGTACAGTATTCCACTGTTTGTGAAAATGTAAACTGGTAAAACCACTAGGGAAGACAGTGTGCAGACACCTCAGAGGAATGAATATAGATCTACCATATGACCCAGCCATCCCACTCCTGGGAATCAACCCAAGGGAAATGAAATCAGTATATGAAAGAACTATCTGTACCTCCATGTTTATCACCATTCAATTCACAATATCAAACACATGGAATCAATCCAAATGCTTGTCAACTGAAGAAATTATTGGATATTTACTCATAGAATATTACACAGCAGTAAAAAAAAAATGAAGTCCAGTCATTTGCAAGAAAATGGATAAAAATGGAAAACATCATATTGTGAAATAAGCCAGTACCAAAGGGATAAATTCTATATGTCCTCCCTGATCTGTGATAACTAATAGAACACCTAAAAGACGACATGTAGAAGTAAAATTGACACTTTGAGAAACCATGATTTTGAGCAGCCCTTCACTTGACTATTGAGGAACAGCTGTTTCTTCTATATTTTTGTTTATGTTTTCTTTTATAATATTTTCCCTATATTTTTTTCTTTCATATGACTCATTATACTCTTTACTAAACATAGAGTTAACTGTATATGTATAAAGCTAATTGAAAATAGAGTTTAGTAAAGCAAAAGAGTGAGAATAAGAAAGGGAAGAGGAGGGGTTGGGAGTGTGGGTGGGAGAGTGGCCACAGTGGGAAGAATTACCAAGATCCTAAAGGTGTAATTCTGAAGTATATACAGTTCGTAACTGTAAAACAGTAACGTCCTGCATACATTCCTTACTTCTAAGGGTACAGCTTAACATCTTGCCATAGGACCAATATTCCCTTAAGCTGGATGTTAAAAATAGTAGCTTAATAGTTATAGAGATAAACTGGATAGGATTAAGTGGTAAACTGACCATATAAATAGGAAGAACTGTTTGGAAATGATAATCAAATTAAAAAGGAGAGAAGGCACCAGCATGTGAAGCAGTCCACATGGCAGACTCACAGAATTGACAATCACTTTAAGTAGCACTCTGACCTCAGAATCAGCCCTTAAGGGCATTCTAGTCTGGCTGAAAAGCCAAGGGGTAGCATTTCAGGCTTGGAAAGCCATGATTGGAAAAAAAAGGTCTTACATAAAAGACCATGTGGGTGAGACCCCACTGGAAAGAAGTGGCCACCAAAGAATGATGTACTTTTCTCTGAAAGGAAGAGAGAACTTTCACTTTGCTTAGGGCCTTGCTGAGCTAGTGGATCCAAAAGACTTCCAAATCTGAGTCAACTATATCAAAGAACCTTGAGTGATCACTGATGTCATACATGAGTGTTATTTGTGAAACAAACAAGTGTCACTGTGCGCTAAATTCCCATGCAGGACCTCTGTTCCCAGATAGTTGTATCGTGAGACTTAATAGTAAAACTTGTTCTCAAGAATCACTTCCTTTTAGCGTTTTAAATGGGGGATATTATTATGTCTCATAGTTACAGTTATGTCTAAGAGATTGCAAAAGATATATCATCCTTGGATTCTTCTTTAAAGACAAGTAAATTTCCAAAAGTAAAGAAGGGGGAGGAAGGAAGTTGAAGAGGAAGGGGGAAAAATAAAATCACCTTCAAGAATCAATAACATAGAATAGCCCTTGTCTAGGTCGTTGAGGAAAACTTCTTTTCTTTTTTATATACCATTCTTTTTTTTCTGATTCTTTTTGTTTCTCAGGCTAAACACGAGATGGAGAAGGAAGAATGGGTAGTAGGTAGGAGAGTGGGTACCTTGGGAAGAATTACTATGTTCCTAATGAAAAAAATCATAACCTATTCATGTGGGCTGTATCAATATCCAAATATTTTTTTGCAAGATTTAGTGTTTGTAGGCATTTATGTACACATATATACATGTATATATATATATATATATATATATAAATCTGTTGCATTATAGCACTTTGATGACATGAATGCATGAACTGTTTTGTAAAGCAGATTTCATAAAGCTTTCAATGGGGTACTCAGATTATGCTCTTGTGACTGTGCTAATAGATATTCGGTCTGGATTCTTAGGTGAGGGCTCTCATAATATCTTAAAACTCATGGAAAACTGTATGGCTATAGAAATGGGGAATTTAAGAAACAAATGTATTACAGATTCAAAATGATATTTCAAAGGTTTGCTTTCAGTGGGTAAAAATTGGTAGTGTTTCAATGTCAAGCATGGCTTGACATATTCTTTTTTATGTCTAGTACCCTTCAATAAATGAATTACCATGTGACCCCAAGATCAACCAAATGGATTTTCAATGGATGTACAGTTATAATCGACCTTATAAAGTGAAATCAAATCTCTCTATACTCATTGGCAATAAAAGAATAATTCCTACTTTAAATGGATATTTTGCACTTGAATGGCAGTTAAAGACTCCAACTTGGCAGGTGAGAGGTAGAAATCTATTGGTCTTTATGGAGCACACAACCATTACTTTCTCTGCTGAACTCCATAATGTTTTAATGCATTTAGAGAGAAAGAAATGTACATTTGTTCCTGATCAGTTAAATAAAATTTTAGTTTTTTGAAAGTTTCAGAATGGTGAAATTGTTTGAGGGATTTGCTAACTCCATAGTAATGCATTTGTTTTAATTTAGGTGTTTTCTGCTTCTAGTTTATTTGCTAATGACAACAAATACTTGACAGTTTTTCATTATACAAGTCCACAAGAGATGGGAATCTCCATCACATCACTTAGTTGCTTATTTTTCCAATTATCAATTTTCAATTATATTTTAATTGCATTCCTGGGAATATTATAAATTATATATTATATACTTTATGTATATATATGAATAAATACACTTATGTGTAACTGTATCATTATATAATAATTTTGATAATATTATTGATCAATCCCAAGCCAAGGAATGTAAACTAAGTAAAGGAAAATATCACAGTATCCCTTGAACTAAATAAATGAATCCCCCAAGACTTGGAAGATCACATAACCAGTTCAGGTGCTATAGAGGATTATTAATTCATGGCAAATTTGAATTTTAAAAAGTATTTCCTTTACTAATGATTCATAAACAATGATATATAAACGATGGCTTATTAGAGTCAATTTTGATGGTAGATATGACAACTGAGTGAGTATAAAGATCAAGGAATAGATGATAAAATCTCATCTGGATACTATGATCCTAAAGTTACATTTATAATGCTGCAAATTATCAGTTCAGACATGATTCTCAGAATCAAGATTCTCAGAATCTGATTCTCAGATTAGTCCGGGTGTAATGGCATCTAGTCTGTTCAGTGTTATACATATTCTTGTGCTTGTACATGAGATAGGATTATGAATGCATTTAGTCTGTAACTGAGATTTGCTGATACTTTCTGATATTAAAATGAACCAGCTTTCTCCTTAGCATGAATAGTTATGAGTCAAGATGTTCTGTTACAAAACATACTTATTGTGTAGTGCACAAAACATAGAGAATATAACCATCTAATATATGCAAAATATTACTTTTATAAGTTTATCACAATTCAAGCTGAAGCAATTTAAGTGAAGAAATGAATGACATGCAATAAAATTAATAAACTGATTTATTTTAAGTATTTGGCAATCACTGGGTCTAATGGATCATTTTAATGATGGAAACAATGATATTTTCCTATAAACTTTCAGCCCAACTAGGATCTTCTTGTTTTTCCACATTTGTTTGCATTTTAGAAACACTAGATTCCCAACTTCTTTCCTCCTTGTTTAATGCTGATATCAATTTCTCTCTGAATTTAGCATTAATTCCAAACATGTAGGGAACACAACAGCTCAAGTATTGCTTTACAGATGTCGCCACAACTGAAGTTATTTTAGATGTCACTCTTATGGTAACCTCCTGATGATCCAGTAAAATTTAGTTTAGTGGCTTTAAAAAAAATCCCCAAAGAGAAATTTTCAGTAAAATAAGCAAAGGAGCAGTAAAATTTCTCTGCATTTGAAAATAAGAGAAATTTCAGATAGAAGAGAACACCAGGAAGGAGAAAAGAGGGAATTCCAGAACACTGATGGCTGTCATTATGATGTTTTAAAAGCAGAAGTGTCTGATGTGAAGTTAGTTATACTTTTCAGATTGTCTACCCCATAACTATTCTCTCTTCCATCCCTAAACTCCAGGTTTCACCCCTCATTGAATTCACATTCTGCTCCCACAGATCTGTGGTAAACACTGTTACCGAGAATTATTTGTGAGAAAGCTCTGTGTATAGCAAGGGAGGGTTATTGCTAGGTTTCATAATGAGCCTGTGAAATAGGACACACATGAAATAAAGAACATACAAGACAGCAGAGAAATCTGCCACCTAACATGATTCTGAAGGAGCAGGAGGAAAGCTCCAGAGATGACAGAGACAATGTAAGCCCCAAGGGAGTTGCAGAGGCCTTAGGATGAGCATTGACCTTCTCCTTGATGTTGAACCCCAAGGGTTCAAAATGGTTGACGTTAAGAGATTGGAACTCAGCTTTTTCAGGGCTTAAAGGTCAGGTAATCTCAAAATACACCTTTAGTATTATATTTGTATGATAAGCACAAGAATTTGGACTCAACTGTCACAGCTAGACCATTGGTTTGCCCTTGTTCATGTCAATCACCATTAGAGATTATCCATATAGGTATCAATGAAGCCAATTGTATAAATTGACCAAAAATTTCATGATTTTTCAATAAACTTAAGGAAAAAACTGGTATTTGGATGAAAGCCAAAGAGTAATATGGGGAAGAGATCAAAAATTATGATCCTTTCTCTATGTCTCAAAATTTTCATCAAAGATCTCTCCCTCGATTTTAGATGATTTTGATGGTACTTGATTTAGAATATAAAGCACACAGTTTTCATATTACATGATCTGTGGCAAATACATCCAACCAGTCCACAGCTTTATTCATATGTACTATTTTTGTTTTGAATTCCATCCCCTTATGCTTTGCTTTAAACTTCAAATATTTAATGAATAAACTTTAATTTTATTTCATAATCTTTCCATGGTTTGGAATTTTAGGCAAAGAGAGGAGAAACATTTTTAAAAATTTTTTTTTTGACAGGCAGAGTGGGCAGTGAGAGAGAGAGAGACAGAGAGAAAGGTCTTCCTTTTCCATTGGTTAACCCCCGCAGTGGCCGCTCCAGCGGTGCACTGTGGCCGGCGCACCATGCTGATCCAAAGCCAGGAGCCAGGTGCTTCTCCTGGTCTCCCATGTGGGTGCAGGGCCCAAGCACTTGGACCATCCTCCACTGCACTCCTGGGCCACAGCAGAGAGCTGCACTGGAAGAGGAGCAACCGGGACAGAATCCGGCCCCCCGACTGGGACTAGAACCTCGGGTGCCGGCGCCGCAAGTGGAGGATTAGCCTAGTGAGCCGCGGCACCAGCCGAGGAGAAATATTTTTAAGTGGCCTTTATTAAATGTGTGTCAGCATAAATGTATTTTTAGGATGCAGAGAAAAATATCTGATGAGATTGACATATTAAAATGAATGGGTTCTCTCTGTGGAGGCAGTTTATTCAGAATATCTTAATTGATTTAAGATTGACAGGATGAGGAGCTTCTTCCTACTAGTGACTCTCAAGTTAATTTTAGACTTCCATTCTTCATGTAATATCTGAGAATCATCATGTAGCTTTGTCGTAATTCTTATGTTTGACTTCATATGTGAAATTAGTGTCCTTGTTGGTAGGGATACACAGATAGTAAATTTTCCATTTTCCCCATAGGCCTTTGACTAATTTAGACTAAGGATGAAGTAATTTATTTTCTAGTTGTTGAAAGCTAAATTAATTGAGTGGTTGGCCTTTCTCGGAATCTGGTGCTATTTTAAGTAACCATTACTGATTTTTAACACCACATTCTTATTTAAATTTAAAGAAGACACATTATTTAAAGGAAGCTATTAATATTATTTGTACTGAAACTTAATGTTATAAGCTTCATTAAAGAACCAATTTACATATTTAGTTTTTTTTTTTAAATTCTACAGGGTCAAACTTAAATGTGTGGGCGTACTTCTTTCTCCAAATAATGCCTGACATCTATAAAGTGGCCATGAGTTAACCTGTTATCATTAATTCCTTTGTGTTTATTGCATAAATTCTCTATTGTAGCCTACATTGCACTTTTATCCCTATGAACATATGGAGCATCTATGTGTTTTCTTTCTTCCATAGGTAGGCTATAATAATTGCAGCAAAATCAAGGTGGGAATCATTTAAGAACTAGCCATACACTGAGTAAAACGCATAATTAAGCTCTGTGTTGGCATCTTTCATTAAGTCAGATCTTGAACTGTGCGCTTACTCTCAGAAAACTAAATAGTATAAAATTGTTTTTCACCATTTGGAAGACATAGCAGGTGATTACCTAAATTAGCAGCATATGTAGTATTTTAATGGCTCTTATATATCTTCTTCATATCTTATCAGCATGCTGTTGCAATTTAGGCTTGAAAAATAAATAGGAATTAAAATCATGAGTGGAAAAAGATAACAGATTATTAATAAGATTTTTTGAGGCTTCTATAATTATAACCAGGTAACATTATTAAACTGGAAATATAAAAATAAAAAAAAATTGGAAACTAAATATTTTGAAAATGAACTCTAGGTTACCATATTGATTTAGAAGGTGATAGTGAAACAGGTTTCTTGGATACACTGGAAGAAAACTAGAATATAAAAACATGCAATGTTTAGAAATAGTACATTTTAGTGTAGTAGCTAAGACATTTGAGATGCCTTCAACTCATATCGAGTGTGCCTGAGTTCAAGTCCCTGACCCTGGTTTCTTCTAATTTAAAAAAAAAATATTAAAAATTAGCTCATTTTCCAACTGGATGGCCACATTTCTTATATCCATGTAGTATGTTTCTTTTGAAATCCATGTGATATAATTGTATGTACTTCAATCTGTAGGCATGATCAGTATACAATATTTCAAAAACTAGTTAAGTGGTAAATTAATTTTATACTAAAATTAATTAGGTTTACTATAAGTGAAAAATTTTGTTTCATATAATAATTTCTGAAAATCCTATTATTTATGAATAGCGAATTTAAGTTAATTTGTGAAATAAAGTGAATTTAATTCAATTCTTTAATTCATATTATCGTTGAATGTTTACTGAAGTTATACAACATGTTTACTTGTTTAACAAATATTTATTTAATTTATGTCACAATAATTGTTCTAGGATGAGATTTAGGTCTCTGTACAAAGTAACAGTTTCCTAAAAACTACATTCCAGCATATGGAGACATATGTATCAGTAAGTTAGTAATTACATAGTCAGCTCACATGATCCTGCACATGACCAGAGATAAAAAGTTCAGGGAAGTATTGAGGAATTTGGGATGCATAGCTACAATTTCACTTTGGAATTTTCAGGAAAGGACACACTGAAAAGATGACTTTTCATTTAAGAAAGAGACTTGTAGTAACTGGAGGAACCAGCTACAGGACTCTGCAGAAAAAGGGTAAAGGAGAGAGTCATTGCCAAAGCCATGAATTAAGAGTAGACATTGATGATTAATAAATGGTTATGCCAAGATTTATCAATAAGTCATAAGCATTTGTATCTTTTGAACAGGCCATGACTGTTGAAGGTTTGTTAAATACCTATCGGCAAAAAGAAGAATCAAATATATGGATGAATTCCAATACATTATTCTAGACAAAAGAAATTGGTCACTTAACAGGTTAAACAGTTCCTGGAAGTGAAATGACTTCTTCTTTGAGAAACCAGACTGTAATTCTGCTTCATTTGTGTTGTATTCACTACATTTCACTATTCTGAAGAACAACTCCTGGTATCCATCCTAGACAGAGAGAAGTTCATAATCTTTCTAGATAAAATACATCAGTTTGTCATGGTGTGATGATTATGAGCAAACTTAGGGTATGATGTTGATATCTTGCATCTCCTCTTGAATACATTCATTAAATTTTTAAATCAAATGAATGAATAATAGAAATTAAATTTCAAACAATTCTTGGGTCCTATTATGTATAACATTATTTATCTTAGTACATTAGTACAACTTTAAATAAACAAATATCTTTGAGTAAGTAAATGAACGAAGTAAAATTGAAACAAAAATCATATGTACTTCTTTTGAATGTATTGTCCTATTTTGAATCATAAAAATATGAAACAACCAAATATAAAAACTCTATATCAATGACAAATACTTTAGCAAAAAATCTATATGTCCTTACATTTTTATTTATTTTTATTCATACTCTCTTTCATCCCCTTTTTAAAATTCCAGAATATTAACTTTAGATAGCTTGGACCTACCTTCAAAATGATGTTATTAGGGGAATTAAGAGATAGGATTTTTAAAAAGTCACTTCTTTCTTACCTCGGTCTGACATACAGCCTCCAGCCCTTCCTCTATAAATATAATAAATTAGATATGTTTTATTAGTAAATATTAATTCTTTGGGACTTTTCTGAATTCTTTTTTATCTTTTAATTTTATTTCTTAGTTGATAAAATTTCAAAGGATTTTTTTTCACTGTGCATAAAATGTTGTAAGGAAAGGTTATTACTTTTTTTTTTTTTTTTTTGACAGGCAGAGTGGATAGTGAGAGACAGAGAGAAAGGTCTTCCTTTTTGCCGTTGGTTCACCCTCCAATGGCCACCACGGCTGGCGTGCTGTGGCCGGCGCACTGCGCTGATCCGAAGCCAGGAGCCAGGTGCTTCTCCTGGTCTCCCATGGGGTACAGGGCCCTAGCACTTGGGCCATCCTCCACTGCACTCCCTGGCCATAGCAGAGAGCTGGCCTGGAAGAGGGGCAACCGGGACAGAATCCGACGCCCCGACTGGGACTAGAACCTGGTGTGCCGGCGCCGGTAGGTGGAGGATTAGCCTATTGAGCCGCAGCGCCGGCCAGGAAAGGTTATTGAACTCACAAGAAAAAAATAGCAGAGTTTTAGACAGAAAAAAATATAAATACAAAAAAAAAAAAAAACCTTTGGCAAAACATGTATCAAATACCTAAAAATGCCACTGTTCTCTCATTCCTGATATGGCTCTCATGGTGAAAAATAATGTGACTATTGCAATATAACAAGGAATTACAATTCCAGAGAGTAATGATGAGACAGAGACTTCAGTTCTAATAGTCCTGGTACTAACACTTCCTCTTCCATTAGGCCACTGTAGAATTTTTGATACAGATTTTAACCTCCTGAACATCAAACCACAAAATAGAGAAAACTTTGAGTTCCAGTTAAAGCTAGAACTCTGAGCTGGAGGTACTCCAATGTCATTTTCAGCTACAAAACTTCAATATCATGAATTTCCCCCAAGCATTAAGTTTCTGTTTCTAAGCAACAGAAACGGACAGCAGGAGTCAACCTATTTCTTCCTTTTGCAAAAATAATTGCCAGATATAAAAGTCGAAAGAGGAAGCAGAGAGTGAAGAAAAAATATCCCAACTGTTAAGATTATGCTGCACCTACCTTGTATGAAAAGACAAAGACTTTGAAACTTATTAGGGTTAAGTATTGGGTAAATACAAAACAAGATACATTACTGACCAAGGAAGGGTGAATGAAGTCCAAGAAACTGCCTGCCATTGGAATTACCAGCTAAAGACTTGCGCACAGAGATTTCATTAGATGTGAACAGAGTCATCAGAACATTTAAAAGTCAACAGAATAAGACAAGAATTTGCCCAACAAGTACATACATTTGATGCATATATCTTTTTTCCTTTTTTGACGTCAACATGTTCATTGTTAAAATATAACTGGAACAATTAAGCTCAAAGCTTTTGTTTATTAAAAATTGGAAGTGTGTGTGTGTGTGTGTGTGTGTGTGTGTGTGTAATGTGTGTATGTGTCTGGTTTGGTCTCCAGGTTGGCAATTATATCTATATTTCTTCAATTTTCAATGACTTTAATAAGTTTGATTTATATTTATTCACATGGAATAATGTCCATGCCTTATTTTATGTAATTCATATATTACATATGAAATGAAACAAAACAGTAAGTATATTATGAGCTCATTTTGTCTTGTTAAATTTTATTGAGGTGTAATTTAACATTTAAAACTGTACATACTTAAGATATATAACCTCATGATTTGATTTACACATATATCACACTGCATTAGATAACGTTACCCTGCTTTCTTTGTTTGTTGTAAGGACACTGAAGATATACTCTCTTAGAAAGTTTCAAGTATACCATAAAATATTAATTACAGTGTTGCAATTTCAAACCGCAGAAAAATTCATGTTTCATTTATCGTGATAAATGAATACAATGCTGTAAATATATGTAGCATTCATCACATTTCAATCTCTGATTAGTAAAAAAGAAAGCAATTGTAGATACTTTAAAAATCACATGTATTTATATTTTGAAGGACAAAGAGGAGAGAGAGAGAGAAAAACGTGTGTTCCAATTTTCTGGTTCACTCCTCAAACTCCCGCAATTGCTTCCAGCTGGGGCAGACACCAGTGGCTATGAATTCAGTCCAGGACATCCATGTGAGTGGCAGAATCCCAAAGTTGAGCAATCACTGCTGCCTCCCGAGGTCTGCATTAGCAAGCAGCTGCAGTTAGGAGCAGAGCCAGGCATTAAAGCTAGGCACCAACATGGGAAGCCAATGTCTTAGCATCTCAAACTCTAGGCCAAGTGTCCCCTTCTCACCGAAAATTACATTTAATGACAGCACTTTAATTGCAAGTGCTTATCTGCTGGCATTCTGGTGTGGCAGGTAAAGCCACTTCCTGCTGTGGCCTGTCTGCTTCATTTCCAACCCAGCTCCCTAATAATGGCCTGGGAAAATTAGCAGAAAATGGCTCACGTGTTTGGGCCCCCGCATCCATATGGGAGACATGGGTACAGCTCCTGGCTCCTGGTTTCACCCTGGCCCAGTGCTGGCTGATTACACATTGCTGTTCAGATAAGCCCTGGAAGGCAGCAGATGATGCCTCAATTAATTGGGTCCCTATGACCCACATAGGAGGCTGGATTGGGTTCCTGGCACCCAGCTGGCTCAGCCCCAGCCCTTGTGGTCATTTGGGAAGAGAAATAAAGGATGGGAATGCTCTCTTTCTCTCTCTCTTTCTATCCCAAATAAATAAAAATTTTAAAAGGAAAGTGATACTGTATAAATATGAAACAAAAACTTAAAATATTTCTTGCCCTTTTATCCTCATCTTATTTATTTGTATGGACAAATAAATTATTGATGACAGTGGGTTGTAGATGAAAATTAACTCTGATATTGGAAACATAGCTCCAATACTGTCTCATCTATTTACCACAAGCATGACTGGGTCTCATGGTTTGTTCATGCATACAATTAGGAGATTGATAATATATGAGAATCACTTGGAGAGATTTAAAATTTACCAGGAACTGCCACTGTACCCCTCAATCAAATAAAAATCAGGGATGGGAATGAGAACTAACTGCTGAATCTTCCAAGATGATCCTGCTATGCAACAGGTAGTCAGAACCGGCCACTCTCAATGGTCTAGTGGAGCCACAATGTGTTAGTTAAAAATAGGACATTGGGGCTGGTGTTTGGTGCAGTAGGGTAAGCAGCAGCTTCTGATACAGGCATTTCTTATCAGAGTACCAGTTCAAGTCCTGGCTGCTCTGCCCCTTATCCAGTTTCCTGACAATGTGTCTGGGGAACTACAGAGGAATCTGGCCCAAGTGCTTGGACACCTGACATCCGTGTGGGATATCATGATGGAGTTCTTGGCTCCTGGTGTCAGCCCGGCCTAGCCCCAAGTGTTGTGACAATTTAGGGAGTGAATCAGTGGATAGAAGAGTGTTCTCTCTCTCTCTCTGCCTTTAGTATAAATAAATAAATCTTTAAAACAGAAAAAAGAGAACATAATCAGCCTTATGTCTGTTTATTTAAATATGCACATATTTGTAAAACATTTTTTGAGATACATTGTATATGCCAATAAGAAACACAGCTTTTAAATGTAGAGATCAGTAGGCTTTGAGAAGTGTATACCAGGTGTGATCGTCTCTTGAGTCAAGATACAGAATTTTCCAACACCTCAAACAGAACTCTGATATGCCAAGCAATTAGCATCTTCAACCTGAATTCCAAATCAAACCTGCTTGATATCTATCACCCTAAATTAGTTTGCCTCGGGAAGAGTTTTGCATGAGGATATTATGTAGTATTTGATATTCTCTGTCTGACTTCATATTTCCAGGATTTTGTTTGTTTGTTTTTGGTTCAGGCTGTATAACAGTAGCCAGTTTCTTTCCATTACATAGTAGTAGTTCATGTGTGAACATACTGACTTTTGTGTATATATAAATATTGTAAAAGTTTGTATTGTTCACTTTGAAGATTTATAAACAATATTGCAATAAACATTACTATACAGTATGTACATCTTTATATGGAATATTTTCTCTTTTTATCAAATATTTGAGATTTGAAATTCCAAGCCATCAGAAAAGTGGTATATATCTAAATATTAATTTTATTTATTTGAAATGCATAGTTACAGAGACGTGGGGGGAAAAGACAAAGAAAGAGAGATCTTCTTTCTACTGCTTCACTCTCCAAATGGCCTCAATGGCCGGGACTGGGCCAGATGGAAACTAGGAGCCTAGAGCTCTATCTGGTCTATCACGTGGGTGGCAGGAACTCATACACTCGGAGCATCTTCTGCTGCTTTTCTCAGACTATTAACAGGGAGCTGTGTTGAAAGTGGAGCAGCTGGAACAAGAACCAGTATCCACATGGGATGCCCACATTGCAGGTAGCGGTAGCTTAACCTGCTAAGCCACAATACAAGTCCCAGGAAATGCATATTTTTAACTTTAGAACAAGGCGCTGAAGACTAACCCAGGAGAGATGAAATAAAGTAGTTTCTCTCTGCTAACTGTAACTATAATCCATGAAATAGCACAAGAAGCAACCCAAGGAGGAAAAGAAAATACAGGCTCTATGGGACAAGAAGAACGTGGCAGTGGTGGGACAAGAAGAACGTGGCAGTGGTGGGGCATCTCGTAACATTTGCAAGCCACCCACCAGGCAGCCAGCAGCCCTCTCCCTCCATTTCTTCCATTCTTTCATTCATATGTTAGCCATTTGCATTTTTTCTATTTTTGTAAAAAATGGTGTGATGATAGTGATTTTTGGGGTGGTATGAGCATATTCACAATATTAATTTTCTACTCCATGAATATAGGTTATTTCTTTATATATTTTAAGCAATATTTTATAGTTTTCAGTGTGCAGGTCTTTTATATCCCTGGTTAAATATATTTCTAAGTGTTTTACCCTTTTTTGCAATTATTATAATTAGGATTGTTTTTCTTTTTATTGGACAGTTCATTGTTAGTGTATGGAAATATTGCTAACTTTTACTTATTCATTTTTAACCTACAAATTTGCTGCATTGTTTTATTCTTATAGTATTTTTGATGGAGTCTTTAGGATTTTTTATATATATATAAGGCTATGCCATCTGCCAGCAGGGTCAATTTAACTTCTTCCTTTCTGATTTAGATATTGATTTGTTATTTCTCTTGCCGTATCACTCTATCTCTTCTTACTCTCATTCTCCATATCCAAGTATTCATTTGTTAGACTATCTTACACATTTTATGGTTTACTGTAATTATACTTATTTATTTTCAAATTTGTATGTTTTGCTTTAATCTTTGTGCTTTATTTTTGAATTTTGTAAAATTTAACACGGAGAATGAGAGAGAGAGAGAGAGAGAGAGAGAGAGAGAGAGAGAGAGATGGAGAGAGATAGTCTATCCATCCTGTAATAGCCAGGGTTGGGCTAGGCTTAAACCAGGATTGAGTTATCACTTTCTGCCTCCCAAGGTAAGCACTAGCAGGAAACTGGGCTGGAAGCAAAGTTTGCTGGTACTCAAATCAGGACTCCCATGTGAGATACAGCTGCTCCAAGTGTTGACTTAACCACTGCGCTAAATGCTTATTTATTTATTTTCACTGTATACGAAATGCAGAGGACAGAGAGAGGTGCTTGACTTTTATTGAGTGCTCTCCGTTTGTCTTGACGTTTATTGATCCTTCATTCTGTATTGACTAATAAATGAACTCATTTCCACACCATGCATTTTCAATTACAGGTATATTTATTAGTTAGGTTTAATATTTTCAACTGTTTCTATTTTCCATAGTTCCCCTGCAATTTCCTTTTTATTCATTATGTTTATCTTTTTTCTATAGCTACTGTAATATATTATTCATATTTATTTCAAGTCTTTGCCTCATAAATGTAAACCAGGAAATATCCATGGATCTGAATCTCCATTTTTTCACATAGATTATAACTTTTTATTAAGTATAGGGAGTTATAAACAGAGCCTGGAGACTTTTTATCATTCTTTGAAGTGTTGATTTTTTTTTCTTGGCAGGAATTACCTTACTGACAGGTCACTGTCACACTGGGAAATCTTAGCTTTAGGCATGATTCAATTGGACATATTTCAATTTTTCCCAATCTGTTAGTAT
The DNA here is from genome assembly GCF_051225735.1 of Oryctolagus cuniculus. NCBI lineage: Eukaryota > Metazoa > Chordata > Mammalia > Lagomorpha > Leporidae > Oryctolagus > Oryctolagus cuniculus. Next base: position 14,143,731 of record NC_142876.1, on the reverse strand, counting down.
TGTGGTATGACGTGATCTTTAATCCAATGGAATTGTTATTTGTTGGCTTCTATGGAAATCCCTAGATATTTATCCATACCTTAAGATGTTATATTTAAACTTCAAAATATAATTTTCCTATAACTGAAAAGCTGATGAAAACTCTACTCTGTACTTCCAGCCTACTCTGGATTTCTTGGATTCATGTACTTTGTAGCTCTGCTAATGAGACAATCTAAATATTTCAGTGAATCTTATGTATTGAACTTTGGGCTTCCTTTCCTACATGGTATTTTCGATTATGGAAGAATTTTCTTGCTGAGATTTGATGCATTCCACTGGATCAGACTCTCAACTTCTAGCCTTCAGTCTAATAATATTCTTGCTTCCTGAATGAACTTTACTTAAAATTCATCCATACCCATGAGCATCTCCAGAGAGAAACTTGGTAAAAATTGGTCACAGACTGAGAATTCCATCCTTTAAGGGCCATATACCCTTCCATTAAAAATTGTTACTATATGCTTGCCAATATTTTCAGACAGTTAATTTTTTAAGATTTATTTTTAGGGATAGAGGGTTAATCTGCCGCTTGTGAAGCCAGCATCCCATATGATTGGGACATCTCTCTCACCATCTCTTTCTCTGTAATTCTGCCTTTCAAATAAATAAAAATAAATCTTAAAACAGAGATTAATTTTATTTATTTGAAAGGTACTTTTGCAGAGAGAGTGAGAGACACAGAGTTAGGTAGCTAGCCAAATAGATATTGCATCAGCTAATTCACTCCCCAAATGGTTGCAACTGCCAGGGCTGGTCTCACATGAGGGTGACTGTGGTTGAAACACTGGGACCATCTTCTAGTGCTCTCCCAGGCACATTATCAGGGAGCTAAATTGAAAGTGGAGCAGCCAGAACTATAACCGGCACCCAAATGGGATGCCAGCACTACAGACAGCAGTTTTACCCACCATGCCACAATACTGGGTACATATAGTTGATTTTTACATGTTCTTTTCAGAATTTTTAATTATTGATGAAAGGAGTGATAGTATGATACAAACTATTCAATCATTATCTGAAGTAGAAATATGATGTCTATGCTTCAACAATGGGGATAGATGATGCACGTCTAAGCTTCTACTGTACACTTTAAATTATCAGTCATTTATTATTTGATTGATTGATGGATTGTTTTAGAAGTGGGAGTGTTGGAAAAGAAATTTTATTTTAATCTGTCTTTTCTAAATTTTGAAATGCTGCATGTAGAAAAGACAAGATAATGATTTTTGCATTATCCAATCACAATTTCATTTTCTTGTAATGGTTTAAAGAGGCCTTATAGAAATCATAAAAGTTATACAAACATTTAGGGCTATTGCAAATAAACTTTTAAGTGAATCCACTTGGAAAGTATCATGATTATAATGAACAATGTAGTTGAGGATTCCAGTGGTATCCTTGAATGGGGAAAATCTTATTGAAAGTAGATGATTATAACCCAATTTAAAGATCTGTGTTCATTTAAAGTTTTAATTATCAGAGATTGGAAAAAATTCCATTTTATCTTTTACTACTCTTTTTCAGTCTGATAGCAGCAGCAGGGAGGTTTATAACTCCCAAAATATAATGTAATTTTGGGAGCTGGTTAAAATACAAATATGTGTGGAGTCTAGTACTCAAGTTCTTGTTAAGTCCTTCAGCTGATTCTTATATAGAAAATTGGAAGACTACTGACTTAAAAGTAAATTATTTTTAGGCATAGCCTCAAAATAATCAAAGAATTCCTTTCATGTTATACTGTTATATACTGTATAGCCTCTGTACCTGAGTGATAAATTTGGCCTGAATCAGACACATAGCAAAATGCACATAGCAAAATGTGTCCTTGATGTGTAAGGAAATCAACCACCTTTGAACCAAGAAACTGAGGCTCAGCCATTCAGAAAAGTCAAGAATCAGCCAATCAGGCTGGCGCCGTGGCTCAATAGGCTAATCCCCCGCCTGCGGCGCTGCCGGCACACCGGGTTCTATCCCGGTTGGGGTGCCGGCTCCAGTCCCAGTTGCTCCTCTTCCAGTCCAGTTCTCTGCTGTGGCCCAGGGAGTACAGTGGAGGATGGCCCAAGTGCTTGGGCCCTGCACCCACATGGGAGACCAGGAGAAGCACCTGGCTCCTGGCTTCGGATCAGCGCGGTGCGCTGCGGCCGTTGGGGGGTGAACCAACGGAAAAGAAAGGCCTTTCTCTCTGTCTCTCTCACTGTCCACTCTGCCTGTCAAAAAATAATCAGCCAATCAAATGTTGCCAACTGGTCAGATCATCTTCCTATAATGTAAATGGTGACTATAATCAATCAGGTTTTGTCTGCATGTCACATTTTTTTTTCTCCCGCTGTAAGCAATTGGGATGGAGTATTCTAAATTACCTTAATTTTGGAATACCATCAAGTTCTGAAACCAATTTTTGCTCAGGTAAATTTGTAAAATCTAGTTCTTTTAATTTTTATTCCAGTAGTGTCAAAATGCTTGGAGACAAAAGCACACCAACTAAACATATCGAGGGATTGACAATAGTTGGCTGATACAGAGCTCAAATAATAGCTCAGAAAGAATGTCAAAGAGAGGATAATGTTTTATAGAAACTTCAGTTCTTCTTTTATATTGAACAATTTTATTTATAATTATAATGCATTAAACTACATTGTCTAAGATTAGCAGGATAGCTCACAATATTATAGATGGTTGCCCAAACATACAACAATGAAAGAAAGCAACCATATAATGTAGTACTAAATAATAGAGAAATCTGAGCAAACTTTGGATGGCTAAGAGAATCTGAGGTGTGGCAAGAGATTAAAAGGAGGCTACATAAGACTGTTATCACTGGCTTGGCTTTTGGTAACATTAGGGTGAAAATAGCTTTTAGTCATATGTATTGATTACTTTACCTCAACAGAGAAAGAGAGAGAAGATGGGAGTTTGGCCTTCTAACAATGGCTAGGAATACAGAGCATACTCCAACCTTATGCCCTAGAAGTTTGTCATTTGATCACTTCATGTAGTACTCACTATCTGGACACAGACTCATGATGCCTGAGTCTGGAGACTGAAATTCAAGAAAATAGAAGTAAATATCAATGTTTTGCATGGAGTTAACTTGTTGAGCCTTTATGAAATTTAGAATAAAATTCATAGAGTAACATTATTAAGGTTGTATTTAGGAAAATTAAGAAGGTATAACTTTTTTGGATAGAAGTTTTTCTCCCTCTATGTTTAAAGATATCTATGTTTGCTATAGATTTGATATCTTTATAATATATGTAAGTAAAATGCACAAATGTCTTGCTTATGTGGTAAAAGTATCATTTTACTAGGATGTGGTAAAAATGGTAACTTGAGTTCACTATTCCGTTATGCCACCTGCTGTCTCCTCAAGCATTTGTATATTTTTTGAGGTGTGTTTCTGTGTCTTTCCTGCCTGTTGAATAGAGACAGAAAAGGAGCATTAATATACAAATTGTTAAATCAAGTAAAATTTTCATTTTAGCTAACAGTATTGAAGAAAACTCAGTTTCTGAATTTTTTCAAATTTACCATGGTCATGTAAGGTGTTAATATTAGGAGAGTTACGGCTCAATAGGCTAATCCTCCACCTGCAGCACCGGCACACCGGGTTCTAGTCCTGGTCAGGGCGCTGGATTCTGTCCCGGTTGCCTCTCTTCCAGTCCAGTTCTCTGCTGTGGCCCAGGGAGTACAGTGGAGGATGGCCCAAGTGCTTGGGCCCTGCACCCACAAGGGAGACCAGGAGAAGCACCTGGCTCCTGGCTTCGGATCAGTGCGGTGCGCCAGCTGCAGGGGTCATTGGGGGGGAACCAATGGAAAAGGAAGACCTTTCTCTGTCTCTCTCACTGTCCACTCTGTCAAAAAGAAAAGAAAAAGGTGTATGCGAACTCTGTCCTAGATTACAAACTCTCTGTAATTCCAAATTATTTCAAAATATAAAAAAGCTTCAAAAAGTACCACATAGCATAAAGAAAAGTTAGTTGGTGAATTTTCTGACAATTTTATTCAGTAGAGAAGAACATATTTTCACTGCTGTCCTTCATTCCATACCATTTTTCCCTTTTAGGTTCCTTTAAATCAATGGTTTTCCCTTAGTTGCATTGATCCTCATGGAATAGGCACAGGATAAATGCTTATTGAATGAACATGCCCCTTAGATGTATTTAAAGAAACTTTTGTTATTGGGATTTGTATTGCCTTGAATGCTGTTCCTAAAATTTTCTTTTGACTCACTTAAGTTTGAATTGCCCCTGACCTGCCACATTGTGTGCTTTTGGGTTCTCTTCATGAAAGATACTCATGATGATTTGAAAGGATACTTACCTTTCTCTCCTTCAGCTATCATAATAGGTTATTTTACCATTGCCAGTTATTTATCCCTTCATGGTTTTCACTTTACAATACTATCTTTGATAAATTTTGAAAAGTTAAGATAATGATTCTTTAACTTATTACCTGTCTTTGAGTTGATACACTCATATATAGTTGAAAAGGGGATAACTAGGGCATTAGCCAGAGAGGATTGAGTAGCCTATCAAGTAAAATAACTCTGATCTTCAGTTTCCTTTTGAAGTGATCCCAGTGTTTTTCCAGAGTTTCTTTTTTAATCAGATGAGTGTGATTTTGCAAGTTTGATTGGCATGTGTATATATGCTGATACTCTCCTTGTCTAACTTAAGTGTTTGTTCTTCTAAGTCTAAAATTGTCTTTTTTGACCCATGAACTCTATTACATATTTTCTTTTAAACTCAAATTCTGCAAGTATTTTCTTTTTTCATTATTTTCTCTTGCTTGCATTAAATGAAAATTCTCCCTTTTCTATCTTTCCATTCAGCTATTAAAACCGGTCAAATATCACTGCTACTGAAAAATGTGCCTTATTTCGAACCACAAATACAAGAAAAGCTGAAAGCAGTGTACATTTACTATCCTGTGTTCTCAGTAGCTACCCCTTCTTTTATCCACAAGTATATATGTTGCCATCATTAGTTTAAGATTCATCTTCAAAAAGACACTAACTAGCAGCCAACTTCCAAAGTGCACCTGCCCACTTATATCTCTGCACTATTGGACATGACCAAAATCCTCTTACAAGAAATCCTTCTCCATTGACTCCTGTAATATTGTGATCTCCTAGAACTGCTCTGACCTCATCTGTTGCACCCTTGCCTCCTTTGGTTCCATTGTTTCAGGCAGCCTTCCATCTTTGTATTCTGAGCCTGACCTTGTTCCTCCCTTTCCCAGTGGTTTCTTTGTCTATACAACTGTACACTGACCCTGTGATCTATCTCTGTCCTTGACATTACCCCTGAGCAATGGTCTTCCTTTATTGAGCAAAGTTTGTTATACATTTCTGTTGGGAATTTCTACAAGCATTTCAAATCCATGTTATTCAAAATTGAACTTTCTGTTCCATAAAATGATCCCTTCTATATATTTATCAACATCAACAATGCAAGCATGCTTATTTTCCACAGATGGTCAATGCTTTACCCTAATCTATTATTTTGTTATTTAAGATTATTTATTTATTGGAGAAGCACAGTAAGAGAGAGAGAAAGAGAGAGTGAGAGAGAGGTCTTCCATGCACTGGTTCACTCCTCAAATGGCTTAAATAGCTAGGGCTAGGCCAGGCAGAAGCAATGAGCCAGGAACCAGGGACTCCATCTAGGTCTCCCACATGTGTGACAGGGCCACAAGGACTTGGACCACCTTCTTATGCTTTCTCATGCACGTTAGGAGAAAGCTGGATCAGAAGGGGCACAGCTGGGACTTGAACTGGTGCCCTGATAGAGAATGCCAGCATCACAAGTTGCTGCACATCCCACCACAACGCCGTCCTCCAGCTATTGCTTTAAACCCAAGACTCGTTAAATTTACTTTATTATTTATGTTTGCCTCATCACTTCCTCTTCCACTGATATTTTCTAGGCATTCCTTGCTTCTCCCTGGTAATCATCTGATTATAAAGTACTCTCTTTGGTAGATTCATTTATTCCTAAGCATATCAAAAACTTAGATTTTAGTATTTATCTGCAGTCCTTCCCCACATAAACTCTTGCTGCTGTTATTCTGATATTGGTTTGAATTTACAAAGTACAGAATCTTTGTTGGAATGCACATGTAGAAATTTATATTGCTACTCTTGTTTGAAATTCAAAGAAATGCACGAGAAGCACAGAATGCCTATGGGTGATGATCTTGTAAACAAGCTCATTTGATTCTAATTCTCTAAGTTATTTTAGCTTCCATGCTCACATTTCTTCACCTACACTTCTTAATTCACCACCACATCTCTGTATTTGGAATCAGACAGGACTTGAAATGAATCCACAGTCCACACCATCATAGTGCCTGATTTTGTGTGGAATAGCTCCAATGAACAAGGTCTGAGATACAAGGACATGACATTATGGAGAAGAGGAACTGAAGTAAGTACTGGAAGGACAATTTCAGACATCAGATTCCAGGATACAGTACAAATCCATTGAAAAATGGAGAAGAAAGAGAAGAAAGGAGGGGTAGATAAAGAAAAGAATGAAGAATAAGGAGAAGGAGGAAGAGGAGGAAGGGGAAGAGAAGGACGGGGACAAGAACTAGGAGAAAGCAAGAAGAAAAGAGACCAGAATTTTAAGGAATTTCAAGCAGTTTCAGAAATAAGAGGGTATCTCCACGAAGTTAACATATTTAGAAATTAAGCTAAAAAATGCTTGTGTAGAATGAGAAATCGGACAGTAATTTGAATGACAATGGATCAGGGCAAGGAACATAAAAAGTGGTCCTGTGTTTGTATAGAATCCAGTAGGTTAATGTAGTAAGTCAATTTTAACTTTCTTAGGTTCAAATTTGGGGGTATTATCAGTGAAATGGTGAGCCCAATTTGAACCATGCAGTCCTTAGAACTCCCTAAATTAACTAAGGAAGCAAAATGTCTAAGACTCTGAATTCTAGTGTACATCATTTAGTTTTAAAATCCCTTTCAATTAATTCTTCCTGTAAGGACTACTCTTTGCTGGTGCCGCAGCTCACTAGGCTAATCCTCCACCTGTGGTGCCAGTACTCCGGGTTCTAGTCCCAGTTGGGGCGCCGGTTCTGTCCCGGTTGCTCCTCTTCCAATCCAGCTCTCTGCTGTGGCCCAGGAAGGCAGTGGAGGATGGCCCAAGTGCTTGGGCCCTGTACCTGCATGGGAGACCAAGAGGAAGCGCCTGGCTCCTGGCTTCAGATCTGTGCAGCACACTGGCCGTAGCAGCCATCGGGGGGGGAGGGGGGTGAACCAATGGAAGGAAGACCTTTCTCTCTGTTTCTCTCTCTCACTAACTCTGCCCGTCAAAAAAAAAAAAAAAAAAAAAAAAAAAAAAAAAAAAAAAAAGGACTACTCTTCTGTGTTAAGGATTCTGACCTTTAGCTTTATACTCCAAATACATTTTTCTGTGGTGTAGGAGTTTTAACACGAAGATCCTTGCCATTAGGAGCCTTATGAAATCTGATGTTGCATGTATTGCTGGTGTATGTTCAAGTGTTCACATTTCTAGATTTCTGTTGAAATATTTTAAAAGATCCTTAAATACTCAAGAGATCTAAAAATGCTGTTGTCTCTGAAGTTTTTTCAAGTGAATAGAATGTTAAAAATCTGTAAAACCATAAATCTTGTCATGTTATCGCTCTACGTTGGCAACTGTGTGGTTCCCCTTCTGTCTCGAAATGAAGACCAAGCATACTGTGACCTATGGTATCTGAGTAATAAGCTCTTGAAATCTCTTCTTGGAGCTGGCATCAATTTCCCTCTGTGTCTGTCCCTTGTGATCCAATTGTTTTGTTTCAATTTCTTTAATAAGCTGTGCTTCTGTTCATGCCAATGGTTTGCATATTCTTCTTTCATTTGATGAATGAATTTCCTGCCATGTCCCTATCTTCCCCTTCTCCTGATTGCTTTCTACCTTGTTTCATATCTCAGGGAAGTAACTGGCTTCCTTTAAGGTTTTTTTTTCCTTGTCTTTTTTTTTTTTTTTTTTTTGTTACAGGTCAGGAAAAAATCAGTTTCTATTCTTTCTTGTTTTCATAACTTCATCCTGATACCACAATATTCATCGAATTTTATAATTATAAATTTAATTCATGACTATCATTGCATATTTCTCATCCTGCTTTCTCATGTGGTCAGGGTTGTTTGTTCTCACGGTGTGATTTGTAGCACCTTGGACAGAGCCTAGCTTTGGTGCATATGCAGTGGATATTGATGCATGATGCATGCTTGCTTTAATATCTTTGGGCTCCTAATTTGAACATGTAATTACACTGATACATCATACGGCATCCTCCATAGGATTTTAGTACATTTTAAACCATAATTCAATGATTGTCATTTGAATGATGAAGTATTTTGTAACAGAGAAATATGGCTTTTTTTTTTTTTTGGAAGAAAGAAAATCACCATCCTCATTTGTTCTTCCTCTAAATTCTCATGTAAAATGCTAAGTTTTCTAATTTGTAGATTAGCAGTTTAAAGAAAGTTATTTCTGAAACACAAATGTTAATGACAATGCTTAAGTCTCTAGGAATGCTGCATGTTTTCTGTCTGTGAGGTTTAATTGTATGTGTCCATTTGACTTGGCTAAGGGATACTGGATAGCTGGTAAAACATTACTCCCAGGTGTATCTGTGTCGGTGCCTCCTGAAGAGACTAGAATTGAATTAGTAGACTGGATAAATAAGATCTGTCCTCACTGATGTGCACAGACATCATTCAATCAGCTTAGGGCATGAACAGAGCAAACAGGCAGAGGAAGGGCTAACGTTCTTTTTCTGCTTGAACTGAGATTTCCATCTTCTGCCCTCACACATCAATATTGGTAGTTCTGAGGTCTTCAGACGAGGACTTGCATCGCTGCCACTGCATTGTCCCCTATCCTGGGCCTTTGGACTCAGATGAATTACGCCATTGGCTCTCCAGTTCATAGATGACAGATTGTGAAACTTCTGAGCCTTCATAACCCTGTGAACCAATCTGTGTCTGTATTTTCTCTGTTGGACACTTTCCTCATTGGTTCTGTTTCTCCAGACAACCCTGCCTATGTGCACTTCTTAAAATGTTTATACAGAAAAACTACTGGGATAGTTTATCACTATTTTCCATATCCCTTAGTCAATGTGAGTTGATATACATGAATATAATGAGACTATATGCCTTTCTGCACATTTTAAAGAATTATATGCATGTGCCTCATTGTATGTTAACTGAAATATGGAGGCAGTAAATACTGACAGCGAGAACTTGATGGCTTAAACCGTTGTGCTGGCACAGCGGGCCTTTCATCATTCTTGATAATATGTTTCTGATTATTTGTTGCCTGAGTGCCATATTGTGAGAGCCAATGCGAATGTAAGCGTCTGTCTGGACTTATGGTCATTTGGCATTTTATGAAAGTGAGCTGTAAACCAGTAGGACTACACTGTGATTGAGTAATAAAATATGATACATAGAGAGAAAAAAATGGATGTTTTCTTAGTTATGTGTCTCCAACATGCTGAGGTACACTCATTTTTAGTCAGTAGATACTTTTACTGGTAGAATGGGCTCACCCAGAAATTTCTGTTACCTGTAACATTTGACCATTTTTTCTTAAATTGAAGAAATGATTGGCCAGCGCCGCGGCTCAATAGGCTAATCCTCCACCTGCAGCGCCAGCACTCCAGGTTCTAGTCCCGGTTGGGGCTCCAGATTCTGTCCCGGTTGCCCCTCTTCCAGGACAGCTCTCTGCTGTGGCCCGGGAGTACAGTGGAGGATGGCCCAAGTGCTTGGGCCCTGCACCTGCATGGAAGACCAGGAGAAGCACCTGGCTCCTGGCTTCAGATCAGCACGGTGTGCCGGCCGCAGCGTGCTGGCCGTGGTGGCCACTGGAGGGCGAACCAATGGCAAAGGAAGACCTTTCTCTCTCTCTCTCTCTCTCTCTCTCTCTCACTGTCCACTCTGCCTGTCAAAAAAAAAAAAAAAGGAAATGATTTTGAGAATAGTTGTTATTGGATAGATAATGCGATATGTTTATAAATTACATATATATATATATGCACACACACGTATATATGAAGTTAAAACACAAGATTTTAGCTCATAAATATATTTTAATAACTTTCCAATTAGATGATGATTAATGGGTAATCTCATTACTTTTTGATTCTGTTGAAATAAATAAAAAACAAAATTTTAGCAGTGAGACCATAAAAAAAGACAATGGTCAGAATGCTGACATCTCATTTTGATTGAAGTTTAATGAAAGTTACCCATGGAGACTTGTGGCTTTATTGTAGAGCCTACATGCTTCTTACCACTTAACTGTGCAACAGTGGAACTGAACACCCACCCCATGAAGGCCACATCAATGATAATTCAAAGCAATTTGTAGATATTTTTCCCATAATAAAGTATTAGCTTAAGTGTATTGAGAGTTTCTCAGGAGTAGCAAATTCTGTAGGTTTTACATGCATTTTCTTAAACATTTCTCATAACAAACCAGTGGAATGGGCACTATGAATGTCATTTGATAGAATGAGGCTCAGAAGAAAGATAAACAACTGGCTTAAGCATCACAGTTTACATGCTAAAACTTGGACTAGAATTGATCTTAGAATTAAAAGGCCAGGTGCCCCTAACCACAACACTAGATGAGATAAAACCAAGATGGCTGTTTACTAGGATGGCTAGCACAGACTATATTGGAAAATTATTCTTGAAACTATGGCTTAAGCTGCTCCAGTTTTTCTTCCCCCCTTCAATAAGTAGTAGACCCAGAGCTATTGAAGTTGGAGTTTGGAGAATTAAGATAGAATAAGAACCAGTAAATCTTCTTAGCATTCTTATCCTTCTTTCATTCTCATTCTCTTGCTTACCTTTCTACACATACCAAAATGAATGAACCAAGCCCGTAAATCCCATAAAAGCTATCCTTAATCTGTCCCTCTTTTAGTGTGCTTATATAAAAAAGACCAATAGCTTTCAGTGAAATATGATATGAACTAAAGCAGAGAGCTCTGCACAATTTTCAGGATTTGACTCGGCAAATATATTCATTTTTCTCAGGAGCAGGAAATACACAGAATAAAGTACATTCATCCAGTACATAAAGAATCCGAAGTATGAAAGTTTATCTAGAAATTGGGCTGGAATTCATATATCACCAATGTACTTTTATATAACAGTGTCAAATCATTACCTTTATTTCTAGTTTCCATGATCATACATTGAAGGGTCTCTGCAGGTTTTGATACCATATATTTGGCAATATTCAAGTATATAACTACTTTCACTTTATTAAACGTAAAAACAGTGTCAAAATTACCCTTGTTTGTTTTAAATCTATTAGATTAAGTATGATAGATTAATATAAAATGATTTTAATATAAAGATATAGGGTAGTTCCAAGAATTATTGTGTACAGAGAGGGCTGATGTTTAGCCTACAAGGTCTAAACAATCCTGGAACAATTCATCAAAACTAGCTTGATGAGGAAACAGCACCTGCTGCTGTTGTTCCTGAACACTAGAGGAAAATTATGCCCTGACTCTCCCAAATTTGTGGATGCCTCTATAGCCAACAATGCCAATATCAGGGACACTTTACCCTCCACACATACACACACACGATGTGTCCTCAGATTATTTATTGCTAAATCAAAGACTAAGCAGCATGTGACAAACTGACAATATTTAGTCCAAACGCTTGTGTTCTAGTTGCAAGGGTGTCTGCAGATTTGCATTTTGCATTTCCTAGATTCTGCCCTCCTAAAGCCAGATCAATGGTTTGCAATTTTCTGAAATTTAGTTTCTTCGATAGATGCTGGGTGGCTTGAAACCGTGACACTTATGCATAAGACAAAATGTATTAAAAGAAGACAAATGGAAGTCTGGCCACAGCTCAGGAAAATCATATCATTTGATTGGCACCAAAAAGCAACAGGAGAGACAGAAAATGGAGTACTCATATCTGCCTCCAGGCTAAGATATTCAATTTCATTACAACTTACGTAGGTCAAGAAAGTTTCACCGAGGTAGCATGCTGTACAACAGTTAAGATACCTCTTGGGTCACCTTCATCCCACATTGAAGTGCTTGATTGAGTCTTGGCTCTGTTTCTGATCCAGCTTCCTGCAAATGCACATCCTGGGAAGCAGTGGTGATGGCTTAAGTACTTGGGTCCTTACCACCCCAATGAGTGACACAGATTTAGTTTAGGTCTCCTGGCATAGGGCTGGTGCAGCCCTGGCTGTGGAAGGCATTTTCAGAGTGAACCAGTGAATGGAAGATCTCACTCTCTTTTTCTCTCCCTCTCTCTCTTTCTCTGCCTTTCACATCAAAGGAAACCAAATATATTTCAAAGGAGGAAAAGAAGAAAGAAAAGTCCCCTGCCCCAGCATATCAGCACTAATTTTTTAAGCTTCATTTTCATTCCAAGTTTGTCTCTTGTTAAAAAAAAAATGCCCTAGCAGGCATAATATGGAGATAGAGAAAATATTACCAAAACAGCTTAAATAGCATAGAGTTAATCTTGTGAGTATAAAAAAACTGAAAGTAGTTAATTGTGAAAATTAAGAGAAAGAATAAGACAGGAAGGGGGAAGGAGAGTGGAGCATACGGAGGAAGCATCACTATGCTCCTAAATATGTATATATGAAATACATGAGATTTGTTCACTTTAAAAATTAATATAAATTAAATTAATTTTTTTAAAAAAGCAAAAACAAAGCAAGCAAACAAAAAATCTTAACTCTGCAGTCATTACTCTTCAGTCTGGGAATGGAAGTTGCCCTACTCAGCAGTTCATATTTCTTGACTAAGCCTGTGATCCTCGGATATAGGATTAGGATGATGATGATGATGGTGGTGGTGGTGGTGGTGGTGATACCAACAGAACCAAGGCCTTACTGGGTGCCAGGTTCTCTTTTAAACATATTTTGGTTTTAATTTTTTAGAAAGATATGTTTATTTATTTGGATCTGGATTTCCCACTTGGGTGGCAGAGACCCAAGTACTTGGGCCATTTTCCACTACGTTCCCAGAACATTAGCATGGAGCTGGATCTGAAGAACAGCTGGGCCTTGAACTTGTGCCCTGGTATGGGGTGTCGGAGTCACAATGGCAGCTCAACCTGCTGCACCACAGTGCCCGATGCTTTTGTTTATTTTTTAAAAAGATATATTTATTAAAAGGGGAAGAGAGAGATTAACTTTCAAATGAATCCTATGAACTAAGCAATATTATTAAGCATTATTTTAAATATTTTATTTATTTGGAAGTTAGAACCACAGATAGAGGGAGAGACAGAGAGAAAGAGAGGTGAGCCAATCTGAAGCCAGGAGACGGGAGCCTCTTCCACGTCTCTCAGCCAGGTGCAGGGACCCAAGCACTTGGGCAATTTCCACTTGCTTTCCCAGATCATAAACAGAGAGCTGGATTGGAGGAAGAGCAGCTGGGACAACCAGAGCCCACATGGAACACTAGAGCTCTAGGTAGGGGCTTAGCCTACTATGCCACAGCACCAGCTCCGTCAATCAATTTTTAAGATAAGAAAACTGAGCCGCAAACTGTTAATAAGTGGTGGTATTGAAATTACAATCTAAAGGCCAGCGCCGTGGCTCACTAGGCTAATCCTCCGCCTTGCGGCGCCGGCACACCGGGTTCTAGTCCCAGTCGGGACGCCGGATTCTGTCCCGGTTGCCCCTCTTCCAGGACAGCTCTCTGCTGTGGCCAGGGAGTGCAGTGGAGGATGGCCCAAGTCCTTGGGCCCAGCACCCCATGGGAGACCAGGAGAAGCACCTGGCTCCTGCCATCGGATCAGCGCGGTGCACTGGCCGCATTGCGCTGGCCGTGGCGGCCATTGGAGGGTGAACCAACGGCAAAGGAAGACCTTTCTCTCTGTCTCTCTCTCTCATTGTCCATTCTGCCTGTCAGAAAAAAAAAAAAAAAAAGAAATTACAATCTAAAAGCTCAAACTCCCTAATATGTAAGAGTTGTTACAATATTGGCTCTAAGTGTCTAGCTACTTTCTGGGTGAATGTGGTTATGTTAAACACTTAGAAGTACATGAAATATTGAAATAGGCTTATATCACATTCATGTAACATCATCCTTTGTTCATAAAAGACATCACAGGCTTTCTTCTTGCCCCTGAACATGGCCTTACCATCATTCTAAATGCACATTTCAGGCAGATACGAAATAATTATTGGCAATAGCAGAGGATTCATTTTTTCAGTCCACCCATCCCATGATTTAACTGGTGTCCCAAAGATTAGCTCTGTCGCTAAAATATAAAATAATTAAAAGGAATAAAAATTCTTAAATATTGATACATCAGTAGGAAACCAATCCAAAATTCACTATAAATATGAGCACTTCTTTTTCTTTTCTTTTTTTTTAAGGGAAAGGATTTATTGGGGAAAACCCAGCAGACTGGAGGGAAGGGACAAAGAGGGAAAAGGAGAGTAGGAGAGAGGAGAGGAGAGAGGAGAGGAGAGAGGGGAGTGAGACAAGAGAATAGGAGGCTAACTTTGCCGGAGGGCAGGCAGGGAAGCAGGAGCTAGGAATCCCATTAGGATGGGGATGGAGCTTGACATTGGAGGTTAGGCCATGTGGCTTCCATTTAGTGAAGTTTAGAGAAAGTAATATAGTTCATGGGGTAAACTCTGAAGCAGAAAGATAATTGAGGGGCCAGCGCCGTGGCTCACTTGGCTAATCCTCTGCCTGTGGCACTGGCATCCCATATGGGCACCGGGTTCCACTCCCGGTTGCTCCTCTTCCAGTCCAGCTCTCTGCTGTGGCCTGGGAGGGCAGTGGAGGATGGCCAAAGTGCTTGGGCGCCTGTACTTGCGTTGGAGACCAGGAGGAAGCATCTGGCTCCTGGCTTCAGATCAGCATAGTTCCGGCTGTAGCGGCCATTTGGGGGGTGAACCAATGGAAAAAGGAAGACCTTTCTCTCTGTCTCTCTCTCTCACTAGCTCTGTCAAAAAAAATTTTTTTAAAAAAAAGAAAGATAATTGAATGAATTGCAATCAAATGACTGATTGTGTGAGTCCAATATAAGCTAAGTAATACACCCCAGATGAGAAATCTTCCATTTAAAATGAAAAACCTTATGATTATGTGGTTATATGCTAACTGCAAAATGCATTTAGCATTCACAAAAATCTTTCATGTGTTTTGTACATTTAAAAAATAAAGTTCAGGGAACTCAAAATTTCAAGCTTGAATGAAGGAAATTAGTGCAAATCAATACTTACCAACATTCAGTGGATTTGTAATTTGCTTAGTAATTCTCCTAAACTAAGCTAATATGTTATTCTATTGATAACAAATATGTTTATCTGCAGGAAATACAGATACATGAAAACAATACATTATATGAGTAATCACATTGTAATTGACAGTGTAGCTAGTATTCAACACCTACAATGTGTATGAGAGCAATCAACACTGGAAGAACTGGCTGCAATGTCTCAGATGCTAACCTCTTTAATACAATGGGACATTACATACAAAACCAAAGTGCTAATGTTAATGTTAGCCAGGCATGTGTGAATCGTATTAAGTTTTGGTAAAATATTATTATCATCAAAAATGATACCACTGAGTAAAGAATATCTATTATTTCAGATGTTGAAAACTGCATTCAGAAATGCAACATGCAATTCATTCTATTTAAAATGATTCAACATTATACACATTGTTTCCTTACAGTTTTGTTGAGTGCCCATGAATACAAATAAAATATATATTGATTTATTTGAAGAAATTTATGGAGTACATTTCAGTTGTTTTAAATAATGATTAGACATTGGGTATCATAGAATTTGTGAAAGTGTCATGCTGGCTTACTACAAATCCTCTGTGTGTCAAGAAGCATAGTCTGGGCTGGCGCTGAGACTCACTAGGCTAATCCCCCACCTGCAGCGCCGGCACTCCAGGTTCTAGTTCCAGTTGGGGCACCGGTTCTGTCCCGGTTGCTCCTCTTTCAGTCCAGCTCTCTGCTGTGGCCTGGAAAGGCAGTAGAGCATGGCCCAAGTGCTTGGGCCCTAAACCCGCATGGGAGACCAGGAGGAAGCACCTGGCTCCTGGCTTCCGATCAGCGCAGTGCACTGGCTGTAGCAGGGTGAACCAACGGAAGGAAGACCTTTGTCTGTCTCTCTCTCTCTCTCACTGTCTAACTCTGCCTGTCAAAAAAGGAAAAAAAAAAAAAAAAAGCAACTCATATTGCTTTTCATTTTGTTTTTGAGTTGTTCTTGCTTTAAGAAAAGAACAAATTAAGCAAAATTTATTACCTTCTGCCCAACCATTTTAGCCAAACTTAACCTGTATAGTTTGTCTATTTTGTGTCGGAATTGCACAACACTTTTGTGAAAATAGTCACAGCCTCTTCATTATGAATCATGCTCATTTTCCCAGTCTTGCGCTTTGTTGTGGCCATGAGTATAATGCGAATCTGTTTGAGCTTTGGTCATTTGTAAAATGAATGTCGTGAGTGGTTTAGGAGGATGTGGATCCACAGTAGCAGGCATGTTGTCTCTGTAACTTTTCTATATGTTCTCATAACTGTTTCAGTTTTCCTAAAAGGACTGTGCATTCCCAAAAGTGATGCTGTTTGAACATCAAATTTTTGTCTGATACTTTTTATCATATCTGAGACATATCATAATCAGGACATTAGATACTTTATTTTCTTTCTTTAAATAAGTATCTGCAGGTAGAAAACATATGAGCTGATTTTATCCAGTAACTGAAAACGTTTTCTCAAATATTCTCTTCTGATGCTCTACGACCTTGGCAAATATGTGAGTTGGGTATCTTTTTCCTCTGTGCTCTGTTCATGTTTGGAAGCAGCTGAATGGGAGGTAACTGTTGTACATAATTCAGAAGCTGCCTAAAAGGATCATGCATCTGAAGTATTTTGTTTCACCTAATTTCTAAGTAGCTCACACCCACAACAGATAGTTAATAAAAATTACTAACAGATGGAACCACTGAAGTTTATGCAGAATTTTAATCCACCTGGGTAAGATGTCTTGAAGATTAATAAAGTCTCAAATCTAAAGGGATCCTGATCCTTATAATCATTTCCAAATTAAAATTCCTTATAATTGATTGCAAAAGAATTAGCAAGCACTGTCTACACAGCAAGCCCGGATAATTGCCATGTATATTTTCCTATGTTGTTCCTATAATTAGCCTATTATATTTTAAACTTTAAAGAATTATGTGGGTGATGTTGTGGCATAATGTGTAATGCTACAGCAGGAGATGCTGACATCCCATATGGGCTCGCAGCTGCTCCACTTCCAATCCAGCTCCCTGCTTATGGCCTGGGAAAAGCAGCAGAAGATGCCCAAGTGTTTGTGCCCCTCCCACCCATATGGGAGATATAGATGAAGCTCCTGGCTCCCAGCTTCCGCCTGGTTCGTCTCTGGCCATTGTGGCCATCTGTGAAGTGAACCAAAGGATGGAAGAACTCTCTCTGTCTCTCTCTCTCTCTCTCAACTCTATATTTCAAATAAATAAATAAATAAATCTTAAAAAATAAAGAAAAGGTGGATTAGTATGATTTATAGTTTCTTTTTTTAATACAATGATGTTCAAACTAGGAATATATACATATCAATTTGCTTCAATTTTTAAAAGTACTTTTTATTTATTCAGCAGCAAAGAGTGGGAGGGAGCGAGGGGTGACTGCCTGGTTCACTCTGCAAGTGCCAGCAAAAAAACTGATCTTGCGTTTTCGAAGGACTTAACTCCTTAAGAGCATCTAGATCTTAACACAGTTTAAAGAGTACATACTCACAGAGTCCTTCCAGAATCAGTCATCCCATAAGAGTGCATGCTGGGAACAACTGATGAGCAGTGTGTGGGGGTTAAAATAAGTTGAAACTGGCAGTGAAAGGAAGGGGGAATGATGTGCAGCAAAACTGCAGCATAGCAAGGAGATATTCTACCTGATGTTGGAAATCAAGACTGTATGCAAAACACATTAGGGTGTGCCCGGCGCCTCAGCTCAATAGGCTAATCCTCCGCCTGCTGCGCCTGCACACTGGGTTCTAGTCCCGGTTGGGGCGCTGGATTCTGTCCCAATTGCTCCTCTTCCAGTCCAGCTCTCTGCTGTGGCCCGGGAAGGCAGTGGAGGATGGCCCAAGTGCTTGGGCCCTGCACCCGCATGGGAGACCAGGAGAAGTACCTGGCTCCTGGCTTCAGATCAGCACGGTGCGCTGGCCGCAGCACGCTGGCTGCAGTGGCCATTGGGGAGGTGAACCAACAGAAGAGGAAGACCTTTCTCTCTGTCTCTCTCTCTCTCACTGTCCACTCTGCCTGTCAAAAAAAAAAAAAAAAAAAAAAAAAAAAAGAAAGAAAGAAAGAAAGAAAAAAAAGAATAAATGTGTTTCTTTTTATAATGATACTATCACATTATACATATCTACAGCAGTTTATTGATCCATTCATCTATTTGTTGGACACCTTGGTTGCTTCCACATCTTTTCAAAAAAAAGATTTATTTATGATTTAAAGGTTTATAATAGCCAAGATATGGAGGGGCCACACTGTGGCTTAGTAGGTAAAGCTGCCATATGCAATGCCAACATCCCTTATGGGCACTGGTTCGAGTCCTGGCTGCTCTATTTTCAATCCATCTCTCTTTTGTGGCCTGGGAAAGTAGTAGAAGATGACTCAAGTCCTTAGGCCTCTGCACCCATGTGGAAGACCTAGAAGAAGCTCCTGGCTCCTGGCTTCAGATTGGTCCAGCTCCTGCAATTGCGGCCATTTGGGGAATGAGCCAGCAGAATGGAAGACTTCTCTTTCTCTCTTTCTCTCTCTCTCTCTGTGTCTGCTTCCCTGTAACTCTGCCTTTCAAATAAAATAAATAAATCTTTAAAAAATGATAAAATTGCCAGCACCGTGGCTCACTAGGCTAATCCTCCGCCTGCGGCACCGGTGCTCCGGGTCCTAGTCCCAGTTGGGGCGCCGGATTCTGTCCCGGTTGCTCCTCTTCCAGGCCAGCTCTCTGCTGTGGCCCAGGAAGGCAGTGGAGGATGGCATAAGTGCTTGGGCCCTGTACCTGCATGGGAGACCAGGAGGAAGCGCCTGGCTCCTGGCTTGAGATCTGCGCAGCGTGCTGGCTGTTGTGGCCATTTGGGGGGGTGAACCAACAGAAGGAAGACCTTTCTCTCTGTCTCTCTCTCTCACTGTCCACTCTGCCTGTCAAAAAGAAAATGATAAATTTGAGTCTTGTGGAAAAGATTGAATGGATGGTCTAGATTCAGTCAGAACTCATCCAACACTAATGTGGGGAATTAAAGGTTAAGCATTTATTGAGCATCCTCAATGCTAAATTTCCCTCCATGGAGTTTTTCATACTACATCATTGGATAATCCTAACTACAATTGTGACAATATTTCCATGCTTTGAGGAGGAATAATTGAGATTGAGACTGAAAAGTAACTATCTTTGAGACATAAAATAAGTTACCAAATCTAGGATCATTTCATATTTGGCTAATGAACCAACTGTCATTTAATTTTAATATATTTAGCTAATTTCATATATTGATTTCTTAATCACAAAGGGAAATCAATTTCCTTTTACTCTTTGTTATTTATATAGTTTTCAGATAAAATGTTTATTGCACCGTTTCTCTATAAATGACCTAGAATTTCTGAAACCTAAATAATAATAAGATGAGTCTTTCAGAGTGATTGTCAGAAAGATTACAGATAAAAGTAAATTAGAATATAAAAATGCATGAATAGAAATGGTGATGAGACCTGTGAAAAGCAATCTGTTTTAGAAAAATGTAAGCTCAGTAATCTGCTTGCTAGTGGCTCCTGCAGAAGTGTGCAGAGCATGGGGTACTGACTATGGGATTCCCTTGATACTTCTGCTTTTCCTGACACAAATCTGTGAACATGGATGCTTTTGTCAGGTTGTATCAACTGTTAAAAGCGTCTCCCTTGCTTGAACTGGCCAAATGCAAAGAAATCTGACTTTTGAGGGAGATAATGAAAGTAGAGAGATCGTATCAAACATTGCACAAGAGTGCAAAAACCACGGCTTTATAAAAGTTTCTTTATTCAAGAAAATATGAATATACAATACTTCCACAGCAGTACAGAAAAATCACAGCAAAGTGATAAAAGGAAATCCTGTCATTAGGGAGACTGATTAAGTGTGTTAAACATGCAGCGTGCGCTCCCCAGCAAGGGACGGTGTCAGCCAGGCCCCTGGAGCAGGCTCTTCTCCCGTATTTTAGGTTCCTGTACCACTTTTCAGGTGGTTGTGAAATTTTAGTTGTTGATGACAGTTATTGCTCACCTTCCTAAAATTGGTCTTTAAAATGACTTTGAGCTTTAATGCAGATGGAAAAATCCTTCATTCTGGTGATCCGTTCCAAAGCCTCAGGAGCAGCGCAATCAATCACTTGTAGTGCCTGATGGATGTGTCAGGCAATAAGCATAGCTATGGCTGTTTCAAGGCCACTGACTTGGAATCTGAAATTTGACTCCATTCTCTGAAAGCCATAGGCTTTGAGGTAAACCAAGGGTCAGCAGAGTGTCCTCTTCTGCACTGATCTTTCAAGCACCGGATAAACGTGTAAAATGAATGCTGATATGGAAAGCACAAGCAAATTATTGATACTTCAATGATTTCAATATTGAATTAATTTCAATAATTAATTAAATTTCATTTAATTAATCATTGTTGAGAGTTTATTAAAAGTCTTTCTGAGAAGGACACTGTATTTGATTCTCAATAAGTGGCTTATTATACTGAATGTTTAATATAGTTATGAATAATGACAGAAAAAAATGTATATGGTCATCAGTTTAGAGAGGAGTTAGGCCAAGATGAAAGAACATATAAAATTGAAAGTGTAGTGATAAGAAAAAGAAGCATCAGTTAAAAATAACAAAAAAAAATCCTGTGAAAATAACAATATGAGTTTCAGAAATCCAAGTCATGCCTACCTTTACTATGTGAATTGCCTATCAGTTGCTTTTGTTTTTATAAGCACTTCTGACATTTTATACCAGATATTATCATACATAAAATGATTAGTTTATTTCTTTAATTTGACTTTTTTCTCTTTAACTTCATTTTCATCATTTTATTGGAAAATATTTATATTATGCCTGGTATGTGTCAGACAATTTGAAAAATTGCATTTTTAGCTTCTGAGCTCAAATGATCAAATATTTGTGCTTATTTTGTACCTATAAATGTTGCTGTAAAAAATCAGGATTTAGTAATATAGACATATTTTAGTAAGAAAATAATCTAGTTATTTAGCACAGAAAAACCCTCACTCTTATTTTAAATCCAGGTGAATTATAAGTAGTCTCACATTCGGCTTAGAGAATAAGCAATAACCTTTAAATTAGTGCTCGACATGAGGAAGTAATTAGGTGCTCACTTGTGGAGAGGTCAAACTATCATTAAATGTACAAATGCCTGCTTCTGAGGCCATATTCATTACAGTAGTAATGAGCTGTTGAAACAGCAGCGCTGGGCAATCTGCAGTGCCGCGAAACGGCCTGTCTTGTGGATCCCTCCAGTCTCCTGCCTGTAGACACAAACTCCTTTCTCTATGATGGACATTTTGAATCGCATTACTGGTGAAGCATGATGCTCTGTTCTCAGGCCTCAGACTCATGGATTTCCAAAAACCTTGAGTTTTAGATATATCGATACTTTTCAGCGAGATGTACTACGAAAATTTCTTAGTATTTTCTAAGAAGATAATTTGCTTAAAAGCAAGAAAAGGTCTTTTTGAGTCTTATTTAAGAGGACTCTACCAACAGAATGCTATCTTCAGTTTTGTCCTCAGCTGCGAAAAGTCTGTTAACAATTCTCCCTCAGTTAGTTTTGTTTCTTTGCATGGCACTAGGTCATACCAACAACCTGACAAGTCATCTAGTACTTGTAGGTCATCTACCAGGAGTTCAAAGAGAAAGTCAATGACCTTTCTACATCATTTGTGGAGAAAAGAAGATGTTTTACGCACACACCTCTCTGAT
Organism: Oryctolagus cuniculus; assembly: GCF_051225735.1. Classification (NCBI taxonomy): domain Eukaryota; kingdom Metazoa; phylum Chordata; class Mammalia; order Lagomorpha; family Leporidae; genus Oryctolagus; species Oryctolagus cuniculus. Next base: position 14,121,648 of record NC_142876.1, on the reverse strand, counting down.
AGCTGAATCTCAAGCACTTTACATTATTGTGACATGCATTGATGATAAATGACAGTGGCTTTTTTGCTATCTTGAAGTACTTCGCTTGGTCACTTAAATATAAATCCTGTTGGGTGTGTGATTTTCAGTAATAATTTATTTCCTGCTGTTCGACATCTAGAAACCAGCATGCAAGGGGCTAGGTCCTTACATGTATGAACCATTTTTCTCCTTTGTCCTTAGAAGTACAAACAATATTTCTTCACCTAAATTATTAATAACAAATTTATATGCATTTATAATATAGACTGTAAAAGAGGGATGACCATCTCAAGAAAGAATTTTAAAGGTAGATTTATATAAAAAATGGAGGCAAAGTTAACATCCCAGCAAAAGAACAAAGCTAAAATGGCATGGAATGCATTAAGAAACAACTCTGCTTCCTGACTTCACATGGTTAACAATTTGCCCAGTTTCCACAGAAAACTATTGTCATCTGCTTAGTTTCTTTGCTCATAGGATGGCATGATTTTAAGTATTTTTATACTATGATATTTTATCAGTATAAAGTATGAGATGATCAATATTGCTTACTTTGTTGACTTCCTGGAAACCCATTGAAAATTTCACTGTAAAAGTTACCCAAATCTACAACTCTAAAAACCTATAAAATCTGTAAATTACCTTGAGAGATGAACTGAGTGTATTGAGTAATCAATGATTTCATGATTTTAAGTGGGTATCGAGGTTGAAGCTTTATATTCTGATTTTAAAAAACACATTTTCAGTAATGTTTGTTTCCTTTTAAAGATAATCCGCTTGCTTTACTTCCTGTGTTCTCTCCTTTTCTTGCTTTGTTGTATCTGACTGAGTGCCTGTTTTCAGACTCCTTGCTCACTTGTTACACGTTGTCCAGCTACAAGAAATTGTTTTGTTCATAAAGTTATTAGAGATCAAATCTGAGAAACCTGGCCAGCACCAGACTCAGGACACATTTGTTTCCATTCTACAGCCAGGCTATAATATTGTCTCTGAAGTCTATTACAATAATTAAATGAAACAAGGTACAGGAAAGTATTTTATAAACTTTAGAAGCCCTGGGATATGCTATTGATATCCAGTATTGATTAATATGCTTTGTAATTTTCCACTGGCAGCCACAAGCAACTGCATTTCATGAGATAAATCTGTTTACAAAACTCTAAATAGTTATTAGTAACTTTGCCCATTAAATAAGACAATGTAAAAAGCATTTTACACAGTATTTTGTAGACCTAGTATTTCCTTTTCCTACCTTTTTCATCCTCTTCTTTTTCTCTTTTTGAGAATTATTTTGTAGCAGGAGAAAGCAAAAACTCTGAATGTTTTCTCTTTTGCAATATGTGTTTAAAATGGGAACTAATGAATTCATTTATCCTTAAACTTACACAAGTTTACCTGGTTCACTCAACCACATAAACAACTATAAATCTATTGGCTTTATTTAGAATTCCATTTTCTCCTCTAAAATAATTTCATCTTGTGACTTTGAATCCTCATAATAAAATAGTAACAATCAGCCACCATTTATAATCTCTACAACTACTTGACCACATATCTACAATGTTTTCTGTTGCAGACAGACTCAGCATAACAAATGCTATATAATTTCCTCACATTAAGTTTTACACATTTATTTTACTACTTTAATAAGTCATGCCTACCACCAATGACAGTAGTACTACATCAAATACAGATTTTTTGGTGTACTGTGATATTTTACTTTAACATTTTATAAGTAAACAGACTTTGAAATTTAACTACATTTTCCATTGCTGTGAAAAACTGATTATTTTATTCTTTTACCACCATCTCAAGTACCCTATTTGCAAATGTCATTTCAAATAAAAATTAGCAAACAACTCCTATTGCATGAGAACAAATAGACCAAATGAAAGGGCATATACATAACTCAACTGCCATAAAAGCACAATAAAATGAATCAGATGAGAAGACAGTGTATGAAAATTCTTTTTAAGTCTAGAGACGAAGATTCTTTCGATACTTTGTAATGGATAGTATGTGTTGAAATGCCCATTTAACACGCAGAAATGATAGAGTATTATTAAAAGGATAAATTTTGCATGAAACAGTTTGGTTTTGAATCCTAACTCTGGCATTATTAGCTTATTTACACCACTTTCTTTAACCTCAGTTTCTTCATCTGTCAAAGAGCAAGAATAGTGCTAACTTTCTTAACATACATATAAATACATGTACACAAAGTTTTATATTTTATGCCAATTTTACAATTCAAGTATAAATGCAATTCATCATCCTAAAACTATTAAGAAATGGAGATTTCTAAAGAAAATTATATTTTACCTAGTGTATTTTAGAAAGCACTATTGAATTAAAAATGGTTTGGTGGTTAAATCAGTAGTAATAAAAAGAAAGGGAAATGACTATGATAATTGTGTTCATATAAATGATTGTCATCATGAATAAAAGTAAAAAACAAATAGAATTGAAAAATGTAAGTACATGCACATAATATGCAAATGCAACTTTAATTTATTGTAACAAAACACAATTGAACACAATATATTTTCAATGTCTGAGTTAGTCACTTCAACGATATTATAAAGCCAATTAATTTATATTTTATTGAATATTATGATTTTTAAAAAGTCATTTTTTGGGAATCAGAGGGAAATACACCCACACAGGGAAAGAGGAAAATAGGAGAGAGGGAGAGAGAGAGAGAGAGAGATCAAAGGGAGCTAAAGTCAGGAACTGGAACTGGGACTCGAACCCAGTCATTCTCATATGCAACATGGGCTTCTTAATTCAAATGCCCACCCCTTATATTTTGACTTTGATAATTATATAATGAACTTAATGGATTTCACTGGTTTTATAGTTTCACTTATATTTACTTTAAAATTATCTTGGTTTTATAATCATATAAGAGCTGAAACCAGGAGCATCTTATACTGACATTCATATTTTAACATCTTAAGTAATGTCATAATTTTAAATATTCAAGTCTACACTAAAGTTTCACATAAAATGTTATTCTTTTAAGAGAATATAGAGGGGCCGGTGTAATGGCATAGCAGGTAAAGCTGCCACCTGCAGTGTCCACATCCTATATGGGCGCCAGTTCAAGTCCCGGCTGCTCCACTTCTGATCCAACTCTTTGCTATGGTCTGGAAAAGCAGTAGAAGATGGCTTGAGTCCTTGGTGTCGCTCCCCCTCTTCGCGGAGGAACGACACAGGACCCTGCGCTGTTCTTTTGTCTGCTCGGCCCTTCCCGGGTTTGCTGCTGGTTCTTCCTGGGTTGGCTGCCATCCCTCCACCTCCGTGGAGGGGCGGGCCCCCCTGCCACTTTCCCCAGTTCCGCGGGGGAGTGGCACACCGCCGGCTGGCTCTCTCGGGGGCTGCTCAGATGTTACCCGGATGTTCCCCTTAGATGTTCCTGGTGCATGTTGTCTCTCTCCTCGTTTATAGTCCTCTTCCACCAATCCCAACTCTGCTACCCACACGCCAAGTATGCTGCTCTCCTCCAATCAGGAGCAGGATCAGCTCCTGCAGGTTACTGGTCGAACTGGAGGCAGCTGTGTAGAAGTTGTTTACTCCTCTCCCAGCGCCATATTGTGGGAGAGCAGATGCATAGAATAAGTCTTAATTCCAGTAACTTAGTCTAGTCCGAGTTGCTCCCCACACTTGGACCCCTGCACCCTTGTGGGAAGACACGGAGGAAACTCCTAGCTCCTGGCTTTGGATTGGCATAGCTCCACCTGTTGTGGCCATTGGGGAGTGAACCAGTGGATGAAAGACCTCTCTCTCTCTCTCCCTCTGCCTCTTCTTCTCTCTCTGTGTAACTCTAATGTTGAAATAAATAAATAAATAATAACTGTTTAAAAAAGGGAAAATATAGATTATCACAGTAGTATTGCCAAGCTTTTATCTGTATGAAAGTTGTCCTTAATTCATCCTAGGTGTCAAGACAAAGCTGTTGTTTCCTGTTGTTAGTATTTACTCTGCCTGCATACATAACTTGATAAATATCCGTGAGTTCATTTATTCTTTCTACAGGCAAGCATCTACTATGTAGATATTGTTGAATCAAAGAAGACAGAAATTCCTCTCTTAAACAATTTTTTTCTAGTTGGTGACAGAGAAGCGTAAGCAACAATAGGATCTTGTGGGAACCCTGATTCTACACGGGAAGTCCTAGGGATTTAATTTCTTCTCTTCACTTGGATGTGACAGCTGAGATCTAACATAATTGCCTCCAGACCACCACCGTGCAGCTGCATAATCATTTGTTTCAATCCCTCTGGCTTTAGCAAAATTAGAATATCTACTATGGAAATAGTCTAAAGTGTGCTTTGGGTTTGTGTGTTTCTGTATCTCTATATATTTTTAAAATTAGGAAAGTATTTCCTGGTGTTAATAGTTTCCTTCTAATATCAACTCACTGGACTCCTGTATATTTTTCTTCTAAATTATGGTCTGCACAGAAGATAAAGGAGATAAGAAACAGGGGATAGCAGGGGATTTCCTACAACGGAGTTGGTGTTCCATACAATGTTGATCTCGTTGTACGATCTACTAAGAGTTGTGCTAACGTTGCCTTGATATTTATGCAGCTAAACAGGGGGAAAGAATCAACCAGACCTTGAGATGATGTGCCCTTTGGGTTGCAATGACTTTGGCTCTCCTAGTGATTGTAAAGTTCTCGGTAACCTAACTAACATACTCTTCAGTTAAAGGAGCTGACATATCTTTACAAAGGCTATGACAGGGGTGAGATATAGCATAGATAAAACAGTCATTTTTCTTATCCAAAAGGAAAGAAAATGTTCAGTTTCTAATGAAAATGACCTTCATGAATGGGTGAAACTTAGAATGAACCTCAGCTTAATTGATCCACTGAATCAATGTGTCTGCTCCATATCTTCCATGAAGCATATGGAATTATTCCATTGCCAGACTGTTTTCACTGCTTTCAGGCCATGCCTTTGACCTCTGTTTTCTGCTGTTGATCTGTATGTTTGTACTCAAAATGGTTGAAACCCACTGTTCTTGTTACTGTAATCACATCATTAAATCTTACATGGAAAAAAAACCATCGTTTTCTATTGAAAAGGACTAGTCCATTGGGAATTCTCTGTAAGTCATGGCACTGAATTTAACATTATTAAACTAATTATGCAAACTAACTATTGAAAGGTAAAATGCATTATCTTACCCAACACTAAAGAAATCTGAATTTAAAATGTGGATGAAGATTTATGCTGCAAAGATGTGTCAGAATCCCAATCAGCAATAATATTGAAAAAATGCCAGAGTGTTGTTGAATAAATATAAATATAATTTTTTTAGTTAAAATAAAGTATTTGAGGTGTCTGTATTATTTTCATGATTCCTATGTCTAAATGGGTAGAGGTAAAATGAACTAAACAAATCTGAAACATTTTTGGTCATGGCCCCTATTGTGACCAAGGAAGTAGACACATGCTAGCAAAAACATACTATTCAGAAAAATTACAGCTGTGTTAAATGAACCATGTTTTAAAAAATAAAACTATAGCATTAAAATGATTTCACCAACATTTAATGTATGTGATATTTTGAGATTATTTACCTCATCCTTCCAAATTCCTGCAAAGCAAATTATTTGAGCACCAAGAGCTTTCTAGAGTTGAATTACAAAAATCATATCTTTGATGATACCATAACTGATGTTTTATTTCTTCTGTGATTGATGTAAATCTTTATATTTAATATGATATATGTATACATCACATTTATATGTTTAATATATGCACATGTAGATATCCTCTTTATATTTCCTTCATTCTACTACAATAGAGGAATTAGCCAATGTTTTTATTAAACTCAATATTTAAATGTAAAATAAACCTATTTAAAAGTCTATTAGAAGAATTATTTCAAGTTAGATTTATAAGTGGGATTACTTGTAAAATTTTAAGTATGCTCAATAATATATCTGTTCTTTAGATTGTAATTTATAAAAGTGCTCCTCTGTAAAACAGTAAAATATACATCACAACATGAAAAAGGTCAATGAAGTTATGAGGAATTAATTAGAAATCATGTATAAATTCATATAATATTAAAATTAATGCACCATAAAATATTTGTTTTCTAATTAAAATGAGGTCAATCTACTATCCGAGAACTCAATTGAGTGGAACGTGAGAAGGCATATCTCTGCAGCTCAAGAGATTTATATGAGGACAAACAATTTTCTCTTATTCAGAATCAACAAAACAAAAGACTAAAAGACATTACTAATTTTTAACTATTTGGTTCAGTGTGTTATACCTTATACCAAAAACAAAGGACAATTTTTCTTTTCTACATAATAGTGCCAGTTAGGATTACTTTTCTCAGTGTTGCTCTCTTCATTTATTTTTTTTTAATCTTTTATTTAATGAATATAAATTTCCAAAGTACGACTCATGTGTTACAATGGCTTCCCCCCCATACCGTCCCTCCCACCCACTACCCTCCCCTTTCCCACTCCCTCTCCCCTTCCATTCACATCAAGATTCATTTTCGATTATCTTAATATACAGAAGATCAGCTTAGTATACCTTAAGTAAGTATTTCAACAGTTTGCTCCCACACAGAAACATAAAGTGAAAAATAATAGATGATTTTTTTTAAATGATGATGAAATCAGATCAGACCTATTGTCATGTTTAATCCCAGTGAGAGTCAAGTTGGGAATTGATAATTTCTTTTTTTTTTTTTTTTTTTTTTTTTTTTTTTTTACAGAAGATCAGTTTAGTGTACATTAAGTAAAGATTTCAGTCGTTTGCACCCCCATAGAAACACAAAGTGAAATATACTGTTTGAGTACTCATTATAGCATTAAGCCTCAGTGTACAGCACGTTAAGGACAGAGATCCTACATGAGGAGTAAGTGCACAGTGACTCCTGTTGTTGACTTTACCAATTGACACTCCTGTTTATGGCATCAGTAATCTCCCTATGCACCCGTTATGAGTTTCCAAGGCTATGGAAGCCCCTTGAGTTCTCCGACTCTTATCTTGTTTAGACACGGTCATAGTCAAAGTGGAGGTTCTCTCCTCCCTTCAGAGAAAGGCACCTCCCTCTTTGAAGACCTGTTCTTTCCACTGGGATCTCACTCACAGAGATCTTTTTGCCAGAGTGTCTTGGCTTTCCATGCCTGAAATACTCTCATGGGCTTTTCAGCCAGATCCGAGTGCCTTTAGGGCTGATTCTGAGGCCAGAGTGCTATTTAGGACATCCGCCATTCTATGAGTCTGCTGAGTATCTCACTTCCCATGTTGGATCACTCTCCCCTTTATTTATTCTATCGGTTGGTGTTAGCAGATACTAGACTTGTTTATGTGCTCCCTTTGTCTCTTCATTTATTTTTAACAATCATGTATTTTCCAAAAGACAAGAGATTAATGATTGAATAAATATATATATCTTAATTTGCTGCCTTATTTTCTGTTTCTTATTAATTTAATAAAAATATCTAATGATGGGGCTGTCGCTGTGGCAGGACTGGTAAAGCTGCCAGTTTGAGTCCTGGCTGCTCCACTTTTGATCCAGCTCTCTGCCGCAGTCTGGGAAAGCAGTAGAACATGGCCCAAGACCTTGGGCCCTTATACCCATGTGAGAGACCTGGAGGAAACTCCTAGCTCCTGGCTTCAGATCGACCAAGCTCCTGGCCATCTGGGGAGTGAATCAGAGGATGGAAGACCTCTCTCTCTTTCTCCCTCTCTCTCTCTCTGCCTCTGCCTCTCTGTAACTCTACCTTTCAAAAAAGTAAATAAATCTTTAAAAAATAAAAAAATCTAATGCTTCCATTTAACGCTAGCTATATGGATTGTTACAGCTTAAAATAAAGCATATATGCAGAGCAGTGCAATGATAAAAGTATACCATTCTATAAATTTTCCTGAAGTGAACACAATCATGTAAGTATCAAGTATAACGTCAAGGAAAAATCATATTTTAACAACTTCCAATGCCTTTTGCTTTGCTAAACATAAGTCCCTCGAAAAGCAAAACACTACGCTTATTTCTAACAATCAAGATTGTTTTTGGCTTTTTAAAAATTATATATATATATATATATATATGTGGAATCATGCAAGTTTTGACCAATGTGCAAAGACTCTCCAGCTTATTGTTGGAGATGGGTACAAATTTAGTGGTAAATCACTAATTCTTATTACTCATCTGTGTTACTTGGTCTCTTGTGTTTACTGGTTGATCACATTCACATTACTCTGCAGTATGCTGCTGTACTGTTCAGAGACCTTTTGTTGATTCCACTCTTTATCTATATAAACATTTTCAACATTTTAGTGGAATTTTAAAGACAATTTGCATGATGTATAAAGACAAACTGAGTGTTACAGCTGGCATGCTAATTTTCTCAGTGAATGAATATAAAGTATTCGATTTGTAAGAATTGATTTTCTAATGCATCTGTGTATTATCCATGGCAGTATGTGAATGATACAGTGTGTGCATTAAGTTTGAAAATATTTGTTGTATTGAATTCTGCACCAAATCTCCAATATTATTATTCTAAGTCATAATTTTATTAGCATGGGAAGCATTGTCTGAAAAAAAAATCAGAGCACATGCCACGACTTATTTATACTAATTAGGGAAGTCTCAGATTTATCTAAAGCTCTTGACAATGACAGCCCACTTAGGTTGTTACATCTTTGCCAAATGTTCCTTGTCTTACATGAAATATTGATTAGGAAAGATGTTTCACTTCTTGAGTAAGTGAATTACTACGATACTTCTGTGGACTTCCATTATTTTATGGTAGTTTTGAGCATCTATATTAATTAAGCACAAAACTCATCTGAAACTGACCACCATGGGAAATTATGCTTTCATTATTTCATGTTGTGGAGCAGAAATAAGGCATGCAAATTAATATTAATGAATTACTCTACTTTAATGCTCACTTTGGTTGAAATTTAAGAAATTAAGTTTCATAATAAGCACTGTGTATTTTGAGGAAAAGGGAATTGAGGAGTGCATATGTACGCAGAAACAACAAAGGAACACAACTATGACAATTTAGTGCATAGGCACGAATACGGTGGTATCAAACATACTGTAATATGTTCCTAGAACATCCTACTTCATAGGAGGATTGGACATAATTAGAGAAGCTACACTAAGAGGTGTATGTCTTATTACACAATTCTTAGAGGTTCCATTATTGAAGAAGGAGTCCCTTTTCCATTTCTCCCTTGCAAGTTAGGTAACAATTTTTAAGATTTATTTATTTGAAAGAGTTACAGAGAGAGAGAGGGAAGGCAAAGATAGAGAGAGAGAGGTCTTCCAACCACTGGTTCACTCCCCAGATGGCCACAACAGCTGGAGATGTGCTGATTTGAAGCCAGGAGCCAGGAGCTTTCTCTGGGTCTTTCCACGAGGGTGCAGAGGTCCAACGACTTGGGCCATCTTCTACTGCTTTTCCAGGCCATAGCAGAGAACTGGATCAGAAGTGGAGCAGCCAGGAATTGAACTGGCGCCCATATGGGATATTGGCACCGCAGGTGGCAGCTTTACCTGCTACGCCACAGCACTGGCCCTAACATTTTAGCATTGTCAAGATTATGAAAATGTTATTATTTAGATTGGATGCAGTAGGTAAAAAATAAAAATTGTTTGATTAGCCTTCCTTTTTTTAAAAAAACTTATTTTTTCAGGAAATTATCCCTAGAAAAGATGGAAGGTGATTATGCACTATGCACCTCTATTGGAAACTGAGTGGTAATTGATTTTACAAATTTTACAAATGTAATAAATGCAAACTAGTGAAAAATAAGTATTATTTTGTCTAATATCCAACAATTCATAATAAACTTGAAAAGAAAAACACTTTATTACAGAAAGATATCTCTGGTACGAAATTCAAGTCATGTGCATGTGCACACACACACACACATCTTAGTAAACATCAATTATCCTAAAGGCTGATTTCTGATAACTTCATCCCTTTATCCAACCATTAATCCATTCATTCACTTAAAAAACATATAGACTTCATGAAAATTGCTTTGCTATTTGAGAGGAGTGCAAAGAAATAAAAGGTATTGTTCTTAGTCATAAGACTCCAAAGTGTGATTGACAAGGAGAGTCAATAATCAGATAATTATAGTTCAGTTTCTTATAATGTAGACTAATAATATGCCATGGGAAAATTTTTAGAAATCAGGAAGACAAATACATTAGAAAGTTTTTCTCAATATATGAATCCCAAAACTGAATGTTAGCTGGAGTGATAATAGCAAATAGGAAGGCACAAGTTTTGAAATACGACAGATTTGAGTTCATAAAGCAGCTCAACCACTTACTTCTTATAACATCAAATCTACTGCAATTTATTAAACTCCACTATTTCATATACAAAGAAATAAATTGCAAGCTTATAATGAGAATCAAATGAAATAAAGCAAACGAAGGACTGAGAAAAACATTAGTAGCCACTTACTGTGTGCCAAATACTCCTGTTTTTTAATCAACTCACTGTAGTGCCTGTCACATATTAATGTACAATAAATGTTGAGAATGATGATGGTGATGATATAGAATAAGGAGAATAGTAGTGAAGTGTATTCCAACCAAAATGAGGACAGGAAGAGAAACAGGAACACAAGAAACAATGGGATGTGTCTGGGTCCCAAGGATATTGCTTTCTGGCTAGGTAGACAGTGACCACCGGGCTCACCCCATCATCTGTTGATAGTCTCAGAGGACCTAAGAAGAAACAAGGCTCAAACGTCTGTGAAGGATTTCTGTGATTGGAGACAACATTCATCCAACTAGCCAATCCAAACTGTCACTTCTCAATACCTCTCCTGGACCAGTCATGAGAACTTTCCCCTTCACCTACTATAAAAACCCCTAGACAAACAGCTCTTAATGGCTACCTCCTTCCAGGACCCCTCCTGCCTGCTAAGACCTATCTGCTTTTTTAATAAACATCCTTCACTTTGAAATCAGGTAGGGCGTGAGGTCACACAGGGGCGTGGTGAAGGCGTGGTCTTCCAGCTCACAAACTTAATCAGTCTTAACCTATATGCCTGCCTACTTCATTCCCCACTCAGAGACTCCATCCCTTTAATTCTAAGGGGAGTTGATGGACGTCGACTCATCTCTTCTGTAATTGCTTCCTGCTTATGAGGGGCGTAGTGCAGGCCCTGCCTATCCAGGGTCTGGAAGTCTCTGTCTATTCTAAGAAATTCGCTTTGTGAGCTGGGGCAGTCTTGGTCATTGCCAATGTCTGTGTCCCTTGCATGGTCAGTCACTCCCAGAAGTTAAGTTCCGAAACATGTAAGTAAGTTGTTAATAAGTATAAGCAAAACTGGAGCAAAGCCAAATGTAGATGGGGTGCCTCCTTAGATGAAAACAACATATCTTACAGATTCCCAGATAATGGGTAGTGATAGACTACCCTATGTAGATTATAAACCCATTTAGTTTAAGTATAAAGAATTGTAATAGAAGAAATCATTAGGTAGCTTTATCATCAACAACAATTACCAGAAATAATCAAGAAAGGCAGGTAAAGCATGTTTGCCTCAAGGAGACAAAGGCAAAAGTTTTACTTACCCTTTTTGCTTTGAAGTACTTACAGTTTCTGATTGGCTTATAGGAACAGTCAGTCATGTCATTCATATTCACCTGTGAAGACTTAAGAGGTAGAAGTTTAATCCTAATTTCACGGAGGTAGTCGTGCTCAATAGCACCTGGTAAGCTCCCTTTCATTTAGGCTGAAACTGATCTGAAGGGCATCTTCTTTGAATGGCTTGCTCAGGATTTTTTTTTTTTTTATTTTTTTGACAGGCTGAGTGGACAGTGAGAGAGAGAGACAGAGAGAAAGGTCTTCCTTTGCCGTTGGTTCACCCTCCAATGGCCGCCGCGGCCGGTGCACTGTGGCCGGCGCATTGCGCTGATCACAAGGCAGGAGCCAGGTGCTTCTCCTGGTCCCCCATGGGGTGCAGGACCCAAGCACTTGGGCCATCCTCCACTGCACTCCCTTGCTCAAGAATTTCTAATGTTGGAGTTTTTGTTAAAAACTCCTTGATTCCTTGGAACACCTTTGCAGCTCCCCTGTCCAGAACAGTGTCTGGTTCAGAGGCTTTTAAGCAAACACAAGGCTCAGAATCCAGATCCTGGAATCCGTAACAACTTTTGTAGCTACTCTTTTCACTACAGAGCCTGCATCAGGGCCTCTTTAAAGCTCTACACAAAAGTTTGGAATCCAAATCTTGAAATCCAAGTTCCATAGAATCCTGTCATCAGCAATTCCCAATACCGGAGCTTTTATTTAGAAGCTCCTTAGTTCTCTAGAACAACTTTTGCAGCTACCCTTTTCAGTACAGACACTGCATCAGGGTGTCTTTAAAGCTATACACAAGGCCGGCACCGCGCCTCACTAGGCTAATCCTCCGCCTTGCGGCGCCAGCACACCAGGTTCTAGTCCTGGTCGGGTGCCGGATTCTTTCCCGGTTGCCCCTCTTCCAGGCCAGCTCTCTGCTGTGGCCCGGGAGTGCAGTGGAGGATGGCCCAAGTGCTTGGGCCCTGCACCCCATGGGAGACCAGGATAAGTACCTGGCTCCTGCCATTGGATCAGAGCAGTGCGCCGGCCGCAGCGCGGCAGCCATCGGAGGGTGAACCAACGGCAAAGGAAGATCTTTCTCTCTGTCTGTCACTCTCTCTCTCTCTCTCATTGTCCACTTTGCCTGTCAAAAAAAAAAAAAAAAAAAGGCTATACACAAAAGCTTGGAATCCAAAGTCCACATAATTTTGCCATTCTCCAAAATCTCCTTGGCTGCCTTTAAATATTTGACCCTATGTTAAAACATATGAGATAGGAATTTCACAGAGAGACATATACTTAAAATTTTATGTTTGAGGCACCTAATAAACTTTGAAGAAATACCTAAGAATACAGGCAATGGAACTTGACAGTTAGACATAACTAGAACTTATGATGCATAATATCACACAATAGAGCACAGCAAATCTTTAGGATCAAGTTTTACCATTAATGTTAATACTGTACTTCTTTCAAGAACACAGATCCTACATGGGAAGTTAGTACACAGTGACTCCTGCTGTTAATTTAACAATTAACACTTTTACGTGTGACATCAGATACCACCCGAGGCTCTTGACATGAGCTGCCTAGGCCATGGAAGCCTTCTGAGTTCCGCAAACTCCATCAGTATTCAGACAGGGCCATACACAAAGTGGAAGTTCTCTCCTCCCTCGGGAGAAAAGCACATCCTTCTTTGATGGCCACTCTTTTCCACTGGGGTCTCACCCAGGGAGGTTCTCCGTGTTGGGACACTTTCTGCACAAGTGTCCTTGCTTTCCATGCCTGAAATGCTCTTGTGGGCTTTCTAGCCAGACCGGAGTGCTTTTATGGCTGATTTTGAGGTCACCGAGTGTTAAGGATATTGCCACTCTATGAGTCTGCTGTACAGACTCCTTCCCATGTTGGAGCATTTACTCCTCTTTAACTTTATTATTATTAGTAGTAAACACTTAATCCTATTGACATAATCACTTTAACACTTAATCCCACCTATATGATCACTTTAAAACTGAAAGTTTTAGCTCAAGGGGGTTTGTGATCCCATAGCAAGTTTTAAACTGTACCCTTAGAACTAAGTACGTAGGAATGCATGCAAAGCTATACAGTTTACAGTCTCTCTGTAGGACCCGAGAAAATAAAGACACAGCTCTTCACGAGCTTAATTATCCTTAAGCATTTTACATGGATACATTGTATTAGCCGTAATTCCTTAATCCCATCGAGTTGAAGGGCCTCCCAATTATTAAGTGTAGATTTTTCAGGGAGTCTCCAAAGGAGCAGATGTAGCACTACCCATAGTTAAATCACTTTGTAACCTGGGGAGACAAGAGGTAAATAGGGCTAAGCGTTCGGCCCAGCTATATTTCTGATCTTCTACCTTAACCAACAATCTGACATCTCAGTGCTACTATGTCTATTATAGAGCTTAATGCATATATATCATACCAAGGGAATATAAACCACCCAGTCTGAGAAACGCCATTTCAGACTGTTAGAATCCTGCTCCAGAGGTGAAAAAAACAAACTGAAAGGAGGGGTATCTGTTCTAGAGACAAAAATAAAAAAAAAAAAAGATTTAATGCTGCTCTAGAGATGGAAAAAATAATAAATGGGATCTGCTCTGGAGGTGGAAATAATAAATTAAAAAAACATGATTTAATATACATTGCTCTATTAATCAGGCATGTAGCATGTGGTGGGCCATGGGGGCTACCATCTTGGGGTGGAAGTCCCACCCTCCATGACAGGAAGTAAAATGTCCTCCATGTTTGAAGATCCTCCTTCCTGAAGCTAACATGTTTCTAAGCAACCAGGCCAGTTCTCCAACTGGAAATTCGCAATTGAAAGCTTGTATGATAACACCCAGGGACAAGGAGAAATGTTTTAGAAATTTATTGCTGTCCAGTGCCCCGGCTCTATAGGTTAATCCTCTGCCTGCAGCGCTGGCATCCCAGGTTCTAGTCCCCAGGTCGGGGCGCCGGATTCTGTCCTGGTTGCTCCTCTTTCTGTCCAGCTCTCTGCTGTGGCCCAGGAGTGCAGTAGAGGATGGCCCAAGTGCTTGGGCCCTGCACCCTCATGGGAGACCAGGAGAAGCACCTGGTTCCTGGTTTCAGATCAGCGCAGTGCGCTGGCCACAGCAAGCTGGCCGCAGCAGCTTTTGGGAGGTGAACCAACAGAAAAAGGAAGACCTTTCTCTCTGTCTCTCTCTCTCTCACTGTCCACTCTGCCTGTCAAAAAAAAAAAAAAAAAAAAAAAAAGAAAAATTAAAAAAAAAGAACTTTTTTGCTGCTGATACTAGTTAAAAGCTTAACCTTAGAAAAGCACGTAAATTGTCTTTGAAACACACTACAACCAATTTAGAATCCTTAGGAGTTTTTCCTCTGTGTAATCTTTTATCTCTCTTATTACATTGCACTAGCAATATTACCAAAGTCCTTAAAGCCAGAAACCGTGAAAAAGAAAACAATCCATGCCTTCCTTTTTGAAAGCTACCAGCAAAACAAAAGAGAAAGAATGAAAAAATTCTTCCTTTATTTTGCATGAGCAAGCTGCTCTTCTCCCCCAGGGTGGGGTGGCTCTGGCCACGTGGTCGACTACTGCACTAGGCTCCTCTCCCCGCACCCATCTCAGCTTGCTTTGAGCGTGTTATGGCTGCCACCTTTACACTCCAGCAGTGGGGCTAGCTCAAGATGCCAGTGGAAGTGCAGCTCCCTGTGGGTCGCCCTCCAGCGGACTTGAAACTGGGAGGCCAGATCCAGGGTGCCCATGGTGCCCAGATCCGAGGCCACTTTGTACTGCAAGTCTGGCCAACCTACCCTGCCTGGCAGCTAGCACCAGGGCCGAAGAAAAAGTCCATGAGCTCAACCTAACAAGGCGGTCTCTGTGGAGCCCTGCGTTTCCATGGCTGGGTGCACAGGAAAGCACCGACCCACCCGCAGGAGGGAAAAGGTACAGGCAGAGAGATAGGGTCAGAAGCCACAGGATAGGGTCAGAAGCCACACAATGCTGCCTCGGTTTAGAGTTTCTTAAAAATCAGTCCCTTCTTAAAAATTACAAATCCCTTCTTAAAAACTTCACATTTTACGTCCTTTGAAGTAGGCAGGCATACAGGCTAAAATTGATTAGATTTGTGAACTGGAAGACCACGCCTTCACCACGCGTGGTGACTTTGTGACTTCATGCCCCTACCTGATGCCTTCTCCGTGCCCCTGTGTGGCCTCATTCCCCTACCTGGCCACATCTGGGTGCCCACCAGCCAATCAGGTTAATTAACCACTCCCCTTTGGAAGTGGGTTAAAAGCCGGGACGCGGTGTAGCCTGGCTCTGTCTTCTTCTCTGGGCTCTTGCCCTATGCCTCCAGGGTGCGTGGCCTTGGGGCCATGTGCCCTAGGCTTCCTGACCTAGATGCTCCTCCACGTGGCTGGTTCCTGGTGCTTGGTATGAACCCCTATTCACCTCTCTCTCTCTTAAATAAAGTACCCACTCTCCCATGCATCTTTCTCACTAAATAAAAGCTTAAAAATGTACCATGCTGTCTCATTTATCTGTGCCGATATTTAGAATTCTTCTCTAAATGTTAGGCAAGAACCCTCTTGGGCTTATTAATATTGGGGATTTAGTAATAAGCCTGTGGTGAAATCATAAGGCACCCCAAATTCTGGTAGCACGTGTGGCACCCCAGAAAGCACTTCCGGGGAACTTTAAATGGCCACATTTTCAGTGTAGATTTTAGGGGGTCTTCTCCAATTTCACCTTCATGGCTGCCATGTGAAATTGGACATGAACCCTAAAATTTATACAAAAGTGTGGCCCCTGAAAGTTCCTGGGGTGCCACATGTGCTACCAGAATTTGGGGTGCCTTATAATTTCACCATGGGCTTATTACTAAATCCCCAATATTAATAAGCCCAAGAGTGTTCTTGCCTAATATTTAGAGAATTCTAAGTACCGGCACAGATAAACGAGGCAGCATGGTACATTTTAAGCCTTTATTTAGTGCAAAAGGTGCATAGGAGAGTGAGAGCTTTATTAAGGGAGAGAGGTAAATCTGGGTTCATACTGAGCACCAGGAACCAGCCACATGGAGGAGCATCTAAGTCAGGAAGCCTAGGGCAGGTGGCCTTCAGGGCCTCCCTGCACTGGAGGCACAGGGCTACAGCCAGCCCCCTCCTAGCAAGAGTTCAGGGAAGAAGAGAAGGGAATCATGTCCCAGGCTTTTAACCCACTTCCGAAGGGGAGTGGTTAATTAACCTGATTGGCTGGTGGGCACCCAGGTGTGGCCAGGTAGGGGTATGAGGTCACACAGGGGCATGGCAAAGGCGTGGTCTTCCAGCTCACAAACTGTCGGGGACCAACAGCATGTGACCTCTTAGTGGAAAGACAGGACTAGACAGCCCAGACCAGACAGTACTGATAACACAACCTTGTGTGACCTTGTGCCTTAAGACCTTGTAACCTTTCCCTTACTTGCACAAGCATTGCAGCTACCAAATAAGCTCTCCCTCCTTCCCCTGCCCGACACCCTGCCTTTATAATATATAAGTGTGTGGTTGAAAAATAAAGTCGCAGCTTGATCAGGACTTGTCTTGCTGCCATCTTTGTGTCTCCTGTCCCTTTCATTTCTCCTTCTAGGTGCTTGGCCCCAGTTGCTGTCCCGGGGGATGGGACAACAAACTTAATCAATCTTAACCTATATGCCTGCCTACTTCAACTTTGCTCCTTCTTTGTTGTCCACGTTTCTCATTCCTCATGGATGCAAGACAAAGAACCCAGGAAATGGAAAGAATTATAATCTAAAAGTACTACAACATTTCAAAAATTCAGCAGACAAAAAAATCTGCAACATTTCTTGGGGAAGAGACACAAACCCAAGTGATTAGAAATGAAGACTTGCAGCTGGCGCCGCGGCTCAATAGGCTAATCCTCCGCCTTGCGGTGCTGGCACACCGGGTTCTAGTCCCAGTCTGGGTGCCGGATTCTTTCCCAGTTGCCCCTCTTCCAGGCCAGCTCTCTGCTGTGGCCCGGGAGAGCAGTGGAGGATAGCCCAAGTGCTTGGGCCCTGCACCCCATGGGAGACCAGGATAAGTACCTGGCTCCTGCCTTCGGATCAGTGCGGTGCGCCAGCTGCAGCGCGCCAGCCGCAGAGGCCATTGGAGGGTGAACCAATGGCAAAAGGAAGACCTTTCTCTCTGTTTCTCTCACTGTCCACTCTGCCTGTCAAAAAAAAAAAAAGAAAAAAAATGAAGACTTGTTCCAACATTTTGGGAGGGCTTGTGCAGGGTCAGCACAAGACATTAACATGATCCCATTAGACTGACTCTGTTTCATTTTTCTGAGATCTTTGTTCTCCATTATCAGTTAAAAACACCCATGTTCTGGGGCCAGCACCATGGCGCAGTAGGTTAATCCTCTGCCTGCGGCACCGGCATCCCATATGGACGCCGCCGGTTCTAGTCCTGGTTGCTCCTCTTCCAATCCAGCTCTCTGCTTTGGCCTGGGAGAGCAGTGGAGGATGGCCCAAGTCCTTGGGCTCCTGCACCCATGTGGGAGACTGGGAGGAAGCACCTGGCTCTTGGCTTCGGATTGGCACAGTTCCGGCCGTTGCGGCCATTTGGAGAGTGAACCAATGAAGGAAGACCTTTGTCTGTCTCTCCCTCTCACTGTCTATAACTCTACCTCTCAAATAAAAGCTAAAAAAAAAAAAAAAAAACAAAAAACAAAAAAAAAAACCAAAACAGAAAACCCATGTTCTGTAAGCCAGGTAAAAGCAATTAGTGCAGCTGCCAGTCTTAACAATTCAGAGGGCAGCACTGCTGGGGCATATCGATTGATGAATCCCCCTCCACCAATAGGTGCTAGGAATGGTTGTCTTGTTCTGGCTCAGTTTCCTTTCATGGAAATTTATCCAGTGCATGAGACTGGGGTAAGGCTTTGGAGTAATTGAAGGTTTCTAGCTGTGACAGGTCCCCAGCTTTTCCTGAAGGCACCCTGTTTGGATCCAGACTCTTATTGTCCATTAGGGTATTGGATTAAAATCTGTATTTCTGTCTCTCTGTCTCTCTCTCTCTTTCTGTCTCTTTCACTCTCTACCCTTCGTGTAAATATTCTTTCTCACTCAGTCTCTCTCTTTTTTTTTTTTTTTTTTTTTTTTACAGGCAGAGTGGACATTGAGAGAGAAAGACAGAGAGAAAGGTCTTCCTTTGCCGTTGGTTCACCCTCCAATGGCTGCCGTGGCCAGCGCGCTGTGGCCGGCGCACCACGCTGATCCGAAGCCAGGAGCCAGGTGCTTCTCCTGGTCTCCCATGGGGTGCAGGGCCCAAGCACTTGGGCCATCCTCCACTGCACTCCCTGGCCACAGCAGAGAGCTGGACTGGAAGAGGGGCAACCGGGACAGAATCCGGCGCCCCAAACTGGACTAGAACCCGGAGCACCAGAGCCGCAAGGCAGAGGGTTATCCTAGTGAGCCGCGGCTCCGGCCTACCTCACCTCACTCAGTCTCAAATGTCAGCTGCCTAGATAGGTTTCCCCACAAAAGCTAGCACAAGAGATTCTTTGATCCATTAATTCTTTTCAACCTGATAAGTTTTGTTCTCTGTTCTCAGCAGTTTTCATGTTTTTGATAATTTTTTTCATCACTTGACATCATTATTATCTGATTTTTTTTCCATTTCTTTGTTTCATGATGTATTTAACTGCCCTAACTAATGGGATCATGTTAATGTCTTGTGCTGATCCTTTAATCAATGCTTTTCTGGCAGTTATGTGTCTTGGGGGATGGGTCATGCATTTCTGTTGACTTTTTTTTTTTTTTGAATCTTGATTGCTTAGGACAACTGACTCTTAAAGGAACCAACATTATCTGCCTATTTTTAGGTGTTGATTGATTACTGTAACTGATTAGTTCTGGCTCCTAGCTTTGGTTAACATGCTCAGGTTAAATGGATTTTTGCTAACTTTTACGTTAACCAAATGGCTTAATCCTCTGATAATTCTTCAGATTTAAAGCTATAAACTGAGTCGTTTGACCTTGAGACTTCCAACTTTATCACTGGAACTCCACTCCATTTTTTGCTTACAACACCCCTCTGCCTATCACATTCTTGAAAAAAATGCTAAAAACCCCCAGGGGGACATGCTGCTGTTTACATAGGGGTCAGATAGATGCAGCCATGGGGATTTTACCCCTAGCTGGGGCACCCACGTCAGAGACAGTGTAATAGGCATGCCTGCACGTCATTCTGGTTATGCAGCTTTGGTTAACTGAAAAGAAAAATAAAATGCAAATGGTGCTTTTTTTTTTCCCCTGATCAACCCCAGACAGAAGGGAGCATCAAAATTAGGCACAGTTAAGGGTAACTACTCTGGCTGGCTTTAGCTTTCTTAGGTTGTCTCAGGTCCCACAGACACTCATGAGCTACATGACCAAAGGCCCCAGGGACACATCGGAAAGAGTGGAAACAGTGGAAAAAGTGTCAACTTATGTTCTCCAAGCTGTCCATGCTGCGTGCTCCAGGACACTGTGCTCCCAAAGTCTGGGAACTTAAGGGATATTTTAAGTGGTCAGAGCCAAAAACGTGGGGATCTTTTGTTTCTTGTCCTCTAATTTTTGATGGGTAACAAGCCATCTTACACGTGAATCTTTTCAGATTGTACCACTGGGCACTGGGATTCCTTTGACCCCAAAATCTTGACCCCCAATATCTTGACCCCCAATATCTTGAAAATCTGATCTTTTTCTGCACTCTGGAGTGGCCATGGCAAAAGCTAGAGGATACAGAGGATTGAACCCCAGAGAGCAGTATTGACTATAACAGTATCCTCCAACTAGAATTCTTCTGTTGCTGAATGGGGACATGATTTGTGATTCCTTATGTCCAAACAATTTTTTGTCTTGCATGATAGTCCAGATGTTTGTCAACTCTGTAGGATGGACTGAAGACAGTTAACAGCACTGACCCTCAAGACCCTAGCTGCCGCTCTGCCTTTGCCCACTGAGGAGCCTGACACACAGTCTATACTGGTCCCTCCATCTACTGCCCTGTTCCCATATAGAAATGCCTGTCAACATCCAGAACATGTGATTTATAGTTTATCCTTCAGGAACCTTCTGGAGGGGTCACTGGCCCTACGTGGGTCAAGAGCACCTTGTTTATGCATGACCTTGGACAGATAAAGAGAAATTTGGAAAGATTTTCAGATAATTTGTGTAGATATATCGAGTACTCCCAGAATTTTTCCCAGGTCTATGATCTCACCAGAAAAAAGTAATGTTAGTCCTAAATCAGATCCTATCAGGGTCTGAAAAACAAACGTCTTTTCATGCTGCAGAAATTTTCAGAAGCAGATTTTATACGATATTTTCATCTTCAGCTGATCAGGAAATATAGCATGCCAGAAAAACAGGCTGTTCCTAGGGAAAGTCTTACTCCAAGTGGACACTGATGGCCATGTAGAGGAGCAGAAATGAGAGCATGTATTGCTTGTGTCCTGAAAGGATTGAGGGAACCAGGACAGCAAGCTGCCCATGATAGATCAAGGTGCAAACAGCCATTCTGGTTTCCTACAGAGACTGAGGGAGCCATTACTCAAGCACATTTCTATATCAATCCGATAGAAAGATGGGCACTCTTAGAGGGTTAGTTCCTTACTCACTCAGCCTCACATATTAGAAAAAATGCTTAAAAACAGATTATTGGACATGAGGGTATGTTTTAAAAAACTCCAAAATGTGCCGGTGCCATGGCGCAGTGGGTTAACGCCCTGGCCTGAAGCGCCGGCATCCCATATGGCCTCCGGTTCAACACCAAGCTGCTCCATTTCCAATCCAGCTCTCTGCTATGGCCTGGGAAAGCAGTAGAAGATGGCCCAAGTCCTTGGGCCCCTGCACCCGCATGGGAGATCCAGAAGAAGCTCCTGGCTCCTGGCTTCAGATTGGCACAGTTCCAGCTGTTGCAGCCAACTGGGGAGTGAACCATCGGATGGGAGACCTCTCTCTCTGTCTCTCTCTGCCCCTCCTCTCTCTGTGTTACTTTGACTTTCAAATAAATAAATAAATCTTTTTAAAAAATCACAAAACAGTAAAAAAATAAAAAACTCCAAAATATCATCACCCTGATCATTTACAATTCGGAGCAGCAGACCCAACAATGAAAGAGAAGGGAGAATATAAAGTTCACAGCCCTGGTGGCGTCCTTACAGCCACACCAACTTGAGAACCTCTAAGGGTCTCCAAACTACTATGGCTGTGGTCAAGAAATGCACATGAAGAAGGAATGACCACATTCCCATTCTTAGAGGAATTCCCTACAGCCCTGTCCTATTTACAGTGGGGATCATTGGAGGGTTGACTGCCTTTGGAAACAAAGGCCTTGGGATCTGGTCCTTTTTCGTGGATGATCCAACAGAAACAAAGTGGCTCAGGGATTCTCCTACAGGATTCCAACTACCTACACTATCAGTGCTCAGAAGTCCTGGGTGATCCTAAACTTTGAAGTGAAAGAAGTGGATTCCCTCCCAGATACTGGAGCTGCTTTTGCTGTCTTTCTCCCAACACTGTGACTCCCCTCTTCCCTTAGTATGACCATGAAAGGTGTTTCAGTAAAGCCTTAGTTAGATATTGTACCCACCCGCTAAGCTGTAGCTGGAATAACTTGTTTTTTACACCAGTCTTCCTGATCATCCTGGATATTCCAACACCCCTAGGAGGGGGAGATCACTTAGGTTGAATGGAAACTACCATCCTCATTGATTCAGGTCAATCCTTATGCCTTCTCCTAATTGAGGCAGATATTAATTCTGAGGATTTGGCAACACAGGGAAATGTCTGATGAGCATTATCTGTTCAACCAAAATGGCATTCACCTTAAGGATCCACCACTTTTGTCCCCATCAGAAACAACTCCCCTTGAAACTGGAGAGCAAGCAGGGGTTAAAACTGTAACAGAAAACCTAAGGTCACAGAGACTTACAAAGCCATGCAGTTGTCTATATAACACCCCAATCCTTATTGTTCAACCAAATAGTGAATGGGGCCTAGTAAAGGATCTCAGTCTTGTTAATGAGGTCATGGTCCCTATTCACGTGGTGATCCATAACCCTTATACTTTGATGTTGCAAATTTCAGAAAGCACTAAATATTTCATAGATTTAGAATTAAAGAAGAATGCCTTTTTCTGTATATCCATGCACCTTGATTCCCAATGTTTGCTTGCTTTTGGAGATCCCTCTGCTCTCTCTTTTATTTTAAAGTCTTATTTTATATACTTGAAAGGTACTGTGACAGAGAGAGGGAGACAGAGAGAGAGAGACAGAAATCTTTTATTCACAGGTTTTTTTTGTTTGTTTGTTTGTTTGTTTTTTTTTTTTTTTTTTTTTTTTGACAGGCAGAGTGGACAGTGAGAGAGAGAGACAGAGAGAAAGGTCTTCCTTTTGCCATTGGTTCACCCTCCAATGGCCACCATGGCGCGCTGCGGCCGGCATACCACGCTGATCCGAAGGCAGGAGCCAGGTGCTTCTCCTGGTCTGCCATGGGGTGCAGGGCCCTAGCAGTTGGGCCATCCTCCACTGCCTTCCTGGGCCACAACAGAGAGGTGGCCTGGAAGAGGGGCAACCGGGAAAGAATCCGGCGCCCCGACCGGGACTAGAACCCGGTGTGCCAGTGCCGCAAGGCGGAGGATTAGCCTATTGAGCCGCGGCGCCGGCTATTCACAGTTTTACTCCCCAAATGACTACAACACTTGGAGCTGTACAGTCTGAAGTCAGGAGCCAGGAGCTTCTTTAGGTTTCCTACATGGGTTCAGGGGCCCAATGACTTTGACCATTTTATGCTGCCTTTCCAGGAACATTAACAGGGAGTGGGATTTGAAGTGGAGCAGCAGAAATTTGAACTGGTGCCCACGTGGAATGTTAGTGCTGCAGGCAGCAGCTTTCCCTGCTATGCCACAAAGCCAGCCCCATACTCAGTCTTATCAGTTAACATCAACTGTATTCTCACAAGGATTTTAAGACAGTCCCCACTTGTTTTGACAGGCTTTATCCAAAGACCTGCCTGGGATAGAATGAAGCCCACAACCAACTCTCCGCTTCCTACATTGCTTCAACACCTGCCTGGCAGTCATAGGATTCTGTTGACTCTGGATTCCCATGATGTGGGGAAATAGACTGCCTGTCTTTTGAACTGACTGCTAAAACACCCAGATGGCAGGGAACTGTATTTTGACACGAGTCACAGGGGCCCAACAGGCCTTTTTCCAACTTAAACTGGCTTTACTCAACTGCCCAGATTTAAGTATCCAAAGAGCAAAGTCTTAAATCTGTGTGCAAAAGAGAAAAAGCAAGGCTTTAGGGGTGTTGTCTGAGTTTAAGGGACCAGCTCAGCAGCAACAATGCTATTCTGAAAAGACTCAATGGGCTATTTCTAGAATGCATGGCTTCAATCTGAAGAAGAAAGGATCCATCTACCTTCATTCTGCCTGTGGAAGTGTTGCTGTGGATTCGTTTCTGGGAGGAGGAGCGTGGTGGGGGCAAGAGGCGCAGAGTCACCACACAGGTCCCAGGAGTCCGGTGAAAGCAGGCCTGAGGCAAGCAGCCTGGAGACTCGTTTATTTCAGTTGCTACAACAGCTTATATAGCCAAGGCAGCCAATCTGGTCAAGGGGCAGTCTATGCCCTAACCAATCACACCCTGTTGCCAGGCAGTTTCTGAAGCCATCCAATCATAGCCTCTTGCCAGGCAGACTCTATTGCCAGTGGCCATCTTGGCACGGCCTTCTCATTCCACCACATGGAAAGTACTTAAAACTCTACATGAAGTTTTCACTTGGGTAGGTATAGGACTTTTATGTTACCCAGATGCTATTTATGGGAAAAGAACTTCTCGGGACTATAAAATATGTTTTGGGAGCCTGTGAGCTTTCTCTTAAGGCAGGTCCTTCAGTCAAAGACTTATTCTCCCCAGAGTATGAAGAAAAGGAAGCTATCGAGATGAGGACTGGCAACTAGATTTTACTCACATGCCTAGAACAAGAAATATCCAGTACCTCCTAGTATTGAAAGACATCATTACTAATGTGGTTGATGCCTTCCCCTATAGAACTGAGAAGACTACTGAAGTAGTAAGGTGCTGATCTCTGAGATAGTCCCTTGATTTAAACTGCCTAAGAGTCTACAAAGTGAAAATGCCTCCTTCTACAAGATGACCATCACTCATGGAATCTCTAAGGCCCTAGGTGTACAATATCATCTCCATTGTTCCTGGACTGCCAAATCATCAGGGAAGTCAGAAAAGACTAATGCCATCCTCAACAGAAGCTACATCAGGAAACTTACCTTCACTGTGTCTCTCTCCTGCATATAGCCTTTGTTAATATCAGAAATACCCTCTCAAATTTAGATTTGAGCCCCTTTGAAATACTATATATGGTCTTTTCCTTATTCATGATCTCCTAATGGACACTGAGTCCTATTTATATGATCAGATCCATTACATCACTTGCCAAACTGCAATAGGCCATTCAAGATCTCCCAGAGATACAACCTTGGGGATTGGGAAGCCCTAAGTATACCTCAGGAGACTCAGTGTTACTCAAAACCCTTCCAACTCATTCTCCATTGGTAGAGGAGGGTTTGGAGGTTCCTGTATTGTGATTCTTTCTATGCCCTCCATAGTAGATGACTAGATTAGACTCCTAAATCCACAATTCCTCAGTAAGAGCCCGAGTTTCAGAAATTACTTCAAATTCCATCCTGGAGGATGCTTGCTATCTCCAAGTAACATGAAAATTCTTGCTAAGCAAATTCCTTTTTTGAAAAAGCTAAGTATATCAGTAATGCCCACTCTTCCCCAGCCTATCATACCTCAAGCCCATCAAGCTTCACTTATTTTGGGAAAAACCTTGTTGCTTGTGGTACTAATTTTTTGCATCTTATTGTTCACCTGCTTACCTCCACTAATGATCTAGTGCAGTGACTTCAATACTGTTAACTGAATGCAACACATTGAGGGCTTACAAACATCCCCTTTATTTCTGGGGACATGCCCATCACAAACTCCATTTAGAAAGAACCACTGTGGGATACTCCATTTAGAGAGGCCTCTTTTGGTTTGCCAATATGCCCACCTTGGAGAGATACATCATCTTTTTTTATAATTTTTTTTTAAAAGAATTATTTTTACTTGTTTGAAAGACAGAGTTACAGATAGGTAGAGACAGAGAGAGAGGTCTTCCATCCATGGGTTCAATCTCCAGATGGCCGCAACAGCTGGAGCTGCACTGATCTGAAGCCAGGAGCCAGGAGCTTCTTCTGGATCTCCCATGCGGGTGCAGGGGCCCAAGGACTTGGGCCATCTTCTACTGCTATCCCAGGCCATAGCAGAGGGCTGGATCAGAAGAAGGGCAGCTGGGACTAGATCCAGAGGCCATATGGGATGCCGGCACTTTAGGCCAGAGCTTTAAACCACTGCGCCACAGCGCCAGCTCCGAGATACATCATCTTAAAGCTTACTCTTTTTTAAACAAGGGTGGAGGCCATGATAACAACCATCAAGGTTCTACAAACTTCTATAATCTTCTATAATCTATAGTCTTGGTAGACATCCTTACAGCACAATAAGCAGAATAAATCAAACATGATGCTTTTGGATTCATACTTCCCAGCAGGTGAAAGAAAATCTGTTGGTTCTAAAATACAATTTTAGGTTCATGGAAAACCTAAGAGAAGAAACAATCTCAAGTCCCAGCTGGCTGAATTCTCTCTTATCCACTTTAGCACCCTGACAGATGGGTATGGGATTTTTCCTTTGTAACTCCTCTTTGCTTTTTGTAATACTGCTTATGTTTGAGCCCTGAATACTCAGCTTTCTTGAAAACCTTGCCTCTTCTCATCTGGAGGCTACCAGATTCTCTATGGTTCTACAAATGGAATCACACATGGAGGTGTTCTGTGAGAGATACCTGAATAGATCTCTGGGGGAAGAGCTCTGACTGCTGTCTCTAAAGTTTCCCCTGTTGGGCTTGAAGTAACCAGAGTGGTTGTCATCCTTCCTCCCTACTGGTAATTAGGATTACCTCTTCAGAGAGGAATTGATAGATAGATTCTTGGCTGATACACCCCATCATCTGGAAATCAGACTTGGAGAACATGAGAAGAGTTAAGCAACAAGCTTCTGAGAGGGACTTCTGTGTGTGGAATCTTAAATTTTATTCCATTAGCCAATCAGAACTGCCACTTCTCAGTGCCTCTCTTCAACCAATAACGGTAACATCCTCATTTAGAGCCTCTGTCAGGGACTGTTTGTGACTGCTAGGAGCTTTCTCTTCTCTTTTTCAGCTTTTTCACTCATTCTTATCTGTGCTCCATATTCTTCCTGTATGCAAGAAAAAGAATCCAGCTCAGATGAATACCTGTATTCTGAAAGAGCTGTATAATTGCAAAGATTTGATGCAAAGAAAAATCTGCAAAATTTCTTGGGGACCAGACATAAACCAAAATGATTAGAACTGCGGACTCCTGCAACATCTCGAAAAACTTACAGATCTCAAAACCTTTCGCCAAAGTATATACCAAATTATATTATTGCCAAACAACAGTTTGTTTATTTAATTTGGTATTTCTCCATTCAATTTAATAAAGTTCAATAGCATCATTAATCATATATTAAAAGTATTAAGTTTTTGTGACAAATTATTTTAACAGAATCACTTTTTTAAATAACAGATAATAAAGATATATTTTGGGGCTGAAACATTTTCTAATAATGCTCTTCACTGAGCAAAAATTGACTTAAATTATCTTGTGAAGTTTGAACCAACAGATTGTAGGATTTATTCTACACAGAGCAACAGGAACATATTATTAGGCTATGATTTTCTGTACCCATGGGCCTTTAAAGTTTCTTTGCAGGAACTAAGAGAACACATACAAATCAACTTGACTTTTATGACATACAAGGTGTCAGTGTTTCTCTTCTGAAGTTTTAAAAGGTGTTTGCCATTTGAAAAAGTTGACAACAAACATATTACAATGTAAAACACCTCTGAGTCTCCTTTTTCTCGTTCTGTCTGATCCTC
Organism: Oryctolagus cuniculus; assembly: GCF_051225735.1. Taxonomy (NCBI): domain Eukaryota; kingdom Metazoa; phylum Chordata; class Mammalia; order Lagomorpha; family Leporidae; genus Oryctolagus; species Oryctolagus cuniculus. Next base: position 14,093,965 of record NC_142876.1, on the reverse strand, counting down.
AGAGCATTCAAGAGCTGCTAAAACTCTGCATCAGCCTTAACAACAGATGCACTGACAGATGAAGCAGAAGCCCGAGATGTTGCAGCTTGGCATTTCCTGGAGCTATTGCATTGGAGATTTTCTGGTCTCCAGGATTCTTAAATGTGTTAACCCACATTTTTAAGTTTTGTTAAATTTATTTATTTAAATGTAAAGTGACAGAGAAAGACAGAGTGAGAAGATAGAGAGAGAGATCTTCCATTTTTTTATTCACTCCCCAAATACTCCCAATAGTAAGCACTGGGCCAGGCCAAATAAGGGACTCCATCTGAGTCCTGCATTTGGGTGGCATGGACCCAAGTACTTGAGTTATCATCTTCTACATCCCAAAGTGTGCACTAGCAAGAGTCTGGATATGAGATGGAGGCAGGACCTGATTGCCAGCACTCTGGATATGGGATGTAGCTTAAAATCATGACTTAACACACACACACACACACACACACACACGCACACACATATACATATATATATATATAGTGAGAGAGAGAGAGAGAGAGAGATATTTATATATATGTGCATACTTATTTGAGGGAGAGAAAGAGGAGAGAGAGACTTGCTATCTGCTGGTTCACTTCCCCCCCTTACTCCTAAAATGTCCACATTAGCCAGGGCTAAGCTATCTGAGGGCAGGCAGCCAGGAATGCAATGAAATCTCAGACATGTAGAAAAAAAAAAAAGGAAATAATTATTCAAAAGACCATGTGTCTTTCTTTCTGAAAATATTTTTACTGCTTTATTTACAAAACAGGGTAGTATTGTTGCCAGACTAATTAACATCCAAACACTTGGGTTCTGGTCCCAGCATTACCAAATATGTGTGTGAATTTTGAAAGCCATGGAGTCATGGGATTTGTCACAATTTTTTTGCATATAGAAAAATGGATGATGCCTAATATACTTCAGTCATCCATTGGTCTAAGAGTTGAATTATAGTGACTGATGTTCACTAATTCAAAGTTTACTTACAAACCACTATCCTAAAGCTGTTTTGTTTCTCAGAGTAAGACATAACCAAATATACTTAAAAATATCCCACCCTATGTTTAATGAAGTTCCCTACTTCCTGTTGTGTGATACAATGTGTGTTAAGTAGTGAAAGTGCAATTCAGTGGGGGCTTTACTGCTTACTAGTCTCAAAAACTAGTAGAAGATACATTTTTCTTCTTTTTTGCTTTATTTCCCCTGTTCATACTAATTTACTTATTTACTTGTTTCCATTTATTTTTATCAAAAACTACTAATTTTTATACAAATACACACACACAAATGTCTTCCACTCAGATGAAAAAGAGAGGTGAACTTGAAAGGCGGTTCTGTGTATCGGGGTTTTAAGAGCTAAATGCATACACATTGATTCTAATAGTTTAATTCTTTAACATGTGTTATTGATATTCCCAGAAGAATCACTGAAGAAGGCAATTATATAAAGGATAAGTAGATTCTGAAATTAATGGTTTCTTCCCATTTTCTGCATCAATATATCATAGAGGAGAGTAGCCAAGTGTAAAGGCCAGTGTTTAGAATTACTGCCTGGACAAATGAGCTGATTGTTATAGTCCATGTGAAAGAGAAGATGAAAGTTTGTAATTGTTCACTGGTGATTATAATTTACATGGTTTTATCTAATGTCTTTTCTCTTATGGGGAGACTATATTTCAGTTATAAAAGGAGTAATGCACAATATCTAGAATGCATATTCTGTGTTTTTTCTGTTGTTCAAATTTAATCTAAATAAAAAGAAATATTGATTATTTGCTTGGAATACAGTTCTAAATATATGTAAAATATCATTAGCACTCCTCTGTCCCAGATAATAGAACTTAAATATATTTGGGGGACAACTAGGTTTCTATAAAGAATAAGTATCCTACAATTTGTACACCGTGAAGGTACGAAATAAGGAAATTTGTGAGTTGACAGGCATATATGTGTTTGTGGGGAGCAACTGGGAGCAACTGGGACTAGACTAAGTTACTGGAATTAAGACTTATTCTATGCATCTGCTCTCCCACAATATGGCGCTGGGAGAGGAGGAAACAGCTTCTACACAGCTGCCTCCAGCTCAACCAATAAACTGTAGGACCTGCTCCTGATTGGAGGAGAGCAGCGTACTCGGCGTGTGGGTAGCAGAGTTGGGATTGGTGGAAGAGGACTATAAAGGAGGAGAGAGACAACATGCACCAGGAACATCTGAAGGAACACCTGTGCAGCCCCCGAGAGAGCCGGCCGGTGGTGTGCCGCTCCCCCGCGGAAGTGGGGAAAGTGGCAGGGGGAACCGCCCTTCCACGGAGGTGGAAGGGTTGGTAGCCAACCCGGGAAGAACCAGCAGCAAACCCGGGGAGGGCCGAGCAGATGAAAGAACAGCGCAGGGTCCTGTGTCGTTCCTCCACGAAGACGGGGAGCGACATAATGGTGCCGTGACTCGGATAGGAAACCTAGGAGGGAAGAAGCGGGAAGAAGTAGGAAAATACCGGAGAGAGAGACTAGCAAAGAGCCTAGGGAAAAGCCGGACGGAAAAGGTGCCAGAAGAAGCTATCGAAAGCCTAGGCATAGACTCGGATACGGACTCTGGGAAAGAAGTTAGGATTTAAAGTGAAAGCAAGAAGAAACTTAGACTCAGATACGGACTGCAGGTTGAAAGTGAAAGTGAAACCTAGAAGAAACTTAGACTCGGATACGGACTGTGGGGAGAAGCCAGGAGAAATGAGAGAAGAATATTGTTGGAAGAAAACTTAGGGAAACATACCAGGTAGAGAAAAATGTTAGGAAGGATGAAGCCACGGGGGCAGGCCAAGGCGGAGACGTAAGCCAGCTTGGGATTCTTCAAGTCAGCCCAGGGAGCAAAAGGCGAAAATCTGGAACCAGAGGCAGAGACATGGGCCGCCAGGTTGGAATCCGTCAGATTAGCCTGGGGAGCAAAAGACGGGAAGCCAAACCGGGAGGCGCAGACGTGAGCTAGGTTGAATTCGCCAGGTTAGCCCGGTGAACTTGGACTGAATGCCGGTGGCGGAAACGTGAGCTGGGCTGTGTGACTCGTGGAAGCCGCCGCGCGCAGAGAGCGCGCGGGGCACAAACGGGAGAGTGCACAGGGCGTGAGTAGGAAACGTGGGGCTAGCGCGAAGGCCGTGGTGCGGGCGCCGGGAAGCCGCGCAGATGAGAGAAGCACGGGCTGAAGCAGCGCAGAGCCGGGAAGCCGCCGTGGGGGAGGCACCGAGAAGCTGCCTCGGGGCGGGCGCCGGGAAGCCACGGGAAGTTTAGAAGTAAAATGAGAGAAATAGGAATGCTGGCAGATAGAAGTAAAATAGGAGAGATAGGAATGCCCGGAGATAGAGAAATAGAGAAAAATAAGGCCTCCCCACAACACGGCAATGAGAGCTTGGATTCGGTCTTCCTGATTAGTAAGACGATAAGCACCTGTGTGCGGCTGCAGGTCACCGAAGACAGGCACGTTATCAACACCAATAAGTCTCCCCACAATACGACAATGAGAAGGCTTGGATTCGGTTTGCCTGATTGGTAGGGCTTGTAAGCACCTGCAGGCAGTTCTAGCAGAGCAGAGCATGCGCTGCAGGGCACCGAACACAGGCACGCATCAGCGCCTAAAAACCTCCTCACAACATGGCGAAGAGAGGACCCGTATTCGGTTTGCCTGATTGGTAGGGCTTGTAAGCACCTGTGGGCAACTCTAGCAAGCAGAGCAGAGTGTGTGCCGTGGGGCACCGAAGACAGGCGCGTATCAACGCCAAAAATAAAAAGAAATGGGGATCTGTGGGGAGCAACTGGGAGCAACTGGGACTAGACTAAGTTACTGGAATTAAGACTTATTCTATGCATCTGCTCTCCCACAATATGGCGCTGGGAGAGGAGGAAACAGCTTCTACACAGCTGCCTTTCACCAACTTGACAAGCTGCAGGAGCTGCTCCTGATTGGAGGAGAGCAGCGTACTCGGTGTGTGGGTAGCAGAGTTGGGATTGGTGGAAGAGGACTATAAAGGAGGAGAGAGACAACATGCACCGGGAACATCTATCTGAAGGAACACCTGTGCAGCCCCCGAGAGAGCCGGCCGGCAGTGTGCCGCTCCCCCGCGGAAGTGGGGAAAGTGGCAGGGGGAACCGCCCTTCCACGGAGGTGGAAGGTTTGGTAGCCAACCCGGGAAGAACCAGCAGCAAACCCGGGGAGGGCCGAGCAGACAAAAGAACAGCGCAGGGTCCTGTGTCGTTCCTCCACGAAGACGGGGAGCGACATAATGGTGCCGTGACTCGGATAGGAAGCCTAGGCAGGGTTTAGTGTCGTTCCTCCACGAAGAGGGGGAGCGACATGTGTTGATGGTTTTGTGCCCTTTTGAATGCATTTATACATTCCAGTTTTCTGATGATCTCATTTTGTTGTTGCTTTCTTAATGTTATAATGTTCACACAATTTTCATTGTGTAACCTACACATTTCATTCTATGTGAAAAACTCTGAAGAGTAAAATCAACTGGTAAGGTTCGGGAAATGGGCTTAACTACTTTAATTCCTACTGACTTTTTCATAAAGCACAGGTATATGTATCCTGTTTCTGTAAATACTACCCTTTTGTAGAATGTGTTCTTGTAAAGCCAACATTATTGTTATATCACTTTTGTTACTTTGCCAATAATAAATCACCATTATTACATTCATTATAATGTTATGGGGAATGCTTAGATGGTTTGGTGTGAAAGTAAAGCTACTTGAGTTCAAATACAAGCTCTTCCACTTTTTTAGCCATGTTATTTGGCAAATTGTATTGGGAGATGGCACGAGGGTGGAAAATAATTTCATAAAGCAATATAGCTTTTCAAAACCAAATTGCTTAAGCTTCAGAGATGCATCCAACACTAAACTGCATGAAGTGTACGACTGCTGCATGTGATTGGGAAGTAAAAAGGATGCCACTTTTATTGTCATATTTTATTATGTATATATTATATGAATATTTATTCTAGAATTGCTTGTGGTTGCTCTAAGGGTTTCTTCTTTTAACAAGACAGGAATATGTAGCAGGCAGAATGACATGCTGAAAGGTGTTTATGCACTAAGCCATACTTCCTTTTATATATATATATATATATATATATATATATTTTATTTTTGACAGGCAGAGTGGACAGTGAGAGAGAGAGAGAGAAAGGTCTTCCTTTGCTGTTGGTTCACCCTCCAGTGACCGCTGCGGCCGGTGCATAGTGCTGATCCGAAGCCAGGAGCCAGGTGCTTCTCCTGGTCTCCCATGGGGTGCAGGGCCCAAGCAGTTGGGCCATCCTCCACTGCACTCCCAGGCCACAGCAGAGAGCTGGCCTGGAAGAGGGGCAACCGGGGCAGAATCTGGCGCCCCAACCAGGACTAGAACCCAGTGTGCCAGCGTCGCAGGCGGAGGATTAGCCTATTGAGCCATGGCACCAGCCACTTCCTTATATTTTATGTAAAACATTAGCTTTGCAGAAGTATTCAGGATTTAAAAAGCTTAATGCAGTGGCATTTCATGGATTATGAGGTGACATCAGTGTAATCACAAGAAATTAAGTGCAGAAAATCTTCTCTGGCTCTGGTCAGAGTTATGTGTTATAAGACACAGGCATGTAAGCTACAGCAGAAAGCAAAACCATACTCCAATGTACGGATTAATGTACAAGGCCTGAAGAGGATTCCCTAGGAGGCCAGGGCAGAACTGTGATGGCCACAAAATCTGGAACTGGGAACCTGAGTCCTACAATCATGAGAATCTTCACTCTTCTAGCAACTGTATGAGCTTGGAAGTAAATTCCTTTTGGACCCCCCAGACAAGAGCTATGCTGGATGACCCTTGATCTCAGCTGTGTGGCATCCAAAGCACAGAAGTCATCCATACTACTCTGCACACACTTGGAAATGACAATGTATGAAATAGTACATCTCTGCTGTGTTAAGATGCTAAGTTTGTGATAATTTGTTTTAGCAGCCATGGGATATGAATGAAATGTATTATATCAGTTTCTCATCAAGCAAATGTAGTTATCTTAAGAATTTTGGGAGATCTTAAAGATTTTTCCATGTATTTTATTTTTAATTGTTACATTCCTGTAGATATTTATGGAACACAGTGTGATGTTTCCATACATGGACCTATTACATAATAAATAAATCATTGTATTTAGTATATCTATTCCAATAAACATTTATTATTTCTTTCTTATGCAAATATTCAGAAATATGGAAACTTGTCTTGAGTTATTTTGAATTATACTCTACAATATGATTAACTAGAGCTATCCTACTGTGCTGGACAATACCAGAATTATTCCTCCTGTTTCTGCAATTTTCTACCAGCAGAGCAATTTTCCCCAGTCATCTCTTATTCTCTAACCTCCCCAGTCTCTGGAAATGACTAGAGTACTTCAAACTTTATTATATCAGCATTTAAAAGATTTCATATAGAGACAGATCATAAGGTATTTGTTTCTCTGTACCTAGCTTCTCTTATTTGACATAAATCCTCCATCTTTATCCATGTTGCTGCAAGCGATTGGATAAATAGTGCTTTGAAAACAAGTTATCTTCATGGAGAAAAATGGAACTGTACCCCTAACTCTCACCATATAAAAATTAACTCAAAATGGATTGAAGTTTTAAATGTCTCTACTTCTCTCTGTAACTGTCTTTCAAATAAATAATTTAAATCTTTAAAAAAAAGAATTTCCATGTGAACTGAGAATCCCACTACTGGATATACATCCCACATATCCGAGGGAAAGACCATTATTTTGAAATGACATTAACAAAAATAAGGAATCAACCTAAGTATCCATTAATAGATCAATGGATAGAGAAAATTTCACACACAGGTTAGAGGCAGAATATTTGAATATTTTATTTTATTTCCAATCATGCATAATGGAATAACATTGCTTCCCACTTTTTATTACTTATATCATGAGAGTCTATGGGACAGAAATAGCCCATTTTTTCCCTTTTTGTCTCTTTTCTTTTTTGCTGAATCCTGGGCTAGAACCCCATTTGTACCAAGCAACATGGAAGTAACTATGCTGCTGGTCCAGCAAGCTCACTTGGAGTAACAAGGGTACAGAGAATGCTTACAGGACAGTGATGCTGAGACAAGGAGGCACTTCAGATACCACTTGCACGTGTCTAGGACAGAATGCTTAGTGCAAACTAAAGCAGAGGGATTCAGAAGAGAGAAGAGAACCAAGGCTTGTAGAGCAGACATAATTCAGCAAGTGATGACTAGTCAATCATCTTCCATCCTCTCAGTAGAACCAAATACCTGGTCATTTACTTCTAGTCCTGTGTGCCTTCTCAGATAGAGACATCTGCGATATTAGAGATTGCCACTCACTGTTTCCATAATGAGCTCCTCTCAGCAGTGGTTCCCAAATGAGGATAAGATTCTCACTTAGACACTAATATGTCTTTAATTTATCCCTTTTAACACTTACTAATATTTTAACTAGCAGACCTGCCTCAGATTTGAGTTGTCTGTAGTAGCAGCAGCTATAGTTAGAAACCCTTGTCATGTGTGAATATTTGACAAAGAGAATTTCAGATACAAAATCTATAATACTCAAGACATATTACTTACATGGGTGTATTTAAACAGATTATCTGTTTGTAGTCCTGTGTTGGGAAATGTGATTGGGGCAGACCTAGGAGGGTAGAAAGGTGTGTGGAGATATTTTACCAGGGTCCCAAAGGGCTACACTCTCAAATATGAGCAGTCTACCTTCTTTCCTGAAACCTTCATTCTATACATTTTTTGAAAAAACAAACTATTTTTAGTGTTTTAATTCCATTTTCCAATGAACTTCTCTTTTTTTAATACTTATTTATTTAATATTTATTTTAAGGCAGGGTTAGAGAGAGAGAGAGAGAGAGAGAGAGAGAGAGATCTTCCAATTGCTGGTTTACTACCCAAATAGCTGTAATGGCTAGATCCAAAGCCAGGAGCAAGGAACTTCTTCCTGGTCGCCTATGTGGGTGCAGAGACCCAAGCACTTCAGCCATCCTCTGCTGCTTTCCCAGGACACTAGCAGGGTGCTGGACTGGAAGTGGAGCAACGAGGACTTGAACTGGGATGCCGGTGCTGCAGGCAGGGGCTTTCCACATCACGCCACGGAGCTGGCCCCTCAGCACACATTCTACTCAATTCCTGGTCCCCTTCTGGAGTTCTTGTAGGGATCTCATTTAAAACAACTAGTCTATGATTTTGATAGCTTTCAGAACTAAAACCCTGTAGGTTGAGTTAACTGAAAATTTCAACCTTGTTTCAACTAAATGAACAAAAAGTATTACCGATCTGTAGAGATGGAAATAAAACAATTCAGGAGTAAGAAAGGTGCATTTACTATCAGAAATTTAAGAAATGTCTATTTCACTTGCTAATTAGATGAGATCTACAAGATCATTCATATTTTAGAATAGTTCAGATATCCATGCCAATAATCTCTAGTCCAAAATCAAGAGAGATAAAGCACAGAGAAGCTTCAAACTCACTGGATTTTTCTTCCATTTAGCAAGCTACCTAAAATAATGTCTGTTTTCATTTATCAATATTTGCATTTGGATTGCATGGTATTTGAGCGAGGCATTGCGTTTTGACTCATTACCATTTCCTGCAGGTCCTGTGCAACCCTTTAAAACACATGTTTCATTTTTAGGTGCATCACCTTTCCAAATTATCTTATTATTAGAAGTTGAGTGAGTCAGGAAAGAGATTTGAAGATGCTGCCAAACTCAGGTTAATTAGCATCTCTCTTTTTCCCTTTATTTGTTCCCTCCTTTCCTCCAGCCCTCACTTGTATCTCTCTCTCTCTCCATCTCTCTCTGTCTCTCCCTCTATCTCTCTACTCTCCTCCCCTTTTCTAGTACTGTCTCTCAGTGTCTTTAGATTGTCTCTCATCCTTTTGCTCATCTGCTTCTCAAAGAGACAAAAAAAAAGGACAAGGATTCCAAGATAGACACTAAGTCACTAGGATTTAAGGATATAAACCTTATATTCTCTGTATTTTGTTTCTGCAAATGGAGCTGGAAAGTAGACAATACAATTGCACATACACATTCATACACACATATATACATATTAGAAAACTGTTGATATTTAGAGAACTGACTGACTTTCTTTAGTTAAAATACCTTGGTGTGCAGAAAAGTTAAGCTTAGCTTTTAAATTTCCAAAAACTTTTTCTGGTGCCCTTCAACCACTTTGCATATTAAGAACTGGGATATATCAAAAACTGCATGCCATCTTTAAGTAGAATATAAGATGGCTATTAGAAACTCAGGTCTTAGTCCATTTAAGGATTTAATGATGTGTCAGAAACTTAAATTGACTTAAATTTCTAGGAGAAAATACATTGCAGGTAAAATCTGTGAGTAGGTCAGGGCTTTAGTTCGCTCTCTGCTTCTTTGTTACATGAGTAGGAGCCTTGGCCAAGCTCCCTTCTGGTCCCCTCATCTTTCTTCTCAACCTTGCTTTACTCTGTGTTGAGCCTGCTAAACTCTCTCCTTGCTTAGCTGATTTTCTCACTTAAATATGTTCAGTGGTTTCCCATCTCCAAATCATGTCTTGTAGTTCCGTTGAGTGACAAATTGATGGCTAATCCATCTTCTATTTACAAGTACAACTTTAGGGAAAGGATCGAACTCTTGAAGCCTCTGTTTTTCTGGGTGATTTTGCCTATAGAAAAAGTCACTGGCAAACTAGTTCCACTCCATGCTTCCCTTCCTCAAAAACTGCAGGTATATATAAGTAACTGTTGCTACTCTATGTTCTTCGATACTCCCTTTATCATGCACATATGTGTGAATGCATATACATCATAAGTACATTATATGTAACATGTACATAAAAATAATGTATGTACATTCTTCTACACTCCTTTATTTTCTATCATTGAGATTTGCATACCTTTCAAATGTTGGGGTATTCCTCCCTTTTCACAAGCCCTCTGAACATCTCTTCTAACATTATTTGAAACACATTCTATATTGCTTTGTTCCAGAACATGAATAATCTTTACAAAATAAAATCTTCTTAAAAATAATAAAGAATCCTAGAATAGCTAAATGTAACCATTTTGTAATAATTATCACTAGGTTACTATAGAAATAATAACATTCTTGAGAGTATATTTATTTGTGATTTGAATATTTTATTAGTTACATTTAACAAGGGGATATTTGGAAAGTCAAAAATAATCTGTATTATGAAAAATTTAAGTTTTTTAAACTCAACAATCTATTCTTTGGCCAGATCAATGTGTCCCAAATCAGTAAATTACTTTGGCAAATCCATGAGCAACATGAAAGACCTGCCTGCAGAAGCATTAAGATAGTAACACGTTGTCACTTTGTGATAGTTATTAAAGAAAAGCAGTCAACTCAAGTATGTGGTGGCAGATTTCATGTTCCCAGCACTTAAAAATAAAATGAGAATGGGATTTGAATAATAGAATAGAGGCTCTCAAATAAGAAAACTCCCATTGGTCTCTATTCCTCAATATTATACAGAGTAAAAGTAGGGATTTGGGAGTTGTAGCAGCACAAATCTTACCTAATTCCCTGTGAAGCTGGGAACCTTGGTCTCAGAGATTAGATAAAGCTGAATAGATCATCTCAGTACAGAGCTATGGCATGCATATTGCTAAGTTCCTGTCTTTTTAACTTATTAATTATAAAAAGAACATACTTCATGTATTGCAGAGAAAAAATTCTAATTAATATAACTATACTTTAGTACTTTTCCTCTTTTAGTGAATTCTAGTGCATTACTTTCCTTATAATTGACATGAATGGAGCAAATTTTGTAAGTACTTACACTGAACTCTCCTCTCTACATGTACAAGTTTTTGCTTGAAAAGACCATATAACTTTGTGAGTACATGAAGAAAATCAGGATTTCGAATCAATAAGGTTCACGAAGATTTTAAGCAAATTGAAACCAGGAGTTTTTACTTGTGCACTATTTCTATTCTATTAATTGACCTATCACCAAAACAGTTATCTGTTGATTTGAATAGGAATGAATTTAATTATATAGTTCACATTTTCAATTAAAAAATAACAAAATATCTAGATACTAAACCCAGCCGAACATTTTTCAAGAGTAAAAGATTTTTAAAAGACTTGGAAATAGGGCTATTTCTTAGCAAATTATTAAGATGAGCAGACATGATAGTAAAGTGAGAAGAATAATTTATTTTAATTCATGTATTTCATGAATCTTAGATACCCACCAAATGGAGACATATACTGACATGTCATAAATGACTTGAAGTGATAAGATATTTTTCCTCATAAGCAAAGATGCACATACACATATGCATACACATATGGATATATGTGCAAATTTACATACATGGCACACATGTATGTGCTGCTTCCTCAGCATTCAAATTCCTAAGAACATTAAGTTCCTAAAAGTCAATCAGCTGGCTAGTGCTCCAAAGATAGATCATCATCTTTACTTTTAAAGTAATGCTAAAACATTCATAGAAATATTATAAAGCAATAATTGTATTAAAAGCTTTATTGTACAAAATTTCAAGTTCATAAATAGATATGTTAATTTTATGATGCGTCTTCATTGTGGAGGCATTAAGCTATTCATTGGAAGATGCCCATTGACTATCATTTGTTTTGTCCTTGAAAACTTTTGCGACTTTCGGTAGATTTTATTAATAGTTTGGGGGAAATACTGATCACAAGTAATAACGATGGCTCCAAATCAATTTACAAAAAAACTATGATTGTTTAAAGAACAGTAATATCCATACAAAAAAGTGTGCAGCATAATGCACTTCAATATTTTTGCTTAATTATTAAACCCATAGTTTTCTTTATTTTAGAGGGATAGAGGAAGAGATTTAAAATCTGTTTTGATATTTTCTATCACTCTTTCATTCAATAAAGAACTTAGAATAGTGAACATTATTCACCTATAGAAACATCTAAAAGTCATTTATTTCAAATTAAATTAAAATACATAGGGAATTGATCTACTTCCTTTCACCTAATTTTTTTTTTTTTTGACAGGCAGAGTGGATAGTGAGAGACAGAGACGGAGAGAAAGGTCTCCCTTTGCCATTGGTTCACCCTCCAATGGCTGCCGCGGCCGGCGCACCGCGCTGATAAAATGGCAGGAGCCAGGTACTTCTCCTGGTCTCCCATGGGGTGCAGGGCCCAAGCACTTGGGCCATCTTCCACTGCACTCCCTGGCCACAGCAGAGAGCTGGCCTGGAAGGGGGCAACCGGGACAGAATCTGGCACCCCGACTGGGACTAGAACTCTGTGTGCCGGCACCGCAAGGTGGAGGATTAGCCTAGTGAGCCACGACGCCGGCCTTCAGCTAATTTTTAAGGTGAGACTTTGGTCTCACAACCATCTCTGTATTTGAAAGTCATTCAAAGTACTTTGGGAAAACCCACATCGTTCATAAGTAACTATTAGTGAATTTATGTCTTTGTGATGAATGATTAATTTACATCAAGAATATTCTGACCTTTAGCTACTGATACTCCCAGAAAATGGCTGATATTTCAGTTGCTTTAAAATGATGTCCAACATGATACCTGTTACTTCTATATATGTCTCTTAATCTTCTGATAGATATCCTGTCCATAAAATTGATTGTTTCCATGAGTTATACTACATATAAACCTGAAAATTCAGGTATCTGTCAAAAGCATCAGCTTGGGATTACTCCCCTTTGATGCTGGACAAAATAATAATTCTTTATCTGATAAATCTTCTTTTCTTTCCTTTTCTTTTCTTTTTCTTTTTCTTTTCTTTTTCTTTTTCTTTTTCTTTTTCTTTCTTTCTTTTTTTTTTTTTTTTTGACAGGCAGAGTGGACAGTGAGAGAGAGAGACAGAGAGAAAGGTCTTCCTTTTGCCGTTGGTTCACCCTCCAATGGCTGCCACGGCCTGCGCGCTGCGGCCGGCGCACCGCGCTGATCCGAAGGCAGGAGCCAGGTGCTTCTCCTGGTCTCCCATGGGGTGCAGGGCCCAAGCACTTGGGCCATCCTCCACTGCACTCCCTGGCCACAGCAGAGAGCTGGCCTGGAAGAGGGGCAACAGGGACAGAATCTGGCATGCCGATTGGGACTAGAACCCGGTGTGCTGGTGCCGCTAGGTGGAGGATTAGCCTAGTGAGCCGCGGCGCAGGCCATAATCTGCTTTTCTAAGAGTTACACTTTTTATGATATAATGAAGCCATACAATGAACGCTTCTTTTGAAACTTTAACACAGGGCTTGCTTTTGTGGCACAGTGGGTTAAACTGCTGCACTCAGTCTTACAGTGCCAGTTCAAGTCATGGGCCAGCTCTGTTTCCCTTCTCAACTGCCTGCTATTGTGTCTGGGAAAGCAGCAGAGGTTTCCCAGGATGCTGACTCAGCCTGGCCCAGCCCCAGCCACTGCAGCCATCTGGAGAGTGAACGGGAGGATCAAGATCTCTGTCTTTGCCCCGCTTTTTGTCACTCCTTTAAATATTGTTTTTTTTTTTTTTTATCTTAAAATAATTTAACACACGATAGAATTTAACATACTTACTTATTGGAAATATTCTAAGGTGGCATTATTTTGCTCTCCGGGTTCTAGTCCCAGTCGGGGCGCCAGATTCTGTCCCGGTTGCCCCTCTTCCAGGCCAGCTCTCTGCTGTGGCCAGGGAGTGCAGTGGAGGATGGCCCAGGTGCTTGGGCCCTGCACCCCATAGGAGACCAGGAAAAGCACCTGGCTCCTGGCTCCTGCCATCGGATCAGCGCGGTGCGCCGGTCGCAGCGTGCTGGCCGCGGCGGCCATTGGAGGGTGAACCAACGGCAAAGGAAGACCTTTCTCTCTGTCTCTCTCTCTCACTGTCCACTCTGCCGGAAAAAAAAAAAAAAAAAAAAAAAAAAAAAAAAAAAAAAAAAAAAAAAACTGAACCCTGCTTGGTAAGAGAAAAACAGAAAATAGAGAAATGTGTGCCACAATAATCACTATGGTATATTATACATTGTATTAATCTCACTGATTTTATTATTTATTATTACAAATTATAGTGCAAACTGCTGTGTCACTGTAAATTAAATGGAACAAAATTGGGAAAATATGGAATCCCTGAGGTCAGATTTATCAGATAAGAATTATTTTCTACTAAATTTCAATGGCAAATTGGTCAACTGTCTTAGTTCCTTCAGTTTTGTCTAAATGAAAAGATGTAAAAGTGTCTTCCAGCATTTACAGATAGACAGCTCCCCCACAGGGCTCACTCACAGGTGCCCACACAGAGTTGGCCAATCATCACCACCACTAGTTGCTCCTCAACCTCTGACCCAGGTTCAATGGGACTCAGGTAATGCAGTGTTAACAGAGAAGTTTCACTGTTCCATAAAATATAGAGATAGAAAGAAAAACCTAAAGAAGGAAACACAAAATTAGCAATTTTTCTAAAGAATGACATACTTCCTCCCTGACAGAGTAGTCATTGTGCTTAAATAAATACAGTCCCACTTAAAGGTAGCTTCTGAAAAAATATGAAGTGGAAATATTCTTCAGCCAGTGTTCTGAGTTTTAGACTATTAGTGTTGCATGCTTACTCTCTCTGGGACTGCAGAGACTGTTTCAGGGACATGTGTCCCTCAACATGGGGAGGAACCTGTGGATAGATGTCTGCAAGGACTTCTGATCTGGGATTTGTTTTTAAAGATTTATTTATTTATTTGAAAGTCAGAGTTACACAGACAGAGAAGGAGAGGAAGAGAGAGAGAGAGAGAGAGAGAGAGGCCTTCCCTCTGATGGTTCACTTCCCAACTGGCCGCAATGGCCGGAGCCATGCTGACCCGAAGCCAGGAGCCAGGAGCTTCTTCCAGTTCTCCCATGTGTGTTCAGGGGCCCAAGGAGTTGGGCCATCTTCCACTGCTTTCCCAGGCCATAGCAGTGAGCTAGATCAGAAGTGGAGCAGCCGGAACCTGAACTGGCACCCATATGGGATGCTGGCACTGCAGGCAGTGGCTTTACCTGCTATGCCACAGCACAGGCCACAGGATCTGGGATTTTTAAAACTAGAGAACATATTGGAAGCTTTGAGCTAAAAAGGTATCAAGATATTCTAGAAAAATGTGTTTAAAAGTAAGGAAAACACTTAGGGTGTCTCTTTGTTTTGCAGAGGAAAATAGAGCTGATGTTCATGGGTCCAATGGAAGGAACAGAGGGATCAAATAAGCTCGGATTAGGCATGGACGGATTGAAATTTCTATGTGGTTAATGTGAAAGCAAATCAATGTACAGCACGGAAAAATGTAAGAATGTTCCTCTTCCACTGAAAGAAGAATAAAAATTGGGAGTGTACTGATGTTTAGTATCATTCTGCGAATTCCCATTATACCGCCAATATGAAAGAGATATGTGCTACCAGAAGAATAAATGCAACTAGAACAAAGCAGAAGGGAATACCTTCTCACACAGAAGTTATCATCTAATATCTTTTCTTTTCTTTTTTTTAACTTTTACTTAGTAAATATAAATTTCCAAAGTACAGCTTATGGATTACAATGGCTTTTTCTCTCCCATAACTTCCCTCCCACCCACACCCCTCCCATCTCCTGCTCCCTCTCCCATTCAAGATTCATTTTCAATTATCTTTATATACAAAGATTTCATCAGTTTGCACCTACACAGAACATAAAGTGTAAAATACTGTTTCAGTACTAGTTATAGCATTAATTCACATTGAACAACACATTAAGGTCAGAGATCCTAAATGAGGAGTAAGTGCACAGTGACTCCTGTTGTTGACTTAACAAATTGACACTCTTGTTTATGGTGTCAGTAATCTCCCTAGGCTTTAGTCAAGGCTATGGAAGCCTTTTGAGTTCGCAGACTTCAATCTTATTTCAACAAGGTCATAGTCAAAGTGGAAGCTCTCTCCTCCCTTCAGAGAAAGGTACCTCTTACTTTGATGGCCCATTCTTTCTACTGGGATCTCACTCACAGAGATCTTTCATTTAGGTTTTAGGTTTTTGTTTTTTTTTTTGCCAGAGTGTCTTGGCTTTCCATGCCTGTAATACTCTCATGGGCTCTTCAGCCAGATCCGAATGCCTTAAGGGCTGTTTCTGAGGCCAGAGTGCTGTTTATGACATCTGCCATTCTATGAGTCTGCTGTGTATCCTGCTTCCCATCTAATATCTTTTCTTTCCAAACCAGACACTAGAATCCCGAAGAGAGAAAAAAGTGGTGTCATGGGAACCTTTACGTAATAATAAAAGGATCCAAATATCTGTACAACGGGAGCAACAGGATCCACCAACAGAGTCTAACAGGAAGAAACTCCATCAGGGGCCAGCACTGTGGAGGAGCAGGTAATGCTGCCGTCTGCAGTGCCGCATTCCATGTGGGCACCAGTTTGAGTCCCAGTTGCTCTACTTCCTATCCAGCTCTCTGCTGTGGCTTGGAAAGTAGTTAGAAGATGGCCCAAGTCCTTGGGCTCCTGCCCCACATGGAAGACCTGGAAGAAGCCCCTGGCTCCTGGCTTCAGATCGGCCTAGTTTCGGCTGTTGCTGCCAATTGGGGAGTGAACCAGTGAATGGAAGACTCTCTCTCTCTCTCTCTCTCTGCCTCTCCTTCTTTCTCTGTGTAACTCTTTCAAATAAATAAATGAATCTTTAAAAATAAAAAGAAAGAAACTCCAACTAACAACACTAGAACACACATTTTGTTTTCAAGCAGTCACAGAATGTGCGAAATAATATCATGAATCAAAAACAAAGACAACCTCAATACTTTGAATTAATTAAAATAATACAGATTCCATTCTCTGGCAATAATGCGATTAAACTAGAAAAAGAGGAGAAAGGCAAGACCACAATGTTCAAATATTTGGAGATTTAGCCACATACTTAAATAACCTACAAGTAAATTGGAAGCCTTTAGGAAAATAAAAGAGGAAACATCAAAGTGTGTATGATGCTGTTAAAGTAGTGCTGAGAGAAAAAAATTATACCATAACACCACACACTTATATTAACAAGGGAAAGACTAAAGTTCTCATTTTAAGAAATCAGAAAAATAACAGGAACACCCCAAAAACAGAAGGAATGAAGCTACATATATAAGAGCAGAAATCAATGATATACAAAACAGAAAATGGACAAAAATCTATTAAACAAAATGCATGTTCGTTAAACTAATAAATAAAAATTGATATAATCAAGACTGCAAGAGACAAAAGAGAAAAAGACCCACATTATTAATGTGAAGGATGTAATAAGGATATCCATAAGATCTTGTAATAATAATTAGGCCGGCGTCGTGGCTCATCAGGCTAATCCTCCGCCTTGTGGCGCCGGCCACCTGGTTCTAGTCCCGGTCAGGGCGCCGGATTCTGTCCCGGTTGCCCCTCTTCCAGGCCAGCTCTCTGCTGTGGCCAGGAAGTGCATGGAGGATGGCCCAAGTGCTTGGGCCCTGCACCCCATGGGAGACCAGGATAAGTACCTGGCTCTTGCCATTGGATTGGCGCGGTGCGCTGGCCGCAGCGTGCCAGCCGTGGCAGCCATTGGAGGGTGAACCAATGGCAAAGGAAGACCTTTCTCTCTCTCTCTCTCTCTCTCACTGTCCACTCTGCCTGTCCAAAAAAAAAAAAAAAAAAAAAAAAAAAAAAAAAAAGATCTTGTAATAATAATTAAAAGTACACTAGGGGTTACTATGAACGAATTTTTGTTCATAAATTTAACATTTTGGAACAAATAGATCAATTTTATAAATTTCACATGCTACAAAAGCTAAACTACAATGTCGTTATCTTAATAGTCCTTTGACAAAGGTGGACTAGCAATTTAAAGTCTCTCAACAAGAAATCTCTATACTCAGATGCTTTCACTTCCAAATCCATTTAAGACTTAAGATTAAAAATGCCCATTCCTCACAACCTCTTACAGAAAGCAGAAGGGGAAGGAAGGCTCTTCAATTCTGTTTTTACACCTAGTGCAGCCCTAGTTAGATGAAAGACCTGCATGAAAAAGCAGACTGTACACGACTACTTCTAATGATCTTAGTGGCAAAAAGTCTTTAAAAAACCAGCAAATTAAATGATTGCATAGAAAAATTAATATTATTATACAGCATGACCAAATGAGATGTATTCCAGATGTACCAGACAGATACAATATTTTAAAGTCACTTTATTAATCCCTATAGCAACAGAATAAAGGAAAAATGTTATAATTACTGAAGCAGAAAAATCATTTGACAAAATGTGAGGGATGTTTAAAAAGCTCTTGAACAATACTTCCGAGAAAGAACTGTGTGTAGAGCTCAAATCTTTTTTGCACCAAAATAAAACTCTGTTTCTTTCAATTATTCACAATGCTTTGGAAATATCCTTATAGAGCACACATTCCTTAAAAAATCTCTCAAAATGTTTTGAATTAAAGTGAAGTACTTTCACTTCTTAAAGTGCATCAAAAAACTTCTACAGTTCACAGCATAGTTAATGTAGAAAGTGTGGCGATTTTCCTCACCAAGATCGTTGACAAGGAAAGGATGTGTGCCTTCAGAACTCTAGTCATTCTTACTCAACCCAGTAAGAAATCTCGATACAGCAAAAAGGGGGAAAAATAGCATAAAACTGGAAAGAAAAAAAAATTTGAATCTCCGTCTTAAGACTAGGTAAATATCTGAATAGAAAACCCCAAGAAATCTATAGAAATATCCCCATAAAATATTCCCAGGATGTCAGAGTAAAATGCAAACAGCAACCATATTTTTCATACTTTTAAAAAGGTTCGTGGAAACATGGAAATAAAAGATGTTTATTAAAATGTAAAAATTTTTTGAAGTCCAAGCATAGTTTTTTCATAATGGGTATTTTCTATGAGTTTTATGATTTCTAATATTTTGAAAATGGGCTTAAATATAGCATTAAAAACACAAAACTATGTAAAATTCCCCCCAAAACAATTACTTACAAACTTAATAGACTATCTAGTCTATATGTCTTAAAATTATCATATTTTGATAAAAATAACCACACATTAGCATTAAATCAGGAAAGAAATACTATACTCATGGATTGGAAAAACTCAATATAGAAAGCTTATCCATCTCCCAAGTTAATCTATAAACTTAATGCAATCTCGATCAGAATATGAAAAATTTTTTAAAGATTTAGTTATTTGAAAGTCAAAGATATATATAGAGAGAGATGGAAAGACACACAGAGAGATTTTTCATTCTCTGGTTACACTCACTAAATGGCAACAATGACCAGTGCTGGGGCCAGGTTGAAACCAGGAGCCAAGAACTTCTCCTAGGTCCCCGGTGTGAGTGAGAGCAGCCCAAACACTTGGGCCATTTTCTGCTGATTCCTCAAGCCATTAGTAGGGAGCTGGATCAGAAATAGAGCACTGGGTACACAAACTGGTGCCCATACGGGATGCCAACATCACAGACAGTTGCTTTACTCACTACCCACAAAGCTAGCCCCCAAATATACTTGAAGAGCTATCCAAACTATTATAAAGTATATATGGAAAAACAGAGAACTCATATAGTGAAAACAATTTGGGAATGTAAAAGATGGAATGGGAGGAATCACTCTATTAAATACGAAGGCTTAATTTTTAACCATAATTACCAATGTAGAGTGGTGTTGGGAAGGGATTGGCACAAACATCAATAGAACAGAATGGAGAACTCAGAAACAGAACCACAAAATTATGTCCCTTGACTTTTGACAAAAGTGTGTAAGCAACCATATGAAGGAAGGACAGACATCTTCAAATGGTGCTAGGTAAAATGAACATCCAAAGGCAAAATTATGAATTTTCTTATCTTATCCATAAATTCTCCTATCTTATGCGTAAATGAACAAAAATATGTCATCAACTTTAATATAAAACTATAGAACTTTAAGTAATTAAGACTCATCAAAGATATTATAGACTTGATAACAAAGTCAGAATCTATAAATAAAAAATTAATATATTTGACCTCAACAAAATTAAAAGATTTTGGTCTGCAAAAGACCCCATTAATGATACGCAAGCCAAAACTGGATAAAACAATTGCAAACCACACGTCTTATAGAGGACTAGTAACTAGTATAATTATATTAAAGTACTCTCAAAACCCAATAGTCAAAAAAGACATAATCAGGGATATTTGGCACAGCAGTACAGACACCAGATGGGATGCCTTCATCCCATATTGGTACATGGCTTCAAGTCCTGGATCCACTTCCAGTGGTTATCCTGGGACTCAGCTGGTGATGGCTCATATACTTGGGACCTACCTCCCAGGTGGGAGATCTGGCTATTGTGGAAATCTGAAGAGTGAAGCAATACTTCTCTCTCTCTCTCTCTATCTCTCTCTCTCAGTTCTTCAAGTAAATAAACAAATGAAATTTTAAGAAATAATAAATATGTACTGAAATTTAAAGATAGACAATTATATGGAGAAACATTTTGCCTAAGGTAATATAGAAATAGAAAATAAGTACAGGAAAAGATCCATAATAATTTTTAATTAAGGGAAATGCAAATTAATATGGATTTTATACATTACTACACACCTATAGCAATGGGTAAAATACAATTTATAATTTAATAATGACAATACTAAATGCTTGTAAGGTGTCGCTCCCCCTCTTCACGGAGGAACGACACAGGACCCTGCGCTGTTCTTTTGTCTGCTCGGCCCTCCCCGGGTTTGCTGCTGGTTCTTCCCGGGTTGGCTACCGTCCCTTCCACCTCTGTGGAAGGGCGGTTCCCCCTAGCCACTTTCCCCACTTCCGCGGGGGAGTGGCACACCGCCGGCTGGCTCTCTGGGGGCTGCTCAGATGTTCCTCAGGTGTTCCTGGTGCATGTTGTCTCTCTCCTCCTTTATAGTCCTCTTCCACCAATCCCAACTCTGCTACCCACATGCCGAGTACGCTGCTCTCCTCCAATCAGGAGCAGCTCCTGCAGCTTGTCAAGTTGGTGAGAGGCAGCTGTGTAGAAGCTGTTTACTCCTCTCCCAGCGCCATATTGTGGGAGAGCAGATGCATAGAATAAGTCTTAATTCCAGTAACTTAGTCTAGTCTGAGTTGCTCCCCACAGTAAGGATGCAATGTTACTGAATCAGCTATACATTACTAATGTGAAAAGAAAACAGTACAGCCACTCAAAACTGCTTAACAGTATCTTATGGAGCTAGATATGCAGTTACAATTGCAACTCAGTGACTGAACTGGACATTAATCTCTCAGAGAAAATAAAACATGCAAGAATATTTCAAGATGTCCACACAAATGTGCATGATCTCTTTATCCTATTTTTCTATGAATTCTCTGAAGTGACCTCATATGCGCACATTTTCACAAATGCTCAGGAGAGCTTCATCTGTGTCTGCAAATTCTAGAGGGGTCCCAATGTCCTTCAACTGTTGACCAACTTTTTTTTGATTCCAAATAGGAATAAAAAGAGACAATAAATTTCAAAGTATCCAAATTACTTTGCAAGAAATAAAATGGAAAAAAAATGATTGATGTACTAAGTGATTTGGATGGATCTAAAGCAAACTATGCTAATGAATAAAAACAAGCATCAGGGAGTTACGAACTGTGTGACACAGTTGATCAAATATGGGGGTTGATGTAGGCAGGCAGGGAGGATATCTGTATTTATAAAATGGTACTCAGAGAATTTGTGAAAATATGGAATCAAAAGGTAAGGTTTTTGGCACAAAACTTTTTGAAATTCATGAACTATTTTTTCATATTATGTATTTTCTATAAATTTTTGAAGACTTACTGTATAATACAGAGTGGGAAATAAAAGCAAATTGTATATATATATATATAATTGATACAACCACATAAAATTATAAAACAGTTAAGTAAAAATACGTTGTTTTTGGATGTGTACATATGTGGTAAATGTAGTTAAATAAAATAGGGAGCAGTTAAATAAAAAAGGTAAATGCAACTTTACTTTTGTCCAGAGAAAATCTAGGGAGTAAGGATCAGCAGACCCAGACTGAGGAGAATCCTATGAAATTGGCTTTGTGTTATGATTTCATTTACTTATTTATCTAAAAATTTAAAAACCATACAAAATTATGCATATTTATCAAGATGATCTGAAGTTTTGCTACATGTGGATTTAATATAATGTCCAATTAAGATAAACATCTTGATGTTTTTGAAGCTTGTGACATTTCTTTAAACTGAAGACATTAAAAGTTGACTTTCTAGGTTTTTTGAAAGAAACATATAGCAAATTAACATCATCTTCAGGCTACTGTCAATAGAATAAAGAACTCCTTATTCTTAGCTAGCTATCAATCACTATCCCAGTCCCTCCTGCCCCACTTCCCTCCCAAGCTTCTGGTAATCATCATTATATTTTAACTTATATCAGTTCACCATTTTTTCAGACTCCCATAAGAATTAGATCACATATTTTTCTTCATATTCTTGACCTTTTTCACTTAACATAATTATCCCCATTTCTAGCCATGTCGTTGCAAATGACTTCAGTATGCTTCAGTAGTGGTCCATTCTGTGTATGTACCACATTTTCTTTATCTTCCCACGAGTTGATGGACAGTTAGATGGTTTATACTGCCTGATTATTGTGAGTAATGCCATAATAGGCATGAGTGTGCAGATAGATATCTCTGACAGAGGGATGTCATTTCCTTGCATATATACCCAGGAATAGGGTTGCAGCGTCATCTGGTAGTTCTATTTTTAGCTTTTGAGGATGCTCCAAACTGTTTTTCACAGTGGTTGTTTTATGCTTTTAAGGTATTTCATGAGTACCAGAGTATTTGTACATGTTCATATCTTCATATATATTCTTTATATGAATTCATGAAAAAGTCAAATGTTTTTGATAAAAGAGTGTTAGGTAAAATGAAATAAATGGAGAAGGAGAAAAGTAAGATTAAGTAATAAATACTGAAATAAGAGTGTAATACTAAATGAAGGTAACAGATAAATTATAAAAACTGTCAAGTTCTCAGTAGGTAGATCTCAAATCAAAGGGAAAAGGTAATTATCAGGAGTACATTCCAAAAAATGACAGAAATGTTTTTTCATTTTTACATTTCAAAGAAGTGTCAAGTCTTACTAAGACAATTGCACTCCTATTACTAGAATCTCTTGTAAAAGGCTTGTCACTGTCCAAATCACAAACAATCCTCCTCTGTGTTATAGTTCCCACCCTTCCCTGTTTATTGCTTTGTCAGAGCAGTTGCTATGCTCTCTCATAAACTGTACATATTTCTCTGCCACTGACTTGTGTGTCCATTAACATCAAGTAAATCGTTCTGTACTACAGAAACATAATAAGTATTTATTAAGTGAACAAATAAATGCATCAATAAATAACAAGGAAAATTATAACTTTTTTTCAGAAAATTAAGACAATACATTAATTGAAATAATTAGGCTATAATTTAAAATATTTAATATGCTATTTTTCTATTTTCCTCAGGACAAAAACAATGATTATGCCTCAAAGATATGTCTCCAATTATTCAGTGACCAAGTAAAATAAAATTGTGTATTTTTATATATATGTGGACTGTATCTGAATAGTTTTTGAAATATTTTGTGAAAGCTTTTATGCCACTGGAGGTCTCTTCATAATCTATGCAGTTTCAAAATATACTATCTTGCTTAAGGCACAATAGTATGCCCTGATATGCACTTGCTTTGAATCAACTGGATGCCCCTAAATATTTAATTTGCAAGGCTGTCAGGAGGCATTACAGTTGTATGAAAGACTAAAGCTTTCATTCATTTTTATATAAAGCAAGATTATAGAAAGAAAAATGATGTGAAAGGTCCCAATAGGCTTTTGACAGACTGGAAGCAACAGGCTTCATTTGCAGCTAATGTGTGAGTAGATGTGAAACCAAAGTAAGGATGCAAGCAACGATACAGAAAACTGCACAGATGGGGCAAACAGGTGGCGCGGCCACAGCCGGAGCTGATGATGGATGGAATGCTGATGAGAGCAAAGCGTAACCAGATTCCATAAAATCAGATGTGCTTTAGCACATGCTGCTAAATTTTAAAAGACAAAATCAAAACCCATCTGGGGCACTTAACTATTGCCATAGGAAAGTCATCAGTGTTTGAAAACAATGCAATGTCTCTGTCTTATTCAACAAGAAATTTCATAATAGCCACCCAGGTTGGACTCATTATTTCTAAAAAATTTATTGTGGATTTTGAATGGAAAATGAATTGTATTTGGTACTATTTACCTGTTTTGAACTAGAGAAATTAAATTTTACAGAGCAAAATACTTCCAAATGTAAAATAAAGGGAAAAATATTAGGAAGTATGGCCACGTTTAACTAAATTGGTAATACCAATTGGTATGTCACCAAAATCGATTAAATCTTCTAGTCAGAATTTAACACCTCAATATGGAAATGTGTCAAAGACACAATACACAAAACAATTAAGCTTCCATATACTGTTTCTTGAGATACAAAGAGAAAATTAAACACAATTGTCCTTTTTATCTTACCTTGAAATACTTTTTTCTACAAAAGAATTTAAATTGAGCTATCTTAACTAGCTTGCATATCAAAACATTTCTCAAACCCCAGATGAAAACATCAGTTTTAAAAATTGATTTTAGCTCATATAATTTAATTTTAGCTTAGGCACTCCTTAATATTAGTATACCATACGTATCAGTTCTGGAAATCACTAAGGATCTTGTTCAAGGATTTAATGGGCAGTAATTAGTATGACACTTACTTAGACAAGGATTTTACTTATTTTACCCTGTGGTGTTCTCAGTGAAACAAACTATTATGTATTTATAACGTTCTAGTTCAATTTAGTGTGCTACATAATATGAATCTGGCCTACAATTAAAATAGTGGTATCAATAAACTATAAATGCTTTGTATTTCGGAATGCTAGAGCCATAAAATACCATTCAGAACATTTATTTATTAACATGATATAAAGCACAGTCTTCCTTCAGGTTTAGTGCTCAGACTACATGTTGACTTATATGTCAGAAGATTAAAAAAAAACTAAAGTGGATATAAGAAAATCATTCTTTAGGAAATGTATAGGCGGTTTAAATACTTTACAAACTCAGTGTAAAGATTAATAGCATATGTACTATGAAAAGTAAGGTGCCTGGGTGATTGTAAAATGTGAATCAGGTGGTGGGGACAAAATAGGAAAGAATATGAAAGGCTCAGAGATAAAGGAATGTTGGAGAATTTACTTCCACATCCCCCAGACAGGACTTGTATCAAGTTAGGTATTCTTTCATGCAGTGTTTGAATACATGATTGGATTGAGTGCACGGTTGAAATCTAACACAATAAAAATACACTAAATAT
This sequence comes from Oryctolagus cuniculus, assembly GCF_051225735.1. Lineage (NCBI taxonomy): Eukaryota > Metazoa > Chordata > Mammalia > Lagomorpha > Leporidae > Oryctolagus > Oryctolagus cuniculus. The sequence goes on along the minus strand of NC_142876.1, from coordinate 14,068,574 downwards.
TTCCCAGTGAATGGCTGAAGTACTGCTTGTACATATAATGTTTTCTTTGAATAACAAAAGTAATAACCAATTCTTGTTGACTATATCAGGCAGTTCCACAATACTTGGCTAAGACATGAAACAAAACGAACAAGTTCTTGTCCTGATAGAGAACACACCTAGAAGGGATGCAACAGCAACAAACCAAACAAATACAAACTGTAATACATAAAGCAGGCTGGCGCCGCAGCTCACTAGGCTAATCCTCCGCCTGTGGCGCCAGCACCCCGGGGTTCTAGTCCTGGTCGGGGCGCCGGCTCCTGTCCTGGTTGCCCCACTTTCAGGCCAGCTCTCTGCTGTGGCCCGGGAACGCAGTGGAGGATGGCCCAAGTGCTTGGGCCCTGCACCAGCATGGGGGACCAGGAGAAGCACCTGGCTCTTGGCTTCGGATCAGCGCAGTGCGCCGGCTGTAGTGGCCTTTAAAGGGTGAACCAATAGCAAAGGAAGACCTTTCTCTCTGTCTCTCTCTCTCTCTCTCTCTCTGTCTCACTATCCACTCTGCCTGTCAAAAAAAAGACATAAAGCAGTGACAGGAGTACTATTTTAAGTGGAACGTTCAAATCCAGACTCTTTTAGAATGCAAGAGTTGTTTAGCAGACTGAATGGACTGAGGAGTAAGCCAAGCGGACAACTAGGAAAGAACTGAAAGGGCCAAGCAGGTATTACGTGGTGTGGTCGAGGAAGGTTAGGATGGAGTGTGTAGATATGCAGAGTAAACAGAAAAATGAAGGATAATAAATAAAATCAGATTCTTGATTACACAGCAACTGGCATATTTAAAAGCTAAACTTTTTCCAAGAGAACCTCACTCATTCCAGGAAATCTCTGTATTTCCAGGCTTTTTCCTCTCAGCAGGTACATGGTTGGGGCTGAGAGCACCTGTGTCCATATGAAGAAAAGAGATACTCACAGTATCACTTGTGTAACTTTTGAAATGACCCAGCTGTCAGTCCCGTGCATCTCCGTGTGAGATTCTTCTCCCTTCATCTATGGCAAATGGCAAGCTTCAAGGTGACAGAGTGTCTTCCTGACTCCTTCCTCAAAACACCAATACAATTAACTAAAATTTGAACTGTGTAAGCTTCTTGATTTGAGAAAAATCAAACAACTAGCTTCAAAGTTAGTATGTGTATGATTTTATGAGTAGAATATCACAGAATGAAAAGTCTGTAAATCATAGAAGTAACAGAACTACTTGTTGTTTACTGATTTTTCATGTTTAAATAACTGTAATCATCATATGATTCTCTGTGTTTCTGACTTGCTCAATGTAGTACTTGATAGCTATTAGAATTCAGTGTTTTAAAAAGCACTCTTTAAAGCATTGTAGCTATGTGCACGCTTTGTTTTTGAAAATAAATTTGTAACAAAACATTTAGTTGGTGTCTATGTACAGCCCTATTTTGAGGTCTGAAGTTGCCTATACTCTGCTGCTATCATCTGTTGTCTGTTGACTCAAGTCTAAACCTGCTGCTATGCTCAGCATGTCCCTTCAACCTGATGTAATGCTATTTAGCATTAGTCTTTGATGTTATATCTCTAGCTTTGTATTCTCTTCATGTAACTGGGCATAGGACACATCTATCTATCTATCTATCTATCTATCTATCTATTTATCACCTATGCATTTATCTGTGTATATGTATGTACAAATATATGTATTAAGCAGATGATGTGTCTTCTGATTCTATCATAATTAGTTTTTTTCAAGGAAAGATTATTTACTTAATGTTTCGATTAGAACAAAGGGAATGAGCATACATGGTTTATATTCTACTTCAATTTCTGATAACATTAGATCTTGTGACCCTAAAATAAATGATCCAGTGTCATTACTTTTCAAAACTTGCTTTTATCTTTCTAGATCTTGGCCTCCTAAGTGGCATCTTAACCACTGCCCCAAAAACTTGCCTCCTTTTGAATCTGTTTACCTTATTTAAAAGATGAAGCATGAGATTACCTAAGTGTTGTTGGAAAAATAAAGCATAATACAGAGACTCAACTTTCCAGTAATTTCCCTGTGGAATTATGAAAAATGCCCCAAGTTCCTAATGGAGATTATGTATAGTTATTATAAAGAGGATAAACACAACTACAAAATTATATATATATATATATATGTATATACATTTTAATACTTACCTAACTTGAGGACAACAAGAGTTTGTCACATAAATATGTGCTCCTTCCTTACGTGTGGTAGTTTTTAATTTTTTGTCAAAATTTTTCTTACTCTTTCTCAGTTGTTCTTCTCAGAATGCAATATTGCCAAAATCTTGAAGTCTTCAAGACTCCATACAGCTATTCTCATTTTAATCTGCTTCATTCTTCCTAGTGCCTTTAGTGGTCAAATTAATTTCTCTGTTCTGATAACTCTGTTGAGAAGACCAGCAACAGTGCATGGGCTCTACTTATTCTGTGTTAGGCACTGCTTTCATTGCTTTATGACCACTAAATCATAACTGTCAAGACAATTTGAGGGGAATATCGACATTTCCATGTTGATAATGATGATTCTGAGCCAAAGAGAGACGAAATAGCTTGCACAATGGATTTTTGGTGCTAGGATATGGTACCAAGATCAAATCAATGATCTTGATGAAATTATCATACTGCCCTTCGATGCATATTACTTTCTGGAGCTCTAAACCTATGAGTTCAATTGCTTACTAGAAAACTACTTTCAAGTGTGTATTATATGTCTACACTAAAATGGGTATGATATATATTCTCTCTCTTTCCAGCAAAAAATCATAAGCTACAAAATCCTCTTCTTTCTTCATTGCTAATTACCACAAATCATGAGTCATAGATTTCTTCTCAACGTTTTTGTATTTCTCCCTTTGAGCTAGATTTCAAGATAAACACCCAAGATTTCATAAATCTGTCATGTTTATTCTATTTTAATAAATTGTCAGAACTACCTCCATAACAATGAAAAGTGTTTCTCTGTGGTATGTATAGATTTTTCTTCTTTTTTATTTTGCATTTTATTTATTTGACAAAGCTTTCTTATGAATATTTTACTTTCTTTTCAGTTTTCATGCTGGTGATTTTATCAATCTTTTGTGGCATTTGGATTGTGCATACTACATATTTCTGTCCACAGATAATAAAAAATCATTTTTGAAAAGTCCCAGATTGATTTCAGAACTTTTATGGTATAATTACTTTATGTTTCGTTTAAAGATGCTTAAATATTACATCCAGAAAATTCAGGGCATATATTTTCCTCAACACACTATTTAATACAGGTTCCTGGCCCCATACTCTGTTCTCTTCATCCTTATATTGTTGCAGGTAGTTTCCCCATAAAAGCAAACTTTTAAATGAAAACTTGTGTGAAAGGGAAGGAAAGGAGGTAAGGATGAGAAAACAGAAGTCAAACCATGATACAGTCTTCAAAGAAATCACAGTGAATTCAGAGCAGACTTTGAAGTAGAGATAACTTTTTGGAGATCTTATGGTGTCTGGTAAGAGGTCTGGGCTCTCACAGCTCCATCAGTTTTAACTTGAAAACTAAGTTGTCTTCCTGTGCACTTCCAATATCTGGATGAACACAACTACCCTTAGTTTTATTTCTGAGATAGAATTTGAACAGCCTATGAGAGCATCAATCATTCCCTCTACTATCGATTCTACACTTTCTCCAAGCACAAATCTACTCCTACTGTTCCGGGTTGCATACCTGTAGATGTGACCAAGATTCATGTCCTGAGCATCTTGAGTCCTTGTCTACCAGGTGAGTCACAGGTCAGAGAGACTGTCCATATAGTACCAAATTTGGACAAAGAATTTGTCTCGGCTTGTACTCAACTAAAATGCTTTGTTCCAAATGTGTTCACTGCAGTACTCACTTTTTAACAGCATCTATGCTTCCTCCCAAAAAGTTCTGCCAACAACATGACTCTTTTCCTTGCCTGGTGATCTCTTGACACCAAGACTCTGAAGTGCTCATGGGAGCTTCAGAGGACTTATTTTAATGGTAGTTTTTCTGTGTTTTCTACTGGAAGATTCCCGTTTGTAAATGAGCATCTTTACCAACAACACACAGAGTTGGGTGACAGGAAACTCAAAATTCCTAAATACACTGCTGAAAATTATGGTAAACTGAGTACTTTTTTCCTTCATTCCTAGACCCTTGTAGTGTACATTTTATAGAACTGCACGATACAGAAATATACAACATCCATGAGGTACCCTCAAGGATAACACTTTATTTGCACCCAGCATTATTTCTCAGCTGATACTCTGCATGTGATATCTTCAGAATTACAGTTGGTAATATTGCTGGTGGTTACCACGTGTTGTGGGTCTATGTTCAAATTTAATCTACTGTACAAAAACCCATGCTGTATTATAGTGGATGTTACAGTGGGAGGTATTAGAGACAGAGAGAGAGAGAAACTATACCATCTGCTGGTTCACTCCCTAAATGACTGCAACAGCCAGAGCTGGGCCAGGCTGAAGCCAGGAGCCAGGAGCTTCTTCTGGGTCTGCTACTTTGTACAGGGGACCAAGTACTTGGGCCCTCTTTCCTCTGCCCTCCTAGGCACATTAGCAGGGAGCTGGGTTGGAAGTGGAGCAGCTGGGACTTGAACTGGTGCCCATATTACATGCTGACACTGCAGGCGAAGGCTCAGCCTTCCAGGCCACAGCTCAGGCCCTGAACACATTCTTTAGAGGTTACCTGTGAGTGGTTCTGTTGTGCTGATGGCATCTTTTTTTTTTTTTTTAACTTCCTCCAATAATCCAGTATGACCTATTCATGCACCAAGTAGTTATTTCTCCTCTATCATCTGGTCATAGGGATCCATTTGCTATGTTAGTTGTTATTTGGCTAATTAAAATAAGTACTGACTCTACAGTGGTACATGGCTTGTTTTCCAGAGCTGTGTCCCTTGGAGGGTTTTTTGCTGTTTGGTCCTAATTATTGCCAATCATAGATATACCATTTCCATCTTACGGGTTTTTTGTTTGGTTGGTTGCTTTTTTCGGTTCAGCAGACCTTATGATCAATAAGTCAGATAGATCCTAGCACACGCTGGGAAGTTCTGGTTTTGGAGTTTCTTTCTGTCTCATGATCAGAAACTCCTCTTCCCAAGCCTAGTAACTTTCAGGAGCTGTTTTTCAAATGAAAATAATTCTCTGCTACAGATTACATGTACTCATTTTTTTTAAAAAATGATTTATTTATTTATTTGAAAGGCAGAGTCACAGAGAGGCAGAGGCAGAAGGAGAGAGAGAAAGAGGTCTTCCTACGGGTTTCCCAGGCAGGTGCAACAGCCCAAACACTTGGGCTATCTTCCACTGCTTTCCCAAGCCATAGCAGAGACCTTGATCGGAAGTAGAGCAGCAGGGACCTGAACTAGTGCCCATATGGGATGCTGGCACTGTAGGCGGCAGCCTTACCTTACACACCGTTGTACCTGCCAGACATGTACTCTTTAAATCTAAGTTACACACACACACACACACACACACCTATTATATATACTTTCCATTTCCTCTTAGAATATGACATTGTTTTTGATTTTCTATATGGAGGGATTGAATTCCATATCTACAACTTGGTCTTCTCTATCATAAAGGCTTTTATTCAGGACAAGGACAGACCATGATATGGAAACTCTGAGAAGCATGCATGCAACTTTTCAAGTCTGGGTACTAGGAAATGACCATTGGGAAGCAGAATTGAAACATATGTTTCCTTCTTTCTCTCCTTCCTTCCTTCTTTATTCCTTCCTCCTTTTCTTCTTGTTTAAAAGTCCAAATATGGCATAATGAAAAGAAGGCAATACTGTCTAGATACCAATTTTTAAAATTTCCTTTTCTCAGAACTCTAAATCAATTTTTTAATTCTATAATAATTTTCCTGATAATAATCAGTATCCAGTGCATATGTCATACCAAGCTATCTTAGATAAATGAATCCTCACACACTCAGAGATGCCAAACTGAATAATAATAATTTAACAGAGAAGAGAAGGGAATAAACACGGATACTACTAGCACCTGGGTACAAGAGACTGCCTAGTTCTTAAGCTATGTAGGTTTGTGTGCCTAAGTATTCTAATTGTCCCCTAATGTTTTCTCCAGTGATTCCATTACTTACTCTGCTCGGAACCCTAATGAACCGAGTGCCCCCACAATTAACACTCAATTTTTTGGAAGCACCCAACATATTCTGTGTTGCACAGCTGCTGATCTGTATGCAAACTACTGAGTTAGATTAACGTTTTTTGTCTTCAATCCAGCACATAATTGAGGCCCACCTCAAAACCTCAAGGAAAAGTAATAATTACAGAAAAGAAGCAGTAGAATGTTTTGGATCCAACATGCAGTTCAAACTCAGTAGTAGATTATAACAGCAATAAATTGTGACCTTTAGGTAGCACCTGCAAAGTGGCACTTAAAGATTGTTCTCTAATTGCTTCACTTATTGGCAATTGGGCGAGAAACAGTCCAATACAGAGCAGATAAAGTAATTGAATGGCTTTTTTGGCCTCTTGAGTAGTTGTTTTTTTTTTTTTTTTGTGCTGCACTTGACTCCACCTACAGGTATCTGTCTATATTTCCACAAACATAGGAGATGGGATCCTTTGGGAACCTGCAGAAAGTCCTTGCAGACACCATAAGTCACATAATAGAGTGAACTCATTACCTATCTTGCACCCCCACTGAAGCAAGGTGCAAATTCAATTTTAAGGAAAGCTAACACTTTTATTCTATTTTAAAGCAATTTCTTACCTGGCAGATGGGTAACTCTCTCTTCACTTATATTTCTTGAGGTGCAAATTAAATTTTGGTTCCGATAGTAACTCATCCTTGTGTAAGGAAATTGTAACTGTAAGGGCTGATCTCTTCTTCTCAGGAAGCAATTGAGTTGAACATAAATATACTGGATTCTAAAAATGTTTGCATTGTTTAAAAATTTACTTCTTTTGCTAGATTATTCCCTAACAGAAGATCATATTTTATTTTCCCACCATATGTTGCAACCCATATACTTATTTATTTTTAGATAGAAACAGAACAAAAATATATAGATATTTTATACACTACCCTAATTGCAAAATCAATGAACTGCAATTTTGAATCAACCAAAATAACAAGTATTTTCCCTACATATTTTTCAGGTGTTTTAAGGTATTGACAAAGCATTTGATGGCTGTATTTCATTTTTAAAAAATTTAATTGATATAGTTTTGGTTATAATTTCTTAAAGGATAGTTTCAGCATAATTTCCAGTGAAACATCCACTTTTTTACTTTTATGGCAAGAAGATTTTGCTTTGTGGAGGAAAGAACCTTTCTAGAAATGAGGTTTTGCAAGTAGATGATGTAAAATAATTTTAAGTTTCAAAATAATATTTCATTTATTTCAAAATGAGAGATATGTTATATCTAGTTTTGTTGATATTAGAAGTGTCAAAAGTAAGGAATCAAATTATTTAAAAATTTTAAAAAGGAAAAAGAATTATGATTAACAATGGAGTTAACCTTGTATTAGAATTTTGTACCTCCTTACAATTTGAACCCTTCTTGGGAAAAATCGCTGGTTTTATAAAGAAAATCTTTAAAAATGCACATTGGCTCACAGAAGGCCTGTATTTCGAGTGGGATGTAGTGCATCTTGCCCATATAATATGAGGAATATAGCGGTTATGGGTAAATTTGTAATTGATAAATGTTGTACCCATAATTAAAATATTTAATTTTCTTCATTACCACTAATTTTTTTCCCATTACCACTACCAGAATGAAAACTTAGCTTTTAGACACCTCTTGCATGATCTAATCTCACATCCATCTTCACACTTCACACACTGATCGCTTGCTCCAGCCACCTTGCTTCTGGTGGTCGCTAGTGGAACTGTGCTTCCTGGTGATCTGTTCCTTAGCTTCTCTCCTGGGCATCATTCCTCTGATCTTCCTAAATATCACTTCCTTGGAAACATTTTCTGTCATCACACTACTCTCAATTATTTTCTCTCGCTCTATCTTTTTTTTTTTTTGACAGGCAGAGTTCGACAGTGAGAGAGAGAGAGACAGAGAGAAAGGTCTTCCTTTCATTGGTTCACCCCCGAAATGGCCACTATGGCTGGAACTATGCTGATCCGAAGCCAGGATCCAGGTGCTTCCTCCAGGTCTCCCATGCGGGTGCAGGGCCCAAGCACTTGGGCCATCCTCCATTGCCTTCCCAGGCCACAGCAGAGAGCTGGACTGGAAGAGGGGCAACAGGGATAGAATCCAGCGCCCCAACCGGGACTAGAACTCAGGGTTCTAGTGCCACAGGTGGAGGATTAGCCTAATGAGCCACGGCACTGGCCTATTTTCTCTCTTTTTGCCTCTAAAATCAATATCTTATCCTTCACAAAATTTACTATAACTTGCATTGATATTTAATGAATTTGTTGGTGTAATATTTGTCTCCTCAATTTATATTCTTCTCCATGACATAAAGGATTATAATCACTGTTTTTCATGGTCTACAAAAAATTCACACACACAATGATTGCTCCTTAAATATTTATTGAATAAAAGGTAAATTAATTACCAGTGTTGATAATATGATAAATACACATAAAAAATAGAAACTTTATTTACTTCCTTACTTTGTAGTTCCTGATTTTGGGACGGTGCTGTGGCATAGTGCGTAAAGCCCCCACCTGCGGTGCTGGCATTCCGTATGGGCACCGGTTCAAGACTCGGCTGCTCCACTTCCGATGCAGCTCTCTGCTATGGCCTGGGAAAATAGTGGAAGATGGCCCAAGTGCATGGGACCCTGCAACTGCGTGGGAGACCCAGAAGAGGCTCCTAGCACCTGACTTTGGATCAGCTCAGCTCTGGCCAATGCGGTCATCTGGGGAGTGAACCAGCATATGGAAGACCTCTCTTCTCTCTCATTCTCTCTCTCTCAAAAATAAATAAATAATAAAACAATAAAAAATGTAGTTCACACAGAAGGCAATGCACACTCTCCAAAGTATTCACTGAAATTTCACTGCTATGTAAAACTTAGCTGTGTCACAGTGCAGTACAAATTTTATTAGTACAGCATCTTCAAACAAACATAACCTGTAATAATATAATGCTTTCTGTAAATATGATTCCTCTAAGAAGAAACACCATCACCAGAACACAGAAGAATTTTGTGTTGTCAATCTACATGATTATAATCAAGGAGATAAATTGATTTCCTTTATGCTTGCAAATAAAAGTTGGTAGCAATCAAGAATGCCTTTATAGATAAGGCAATATTTTAGTTGTGATTATGTTGTGACTGCTTGTATTTTTAATTTTTTTAATATTTAGAACTGTGTTATATAGTAATCCAGTATTTTAAATGTGGTCTAAAAATAGAATAGAGAAATCATTATCTAATATGATATGGTGACTTCATTATATAAGTATTCTGGGCTTCATTGGTTTAATAAATATTATGAGTATGTAATTTATTTTAGTTTACAACAATCCATAGTTATTCATCAAAATAAAGATATTCCTCTTTAGAAATGAAATTACATATAGGTAGGACAATATACCACTTTTTTTCCCCTAGATTGAAGAATGAAAAATAATACTTATTTAGTTTCTACTAAGAACCAAATTACTCTATTAGGTAATTTCTGAAACCTTATGTAATCCTTGCAAGAATGATGAGGTATCAGTAGCTTCTTTTTCAGATAGCAAAGTTAAACAAAGATTTAAAACACTTTCAAAAACACACAAAAGGGTTTATCTAGAAAAACCTGTATTGAATGTCTTGACTGTCTAAATGTGAGCTCAGAAGTTTTTCTTCATCCTTTGCTTCTTCCAAATGGTTATTTACATAAGACAGGTGATTTTTATAAAGACAAGTTGTATAAGGCAATTTAAATAAATTACTCTTTTAATCATGTTAATAGCATACATAATGTTCTTCAAACTAAATGATCATGGCTTTTGTATGTGTTTCTTAAGCATTACTAAACTGTTGAGTGACTATACAAAATAATCACTTTTAACCAGTTGGGAAAATAGCACACACACACACAAGCAAAATTTTGTTTTGAAAATGTCAAAAATCATTATCATTGTAGATCATTTATTGTTTTCTAAATGATTCAAACAAAAACCTTATGACAATTGGGTCATTAATGCTCATTGTGATAATAAGGAATGTGAGACTTGGAATAAATAAATACAGGAAGGAGGTAGAACAAAAATGAGCTGAAATGCATATATTTCTGGCACTAGAGCTGAAGATTTACATTATCTTATTTCATAATTCAAAATAGCCCTTTTAGCAAAATGAACCTCCCTCAATAACTGATGGGATTAATCTACTATATGTATTTTATCTTGCTCTCATAATGACGAAAGGAAAGTTTCTAAAATAAATAACTTTATATAAATATATGTGCATTATTTTATTAGTAAAGTAGGAAGATCTGTGAGGAGGAATTTTGACTTACACAAAAATCACTGCAATGATACTTTGTATTTTCTGGGATGATGCTGATAGGAATCCCATACTACTGCTATATTCTTTCTATATGGGATGGAAATATCAAAAGGACAGAAAAGAGTAATGGCAGGATAAGCATTGTGGGCAGGTGATTGCAATCTGGTGTATCTCTCAATAGTACCGTGTGTTTGGAACAACGATATTTTAGTCATTCACCCAGTTTGATTAAATTAAAAACCGCTATGGGTTGGTGTTTAATTATATTCCAGAAACAAAGAAACATCTCTTTTTCAGTTAGGTTACAGACACACATGTGGGAGACCTGGATAAAGTTCCCAGCTAAAGCCCTAGTCCAAAATATCTCTAAATCTTCAGGTGTGTATTCTACTTACAAGGACTCATTAACACATTAACTATTGCAATCAGGGTTTTGGTTTTTTTTTTAAATCATACAAGATGTTTCATTATAGACTATAACTTCAGGAAAAAGGAATCAATTCTTTCATGTGTTATTGGAGCACAACTTCATGAAAGTTGAAAGATCCAAGAAGCTTTTTGACCTCAAAAAGTATTAATCTCACTTTTTTCATTGTGAACAGTAACTGTCAACATTTTCAACTTAAATTAGTAAAAACAATGAAAATATTCAATACAGTAAAATTGCATTATATGATCTTCCTAAAATAATTGTATTTTCATTATAATATCAGGAACTCTGGATAATTCAATTTAAATTAAGATATTATGGCCAATATTATGTATAGTATTACAAGTTACCCATTTGGGGAAGATTTTTAATGGGACCAAAAGATTGGAATATACAGATTAAGGCAGCTTAAGTTCAATGAAACGAAGTTGCTCACATGGAACAGTCATAGATAGAGTTATTTCACTTTTTTTACTAATGGTGCTTGCATTGTTGTGCATCAGGTAAAGCCATCTCCATGACACTGGCATCCCATATGGGTGCCAGCTCATGTATGGCTTTTCCAGTGCGGATCCAGATCCCAGCTAATGGCCTGGGAAAAGCAGCAGAAGATGGTCCAAGTGTTTGGGCCCCCGCACCCACATGGGAGACCCAGAAGAAGCTTCTGGCCCGTAACTTCTACTTGGCCAAACACTGGTCACTGTGGTCATTTAGGAAACAAACCAGTGGATGGAAAGTCTCTCTTTTTCTATCTCTCCCTCTTTCTCTGTAACTCTGACTTTCAAATAAATAAATCAGTCTCCAAAAATCACTATTAAAGATGTTAACTCACACATGAAATTCTATGTTTCATGGACATAGCGCATGATATTTTGGTAGGTTTATACATGGTGTTACGGTCAATCAATGTAAATATATTTACCTGTGCAAACATTTAACACTTCTTTATACTTAAAACATTCAAAATGCACAGTGAATCAACATGATTTGTAGCCAGACTATTGTGCAATAGATGCCCAGAACTACTGACTTCTATCTAGTTATAACTTACCACCATTAATTGACATTTCTCCATACTCTCTCTCCCCTTCCCTTCCTGGTCTCTGGTGACAGCCATTATTTAAAAATATTATTTTTTAAAAGATATTTATTTATTTGAAAGTCAGAGTTACACAGAGAGAGAGGCAGAGAGAGAGAGAAAGAGAGGTCTTCCATCTGATGGTTCACTCCCCAGTTGGCCGCAATGGCTGAAGCTGCACCAATCCGAAGCCAGGATCCAGGAGCCTCCTCTAGGTCTCCAACGTGGGTGCAGGGGCCCAAGGACCTGGGCCATCTTCCACTGCTTTCCCAGGCCATAGCAGAGCTGGATCAGAAGAGGAGCAGCCAGATTAGAACCATGCCCATATGGGATGTCGGCGCTTCAGGCCAGGGCGTTAACCCACTGTGCCACAGCGTCAGCCCCTAAATATATTATTTGTTTATTTAACTTATTTAAAAGGTATAGAGATGGACACACAGAGGCAGAAAGAGCTCCCATCTGTTAGTTCAATTCCCAAACACCAGCAACAGCCAGCAATGGGCCAAGCCAAAGCCAGTAGTGGGGAACTCAATCTGAGACTCCCAGCTGGATGGAAGGACACCCAACTGACTTAAGCCATTCCCTGCTGTCTGCCCCAGTGCACATTAGCAGGAAGCTGGAAACAGGAGCAGAGCCGAGACTTGAACCAAGGCATTCTGATATGGGATGCAGGCATCACAAGCAGCATCCTAACCCTGTGGAGACATACATTCCACACTATCACACTTTTAAATTTTATGACTCTCCTTCTACTCTGTAAGTGATTAAGATTATGTGATATGCATCCTTCTGTGCTTGGTTTATTTCACTCAAGATAATGACCTATAGTTCCATCTATATGTTGCAATTTCTTTTTTATCCAATTTACAAATTCACACATACACAACTACAAATGCAAGCATACACATATACACATTTCCATGCAAAAGAGAATAAATTTGATATAGACAATACTCAGAATCATTTAAAAATGCATTGACATCGACAACATTTAGAAATTTCTGTAAGTTTATATACAAATATTAGGAGAATCTATGTAAATGACTAGTTCACTGTATTGGATCAGAAATTCACAGATAAATCACTAATGTATAAACTGTGATAGAGACTAAAATATTTTCCTGAATTATTGGATTCCTCCTTTTTAAAAAAGAATAAATATTCACATCAAAAAGTGATTAAAATTAAATCAATGTGCTTATATACAGTGTTCAAATTGTAAGAAAAAGTGTGCAGAACAGAGACAGGAGTGAAATTATTCACAGAGGTGAGTGACCCACTGCCCGTGTGCACACAGAGCAAACACATGGCAGAAGGCCCAGTCCTTCAAGCCACCGGGCCAGTAGGCGGAAGTGTTTCTCCATCAGGTCTTACACGTTTTCCATGAGCTTTCAAACCTGGAAAAGAATCCAGTGGGTGGGGTGGGGAACAACGCAGGGTGTGAGACTGAACTTGAGTCTTGAAAGAAGACAGGGGTAAGGGGCAGAATGGCATTTTATCTACTTTCAGGCAAGAACCTAAAACGGCTGCGGTCTATGTCCTTGTTTCATCAAGCCAGCCTCCGTAGAGTCCTATCAGCTCTGCCAGGAGCTGGGTCACTGGAAACAGAACTTCCCTGGGATCAAAGAACTCCCAGGTCACAGCTGAAGACCCTGTTGGCTCTCTTTAAGGTGAAAAAGGCCTTCACTCTGCACAGCTTCCAAAGTAACCACTGCTATCTAAGGGACAGCCTAGGATCAGTAACATTGCAGGCAGAACTGCAAATTTCCCTTTAGAGATGTCACCTATTCAATACTAACCTCTTATTCCGGCCAGCCCTCCTCCCAGGCCAGCTAGGTCATGGAAGTCAACAGGGTGCCTTCCCTAAGGTGGTTCACCTCTCTCTTATAATGCTCTTCCAGGACTCCATGTGAAGAGATAGGCCTGAGCCTCATGCGTAACTGACCAGGCCTCATTGCCCAGTGATTATTATCAAGCCCCTCCTGTCAGTTTCTATTTACCTCTCATTGTGAAAACTCCCCCCTGGTTTGGATAGTACATTTTCTTGGTCATCTAATAATGAGTCTGCCCCTTTCTTTAGATCTTTGTATGTAATATGCTTGTTAGGTGTCCAGACTTGAAGCAGTGGAGTTCTAGATGGCCATGCACACGGAATCTCTAATGGAGACAGTTCTTGTGAGCTGGTGCTGCTGTCCCCTCAAGAGGCCCCCTCCTACTGAAACTCTGTCTTAACCGCAGTCCCTACTTCCCCCATAATCAGCTTAAAGAAGTCAGAGCAGCCCTGACCTAACCCCTGACAGAGCCAGGGTTTCCATAAGCAGAGGGAGGAGCCAGGGAGCCCAGGACTAGAAGCAGGCCAGACTAACTCCATCCCACAGCTCCTTGCCAGCACGTACACCCTAAACAAAACAGGAGTGCTCTTCCTCTGTGGCCAGCAGCCATACATCTGTCTTCCCACTGACTACAGGGACTTGTGCATTTACTTTCCTATTTCCTGCTCTGTCCTCATCCCAGCCATCTTTCTCACCATGGACAACACCTCTAACACCTCCTTTTATCCTCATAATCATAGCACTCCTGTTCCTATCATGTATAGTAAACACAATTCAAAAGTTCTTACAGGAAGAAATGACTACTATATCCAGAGCCACAATGCAGAAACAACACAAGACTGCTCTTCTTCAATTAATCTGATACAGAATACAGACACCCCATCCCGTATCAATGCTCTATATCCACTGGAAGTAGCCAAAAAGAAATTGGCACCACATCTCCTTATCTATACTTGGAGTCAGAATATACTCTGCCTTCTGCCTCCCTTCATACTGACCCTTAGCCCATCCTACGATATGTAAGACCCAACTGCATGGAGGACTGGGCCTTCTGCTATGTACTGGGGTCTGTGTGCATGCTGGCAGTTGGTCACCCCCCTCTGCAAATGAATTTCATTTTGCTGTAAGTTCATTTCCTATCTCTGCTCTATTCTGTACTTTTCCTTACATGGATGATGGGAATGTAGAGGTCTATAACTACTGTACTATTAAAATGACCCCAGAAGCATAGGCAATCAGCTCCAAGATAGATAAGTGGGATTACAGCAAGTTGAGAATCTTCTTTACTGTGAAAGAAACACTCAGCAAAGGGACAAGGCAACTGACAGAATAGGGGAAAATATTTACAAACTAAGAAACTGATAAAGTATTAATATCCAGCTTCTGTAAAGATCTCAATAAAATCAACAACAAAACAAACAATTCATAAGAAATGGAGAAAGGACTTAAACATATATTTTTTAAAAGAAGAAACTCAAACGGACAACAGATACATAAAAAAATGCTCAGGATCACTAGCCATCAGGGAAATGCAAGTAAAACCACAATGAGGTTTCATTTCACCCCGGTTAGAATGGTTGTCATACAGCAATCAGCAAACAATAAATGCTGGTAAGGACATGGGAAAAAAAGTACCCTAATCCACTGTTGGTAGGAATGTAAACTAGTACAGCCATTTTGGATGACATTATGGAGATACCTTAAAGATCTGATAATAGATATACCATATGACCCAGTAATTCCACTCCTGGGAATTTGCCCAAGGGAAATGAGATCAGTGTACAAAAGAATTATCTGTACTCCCATGTTTATTGCAGCTCATTACACAATAACTAAGATATGGAATCAACCCAAATGCCATCAACCAATAATTGGATAAAGAAATTATGGTATATGTACTCTATGGGACACTAAAAAAAAAGTCCCCAATTGACAAATACCTTGTGTTTTCCCTGATCTATTGTAACTAATGGAATACTAAAAACGTAATGTATATGAGTGAAATTGACATTTTGAGCTTCAACAATTGTTTACAGCCCTGAACAGTGTTTTTTTTTTCTTCTTCTTCTGTTTCTTGAACTCTTTTCTTAGTGTAGGGTTAATCTTATAAGCAGAAAGTAAGCTGCAAGTAAATATTATAAATATTAAGAGATATTAGCAGAGGGAGGAAGAAAAAGGATGGGAACTTGGGCAGGAGGGATGGTAGGGAGCAAAGTAACACTATGTTCCTAAATCTGTATATGTGAAATTTGTATACCTTTCATAAAATTAAAAAAAAATGGTTAATTAAATGTTAAAAAGTCATCCCCCCAAAAAACATATTCCTGGGGCTGATGTTGTAACATGGGTTAAGCTTGTAACAGCAGTCTCCCATATCAGAGTACCAAACTGAGTGCCGCCTGCTCTGCTTCTAATCCAGCTTCTGATCCTGCTACTGCACCTGCAAAGGTAATGGAACATGGCCTGGGTTCTTGGAGAGCTGACACCTATTTGGAATACCAGGGTAGAGCTGCTGGATTTTTCATACCAGTCTCTTGCAGCTATTTGGGGCATATACCAGCAGATGGAAGATCTGTCTCTCTGTCTCTCACTCACTCTCTCTGTGGGTCAGTGGGTTTCTAAATAAATAAACAATATTTTTAAAAAGAGAGAGAAATTATTTCTTTTTGTAAGCCGAGGTGGAGACTTTTTTTTTTAATCAATTGACCTTAAGTTGTTACACTGTGTTAGAATTTGTCCAGTCCATCATAGACATGTCCGCGTGTCTTGGTTTTCTTCTCTGTTGTACAATTTAGCAGAAGGCACAGGACTAGCCATAACCAATTCAGCATGCTAACTTCCAGTAGTGATGGTACATGGTACAATTGTACCCAAGACATGTTCTTCAGTTACACAATCTGATAATCATATGCTGAAGTCTGTGCAGATAAAATGATGCAAAGCTACATCCACATGCGCCTTCACACTGAACAAGTAGACTTATGTTTGGGTTCTCCCCTGTGGGACTGCTGGGGTACTGGTTCCAGATGTAGATGTGCTTTCTTATCATCATAATCCTATAGATATCTAGAATCTAATCCATACTTTAAAATCAGTTCATCTCTTTGACCTTCATTTTCATGATCTATTTCCATTTCTGTCTTGTGCTCTGCTACTGTATTTTGCTACTTTCCACTCTTCAGTCATAAAGTATGCATATTTTTCTGTGTGTATCTGCATACATGCATTCATGTTTGCTGACTTACAAATAAAATTGCCCTTCTCCTGGTCTGAGCACCTTTCTAATGAGGTCTTCTTTTTTAACAGTCCCAGTCTAGCTTTATTATTAGTGGTTGGTGGCTAGAAGATTGCTCTGCTTTTTCTGATGACCTGTTTGTGTGTGGTTTTGATGGATGGAAGATGTGTTGTCACCCATCCTGTTCTGGCATGTGCACTCTACTGGCATCTTTGAAGCTTTACCAGATCCTGGCCAAATCACGTCTGTAGGTGGCCAGAGTCTATTGGTCAACTTGTGGAGAATTGAGGTCTTTATTGTTAGACTTCCAATTCACCAGTATGATTGGCCCCTCCATTTTTTTTTAGATTTCTGTTGCTTTACTACATTGGCATTTTGTAGGCTTAGGACATGTACATTTTTATGTAATTGATGTTCTAATTTTTATTGTTCATATTTTTCTATTAATTTGAAACCCTGACGATTTTAAATGGAAAAATTAAGGCAGTGGAGGATGGCCCAAGTGTTTGGGCCCTGCACCCGCTTGGGAGACCAGGCGGGGGCAGCTGGCTCCTGGCTTCAGATCAGCGCAGTGCAACGGCTGCAGTGTGCTGGCCGTAGCGGCCATTTTGGGGGTGAACCAATGAAAAAGGAAGATCTTTTTCTCTGTCTCTCTCTCTCTCTCTGTCTAACTCTGCCTGTCAAAAAAAAAAAAAAAAAAAAAAAAAAGAAAGAAAAATTAACAAAGCAAACTTTTTATTGAAGTGCTGGATATTTTTTCCATTTAATATATTTGACTTAAGTTATGATAGGCACCTTTATATTATTTAAAACAATTTCAGTCTTTTGAGGTTTACCTTTGATTTGCATAAGATAAAAATAGCTTCTAGTTCTGGATTTCTTTTGTTCCATAATCAGGTAATATTATTTTGAGTATCCTGCTCATTTTTAAAGATGTATTTATTTAATGCCTTTGAAAAGAAGGGGGAGGGGGAGAGAAGGGGAGGGAGGGAGAGAGAGAGAGAGAACTTTCATCCTCTTACTCAGTCCGTATGTTCACAACACCAGCTAAGAGTTCAATCCAGGTCTCCCATGAGATCCCATGTGAGTAGCTGGGACTACTTGAGCCATCACATGCTGCCTCCAAGGGAGGATCTTGCTTTCTTATCCACATTTTGAAGCTTTTGCGCTCTCACTGATGGTAAAATTAACTATTACTGGCACCATGTGATAGCGGGGAATTAGCAGTGCTTTCTTATTTCTTAGAAGATATCTCATACATGTAATAATAATTATTCAGCAGAATATTTAAGGAGAACCCTCTGTGCATCACTGGGACTGTGCAGTTCCCTCATGTCTGATACTGTCTCATATGACACTTCTAGTTAGAGAGACAACCACAGACCAGGAGTAAATTTTTGCAAAAGACATATCTGATGAAACACTGCTATTCAAAATATACAAAGGAGTCTCAAAATAAATCTCAATAATAAGAAAGCCAACAATCCATTTAAAATAAGCAAAATATCAGAATAGACATGCAATGTGTTTAGTCTTTGCGCCCTCCCCTCAACATCAAATTTACATTTCAATCCTAGTCACAATGTACGTGGAAGTAGCAGTTTTGAGAGGTAAGTAGGACATGATGGTGGAGGTCTCCTGGAAAGAATTAGGATTCTCACAGCCGGTGCTGTAGCATAGCTGGTAAAGCTACTGTCTGCAGTGCCAGCATCACATATTCAAGTCCCGGCTGCTCCACTTCTGATCCAGATCACTGCTGTGGCCTGGGAAAGCAGTAGAAGATGGCCCAAGTCCTTGGGCCCCTGTACTGTGTGGGAGATCTGGAAGAAGCTCCTGGCTCCTGGCTTTGGATTGCCTCAGCTCCTGCTGTTGTGGCCATCTGGGGAGTGAAACAGCAGATGGAAGACCTCTCTCACTCTCTTTCTCTCTCTTTCTGCCTCTCTGTAGCTTTGCCTTTCAAATAAACAAATAATTTTTTTAAAAGAAAGAATTAGCATTATTGTTAGTAGAGGTTAGAGAGATAATTAGCTTTCTTTGCTGAGTCATGAGGATACAGCAAGAAATCAACAAACTGCAATTTGGAAGGGCATCCTCACAAGAGCTCAACTATGCTACTATCCAAGCCTCAAACTGTCACTCTCAAAATCTGTGAAAAAAATTTCTGTTGGTTGTATACTACCTAGCACTTTGTACTTTGTTATGGCAGCCTGAACTAACTAAAAACAAGATACTTTATCTAATATTCCAGGGATTTGAAAAGATTCTAAACATCTCATGTCATTATGGAGTTACAAATTTAAAACACAATGAAATGTCACATGTGTATTAGAGTGGCCACATTCCAAAACATTCACAATATCAAATGTTGGTAAGTTCATGGGCAAGGAACTCTCCTTAATTGTTATTGGCACAATCACTATGAAGCCAGTATGACAGCCTCTTACCAAACCAAACACACTCATAACAATAAGATCTATCATAAGCAATAGATAATCTATCATAAGCATAGATAGATCTATCTATCTATAAGATCTGTCTTTCTTGAAATCTTGCAAAATGGACTGAAAAATGTCTCCAGGAAAACCTCATCCTGCACATAGATGGCAATTTTATTCATAATTGCCAAAATTCAGAAGTAATCAAATGTCCTACAGTGAATGGATAGATGAACTACATGCATAAAAAGGAATATTGTTCAGTGCTTAAGAACAACAAAGAGCTATCAGTCCACCAAAACACATATGGAAAGTTCAGATGTATATGACTAAGAAGTGAGGGAGAGATTCATTGGTAGAGCACAGGAGAATGTTGGGGCTATGCAATGCAAATGCCATTCATCATGTTTACATCCACAGAACATTTGTCCAGTGTGAGATGTGACCTGATAGGTTTATTGATGGTGACACTGCACAGCTGGCAAGGGATTTCCATCATAGGGAAGAGTGTTCATGAGCAAGACATGTGGATTACGGGAATTCTGCACTTTTCACCTATCATACAAATAAATTTTATTAATTATTAAAAATGGCCGGCGCCGCAGCTCGCTAGGCTAATCCTCTGACTGAGGCACCAGTACTCGGATTCTAGTCCTGGCTGGGGCACTGGTCCTGTCCTGGTTACTCCTCTTCCAGTCCACTCTCTGCTGTGGCCAGGGAGTGCAGCGGAGGATGGCCCAAGAGCTTGGGCCCTGCACCCGCATGGGAGACCAGGAGGA
The DNA here is from genome assembly GCF_051225735.1 of Oryctolagus cuniculus. NCBI lineage: Eukaryota > Metazoa > Chordata > Mammalia > Lagomorpha > Leporidae > Oryctolagus > Oryctolagus cuniculus. The sequence continues at coordinate 14,048,297 of NC_142876.1, read as the reverse complement.
AGCACCTGGCTCCTGGCTTCAGATTGGCTCAGTGCGCCCTCAATAGCGGCCATTTGAGGGGTGAACCAACGGAAGGAAGACCTTTCTCTCTCTCTTTCCTACTGTCTAACTCTGTCTGTCAAAAAAAATTATTACTATAAAGAAAACAGGGTTTATGATTCCCTAGGTACAGTTCCTAAAAGACAGCCACATTTTCCTCACACCTCTGCTTTCTCTCCATATCCCTCCCTGCCTCCCCTCTCTTCATCAGTTTTTGCAGACTTAATTCTAGCCCACTTTATATTCACAGGCTTAATTCACCAGTAATCATAATATTCAACAAGTAAAATGTAGGAAGACCACAGTCCACAGGAGTATAAGCAAAGCCTAAACTGACAAACATCCCAATGTGACCATTTCATTCCTATACTTTCTTTTTGTATTATATATTAAATGACACATATCAAAGAAAACCTATGGTATTTGTCTCTTTGACACAGGCTTTTTCACTTAGCGTGTGAATCTTAAATGCGCTAGAACCCTTTCAGAACTGTTTCAGATCATTTAGAGCTTGCTTTTGAATGTCCACCACTGAAGCCAGCTTTCACATTTCAGGGGTGAGTTTATTTGTTTTTTACAGCTAAAACATTCCAGATGCAAGTCTGGTAAATGAAGTGGACTATCACATTGAGAAAATCCATTTGGAGTTGAAAATTAGGTATGAATTTAAAGTAATTGAGATTGATTTTCTTAATTCATCAGTAAAATATCTCTGAAACAGTTTCCAAAAGAAAAACTCATGGGATTTCAGCAACTGCAGCAAAATCAGATGAAGTGTTGTCTCCAGTCAATATTTTTCAGGACAAGTGGCATAAATGTGTATTGTGTTGTGTTGTTTGTAAGAATTTTTCGAAATTCAGCATTTATTATAAAATTATAAACTATTAATACAAAACACTAAGTTTTATTTTTCATGACTCCAGAGTAATTGTTTCATAGATATAATCAAAGTGATGTAGCTGTGTGTGTACTTGTATACATATACATATGCAGTCATGTGTTGAACTCCCATATATCCAATGTGTGCATGTTAGGGGTATAAGAATATTGACAGAGAATTAATAATTATCTATTTATCATTTTATTTGGGTTTAACATGTGATACTCTTCCACTTTTGTCTGATAAAATTAAATATTTCAACACATGTATGTAGCATGTAGCATGTACTAATCAAATCAGGTATCAGAATTTTTGCTTCCTTACTATTTCTTTTTTTTTTTTAAGATTTATTTTATTTATTTGAAAGATAGAGTTACAGAGAGGGGTAGAGACAGAGAGAGAGGTCTTCCATCCGCTGGTTCACTCCCCAGATGGCCGCAATGGCTGGAGCTGAGCCAATCCTAAGCCAGGAGCCAAGGGCTTCTTCTGGGTCTTCCACATGGGTACAGGGGCCCAAGGACTTGGACCATCTTCCACTGCTTTCCCAGGCCATAGCAGAGAGCTGGGTCGAAAGAGAAGCATCCGGGACTAGAACCGGTGCCCATATGGGATGCCGGCACTGTTGGCCAGGGCTTTAACTCGATGTGCCACAGCACCGGCCCTTCCTTGCAATTTCTTAATGTTTGAAACCTTCTAGGTCCTTTATCCTAGGTCTTCTTAAAATATGTGATATGTTCTTGTGAACCATATTTGTTCCATTTGCTGTGGCACACTACAACTTTTATTTTACTGAACTGATGGAAATATCACTATTGCAGTAGAAAATTTAGAACCCTTCAAATACCACATTTGTGTTTCATTCTGCTGTTTGCTACTCTAAGCTGGAAATTTTAAAATGCTTATTTTGCCAGTTATTGTACTCATGAATTTCCTAAGCACATTTCTTTAGTCATTGCAAATTTTGCTTAAAATCTTTCCTTGAAAGATATGTATTACTCATTAGTGAAAAAACACAAAAGTACTTACACATCATTTAATCTATTTATTGAAAAATCCACTATTGAACCCTGTATGAAACCTCTTATAAAAGTAAGGCTATGAAATGTAATTCAAGATATATTTTCACTAACTTCACATTTTGTTGGAGAGTTACAGGGAAAGACTCTCTCTTATTGGAATTAATCATTGTTTAAATCCTGCAATATTCTAAGCCTTCCTATCAGACTTGATCTAGGAAGAAAAATATCAAACACTCTAGGAGACTATGAAGCCTAACTTTATTAAAGATAACTTCTCTGGCTCACCTTTCATCTTTTTCTCTATTTCATTTTGTAACTCCATCTAGAAAATGATATCCTCAGATAATCTCATGTCACATCGTAGAGTAAGAACTTTAAAACTGCACCCTCCCTGTAACACTCTTCCTATTTCTGCACAGCTTGCTTCCACCAACATGTCCAGCTTCTTTTGATAGACTCTAAACTATTTTATTTGCAGTTATAATCTTCTGTGAATTTTAAGTCTTCATTTGCAATATAGAATTCACAACCCCTGAGCTTGTATGTGTATACGAACACTTATATGAAAGAAGGAGAACTTTCTATTTGCTGTTTTGTTTGCAATTAGCTGGGATGTGCTTGCTCTCTCTTGCAATGATACTATGTAGAGGACTAAATTCAAAACAGTAAAAACAGTTTTACAGACCTTTCCTCAAAATGCCTATCTTGCTGATTCTATCTGTTTTCCAGCGTTCCATTCCCACGTTATCTCCCACATTTAGTTTTCCAAATTCTCCTCATTTTTACTTCTCCAATACATTTCAAATCATTCCCTTGACTCACGTTTCATTGTTACTAGGTTCATTTGATATCTCACGTTCAGGTCAAGAATTTAAAGCTTTTCTAGTCTTCTCCTTCTAGTTGGTTCACAATATTGTGAGGATGGTTATTTTTCTGAAGCTCAAATTTAAGCTTAATTACTCTAATTAAAATACTGTTGAGTATTCATGCAGATAGAAAATTCAAACCCGAATTATTATGCCTCAGGCATTTTGTTCACTTGTCACAAAATAATATGTTATGCTTAAGTCTGTTAATATTTTTTTCCAAATAAAAGTCACATGAGATTTGGGAAACTTCAGTAAACACACAGTAAATAATCAGTGACTTCTAATATTCTATTATAGAATGATGGTTTAGATTTTTATACATATTTCTCTCAAGCACTTTGTACAGTCAGTCACCACTGATTTGCAAGTAGGTTTACTCTTCTAGATACCTCTTTCTTTCTAATACAGAGTGGAGACTTGGATTCATAAGAACATTTAAAAAGTGTTAATAACTTAAATTTATGCAAATTTCAGATATTAATTTCACATTTTCCTGGATTTTTCAACCTATCTTTGCAAATGTTTAATATTCCACTGACAGCTCAACTTACACATAATTTGAGCTCAAGCTAAGTGGATAATATAAACTCTCCCCTCTGGATAAGTGTTCAATAACCTAAGGTTTAATTTCTGTGTACTTTCAAGAAAGACAGTGTATTCAGTTTCAACAGCAAACATATACGAAAAATCTCATGTGTTGTGTACAAAAAATATGATTTAGTTGAACTAGCCCGAACATTTAGATTTATTGTAGTTTAAATTGGCAAGACATCTGGGACATTTAATTCTACTTGCATATTCATCTACCAAATTCAAATATGAAAAGTGAATTTCACCTCTGTATATATAATTCAGTGTCTGCAGTGTCTCATTCATGAACGTCCAAAAAGACAAATTGTTCTCATCTATCAAACAGGATTTTGGCAAGAAACTGGCAGTAAAACCAAGATACCTGCCAAAGTTTGGACTTTACAGAACTTTATGCCTCCTTCAGACTCAATTGTAATCTGTCACCATGTGTCATTTCAAATGTGCTTCCTCTAGGACTGGCATGGATTCATTTTGGCCAGTAACATATAACATTTATTACTGCTATACTTTGTACTTTATTCAAATGAGTAAAAAATTAAAAAATATGTATCAGTGCCCAGAATATATTTTCAAAGGCAAAACTTATTAGGAGAATTCTTCTGGGTAAGAGGTCCATTAGTGTGCAACAAAACAAAATGTTAGTACGCATGTGACTTAGAGCATTCTCAACAAGCACTTGACTAACTACTCAGCTAGCACTCACAAGCGCTGAATATTTTATTTCTCCAAGATAGCAAATCAATATCATATACCTTATCTCATTTATATTCAAAACATTCTAGAGCGTATACAATGTTTTTAAAATCTCACTGTTTGTGCCAAAAAATTAAAACATTTACTTAATTGCCTATACCACAAATCAAATCATTGGGACCAAATACAAATAATGGTGGAGTATTTCTTCCTTAACATCAGAATCCGTTCATAGAATTCTGTAACCTTCAATAGCATTGCTTCTAACTCCTCGGTGAGGGCAGAGTATCAACACAGCATATGTGTGTGTCGCTGTGTGCCTGTATGCGTCTGTATGAGTGTATATGTGTGTGTGTCTGTGTTTGCCTGTGTGTGTGTGTTTGTGTCTGTGTCTGTGAACTCATCCATATAGCCATGCCTGTCATAGTTATTTCTACAATCTTTCGTAGGCATATTAATAAAAAGAGTAATTCATACATATGTGTACTGAATTAAACAGATCATCAATAATCAAAAAGGAGATGCAAACACAAATAAGAGGCTTTGATATTTTCGAACAAGTTTTAATGAATTGTAAGCACTAAGACCTTGAGTGGAAATATCATAATATGGATGTTTGGATAACTCCCCTCCAAGCTTTGCTCATGGAAACATACAGTACACAATGACAGCAAAAGCAGCCAGGAGTATACTTAATGTTATGCTGCCTTACTCCATGTTCTCCTTTCAAGTTATGTTTCCCCTCACCCTCACACAAGCACTTTCTTGTAAGGAAATCGGCCTTCACAGTACTGCATTAAGGGTGTATTCTTCCGAATTCTTTTGCCTGAGAAGCTGTTCACTTCTCTTTTGCTTCTTTAAATATTTATGTCTGTATGAAGTCAAATATTTATTTTACATTTCAGGCTTTATGAGTTCTGTTAAATTAATTTTGTTCATATTCCTCCATCTCTGACCACCAGACACACTTTCAGTTAGCTCATACACTTCATTGTTGCATGCATTTCTCAGTGATGTCTTTTTTTTAACTTTTACCTGTGCAATGACATTTCTTTGTTTTAATTTACAATTATCTAATAAAAATAAACACACATCACAACTCTCTGTCTCTCTCTTGCTCCCTCCCTCTGTCTCTTCCTCCATCCCTCCCTCTTCACTTTCTTCACAATCTTCACAGGCGGTATTGAGGTCCGAGACATTAATTTAAAGTGGAAATGAGCGCGCGTGTGTGTGTGTATGTGTGCGTATGGTTTTGGAGATACGTGAGACTTCTTTATGCCATGGAAACCTAAAAATATATGAATTTCTATTTGTATTTAACATTATTTTATCTTAGCATAAATACAAGCAACAATAAAAATATGGAAATTCCATGTTTGGCACTACCACACAGGTTAATGTACATTCTGAACATTTTTTTACACTTCTGTTTTAAATAAAAACTTGGTTTACATTTATTACTAACTAGAGTTAGGTTCTTATTGAATAAAATGGGAGAATTTTGGGTTATTGGCTTAATTTAATTCTTTATAAATTCACTGCTCTTTTTTATTTCAACTTTTATTTAATAAATATAAATTTCCAAAGTACAGCTTTTGGATTACAATGGCTTTTTCCCTCCCATAACTTCCCTCCCACCCACAACCCTCCCATCTCCTGCTCCCTCCCCCATTCCATTCACATCAAGATTCATTTTCAATTATCTTTATATACAGAATTAGTAAAAAAATTTTAAAATGTATCTGAATCCATCTAGGTTTAAATGAAACAATAATTCCTACATTATTTATCTGCGCCCTTGATTAATAAGAATGCTAGAAAATGGCAGCACAACAGTTATTATTATATATCCCGATAACATTTTGAAGAAAGATTGTGTAAAGCATCTAGTGTTGCAGTGACTCATTTTTCTTATTTAATTATAATAATAAATATTTAATTAGCTTAATAAAATAAGCATGACATTAGAGAATCTCTAAGTTAAAAAATGAACTTTAACATTCATAGAACTTTATTTTATCAGGTTGAACCTCAAAGATAATAACAGTGATTATAATGGCAATAATGAAAGCTAGTTTTCAATAAATAGTCTTGCTAGGCAAGTTCAAAGTGCTTGCTCGTTCTCTATCTATCTGACAGAATCCTTGTGAAAATCCTAAAACACGAATGCAACTCAGTTTCCAGGTTACAAGTAAATATCTAGGGCTTGAGAACATTCACTGTGTCTCAGACTGTCTCACAGTCAACACTATAGAGAACCAGGGTTCTGACACAAGTTCAGGTGAATTTAGTCTTAGAGTGCCAAGCTCCATATTGAAACAATAACTATTTTCTGATAGACAATAGACCCACTTTAGTTGTCTTTTAAAATTATTTTAGGTAATGTTGGGGGTTTTTGTCATTCAAATTTCATCTGCTTATGTAGAAAAAAAAAACACCCTAGGATTTGGTGTGGAACGGGATTGTTTTAGTGAATTAGTTGTTCTTATATTATTCAAGTCTAGTATACCACGAGAGTTCTTTTCAACAAGCAAAAAAATTTGTACTCTGATACCTATCCAACTTAGTCATTACCCAATTAAAGTTAATGCATTCATTTAATAAAGTCACAAACATACTAATTGAGATAAATTAGCCCCTAGATAAACTATTTATGAAAGATAGCAGATCATAATTTATAATTCAGTTGGAGACAAATAATGGCTCCTTCAAGTTCAGGAGACATATTTTTTACCTTGCCATTAGGCTCAGGATCATTAAATTAATAAAAAAAACTGATTACACCTTTTCATAAGTTTATTTTTATATTTTACATGTTGGATAATGAATTGATCATAATTTGCCCTAAATGCATAATAAATTTGAAAATCCTCTCACCACTGCCAGAAAATATGTGTTGATGAAAAAAATACTTATTTATTTATTTTTTTTTTTTGACAGGCAGAGTGGACAGTGAGAGAGAGAGACAGAGAGAAAGGTCTTCCTTTGCCGTTGGATCACCCTCCAATGGCCGCCGCTGCAGCCGGCGCACCGCGCTGATCCGATGGCAGGAGCCAGGATCCAGGTGCTTTTCCTGGTCTCCCATGGGGTGCAGGGCCCAAGCACCTGGGCCATCCTCCACTGCACTCCCTGGCCATAGCAGAGAGCTGGCCTGGAAGAGGGGCAACCGGGACAGAATCCGGTGCCCCAACCGGGACTAGAACCCGGTGTGCCGGCGCCGCAAGGTGGAGGATTAGCCTATTGAGCCACGGCGCCGGCTCTAACTTATTTTTAAGTCAAGGTTTTTTGTTTGTTTGCTTGTTTGTTTTTTGGTTATTGTATTGTATGTGGTTATGACAGCTTAATTCTTGGAAATGAGGGGAAAACGTGGGCACTGGATAGCTGGGTCCTCTAATGCTTTCAAAGTAAATTACAACCTTAATGAAAGAAAAACTTCTGTATGGATTCAGCTTAGCTTTATATAAAAGCCATACATTGAGTTGGGCGTTTGGCAGAGTGTCAAGACATTGCTCGGACATGTGCACTCCCACACGGTAGTGTCTGGATTTCAATCCTGCTCCACTCTAGATCCCAGTTTCTAGCTGATGTGCCCTGGAAAGGCAGCAGACGATGGCTCACATTTTGGGGTCCTTGAAACACAAATGTGACAACAAGGTTGAGTTCTATACTTCCAAATTGGGCCTGGTTCAGCCTTGGCTGTGGCAGGCATGTAGATATTAAATCTTAGATGGGTGAGTTCTTTCTGTTTGTCACTCTCCATCTCTTTGCCTTTCAAATAAATAAATCATATATAGTAGAGCAATACCTGAGTACACTTTTTCAAAGAAATTGCCAGAAGAGATATGTGAATGGATGTGTTCTATTCCTCATCTTTCAAACAATGCCAAGCACTTGTCCATGTTCTTTTATTATCATTGAAAAATTCATTCTTTCTATCTTCTGAAATTTAAACACTAATATCTGAAGCTTAATATATTTTTCTGTAATTAGCAAAGTTGAATGTTTTCCCATCACACAAGGTAAAAATTCATACTCTCAAATGTGGCTTAAAACTAACTCAAAGTTAACAAGTGCAAAGAGCTCTTTTGTTCCCATGACTCCTAGTAGAATATTGTTAAAATTATCATTGCCAAATTATCTTTCCCTTTGACTACGAAAAACAAAGGCAGTACAATCTACCATCTGAGATTGTTCTCAGGGACAATGGCAATATCAAGTGTGGCTCTTCATGATGAAAAAAACTGAAAGATGTTCAGTAGACACAGAAAGGTGCTAATCCGTATGGAGGAGAATTTAACTTGAAGTGGTTTCCAAAGTCAGGAACATTGGACAATGCCTCTCCTTATCTTTATGGAAAGGTTAAGCTAATGTGCAGAAATATTTCTCATTTTATCTTGAAATTATTAATATGTGTATTAGTAGTATAGAAATGTTATATAAGAGAAACTTTTCATGCAACTTGCTTTTAGCTATACAAATGTTTCATAGTGGGGCTGGCACTGTGGTGTAACTGGTTAAACTTCCATCTGCAGTGCCGGCAGGCTATGTGCGTGCTGACTTGAGTCCCAGCTGCTCCATTTCCAATCCAGCTCCCTGCTAATGCATCTGGGATAGCAGCAGAGGATGGCCCCTTCACCCATGTGAGAGATCCAAATGAAGCTCCTGGCTCCTGGCTTCAGCCTGTCCCAGACCTGGCCATTGTGCAGACATATTGAACCAGTGGCCAAGTGTGCAGACATATTGAACCAGTGGATGGAAAATTTCTCTCTCTGTCTGTGTCTCTCCCTCTATCTCTATAATTCTTTCAAATAAATAAATATTTTTTAAAAAAGTTCAAACTGTTTAAATCTTTACTTAATTTATGCTAAACTGATCTTCTGTATATAAAGAGAATTGAAAATGAATCTTGATGTGAATGGAAGGGGGGAGGGAGAGGGAAAGGGGAGGGTTTCGGGTGGGAGGAAAGTTATGGGGGGGAGCCATTATAATGTATAAGCTGTACTTTGGAAATATATATTCATTAAATAAAAGTTAAAAAATAAAAATAAAAAAAGTTTTATAGTGACAACCTACACTGGGATATTTAAGCTACACTACCAGAATTCAATTGTTGCCATCTTAGATGATAGCAATCTTGAGTTACTATCTACCTCATCATTTTCATGATAGTTTTGGCTTAATCATAGAAAGAGTAGTTTGTCCTCATTTTCACCATCATGCTAAATAGCAGTTACAGACTACAGTAAAAGAAGCATTTACCAGCAAAGTAAATGTTACTTCCTCAATCACAGAACAAATATTTTTCTGCTCTTCATCAGTTCAATAAATATGTGTAACTTCATTCTTTTATGTTTTCTACCTTGACTTTCAATAGATGAGATCAAGAGTGGGTTTGAGGGGTGGTTTTGTGGTAATACAATTTATGTTGCTGGTTGCAACTCCCACCTCCTGTATTTGAGTGCATGTGATGAAGTCCCCACTTCTGCTTCCCATCCAACGTTCTGTTAATGCACACCTTGGGAAGCTACAGATGATGGTTCAAGGACTTGGATTTTTGCCAAGCACATGGTAGACTCATGAAAATCTTGGCTCCTGGCTTTGGCCTGGCTGTTGGAGAATTTGAAGTGTGAACTAGCTAACAGAAGCTCTAGTTCCCACTTTTTCTCTCTGAGTGTTCTACCTTTCAAATAAAACAAAAAATAGAAGAGGGCTTCAAAGAGCACACCAATGTGCAGGTCAATATTTCATGAATATATTTATATATAAATATATAATTATTCACTAGGAAAAATAGACACTCTTAACCTTACCAGTTGCTTCATTAACGTTACTATCGCCATTATTATATAGATTACCAATTAATTATAGTTACTTTTATCTGTTCCTTTATCTAAGTGATTTAATGTTAAGTGCTTTATATAGATTTAGTCATTTAATCCTCTAAACATCCCTGTGTAAAATTTTCTAATAATAACATATATACATGAAAGTGTAAAGAAATTAAGTAGTTTCAAATACTAATATAGCTAAAAAAAATCAGTAGAAGGAGGTTTTGAATTCAAGGCTCACTCGAGAGACCACACAGGTATTAAGAAAGTTTAGGAAGCTGGGTTCCCCAGGAAGCAGACTCTGGACTGAGACATGTGTGTGGGTCCACCAGAAAGAGCCCTTAGGAACAACACCTGTGACAAATTGAAGGAGCTAAGGCAGGGTGGAAGTGGATGAGTCAGATCCATTCACAGAGCACTACTGATGGGACACTCTAAGTATGAAATAGCAAACATGCCCTAGAGTGAGATAAATGGGGATGTCTTCACAATATCTTAGAGATTCTACCCACTCTGATGAAAGCAATTCCTGGAGGAGGATCCCCTGGTGATTCTGGTGCAATCATCATTCCCATCAGATCAGGGAAGAAAAGTCTCAGTGCTAGAGGGAGCATCTGGGCTGTGCACCAGGGTCCACAATGGCCAACTTGAAACCGTTTTTATTAAAACTGTAAGCTATGTGGGACCAATTCTTCCAAGTTCCTTTTTTTTTTTTTTTTGACAGACAGAGTGGACAGTGAGAGAGAGAGAGACAGAGAGAAAGGTCTTCCTTTACCGTTGGTTCACCCTCCAATGGCTGCTGCAGCTGGCGCGCTGTGGCCGGCACACCATGCTGATCCGAAGCCAGGAGCCAGGTGCTTCTCCTGGTTTCCCATGTGGGTGCAGGGCCTAAGGATTTGGGCCATCCTCCACTGCCCTCCCGGGCCACAGCAGAGAGCTGGACTGGAAGAGGGGCAACCAGGACAGCATCTGGCGCCCCGACCGGGGCTAGAACCCAGTATGCTGGCACCAAAGGCGGAGAATTAGCCTACTGAGCCGTGGCGCCGGCCCCCAAGTTCCTTCAGAAAGTGATGTGATATAATTACAATGTTAAACATTATATTCTAACAGATTGTTTCCATATTAATATGTATTTTATGCTTCTTTATTGTTAGGATTCAATTATATACTTACTCTACAAGCGTCTTTCAATGCAAATTGGCTGTATTTTGTCACTTTATTGATATTTAGTTATTTTTCTTCACTAGCTGACCCAAGTCATGTTATATTGTGATTTTATCCTAATTTTTGATCGAATAGTCAGATATAGAATTGGTATTAGATTTGGAAAGAGTCTTATGTTGCCTTTAAAGGGGAGATTTCTGAATTGTCTTCTCTAACAAAAGGGCATTATCATATTTTACATACGCCAAGTCTGTTCCAATGAATCTAGAGTTTTAATATTCTTAAAGCAATCAACCCTACTTTCCCCATCCAAGTGCCAGAGTCTGCCCACTCCTTGCTTATATTTGACAACAATTATTGGGACTGGGAATCGAAACTTCTCTGAATCCTCACCATTTTCTGCTCTCTGGTAGCAGATGAGAATTTGGTTATGTTCACCAATGAGACTCAGTGACTGCCATGTTAATCTAATATGTAGCCTTGCTCAATATTTCAATGTCTTTCTTCATGACTTCCAGCAGTAGTCATCCACATATATTGCTTTTATATTACTACTGCTCACACTCATGAAATGTTTGAGATATTGTGCCATAAATGCCGTCTTTATTAGCATCCTATCACAGACAGCATCCATGAAAATCTATGAATTCTGTGGCTATAATCATGCAAAGATTACTCAGTATTCCACCTGCCCTTGGATTGGTACCATCATTATTAACTATATAGCAGATACTCCACGGCAAAAATTATATTTACTATTGTGTTTATTAAAAATTACATATATTCTCATAAGCTGAGTTACCTGAGAAGCAGACATTGATGAAAATTTGTTTTAAGTAAGTTAATTATAGACAGTTTTTGGAAAAAAAAAAAACAAAACGTGTTATGGTGCTAAGAAAGATCATAGAGCAGATGAAGAAACTGAGTTGTACTGGGATGACACTTCAGAGTGGGCCCGAATTCAGATTCAGGAGGTGGGCTTTTATGCACTTACGGAGGTAGAGGGCTCCCCAAGGAAAGTGTGAATATTTAGATAAAGCAGCTCCTTCAGTCAAAGACAGTACCTGGGAAAATACTCAACCATGAGTTATCACTGGCAGCTACCAATTTTGCCATACGACAAGGACTGAGGCAATGCATCATCATGGCAAACTGATGGCTTTGCAACTGTAATATTTCATTTAAGTCACTAAAAAGGAGATAGTACATTAAAAATAAATAAAACAAAAAGTTGAATAATGCTTACAATAAAAAATTTTAGTAGGAAAAATCACCTGAAGCAATGACTTTCAGCTACTTTTAAGCAGTAAAATATGTTTTCCACATATTTCCACATTAGGTCTTCTCTGAAAACATATAACATGAAAGGACTGCTCATGAAATTAGTGTGCTTCTCTTAAGCTGCTCCTTGGGCAGTATTTCAGACTTACCATTTGCCACCACGCTGTAGGAAAATACCATGACAGCTCTCAGTAATTTCAGAAAACTTTGTACCAAACCTGAAAACCAATTTGATTATTGTAAGAAGATAACAGCATACCAAAGGTTCAACTGATAATAGACTTATTTTTTGCAAAGCATATGGAGGTTTTAATCTTATAAATGTAGCATATATTAGGGTGTCATGGCTTGTGCTGATCTTAAACAAACATCGGGAACCAGAATGCTTATGCCCATGTTATTGATTGACAGAGAGGTGCACTTAGACCTAAATTGTGTGATCATTGTACCTAGCACTTATATTGCTCATACAGTGAAGCAAATAGCTTCTTATATTGTTAGAAAACACTTAGCAGCAGAGTTGAAAGTGCTCACTCATTGCTTAGATAATTCAGTCATTAATAAAAAGTTCACAGCCACATTTGTAAATACACATCTTGTCCATTTCACTTTTGGTAGCTCTATCTCTAATAAAAATATTTAATTGTGACTTTACAGCATTTATTTCCATGAGACTTTGCCCTTTAATGTCAGCTTTATATCTTGGGCTAACAAAGATGTATTTATTTATTTATTTATTACCAGGAGCCTCTTCCTGGTTTCCCATGTGGGTGCAGGGGTCCAAGCACTTGGGCCATCCTCCACTGCACTCCCGGGCCACAGCAGAGAGCTGGACTGGAAGAAGGGCAACCGGGACAGAATCTGGCGCCCTGACCAGGACTAGAACCTGACGCCCATATGGGATGCCAGCGCCACAGGCGTAGGATTAACTAAGTGAGCCACGGCGCCGGCCCCCTGGGTTTACAGATTAAACACCTTTCCACATGATGCTTCTTCAGATGGTAGACCTTCTAGGAGTTGTGAGATTTCAGGTTTTGCATTTAGAACTTCTATTCATTCCAGTTTATTTTTTGTGTAGTATAAGGGTCTAGTTTTCATTCCCATGTAAGGGAAAAGCCAGTTTTCTCAGCACTATTTTTTGGAAAAAAATTATTTTCCATGTCTCCTCTAGCTGTCTTTGTTGAAAATTAGTTGACTGTATATATTTGGCTTTACTTCTGGGATCTCTATTATGTTCCAGTGGTATATATTTATGTATTTGCACTGATGTAATGGTATAGATCTGCAACATATTTAGAAATGAAGAAGTATGAGACCTCCCACTTTGTTTTGCTTTCTCAGGATTACTTCAGATAGCTGAGGCTTGCTGTTCTTCCATATAAAAATTAGGACTTCAATCCATCAAACTCCTAGAAGAGACTGGCAATCCTGATTGATTGATTGATTGATTGCAGAAAATTTGATATTGGATAATTGATAAAAAATAGAAATTGAATTCCTTACAGTTTTGGAGGCCAAAATCTAAGATCAAAGCATCAGGTCTATTTTCTATAAACACAATGGTGAAAGATAAAAGAATAAGGGATTGACTTTGCTTTAACAATCCCTTTATCTAACAGCTTTAATCCATTCAGAATACTTTTCTGGGAATATACTTGGTTAAAATGAAGAGGTCACCTTGTAAAGATCATTAAACACCATTTTTCTTTCAGAATTCCTCATAATTTTCAAGATAAATAAATAATCTGTGTTCACTCTGGAAATATGGATAACAGAACTGTGAGGAATTGGGGCCAGCGTTGTATCTTAGTGGGTTAAGCAGTTGCCTGAAGCACTGGCATCCTCTATGGGTGCAGTTTCAAGTCCTGGCTGCCCCACTGTCAACCCAGCTCCACGGTAATGCACCTGGGAATGCAGTGGAGGTTGGCTCAAGTGCTTGGGTCCTTGTACCCATGTAGGAGACCAGGATGAAGCTCCATGGCTGCTACACCATATCACCATGTTGGTCAGCGGTACTGGACAATGGTTGTCCAACTGAGAAGACATCACACACATACTAATGTACAGTCAGTACATGTGTGTAAATCTTCTGTCCAAGATGTCAAAATAGGCTTCAGATACATGATGATATTTCTACATCTTTTATAGATAGACATGCAATTCTGTAGATGGAGACATAGTAATTAACTGTATCAAAAGAAGTTATGTTTCATTTTATATGTATAATATATTATCTACATATGTAGAAAAATACATACATATGTAATATACATGCATACACTTTATATACATACATACACATATATATAGAGAGAGAATGCGTGTCTTACCTCCAAACACGTGTATTTCTTCCACAGAGGTCCAGAGATCTTGGCAACAAATCAAATTGCTAAATTCATCCACAAAGATAGCTCAAAGGTAATGTTTCTAAGCTCAGATTCTCAAGGAAAACCAAATTTGATTTCTATGAATGGATTGATTTACCTTAGTTCACTGAGCTGTAACTTGACCTGTACAAGAGGCAAGAATTCATATAGCTGGGACTGACATTGTGGTGTAGCGAGTAAAGTTGATGCCTGTGATGCCAGTATCTCACATGGGTGCAGGTGCCTGTCCAGGCTGCTCCACTTCTGGTCCACCTCTCTGCTAATGTGCCTGGGAATGCAGTGGAAGATGTTCCATGTGCTTACACCTCTACACACATGTGGGAGACTCTAAAGAAGCTCCTAGCACCAGGCTTCAGTCTAGATCAGCCTCAGCCATTGCCACCATTCGGGGAGTGAACCAGCAGGTGAAAGATCTTTCTTTCTATATCTCCCTCTCTCTTTATAACTGTCTTTCAAATAAATAAATAAATAACTTTCTAATACATTAACACAACAAAAGTGGTACCTGTAGGAGAGAAACAGGGGAATATTTCCTTCTCAGGAGTTAGAAGATGGAAGATGAGCGTCTCTAGCAAACAAATTTCATCAAGGGATTTGGTATTCATTATTTTGATGTCAATAACCCATAAATTATTAACAATTTGATTGCCTTTTCAATGCAATTTAACTTTGGGCTGATTGCAGCTGCTACAGAAGCATAATGTCAAGGTTGGCATGTTTTCCTGACACAGGTAACATTTCTTTCTGTGTGGCAATTTTAAGCTGTAATAACTAGAAAATTTGATGGGCCAAATGTTTTCATTATTTATAGGAAGGTATGGAAAGTGGAATACAGCGAGCAACATGATTAGTGAGCTTAGTGTGACTAACAGTTCATGATATATTCTTATTCAGGGTGTTAACATGAAGAATTACTCAGCTGGCAGGAACAGGGATTTTTGTCCCATATTTACAGCTGAAAGCAGTTGCAGTGAAAGATACAACTTCCAGGCACTTTTCAGAGTGGGCTGATGGGCTCCAGTTGTATACTTCCACTCCCTTAAACCATAGGTTGAAGCCAAATTACAGAAAAACAGGATTAATACCAGTCTTCACCTTTTACTTTGATGAGATATATAGTTAGAGTACAGGACTGAGGAATGCAGGCTAGAAACATTAAGAAGCCCTGGATCAGAAGATGACTTGAGATTGAAGTCTCAGGACTGGTGTTGTGGCATAGTTGGTAAAGCCGCAACCTGTAATGCCTGCATCCCATATGGGTACTGATTCATGTCCTTGGTTGTTCTACTTATGATTCAGCTCCCTGTTAATGTGCCTGGGAAGGCAGTAGAGGATGACACAAATGCTTGTGCCCCTGCACCCATGTGGGAGATTAGGAAGAAGCTCGTGGCCCAGCCCTGGCCATTATGGGTATTTGGGGAGTGAACCAGCAGATGGAAGCTCTCTCTCTCTTTCTCTGTAACTCTGTCTTTAAAATAAATAAATAAATATTTTTGAAACAGAGCGAGAGAAATTAAAGAGTCTATTATTAAAGATATCAGGAATCTGAGAAATAGATCTTTATTAACACAAATCAATAGAAAGCCTTTATATATATATGTATGTATATAAAGTGTATGCATGTATATTACATATGTATGTATTTTTCTACATACGTAGATAATATATTATACATATAAAATGAAACATAACTCATTTTGATACAGTTAATTACTATGTCTCCATCTACAGAATTGCATGTCTATAAAAGATGTAGAAATATCATCATGTATCTGAAGCCTATTTTGACGTCTTGGACAGAAGATTTACACACATGGACTGACTGTACATTAGTATGTGTGTGATGTCTGGCCAGCTGGACAACCATTGTCCAGTACCGCTGACCAACATGGTGATATGGTGTAGCAGCCATGGTGATCATGGTGGAGCATGATCTCAAAAACACAGTGCTCAAAGGCCCTGAGCTTTGACCAAACTTAGACAAATATATTATTAATAATTTGAATCAAAAACTTATCACTTTTTTACAAAATCAGGAAATAGTAAAAACAGGAAAATAAGATTATAAGTCAAAAGTGAGATTCAATAAAAATATTGACAAGATTAAACCTCATTTGAAAACCCACAAATAAAAGATTGAATTTATTGACAGAGGGAAAACTGCAATGATCTATTAGGGACTTGAGATTATCAATTAATAAAAGTTCACAAATTTTACTAAAAAGAACAATGTTAATTTATAAAGTATGAGATTAAGTTCACTATCAGATTATGTTTGTTTGAATTCCCTCTTCCCAAAAGATACACTGTAATTCTTTTTTTTAAAAAAATTTATTTAGTAAATATAATTTCCAAAGTACAGTTTATGGATTACAATGGCTTCCCCCCCTATAACTTCCCTCCCACCCGCACCCCTCCATCTGTTGCTCCCTCTCCCATTCCATTCACATCAAGATTCATTTTCAATTATCTTTATATACAGAAGATCAATTTAGTATATATTAAGTAAAGATTTCATCAGTTTGCACCCACACAGAACATAAAGTGTAAAATACTTTT
Source organism: Oryctolagus cuniculus (assembly GCF_051225735.1). Lineage (NCBI taxonomy): Eukaryota > Metazoa > Chordata > Mammalia > Lagomorpha > Leporidae > Oryctolagus > Oryctolagus cuniculus. The sequence continues at coordinate 14,030,987 of NC_142876.1, read as the reverse complement.
TGAGTACTAGTTATAGCATTAATTCACATTGGACAACACATTAAGGACAAAGATCCCACATGAGGAGTAAGTACACAGTGACTCCTGTTGTTGACTTAACAATTTGACACTCTTGTTTAAGGCATCAGAAATCTCCCTAGGCTCTAGTCATGAGTTTCCAAGGTTATGGAAGCCTCTTGAGTTCGCTGACTTTGATCTTATTTAGACAAGGTCATAGTCAAAGTGGAAGTTCTCTCCTCCCTTTAGAGAAAGTACCTCCTTCTTTGATGGCCCGTTCTTTCTACTGGGATCTCACTCCCAGAGATCTTTCATTTAGGGTTTGTTTGTTTGTTTGTTTGTTTTCCAGAGTGTCTTGGCTTTCCATGCCTGTAATACTCTCATGGGCTCTTCAGCCAGATCCGAATGCCTTAAGGGCTGATTCTGAGGCCAGAGGATACACTATAATTTTAATTCCCAATTTCTGTGATATTTTTCTTGGAATCTACATACACACACAGACAATATCACAGTAAGGTAAGGTCAGCAGAGTGGGCCAAAATCCGAAATGACTGGTGTCTTTTAATGATATAATGACAGAAGATTATTTGATGACATAAGAAGACCTTGGAGGGATGCAGTGTATAAAGATGGCATACATAATTATTTATTTTATTTTTTAACTCTGAGTTGGATGATAACAGTGAGTTTCTGAGTGGTAAAATAACATTCAGTCAATACCAGATTGGGGAAAGTTAAATACCCAGTAAGTTTGGTCCAATTTCCAGGTTCTTATTTAAAGTTGGATATTGGCTTCACAAAACGAAATAGAAAAGTGATTCTTTTTTTTTTTTTTTTTTGACAGGCAGAGTTAGACAGTGAGAGAGAGAGAGGCAGAGAGAAAGGTCTTCCTTCTGCTGGTTCACCCCCCCAAAAGGCCACTACAGCCGGCGTGTTGCACCAATCCGAAGCCAGGAGCCAGGTGCTTCCTCATGGTCCCCAATGCGGGTGCAGGGCCCAAGGACTTGGGCCATCCTCCACTGCCTTCCCAGGCCACAGCAGAGAGCTGGAGTGGAATAGGAGCAACCGGGACAGAATCCGGTGCCCCAACCAGGACTAGAACCCCGGGGTTCTGGTGCCACAGGCGGAGGATTAGCCTAGTGAGATGCAGCACCGGCCTGAAAAGCTATTCTAAGATGATGGGTTAGGGAACAACATACTGCACCAGACTAGGAATAAATAGGAGAAAAAAAATAAATGTGTAGAAAGTGTACTCTCAGGAGAATTAGAGATAAAACTGCACTGGAAATTCTACAAAAGATATAGGAATTTCGTGGACTTGTGAGAAAGGTTTTTTTCTTTTTTAAAAAATTATTTTTTATTTTTTTGAAAGGCAGTGTTAGAGAGAGAGAGAGAAAGAGAGAGAGAGAGAGGTATTCTGTCCACTGGTTCACTTCTCAAATAACCGCAATGGCCAGAACTGGGCCAGTCTAAAGCCAAAAGCCAGGATCTTCTGGTCTCCCTCATGGGTGCAGGAGTCCAAGGCCTTGAGCCATCTTCCACTGCTTTTCCAGGTGTACTAGCAGGGAGCTGGACTGGAAGTGGAACAGCTAAGGCTTAAACTGGGGCCTATATGTGATGCTGATATTGGAGACAGAGGCTTAACCCACAACACCACAGCGCCAGCCCCTAAAACAATGTTTTATAAAATATATTTAGAGAGAGAAAGAATTTACATCCATGAAGTTAGTCTCCAAATGCCCACAATATCCACTTATTAATTTATAACCTATAGTCATGAATAGTTATTTTTGTTTCTTTTTCTTGTTTTCCAATAAGCCCCATCATATACTTCTGTGTATGTATATAATTATAATTACAGGTATATAATTATAAATATATATATATATATATAATTATGCCTGACATTTTGTTTGCTGGTTTGTTTTTGTGGAAGTATTTTGTGCTAATCATATATATATATATATATATATATTTTGGACAGGCAGAGTGGACAGTGAGAGAGAGAGACAGAGAGAAAGGTCTTCCTTTTCCGTTGGTTCACCCCCCAGTGGCTGCTGCGGCCAGCACGCTGCAGCCTGTGCACCACGCTGATCCGAAGCCAGGAGCCAAGTGCCTCACCTGGTCTCCCATGGGGTGCAGGGTCCAAGGACTTGGGCCATCCTCCACTGCACTCCCTGGCCACAGCAGAGAGCTGGCCTGGAAGAGGAGTGACTGGGACAGAATCCGGCGCCCCAACCGGGACTAGAACCCCGTGTGCCGGCGCTGCAGGAGAAGGATTAGCCTAGTGAGTCACTGCGCCGGCCATAAAGCCTTTTCTTAACTATACCTTGTGTTGCTGTCTCAAAACTGAACACGAGAGCACAAGGAGCTGGACATAAATACTGAGCTCCAATAGTGTAATCTAAGGTTAGGTGTGTTTATTAAGTAGCGACAAATTTGTACATCGTAGATGAAGTGTGCTTACAGAATTTATGTGCTTTCCACTTAATGGTGATAACGTACAATTACATTCAACCATGTTGCAAAAAAAGTGCTCATATTATGTTAACAGAGTAAATCACAACAGAAATTTTATTTGTGTTTGAAATTATCCAAAATTTGACAGCTTTTGTTTTTCTCTTATTTCCTCCAACTGATACAAGAAAGTGAATTATACTGAGAATATTTTCAAAATATTCCTAGATATTTTAAAAATAAAAAAGGACTTTCTAAAACCAACAGGAGAGTTATAAATACACACATAATTTCTTCACAATATAACATCTTTATTGGTTAAGAACATTGACAAACTATCACTGATACATAAATTATCTAAACAAAATCTTAATTGGCTGTTTAGACAATCTCTCATATTGTTTGTTCTCCTAAATGTTTTCTAACATTCTAAGTAAAAGGGATTATCAGTTTATTTTTAGACTCTTCTATTGCTCTGACTTGAAAAAGTGATACAACCACAATCATGCAAAAGCCTAGTATTATGCAGCCCGTGTTTATTATAATGTTAAAGTCAGAATTCCAAGTGTTTTGACTGTATATTTTGCTGCCTCTCTGCTTGCTGCACTCTACTTCAGCCATAAAACAAAAAGATAATGTATTCTGTCAGCAGAATGAAATAATGCTAGTAGGTAATAGAGTCTGAAATGTTTACAAACCTATAAATGAAGACTGCACCATTAATATGAATGAATATAATCAAATGCTTTCATGATAATTGCTACATACATAGCATAGCATAACCTAGCAATTTTTAGTACATTCGTTGTGGGTTTTATAATCTTAAAAAAAACAATTAGTGCTTACAAGTACCAATTTTCATGTTACAGAGAAGGTTCTTTTAAAATCTTTGCATGTCAACATTAAGGCAGTTAATACATGGTTCCTATGGTTCCTTGTGAATTCCAGACAGACTTGGTATCACAACATATTTAACTTAGCCATTCTGAAAGCCAGGCTAATCAATTGAGAAAAACTCCCAAATCAAGATTTCAAGACACATTGGTAGACTCTTTGTGTTCTATAATCCTATTATATGATCTTGGGCAAATTGCACAGTATTTCATGAAAAATTTGAAACAATAGGGTTTACTTGGTTGAGTGGAATCTTAGAAGCCCTGGCACAGAAAGAAGAGAAACAAAGCTATAGTTCTAAACTAGTTGTAAGGGTGGAACCATCTATGGGTTCACTCCCAAATGGCTGCAATGGCTGGGGCTAGGCAAAGGTAAAAACAGGAGTCTGGAATCCAATCTGGTCTCCCACATGGGTGGCAGAGAGTCAAGTACATGAACTCATCTTCCATGTTTTCCCAGGTGTATAAACAGGGAGCGAGATCAGAAACAGAGAACCGGGACTCAGATGGAACAGACACTACAGTAAAGGATGCTTGGCCAGCGCTGCGGCTCACTAGGCTAATCCTCCGCCTGCAGCGCCGGCACACTGGGTTCTAGTCCCAGTCGGGGTGCCGGATTCTGTCCGGGTTGCTCCTTTTCCAGTACAGCTCTCTGCTGTGGCCCGGGAAGGCAATGGAGGATGGCCCAAGTGCTTGGGCCCTGCACCTGCATAGGGGACCAGGAGGAAGCACCTGGCTCCTGGCTTCAGATTGGCGCAGCTGGCCGGCCTTAGTGGCCATTTGTGGAGTGAACCAGCAGAAGGAAGCCCTTTCTCTCTATCTCTCTCTCCCACTGACCACTCTGCCTGTCAAAAAAAAAAAAAAAAAAAAAAAAAAAAAAAAAAAAAAAGGATGCTAGTATTGCAAGCAGCCACATAACCTACTGCACCACAACACTAAGTCTCAGCATCAAGTATTAATAATATCTTATGGAACTGAAAAGTGATCGCTGTTAAATATAAGTGTGGGAATAAGAGAGGGAAGAGATGTGCAATTCGGGACATGCTCAAGCTGACTTACCTCAAATGGTAGAGTTAGAAACATACCAGGGGATTCCAATTCAAACCCATCAAAGTGGCATGTACCAATGCCATCTCACTAGTCCCAGTGATCAATTTCTGTTCACAATTGATCATAATGATAGGACTAAGAACCAAAGGGATCACATAAACAAGAATAGTGTCTGCAAATACTAGCTGGTAGAATCAAAAAGGGAGAGAATGATCCAACATGGGAAGTGAGATACACAGCAGACCCATAGAATGGCAGATGTCCTAAACAGCACTCTGGCCTCAGAATCAGCCCTTAAGGCATGTGGATCCGGCTGAAAAGCCCATGAGAGTATTTCAGGCATGGAAAGCCAAGACACTTTGGGGGGAAAAAAAAACCTAGATGAAAGATCTCTGCGAGTGAGATCCCAGTGGAAAGAACGGGTCATCAAAGAAGGAGGTACCTTTCTCTGAAGGGAGGAGAGAATTTCCACTTTGACCATGGCCTTGTCTAAATATGATCAGAGTCGTTGAACTCAGGGGGCTTCCATAGCCTTGGCAACTCATGACAAGAGCCTAGGGTGATTACTGAGGCCATAAACAAGAGTGTCAATTTAAGTCAACAACAAGAGTCACTGCGCACTTACTCCTCATGTAGGATCTCTGTCCTTAGTGTGCTGTACATTGTGATTTAATGCTATAACTAGTACTCAAACAGTATTTTTCACTTTATGTTTCTGTGTGGGAGCAAACTGTTGAAATCTTTACTTAATGTATGCTAAACTGATCTTCTATATATAAAGAGAATCGAAAATGAATCTTGATGTGCATGGAAGGGGAGAGGGAGTGGGAAAGGGGAGGGTTGCGGGTGGGAGGGATGTTATGGGAGGGAAGCCATTGTAACCCATAAGCTGTACTTTGTAAATTCATATTCATTAAATAAAAGTTTAAAAAAGGAATTTTCTAAGATATCTAAGAAAATACATGATATATTTTCTTGAAAATGAAATATTGTACTAAGGCTTTCAGTATATTATATCTTCTCTGATATGTATAAGCTACTAGTCAATAAAAGTTGCAAGTCTACAAACCTTAGTAACAGCTGTCAGCACTGACTTGGTTTCTATCCTTCTCAACCATGGTCAAAGACCATTCCTGCATGCCCAAATGCTTGCCTAGAGACTTGGTGGGCACTATTCCAAGAATCTAATAGTAGCCACACTTCTTTGCACATCTTATAATAGGTCTTGAAGTGAATCCTTGTTTTATTTTCAACTCTACTGACCAAGGTCCTGGAAACAATCTTGTTCATTCAGGGACAAGGCCAGATCCACATCTTCCTGTGCCCCTTGTAAAAGACCTATTCATCATAGACATCACTGTGAACCCAGCAATAGTCATGGGACCTGGCTCAAACACTGCTAAATTGCAATTCTGGAAGCAATCTACCACCTCATGGACCTGATGGAAGAAGACATTTACTTGTTAGAAACAGTCTGCGAAGACTGAAAGAGCTGCTTTCTCCCTCAAATTCACAGACACCAACATAATTCTACATGCAGCCATAAGAATCAGGTCAATGTGACCTGTCAAAAGGCAATTAGCGGATGACCGGTTCCGGCAAGATGGCGGAATAGGAAGGGAGCACACTGATAGTCTGGGGAGAGAAAGTTTAATAAAAGTGGAGATACTGCAGGTTCAAGGAAGAGTAGGGGAGGAAACAGCAGAAGAAACTCTTCCAGAACGCGTGACTCACAGCGGACCTGCGTGGAGAGCGTGGGAGCCCACAGTTTGGGACATCAGCGGCAGACTCAACATACCAGCGCTGGAACGCAAGGTGAGCCGAACCTCAATAGCCCGAGACACCGGCAGGCAAGCGGAGAGAGGAGACTAGAGGGAATGACCCCTGGGCGGGGGGAAGTTCACAAGGCTAACTGGAAGAGAGAGAGAGAGAGAAAAAAAAAAAAAAGGGTGACTAGTACGGACACGGGTTTCTCTCTCTCCGCTCACCTCTCAAAGGCGAGCAAGACAAAGAGCAGGCGCCATCTTGGACATACGTCATAAGCAGAGCGACCTCAGGTCTGCACCGGCCCTGAGCCTAGCAGAAAAACCTGACTCTGGGCGGGGTGAATTAACAGGAGATTAGGAGCTAGTAAATTTGTGGTGCTACTGAACTGAGACTGTGAAAAAAGAGACGGTGGGGGAGAGAACTCACGGAATTCACGTGAGCACTCTCCAGAGACGCTACAATTCCGTAACTTTGGCAACCCAGTGGGAGGCTGAAGGAGAATTTGAGCCCACTCTGAGGGCCGAACAGATTCCCTGTGGGGATCTTGGGAAAGAGCTTCCGATCTCTGGCTCCTGTGGGTATATCATTTGCCTGCTAACTACCTCCAACTTCGTTCAGCTGTGCGGAATTACTTCCCTTTTGAATCAAAAAAAAAAAAAAAAAAAAGAAAGAAAGAGAGAGAGAGAGATTTACCACGCCTAACCTGGGAGTGTCACCTTTGGCACACCAAACAGAGCTCTCAGGCCACACCCATCTCAAGCCCTAAGGCTCCATCAAAAACAGATAGTCCACTTAATCTAGAGTCATAGTATAACAAGAAAAAGCACCACAGTGAAGAAACCAAATATCTCCAATATGCCAAATAACAAACGCAAAAACCGAGGTAATAAAAACAAGGAAGTCACCATGATGCCCTCAAATGAAAAAGACACCCCAATTCAAGATTATGAAGATGATGACATAGAAGAAATGCAAGAAGCAGATCTCAAAAAATTGATAAGAACATTAAGAAGTTCTCAAAAACAAATTCTTGAACTACAGAAATCCTTAATGGACAAGATAGAAAATCTCTCTCGGGAAAATGAAATATTAAGGAGGAATCAAAATGAAACGAAACAACTAGTACAACAGGAAACTGTGATAGTGACTGAAGTGAAGAATTCAATAGATCAAATGAAAAACACAATAGAGAGCCTTACAAACAGAATGGGTGAAGCAGAAGAGAGAATATCGGACTTAGAAGACAGAGAACAGGAAAGGATACAGTCAGACCAAAGAAAAGAAGAGGAAATTAGAAATCTGAAACATATTGTCGGGAATCTTCAGGATACTATTAAAAAACCCAACATTCGGGTTCTAGGAGTTCCTGAAGGCATGGAGAGGGAGAAAGGATTAGAAGGCCTTTTTAGTGAGATATTAGCAGAAAATTTCCCAGGTTTGGAGAAGGACAGAGAAATCCTAGTACAGGAAGCCCACAGAACCCCTAATAAACACGACCAAAAGAGATCCTCACCACGACACGTTGTAATTAAACTCTCCACAGTGAAACATAAAGAAAAGATCCTAAAATGTGCAAGAGAGAAACGTCAGATTACTCTCAGAGGATCTCCAATCAGACTCACAGCTGACTTCTCATCAGAAACTCTACAAGCTAGGAGGGAATGGCGAGATATAGCCCAGGTACTAAGAGAGAAAAACTGCCAGCCCAGAATATTATATCCTGCAAAGCTATCATTTGTGAATGAAGGTGAAATAAAGACTTTTCATTGCAAACAGAAATTGAAAGAATTTGTTGCCACTCGTCCAGCCCTGCAAAAGATGCTTAAAGATGTGTTACACACAGAAACAAAGAAACACGGTCATCAATATGAAAGAAGGTAAAGGAAGGAAACCAAGGAAGGAAACCTCACAGCAAAAGATCACAGGGAATTCAAAGCATATATTAGAACTTATCTTTGGCAAATGGCAGGGCAAAGTTACCACTTATCATTAGTCACTTTGAACGTGAATGGCCTGAACTGTCCAGTTAAAAGACACCGATTGGCTGATTGGGTTAAGGAACAAAACCCATCTATTTGCTGCTTACAAGAAACACATCTTTCCAACAAAGATCCATACAGACTGAAAGTGAAAGGCTGGAAAAAGATATACCATGCCAACAGAAATGAAAAAAGAGCGGGCGTAGCCATCTTAATATTGGACAACATAAACTTTACCACAAAAACTGTTAAGAGAGACAAAGAGGGACACTATATCATGATTAAGGGATCAATTCAACAGGAAGATATAACAATTATCAATGTATATGCACCTAACTACAGGGCACCGGTTTATCTAAAAGATTTATTAACGGACTTAAAGGGAGACTTAGACCCCAATACAGTAGTACTGGGGGACTTCAATACTCCACTCTCAGAAATAGACAGATCATCCGGTCAGAAGATCAACAAGGATACAGTAGATTTAAACGACACCATAGCCCAAATGGATCTAACAGATATATACAGAACTTTCAATCCTACAGCTAAAGATTTTACATTCTTCTCAGCAGTACATGGAAGCTTCTCTAGGATTGACCACATACTAGGCCATAAAGCAAGTCTGAGCAAATTCAAAAGAATTAGAATCATACCATGCAGCTTCTCAGACCATAAAGGAATGAAGTTGGAAATTAGTAACTCAGGAATCCCTAGAGCATACGCAAACACATGGAGATTGAACAACATGCTCCTGAATGAACAATGGGTCATAGAAGAAATCAAAAGAGAAATCAAAAACTTTCTGGAAGTAAATGAGGATAACAGCACAACATACCAAAACTTATGGGACACAGCAAAAGCAGTGTTAAGAGGAAAGTTTATATCAATAGGTGCCTACATCAAGAAATTGGAAAGACACCAAATAGATGAGCTTTCAATTCACCTCAAGGATCTAGAAAACCTACAGCAAATCAGACCCAAATCTAGTAGGAGAAGAGAAATAATTAAAATCAGAGAAGAAATCAACAGGATTGAATCAAGAAAAACATTACAAAAAATCAGCCAAACGAAGAGCTGGTTTTTTGAAAAAATAAACAAAATTGACACCCCATTGGCCCAACTAACTAAAAAAAGAAGAGAAAAGACCCAAATCAATAAAATCAGAGATGAAAAAGGAAATGTAACAACAGACACCACAGAAATAAAAAGAATCATCAGAAATTACTACAAGGACTTGTATGCCAGCAAACAGGGAAACCTATCAGAAATGGATAGATTCCTGGACACATGCAACCTGCCTAAATTGAACCAGGAAGACATCGAAAACCTAAACAGACCCATAACTGAGACAGAAATTGAAACAGTAATAAAGGCCCTCCCAACAAAGAAAAGCCCAGGACCAGATGGATTCACTGCTGAATTCTACCAGACGTTTAAAGAAGAACTAACTCCAATTCTTCTCAAACTATTCAGAACAATCGAAGAAGAGGGAGTCCTCCCAAATTCTTTCTATGAAGCCAGCATCACCTTAATTCCTAAGCCAGAGAAAGATGCAGCACTGAAAGAGAATTACAGACCAATATCCCTGATGAACATAGATGCAAAAATCCTCAATACAATTCTGGCCAATAGAATGCAACAACACATCAGAAAGATCATCCACCCAGACCAAGTGGGATTTATCCCTGGTATGCAGGGATGATTTAATGTGCGCAAGACAATCAATGTGATACACCACATTAACAGACTGCAGAAGAAAAACCATATGATTATCTCAATAGATGCCGAGAAAGCATTTGATAAAATACAACACCCGTTCATGATGAAAACTCTAAGCAAACTGGGTTTGGAAGGAACATTCCTCAATACAATCAAAGCAATCTATGAAAAACCCACAGCCAACATCCTATTGAATGGGGAAAAGTTGGAAGCATTTCCACTGAGATCTGGAACCAGACAGGGATGCCCACTCTCACCACCGCTATTCAATATAGTTCTGGAGGTTCTAGCCAGAGCTATTAGGCAAGAAAAAGAAATTAAAGGGATACAAATTGGGAAGGAAGAACTCAAACTATCCCTCTTTGCAGATGACATGATTCTGTATTTAGGGGACCCAAAGAACTCCACTAAGAGACTATTGGAACTCATAGAAGAGTTTGGCAAAGTAGCAGGGTATAAAATCAATGCACAAAAATCAACAGCCTTTGTATACACAGACAATGCCATGGCTGAGGAAGAACTTCTAAGATCAATCCCATTCACAATAGCTACAAAAACAATCAAATACCTTGGAATGAACTTAACCAAAGACGTTAAAGATATCTACGATGAAAATTACAAAACCTTAAAGAAAGAAATAGAAGAGGATACCAAGAAATGGAAAAATCTTCCATGCTCATGGATTGGAAGAATCAATATCATCAAAATGTCCATTCTCCCAAAAGCAATTTACAGATTCAATGCAATACCAATCAAGATACCGAAGACCTTCTTCTCAGATCTGGAAAAAATGGTGCTGAAATTTATATGGAGGCACAAGAGACCTCGAATAGCTAAAGCAATCTTGTACAACAAAAACAAAGCCGGAGGCATCACAATACCAGATTTCAGGACATACTACAGGGCAGTTGTAATTAAAACAGCATGGTACTGGTACAGAAACAGATGGACAGACCAATGGAACAGAATTGAAACACCAGAAATCAACCCAAACATCTACAGCCAACTTATATTTGATCAAGGATCTAAAACTAATTCCTGGAGCAAGGACAGTCTATTCAATAAATGGTGCTGGGAAAATTGGATTTCCACGTGCAGAAGCATGAAGCAAGACCCCTACCTTACACCTTACACAAAAATCCACTCAACATGGATTAAAGACCTAAATCTACGACCTGACACCATCAAGTTACTAGAGAACATTGGAGAAACCCTTCAAGATATTGGCACAGGCAAAGAATTTCTGGAAAAGACCCGGGAGGCACAGGCAGTCAAAGCCAAAATCAACTATTGGGATTGCATCAAATTGAGAAGTTTCTGTACTGCAAAAGAAACAGTCAGGAGAGTGAAGAGACAACCGACAGAATGGGAAAAAATATTTGCAAACTATGCAACAGATAAAGGGTTAATAACCAGAATCTACAAAGAGATCAAGAAACTCCACAAAAACAAAACCAACAACCCACTTAAGAGATGGGCCAAGGACCTCAATAGACATTTTTCAAAAGAGGAAATCCAAATGGCCAACAGGCACATGAAAAAATGTTCAAGGTCATTAGCAATCAGGGAAATGCAAATCAAAACCACAATGAGGTTTCACCTCACCCCGGTTAGAATGGCTCACATGCAGAAATCTACCAACAACAGATGCTGGCGAGGATGTGGGGAAAAAGGGACACTAACCCACTGTTGGTGGGAATGCAAACTGGTCAAGCCACTATGGAAGTCAGTCTGGAGATTCCTCAGAAACCTGAAGATAACCCTACCGTTCGACCCAGCCATCCCACTCCTTGGAATTTACCCAAAGGAGTTTAAATTGATAAACAAAAAAGAGGTCTGCACCCTAATGTTTATTGCAGCTCAATTCACAATAGCTAAGACCTGGAACCAACCTAAATGCCCATCAACGATAGACTGGATAAAGAAATTATGGGATATGTACTCTTTAGAATACTATACCGCAGTAAGAAACAACGAAATCCAGTCATTTGCAACAAAATGGAGGAATCTGGAACACATCATGCTGAGTGAAGTAAGCCAGTCCCAAAGGGACAAATACCATATGTTCTCCCTGATCGGTGACAACTGACTGAACACCAAGAGGGAAACCTGTTGGAGTGAGGTGGACACTATGGATAATGGTGGCTTGATCAGCATAGCCCTGACTGTTAATGAACAACTTAATACATTATCCCTCTTAGTAGTTTTTTTATCTGTTCTACTTAATATGACTGGTTTAGATCTGTAATTGATGCACAGTTATTCTTAAGTGTTGAAAATTAACTGAAATGTGATCCCTGTTGAACATCGTGGTGGGAATGGGAGAGGGAAGAGATGTATAATTTGGGACATGCTCAGGCTGACTTGCCCCAAGTGGTGGAGTTGGAAGCATACCAGGGGATTCCAATTCAATCCCATCGAGGTGGCATGTACCAATGCCATCTCACTGTTCCAGGTGATCAGTTTCAGTTCACAGTTGGTCATGGTGAAGGGACTGGGAGTCAAAGGGAGCACATAGACAAGTCTAGTACCTGCTAACGCTAACTGATGGAGTAAATAAAGGGGAGAGTGATCCAACATGGGAAGTGAGATACTCAGCAGACTCATAGAATGGCAGATGTCCTAAATAGCACTCTGGCCTCAGAATCAGCCCTAAAGGCATTCGGAGCTGGCTGAAGAGCTCATGAGAGTATTTCAGGCATGGAAAGCCAAGACACTCTGGCAAAAGATCTCTGCGAGTGAGATCCCAGTGGAAAGAACAGGTCATCAAAGAAGGAGGTACCTTTCTCTGAAGGGAGGAGAGAACCTCCACTTTGACTATGACCTTGTCTAAACGAGATAAGAGTCGGAGAACTCAGAGGGCTTCCATAGCCTTGGAAACTCATGACTGGAGCATAGGGAGATTACTGATGCCATAGACAGGAGTGTCAATTGGTAAAATCAACAACAGGAGTCACTGTGCACTTACTCCTCATGTAGGATCTCTATCCTTAATGTGCTGTGCATTGAGATTTAATGCTATAACGAGTACTCAAACAATATATTTCACTTTGTGTTTCTATGGGGGTGCAAACTGTTGAAATCCTTACTTAATGCATACTAAACTGATCCTCTGTAAAAAAAAAAAAAAAAAAAAAAAGAAGTTATCAATTCCCAACTTGACTCTCACTGGGATTAAACATGACAATAGGTCTGCTCTGATTTCATCATCATTTAAAAAAAATCATCTATTATTTTTCACTTTATGTTTCTGTGTGGGAGCAAACTGTTGAAATCCATACTTAATGTATACTAAGCTGATCTTCTGTATATTAAGATAATCGAAAATGAATCTTAATGTGAATGGAAGGGGAGAGGGAGTGGGAAAGGGGAGGGTTGTGGGTGGGAGGGACGGTATGGGGGGGAAGCCATTGTAATCCATAAGTCGTGCTTTGGAAAATTATATGCATTAAATAAAAGTTTAAAAGTTTAAAAAAAAAGGCAATTAGCAAATCAGCAGTAAATGATTCCGAAGAAGAAGTAGACACTTATGAATTACCCAAAAAATAAGTGAAAATAGTCATCTTAAAGAGATTCAGTGATGGGGTTGCACTGTGGTATAGTAGGTTAAGCATCCACCTATGACACCAGCATTCCATGTGGGTGTCAGTTCAAATCATGGCTGCTTTACCTTCAATTCAGTTTCCTGCTGATGGCCTGGAAAAGCAGTGGAGGATGTTCCAATTTCTTGGGCCCCTGCACCCATGCGAGCGACCTGGAAGAAGTTCCTGGCTGCTGGCTTCAGGTTGGCCCAGCTCTGGCCTTTGAGCCATTTAGGGAGTGAACCAGCTGATGGGAGCTCTCTCTCTCTGGCTCTCCCTCTCTATTTCTGTAACTCTTCCTCTCAAGCAAATAAATAAATCTTAAAAAAATGCAAGAAAATGCAAATGGACAAGTAACTTTAATTGTAAATGAAATCAGTAAGACAATGCATAAATAAATGATAAATTTAGTAAACAAATAAAAACTAAAGGTCATAACAGAAATCTTGGATCTACAGAATACAATGCTGCACTGAAAATCCAACTGTGGATTCCATAGCTGACTCACAGAATGGTAATGGAAGGATATAGATGTCAGTTACACTAATTGATCACTACATATTGTGTACTAGTACATATGTGGAATGTCACACTGTACCCCAGAAGAAGATGTCACTATTTTATGTTAATGAATATTTTATATTTTCTCATGTTAATGTAATATTAAGAAAGCAGATTCCATATAGTTCACAGATACAATTCTTTTTTTTTTTTTTTTTTGACAGGCAGAGTAGACAGTGAGAGAGAGAGACAGAGAGAAAGGTCTTCCTTTTCCGTTGGTTCACCCCCCAATGACCGCTGTGGCTGGTGCGCCGCGCTGATCTGAAGCCAGGAGCCAGGTGCTTCTCCTGGTTTCCCATGCGGGTACAGGGCCCAAGCACTTGGGCCATCCTCCACTGCCTTCCCGGGCCACAGCAGAGAGCTGGACTGGAAGAGGGGCAACCGGGACAGAATCCGGTGCCCTGACCGGGACTAGAACCCGGTGTGCCGGTGCCACAGGCGGAGGATTAGCCTATTGAGCCGTGGCGCTGCTGGCCTCACAGATACAATTCTAAGAAACTAATGATTCTCCTTTCTCTCCCTTCTTCCTTCCTTCCTCCCTCCCTCCCTCCCTCCCTCCCTCCCTCCCTTCCTTCCTTTCTTCCTTCCTTCCTTCCTTCCTTCCTTCCTTCCTTCCTTCCTTCCTATTTTTTAAAGATTTATTTATTTGGGCCGGCGCCGTGGCTCACTAGGCTAATCCTCCGCCTTGCGGCGCCGGCACACCGGGTTCTAGTCCCAGTTGGGGTGCCAGATTCTGTCCCGGTTGCCCCTCTTCCAGGCCAGCTCTCTGCTGTGGCCAGGGAGTGCAGTGGAGGATGGCCCAAGTGCTTGGGCCTTGCACCCCATGGGAGACCAGGATAAGTACCTGGCTCCTGCCATCGGATCAGCATGGTGAATTTGACAATAGGTCATTAAAGTTAGTCATTTAGATAAACAAAAATAAAAATAAAATGAAAATGTGTGAAGAAAGCATGTGAAGTCATTGTGATATAATAATATAATTTAAAAACATATGTATTACAGGTGTCTCCATAAGGAAAATGACAAAAACAATTCCAAGCAAATAATGGCTGAAAACTTTCCAAATAATGGGATGAATATTGACATCAATAATAGTGAAAATCAAAAGTCCCCAAGGACCTGCATTTGGTTCTATGGTTAAGTCATTGCAGGCATAACTGCATCCTTTATCAGAGTGCATGAGTTCAAGTTTTGGCTTTCTTCTGATCCCAGAGAGAAAAAGAGACAGAGAGAGAGAGAGAGAGAGAGAGAGAGAGAGAGAGAGGAGAGAGACAGAAAGAGCTCCAATACACTGGTGCACTCCTCAAATGCCTACAAAAGGCCAGGGATAAGGCAGGAATATGTTAAAGGTTTCCCACCTAAGATGCAGAACCCAACTACTTAGTTCATCACCACTGCATCCCAAGGTCTGCATTAGCAGGAAGTCAAGGTCTTAAGGTACAGTTAGGAATTGAACCACAGCTCATCAAAGTGGAATGTGAGTGTTTTAAATACTAGATTAAACACCCATGTCCAAATCATCATGATTTACATCTCTAACATACAATTACATTGGTCAATACCTTAAGGAAGCTGAGTTAGAAATCAATTATGTATTATGTCTTATGAAATCATCTGACTTAATTCTGGATTTTATATAAATTAAGTTATAAGCTTTCCAGTTTAAAAGTCTGGTTCCATATATATTTGGACTTAAATGGGAAAAACCTACTTTAAATGACTTAAAAATAAATTATGGCATAAATGGGGTTAGGGAACTAATGACATTGAATCAAAAAAGTTTGAGATATTGAGGCAGAGATAAAGTGGTAAATATTAATGCAATGGTCTTTAGATTTCACTTTGTACCAACTCTTCAGAATTATAAAATATTTCAGACTCACCCTACCCACCCCCCCAAAAAAACACACTAAAAACAAAATAAATGACCTTTCTTTCCCCTGGATCTATGGTCTTTAAGTAAATCTCCCCAGTATTGTGTGACCTGGAAAAGCTGGGAAACATGAGCTGCCTGCATCTCCTCTATAATGCACTGCCATTCACATCTAGTTCAGCAAATGATAAACACAGGCTCAAAATAAGCAGGCTTTACATTTTGAAGCACCCATTAAACTGTTTTTGCACTAAAAATACATAGAGGAAATATTCACATACTATTGTAAAAATAGAAAAATGTTTATTATTCAAAAATTAAAAAATAATTGCCCTTATTTAAGTCTTGGCAACGAGACTGGTTTTAACTTCTTTGATACTGTAGGAAACTATTTCAGCAAGAAAAATATGAGATTACCTTCATTATTTTAATTGTATAACAGTTTTTTTTTTTCATTAAAGAAAGAAACTGATTTTAGGTGCTTAAAAAAGCATGCATATGTACTGAAAATTCCACATCACATTGCAAATGCATATAATATTACCCTACCTTTCAAAACACATGTGAAATTCTTGGCAGCTGCTCCACATAAAATACTGTGACACTTGGAAACTTAACTTCTGAGCTATTCATTCCATAAAAGTATTTTTGATACAGTATCACAGATAGTCTAACTGAACTCACTCTTATTTACTGTTTGTTTCTAATCACATAAATGATTTACCCAACTGAGTAATGATGTGTATTCCAACTTTGCCTAAACTCTACGCACTTTCTTTTTGAATGAGGTAGATGAGTTATGTAAAATCTGCTATTTATGTGCAATGAGGTGAAATGCTAGCAGTGGAATGTTATAACATTTAACTACAAGGGAATATTTAGTTGGGGGCAGGTATCTATTTTATGTTTGTAGAGCCACTTTTCTTTTTCAGGTGTTGTTTTTATTATAACACTGGAGCAGTGAAAGAGTAAATTGTAAGCATTCATCATCTAAGCATTGCATTTATTGATTTTCTCATGCATAGTATTTTGTGTACTTAGTGATATATATAAGAACCCAAGAAAAATGAGAAATTATAACTGCTCACTGATTATGGAGCTCTATGAAAATTTTTCAAAAGAGCTCTGTAATACAGTCAGTTAATAAGAAAATACTCATTTGGAATTTTTTAGATGCATCATCTATAGCTAAACTATATGAAGAAGTTTTGTGCAGGCTAACATGTACATATCTTTTTTTCTAAAAGCTTCCACGTCTATCTCAACATTCTCACATTCTCAAATCAAAATGAATGGTGAAAATCATCTCTTAGTTTTAATATTTTCATAATATAAACAGATAATTAGTGAGACAGGTTGTATACTTGTAATTTTACTACATTGGCAGTTCAAGCAATATATTATAAAGGTAAACATTCCAATGAGAGTCTTGGGGTTGCAAATGAATTTAGATGAATATATGACTTGGTTGCATGAAAATGGAATCCCATTTAGAATTCAAAATTCAGTTAACTACCCCACTTAATAGGTGCATCACGAAATTAGTGAATGTAGTTATGCAGTAGTGCTTTATATAGATTAATATGGAAATGCTACAGAAAAGTTGGTTTGCACTGCCTGTCTTGTTAACTTCCAAGCATGACAATCATTTTTTAACATTCTACCTTGAGGAGCAAAAATCTGCTTAATGTTTTAAAATAATATAAGACAGATTTTCACAGTACCTATTTCTCATCTTATTCAGAATCTACATGAATAACGATAAAAAGTGGAAATTCACATCTAAAGCCATAAACTCAGAATAAAAATAGAAGCTAACATGGCTCAACACAGGAAGTAGTAGCTGAAAGTACTTGGTTTTTAATTTAAAAATCATAATTTCTTTTGTGTCTTTGGGCAAGTCACTTCCTTAATTTTGTCTCTATTTGATACGTTGTATAAAAAATACATGTGTGTTTTGCATAGTTATAGGTCCTACTGGATGCATTTTGAAGGCAGAAATACTGCCCATATGGACTGAATAGTACCATTCATAAAGACAGAAATGTGATAAGCCTATTTAACTGAAAGATAAGCATTAAAAACATTACTTATGAAGTTGAAAGTGAGTTAATTTAAGCTCTGAACATTTTTCTTATAGAAGATGCTACAGCATGCATAAAATGTGAAGGCACTAATTTTTGCAAACATTGTACAATGATATGCTACTCATTAGATGACTGACTTTTCCAAAAAAACTTAATTCTCTATAACACAGTCAAATATGAAGAAACACAACAAACACTTAATATAGCTACCGTCAAATCCACCTATAATATTATGCAATTTTTTATCTTCATTCAGAACATTAATGGCAATTGGTAATTTAACACATTATTTTTTGCAGTTTGGGCTTTTATATAAATTCACAGTAAGTATAACAAAGTTGAGAGCAAGACGGTTGACAATGGTGACAACAGAAGAAGCTCAACACAGGGATACTATAAATGACAACTTGACAGTCTGGTATCAAAGAATAGGATAGAAAAACTATAAAAGAAATTGACTTAATGTGGTTAAGGCTTTCTATAGGCAACCTTGAACCAAGAGCTAAACAAAAAAATGAAACCACCTTTGACATCTTTTAGTTAAGAAATCACTAAAGTTTTATTCATTCTTGAAAGATTCAAATGAAACCACACAAAATCAAATCAAGGAAGGTTGCAAGAGATTATCAGAGATCATAACTGCTCATTTGATGCATGAGAAAATAAAACATGAAATTCATGATTACCTAAGGTTATAAATAAAAATTAGGAAACAACATTAATCAAAATTTTACTTTTAGGAGTAAAAACTTCAGATATCTATAAATATTTTTCCACAAAACTGTTTATTCCTTAGGAATGTAGGCTGTTTTTGTGTGTGAGAGAGTGTAGCATGAATCCATATGTATATGTATATGTATATGTATATGTAAATATCAGCATATGCTGCTTTCCAGCAACTATATTTGAAAAACATATATCTTAGCTGTCAAAGAAAACATTTCTAAAATATTTGCACAATATCTGATTAATTAATCAATTAATTTATTTTTAATTTTTGTTTATTTATCCACTGATTCATTTCCCAAATGTCCGCAACGGCCAGAGCTGAGCCAACCCAGAGCCAGGAGCTTCTTCCAAGTCTCGCATATCAGTGCAGAGGTACAAGCAATTGGGCCATCTTCTACTTTCACAGGCCAGTAGCAGAGAGTTGGATCAGAAGAGTAGCCAGGACATGAACTGACACTGATATAGGATGCAGTGCCACAGGTGGAGTCTTAACCTACTATGCCATAGTGCCAGCCCCAATATCTGATTAATTTACATTTGAAGTTGAGTATGTTTATACTGTTAGCATTAGCTATAAAGATAGTTTTTATCTCTAAAATAAAGTCCAGAATGATTTAATCACTGATGTAAGAACTAGAATGAGAAAGTGATCTCTCTTGGGTTCCTGAAATGTGACATATACACATGATCAATAATAGAATTCATTTAGAGAAATGTGGAATGCATATGCTAATATCAACCTAGAAAGAATGAAGGGAGATAAAATCAATAGATATCTCAGTCATTCAAGTCATGCATAGACTTTTATTATAGTAGAGTTCACGTTTTAAAAATGAGATCCATGAATCATTGAATGAGAATCACTGCAATAACTTGGTACAATGATTCTAATGCAAAGATTTAATTGCAATGAAATGAATGATGATGCAGCTTGACAGTTATGTAGAGAGAAAAGCAAGGGGGAAGAAATGGGTAGACACATCTCATTGTAGTCTTTTCTGTATGGGCTAAGTACATGGACAACTGTGTGTATACCATATGTATATACTCGTAATCTATGAGAATACTTCAAAAATTTCATGAAATTAAAAGATAAGTTTATTTGTATGCAAAAATTTTTAAATCCACATGTGGATTTTTTAATAATTTTGAAGACCTTTGGTATGCATGAATTTAAAAAAAAAATCACCAAAGCTAACTTATTGTCACTGGAAGTGTTTTGAAGTATACTATGTATACACACACACAGATATGTATGTATGTGTTCATGTATATAGGTGCACACACCAGCAACTCATTTTTGGAAATTTTATTTTTGTAATATTTTGAAGAACTAAGAATATCTGTAAAGAAACCTAAAGAATAAATAAGCGAAATCCAAGAATACTGAATAGTGTATTGGAAGACTGACTTCAGATGCACTGGGATATGAAAAAAACACAGGAAGGGCCACATTCCAAGCGTCTGACAGGCAGAAATTTTCGGTGGAGAAATGACGAATAACAACGACTCCTTGAGACAAGAGGCGGGAGGGACAACCGGAGACACTGCTGCAGCCTGTCATGCGGCACAGCCAGCTGCCATCTGGAAATCACCACCTTGACAAAGCAAGGTAGGAAGAAATTGTGATGAACCCCACCACACACAGTTTTAACTGAGAAAATTCCACGGTCACTTACTGAACTTTATTTCAGCCTGGGGCAGCTGACTGAGGTCCCAACAACTTCCAGGCTCAGAGAAGCGGCACTGAGTCCGTCACCTCTCTTCCCAGCCTAAGAGCAGCAGACTGGGCTGTGAAAAGTCATGCGGTGGATCTCTGTTCTGCTAAAACCAGAAACGGTCAGAATCAGAGTCGGGGCAACTTGTGTGGCAAAGGACAGATCCCCCGAATCCTGCTACTGCGGGAGCTTATCAGCACTAGCCCAGAGCTACACTCACTCTATGTGAGGCAAGGAGGCTCATCTTATCTTCCTGGGCTAACACCAGCAGCCGTCCATAAAAGTCTGCCCCCACTCTGGGCAACCTGTTTAATGATCTCATTGTACCCTGCAATACCAGGACTAAGACAATACTTTTTCTTTTCTTTTTTAAGATTTATTTAATTTATTTGAAAGACAATTACAGAGAGAGGTAGAACCAGAGAGAGGCCTTCCATTGATTGGTTCACTCCCCCAAATGACTTCAACAGCCAGAGCTGAACTGATCAGAAGCCAGGAGCCAGGAGCTTCTGCCAGGTCTCTCATGTGGACTCAAGGGCCCAAGGACCTGGACCACCTTCCATTGCTTTCCCAGGCCATAGCAGAGAGCTGGATTGGAAGTGGAGCATCTGGGACTCAAACCAGCCCTGCAGGTCAGGACTTTAATCTGCTGTGCCACAGGGCTGGCTGCAACACTTACCTCTATTTTCCTCAATCCCACTGAGATTTACCTGGTGGAACTGGGGGAGAATCTACCTGTGTTCCACCTCTCTCAGCTCATACTTGAGAAACCAAAATCTCCTGTTTATCTTGAAGTCTTCCTGTAGGACAGGAGTAGGGCTCAGTTCAGGACAAGAGTTGTTACTGTTAAAAGTGGTAGTACCAGTTGGATTCTCTTAACAGGGCCTGAAGAAGGGCCCACCAACATCACACAGTCTCAGAGGTACAGCAAGTGGTGCCATAAACCCCAGCATCACTTAGACTCCCCAGTGGGATAAGGAGAAAGCCATATTTGTCTTCCTCAGCACCAAGAACAAGCCACTACTTATCACAATCTCTAGTGAGACCGACAGAAATCTCTCTGTGGACCAAAGATACACACTGTAGGAAACCCACATTCATTTTAAGGCCACATTTCTATCCCTTTGAACTGCAGCAGACTAGACCACTGTGTCACTTATACAGAAAAGTGACATGGATTAAAATAAAGAAATATCTCAGAGACTACACTTCTAGGCTCATATAGAACCAAAGTCAAAGCAGTAAGGCACGTGTTACTCCGCATTCCAGCTAAATCGTAAACACTTTTCCAATAAAACCTGCTGCTTAGGGGCCGGTGCTGTGGTGTAGTAGGCTAAGCCTCTGCCCAGGAAGCTGGCATCCCATTTGGGTACCAGTAGCTAGTCCAGCTGTTCCTCTTCTGATCCAGGTCTCTGCTTATGGCCTAGGAAAGCAGTGGAAGATGGTCCAAGTGCTTGGTCCCCTACACCCACGTGGGAGACACGGAAGAATCTCCTGACTCCTGGCTTCGGACAGGCCCAGTTCTTGTCATTGTGGCCATTTGGGGAGTGAACCAGCAGGTGGAAGACCTTTCTCTCTGTCTCTCCCTATCTCTGTCTGTAACCCTACCTCTCAAGTAAATAACTAATATCTTAAAAAAATCTACTGCAAAAAGAAGAATGGACAAAAATACCAGATGTGCAAGTGTCAACGTAAACACAGGAGACATGGAGAACTAAGGTAATTTGATGCCTCCAAAAGAACACAACAGTTCAGAATTAGATCCTGAGCAGAAGGAAATCTATAAAATGCCAGAAAGAGGATCCAAAAATAATGATTGTAAGAAAACGCAATGTGATGACACATAACACACCAGATTAAAGAAATGAACACATCAATGAATAGCATGAATGAAAATATTCCTGAGATAGAAATCATTAAGCAGAAACAAAAAGAAATTGTGAAGGTGAAATCTTCCATCATTACAATAAAAAGAATTGAGACATTTAACAACAGAACAGACCAAGTGGAGGAAATAATTTCTGACCATGAGAACAAGACTTTTGAAATAACACAATAAGACAAAGATAAAAACAAAATAATAAAAAAGAATAAGGAAATTGTATATGAAATATGGGATGCCATTAAATGACCTAATGCTCATATATTCATATTAAAGGTAATCCTGAAGGGGAAAAGAAAAAAAAGACATTGAGAAATTGATAAACTGAAAATTTCCCAGGTATTGTAAGAGACATGGACATCCAGATACAAGAAGCTCAAAAGACATTAACATACTTCACCAAAAAAGATCTCTAAGGCATATTGTAGTCAAATTGTAAGAAGTTAAAAGCAAGGAGATACTCCTATAGACAGTAATAAAAAGGCATCAAGTTATATAAAGAGGAAAAAATATTAGACTAGCATCAGACTTCTCAGAAGAACCCCTATAAGCCTACAGATCTTTTTTCTTTTTTGAACTTTTACTTGAAAACTTATGCTTTTTTTTTTGACAGGCAGAGTTAGACAGTGAGAGAGAGACAGGGAGAAAGGTCTTCCTTTCCGTTGGTTCACCCAACAAATGGCCGTTATGGCCAGCGCAATGCGCCAATCCGAAGCCAGGAGCAAGGTGCTTCCTCGTGGTCTCCCATGCGGGTGCAGGACCCAAGGGCTTTGCCATCCTCCACTGCCCTCCTGGGCCACAGCAGAGAGCTGGTCTGGAAGAGGAGCAACCGGGATAGGATCCGGCACCCCAACCGGGACTAGAACCCGGAGTGCTGGTGCCGCAGGTGGCGGGTTAGCTAAGTGAGCATCGGCTCCGGCAAGCCTAGAGATCTTAAAATAAATCAAAAAAGGGAGCCAGCGCTGCAGCATAGTGAGTAAAGCTGCTGTCTGCAGTGCCAGCAGCCCATATTGGTGCTGGTTCAAGTCCCAGCTACTTGACTTCCAATCCAGCTCTCTGTTTTGGCCTGGGAAAGCAGTGGAATATGGTCCAAGTGCTTGTGCCCCTGCACCAACATGGGAGACAGGGAAGAAGCTCCTGGTTACTGGCTTCAGATTAGCGCATCTCCAGCCACTGTGGCCATTTGGGAAGTGAACAAGTGGATGAAAGACCTCTCTCTCCCTCTCTCTCTGCCTCTGCCTCTCTGTAAACTCTGTCTTTCAAATAAATTAATAAATCTTCATTAAAAAAAAAAGAAAAAAACTCTTTTAAACAAGAATAGTATATTCAATGAAAGTATTCTTTAAAACTGGAGGAGAGGGACCGGTGCTGTGGCAAAGCAGGTAAAGCCACTGCTTTTAGTGCCGGCATCCCATATGGGTACCGGTTCGAATCCCAGCCACTCCACTTCTGATCCAGCTCTCTGCTATGGCTTGGGAAAGCAGTGGACGATGGCCCAAGTCCTTGGGCCCCTAAACTCATATGGGAAACCCAGAAGAAGTTCCTGGCTCCTTGCTTTGGATTGGTGCAACTCTGGCCATTGTGGCCAACTGGAGGGTGAACCAGTGGATGAAAGCTCGCTCTCTCTCTCTCGCTATCTCTCTCTCTCTGCCTCTCCTCACTCTGTGTAACTCTGACTTCCAAATAAATAAATAAATCTTAAGAAAAAACTGTAGCAGATATAAGGCATTTTCCAGATATGCAAAATCTAATAGAATGCACCACCACCAAATCAGATTTACAAGAAATTTTGAGGTGTATCCTACATTAGGAGTAAACATAATGAAACCACACAACACCAACAAACTCACTGACAGAGCGATTATAATCAATATGTAACCAACAAAATGACAGGTGTTAACTCTCATCTATCAGTGCCAACCATGAAAATAAATTGATTGGGGCTAGCACTGTGGTGCAGCGGCTAAAGCCCTGACCTGAAGCGCCAGCATCTCATATGGACACGGTTCTAATCCCGGCTGCTCCACTTCTGATCCAGTCTGCTATGGCTAAGGATAGCAGTGGAAGATGGCTCAGGTCCTTGGGCCCCTGCACCCACATGGGAGACCCGGAGGAAGCTCCTGGCTCCTGGCTTCAGATCAGCGCAGCTCTGGCCATTGCTGCCATCTGGGGAGTGAAACAACATATGGAGAACCTCTCTCTCTCTCTCTCTCTCTCTCTCTCTGCCTATCCTTCTCTCTCTGTATAATTCTGACTTTCAAATAAATAAATAAATCTTAAATAAATAAATAAATAAATAAATTGATTAAGTCTTCAGCCAAAAGACTTAAGTTGGCTGAATGGAATTAAACCAATCACCACTATGCACTGCCTATAAGAAACTCACTTGACAAAGTTACTCACAGACTGAAAGTGAAGGGCTAGACAAAGAAATACCAGGCAAATGGATACCAAAAATGAGCAATAGTACCTATAATGATATCAAGTAAAATAGGCTTTAAATCAAAAACTATAAAGAGAGATGTAGAAAGACATTATAGTTTTATGAAAATTCAATTCAACAAGAAGACATAATAATCATAAATATATATCACCTAACACAAGGCTACCCAGATACATACAGTAAATACCAGTAGAACTAAACAGAGCGATATACTCCAATATGTTAGTAGTGTTGTCTTCAAAGACCCATTCTCATCAATGGGCAGATGATCTAGGCTGAAAAGCACTAAGATACATCGGAGCTGAAACATGTCTTCAAGCAAATGGACCCAACATCCATTCACAGAACACTTCACCCAACAGTACAGAATACACATTCTCTCCATCTGCACATGGTACATATTCTAGCATAGAGCACATATTAGGGGACAAATCAAGCCTAAGCAAATTTACAAAGATTGAAATCTTACCATGTATCTTTTCAAATTGTAAAGGAATATAACTAATTAACAACAAGAACAGCAGGACACTAATAAATTCTTGGAAATTGAATAACATGTTACTGAATGATTAAGGGGTCATTGAAGTAATTAAAAAAGAAATAAAAAACTTTCTAGAAAATTAAAATATCACACATCAAAACCTGTGAGATATAACAAAAGCAGTATCAAGAAGGAAATTTATAGCATTGAGTATTTACATTAAAAAGACACATCTTTCAAATAAAAGATGTAATGATACTTTTTGAAGGCAGAACACCAACAACAAACCCAACCCAAAGTCAGTAGGTGGCAATAAATAACAAGGATCATAGAAGACATAAAACAAATTGAAACAAAAAAATACAAAAGATCAATAAAACAAAAAAAAAACCTGTTTTTTGAGAAGATAAGCAAAATAGATAAATTTATAACCAGAATAACAAAGAAAAAAGAAAAAACATAAATAAAATTGGAGATAAAAAAAGACATTACAACTGATCTCACTGAAATACAAAGAATCTTAAGAATTACTATGAAGAACTACATACTAATAAACTGAAAAACTTTGTAGGAAGTTTTCTTGGATTTCTATGATCTACAAGATTAAATCAAGAAGATATAGACAATTGAAATGGACTTGTAAAAAGCAATGAGATTAGAGTAGTAATCAAATTCTCCCAATTAAGGAAAATTCTGGGACCTGACAGCTTTACTACTGAATTCTATACAACGTTTGATGAGTAACAAATTCCAATGCCTTCTAAACTATTTCAAAATATTGAATAGGAGAGAACCCTGGCAAATTCCTTATGAAACCACATCACTTTTATATCAGAACTGACAAAGACACAATACAGAAAGAAAACTATACACCTATATTCTTGGTGAACATTAATGCAAAGATCCTCAACACAATACTAGCAAACTGAAATCAAAACTACATAAGGAAGATCAGGCATTATGGCCAAATCTGATTAATCCCAGAGAGTCAGGGTAGGTTAAACATTTGTATATCAATAAAAATCTCATCAACAGAGTGAAATACAAAAGCTGTATGGTCATATGAATAGATGTAGAGAAAGGATTTGATAAGTTTCAACACCCCTTCATAATAAAAAAATAAAACCTCCACAAATTAGGTATAGGATGAAAGAACCCCCAAATTGTATATGACATACAAGCAGCCAATATCATACCAAGTGGAGAGAAGTTGAAAGCATTTCCCACAGATCTGAAACAAGACCAGAATGTTCACTTTCAGTACTCATGCTCAATACAGTACTAGGAGCTTTAGCACGAGCAGTTAGGGAGGAGAAAGAAATAACTTGCACCAAATTTGGAAAAAAAGAATTCAAAATATCCATGTTTGCAGATAACATGAGGTTGTACTTGGAAAAACCTAAATACTTCACAGAAAATTGTTAGAACCGATAAACCAATTAAGTAAAGCTACAGGTTACAAAACAGAAATATAAAATACCGTAGTTTTTATATACATGAATGATGGACTTACTGAAAGAGAAATGAAGAAATTTCATTCACAATAGCCACAAAAATCAAATAGATTTAATCCAAGAAGTGAAAGATCTCTACAATGAAAATTATTGATAATTGATGGAACAAATCAACAAGGACACAAAAAATGGGAAGATATCCTTTGCTCATAGAATGGAAGAATCGATGTGATTAAAATGTCTATACTACTTAAAGCAATCTATAGCTTCAATGCAATCCCTATCAAAATACCAAGTATATTCTTTATAGAATTAGAAAATACAATTCTAAAATTCATATGGAATCACAAAAGCACACAATAGCCAAAGAAATCCTGAGCAAAAAAATCAAGCTGGGGGCATCACAATTACTAACTTCAAAACATACCCCAAAGCTATAGTAATTAAAACAGCATGGCACTGGCATAAAAACTGACATGTAGACCAATGGAACCAGAACAGAGAGCCCAGATGTTAATCCGTGAACATATGGCCAACCGATATTTGACAAAAACACTCAGATCCTACATTTATTTTATTTATTTATTTATTTTATTTATTTTATTTATTTTTTTATTTTTTTATTTTTTGACAGGTAGAGTGGACAGTGAGAGAGAGAGACAGAGAGAAAGGTCTTCCTTTGCCGTTGGTTCACCCTCCAATGGCCGCCGCGGCCGGTGCGCTGCGGCCGGCGCACCGCGCTGATCCAATGGCAGGAGCCAGGTACTTCTCCTGGTCTCACATGGGGTGCAGGGCCCAAGCACTTGGGCCATCCTCCACTGCACTCCCTGGCCACAGCAGAGAGCTGGCCTGGAAGAGGAGCAACCGGGACAGAATCCGGCGCCCCGACCGGGACTAGAACCCAGTGTGCCGGCGCCGCAAGGTGGAGGATTAGCCTAGTGAGCTGTGGCGCCGGCCCAGATCCTACATTTATTAAGGATAATCTCTTCAGCAAATAGTGCTGGCAAAACTGGATGTATTATGTAGAAGAGTGAAATTAGAACCATACCTCACATTATATACAAAAATCAATTCAAGATGAATCTAAAACCTAATTTTAAGACCTAAGACAATGAAGTTGCTGGAAGAAAATGTAGGGGAAACACTTCATGACATTGTGTAGGGGACAGCTTATTGTATAAGACCACCAAAGTACAGGCAAGAAAAGCAAAACTAAAGGAATTGGATTGTATAAAACTCAGAAGCTTCTGTACAGCAAAAGAGATGACTAATAGAGTGAAGAGACATCCAACAAAATGGAAAAAATATATTTGTTAGCTATCAATACAACAAAGGATTAATATCCTGAATATATCAGCAACTTAAAAATTCAACAACAAAATCAACCAATACAGTTAAGCAATGGGTAGAGGACCTCAATAGACTGTTCTGAAAATAAGAAACACAGATGGCCAACAAATATATATCAAATGTTCAGTATTGTTAGCCACCAGGAAATGCAAACCAAAACCTCACCTCTGTCAGAATGTCTAAAATACAAAACACAGAGAATAAAAATGCTGGAAAGGATGTGGGCAAAGGGGAACACATATTCACTGCTGGTGGGAATGTAAATTAGAGCAGCCACTGTGGAAAAGAGTATAGGGATTCCATTAAAAACTAGAAATAGACTTACCATATGATCCAGCAGTCCCACTACTGGGTACATTCTCAAAAGACTTGAACACAGTGTATCAAAGGGATACTTGTAACATCATGTTACTGTTCACAATAGCCAAAATATGGAATCAACTAAGGTATCATCATTAGAGGAATGAATAAAGAAAATGTGGTATATATACACAATGTGATATTATTCAGCTATAAAAAAGGAATACAATTTTACAATTTACAAAAAAATGGATGCAATGGAGGACATCAAGTTAAGTGAAATAAACTGGACATGGAAAGAAAATGCTGCATGCTCTCCCTTCTTTGTGGGAGCTAAAATTTAAAAAAGAGAAAAAAAGAAGGGCCTGTGTGTATCAGTACTGCTGCAAATATAGCTTTGTCAGCACCTGGCTCCTGGCTGCAGATAGGTGCAGCGCATCGGCCGCAGTGCACCGGCCCTAGTGGCCATTTGGGGGGTGAACCAACAGAAGGAAGACCTTTCTCTCTGTTTCTCTCTCTCTCTCTCACTAACTCTGCCTATCAAAAAAAAAAAAAAGGTAAAAAAGAAGAAAAAACAAATATAGTTTTGTCAGTATTTGTTTTTCAAAGAAAAATAATGAACAGAAATTTTTCAGGAAAATAGAAATAAATGTGTTGAAATAATAGTGTTCTTATAAGCACTATCAAGTGCATGGATCTGGAGCTGAGACAGTGTAATTTATGAGCTGAAAGATGCTCAATCTGTTGACCATGTAGCAGCATGTAGCTAGGAGTAGGAATGGATACCAGTGAACCTGGATGGCTCTTATGTGAAAGAGAATTTATAAGTTTACACAGTGGGATGGAGTTTGAAATCCTTTGACATTGAGTTTAATCATATTAAAATACTAACAGAAAGGAACTAACAAAATCTAGTGTTGAGCAAAAAGAATAGGGAATATATAATTGATAAAAACAATCTCTTTTAGAAGTAGCATTGACACTTACCTTGTGCTTTAATTGGAAGAAAGATGGCCCTGATTTATTTCCTCTGCTTGGGGCCAAACTTCATGAAGGAGTTATGTTCATTTCCTGGGTTGTTTTCCACTCATGCACCCCACTCTCCCCATTACAATTTGTTATCTCTTATGCACACCACTGAACTTGGTCTAACAAAAGTAATCAATGATCCCCTCTGAATATATCCTACAGATATAATCCACATTACTTATCTTATTAGATGCTCAATGACCTTTGTTTATGTAGATCATTACCTTCTTCTCAAAATAATCTCCTCATAAAGCCCACACATCTGTGTCAAGAGATAAAAATTTCTACAGCAGCATTTTAAATAATAACCCAACAGAGGAAACACATTGAACTATTCAGAATAATTAAATAAATAAAGTATGGCAGCTTTAGCTAATTGTTATATAATAATGAAAAGTAATGAATTTTCATTATCTGCAACCATGTGATGAGTCTCATAAATATTAACCTTCAGTGAAAACTCCATATACAAAATACATTTCCTGTTGTTTAATACTTAAAATTCAGGGCCAATTATGCTTAAGAATTCAGGAGTATCATTGTTTCATGTTGTTGAGAAGCAGCATCTGGGATTCTTCTAGGATGCTGGAAAGGAACTATTTGTGGACAAAGATTTTGATTACATGAATTCAACTGAAAATGGTTAAGCACAACATTTTTATGAGTATTTCCCTATGTGTGTTATAATTCAAAATTTACAAAATTAAGAAGCATTAAATTGAGAAAGTCACTTATGACCACACTTTCCCCAAGCTTTTGACACTGCAGTTTTGTGTTTCTGTATTTTTCTGAATGCATCATCTCAGCACAATTTTTCTACCTTCTAAATCTGATATTAATTAGAGTTCTTACTTGTGTCTGGTCCTCACACTTTGCATGTTCTTCAATAATTATTTCCTGTAACAGAACTCCAGTTTTTACCAACATGCCATCTATATTTCAAGCTCATAAACTTTCTTAAGTTCCAGACTTACATGCCCAACACCATACTATCTCTTCTAGAACACCTCCCAGTCATCCTAAACTCAACATGTCCCTAACATAAATATTATACTAACAGAATATTTAGTCCTCTGATTTTTCCCTCCTACAGTGTGCATGCCATGATGCTTAGTCCATGCATTTGGGATTAATGCTGAATTCTCCCACTTCACATGCTTCCAACCTGTAACATGCCCTGCTTTGTAGAGTCTACCTCCTAACTGAGCGCCTAGTTTTCTTTCCAATAGCAGTTACCATTATTTGTAGATGACAATTATTAATTCCTTGGAGTTCAGTTCCAGTCACGTCAGTGCCTTCCTGAGTTAAGTACAGTTCCCTGTAAGTCTAATGCAAACACACAAAAAAATCAGCTAAATGCTCTTCTTAGATACACAGGTGCCAGCATCGTGGCGTGGTGGGTAATAGCAACTGTCTGTGGCATCGGCATCCCAAGTGGGTGCCAGTTTGAGTCCTCCCTTTCTGATATGGTTCCCTGCTGGGGCACCTGGGAAAGCAGTGGAGGATGGCCCAGGTGCTTATGTCCCTACACCCATGTGGGAGGCCTCCAAGGGGCTCCTGACCCTTGGTGTAGGTCTGGCCCATTCCTGGCTATTGCAGCCACTTAGGGAGTGGGCCAGCAGATACAGGACTTCTCTGCCTGTTTTTCCCTCTCTCTATAACTCTGGCTTTTGAATAAATAAAAATAAATCTTTAAAAAAATAATTCTGATCTTGTCATTACCCTATTCCTCTTTGTTCCTTCAAGTTTTGTAAACACTTTTTCCATTTATTATATGAATTTTCTTTTGTTAATTACATACATAACCATTTTTCAAAGGGTGTCATGTATGTGGACATTAAATAAATAAGTTGAAATTCTACCAAATGTAAAATCTTTTTAAAAAGAACAATTCTCTATAGCTACCAAAGTATGCATGATCAATAGTGAATGTTTCGTTTTCAGAACTTGTGTTTTATACATTGCTCATTCTAATAGAAAGCATGCCACCCACGATCACTGCCTATTTCCTTGTCCTTGCCAACACAAAACCTAGCAGCTTGAAAAGTGTCAGGATTTAGAAAAGCAGCATACACATACCCTAGCTTCTTTGTTTCGATATTCAACAATATTTTCTTTTTTTAAAAACATGTTGTCTATATGTTCTTCTTAGCTTAGAATTGGAAAGTAACTTACATTGCTGAAATGTAAGAGCGTGAAAGTAAAAAATGTGTCTTTTGTATTAACGCTCTACTCCAAATACCTGAACTAGTGTCTGGAACATAATAAGATTTCTCTGTTAAATGCTTCAAATGAATAAAGGAGGGTAGAAATTATACTGAGACATTCTCTTCTGAGACTCTGTGTTAAAAATGTCCATGAAAAATAAACAGTCAGCAGTAGGTCATTAAAATAAAAGTTACTAAATAGATGAACCGGGAGAACTTATTTTCAATGTTGATATAACTGATGTGATGTGGAAGTATATGTATTTTATGAAAAAAAAAAAAACAGAGGAATGCATAGTAATGGGAAGTAAAGAAACATAAAGGGGTTATAGATAAATCCTAATAACTGATCAGAATAGAAAAAGACCCAGAGTTCCAGTTACTAGGTGCAATATTTATGTGTAGCTACCCTAACTTAGCATGTTCCTGGATTTCCATGTGTACCTGCCCTTCATCTATCTGCTATACCTCATCAATAAACCATGTCATATTGCTTAATGACCAAAATGCTCAACTAATGCTTGGTTCAAGTCTTATAAACTTCCAGTAAAGAATAATATAGAATAATCTCCTTGAGTAATATGGAGGTAAGAACTACTGAAAGTACTCTCTCCAAATAAAATTAAAACTAGAAGACTGTCTGGAATGTCCTTGTAAGGCTACCAGTGTCAAAGAGAATAAAACAATGAGAGAAATGGTTCAACAACTGGACTGAGGACAAGATCATTTGGATTTGTCTCTCCATTCTTGTACTTCCTATAGGCCATATCTCAGGCAATTCACTTCGTCTGCTTGCGTCTGATTTTCACATGTGTAAAATAAGTATAAAAACTGTCTTGTCTACCTCCTGGAGGCATTTGGAGGATGAGGTCTAATAATATCTGTGGAACAGTTTTGTTGAGTTTTATAGTCACCTTTAAATCATCGTTTTTGCTATAATATCATCTTAAAGCTCTATACTGAATTCAGTTGTGCTTCTTTAGTGAAGTCATGTCTTTTGTCTTTTAACAGAGATTCTAAGGTGAGTTTTACCTTTGCATTCAGTGGGAACTGAAGTAGCTCATCCCTGGAGTCTGTAACGTCAAAGCAGAGCTTAAGAAACTGCAAGCACAGGTCTGAAGCCCAGCTAAAGATCAGGAACTGCAGTGAGTCTAGTTCAAGGTAAAGCTGCCTCTTGATCACTTTCTCTGGGGAGGAAAAAAAAAGAAAAAAGAAAAAGGAACAAGAAGAAAAGACACCACTGCCCAGAGTGAAAGTCTTGGTTTAATAATAACTGGAGCTGGCTCCTTGAGAGGAGTTAATCACTGCTTACTCAAGGAACAGGCAGGAGGAGGGTCTGGCTTCCCAACCCCTGAGGAGAGAGGTCAGAAATCTGCCTCTGCACTTCCGCAGCAATTAATTCTCCTGCATTCTTTCTGTAAGATATCCTGAGGGCGAAAAGCCTTTGTGTCTGAGGAATCTTCCCCATTGTTACACCTCCAGGTTCCCAGGGTGTGTGCATCCCTGAGTGCATCACAGTGAACAGAGACAGTCTGCCAGACAACACTTCAACACATGCAGAAGACAGAATTCTCTATATCTTAGCTGCTTAGAGTGCAACGTGTTTTGCAGTTTGTTTACCTTATTGAAAAACCATCTGTGATGACATTTTCATGAAACCTGAATTTAAAGGCTGTGGTTCTCCTGAAATTTTGGGTACAGAATGAATTAATATCCAACATGAATCCAGTTACTCTGTTTCTTTTCCAGAAACTATAGAATCAAGATGAAAGATTTGGCTTGGAAAAAAAAATTGTGTTGGCAATATAACAAATTGAAGTAAAGTTTTATTTCTTTTGTTCACTTGTTTCCTTGCAAAAGCAAAAAAAAGGAAGGCACAGTTT
The DNA here is from genome assembly GCF_051225735.1 of Oryctolagus cuniculus. Lineage (NCBI taxonomy): Eukaryota > Metazoa > Chordata > Mammalia > Lagomorpha > Leporidae > Oryctolagus > Oryctolagus cuniculus. The sequence continues at coordinate 13,997,547 of NC_142876.1, read as the reverse complement.
GGTTTTGAGTGGCTTTTCACTTCTCAGTTCTCCATGGCTTGACAACATCTGTAAGAACTCACCCAGAGCACTCAGAGTTTTGTTGATACAGAAAAGCTCCAGGAAAGACATTGGCTGCCCTAACACACAGGGGCTAACGTTACATATTCCTTCATCACAAACTAATTGGAGATAACTTATTTATGCCTTTCAATTTTTAGGACAGAGGAATGAGATTTAGAGAAACCGAAAATCTTACCATCGAAAGATTACTGTTAAAAATCAGTAATGGAACCTGTTTTCTGACAACCAGGTTTGTGAAGTTCCCAGTTTTTATTATCTCTTTTTTTTCCCCAAAAAACTTGTCTATACTAATGCTACCACACAAGATGAAATCATTTCTCTATAAACATGTCACACCCATAAGTCTGTGAGAAAAACATTTTCATGGCAACACACTTTTTCATATTAATATTTCCAAAAACAGATAGTAAACTTGCTTGATGCCATTAACAATATCTGATGTAGAGACTTTAGAATTCAACTTTTTTTTTTTTTTGACAGGCAGAGTGGACAGTGAGAGAGAGAGAGAGAAAGGTCTTCCTTTGCCGTTGGTTCACCCTCCAATGGCCGCAGGTACTTGGGCCATCCTCCACTGCACTCCGTGGCCACAGCAGAGAGCTGGCCTGGAAGAGGGACAACCGGGACAGAATCCGGTGCCCCAACCAGGACTAGAACCCGGTGTGCCGGCGCCGCAAGGTGGAGGATTAGCCTAGTGAGCCGCGGTGCCGGCCTAGAATTCAACTTATGCCGCTACAACGAACTGATCTTTGACACAGGTGCAAATAGCACACTCAGGAAAAGGACAGTACTTTAAATAAATTATGCTAGAGAAACTAGATATCCATTGAAGGGAGCGGCCGAGAGCCGCAGAGAGCCACCTTAGAAGTGGCCTTGATAAAATAGAAAAACAGGAACTTAAGAAAAACAGTTTCAACCCCTCCCCATCGTGCCCTTTCGACCTAGTACTTTTCCACTGATAGCCCCTCCCCTGTGCTTGCTCAAGCTTGACAAAGAAACCGCAAGGCAAGTAAGGCATGTAGCCACCCGTTCCTCTTCCTCTACGACCCCCTCCCCTTGTCCAGGTACTTTGCCCAACTGTCTAGTTGCCCAATGAACTTACGCCACCCTATAATATGTTAATCTTGTGGTTTTGCCCTTTAAAAGCTGTGTGAAATGATTGCTCGGGGCTCTCTCTCTCTTTCCTGCTGCTTGCAGCAGCAGAGGGCCCATTTGTGCAAATGAAATAAAACTGCATCTTGCTTTTTGCATTGCCTGGTCTGGAGTCTGTGTTTCTGGGGTCGTCACAAAAGGGCACCACTTTTGGGGTCCTTCACTCAGGGAAAGGACAGTACTTTAAATAAATTATGCTAGAGAAACTTGATATCCATATGCAAAATAAAACTGGAATCCCAACTCTCACCATCCACAACAAACACCTCAGCCTGATTAAAGACAAAAATATAAGATCTGAAACTTTGAAACTACCCATAAAAACACAGGATAATTGCTTCCGGATATTAGAATGGGCAAGGAGTTTTTGAATCAGAATCCCAAAGCATAAGACACAAAGGCAAAACTAGACAAATAGGATGTTGACCTAATAAAGGTGTTCTAAAAAAGAAAGAAAAACAACAAAGTGAAGGAACAACCTATGACATGGAAGAAAATATCTGCAACTTATCCATGTCACAGGGTTTAATAACCAAAATGTGTAAGGAGCTCTTGTAGCTCAATAGCAAAAATTCCAAAATAATCCAATTAAAATATGGACAGAATTTTAAGCAGACATTTCTCAGAGGACACACAAGCACAATAGGTCTATGAAAAGATACTCAGTAACACTAATCATCATGGGATTGCAAATCAGACACAATGGGATTTCAACACACTCTAAAATTGGCAATAATCACAAAGACAACGGATTACAAGTGTTGGCAAAGATGTGGAGAAAGAGACATTCTTGCACACTTTGTCTGGAATGCTAATTACTGCAGTCCTTGTGGAAAACAGTTTGGATATTCCAGAAAAAAAATAAAAAGAAGAAGGAGAATAGAATTATCATAGGGATAGGCAATCTCACCACTGGGTATAAATGCAAAAGATATGAAATTACTCTTCCAAAGAGACATTTACAGTCGCACATTTATTGCAGCACCTTGAAAATAGCCTGGAATTTTTGGAAACAATGTAAGCATACATCCACTGATAATTGGATAAATAAAATATGGTTCATGCAAACCATGGAATATTATCTGGACTTTACCAAGGATAAAGCTTCCAATTTGCACCAACATTGGTGGAACTAGAGATCATATGTTAAGTGAAATGTCAAGTGTAGAAATACAAATATCATATGATTTCCCTCAATGGAGGAAAATAAAAAAAAAATGTTGATCTCACAGAAGTTTAAACTACAGTAGTGGTTATCAGAGGCTGAGAAAAGCAGAGCAGAGGCAGAGTGATGGGAAAGTTTGATTAACAGACACTAAGTTACACTTAGGATTAAGAAGTCATGATGTTCTATTGCACAATAGGTAACTATAGATAGCAATAATTTCTGTGTATTTTTCTTTTAAAAACTAGAAGAATTTTGATAGGGCAATGCTGAATGCTTGAGGAAATGGGTATGTTTACACAGACTGGGTATTACAATGTAAATATGTTTAGGAATATCACATGGTACCCCATAAAAATCAAAGAAAAGCAAATAAAATTAAGCAATGTAAATAAATCTCTCCATCTGAGTTCTAAGGATTGCTTTGAAATTCTCTCAATAAAAATCCCCTTAACAATGACTGTGTTGTTATTCTATATACTCATTAATTATACCATTTCATAAAAAAGATGATAAAAACAAAAGAAGAAAAATCATCATAAGGTGAAGTTTTAAAAGTCAGATAGTGGCTAGCACTGTGGTGCAGTGGGCTAAATCTCTGCCTGCGGTGCCGGCATCCCATGTAGGCACCAGTTCGAGTCCCAGCTGCTCCACTTCGATCCAGCTCTGGCCCTTGTGACCATTTGGGGAGTAGACCAGCACTGGAAGACCTCTCTCTCTCTCTCCACCTCTGCCTCTCTGTGACTGTACCTTTCAAATAAATAAAATAAATTAAAAATAATGTTTAAATGTGCTATATAATTTTTTTTTTTTTTACAGGCAGAGTGGACAGTGAGAGAGAGAGAGACAGAGAGAAGGGTCTTCCTTTGCCTTTGCCGTTGGTTCACCCTCCAATGGCCACCGCGGCTGGTGCGCTGTGGCTGGCGCACCGCGTGATCCGAAGGCAGGAGCCAGGTGCTTATCCTGGTCTCCCATGGGGTGCAGGACCCAAGCACTTGGGCCATCCTCGACTGCACTCCCAGGCCACAGCAGAGAGCTGGCCTGGAAGAGGGGCAACAGGGACAGAATCCGGCACCCCGTCTGGGACTAGAACCCGGTGTGCTGGCACCGCTACGTGGAGGATTAGCCTATTGAGCCACGGCGCAGGCTTAAATGTGCTATATAATGTTATAACAAAGCCATGAATATTGAAATGACCACCTATCTCATGTGCTTAGTCATTAAAATTAATTTTTGAAAAATGAACCTATGAATCTTTTTCAGAGACAAAAGAATGAATGTACTTATAATTATCCATGATCACAATTATTATTAAGGAGTTTTTTGAATTTCCATTTTGGAGATAAACATCTGAAAATGAATAAATGGAGACTGAAAATGAATAAAATGGAGAAAAAGAGACAGGATTTGTGTAAGAGCAAATATTTGACTTTTACCAAACTCTCAGATAATCTTCACTTTATGGAAACCACGCCATAGGGAAATGCAGTTTATTTATTTAAGATTTATTTAATATAACTGTACTCATGAGTTGCTTAGGCATTTGGTTACATATATAGTAAGCTGAACAATGTCTCCTTCCTCCCTAAAACATATGTGTTTTTATTCATCCCCAAGACCTGGGAATGTCTCCTCATTTGGGAGAAAGAAGACTTGAAGATTATTAGGTTAGGGATCTTGTGAGATTAAAAAAATTACTTTTGGTTGTCTGGCAAGTCTAATGTGTAATTATCAAGATCTTTATAAGGAGCGGCAAGCAGATTTGGCTGCAGGAGATAAGAAAAACAACATAGACATTGATGTGATATGTCCATGAAGCAAGAAATGCTGGCCACCACCAGAAGTTGAGAAACAAGTAGCTACCAGATAAAGCAGCCCTATCCTCACCTGGGTTTTAGCTCCATAAGACCCATTTCAGTCTCCATGATTCTAACAGCACAACTGTGTTGTTTTACATCATTGAGTTTATAAGAATGCATTACAGCAGCAAAAGGAAACTAATACAATGGTGATAGATACATTCCTTAAATTAATATTGGTGACAGCTAATTTTATTTTTTGACAGGCAGAGTGGACAGTGAGAGAGAGACAGAGAGAAAGGTCTTCCTTTTGCTGTTGGTTCACCCTCCAATGGCCGCCGTGGCCGGCGCACCGCGCTGATCCGATGGCAGGAGCCAGGAGCCAGGTGCTTTTCCTGGTCTCCCATGGGGTGCAGGGCCCAAGCACCTGGGCCATCCTCCACTGCACTCCCTGGCCACAGCAGAGAGCTGGCCTGGAAGAGGGGCAACCGGGACAGAATCCAGCACCCCGTCCGGGACTAGAATCCGGTGTGCCGGCGCCGCAAGGCAGAGGATTAGCCTATTGAGCCGAGGCGCCGGCGACATCTAATTTTTAAAAGTGCATTTTAGCTGTGTATTCTATTTGAAATTTTGAAGCAATAATGGCAGTGAAAAATTTATTATCCAAGCATGGGCATTTTTTTCCTGTTATTAAATTCATTAGAAATAGTAGAAATAAGAAATGCCTAATCATCTAGACATTAGGCTTCTCCTTTCCCAGTAAATTCAGTATCAATTTAATAGGCTTCAATGATAATTAGTTATTCTTGATATTCTCCACATGTTTTCCATCACTGCAAGTTCTCTTATAACCATCTTTTGAAATGAAGCTATTATTTAAAACTCTATTCCACCCTAGATTTACATGTGGATATTGCCAAGGTTATGATGTGGAAATCTAACAGAATTCTTACTGCCAACACTATCATAAACAAGTCTTCCAGACCCAGAGGAAAAGAAAAATGAAAGCAGTTCAGATGCCCAAGGCTTTTGCTCCCACATTTGCTCCCCAAACACCATCTCCATCTATTTCCAGGGTACTCCTACCTGGTAATGGAAACCAAATGCTAACCAAGATGGAAAAATCACCAAGGAGCAATAACTTGAATAGCAATGAAGGTCAAGCTATTTACAAGAATGCAAATGTGAGCATGCCTGCTCATTTTGTTTTATGAACCCATTCTAAACAGCCCTGGGAAAGAGAACAGGAGATTAAATCAAAACCAAGTTTTTATGGACTGACTTAGGAAGATCAAAGAATTTGGGAGATGAAGATTTAAAAGTGATTCTGAACATCATCATTTTCTACATTCCTCCTCTCTGTATTATAATAGACGTGCACTAAAGTGAACCCCAGTGAGAGACAAAGTTGCATCATGATCTTCTCCTTGAGGGAGGTGCATTTGAGATGGTTCCCTAGACAACAGAATATTACAAAAGTTATGAGACTTCAGTCCTGTGATGGCGTGGCATCGTATAGGACTCCATCTTAGTGGGGGCTAGGGAGGTGCCTTTGCTGTCCTTAATGATGTTAGATGCCCTGTTATCAGAAGTTCTGTGGAAGGGTCACAGAGCAAAGAACTGAGAGTGGCGGGTGACTCTAGGAGCTGAGATTCATTCTGCTCAACAGTCAGCTAGAAAGCAGGGCATTGATCACAAAGCAGCCACAGAATTCTGCCTACCACTGAGTGAGCTGGGAAGGGGATCCCAGGTCCAGGGACGGAAAACATCCAGCTGACACCTTGTTTGAAGCCATGGGGGACCCTAGAGGACTCAACTAAGCTATGTCCTGACTCCTGACCTACAGAAACCATGCAACAATAAATATATTGAATGAAGCAACTAAATTTATAGCAATTTGTTAAGGAAAAATGGAAAATTAATGCATGCATAGTCTATAAATTAACTTCAGTGTCTTTGTAAAATAAAGTGTGTAAAATGACTTGTGCATAGTAAAATTCAATAAGAATTAGTTATCCATATGCTTAATTTACCGTTTTGCAAACTAGAGGATTAAATCCATATAAGAGCTATAATTCTACATATTTTTTTCATATGTAAAGATGTTGACTAACCCTTAGCTTTGGGAGATGTGCTGCACCTCATGATTCCCAAACAAAATAAGTAATCATTCTGGAGTTTGAAGGGCACTTGCCAAAATCAGCCAGTATGTATGAATTACACTGTTTTAAATTGTGATATATCTATCCTTTGAGACTGAAGCTTTATTTTTTGAATTACAAATTACTTAATATAAATTGTTTTAAGAGAAGGGAAATCAGGTAAGTGGTATATGGGAACTCTGTATTACTGCATCACAAATTTCATTTTGTAAATGAATACTGTGCTGAAATAAAATGTTAATACAAAGAATCAGTTTAACCTCAATAGGAATTTATTAATTCATTATTTGAAGAAAATTTTAGCAAAGGAATCTGGGCTTTCTGGATTCTGCTTGTGCTTCTACACCATGTCTCAGTGGTGACATAAACACCAGAGTCAAGACTCTAATGTTCATCTACAATTTACTCCTGTGTTTTATTTGACCTTGAGGGTCACTTAACCTTCATTTCTTTATCATTCATGGAAAATTATTCCTGCTGATTATTTTTGAAGTCCTTGAAGATATTTTCTAAGCTGCTAACTTGTTAAAAAGTATTACTTATCATTTAACATTTTCATTTTAAGTTTATTTTATAAACATTAAAATTACATTTATGAAATAGAGATTAAACTTTAGTACATCATTTTTACAAGTGCAATTATGTAATACAATTCTTTTTCTGTGATGAAAAGTCACTTTAAAAAAAAAACATTTCTTGTTTCTTTTCTTCCTTTTTTTTGCCCCTCTGACATCTCTGACAGTTGCTTCTACAGCTCTCATAGCCGTTATTCTTTCCATCATTTCAGTTTCTTTCCTTCAAGTGAGAAAACCCATCAAGGTGATCAAAGAACATGCAAACATGGTAAGAATGTTAAGTCATCAGCACATTTCAAAGATTTCTAACCATGCCATTCTTACAACGAACGAACTAGAAAACGCTTGTCAGTCATTGATTACGTTTTAAGGGAAAATAATTGGGCTCCCAGTAAAAATGTGCAATGTATGATCCTAGTTTTTAGAGTTTCTAAGAAGCAGCATTGCATATAACAGCGTTTTACATAATGGAAACATGTGTTAGTGCCTTGGTAGGTTTAGAAGGGAAGGTCATCCTTTTAGCTTTTCATATGTTTTTTAAGAAAATTTAATGGATTTACATAGAAATCTGACTTACGCTAACTGTACGTATGAAGAAACTTCAAAAACTTTATGGAAACTTGAATTAAAAGACGTTAACTTTGGTCCTAAAATGTTTTTAATATATATTTCTTTGTATTTATTTATTTGAAAGGCAGAGTAACACACCAAGAGAATGGGGGGAAAGGAGAGAGAAAGAGAGAAAAAGAGACAGAGAGAGAGTTCTCTTCCATTTGACTCTCCAAATGGCCACAATGGTTGGTACTAAGCCAAGCTCAAGCCAGGAGCCAGACACTTCATGTGGGTTTCCCACAAAGGTGGCAATGACCCAAGTACTTGAGCAACCGCTTCCTTCCTTCCAGGCACATTAGCAGGAAGCAGGATTGGCAACGGAGCAGCCAGGCCTCGAATCAACACTCTGAAATAATATATCGAATGTGATTATTATTAGAATAAAAATTTTTATGCCATGGCCACATGCATATGGGGGAAAATTAAAGTACTTTAGATTCCTGAAATATAGATATTAATGGGATAAATTGCAAGAGAAGGGTCTGTAAATTTAGATACTTAGTAAATATTGATAATTACTATGTACTGGAGAACACATCTCTCGAAAAGTTGTTTTTTTTTTGTTTTTGTTTTTTTTTTTGTATCTGATTGCAAGGACTTGATTAGGCAGTTTTTTTTTTTTTTATGTGATTGTTAAGAACTTTAGTACTTCATATCAATCCATGTGTATATACACCATAGTCAAAAAACTTAGGAGGCATTGAAACAATACCAGGAATTGATTAATACTACTAATCATAATTTTACTTTATTTTTTTCCTCAGCAAAAGTGATAATTTGTTTATTCTGTTGCCAAATTCAGTAGGAAATGCTATCCTGAATAATTGAATCTAACACTTGCTTCTAACTCTACCTCATTGATGATTCCATCTGCATATGTTTAAGTTGAAGAGCTAAACTGTTTTAAAATCTGATGAAGCTATAGGGTCATCAAAATTGATGCAGAATACAACAATTTTACCATGTTAAAATTCAACATCTATTTATGTTTTAAATTTCTATTTCAGATTTTTGATTCTCAAAAAAAAAATGTGAATTTCTACAAAGTGTTTCCATGTTATCTGTACTTAGCTCCCCTATTGTTAACATTTATATACTACTGTGATATAGCTGTTACAATCTATCAACCACACGTAGCTTCCCTTATTACTAATGTCTAATATCATCTGCCACAGTTAGTGAACCACACTCAGCTCCCCTTATTGTTTTCATCAAAACTCCCTCAATGGTTTCCACTTCTACTGAGTTATTTTTAGAATTATCAGAAAACTAAGACTAAAAGGGATAACCCTTAAACTAATAAAAGATTGACCATCAATTTTAAATTTAAAATTTTGGGGGGGAGGTGGTGCTGTGGTATAGTGGGTGAAGCTGCCGCCTGCAGTGCAGGCATCCCTTATGGGCACCAGTTCGAGTCCCAGATGCTCCTTTTCCGATCTAGCTCTATGCTATGGCCTGGGAAAGCAGTGGAAGGTGCCCCAAGTCCTTGGACCCCTACACCCACATGGGAGACCTGGAGGAAGCTTCTGGCTGTCAGATCAGCACAGCTCTGGCCATTGTAGGCAATTGGGAGTGAACCTGTGGATGTAAGATGTCTCTCTCTCTCTCTCTGCCTCTCTTTCTCTCTCTGTGTAATTCTGACTTTCAAATAAATAAATAAATCTTCAAAAAATATAAATAAAATTTTGAAAGCTTTTCTGTAGAGATTCTGAATAAAAACAACAATTTATTCTATAATTGTGTCTGTTCACCAGGGTATTAAAAACCTTAGCTCGTTTATGAGGAAAAAATAAATATATAAGGAGTTAAGAGTCAAAGGAAATAAACTATTATCATTCATAGATTACATATAAATACAACAGAAGAGTATTTATAGATAAATTTTTAAAATGTCTCAATCCGGCGCCGTGGCTCAATAGGCTAATCCTCCACCTTGCGGCGCCGGCACACCGGGTTCTAGTCCCGGTTGGGGCGCCAGATTCTGTCCCGGTTGCCCCTCTTCCAGGCCAGCTCTCTGCTATGGCTAGCGAGTGCAGTGGAGGATGGCCCAGGTGCTTGGGCCCTGCACCCCATGGGAGACCAGGAAAAGCACCTGGATCCTGGCTCCTGCCATCGGATCAGCGTGGTGCGCCGGCTGCAGCGGCGGCCATTGGAGGGTGAACCAACGGCAAAGGAAGACCTTTCTCTCTCTGTCTCTCTCTCACTGTCCACTCTGCATGTCAAAAAAAAAAAAAAAAGTCTCAATAGAAGACATTTCTTAATAATTTTACTATTTCTACAAACTGATAGTAAGTCATATGGAAATCACAGTATCAAGAGTATAAAATCAAATAAATAAAGACCTCTAAAAGAAACTATGAAATATTACTGAAAGAAAGATAAGGGATCTATATTAATGAATTATAAATCTCAATAATGCATAAATGTTTATTCTATCTATATTTTAACTTACATAGTTAAAGTAATCTCCAATCAAAGTCCCATGAGGTATTTTTTTGTGTGTGGAAGCTATCATAATGCCTTGCTACAATTCTCCAGTTATCTAATACTGTGTAACAATCTACTGAAAAATCTTAATAGGATAAATCATAAACAATGCTGTTACATGGCATTTACTGTAAGAATTTTCAGCAGGACATGATTGGAAGATCCAACTGTAACAGAGTCAGGGTAACCTCAAGCCACCCTGCAATGAAGGACAGCAAGAAATGATTTTCAATTACTAATAGGAGTGAGAACAAATTTTTAGTAATTTTTAATCCATGGTAGCCCCAGTTTTGGACATACACTAAGATGTCTTCCTCACACAAAATTTACTGAGCCTTCCTGTGACTCCAGAAATCTCACTCCCTTGCATAATCATCTCAAGTGCAGTTTTGTTATCTATCTGAGTGGGATTTTGGCTTTGCAGGTGTGCTTCTTCACATATCACGGGTTATGTTAAGAAATAAGAACTAAGAAGATGAATCTCTGCTTCATGCAACTGACCATATTAGTAAGGCAGAAATAGGAAATCACGACAGGCACTCTGATTCCAAACAGATATGGTCACAGACCTTGGTCACAGTGATTCAAAAATCTACTTCAGTCCACACAGCAATTGCTTCAGTAATGCCAGTCTTGCTCTCAGAGAGTAACTGTTTGTGGCTCTCACCCCACCAACTCTTTGTTATAAATACCTAAGGTTATTCGAGGCCTTGCTCATTCAAGCCTCAGTTATGTCTATTTGTGCAGGGACAAGTCAACACTCACATCTCCATCCTTGCTTAAAGGTACTAGCAAGCCCCCATTCACGTTAAGTACAACAAAGAGTAAAGGAGTGCTCTAACAAGGAAAATAGTTGACTTCCTTCCCCTGGTGTGTCCAGGCTTAGGAACTCTTCTTCATCTCCCTTAAGCAATGGCCTGTGTTTGTAGCAGCCTAGTAGTTTTCTCACCCAGTTTACTGCCAGCACAAAAAAGACTAAGCATAAGAACACCTCTTTTCATTTCTGACTGGCTCTGCCTCTTCCATCTAATCTGATACAATTGCTTCCAAATAAGGCGGTCTTCCATCTAATCTGATACAATTGCTTCCAAATAAGGCGGTGTCCTGTGTATCAATTTGTAATTCATTCAGTTTCACAAAAGCCAAAACATTTATTTTATTTTAAGACAGTACTGTATCTTAGCTCTATTTGTAAGACAGTATGCTTTGGGACAAAAAAAAAATACACTCTTCATAAAATCATTTCTTGTTGAAATTGTTCCTTAAAAGCATAATCTGAGAAACCTTAAAGACCCTCTTACCCAGTAGACAAAATTTAAGAGACAATAATTTTATATTTTTAGAAGATATACTAGCCAAATTCTTGTAATGGTGTTTATTTATTTATTATTAATTTATTTGAAAAGCAAATTAACATGTTATGGGAGAGATCATTCATCTGCCGCTTCACTTTCAAATGCCCACAACACCCGCGGCTGAAACAGGCTGCAGCCAGAAACCATCTACATGTTTCCCACCTGGGTGGCAGGGACACAAGTACTTGAACCATCATTTGCTGCCTCCCAGACTGGGTATTAGTCAGAAGCTGGTCCAGGAGAAGAGGCCAGAACCTAAGCCAGGCACTGATACGGGATGGAGGTGTCCCAAGAACTGGCTTAACTCTTCGTACCACAGTGCCCATCCCAGTCAACTGATTTTTTTTCTCTGTCATGAAGGGATCTTACAGCCACATCCTTGTCCTCTTTATGCTCATCCCGTGGCTAACTCTTCTGGTCCTTAGTTCGGACTTTGGCCTATAATTATTGACAGCTCTGAAACTAGGGATAAGATACAACTGTATTTTGAAATTCAACAAGTTGTGGGATCTTAACATTTTTTCACATTCTTCTCCAAAACATAGCAAACACTTCTTTATTGCATCATGGCTAGAATGTGTTTGCAACTTAGAACACTCTGCGCATATCCTCAGCCATCCTGGAGAGACTGTTACTCTATTTCCCACATTGCAGGAGGTTCTTCTCTCTTGCCTCTAATGACAGTTTCCCTGCTGCGATTATATTTTTTGTCAACGGTGTCCTCAAAACTCTTCCAGTTGTCACTTGACAGTCTTCTCAATGTATTTCTCGTCTTCAATCCCAGGGCTTTTTCAGCTTCCCTAAATAGACGTCCCATTCAACAGGAGGACACCATCTGTACTCCACTATCAAGGCAATGACTAAAACACAAAGGGGAAAGCCCAATAGTAAAACACATTCTGAGGCTCACTTGCATTGGATCCTTTCTGCTGACATTTCTTTCACCAAGTCCATATCAAAGGGCAGGAATGCATGTTTCTCCTGCTCTGGAAGAAACTGCAAAGCTAAAACAGGAAGGTATTGGATGATGCATGCTTGTAGCCAACAACTCAGAGTACACAGGCAATTATTTTCACTGTATTCCAAGTATATGGCTACAATTCTACTTGATTTGAGGAGAAATGCTTCGTAAAGTTCTTTTTTTTATTTTTGACAGGCAGAGTGGACAGTGAGAGAGAGAGAGAGACAGAGAGAAAGGTCTTCCTTTTTGCCATTGGTTCACCCTCCAATGGCCACCGCGGCGGTTGCGCTGGGGCCGGCACATCGCGCTGATCCGAAGCCAGGAGCCAGGTGCTTTTCCTGGTCTCCCATGCAGGTGCAGGGCCCAAGGACCTGGGCCATCCTCCACTGCAGTCCCGGGCCATAGCAGAGAGCTGGCCTGGAAGAGGGGTAACCGGGACAGAATCCGGCGCCCTGACCAGGACTAGAACCCGGTGTGCCGGCGCCGCAAGGCGGAGGATTAGCCTATTGAGCCGCGGCGCCGACCCTCGTAAAGTTCTAATAGGTCCACCAAAGTGTTAACAACAAAGTGCCCAAACTCAAAATAAAATCTACATTTCTCTGCTTTGCATTAAAGACTACTTCAAGTGGCCTGCATGTGGCGTAGTGAGTGAGCTAAGACTCTGGCTGCAGAACTGGCATCCCATATGGACATTGGTTCATATCCTGGCTGCTCACTCCTCTTCTGATCCAGCTCTCTGCCATGGCCTGGGAAAGCAGTAGAAGATGGCCCAAGTCCTTAGGCCCCTGCACCCTTATGGGAGACCCAGAAGAAGTTCCTGGCTCTTAGTTTTGGATAGTCCATGCTCCAGCCATTTTAGGAGTAAACCAGTGGATGGAAGACCTTTCTCTGTCTTTTCCTCTCTTTAACTCTACTTCTTAAACAAATAAATAAATAAATAAATCTAATACACACACACATACACATAGACTTCTACAAGGAGCTGGACTTGTGGCATACAAGCTAAAGATGCTGTCTTTGATGCTGGCATCCGATCTGGGTCCAGTTCGAATCCTGATTGTTCCACTAGCAGTCTGGCTCCCCGCTGTTGGCCTGGAAAAGCTGTGCATGAAGTCCCAAGTGTTAGGGCACCTGCCACCCATATGGGACACCTGGAGGAAGGTCCTGGCTCTTGCTTTAGGCCTGTCCCACTCCTGGCTGTTGTGGCCATTTAGGGAGTCAACCAGGGATGGAAGGTCTCTCTCTCTCTCACTTGCTCTGTCTCTCTCTATTTCTCCGTAATTCTAATTTTCATAAATGCATGCCTTTTTTTTTAAAGGACTACTTGACAGTATTGAGGCAGCAAGTCAAGCAGACATTTTGGTGCATATCCAGGAGAAATAACAAAGTGCTGGGCCAGATCTGAAGGGAAGCCTTCTGCTTTACAGTAAACATGGGTCTTGTCCTGCTATATTCATGTCATGTACTCCAGTTCTATCAGAAGAACACTTTGAAAGAAAAAAAACTTATTTTAAATGTCTTTTTTTTGACAGGCAGAGTTAGTGAGAGAGAAAGAGACAGAGAGAAAGGTCTTCCTTTTTGCCATTGGTGCACCCCCAAATGGCCGCTGTGGCTGGCATGTTGCAGCTCGCACACTGGGCCAATCCAAAGCCAGGAGCCAGGTGCTTCCTCCTGGTCTCCCATGGGGTGCAGGGCCCAAGCACTTGGGCCATCCTCCACTGCACTCCCTGGCCACAGCAGAGAGCTGGCCTGGAAGAGGGGCAACCGGGACAGATTCCGGTGCCCCGACTGGGACTAGAACCCCGTGTACCGGTGCCACAAGGCAGAGGATTAGCCTAGTGAGCCGTGGCGCCGGCTAAAATGGGTGTTTTATACTCAGTTTTACTTCTTTAATATTTCACATGAAATAAATTATCATGTCATCCTTTTTTCATTATTTATTTATTTGTTTGAGAAGTAGAGTTACAGGCAGAGAGAGGGAGAGACAAAGAGAAAGGTCTCCCATCCACCGATTGACTCCTCAAATGGCCGCAACAGCCACAACTGGGTTGGTCCAAAGCCAGGAACCAGGAGCTGCCTCCAGCTCTCCATGCAGGGCCCAAACACCTGAGACATCTTCCACTGCTTTCTCAAGCCACCGCAGAGAGCTGGATTGGAAGAGGAATAGCCTGGACTCGAACCTGTACTCATGAGATGCCAGCCCCACAGGCAGAGGATTAATCTACTATGAACAGCGCCAGTCCCCTATCATCCTTTTCAAAAACATTTATTTATCTAAAGGGTAGCCTGAGAGGGAGAGCGAGAGAACGAGAGATTCCATCTGCTGGTTCACAGCACAGGTGGTAGCTGCCACAGGCAGGGCTAAACCAGACTGAAGCCAGGAACCAGGAACTCTGTTCTGATCTAATGTGAGTGGCAGGGCCCCAAGGACTTGGGCCATATTCTGTTGTCTTCCCAGGTGCGTTAGCAAGAAGCTGGCTGGACCAGATGGGCCCTGAACCCGCACAGTGATGTGGCATTACTGGTGTCACAAGCGATAGCTTAACCCGTTGAACCACAAGGCTGGTTCCTATCATGTCATCTTAATTTGAAGGCATTTTAATAATGAAATGAGATTTCCTTTTTCTCAGGAGGAGGAAAAAATATGAAGAGCTCAGTTGTCATTATTGTGTTTTAATGCTAAGAGGTACATATTTGGATATTTTCGTCATAGTTAAATGTACATCACGATGTTCAAAAAGAAAAATTTAATGATTTATGTGTATGGTGCTCCTGTTCTATGAAGAAATAGAAGGTCACACTCTTCCAATAGTGTTAATTAATGCCAATTATGTATACAGTATGTCTCTTTGCTTATAATGTAAATAATTTCGACCTGGTAAAATAGCCTTTAAGCATGTGATTCATATTCTACTAACTTTTCAATATTATTTGACACTCCATTTCAATGAATAGATATTTAATGGATTCCAATTTATTCTATGGCAATAGCACTCTGAACACTTCTAATAGAAATCTTCCTTAAGAAAACTTTCCACTGAATCTCGTGTGGTCCGATTATCAGTGACAGTTACAACTTACTTGTTTACAACCAAAGGAAGACAATTTTTTCTAAGTGGTTTCCCTCACACATTTCTGTAGTGTCTTGATTTTTCAAATTTTGAGAATCCAGTAAATCTTCTTTTTTAAAACCCTATTGCCAGTCAGCAGACGATAACATTAAGGATATTGGACGGAGTTCATTTTAAGAAGTAAAAATCATAAAACATTAATATATATCTGTCTGCACAGTATTATATATTATGTAAAAGTTGCATAACATATACCAAAACGTCATGTGATCTGTTACCTATATTTTATCAAGGAAATTTTAGTGCTTAAAAATGTTATCATGACTTTTGAGCATAAGTGGAAAGAAATTGAAAGGCCCTTCAATTTCATTGCAGACAGAAATCTTACCATCTCTGTCTACATATCACTATTGTGGTATTATTCTATTCACCTATAATTTAGAACATAGTCTTGCTTCCCAACTCTCCTCTCTCTCACAGACACACATTCTCATACACTTTCTTTCCTTTGTTTTATTGTGCTATTTTCTAAAGTAAATAATATCATTACCATATATTCTGTATTAGACTATATTCCAAAGTATGAATATTCACTTAAAATAGAGAGTGTAAGGAAAATATATTCCAACTCTCTTTACATAACTATTTATGGTGTTTCTAAAATATAAAAATCTGTGTTATATAACTGCATCAAGGACAAAAAATGTGTGTGTGTGTTGTGTATATATTATCTGTGTGTTTGCAAACTGTTCATTTTTATATATATGACAGTACCTAAGTGTATATATATATATATAAAACAGCACCTAAGTAAATATATCACAGTACTTAAACAGTACTTAAATATATATACATACATATATATATATCACAGTACCTAAACATATATACATACATATCAATATATTTATCATAGTACCTAAATAGGTGTGGGAAAATAGACAACTCACCTAAGGATGAAAGCAATCCCACGTGATCAGTTCACTCAAGAATAGGCTACAAAGGGCCGGCGCCGCGGCTCACTAGGCTAATCCTCCGCCTTGCGGCGCAGGCACACGGGGTTCTAGTCCCGGTTGGGGCGCCGGATTCTGTCCCGGTTGCCCCTCTTCCAGACCAGCTCTCTGCTGTGGCCCGGGAGTGCAGTGGAGGATGGCCCAGGTGCTTGGGCCCTGCACCCCATGGGAGACCAGGAAAAGCACCTGGCTCCTGGCTCCTGCCATCAGATCAGCGCGGTGCGCCGGCCGCAGTGCATCAGCCGCGGCAGACATTGGAGGGTGAACCAACAGCAAAGGAAGACCTTTCTCTTTGTCTCTCTCTCTCACTGTCCACTCTGCCTGTCAAAAAGATAAATAAATAAAAAAAATTAAAAAAAAAAAAAGAATAGGCTACATGAGCTCCCAGTGGAAAGAAGAGGCCATCAAAGAAGGAGGTACCTTTTCTGAAGGGAGGAGAGAACTTCCACTTTGATTACAGCCCTGTCTAAATAATCTCAGAGTTTGTGGACTCAAAGGCTTCTTTAGCCTTGGCAGCTCATGACAAGAGCCTCGGGTGATCACTGACATCATAAATAAGAGTGTCAATTGTTAAATCAATAACAGGAGTCACTGTGCACTTACTCCCCGTGTAGGATCTCTGTCCTTAATGTGTTGTCCTATGTGAATTAACAGTAAAACTTGTCTTCAAACAGTACTTTATACTTTGTGTGTCTGTAGGGGTGCAAACTGTTTACTTAGTATAGAGTTGGTTTTCTGTATATAAATATAATTAAAAATGAATCTTAATGAAGAATGGGATGGGAGAGGGAACAGGAGGCGAGATAGGAGTCAGGGGAAGAACCACTCTATTCTAAAAGCTGTACCTATGAAATTTATATGTATTAAATAAAAGCTTTCTAAAATAAATAAATAAATATAAAAGGAGTAGGCTATACAGATCTCATACTTTAAATGATACTTAGCATATCATTAAGAATATAATATTGAGCTCTGTAAATGTTCAGACATGAAATACTCCCAATGGTCCTCTTACAGGAACAGAATACATATATATTATTTTTGGAGGGAATATACGTTTTCATTTCACAGAACTTATTAGGTGATTTCCAAGAAACCATTGTTTTTAGTTAGTCATTTAAATGCATGAAAGAAAATTCATACATTCGTTCTTCTAGGTAGATGTTGCAAGCCTTCAGACGTGATGAAAATAACAATGGCTTTGTTTCATACAATGGTAATAATATGCCACAGGTAATCTTTTAAAGAAATATATGACTTTTGCACCTATGTTTCTGCTTGGGGATAGAAAGCTGAGGAAAATATCTAGAACTTTCCATTCAATTATCTATTCTTTGCTCCAACGTTTCAGAATGCATCTTTCTGTTTTTTCTATATTCTTCTGTTCTATTTGTTTTGTATAAACAAGGTCAGCCATCACCTGTACAACATGAAGTAGTTAATAACAAGCTTTTGTAGCTTTGTGTACTTATGCTAAGTGAAAGTAGCTAAGATACTGACAGAGTTTGAAAAACAGGGTTCCACGAAGAACTCCACATTCCCAGATGGCTACAGCATCTGAAACACGTGTCTATGCTCAGCAAGAGATTTCCAGGCTTACTGAAGTTTCCCAAAGATTTGTCAAAATGAAAGTTTTAAGTCGCATAGACATCCTGTAAATCTGTCCAACTCGTTTATCAATAAAAGGGATTTATTTATAGCAGTAGTGTAAATCTAATAGGAATTTTTAAAGAAAATGATTATGTGTTTTTCCACATTTAATGTCACAGTGTATGCTGCTCTATATGTTATTTAACAATCCTCCAAATACATAAATAAATATGTGTACTGAGGTATTATCATCTATAGAGCACAGTTAAATATTCCACCTTCAAATATGGTGGATTTTATGGTTCACCTCCAGCTTCACCCAAACTTCTCCATTCAGAACACCTGCTTGCCTTAAATGCTGCATTGTGTAGCACCCACTATCCTTGTCTCCTCCTCCACCTTCTGCTCCTGCTCCTGCTTCTTCTTTTCCCTTCATATTAGCAATCAAAAAACAAGTATCACTATTCTATTGTCCCCAAATATTTCTGAGCACTTGAATTGACACGTCATGTAGTATCAGGATCACCAAGATTCAGTAAAGGGAAAAACATGGCTTTCTCTAACACTAGATTCTACAAACTTAATTGTGTACATGTACTTTTAATCATATTTTAATTATATTTATGGAAAATATAAAATTCTTACAGGAAAGAGATAAATTATTTCAGTATTATATAAATTAATATCATTTTATATTTCTGAAGCAATACTTTCTTAACTTACCAGTGCAAGACTGGGCATTCACAGAAGAAAAAAGGATGTTCTGGGGTTTATCTTTCTATATACAAAGAAATTGGGAGCATACTTTGAAAGTGTGGCAGGAAAATCAATATGAGATGCTGATGAACTCAGTGTATGCTGAAGTATGTTTGCCACGGATGCTAAATTTAACCTTGCAAATTCAGCTGCATTTGACTGCTCACTTGCTGACGTGGGGAGGAACCACAGATCACAGGGTTTACCTAGGATCAGAGCCTGTGCTGCCATTCTATGAGAGATATTTGATAATCTATCTTTACAGTTAAGTTCAAAAAAAGAGCATCTTCATTTTTACATAATGAGGAAAAAGAATGCAATTTATTAAGATGGTGGTACTTTACCTGGACTCCAAATATCCAGAGATCTGACTAGTTAAACTTTGATGTGGTCTTGGAGCTAGGATTTAACAGCTATTTGTAGGGTTCTGATGCACAGCCCATGTTGAATCCACTGGAACAAAACACAGGTAAAATTACTTTTAAACACTCAGTCACAAATCAACTGGTAGAGTTTGTGTTTTTTTGATAATTCTAATATATGTTATATAAATGATTTTTATACCAAATGGTAGCTCCATTTTGAGACATTAAAAACATCTTCCCTTGATTTATTGGAAAATATAGATATGCATATTAAAACTGTGGTGAAGTCTTTAAGTTTACATATAAAAAGAATTATGTCCCATTATTATAAGATTTTGAATGGATCTGTCAACATATTGCAGGAAAGGGTACCAAAAAATTGGAGAGAACACACATTCTAATAAGTCCAGGATCCCTGAATGCTTTAACTATACCCATGATCATGCAGAAAATCAGAAATATGTCTATTGTCTGCAAAGTGCTCCAGAGATGGTGGCAAATCACAGGGAAAGTCAATCACATGAGCTGAAAACACCTTCCATTTTAGAATCTACTCATCTATGAAAATTATTTCTTCAGTTATATTATTTCCTTCTGGTTTCCACTCATATTAAAGGGATTATTATATTTACCATTGTTCATTTTTAATTAATTAATTTATTTATATGAGCTAAATTTGTTTATATGAAATGCCAAGTGACATATGGAGAGAGGATGAGACAGGAGAAAGAAAGCTTCCATCTGCTGGTTCAGTCCCCGAATACGTGTCACAGCTGGGGCTGGGGCCTGCCAAAGCTAGGTGCCAGGAACTCTAGCGAGGTCTCCCACGAGTGTCAGGAATCCAAGTATGTGGGGCATAATTGGCTGCCCTAAGATCCATTAATAGGAAGCTGGATCAGAAGCAAAGGCAGAACTGCATCCCAGGCTGATATGGCATTGAGTTGTACCAAGTGGTGGCTAACTAGCCTCTCCAAAATGCTCACTCTCATTCCTCATGTTATATACACCTAATCCATTTTCTTGCATTTGCTTGGGTTGAACTAGCAAAATGGTTTTAAAGGCTCACTCTCCAATATGAGCTACATATTAACCACCAATTAATGTCAAGATATATATAATTATATGAAAGTGTTATTTTTTTGATTACAATATGGATATTTCTTAGATTTTAGAAATTATAGTTTGGAATAACCCATCCTAGATCATTCATTGGCATTAATATTATGTATGCAATATTTATACAGGAACTTTATATATAAAATATAGACATATGAATTAGTCTATATGTAGTTAGAACATATGTTTGTATAGTCAATATATATAGCACATTATATATAATATCAAAATTCTGTATCCATATAGGACTTTTTCCATTTTTTCCTAGTAACAAAAATGAGTTCAGTAATTAACATCATGTGGATAATTGTTTCTTCAATATGGCTGTGCTCCTAAGAAAAATGTAAGAAACAATCTGGCACTTCATAAAGTGCATGCATATCCTTCCTCCATAGATAAAATACCAGGACTGAAACAGACTGCCCACTGCGATTCCAACCCAAAATGAACCACCGTGTTCAGTGATGGAGTTTTACTAGATTTGATCTTTAGGAATTACTAGTTTATTTCTAAGGGAAAGAAAATGTGCTTCTGCAAACTAACATAATATGTCTCAATACTTAGCAGAGTGCAATCGTTTGTCATCTTACAGATTTTGTCATTTTCATATATTTTAACTTAGTGCTGCATTGCTAATATCTTCCCGGTTTACACTTAGATTTTTTATCTACAGTATTATAATAAATGCAGACTGATGTAGTAGAAGCTCCCACTTAAGAAAGAAGATTTGTT
This sequence comes from Oryctolagus cuniculus, assembly GCF_051225735.1. NCBI lineage: Eukaryota > Metazoa > Chordata > Mammalia > Lagomorpha > Leporidae > Oryctolagus > Oryctolagus cuniculus. The sequence continues at coordinate 13,976,576 of NC_142876.1, read as the reverse complement.
CAAAATTGTACTGAAATAAGAGTTCAACAAGGTAAATTGTTAGTTGTCATAGGTTGTTTGATTGGATTGCTATTGCCTTCTTATGCTACTCATTCAGCGAAGGATTCCTGATGTAAACTAAATATTACTCGATTGACCAGGTTTGATTAGGTGAGCTTTATTTGGTAAGAATAAGCTCAGATCAAAAAATGTATTCTAAGTATTGGAAACATAATTCTGACAAAAGTAAAGGCTACTTTGTTGGGTGGGGCCAAGGATCAAGGCTTTGCAATCAGACAGACATACTCTAAAAGCCCAGCTCTCAGCAGCCTAAGAACCTGGCTTTGGCAAGTTGGTTCACTTTGCTCCCATTTCCTCGTTAGTCCAGTAGGCATATGTATACTCACTTTGTGGAGGTTTTCATGTTGAGAATTAGAGATAATATAGTTAAGTGCCTTGTATGTGTTAGATTTTCAATAAATGATAACTATGAGTATGTTTCAAATAGAACATACTATATTTATTCTTTTTTGTTTGTTTTTTGACAGGCAGGGTGGACAGTGAGAGAGAGAGAGAGAGAGACAGAGAGAAAGGTTTTCCTTTTCCGTTGGTTCACCCCGCAATGGCCGCTGTGGCTGGTGCACCGCCTGATCTGATGGCAGGAGCCAGGTGCTTCTCCTGGTCTCCCATGGGGTGCAGGGCCCAAGCACTTGGGCCATCCTCCACTGCACTCCCTGGCCACAGCAGAGAGCTGGCCTGGAAGAGGGGCAACTGGGACAGAATCCGGCGCCCCGACAGGGACTAGAACCTGGTGTGCTGGCGCCGCATGCAGAGGAATAGCCTATTGAGCCGCGGCGCCGGCCTATATTTATTCTTAATTTTATTTTTTATGTTTGTTTGTTAAAGGCATAGAGACAGAGATGCAGATTCAAAAGAGCTTCTATTGCTGGTTCATTCCTAAAATCCTCACAAAATTCAGGGCTGACCCCAGCTCAAACAATTAGTCTGAAATTCAATCCAGGTCTCCCACATGGGTGTCAGGGACTCAAGTGCCTGAGCCTACTAGGAGCATTAGCAGGAAGCTGAATTGGAAGCAGAGAAACCAGGATTCAAACATAGGCACTTCTCCATGAAACACAGGAGTTCCAATCTGAAAAACTAAGCTACATACATAAATGTTTGTATATTAATCAATTATTTAATGAACATTTATATTTAAGCTTTCATTCTAGAAATTCCTATATAACTTCAGTATTGTCTCAAGAAGCAGATATTGAACATAAAATAATGAAGCTTTTTTATTAAAACTATTATAAATGTTAGGAAAGCAATGCAGTGTCTATTAAATGTTCATAAAGCAGGGCCAGCCCTGTTACCCAATAGGCTAAACCACCACCTATGGTGCTGGCATCCCATATGGATGCCAGTTCTTCTTATGTCTGCTCCTCTTCCTATCCAGCTCTCTGCTATGGCCTTGGAAAGCAGTGGAAGATGGCCCAAGTACTTGGGCCCTTGCACCCACATGGGAGACCCTGAAGAATCTCCTGGCTCCTGGCCCCAGTTAGCCCCAGTTTTGGCCGTTACTGCCATTTGGGGAGTGAATCCATGGATGGAAGAGCTTTCATTCTGTCTCTCCCTGTCTGTTTGTAACTCTACCTCTCAAATAAATAAGTAAAGTCTTTAAAAAATTATAAAGCAGGATATGGCATAATTTGCTGGGACATTTATGACTTTTTGAGGAAAGCATATCTGAAATGAGTTATGAACAACTTGTAGGAATTAATGAATTAAAATGTGAGTGTGTTTAGAGGTGAGCATTCTAGAGCCAAGAAAAAAATAGGTGAATGTGTTGAGGTTAGAAGGAAATTCACAAGATCAAGGAATTTCGAGTTGGCTAGGGTAGCTGGTAGCAGGGAGTAACGCTTACAGTTGTAGAAGAAGAGTTTGGTAAGTTTTCAGGCAGAGGAAAAGATTCTTTTCTCTTCATCTCCTGAGCAGGGCCTAGACATGGAATTGTTGTAGGCAAGAAAACAAGGACCCTTCAGAAGCCGAAAAGATATGATGGGAATAGATAACAGTAGAAAAATATCAGAAATGTTTAATTATGAACTTGATAAATATTAATACATGAAGGAAAGTGGAAAGGGGAAAGCAGGATTGGAGGAAGCAAGCCTACAAACTCTCCTGAGCCACAACCATCCCTTAGGTCTAGTTCTATACCCAGACAGAGTGTCATCTCCCTTCAGATGACAAACCTGGGGAATAGCTGCATGCATGCTTCAGAAACAGGCTCCACGCCATTTGGACAGAGAATTTGGCGGTTGCAACACATCTGGATAAAGGCTTGAGATAGGCACTAGGGAGTGTGGGGCAGGGAGGGACTTCCCCTTGGGCCCACAAAGTGTGTTTTCCCTGAGAGTTTCAGAGCAGGACAAGAACCCTGGTGACATACTTTACAGCAATTTTCAAGTCAAGTTCTAACATCATCCAGGTTATTTTAACCATTTTTACTTATTTTAACCATTTTCACTTTTTTATCTTTCAGGTGTTTTCCTCTGAAAAATAGCCATTCTGTGGCACAGTAGGTTAAAGGCCTGGCCTGCAGTGCCAGCATCCCAAATTGATGCCGGTTCGAGTCCTGGCTGCTCCACTTCAAAACCAGCTTCTTGCTAATGCGCCTGGGAAAGCAGGGAGGACGGCCCAAGTCCTTGGGCTCCTGAACCCATGTAGGGGACATGGAAGAAGCTCCTTGTTTCTGGCTTCTGATTGGCTCAGCTCTGGCCATTGCGTTCATTTGGGGAGTGAATTAGCAGACAGATGACCTCTCTCTGTCTCTACCTCTCTCTGTAACTCTGTCTTTAAAATGAATAAAATACGTTTTACAAAAAATAGAAATAGCTATTTGAGCTTCTGCACTTTTTTTGTTAATGTGATACATGGTTTTTCTTATTGAATTTTGTAAATTTTTAATATAATCTAGGCATAAAGCCCTGCATAGGACATCACAAAAACCTTCTCCCACTCTGTGGCAGTTTTTGTCTTTTTAATGCACTGCAATCCATTACTTTCTTTTAGAGCTTGCTTCTGATTTATCGTTAGCACAGAAAGACCATATGGAAATTATATTTCTTAAATGAATATTATCTGAGCAGTCAAGTTCAGTGTGTTCAGCTTACTCTGGCAACGCCTTCCTGTGGTATTGTTCATTGTGCATTGTGCATTCCTGTGCATTGCTCTTGGGCTAGAACAATCCTTCATGCATCCCTGTACATCACTTACCAACTTCAGTCGATGAGCACTGGATTCATCTTTCACACATATCCCACTCTTACACGTGCACTGGCCCAGGCACGCCTGTAAACTCACACACACATATTCACATATACACAAACACAAACTCAAGCACACTCTTACGCTCATAAACACACTCATAGAAACACACTCATGCACTCACGATAATTCACACAGACCAAGATTGTTTCACACAGACACTGACACCCTGAAATACACACACAGACATACACCTTCCCCCTCCCTTAGAGCTGCTGAAAGATTACTATCAGAAGTGCTTTTCTCCACACAGAATTTTGATGTATCTCTTTACTTATGAAATCATACTGATTTTGAAAGCTGCTTCCCTGTAAGAATCTTTCCCATAATCCACTTTTGGGCATCTGTTTGACATTGTCAGAGGAGCAATTATGACCAAAGTATCAGGCGAGGTGTAAATTTGAATAATGAAGGAAATTCAAGTTAGATCATGGGTTAGGCAGACTGTGTCTGTCCTGTCTTAGGAATTGAACCATCTTTTAAAATGTCTTCTATTAAAGAAATGATGTGATTTCCAAAGAAGTATCTTAAAAGCAGATTGTTTCATGTAGAAACACATTCAAAGAATTAACTGGCAAAGAAGTCAACAGTTTCAATTGGTTATTTACCAAAACTGCTTTTTTATTCAATCTAGGATGTTAACTAGCAAGTTTGCATTAAAAATGAAAACAGTATTTCTTGTGAGTCCAAATGATTAAAAGAGAAGTAATTATTGGAGAAGGTGACATGAATTTAGGAAAGTGCTGGATGTTTTAGGAATCTGAGTAAAGACAGATGCCAATTTCTCATTCTTAAGGCACCACTATCTTCATATCTCTGCCTGGTCTCTTGAATTGACTATATGGATTTCATGACAGGTGTAAACTGGAAGGTTAAGCAGGGGTGACAATTCAGCCTGCACTTCAGGGTTGATTGTTCCCAGAATGTTTGTCTTTGTTCTGTTATTTGCTTTTGGTTACAAGCTGGGCCCTTGGGGTTCACCAAGATATGCCCCACAGTCTGTTGTCCTTCCAACTCATACCTGACAGCAATGATTGCATAGTGTAATTAAAAGTCAAAACTAGCTTTTGGGATATGGGCTCTAATGAAGGAGCCATCTGAAATTAGGACTTAAATAATGAAGGGTTCAGGGACATGAAGGCTGATATTTGTTATGCATTTTAATAGCAGAACTTTGCAGCTAATTGGAGGCTAACTAAACCCCTTGGACACATTTCAAGTCACGTCAGTGATTTTTTTTTCTCCCAAAGGAACTTGATAGGACATGCAGCTTAGTACTGCTTTTTTCTATCTTAATTACCACATTGAGTTGTGCTAATATAGATTTACTTTGGAGACATGCTCTATGATTATAACCAGGCAAACATTGTTGGCATTTGTTTTCAGTTCTATAAGCATCAGACTCTAATTCAACAGTTCTAAACAATTGCAAATTTAAAGGTAAATTCCAGATATTTTCAAATCATTGAAATTCCATTTAATTGTATTTCTGGTTTGTCTACAAATTATAACACATTGTTCTTAAAATATTATATTTTTCAAAGTGTCAATATTCAACTGGCTCTATGTCACAATTTAATAGATTCAGCTTTAAACGCATGCTGAGATAGATCTAAAAAGATTTTAAGTAACGGAGAAGGCTAAAAAATAGGTAGCTCTTAAAAGCATTGCATATTCATCTTTAAAGTAGAGTCGCAGTTATGAAATGGTGTAAGTTTCACTTCCTGCCATATGAATTTCTGAGGTACTTTGCATAATATTTTTCAAAACAGATCACTAAAATTCATGAGCTAATATTCAAAACAAAACCAGATCTTCTGGAGTGAAAATTTTGATTATCCTTAATTATATTTTAAATTTGGAAATTATTTTATTAAATTATATTTCAATTTTGAGAATTTTTAATATTTTAAAATATTGTACACAGAAAATATTTGTCCCCATTATAAAATTAATGTTTCTCCTTTTAATTAAATTAATTATTGAACCAAATAAAACCATCATTTTTATTGCTGATGTAATATTGTGATTTGGAAATAGCACGAAGTTGAGACACCTAGGAACCTTTCCCTTTCCTTTTGTTGTTAGTGCTTTGGGCCCATTGGTTGACAGTGTACAAATAGCAACCCTGCTCTAAGAGGTCTTGTCCATTTTGAGAAGCCTGATTGCAGACATCACTTCTTCTTAGCTCTTGATAGCCTATTCTTAAGTTCCAAAGAGTGACTACAATGGAACCATTCATGAAATTAAGCCTATAAATTCACCAGTTCATACCTTAAAATGCTATCTTATCTTCTGGTATTACTCTTATTAAACAGCATGCTTTAGTGCTGTTTAAATATACAGCAAAGTGAACTCTTGATCTTAAAGCTGTTATGTAGAAGCACAATCATTCACTGAGAAAATTTATTATAAATTATGTATTATATTATTATAGATACACTATGGAGTACTACTCATAAAAAATGAAATCCTGTTTTTTACAACAAAATGGAAGCAAGTGGAAGGTATTGTATGTAGTGAAATAAGCCAGTCCCAAAAAGACAGATATCATCTGTTTTCCCTGATCGCAGGTAACTAATAGAGTACCCATATGTAATGTGTAGGAGTGGATATATGTTTGACCCTGTCTCTTCTTTTGAGTTTACTATTTGTTGAACTCTTTACTTAGTTTAGGATTAACCTTATGAGTACTAAGTAAACTGAAAATGAATCTTTATAAAAATTAAGAGTGGGAATAGGGGAGGGCGGAGGAAGGAGGGCTGGAAGGTGGTTGGGAAGGAGAGTAGGGAGGGAAGTATCACTATGCTCTTAAATCTATATATATGAAATACATGAAACTTGCATATCTTAATAAAAAAAAGATTCAGCTGCAAGTTGTTTAAAGCACCTGAAAATCCCATCATCAATTCAGTCTACATTAATATAGTCCAGTAGATCCTTGTCTAATTACTTCATTAAATGGTTATCAGCAAAATAGCCACAGTGAACATGATCATGAGAGAGAAAATGGATTTCAGGAAAAAGGACATTTGTAAATTCAAATATTGCCTCGATGTGAGCATGAAAAACTGTATAGTCCTTGATCTTTGATTTCCTTGTCTGAAGAAAATGTGTTAAGAAATGGCCAAACAAAACACCACATGGATTTGAGAACTTGAAAGATGTGGTAATGCATTATCTATGGCTGAAAGTGTGTACTCCACATTATGCTTGTGCCTTTGTCTCTTATAGAAAATACAGTAAATATTATATCAAAAATAAAAAGAGAACTTCAAAAGCCAAGGGATTTTTAAGAGCTTCATTTTTGTAAGTCAGTTTTAAGATCATACTTTAAAAATTGTTCATAAAAGGCTGAAAAATATCTTTACTGTTAAAGCCCTCTCCAGGATTTCTCCCACTTTGGTGCTGTAGCCTTTGAAAGCTTCCACGAACATAACTGAATTATCTCAGGTGGAATTTCTCTGGTCCCTCCACAATTGATACAGAGATGTCAGCATTCTCTGTTCAAAAGTACTTTACACACTCAAGCGACATTATTTGGACACTTCTAAGCTAGCTATAATTCAAGCTAAAAATATTTTTAAAAATCAGAAAATGACAGTGTCCAGAAAAAAAGTAAAAATGAAAAAAAAATGGAGTCAAAACCTGGAATTTTTCTGGTTTCAGATATTTCTGAATATTTCTGGTGTTTTATATGCAAGTTTCGAAAAGGAAAATCAGGTAAACATAGTGTTTAAAAGCTTTTTGTGGAGCTGAGTGTTTGTAGCAGCTAAATCACCACTGGGGTTGCCCACATTCCAAATCAGAGTGCCTGGCTTGGAGTCCTAGCTCCATTCTCAATTCCAGCTTTCTGCTAATGTGGGTAGTAGCAGGTAATGGCTCAGGTACTTAATTCTCTGCCAACTGATTGAGTTTCCATTTCTTTATTTTGGCTTGGCCCAATTCTGGCTGTTGTGAGTATCTGGGGATTGAATGAGGAGATGAAATATCTCTCTCTTTCTCTGTCTCTGACTCTCTTTCTATATTCCTTTCAAATGTATAAACATTACAAAGTTAATTTTGGACATAGTTTCCCAAATACCAACATATGTAAGTAAAAAGTGAAAACATAACATATTTTGGATATCATGATTTTTTTTGTTGACCAGAAATATAATGGAATGTGTGTATATATATATATATATTTAATCAAGTGAGATTTTGGTTTTGTTGTTGGTTTTTTATTTCTTCATGTTTAACTATTCATCCAATATTGCCTACTCTTTTTAAGAATTCCATTGGCTTCTGTTAGTGATTATGAGACAGAGATATAACTAAAATTTTATCCTGGGTTTCTGGACTTTGTGCTTCAGACCCGTAGGAATATTATCTAGTTTTTTTTTTTCTTTTTCTTTACTTAAAAATTAAGTTAATTATCATCTGAACTGGCTTGTGGAGAAGAGAAAGCAGAAACTTTCCATTTGAGTGTTGAACTGTCAAAGATTGGGACCCTTTGCACCACTGTCGTTGGTCATTAATTTGTGAAATAGTGAATAAATAGTGAAAGGCTCACCTTCTTGTCCACCCTTCTGATTTCTAAGACTTTCTTCTTACTGTCTCAAAAATTGTTGTTTACTGTTTCTAGCAGTTTATTCTAGATTATGATTGTGCATGTTTGCTTATTTTTAATTGAAATATATTCTGGCATGGGTGTTTGTATCTCTTACATTTGACAGCTTAACTTTATCTTTTTAAAAATTAGTTCATCTTAAAATCCTCTGTACAATTTAAGAGTATAGAATTGAGTAGGTAATATCTTGTGTTCTCTAAGAACCAGTTTTCCACTCAAATCTAGTGTCGACAGTATATATATATTTCAGTATAATTTCCTCTTTCAAACTTTCTTCTGCAAACAAAATGTATGAATTTTGCTCTATTTTCAAAACTCTGTTATCACATCTGATTTCTGTGACCATGTCAGATAATTTAAATCATACATTTAACTTTTCAGAAGTTACCAAAAAAGTTCCAAATAAAGAAGCCTATATGTTCAAGAAAAATAATACTAAAATTATTATAAAACATTTTGATATTGGGTGAAAGGATATGAAAGAAAGTAAAAACTTTTCTAAAGTGATATTCTAATATGTTTTGGTACAAACCTGAATTCAGTTTTAAAGGCAGAATTTTCAATGTGAAACAGTTATTCAAAATCCACAATTTGGTACTGCTTCATTTTAATGCAAAAGAAATGTCAATCAACCTTCTGCCAACGCTTAAAATACATTTAATTTCATGTAGGGAATTTTGATAATGCACAAGGCATTTTGACTCCTCCCTGGGTAGTACTGTTTTGGAATGGAATACAAGGCACTCCTAGAGGTGCCTTAAACTTATCCTGTGCAGTTTAATTTCCTTATGGTTATGCTCTTTGTAGTGTTTTAAATTCATACTCCCTTCTCCATCACCCCCTCCAGGAGACAGTCCCTCTGACTCCCGCAACTGTACTTTCGAAGGCTCACAGAAATGCTAAGGAACAGAGTAAAATCCGTGCCTACTGGAAATGATCGCTCCCTCTCTTGAACTCTTATAACATTGTACCAGTGTTTCCCTTAAGGATGTATACTAAGTTGGGAATATTTTCTCACTCTCCTTTGGAGTGTAAGCTATTAAGGGGCTACTTCTTATTTCAAATATATCTATCCTGTGGCTCAGCTTCATGCATATTGAGTAGATATGAAATGTTGGTTGAAATAAAGCACTGTAAGAATAACACATTAAAAATTTTTAAAGATGTTTTGAACATTTTCTTGATAAGAAATTGCCCAATGATTATCCGATACAAGAACTGAACAACTACAAAGCCAGTACCCTTACTTAATATGCAGAGACACTTAACAAGCAAACAAGACATTGGATGAATTCAAGATTTTTTTATTAAATTACACGTATTTATAAGATATAGATAAAATGTTTCCCTTATTCTACTTACAATGTAGAATATTCCTAGCTGATATAACATAATGTGACACTATAATCAACATTTTCCGTTTTTATGCTGCAGGCTATAAATTGCAGGCTGTATTGGAATTTCACTCAAAGACTAAGTCAGATAACTCATATGAGGCCCCAGTGTCCTGAGGGTACTATTTTATAGATAGGACTAAAATATAAAGTGAGTTTCTATATACATTGAAAAATTAGAAACTCTATCGATGTTTTCCTTTAGAATAAAATGATAGAACATTTAAAAGAAAACAAAAGTTAGATTATGTTTCAGTTGGCAAATAGTACGATCATTTGATTCCTGCATGAACTATGTATGAAATATACGAAATACAAATGAATCATAATCAAGGACAAACAAGAGGGTGACAATTTAAATTTTATCTAAATAGATTTTAGAATAGTTGTCAGATTTTGATAGGATAGGCAGTAGTTAGGAATTTTCCAGCTCATGATCAACAAAAACATACCAGGACATGATGAGGATCTTTATATTTCTGTGGAATTACACCAATGTATTATGTGTGTCATATATTTTATAAAATGACAAGGCTAGAAATGAAGCCTGTGGATTGAAGGACCAATATTTCAAAATATATCAGCTTGAATATTAACCTACTTTCATGAAAGTGACGGATAGTTTCTAGCCAATTCTGTGAGTCAGTGTTGTTGCCAGTTCCATTCCGCAGTACTGCATTGCATGATAATGACTCCAATGACTGCTCCATGTACCTTTCTCCTGAGCAGGCTACATAAATATATAACATCATGAAATATTTTTCTAAGTCTATACTTCTAAAAATCTACTACTTGTGTGACATTTTTCAATTGTATGAATTTATAACGGTTTATAATCAGAAATGTGGTATTTATTCTGTTCACCATATGGACCTGAGGCATGAGGATGTGGACTTTGCCCTTCTTGTCCATTGGTGAGTGATGATAGTGGAACCTGGAAGGAAAATCTGGAAAAACACATCCTTTTTGTGTCCTCTTCCAGTTAATTTGGGGTTATTTTATTTTAAATGTAGTTAGTATTAAGTAGATATGTTAAGGGTTAGAATTATTGAACTTTCATCACCAAAATAAAAAGCAGTATTTATATAATATTTTACATTTACTCAATAGAAATAAGTGTTAACTATCTTGTTTTCCCTTCAAAGAGAAGTACAAATGGATATGTAGAGGCAGAGAAAACACTGATTTTTGAAACCGATGCATCTTATAAGTAATAAAACACCATGTATGCAGAGACTATATGGGCCTGCAAAGGCATACATACATTATGTGTACATACATACATGTTTCCATCTGAACTTCTATTTAGAGAGAAAAGTTACAAATTCTTTGTTACTTTGAATTGTTTTTAGTTTTATTTATTTTTTAAAGATTTATTTATTTACTTACTTGGAAGGCAGAATTACACACAGAGGGAAGGAGAAACAAAGACGGGGTGGAGGATAGAGAAAGCTTCGATTTGCTGATTTACTCCCAGATGGATGCAACGGCTTGGGTTTGATCTGGCCAAAGCCAGGAGCCAGGAGCTTCATCCGGGTATCCCAAGTGGGTGGAGGGACTCAAACAATTGAATCATCTTCTGAGGCTTCCCAAGGCTCATTAGTAAGGAGCCGGATCAGATGTGGAGCAGCCAGGACTGAAACAAGTACCCATATGTGATGCCAGTGTTTTGAGCAGTAGGTTAACATGCTGCACCGTAGTGCTGGCCACCAAATTGTCTTTGGGTTTAAAGATTATTTACTCATGAGCCTAACAAAAATAGTCAGTGTCACTCCCTTCTCATTTGCCTGCATGGCTGTATCAGGACTATCACTGCTTTCCTTGTATTGTCCGTCTACTGGTGGGAAAGCTAACACCCAGGTCCTGCCTCCTGGTTTCCCTAGACTGCACCCTGCCTACACCATTGAAAGCACTCCCTTAATTAGTTGCTCTTCAAATGACCTAAGTAGAGGACGCCTGCTGTTTCCCACCAGGACATTCATGGATTCAGGGAACCATTAGAGGCTTTTGATCAGAGGAGTGACATAATCTGACATATAAAGAATTATTCTGCAGTTCCACTGAGAATATATGGCAGAGGGGATTTAGGGAACAAGCGCTAAAGCAGACTATCAGGAGGTCATTACTGTAATTCAGGTGAAAAATCTTCCTATAACTGAGACAGTGTAACTGAGGAGGTCATGGCATCCACTTAGATTCTGAATATTTATTTCATACTGCTCCAGTGGACTTTTATTTTCAATTTTAGAGGTTTTGGTGCAAAATTCTGAGCTAACCTTAAGGCATGGTAAGTTTGGAATAACATGTTCAAAAAATAAATTTTTACAATCCAGCCTGTAAGGGATAGAAATGTGGGAAAAAAAAAAAAAACACTTGAAATATGTTGATTACTAATTGAAGGGATAATATCTGTGCTCTAAAGATGGCCTCTCCCATGTGGACTAGCCACATGTTACTTGACTAGTCAATTGAGTGGATTGCATGTTTAGTTAAATTACCCAAACAAAACCATGTCAATCCCTGTGGATTTTAGCACTGACACACTCTTAATTACCCAAAATTCTATGACAGAATAATCATAATAAATTTATACATATACGCATTGTTAAAAATAATAATTAAATGCTTAATCTCATGAGATTTTAGGAATATTTGTATTCAGCTTGGTTTGGAGAATATGAAAAAGGCAACCAAAGGAGGGATTTGAATGGTGGAATAAGAAAGCCAGATTGCCCAGTGACCACAGTAATACAGGATAGCACAGTGCCTAGCTCTCACTCACCTACTCAGGATGGTCAGTCTCAGCATCTCCCAAGCCCAGTGTAGCAGAACAAGGCATTCATTTCTCCCCATATCACATGGGACTCCCAGAACAATACCCCAGCAGGGCAGGTGGCAGGTAGGAGGAACCACACTAAAACAAATTAACATTGCTCCACAAGTTCTCTTTGTTTTGTTTTGCTAGAATTTGTTCTCACCCACTTAGTGACCTTGAGTGGGTCTGTGGCTTTGCCAAGGGTGATCTGGCAGGAACAAGAAGTCCATCCTACAAAGCTTTCCTTTTACATAAGCGGATACATTCCCTTTCCCTCCTGGTGACATGGCGAAGGCAGTCCAGAGTGGCATCACATTTCCTACTTCACCGAAGCTGGTAAGACATCCACCTCAGTAGATAGTCACAGTAAGTTATGTGTGTGTGTGTGTGTCTGTGTGTACATGCTTGTGTTTGTGTAATAGCTAGACCACTGAACATATGTGTGTTTATATTTAAAATTTCAACAAACAAATCTAGATAAAGTTCTAAACATTGTTCAAAAAACTCACTGAAATGCAAGTAAGACAAGTTGATAACACCTTCCCTGGCCACATTTAGCATCTAAGCAAGACCATGGTTCAAAGATTTTGTTTCCGGAAGTACAAGGAAATGATAGGAAGAGATAACAATAGAAGCAACCATGAATTCAAAAATATTCATTGAAGGCCAGATACACCATGGATCAACAGCATAGGGAGATTTTAAATTTCCCTGTATTTTTAGATAAGTGTACCTTTCATCATTAATGCCACCATATGACTTCTCACAAACATTCTCTTTTGCTTCAGGCACCTCTTTCAAGTTCAGTGTATTCTTAGACTCTCCCACGTGAATTGCCATGCTGTGTTTCTTGCCCTTCCCAGAAAGTAAACTTAACAATCAGGAAGGTGAATTTTCACTTTTGACGCTAAACTTGTTTGGCTTCACATACTAATTGAAAGACTATCTAACCACCTGAATACACATGTCTCCACCACCTGCATAACTTTGGATGCAAACTCTACTAACTGACAATATTGATTTGGTTGGCTAACCAAGTGTAAAGGCAGTTGGATCCTTCTTCTCTCTTTAAGCAAATTACCTCTTTATCTTCCTTCCTTCCTTCCTCCCTTCTTCCCTCCTTCCTTCCTCCCTTCTCCCCTCCTTCCTTCCTCCCTTCTACCCTCCTTCCCTCCTCCCCTCCTCCTTCCTTCACTCCTTCCTTTCTTTCTTTCTTTAATCTTGTTTATTTATTTGAGGGGCAGAGCTACAGACAAGGAGATGGAGAGACAGAGAGATGGGTCTTCCATTTGCTGATCCACTTCCCAAATGGCTACAATGGCCAGAACTGGGCTGATCCGAAACCAGAAGCCAGGAGCTTCTTCCGGATTTCCCATGTGGGTGTAGGGGCCCAATCACTTGGGCCATCTTCCACTGCTTTACCAGGACATAAGCAGGGAGCTGGATTGGGAAGAGGAGCAGCCAGGACATGAATTGGTGTCTACATGGGATGCCTCTGCTGCAGGAGGAAGCTATACCTCCTTTTTCTTTCTAAGACAAAGTAACAGAAAGATCACCTCTCCATGTGTTCCCTCCACAAATGTCAAGGAGCAAGGAACTCAGTTTAAAAATTGTCTCCCACATGGGTGACAGGTATACAAACACTTGAGTCATCACTGCTGCTTCTCTTTCACTTAGCAGGGACTCAGGCACAGGTAATGTGCTATGGGACACAAGCATCCCAATCAGTTTAATGGATCCAGCAAATGCCCACTGCTTTCTCCATGTATGATGAGAAAGGAAAGTATTTTACTTACATACTTTTCATCTTCAGTCATCAATTTTGACAACTGTTATCTCTTGAATGAGCTGTAGATACATATTCATCAGCTATGGCTTGGCTTCATCAATTTTTTAAATTTAATGTTACATATATTTTAAAGATATCTTAAAATACTTATATACCTTTATCTTTTAGATGAGCTTGTTTATACTGCATAAAATTTGTTGAATAAATCTTTGTATATTTTCTAACATATTTTCCTAGCATAGTGACATTGATAATTAATTTATTAAAAACTTCCTCTTAAAGATCCACAGTAAAATTCATGAATATTTACATGTAAATAGTTCCTAACATAAATGAGTTTTCAATCATTCTTTATATGTTTTCTCATTTTGATATGCTATGTGCTAACAATTCTATAAACTTGACTTGTAAGTACCTAAATTGCATTTGAATTCTAAGAATTGAATACGTTTCAACAATGTTATGATAAATCTTAAATAACCTGACTGCAATACTCCAAAATTTTGAGCTAAAACACAGTTGTGTTCAGATAATTGATAAAGGGAACAACACAAAAACCTGTGTTGAGTATCCACCAGGATCATTCCAAGTATTGACACCCCCCCATTTAAAGATATTTTCCAAACTGTTGCAATGGTGTCATTTTAGTATTATAATTAAAATGTTCCGGGACCAGCGCTGTGGTGTAGTAGGTAAAGCTGCCGCCTGCAGTACCAGCATCCCAAATGGGCGCCAGTTCATGTCCCAGCTGCTCCACTTCTGAGCCAGCTCTCTTCTATGGCCTGGGAAAACAGTGGAAGATGGCCCAAGCCCTTGGGCCCCTGCACCCACACAGGAGACCTGGAAGAAGCTCCTGGCTCCTGGCTTCGGACTGGTGCAGTTCCGGCCGATGTGGCCATCTGGGGAGTGAACCAGCTGATGGAAGACTTTCTCTCTCTCTCTCTCTCTCTCTTTCTCTCTCTTTCTCTCCCTTTCTCTCTCTCTCTCTTTCTCTTTCTGTGTAACTCTGACTTCCAAGTAAATAAATAAATCTTTAAGATAAATATCTTTTGCAGGGCTGGACGAGTGGCGACAAATTCTTTCAATTTCTGTTTGCTATGAAAAGTTTTATTTCACCTTCATTCACAAATGATAGCTTTGCAGGATATAATATTCTGGGCTGGCAGTTTTTCTCTCTTAACCTGGGCTATATCTCGCCATTCCCTCCTAGCTTGTAGGGTTTCTGATGAGAAGTCATCTGTGAGTCTGATTGGAGATCCTCTGAGAGTAATCTGACGTTTCTCTCTTGCACATTTTAGGATCTTTTCTTTATGTTTCACTGTGGTGAGTTTAATTACAACGTGTCGTGGTGAGGATCTCTTTTGGTCGTGTTTATTAGGGGTTCTATGAGCTTCCTGTACTAGGATTTCTCTGTCCTTCTCCAAACCTGGGAAATTTTCTGCTAATATCTCACTAAAAAGGCCTTCTGATCCTTTTTCCCTCTCCATGCCTTCAGGAACTCCTAGAACCCGAATGTTGGGTTTTTTAATAGTATCCTGAAGATTCCCGACAATATGTTTTAGATTTCTAATTTCCTCTTCTTTTCTTTGGTCTGACTGTATCCTTTCCTGTTCTCTGTCTTCTAAGTCCGATATTCTCTCTTCTGCTTCTCCCATTCTGTTTTTAAGGCTCTCTAATGTGTTTTTCATTTGATCTATTGAATTCTTCACTTCATTATGATTTCTCGTCACTATCACAGTTTCCTGTTGTACTAGTTGTTTCATTTCATTTTGATTCCTGCTTAATATTTCATTTTCACGAGAGAGATTTTCTATCTTGTCCATTAAGGTTTTCTGTAGTTCAAGAATTTGTTTTTGAGAACTTCTTAATGTTCTTATCAATTTTTTGAGATCTGCTTCTTGCATTTCTTCTATCTCATCATCTTCATAATCTTGAATTGGGGTGTCTTTTTCATTTGGGGGTGTCATGGTGACTTCCTTGTTTTTATTACCTCGGTTTTTGCGTTTGTTTGGCATATTGGAGATATTTGCTTTCTTCACTATGGTGCTTTTTCTTGTTATACTATGACTCTAGATTAAGTGGACTGTCTGTTTTTGATAGAGCCTTAGAGGCTTGAGATGGGTGTGGCCTGAGAGCTCTGTTTGGTGTGCCAAAGGTGACACTCCCAGGTTAGGCGTGGTAAACCTCTCTCTCTCTCTTTCTTTCTTTCTTTGATTCAAAAGGGAAGTAATTCCACACAGCTGAAGGAAGTTGGAGGTAGTTATCAGCAAATGATATACCCACAGGAGCCAGAGATCAGAAGCTCTTTCCCAAGGGCCACACAGGGAATCTGTTCTACCCTGAGAGTGGGCTCAAATTCTCCTTCAGTCTCCCACTGGGTTGCCAAAGTTACGGAATTGTAGCATCCCTGGAGAGTATTCACATGATTTCCGTGAGTTCTCTCCCCCACCGTCTCTTTTTTCACAGTCTCAGTTCAGTAGCACCACAAATTCATTAGGTCCTAATCTCCTGTTAATTCACCCCGCCCAGAGTCAGGTTTTTCTGCTAGGCTCAGGGCCGGTGCAGACCTGAGGTCGCCCTGCTTATGACGTATGTCCAAGATGGCGCCTGCTCTTTGTCTTGCTCGCCTTTGAGAGGTGAGCGGAGAGAGAGAAACCCGTGTCCGTATCAGTCATTTTTTTTTTTCTCTCTCTCTCTCTTCCAGTTAGCCTGGTGAACTTCCCCCCCACCCCCACCCTGGGGGTCGTTCCCTCTAGTCTCCTCTCTCCGCTTGCCTGCTGGTGTCTCGGGCTATTGAGGTTCGGCTCACCTTGCGTTCCAGTGCTGGTGTGTTGATTCTGCTGCTGGTGTCCCGAACTGTGGGCTCCCACGCTCTCCACACAGGTCCACTGTGAATCACTCGTTCCGGAAGAGTTTCTTCTGCTGTTTCTTCCCCTACTCTTCCTTGAACCTGCAATATCTCCACTTTTATTAAACTGTCTCTCCCCGGACTATCAGTGTGCTCCCTTCCTATTCCGCCATCTGATAAATAAATAAAATAAAATGTTCTTAAACTATTCTCATAATTTCTAGGCATAAGGGAAGTACTATGTTAGTAACACATCATTGCGATTATTGGCATTATTTTCGCTTTACTCAATCTTCTATGACACTATTCTTAATAATTGTAAATTGTCAATTAATTGATATCATTATACTTTTTCACTCTACTTGTTTCACTAAATAGGTATTAAACTGTATAGCAAAGAATTATTTCTATATTTTTCCACTCATTATTATAGCATGTACAGAATTTTAATTACCATACAGAGTGCAGATATCCCCAGGGACACTCACTATAAAAAATGTTTAAATATAATCACAATAAATTTTTTTATTCTTGTTACTTAAAACACCCATTATTAAAACCTAGGGCTTTCTTAAAATATTTCTCCATCCAGATCTTGCTTTAGAAAAGTCACACGTGAAGAGAACAATAATAAAACAGATTCCAAAATGTTTAGCGAAAAGTTATGAAGACATTTTCAGTGTTTGACACTTACTTTATCTCTGCAACCCAAGGATGTTTTTATGAGTTTAGAGTTACTTAGTTCATTGTTTGTAATATGGCAGTGTTCATAAATTCTCTGAATATTTGAGCTTTAACTCAGTTGTTAAGAATTATGTGATTTGCCCAGAGATTTAAACACATTTCTGAGAGAATGAAATAGAGGAGGTGGATGTTTTGCCTAGTGGTTACGATGTTGGCTAAGACGCATGCATCCCATATCAGAGTAAATGGATTTGATACCTGACTCCTCTTCTTATGTCCAGCTTCCTGCTACTTCAGACCCATGAAGGCAATGGTGATGGATCAATTAACTGGATTCCTGCCACACAAGTAGAATACCAAGATTAAGTTCCTGGCTGTTAGGGTTGTTCCAATCCAGCCCGGCCGATGTGGACATCTGGAGCATGAACCGGTGGAGTGAAGTGCATGTTCTCTCTTGCCTCCTCCAGTAAATAAATAAATAATTTTTAAAAAATGATATTTACTGCAAGATCAGTAAATCAGAATGTATTCTGGGAAATGCAACACTAACAATGTTATTATAAAATGATCTTGATTATTTTTAAATAAGTCATAAAAGATTTCTAGTTTTTCCTTATAAAACAGTTTTGAAAGATAAGCAAAAATAATGAAATATATAGTAATACTGTACTCATTTTACTGAATACTAATGATAACCACACAAAAGATGATTGTTTTTTGTAGAAAAGTAAACATTTTCTAAGTATTTAGGTTAACAGATGCTATATTTGTTTCAGAGAGCCATATAAAATTCTACAATTAAATTAAACTTTGCATTTTAAGCTTCTGCATGACAATGAAGTAAGTATATTTTAAGGACACAGCTGGAATATGTAGCATTATGCTGGTCATGTCCTTAAGGGGGGGAGCAACCAGCAGGCACCAGTTTATCACTACTAGCAAAAGTTTCCAAGTGTTTTTAATAAATTATACTTCCTTTTCTCATGTATTAGCTAGCTTGCAAAAACTGTAAGTCATCTGATGAATTAGTTAATTTATTTTAATGTGGTATGCATAACCATGTATGAGAGATAAAAGCCCTTGTGTCTCACCATATCTTTAGCAAAAGTGATATTCCTGACAGCAATCTTGTATTCAAGGCTTGGAAAGCTGGAGCTGGGAAATTTGTTTTATTTCCTCCTGCTATGGACACTTTCAATTAGATATAAAGATTTTTTGCTTCTCGTGGTAGTTTTAAATTGGCATTTCATCATTTCATGTCTTGCTGGCATTGGCTGTGGGTTATTTAGCATTTATTAAGAATTTCCATTTTGACCTTTCCCAGGTTTTGCTATTTATTAGATGTTTTTGCACTATTGCAAAGATGACTGAGCAGAATTGGGGAATTTCTTTGCCCCTTAAAAATTCATACTTTAAATTATTTTTACATTGACCTTTAAAGTTGGGACGTAGCTAAGATTTGAAAGTTCTGTTTAAAAACCGCCCTACTGAAACATCAAGCAATCCCAAAAGTTCAGATTGGTCAGCCGATGGCTGAAGGTGAAGGAGAGTTGGAAGAGGGAGAGGAAAGGAGGACAAGGCGAGAGCTGTCGGGGAGAGATTTCCTTGGCCGCTTCATCACCACTCCCCACTTTGTACACCAGCACTGACTTGGAGAGGCAGGATGCACACCAGCATAATATAATCTTCAATGGACAGTGATGTCTGAACAAGACTGGGTACATGTGCACCGGGTAGCTTATGTTTCCATTTATTAGGAATTAAGTATTAGGAATGCAGTCACTATTTTTTCTATTTGGTTTATGTTTGAGTGTGACTGTCAGAAATTACATAATCGATTAAAGAATCAAAGTGTTAGACATGCCAAGAGGTTATAATTCTTTTTTTATTCTTATGCACTGTAAAGGCATGCAGAGGACAAATTGCTCTGTGTTCTGCTGAACTCTGTGAAATGATTGAGTCACACTTGTTTCCATCTGGAAATCTTCCTGACTCGCATATTTGGCCAAGGCCTTGGCAACTGCAAGAACCTCTTTGTTACCTGCACTTTCTAATGGACAGCAGAATCACTCTTTTTTCTTCATTAAAGTGTCATCCAGTGAAGGATGCAATGTCTTTTTTTAAGTCGAGCAGCTAAGTGCAGATGATTATGTATGACAAATAGTTAGATGTTTACAGAGCTATTTAAAACAAAAAGGCCACATTGATTGAGATAAACTACAATGTGAATAACCCATGTGTAGCAATAAAGTGGTCTATTACATGATGGATAGTGCCAGGAATTCAACTTTCATCAGAAAACCATATTTTAATTTTAGTTTCACTTACACTCTTTCTTCTCCAACCCTAGAAGTATAGAAAATAACTTTTTGGTTGAGTTTAGAAATTAACTGTTGAATCATGACCACTAAAATATTTGGTGAAGCTTTGAAGCTTGTATATAGTGGTTTTGTGATACTGAAATTCAAAATTATGTTCTCCAGACTTTGCTAGAGCCTTCCTGTAGATATTGTGCTAGGTTTTTAGAAAGACCCAGATGCGAATCACAGTGAATTGCATGTGGTCAGCTGTCCTTGAGGCTTCGTGGGAGCCAGTGTTCATCCCACAGTGGTATTGGCTCTATCCTGATAACTGGTAATGCTGGATATTAACTTTGGGAATATGAGTGTGTGCATATTTGAGAGACTTAACGGTCACAATGGTATATATGAAATTTAAAATTGTTATCAGTTACATTTTCTATTACAAATTTACTGGGATGAAATTTGCATAACATAAACCCTGTTTTGTAATGAACAATTAAGTGGCTTAGAGTACACTCACAATGCTGTGCAGACACTGCTTCCTCTGGTACCAGCATTTTGCTTTAACTCCTTGTCCATTAAGAAGTTCATTCCCATTCCCCCATCCCTCCTCACCTTAGCCACTACCTATCTGAGTTCCGTGCCTATGTATTCATCTGTCCTGGACATTTAAAACATATAGAACACAACATGTGACCTTTTAATGTCTGGCTTCTTTTACTTAGAGTAACATTTTAGAAGCTTATATGTTCTTCCTAGGAAGAGCCCTACTCACCAATGAGTTACACTGATCCTCAAAATGTTTGAGAGTGCACAAAACATAAGCTATTAGTTCAGATGGACTTGGACTAAATCCCTAGATTTCTAATTAGAATTCTTGGGATATAGTGCACATTACTTAACATTTCGTGGCTTTGTGTTCACGTGTATGATTTATTAATTAATATGGATAGAGCGGGATAATCTTCAATAATAGATGACACAACATGTAAAAAGCCAGAAAACTTAATAAGCTCGCAATTTGTTATTTTGTCCAGCTGCAGCAGCAATAAAACTATTACATCCTCACAACTCAGTGATTTTATTGTTATTCACTCAGAATTACTCTTACACTTATATTCAGGTAAGTAGGTAAACAACAAATTCACTCTTTTTAACAAATGTAAATGTAGTTATTATTTTTAATCCATGCCTGTGAAAATATCCTAACATTTTTATTTCTTAAACTTTATTGAAAGGATAGATGAATGGGAGCTGTTTTTTTAAAGAAATTTTGTCTCTGTATTTGGATTGCAATCCATTTTGTTTGGACTGTAATAATGCTTATTTTTTCCTGATACATTTGATAAGATATATGGTACAGTGTCTTCTAAGAACAGAAATTTCAACAAGACAAAGTTTGTTAGGTCACAGGTCTACTTCTGATTTTCATGGAGATTGTTATTCAAAATTACACACACAGTTAAACCTACAGCTTTTTACTTCCCTACAGAAAAAATCATTTTATAAGCACAGTCATAACACAAAGTACAGCAGGGTTTTCCTTCTATATAATGCAGAACTAACTTTGGTCTTGAGTGTGAAAATTATGAAGCCTCAGCATGTTATCCAGCGTATTCCATAGCTAAAGCATGCTGAACTTACATTACAAAAACAAAGAACAGTTATTTTTAATTATCCATCCTTATCAATTAGAGCTTGTCACTAACTAAGGCAAAATGACAATAAAAAGATTCAGAATCTGTTTACTGGAAATTTTAATGAATCTTTGTCCCTCTACCTCTCCCTCCCCCACAGTACCCAAAATTATCTATCGTTGATTTTTTTCTTGTTCGTTGATTTTTCTTCATTAAATTTTATTTGGATTATTTTATTTGTTTATTTTTTTAGATTTATTTATTTATAGTTACACAGAGAGAGGAGAGGCAGAGAGAGAGAGAGTGGACTTCCACCCGCTGGTTCTTTTTTTTTTTTTTTTTTAATTTTTTAAAAAATTTTTTTGACAGGCAGAGTGGACAGTGAGAGAGAGAGAGAGAGACAGAGGGAAAGGTCTTCCTTTGCTGTTGGTTCACCCTCCAATGGCCACTGTGGCCGGCGCGCTGTGGCTGATCCAAAGGCCGGAGCCCGGTGCTTCTCCTGGTCTCCCATGGGGTGCAGGGCCCAAACACTTGGGCCATCCTCCACTGCACTCCTGGGCCACAGCAGAGAGCTGGCCTGGAAGAGGGGCAACTGGGACAGAATCCAGTGCCCCGACCGGGACTAGAACCCAGTGTGCCGGCGCCACAAGGTGGAGGATTAGCCTAGTGAGCCATGGCGCCAGCCTCTATCTGCTGGTTCTTTCCCCAGATGGCTACATTGGCCAGAGCTGCGTGGATCTGAAGCCAGGAGCCAGGAGCTTCTTCCAGGTATCCCATGTGGGTGCAGGGGCCCAAGGACTTGGGGCATCTTCCACTGTTTTCCCAGGCCATAGTAGAGAGCTGGCTCGGAAGTGGAACAGCCAAGACTTGAACCAGCGCTGGCACTATAGGCTGGCAGTTTTACCCGCTATGCCACAGTGCTGGCTCCTTGGATTGTTTATTTCTTATAGCTAAATTAATTTAATTCATATATTGATGATCTACATGATATATTTGTGGAAATTTTATCTATTCTTTTTTTTTTAAATTAATTGTGACAAATATACTGAGATGAATGTATATGGGGATGTATATATACAGGGAAGTGTGGTGAGATATTTACAGACACTTTCTGTTATTACTTCACAACTCTTGTAAATTTAAAACTCTTTTTTTTTTTTTTTTTTTTTTTTTTTGACAGGCAGAGTGGACAGTGAGAGAGAGAGACAGAGAGAGAAAGGTCTTCCTTTGCCGTTGGTTCACCCTCCAATGGCCGCCGCTGCAGCCGGCGCACCGCGCTGATCCTGGCAGGAGCCAGGAGCCAGGTGCTTTTCCTGGTCTCCCATGGGGTGCAGGGCCCAAGCACCTGGGCCATCCTCCACTGCACTCCCTGGCCATAGCAGAGAGCTGGCCTGGAAGAGGGGCAACCGGGACAGAATCCGGCGCCCCAACCGGGACTAGAACCCGGTGTGCCGGCGCCGCAAGGTGGAGGATTAGCCTATTGAGCCACGGCGCCGGCTAAAACTCTTGTGAAATAATATATTAAAAGTAGCTTTTATCTGGAATTACTCCAAATCTCATGAAAAATGAAGTTTCTTCTTTTATATTGTTTTACATGATTTGATTTTAATTATCTCTTAAAGAATCACACACATAGACACAGGCACAGACACTTTCTCAAAAAGGAAAATAAAATTGCATTGTTTGGTTTCTGAACTGGAAAGGGAAACACAATTGCCCTGTTAGCATGGTTTATACTGTCAGTTCTGTTATTTTTTCTTTTTTTTCAAATATAATTCTTGTGAGATTAATAATACCCTTAAATTATATTTCAAAATCATGGTTCATTTTTAAAAAAATAATAGG
Organism: Oryctolagus cuniculus; assembly: GCF_051225735.1. Lineage (NCBI taxonomy): Eukaryota > Metazoa > Chordata > Mammalia > Lagomorpha > Leporidae > Oryctolagus > Oryctolagus cuniculus. Next base: position 13,953,340 of record NC_142876.1, on the reverse strand, counting down.
TTTACTTTAAAGCTTGGAAATAGGTATAGAATATATTTATTGTTGATGTTTACTCAAACCACCTAGCTCAAGATTTCCTTTTTAAAATAGAAATAGTATCATGACATGTGACTGTATACAGTTAGGGTATAAAAAAAGTGTATGATAGATCCTCCATATGTGTGTATCAGATACCTCACATTAAAATATGTTAATGGGCTCCCCTGTAAGAATATTTTATACATCCCACATCATACACATTAAACTATGTGTAATGATAAAATATGTGTACAGTTTTAAAATGACACTTTGAAGAGAAATTATACTAAAACTCAAATGTCTGAGTGCTTATTATGCACTTGTCACCTATCCAAAAATTATTTAAAGGTTAGTTTTCTAATATGATTCCACAGCTAGTTTAAGGTTATTATAAAGCTAGAAAGTTGAAGACATAGTCTTACAGTCTTGACAGATACAAGGCACAGAGGAAGAAAGGAACTAATTTAGATCTTATATAAACACAAGTTAAAATAAAATAAGTGGTCTCTTTGATGGTACACAGGCAACAAGATCAGTTTTTATGTTCCAAGTTGGGAGAAAAAATGTAAATAAGAATTAAGCTGTCATTTTGAACTGCAGCCAAAGAATGTTCTCTTCTTACTTTGAATAAAACTACCAAGCCACAAAGAATATAACATGAGACTAAAATGGGCTGAAAATACCATTAGATTTACCCATAAATCCTATAAAACGGGGTTATCTAGCATTCTAAAGCGGCACAAAGGATAATCTTGATATCAGAACCTGCAGAAATATATTGTTACTGTACTGAAATATCCCCTAAATGATAGACTCTGGATTTTAACTCCCCCAGCATTTTACAGCTGCATCTGTTAGGGAACCTTATCATAATTACAGGAGAAAAGAATCTCACTGTCAACAATTGCCTGTGTGTGATGAGGCACTTACATTCCGATGTTGGGTTACCTTCTGCTTGTTAACCTTGGAGTAGAGGGCCACTGCAGAGAGCACCAACCAAAGGCAACGCACAGTAATTGCTATAATTCGAGGTAGGCATCCTACCCCCACAATCAACCTTCTGTATCTCAAAGAAAACACAAACATGGCCAGGCTCGGACAAATTAGGCATGAACAAATGTTTCACATTAACTGAGTTAAAGGACCTTGCTGAAAATTACAAGGGCTGCTTAGGAAAGCAATGAATCCCATTACGGACATAAGAGGTCTGACCACAAGCAGCTTTTATAGATGCATGCACAATTTGAGGCTGCAGACACCTCAGTGGAAGCAGCCTGACCTTTGCAGCTTCGGGCTCCAGGCAGAGCGACGCAGCACAGCGCTAGCCCGAAAGTCTCATCACAGTCAGGCGCTGTAGCCCTCACCGCCGAAATACTCAAAAATAAATGCAGCTTTTCACTATCTTAAGTAGGTTTAGTATGAGAAAGCCAGCAAGAAAACAATCTTACCTTTCACTCTGAGTTTAAACGCTTTCCAGCTCTCTGGCAATGCCTGACTTGAATTCATAGCCTGCATATTATAGGCTGTGTGTGGACATTGATATCTACAGCAGGAGTTATTTGTGCATTATGATAAGATAAATAGGCCTGGGATATGGGTACTTAGAAATAATCATCTTTTTGAAACATATTATTTCCATATGCATTTTCCCCACCTCCCATTGCATTAGAAAGTGGGGTAGAGGTTCCTATTCTTTAAGCTCACATAAGGTCAGGCTGTATTTACCTCTTCTACCGCTTCGGTGATAATGTAATTCATAGCAAATGCTGTCTGCATTCTGCTTTGTAGTATTTTTTGATGGCTTGCTGCACTCTGGAAAAGTGCACAGATTTATTCAAGTCCATTCTGTTGTGGAAAAAATTAAATTGAAGTGGAGAGAGCCAAAGAAAAGATACGTGTAACATAGAGGTGTAAATATGTTATTGATAGAGCAGTTTAACAGAACAGGAAGTCAGCAGGGCCTAAGCCCTGCACCAGCACTGTAAAATATAAGGCAGCTTACATCCTATGTGCTGCAGGGATCATTAGGGGGATATTTCCATGTGAGTAAATGGTTTGTGAATGTAAGCTCCTTTTTTTGAGGTTTGCCTTTAAAAGTTTCCTGCTTAGTATCCTGTGTCTTATAGAGTCATGTTGGAATACGATTTAATAGTTACTGGAGGAGAAAAAAATCAAATAGAAAAAAAGAAGTGGTGATCATGTAATCCATAGCAATTGCATGAGTTCTTCAATAGATGTAGGTTATATAGGTGATATTTGTGAATTCCTTTTACTTTTTACTATTTATTTACTTATTTTTTTTACTAATTTGAAAGAGAGAATGATGTGAACAGATCACTGCTTCACTCCCTGGATGTCCGTAATAGCCATGGCTGGGCCAAGCCAAGCCAGGAGCCTGGACGACTCAGTCTAGGTCTCCCACACGGATGGCAGGGAGCCGGCTCCATGATCCATCACCTCCTGCCTCCCAGGGTGAGCATCAGCAGGAGACTGGAAAGGAAAGCAGAGCCAGGACTCAATCAGGACATCCCAAAATGAGATGTGGGTGTCCAAGTGGGAGGTTAAAAAACACAATCCCAAGAATGTTTCTTTTTTTTTTAACTTGTGGGCCTTCTCAGGCCACAAAAGCACCCAATTTTTTCCATTTATAGATTTCAATTGACAAAATTCTTCATGGGACCAGCATGTGGCTGAATGGGTGAAGCCCTGGCTGCAATGCCAGCACACCAGGTCTGAGTGCCAGTTTGTGTCCTGCCTGCTCCACTTCTGATCCATTTGCTGATTAATTCTGATGGGAAAGCAGTAGAGGAAGGGCCAAGTATGTGGGCCCCTGACACTCATGTGGGAGATCCAAATGGACCTGGTTCCTGGGTTTCACCTAGTCAGCCCCAGCCACTACAACCAATTAGGGTGTGAACCAGCAGAAGGAAGAACTCGATCTCTCTCTCTCTCTCTCTCTCTCTTTTTTTTTTTTCTTTTTGACAGGCAGAGTGGACAGTGAGAGAGAGAGACAGAGAGAAAGGTCCTCCTTTGCCGTTGGTTCACACTCCAATGGCCGCCGCGGCCAGCGTGTTGCAGCTGGCACCTCGCGCTGATCCGAAGGCCGGAGCCCGGTGCTTATCCTGGTCTCCCATGGGGTGCAGGGCCCAAGCATTTGGGCCATCCTCCACTGCACTCCCGGGCCACAGCAGAGAGCTGGCCTGGAAGAGGGGCAACCGGGACAGAATCTGGCGCCCGACCAGGACTGGAACCCGGGGTGCAGGCGCCGCAGGTGGAGGATTAGCCTATTGAGCCGTGGTGCCAGCCCACAACAGGATTTTAACAAGCTATATACATTTAGGTCATGTCTATATCTTAAACCCTACTATTCCAAAGTAGAATCTAGGCATCACACAGAAACAGAGTACATGGATGCAATCTCGTTCCCACTGACTCCAACCCATTTAGGACCAGTCTGATTCAGACACAGATATCATAGGTGACAGTGTAGAAGAGTCCACCCAAAACAGTGCAGCTTCAACTCAGGTGTGTTGTGCACAGAAACTCTCTCCTCAAATCTACTCTGATCTTTTCCATGATGTCAAGACCTGTCCTGTACCTATGCGTCATTTCTCTCCATACAATGAGTAGGAAGTTAATATGGGCCACAAAGAAATTCTGTGGGTAGTGGCTTTTTCTTGCATTAAGTGGTGATGGTGATGATGATATGATTTTGTTGTTTAACCTCACTTTGGACTTTCTCTCTTCTCTCTTCACTCTTATCCTCTCTTCTCCAGGAGTGTCTCCAACCTGTTTTCTACACATAGTGCATACTACTCACCTGCTTCTCTAATTTAATCCCAGCTTTTAATTTGTAGTGCATGATTGCAGTTAAGCTCCCAAAGCTTACATCATACCCTGCACTATCTCATTGTTAGTAATCAATCATTAGGTTTTTTTATTATTATTTTTTTTGACACGCAGAGTAGACAGTGAGAGAGAGAGACAGAGAGAAAGGTCTTCCTTTGCCGTTGGTTCACCCTCCAATGGCCGCCACGGCCGGCGTGCTGCGGCTGGCGCACCGCGCTGATCTGAAGCCAGGAGCCAGGTACTTCTCCTGGTCTCCCATGGGGTGCAGGGCCCAAGCACTTGGGCCATCCTCCACTGCACTCCCTGGCCACAGCAGAGAGCTGGCCTGGAAGAGGGGCAACCTGGACAGAATCCGGCGCCCTGACTGGGACTAGAACCCGGTGTGCCGGCTCTGCAAGGTGGAGGATTAGCCTAGTGAGCCTCAGCACCGGCGTGTAATCAATCATTAGTATGGTCAGCTAGTCCAACCACTTAATTTGTACTTTCTTATGTTTTTATGTGATTGTTCTGCTTCTTAATACTTTATTTAAAATTGCTAAAAATTGTATTGTATTTGACCTTTATTCTCCAGATAATTTTGATTGAGATTATAATGATCTAGAATCTTCTTTTCCAACACCTTGACTTTTCTGTGGTAGGTTTTTTTTCTCCACACATTCAACAAAAATGTGCTACTAGAATGAATGCTCTGTGTTCTTTTTTAAAAGATATATTTATTTGAAAGGCATACTAACACACACACACACACACACACACATACATGGGGGCAGGGAGAGAGAGAGAGAGATATTCCATCCACTAGTTTCCTCTCCAAATGGTCTTAACAGCCAGGTCTGGGCCAGGGTGAAACCTGGTAAAAGGAACTCCACCCAGGTCTCCTACATGGGTGATAAGGGTCCAAGTACTTTTCCAGCTTCTACTATCTTCCAAGATACATATTAGCAGGAATCTCAACCTGATACAGAGTAGCTAAGTCTTGAACCATCACTTCTATATGGGATTCCAATGTCACAATCAGTGGTCTAACCCATGACAAAGCCTGCCCCTCTGTATTCTTTTATTAAATAATTGTTACTACATATGTCATATAATCTGAATAAATTGTTATACGTATTCTACCCAAATTTATTCTTAAAGTGTACAAATGTCTAATTTTCCCTATACTGTAAATGAAGATACTGATGTCCTAAGAAATAAAATAGCTTGCTCAGGTCTAAGTCCTTATTAAGATGCCTTAATCAGATAAACAGGTAATTTATACTCTAACAAGACTCTCTCTTTGTCCTAATTTCCTCAAACACTTTCTCCAACATGAATTATTCACTCCTGATACAAGAAAGAAAAATAGCTCTCAGAATGGGTGTTTTCTCACGAGTGCCTGACTTTCTCTGGCACCAAATGAACACTTAAAAATGAGTAGCTATTATTTTCCCTTCTGCTGCATGTCTTATAATCTTAATAACATGAACACAGACCTTTAATTCATAATGTTCAAAATATTGCATTTAATTTGCCATTTACTTGATAGGCTACATCATTCATGTCTCTAATCTATTCACCCTTCTTTTAATAAGTATAACACCCATATCATTGGTAGAAGTTTCAATTGCTGTAACTGTTTTATCTAAATTTACTGTCAGTTTTGGGGGGCTTTTAAAATACTTTGAAGGAAGTAATTTTCATTTTAAATTTGGTGATATTTTGTTAGTATTGATATTTTTGTGATTTTTACAATCCTGTTGTTTGTTTAAAAAACAACTTATTTTATCTATTTGAAAGGCAGAGTTACAAAGAGTTAAGGAGAGACAGAGAGATAGAGAGACAGAGAGAGAGATGCATTTCATTTGCTGGTTCACTCCCCAAATAACTGCAACGGTCCTGAGCTGTGCCAGGCAGAAGCCAGGAGCCAGGAGCCAGGATATTCATCCAGGTTTCCCATGAGAGTAGCATGGGTCCAATCCCTTGGGCCATGTTTCACTGCTTCTCCCAAGCCATTATCAGGGCCCTGGATTGGATGTAGAGCAGCTGGGACATGAATTGACCCCGATATGATATGCCAGTGTTGTAGAAGGAGGCTTAACCCACCACGCCACAATGCCAGTCCCCCATCCTGTTTGTTTGCTGGCCTGGCAATTTTATTTTTTAGTGTATAAACTCTTTCACCTCATTGTTTCCTGATGTTGTTCTTTTATGATATAAAATTATTGACTTTCTTTTGAGGTCTTCTCCATTACCAAGAGGACAGATGGCATTTGAAAGTTAGCTTGCTTTTGTTGGTGATGGAGAGGTAGTCTTCCAGCTAGGTAGACAGAGACCAGGCCCACTGCCTGCCACCCCACCCCAACCATCCAGAAATTCATCTTGGGGGAGAAAAGTTAAGCAACTGGCTTCTGTGAAGGACTAATTAATGGATAAAAACTGTCATTCACAATGACTCTCCTAGACCAATCACAAGAACCTGTCCTTTTACTTCCTATTAAAAACTCCTGGACAGGGTGAACCAACGGCAAAAAGGAAGACCTTTCTCTCTGTCTCTCTCTCACTGTCCACTCTGCCTGTCAAAAAAAAAAAAAAAGTAAAAACTCCTGGACAATCAGCTCACAATGGCTCCCTCGCAGCTGGGAGGTCTTTTGTTTTTTTATATTCCAATAAATGTCCTTCACTTTGCCTGCTCTTTCTTGTCCATCCTCCTCATTCTGCATGGACATGAGACAAATAACATGGCGAATAAAAAGAATTGCAATCTGAAAAACTGTAACATTTCAAACATTTGGTGGAAAAAATCTGCAATGTTTCTCAGGATGAGAAGCAAAATCCTGTGACTAGAACCTCAGACCATTGCGCCTTTTCTTGCATCTTATGTCAGGAGGTAAAATGGCTAATGGGCAGTTAGGTCAGCTAACTGCACTTAGTTTCATCAAGAATAGGCAGCATTGTAATCCCTGTGTTCTGATTAGCTGTTATTCTGATCCTCCCCTGGTTGGTTAAATCTAGGTTTGATTTTCAAAAATGGGCCAATAAGAAAAAACTACTTCGTGTATAAAAAGAACAGGCCCCACAAGCTTAATGGACAACTACTCTCTTGGTGTGCTCCTATGACTGCTATCGCAGGTTTCTTGCTTTCAATAAATCTCACTTTATTCACTACCCATGCCTGAATGGGAATTCATTTTCAAAGTGACAACAACTGAGATCACCTTCATTGTCACTCTATTTTTACAAGAATTCACCCAGTGCCTGAGACTGGAGTAAGATATTGGAATAATTCAATCTTTCTTGCTGAGGCAGCTCCCCGAAGTTGCCTAAAAGCTCCCTGATTAGATACAGACCCTAACAAACTCTTAGGATATTGGATTAAAATCTATACTCCTCTTTCTGCTCCTTCTTCTCTATACCACCTCACTCAATCTCAAATGTCAGGAAAGGAGGGGGCTGAAAAATTTCCCCATCTAAGTTAGTAAAAGAGGGACCTTAATCCATTAACCTTTTTCAGCATGATAGATATTTTCTCCATTCTCTAGAGTTTACATTTTGTTGATGGTTTTTTCTTCAGCTCATGACAACAGGATTATCTGATTCTCTGTTTCATGATGTATCTAAGTAAAGGGATCATATATTAATGCCATGAGCTACTCCTCTTAAACTTTCCTGTGCTGCAGTAATTGACCCAGGTAATGAGAATTTTATGCATTGAGGGGAAAGTTTCATGTGTTTTCTGTGGTCTTTTGAGTCTTGATGGCTTTAAATTAATGTGTGGAAAAGGAGTAACATTGTCTGCCTATTTTTAATTGTTTCATTGGTTACTATAACTCTAACTAGATATGTCCCACAACTTTGGTTAAAATGCTCAAGTTAAATGGTTTATAAAATGCATGGTCAGGTTATAAAATGATGCCAAACTTATATTGTGCTTATATGAAAGTGTGATGTTTTACACTTCAGGGTCAATGGGACATGGTCCCAGAGCAGAGACATCCTCCACAGCTTTATATCAGATAGCTTGTCCTGCAGGCTACATTGGTTACATGATTATGGGAGTTGGTGTCAATGTGTGCTCTCTCTCCTGTCCTAAGTGTGTAATGAAGGCCCAGTTGGTATTGAGACAAGTAGTAGCTGCTCTTTCTGCTGCACTCCCATCTGTGCTCACAATCTTCCCCTGCCTACCATATCATTGCATTAGGATTAAAAGCCCACCTCTCCCCTCCACCATTTGAAATGGGGAGAATCACCCATCTACCCACCAGCAATGCACCCATGGGGACTTTAACCCTGGGAGCAATGCCCACATCAGGGAGATGGAACTGCCTGGAAGACTTAGGTGCCATGCATGCCATTTAGCCTGTGTGGCTGCAGCTGGCTGAAGAGAAAGAAAAAATATGGGGTTAATATCACTGTTGTCCGGTGCAAGCTGGGAGGTTCTACAAGTGTCATGGATTCCTTAAAGGGAGACCTACAAAGGCACAAACAAGCTTAACATCAAAAAGCCAGGCATTTCCAGGTTAAATATAAATCAAGAAGGAATATCTTTGGCTGGCATTGTGATGTAGCAGGCAAAGCCTCTCTGTGACTCCAGCAACCCATATGGGTGCCTGTTTGTGTTCCAGCTGCTCCACTTCAAATCAAGTTCCCTGATGATGCACCTGGGAAAGCATTAGAGGATGGCTGAGTATTTGGGAGAACTGGAAGAAGCTCCTGGCTCCTGGCTTTGGTCTGGCATAGCCCCAGTCATTGCTGCCATTTGGGGAGTGAACCAATGGCAAGAAGATCTCTCTCTTTGTCTGTCTCTCTCCCTTTCTCTCTCTCTCTCTGTAACTCTGCCTTTCAAATAAATAAATCTTTAAAAAATAGCATGTCTTTTGAATTCATTGGTGATTAGACATCCTCATGGCCCAACAAGGTAGACTGTGTGCACTCTTAAATGAACATGATATTTTAGGATTTCAACCTCCTCCAGGTGGAAGAAAATTTACAAGGTTCTAACATACAGTGCCAGGCTATTAGTTGACCAAAGAGACTAGGCAGACTCATGTCGTAGCTGGATAGAGTCTCTCTTGTCCTTTTTAGGACTCTAACATGTGGACATGGATTTTTACCTCTGTAGCTCTTCTTTGCATTTTTGTGACACTGCTTATGTTTGGGCCCTGTATAGTCGACCTTCTTGTAAAGCTTCTGTCTTCTCATCTAGAGGTATCAAACTGCAGATGGTCCTACAGATGGAATCATGAATGCTGGTCTTCTACCAGTGAGCAGTGCACAAATACCTGGAGGAGGAGCCCTGACTGCTGTCTCCAATGCTGCTCAAAGCATCCGGAGCAGTCATCACTCCTCCCTAACAGCAGATATGGTTACCTCTTAAAAGAGGGTAGACAGGGACTAGTGGGCTTCCCTCCGCTATCTGGACATGAGGCTTGGAGGACCTGAGAAAAGTCAAGCAATTGGCTTCTGTGAAGACCTCTATTATTGGAGACTTAACTATCACCAAGCAGTCAATCAAAGCCATCATTTCACAATACTTCTTCCACACCAGTCATGAGAACTTCCCTTTTTACTGCCTATGAAAACCCTTAGACAATCAGCCCTCAATACATCTCATGTTCAGGGAACCCATCCGACTGCCAGGAGCTTTCTCTGCTTTTTTTTTTTTTTTTCCAATGAACTTTCATTTTGTTCACTCTTCCTTGTCCACGCTATTCTTTCTTTTTTTTTTGGATGCAAGACAAAGAACCAGCAGAGGAAAAGAACTGTAATTGAGAAGAACTGTAACATTTCAGAGACTCTGCAGAAAGAAAAATCTGCAACATTTTTGATGAAGAGACACCATTAGAACTGCAGACTTCTGCAGAATTACTATCTGTCATCTAACATAAAAGTGGGAAATCATGAAGCAATGTGGTTGCTCTTAGTTAACGTGAACATTTCTTCTTCCCGTAAGTAATAAAGATACAGACTGCTTACCATGAACTGGCCAGAGATAGAGTGAAATCGACAGGCATGGGGAGCTAGGAGTTGTGTGTGTGTTGTAGGGGAGGGACTAGTATAGTTGGTGCAGTATCTTTGTAATATGGCTACATGGAAATCAGAAAACTTATATTTTCATTCTGTTCCCTAATTGATTGACTGAGATTTTTAGAGCCATCGATTAATTTTCTGGCCTACTTTTCAAATTATTTATTTATTTACTTATTTATTTGAGATTCAGAGAGAAGGATGGAGACAGAGAGATCTCAAACTTACTGATTCATCCTCTAAATGCCCACAGTGGCAGGGCTGAAGAAGCTGGAAGCCGGAAGTTCTACACCAGTTTCTCATGTTGGTGGCAGAGACCCAGCTATGTGGGGCATGATCACGGCATCCCAACGTCTACATTAACGAGATGTTGAAGTCAGGAGCTGGAGCTGGATATTGAACCCAAACATTCCATGTTGACTGTAGACATTTAACTGTTGGGTCATAAATAGACGCCCTTAATATTTCTTTATGAGAAGAGCAATCTGGATGAGTTTAGAGTCTTCAGAAGCAGTTTCATCACCTTTCTGTAATCTGTACCTTGGTATCTGTGAGGTTGAGCTGGAAACAACGTAACAAGATAAAATGTGACTAAGAGACAAAGCCAAACCAGACTGGGTTGGAATCAAGTATGGCCCAACTGATCAGGAACTTCAGTAAAAAAATTGATGAATTTAATACAATAAGGAAAGAATCCTTAAGGGTTCTGAAATGCATACTGGCCAAATGAAAATAAAATGAAATTTCAGTCCATGGGCAGTGAATGAGAAGCAACAAGAAGCAAAAACAAAAACATCCAAACAAAAAGAAAGAAACCAAACTCTTCAAGATTATTAAACATTATATGTTAGAGACTTCAAATGGTTAGCATTTAATGATATATGATGACTATTTTTCAGACAAAAAATAATTTTGAATAAGTCATGGGTAATTCTGTTACATCAAACAATGCCATACATGTTAGAAAATCAAAAGTTATAGAATGATCTTTTAGAACTGAGCTGCCATTCACTTTGTGTTTCTATGGGGGTGCAAACTGTTGAAATCTTTACTTAATGCATACTAAACTGATCTTCTGTAAAAAAAAAAAAAAGAAATTATCAATTCCCAACTTGACTCTCACTGGGATTAAACATGACAATAGGTCTGATCTGATTTCATCATCATTTAAAAAAATCATCTATTATTTTTCACTTTATGTTTCTGTGTGGGAGCAAACTGTTGAAATCCTTACTTAATGTATACTAAGCTGATCTTCTGTATATTAAGATAATCGAAAATGAATCTTGATGTGAATGGAAGGGGAGAGGGAGTGGGAAAGGGGAGGGTTGTAGGTGGGAGGGACGTTATTGGGGGGAAGCCATTGTAATCCATAAGTCGTACTTTGGAAATTTATATTCATTAAATAAAAGTTAAAAAAAAAGAACTGAGCTGCCAGAAAACCACTAAGTTCCTTTAGTATGTTTATGTTGAGAATTCTCTATCCTTTGCAACCTATGCCCCCACCAATAATAGGCAATTATGTTAAGACAACCCAACTGACAAAAATGAGACAAACAGTATTCTCTCTCATGAATCCAGCCTAATAAGAAAATGACTTTGGTTAGTAAGGTTTAGGTGACTAAACCCGGAGAAGGCATAGTCTCTTGCAACAAGATTCAGCATGAAGTCATACTAAAATTTGAAAACCTGCAAACCAAATCCCCCAAATATTGAGAAGAATGAAGCACTTAAATACCTGTTCTTCTGGAGGCTTGATGAATGGTTTACACTGCATAAATATGTAGAGGCTTCCTAATAACCTTATTCCCACATTGCTCCCTAAAGGGACCTGCTGGAATCCACAGCTAAAGTAAATTCCTCTCCTTCTCCCTCCATCACTTTCCAATGGTTCTGTGCCACATAGCTGTCATTCCACTGTCATTTCCTCTTCAGTGTTACTCATATTCAAAATGATATTGCTTCTCAAGATTTCTTCAAATTCTTTTATCCCTTTCCCACCCCTAATAAATGCAAGGGAAGTCATGCAAGTTAACATGTTTGTAATGAGCTGTCCTTATCTTAGATGGTTGGAGCAGGGCTAAGGAGTTGGGTATAAATGTTCTACAAGAAGGATCTCTGTGAGTGAGACCCCAGAGGAAAGAAGTGGCCATTAAAGAAGGATGTACTTTTCTCTGAAGAGAGGAGAGAACTTCCACTTTGTTTATGGTCTTGTCTGAATACAGACAGAGTTTGTGGACTCAAAAGGCTTCCATAGCCTAGGCAGTTCATGTCAAGAGACTCAGGTGGTCACTGACATCATGCATAAGAGTATTAGTTGTTAAATTAACAACAGGAGTCACTGTGCACGAACTCCTCATACAGCACTTCCGTCCTCAACGAGTTGTATTATGAAAGTTAACTGTAAAACTAGTTCTCAAACAGGCTTTTGTGTGTGTGTGTGCATGTGCAAATTGTTGATATCTTTACTTAGTATAGAGATGGTCTTCTGTGTACAAAGTTAATTGAAAGTGAATCTTATTGGAGAATGGGACTGGGAATGGGAGAGGGAGGAGGAGGTGGTGTGGGAGTGCAGATGGGGAGATGTGTGGGGAGCAACTCGGACCAGACTGTTACTGGAATTAAGACTTATTCTGTGCATCTGCTCTCCCACAATATGGCGCTGGGAGAGGAGGAAACAGCTTCTACACAGCTGCCTCCAGTTCAACCAATAAACAGCAGGACCTGTTCCTGATTGGAGGAGAGCAGCGTACTCGGCGTGTGGGTAGCAGAGTTGGGATTGGTGGAAGAGGACTATAAAGGAGGAGAGAGACAACATGCACCAGGAGCATCTATCTGAAGGAACACCTGAGCAGCCCCCGAGAGAGCCGGCCGGCGGTGTGCCGCTCCCCCGCGGAAGTGGGGAAAGTGGCAGGGGGAACCGCCCTTCCACGGAGGTGGAAGGGTCGGTAGCCAACCCGGGAAGAACCAGCAGCAAACCCGGGGAGGGCCGAGCAGACAAAAGAACAGCGCAGGGTTTAGTGTCGTTCCTCCATGAAGAGGGGGAGCGACAGAGATGAGTATGGTGGGAAGAATAACTATACTCCTAATGTTGTACATATGAAATTTGTATTGCTTAAAAATAATTAATTGACAAAAAAGGAATGGTGCCAACATTTTAATTGATTTCTTGGATCTTACAGAATATTAGGAAAGACAAACATTATAAATGAACAGTGATAAAGCAATTTGTGGCTACTTTATGAAGGCTGATATAGGAATACATGAGATAGGGACCAAATTCAGTACCAGGCCTACCTTTGGAATGCTTCTCTGTGGAAATAGTTCTTCAAGTTAGACATAAGCAGAAAATTGTACTAATTTCTAGAATGACCAAATACACAGTCGCTCATTGTAGGTCATTGTCGTACACAAAGCATCACTTCTAGCCCTTAACTTGGTAAATATTTAAGGAATGACATTCATGAGTAGAAAATACAATACTTTCCCAATTTTAACATGTTCTCTGAAAATTTTCAATACTTTTGAAGGAAATTTATTTTAAAGGCTTAGATGTTACTGAGAAATGACCAAAAGGTATCCTCTTCACATAAATATCTTCAAGTCCTATAACAGTCGTCTTACCTTTGTGTCACTCTCCTCCATCCAGGACACTGGTTACAGGATCCAGGGGGATATACAATATATCAATTTCCTTGATAGTAACTAAAATCCTACTGTTTAGTTATGATGTAGAATTGACATGAACCCAATGTTATCTTCCTTACATAATTCATTTAGTTACTGTCTCTAATAAAGACAAAATAAATTAAAAAATAAATAAATAAAATAGCTGATGCAGAAATCTCTCTAAATACCCTGAATCTCTCACATCTCTCTCTCTCTCTCTCTCTCTCTCTCACACACACACACACACACACACACACTACATCTAGCAGGAGAGGATATAACAGAGCAGGTGCACAGAGGAGGCAGAGTGCAAGACTCAAGGAGGACAGACAGAAAACCCTGTACTGTGAGATGCTAATCCCATACCTATTTTCTTCCTTTCCTGAAGCCCAACTATATATATAAACTTGGGGAAAGTGGGACATCCTGGAGTTCTTATTTAGTCACCGCCCCTCCCACTTCATCATTCAAGCCTAATCAAGAGAGATGATCATTTAGTCATAATGTAAAAATGTGAAGGCCAACTTGCTGCATATATATTCAATTAAAATATAATCTTCAAGCAAGCATGCTTGTTAAACAAGTACCACTTCTTATATATTTAAAATTTGTCTTTCATTTTAAGGGAAGTGTAAAATAAATACACAAAGAAGTATGAACCACAGATCAAACTATATCACCTGTTCTTAGATATCAAATGAAGTTAATACACCTATATTTGAAGGGATGTTGTAAGAATAAAATGAACTTTCTCTGTGAGATTATTAATACTGGGAAGAAATTATTAGTGTATTTTATGCAGAATTTTGAACAAGCCCATACTGAGCAGAGGATGGTGATTGGGCACAGGGAACTAGAGACATTAACAACTGTTTATATAGAAAATTTGAAGACGTTAATGCCCTTTCACCAGCCTGGCATTTCAATGGAAAATCACGTTAAAGCGAATACATACTCATTATAGAACTTATAGGAGATCTTTGGTTAAAATTCAAATACCAATTTACAAGGAAATCATTACACCTGCTGTCACATGTTCATATATTGCTACATTGTATGCTTGTCAAAAAAGAAATTATAAGCCCAGGCTTACAAATGTGCATTTCCAAAATACACTGTTAAGTAAGAAAATGAAGTACAAAGATAACAGCAAAACGTTCTGGCTTCTATTGTGCAGTAGAAAGACTATAGATAATGATATAATATGTGTGCTGTACAAAGTTCACAGCATTAAGAGGGTCAAAGAGTGGCTGATGATGCTAGCTTGAGTAGCTCCAGTTGGCACTTGCTTCACTTCCCCTCTAGTAGCCATGCCTATAGCCTGGGTAAACAGGATGGGAACCTGTGTCTACAATTTTAGAAGGCCTTCTAGACTTCAAGTGATAAACTGTTTTTGGTAACTAAGTTTGGGGAGATAGTTAAATATCTTGATGAATAAACATTTGTCAACCATATGATTTCAATTTTGAAGTGGGATCAATCACATCCATTTTCAAAAGGTACCTTATTTGTGAATTGGCTATAGTCTTATAATTAAAACTTATACCAGGTCAGGGTTGGAACCAGCAGTTAAGACACCCGTGCCCCTATCAGAGTACTTGAGTTTGAGTCCTGAAGACTCTTATAATTCCAGCTTTCTATTAATGCACACTGTGATAAGAAACGGATGGTGGCTCAACTAGTTAGGTCCTTGCTACCCACATGAGAGAACCAGATCGACTTTCTGGTTCCCAGCTTTGGCCCGGCCCGGACCTGGCTGTTGCAGTCATATGAGGAGTAACCAATGGATGGAAATTCTGTCTGTCTGTCTGTCTGTCTCTCTCTCTCTCTGTCTCTCTCTCTCTCTCGTGTGTGTGTGTGTGTGTGTGTGTGTCACTTTCTCAAATAAATGAATGAATGAATAAATAAATAAGTTAACTTGTAGAAGAAAAAATTTTGACAGCATACAAATGTGATATATTCGACAAATACTTAAAATCAGCATTTCAGTTGACAAGGTGGGAAGACAATCAAGAATAAATACATATTGCATTTAAATATCCTTGCAAAGGGTTATACATTTCAGGTAAACTGTTCACACTTTTTCACAAAATAATACATCTTTAAAGAGAAAGTATATTATCTATTTAATGACAATAAATTTGTCATAGAGTTTTTTTTATTATTTATTTATTTATTTATTTTTTGACAGGCAGAGTGGACAGTGAGAGAGAGAGACAGAGAAAGGTCTTCCTTTTGCCGTTGGTTCACCCTCCAATGGCCGCCGCGGCCTGCGCGCTGCTGCCGTCGCACCGAGCTGATTTGATGACAGGAGCCAGGTGCTTCTCCTGGTCTCCCATGGGGTGCAGGGCCCAAGGACTTGGGCCATCCTCCACTGCACTCCCTGGCCACAGCAGAGAGCTGGCCTGGAAGAGGGGCAACCAGGACAGAATCCTGCGCCCCGACCGGGACTAGAACTGGGTGTGCCGGTGCCGCAAGGCGGAGGATTAGCCTAGTGGGCTGTGGCGCCGGCTGTCATAGAGTTTTTTGATACAACTGTAATTAGGCTTGTACATGAGAAGGATGATCAAATTCAAGTAAGAATTGGGGAAAAACACATTTTGCAATAGTAGTCTTTAGGAAGAAAGGTCTTCTTTTTAGATGCTAAATACAAGGAAGTAAAAAATATAAAAACATGATACTCTTTGTTTTATATGTGAATGTATATATAATTTTGTATGTATATGAACATACCTTACACACACATACACACACATAATATAGAGAAAGAGGAGTGAAGGAGCTGAGAAAGAAAGAAGAGACAGAGAAAACATAGGAAAATTTAATTCTAAAATAAGCAAGGACAGGTCTCTCATTCTCTCAGTCTGAGTTCATAATGGAAAGACATACAAAGGCATGAAGACACTACCTCTAGATAACTTTGAAAGAGTGAGAAGGAGAAACGTAGTGGTTATGTGCAGAAAAGATAAAAATGTTACATGAAATATAAGCAGGTGAGATCGTATCAAAGACGATTCATGGATAATATATTTTTTTTTATTTTCAGATTTGGTGGAAAAGAAAAGAAAACTAAAGAGAGAAAAAGTGTGGATTATTACCAGGTATTTGACAAAGGATGAAGAACCACAATTTAACAGGAGCGATCACTGCTTCAGAGTTGAGCGTTGTGATCTACTAGTGAAACAAGTGAGATCAATGCCATTTGGTTAAATTCTTTACTATTTTGAAAGTTCATTTGGCTGATATTTTTAATGGCAGAGGTGACATGACAAACATAAACAAAGGACTGTGATGTATGCAATTTCACATTAAGAAATTAATCTTTTGGAATTGAGAAGGTAAATTTGACTGATACCATCCATGGAAATTCTATAGCATGATTACAAAAATACCATGAAATATAATCATTTGAATAACAGTAACAAGAACAACAGTAATATAATAGCAATAATAAGACTAGTATTGAAAATACTAGTAAATATGTAGCACTTACAACTTATCTGACAATGTATTAAATACACATATTTGATAACAGTTATAAGCCTAAAATACATGCAATTATTTTCATCACAAAATGAAAAGACTGGAACAAATGTAGTGCAGTGGGTTAAATTGCTGCTGAGAATGCCACCAACCCCCGTCGGGGTGCCAGTTAGAGTTCCAGATACACTACTTCTATCCAGCATCCTGTTAATGCATCCTGGCAGGCAGCAGATGTAGGCTCATGTTCTTGGATGCCTCTCATCCACATGGGAGACCCACACACAGTTCTGGGCTTCTGACCCCAGCCTATTTCAGCCCTTGCTGTTGCTGGCATTTGAGGAGTAAATCAGTAAATGAAGCTTGTCTATCTCTATCTTCTATCATCTATCTATCTATCTATCTATCATCATTTTCATCTCCATCTCTATCTATATCATTTCTATCTCTGTCCTTCTGCCTTTTTTCAAGTTGAAGAAAATAAATGCTTATTTATTCAAAATTGAGAGAATGAATCAAAGAAAGAGTGATTACCATATGCAATACTTCAAAGAAACATGAACTGTTCCAAGACTTCACATGATTAATCCTATGACGTTCTGAAGGTGACAGAATCGTGGAGGGCACTGAAGGAATGAAAAGGTCACAATGGAGAGCTGGGAAGATAGCTTAGTGTGTGTTAGCTTTCCAAGACTGCTGATGATTTTCTTCTCACATTGAACAGTGGGTTTATATTGGTTCTCCCTAGCAGGATTCTGTGTGGTGAAATCCATTGTAAAACAGAATTTTGCTTTGTGGTTATGAATACTGTTTCACTTATATGTTGCTGTCTGCTTTCCAGTCTCCTTGACCAGCTATTTTTGTCCTGCTCATCCTGGAAATGATAGACTGCTTGAGACAGTTTGAGAACCACTTATCCTCTGCATTTATGGTCTCTCACCAGCTAATCTTAAACTTGTTCCATTCTTTGACCAATTTGTGCATGTGATTATTCCCAAATGAATACATCTCATCCTGACTGCATCTAAAACACTTCAGAATTTTACACCTAATGATATTTTAAATCTTAAAAGAGCAAAATGTATAACATAAATGATTACATGCATAAATCATACCTAGATGCAAATACAAGATAAAAAATTATAATTTTTTCAGTCCCAAACTTCCAGTCTTTTGTGAGTACTTGGAGTTTTTCGTTGAAATCTTGAGATAAGTTTTGCTCCTTAGAAGGATCTTCCCTGGCCACCAAATGTAACATAGCTACACATTTGGGTGTCATCCAAGCATCCTGCTTTTAAGCTTTGCATCAATAATTGAGATTGTATTGTTTGTGTATTCTGTTGTCTCTTGTTGGTTTACAGTTTGGTTAGAGCTACTATTTTAAGTGACATAGCAATTATTTTTAAAACATTTTTATTGATACAAGTTGAACAAATTTCATGTATTTCATACATACAGATTTAGGAGCATGGTGGTACTTTCCACTCTCCCACCCTCCTGCCCACCCTCCCACCTTCTCTCCTCCTTCTTTTCTTCATACCTAGAAAAGTTCCTGAATTAGTAGGCTCAATATAAAATAACTACAAAAAGATAGCAGGAATACCAGCCATTGTGTGCTTAAACTAGATACAACAGATTAAGTTGACATATCTTATGCAATATTCCTGGGTAAAGTATCTAATTAAAAATTGAATCATAGCATCACAGATCTAGATTTAACATCCAATATAGATAAAATACAGAGGATGGGATGCATACTCAAAAGCACGAGGAAACAATAAAAAATAAAACGAGAGGCATTCCATAAGACAACTCTTTGGGTCCCCAAAGATTAAATGTTTTGGATTCAAAGAAAAGATAGTTTTCATTTTATTTAAAATGATGAAGGGTACATAAAAATAAAATACAATTTGATAATCTAGTTTAGACTCATCAAAAATAGGATAGTTCATATATCTTTCAATATTTACCCACACATATACACAAATACATATATGTATATATCTATGTAAAATTCATATGGACTGTACATTAGATAAAGTTTTTACTTACATGGGATGTCACTTGGTACTGTGCATTGGATATGGATAAATAAAATAATTCGGACATATCTATATATCAAATATACATGATACATTAAAATCTGGAAAGTTTTAATACACATTGTACACAGGTAATTTTTTTATTCACATTATGTGTGATAATGTCCTGTGTTGGAATGTATTCTTAGAAATACATGCTGAATTATTGAGAGATGAATTATCATGATATCTTCAACATATTCGTGAATGTTTTGGCAAGAAAATACACAAGCAGAAGAAGCAAATTTGGCAAAATTATTTGCTGAATTTATGCAAAAGGTGTATGGATACTCATTCCACTATTCTTTTGAATTTGTTGATAGGTTGGGATCTTTCAAAACCACAAGTTAGGAAAGAAGAACTTTTGATTAATTTTACAAATTCTCCTTTTCACTCTAATCAGAATTTGTAAGGAGATAGATCCTCTTTATATTTCAAGGATGTTATATGCTTAATAAAGCCAAATGTACAGCATAGTTTACTGCATTTTTTCTCTCCTATGTTCACTTTTAAACAGATTTAACAAGGAATTAGTCTTCACAATGCAATGGAAAATTCTCAATATAAGTATAACCTACATCTTTATTTTTATTATTCCTGATTTTTGACCATGGAAAAGTGTTAAAGATTCTTGTAAATCCTTTTCCAAATCTATATACAATTCTACTCCCTACCCCATCCCCTACTCTACACATGCACAAATTCCTTTTGAGGAATTATAACAAAAAAATCCTAGAAGTTTTACAAACACACAAGTTGACTGGCTAAAATTAAAGTTACAGATAATAACAAGAGGACAAGAATGTGGAACAGTCTTATGGATGGGACCTAATTTTCAGTTGGGAATGCACATGTATGTGTGACTAAATGCACTTTGTTCCCTGTGGATATAATTTGTTTGCTCCCTGGCTTTGATTTGTCTTAAGGACACTTTTCAGAGCTAGAAACTAAAATATTGTAAATCACAGAGATCATTCAGTTAAGCAGGCAGGTGTCTCAGGGCTAAATGTAGGGTTGTGTTGAACTTGGAACATTAACATTCGTGTTTCAAACTAAATACAGGTATTCTGAGTGAGTCTTTCCTTAGAGAGGGCTGAATATATAAACATGGAGGAAGAGTTGTATCATGGTAAAGAAATAGATCCCAAGGTGGGAGCTGTGGTGTAGCAGGTAAAGCTGCCGCCTGCAGTGCTGGCATCTCATGTGGGTACCAATTCTTGTTCCAGCTGCTCCACTTCCGAGCCAGCTCTCTGCTGTGGCCTGGGAAAGCAGTAGAAGATGGCCCAAGTCCTTGGGCCCCTGCACCCACGTGGGAGACCCGGAGGAAGCTCCTGGCTCCTGGCTGCAGATTGGCGCAGTTCCGGCAGTAGCGGCCAATTGGGGAATGAACCAATGTCTGCAGAGTTCTGAGTACCATGGTGAGGGATTTGCAGTGGTTTAGAAGGAGTTTGAGCTGAAAGTAGGTCAGAACCTATTTTGCATTGAGGTCAACCTTTTCCTAGGCTGGACCCTTAAGGAGGGACTATCTGTCCAATAAGATGGAGGGTGACCCTGATAGAACAAGAAAAGCTAAGCCAAAGTTTGATTAGCAAACACTTTGTAACAGTTGATAAGTAAAGACTAAAATATTCACTAATTTATGTGTAAAAGAATGGGAATCTGGAAGCTTTGTGTCTTGTCCTAGAGAAGGAAGAGGACATCCAAGAGTCCTGTGAGGAAGGGGGTTCTTTGCAGGAAGCAATTCCTGGTAGTATTTCTTTGATCTTGTTTGTGTCCCAAGATCACCAGACTTGAACAATTATCATCACTGCTAAGCTTCTAATAAGGTTTCAGGGATAGTGTTGTGGAGAAAACTTCTGAGATGAGTCATGTCCTGGTGTTGATGATGATTTACAAGACCGGACACAATGGTGAGAGTAGAAGAAGTCAAATTTTATTTAGGTAAGAAAAAGAGAAGCTCCAAACAATACGATAGGAGGGGCTTGTAGAAAGACCAAGCTGTTGAGGTCTCCCAGTCTAGGGGTACTTGTATATCTTTAACATGTTATCCCCAAGGCAGTGATTATACATTCGTTACTGTAAAAGCATAGGCAATCTTCTTTTTTTAAAAAAAAGATTTATTTGACAGATAGAGTTAGACAGTGAGAGACAGAGAGAAAGATCTTCCTTCCGTTGGTTCACTCCCCAAATGGCTGCTATAGCCGGAACTATGCCAATCCGAAGCCAGGAGCCAGGTGCTTCCCCTGGTCTCCCATGCGGGTGCAGGCACCCAAGGACTTGGGCCATCCTCCACTGCCCTCCAGGGCCACAGCAGAGAGCTGGACTGGAAGAGGAGCAGCCGGGACTAGAACCCAGTGCCCATATGGGATGCCGGCGCTGCAGGTGGAAGATTAACCAAGTGAGCCATGGTGCCAGCACCTCGTAGGCAATCTTAATGGAGCCATTTCTAGCTTGCTTTTATGGAAACCTAGATCTCATCAATGTTGGTAAGTATTTGTTACAGGGGTTTCCATCCTGTTCTGTTTACTGTTGGGATGTCACTGCAGTTTGTATGTGCAGGCAAGGAGCTGTGGGATGGCATTTGTCTGGCCTGCTTTTAGTCCCAGGCTCCCACAATAGGAAAAGTTATATACAAGCAGAAGAGAGAAAAAAAGAAAAAAAAAAAAAAACGAAGTTGATAGAATTACGACATGAGACAAAAGCACTTCCCAGTCAGCCCTGGGTTAAGATCACCTTGAGTGGTTTAAGATATGTCCACAGATTCTTTGATACTTCTCTCTTCGATATTTGCAGGCACATGAGAACATGCTAGCCATAAGGACTAGCTTCTAGCCAACAGCGTGAGGAAGAAATTATGATGTGTGACTTCAAAGACTAGCTCATAAAAATGCTGTGGTTTTCTGCTTGTCCTAGTTCTTTCTTGGATCAGACACTCTAGGGGAATCCAGCTGTTAAAAGACCACATAGAAAGAGGCTTCCTAATAATAGTCAGTGAGAATTTAAGGTCTCCCGCGTTTAGCCATATGCACTGATCTTAGATCCTGTAACCTCTGGAAGTCCTCAGATGGCTGTAGTCTCAGCTGACAACTGAATGCAAATATATTAGAGATCCTTAATAATAATTACCAGGCTAAATTGATCTTGCATTTCCGTTCTCTAAATCTGAAAGGTAATAAAGACTTACGTATGATTAGATCAATCTGTTATGCTGCAATGGATTACTAATCAAAGCCCTTTGAAAGATATAATTTGATTTTTTACACTGGATTTGCCACTTTTGGCCCTCAGACTATAAGGTACAGTTATGAAAAGCAATACTTCTTCTCCTTCTTTTCCTTCTTTTTTTTTTTTTTTTTTTTTTTTTTTTTTTGCTTTGAAGACATTTATTTGAAAGGCAGAGCAATAAAGAAGAAGAGGCAGAAAGAGAGACTCTTCCATCTGCTGGCTCATTCCTCAAATAGCCACAACAGTCTTCCCGGGTCATGCCGAAGCTGGGAGCCAGGAATGCCGTCTGGGTCTCCTATGTGGGTTCCAGGGGTACAAGTAGACTACCATTAGTAAGAAGCTGGATTGGAAGAGGAGTAATCAAGACTTGAATTGGCGCTCCGATATGGAATGCTGGTACCCTAAGCCACAATTTAACCTGCTGCACCACAATGTCTACCCTGTTTGCTTCTTTAGTATTTCCTAAAGCACATGCAATTCCGTTAAACTTGTGTAAAAGTATTCAAATATACGAAAGTCTTGTCTGCACATTAGAACATCGATGACCGAAATCATATTTTGAGAGAGGAACAGAAGCATAAAATATAAGAAATAGGGAAAAAAATCCAACGATGTTAGGCAGAAATAGATAACAGTAACTAGACACAAAGAAACACAGAAAATATTTAAATAAGTTGAAAATATGTATGTTTGGGCAGGCGCCGCGGCTCACTAGGCTAATCTTCCGCCTTGCGGTGCCAGCACACCGGGTTCTAGTCCCAGTAGGGACGCCAGAATCTGTCCCGGTTGCCCCTCTTCCAGGCCAGCTCTGTGCTGTGGCCAGGGAGTGCAGTGGAGGATGGCCCAAGTCCTTGGGCCCTGCACCCCATGGGAGACCAGGAGAAGTACCTGGCTCCTGCCATCAGATCAGTGCCATGTGCCGGCCCTCAGCGCGCCAGCCGTGGTAGCCATTGGAGGGTGAACCAACGGCAAAGGGAGACCTTTCTCTCTCTCTCTCTCTCTCTCTCTCTCTCACTGTCCACTCTGCCTGTCAAGAAAAGAAAAATTTGTATGTTTGGTAACAGTTGATAACAAACAATTCAAATTAGTTTCATCTAATTTTTGAGATATGCATTTTTGCTTTGTATCATTTATTTTTTTTAACTTGCCTCAACATCACCAACATCAATATAAAGACACAAAACTGGTGTCAAAGTTGAGTACAATGAAAATATAGCTACAATCACCAATAACGAGATTATTGAAAACCCTACTAACTATATGTTGAAAATTGGCAACCATAAATTTTTTCAACATCACAACTTTCTCTAAACTCTTAAAGCTTTTCTTTTCTACTTGAAAAATCATAATTTCAAGATCATCATTGGTCATTATCAATAAATCCATAGTATTTTATAAGAAAAGAGAAGCATGTATTTTGCAACTGTTTCTTTAAGCATGCTGGAAGTTTGGCAATGTTTGAACCTCAGATCAGCATTCTGTACAGGAACAAATTTTAAGACAAATTCACTATACTTATCTTTACAGAATGTTAAAATGACTCCACAGGATGGGGTGAAAGATTGATGTGATACAAATGCAGCATTGATGTGACTCAGCTTGTTTGGCTGAGTATGTGGCTTCAAATGCTTTTTCTTCTGCAAGCCTTACAATAACTCCTTGGTATCTCCCTGTTGTCATTTCATTATAAGACCTTAAGTAAAGAGGTTAATAGGGAAAACCATGTTTTCTGAAATGATTAGGTTAGCAGCATGGATAAAAGAGAGATAAATGCTAACATGATTCCAAATACAGCAGGATTAATGTAATTGGTGAAAATGTTAAAGATGAATAATTTGAGCACAAACTGAGGACACAAAAATGAAAATAAATGTAAGTAGAGAAAGAACATTAGGTAATTTCTCAGAATCTTAATTTGTTTCAATTGCATCTATCTTAGACACCTTAAAAAAGAAAAAAATTGATGAAGACAGAAGTCTATAAGATGCGTGGTTTATGGACAGACCAAAACAAGGTCTGCAATAAATTATTTTTGTTAATATTCAACAGGTACTGTCCAATTTACTCTCCATTTGCTTTCCTATAACTTGCACAAATGTTAATTTAAATTTAATTAATCTAATTAATGTGTGTATCTATGTATGAGAGAGGTCGATGGATGTACTTTGTGCAAGGACAAATGGTAAACACACAAAGAAGCCAGTTTTATTATTGTATTGCATTTGGAAGATATTTTCCCATGGAATAAAAATGGTATGTTGGTCTCCTTGTTGAGCTTCCTGTTCGTCCTTGCTTCCTTTCCCCTAGAAAAGTCCGCCATTTCCTAAGGCCAGCCTTCTACAAATCAGACTTAACTGACTAATGTAAATGAGGAACTGTCTTGAATGCTAAGTTTGGTGTGGAATGTGCCCTTTGATTGCATTCCAAGACTCTTTTTGTCTTCATGGATTATGAAGGCAGTCAACCAGAGAAGCGAATCTAGCCTTGTAAATCTCCCAGCTGTGACAACATGAAACCTGGGTTCTGCAAGGAGCCTTGGGAAGGCTTCGAGGGAGCTCCATGTACAAGATGCTTCACATAGTTTAGATCGCTTTCTGAACTAGATTTTCATTTCCATCACAGAGTGGTTCTATAAAAACAGGTAAAATTTGGATATGATTGTAGAGAACTGGAGACTTCCGTTCACACCACATTCATTTTACACCTCTAATCTAAGCCTAAACACAAGTTTCTACTGTAAGGCTTGTTCAGAAATGGAAAAGAAAAATGCAATAAAAACTTCTGCTAGTGCCTCAATTCCAGATTTGATTATAGATCCTCTGTATTTTATGGTGGGGAAGGAAGAATTAAATCAATGATTAGACTCGGTGAACTGGCTTATTAATTAAATTCAAATGGTAGTTCCGAGCCCACTCTGCCAGAATCTAATGATGCTATTTGAGAAATATTTTCCTTCTCTCCTATAACCCTGAAACTAATTGTACATTTTTCTTCCTGACTAGTTTCACTAACAAGGCCAAAAGGTAGCAAGAGCCTGTCTCTTTATGAGAGAAAATAATCTCTGATCAATAGCTCTGTGCTGATACTCACTCTGTAATGCATATCAGAGTGTACACTGTAAGCTGCCGAGGGCCCTGCTGCCACCCGCATCGTGGCCAGGAGCCAGCAAGGCACTTAGTGAAGCATTGTGTTCTCTGCCGGACTTTGAAGGCGTCTGCACACTGGGGTCTGTTTTACATCCCCTGCAGGAAACACAGACCTCACGCTAACGTTGAGGCAAAGGGAAGCCATTGAAGAACTCAAGTATTATTCCTCCTCTGTCCGTCAGAGATGAAGATGACTGCTTTTTCAAATGACTTTTGTGTGAGTCATTCTATTCCTAGAAGTTCAGTGCTAATTAAAAATACCATCAGAAAGGTAGTATTAGAAGGTAACGCAATCTAAAATTACATTTATTATAATACATATTGTATTATAATACATCAATATCTATTGTTTCATATTTAACAGCATTTGACAGAGAATCTTATGAAGCATTTGGTCCTGAACAAGTGGTGAAGCTGAATTTGAATTGAGATATTTAAAATGACACTAACTACGGAAGAGACTAAGAAGATTAAATGCTTGTAAAATCTCTAGGCCACATTTGAAGGAGAAAAGGGAACTATAACTAGTGCCAACACATAAATTTGAATATCAAGGAAAACAATATGTACACTTGCCTGTGCCCCACTGATAGCAAAGCACTCTTACCAAGTAACACTTACAATTTGTTCAGACGGTTACTTCTGTGCATCCAAATCTGTTTATTATCATAATGGAAATCAATTCCCCAGCACCAAAATTTGCTTGATGGAAAAAATTAAAATGTTTTTCTGGTAGAAATAATTATTTTCATAATGGTTTATATCTGGTATATGGTTTTATTTCATTACTTTAATTTAACAATAAAATATGCATGATATAAAATGGGAAGTTATATATATGGCTCAACAAAAATAATCCCCTCTCTCCCATTGTCCCTTCTGGTCTCTGGAATGTGGCGTGTCTACCTTGCAATGCTGCAGAGAGAGGAATAGGTTTCTTTTCTTCTTAATGTTCTACTTGAAATGTCAAGAATCACTCAGTAATAACCAGCAGGTTCCATGGCCAATTGGTGATTTTACTATTGAATAAACATTGTGAATCTACATAATAAAATATGGCGATTGATTTGTGAGCACATTTGTAATCACCTTTTATCTTTGTAACTTATGAGGAGTTCTGTGGAAAAAATTGTTGTAAAAATTACAGATCTGTGATCAATTAGGTAGTTTAAAAATTGTGATACACTCAAATTGCCTTATTTCATAAGTCTCATTATTAATAATAATTCATTGTGTAAACAAATCAAATACACTGACTCATTCACTGAAAATGAATACACAGTGTTCTTTTATCTGTGTATTTGGTTATTAGCAGTATTTCCAAAGATACATCATTGTCTACTGACCATGTGCTTACCTATGGCAAGTGTTAGTACATACAAATGTGTACATGGTAAATATATATGTATTATGCATATATAAAGCAGACTTTATGCATGTACTTAGTATCTTATGTGTATATGTGGGTATACATGTGCATTTTTATAAATATTGGAGTGTATTCCTATGTGCATTTCAATTTTAGTAGGTAATGTTTAATTGATTTTAATGTGGTTGTATAATTTCATACACACGCCCAATGAGGATAAGAGAGCCCATGAGTACTTATCCTTGGAAACACTTTTTATTTTCAGTTGTTACAGATTTTTCCCATATGGTGTGTGTAAATATTTTTTCTGCATTTTTGATTACTAATGAAGTTAAACAGTTTACTCATTTACTGGCCATTTGTATTTCCATTTGCATGGCATTATATTTTCACCTTCCTCCACTTTCAACTGGTTTATTTGTTTTCTTTTGATATGCAACATTTTATATTCTGGGTATGAAACATGTGAAGTTAAATTTTTTTTTAATTTTTAAATTTTTATTTTTTTAAACTTTTATTTAGTAAATATAAATTTCCAAAGTATAGCTTATGGATTACAATGGCTTCCCCCCCATAACTTCCCTCCCACCTGCAACCCTCCCATCTCTCGCTCCCTCTCCCAATTCATTCACATCAAGATTCATTTTCAATTATCTTTATATGCAGAAGATCGATTTAGTATATATTAAGTAAAGATTTCATCAGTTTGCACCCACACAGAACATAAAGTGTGAAATACTGTTTGAGTACTACTCATGACTAGAGCCTAGGGAGATTACTGACGCCATAAACAAGAGTGTCAATTTGTTAAGTCAACAACAGGAGTCACTGTGCACTTACTCCTCATGTAGGATCTCTGTCCTTAATATGTTGTTCAATGTGAATTAATGCTATAACTAGTAAAATGGTTTGTAAATATTTTATTTAGTGGATGGGCTATGCTTTTAATTCTCATATAGTATTTATTAATAAGTTGAAATTCTTTGTGAAATATAGTTAAATTTATTGTTAAACATAGTTAAATTAATTTTATTGTCCCCTTTTCACTGTTTGCTTAAAAGAATATTTCCAATAATTGGCTACCAAATTTATTTAATATTTTACTCTAAAATACTTGCCTCATTGTTTATACTTAAATTCACTAAAATTGTTTTAGTTGTTTGTATGAATAATTAAAAATTAAAGTCATTTAAATTGTAATTATTAGAACTGTCATATATGAGTTGATTTTTACAATAATATTGATTTATATTCTCTTATTTTTCTGTTTCCCACAGTTTGGCCTGTTTTTTGTATTTGGTTTTCTCTCAACATTTCATTATTTTTATTCAATTAATATAAATGTTTTACACAATCTTTTTATCAATCATTGCCATAGGAATTTTATAGATCATTGTTAACCTAAAATGCATAAATGCACACGGTATTTTTATACTTTTCCTTGACAATTCAAGGACTTGAAAATAATTTAGCTTCAACTACTTTTCTATTCAACACACCTCAACTTGTCCTGAACCTTGGTTCTTTCTACTTTGGTGTATATGTGTGTGTGTGTGTGAGCATGTGTGTGGATT
The DNA here is from genome assembly GCF_051225735.1 of Oryctolagus cuniculus. NCBI lineage: Eukaryota > Metazoa > Chordata > Mammalia > Lagomorpha > Leporidae > Oryctolagus > Oryctolagus cuniculus. The sequence goes on along the minus strand of NC_142876.1, from coordinate 13,924,923 downwards.
CCTTTTATTTGAGAGGCAGAGGTGGGGAGGGTGGGATAGAGTGAGAGAGAAAGAAGCATCTTCCATCTACTAGTTCACTCCTCAGATGCCCGAAGCAACCAGTTCTGAGACGGGGCCAGGAACCCCATCCAGATCTCTCAAATGGGTCTCAGGAACCAAGTACTTGAGGTTTCATCTACTGTTTCCCAGAGTGTGCATTAGCAGGAACCAGGATCAGAAGCAGAGTAGCCAGAGCTCAAATCAGACTCTGATATGGCATGTGGGTGTCATAAGTAGTGAATTAAGCTGTTGTGCCAAATGTGTGACGCCACCTTGGTTTCTCTGGTAGACATAACAATGTCTAGATGTTATTTTTGCTGATGATACATATCTTTACACATGTTCGCATATGAGTTGTCATTTACTTTATCGTTGTTTCATACATTTACTATTTTCTCCATGGCTTGCTAAGAACTAATTTCTAGAATCTTAGATGTAGATAAATAAACATAGTCAGATGCTGATCTTCATGTTTATCCTTGCAAATTTTCCTTCTATTATGTCTGGCCTCTCTGCTGATATATTTATAAGTTTTTCAATGTTCAGACATGCGTTTTGAGCTCTTGTTGTTCACACACTCATGTGGGAGACCTGGATGAAGCTCCAGGCCCCAGCTCTTGTGGCCATTTGGAGAATGAACCAATGACTAGTGGATGGAAGATATTTCTCTCTCTCTCTTTCCATCACTCTACCTTTCCCTCTCTCTCTTTCTGTAACTGTGCTTTTCAAATAAATAAACAAATACTTTTTAATGAAGAAAACGCATTATTCAGGATGGTGTTCAATTTAACATCTAGCTTTACATTTTGTGTAAAATGGAAATTCATTGACTATTTTAAAAATAAAAAAGAATAATAGGAGAATCTTCCAGGGAACTGTTTATTGCTTAAGGTGCCAATGTACTTGAATTATTTGAAAATTTTGAGAAAGAGAAATACTTCAAAATTTTATCAAAGAATGGTTATAAATTTGACAAAATATCCAATATGACCAATTGAAATGGGAACTTTGATCAGAAGATGCATTGCAAATATATAAAAAACAAAAACCTCTGTTGTCAAATATCCAATTTATTAAAAGCATTGAAGGCAAATAAACGACTGAAAGAAGGAAGCATATGCCTGAGAACACAAAACCAAGAAATGGCTCCTTCACCAATCCAGCTCTGCTCACAGATAGTGCCGATAGAAAAGTGTTTATAGATTTTATAAATATGGATTTATATGTAAATCTTCTGCCATCTTCTGCTGATTTCCCAGGCACCTTAGGGATCTGCAGCAGAAGTCGATCAGCCTGGATTCCAACAGGCGCCCATATGGGATGCTGGAACAGCAGCCCATGGTTTAACCCATTGCGCCACAGCCCCAGCCCCACCATTTGATAATACGCATTTTATCTGAACTTGGTCAGAACCTGAGATAGGTTTTATAATATAGATTTTTTATCAAAAGATTTATTTATTTATTTGAAAGTCAGAGTTTTACAGAGAGAAGGAGAGGCAGTTGGCCGCAACGGCCAGAGCTGCACTGATCCAAAGCCAGGAGCCAGGAGCTTCTTCCGGGTCTCCCACATGGGTGCAGGGGCCCAAGATCTTGGGCCATCTTCTACTGCTTTCCCAGGCCACAGCAGAGAGCTGGATCAGAAGTGGAGCAGCCAGGACTTGAACCAGCACCCATATGGGCTGCCAGCACTATAGGCAGTGGCTATACCTGCTATGTCACAGTGCTGGCCCCGTAATGTCTATTTCACTAATAACTATGTTGATTATTCAAAATAAAAACACAAGTTACACTTTTTTCTAAAACAGATTTCAGAATTATCAAGTATGCATTAATTCAACCGACTGAAGATGTCTATCATCGGAGTCACCCACTATGTGTCAAGCTTTATGTTTCATGAAGTATATCGTCAGCCATAACAGAGTTCTAATTTTAAAAGAAATGGAATACAAAGTACTGCAAAAAGTTCATGGAAAATGGAATAAAAGATGAGTATATCTAGATGCCAAAAACTTTTTAAATTCATGCATTGTTTTTCATAATATGCATTTCCATGAACTATTGGAAGTCCCCTTGTATCTACACACAAACGTCCCTTCAATTTAATACGGGGATCATCTATTTTGTTTTACTCCAAGGTACTTTGGCAGTTCTTATGGTAGTGATAGGATTTCCCAGAGTGGGGCATGAACAAACCATGGAGAACTCATGAACTGGTTCTTTCTATAAAATCTTGGAGATCTCACACAGTAACATGTATGAGAGTACTTCAAAAAATTTCTTAGGAAAATGGAATTTAAAACTAAGTTTATTCTGTTGCAAAACATTTGAAGTCCAAGCATAGCAATTATTTAAAACAAAAGATTTATTTATTTTTAGAAAGCAGAGTTATAGAGCGAGAAGGAGAGACACAGAGTGGCTTCTATGCACTGGTTCGCTCCCCTAATGGCTGCAATGACCAGGGCAGGGCCAAGCTGAAGCCTGGAGTCCAGACCATCTACTGAGTCTCCCACATGGGTGCAGGGGTCCAAATACTTGCTGATTTCCCAGGCACCTTAGGGATCTGCAGCAGAAGTCGATCAGCCCGGATTCCAACAGGCACCTAAATGGAGTGCTGGAACAGCAGCCCATCGTTTAACCCATTGCGCCACAGCTCCAGCCCCACCATTTGATAATACGCATTTTATCTGAACTTGGTCTGAAGCTGAGTTAGATCTCCAGGGAGGCAAACATATATTTGAAGACCTATCCTGATTAAGTAAATTTCACCAGCAAACCGAGTTTGAGGTACCGTGGGATGGCTGTTAGGTTTCTTTGAGCAGTCATGACTATTACCAATTTCATAATGGTAATAGATATTAACAGTAAAGGATGAGGTTTTTGAAATACCACTTACATGCAATCAGAAGGAAAAGAGTAGCAAGTTAAATGTTTCTCACAGAAAAACAGAAACATTCTTTTAATTTTCTGCACAGTGAAGTGTTGCCGTCCCATGTCATTTTAATATGCAGTTAACCAGAGGATGGAAATGTTATGATTTATCATGACAGGGTAAATAAAGCAATAAGAGCAAATCTAATTTAAGCATGCATCAGTGGCCATGCCTTTTCACTCCCGCTTGGTAGCTACCCAAAATCATCCAACGAGAAATGAAAGACGAGATGCGGGGACTGGCCACAGAGTAAGCTAGGAGCCTGTTGTGTACGTAGGGGTCCTGCAGCCCTCTCCTAAATTGCTGACTTCTGGCTGAGACTGGGAAGGCTTATCATGATCCTCTTAAGTATTACACTTCCCACTGCTCTTTGAACTTTTTAATTTAATTTTTTTTTTTTTTTGACAGGCAGAGTTAGACAGTGAGAGAGAGAGAGAAAGGTTTTCCTTTTTCCATTGGTTCACCCCGCAAATGGCCACCACCGCAGGCCCACTGCAGCAGGCACACTGCACTGATCCGAAGCCAGGAGCCAGGTGCTTCCTCCTGGTCTCCCATGCAAGTGCAGGGCTCAAGCACTTGGGCCATCCTCCACTGCCCTCCCGGGCCACAGCAGAGAGCTGGACTGGAAGAGGGGCAACTGGGACTAGAACCCGGGGTGCCAGAGCCGCAGGCAGAGGATCAGCCTAGTGAGCTGCGGCGCCAGCCGCTGAATTCTTAAGGCTGGCCGACTCTTCTTTCAGGCTCCTTAGATTTGCACTGTTTCTCTGCCATTTACAAGCTGGAGGTTAGTGGACAAGTACCTTAGTGTGACGTCCCTCCATTTCTTCTTGCATAAAATGGAATATACAGTCATGTAAAACTCATAGCTCTGTGATTGCTGAAGAGATAACATGCTTCAGGCATGAGGGCGGTGAAAAGTAGTTATCAGAACTCTGTAATATTAGTTATAATTGCTAATATTGGGCTTAATAATTAATTCTTTCTGAGTCCATGAACTTCAACTCCATACGAATTTCTAAAAATCTTAATATATTTATTTCCATTACAAAAGGCTGCATTGTACATGCAGAAAAAGGAACAATAAAAGACACTTTTAAATATAGGGCAAACTGAGGTGTTGTTGTTTTGCTCCTGTTCATAATGAGTGCCTAGGGCATAATTTTGGATTTTTCACATTATATAAATGTTTGAAAAAAGTGATAAATTGTTGTTATCTGGGAAACCTACTGCATTAGTGATACAGTGCAAATAGAAAAACAGGTCAAGGAAAGATTGATGGCAGCTGACATGGTGTTCTCACTGAATGCCTGGCAGAGGGCTAAGGAATTCATATACATTCATTCAATCCAACAGTCATACAAATGCTGTTACTAACTGTACTGTACACAGAAGAAACCAAAGGTTAAGAAACTTGACCAAGGTCACAGTGCCAGGCGTTGAACTTTGGCTTGAGCTAATGATAAATACTGCTGGCTCTCATTGTGCTCCAAATACTCTGTTGCGAAGCCTGTATTGCTACAGACCAGCAAACCACACAGGGACATGAAGTTACCTTTTTAATATTTGCCAACTTATAAAAAAATTTGCTCTGTTAAATGTTTTGATTTTTTATTTGATTCTAAAATATGTGCATCCGAATTTTGTTGCTTCAATTTCTGTTGCAGTTGTAAATAATCAAATATTTTAATTACCAACAGATAACTTAATTTACTTTTATTTTCCCAATAAGATAAATTTCCTCAAAGTCCTGGCTTCACTGATTTCGTTGCTAATCATTCAATATACTGAATGTCAAACTAATGTCAGTGAAAGGATTATGCACATGAATGCCTCAAAATTTAAAACCCAGCCAAAATGAAGATACTTGGTAGTTCAGTTAGCTATGTTTAAACCCGAATTCCTCATTAACATTCCATACTAGAGGGGAGGCATGAAGGAGAACTTCTTTTCCTACAGAAACTTGAAAAGGAGCAGATAGGAGAGAAATACTGAGAAGGAAAACTGACTATTGCAAGGAGAAATGTCCTCAATTTCAGGTATAAATCTGGACAAAAATAATTTGAGCATCATAATTTTGAAAATATTTACACATATATTTGAAGGTGATTTTTGCTCCGTAAGCCATTTGATGATGGATGGAAAACACATCCTAGAATAATTTTGAAGTTCCTTAAGTTGTATTTATGAAATGCATGAAGTTTACATTTCTTAATAAAAAGTTTCTGGGGAAAAAAAGAAAATGCAACAAGATTATATGTAATTAAATATTTTCTGCACTTTTAAACTTTTATAGATGTCTTGTATTAGTATTTTTCATTCTTTTTCCTAGACTTACTATTATTCATTCTATTGGAGAATATCTAGGTCAAATATTCTATCACTGCCTTTGATGAATTATTCTTAAACTCTGAAAATTCACCAAACAGACTTCTTTGTGTATGTACATATAGAAAATTTTATCGTCTCTGTGTGTTTGTGAATCCCCTAAAATGTTTGATAAAATGTCAATACTCATTAGGCTACGCATTTATTTAATTTTATTTTTTAAACCAGTATTCACACCTAAATAATTATGTAGTTGTGATAAATGAATGAAAGAAAGTCTGTCTCACTCAGAGAAAAGGATATTGGAATTAGGCTCTGGAAAAACCTTATGATATTTAAAAGTATCTCTGGGATCAAATACCTCCCAGTCTTCTGTACAATGGAGTGTTAATAACTGGTTTCAACTCACAATGCTAGGAATTCACAGAGCTCTGTCCTCAACTGAAGCCAAATCCAGTCTCTTGACCACAGTGTGATGCCTGTTTTCCAGGGTCTTTTTTTTATACAGGATAATGCATATAAAAGATGACACTTATTTAAAATAATAATAATCAGTTTTGCTTCCATACAGTTACATTAAAGATATTTCCTGATGGGATAGAATGATATATTTGAGGAATACAGCAATGTTTCTGCTGTCCAGGGAAAGGAGGCTACTCAGGAGGACTTTCAATGTAATAATTACAATTTTGGTGAGCAAGATAATGGAGCTTCTTAAATGCTGAGTTTTGAGCTTTTGCATTATTTTATATACAACCTGGAAAAATATTTAACATTTTTTGTAACATTGCAACATTCAGAAAGTTGCAGAAACAACATGCAATATGGTTTGGGAGGGCGGAGTGGGGAAGCTGGCAACATAATCCTTACTTTGCTGCTTGTGACTCCAGGTAACAGTTATTGTCATTGATGAGAGGTGATGAAAATGATAAAGAGGAGATGAATAGAAGTGCACATGCATGGGAAGGAGTATAATGAATTAAGAATGTAGAAGCTGGTTAAAATTCATAGAGTATTTCTCTGTTTCATACTCTGCTAGGAATTCTATAACATGTTAAGTCTCACTAGATGTTCATATTAGACTATCAAAGTTTATTTTATTCTCATTTTATAGTAGATAAAAAAGCCTCAAAAATATTAAAGTAATAAGCTTAGATCACAAAAAAGAAATATGAGGCATAAATAGGAGTCGAGTACAGAGCTTAGTTTCCAAAATTTAAAGTGGTTTTACCACTTCAAGTGCTCCTGCCTTTACAATATTGGTGAAAATCAATATGATTTAAGAAATTTCAAATTTGTTTCACAGAGTTGATGGTGATCATTCTAACCAACACAGAAGATACAGAATAGGAGAAACATAGTTTGATGAGACAGGGATAAATATTACCTTGAAATTTGTTTTAAATACAGATATGACTATATCCATTAGAAAATCTTACTGGATATAACACATAACTATAGCTTTTCTTCAAGACACATTATATAATATGGTACCATTAAAATTTATCCTGGAGTCCAGCATTGTTGGGTAGTGGGTAACGCTGGCACATGCAAGGCTGGCAACACATATGAGCATTGGTTTAGACCCCAGCTGCCCCACTTCTGATTTAGCTCCCTGCTAAAGGAATGGAAAAAGAAGCATAAAATGGCCCAAGTGTTTGGGCCTCTGCTACACATGTAGGGGACCTGGAAGAAGCTCCTGGCTCCTGGCTTCAGCCTAGCTTAGCCCAGGTCATTGAAGTCATCTGGAGAGTGAACCAGCAGATGGAAGATCTCTCCCTCCCCCTGTCTCTCCCTTTCTCTCTGTAACTCTTTCAAATAAACAAATCTTTCAAAACTTTATCTGGATAATTCTAAATCCAAATATTGAAAATATCTCAGATATCATGTTTAGGATGACTTCTTGATTGAACATAAAAATGACCCTACTGTATTATACTCCTCACTTCACCCCTAAGAAATACTATTATGTATTATTAAATAGTATTATAATTGAAGGAGCAATTAATCCTTCTGTTGCCTCCTCCAAATCATCTGTGAAAGTATGTACCTAAATCCTCCCAATTTTCCTTGAACCAAATTACTGGTTCTGTGATTTGGGGAAGCTATAGGTGTTGGAACTGTAAGAAAATCCAGATAAACTAATGACTTAATGAGTAATAAGATTGCCTGTGACTGTGCCCTCTTATCAATACGCCCTAGGGAACTGTGCTGGTCCCAGTGATCAACACACTTTCTGCTGGTCAGCAGGCCCACTAAGGCTGACGTACATCCTGCTGGTCAGCAGGCCCAGTAGGCGTTTTTTGCTGGTTAACTCCTTGGCTAACAGCCACTGCTGTGTAGTCCTGGATTGAAGGAGCCAGCCCTTGTGTGCTGCTGTTGCTGCTGCTGCCTGACCCATCCCCCTGCAGCTCCACCAGTGTTCTCTCAGTCCCCCACCTTGCTTACTTCAACATCTCTGACAGCTGAGCACGGGTCCGACAGCAGGTCATCTCTGACTAACAGGATGGTCTCAAAAAGAAGAATAGGAAGAATTTAAGATTCAGTTTGAGTATCCTGATGTTGAAGGAACAGCAAGTCACTATGAACCCTATGTTATTTTTTCCCTCATCTTTTTTGTCTTCTGGTGTCACTCGATATCTGTGCCAAACCAGAGCCAGAATAGAATATCACCATCTTGCATTCTCCTAACACCAAATCCTGCTCTCCTGATAGTTAAGTCTGATGAAAGGAGCTAGGAGCAATCTCCTGTCAGAGTTCTTCACAGTGGACATAAACGGTCCCAGAGCCGCCTAGTGCTGATAGGTCCTCTCTTTAGAGTCTGAAAGCCTGGAGCAGGAGACACCCTCATGGAAGACTTGCAGGAAGTGCGGACACTAATCTCCCATTGGCATTCCTACAGAACACGTTCTTACTGTATAATAGCTTGAGCCATGAGGAATCGTTCATGGATCCAAGAATCTGTAGCCTAATTACTAAATCAGATTCAGGCGTCTGCATAATCAGACTGTGTGAATCAGTGAAAATAGATTCAAAGGTAACCTTGAAAATGAATACCAGAATATTTTCCAAACTGGGTTGTCATCAACTTGTTTTTAATCAGCTATAATTCCCTGGATGTTTTCAACGTGTGATGCCAATTAAATGAGATTATATATGAGCTGATCACTAATTCTCTTTTCTTTGCTCTCAAATTCTTTTCTTTGTTATTGTATTATCGATTCTTTCCTAAAGTTCCTACAATTTTTTTAAACTTAATGTTTATACCTTGCTATAGAGACACACACAAATACACATTATTCATCAAAAATAATAATAATGTACTACTCACAAGATTTGAAGCTACACATGTGTCAATCACTGACACAACAAAATTAGACCTAATTTGTATGAAAATCTGTTTATTGAAATAATTGTGTAATCTAAAGCCCTGGATACTACTTTAATTTTGACATTTTAGATATGTCAGTTTATTTCTCTAAGTTTAACTCTTCTTTTCAATGTGATATAAAAATTAAAAAAAAATACTTTCTTCAGTGGGTTATATGAAATTCAAGCAGGACTGTATAAGCAAATATACTAAAAATGTTGTGCTTCTTTAAGACATTTCCTTATTATTAATGTTGACTTTACTTATTTGCAAATTTTTCCTTGAAAACATTGAAGTATTTATGAAAATGTAAAATAAATATACACATATTATTTGGATACAAAATAAAGAATAATAAAAAAGATGCTTAAGGCTATCATGAATGTATCACTGCTGTTAATTTAAACAATAACAATAGATGGAATAATTTGAGTTTTTCATTTTAGAAATGTTTAATTTACTATGCTGCTGCTATTTTTATATACCCCTAGAATTTTGCAATATCTAATACTGGACACTTCTAAACTAAATAGAACTCTTTTTTAATTGTTTCCCTTTTGTTAGTAGAGGAAAATTGTTATATCTCTAATAATATAGTGTTTAACACCATGAAGATGCTGTCGATCAAGCTATCAAAACTTCAGCAATTATACTGTGTACTGACTTATTTTGTGTAATGACAATTGAATGACTATTTCCAGAAATTTAAGAATTTCAGTGTATGTAAATGAGAACTACGAAGCAGCCAACTCATAACAGATGTTAGCACTATTTTTTTCCTTCCACTTAGAACATAATAAGCATATGGAATGGCCTATCAGACACAATTGCTGAGGCAAAACACAAGAATCATTCAAGAAACAATTAGATTCTGTTCTAAAGAAATGGAATCCTTAAAAAGGATGAGTCCTGATGGGCCGATAGTCCTGATGAGCAAATAGCTCTAGCTACAACCTTTATGATTTCATCTTCATTTGAATGTAAATGTCACCACAATACACTCATATCAAAATGTGGCAGTACCATGGAGAATGTTCCCCTCCGCCAGAGACACGAATGTGTTGATTATATTCCACGTCTATGCTGTGAAAGGCCACATGTGGTGACTTTGCTTCCATTTCCTTTGATATCAGGAAAAAGGAAGATTTTCTCATCATCTTAATTTCTTCATGTTTTGGATAATGGTTAGTAGAGCTTAGGGGATTTTTGTTTTAATACAATTTGTGGCATATTTCATGGCATGTTATCTAAAATGTATAAGGAAGTAAATTAGGGAAAATTTACTGGGGAATAAATAAAAATTATGTATTTACAAGGTAGGCCAGGCTATCAAAGGATATGCAAAAGTCTAAAAGAAGAATTTGATGGCACCTTTGTCATCCTTAGCTAACTATTGTGTACCATAATTGAACATGGCCCCAAAGAAATTTTATTTTGTTTTCCCTTATGAAAATAATAAACAGTCGGGACTGTGCCAGCTGAAGTCAGGAGCCAGGAGTCTAATAATTAATCTACAAAGATGACAGCGACCCAGGGACTTGAGTCATTTGCATCACTTGTGTAGTATACATTAGGAGAATGATATCTCTTTTTTCCCCCAAAGATAAACTATTTTGAGTGTATTTTTTATACTACATATATGACTACCATCTTAATATTCAGCTATGCTCTTCACTGGATGTTAATTATTCCTTTTCTTTTTCTTTCTTTCTTTTTTTTTGGGGGGGAGGGGTTTATCTAAGACTTAAGACCAGGATATAGTGATGTCTTAGAGGTAAAGGAGGTTATTTACTATTCAGTAAATTGTGGCAATCAATCAATAAAATAATTTCATTATTTTAATGAAAATTTTTTATCTATTATCCATATACTAAGTGATAAGCTTCAAAATAATATTACATTTTCTGTATTTTTTAAAACATTTTTGTGTTATTTATTTGGGGGCAAGAAGACAGAGCTCACAATCACTGATTCACACTCCAAATTCCTGCAAGGGCTGTGGCTGGGCATGGGCTCAATCCAGGAGTTGGGAATGCTGTCTAGGTCTTCCTGAGGGTGTCAGAATATTACAAATATTTGAGGCATCACCTCTGCCTCCTTGGATCTGCACTGGTGGAAAACTGGAGTCAGTATCCTGACCCAGGAGTTATATCTAGACAATCCCTTTGTGGAACACAGGAATCTTAACAGTTAAGCTAAAAAATTGGATCCCATATTTTATATATTCTAAATTTCCCTTTGGTTTCCTATTTAGTGAAGTTGAATCCAAGATAGGGCCACTGGCTGTACATGAATTGTGTTTTCCAAGTGACCTTAAATGGATCTACTAGGTGGTCATGTATACTGTTCAAGAATAAAGGGAAGAGAACTTAGTTGCAGAATATTTGATAAAAATTCCTGTGCATGTGTCTCCAGGGTAGAAGTTAACCTCTTGAGGGAAGGTGCTTTGACCTAATTGACTCTCTTTCTGTAGCATATAGCAAGTTATCACTAAATGCTATGGGCTGGAAATTAATTGTTAATGCAAATTTATTTAAGTTATTGATGTATTCCTACTGAAGCATGCACCTTTATCTTACCAAGCTTCTAAAATTAGATGCTAATTCTAGATTAGCAATTTTTAAGCCTGTCCTTGAACATTTGTGTCTCCCAATCTCCCAATTTAAATCTAGTTTGTGGCTGTGCAAAATAGTTCTGTAAGGCATCCTTATTTTAACCCACAGAGAATCAACAACTTGATGTTCTTAAATTACTATTGAAAAACATTATCAACATTCATCTCTGTGAAGTTTTGACTTAAGGCCAACAATTAAAACATGCACATGCAATACAATGTGGAACATAATTTTCCCAGAGTTTATCTTCAAAGTTTCAGACACATGCATACAACAGTGTAGTAAACAATGCAAAATATCAAGCCCAATCACAAAAATTTATATTCTAAAGACACAAAATTGGTGCCATTTGATTATTTGACTACTTAGATAGGCTTAATAAACATATCTTGTGTATGAATAGTAGGCATACACATTAGGATCATTTGCTAGCCATCAGAAAATTGGGTTAAAAAACAACTTTTTTTCTCTATCAGTAGACTTGAAAATTTGGATTTTTTCATACAGTTTTTTTCTTGAATTACATTAGAAGACAGGATTCTATATATGATGAGTTAATTGTAAAATAGTAATAAATTCAGTGTTTTTACATTCAGAATTCACAGAAACTTAAAAAAAAACTGTCCTATACTTGATTTTTAAAAAATGTTAAAAGAGAACATCGAGTTCCAGACATGAAATATCGTCATTAAAATGAATCTGACAAATTAGGCTGCAAATCCTGTGAGTCTAATACTGTCATGAGGAAGAACTGGCCATTGCAGGCACAGACGACATAGTTAAGATGCTACTATTTGAGGCGGTATCTCATATGGGAGTTATGAGATTCAACTCCTGGCTCTGCTCTCAATCCCCACTTCCGACTACTGCAAACCCTTGCAGTCAGCAGTGGTGACTAGGGGAGACCTGCATTGAGTTCTGGGCCCCTGATTTTGGCCTGGCCCAACCCTAGCTGTTCCAGGAATTTAATGAGTGAACCAGCAGATGAAGTTCTCTCCCTCTCTTACTCTCTTTTTCTCCACCCCGCCGCCCGTGTGTGTGTGTATGTGTGTGTGTGTGTGTCTCCCTTTCATTCTCTCTCTGCCTTTCAAATAAATGAAAAAAAAAATTGGCCAATATAAGGTCAATATGATGTTACTGACAGCTTTAACTTTTTCCTCAAGCACAGAACTTTACAAAGATTTCTTTCTGACTCTAGGCCCACTATCTGCCTTTTCTTGAAACATTTACCATAGAAAATGTGTTAATATAAAATTCCTTTTCTGCCTTTGTCTGCCATTTTTACAATGCAGGGCTATCTGCCCAGAATCTAGGAGCCATCCCTCTGAAATATAACCATCAAGCAAAATAGTGCACCAAATATCCCAGATTCTGTGGAGGAGAGGCCTGGCTTGAGCAGCCACCTTGCTCTAAGATGTGACAGGGCTCTCTGTCATGAAGAGAAGGCAAAGTTTATCTTCCTCTGCGTGAGGCCAGTCAGCGACATAGGTAGGCTAAGATCCCGGGATCCTAAAAACTCCCAGGGCTTTTCTCATTTTTTGAGCTCAGATTGAATTCTGAACTCTCCCCACTGTTGAGGTGGCTTTGAGACTTCCTTTTCTGTTTTTGTCAGGTGCATTTTTGCTTTGATATTAGACATAAAAAGCAAACACACAAGACAGTGTAAGATTGTTTACCCTAGTGTTTAAACCTCACCAAATATGATTTTCCAAAGATTTAATGAAAATTTCATTTTAATAAAGTGAATTTCAAAACAGAATTTTAAATGAATATATGTACAAACATAAAATCATTACAAATTTTCTATAGTCATATTGTGTTTGCTGCTTTAAACTGAAATCAATATCTAGGTTTGTGATGTCAATGTAATGTGACAACATGTTTTGTTTTGTTTCTGTCTTGTCTTTTATAATATGATTCTGTCAGTGATGACTCAGGGAATAAAACGATGCTTCTACACCAGCCTATCATATTTCCTATATGTACCATTTTATCATTGATACATTCATATAACATACTCTGAGGTAAGCTGGGATTCAATTTATCCATATGAATGACATTGTACAACTTGTCCCTGTAAGTACTAGAGAATACATGTGATTTAAAGAATATCTTACTCATGTGATGTTAATTTTAATTGAAAATTCTGAAGTCCTGTGGTGATTTTCAGAAGTAGGAACACTAGCCTCACAACACGAGTTTTATTCATGCAGTCGAAAGATGCTTGCTGTTTCTGCTGTGGACCCCTCATGTCTAACCCCATTTGGGGGGGTTATATCATTCTTATCTATCCTGGGAGAAAGCTTGGTCATTTATTGGGTTGTCCATCTGCTTCTTTATTTTTTATTGTCTATCCTATTCTTTAATTACATTAATCATTGAGAGAAGTTGCCATTATTTAGGTTCCAAGCATATTCAAAATTATTAGTTTATACTGGAGAAACCAATAACATGATAAGCAGCAGTTACCTCCAACTGTACCACATCCTCCCCGCAAACAGAAACAGATTCTGGGTCCATAAACATTTCAGGCCGGCGCCGCGGCTCACTAGGCTAATCCTCCAGCTTGCGGCGCCGGCACACCGGGTTCTAGTCCCGGTCGGGGTGCTGGATTCTGTCCCAGTTGCCCCTCTTCCAGGCCAGCTCTCTGCTGTGGCCAGGGAGTACAGTGGAAGATGGCCCAAGTACTTGGGCCCTGCACCCCATGGGAGACCAGGATAAGTACCTGGCTCCTGCCATCGGATCAGTGCGGTGTGCCGGCCACAGTGCGCCAGACGCGGCGGCCATTGGAGGGTGAACTAACAGCAAAGGAAGACCTTTCTCTCTGTCTCTCTCTCTCTCACTGTCCACTCTGCCTGTCAAAAAAATTAAAAAAAAAATAAAAACATAAACATTCCAAAGTGGGAACAGAGTAACAAACCCTCATTTGATTGTTTTATATGACCGATCAAATGTTCATATAAAAATATGGTTCATCTCTCAAATAAAAAATTCTACAAATAAAAATCTCTGCACCTTCAATGAAGAAAAACAATTAAATATTTAAGGATTCTGGATTTTCGTGCATATGCGTTCAGAAATATGTCTATGCTCACTTGAGGATATGTGCTTTCTTGAGGTTTACTGTTGTTTAATGATAACATATTTTTAAAGTTCAACATGCAGACAGACAAAAACACAAATCATAACTGTGCCTCTATAATTATCTTTACACACTGAACACATAATGTGACCAGCATCTGTATTTCAAAACATAGAATATGTTAATTCCCCCCAATATCCCTCCCTAGCTAATAATTCCTCCTACTGAGCAATCCAAGAAGGTTAAAGGTTATCTGTTTCCAATACCATAGATCAACTCGGACTTTGTTCTGAATGTAAATAAATCACACAGTATGTGTGTTTATGTCTTGTTTCTTTCATTTTATATTGTATTCGTGAAATTCATTTTTTATTGGTATAGTTTCAATTTCTTTCTCTGTTGTCTGGTATCTGCTGATAAGCCTATTTATAAGTTTATTTATTCTTGTATCTCAGCAGGAAATCCAATATAGGAATCCAAAAATTCTTGTTATTGGTATCTATGCTTTCATTCTTTTTTTAGTGTTTAATTTTGTAACAGTGTATTGATTTTTTCTTTTTAATTTATATTAATATAAAATGAACAGATTTCATGTATTTCATAGGTACACTCCTAAGAAAACAATCATACATATTTTGAATGATCAAATGTTGAGTGCATTGATATTACCTGTGGTATGCCTGTTTTCTATTTCACTAAAATTTGCTTTTATCTTCTTTCATTAATCTCTTCTAATTTCTGAGAACTTGGTATGTCCTTTAAAATTACAAAACTTCAGTCACGGATCATGATAAGACCATAAAAAATGATTAGCCACTTTCAGTCTTTTGTACATACAAATGTGTGTTCTTGTGTTTAACATGCCTTTTATTTCTTTCTAAACATCAATTTATAATTTTACAAGCTTCATGTGTTACGCTCTCATTAACATTCTAATAAGTTTTGATGAATACTTCTTTTATACATGAATTATTCAATGGTGTGTGATGGTATGCTTTCTGAAAAATTGCAGACTACTTAATTGTCTTTTCTTGTTCATTTAAGAACATTATTCTGTGTTGTATCAATTCTTTGAGATTTGTTGTTTCATGGCTTATATAGTGGACAATTTTAAAAATGTTCCATGTGCACTAAAAAAATAAATTTCATGCTTCTGTTGTTAGGTACAATGTTCTTTTTACTCGAAGGTGTTCATACATGGTAATTTTCTTGTCTTCATCTTCTGTAAGCACCTTTTATTTTCTTTTGGTGTGTACATACGTTTAACATATATATACATATATATATTTGAGTTTTCATAGAATGGTATTGTTGACATTGTGTACATACGTATAACATATATATATATATATATATATTTGAGTTTTCATAGAATGGTATTGTTGACATTTTATATAGACATTAATTTTCTTGTAATGAGTTCCACTGGTAAAAATTATCTTTCAATTTATTTGTTAATATTTATGAATCATATTATGAATCATATTATTTGTGGATTGTTTTCTTAATCTGTTTAAAAATGCCATCTTGTTCTCTTCTGACATCCAGAGTTTGTTTTGTTATTTTATTCAAAGGTATTTTTAATCTCTGGAACATAATCTGTATCTCCTAGACCTGAATGATTTAACTTATTTTATCTATTTTAAACAATTTTACTAAGATACTCCTAATTGTGGTTTTCTGCTTATACTGATTTGGGTTCCATGAGTTGAATAATGTATAGAGGGATGTGTGTCATGTCTGTCGCTGTCTCATAAGCCACTCTAAAATTTATTGGCTTAAAATAATAATCATTTTATGATCTCACGTTTCTCTTGTGATTGGATGTGTATGGCAATTTATTCAGCCAAGTTCAACTAGTGTTCCTGATGTTATTACTTTAATTTAGTGACTAGATTTGGAATTATTGTGATTCTAGAATATTCTAGTTTAGCTGGAAAATCTAAAGATTATTTATTTATTTGAAAGGGAGAGTTACAGAGAGGCAGAGAGAGAGAGAGAGAGAGAGAGGTCTTCCATCTACTGGTTCACTCCCCAGTTGGCCTCAAAGGCCAGAGATGGGCCTATACAAAGCCAGGGGCCAGGAGTCTCTTCCGGGTCTCCCATGGAAGAGACCCAAAGACTTGGGCCATCATCTATTCCTTTCCCAGGCCATAGCAAAGAGCTGGATCGGAAGCGGAACAGCCAGGACTTAAACCCACACCCATATAGGATGCTGACACTGCTATGCCACAGCATTGGCCCCTAGACTATGTTTTTTTTTTTTTTTTTAAGTATTGCTTTGTCAAAATAGATTCCTGTCAAGATATCTGAGATTATGAGTTAAATTTATAGGAAGCCAATGTATCTATTAAGTATATATGAAATCCTTGTGTTGATCAATGTAATAGGTCAATGTCAGGCTACTTAGTAGCAGAGAGTAATCTTTATAGTTACTGTCAATATATTTGAAAATATTTTTACTGTAATTTTCTCAAAATTCAGGAAACATTTTCCTCTGTATTTTATAATTATGCAAGTATACCTTCATCTGTCATATTTTTTGCTAACTCCTAACAAAAGCATTATACCCTCATGAAAAAGTGATTTTTTTGTGTGTGCTTACTTTTTATTCATGGCTTGGTTTAATGATTTAGCAAATGAATAAGTAAAATCATATTTTAATAAAACATTTGTTAAGAATTTGTGTGTAATCTGTGTTTTTAAAATAATTCTACTTTTATGTGTTTTTGATTAACATTTAAAAATTGAACATATTTATGGTAAACAATGTGACATATTTTTACTAAGTATAGAAATTTCACATTTGAAAAAAGTGTATAATACATATATACGTATATATATATATATATATACACACAGATAAAACCACAATGATGGTGGCAAAGCTAAAAAAGTGCACTTGTTCTTAATCCAGACTCCGGTAGAAAAGAAAGATAATAGTTTAAAATAATTTTCAGAGGTTATTACTAAGGATTAATAAAATAAAAGAATAATACACATTATTGAGGGTACTTTTAAAGTACACTTTTCTTGAACTCTTGGAGAAAAGACATAGACTACATTTTCAGTTGTTAAAATACATTTATGTATCCATGTTTCAAACCAACAACATGCACTAAATTAGATGACTATTAATAAATTTTTGTGCTTTAAGGATCATGATAAATAATTATTCTACCCAGTGAAACTAAGACAAGAGTGAATTTTGCTGCTCATGGAAGATAGAGTTTCAGTAGCTGTGGACACAGCTTTTGAGGCCCATCTACTAGGTAATTTACAGTTATGTGTATAATATTGCATTCAAGACAATGCATATTGCAGTTATGAGGATTATTGTTTTCATTTCAGGGAACCTTTTAAAATATTGATTTAATTTTTATTGTGGTGTGTTTTATCTGGATTTTTTGCTGCCTACCTAATTTTGCATAGTATTACTGGGTGAATATTAGATACATATTTCATCTAGCATCACACACTTTTAATGTTAAAATACTGTAAAAAGAATAATACTCTCATTGCTTTCTCATCTTTATTTACCTCTTGGATAATTTTGCATGTATTACTGAATAAACATATCTAAATTTTAAAGATTTTTTATTTAGAAATTCTATAAAAATACAAGCAAATAGAATAATGTGGCAGATAATGTAATTTAACAAAAATAATATGATAAAATAAAGCAAAAGGGGTTTGTGATAAATATGGCAACCCTAACTTTCAAAGGAAAATGAAAGTAGAGGATGTGTCCTTGGAGACTGACATCACAGCTTTTTATTTTATAACCATTGAGTTCATGTTTAATGAGAATATGGCATATTTTCTCCTAGGTTAGGGGAAAATAATAGCTTTAGACATTTTCTTTGACCCTCAAACCATAGAGAGGATATGAATAATGATGAACCAAGGGGTAGAGAGCATTTAAAAATAGCCTACTATGCCTCAAATAGGGACATCCTACTATTAGTGCTAAGAATAACTTCTTATAACTTTGAAACATCTAGCATAGGACATTTTAAAAAATGAACTATTTTATACTCTCAGAAGATTTTTTTAAACTTTCATATGAAATCTTACAGCATAAAGGCACATTGTAATATGTTAGTCCGAGCACACATTTTATACAAGAGAAACAGAGACTAGGAGACATGAAGTGACTTTTCCCAGCCACATTAATACAGAACCTGAGCTCATATCTGGGCCCACTGTTTCACAGTGTCACCCACCTTTCCACTTCAACGAGTTCTTTGTACATTTTTCCTCTAAAAGAAGGTGGCTGGAAAGAAGAGTTGGAGATCTGTTCATTTGTCTACACAGTGGCACAAATAGGACAGCTTCTTCCAACTGAAAAGCCATAGTCCTCAAGTCATTTTGCAAAGGTCAACTAATCAATACAGAGTCACATTCTCAGCAGGTTGAGTGAGAGATGCTCCACTAAATTACAGCCGTGGATCCATCACCCAAAGCAAATGTTTAGCCTTGAAAGTACCGTTAGCTTTAGGTGAATAAACCAATTCCTCAAGAGAATCTTAGGTTAAACTAAAGACAGTACTCTTAAATTTCTAGTTCTTTATTTATTCCACATCTCAGTTTTTTTTTCTTTTAAGGGAGATCATGATAGTAAGTTACTTATATCTTAATGTAATAATGGATATCAAGTATTATCAACTGTTTTATTCTCAAAACATAATGAAATTATGAGTTTATGTGAAATTTACTCAACTTTTAAGAGATAAAGTACAAAAAGACCACTGGAAACACATCTATTAAAAACTAAGTCTCATTTTTCATAGTATGAATATAGCCATAAGTTATCATATTGATTATTTTATTATCTGTGAGTTACAATTTAGAATAGTTATATATAATTTACATTATTTATATTATTTAAATTAGTTATTCAACAAACATGTTGCTTTGATGAATAAATGGTAATTTTATAAAGTTAAACTGTATTTTTGTATATGTAGGCACACAGCTTGATTGTGTAAGAGAAGCTCACCTGGAGTACAATGATTCTAATGGCAACCCTGTAGAAGAGGTCAAGTAGTTATAAATAATCTGCTTTCACTGTGTAAAACAAAGACGTTAAAAATGGTATTTTTTCATTGTTTGACTATATGAGAAAATCTCAGGGCAGGAGTTGTGGTTCAGTGGGTTAAGTTGCTGCTTGGGATGCCAACATCCCATAACAGAGTGCCTGGGACTGAGTTCCACTTCTGCTTGCAATTCATTTTCTGGTTAATGTGCAAGCTGGGGAGCAGAAGAGGAAGGAGGGTCCAATCCAGACAAAGTTCCTGACTCTTGCTTTGGCTTTGGCTTTACCTAATCTAAGATGTTGCAGGTATTTGTGGGACTGAATCAGTGGATGGAAGATCTCTCTTTTCTCTTTCAAATAAATAAATAAATCCCAAGAAAGAAAACCAGTTATAGGGTTATTTTAATGGCAACCTTGTGGAATAGGGCAATCAGTTATTATTTCCCTTTGGCATATGAGGATTCTAACGCAAGTATGGTAAATCACTCCCCTACATATTTCAAAAGTGAATGCTCACCGAAGATTTTCTCTTTGGATTCTCAAACTCCTTTCATGCCTAAATGTTCTAATAACTCTGATTTCTCAAATGACTTTTAATTTAGAAACTACTCCAATATGAAAAGCAATTATATTATATTGTATATAAGCTTTCATTTCTAATAACATCTCAAAGTAGATTAAACACTATATTATCATTCTATTTAAAACTATCTGTGGAAAAATAAAGGATCTGCACGATAGTAAAAATCAGGAAACTTGTCTACAATCATGTGAACTAGAAAATTAAAATAAATACCATTTCGTTTCTATTGTCACAATCTAGATTTGATATTTGGATGCTCATGTTTGTTTAAAATTATCTTTATTTATTTGAGTTTTTCTTCTTTTGCTTACAAATAAATATAAATTAAAAATTGGATAACAAAGCATTCATTTTCATAATAGACAATGTAATAATGAAAACGTTGTTTCTAAAAATAATTTTTCACAAGTAGGTCCCAAATAAAAGCAATGAAATCATCTTTAATCTTTTATGAATGTAAACTCAGTGAGGGTTTAGTCTTATACTACTCTTCCTCCTACAGCCAAAAGTCAATTTTTTTTATTACCCATTGATGAACATTTACCTGCTTTAGAAATGGCCCTTCTATTCATGTGTGGACAAGGTTTTCCATATATTGTTCATAGTGTTTTCTAACCTGCTCACTCGTGCTGCATAATATGGATAATAAAGACATACTGAAGCAAAGCAAAATACTTTTTAAATCAGTTATCTTTCTCTGCTCATGCTCACCAGCATGTGGCACCTGAAACTATACTTAGCTTTTTAGCATTAAAAATGCATTGATTCAGAATGAATGGATATTGGTAGAACGAATCTCCATGGATGCAAAATGCTCTGATTCATCTTATGATAGTAATGACTAATGACTATAAAACTAACTTACAGAAGGTGCTATTTATAAGAAAAGTGAGCCCCCTAAATATTTAATTATTAACAATGTAGATGACAGTGGAGTTGAGTCTTAGATAAGACTGATTCCTTTCAGAAAACGAACACATATGACTTTATTATAACTATGCATATTTTCAAGCAGTAAAAAAACCACCATACCATGAATAAAATCAACAGCGACAACAGTGACACTTGTAGAGTGATGCATGGAACTCAAGAGTAAGTTAAAGAGAAGAAATGGCTTCTGTGGTACACCTGAGGTTCACAGAGTGACAGACGCATCCCACCAGTAGATGCAGCCTTCTCTCTAACATCATTCCTTTCCTTCAGTGACTTTAAATGGAAATTATGTACTGGAATAAGAATCCAGAGCCACTCACTATATTTTGATAGTTGATAGAGAGAAAAAATAGAAACATATAGACGTACTGTCAATTCTATAGACCATGTTATAATCCTCAGATATGTTAAAAATTAAATATTTAAATCTAATTGGTTTGCTTGTGTGTATACTTTTGTTTTTGTGTATAGCATGTATTAATCCACACATGCACACATATGTATATATGTGTGTATATTAAATAAAAGTGTTTTTTTGTTGTTTTTGTATTTCATTTTGCTTATTTTATTTTAGGAAATACCCAAATTCTTTCCCAAACTAACCAATTCTGTGCAATATTATTTCTTCTGAAATGATCTTGCAATATTATTGTAGGCATTTAAGGCTGTGTATTACTATTTCTTCTAAAATTATTTTGACACTTATTTTACAAATTGATGATTCTTGTTAAATAAAATGTTAATTTATTATAACATTTAAAATTACCATCTAAGTCTCTAACTAAATTTAAGAGGTAAATTCTTTTTAAAAACATACTATTTTGCCTTGTGTGTTGAAACATTCAATTCCACTCAAGATTGAATATGTGGCACATAACTGGCCAAGTCTAGGTACAATTACATGCATTCATTACCTTGTATTCACAGATGACCATAGACAACAAAGATGCATTAGTGTAAAGCAATAGTTCTCACAAATGCTTTGTTTATTATGCATTCCAAAAACATGTGGCTATATGAACCTTAACTGGCACGCACAAAGATTTTATGCATTTTGCAGAAATCTTAATCATCTGGAAAAATACTTTTTATATTATATCATGGAAACGACAGGGAGCAATTGCCATCAATTTTTTTTGTATCCAAACATCTTGTTGTATGAAAACCATTTAACTGAAGAGTGGCTCTCACCTTTGCACTGTGCCATTTTCTCGTTGGATTGATGTCCTACCTACTTGAACTCTTGACTGCTTTGCTATAATAGAATGTTAACAGAGACAGCTGACACAGTAAAAAGAGCTATCACCATTCTGATCTCTGTGTGATCTAGAGCAATCACAAAAGAAATCTAAAATGAATTCTTACACAGACAGGAAGAAGAAAATATGTGGTTTAAACTTTTCATACTTAACAGACAATGGCCTTCAAGACATAAGAGAGACATTCTAGAATTAGCATTTTTGACATGACATAAATCAACCTAAGTAGCATAACCTTTCTTATCACATAGTTTACGGAAGTATAGAACACCTCAATACTACACTGATTAGCAGACAAATACCTTCTGTTTCCACAGATGCTAAGCACTTATTGATTTAGTTTTACCTGCTGGTGATCATTAATGCCTTAAAAAAATGACCACAACACCATCAATCATTCCAATGCTGAAGCGCTGATAAAGCACCTGTGTGTACATGAATGCATTTGGTGCAAGCACACAATGCAAATCATGACAACATATGAACAATTGGAGGATGTGAAGATGAAAGTCAATGTGATGCAGATGTGTATTACAGACTAAACAGGAGCTCCACAGCATCTAGGCAGAATCACTCAAGTCAAATGGAAGAAGTTCAAGCACACCCTGTATTGCAAATACACTGTTTTGTTGTTGTTGTTGTTGTTGTTGCCTGGAAATCATTCAGGCATACTGTCCAAAATGAGACAACATCAAAACTTAGATCTGTCTTAAATATTCTGTATGTTTGCACAGAAAACATCACAGCTATGTTTTATGCCTTTTGTCTATTTCTTGTTTTTAATGTTTTGTTTCAATAATTTGCTGGAAAGCTTCAGATCTGAGTGAGATGTAGTTGTTTGTCTTTGTCTTACAGTCCTTAAGAGGACATGGGTTTCTTTGGATTGTTCTTGCTTCTACCTAATCACAAGTTCCTATGGAGATTATACATTGATCAGTTAAAATGAACTTAGAAATTCATCTCAGTTTTAGAGATTGGTAGCATAACTTCAAAACTGTAGAAGCTGCAAAAGGCCTTCAATGTGTTATCCCCTGCGTGATTTTTTTTCCATTTACAATCTGAACCCATAAGAGGAACTTATGATTTCAACGAAACTGCAGCTTTGTCCTGTTCTTCAAAACAGCCAGAGAATGCTCACAAGGGCAAGTGTTTCTCCTTGCTACTGTGCACCTGATCGGCAAGTGCAAGGCTGTGTGTCTTTGGGCTGATTGAAGCATAACAAAGCTAACTACTTGTTCCAAGAATCAGACTCTGGCTTTAGGCTACATCTCAGAACAGGGGTGATCTTTGCTGAACAGAAAGAAAGTTAAATAGATGGCGATCTTTACTGACAAGCAAGAGAGACAACAGCGATGCAGGGGAAATAATTAAAGATAAGTCGACATTCAAGTGAATGCAGACATTGCACCCATAAACTAAATGAAGCATTAACAAGTTATTGAATCTCTATTTGAGTTTGGAGATAAGAAACTTTTTGTTCTGAGTGCTCAAGTAAATATGCATGCCCAACTGAAAATAAAAATCAAACCTTGCAAAACACCAAGATCATCCTCTTCAGAAAAGGTTAAGAATTTGTCAATGTTAGTTTTATGCATTCAAAAGTGAATGCTATGACTTCTAATTAGTGCCAATTGGTGAACATAATATAATCTTCAGGCCTCTGAAATATATTATTGCTTCAAAAATTGTCAGTAATACTTTCTTAACTGATGTATGGATTCAGTCAAACCCATTGTGTGCCAGTTAGTACATTTAGGATGGTGTGCAAAGGAGGTAAGGATGGACTTTACCACTGTAGTCAGGAAGCTGGTGATCATAGATAAGTATTAAAATAAATCAGCATCAACCAACAACAGCTGAGAGAGTGAGCAACTATCACTCATAAATTTTACTCACTTGGCAGATTGAATAATTGCCAGATCAATATGTCATGGCATAAGCAAAATGGAAAAAAAGTTTTTTACTCTGCTATTTATAAACGTCATATTCATTTTAAATTACAACATAACTAGAAATGGTCCTATATATAACAGTTCATAAACAATTCCTTTAACAGCAGGGATTAATTATGCGCAAGTGACCATAATGAGTTTTTTTTTTTATTTTTGGTTGTTTATTTTTCATCATTTTGTCTTGAGAAAAATGACATTTTTGATCTTAAGAGACCTCTCCATGTATAGTCACTAGGGACAATAATATAGAACCAGATAAGAGAGTGAAATATGTCACTTGGACAGGAAGTAATGAATAAGACAAATGTTCTTTCAGTAGATAAGCTTGTGGGACATAACTTAATCCTCTAACTTTTAGGGGTATCTAGACCAAAAGATGAAATTGTCTTTTATCTTGCCTGAGGATATACACTATGGTAAATTTTAGCAAAACATCTTAAGCTAAATAAAGAGAATTTAGTTTACAGAAACAATTATATCAAACTTGACAAATGTGTGTGAGTAAACTTGCTTGGTTTGAACCTTAGAACTATCCAGAAGCCTAAAGTAGATTATGAGTATCTATTGAAGGAAAATATTTTGACATTAAAAAAGTCTTGCACAAAGTTTTAATTGAAATTAATTTTGATAGAACCTAAAAATTAAGTTGAACAAGTCTTTTTTTAGCCATCTTTGTCTTGTCCTATATTATACCGGCTTCCACAGAAATTCCTTTTGAAAGTATCTCTCGCAAGTGAACAGTAAGATGTGCTCACTGTTAAGCCAATGTCCTTTCTGGACAAGAATTACCTTGATATTTGTTTTATAAACTTCAAAGTGTAAAACTAACATGGAGTAAAGCCTGGGAAGGAGAGAGGTTCTGAATTATTTTGTAATATTTTTATTCTTTTTATGTCAAGCCATGACACTACAGGGTCTCTAGAAAGTTCTTTAGCAGATTCTACATAATACAAAATCTAAAAATATAATGTTACTACAGCAAATAATCCAAAATTAAAAAGTACGTAAAATATAGAAAAGCACTTGTAGGCTATTAGAGATAAATACTCAGAGGTTCTTACAGATGGACAGTTTATATCAGCTTGTTTTAGCTTTTTAGGTAGAGAAGTGAATGAACTAAATGTACTAATTTATGACATTTTTACAGGGAAATGAATATATAAATAAATAAATATTTAAATGTGGAGTTTTTCTTAGAGATGGAAAAACAGTAATTAATGATGCTTATGTACAATTGGGTACTATCAGGTACTGCTAGACTTTTAAAATATTATTTAATTCACATAAGTTTATACAAAAATGTTTTTGTGTATAACTGTTCACATTAACAGTATTCATAATAACTAAATTGTGAAAACCCCAAAAAATCAGTGATGGGACAAAACAAAATGTGGTATATCCATGCAATGAAGTAATATTCAGTCATGAGAAGAATAAAAGTGTCGATGTATAGTGAAAGATGGCTGACCTTGGATCAAAGACCACATGCTGTGTGATTCTTTTCATTTGGCATGGCCAGGATAAGCAAATTTACAGAAAGAGAAGGTATGTTAGTGAGTGATGAAGGATAGGAATGAAGGATTACAAAGCATGAGACTTCTTTTTGAATAAAGGAACAAATCTAAAATTAGAGAGTAGTGATGACCATATAATTTTGCGAATATAATAAAAAAGCACTGAATTGTATACTTTAAACTCCTTATATGGTGAACTTTAGATGCTGTTAATTTTATTTCAATGGGAAATGTAGTGGAAAAATAGAGTCTAATTCTATATTCACAAAAATGCTGTAAAAGCATTCTAAAGGATTTGAAATGTCTTAAATATCCATGCAATTTATAGTGAGAAAATCTAGTATCACATAAATTAGGTAAGTTGTTCTTAAACACGTTGCTAGGAAATGAAAGAGCTAATTCCAAGCTATTTTACTTTCTTTATACCAGAGTATTTCATAAAATGAATCTTAAACAATTTCCTTGTGAATTGGTGAATCTTAAATATTACACTACTGCATATCAGGGCCAGCGTCGTGGCTCACTTGGTTAATCCTTTGCCTGTAGTGCCCATCCCATATACGCACCAGGTTCTAGTCTTGGTTGTTCCTCTTCTAGTCCAGCTCTCTGCTGTGGCCCGGGAAGGCAATGGAGAATGGCCCAAGTGCTTGGGCACCTCTACCCACATGGGAGACCAGGAGGAAGCACCTGACTCCTGGCTTTGATTCGATACAGCTTCAGCCATAGCAGTCATTTGGGGGGTGAATCAGCGGAAGGAAGACCTTTCTCTCTGTCTCTTTCTCTCACTGTCTGTAACTTTACCTGTCAAAAAAATTACCTTGTTGTTAAAATCTCAGCATAAAAAATATTATACTACTGCATATCCATATATTATATCAATATTTTCACAAAGCTTACTTAATTTTTGACCTCCATTGTATATTTTTTTAAGGTTTACTTATTTATTAGAAAGTCAGAATTAGAGAGAGAGAGAGAGAGAGAAGGCGAGTCAAAGAGAGGTTTTCCATCTTTTGGTTCAATCCCAAGTGGCCGCAATGGCTAGAGATGAGTCAGGCAGAAGCCAAGAACCAGCATATTCTTCCACGTCTCCTACATGGATACCAGGAGCCAAGCACATGGGCCATCCTCCACTGCTTTTCCTGAGCCATTAGCAGGGGCTGGATTGGAAATAGAGCAGCCAGAAATGAACGAGTGCTCATATTGGATGCTGGCATCGCAGGTGACAGCTTTTACTCCCTACACCAAAATGGCGGCCCTTATCATATTTTATGTAATTGTTTTTCAAGATTCTGCAATGCATGCATCCTATTTAAACCTCTTCAAATTTCCCAGTGAATACTCAAAGGAAAATGGTATATTTTCTTTTGTGAAATAATACTATTTTTATTGGCTATCTTTATTTTAAGGATTTAATGGTCCTCTTCAATAATTATTTGTATATATTTTATATAATGAGTGTTCTTCTAAAATACTTGTATTCATTGTAATAAATACATCATATTTAAAGCACTCAACATTTTAATTTTTATAACTGTTTGTGATGAAATTAACTTGTATAATATGTTAGGGGCTTGGTTTCGCGCTCTCTTTTTTTTTCCAGTATAGAACACACATTTTAATCAAAATGCATTGAAGTTTTTTTGGTTAGAGATTGTCACTTCCTGATTCAGAACATTCATTTGACCTTGAAAATGTGCTCTTTCTCCTGTTTAGCTTTTTGTAGAATAGGATAACATTGAGTTCCCAGGAAGCAATGGTAATGTCAAAAATTATAGCCTCATAAAAGCTTTAATTCTCACCATAAAGATAATATATAAAGTGGAGAACTATGAGGGTGCCTCACATCTTGCAATGTCAGGTTTAGGAGCACTACTATAAAATTTATAATGCCTATCTATTTGATAGTGGATAAGAGCCCAAGAAAGTGTTGCTTAAATTTAGCGAGGTTATAAACAAGTGACATGCCTTGGGGGGAAGAAACTTTGGGACATATTTTGTTGAACAAATGAATGCTAAAGACCTGTTACTTAAAATCTTCATTCCTTTAAGCTGCATCTCTAAAAATTATGCTTCATCCTTAAAGCCTAATGAGTTGAAATTACGAAATATGATATGTTATATGGATAAATGGGGGAGTGAAAGCTTTGACTAAATATAGACACATGCCAGATTCAGCAGAATTGTTTCTGCTTGTCCAATGTTGTGCCTAATATGCAAAGTTTGAATCCCAGGTTTTCCAACTGGAACCTGATCTACCAGGCTCCCTTCCCAGCATTCTTAATTCTGTCTGGAATTTGCATTGTCTTGAGATTCTTGGAGCACAGGGTCAGGATTTGAAAGTGGAATACACTGGGATTTTGCCTCTCTTGGACCCCCACCCCACCCTCCGTGCCCCTCTGGCTGAAGGTCTTTGACTCGAATAATTCTTGCTTTTAAATCTCTCTGCTTGTCATCTTGGAAATTCTTCATCCATGTGAGACAAAGAAAATCACATTTTCTCCACCACTGGTTCACTGGTAACATTTTGGTGCCCTGACTCAGCAACTTCAATGTGACACAAATCCTGCTTGATTTTTGACTCCAGCGAGCATCCAATCTTCCTGCTGAACTGCTGTGCTTTTTTTGGAGAATTTCACTCTCCTCCATAGCCACTCTCATTTTCTCTAAAAGCACCATGTCCGGCCAGTGCTGCAGCTCACTAGGCTAATCCTCCACCTTGTGGTGCCGGCACACCAGGTTCTAGTCCCAGTCGGGGCGCCGGATTCTGTCCCGGTTGCCCCTCTTCCAGGCCAGCTCTCTGCTGTGGCCCGGGAGTGCAGTGGAGGATGGCCCAAGTCCTTGGGCCCTGCACCCCATGGGAGACCAGGAAAAGCACCTGGCTTCTGCCTTCAGATCAGCGCAGTGCGCCGGCCACATTGCGCCGGCTGTGGCGGCCATTGGAGGGTGAACCAATGGAAAAAGAAGACCTTTCTCTCTGTCTCTCTCTCTCTCACTGTCCACCCTGCCTGTCAAAAAAAAAAAAAAACAAAAACAAAAACAAAAACAAAAACAAAACAAAAAAACAACAACACCCTGTCCCTGTCAGCCAGCTAAAAGTGATTAGCACAGTTGCTGGTCTTAAGACTCAGGGGCAAGTCTTGCTGGTAAAGGCCAGAGCAATCCCCTGGAGCTGGGACTCATTCTAACCCCTCTCTTCTCTGTTGTGGATCAGCTCTTTGCCTGGGGCTGGGAGAAGGCCTTGAGACAACTGATGGATTCTGGCTGGGACTACACTCCAGTGCTTGCAGAATGTTTCTTGGCCGACATCGGACACAGTGTTGTGCTGTGTAACACCTCCCCTCCCTCTTCCATAGATCCATCCTTTATGTGGAACTGGGTGAAGACCTTGAGACAACGGTGGTTCCAGAAGATCTCCTGGCCGGACACCAGATCCCTACAGGCAGAATGGTGTTGGGCTGGGAAATGCACTTTCCTGTAGGGAGCAAGTCCCTGCCCTTGTGGAGTCCTCATGAGCTGTGAAGCTAGAGGCTCCACTCTTCATGCTTCTCATCTCAGCTCTGGGAAAGCTGGTCTAGTCCAACGCAGCTTCCTTTTGTGGAGATTGGCCCAACATGCAGGTCCAATGAAGGGCTTGGAATAATCTTGAAATTCAGGCCAGGGCCACTCTCTGGCATTTTTCAAAGACTCTCTGACTGTATACCAGACCCCAACAGACCATTTGAGTGTTGGTTGAAAACTGCATTCTGTTCTTCCTTCCTCAGAGATTAATTTGTTGAAGAGACTGGAGGCAGCTTGGTGCAAGACCGTGGGCTCCAGGCCCCATGCCTCAGTGAATTTTTCCTTTACCCCAGATCCTGACAAGATCTTTCTCTGCACCTCTAAATGTTTTCTGTACCTCACCAGGTGTCCGCAGTTTCTACAAACTCGTCCCATTAGCAAGTGTTTCCTAGCTGTTTTGTTCATTAGTTCTAGGTTAAAGTCTCATTATCCCATTTGCAGACAGGTAGATTTTTGGTCTAGACTCCCATTAGCTCCAGCTCCCCACATGACCTAATCTTGTGTTGACAAATCTCAGCATGTCTTTGGTATCCCCCACCCTCCTCCTTGAGTCTGCTCTTTTGGGTGCCAACCTCAGGGAAGTCTACTATATTTCTGTATTCCTTCAGCTGTCACCATTCTAGGTGGTAACCTGGGCTCATATTCTCTTGTTTAAATACACCTTTTCTAATACTGTCACCATGAAGGCTCATTGTTGAAATCAGGCCTATTAGGCTGACTCAAGGTTAAGAGGTGCAGAACAGCTATTTTTCTTCATGTAAGGGAATAAAATGACAATATATTTTAGATCAGGCAGGGGTCAGTCTGGCACACCGCCAGTTAAGGGAACTGATCACTCCTTGCGTGAACTATTCTACCAAATATATACCTGAGGTTACAGATGTGGAAGGCTGAGCAATCATGGGAAATCCCACTCTCAGCTTCCTCCCTTCCCTGTGGGCTTTATTGCATGTGTAGATGCCACAGGCATCAGGTTTTGAGAGACAGCTCAAACTCAGGAGAGATAAGAACTGGAGAATGCTTCTGTTTTTATACTCTTAATTATAGTAGGCATTCCTTGGGATACATCCTTAGACTTTGGGACTCCTTGACCCCTGAGCTGAAAGAAAAATGCCTCATCTTTTCTGAACCACTATCTGGCTAGCTTAGAAACTAGATGATGAAGTTAGCTTAAGTGAGTTTTGAAGCTTGTGAGCTCTACCACTCTAATTCCCCATCTCAGAACTCTGCCTCATAATGGGTCTCTTGTCTGTATTACTTTGCATGGGCTCCATTATGCATAAAAATTTTTTCCAGAGTGTCACAGGGTCCTTGTATTTAGTGAGCCACTGGGTTCCTCTGTAATACTGCTTGATTGTGAGGCTTTTGATCCTCAATGGAGTAGAGTTTTTTAATCAGGTGACAATTGCTCCCATTGTTGTAATTTTGCCTGATAGTTTCTAGGGAAGAATCTAGGCCTAACAACTTCAGGTGATATTGAATATATATGGATTAATCCAGATGAAGTCTTAGACTCATTCAAACCTGACTCCTCTTCCCTGAGGCTGCTTTGACTGACAGCCCCATGATTAGACACTTTCAGTACTGGCTTTTGGTTTTGGAACATAAGAGTACTGTCTGTTTGCAGGGCCTCCAGTTTTTCTCCCTCTACCCTGCCTCTTCTCAGGCTCTCATAGGAGCGTCCTTGAAGGTCTTTGCCCTTTATTGTGCCTCCCATCAGATTCTCCTTAGGAATCTCTGGAGGGGTGCCCATCTGCTCTGGTGGATGCCCTCTCCCATTAAACCTAACATAGTGGGGAACAGTCTCCAGTATACTTATTGCATGAAAATTTGGTTCAACTGTAACTGGACAATGGGTTTAAAGGAATTTCTCTATTTTTGAATCTAGGAAGATCCCTGCCTTTAAAAAATATAGCATTATAACTTGTCAAACTTATTTTGCAATTTGGTTTAACAGGTTTCTGATGTAATAGCAATGGATACTCAGTGCTTTTACAGACCTCCCTAAGGTGAATTTTGCAAACCCTGGTTTAATGTCATTGACTTATAGCTAGAGTTTTATAAAAAGGAATAGAATGCCATATAAATGTAATTTTGACCTTAATTCAGAAAGCAGTATGAGATATCAGCATCTTCAGTTATGTAGCTGCGACTGCTAAATGTAAATTGGATAAAGAAAAATGAGATACGTTTGTCTAAATGGAAATTTGTTACTTTTAGCACCTTATATTCTTTGGAACATCTATTTGGTTTTGCTAACTATTGGGTTTGTTTTCATAAATTGTCCATAGGAAAATTGTTCAACCTGCTTGAAAGAAACTAAGATTGAAATTCAATGTGTTATCTTGGAAAATGTTGTCTTAGTTTGGAGATTTCTAAAGGGCTATTTAAAAATGTAAATCAAGGAAATCAGCAGATGGAAAAAGTCATGAGTATAGAAATGTAATCTTTGTAAGGAAGGTTAAGGAAGAAAGAGATTTTTTGAATAAAGAAAGGACACAGTTTGTAAGAATTTATCCTAATGGCTAGTTTACTCGGGAATGGAATTGAAAAGATAGAAAGGTTTAAGTAAGTCGCTGAAAGTGTGAGGACATCACAGAAGGTTATAAAAGAAAGAAATTTTTGGATACAAAAGCTATTAGTCTATTTTTCTTTGACATAGAACTAGAATCTGATCCTCTGGTAAAGCAATGAAGTTTTGAAATGCATATATGCTAGTAAATATTTTGAATTAGTCTTAAAAATCTGTTTAAACACTGCAATATCTCTTTTTAATAGCTTTGTTTAATAGGTGACACTGTCAGTTTTCTATCCAGCTAAAATAAGCTATTTTTCTCTTCCCTAGTTCTGACTCTGCTAAAATTGTTCCAAGTTATGGGATGATTCCATGTGCTAACTCTTACATTTGACATTTTATTTTCTATTCTTGAGATGACCAAAGAGACAGATGGTGTGTTCTGTTGAAGTAATCTATTGTGTTCTCTTAATGTATCTGTTAAGTTCTGATTACTTAAAAACAGCTGTGTTTTAAAAGAGTTATGGTTTGTTTCAGTATATATTGATTCTAAAGCATTTGAGTATTTGCTTTGTAACAGTGATCAAATCTGGTCTGTATTATGTCACTATGTTAGGGGATCCTGTTTCTAAGATATTTAAACCTTCTTGGCATCTTTGACAAGCATTCAAAAAATCAAAATTCCAAATTTCTTGGACCTTGATATTTCTAATTGGACCCCTGGAAATGTCAAAGGATATGTCTCTCATCTTGTACTGACACCAATTAATAAGGGTATTTGGATTATTTTAAAGGTACTGTCAAGATGTGAAGTCGTGCTAAATTTTTAGTTATGATAATGTAAAATGCTACTGATACAAATGTCCAAATGTTACAAGTCTAATTATCTGCTGTTGTTATCAGTCATGATGGTTATCTTAATTATAAAGGCCCAGAGGCCTAAAAGGGATAAATGCTTTGTAAAATCCTACAGGTGCTTTAAAAAATACTATGTGGAGTAAGCAAGTGCTCCTTTTTGTTGGTTAATAAGTTTATAACTTTAAACATGATTATTCAAATCTTTTGTCATGAAGTTAAAACATTGTTTTCTATGTTTAAATGTGTCCTTTTAAGTTCTGAGTTCCAAAGGACTTCTTTTTCTGTCCTCTATTGTATTCAATATTTTGGGACAGTTCTGTAAGCAGATAAAGCCAATAATGTATTACAGGTTCGAATTAAAATTCATTTAGATTACTAATAGCAGGAAGTAATTCTAATCAATTAATAGTAATTTCCTTTTTTGAAAAAGCAGCTAAAGGTTTTAAGAAGCTATTAATGAAACTGCTTTATTGTTCTACCTTGTATGTTATGTTATATGCATGTAAAAATTGTATGTCTACATTTTTAAGAGCTCTGTTTTAATTGGCTTATAGGTAGAAAGACCGCTCATAAATTCAAACTGCTAAATTAATCAAAGGTACCTTTTTTGGGTCATGTGACCTAAATAAATCTCTGTATCAAATGTTTTGAATTTGTTGGCAGAAAGAAACTAAAAATGTTTGAGTCATTGATATGTTTGTATTCCTGTTTACTAGTCAAACAAGTTATACTTGTGTTAGATATTTAAGTGATATTTCCAAATTCCAAATACATGTACTCTTATCTTGATATTTATGACGGCATTGGATTTTTTGGTAAATGCTTTCATAAATTGATATTTAACCATTAGAATTGCTTGCTAAGTTTTCATTTGACTTTATGTTATTGACAGTAAGTGATCTGGAAAGATTGACTTGCTCCCTACATCTCTATTCTCAAGTTGGGAAACTGATCCTATTCTGTAAGACTTTCCATTGGAATGTATAGTTTGATTTTTAGTGATGGCTAACATTTTTGTAAAAAATAACATAGCCAATATGAGAGCTTCAGTTATGATTTCACAGCTAGATTTGCTTTGCCATGGGCACAGTAAACAGGCAAAATCTCCCTTTCAGACCAAAGGAAAGGAGAGGAAGTTTTACAAATGACTTTAAATTATATAGATAAGCTCATCATCATGTTTGATGTTAAAGTGAAGACATAGCTTTCCTCATGGGCACTGCCACCCTAACAGAAAACCACTATCAGAACATGCCTGTGATTTCTAGCTTAGGCCACCAAAGATTAGGGATGGGATTGGACACCCCTTTGAATTGCATCCTCTTAAAAGCACCTCCATGCCTCCTTTACAGGAAACCAAAAGAGGAGGAAGCTAAGCAGCAGTTGCAATGTAAAGATCAGTGGCAGGCCAATTAATGGCTGCTTTACACAGTGATCTGCCATCACAGAGACCCAGTAGGCCAGTCCATGACAAATGGCATTAGTTTTCAATTTGGAAAGCCAGGGCTTCAAATGAACACAGAAGTCAGCTTTGGAGAGCCCTGGTGGCTCTGCCAGCCAAGAGCTGAGTCACTGGAAATTGAACTGGCCTGGGGGTTGAAGGACTCCTGGGTCACAGCCATAGACCCTGTTAGCTCTAAGCTGAAAAAAGACCTTCACTCGGCCTGACTTCCAGAATAGCCAGCACTGTTGAGGGAATGGCCAAGAGGGGTCAGTATCATTGCAGGCAGAGCTGTAAACTTCCTTTTAGAGATACCTTCTGCCTTCTATTCAGGCCAGCTCATCCCAGGCCAGCTGCGTAATGGAAGTCAACAGGGTGCCTTGACTATGATGTTCACATCTCCTGTATGTCAATCCAATACCCCATGTGAAGAGCTAGGTCTGAACCTCCTATATATCTGTCCAGGCCTTAGCCCACCTAATTGTTTTTTCAGTTCCCTCCTGTCAGTTTCTATTTGCCTCTCAATGGGAAAACTCCCTCATGGTTTAGACAGCTCCTTTCTTAGGTTCTCTAATAATGATTATGTCCTATTTTTTAGAGCCTGAGAGTTTAATTTGTTTATTAAATTCATTTTCTTCAGACGTGAATCAGTGAATTTCTAGATGGCCATGCACATGAAACCTCAGATGGGAGTAGTTTCTGCAACCTGGCACTATGTTCCCCACCTGCTGCTGCTGGAAGCCTGTCTTGACTGCTATTCTGCCTCTACCCAGCTTGAAGAAGCTAGAAAGATCATCGTCCCATGCCCCCTAACAAAAGTTAGGGCCCATTCTTCTAGGGGAGGGAATGTGGGGAGTTAGATGGGTTAGTGGGCAGTTAGGGTAGTCCTGTGAAGGTTTAGAGTGCAAAATGCTTGCTTTCCCCAGAGGTTGTCTTTAACAAGGTCAAAAGTGCATGCCTTGCCAATCTTTGGAAGCGTCCAATATTATCATGAGAATAGCAAGGTAGTGGGGACTCCTTCTGAGCTCCCAGTATGCTGTAAAACAAGTTAGGTACCCTACCCTCCTGATGGCTCTTTTTGTTTTATTATGAGCAAGCCAGATGCTATAAGAGATTGCAAATCAGATCTTTTGATGGGTTTTGCCCCTGCCCTGTAACTGAATGCCAAGTTTTTTCTTCTCTAAAATTGTGTTTAACAACCTCAGCACCAACTGCCCTTTGGGTTTTGTCTCTCTTGGAGCCCCCCTCCATGCCACTCTGGCTGGAAGTCTTTAATAAATCTTGCTGTTCAATCACCAAAAACTAAAATTGGAATACACTTAATAGGCAGGTAAGGTTATTATTGGTTAATTAATAAGGTCTCATCTTCTCCAGGGTTAAGATAATTGCTACTTCATAGATCACTCAGCAATGGTCTTTGCTTTGGAGGAATTCATATTCAGGCAAATGTTCTGATTGATTTATTTTTTATTTTTTATTTTTGACAGGCAGAGTAGACAGTGAGAGGGAGAGACAGAGAGAAAGGTTTTCCTGTGCCATTGGTTCACCCTCCAATGGCAGCCACGGCTGGTGCGCTGCGGCCGGCACACTGCGCTTCTCCGATGGCAGGAGCCAGGTACTTATCCTGGTCTCCCATGGGGTGCAGGGCCCAAGCACCTGGGCCATCCTCCACTGCACTCCCGGGCCACAGCAGAGAGCTGGCCTGGAAGAGGGGCAACCGGGACAGAATCTGGCGCCCCGATCGGGACTAGAACCCGGTATGCCGGCACCGCAAGGCGGAGGATTAGCCTAGTGAGCCGCGGCGCTGGCCTCTGATTGATTTTTAAAACACTTTTGTAGTTCTTAAAGAATATATTTTGATCAAGATAATTATAAAATTTTCCTTTTGCCAAGCTCATGTACTTCAGGGAATTGGCCATAATCTCTCTAAACTATTCCACAGTTGCATGTTACTGGTAAAAAGTTCAAAACTAAAACTAGAATAAAAGAACAATCTCATTTCTCTGGTTTAAGGTTTGTTAGGTCCATGACTTAATCAGGATATCTGAGTGTTATGAATATTTCTGGAAATATTTTTTTACTCCCCTATAAGACCTCTTTAAAACATTGAAATACAAGAATAGTTGCTCCAAGAAAAGTATGGGGAATGAGATGAGGTCAACTATATGGATGCAGTCCAAAACAACACAATGAATGCGGATCTTTCATAGTTTAGTTAAGCCATTGAATCAGTGAAATCTGATGTCCCTTCTAAGCTTGTATTGTTATGTAAATTAGTCAGTTTTCTTTTTATTAAAGGTGATTAGAATCTGATTCCCTGTTTGAGAGAATATTAGCTGATATATATATATGTCTGTAATGATCTTGCATTTTGGTAATCATTAAATATTGGGCCAACAGTTACTATATCAAACTTAGAATTTTATTATAGAAATTGTTATTATAGAGAATCTCATTGGCATTTTCCATTCATAGGTAAATTCTGAACACTTCTTGAGTATGTTTGTCTCTGACTGAATCACAATGAAAACCAAGAGCTTTTCTGCCATGTTATTTTCCTCTGCAGTGTGATATCCTAGAGCTTACTGTCTGTAATTTATCTTGCTCCCATTGATGTAATGTTTGATGTCACAATTTGTTTCCATATCTTATACTGATAGCTTAGTATAAAAGACTAAAAGTACAATTGTTTTCAATGTGCCTTTGGTCTTGCTTTCCAGGAGCTTATAGGCCAGTAAAAAAGCATTGCTAAAACTTATGCATGTCTTTATGGTATTGTTGAATGACATACCACCTACTCTTTCCCAGGTCACCCCAGAAAAAGAAAACAGTTTCACAAACAAAATATTTTTAAAAAGCTTACCTTAAAATAAGTAAAATATATTTGCTATTTGTTATAAAATTTGTATTTCTTAAAAAAATGAGAAATGAACACCTTCCCAGCCTGTCCAAACCAGAGTTAGAGCCTCTTCTGGAAGGCGTAAGTGTGTGAAGGTTTGTCAGTGTGCACCAGGGTGGAAGAGTCACAAGCTGTTGGGTTCTTGTTTTGCAGTCATGAAGCACATGCCGTAGCAAACACCTGCACTCCAGCCATTTGAATATTTTTGAGCACTGCAAAAATAGGCAAAGTGTAGGTGCAGATACAATTATTGCTTCAGATTTGTAATTTTCAAAGGAAAATTGCAGCTTTCATTACTGCTGTCTAAATTTAGATGAATGAGAGCAGAATCAGCAAAGTAAGTTTTTGATGTTATATATGTAATACATTACGAGTTTGCTCAGAATCTGTGTTTGGCAGTTTTCTGCCTTTTTTCTTATTTTAACATGGATATTCTAGAAGATGGGGATTAAAGAATATGTTCTAAAACTACATAAATTAAGTTTTCTTCCCATTCTGTATTTAGTCATTTCATACCTGAAAAACAAAAGCAACACTGAGATATTGAAGTAATACAAAAACAGTTATACCTTCCTTGAAGCAGAGCAATTCTTCTATGACCTAGAGAAGCTAATGAGCACCGTAGATGTGCAAATAAAACTGTAAAAATAATTTAGGGCATTATAGATTTACATATTCCTTGGATCTATTCAATAGTAAATATAAATTAAATATCCTTCCCTCCCTAAAAATATAAAGTAAACAGAAAGATTTTCTTTAAAACTACTGAAGGATAAATATGATTAAGAAGCTATCCTGTTACCTTATTCTAGTAAATAGAAAATTCTTACCATGAATTTTTCCTTAAACATAAATAAATGTTCATCTAACATTATATTCAGTTTTTTATTTCATTGGATATACATTCATAAAAACAGCAAACTGGGGCCGGCATTGCCTCTGCCTGCAATGCTGGCCCCAGTTTGCTTAGTTGCTGTGAATGTATATGGGGGTTTGTTTGTGTCCCTGCTGCTCCACTTCCAATCTAGCTCCCTGTTAACGGACTGAGAAACGCAGCAGGAAATGGCTTGAATGCTTGGACCACTGTTACCCATGTGGGAGACCTAGAAGAAGCTCCTGGCTCCTGTTTTCAGCCTGGTAAGCCCTGGTCATAACAGCCATCTGGAGGATGAATCAGAGGATGAAAGGTCTATGTCTCTGTGTCTCTTCCTCTCTCTATAACTCATTCAAATACATAAATAAATCTTTTGTCTCTGTGTCTCTTCCTCTCTCTTTAACTCATTCAAATACATAAATAAATCTTTAAAAATAAAATAAAAGGCAGTGTGCTGCATCTGATGACTTCATGCTGATAGTTTTTAAAAAATCAAGCAAACCAACACATTTTCATAAACTTTCACATTTCTAAGGTACTGTATGTGTGTCTGTACATCTTTCTGATTAAGTGTATGTGTATAAAATGACCATGTGAATGCTATTCTTAATGTAGTCTTGGCATTTTCTGTAAAGTAGTTTAAGTACTTGAGACATACTTTGGAGAGGCTATTAGCTAGCTCTTCTTTGTTTGCTTATATTCAATTTCATGTACAGTGGTTTCATCATTTTTTCTCCAGGAAATTCACACGTTACTCGTCTAGAACTGATCAAGTGGCTCCACGGCATCAGCAGTGCTACAGGGTCTTTCTCCAGGTTCAACAACTTTCACACAGAACTCACATTTT
Organism: Oryctolagus cuniculus; assembly: GCF_051225735.1. NCBI lineage: Eukaryota > Metazoa > Chordata > Mammalia > Lagomorpha > Leporidae > Oryctolagus > Oryctolagus cuniculus. The sequence goes on along the minus strand of NC_142876.1, from coordinate 13,886,290 downwards.
CACAGCTATCTTATGGGGACCACATAGGAGCAATCTTTGATCTGCACCGAAGGGAGGAAGAAGTCCGAAAAACAAAGGTGGTTGGCTCCTGAGAAAAGCAAACTCCCTGTTCAGAACTGTGTCACTAGGATAAACTCACAGCTATGAAACGTTCTTACAGGTCAGCACTGCTGTAGTGAAGATTCTGATTCTACTAATTAAGACAAAAGAGTAGATATCCAAGACAAATAGGAGTGTAATAATTAATAATATATATCCTTTGGAAAGTGCTTTAATACTAGATGTGCACTGTCCTTAATAATGTTAAAATCTTACTGTGTGGGCTGGTGCTGCGGTACAGCAGGTTACGCCGCTCTCTGCAGTGCCTGCATCCATATGGATGCCTTTTGAAGATCTAGCTGGACCACTTTTTTTTTTATTTGACAGATTATAGTTAGACAGTGAGAGAGAGAGAGAGAGACAGAGACAGAGAGAAATGTCTTCCTTCCGTTAGTTCACCCCCCAAAGGGCCACTATGGCCAGAACTACACTGATCTGAAGCCAGGTGCCTCTTCCTGGTCTCCCACGCGGGTGCAGGGACCCAAGCACTTGGGCCATCCTCCACTGCCTTCCCGGGCCACAGCAGAGCGCTAGACTGGATGAAGAGCAACCGGGACTAGAACCTGGTGCCCATATGGGATGCCGGTGCCGCAGGCGGAGGATTAACCAAGTGAGCCACAGCACCCCCCTCCTGCACCACTTTCAATTCAGCTCCCTGCTAATGTGCCTGGAAAGCAGACAAAGATGGTTTAAGTCCTTGGGCCCATGGATCCAAGAGGGAGACCCAAAAAAGCTCCTGGCTCCTGGCTTTGGCCTGGCCCAGCCCCAACCATTGCAAACCACTGGAAAATGAACCAGCAGATGGAAGATCCCTCTGTCTCTGTCTTTCTCTCTCTCTCTCTGTCTCTCTCTCGATTTCTCTCTTTGTAACTCTGCCTTTCAAATAAATAAATAAATCTTAAAAAAATCTTAATATATGATGTGATTTCATAAGAAGAGTAATAAGAGAACGGTTTAGAAATGAAAGTTACGACAGTCATGGGAAGGAAATATATCAAATCCACGTGGAAGTAGGAGAAAGCAAATTAGAGCATATTGCCCCCAAGTCATTGATCACAAAGAATGAAGAAACCAACTCTCCTGTAGGTCATTCAAATACCATCTATATTTACTATGTGAGTCCTACCAGCCAGAATCTGTGACCCAATGCTCTATGCCTTATTATACTCTCTTGTGCAGAATTCTTAAGAATTGAACAGCTTAAGGACTGCAGCTAGACTTGTTTTAAGATGAAGAAAGAGTTGTTCAGAGAAACCAAGTAATTTTCCCAGGAACCCTCAACCATTAATATGTCTTTCTAGAATTGTAATTCAGTTCCCCTAATGCAAATCTCACACTCTGAACTATTATACAATGCTAAATTGTCTATAAGCCAAAATGTGGCAGTGTGGAGCTGCTCTCGTGGGGTGGGGAACTATTGGGATGCAGTGTGACTGGAGAGTAGATTGGCTCTGGAAACTTCAAGGAAGGAATTTGGATGGGAGGTATGAGTGACCACACTTAAAAATTAAACTCAGGAGACTCCAGTGGAGGAGTCGTGCAAGTGCTTCTGTGATATAGTAGTGCTTCCTAAACTTTAAAGTGCACACAAACCCTTGGGGGAGCTTAATAACTGGAGATTGAAATTCAGGAATTTTAGGGTAGGGTCCAATACTCTGCATTTTAGAGCTCTAGCCTCCCCTGTTGCCTAAGATTATATAATGTTGCTGATGCTGGATCCACAAATAAGGTGTTGGACCCCTCTGGGGGTTCTGGATGCTGGATTTTGAGTGACATGTGGAAAGCTCTAACAATTTGTTGAAGAATGAGACAAGTTTAGAAGTGAGAACACCAGTTAATAAAGTGTTGTGGGTGTGTGACCACATCAGTGAGATAGGAAGGAAGATCAATTGCTGGAACTGCAATAAATGCCAACAATGGAGTATAGAGATGAAAGAATCTTGGGATAACAAGACATATGCATTGCACTTGCTTTTCTAGCAGTAGTATAATATATACTGATGTCAATGTTTTTTAAAAAAATATCAAACAAGGACTGGCGCTGTGGCTCACTAGGCTAATCCTCTGCCTGCGGCGCCGGCACCCCGGGTTCTAGTCCCGGTTGGGGCGCCAGATTCTGTCCCGGTTGCTCCTCTTCCAGTCCGGCTCTCTGCTGTGGCCTGGGAAAGCAGTGGAGAATGGCCCGGGTGCTTGGGCCCTGCACCTGCATGGGAGACCAGGAGGAAACACCTGGCTCCTGGCTTCGGATCAGCAAGGTGCACCGGCCCAGCGCGCTGGCAGTGGCGGCCACTGGGGAGTGAACCAACGGAAGGGGAAGACCTTTCTCTCTGTCTCTCTCACTCTCACTGTCCACTCTGCCTGTCAAAAAAAATATCAGAAAAGAAGTGTCAATTCTCCATTATTTTATGCAATATATTGCTTTTTTAGGATAGGATGGTGGATGTTTATGCCCATTCAAAACAAACCTATATTATTTACAAGTAGTACTTTCCCCACATAGATGATAAAGTGACTTATTTTTACCACTGTTTATTTATTTATTTTAAAGATTTATTTTTTTATTTGAAAGACAGATTTACAGAGAGAGGTAGAGATGGAGAGAGAGAAGTCTTCCATCTGCTGGTTCACTCCCCAAATGGCCACAACGGCTGGAGCTGTGCTGATTTGAAGCCAGGAGCCTCCTCTGGGTCTCCCATGTGGGTGCAGGGACCCAAGGAGTTGGGCCATCTTCTATTGCTTTCCCAGGCAATAGCAGAAAGCTGGATTGGAAGAGGAGCAGCCAGGACTAGAACTGTCAGCTATATGGGATACTGGTGTTTCAGGCCAGGACTTTAACCCACTGAGCCACAGCGCCGACCCCTACCACTATTTTTTTAGAATACATCACTGTGGTAGCTCCAAAAATATATACACAAAAATTTCAGTTATGAGATGAAGAATATGGTAGTTAATACACACTGTTTGAACAAATTTCTGATAGGATAAATATAACAACATTAATTATAAACTAGCTTATTGATGTGCAAAATTGGATTATGGTAGGATAAATGGAAATATGTGTGACAAATGCAACTCTATAATTTTTATTTTGTGTAATGTTATACAAGTGAAATAAGCAGAGAAAAAGATCAAAACCTTTCTCCTGGCTGGTGAACTATCCTGCTTTTTATGCCAAAGTTTAGAGTTTAATGCAAAATGTAAATGACTCAAGTAGTATAATTTGGCTTCTCTATACTTATAACTTCTTTTAATTAAAATACAATCATGCTGACAGAATTCCATCAACATTCATCCATTCATTCATTCAGAAATATTTTTGGGGGTTGGGCATCAGCCTGGAAGTTAAGATTCTGGCTTGGATGCCTGTGTCCCATATCAGAGTACCTGGGATTGGGTCCTGGCTGTGGGTCCAGATCTCAGCTTCCGGCTAATGCAGACCCTGGAAAGCAGTGGTGATGGATCACTCAGTTGTATCTCTGCCACTCATGTGGCAGACCCAGAGTGAGTTTCCAGTTCCAGGCCTCAGCACAGCCAAGATACATACACTGAAGTCATCTGGGGGGTAAACCAGCCCATAGAACAGGTTCTCTCTCTCTCTTTCCTCTCTCTCTCTCTCTCCCCTCTCTCTCCCTCCCCCCTTTGCCCTCTCTCTCTCTTTCCCTCCTCCCTCAAATTTGAAAACTAAATATTTATTGAATGTCTCCTAGTATTGTATGCTGTTAAAGAAATTGTGGTTTACATGTTAACAAGACGGATCGGGGTCTTTGCTTTCATAACATAGGGTGGAAAGAGAGAAAAAATTTTTAAAATTGAAAATAGATATAATTTCAAATAAATGAAGTGTGAAAATAACATCAAGACAATGAACAAGGATCTAACCTAAATTTGGTGCCAAGAAAATTCTTTGCATAACTGCCATTGCAGGTAAGGCCTTGCTAACAAAAGAGCTGCTCTCAGAAGTTCTGGGGGAAGAATATGTCATGCAGAATAGTTACCGAGACCCTGGGGTTTGAATAATCTTGATATCATCAAACAAGGAAAGGAAGAGTGTGGGAATAGTCATATTCAATACCTATATGGGAGCTCCAGAAGACAAAGGTAAAGACAAGAGGACAGAATCACATATTGCTGTGGGCGTAGAACAATGAATTTACATGCAATTTTAATGTGATGGAAAGCAAGTCAAAGGTACATCTAGGTAAGGAGTTATTTGAATTGTATTTTTTTTTTTTTTGGAAGGCAGAGTTAAACAGTGAAAAGAGAGAGAGAGAGACAGAGAGACAGAGAGAAAAGTCTTCTTTCTGTTGGTTCACCCCCCAAATGGCACCAAGAGCCAGGTGCTTCCTCCTGGTCTCCCATGCGGGTGCAGGAGCCCAAGCACTTGGGCCAACCTCCACTGCCTTCCCAGGCCACAGCAGAGAGCTGAACTGGAAGAGGAGCAACTGAGACAAAACCGGTGCCCCAACCGGGACTAGAACCTGGAGTGCCGGCGCCGCAGGCGGAGGATTAGCCTAGTGAGCCACGGCGCTGACCTTGAATTGTATTTTTTTTTTTTTTTTGACAGGCAGAGTGGACAGTGAGAGAGAGAGACAGAGAGAAAGGTCTTCCTTTGCCATTGGTTCACCCTCCAATGGCCGCCGCGGCCAGCATGCTGCGGCCGGGGCAACGCACTGATCCGATGGCAGGAGCCAGGAGCCAGGTGCTTTTCCTGGTTTCCCATGGGGTGCAGGGCCCAAGCACCTGGGCCATCCTCCACTGCACTCCCTGGCCACAGCAGAGAGCTGGCCTGGAAGAGGGGCAACCGGGACAGAATCCGGCGCCCCAACCGGGACTAGAACCCGGTGTGCCGGTGCCACAAGGCGGAGGATTAGCCTAGGGAGCCGCGGCGCCGGCCTTGAATTGTATTTTTTAAAGACCATGTTGACTATTGAGTGGAGAATGATTTGGAGGTCGTGAATATGAATGGAAGAATAGAATAGAAGTTTACAAGTGGTAATTCCAGAGCTCTGATATGTTGTAGAGGATTAAATGCCAAAGAAATATGCAAGAGGGGCACCACCTGGGCAGTGTGGTTTAGGCTGCTTGTGCTGACATAAGTGTCTGAGACGCTGATGTCATGGAGAAACCACTGGTGTCAAATAGTGAACAAGAAATGAGCAGAAGAGACTGAAAGGCCTGGGCAAAATAAGAAAGGTGCTGGGGAGAGCAATATCGTGGAATGAAGAAGCACATTGAAAAAGACAGAGAAGGAACTACACAGATTGCAACCAAGTTCACTTATGGTGAAGACAAATGAGTGGTCCCAGTATTCCATACATGGGAGATAACACACTTAGAATCAAAGGCACAGAGGTCTGGGCAAGTGGGATGCAGGGAGAGTGAAGTAGGTCCTATTTGTTCAGGAAAATATCACTGTGATGGAAAAGACAGGGAAATGATTATATCCCGAGCACACTGAGCAGCCACTGTGGGTTTGCTTCCTAAATAGTTGATAATAAGTCTGTCCAGAGATACTTCAGTTAACTGTTGGATTATGCTCATTGAAACACAACATTTCAGAGCTGTAGAGTTTTACTTTTTCCATAATTTCCCCAATTTTTCTCTTTTCAGTGTATTAAGCAACATGAATCAATATATGGATGGGAAATGGAAATTATTGGCAATATTTAGGGCCATGCTGTTTTTAGAGACACTGAAAAATATTACACATAATTTACATGAGCTATAACAAATGTGTAAGTTTCTATTTAAAATATTGCCATGTCTCATTTTTCTGAGTATTCTGAATTCCAATGTTCCTAGACATAATGCACTAGTTGTATTAACTATTGAGCTTCAAACTCTCCTTCTGAATCTTATTCTCTTAACTGAACAAATGGTCTCTCCACTGGGAGGAATCTTAAAGCTAATCATGTGCAAATGCATGATTAAAACTCAGAATCAAACCAGAGATGAGATTTTTCAAAAACTTCCAAAAGGCAACCTCAAACTCTTATAAAGAGCTGTCTGAACACAACCCACAGCATTACTATTAGATTTGCTTAAATCAACACAGTTCTTTCACCATTGTCACTGATTAAAATTATTCTTAAGGTGGTGGTGGTATAATAGCATAGTCTTACAAAGATTGGCTAGTTCACACATGTCTAAAGCAGTTTATTTTTTTTATAATGATGCTTGCTAAAATAAAAGCAATATTTAGACTTTCAGAGCCATAACTGATAAGTCACTTTTGATTTGTTTTATGTTGATCAGTAGCTACCATAGTAAAATCATCTATTGGACCAAAGTCTTATAAACTGAGTATCCCTATCGGTATATCATGGAGTTTATCCAGCATCCTTAAGTTCTATGCCAATCTCCCTTCTCTACTGGCTGAAAACAGTCTTCTACACAATATTAAAGGAATAATATTCTTTGACTAATAGAGAACATTTTAGGCATTAACCATGAAATTATGGAGTTATTTGAATAGTACAGTAGAGAGATCGTTGATTTAGAAATATAGATCTTTAGATTTTTGCTTATAGATTTTCTTTTTTGGGGGGGAAGTGACTTCTATAGGTATTCTCTTAAAGGGATAACAAACAGTAAAGTTATAGAAGCATCACATATTCCAATTATATATGCGAACTGTTACTGATTATACACAGCTGATGCCTTTGTATAAGATCCCTTAAAATAATATATAAAAAGTACATGTATAGCCCGTTTTTAAAATTTAATGTTATTTTAAAAAATAATTATAATAGCTGTTGATCATCTATCAGTTGCATGATTTCTTTTTTTTAACTTTTATTTAATAAACATAAATTTCCGAAGTACAGCTTATGGATTATAATGGCTACCCCCCCAATAACTTCCCTCCCACCCACAACCCTCACATCTCCCGCTCCCTCTCCCATCCCATTCACATCAAGACTCATTTTTAATTATCTTTATATACAGAAGATCAATTTAGCATATATTAAGTAAAGATTTCAACAGTTTGCACCCACACAGAAACACAAAGTGTAAAGTACTGTTTGAGGACTAGTTATACTGTTAATTCACATAGTACAACACATTAAGGACAGAGATCCTACATGGGGAGTAAGTGCACAGTGACTCCTGTTGTGTTTTTAGCAATTGACACTCTTATTTATGATGTCAGTAATCACCTGAGGCTCTTGTCATGAGTTGCCAAGGCTATGGAAGCCTCTTGAGTATAGCTCAGGGGTAGAGCATTTGACTGCAGTTGCATGATTTCTAAAACAAAGCTCTTGTTTCTTTGAAGGAAGGTTGCATTCCATGGTTCAGTCTGCCAAAAGGTCAGTTAAAAATTTAAATACAGCACCCAGATTACTCATGTTTTTCCAGTGGCCTCCTTGTTATTACAGCCATATTTGAAATGTTTCACTAGCTCCCAATTATCCAATTCTAGACAACTGCATCTTGCTTTCAATTTTTAATGCCTAACTCCTGTGGATTTCAGCATGAGATCAGTGGGTAGCCAAGTGTCAGAATATACTGACTTTAAGAGAGCACTTATGGTTTTACACGGCAGTAAATGACATAAAGTTTCCGCATGTGGATATTTCATTGCATTTTACATTATTAAAGGTACAGCAGCTTGGTGTTCCATTTCCAAGCTCAGTGGCGGTGGGGAGACCTCTCTGGTTGTTTGTGCTTTCTCTTGGCACTCTTTATACTGCTACCCATTGAGCAAGGTGAAGTTTAATATTTTATATTTGTTATTAACAGCAGATATTAACCAAGATGCTAGGATGCAAGTGAGTTGAATACTCTCTTACAAGATGGCTTATGATATTAGTTTCCTTTGTATATAATTATTTGTCCCTCATTGCTCTTGGTTGTTTTTATTATATTATAAAACATGTTCTAATGAAAAACAAAGAAGTAACTACAAAAATGTGTCTGTGATTGAAGCTTTGACTATTTTTTACATTTGTTAAAGCATCTAGAATATGTAAATATGCATAAATCTAAGGCATATAAGTGCAATGGGTTATTTAGAGTTGTATTTCACACATTTGGGGTGGAATATCTATTTCATAAATTTGCAATAAAATTTTTTCTGGTCTTTTTATACATTAATTTCATTAACAATTTATTAATTGAGTAAATAGATATACAATATATATTACTTGACCTGTATGACAACAGTAGCCATGGGTGACAACAAATACTTGTACGTAATTTTTTCACAAAAATAAAAGTCAAGAAGTGCTATGTAAGAGTAGTAGAATTATTACCAGCTTCAGAGGACAGAAATGTTCTTCTGTCTAAGGATATCTGAAGATAATGTAACAAGAGCAAAGATATGAAAGGGAGAACATGTGATAGCTTTGTAGAATAAAAAGTAATCCATTATATAACACTTGACTCTGTGAGTGTGAGAAAGAAGTAGCAAGAGATAAATCTTAAGAGGCAGGATGAGAAGGGATTATGAAAGACTTTTGTGAAAGTAAAGATATGAATAATACCTTGCAGGTAATAAGAATTCATTAACTGGTCTTGAGTAGTATAATATAACTTTATCAGTGCTTTAGGGATATTAGTTACCACCATTGAGTAAAATAAATTTAAAGAAGGTAAAATAGAGAGGAGGAGAGAAGACTTGGTGCAAATATTTCCATAAGATTTTAGGCAGAATACAAGTGTGACCTCAGCAAAGCAAGTGAATGGCTACAGAGGAGGAAACACTTGAGACAGACGATGGTAGGAAAATGTGTGGTGTGTAGTATGGAAGAAAAAAGATATCATCTTATGGGACTGGGGCAGTGGCGTAATAGGCTAAGCCTCTGCCCGTGGTGCCAGCATCCCATATAGGTGCTGGTTTGTGTCCTGGATGCTCTACTTCCAATCCAGCTCTCTGCTTATGGCATGGAAAAGTAGTGAATGGTGGCCCAAGTGCATGGGCTCCTGCACCCACATGGAGACCCAGAAGAAGCTCCTGGCTCCTGGCTTCAGATTAGCTCAGCTCTGGAAGTTGCAGCTATTTGGGGAGTGAACCAGCAGACGGAAGACCTCTCTCTCTCTCTCTCTCTCTAACTCTCCCTTTCAAATAAATAAAACTCAAAAGAAAAATATCATTATCCTAGATGACTAAGAATCGAGAGTGGTAATTTCAAGAGAAGCACAAACAGATATAGAAGAATAACTAAGAATGAGGATAGTGAATCACAGGCAAAGTGAAAGGCTAGCATGAATTTTAGGTGAATTTTTGAGCTGGGATAAATTGGTTAATATAAAGAAGGAAATGATTGGTTTCACACAAATGGATGAAATTCATAAAGCAAATGTGAAAAAGCGGAAAGTAAATGAATGGCTTAAAGTAGTCTGATTATTTCCCTTGGTCCTCCCTGACATGAAAGTTAACTCTGGCAGCCATATATCCAGCAGCACATTTCCCACATGTACAGAGGTTCCTATCCTTGTGTAATCTCCTCATTTGAACATGGGGAGGGCTCAGGACTTTCTTTTAACCAACAGAAAATCGCAAAAGTGTCAGTACTTATGGACTGACGTATACATGGTTTTCATAAGACTGTAGTCCCAACTTACTGGAGTCTCTTATTCCTTTAATGGCATTGAGGAATTAAATGGCCTTATACGGTAATCCCGCGTAGCAAGTAATTGAAGCCTGCCTCTAGAATCAGAGGGAAGCATCCGCTAAAAATCAGAAGGAAAATGATTCTCTTTCCTTGAACTGTAACAAACAGAATTTTGCCAACAACTACATGAGCTTAGCAGAGTAATCCTGAATGCAAAATATTCTATAGTCAGTTGGTTTCTTAACACAAAAGTTAACTGCACAGAGAGAGACAGGAAGAGGAATAATGAGAGGGAGGACAGAAGTCGGGGAGAGATAGCAGGAGACAGAGAGGGAGAGAGAAGAAATGAGCTTCTGCATAGTGATCTGCCTGCAAGGAAACCCAACAGGCCAGTCCACTGCAGTGGCTTTTACTGTGGAAAGCCAGGGCTTCTGCAGAAGTCAGCTTATGAAGAGCCAAGAGTTAGATCACTGGAAATGGAACTGCCCTGGAGTAGGACAGGTCAGAGCCACAGATCTTACCGGCTCCAAGCTGAAAAGCTCTTCCATCGGCCCAGCTCCCAAGGTGACCACTGCTGTGGAGGAGACGGCCAAGTAGGGTCAGCAACATTGCAGGTAGAAATGTAAATGTCCTGTTAGAGATGCCACCTGCCTTTACCTGGCCAGCTCTCTTCCCAGACCAGCTAGGTAATGGAAGTCAACAGGTGCCTTCCCCAAGGAGTTCACACCTGCCTTATGATGTGCCCTATGTGAAGAGATAGATAGGTCTGGGATCATAACTGACAAGGCCTTAAAGCCCACCTGATTATTGTCAGGCCCCTTCGGTCTGTTTCTATTTGGCTCAGACAGCAGCTTTCTTACGTCCTCTAGTAATGATTCTGTCCTTTGTTCTAGACCCTGTCTAGCCCACTTGGGGCCTCATTCCTTTGCAATCATAGCCTCTACTCTAACTTCAATGGCTCTGCTCCTGACCTGTGTGTATTGATGGTCCTGTCCCCCACTTAATGTTGAATGATTGTTCAGAATTTCTCTACAGACAAACCCCTCTACTTGCAAAAGTTGAGTGGCCTTTCTCCCAGTCTTGGGTGAGATAAGCTTTAAACCATCAAACAGTCATCACAAGGGTCCAGAGACCACCCCCCTCGTTTCCTCTCCTCTGTGAAATCCTCTTATTACCGGGTTAATGCCACTCTTAGGATCATTTGTTGCTATTCTCACCCTGTCTTTTAAACTACCATGTCTGTTTAAGTGTTTAAAAGAGTTGATAATGGAGCTAACCAAGGCCTTCAGCAACCAGGCAGTCAACCAAATGCTGCTACAGGGATATACTCGGCTCCCAACCCAGGAGACAGCTGCTCGAGACATTACCCCATGCCAATGAAGAGTACCTCATTGCCCCATGTCAGCAGGAAGTAACTCTAAAGACAGATCATCGTCCCTCTACTCCTCCTGTACTTTTGGGACTAATGCAATCCCATAAAACTCCTGCTTTATAAAAAAAAAAAAAAAAAGGGAAGAATGTTAGGAAAATGGTGCAGTCTTATCTATGGTATAATCTACACCCTGACACCATTAGGCTCTAGCCCCTGCTGCCATTGCTGGAAGCCAGGTGACCACACTGCCCAACCACCGGTGTCAAGCTCCACCCCCATCCTAATGGAATTCGCTGCTCCTACTTCCCTGACTACCCTCCCCCCCAGCAAAATTTTAAAAAGGACCTGTTCCTGAACACGTGGCTCTCTCTCTCTCCCTCTCTTCCTCTCAGTCTCCTGACCTCTGTCTCTGTCACTGTCTCTCTCTCTTACTCTCGCCTTCTCCCCCCCTCCCTTTTTTTTTTTTTTTTTGGCCAGGCAGAGTTAGTGAGAGAGAGAGACAGTGAGAGAGAGACAGAGAGAAAGGTCTTCCTTCCATTGGTTCACTCCCCTAATGGCCGCTATGGCTGGCGCTGTGCTGATCTGAAGCCAGGAGCCGGGTACTTCCTCCTGGTCTCCCATGCGGGTGCAGGGACCCAAGCACTTGGGCCATCCTCCACTGCTCTCCCGGGCCACAGCAGATAGCTGGACTGGAAGAGGAGCAACCGGGACTAGTACCCGGTGCCTCAACTGGGACTAGAACCCCAGCAACGCAGGTGGAAGATTAGCCAAGTGAGCCACGGCGCTGGCCTCCTTCTCTCTCTTTTCCTTCTTTGCCCCTTCCCTTTAGTCTGTTGGATTTCCCCCAATAAACTCTTTCCCTTAAAAAAAAAAAAGAAGAAAAAATGAGATTTATCTATGCTAATAGAGATTTAAGATTCAACATAACATAAAAACTAAATGCAGAATGTGCATCTTTTTTGAATCCTCACCACCATAAAATGATTTTTCTGACATTTTCTCAGCACATTTGATTATAGATTGGACATTAGGTGGTAAGCAGAGATCAGTTTTAATTGCTTTGGTGTGGTAATGGTAACATTCATGTTAATTAAAAAAACCTCTTCTTTTTCAGCCTATTGAACTATATATGGTGAGAATAATGTGATATTTGGAGCTTGCACTTGAATTATTTATTAAAAGTGGATAAATGTCCAGCCCAGGCCACTGTGGCCATTTGGTGAGTGAGCCAGCAGATAGAAGATCTCTGTGTCTCTCTGTCTCTGTAACTCTGCTTTTCAAATAAATAAAAATTAAAAAGTGGACAAATGTTTTCTGTTTATTTGGTTAAGTGACCATAATAATATAAGGGTAAAATGAATAAATGAATAAGAATAAATGTAAAGTTGTACACCAAAGTATATAATGTAGTGCTCTTTCATGAATATATATAGATAGCTATGTGTGTGACTATATATATATATAAAATATATACATATATATAGAGATACGTATATATGGACAGATAGACTGTACATAGATAAATAAAAAATAATGATATAAATAAAGGGTAGATAAATTACTGACAAAAAATACAAATACTTGATAAATAAAGGTCTTTTATTAAAAAGGCACTTAATTATGCTTAAAATGCTTTTTATAGTTTATTCATGTGAGCTATAAAAATAATTCAGAGACATATCAGGAAATAGCTCTGCCCTGTAGAAAGAAAAGTGATGGAATGTGAGGACAGAAAATTAGATAAGAAAAAGCCATGGAATATAAATTGTAAATTGGTGTCCTTCATAAGCATAGATGCATTGTATAATGAAAGGAAAGTAGAATAGAGATCAAAGTTGGAGTAGAGCATTGAATAAAAATGGGATGGGCATTTAGCCACATGGTTTGGAAGCCCATTGAGATGTCCATGTCAGTGCCTGAGTACTTGAGTTCAAAGCAAGTTCCACACCTGACCAAACCTTCCTGCCAATATAGACCCTGGGAGTCTACACTGAGCAGTGACGGCTCAAACAGATGGAGCCCTGCCGTCCATCTGAGAGACCTGGGCTGAACTCTAGACCCCCGCTCAGTCCCGGCTGTTGCAAAAATTTGGTAACTGAATCAGCAGATGGGAGCACTCTCTCTTCTCTTTTCTCTTTCACTATTGAATAAATAAATCCAAACTTTTAACACAAATAGGCAATTAAATAAAGAGTATTTTAATACACAGAATGCCTAAGTTCTCATTGGTTTTTGTAGTTTGGGAGAAAATATTCCTTTGGGGATAAGGACACTGAAAACACAAAGAAAAGCAATGTTTCAAAGGCAAGAAATTAAGAGATCAAAGAGCTTTAAGCAACGATCAATTTTAAAAGAAAAGGCAAGAGTTTATTTTTCTGAGACATAGCAGGAGGAGCAGTTTGACAAATAAAAGAGCAAGAGGATGAGCAGACTAATCAAAAGTCTGCATATTTGTTTAAAAATGCATTTTGTAAGATTGGTTTTGGGCTTAAAGAAATTGAAAATATAAGCGTTTTGCTTAGAAAAATGAAGACAGAGTTCTGCATGGATCAAAGTTCTGTGGAACAAGCAGAGCTGAAGGAGGATAAAGAATCAGGTAACATGACGATGTTATCTTGTCCAGGACTGTTCACACTAAGACAAGTGAAGAGAACTCTCGTAGTTTATTTTTAGGCTTTCAGATCCAAGCTTATTGACAGAGGAGAAAAGGTCAACAAAGATGGGATACGAATGACTGCATGACAAGCAGGGTTTCTGGAAAGATGTGTGTGCAATGCCAGCACCGTGGGTAAGGTTACAGAGTCTCCACCTCCCTCAGAGACCTCACGAGAAGTGGCATCTCTGCTTCAGTCAGTCAAATCCACACTTTCCTTATTGCTACCCCAATTATGAAGATGATAATTAAGGCTCTCATTCTCTTAGCAAGATTCTCAAGTTTGCAAAATGAGTAAATGCTATATCAGGATTCGATCCCAATTTAACTCAGTCATCCCTTCTCTCTTAGTCGTTGTTGGAACAATGCATCATATGAAATGGATTAATATACCAACAGATGCAGGAAGACAGAAAAATACCAAGTAACATCAGAGAAGAGTTTGTGACTCTGTCTGTAGCTCAAAATGTGTTTTTAAAACCATGATTATAAATGCTGTTTAAAAAGAATACAGGTAATCTATATCTGAACTGACATAATTTAAAGATATTTTTTCTTTTTTGTACACTCAAATTCTATCATCAATCAGTCCTGTAAATTCTAAATTTATGTTACTTTTTTTAGCTACATTAATAACACTTTAACTTGGACCCATATTTATTATTTGAAGAATTTAAATAGCTTCAAATTTACATCTCTGATCTGGTCTTTTCATTCATGTTACATTATATACCCAATTATGAAAACCATCTTGCTATAATTTTTATCAGAAATAAGCTCCTTAGGCCGGCGCCGCAGCTCACTAGGCTAATCCTCCGCCTGCGGCACCGGCACACTGGGTTCCAGTCCCAGTCGGGGCACCAGATTCTGTCCTGGTTGCCCCTCTTCCAGGCCAGCTCTCTGCTGTGGCCTGGGAAAGCAGTGGAGGACGGCCCAAGTGCTTGGGCCCTGCACCAGCATGAGAGACCAGGAGAAGCACCTGGCTCCTGCCTTCAGATCAGTGCGGTGCGCCGGCCGCGGCGGCCTTTGGAGGGTGAACCATAGGCAAAAGGAAGATCTTTCTCTCTGTGTCTCTCTGTCCCACTGTCCACTCTGCCTGTCAAAAAATAAATAAATAAATAAATAAGCTCCTTAAATGCAAAAATGTATTCAAATTTTGTCTTTACTATTCTCTAGCACTTGGCATAAAGCAAGTTCAATACATTGGGCTCAATAAATATGAATGAATGAGATTGAATGAGTCATATTTTTATTTTGCTCAAATTTCTCAAATGATTCCCAGCTGAATGGCCTCTCAAACTTGGTACTGACAGAGATGACCCTTTATATCTATCCTATCTGTCAGTCTGCTGTCTGTGTTGGTACAGCTTTCTTGCTATATTTATGTTTGTTCCAGAGAACATATGTATATATTTTTTAAAGATTTATTAATTTACCTGAAATACAGAGTTACAGAGAGATAGAGGAAGAGAGAGAGAGAGAGAGATAGATCTTCCATCTTCTGGTTCACTCCCCAGATGGCCGCAATGGCTGGAGCTGGGCCAGGCTGAAGCCAGGAGCATCATGCAGGTCTCCCACATGGGTGACAGAGACACAAACATTTGGGTCATCTTCTGTTACTTTTCCCAGGCCATTAGCTAGGAATTGGATCAGAAGTGGAGTAGCCAGGACATGCTCAGGTGCCCATAGGGGATCCCGGCATTGCAGGAAGTGGTTTTGCCCACTATACCACAAACTTGGGTGTAGTTGTCATCTCACACTCATATTCTTCTGTTTCACAGTCCCTCAGTTTTGTCCTAAAAGTTCTATACTTGTTTCTAAAAGCATCTGAGAGAATAATATCAACTGTCTTTCAAATGTCCTTTAAATTGTTTATTAAAACTTTGGCCCTCATAAGGAAAGTGAAAGTGAGCAGCACCTTGTATCAGCCACAAGTTCTAACTCCTTAAATTTGCATTTTCTATTATGGTCCCTGAAAATTTTATTGCATGCATTCATGCACCTAGCTCTTATTTTTCACACTACAGCCCTTGATTTCACAAATCGTGTTTGTTGATTTTTACACCTACCACCTACAGCATTTAATGTGGTACTTGTCACTGACAGAGATGCTTAAGGCAAAATGTATTATGAAAATTCTGAAACTTCTGTGTAGGCCTTTGCTTTGTTCATTAACAATTTTGTGACATTGAGACCGTTTCTTAGCCATTCTGTTACTTACCCTGTGAACTAAATTTTGAGGAACTCGATTGTACTAAATCCTCAATGTTCTTGTATAGATAAAAAGACAATGTTTAGTATCTGACATGGAGTCATGGACAGATAAATGCTGCATTTTGGGGCCGGTGCTGTGGCTCAGCAGGTTAAGCTGCCACCTGTGATGCCAGCTTCCCACACGGGCACAAGTTCTTCCTTTTTTTTTTTTTTTTTTTTTTTTTGACAGGCAGAGTGGACAGTGAGAGAGAGAGAGACAGAGAGAAAAGTCTTCCTTTGCCATTGGTTCACCCTCCAATGGCCACTGTGGCTGGCGCACCACACTGATCCGAAGCCAGGAGCCAGGTGCTTCTCCTGGTCTCCCATGCGAGTGCAGGGCCCAAGCACTTGGGCCATCCTCTATCGCACTCCCTGGCCACAGCAGAGAGCTGGCCTGGAAGAGGAGCAACCGGGACAGAATCCAGCGCCCTGCCGGGACTAGAACCTGGTGTGCCGGCGCCACAAGGCGGAGGATTACCCTAGTGAGCCGCGGCGCCGGCCTAGCTGCTCTACTTCCAATCCAGCTCCTTGCTGTTGTACCTGGGAAGGCACGGGACAATGACCCAAGTCTTTGGATCCCTGCACCCACGTGGGAGACCAAGAAGAAGCTTTTGGCTCCTGGCTTTGGCCTGCCCAGCCCTGGCCATTACAGCCATTTGGCAAATGAACTAGCAGATTCAAGATCTGTTTCTCTCTCAGTCTCTGCCTCTCCCTGACTGTCACTCTGCTTTTCAAATAAATAAACAAATAAATTTTTTTAAAATGCTGTTTTTTTTTTTTCAAAGAAACCACCTATTTGGTCTGAGCATGTATTTTTATTTGTATATTAAGAGTAACAATCTTACCATTTTTTTTTCTTTTTTGAAAATCAAATGAAATAATTGTTTGCAAGTGATCATTTAAACAAATGTTATTTGTAATTAAAAATGCTTGTGGTACATATGATAGCTTCTCCTCAAATATTGAAATGATGGAGTAGAAGAAATACTGAATTTGGTCTACAATTCTTCAAATGAAAAAGACTCATAGTGGAAATCAAATGTGAGATTATTTGTGTTCAACATAAAGAGATATTTTCAAATTTATATAAAAAGGGTATTCATTTATTTACAGGGAAGACAAAGTTTAAAACACAAACTCGGCCACCCTTGTGGTGCAGTGGGCCCTTGTTTGTGTCCCAGCAGCTCTACTTCTGATCCAGCTCCCTGCTAATGGCGTGGGAAAAGCAGTGGAACATGGCCAGTGTGTTTGGGCCCCCGCTATTGGTTTCTGGCTCTGGTCTGGTCCAGTCCTAACCATTGCATCTATTTTGGGGGTAAACCAGTGGATGGAAGATCTCTTTCTGTATGTGTGTATGTGTGTGAGAGTCTCTCTCTCTCTCTCTCTCTCTCTCTCTGTTTCTCTGTGTCTTTCCTTCTGTCTCTGGACAAATAAATGAATCTAAACACACACACACACGTAAACACACACATAAACACATACACACTGAACAATCAACTCAATGGGATATCGGTATTATTTTCTGAAATGAATTGTACTTGGCAGATTAATCTTTCAATTTCCTCTTAATTTTTATGTTTTATTATCACATAATGCTACTCATTTTTGAGATTTACTTTTCAGCAAAATTTTAAAAATTAAGCCAGTTAATTCCATTTTCTTACAAACATACTATATTAGAGGTACTGGAGGTAGCCACTTACCAGGTCCTCTCTTCGCCTGCCACTGCATAGATAATAAACAGGATGCCTAACTTTATTAGAAGAACTGAGGTCATACCATCTTCAGAACTATTATTGGTTTATTTTTTCTCTTCTTTCAGGAGCAATGCCCATCAAAAGGAGCATAACATTCCTTAAGCTTTTAAATGAGTTTTGTAATTATTATTTTCATGAAAGATTAATCTGTAGCATAAGAAAATTAAGAAGATGTAAATAAGCCTATAGGATTAAATTAAATACAACAAAATGTAGCTTGGTGAGGCAGCAGGTGTTGAATATTTCACAATATCCCTAATCCTAATTGTGGAGTTATGCCAGGTCTGTGATGACAATGGAAGCACCATTTTTCAAGCCCCAGTGGGACATCTGATCAATGTTGAAGTGGCAGACGAGCCTCATTATTATGGTGTCCGGCGGGTGAAGGTATTCAGAATAGGGCTGTCATTAAAGTATTTTGTGTGTATCTGCTAATTATAGTTCTCATATCCAAGCAGCAGCATGGCCATTGCTGTAGCATTTGTCATCCTTGCAGCAGGTAGTTTGGGTACAATGAAGATAAAATATTGGCCTCATAATCACATGGAGCTGTGCCGGAATTCTGGGAAAGGTATGATAAGAAAATCCATCCTTCTTCCAAAATGTCATTAGGAAATAGCAAATTGAGTTAGATTAGAAAAATCTAACAAAGGAGGAAATCTCTCAATTTATATGGCTGTGTATTTGTATGCAATACATGTGAATCATCAGTTTTTAATATTGCATATATTGTATTTATTATTTAAATCAATGATAAATAATTTATCTGAATACATTTTATAGCTCACTGAATATTTTCACATATGCCACTTTCTTTAATCTTTAAAGAAGCTTGCACATTTAATTCCATGAAACTGAACCTCAAACAATTTAAATGATGCCCACAAAGATTGAGAACTCCAGAGAGAAGACCGAGAATTTCACTTGTGCCTTAGGTCCTAAAGGTCCAAGACATTCTTTGCCTACCCACATTGTATCTTTGGGCTTGTTACCCAAACTTTAAATTGAAATAAATAAATAAGAAGCATTAAAGAAGAAATAGAGCAATATAAAACTTTGTGAGATGTAATTGGATTTGCCTTGTGCACATCATCAATAGTCAATTTGTTTTATTAGTTCTGAAATGTGCTCTGCAATCAGTTTTATGTACCACTGTATTGGCTTTTAGATACAACAACAAAGCCGAACGTCCAAACAGCCATCAGCAACATACTTCACATTTCAGATCATTTCCATGTAAACACTTGCTTCCCTCTTGCATCACAAGCTACAAGGAGAGACAAACAGAAAATTTAAAACATCTGTAAATTATAAAACATCAAAAATATAATACTCCTTAAATATGGACTTTGAAAAGAGGTAATTATTTTTCAAAATTAGATTTTAACCATATTTTAAAATTCTTATGTACTTAAATAATAAATATGATTTTAAAAACATCAGCATCCCTTATAATAAAAAATGTGATATTTTCACTTTTGGGATTTTTTTTGTTTACTTAAAAATATTTTTATCTAAGAATTAGCTGTTCTATTATTAGACTATAAATCAGACAGCAATTGTACACACATGATCACCCTACTTTATAAATTGCCTTCTATTAAGCTTAATTAGAATTAAAATAACACCTTTTAAAATTCAATTAAGGAACAAAGTGTATTAGAATTGCTATAGCTTTTCATATTTTTATTACTTTATTCTTTTCACTGATAATGTTAAAGGCAATGGGTTTGGGAAATTGGGCTATTATCTTAAAAGAAAAAAAAAAGGTACACATACTCTGTTTCTCACCCTGTCCTTTCTCAAGTCTTCTTTTGTACAGCAAGATTGATGTTCTTAAAATAGAATTCTGTTGGGGCTGGGACTGTGGCATACTGGATTAATTGCCACCTGCAGTGCCGGCATCTCATATGGGCACCGGTTCAAGTCTTGGCTGCTCCAATTCTGATCCAACTCTTTATTATGGTTTGGGAAAGCAATAGAAGATAGTTCAAGTCCTTGGGTCCCTGTGCCCATGTGGGAGACTTGGAGAAAGCTCCTGTATCCTGGCTTCGGATTGGCACATCTCCAGCTGTTGTGACCATCTGGTGAGTGAACCAGCAGATGCAAGACCTCTCTCTCTCTGCCTCTGCCTTTGCCTCTCTGTAACTCTGTCTTTCAAGTAAACAAAATCTTAAAAAAAAAATTTTTCTGTTCATTCAATAAGTCCTTCAATAGCTACTTCCCAAAATGATATAAATTTTCTACATTCTGAACCTGTTTAATTAAGTCCTGTTGTTTCAAACATGATTCTTTCCAATAACTTAATGATCTCTTGCCCCTTCCATATAAAATATATTAATCCAACATTTGTTTCAATACATTACACCATGACAATTTTTTCCTTTTTTTCTGTCAATGCATGTCCATGTCTCATACAGCTATTAAAAATTACTTCGTAGCAAAGAAGCTAAGTGATCCTCAATTCCCATGACCTTTCTTCCAAAGCTACCGGAGTTGCCACCTACAACCCACTTCATTTCCAATCACCCCTTGAGATTAGCTCTAGCCCTGGGGTTAGATTTTGGTAACATATGATTCTTATATCTTGGTAACATAGCAGTGACTTGTATATCCACCACCTCCATTTCACCATTCTCTCTATCCCTGCTCCTGGGATGGAAAGATTAAGGGTAAAATCAGAATCAGACCTCAGACTGTGGGTATGGGAGGGACCAAGATCTTCAGGAATTCACGATACCAAGCCACATACCAGCTCTGCATCATTTCTTCCAAAACCAACTAAATCAAAAAAAGAAATGTCCTCCTCTATTGTTGAAATAATTGAAATATTCAGGTTATTGGCTGTAGAACCTCATTGTAATCATTTATCACTTCAAGTTCAAGTTCAATTTCAACACCATGAGAAATAATAATGTTAGATTAAGTTACATATAATTACATAATCTACGTGTCAAAAACCATTAAGTATCTGCAATTTCATGCCAGCTAATTGAATACTACTACTGGCAATATTGTTTACTGCATCTCATAAAATCTTTCAATACTTAATAGTTCCTTCCATTATATCTCACATGATACAATAATTATTAATTTTCATGGCTAAGTATGAAATAATATGAATATTTAAGAGAAAATAACACTTCTCAATTCTCCAGTTCTTAGACTATAATATTATTCCTGGTCCTTAGTAGGCATCTTTACTTTGTCATAAAAAGAATGAATCAATTAAATATGGTATTTCTATTCTAAAAAAATATTTAATTATTTGAATGGCAGAACGACAGAACTTCCATCCTTTCATTCACTCCTCAAGTGGCCACAAGAGCTGGATCTGGGCTAGGATGAAGCCAGGAACTCCATCTTTATTTCCCATGTGGGCGGCAGAAACTCAAGTATTGAAGCCATCGTCTTCTATTTCCCCGGTACATTATCAGAGAGCTGGATTGGACCCATAGTAGCTGGGACTTGAACCGGCACTCCAGTATGGAATGTGGGTGTCCCAAAAAGTTCATTAACCCATGGCACCACAATGCCAGTCCAAAAATATAATGTTCCTATATTGTACTTACATGCTTTTCAAATTTTAGATTTTTGAGATCAATTTGTACATATTTATGTTATGATTTGGGAATGATGAGTGGTTGCCTCCTCACAGTTCATTTTATTAAAAGGTACTTAAATACCTACAAGCCAATATCTACATATGTCTACTTCTTTTCTTAGATGAGGTTGATAAATATACTTTATAAACTCCAAATTTTTGGAAAATGGGTTTACTTGTCATTGAAACCTGCAGTAAAGCAGATCTCAGGGTCTCCACAGGAAAAGAAACCAGCTCATCTACTCCAGACAGTGAATTCCATCTAGGGCACTAGAAATTAATTCTTTTCCCAAACTACTGTTGGTGGAGGCTATCTTCAACTAGAATTTACCTAAATATGGCATTTCCGTATCTATCGGTGAGACTAACTTTTTTAAAAAATTATTTATTTATTTAAAAGTCAGTTATATATAGAGTAGAGAAGGCAGAGAGAGAGGCAGAGAGAGAGAGAAAGATGTTTTCCATTCACTGGTTCACTCTCCAATTGGTCTCACATGGCAAAGGCTGGGCCATCCAAAGCCGGTAGCCAGAAGCTTCATCCAGGTCTCCCATGTGGGTGAAGAGGCCTGGCAAAAAGATCTCTGTGAGTGAGATCCCAGTGGAAAGAACAGGTCTTCAAAGAGGGAGGTGCCTTTCTCTGAAGGGAGGAGAGAACCTCCACTTTGACTATGACCGTGTCTAAACAAGATAAGAGTCGGAGAACTCAAGGGGCTTCCATAGCCTTGGAAACTCATAACGGGTGCATAGGGAGATTACTGATGCCATAAACAGGAGTGTCAATTGGTAAAGTCAACAACAGGAGTCACTGTGCACTTACTCCTCATGTAGGATCTCTGTCCTTAACGTGCTGTACACTGAGGCTTAATGCTATAACGAGTACTCAAACAGTATATTTCACTTTGTGTTTCTATGGGGGTGCAAACGACTGAAATCTTTACTTAATGTACACTAAACTGATCTTCTGTAAAAAAAAAAAAAAAAAAAAAAAAAAAGAAAGAAATTATCAATTCCCAACTTGACTCTCACTGGGATTAAACATGACAATAGGTCTGATCTGATTTCATCATCATTTAAAAAAAATCATCTATTATTTTTCACTTTATGTTTCTGTGTGGGAGCAAACTGTTGAAATACTTACTTAAGGTATACTAAGCTGATCTTCTGTATATTAAGATAATCGAAAATGAATCTTGATGTGAATGGAAGGGGAGAGGGAGTGGGAAAGGGGAGGGTTGTGGGTGGGAGGGACGGTATGGGGGGGAAGCCATTGTAACACATGAGTCGTACTTTGGAAATTTATATTCATTAAATAAAAGATAAAAAAAAAAAAAAAAAAAAAAGAGGCCGAAGAACTTGGGCCACCCTCTGCTACCTTTCCAGGTGAATTAGAGAACTGGATCGTAAGTGGAGCAGCTGGGACTCAGCATTTATATGGAATACCAGCACTGCAGGCGGTTGCTTTACCCACTAAGACACAACTTCAGCCCTTCTAATTTTCTATAATTATTTTTTATTCTTCTGTGAACAACAATAATTCATACTCCACCCTCTGTCTAAGCCAGCCAGAATTAGTGAGTTCTGGAAAATCAGACCCACAGCACTACAAATAGTGAAATCATACACAATGCCATTTTATGATGCCCGTTGACTAATTTTAAATTAAGCTGCAACTGACATTCTGTGTTTACACGTTCTTCACAAGAGTGTATTATATTTTCAAGAAGATAGATGAGAAATTTTTCTGCTGATGCTTTTAATTATACATCACATAACTGCTTTAATTTATATAAAAATAGATATATTGATTTGTACATAGTACAGAAAGATCTTCTGAGGTGGTGTTGATCACCGTTTTATCAATCTATCTTTTCTTTTTCTGCTGGTTTGCAGCGTGTGGGAAAAGTTCAGTGATTAATGCAGTTGAAGCTGGTAAGTGGTCTATTGGTTCATTCCATTGAATCAGGAATAATCCATACAACTGGACATGTAAGAGAAAAGAGAGAGAGAGAGATGAGAGAGAGAGAGAGAGAGAGAGAGATGAGAGATAGAGAGAGAGAGAGAGAATCTTTTCATCTGCTGATTCACTCCCCAAATGCCCACAACAGTTGGGACTGGGCCAGGTCAAAGTCTGTCTCTCATGTTGGTGGCACTATTGCTAGCTGCAGGAAGCAGGATGCTGAATTCAAGCCAGGCACTCTGATGTGTGATGTGGGCATCCCAAGCACATCTTACTGCTGCACCAGTGCTGACACCTGAATGTTTCTGAAATACTCAGAATTTGACATATAATTATAAATTCTGTACCGATGTAACTATGTAGATCCGCTTTTTTTTTATTTTGAATGGAAAATTGAGAATTCAAATATTTCATTTTTAGTGTTTTAGTTATGTTTCCTGTCATAAATGTCTGTCCTGTGAGGGTTGTTTGCGCTATTGTGTGCATAAATGTTTAGAACTCATATTGTACTCATTAGCACTGTTTTGTGCTCGTTCTTCTGTGTCCTTTTTCACTGGTTGGACTGACTTCTGGCCTGTTCAGTTATTTGTTTTTATTTAGTTTATCTCTAATATTTTTAAATGTGTTATTTATTTATTTTGAAAGAGAGAGAGAGAGAGAGAAATAAATCCCCTTCTGCTGGTGCACTCTCCAACTACCCACAATGGCCAAAGCTGGGCCAGGAATAAGCCAGGAGCTAGGAACCCAATCTAGTATTTCTAAAGGGGAGGGGGTACAACTACTTGTGTGATTACCTACTGCCTCCTAAAATGCGCCTCAGCCAGAAGCTGCTTCAGTGGTGGAGGACCCAGAACTCAGCCCTGTTAATCTGATATGATCTGTGGATGTTCCCAGTAGCATCTCAACCACTGCGCCCAATGCTCTGAGCATTAGTTTAATAAGGAAACTTTCTGTTTGCTTCACTGGCTTGAAGCATAACTCTTGTGACCTTATACATTCCACTGGGCTATAGTTTGATTGGTAGCATCATTTGATCTCTTCTCAATATAACAGTTAATATTGGGAACTGAGCGTTGTGTCTTCAATATCTTACTATGTATTTGCATATATTATAGGAATGTGTACTTGTGTGCGTGTGTGCACAAGACTGACAACCACACTGGGTGGAGACAATGCAGATCAACTTCTGGACTAACGTGGGGTGAAGGACTTAGCCCCAGGGAAGGATCACTTCTAGGACTCTTAAAACTCAAAAGTATTTCAGAGTCTTTATAGTGTTGGAAGATAATCATCAGGATTTTTCCACATCTCATGGAAGAAATCATTCCACAGAAATAAAAATTGAGGGTTGTGTGAAGTGATGTATACAAAGAAAAGAAAACTTGAGTTCTTCCTTTCTTTTTCTTATTTATTTTCTTTTCTTTTCTCTATTTTTAACTTGCAGTATTATTTCTATCAACATGACAGGATACATTTGCCTTTCCTCTTACTATAGCCCATGTCTGGGCAGTCAGTGTGAGTACTATCGTCCTGTCTCTTGAAAGAATTTGTGGAAAACACAAACTGACTTCTCAACTTGATCTTCTTTTCTCTTAATACTCTCATCTCTTGTACCCTTCTCATCGAATATTGAATTTGGGTGTATTTTCTGTCAGTTTATGTGTTATTTTCATCTGTTATTAAAAATGTAGATGAAATGTTTAGTTTTTGGTTCCATAGTTTTGATTTCTAGAAATCATATTCAGCTTATATGTAGAGCAATTGATCCATTTCATCAAGTTTTTTAATAATTTCAATGCTTTCTCTGATTACTTCTGTTGTAGAGTGCAGGTTCCCAACTGGGCTTATTGTAGATTCTCCTCTCCACACATGAAAGAATTCGAAGGTACAGGCTTCAGGGTGTACAGAATAGCAGGATTTATTTGGAGAAAAGCAGAAGTGATAACTTGAGAACTCATGGCAGCTAGACAGAGAGAAAGAGTGTGTCTGAACAAACAGCCAAAACGCAAATAGGACTCGCGCAAAGAAAAATCTCTCACCAAAGTAAAATTTCCAACACTGGGAGAGCCCTCAACAAAAGAAAGCCACCTCCCCACAATTAGGCCTTGCCTTTGTATCATCCAGAGACAAAGGGGTGATGTTAGGGCGGAGCCAGTAAATATTCAAAAAGAGGCAGAGTCTGAGACAGGACTCAAGCGCCACTTATTTCCATACCCCGTATGGAAATATCAGAAATGTCAGGTGCGTGATGAGAGTGGGAGTGCCCCCATGGTAATTTTGTTACAATGGAATTATACTTATCTAAAAGTCATCAGGAGACGCATCCTGCAGACCTAGCTGATATTTCTGGCTAGTTCTGCTTCTAAACTTGCAACATTGTGGAAATGAGTAGTTTCCACTACAGCTACGTGGAAAAGGCTTGGTGGTACATGGAAAGTGTGCCTGGATGGTGCGCCAGCAGGGAGGGTTGGAAGTGAGTTTGGACAGTGCACAGCATCGCATGGGAGGGAACTTGTCCTGTGAGCCAGGCCAGGCCAGGCCAGGCTGTCATGTGGACCTATTGATTTTCCAGAGCTGTGAATCACCAGCCTGCCTGGGTTGGCGTGGATCTGTTCAATGGCAGTTTCACTGGAACTGTCAGACCCGAATTCCTCTCTCAGCTATGCACATTATCCACAGCACTCTTCACTTATTAAATTCTCAATGATTGTATGGAATATGATACTGTATCTTGAGTCTTTTGTAGGTAAAACTACTCAGTTGATTATTTCCTTAGTGAGAGTTAATTCAGAAAAGCAGAATCACTACAAATTACCAAGAATGAGATTCATTAGGGTGACTTGACATTTTAATGTTGTGGAAACTGATAAAGCGCACTTTTTTTCTGCATATGGTATTGAGCCTGTTGTCACGGAACAGGTGGTCAAGGGAAAAGGATGAACATGAAGTGAGGGAAAAATGAAGGCCTCGTTGGCTTACTCCATCTCCCAGCTCCTAACCCTATGCCTTTGATGACCCAAACCAAGAGGAACTGGCCCTCTTCCATACAGCCACACTTTGATCTTACCAGCCTGTAGGGAAAACAACAACACCATGAAGGAAGGAGAGATTGTGATGGGAGCAGGAGCTATCAGATAGCTGATGCTCATGAATGCAAAGTGAGAGCGCAGATCCTCCAAACCATGAGTAAGTCTGACCTACACTGAGCATTGCAGACAACATATCTACTGCTCCACTTTCAAATCTCAAGAAAATTTCTTTTTACGTGACCAACACTGATGAAAACCATAGAGAATGAAATCATATGGCCCTGTTTTGACTTACTCAGGCTTCTATCTTAGAAGGATCAGAATAGCACGCACTCATCGTTGGAGGCGTAGGCTCCTGTGTTAGTGACTTTATTTATTATGAACCCATGATTCTTGGTGTGTTCTTTGAGGTTCCTCTGAGTCTTGAACTCTTTGCATCTTAGCATTTGCTTGGGCCATAAAAGTAGTGTGAATTCAGGAATTGAATATTTGGGATAAGAGGAGTAGATTCCTCCCTTTTAACTTAGCAATTAACAAAATTTTAGGATAAGACACACAATAGGTGCTCACACTGTCTTCCTTCTTATTGCAAGTTTACTCTCTGAGGGTGCTCTTCTTTGGTTATCCTAGCATAATACTCAGCTCTCCATCTTTCTGGTCTGTCAACCTGCTCAGGCCACTTGCTGATTTTCCTTCTGAACCCAGTTGTGGAGTGCATTAGAATACATACTCTAATATAGTTAACAGATATCTTCATGCCAAAAAAGATAGTGTCATTACTTCTTTGGAAATAAATTGGATTTTTCTGACTCCTGCAAAATTCCTAACTATCCTTAGAGCTTGCACATATACATTTAATATTGGATGCAGTTGTTCATGGACCAATATTATCAATGTTAGAAAGCTGCTTCAACTTAGATGTTGGAGAAAAGAAGGGATGGAAGGTAATATTGGTGTTATGAGGAAAAAAATCAACTCATGGAAGCTGTAATAAGGGATCCTGTCAAACAAGAGTAGAAAAACTAAGGTACCAGCTGCTACCAGTCATGTTGCCCATAGAAGAAATGCATAAGACACTGTAGTTTGAATTCCTTCCTGCTGTAATCTTCCAACAGTCCCACCCATTGATCTAACTCAGCCAGAAGCTGGCAGATAGGGGAACTTGGGAATGATGCTTGCACTGTCTTAGAGATGAGAGCAGAGTTAGGTTAAGAAAGAAACTATAATTTGAATGTTCATTTAATCATTTCCATTCACATGCACACACACACACACACACAGAGATCTGAGGTTCATTAGAAGAGATTAAACTTTTTGTCTAATTTTCCAGAGCTAGTGAATAATAATATGCGGAATAAAGTGTTCTCTTTTCACATACTTTTCTTTGCTTCTTCCCTTTTCCTCTGGTTAACATCATCAAGCAATCTAATGTTCCAGAGGAAGATATTTAGCTCCATTGCTACAGAACCACATCCAATAGACAGAAAACAGGGCTACACTTGAAACTCCAGTAATAAATACTCATATTCAAAGAATTCCATGTACTTTTCACAGCTCCACCCTAGGGATAATCTCTGGGGAGATTATGAGACCACCAAAGCAGGAAATGTTTGCTGTACAGGTATTTGCATCTACAGGCATCTTTGAACTTGACTACTATGCAAATATCCAGAAGAAGTGAGCAATGTTCCTCATAGTAATTGCGATCCCTAGGGATTTAATTAGAGCAGCATCCAAGTTCATCTGTGTGCCATATTCCCCAGAGATGGCATTTACTTTGAATTGAATAGCAAATCTGCTTGCTATTCCCAGGAAACCATTAGCTTTGGAGAGTCAGATTGTATTCCCCTGTGATATATATAGACGATGGGAAGAATAAGAGACTGCAGTTCAGTTTTTCTCATGTTTCTCCTGCCTAGCTAACACATCCAGATAGGGAAATATTCCCTCATTCACAGACATTGTATAACCTGGACATGCTGCCTGATACTTAAAACAGTATCACCCCTACAATGTGTTCTGTATTAATTTATCAGTGTTTTATCTTCCTGAATTACTATTATTTGTGTGATTAGATAATCCCAAATGTCCCTTTCAGTTCTAAAAATCTTTAATGCTAGACTGAAATGTGCTTTTAACTGAATAATTATGTACAAATACTAGTATTGCCATTAGCATCCCACTAATACTCTATGAATAACTGTTTTCAGTGTGCATATCATTTTTGTCAGCATCATCCGATTTTATTCTTCCAAAAATGCTTGCAATTCAGTAAACCTAAGAGAGTGGTAAGATTAAGGCCAAACCAGCCACACTGATAAAATGCTCTTAAATCTTGCATAAAACAAACACAAAACAAATGAAAATTATGAACTTCTAAAATTAAGAGCCCTAAGTCTAATACAGAAAGGTTTTTTTTTTGAAACATGAATACATTATTATTGGTTTTTCAAAATAAATGTCAAGGCCTCAGGGCCTACATATGAGCTTTTCATACTCCCTTGAAGTCTTCTTTTATCATCTACTTTTTTGTGGCTAGCTCTTTATTTTAGTTCATATTTCTGATTTACCACCCTCTTTTTATACTACTTCATATCAATTATTATTATGTGTCAACTCAAACTTTTTAATTATTGCCTTACTCCTATGTAATATAAACTCAGGGAAAGCAAAAAATTATTTCCATAATTCAGTACTGTATCCCAAGAGCTTTAAACAGAGCTGAACACAATAGATATTTGCTGATTTAATTATTTTTAAAGATTTATTTATCTGAAAGCCAGAGTTACAGAGATGGAGAGGAAGAGACAGAGAGAAAAAGAGAGGTCTTCCATTTGTTGCTTCACTCCCCTGATGAATTCAATGATCAGGGCTGGGCCAGGCTGGAGCCAGGAGCTTCATCTGGGTCTTCCTCATGGGTGGCAGGGGCTCAAACACTTGGGCCATCTTCTAGTTCTTTTCCTAAGCCATTACAAGGGAGCTGGATCAGAAGTGGAACAGTCTGAACATGAATGAGTGTCCATAAGGGATGCCAGCATTGCATCGATGGCTTTACCCACTATGCCACAACGCCAGCCTTTGTTGACTTAATTATCAAGCTATTTAATCTAAGAAATACCATTGAATTATTTTATAGTATATGTTTTTTAAAGCATGGTGCTGAAAAGCTATAACTAATCTAAATTTTAATTTTTTAAAGATTTATTTATTTATTTATTTGAAAGTCAGAGTTACACAGAGAAAGGAGAGGCAGAGAGAGAAAGAGAGAGAGAGAGAGAGAGAGGTCCTCCATCTGCTCGTTCCCTCCCCAATTGGCCACAATGGCCAGAGCTGCGCCGATTCTGAAGCCAGGAGCCAGGAGCTTCTCCTGGGTCTCTCATGCGGGTGCAGGGGCCCTTGGACTTGGGCCATCTTCTACTGCTTTCCCAGGCCATAGCAGAGAGCCGAATCAGAAGTGGAGCAGCCAGGTCTGGAACCGGCGCCCATATGGGATGCCAGCACTGCGAGGAGAAAGCTTTACCTGCTATGCCACAGAGCCGGCCCCAACTGATCTAAGTTTTCTTAAAATGTTGTATCATTACCAAATATTGAAGTTAAATCAATCTTTCTACTCTTTGGCTAGAAAGCCTAAAACAAATCAAATAAACTTAACTATATTAGTAACGATAACTATACATCAAAAATACTCAAAGAAGGGTCTGGCACAGTGATGTAGTAGGTAAAGCCTCCCCTGGCAGTGCTGGCATTCCAAAGAGGCTCTGGTTCGAGACCCAGCTGCTCCACTTTTGATCCATTTCTCTGCTATGGCCTGGGAAAGCAGTGAATGATGGCCTAAGTCCTTGGGCCCCTCCACCCACATGGGAGACCTGGATAAAGCTCCTGGCTCCTGACCAGATCGGCTCAGCTCTGGCCATTGCGGTCATTTGGAAAGTGAACCAATGAATGGAAAACTGTCTCTCTTCCTCTCTCTCTCATCCTCTCTCTCTCTTTCTCTCAGCCTCTGCTTCTCTTTAACTCTGCCCTTCAAATAAATAATCTTTTTTTAAAAAGTACTCAAAGAGAGAGCCTATTGATAAAAAACCAGTATTATAAAAATCTATTTGGATGCAGAATCTAAATTACTCAAATTTATGGAATCAGAAGTAGAATGGTTGAATCCCAGAGGATTCATTGTGGAGGAAAAGGCAAATTGTTGTTTGGTGGATATAGGGGTTTTTATTGCAAGCTGAAAAAGTTCTGTAAAGCTGTTTCATAAATACGTGAGTCTCCCTAACACTACAGAACCATACTCTTCCCTGCAGGTTAACATAATATTTTTATTTGCCTTATTTGGAATCATTTCATTATTCAAATGGTCTATATCTTTTCAGCACATATTAAAATGCAAATGCACTTATACTATTAGCACGGATGGCGATGAACACAAATCCTTAAATTACAAATTTATTCCATGGCCCAAGAGAATAGCAGTTACAAATGGGTTTGAACATCGCTATGACTGTTTCATTTCTAACACTACAATTCAGTACTAGTATTATGAGATGATGCTACTTTGCAAAACTGAAGTGGTAGAATCTTCAATGAACTGGAATTATCTTAAATAATCCTCCATGATCTTCAGGATAAGGTTTACTATTCTTGGTTTGTCCATAAAGCTCGACCCACTCCAGTCTGCTTTATAATTTCCACCCTCCTCTTCTGCCACAACCACACAGATTCCCTTCAGACACATTCAGTGTTGCACCAGCATCCACATTTCCAAATCTTTGCAGTACACTCTGTTCTCTCTACTGCAGGAATACCTTTCAGTCCATTCACTCACACTTTTAGATGATCCTAAAATAGATGTATTCAATGGCTTTGATGTGAAGTCCTCCCTCCCTCATACTCCTCCCCACTCACACATTCCCTAAAGCAAAGTGAGTTAGTTTCTCTTCCAGGTCACCAAAGATACAGCAGGTTACTTCAAGATGAGCAGGAGAAAGAGGATCTAGACCCTATACCTGCTTTTCAAAGGTTCTCCTGATTCATTGAAGCCCATCGGGATAAGCTTCCTTTCATTAAACTAAACAAAGCTGACTGAGGGGTCTTGATCATATCAGCAAAATCTGCCTTTTACCATATATGGCAATATAATCACAGGAATTATAGCTTATTACTTTTGCTATGCTCTAGGAGTTAGAAGCAAGTTATGGCCGGTGCCGCGGCTCACTAGGCTAATCCTCCGCCTTGTGGCGCTGGCACACCAGGTTCTAGTCCTGGTCCGGGTGCCGGATTCTGTCCCGGTTGCCCCTCTTCCAGGCCAGCTCTCTGCTGTGGCCCGGGAGTGCAGTGGAGGATGGCCCAAGTCCTTGGGCCCTGCACCCCATGGGAGACCAGGAAAAGCACCTGGCTTCTGGCTTTGGATCAGCAAGGTGTGCTGGCCACAGCGCGCTGGCTGCGGCGGCCATTGGAGGGTGAACCAATGGCAAAGGAAGACCTTTCTCTCTCTCTCTCTCTCTCTCTCTCTCTCACTGTCCACTCTGCCACACCTCTTGGTTCACTTCAAATGTAAATTGCTTTGTGTTATTAACCTCTTGATGCCTAAGCTCACATCACTGAGAATTTCTCTTCTCATAGTGGCATTTAAAACTACAGATACCTAAGCATTAGTTAACATTTGACATTTTGACACAGTATAATCTCATTTTAATTTAAAACAAACTATATTCTAATTTTTGTCATGATTTTTTTCTTGAATCATGAATTCAGAAATGCATGTCTATTTTTCTGATGCTTGATGAGCTTCAGAATATTTTGTTATTAGTTTGTTTTTTATACTGTTGAAGTCAGATAGCACAATGGGACAATTTAAATGTATTGAGACTTGCTTTCTGATCCCAAAGTGCCATGAATCATGTTAAATGCTCCAAATGCGCTTGAAGATAACATGAATTCTGTTCTGATTGTGTGGAGTGCTGAAATTACAGTCATGTCCAGTCACTCAAGAATATCCAAAGCTGCTATATTAGGACTCAATTTTGCTGCCTCAATGTCCTTCCTTTTCTTCACTGTTAGATGATGACCTGGGAGAAGGCCAAGAGGAAGAGTGCTGAGAGCTCATCAAATGTCCTCCAGGTTAAGGTGCCAAGGAATCGTAAGCTTTCATGCTCAGCTGTACTTGGTCTTTACACATTCATTGAAATTTTCCTGATTTTTTTCTTACCTTATTTTTAAGGTTGCCAACTCTCTTACCAATGCTTTGCCAAAGGTAACAATTTTATATGATTTGTCTCTCTTTGGAAAGGCGTATGACTTAGAATTCAGTTCACCTGTGAACTTAGCTCTGTGATGGATCTGAAAAATAGATTTTCCTAGTTTGGGAGTAGCAATGACCCTCTGCTGTAGTTTTCTACATCCCATGTACAAGCATAACTAACAAGTCTCGGGCCTTTGAAACTGCTAGGAATGTTTATGGTACTGCATTCCCAAGTCAGAACCTGGCTGGAGAGAATGGGCAAGGCTCCCGAACTGATGGTAAATATACATTTTTGTGGATTTAAAATTCTCAGAACGTGGGGGTGGGAGGGAAGATGAATCCTTACTGATAATAGCTGGGGATGATTAATTAAAAAATGTTAGAATTCAATACTATTAAGAGAAAACTGAACAGTTATCCTAAAAACAATTTATTTCCTTCTTTCTGTTAAAGGTGATGTCAGAGCTTTGGAAGCAAAAGGCTATGATGTATTCAGCAGTGCCATATCTGTATCTTTTACTCTGTTGTTGATGTCTGTGATTTTCATGAAGATGAGAGAAAGTAGTGTGTACAGATATTTCCAGAGAGGCATCTCCTTAGTGCTGTCTGTTGGGTAAGTTTATTAATTGCTGGTTACTTGTGTAGGTACGGTGCACATGAGTGAGCATGCTTCATGTAAGGGAAGAGGGTTTTCACTCAGTCCTATTTGCAAAACAAGCAAACACCAGCTAGTGTTTAAAATGAGATTCCTTCCAGATTATATATTCATTTAAAATCACTTATTTCCTCTATAGCTCTTCAGAGTGCAATGTGAATTACCATAGGTAATGTATTTTCTAAAATAGGCAGGCAACATAAATGAAAAGTAGTACTATATTATGTAATCTTACGAGTATATTAGGAAATTTAAAGAGTGCCCTGGCACAAAAGGACCGAAAGGACCACAGAGGGTAACCGCTCATTTCTTGAGGTCTCTATGCACAAAATACAGCAGGGAAGACTTTCTTGTTTGGTGAGCCAATCCAGTTCTGATTATACTTTCTATGTGCAATTTGTTTAAAAAATCTAATCATCTTCCCCTGCTCCAGATATAACCTCTCCACCCCATGTGGTTCATATTATGTAAATGGAGTCAGAAATGTAATAGCTCAAATTTGATTATAGCAGCTTGTTGCCTATGGTATCATTAAAAGTGCAAGTTGACACATGAGCTCCTAGTTTATGGTAGTGCATGTCATAAGCACGTTAGTTAAGGCATTAACAACCACTATTTGCTTTTACATTGCAACGGGTAAAAGAAATATCTGTAAAGAAGGCCAAGTGTTGTATCAAATAACTTTTAAATCTCAGTGGTTTACGCATCGTCGTTTGTCATGTGTGTCTTAGTGAAGTAGAGAAGGCAGAAGCAGGAATGGCCCTCCACCCCTTAGACTCTGCTTCTTCCAGAAGCTTCCCAGTCCTTCTCCAGAACCATTTGCCATTTGTGAGAAATAAACTAGGGAATGCTGAACAAGAGTTAAATGCGAGGATAAGCCAGACTTGCAAGTGGCACTCATCTGTTTCTCTCTTTTCTTTGCAAGGATTTTAGTCATGTAGCCAGGCATAACAATGGGACCATGAAATGTAGACATTGGTGTACCCAAAACAAATATAGAAATCTTTGGACAACTACTTAGTCTATAACAGACAATACCTTGTAAAGAAGAGAATAGCTAACAAGTGGCATGATTTGTTCCTAAAGGTGCATGATTAATGAAGATAGAATTTATTTTTCTGTAGGCCAATAAAATACAGACTCCACTGAGGAATATTTATTAAAAATAAGGCTGTACATAACTAAGGTTTTAAGCTTTTACCAGCGCTGGTGTTGTGGTGTAGCTGGTAAAGTGACTGCCTGAGACACCAGCATCTCATATGGGTACTGGTTTAAGATCTGGCTGCTCCACTTCTGATCTAGCTCCCTGCTGATGTGCCTGGAGAAAGCAGCAGAGGATGGCCAAAGTGCTTGGGCCCCTACACCCATGTGGGAGAATTGATTGAAGTTCCTGGCTCCTGGCTTCAGCTGTTGTGGTCAGTTGGGAAGTGAGCCAGAGGATAGATCTCTCAGTCTCTCTGTCTCTCTTTCTCTCTCTCTCATCCTCTCCATATAACTGTTTCATATAAATAACCCTTTTATCAAAAATAAAAACCCTTTTATTAAAAATATTTCTAACTTCAATGAATCACTAAGAATACAGAAAGTTGACTTCAAAGGTGAAATAAGCTATAAATCTAGTTTTATGCAATAAATAATCTTTTTATAATCATAACTGTTACAACTGGCAAAGATGGGAAGGAATTATACATAACAAGAAAACACTTCTTATTTCTCCATCATCCTTTGTCCCAAGGGTAGACTGTCTAGTTATTCTAAAGAGATGTCTAATCAAAGAGTTTCGGAGGTATTTTGTTATTCCCACGTTACTCTAGTATGTTCCTATTATAGGAAGAAGATCAGTTCTTTAACTTTAGGTAAGCACATAATGATGAATAGTGTAGACTCCTTTTTTCCAGTTTTTTGCATGTGTGTTTAGTGTATTTCTGACATTAAGGTATTAGTTTAACTTCTGTCACCATATGAAACAATAAAAAAGGATTAGACAAATCATTTTCTTGTCATTCTGGTACTGCTTAAAAGTAGCAAAATGTATCAGAGCATATTTGGTTTCGTCAGGACAAAGTCCCCGATTCTAGTTTGTGAAGGCTATTGGACACAAGATTGGAGAATCCTAGAGATTACACAGTTGTTTAAAGGTTTATCTACTCATTTGAAAGACTTACAGAGAGAGGAAGGGAAAGGTGGGGCAGGGGGAATCCTCCATCAGTTGGCCCATGCCCCAAATGGCCACAATGGCCAGGGCTGGGCCAGTCCAAAGCCGGGAGCCAGGAACTTCTTCCTGATACCCCAACATGAATAAAGGGGCCAACGCCACTTGAGCCATCTTCCCCTGTTTTCCCAGGTGCATTAGCAAGGAGCTGGATAGGATGTGGGGGAGCTGGGGCTCAAATTAATGCCCAATTGGGAAGCCTGTGCCACAGCTTCACTGCTGCTGCGCCACAGGGCTGGCCCTGAGATTTCACATTGTGACTCGGGTGAACTATTTGTAAGGTTAAATTACAGAAATTGATGGTGTTTTAAACTGAATTGTAAGTCGTCAGGGACTGATAATGACACAAAGGGGAGGAGAATTAGCTTCATCCAAGAGAAAGGAAACCATATGTATTATGTATCTTCACTTAATATGGAACTTTACTGTTTCCCCTATACGTTGTTATATGATTGTTGGACTATCTTAAAATACGATTGTCACTGACAATGATACTAAAAAGATACATCTACATATTTCATTGTGAAATAAAAGAAAGTACAGAAAGTCAAAAAGGAATAAAATATCACTAACAATCCTACGTCATGTAGACAACTATCCCCCTACAGGAATACAGCTTTCCAGAATTCTTTCTAGATTTCACTATGATCACACTAACTGTTGTAGAAGGATGACTTGTTGAGCTGTGTGTTCATTCTTATTTACCTGCTTCTAAGTCAATTTATTTTAAGCATCTTTTTTTCTAAATTAATTATCATTTATTTGAATGGTAGAGTCAGAGAGAGAGAGAGAGAGAGATCTTTGATCCACAGCTTCACTCCCCAAATTCCCACATCAGCCAGAGTTGGGCCAGGACTAAACCAGGAGTCAGAAATTCAATTCAGGACTCCCACATGGGTGGCAAGGATTCAACTATTTCAGCCATAACCTGCTTCCTCCCAGGTTGGATTAACAGGAAACTGGAATTAGGAACAGAACTTGGATTTGTATCCAAGCACTCTGATTTGCGATGTTAACATCCCAAGCATGAGTGACAGTATGAAATTCTAAGTGTCACTTAGTTACATTTATTTGAAATAGACATTTAGAAAGATAACAACAGAAAGCTCTATCCCAAACACATAACTTTACAAACAAACAAACAAAAAAAATGGATTGGATAGATCCTGGACTGTTTTATCCCTTTCATTCCAAAACAGCATTTCCCTCCCATTTCCCTAGGCTGTAAGGGGCAAATGGATTCATCAGAACCTTCAGAGTCCCTTCCAAGTGTAATAGCACTTAGTTTCTCTTTGGATTTCATATTTAGCATTTTGCCAAAAATCATATTGTGTCATTCCAAATGGAGTTTCACAAATAATCTAGTTTGCATGATTTTGTGTATGGAGCATTCATATTTGATGGTGTAATTTCATTTTAGTTAAGGAAAATTTTATGCGTTTATGATTCTTTTAGTTCCCAACATGATTAAACTTAATGTTGAAGCTAAAAAGCTTTTATGGCAATTTATCATTTGTTGACTTAAAGAAAAGTTCATTACTTTATTCTATGACACTGAGTTCTTTGCAGTTGCAGAATACTTTCTCTTTTCACATGCTGCTATCTCTCACTGCCCATAACCTTTTTCATTTTGGATTTTATCTTCTTGAGGCATATACAGGAAAGTTCTTACATGAAGAAAAACAGGTATTTTCTTAATTTTTCTTTTGAACCTTGGAACCAATTCCATATAAAATTTATGTCTTTCTACTTTGTCTATGTATTTTTTTCTAAAATATGAGCTACAAAATTAAATGAGACAATCTGCTCACCTGTTTACCAATACAAACAATGAAAATAAATTTCACTTCCCGAAGGTCTGCCATGTACTTTGATTTATTCTTGGTGCTTGAAATTAATTCTTTAACTTAATGTTTACAGCCTCTTAGAAGATTGTTTATATTAATTTAGAGAAGATAAATTGAGGAATTTAAATCTCATGTACACTATTTTGGGTTCAAATTCTCATAAGCAGAACAGTAAGTGAATCTCCCAGGTTTGACTTACTAAAACCCTACAAAGGATAAGCACAATGTAATTTTGCTGGCTTTTAAAATACCACACAGACAATTTACTAGAAAGAGAAGGCATGGTAAAGGAGAACTTTGAGCTATTTAAGATAAAAATTTCTTTAAAAAAAATGATTTATTTATTTGAGAGGCAGAGTTACAGACACAGAGAGGGAAAGGGGGAATGGCTCTTTTATCCACTGGTCCACTCCCCGAATGGCCACAACTGGGTAGATCCAAAGCCAGGAGCCGGAAGCTTCTTCCAGGTCTCTCACATGGGTGCAGGGGCTGAATCACTTGGGCCATCTTCCACTGTTTCCCAGGTCATAGCAGATGTGGAGCAGCGGGACTCAAACTGGCACACACGTGGGATGCTGGCATTGTAGGCAGAGGCTTAACCTACTATGCCACAGTGTGGGCCCCAAATTTAAGACATAAATTTCTATACCTTTCTCAAGCTCTCCCAGAAAATTAAGAGCTGCCTATGACATAAACTAAAAAAAAAAAAAAAGTTGTTGGAATCCAGACATGTAATCTACTGACTTATCTCATGATGATGTGGATCTCTGTTTCTTTTTTCATTATTTTCAAGATTAAAAAATGATTGACATTTTTCTTTCAAGATAATCTTAAAAAGATTTATAAATGTGTTATTTAAAAAATTTCTTGTGGAAATCATTTCTGATTCATGGAAATTGTGCATTTGTTAGTAATTCGGTCTATCAGTTGCCTGAGGATCAGCATGCTGCTTTCAGAAGGCACCTGGCTTAGTTCTTCCTCCTGCTTTGTGGAGTTACAGCATGCATTTTGAATAGAGTGTATTCCATGTTTTCCCCCACCTTCACTGTTCATTTTGTTTCTAGTTGGGGGTATTGGCATCTTATAAGGTTGGAAGTGGATAAAAAGTTATCCTCCAGTTAGTCTCCTTCCCTCTCCCCATTCCCCTTCTTACAAACTCTGTATACAGCAATAACCACATTGGATTCTAACCTGCATTTCCTTTAGCACAAATGAGCATATGCATGAACTTTTAGAATATTTATTAATTTCTTTATTTGTTTTTTTTTCATTTTTTTCTTTTATTTAATGAATATAAATTTCCAAAGTACAGAATATTGATTACAATGGCTTCCCCCCCATAACGTCCCTCCCACCTGCAACCCTCCCCTTTCCCATTCCCTCTCCCCTTCCATTCATGTCAAGATTCATTTTCGATTCTCTTTATATACAGAAGATCAGTTTAGCATACATTAAGTAAAGATTTCAACAGTTTGCTCCCACACAGAAACATAAAGTGAAAAATACTGTTTGAGTACTAGTTATAGCATTAAATCTCAATGTACAGCACACTAAGGCCAAAGATCCTACATGAGGAGTAAGTGCACAGTGACTCCTGTTGTTGACTTAACAAATTGACACTCTTGTTTATGGCCTCAATAATCACCCTAGGCTCTTGTCATGAGCTGCCAAGGCTATGGAAGCCCCCTGAGTTCACTGACTCTGATCATATTTAGACAAGGCCATGGTCAAAGTGGAAGTTCTCTCCTCCCTTCAGAGAAAGGTACCTCCTTCTTTGATGACCCATTCTTTCCACTGGGATCTCACTCGTGGAGATCTTTCATTTAGGTTTTTTTTTTTTTTTTTTCCCCAGAGTGTCTTGGCTTTCCATGCCTGGAATACTCTCATGGGCATTTCAGCTGGATCCGCATGCCTTAAGGGCTGATTATGAGGCCAGAGTGCTGTTAGGACATTTGCCATTCTATGGGTCTGCTGTGTATCTCACTTCCCATGTTGGATCGTTCTCTCCCTTTTTGATTCTATCAGCTAGTATTTGCAGACACTAGTCTTGTTTCTGTGATCCCTTTGGTTCTTAGTCCTATCATTATGATCAATGTGAACAGAAATTGATCACTGGGACTAGTGAGATGGCATTGGTACATGCCACCTTGATGGGATTGAATTCGAATCCCCTGGTATGTTTCTAACTCTACTGTTTGAGGTAAGTCAGCTTGAG
Source organism: Oryctolagus cuniculus (assembly GCF_051225735.1). Classification (NCBI taxonomy): domain Eukaryota; kingdom Metazoa; phylum Chordata; class Mammalia; order Lagomorpha; family Leporidae; genus Oryctolagus; species Oryctolagus cuniculus. The sequence goes on along the minus strand of NC_142876.1, from coordinate 13,846,842 downwards.
CATGTCCCGAATTGCACATCTCTTCCCTCTCTTATTCCCATTCTTATATTCAACAGCAATCACTTTTCAGTTAAGTTTCAGCACTTAAGAATAATTGTGTATTGATTACAGTATTCAACCAAAAGTATTAAGTAGAACAAACAAAAAAAATACTAAGAGGGATAACATATTAAGCTGTTCATCAACAGTCAGGGTGAGGGCTGATCAAGTCACCATTTCTCATAGTGTTCATCAGTGTTTCTTTATTTGAAAGGCAGAGCAACAGATGGAGGAAGAGGGGAGGAGTAGGTAGGAGGTGGGGAGAGGGAGGGAGGAAGGGGAAGACAAAGAGAAAGGTGGGGGGAGAGGGAAATGGATCTTCCATCTGTTGGTTCACTCTCCAGATGGCTACAACAACCAGGATTGGGCCATTATAAGCCCAGGACCCAGAAGTTCGTCCCAGTCTTCCACATGGGTGGCAAGAGCCTGGGCACTTTGGTCATCTTCTCTATTTTCCCAGGTGTATTAGCAAGGAGCTGGATCCAAAGTGGAGCAGCCAGGACTTGATGCCAGGGTTACACCCTATACCCACATGAATATTTCTTATCTCAACTTTCTCTCATTCAAATCCACAAGCTCTCTAAGTCCCTTTGTATTGCTGTAACAATAGCAAACTGAATTGCTCAAATACAATAGATATGTATTTCTTATACGTTCCTCACATTTTGAAGGGTTTCTTTTATAAGGGTGCTAATTCCATTCCATGACAGCATCACACTCATGACCTAACAATCACTTGCCAAGATATGCTAAGCAATTTTCCAGGTCAAAGAGAGGACAGAGCACAATGAATAAAGACAATGACAAGAGATTATGGAAAAGTTGAGGGAGAGGGGTGACTACAAGGTACACAGGAGATTTTACTGTCGAGAGTATAAGTCCAGAAAGGTGGAATGCAGATAGGTTCTTCCCTGTGTCCAGCAAGTAGATTCCAGTGGTACTGAGACATTTAGAGTAAATTATTATAGTCCTGGTGTTGCAAGGCATAGTGGGGTCATTACCCAGACCTCTCAGGATGGGAGTGGAATTTTTTATGGGATGCTTAAACTTTATTTATTTATTTGGATGATGATGAGAGAGAGAGGGGAAAAGACAGAGAGAAATGGATTTAAATCCACTCATTCACTCCTCAAATTGTCACAACAGGCAAGGTTAGGGTAGACTGAACTCCATCCAGGTGTTCTGTTCTATATTGGATGGTAGAGGCCCAAGTAACTGGGACTCTCCAAGCTCAATAGCAGGAAACTGGATAGGGAGTAGAACTGTTGGGACTTGAACTGACACTCTAACATGAGATGCTCCCATCTCAAGTGACAGTATAATTCACTGTGACATAATGTTGGCTCCAGTTCTGTGGATTTATTTTCTTGTAACATGTTTGGTTTTGGTAATGTTGTCTTATAGAATGAGTTTAAAAATACCTCTCCATTTTTCTAAAAGTGACTGTGGGTGATTGGTATCATTAGCTTGTAATAAATTTGGTAGATTCCATCAATTAAATCATAGGGTTGAAGGATGGCTTCTTATGCATATTTACTTTCATTAACATGCATGACTATTCACATGATCAATTCATTATTCATCAAAATTAAGGGGAGGAAGGGAAGACAGAGAGATCTAATATGTTCCCATTGTACAAATCTTAATGCATGTCAAGGTACCTCTCAAGTTATGTCTACTATGCATTTTCTCCACTTGTAGATTTGATGCTACAAGAATAAATGTGAATATTTGGAATCAAAAAGTCATAGCATCTCAAATGTTAAATTCATATTAAGTTACGGCTTAGAAAAACTCTATATTGCAACACATAATAAAAAGAATAAAAAGTAAAATCGTGTTGATTTTCTTTTCAGTGTTATTCCTAGTTTGTTGAGTAAATTAAGTTCATATCTTCTGGTAGTAATTTGTCAGCTTTAATCAGTTTTCATAAGATTGGTTTTATGTGAACACCAAGCTCTTTATAACTACCATGTTTGCACTTCATACATCCAATTACCTCAATATTAGGTAGTGTTTACTTAATTAGAATTATAATGAAATAATTTTTTAAAACAACATTTATGTGTTAAGAAGTAATATGCTTTTCTAAATGGAATTTTAGACTATTTTATTATAGCACAAAATGTCTTAACATCATTGTAAATAATAATGACTTAGCAATTAACTGCTCTATGTGGTCCCCAGAGAAAAAAAGAAAAGGAAATGAGATGAGCAATTTCTATAGTGATTTGTAAGCCAATAATTTATTAGAGTTTGGTAGATTACAAATTACAAATTCAGTTACATGCAGACAATCTCACAAAACCAAGTAAACTGGAGGGAATTTCAGTATCATGTCTGCGGCTGATGATCTAGGCCAGTTTGATAATGACCTGAAACAGACAGGCACTTAGAGCACTGATCTGATGAAGTCAGCCCCCTTGACAATGTAGCTCTGTGGTTAGCAATGATCCCTTCCATCCATGAGGCCTATTTGGTGACTTACTCCTGCTGTGCATTTTCTGTTTATGTGATTGATTAGCATTAGAATTTCAAACATAGTCTTTACCTGTTTGCTTTGGAAAACAGGGCAATTGTATGACTCAGCATCTTTGGTCTAAATAATGGATTGATTTCCATTTCTCAGATGTAACTGACTTTTCAAATATTTAAAAGATTACACCATGTTGAGTATTTGCTGTCAATATATTCAAATAAATATTGTTTGAATTTATTTTTTATTTCAAATAGAATTTTAGTGTATGTGTGGTGAATTTAATTTTTTAATTCATTTTTGTAAAGGCGGGGTGACACAAAGAGAGAGAGAGAGAGAGAGAGAGAGTTTTCATTTGCTTGTTCATTCCCCAAATGGATTGGGCCAGGAACCTGGAACTCTATCTGGGTCTTTCATGGATGGCAGGGGTCTAAGAACTTGGCACAGCTGCTGCTGCCTTCCCACACGTGTTAGCAGGCAGCTGCATTGGAAGCAAACCAGCTGGGATTCAAACTGATAGACTGATACGGGATGCTAAGTCCTTACAGCTTAACCCACTGTGCCACACTTCCCCATGTTGGGTTTTTATTTAACTTTGCTTGGTTGTTTTTAAATATTTGTATGTGCCATGCTTTATTTGCTTAAAGTTTTATTTATTTCTTTGAAAGGCAGAGATGCAGCAAGAGAGAAGGAGAGCAAAGAGAGATTTTCCATCCTCGGTTCACTCCTCAATGGCCACAACAACTGGGGCTGGGCCAGGCAGAATCCAGGAACAAGGAGCCAGGAGCCAGGAGCCTCCTCTGGTTGTCCCACAGGGGGCACAGAGGCCCATGCATTTGGGTCTTCCTCACTGTCCTCCCAGGCACATCAGCAGGGAGCAGGATTGGAAGCGGAAAAGCCAGGACTTGAACCAGAACCCATATGTGATACAGGCACTGCAGGTGGTGGCTTAACCTTCTACGCCACTGCGCCAGCCCCGCAATGTTTCTTTATGTTTATCATTTTTTGATATATGTGTAAACACACACACATAATTAAATTTTTGCTGTGTTAATTATTAAAATCAATTAATTTTGAAAACTAAGTATCAGTCATCATGAAACATAATTATTAATGTTATATTAAAAAGCTATTTCAATGAAATTAAATATGAACATACACAGACATAAAAGGCTCATTCGACTTCAAGTCATAATCATTTAATTGCAAGGGTTTTCTTCCACTCCTCTAAGATTGAATTTTCCTCACTATAACTACTTTAGTTTTTGCATCTGCATTTTTCCAAATTTCTAGCAATTTAAGTAACTTTATGAGTGACTAGGAGGGGAAAACTTTAACTATTTTCTGATAATTTCTATCAGTCCTGTTTTCACAATCTTATTTAATAAAAATAATGGAAAGTATTTTACATCAGGTACAGATTTTAACTAATTTGGTCCAGTAATAGAGCGAAGTGTGCACTGTTATTTTGTACTATGAATCTCAGAATAAGGTTTAGTTTAAAAGAACTATGGAGTGAGAGGACTGTGTAGTGGTCCCATATCTGACTAACCAATCCCATGTGACACTCACATCCTATATTAGAGAATCTGGATTCAAGTCCCGACTCTACTCTTAATTCCATTTTCCTGCTAATGAGCACTCTAACACCCATGTGAGAGACTGGAATTAAGTTACTGTCTCCTCACTCCAATCCAGTCCTGGTCATTACCGGCATTTGGGGAGTGAATCAGCAAGTAGGCACTTTCCCTCTTTCTCTCTTTTTCTCTTTTTCTCTCCCTCTGTCTCTCTTATTCTCAAACGTTATGGAACGTTATGGTGTAATAATTCTTGATGAGGCTCATGAAAGGACACTGGCTACAGATATTCTCATGGGTGTTCTAAAGGAAGTTGTAAGACAGAGATCAGATTTAAAGGTGATAGTTATGAGTGCTACTCTGGATGCAGGAAAATTCCAGATTTACTTCGATAACTGTCCACTCTTAACTATTCCTGGGCGTACACATCCTGTTGAGATCTTCTATACTCCAGAGCCGGAGAGAGATTATCTTGAAGCAGCAATCCGAACAGTGATCCAGATTCATATGTGTGAAGAGGAGGAGGGAGATCTTCTGCTTTTCTTAACTGGTCAAGAGGAAATTGATGAGGCCTGTAAAAGAATAAAGCGTGAGGTTGATGATTTGGGCCCTGAAGTTGGTGACATTAAAATCATTCCATTGTACTCTACGCTTCCACCTCAACAGCAGCAGCGTATTTTTGAGCGGCCTCCTCCAAAAAAGCAGAATGGTGCAATTGGAAGAAAGGTTGTTGTGTCAACTAACATTGCAGAGACATCTTTGACAATAGATGGTGTGGTGTTCGTGATTGATCCTGGATTTGCAAAACAAAAGGTATACAATCCTCGAATCAGAGTTGAGTCTCTCTTAGTGACAGCAATCAGTAAAGCTTCTGCGCAGCAAAGGGCTGGTAGAGCTGGACGCACCCGCCCTGGGAAGTGCTTCCGGCTGTACACAGAGAAAGCTTATAAGACAGAGATGCAGGATAACACCTATCCTGAGATTTTGCGTTCCAATTTAGGATCAGTTGTGTTACAGTTGAAGAAACTGGGTATTGATGATTTGGTGCATTTTGATTTTATGGATCCGCCAGCTCCTGAAACTCTGATGCGAGCCCTAGAACTTTTGAATTATCTGGCTGCTTTAAATGATGATGGAGATCTGACTGAATTGGGATCCATGATGGCAGAATTTCCACTAGATCCACAGCTCGCTAAAATGGTTATTGCAAGTTGTGACTACAACTGTTCTAATGAGGTCCTATCTATTACTGCTATGTTGTCAGTCCCACAGTGTTTTGTTCGCCCCACGGAGGCCAAGAAAGCTGCAGATGAGGCCAAGATGAGATTTGCCCACATTGATGGAGATCATCTGACACTGCTGAATGTCTACCATGCTTTTAAACAAAAACATATCTTTTTTTAAAGAAAGAGTTAGAACACATATGTAGATATGTTGAATATACATACGAGTGGGAAAACTTCACATTGTTATATTTCAATAACATGATGTTAATTTATTATTGATTAGTAGGTAGAAAACATAAGCAATTCTTATTGTAATCTGCGATTTCCATAAAAGCTAGCATTACTCATTATAAGACACATAGGAATCTACCCAAGTATCAATGTCTAAATATCCACATCAAGCTCAATTTCTTATTCCTTTTGCTAACTGAATTTCTGAGTATTACTCCTGGACTTTTAGTTTGAAAATCGGGAGAACTTTGAACATTTAATAAACATTTTTTCAGATGTTGATGCATCAAAGTTTTGTGTATATATATATATGTGCGTGGAGGGGTGTGTGTGTATATTATATATATATATATATATATATATAATGGTTTAGACAATTTTCCCCTTGACTTATATTAGACTAGAAAACTTCCTTGATTTTTTGACAAACTTTTATTAAAAAAAAATTGGTAACCTTCAGCAGACATTCAGCAGGACTTGACAAAGTTTTGATTGAGGAAAGATTGATTCTCTAAAGTTTGAGTGGCCAGACATGCACTGAATTTGCTGCAGTTCATTGCTATATCCCAGAAAGGCTTTCTGGCCATTCTCGCCTAATGAGCTTATTAGTAAAAGGCTGAAAGGATCACAGATTGTCTATCAAGGAAGATTGTCAGTCACAAGCTGTTAGCAACTCGGCTGTGATTTATATGCCATGAGTAAAGAACAGAATGGTGCTAAAATGCTGCTTATTATGTCCCGCAGCTTGTGCAGTAACACAAATAAAAGATGTGGAGCAAAGGTTTAAAGGAAAAAAACAAGTTCTGAAGAAGAAAATCAAAGGAAATTAGACAGAATAATGCTTGACCACCTCCCATTTCCTTCAGTGGTCATTATAATGCAGAGGAAAATCAAGGCACCTGCGGCCGTAATAGCCAAGTCCAAATGACATTATTAAACTCCACTGGGAAAAGTTTTAAATTTTTTTAAAAGTCTGGTTGACTGCTGTTATCAACAGGTGACCTGGCTTTTCTCCTAGGAGATGGGATTTTTTTTTCATATCAGATAGATATATAGAATGCTCCATTTCCTAACATTTTATTTATACCTTAATTTTATTTCCAAATCAGTATTTAGAAAGTTAGACTTGGTATATCTTGTTTGTAGTCAAAGAAGTATCTCTAAGCTAAATTAGTTTATTGATAAGATTCTTTGGATTAGTGAAAAACTTGATGATGCTAACTTTTATGTGTTTGATCAACAATATTTTATATTCTGTTTCAATTCAAATTGTGATACAACTAATATAATTTTTCACGTGCACATTTTAATTTTCTGACAATTTATTAGGGACACTATATCAAACTCCTATCTTAAGATGACAATAGTTGAATTTTATAACCAATCCCTATTTATTAAAAGAGAAATTTGGTTTATAAAGTTTTTTTTTTTGCTTCTTTAAGCTGTTTTAAAACCACTTGATGAACACCCCGTTACTCAGAGAACTCATTTCTTCAATTCTGCTCCTAGAGCTGTCCTAACAAAGGAGTTGATCTCCCATTCTGACACAATTTGTAGATGTAAATTCTTTTATATTGCTGTGATCAGGATTATCCTAGCAGTGGGAGGAGTTAAAGTGACTGATCCATTCACAACCTTTACACCAGAGGGTATTCTCAAAGTGAAGAAAAGAAATCAGCCGAGGGATCTCATTATCTGGCCTACATGAAAAATCTTTATCAGGTAAATATAATAATATTCTTAGAACCCATTTCTATGGAATGTTCTTAGAGGGAACGTCCCTGATTAACATTCCTAACAAAAACTGAGCTCTGGGGTCAGCAGTGTGGCGTAGTGGTAAAGAACCCATATGGATGCTGGTTTGAGTCCCAGCTGATCCAGCTCTATTATGGCCTGGGAAAGCAGTAGAAGATGCCCCAAGTCTTTGGGCCTCCGCACCCACGTGGGAGACCTGGAGGAATCTCCTGGCTCCTAGCTTTGGATCAGCTCATCTGGCTGTTGCGGCCAATTGGGGAGTTAAACAGCAGATGGAAGACCTCTCTCTCTCTCTCTCTCTCTCTTTCTCTCTCACTCTCACTCTGCCTCTCCTTCTCTCTCTGTGTAACTCTGACTTTCAAATAAATAAATAATAAATCTTAAAAAAACTGAGCTCTTATTTGAATGTCACTTGTCAAAGAACCTTTACAATAAATAAAAGCAAAATCTATGAATTTATGAGATGGTTCTCAAGGAGATGTCATATAAGCTAATATGAAATGGAGATATTAATGGACAAAATGTTCTCTGGAGTCTGGGAATAAGCCATTTGTCTGACTGAGATATCATCTACTCTGGGCCAGGAAATTTGTTCTATGTTGAAATTACCAAGGCAGTTCTACCCAGATCCAGGATTTCAACATGACTTGTCTAATGTCTTGATAGCTTTGGTCCAAGAGATGGTTAATAGAGTTTAATCTTATTTGTGTGAGTCAGGTAAGTCTGATTTGTTTGAGTTTGAGCTGTCCATTGGGTACTTTAAGCTAAATTGATGCTATAGTACTGTTGTGATTACAACACTTGGCCATGAAAAGAAATAAAAACAGAATTCCATGGTTCAAGAATAGCGCCTGTACTGTTTCTGCAAGATGACCTTTTATTTACTCTCATCCTAAATCATCCTTTTAGTGAGGTAAAACTCATTAAACCACGTCCCTGAAAATAACCTTAAGTATTCTTATTTATGTACATTGATTGATATTCTGCTGCTAAACACTGAGACACAGCTATAATCTGTGTGTTAACTACAGTTTAAAAGTACTACCAATCCTCAGCTGTATTCATACTGAATTCTAAATCACACCCCATTTCACCTATACACTTTCACAGTCCAAACAAATCAAATTTTATCCAAATTTAAAATAAAAATAAGAAATATGGCTAAATTCAATTAAGAAATGGGTAGACATGGTAAAAAATTATATAAGCTTGACTGTACAAATATTTAAAACTTCTGTTGAAAACAATAATGTCCCAAGAAAATAAAATAACTAGTGGGATATTTAATACAATAAATAAGTAATGACTTTATTAAAAATTTAATAGAGTTAATTATTATGTTGGGTAAAAAATTATAAATTCATAAGGAAAATGTGTAAGGGAAGTGGAGGAGTATGCAGAGGAAACTCATCTAAATGACATATAAGTGGGGAAAATAATACACAATCTTGCTCAGGCATTAACATCACAAACTGTAGGTTTTCCTAAAAAATTCAGAAACCCCAAAAATTTGAATACATAGCTTTGATGAGAATATGGAGAAACTAACATTTTCACAAATAGTTCCAGGATGTGTAAGTAATGTTTTAAAATTATTAAATGTGCATTCTTTTTACCAAGTAGATCTTGAAAATTCTACTCCTAGCATGCTCAAACTGAAATAATTTCACAATTATAAAGCATATGCCTAGGAATATTTTGAAATAATTGTACAATTATGCAAAATTAGAAATGCATGAAATATAAATGAAGTGAGTATAATTAAATATATTGTAATGCAGATCATAAAGCATAGGATAGATCTGGGGCTGGATTTGCACCAGAGTGGATTAAGCTGCCACCTATGATGATGTCAGCATTCCATAAGAGCACCAGTTTCAGTCCCATCAATTCCACTTCTGATCCAATTCCCTGCTAATGTTTCTGGGAAAGCCGCAGATGACCAGAGTGTTTCAGCACCTGACACCATGAAGGAGACCCTGACTGCGTCCCAGGCTCCTGGTTTCACCCTGATCTTGCCTCAGCGGTTATGTCCAACTCGGGAGTGAATCAGTGGCTGAAGACCCCTGTCTCTGTCTTTCCCTCTTTGTCTGTAACTCTACTTTTCAAGCATAAATGTATGATAGATCTTTTTAAAAGTGTTCATGTGAAAAAATATCCTAATATTCTGTTCAAAGAATCAAGGCAAAACATTAGGTATAAAGGTCAAGCTGTCAGCTGGAATGTGGACATCCCACATGGCATGGCAGGTTTTGTTAACCTACATTTATTTGTAGATCTAAGATCTACAGTGGAGATAGTATTGTTTTTGTTGTTATTGTTATTTGAAAGGCAGAGAGAGAGGATGTGCCCTCCCATACAGTAGGCATGCCTGGACTGAGTTCTGAGGCCTCTCTCCACTCCTGCTTCCTGGTAATGCACACCCTGGGAGGCAGCAATAATGTTTCAAGTGATTGGCTTCAGGCCTCTCATTGAGAGATGAGGATTGAGTCCCCAGCTGGGGGTCTCTCACTGGCCCATCTTCTAGCAATTGCAGGCACTTAGGGAATGAATCAGTGGGTCTTAGTGGTATCTCTCTCTCTCTCTCCCTCATCTCTATCTATATTATCACTATCTTCTCTAAGTCTATATTTGTCTCTCTCCATCTCACAAATTTAAAACATTATATTAAATACTAGATGCTAATAAATAGAAGCTGGAATCAGGAACTGAGGTGGGGGGAATCATCTCACATATGCCCATATTTAAGGTGGGCATCTTTATGCCATCTTACCATCTACAACACTCACCTCACGTTTCATACTTTTAGGCAGTATGTTTTGCTGTATTTAGTCCTTATTACTTTAGCAAAACTTGCATTTCTCTCACTGTTATATTACATGATGGATATGATGCTTATAAAAACTGAGTTAAATGGGAAAAAGACATCTGCTTCCACCCACCCCTGCTGTTGCCAGTAACAGTGAATGATTTTCAGTGAAACTCACACTTGTGGGACTTAAAACTATCTCCTCTGTTACTGGGCACTTAGCCTAGTGGTTAAGGTGCTCCCCTTCAAATTACAGTGTCTGGATTCAGTTCCCAGGTCTGGCTCCTGATCACCGATGCAGACCTTGGGTGGGCAGTGGTGACGATAAAGCACTTGGGTTCTTAAGCCCACGGAAAGCTGAATTGAGTTCCCAGCTCTTGACTGGCCAGAGCCATTGTCTACTGGGGGCATCTGGGGAGAAAACCAGCAGATAGGAGCTTTCGGTCTCTCTTTGAGCTTCTCAAATAACAGCAACATAACTATCTGTCTGCTACAGATTTTGGCATCCTGATAAAGGAAGGTTGACAAAGCCTGCCTAAATGGCAAGCGCATGTAAGACAATAGTCCAAGAGCTCTCAGGAAAGTTCAGTGATTGGAAGCAGCTAATGGATATTTCTGTGAGGTGTTTCAATGTAGTCAGTAAGTGCCATCAGGCATCTGATGTTAACCAGGTAAGAAAGGATTTTTTTTTTGAAAGCTTTGTGTAAATGCAATCAATAAATAGCCTGTAATACTAATGCAAAGACTTTAGAATTCTCTGAAAGTCCTAAAAATGAACTCAAACAAAAATGAATCAGTAACTTAATGAATAAATGAGAGAATAACAAATAAAGTGATAAAAGCTTACAATCCCAGTTCAGTGACAACTTTATCATGGGTAAGAGTATGAAACACTGGAAAATCCAAGAAAACGAAATATAATAAAAGGAAAAAGAGAAGAAAGGATAGAAAAGAAGAAAAAAAAAGAATGAAAGACACGAAAAATTTAGCTTGGATGGAAGCCATTGTTATTAATTCTATTAGTCTTAGCTGACTAAACATGAAATTAGAATATCATTTATGTGGGCCAGCTTTGTGGCATAGTGCCCAAAGCTACTGCAGCAATGCCAGCATCCCATAAGGGCACTGGTTTGTTACTCTGCTGCTCTGCTTCCAATCCAGCTTCCTGCTAATGGCCTGGGAAAAGCAGCAGAGGATGACCCAAATGTTTAGGCCCCTGCCACCTATGTGGGAGACCTGGAAGAAGGAAGAAGCTCTTGACTCGTGCCTTTGACTTGGCCCAACCTTGGCTGTTCAGCCATCTGTGGAGTGAATCAGCATTCAGAAGATCTCTATGTCTGTCCCCTTCTCTCTGTAGCTCTGACTTTCAAATAATAAATAAGTCTTAAAATAAATATTATTTATTTTTTATAGATTATCATGTCAATTAATTGTGAAAAAAAGTTCTCAAATTACTTTAAAAAAATCCATGTTTCATAGCACTTCTAAATATTATAGTTAAATAACAGGATTGACTAATCAAGATACTGGAGACCTCTGTAGGACATCAAGTAAATTGACACCCTTGAAATACTCATAATGGTGTTGGTGTCTTCAATTATAGTTTTGTTTTATCTCCCAAAGTAGAAGGCACAAGCTCCATGAATAAGCACTGTCACTTAACTGTCTAGAGTAGTAGCTTCTATCATTATTATTGTTTTTATTGTTACATAAACAGGAAGAAAATAAGACAGAAATAATTAATACTCATTAGAGAATATCCCCAGTATTCTTATATGAGTCCCTATTTCAGAATTGATTTAAAACAAATTTCAGTCTTTTTAAAACAGGTCTTCATACTTTAAGTATTCCTTTCACAAAACATTTGTAAACATGCAAACTTATTCTTAACCAGTAAACCTATTTTCATGATTGTCAAAGTCATAGCCTATTTTGAAATTCAAGTTCTCAGATAACACTTAAGTTTGTAAATTCTTTCACTTCTACTACATTTTCTATTCAAATATAAAAGCATTCTAATTTTGTTTTGTGCATACTTACTGAAAATTTATAAATTCTTGATCTAGGTTCCTTTTCTAGGAGAAAAGACATATCACCATTGATACTGACATTGTTTACATTCAAAATGTTAATTGAATATATGTGAAAGTATTCAGGAATGATGACTGTAATGGCAATTACAGGCTTAATGAATTTTGTAATCATGAGATCCCCTAAAAGTTAAAAATCGTTGTAAGTGTTGTTCAGCTCAAAAATATATATAACTTATATGTGGTTGAAATGTGTTCTTTATTGCTATTCCCTGTCTCCATAGAATATGTACTAGAAAGAAGAAACTAGGTTTAGCTAATGGACTTCACTTCTAATACCAAAGACTGACAATGACCAGCGGCAGCTCTGAGAAAGTGATGTTCTTGAAGTTTCTAAAATAGAGCAGGTTGTACCTTCCTTCATCTAGGAGCCCTGACAGCTGATACTCTGTCAAGGCTTTCCTGATGGTTCTCCAGAGAGACACTGCTGCCCTTCTCAAAGTTGTGAAGGTAGAAGTAGTTGCTCTGGAAATGAAAGATCAAGAAGTAACTGAAGAGAAAATAAATAAGCAAAAGTGAGTGATGACAAAACTGCAAATTCCTAAGGTCATTAACAAGACAATGCCACTTGCTATAGAAATAGTGAGCAATAATTACCATTCTTAAGAAAGAAAAATAAACCACACCAATGTGAGTTTTAAAGTACTGATATTTTGCGTTTCAGTGAAATTATTACCTCGGTGTTGGCATATAATATAGATCAATATAGAAGAAATATTGGCCTTTCAAAGTGTCAATTGTTTTTGGAGCAAGTATCTTCAGTTGCAATTAGATGTTTTTTAGCTCTTCATTTCCTGCCTATTTTTGTTCTTATTTTATTGGTTTAAAGCAATCCCAACATATTTTACTCCTTTTATGATTAAAAAAATAAAATTTAAAATTAGATTTCTCAGTTCTTTGCCTTCCTCTGAAATCTGCTACTAAGATTTTGCTTTCTTTTTATACTGCATTTGGTTTCTCATCTATTTTGGTCCTTGAAAAAGAAAATTAAACCAAAAAGTCAAATATTCATTTTTCAAAGATTTATAAAGACTTTATTTACATTTTAATACTGAAAATTGAATATAATAATTGATAATTTGAATTTGTATTCCAATAACAGAAATTGCTTTACAAACAGACACACATATACACAAACACACACTTTGTTTTCAAATTGTGTGGAGTAAAATTATTAAAAAAATGTAATCATTTGAGACAGGTGTTTGGCCTAGTAGCTCAGATGCCCACATCCCACATCATAGTTTCTGGGTTTGATATTTGGCTCTGAGTCCTGACTCCAACTTCCTGCTAATTGAGACCCTGGGAGCAAGTAGTTTTGACTCAGCATTTTTATCCTGTTTCTGACATGGAAAATTCAGATTGCACCATGCTCCCTGCTTCAGACCCCAGTCAACCCAAGGGCTACTGTGAGCACCTGGGGAATGAGACAGCTGATGGCTGTATTTCAAAGTCTCTATGTCTCTCTCTCTGTCATTCTTTCTCTCTCCTCAAATAAATATTTTTAAAAAGCTAGTTAACAATTACACACAACCAATTACTGATTGCTGTGGAATGAATTATGTCTTCCCATATTCATACTTTTAAATCTGAACAATGTGACTTGAGTTCATTGGATGTTTAGACATTTAGGGAAGCAATTAAGATTAAATAAGGCCATTCACATGAATCCTAATCCTATAAGGTTAATGTCCTCATAAGAAAAGGAAGTGTCTCCAGGGAGCTTAATGTCAGAGGGTGCACAGAGAAAGACCAAGTGGAGAGACAGGGAGAGGGTACCACCTGCAACCTAAGCTGAGGCCCCACCAGACAGAAAGCCCAGTGGCAACTTGATCTTGGATTTCTCCCTCCAGACAGTGAGAAAATGCCATTCTGTAGCCTCAGCTATGCAGTCTGTGACAGCCCTTCGGGCTGTACATTAATGCATCAAAATTTCCTCCAATGACTTAATGACAAAATCCCCTTCATAAACTGAAGTTTTGATATCTGGAACCTGAAAAGATAGAGTCAGTTCAGAACAATTCATTTTCAAAAATTTGAAGGAGAAAAAAGCTGATGTTCTAGAATTTATATGCTTTCAGTGCTTCAAAACTGGTTCTGGTTAGTACATTAAGAAGGGAAAGAGATATTGATGGAATGAGGTCCACCTAATTCAGAACTAAAATTGAACTAGCACTTCATCTGTACAAATATGACGTATACAATGTGTCCCAAAGTACGTTATCAATTTTCACAGCTGCAAATTGTATGTAGCATACAGAAGATAAGATGAGGGCAAACTTCATTTTTAAAGTATTTAGAAATAGGCATGAAAGTCACAGGCCTAATATGATAACATAATTAGTTTCTGGTTCTCTAGAAGGAAAACACACGAGGAAGTTCAGTTTTTGTTTTTTGTCAGTGCTTCTTCAGCTCCTAGGATTGTGCCTTATTACACAAATAGCTCAGTTCATATTTACCAATTAACAAACTTCTAAACAAAAACTAATTTTGAAGCATGATGTTTCATGTTCATATTTTGTGAAAAAAATACATAATTCCATACATATTTTGTGAAATAATAAATCTTTGACATCAGTGTTTTTTAAATCATTGAACTCATATTTGAGTGTACAAAATATTCCATCAGTTATAACTGTATTTAAATTCTTTATGGCACAGCTTTTTAAAAAAATGTGTATTTTTCAGTTCCTGGAAATATTTCCCCGAATCCCAAGTGTTCAACACACAAAGAATGGATGAGTCAGGTTTTTTTTTTTTCTCCTTAAAATCTTGTAGATGTTCGTGAATGATCAAGACAGTGATAACTTAGTATATTATATTATAAGTGACTGGTTAAAGGCTCTTTCTCAGTGGAATCCAATAATTGTAATTCTGCAGCCACTTCTCAAGAATAAATACTCAAACTCTTCACAATTTATTTCCCTCTTTATACACTTTTAGCTCTGGATATGCAAAGCATTTCTTTGTTTTCTTGTTAAGCAGCCATAAGTTAAAATCCACTTAGACCAATGTAGATTTCCAAAATACACTTCCAAAACAAAGGTTTAAGGGAATTTTCCTACAATATGTTCATTTGCAGGGATTTTCTTTTCTTTTTCTTTTTCTTTTTTTGACAGGCAGAGTGGACAGTGAGAGAGAGAGAGAAAGGTCTTCCTTTTACCATTGGTTCACCCTCCAATGGCCGCTGCGGCTGGTGCACCGCGCTGATCCAAAGCCAGGAGCCAGGTGCTTCCTCCTGGTCTCCCATGCTGGTGCAGGGCCCAGGGACTTGGGCCATCCTCCACTGCACTCCTGGGCCACAGCAGAGAGCTGGCCTGGAAGAGGGGCAACTGGGACAGAATCCGGCGCCCCAACTGGGACTAGAACCTGGTGTGCTGGTGCTGCAGGTAGAGGATTAGCCTATTGAGCCACAGAGCTGGCCAGGATTTATTAAATGAAGATTGATTGATTTATTTGAAAGGCAAAATGACAGGGAGAGCAGAGGAGAGAACCAGACAGGTATCTTCCATCTGCTGGATCACTCCCCAAGAGGCCACAGTGGGCAGGGCTGGGCCAGGACAAAGCCAGGAGACAGCCACTCCAAGTAGGTCTCCCACATGGTTGGTAAGGACCTCAGTACTTGGGCCATTTTCTGTTTTTTTTTTTTTTTTTTTTTTTAAAGAAATCAGCAGGAAACCGGATCAGTAGAGTAGCCAGGACTTGAACCAACCACTCCCATATGGGATGTAGACATCCCAACATTTGGCTTGTTGCTGAGCCAAATGTCAATCCTTGTAGGAATTTGAATATATTTGCCCCCCCTCAAGGGATAACTTTGTAGCAAGAATACACACACACACACACATTAATAATACAGATGAGAGTCCCTTATCTGAAATGTTTGGGACAAGAAATATTGTTAATTTTTAATTTTATTCATTAGGAATGTGTACTCTCCTATTAATTACCTCCGCTCCAACTGCAGAGCCAATTGCTCTTGGTGACCTGTCAAGAACCTATGTTGATACATCTTTTAATGGTCACATCACTGAAATTCTTAGCAGAGCTGACCACTCATTGTTTCTGGACACACTTACCATACCATGGGAGACAGTCACTTTCCTGATTTTATTCCAACCAGTAGTTCCATGGCAATGGAGCACTTTGCTTACCCTTCCTACTTTACAGAATCCAGGTCTTCTACACTTGTCTCTCCATACTCTCTCTGCTTTCAGCCAGACCTAGAGATTCAGAGTGTCTCTACCCCAACAGTCCAAATCATTCCCTGGAGAAGAGGTCTACCTTCAAGCAGCAGAATGTTATAGTTAACCCTCTCGTTAACATCTTTCCTTTGGTATTTCATTGACAGCTCAATTAATAATTCATATCTCCCTTAATTATACATCTATACTAGTACTTCTTACCTGTGTTTGTCTCATTGCTACAAATTCAGTTACTGAAATTTAAAACATTTCTTAACTCCCTATAGTCAATAGATCAGTTAATTGAACCAATAAATGACTCACTTTATCCACTTTACATTATTTTCCTGCATAAATCCTGGTCTACAAAGTATCAGCCTGAAAGACTGCCCTCTGCTTCTCTCAGATCACCCATATATCCCCTTTATGTTCTTGAGCTGATTTTTTAGTTTTTCTGAGCTTCAGTTTCCTTATCTAAAAGAGTCATAAGAGTGGTTGTCTTCAACGTTTCTGCATAGAAATAATACCAAAGAAACTTTGTACATTACCTTCCATTTAAAAATTTGGAGCTCAGTGAAACTCAACAATTATTACATTGCCCAAGTCATTTATAGACCACTGATATTTCTTTCTCATCAATCTACTCTCCTCAATTCTTAAAAAGGAAATATATTTCACATCCTTTGTTAAAATATTTAATGGTTTACAACTTCTCATAGCAAATCAATGGATCCAGGAGGTGGCCTGCATCCTGGGGTTCTTCTGACCAGTCCAGTACATGTCTCACATTCCTGTCTCCCTCGTTGTCCCTGAGGTGTACAGTTTTTCTGGAGTTCCTTTAATGTACTGAGTGATTTCCCATCTCAGGCCTGCAGTGTGTATTATTCCCTCTATTGGGAGAAAATTCTCAGGATTCTGTTCATTTAACTTATAAAAGTGTGGAAATTAGATCTCTGTGCACAAAAGCCATTTGGAAATTCCATGCTATAGGTTTGCATAAGTTTACAGGAGTCTATGGTTCTAATTGTTCAGGTTTGTGTCTTGTGATCCTGATGAATTAGGAGCACATACAAGGAAGAGTGTGTAAAGCAGTAGTTTATTGAGGAAAAGCAGAGAAAGCTAAAGTAAAAAAAAAGGAAAGAAAGAAAAAACAAAAACAAAAACTAAAAAAAAAAAAAAAACTGCTCCTGATAACAACGAAAGGGGTACATGAAGGAGATAACCTTTAAGGTCTAATTCCCTAGGGGATTTTGTAGGCTGTAAAATGGGAAGTTTCTTTGATGGTCCAGGAGAAGCATTGAGAATTGGAGCTTTTGGTGGGTTAATTGGCTGAAAGTAAAGTCTCTAATTGGTACTCAATAAAGACAAAAGAAAACACATGGAACTTTCCCCCAAGATGTATAATTCCCATTGTTACCAGAGAATGGCAGGGTCCTTGTCTTCACGCAAGAAAATATTCCGGTGTGAGACAGAAAGTATGTGGGAAGCAAATAGCAAGGATTATTTGGGCAGGAACATCCATAAGAATGGATGGGCACCTCTCCAGACAGAACCTGAGAGAGTGCCCAGTCACTCAGACTGGGGGAGAGCAGGGTTATATGGTTGAGTGGAGAGAGTACACCTGGCCAGGCCAGGGGGCAGCTCAGCATAGAGGCAGAGGGCTAAGCGCACAGTCTGGTTGAGGCTGGGGATTTTTAAGGGGATGGGTCTTGCCTCCCCACCTCTGCTCCTCTTGGAACAAAGGACTTCTTGGATGTAAATAGAAAAATTCCCATCTGAGTTTTCCCCCTGAAGTTATCAGACAGGGGAAAGCCTGGCTGGTGCCGCCCCCGGTTAGAGGAAGGATGGGCAGGACCCCCTGGAGGATCAGGATCTGGAGCAGGATATTCGAAATGCAGATACTGGTTGCACCTGGAAGATTATCAGGAAGAAGGGGTGGGGACCCCCACCTGGTAGGTTATCGGGTAGAAGAGGTAGGGTAGGATGCAAATGCTGGGCTTCCCCTGAAAGGTTATTGGAATGACTTTGAGATGCGTATGCTGGACATAGATGTCTTCTTAGGCCTTTGTCACACACACATAAGCTCATATCTGACTTCCTACCTAACACCATTACCTTGGTCAGTTAGAGGAATAGATACAACCTGATTAAAAGGTCGAGCTCACGACCTCAAATCCTTAACAGAAGTCAGTTGTTGGACTTTTCTCTGGTACTCCGACTCTTCTCTATGTGGAGTATACGTATGAGGACAGGGGAGACCCTTGTCCCTGTCTACCTAGGCAAGAGTCCATCTCCCTCTCTGTAAATCTCCCTCTGAAGAAGGAACTCTAACTTCCACGAGGGAGAAGGGTCAATGACTTCTCTGATCATTTTGAGCAGGAGAGTGGTGGCATTGGAAACAGCAGCCAAGCTTCTCTTTCATAGGTCTGCCAGGGCTCCCTAGTAGAAGGCCCGCATCCATGGTTCCATCTGTAGGACCATCTGGAGTGTGGTAACTCCTGGATGAGAAAAGACAAGCTTTATAAGAAGATCGATATACAAGGCCCAAACATAATCAGGATCGTAAAAATGTAAAAATGGGATAAAAAAGGATAAATCTATGTCCATTGGTTAGGGAGGACTAAAGAGGACAAGAATGATTGTAGCCAATTAGGACTTGGGACAGCCTGTTCTATTAGGTTATTTAGCAGTGTGATACTGTCTTTTAGAACCTGTAGATTTCATTCCACCTTATGGGAGGTATTAATCCAAAGGCATGATGCTTCATTTAGTAATGTACATGTCCCACCTTCTTGAGCAATGAGGATGTCTTATGCAAGATTATTTTCTAAAGCCATAGAACCCAATAGGATAGAGAGTTTTATTGAGCCTCAATGACTCTTATCATGGCTCCCTTTCCTTTTGAGTGAAGAGTGATATTTATGATGGATCTTTCCAAGGTGGGGATATCTACATTTGTAGGCCTCTACAAAAGAAGTAACCCACTCTGAGTCTTTATTAGGGGCACAGGGTTGTCATGGACATATCCCCCCAAATAAAGGGAAATGTTTGTAAGCCCTCAATGTGTTGCATTCAGTCAGAGGGCTAAAGCTATGGCACCATACCATTAGTGACGGTTAGCAAGTGAAAAATAAAAAGAAAAGAACTAGCACCCTGAAATAGCAAGACTTTTACCAAAATAACTGCAGCTTTAAGATAGGATTGAGGGATAATGGGAATGAATAATGCAGGCTAGGAAACAGTGTGCATAATAGATTTATTTATCTTTTTTTGAAAAAGTTTGAGTCATTCAGTGGCTTGGCAAGAGAATTCTTCTTAGAGGCCTCAAAGTTGTCCTCCGAGATAAATCTGATGTTGGTTGAGAACCCAGGAATTCACTTGAGAATGTTAGATAAAGTAGTCTAATCCACACACTTACTACAATGGGAGTAGAAAGAATCACAGTATAGGGTGCCTTCTAATTATATTCCAAAGAGGAAGAGTGATTTGGAAGGGCCTTGACAAACACAGAGTCTCCTGGGGGCATACTTAGGGCTTCCCAATCCCCTGGGCTGTCTCCAGGAGATCTTGAATGACCTGTTGAAATTTGGCAAGTGCTGTGATGGATCTTATCATATAGATCATTAGTAAGGAAGTCGGGAGATCGTTCGTAAAGACAGGATGACTGTACAGCATCTCCAACGGACTCAAACCTAACTTTGAGGGGGTGTTCTGATATACAGTAAGGCTATGAGCAGGAGAGAAACCCAGAGAAGCTGAGTTTCCTGACCTAACTTCTTGAGACGTTTCTTGAGGATGGCATTATTTTTTTTTTAACCTTCCCTGATGATTGGGGCCTCCAGGCACAGTGGAGTTGATATTGTCTACCTAGCTACCTTACAGATTTCCTGAGTCATAGTGGCCTTGTAAGAGCAGCTGCTGCCAGTTTGTAGTCTCGTTGGGAGTCTAATCCAAGGGACTGCTTCAGGGATCAGCATCTTCACTACTTCAGTTGTATTCTTTATTCTCCAGAAGACTCCAGTCCAATTAGTGATGGTACTTATTTGTTGGGAGCCACTGTGCTGGTTTCCCTGTATAGGCCTTTGTTTAGACTAACCTTCAACTGTGTTCCTGTAAGGAGGATTCACTAGAAAATTCCATTTGTACAGCTCACTGATATGGTTAGCACTTGGCCATCTGGTTTCAGTGCTCTCTTCATTGTACCTCGATAAGCACGTCTGGTAGCTGTAAGACATCGCTGTAACTCCCTTTGTCAAATTGATACTGATTCCTGTGAAATTATTCCTTTGAACTATGTTGTAAGATGACCCCTACTTACCCTCAACTGTTACAATCCTCGCCTTGTACTATATAAGCTACCTCCTTCTCCAATAAAGTGAGACCTTGATCAGAGTACTGTCTTGGTCTCCCTTCTTGTGTCTGGTTTGTCTCTCCATTCAGGTCTGCCCTCCTCGTGTCCTAGTTGATTACCCTGCAGGCCGGGGCACTTATTCATAACAGTATTTACTGTATATTTCTGGTTTTAGGCATTTGAGTAAAATCTAATTGCCAGTCATCCTCTGGATAGTCTCCTATTCTTTGTACTCTGGGCAGAAAAAGCCTTTGATTTAAGGGCTTGTTCCTACAACAAGGTTCATTGGCCCCTGCAACCTATGTCATAGTCCTGAGGAGGTATTTTCTCATACATAGCCTTGGGGTTAGCTGAAAAGACTTACCCATCACCAGGTGGAACCCTTGATGCAGATTTTAAGTGCTTTTCAGTGGCAGGAGAAAGGAAGATGGAGCCCTCCTTTTTTGGATTGAATCTACCTACTAGGCTGGAGAATATAACCTCTAAAAAGAGCACACTGGGTCTCTTCAGAGAGTCTTGGGTCCTGATCTCTTGTAGGAGGGTTTTCAGAAACAGATCTCTAAAGGCTAAAGGGAAAGAGTCTCTTTGGCTGTTGATCTGGGTGCCAAGTCTGCCAATTGTTTTCCCATAGCTATTTCATCAGTCCTTTTTTCGTGTCCCTTAACTACCACTTCTCAGGGAGGAGTATCAAAGATAACAATTAATCTATTTCCTGACAGTATTTGATAGGGGACACATTCACGGTGAGGAGCTGCCTTTCTTTCCAAATAACCACATGAGTGTGGAGAACTACATAGACATACTTAGAATCCATGCAAATATTTGCCTTTTTATCCTTGCTCAGCTCAAGCACTCTAGTCAGGGCTACCAACTCTGCCAACTGAGCACTTGTCCCAAGAGGAAGATCAGAGCTGTCAATGATCTCAGTTAAAATGACTATGGAATATCCAGCCTGGCAGATTCCCTGTCCTACAGCAGATATACTTGTCTGTAAAGAAAACCCATTCCAGTAAAGGGGTCTCCTTAAGGTCCTCTCTGATTGCACACATTTGTAGAACTACACATTTACCATCATGTTCTGGGTTTTCCATCTCAGAAAGAAAAATAGAGGGATTGAAAGAGGAGAAAGTCTTGAATTCGATTGCTGGGCCTTTCAGCAGTAAGGCCTGGTATTTTAGAAAGTGATTGTTAATGAGAGCTTTTCTGTTGAGGCTAGCTCAAAATGCGGTCTCATTATGGATATTTAAACTATTAGATTTTCTCCTGGCATCAGTTTGGTGGCTGCAAGGACTAAGATGGTGTCAGTTACCACCACTCAGAAGCAGACCAGACACCTTTGGCCATGAAGAGAAGTTCTTTGCTAAGAAACCCTAAAGGCTGCTGAGTTGGTCCCTTAAACTGAGTCACTACCCCTAAGTTCATCCATTTTCTGTCTGTTACATATAGATTGAAGATTTTGTTCACTAAGTATATTAAACTGGGACCTTGAATAGACCTGTTTAAGGTGGATAAATTGCATGTCAAAGTATGGGTTCTTGTCATCTGGATATCTTTTATCTGTTGGTTAAAAGGATGGCCGGTGCCACGGCTCAATAAGCTAATCCTCCGCCTGCAGCGGCAGCACACTGGGTTCTAGTCCCGGTTGGGGTGCTAGATTCTGTCCCGGTCACTCCTCTTCCAGTCCAGCTCTCTGCTGTGGCCTGGGAGTGCAGTGGAGGATGGCCCAAGTGCTTGGGCCCTGCACCCACATGGGAGACCAGGAGAAGCACCTGGCTCCTGGCTTTGGATCAGTGCAGTGCGCCGGCCACAGCGGCCATTGGGGGGATAAACCAATGGAAAAGGAAGACCTTTCTCTCTGTCTCTCTCGCTTTCCACTCTGCCTGTCCAAAAAAAAAAAAAAAAAAAAGGATAAGCTATTTTTACATATCCAGGGACTCAGAGCCAAGCGTACAAGGCCCATAAATGGGTTTAAAATACCAGTGCATTTACATTGTGTATTATGGCTTTTAACCCTTGTTGGGTATCTGGCTCTAAGGGGTAAGATGAGGAATCACTAAGATGAACCTGTACTACTTGGGCAGTTATTGCTCTGTCATTATTTTCCTTGGTTACTTAAACCACTGAATTATCTGTCTCAGTGAGGGGAAGGTAAAAGGATTGCCCTTTGCCATGAGGGTGGTGTTTCCACTTGGGCTAAATTTCCCCCTAGAAGGGATGTTGTGCTCTCTGGTATGACCAGGAATGCAGCTGTAAAAACAAGTTATCTCAGTTACAGATTGGGAGTGGGTGAAATATCTAAGGCTTTTCTGAGACACCTCCATTGTCATACTAAAGGAAGAGGAGAGACCCAGAGCTGAGAGGACAGGAAAATTGGTTCCAGTATCTAGGAGGAAGTCAACTTCCTTCCCTTCTGTGGTTAGGACCACCTGGGGCTCCTGACAACTGAGGGGCTGAATAGCAGAAACTTATAGAAGATCTGAATTCCTTCAGTCCTATACCGTCATCAAAGGAAGGCAGCCCAACCCCAGAGGCTGTGGTCTCCAGGATCAGCTAACCATCCAATGAACCCCATGGCAAATAGGACAGGTCTGTGGGGCATTTCACTGGCAATGGGAATACAGACATTCCTTCTTGAAATGCCCTGCCTGACTATAACCTACCACTTCTAGCATTTTGGAGATCCATACAGACCCTCAAATTGGTGTGGATATAAGGTCAATACCAGAGCTCTAATTTTTTTCTTTTAGCTTCACTCTTATTGTTGGGTCTCCTCCTGGTCATGATTGTAAAACACCAAAGTGGTGACCTTCTGGAAGCTTTTAATGTACTCTCAGGCCGATAGTCTGCCTTTGAAGCTTCCTTCTAATTTCTGAAGCTGATTTGCAATAAACTTATCCTTTAAGATTTGCTCATCCTTCTATTGAATTGAAAGATATAGCTATACGATTGAGTAATGCCTCCCTCAATCTCTGGGAAGGTGGAAGGGTTCTCCTCTGGACCTTAGTCTATTATGGACAGCTTGGACACAACAATAAAATATTTTAATTTCCATTCATCTCCAGGGTGATCTGATGCCCACTTATTGTGAAGCTTTTCCGAAGGAGCAGCCTGTTTTCTCATAGGATATATTTGTTCCTGGCCTTAATGATCAGGTGTAATATTACATGTTTCCAAGTGAGATCATGGATCTGTTAAAAATTCTGGAAGAGCTCAATGTATCTGTCTTGGTCATGTGAAAATCTTCACAAGTCATTCTAAGATTCTGCAGGGAAAGTGGATACAAGGAAGGCTGCTGAACCCAGGAGGAACATTTAGAGAGCTAAAATACAATTGACAGGTGTCCTGATACAAAATAGATACTCCCAGAAGAGGGGCAGTGGGGGCGGCATGAGGGAAAACCAGTAGTAGATGGGGATGTTGGTGTATACTGTGTATCAGGCTTTGTGGTGGTTGGAGGCAGAGAGGAAGCCCGGGTCTTAGGTTAACTGCTGCTAAAAGTGCTGCGTCTGCCTTACAGAATTGACAAAGGTCTGGCTTATCTCAGGGCAAACAAGGCTTGGACACAGGGAATTTCAGACCATTTCCCTGCTCTGTGACATAAGAGGTCCAGTGGAGGATGACGTTACAGTCCCTTTGGGGCCATGACTCTGTCCTACAGCTTGTACCCTGGCCACACCATTGTGCACAAAAAGATTAAGAGGTTTTTACTTCCAGGTTTGGGGATCAAAGAAATCCCATTGCCTAGTGATGCACTCCAAAGGGGAATATGTTGAAGATAGCTTATTTTATTTATTTATTTATTTTATTTTATTTTTGACAGGCAGAGTGGACAGTGAGAGAGAGACTTTTTGCCGTTGATTCACCCTCCAATGGCTGCCATGGCCGGCACATCACGCTGATCCGAAGCCAGGAGCCAGGTGCTTCTCCTGGTCTCCCATGGGGTGCAGAGCCCAAGCACTTGGGCCATCCTCCACTGCCTTCCCGGGCCATAGCAGAGAGCTGGGCTGGAAGAGAGGCAACCAGGACAGAATCCGGCGCCCTGACTGGGACTAGAACCAGGTGTGCCGGTGCCGCAAGGTGGAGGATTAGCCTAGTGAGCCACGGCGCCGGCCAAAGATAGCTTATTATCCATCTAAAATGAGAGGGCGAGATACAAAGGTGTTCCTAATTTCTACCTCTGTCTACTCGAGACATGCCTCAAGTTCCTAAGTGTTGGGAGCATATCATCCTGGAGCCCACATCAGGAAGTCGTAGACCAGGAATAGGCATTCTTCCCTTTCCCATATGTCCCTGGGACTTTTGATTTTGTAGATCATGGGTACATGTGTGACGTGGCACTCATAATCAAGGTGGATTGAACTACTAGGGTAGCCATCCTTACCTGCTCCTAATTTATTACCTCCTTTCTGTAGGGGCTTAGAAAGAATAAAAGCTCCATTTACCCTTTTTTTTATTCTCTTTAGCCATCCACAGCCAGATGGTCAGAATGACATGCCAGCCTGCCTCATGTTTGCTGGGCAGTTAGTTCCCTATCCCTGATATGGGTGCCTCACCCAGGCATAGTCTCTCCAACCTATAGGTGATCAGCAACATCTCCCCACCCCAGGGATTTAACACGTGCTGTCAGGATGTGCAAGGTGGAAAGAATTGTGAGTGTAGTGGGAGATGGTAGCCAGCTCCTTTACCCAGTGCCAACCTGAGCATGTGGGAGAGAGCATAGATTCCTGCTACCCCCACCATTCTGCAAACAAGATCACATGTAGGAAAGCTGCGTCTGAGATAAAGACATGGAGATTGGTCTACTATGGAATCACATCCCATTGAACCCAGGGCACAAAATATTGTAACATCATAAAAACACAACATAGTTTGGTATCATTTTGTAAGCCCACAATGTATTTTACACAATCAAATTAACTCACTCATTATCTCTCCCAATTGACAGCCTTATCTTTTCAGATTTCTAGGGACACAACTGGAAGCCTCAGGATCAAAACAGTCAGTTTTCAGCTTTAAATCTAAAGGATTTTCAGAGGTTTAAGCCATTTGGTCAAAGTCAGTCAGTAAAAATTCATTTAGTCTGAGTAATTTAACCAAAGCTTTTGGCCAGATCTAATCAGAGTTATGTAATCACTTGAAGAATTAAAAATGGGAAGAAAATGCTAACACCTTTAAGACTCAGTTCTCCTAAGCAAGAGAGAATCAAATAATCCTGTTGTCAAGAGCTGAAGAAAGAATCAACAAAATGTAAACTGCAGAAGGAAGAAAAAATTATCAGGTCAAAAAGGGTTAATGGAATAAGGCTTCTCTCTTGCTATCTTAGGGGGGGAAACCTGTCAGGACAGCTCTGCTACAGGCATTTCTCCCCTCCTGACATTTAAGACTGAGTGAGGATGTGTAGAGACAGTGAGGAGTGCAGATTTCAGCCGAACACTCGAACAGGCAGGCCGAGTCTGTATCTGATCAGGGAGACTTCACGCAGCACTGGGGAGGTGCCTTGGCCAGAAAACTTCAATCACTCCAAGACCTTACTGCAGCTTTGCATATGGCACAGAATTCCATGAAAGGATATAGGCAATACAAGGCCAAAATTTCCAGTGCCAGATTGGGGGGGGGGATTAATCAGATCTTCCCCTCTGAGACTTTTAAGACTGGAAGCAGTGCTAAACACTCTAACTGGCTGATAGAGTCCAGGTATTTTAATTGGTAGGGAACTATGGTGGAGATCAAGGACATACCCCAAATGGTGAAAGTGGTCCTTTTCACTTACCCTTCTGATGATACTGGATAAGCCCTCAGGAAATGTCGCAGGAGTCTGCGTCTAATAGTGCAGGTTTAGGATCACTAAAGGAGGGAACTGTTGAGGGCTGGTTGTCTACGGGCTTCTCTAGGCTGTACAATGTGACGTTCTCAGGGATAGTCCAGGAGAGGCATTGAGAAGCAGTGGTTATGGTTGGTGAATTAGGTGCAAGTCTTCAGTCAAGACTCCAAAAGACAACATAGACAACATAGAACAAGTGGAAGTTTCCCCTAAGATGCATAAAGTTCTCATTACCTAGATCAGTTACAATAGCACAGAAAAAGTTGATTCAAGGACAGCACTTGACCTCAACACCCTTCACAAAAGCCAGCTGCTTGACTTTCTCAGATCCTCTAAGACTCCAGATGGTATGGAGAGGGCCCTGGTCCCTATCTACCTAGCTGGGAATCCATCTCTGTATTGATAATACTTGTATTCCTTTATTGTTGTCTGGAAGAGTTAATCTGCTAATTGTTAATCAATGCTAATCATTCTCGCCAGATTATCCTTTAAATATATAAGTAGATGAATAAAGGAGAGCAAAAATGAACAAATGAGGAAATGATACTTTCAGTAAAAACATAGAATCTGTAAAAATGTCGCTTCCCCATGATTTTATTTAATCAGACTATAATGTAGATAGTTTAGCTGTTTTTCAGAAATCTATCAGTGTGGAAAATTTGATCTCGGATGAATAATTTCACTAATAAACTACAAATGCAAGTCAGAAAGATGCTATAAACTGCTAACCAATATAAAGCAATCACCTTTATATATATATATATATATATATACACACACATATGCTTAGTATATTCTTGTCTCTCATTAAAAGTTTGAAATCTTTTGTTTTTTTTTTGTGACTTTAGCATTTATTTCAAATATAGTTTATGTAAAAACTGGTTACCAACTATTTTAAAAAAATAGGGAAGAGTTACAGGCTTGCATTTTTATGTCTTCTATTATACAGGTCATATTCTAATAATTCTGAATGGAACTATTTGAGTTAGTGCTTTAGTTAGCAGGACTGTAGGATAAAAAGAAAGACCAGCATAATAGAGGTGAAGGTTTCAACATTTTTCATTTATATGGCACATATTTCACTTCCAAAGGAAAATGTTAACACTTTACTTCTGTTACTTTTCAAAGTGAACAAAAGATCCTCAGTTTGAATATGAATTTTATCTGGACTTTTAAAGATAAAATATAATCAGTGCTTAAAATGAAGACTCTTTTGAGAATTTTTCACAACAAAAACATTGGCACTATTCATTCATTTCTTTTACTTTAATATAAAGGACTGGATTGGAATTTGGGAAATATACATAGGCATAAATTTTCAACAGAGTTATTACAAAGCATATTTAAAATAAGTATAATAGATGAACATTATTTCTTTGTCACAAATAAAGAGATAAAATATATGCATAAGAACTGAAAACTTTTCTTCGATAGGCATATTTATCTTACGTTTCAATTATTAAATAGATCATTAAAACTGTCTAGATTTTAAAATGTTTAGGGAAATACATGATGTAAATAAAAGGAGAAAGAATAACCAATAATTTACATGTCTTATTTACTATTACAAAAATAAAAATGCCTTTATATAATTACAAAATATTTACTTTTAAGCCAGTGAAGTAATGTTTAATTTAATTGGAATAAGAACACTTACTGTGAGTCTAACCCCTTCAATACATTTTTATTTGCAAAACTGAGTATGGTTACTTTCCATTCAATGCTGTACAGTAGATTTGCAGAACTTAATCGTGTTGGTTAACTGAAACTTTACACCCATTTGTTAATAAGTATTCATTTTTCCCTCTCTCTAGCTCCTGAAGACAGCATTCTACACAGTGATATTATGGATTTGATTATTTTAGATACCTAAAAAGTGAAAATTGTGATTTGACTTTCTGGGACTAGTGTATTTCACTTAGATATTTCATCCAGCATAGTTTTCTTAAGGCTTATCCATTTTTCACATATTATGGAACTTCCTCCATTTTAAGGACTGGAAAACATTCAGCTGTGTGTGTTTACCACATTTTCATTGTGCATTCACCTGGCCATTATTATTTAGATTTTTTCCATATCTTAGCTATTACAAATGTCACTGCAATTAACATGGAGATGCCAATATCTCTTTGAGATAGTAATCTCAGTCTTTTAAAAACTGATAGAGAGAAAAAAGGTCTTCCATCAATTGGTTCACTGCCCAAATGCCTACATTAGTCAGGGCTGGACCAGGCTAAAACCAGAGCCCAGATTTCACTTGGGTCCTACATGCTCAGCTGCTTGAAGCATCACCTGCTGTCTCTAGGACTTATTGGTAGGAAGCTGGGATTAGAAATAGAGCAGGGACCTGAATCCTGACACTCTTAGCTCCTGCGCCATAATACCTGAAATTAAATCAAATAATTATTTACAAGCTTGTAACTGAGACAAGTGGTTTCATGCTGAAATCAGTTGTGAAGAAATCTATGTAAGATATAATCAAATGACTATATTAAGAAGACAGAAACTGCAAAATTATTTCTACTATGCCAGAAGTTTACATTGAAAGGAAAATAATTGAAATGTTTTATTAATATCTACAGATTATCTGATGCTCAACTGCAAAATGTGTCTTCATACATTTGTACACAAGAAAACAGCAGAAACAACTTTATATATTCCATATATATAATTCTGTATTTACTTATATAATACTGCTCAATTCACAAGAACTACTGAGATCAGAAATAAAAGTAATGAAATGAAGAATTTAAGTACAGAATTTGTTTGGCTTAGTGGTTAACACACTCATATCCCATGTCTGAGTACCTGAATCCAATAGATTTTTCCAATTCTGGGTCCTAAGTCCAGCTTCCTGCTAATGCAAGCACAAGGAGGCAGCAGGTGATGGCTCAAGGAATCATGTGAGATCCGGATTGAGTTTCCACCTCCTGGATTCCACCCAGATCAGCTCCAGATTTTGCATGTATTTGGGGAGTGAATCAGAGAATGAAAACTAGCTCTCTCTCCTGTAAATAAGTAAATAATTAAATTAATCATTTTAGATTAAGTGTCAAGATCAACTCAGGCATCCACCTCATTCATAAATCATTAGTTTCTTTTTCAAAATTTATGTAGCATATATAATTATGTTGTCCTATCAGAAACTATTTATATAATTTTAACTATTATTTAACTGCTATACGAAACAAAATAAATGTCATATTCCTTTTCTTAAAAATTCTAGGTGTATATAAGCATTTAATATACATTTTATATTAGTAAAATATTATATATAGAAAAGAAATTTAATATTTCCAAGTATTGAGAAATGGTATTATTATCATTATTGTTAGTGTTATTGATGATTGGAATACCCAGCCTAACTTCATCAGCTTCTCTTCAACTACATTTATCAAGGAGTCTATGATATAATGAATAAAACACTTAACAAAGCATAAAGTTACATAATTTGAAAAAGACTATTAATTTCTTATTCTGTTTAAATTTAAAATTCTGTGTAAAGGAGACATGATAAAGTTTTCAAGCATATAAAAATGGTTATTTCAAAAGATTCACTTCTTTTCTCCAAATATTGTTGAAATTAATTAACCTTTTTCATTTTCTTGATATATCCATTTTTTTATTTAAAACAGCTAATTGGTTTAAATGTACTAGGCATTCTTAACACGTTGGCACTTGAATACCATTGATAGCACAATATATTGTAATTTGCACATTTAAACTTAGAGACTCTGCTGTCAAATTGCAAAAATGTTTGGCAAAATAATAGAATTCCATTTATCATGTGAAGAATTATTTTGTGTTTTTTTTTGCTTTTAGAGACATGATAATGACTTAATAACTTAGTACTTATTAAAATATATTCTTTAATCTTTGACTTATCTTAAGTAATTCTCATTTTATAAAGTTGCTTTTGCTATTCTCTAATTTGCTACATTTTTTACATAAAACTAAGTTTCAGCTATGGGTTTTTTGATAATGGTAGACTAAGCTTAATTTTCTGTTTGTTATGTTGTATGTACTATATCTGAATCCTACAAGCTGCCTTTAGACTAACTGGGCAGTAAAATCATCTTCATTCAATCACCGTGGAGTGACAGCCACTACTGCTGCCAATCCATGGATCATAATATGACAAGCCTAGAAGATCAGCATGCGAAAACACTTAAATAATAAAGCTATAAGTCTTCATTCTTTGGTACCTTCCCCAGGCTACGTCAATTGTATGATTCTCCAGTGTATTTACACCTGAGATGGCGCCAGGGCAGTCCATTTTCTAGGAATATAGGTGTCTCAGAGAGGCAGAGGTGCTTTTCATTGAGCCACACATCCATCCTTGCTCAGATACTAGTCTCTTCTGAGAAAGATGACATTAACTGGGCCATGCTTTCTCTGAGCCTGATGACAGTAGGAATTTAATAACCTCCCCCCCAGAGAGTACTGATGCTATGGGAAAACTTTCTCATTCTGCCTATGTGTGCTGTCATCTAATTCAATTAAATCCACAGCTTTTCACCTTTGAGCATTAATGAAGTGGGAAGCTTCACATTTCTCCATATAGTAATAGCTACAGCCTCGGATAACTCAAGACCTCTTCACACCAATGCATAACTCCAAAGGCCTTTTTATTCCAAGAGGGGACATCAGTCCTTAGGGTATTTGATCTTTTGTGTCCTAGTTGCATTGAGTCTAAACCTCAAACTATATTAGAAACTAAGAGTAAGAGAAGAGAAAATTATACTGCAGTGGAAATAAAATTAAAATATTGATTTCCAAGTAATTTATGTGTGAACGCAGAACTGTCCTTTTACTTCATTACAAAGTAGGAAAAAAAATCACATTGACTTTATTCTTCACATGCTTCTCCTGCTGCATTTCTCTGAAATGCAAGAATTAAGTGCACTTCCCAATAACATTCTTGAAGGACACTCTTGAGAATAAACACCGTTGCTTCAGTTTCTCTATTAATTCTCTTCTTAAGGGAACCTAGCCACATGCTATCTGTACTGCATAAGCAATACTTTATTTACAAACCTTTATGAGCTTTTCACTTAATAAACCTTGACATATTTTGCAGTCAGTGGTATTAATAGCCACCTGGGACTACTTCAGTTGGTCATGTTTGATGGAACAGTGACTCCCACTACAGGTTTGGTGATACCCCTGGGTGTCTCTAATTATCACACAGGCTCTTCTGAAATTCTAAAATGACTCTCAGAAGAAAATTAATTTTAATTAGTCTTACTTTTGAAAAATACATTCCATACAACATTTTTCATGGCCAAAATGCCTCATAACCAAACACAGATTGCTCCACTGCTGAAACCGTATCCTGGAGATGCACTTTGGTTTTGTTGATGTGGTTTAAGCATCTACTCTGTGCAAGGTCCTGAACTGAGCCCCTGAGTGTTCAAGGATGTGTCAGAAACAGCCTCTACTGCTGACAACTCAAGCTCTTATTGGGAACACAGGCATATAAATAACTAAATAAACCATGTGAAAATTAATTTGCTAAATACAAGTTTTGCCATGGGACTCCTGAGGAAGGAACAATTAATTTTGATAGAACAGAAGCCTGGAGGGGGAAGTCAGACAGCATCAAGCCTTTGAAAAGCAAATGAGCTGGTGGTGAGTTGATAACTGAGATGAGAACACTTGTTGCTGCACAAAGAAGTGCAGAGGCACTCCCAGCACTCTGCCATCCTGGAGCACAGTGATGAGAAAAGATGATGTGGAAATGTTTACGATAATTCACAATCAATATATCTTTCTCCCCACGAAATAGGTTTAGCCAATATTCCACTTTATTGGTGATGTTGTGAAAGGTGTATCTCAATTGATGTGGCCGGAGTTAAGTGTTGGTTTCTACATGGGCTGATCTTGTTACACTTACGCGTGGTGAATCCTTAAAGATGTGTCCTGAGTGTCAGCACAGTGCCAGGAGCACTGCATTTTACATAAAAATATCATCCCAGGTATCCTCTATGTCTTGTCATTCCTTTTTTTTTCTCTGGATTCTGCCAAATATGTGCTGACCCATTTAGTCCTTTGTTCTGACAAGCTATCACATTGGGTTGAGAAACAGGGCAAGAAACATTGCAGAAGTAATGGAGATTAGTGACTTAAAAATATAAACTGTCAACTAATATCAAATAGGTTATGTATTAAGTGTTACAAATCAGAAAATGAGAGAGAGCAACACACACACACACACACACACAGATTGAGAGAGAGAGAGAGAGAGAGAGAGAGAGATCACTGCCCATCCATCACTGCCCACAGGAGATTATACTCTGTATGGGCTGTGTGTGCACGTATGTGTTGTAGGAGTCCTGAAACAACAGGTGTGTAGGAACTCCACTCTACTTTTATTCAAGTCATGGGAGAGGGTTAATTTTTCAAAGGAGTAAACATTAGGGCTAACATCTAGGGCAATGACTTTTGTCATGATCTTGTTCCTTTGTGGAATATAGTGGGAAAGATGGGGAGTATCATTATTCTCCTAACACTGTATATTTGAAATACATAAGGTTTGTTCCATTTTTATCAGTTAAATACAAAGAATTTTTTAAAAAAATCTGTCTCAGGGCCGGTGGTGTGGTGCAGCAGGTTAAAGCTCTGGCTTCATGGGTTGGCATCCATACGGGTGCTGGTTCGAGTCTGGCTGCTCCACTTCTGATCCAGTTCCCTGCTGATGCTCCTGGGAAAGCAGGTGCATCCACGTGGGGGACCTGGAAGAAGCTCTGACACCTGGTTTCAGATCAGCTCAGCTCAGCTCTGGCCCTAGCGTCCATTTGGGGAGTGAACCAGTGGATGGAAGATATCTCTCTCTCTCTCTCTCCCTCTGTTCTGTAACTCTTTCAAATAAGTCAAATAATTCTTTAAAAAAATCAATCTTGTAGAAGTTGGAGGATATATTTGTGGTCAGCAGAAGCTGAGAAGATGATGACAAAAGACCGATTAACAGGAGCTAAATTAAAGCTCCAAAGGAGAAAGAGTTTCTGCGGTTTAGAGTGACTACAAATAATGTCTGAGGGTTTTGTTTATATATACACATACATATACGTATACCTATGAACACATATATATGCATAATATATTACATAATACACACACATAAACACACGCATACTTGTTATTTCTTTTTTAGTAAGTATGTGACTTAGAATCAGATGTATTTTAACAAATATGCCCTTTGGTGTGCTGATGTAAAGAATTTAAATAGTAAGGTAATTGTGAATACTTAATGAGACATCTATCTCACAAAAATTGACAAGATGTATGCATCAGCTAATATTGTAACAGTTCCCAGACTGTTGGTGCAGGCTATTCTGCCTCTGCTAAAATACTCAAGTCTGCAGTAGAGAGCACATAAACAAACGGACGTGGTCACATTCAGTAAATCTAAAGACAGCCAGTGGGCCAAAGCAGACCTGGATTTAAAAGTTTATCTATTTTTTTTCCTCACAAAGTACTCACGATGACCTTAATAAGTATTTTTTTAAAGAGAAAATAAAACATAAACTTTTAAATAACTTACCTAGTGCCATACAGCTTATAAATAATGTACTTAGAATTCAACGTGGGTTTTCCAAAAATCCGGGTCTGCCTGAT
Organism: Oryctolagus cuniculus; assembly: GCF_051225735.1. NCBI lineage: Eukaryota > Metazoa > Chordata > Mammalia > Lagomorpha > Leporidae > Oryctolagus > Oryctolagus cuniculus. Next base: position 13,812,666 of record NC_142876.1, on the reverse strand, counting down.
TCTGAAGATCTGTGGTGTCAGACTGGCTGCAGTGCTGCAAAGCGGGTAGCAGCAGTTGGTCTTCTGCAGCAGAGAGTCTGGGTAGGCTTGAGTGTGCTCCCGTTCCAGTATCTGTTTTCTTAATTCTACATGGCTTGTGGAGATACACTATTCCATTCTGAGCAGCTGCTCCTAATCTAAGCTCAAAAGAAACCCACAGGGATGTGTGTACAAAGTGTTGTTAGTTACTAGGCCATCTTCCGCTGCCATCCCAGGCACATTATCAGGGAACTGGTTCTGACGTAGAGCTGCCAAGACTCAAACTGTCACCCATATAGGATGCTGGTATTGCAGGCTGCAGCTTAATCCGCTGTGCCACAGCACTAGCCCCACTACATAGCCTTTTAAAGGAAATGTCCTGTACTCACAAGCTCATTTATTATTGGTCTTAACATAAAATGCATTTGAGCTGATTTCGAATTACCTACTGCAACAATGTCAGTTCACAAGATGAAAGTATTTATTTTAAGTAGATTATGGATACAGTTTACTTATAGTGCTATACAATATTTAAGCATTAAAGTGTTCCATCCAGGGTTTTCTTTTTCTTTCACTTCATAGTAACTCTCTTAGTGGCTTTGTTTATCCTAGGAGTTCAGACATGATTTACCTGTCAATGACTTCCAAATTTATATTTGGAACTATTCACCAATGCAATTAAAGGTCAATGAATACAAACGTGAATATTTCATCCTCAGCTTCTATAAATGCCTACACCATCCCTCCCACCTGATGTTCCTCCATTTTTCCTGATCATATTCCTTGGATAAACTAGAGTCCTGACCCTTACTCTCAACTTCAAAATCATCTACTTCTCATGTGGGATCTGTCCTTAGTATGTTGTCCAATGTGAAGTAATGCTATAACTAGTACTGAAACAGTATTTCACACTTTGTGTTTCTGTGTGGGTCAAACTGATGAAATCTTTACTTAATATATACTGAATTGATCTTCTGTATATAAAGATAATTGAAAATGAATCTTGATGTGAATGGAATGGGAAAGGGAGCGGGAGATGGGAGGGGTGTGAGTGGGAGGGAAATTATGGCGGGGGGAAAGCCATTGTAATCCATAAGCTGTACTTCGGAAATTTATATTTACTAAATAAAAAATAAAAAAAAAATCATTCAATTATTTGAGAAGGATGGTTTATACCTGTCCAATATCAACTGAATAATGTGAATCTCTGTTTCGTGTGTCATTACTCTAGCCCAAGCTGCAAACTATATATTTAGACCCCCATCATACTCTTGCTATTTTTTAGGCCATTCTCCACACTCTTGGCCATTTTAAGTAAATTTGATGAGAACCCTTTCCAGGTTACATTATTCAAGTCTTCACAGTACTCTTATAGGAAATATTTGGTTTTTCAGCACAGACTTTAGGATATGGCAATGATAGTTTTAATGGTATCCATTCACTTGATGAAAATGTCATTCCATATCAGTAGAAATATGGCTATAAAATTATTCCAATAGACTGAATGATTATGCTTTATACAAGTAGCATTTAATGGAAAGGGATATCTAATTATAAAAACTGTATTTACTTAATTTTAGTTTTTGTTTTTTAAAAATAGCAATAACTAACGTGTGGTGTATTCACATTTATCTGTTTTTCAAGGTATATGCCACCAAATGGAATACTTGAATAGCAGTGTTAATAATTTCACATTTTTAAAGATATCACATTACTGTTCTCCATGGTTGTTTTAACAATAACATCACATGCTAAAAATGTTTAAAAGGAGCTTGGAATAATTGGTAGTCAATATTTTATATTACTCAAAAGACCAGACATTGAACAAAAACTAAATCACATTTCTATTCATTTATTTTTTACTAATGAACTTGAAATGTTTTAAGGATGGTTTTATTTTCTATCCCTTGTTTTATAGAATTCGTTTTTCTTTTGCCATTTGTAGTTTGGTATATTAATCTGTTTCTATTTTTGTTACAGCTCTTTGTATGCGAAGATTATCAATACTAATTTTAAATTCAATGATTTTGCACACTGAATGATTATTGGAGTTTCTTCTAACCTAGCATTTTCTGCTAACTTTGCACATGGTATGTTATAAGTCCATCTTTAGTTTTATATGTAGCTAAATCTATCAATAATTTATTACATGGTTGTGTATTATGACTAATGATAGAAATGAATACAAAGCGAATCAATTATACTTCATGTTTTTATTTATTAAATCCCTTTAGAGATTCTGTGGTTCAAGCCAATGAATTTATTTAATAGTTCTTCCAATAAGTGATTAAATACCACAGTGCATTTAGAAGGTGCATACACACATACATACTATATTAAGGTTACAAATGAAAAGAGCATGCTGAAATCACTAGACTATCTAATTTATGTATGAAATTCAAGGAAGTTTATTAAAGCTCAGACCTAAAAGATCACTTGGAGTCAGGAAAGTCTTTATGGTAGTGTAGGGTAGAAAATATTTCAAATTGAAAGAATTAAATCTGAGAATTATACAGAAAGAGTTTTTAATAATATTTTAAAAATTAGAAGAAGGCTAATGAGGTTTTATGGGGAGAGTAGAGTGGGAGATAAGGTCATACACAATGTCGTCGAAGATGATGGAGACCAGGCTGTGGAAGGCTCTGGGGGCCACGAATGAGGCTTTATATTTCACTACATCTGAAGAAACCATTCCAGAGTTGAAAAAGAACATTTTATGACTTTCATCTTGAAAATAGGACTGTGATGGGGAAGCAGACAGGGAGATGGAAGGAAGCCTTCTGCAGGTGGCTGAGAGAGACATTTACTGAATCTATTCAGAGCAAGCGAGAGGCAGAGAAAAAACGAAACAAGTCCTCGTGACAAAATCAAGTGGAGTGTCAGGGAGCTGGTGGAGGTATTGACTGAGTTTGGGAATCCTGGACATAAAAATAAACCAATAACGGTCAGGGCAGGGTCAGGGAGCAGGATTTATCCTACAGATAAGCAGGCCCTGACGCTCCCACACATACATGCATAAACTAATTGTTTTATACTTTTTGATCTTCACTGGGCTGGTACATTGTGAAGCTCTAATTTTTTTGTGAACCATGATTGACTAGATATCTTAATGAACTTATGTTTAAACTAGATTTTCATGTATACATCATCAATCACATTAATTTCATCAGCATTAATATTTACTCATTTTTTTAGAATAAAAAGTTTCTGAGAAAAACTGTTGCATGAAGCTGATAATAGAAAATATACATTTTTACAGTGTCGAATGACAATTATTTTTGTATTTAATATCTCACTGTCATGATCTAAATTGCCTGTTATCACCACCTCTTTAAACTTCTAGACATAACACAGAATACTGCTGCTGGAATTTCTGCTACCACTACTGGGGAATGGTGACTGCAAACACCAGTATCCTTCGACAAATCTGAGTGGTATCTTTTTATGCTAATCCAGTACTTTTTTTCTTCCATAGTACACCAATTCTCTTCCACCCCTGCCTCTCATTTTCATCTCATGTGGTGTGTTGGGTCTGGGTGACCGATGGGAGCTACCATCAAGAATTCCTGCTTCAACATTACTCTGCGCTCTCTCTGCTCAATATAAACTTAAGTGATACTTCAGGCTCTCTCTAGAGTTTTGTGCTGACCTTGGCTCACTGTGTGCAATTAGGTCAGAGTATTAAAAATAACTCTCTGACTTTTGGGATTTAGAAACAGGCCAGCACTGTGGTGCCAATGCTTCTCTTCTTTGTTGCAGCAGATAATGATAATGGAGCATCTGATACCCTTTCCAAGGAAACCCATCTCTATTCTCTGCATGGTTTATCGTTCCACAAAAGGAGAGGCCAATTCTTCACGGTGATGATGAAGGAACAGGTGGACAACAAATTCTGGCATCAGACTTCCCCTGAACAAAGTACTTCATTCCTCTGTGCCTCAGATTATCATCTCTAACTAGTATGATAAGATGCACTTAATATTAAAGATGAAATGAGCCGGCCAGCGCTGCCGTTCAATAGGCTAATCCTCCGCCTGCAGTGCCAGCACCCCGGGTTCTAGTCCCGATTGGAGCGCCGGATTCTGTCCCGGTTGCTCCTCTTCCAGTCCAGCTCTCTGCTGTGGCCTGGGAAGGCAGTGGAGGATGGCCCAAGTGCTTGGGCCCTGCACCTGCATGGGAGACCAGGAGGAAGCACCTGGCTCATGGCTTCGGATTGGTGCAGTGCGCTAGCTGCAACGCGCCGGCCATAGCGGCCATTTGGGGGGTGAACCAATGGAAAAAGCAAGACCTTTCTCTCTGTTTCAGTCTCTCACTGTCTAACTCTGCCTGTCAAAATAAAAAAAGATGACATGAGCTAGCCCCCTAAGTGTTCATGCAGAGTCCCACACCAAGTGTTCAACCCAAGCTATGGTTTTATTCCTGTACTGACACTTGACTTTGGATGGCCTTGGATCCTCTAAGCTTTAATTACTTCATTTATATTATGGAAATAATATACCTAGTCTTCAGCAGTGACTTTGAACAATAAAATTTGTATTGAGTGTGTATTTTTCCTGGCTGTGCTATAGAACAATAACCATGTGCAAATAAGCAGCACCAAAACACTTTAATTTAGCATATTTGAAAGTGACTGGAGAGAACTGGACACCCTCAGGTGAAGAAGACAACTTCCATTCTATTTATTCTGCCTCTAGAGAAAAAAATAAATACTTCTCTCATTGTATAAGAAATTGCTTCTTTTGTGTTTCCAACAATCTATATAGTGGCTCAATAGTCCAATAATTAAGTAGGCTTTGTTGCAACATTTTTCCATGTAACTAAGCTAGGAGGTAGTTATATGTGCAAAACTGCAAGCAATTCTAACTTGAAATAAAATTATGATTGACTTAAAAATAGAAATGGCTGCTAGTGTTTCAAAATTTCCAAGGTAAGGTATTGTTAGATATTAAAGATTAGGGTTAAAGTTAAATAACTGTAAAGAAAGAAATTACATGAATATTAGTCCTGAAGATTCCCTAAACAAGGAAATATGTACAGATTTCTCATGTTAATTTGTACCAACTACTTAATTAAGGCCTCTGGGCTTGTTCTTTGAGAGATAGTGACATTTCTAGTGATTGTTTTTGCAAATCCTCCATGATTAAAGGGATTTTTCACTGTAGAATGCTTACATCTGGCGCACATACATATCAGAGGTTGAAACCTCATAATCTATTTCATTTCATATCAGAGAATGAGAATTTATCAATATGAATGGAGAATGACAAAAATACAATAGGATCAAACTATTCTTATGATTAAGACCCCAAAAAGAAAAGAACTTTCTCAAGCATATATTTTTTGTAGGTGATTAGAATTTCATCTTAGATCATGTTCATATTTACATAGCAATCAGAGAATGAGAGTTCCAATGACTTAACTCTCTGTTTCTGGCTCTGGAAATAAGCTTTTGCCATTAGTTATCTGGATAGCTGGTGATGTGGAAGATACATGGAAAGCAGAATTCTAACCAAGTCAGGAAGCTGAGGGAGTACCGTGGCTCTTCACTAAAGCCACTGGCACCTACTCACAGTGTAAAACTGGACGGTGCATTTGTTTTCAGCATTCTAATACACAGCTTTATTTTCACCCCTTCTCATCTGCTGTAATGACCACCCAACCACACAGCAACAGAGTTTGCATTAGAGAACTCCTATGAAACTTTGGCTTATCTGTTTCAAATGACCAGAAATAAATGTCAAAGCTTTCTTTTCATGTGGCAAACTCACTGTAAAACTACTGTTTATGTGATGCAAGCAACAGAAAACAACTTGATTTAAAAAAATATTGAAATTACGTGAAATAGTTCCAAAGTCAAAGCAAATCTTTCACCAATGAAATAGATTACATGGATGCCAAGTTCAAGATGACTGAGGCCCAAATATTTTCACCTCCTTTTTACTCAAGATGCAAAGTCCAGAGAAAATACGATAGATGCAACTTGTGTTTGTGTGTGTGCGTGTGTGTTAGATAAGCCAAAATCCAGCAAAGCAAAGAGAATCATACTTATTTTCAAGCATTGCATAATAATACATATAGAAGAAGTAATTTCTAAAATGATACTGGATACATTAATAAAGAAGTAGAAATTGTGACATCTAGGTAGTGTATCATGTCTATTTACTCATGGTGACACTACTGCTTCTGTATTAATTTTCTATTTCTGTGTAACAAATGACTACAAATAAAGCAACTGGAAACTGTAGGTAGATCTTATTTCAAACGTCAGAGTCTCAGATATGCTGAGGAGCCCAAGGGAGTTTTCAATTTAAGGTCTCACAGGCCAAATTCATTTTGGACATTGTTCCCTCTCTCTTTTATCTTTTCAGATTTTAATATCTTCAGACTCTGTCAAGTGGCATCAGTATGTCTTTCAAGGTTCTCTAGTTCTTCTGTTCTATCTTCTAAGAAAATGTAGCATTTTAGTTTGCAGCATATGAACTTGGACAGTTAGACTATTCTTTTTTATGTTCTCAAATTTTAGCATAGCTTAAAAATATCAGACTATATGCTAACACAGAGTGTTAGCCTCACATATATTTATATCATCCATGGAATCAAATAACATCTTAAATATATGACATATAATGTTTGTTCATTTTCTTTGTATATAAATATTTCCAAATAAAATACAAAGACAACATTGATGTTATCTCAAATTATTTCTATTAAAGTAAACATAAACCTTTCTTTCAATTTTATATTCAAAGGAGCACTCCTTTTCAAATACTTTTTTTAAAGATTAATTTATTTATTTGAAACTCAGAGTTACAGAGAGGCAGAAGCAGAGAGAGAGAGAGAGGGAGAGAGAGAGAGAGAGAGAAAGAGAGAGAGATAAAGAAAGAGGTCTTTCAACCACTGATTTGCTCTTCAGATGGTCACAATGGCCATAGCTGCTCAGATCCAAATCTAGGGGCCAGGAATATCTTCTGGGTCTCCCATGAGGGTGCAGGGGCCCAAGAACTTGAGCCATTTTCTGCTGCTTTCCCAGGCCATAGCAGAGAGCTGGATCAGAAGTGGAGCAGCTGGGATTCAAACTGATGCCCGCATGGGATGCCAGCATTGCAGGAGGCGGCTTTACCCACTAACTCACAACACCGGACCCCAAATACTCTTGGAAAGTAGGAAATAAAACTATTCACCCTTTGAAATACTCTCCTTTCTGGCCATTACATCTCTTCGTTCCTAGCAACATCTCCAATAGATGTCAAGGTAAAAATCTGCAATTAGAAGAGAAGTTATTCTAGGTATATGAAAGACCATTGATTATAAAAAGCAAAATGCAATTGCAGAACAGTCAGCATCATATGAAAATGTTGTGTGGATTCCTTACAGTGGGCTTTCTGTGCCACAAGCAGATATTTATTCAAACCAGTTAGTTGGCTTAATAAGAGGTATGGCACCAAACGAAAGATTTTCAACTTACAATGTTCAACGTTTGGACATATTCTTTAGGTGCCAGGTTGGGCTGCTCTGGAGTTGATAGATTTGATGAACCTGTCTATGTGTGCAGCACAGAGACAGAAGGGTAGGATCTGGGAAGCAAGACAAGATGTCGAGAGAGGGAATGAATGAGAAATTACATCAGAATGGATGGTTACCTGTTGAAATCCAGTGAACCCACAGCCAACCCATTAGAAGCAAGGGTTGGACCACCATGCTAAGACATCTGGCCATATTAACTTGGCCACTGTTGGTGAAATAAAGGCAAGCCATCCTGAATTCAGTCAAAATGGAAATGAATTTTCAGTACTCACTGACATTCTGCCTTAAGACCGTAATAGTAGATTCCAATGTTTAATGTCTATTTAGGAAATCTATTTTTTGTTTTGCATTATAATCAATGTTGATAATGAAATTGCATATTTTAATGGCATTTCTTGTTGGATATAATTGTCACCTATGTGAAAGGAGATTTGGTCTGGCTAGAGTGGCAGTATATAAATATCTGTTCTAGTAAAACAGCTGGAACTTTCTGCATCTAAGGATGTTTATATTTAAAGGTGAAGTACAAAGAATAAATCCTAGTAGTCTTATCCATGTGCTTATTGTGAAGATTCTGATTCTGGTTTTCCTGTGTTCCCTGAGGAATTAGTGATGCCTGTAAGATTTTGCATTGTGAAGCATCGAAGAATACTTGACCGTGTTCCCTTCCCACTGAGGACCTCAGCCTTAGACAATGCAGAAGACATGTCTCTTTTTTGGAGATTTTTTTTATAAATATGAACTTAAGTACATCATTTGAGAAGGAAATAGTATGAACAACTTTGAATTTTGAGTTTAGCTTATGCTGTGTTCAATATATGACTTGGAAACACTTCTGGTCAATAAGAAAAACAACAATAAAACTGTTATTTTTATTCCCTATGGGGTCATATTTATTAATGATTTGGGGTATATATTTGGGTTTTATAATCAATATAAATCAGTTGATTCAAAGGGTTAATTAAACTACTATTTGAGCAGTTAAAAAAATCAATGATATACAACCTTCTGTTCTAACAAATTTGGAGGTAGATAAATGGGTCTGAAGGAAGCTTCATTTTGATGGATGAATGAAATTGAGGAGCATACCTTCTGACAATACACCTAACTGATCACTCTAGCCTACTTGTGGCCTTTCTGGAAGACTTTATGAGTCCAAAGTTTGTTCTGACATTGTCTTGTCAGGAGTAGAAACCAGCATGTATCTCTAGATACTAACTCTTAGATATTTTTTTCTTTAAAGACTTATTTATTTATTTGAAAGGCAGAGTTGCAGAGAGAGAAGGTGAGAAACACACAGCAAAGGAGAGAAATACACAAGAGATCTTTCCTCTGCTGGTTCACTCCCCCAAGTGGCCACAACTGCCAGGATTGGGCCAGGTAGAAGCCAGGACCCAGGAGCTTCTTCCAGGTCTCCCATATTGGTGTAGAGGCCCAGCCACTTGGGCCATTAGCTTTCCCAGGCCATTAGCAGGAAGCTGGGTTGGAAGTGGAGAAGCTGGGACATGAACTGGTGTCCATATGTAATGTCAGCTTTACAGGTGGCAACTTATCCCACTATGCCACAGTGAAGGCTCCTAACTCTTGGATGACTTGAGACATGTTGTTTCTGAGAAATAAATATTTTTTTGGGGATAAAGCACGAGACTATGGGAAGGGATAACTGATGGCCTTTTCTTCACATATTACACCAAACCAATGGTTCTGTTTCCTTAAAAGAGTACAGGCTTTTGTGTTTTGGGATAGAGGATGATGGATCGTGTTTTAAATCAGTGATTCTAGTCTCCTAATCCCTGTAGCTAAGTCAGGATTCATTCCACACTGAAATCCCTGATTCCCAAAGACCAAATGGAGTGCCAGGGTCTTCTTCAGCAAGCAGGTGTTACGTCAGTGAATTCTTGCTCATTTGTAGATGAATCCAGGATTTGTCTCATTTCTCTTAGGTTCCTGCCCAAACTGCCTGTCTCCAACCCTCATATGAAAAGCCAGTCCTTATGAGGGTCTCGTATGTTGAGAGGTTTTCAATTTCTCTGTGAGTGCTGAAATCTTCCTATGTGTTCTTCTTTCCCTAACAAGAGTATTCTTGGTGGAGTGGGATGGAGAAGGGCAACTAATACTTCGTATTTTTTGCAAATGTTTGCACGGATTGCTCCAAGATGTGCTATATTTACAATCTCATCAAACCCTGAAAACTATCCTCAGATGATTGTTAATATTATTTTATGAATATATAGAGCTAGAGTGTTTAAAAATTTACTCAAAATCACCAACAGTAGAGAAAATTAGCCAGAGAAAATGGTAACCATCTGAGTTCCCAGAGTTATGCTTTCAGTTATCTTGCTTTTAGACCCTAACAGGGCTTATGACTGGCAAATCCTAATGGATTCTGATGTTATATTTTATAGGACGACGCTTCTGCCCTTGAACAATCTCAGTTCAGGTACCTGAACCTATATTTTTCTGGATATGATAATATTTTTCACTGTAATCAGCAAAATTAATAATCATCACTTTATCAACATTATTTTATGATCTTAGATTATTTTCATAATTTTATCTCTACATTTACATTAGTCAGAACACTAAATGTCACAATTTACATGAATTTCAACCAAAATTATCTTAAGCAGAATAATAATAGCAATAAGACATATAAAAGCAAAATAATTCATCCCACAATCCAAAGTATACTTCATGTAAACAAGAGAGAGGTAGTTAACTCACGAGCCTTTCTCTTCTCCATTTCTGGGTACCATGGCTCCCATTTACTTTCAAACTCACGCATTTCCATCTATTCCATGCATATTGCCAACTTTAACTCCCAGTTACGAGTTTACCAGTTAAGTCACCTGAAAAGTGAGAGTCTTACTAATACTTTACCTTATAATTCCTACAGAAAAATCACAGGTATTTCTTCAGTAGAGAAAATTTGAATAATGAGCACTTTTCTGAACCAGTGTGGTTGGCTTATTGATAGGTAACTTGCTGAGAAGGTTTGAATTAACTAACTATGTGAAGGTCGACCACTGAGGTTGGATTTTATGGAGAAAACTATAGCACATGCTTGTTCTGTCACTAAAGGAAAGGAGAAATTTATGCTGGGCAAGCAAAATAATCATTGTATACAACATGCTTTTATATTTAAATAGAGAACAAGAAATATGAGTGGTTTAAAATTTCAGACAATGCTTGCTTTCTAAATTTTTATTTGTATAATTGTTTGAAAAGGAGAAAGACAGAAGAGAGAGAGAGAGAAAGAGAGAGAGTATCTTCCAACCACTGGTTCATTTACTAGAAGCACTCAGTAGTTGGGCCCAGACTAGATAGCACCTAGGAGGTGAAAACACCATTTGGGTCTCCCATGTGGGTGGCAGGCTCCCAAGTACTTAAGCCATCATCTGCTGCCTCCCAAGGTGCGCGTTAGCAGGATGCTAGAATCAGAGGCAGATTCGGCTCTCAAACCAAGGCACTTCCAAGTGATGTCCAAACCAGCGTCTCAACTGCCAGGCCAGTTGTCTGTCTCAGTGTTTGCTTTCAGCCAGGTAAGTGGGAAGCTTCTTATCTTTTCATTAAATTATTGTGTTTCCCATGACTTTTCCATAGTAGTATTTTAATAAAAATTGGAATATATGATGCAAAATATAATTTTCTCTCCTAATTTGAGTTAATGTACTGGAGGCTGATCTGGAATTGTTGGAAAGTGGGTAAAGTCAGACTGCCTCTGCTTCTGTTTTCAGAGATCCTTGTTCTCCCTCGTAGTCCAATACCAAAATCATGGGGACTCTGATTAGCATAGCTGCTGGTCTTAAAGAGACTTTCCGGAGGAGACCAAATGAATCTCCCTACGACTTTAGGGGCTGGGGATGCTGATTTTATTCTGCCTCAGCTTCCTTTTTCAGAAATTAGTCCATTGAGTGACGCTGGAGTAAGGTCTTGGAGTAACTGAAGATTTCTGGTGAAGCTGGCTTTCCAGGGTTGCCCCAAGGCTCTCCGATTGGTTCCAGTCTCTGTCCATTAGGGCCTTGGACTAAAATCTACACTTCTGTCTCTCCTTCTCTCCCCACCCCCCTGTTTGCTACCCCTCCCCTCGAAGTATCAAATTTCAGGAAGGGAGGGGGCTGGAAAGGTTGGCCCTCCTAAGTCAGCAAGAGAGAGGCCTTAATTCATTAACCCTTTTCAACCTGATAGATTTTTCCCCTTCTCTGCAGTTTACATTTTGTTGATGACTTTTTTCCTCAGCTTTTGACAACATGATAATCCGATTCTCTACCGTTTTGTTTCATGATGTATTTAACTGCTTTAAATGATGTGATCATATGATGATGCCATGTGCTAGTCATTTTAATCAAGGTTTTTTGTGTTGTTACAAGTGACTTAGATGACGAAAATTTTATGCTTCTTGGTGAAAATTTCATGTGTTTTCTGTTGTCTTTGTTGAATCTCCATTGCTGGAAGAACTGAGTCCTAAAGGAGTTAGTATTATCTGCCTATTTTTAATTGTTTGAGTGATGACCCAATTATTTGGGCCCCTGCTACCCACATGGGAAACCTAGATGTAATTCCAGGCTCCTGGCTTTGGCCTGGTCCAGCCTCAGCCATTGCAGGTATTTGGGGAGTGAACTAGGAAATAGAAAATCTCTCTCTCTGTCTCTGTGTGTGTGTGTGTGTGTGTCTGTGTGTATATGTGTGTGTGTGTGTGTGGGTTTATCTCTCTGCCTTTTGAATGAGGAAATAAATCTTTTAAAAAAGATAACCAAACAGCCACAACCAGGTAATAGCATTATCTTCTTATTAACTTGTTTCTAATTTAATCAATTTAATTGATTACATGTGTGAAAAAGCTTCAACAAAGACAACTGGTTTTGTAGATGTAACTAAACAAGTATGAGACTAAATGCTAAGGAGAATTAGGCCAAGGGTGATTCTTCACGAACTTTGGAGTTTGTCTTGCTTTCATGTTTTGAAAATAGAGCAACTTAGTTTTTTCTTAAAACTCCAGAGAGAGAATGGGTCTGATTCAGGATCCTTATACTCTGCTTTACCACATATATTAACTTTTATTTTCATTCTTTACCAAAGAACTGTATCAGATATTTACAAAAATAATTTTTCCATTTATTTTTTAGTGTCACTGGTTCTACACATGTCCCCAACTACTACATAACAACCTAGAAACTGCTGGACTCTTTTTCAACTCATGGTCAGAGCAGGGAGATTTGTCACACATTTGGGCATAAATGGTGCATTCCTAATATCATAGAATGAGTCTGCATAGTCATTACCGACCACAACATTCCAATGTTCATTCATCCCTGTCTAGTGTTCATTATGTGGCTTAATTTTTCACAATTCATTCAAACTAGTATAAATACCCACTTTAATTTGAAGAGACTACATTTTAAATTTTATTATTTTCAAAATGCCACGTGCAAGATTGATTTGAGCATATTGAGTAGTGCATGCTTGAAGTTCCTCTCAGACTGACCAACTGTCCCTTCCTGATGCTTCAGGATCTTTTTGCAAAGCAATCTTTTGCTTTCTGAAAAAAAATTATTTTATATGTAAACATTTAATCTTCTTGATTATTTATCACATTAATTTGATTCTAATTTGTTAGAATTCGAGTTGCTATGATATAAAAAAGAAAAGAGAGAGGAAGAGAATGGCCGAGCAAAAAGGGAGGGGGAACCCAAGGTACGAAAACCTCTGTACAGGGGACAAAACCAAACTGGCTTGCGTGTTAGCCTACCGGTTCCCACGTCGCTCCCTGATCAGAGTCCGAGGTTTGAGTTCCAGCTCTGCCTCTGGATTCCAGCATTCAGCTAACGTAGGCTCTGGAGGCAGCAATGATGCTTCAAGTAATTGGGTTCCTTTCTCCCTCATGGGAGACTTGGACTTCATTTCTGCCTCCTCCCCAGCCATTATCAATATTTAAGGTATTGGATCACTTTCCTTTCTCTCTCTCCCTCTCCCCACCTCTCCCTCTCCCTCTACCCCCTTCCCCCTTGCATTTCTTTCTCTTTCTCTCCCTCTCCTTTTCTTTCAAATAAATTGATTAATTCAATTTTAAAAATTGTGGTTTTTTTTTTTTTTTTTTTTTGACAGGCAGAGTGGACAGTGAGAGAGAGAGAGACAGAGACAAAAGTCTTCCTTTTGCCATTGGTTCACCCTCCAATGGCCGCCGCGGCCAGCGCGCTGTGGCCGGCGCACCGCGCTGATCCGATGGCAGGAGCCAGGTACTTCTCCTGGTCTTCCATGGGGTGCAGGGCCCAAGCACTTGGGCCATCCTCCACTGCACTCCCTGGCCACAGCAGAGAGCTGGCCTGGAAGAGGGGCAAACGGGACAGAATCCGGCACCCCGACCAGGACTAGAACCTGGTGTGCCGGCGCCGCAAGGCGGAGGATTAGCCTGTTGAGCCGGGGTGCCAGCCGAAAAATTGTTTTTTTTTTTAACCAACGTTTAAAATTCTCTTTGTAGACTTGATATTTCTAAAGCCTCACTTTGTGTGCAAGTATTAAATAGTTCAGCCAATAGTACTGTCATTAGTGGATAGAAAATAACATTTTGTTGTTATTCATAAATGTTATACACTATTATGCAAATAATGTGTACAACGAAGTAGTTTTTGATACTAAAGAAAATTTAAAAATTAGTTTAGGAATAACTATTACACATAGGTTACTTCTTTCTTGATGTTGAAAATATGTAAATTTCAACCTGCATTCTTTCCTGTAAATTCAACTTTTTTTTAAAGATTTATTGTATTTATTTGAAAGACAGAGTTACAGAGAGGTAGAGACAGAGAGAGAGGTCTTCCATCCGCTGGTTCACTCCCCAGATGGCCACAACAGCTGGAGCTGCATTGATCCGAAGCCAGGGGCCAGGAGTTTCTTCCAGGTCTCTCACATGGGTGCACGGGCCCAAGGACTTGGGCCACCTTCTACTGCTTTCCCAGGCCATAGCAGAGAGCTGGGACTAGAACTGGCACCCATATGGGATGCCGGCACTTCAGGCTAGGGCTTTAATCCGCTGTGCCAGAGCACTGGCCTCCCTGTAAATTCAACTTTTGTCAAATAAGATTTCAATAATCTTTCAAAATTATACAAATATTTTAAGAGGATTACAAGTCATATTTAAGATATAAAATGATACAAAATTCAATTAAATCTTTCCATACACAGCTTAGGGATGAACATTGGGATACATAGGAGTTTTACAGAGAGTCATGGTTTACAATGCACTTACGAAATGACATCTTCCTTTCTCTTTCCCCTTCTCCCTCTCTCCTTCCCCTCTATCTCCTCCCTCTCTGTCTTTATCTCTGTCTCTATCTCCATATCTGTCTCTGTCATCTGTATCTCTGTTTCTGCATCTACTGTCTCTCTTCTAGCTTGTCCTGGAAAGAGGAAACCACCTTCGATCTGCTGATAGCATCACCAACTGGTACAATTCCTATGTTAGATATTCATATGAGGACTTTATACCGCTTATTCTATACAAAGAAAATCCTGTCCATTCTAAGATCTCTAAGCCAAATGAAGGGTTTACTCATTAAATAGGTTTTGGGGTCAAAACTCCAGAAATTTATATGAAATTCTTTGCTTTTCTTAGTGCTATTGTTCCTTTCTCAGGCTCCCCAGAGAAGACCAAGGTGGGATGCATTACAGTACCAAACATTTAGTCAGTCTCTGTGATCACAGATACGATGCACAAAAGCACTGGAAATCAAGTTTCTCTTAATTAATTTGAACAAATTAGGCTATATCTCCAGTTTAAAATTTTCTTATTGATAAATGGCAGTTGAAACTCAATGATATCTAAAACAACTTATACCCCTAAACTCTCCAGCATTTTTAAAGAGTCATTTATTTGCTTGAAAGGCAGAGTGACAGAGAGACCAGAAAGATAGATTATGAGGATAAGTAGTTAAATGATGGATAGATTAGGGAGAGACAGAAAGAAAGAGATGTTTCATCTACTTCCATCATTCTCTAAATGCCCACAACAGCCAGGTCTGCGCCAGGTAGACACTTGGAGCCAGGAATTCCATCCTGGACTCCCACGTGGGTGGCAGGGCCCTAATAATTATGTCATCGTCTGCTGCCTTTCCAGGCATATCAACAGGAAGCTGAATAAGGAGCAAAATCACACTCTAATATAGGATGCCAGCAACACAAGCAAGGGTTTAATCCACTGAGCCAGCTCCTGTCCTAAATTCTTCTAATCAACCTCCTTTCTTCTTTATTAATAAATTTGTTTTTTTTTTTTAATTATGTTTATCTCCAACGTATATTAGAATCAAATTTCCTTATGTTGTGGTTTTGGCACTAAGACACAGTACAGTGGGATTGCGTGCATTTTTACAAGGAAAATAGCAATCACTGTGCAACTTTCGCCCTGCTCCATGGGACACAAAGAGTGGTAGGACTGGTAGTAGCACATTGTAATAAGTGACAGAAATGTGTATTCATATGTCTTCTCTTGAGTCATTTTTAAGGGAAAAACAAAACAAACAATACCCAAAAGTTTGGTTCTATTTCCTTGAAAATAATGTCACGTCTCAATGATATTAGATATCTGAAGTTTGCTTCTGTTCAACGGTAGCATGGAAATAATTTCAAAACAACTTTGGGATAATACAGGCAAAAGGTTGTTGTGAACCCTGGGGATTCATGTCTTACGCCATCTGTTGACCAAATGGCAATGTGCAGCCTGGAAGGTTCCTGAGTCAATCTAGGGAGTGTGTGAGCACTGCAGGCTAATTTACTGAGGAGAAAAACCAACCCCACAACAATGCAGCAGCAACAAAAAGCCATGGGTGTCCTCATAAACCCCAAACAAAGGAAGGCTCAGAAAGTGCAAACCTGGAGCTGGGATTCTTCTTTATTTGCACACATCTGCTTACTGAGCACATTCCAACTTAATTATATAGTCAAATTACCATTCCCTTACAGAACAACTGACATGTTTTCCACATTCTTCCAAGTGTCAGTTTCAGTGTAATTCCCTGTATATATCAAAACAATGCCTGGAAACTTTCCTTTCTCTGCAGTTATGTCACATCTGAGAGTATGGGTGTTTTTTTTTTTTTTTTCCTTATCAAACCAAATGTTTCAAGTCAAATATTTCATGTTAGCTTCCTAGAAATGCATCTGTCTTTGTATTTTTACATGCCTAGGCCATTTGCCTGAGCATTTTGCATAAGCATTTAAAAATAAGTATTAGATTTTTAAAGAAAAAGTAGAAATAAAGAATATATACTTATTTTTAACTTAAGCAAGCTAAACTTTTGCTTATATAATGAATAAACATATTTCTAAAAACAAATAACAATGCTTAAAATAACCCATAAGGTTTAGCAATTAATGTGCTTGTATCACATATCACACATTGGTGTCCTTAGCTTTGAGTCCTGGTTCTGGCTCCTGACATTGGCTTTTGGCTAATGCACACCTTGGGAAGCAGCAGCAATGGCTCTTGCCACTCACATGGGAGAACTGGATTAATATCTCAGCTCCCAGCTTTGGCCCAGCCCCACCCCTGGCTGTTGCACTGTTGCAAGCATTTCGGGGAAGAACCAGCAGATGAGAGCTCTGTCTTCCTCTTCCTCTGTCTCTTGCAAGAAGTGGTTTTTTTTTGTTTTGTTTTGTTTTTTGGTTTTTGGTTTTTTTTTAGATGATGGAAACAATTGACATTTATTTCTCCCCACTTGAAGACCGGGAAGTCCAACAAGAAGATGCCAACAGAGCTGGTGTCTGGTTGGGCCCCTTTCTTGATTGGCAGATGGCTTTCTCCAGGTCAGATCCTCATGCTGCAGGGAGGAGAGTGACAGGGAGGCATTGACCTCATTCATGAAGGTCCCACTCCCACTCTCCTGGGCTCATCACCTCCTTTTCTTTGATTTAAAACATTTGATAACAGTTTTATGGGATTATTTCTTTTTTATTATTATTTTTATTTGTATGTATCTTATAAATACATTAGGAACATAATTCTTCCCACCACACCTTCCCTCCCACCCACGCACTCCCTCCTCCTCCTCCTCCCTCTCCTGTTTAGTCCAAGAAAGCAAATAGAAAGAAAGGGAAAAAAAAGAAAGAATGGAATAAAAGAGAACTGCTCCCCAGCAGTCTAAACAAGGACTGTTTTCTGTTATTGCTTCTTGAAGGTGATTTCACTTTTTTTCTTCCCTTCCTTTTTCCCCTTCCCACCTCCCCCTTTCTTTCCTTTTTGAAACTTAATTGTTTTAAAGAAGAACCCAAGGATGATACATCTTTTGTGAGCTCATAGACATAACTATAACTTATGAGACATAATAATATCCTCCACTTAATACACTAAAAGGAAGTGATTCTTGAGAACAAGTTTCACTATTAAGCCTCATGATACAGCTAGTTGTGGAGAGAGGTCCTGCATGGGAAGTAGGTGCACAGTGACTCTTGCTGTTCATTTAACAAATAACACTCTTAGGTATGACATCAGTGATCACCCAAGGCTCTTGACATGAGCTGCCTTGGCTATGAAATCCTTTTGGATCCACTAGCTCAACAAAACCATAAGCAAGGGGGATGCTGTCTCCTCCCTTCAGAGAAAAGTACCTCCTTCTTGGGTGACCACTTCTTTCCACTGGGGGTCTCACCCACAGGGGTCCTTTATGTAGGACTTTTTTTTTTTCTCAAAGTGTCTTCTCTTTCCATGCCTCAAATGTTCCCCCTGGGCTTTCCAGTTAAATGAATTTCAAAAGTTCAAAAATATCCTAATGTACTGAATATGGTTGTCATCAAGCTCTAAAAATGTTTGCTTTTTTGAAGTAATATCAATATTATAGCAGTGTTCATTGTAAAAATAAATTTGTATTGAAAATGGATAATAATTTCATTTATTGGAGCTATTTCATCAAGTAATTTTCTTTTTTTATTTTAAAGATTTATTTATTTATTTATAAGGCAGAGTGAGAGAGAGAGAGAGAGAAACAGAGAAAGAGGTCTTCCATCTGCTGCTTCTCTTTCCAAATGCCTGCAAGAGCTGGAGCTGGGCCAAGCCAAAGACAGGAGTCAGGACCTACATCTGGCTCTATCATATTGTGGCAGGGATCTAACTTTGTGGATTCCACTGTCCTCTCAGGCACATTAGCAAGGATCAAACCAGCTCTTCCATCTGGGATGTGGGCATCCCAAACAGCTAACTAATCTTCTGGGTCATACTGCCTGCCTCCTATTCCACAGTTTTTCAATCAAAAGTATGTTTTGCTTTGTATGACTTGGATTTCTTTACAATAATTATTGAGATTTTAAATATATTTCTGTAAATATTCTTGGTTTTTAGGAAATTTAAGTTTGCATTTCTATCTCAGATGATTTACATTTTGGAACATAAGATACAAGAAGTGATGAACTGTCCAGAACCTGAATATAATATGTGATAAAAGCAGTTCAATAAGTTAGCCACCCACTGATTTATGTACCAAACAGATGTGTAATATTTAAAGATTATGTATCTGGCTGGTGCCGCGGCTCACTAGGCTAATCCTCCACCTTGCGGCGCCGGCACACAGGGTTCTAGTCCCGGTCGGGGCGCCGGATTCTATCCCCATTGCCCCTCTTCCAGGCCAGCTCTCTGCTGTGGCCCGGGAGTGCAGTGGAGGATGGCCCAGGTGCTTGGGCCCTGCACCCCATGGGAGACAAGGAGAAGCACCTGGCTCCTGCCATTGGATCAGCGCGGTGCGCCGGCTGCAGCGCGCTGGCTGTGGCGGCCATTGGAGGGTGAACCAACGGCAAAGGAAGACCTTTCTCTCTGTCTCTCTCTCTCACTGTCCACTCTGCCTGTCAAAAAAAATAATAAAAATAAAAATTAAAGATTATGTATCTAATTATGTGAGAGTGAGACAGAGAGAAAGAGAGAGATCAACTTTAAATCTGCAAGTTCATTCCTCAGATTGGCTACAATCGCTAGGTCTGCTAAGGTGGAAGCCACGAAATAGTAACTTCATCATGGTCACCCACATGAGTGGCATGGGCCCAAAATTTGGGGCCATTTTCTGCTGCCTTACCTGGTCCAATAGCAGGGAGCTGAATTTAGAAGTGGAACAGTCAGGACGTGAACTTGAACTCTTATATGGAATGCCAACAAGACAATTGGCATCTTAACCTGCCTTGCCACAATATTCAGATCCTGCAAATGTGCACTTTAACAATATCTTTCTGTAACTAAATAGCTCACTCAATATTTCATTTTAAAATTTTCATTATGTGATTGTATTATGTGAATATTATCCTGAGTTCTTCTCCATATTTTAGCATCTCTTGAATATAAAAGCAAAAGAAATCTAGTTGCAAAATAATCAATTATGAAATGTTTGTATTCTACTGAGATTTTTGAAATGTGTACTCTATTAGTAGGCATAGATCCAGATTTTGTGAGGACTGAAGTTTGTATAATTTTTGAATTTCCCCTAAAATCCTCCGTCAGCTTCACAGTAATTAGCACTGTGGTCTTTTGCCTACTTGGAAATACACTTTTTCCTAAATATGCATGATTTTTAAGTCTTATGGAGGTGGAATAATTCTGATCCAGATCTGAACACGGTTTCAGTTAACACAGAGACTGCACTACACCCTGAGGTGTTGGGGGAACAGCCAAGGAATCCAGGTATAAGTCCATCCATTTGGCAGATAATTGATTCCCGGTGGTGACAGCTGCTCTCCTGCCCTTCTGGCTGAAATATACTGGGGAAAAAAACACCTTGCAAATAAAAGAGAGGATGAAATATTGGTGGTGCAAGGGAAATCCAACAAAATAAGGTTCTAAAGCCATGAAGAAAGCATTTGTTATAACTTGTTTAGGAAATTGGACCAGATCTTTTTAGGGAAATGCCAATTGCCTTGTCTTCTTTCAAATGTTATTTTCTACTCTTTCCGAGACAGTTTTTAAAAGTACTTCACCATGCGCCATCTTTCAATAGTGTACTATCAGAAGGCAGCTTTTCCTGCATCGATTCAATCATGGATAATTGTTCCCAAAAATGGAAATTTCTTTGGAGGAGTAAAAGCATCCTGATTGATCAGCATGGCAGTTCCCTTCATCAGCATTTATAAGAGACACCACACATAGAATTCCACAAGAGTTTAGTGTGGGACCAATTAGTGATTTGAATGAATGACTGAATGAAAGCCTGAACTCTATAATATTCATTTTATGGTCTTGTCTCTATACTAGCTGATTCTGCAAGAAATAAGCTTATTTATCTCAAACTAAGATATTATGCCAGAATTTTTTGATGTATCTGTTTTCATACACTTCAGGGTACAGGAGCTTTATACAAGTTAGAACAGAAGAGGGTCCCCAGATGGTGTGTATCCTAGGTAGAAAAATAATGCACAATAACAGGCCCAATCTTAATCTGATTCTCAGTGTGTTGAACCAAGGATTCAGACATATCTAAAGCTGTCTAGATGGTATATATTGCTAATAGACTAAAGACCTATTGATATTAACAAACTATGAACCACCTGTGAATAATTTTTTCTAAGAAAAGAAACAGTTGGCACATATGAGCCAGTGATTAGAGAGTTTATAAATTATCCCCATATTTCTATTCCTGGGCATGATAACATATAGGTGACTGGTTAAACAACAAAATGAGAGAACTAAAACAGAAGTAGAAGTAATTATCAATTTTTGATGAGTGTAAAGTCAGAGTTCAACTTGCCATATTCCCCATCTACCTTATCCACTGTGGAACCATACGTTGAGAGGAAGCCACTGTCAACTCCCAGGACGATCATGGGACAAATCCTCCTTGCTCCTTAGCCTGGGATGGATCTTGTGATTGAGCCTAATCTAGGGATGTGCTTTATCAGGGAGGGGCATTGGCGATCTCAGTCAGCAAGAAAGGCTCCTTGGCTCATGCTTCCAGGACTCCGGACTTAACAGAAACATCAAGAGTGCATCACTGGGTGGATTGAGCATGAAAACAATAGGGGATACCAGGAACCGGAATCAGCACAGGAGACATTCTAAAGGGATTTCCACCGTGATTAGTTTGGATTTTAGGTGGGACTTGATGTGCCTCAATTTCAGCAAGTAAGATTTCCACAGGAAAAATTTGCTAATATATGAACCAATTATTTGCTCAATCTCTTCAGGGGATTGGGTTGCCGGAAAACCCTGGTTAATCGGCCCTATTTTTAAATACTGCCTCAAATATTTGTGTTCTAACATGCACATTTAAGCCCTTTTATTCTTTTAGTAGCTGGGACAAGCCAAGAACTTTAACAGTATTTAGAGGACTTGCAATATTTACTGGTAAAAACAAGTCTATTTCATATATTTATATATATATTATATAAAGCATTGCTTCAAGATATAGTGTAATTTAATTATGAAAGATGAACTATAAGCAAAATCACATATTTAGAGTAAAAAAAGTCCATTCCACTGCAGTTTATCCAAAATTCAGTTATCCCAAAATAATATTTCAATACTGTTAAATCTCTGAAAAGCTATTCTCTGCATTTCAAATAAATACATCTTTAAAAATAAAAATGTTATTTTCCATATTTGAAAAGCTTTATTTATTTATTTGAAATGCAAAGTGACAAAGAGATAAAGGGACATACTGACACACACACGCACACACACACACACACAGAGAAAGAAAATCTTCCATCTCCCAGTTCATTGTCCCCAACGGCAGGGGATGGGCTGGGCTGGGCTAAAGACCCCATCTTGGTCTCCCATGTGAGTGGCAGAGCCCCAGGTACTTGGACCATTATCCACTGATTTCTCAGACTCATTAGTAGGAAGCTGGATCAGAAGCAGAGCAGCCAAGACTTGAAAAGGTTTTCCAATATGGGATGCAGACATAGTAAGCAGCATCTTAACCTGCCGTGCCACAACGCCAATCTCACTTGTTTCCACTGTGCAAGCTTGCATACACTGTATATATCAATGGAAATGAAAGGCAAAATCAAGGAATTATGAACTAATACTTAGTAGAGCCTTCCATAAGCCGTCACAAATGCGCAAAGATTTTTTGTTCATCCTATAGCTCTGTATAAAAACAAAATCTGAATAATCTTTGAGTACCATATCATGTTCATGTTCAATAATTGTATTGTAATTTATTGATGCCTCAAAAAAAAAAAAAACACCCTTCTTTAATTAAATGATTCCGATGACTTAATTCTTCAAATTGTTGAACATCAACTTTTTTCTCCTTCTAAATTAATTTGATTCTTTTATGAGCTGCAGGAATTGTGGGGTCACATTTATGTTAATATTGAAAGTATCTTACTAAAATCTTTAGTTCTTCTCCATTTTTCCTAAATGATTATTTTCTATCTGAGTTAATACAAATAACCTCTTAATAATTTGAAATATCTTTTGTAATAGGGATTGCACACGCTGCTATGAAAACAGTACACACTGTAGAAAGCTGCAAGTAAACACTATGAAAAGTCTTTCAGTTGCTGTTTTCAGGGCAATACCAAGGTCAGTTATGCCATTTAATCTTGCCATGACAGATTCGTTCCTGTAAGGTTATCTTGGATTCTTAGCCGTTATGTGGAAAGTGCAAATTATGATTTTCATGAAATTTTTCATGTCTTAAAAGAATAAAGTACAATCTTATAATAGAAAACTCACATTTTAGCTGTATTGTAAAATCTAGCAAGCACCAGTCAAGCCAGCCAGAAGAGAAACAGAAATGAGCAACAATGGAGTTAGAGACACATGACAGAAGCCCTCATACAACTGTACCTGAGACCTGATCCATCTGTCAGCATGTCAGCTTCATTAGCTAATAAATTCCCTTTTATTTAGTTGGCTCTTTTATTACTTGCATTGAAAGTGTACAAAACTATACATTCACAATAATTCTCTAATGCTTCTATTCATTTATAAACTCAATAAACATTGAATTTGAGTGAAATAATTAGGTAGTATTTCGCTCATATGTTCACAAATGTGTACACACATATGCAATTGCAGTTTATCAGTCAGAAATTCTAACAATTCTATCAATCATACAATTTGTGCAATATTACTGTAATTCTTTTGCTTGAACGAGTTTTTAATGAATCAATTAGATTTAGTGATAAGGCAGATATGTATAAACTTTTTGTTGTTAATCTAATATCTGATCACAAACCAACAAATGTGGTTAAGTCATCAAAATGTGATCACTTCATAAATGCTAATTATAATGATGATGGTTTCAGGGAGAATGCTAAAATTTGTATTTGACTATAACAAAGGAACTGAGAATCTTTTACACTGCAGAATAGTACTCATGCTAGTACTAATTTTTGCAGAGCAAATTGGAAAGTCATGCCCAAAATTCTGACATATTTATGTGTTTTTACTCATTAATTCACTTCTAATTTAATCCAAGGAAAAATTGACTACAGTACAAATATGTATACAAATGTGTTAACACTGCTTTTACTCCACAGTAGCAAAATTATATAAAATCAGGCTTTGATGTAAATAAATTTATTATAGACATAATAGAAAAGCAAATTGTTTTTTAGGCAAAGTGTCTACTATTGGGAGTAAAGCGCAAAGATGAGAAAATAAGAAGAATGGAGACTGAGAGGGCTCTGCACACTTGTTGCGGAGTTGAGACAATCTATCTTAGAGCTGAGACATTGTTATGAAGTAAATGTAAGCACTGACATACCCCCATGCACATTCTTTTCTACAACTTTGTAGCCAAAAGCAGCAGAACTAATTGAAGACTACAGATTTGTCATAGCATAAAGGGAGAAAATTTTGTTTAAAAACAATATTTTAAAATCTATTCAAAATTTAACAATTGTTTCTTGAACACTTACTATATGGCAGACACCGTAGGATACTGGGGTAAACAACCTAAGGCCTTCCATATAAAAATCTGTATTCAATGATATTATTTGTTTGAACTGTTCCTATAAATCTACAGGCAGAGTGTTGGAAGTGCAGTAATACCTTGGTGCTAGGTTCCAATCTTTTCAGTTATCCTGGACAATATTTTGTACTAAGTTTTAACACTATGGACAATTATCCATGCTGTATGATATACAAGCAAGAAAGCTTTGGGAAAATATAGAATGAAAAAGAAAGCTTTGGTTTTTATTAACATATTTCTTTTGTACTCATCAAAGGCTTTTAACAAGTGTGACTTTACATGTTTACTAATGTATGTCTTTGATGCATTGGGCAAACCTAAGACAGTATTACAGGTATGATAAATTTACCTTCTAAAATTTATTCTAAAACATATCTTCTGGGTTATGGAAGAAAGGAGTAATATAGACAGAAAATTTCAAAATAAAAATAGGAAATAATAAACTGATACAGAGCTCCTACCTGAAGCCGCATCCTATGTTGAAGTCTAGCTACTATCAGCTATGACCCTGCATTCCCCTTCTTTTCGGTGAAGAGTGATTTTGATTCTTCCTGAGTGGTACAATTATCTTCCGTGTACTCAGCAGTTGGTGAAGGTGATGAGTGAAACATACTAGCCTTGGCAGACATGAAGGCAATTGTGATGAGTCCCCTTAATCTTTGGAAGCAAACTTCTCAGTTGCATGGGTGAAATGGATCATTAGAATCCGGGGCATTTGTGTTTTTCTTGCTTTATCTATTCAACACATTCAACCATTTCTACATAAGGATGTTCTCTATAGGAACTGTGTGGATGAGACATAGTATGGAGAATCCTGTAATTCCTACATACATTGTAAAGCACAACTTGAATTTTGTGGATACTTGTAGCTTTCACACTGAACACATGATAGGTGGCAGTCCTCTATATTTACCATTGATCAGTTTTCTAGAGAGCTAAATTATCCTAAGATTCACAAATTCAGCAGATGTTTTTTCTTTTCTTTTTTTTTGACAGGCAGAGTGGACAGTGAGAGAGAGAGGCAGGGAGAAAGGTCTTCCTTTGCCGTTGGTTCACCCTCCAATGGCCGCTGCGGCCGGTGCACCACGCCTATCCGAAGGCAGGAGCCAGGTGCTTCTCCTGGTCTCCCATGGGGTGCAGGGCCCAAGGACTTGGGCCATCCTCCACTGCACTCCCTGGCCACAGCAGAGAGCTGGCCTGGAAGAGGGGCAACTGGGACAGAATCCGGCGCCCCAACCAGGACTAGAACCCCATGTGCTGGCGCCGCAAGGTGGAGGATTAGCCTAGTGAGCCGTGGCGCCGGCCAGCAGATGTTTTTTTCATTATTGAGCCTTGAGATCTTAAAAATGAACTTCCCCCTTTGTGCTCTTCCTACACCAAGTAGTTCAGTTTTCCAAGCTTTTATAATTGTCGAGTAATATTATTCTTTCAGCACACATCTGTATGGTCAGCTTCCCTTTTAGGATCTCAGTCAGCAGGAAAACATGATACTGAATCCCCCCCAAAAGTCCTCATCATATGCTGAAGTGGGTTAAGACAGAGGTGAGCATAAATCTGGCCATTGAAATGAACCTTAAAAGGAAGTTGTGCAATACAAACCACCACAGTAGTTAACTTGGAAACTTAAAAAGCTGATTATGATGTTTTTAGTACAGCTTTTGCTGATATTAAATTATATACATTGGGATATATAGTGAGTCCTTGCAGTTCAAACTCAGGTCATGAGACATTAATTTTCCTGTGTTTTTTATAGAGTTTGTGGAGTCAGGAAGTAGCCAGGATGATTCAGAACAGAAAGTCTTTGAATTTAACTCCCAAATTCAAAACCACATCATGATATTATACTGAGTAATGATCTTGTTTCAACAATTGCTGAGCATAGATCATGTTTTAAGAGGCTGATCATTTAAACAGGGCCAGATTCCAAACACAGAAATGGAAAATAATCTTTTACCTATGTTGAACTTTGGAATTGTCTATAAAATATTGGCAAAATGTTCACCAATAAATATCATCACTTTCATGTTAGCATACAGAATTCATGATACCCAATTCTCTCCCTTTGAGATATGCTTTCTCCTCTCATGATCAGGTTTCATCCTGGTTATTTATCCTCTTGTTGAGCGTTTCTTCTGTCAAGTACACTTCACTCAGGAATTCTTATTGATTATCTCAGCACTATCTTAGGTGCTGAGAATATCCCCATAAATAAAAACACATTTTTCTGAGGATGGCCCAAGTGTTTGGGGCTCTGCACCCGCATGGGAGACCAGGAGGAAGTGCCTGGCCTCTGGCTTTGGATCAGCGCAGCGCTGGCCGGCTGTAGCTGCCATTTTGGGGGGTGAACCAATGGAAGGAAGACCTTTCTCTCTGCCTCTCTCTCTCTCACTATCTAACTCTGTCACATAAAAAAAAAAAAAAAAAACACAGTTCTGTGACACCAGGCTTCCTGTAGTATGTAAGGAAACAGACATCACAAAAATAGCTAAGCAAACACTCAAATAGACTACATTTGGTTAGCGATGACACTCACCAAAATTAAAAATTAAACAAATTAGCCAAAGAATTACTTGGCAATATAAGCATGAAATTATGGCATTATAACATAGAGGGAGTATGATATTACTTAATTTTTTTAAATAAGGTATTTATTTATATAAAGAGAATAAATTTCATGTATTTCATATACAGTTTTAAGAACATAATGATACCTCCATTCCTCTCTTCATTCTACCGTCCCTCCTTTTTCCTTTCTTATTTTTCCTTTAATTTGAGGGGCAACAGGCTCTCAATTTGCTATATAATCACCAGCTTACTCCGCCACTAAATAAAGAATTCAACAAGTAGAAAGACCACTTTCTATACTATACTTCCTCAGAAGTATAGACATGGGCTATAAACTAGTGAAAGCTCAAGATGAGTAGATTTTTCTTTTATCTTTTGTGTTTAGTTGGTTTTCCTTGTGCCTAGAACAATAAATCTTATATCTGGTGTGTATAAGAAAGATTTACTGATTAATATATATTAAAAAGTGTACTAAATTCAAGTTTAGATATATTTCTTTCTTATTTTTGTAACCTCATGACCAGACCTGTAAATCAAAGCAGTAAGATGCATCATGTAAATTATATTCACTGGTTGAAATAAAATACTATTAAGTGCTTTGGTTTTTATTATTTTTTTCTGCATGGAATTAATGAAGGAGGAAATGACAAAAAAGCAATTTAAAACAAAAGGAGATATTGATAACTGTACTGAGACAGAAAATGTTTCTCAAATGAGCTTAGCATTTGGGAACAGTAACGTGTTGATCCTTTTACTGTTTAAGGCTGTACATTGGTATCTGCTGGAGGGTGAAGATGTTCTACCTAAGAAAAAATTAGCATAGACATCCAAAAACACGTGACCATAGCACAGAAATGTAGAAACATAAAAGAACACTTAGATTTCTAGAGAAACGGTTCCTGCATTTTAAACAGTCATAAAATTTCTAATCTCCTCAAACCAGAGTAATTTTATCTGTTTATTTATTGTATGTAATGTACAGTACCATACATTGGGGATACAGAAGAACCAACAACCTACATGGGATACTAGCAAAGCCTCTGCTCTGAAACATAGTCCCAAGGAGCCCAAATCTCTCCAAACCATTAGTTCTCTCCTTCCATCTGAACAATAGCTACAAAACTGCCACTCTGCTGTCCATCTAGCCCATAATATGGACTATACTGAAAAGCCTGCACTCTGGTGACAGGCAGCTTGTGTCCAAGTCTGGTTTTGATCCTTATTCTTATGCGACAGTGGTAAGCTGCTTAAACATACATCTGTAAGCTTTCTTATTCATATGACCTAAATCATAACAATACTCAGCATCGGAGAGCTATGAAAATTTAATTAATGCCTTTAAAGGACTTGGAAAATTGCATGACACAGGAAAATCTCTCTGTGTGAGATATTACTGAATTAATTATCATCATCATCACCATCTTTATTACTTATATGGCATTCATAGACCTCATTATATTTTATTTCTAAATTTGGACAGAACTCACTGTGTGTGTGGAGTTGGGGGAGTATATCATTCTCAGGCTTAGTATTGGAGGATGAACAAGCAAAGTTGGAATTTTTGATAGAAAGCAAAAGTTAAGGTTGAAAATCACAATGAAAATATTTCAGTAAGAACAGGAAACACGGGTATTGTGTCATTTGAAGTTTTTTGACTCTAGCATTATAGTGTGCTACCAGGGCATAGAGGGCAGCTGTATGTAATTTGGGTGGAAGATATCATATTAACTGTATTTTCAGCCACCATACAGAAAGACCTGGAGTGGACCTGACACATGTATTGTTATGGATTGTTTCATAGTCCACCAGTAAATGATCAGAACACTGGAAGTACCTGGAATATACCATAAAGATTTTCATAAAGGTAAGGGCAAGATTATACGGATTTCCCCTTTTTGAGGAAGTGAAACCACTATCTTTTCCTGGCTTACTGGATAAAATCAGCGAGTAAACAGAAGGCAGAGAAATCTCAGACAGAGAATGCTTCCCTTGGAATTCGGATGTTTCCTCTGTGGAGAGGACCTACCCAGCCTCCAACCCAGCCAGACTCCTGGAGGAGCACTTACCCTCTGTGGAGGTGCAGGCACTGCTCTGAAGGCCTTGGTCTTGTTTTATGAAACCTGACACTCACTCCGTTCAATGGATTTGCTTAAATAATCCAAGAATATTAGCACAAGGTAGATACAGAAGTGATTATTTACTTTGATAAATAGATTACAACACATTTAAAAATTTAAAAGGTTAATAGACATCTCAAACATTGAAAAGTCCAGAATAATTTTGTTAAACAATGGCTTGATAGTATTAGAATAACGCTTCTCCATTTCCTTGGCTTCATATTCTTGGATTGCCCTTTTTCATAACCAACAAGTATTTGACATTGTTAAATAGAGATAATAGAAAGAAAACCTTCATCTTTCTAGCATCTTTATTTATAAATCAATTGAAATTTGTTATATTTTGAGAGCTTAGAAATATTCTATTCACATTTACAACTTTTAATATGTCATGTAAATTTTTGAAATCTTTAAATACAACTTCTCTGACATGTTTCATTCATATATATATAGTATGAGATTTAAAACAATTTTCTTCCAGCTAACTTCTAGCTTCACATTTACCACTTTATTTCTCTTCAAAGGTCTGGCATTTGGTGACATGGGACAATATGATCCTTGAATTTCATCCTGTGTTAGGATACCAGGACAGTGAACATGTTTACATCCCTCTTTCTGAAGGCCTAGCACTAACCTAACTATTCATGAAGCTGAACCAAATACTTAAATTCCAGCGAGAGTACAAACAAAGCATACCCCCAACTCAATTTCCATTTCTTAGTTCCCAAAACAAATTTATACCTATGCCAACAATTCCCAGCATAAGGCTAAATCAGTGTAGAATGAGGCATCTGTCTTGTCTAATAGCAGTTAAACTCATTGTTACTGCAAATTTTACAGAGCATGCCTTCATTGATACAGCCTACACTGACTTTCTGGTATTTGTGGTAAGAATAAATTGAGTTTTCTTGTGTTAGTTTTGTCTCTTCTCTTAAGGAGAGAACCTAAGCATAAACTTTTCTTCTGCTTTTCAACATATCTCTTTTTTGACAGGAAGATTTAGACAGTGAGAGAGAGAGAAACAGAGAGAAAGGTCTTCCTTTTTCTTTGGTTCACCCCCTAAATGGCCGCTATGGCTGGCGCGCTGCGCTGTTCCGAAGCCAGGAGCCAGGTGCTTCCTCCTGGTCTCCCATGCGGGTGCAAGGCCCAAGCACTTGGTCCATCCTCCACTGTCGCTCCCCCTCTTCGTGGAGGAATGACACAGGACCCTGCGCTGTTCTTTCGTCTGCTCGGCCCTCCCCAGGTTTGCTGCTGGTTCTTCCCGGATTGGCTATCGACCCTTCCACCTCCGTGGAAGGGCGGTGCCCCCTGCCACTTTCCCCACTTCTGTGGGGGAGCGGCACACCACCGGCCGGCTCTCTCAGGGGCTGCTCAGATGTTCCTCAGGTGTTCCCCTTAGATGTTCCTGGTGCATGTTGTCTCTCTCCTCCTTTATAGTCCTCTTCCACCAATCCCAACTCTGCTATCCACATGCCAGTACGCTGCTCTCCTCCAATCAGGAGCAAGATCAGCTCCTGCAGCTCAGTCAATCAAATTGGCGAGAGGCAGCTGTGTAGAAGCTGTTTACTCCCTTCTCAGCGCCATATTGTGGGAGAGCAGATGCATAGAATATATCTTAATTCCAGTAACAGTCTAGTCCGAGTTGCTCCCCACACTCCACTGCCCTCCAGGGCCACAGCAGAGGGCTAGACTAGAAGATGAGCAACCAGGACAGGATCCGGCACCCCAACTGGGACTAGAAGCTGGGGTGCTGGTGCAGCAGGTGGAGGATTAGCTAAGTGAGCCGTGGCACTGGCCTCAACATACCTCTATAAGCCCCTGCACATCTGTTCACACATATGTACATGGGAGGACAGACCCAGTGCATTGACTACGTATTTAACACTGCTCATTCTGGAGCTGAAATTCCACACTGATGTGGGTTTCACATTAGGTAACATACAAGTACTTCCACTTAGCTTTTGTTAATAAATAGGTTGATATCCGGGCCTACCATACGCCCCACCTATTTACTTCTTCAATGTGTGTGTGTGTGTGTGTGAGAGAGAGAGAGAGAGAGAGAGAGGAAAAGAGAGAGTCTTTGTTATAATTCCTCCAGATAAGTTAATACAGTATGAACTTTCTTAAAGATACAAAGTCACATTACTTTGACTTTAAAAGGACATTTCAGTAAGATTTTTCAAGTTTCTCCGATTTCTTATTAGGGTCTTCATTCATCTCTAACACTTACTCTCTAACGTGACTTCCCTTTGATAGTTTCAAAAGAATATTCTGGAAAAAATCCTCTGGAAACCGATATGATATCTCTGGTTACTTGGACATCGTTCATCCTTCACCTAATCACTTATGAAATACTTTGAGTTAAAAAAAAATGCTCTGTTGCAGACCAAACAATACACATATTTTTAGGAGTAAAATGATTCTAAACATAGAGAAACAGTTTTTGGTTTGCAAATTTGTCTCAGACACCTGGCTGAAATTTGTAGTCAGACACCTGGCTGAATCTTATGAAAACAGATCGAAATAACTAAAACTGGAATAGATTTGACTAAAGTCCCTGTAAATTTTTGAAGATTTGTGCTCTTTAAATTCAGTTTCACTTCACACAGTTTCCAGTTATCCAAAATCTCAGTCTGAAGATATTAAATGGAAAACTCCAGAAATAAACAGCTCAGGTTTTGAATTGGGTTCTATTCTGAGTAGCATGATGATATCTCATGCTGTCCCACTCCATTTTACTAAGATGTGAATCATTTTCCCTTTGTCACACATACACATGGTGTCTGCGTGCATGTTAGGGGTTTCAGGCTGACATCACACTGTCACAATATTTATGTTCAAATAACACTCATTTAACATAACTGTGGCCTGAAAACACAGAAGTAGTGATGCTGGCATTGACGGTATGTCATATGGTTCTATTTTATTAATAGTGTCATCGTGAATCTTTCCCTATGTGTCATTTGTAGATTAAGCTTTATCAGATGAAATTTAAGTAAAAATGGCACATACAGGGTATGTTGGTATATTTTGTAGTTTCAGGCAAAATATTAAGGAAAAATTGATACCTTTGTCATTTTTATAAATCACAATCTGATTTTGAACCCAGGGCAATGCAAAGCAAGATAATGATGTAATAATGTTCAGAGTAATAATGGAGTTACAGCTGGGAATGCCTCTGTAATGACAGCTGGGGTGGACAGTTTGGGACTTCTGGAAACAGTGACTGGCACTCACTATTTGGGAATGGGAGGTTGTGGCTTGAAATAGGGGTAGAAACTAGCAAATAACTCATGGTTAGTGGACAAGACTTGTTAGATACACAAACCATTGAGTCTCAGAAACAAAAGAGTGTGAGAATTACAAGTGCAGGCAAGAGTCAGCAAAATACAGACTAGTAAGCTTGTTGTATAATAGTTTTGGCAGAAAAACCAGAGGTTGAACTCTTTTATTCCGTGTTCTCTCTCCTGAAGAATATTCCTCCAGTCTAGATCTTACGCAGTTTTAGTAAGTTCAGGCTTACAGTGCCATGGACTGAGTGCCTTAAACAACGCATATTTATTTCTCATCTCTCTGGAGGCTGAGAAGCTTAAGTTAAAGAATTCAGCAGATGCAGTGACGAGTTTCCAAGGCTCTCTTTCTGGCTTGCACATGGCCACCTGCTTATTGTGTCTGTGTCAAACACACACACAAGGAGGGGAGATTTATGATAGCACTCATTCCATTCCATTCATGATGGCACTGATTCATAGTATAACTACTTCCTTCAAAAGGCCCAAATCCCTAATATTGTCATCATGAGGATTAGGATTTCAACATGTGAACATTCAGTTCATAATGTATGACTATGAGAGCATTTGAAACTCTGGAGAGAAGAATTACAGGATAATGATGTTTCAACCAAGAGGATGAGAGACAACTATGGGTAGAAAATCAAGGTCAGAAGCTTATAGAAAACCCTACTCTATACCTCAAAAGTCATACAACACTCAGAAAACAATAAAGGCTTAAGAAATACATGTTAATTGGGTGAATAAACATAGGTCATAAAGTTACTTCTAAATTTATCCCTCAATTTGTTCTTACTCATAATATATACATAGAATTCTAATTTAAACTATGGATGAATGTTTAAATTAGAATATAATTACGTGTTATTTTAGTTAACTGAAGAGACCCTATTGAATGACTCACATACTCAAGAATAAGATACTCAAAAATAGGTTCTAACTTTGAAAAAATTGTGAATTAGATATTCATTTTCTGCGTGGCTTCCCAGCCCTCGAACAATAAATACTACTTTTTTCTGGTTTCTGTGGACTATATCTGTGACATATCCATATTTGTCCTTTTTGACCTCCCTGCAAATTCATAGAAAATACTTTTAAAATATGATGAATCATAATTATGGAACCACAGTGGCTTACAATATAAAATTTCTTACATGTATTAATAGGAAATTATTATTTATTTACTTGAGAAGCAGAGAGTCAAAGAGCGAGAGACAGAGAGTTCTCATCCACTCCTTCACTCCCAAATGTCCACAATGGCCAGGTTTGGGACAGACCCAGAGCAAGGTTCCAGGAAGTCAATTTAGGTCTTCCATATTGGTGTCAGGAATCCAATTATTTGAACCACCACTGCTGTCTCTCAGATCTGTTAGCGGGAAGACCATCAGGAGCTGAAATTTGTCGTCAAAGGTACTGTGGTATGAAATTTGAGCACCTTAACTGCTAGGCTAAATACCCACTCCCTATTTGCAAATTATAAGGAAAAAAACTGTCAAATGGTAAAAATTCTTAAGTGACAGAATAAGTTATTGTGAGTGTTCTGTGACTACAGTAGAACATACAGTTCCACATCGCCCCTACAGGGGAATGTATCTTCTATTTGCGCGTACTACTACCTGGAAATAATGTTTGAATAGATGACATTTTGCAAGCATCCTAGTGACCATTGGTATTCTGCATGCATATTTCTCAGTATTATTTTAATCAGATGAACAGTGTGCCTCAATCTTGGTTCTAAGTTTTCTTCTAGTTATCTCTGTGAATTTGAGTAATGTTTTAAATATCATAGGACCTTCTTTTCCTCATCAGAAAAGCATGAAACAGCACTGTTCCCTGATCTTTTTCAAGTCTAATTTTTCATGATGCAATCCGTTCCTTGTTTAGTCAGAAGGTAGGTTTTCAGAAGTAATTGAAATGATCTCTGTGATACTAATGAAATATAACTACAAGATTAGGAAGTGGTGCCTGGCATTTGAGAGAAAAATGTTTCATTTAAAGTATCATTATCATTTACCTAACAACCAGATCCAAGAGTAATCAAAACTGACCCATGAAATGGATTATTTCCTGGGTTTCTGGGTTAACAAGAATCACAGTATTACAAACCTAGAGGATGAAATAAATACTATGAAGAAAATTATCTTGAAGCGGAATTAGTATTTAACTACTCTCCCTTTCTCCATATTATTATTACTATTACTATTATTATTATTATTATTATTGTAAGAAGTACAATTCAAGGAACATGTATTGAACCACATTAAGGGTAAAGTTGAAGGTAAACATTTAAATAGTCCCTGCCTGGTTCAAAACAATAAAATAAGTTTGAACACAGAAACAATATCAAGGTTTGTAGAAATGCCCAAGTAGTTTTAAATGTGGGGAAACCACTGATATTCAATTTACTTAGAGCTAACTTAATGGAATTTATTGATCTAATTGTTTAGGATAAAGTAATTTCCTTCAGTTTTTTTTGGCCATTGTGTCATATAATCCAACATTCATTCACTAAATATTGCTGTTATTTTGGATGATTACTGCATGACCTACTCCATGCCGGTTTTGGGAATATAGTTGTGATCAAGACACAAAGAATTCCCGCCTTAATATAACATGCATATATGATCATGTAGAAGAATAAATAGTATTAATTAAAGTAAATAGATTATGAAAAATGCCCTAAAAGCAATCAGTGAGGTGGTATTCAACTCTGGTGTTTTGTAGAAAGATGATTTAGAGAAGAGTATAGAAGAGACTTCCACAAATACATATCATTTGAACAAAGAATGAATGATGAGTATGAGTGAATCCTAAGAAGAGAGGAGCTAACCCAAAGTATCAACAAATAAGCATAAAATAGGAATGGGTCCACTATAGATTGACTCCCGGAGTGTTCTACCTTATCAGAGGAATCAGTATTTTAACATTCCTTGCTTCTTTGAAATTAGCAGCTGTAGATGAGAAAGATAATAGACAAACATCATTTTGGCAACTCCTCACCCAACCAAAGCAAATGTATTCAAAATCTAGATGGTGTGAGTTTTTGTTTATGATTGTTCTATGATGATTGGTAAAATCAAATAATTACTACGTCACATCACAAAGATATAAACTTACTAGACAGCTACTATGAGGGCAAGCATCTTATACAAGAAGGAAAAACAGGAAAATATTTAGTGCATTTGGTCACTAACAGGTAAAGCTACTGAATGTGTTCTCCTTTTTGAGCCCAATGTTCATCTCTCCCACACTATTAAATCTGCCAATTCTGTTACGGTTGTTCCCAAACATCCTCCAGTACTGTCATCCATACACAGAACGACTTAATATAGCTGAGCAACGTTTACACTGGGTCCAGAGTAATCCTGACTTGAACAAAAGCCTGTGTTGTTACCAACTATAATGAATCCAGGTTGTATTTGTATATGCGAGCTGCAAACATATTTCATAGTGGTCTGACAATAATAACCTGAGGTTCTGTACATATGCTTGCAGCTTCTGTCCCAGTCACCTGGCATTCATAGCTGATCATTTGGTATTTAGATTAGACAGCCAATTTTGAAAATATAAGCTGAGTATGTGAAGAGTCAAACATACAATAGTTAACAGAGATTGTCAAGGAAATCTCTACCTCATCTGATGACTAAATTTGTTTTCTGTAATTTTTAGAAAATATAAGTGTTTATGTAGCATCATATTTAAAATGGCTTAAGTACATGGACAGGCACGAGTAGATCTGGCCAAAATTAAGTCATGGATAAAATTTCCCTGTGTTTTCAAGATTCTTTCTGTTAAATTTATGAACACAGGTCACAAACTGTGCATGTTTCTTTCTTTTTGCCATTTTCATAGATAAAAAAATAAAATTTGTTTTAGATACAATGTGTGATCTCAATCATTTTACTATTAACGCAATTTTCAGTCAAGACAGCATTTTGAG
Source organism: Oryctolagus cuniculus (assembly GCF_051225735.1). Classification (NCBI taxonomy): domain Eukaryota; kingdom Metazoa; phylum Chordata; class Mammalia; order Lagomorpha; family Leporidae; genus Oryctolagus; species Oryctolagus cuniculus. The sequence continues at coordinate 13,776,323 of NC_142876.1, read as the reverse complement.
AAGATATCAGGTCTTAGGCTCATAATTAATATTGCAATACATAGTTTTGATAAAAGATTGCAAACATAAACAATCTGAAGAGCAGGTGTTGAGAGGCTGCTTCTGATGCCCGTATGCCATATCAGAGTGGCTGGGCTGGAGTCCTGGCGACACTTCTTATTCCATCTTTATGCTAATATGCATCCTGGGAGGCAGCAGGTAAAGTCTCAAGTGCTTTGCCATCCATGTGCAAAACTCAAACTGAGTTCCTGACTCCAACACTTTGCACACTCCTGACTGTTACAAGTATTCAGGGAGAGAATCAGAAGATGGAAAAAATTGTCTATTTGCCTTCCAAATAAAATGAAAATAAATGAATACAAACATTAAAATTAATAACAGTCAACTGGAAGAAGGATTTGTCATCCTCCTTAAATCCTATGATGTTTATCTGAATAACAGGCATGATAATAAAATATTTTCAAATTCAAGGTACTTAAATTTGCATTCCAAAGATTAAAAACAAAGGTACAGCACCATTATGAATGAAGAATAATCGCCAGACATTTTCTTTGTGTCTGTATTTTAGACTCTCCAGGGAAAAACATATTCCTCCTGATATTCATTGCACAGGGAGTTTTCAAAGTTATTATATTTATCATAAATATTTTTGAGGAAGAAAGCAAATGGAAAATCATTCCATGTTGGGAAAACACCAATGAATATGCATATATACTTAGGAGTGTAAATATGTTTCATTCTATTCTCCCAGGGATTTATTACCCATTGAAAAAATTTTTCATTTTAAATTCCTACAATGTACATAAATGTCTTGATTTCATTATCAATATATTGTCCAATAAAATACTATGAAATTCTTTATGGGAAAGAAAACATCAGTTTATAAAATACCAGCTTATTATTCTTGTCATTATTATTGACCATCTTTTGAGTCATATTAGGTATGATATTCCTATACAAATTTTTTCATAGTGCAATAATGCATGTGTTCAAATAGAGATCTAATGATTCTGTGAAGGCTTCATTTGACAAATCCATTGTTATTCCCTGTGCTGGATGGGCTTCATTTCAGGGAGAGCAATAAGCATTGTTGGTTCATTACTGAGTTATTCATTTCAACTCATTTAAGATTTATAGCTATCCTAAGGAAAAATAAATTAATAAAATTATTCCAAAGTGTTCAGATGACTCATTTAAAGTGGAAATGAAAACCAAAGGTAAAAGTTGATGTTTATTTATATTCTGATCACAAACAGTTCCAGTGTTTTCTTCTATATAAAAAACTATAAAATACAAAGGTCCTTTAAAAAGTTTATGAAAACATGGAATCAAAAGATAAATTTACTTGGAGGTAAAAGTGTTTTGAAATTCAGGCATTTTTTCCATAATATCCATGTTCCATGTTTTCTCTCCTAGACTGTGTAAATGAAGACAGAAGCATATATTTTTTTAGGCTAGATAAAACATTTTCTGCAAATTTCCATTCACCTAAAGTAATTGGCTAATAATATACAAAGGCTTTGTAAATATCACATCCTTAGCTCAGGCAAGAGAGTGATTTTTTTTTTTTTTTTGACAGGCAGAGTGGACAGTGAGAGAGAGAGACAGAGAGAAAGGTCTTCCTTTGCCGTTGGTTCACCCTCCAATGGCCGCCTCAGCTGGCGCGCTGCGGCCAGCGCACCGCGCTGATCCGATGGCAGAAGCCAGGTGCTTCTCCTGGTCTCCCATGGGGTGCAGGGCCCAAGGACTTGGGCCATCCTCCACTGCACTCCCTGGCCACAGCAGAGAGCTGGCCTGGAAGAGAGGCAATCGGGACAGAATCCGGCACCCCGACCGGGATTTTGATCATTTGTCTTGTTGAAGTATTTAATAAATTACTAGATTAAAAACGCACCTACAACAGGGTATGGTTTGTTCTATGAAGAAAGAGCAGTACACAAACAAGTCAAAATCTTACAATCTTACAAAATTTCTATAAGTGTGTCATGCTTCTTTGTCTTTGATGACTTTGCACACGATCTTTAGATTATCTTCTCTGTAATGTGTATCTAAACTTATTTTAGAAGTCTTGTAAAACCTTCCTCTATCTTGACCATTATTGTAGGAGATGATTTGAGCATTTATCTTCCATCCAACTAGAGTTGTTATCCTTCAGTAGGTACTTTGTGTGCATAAATGCAGTACATGGTAAGCATTACTAGTATGTATTTGTGTATTCCTTAAACATACTACAATTGCTGCATTACTAAAAGCTTATTACATGGGCTGGTGCTGTGGCGTAGCAGGTAAAGCAGCTGCCTGCAGTACCAGCATCCCATATGGGCGATGGTTCAAGTCCCAGCTGCTTCACTTCCGATCCAGCTCTCTGCTATGGCCTGGGAAAGCAGTAGAAGGTGGCCCAAATCCTTTGAGCTCCTGCACCTGTGTGAGACACCCAGAAGAAGCTCCTACCTCCTGGCTTCGGATAGGCCCAGCTCTGGCCATTGCTCCCAATTGGGAAGTGAACCAGCTAATGGAAAACCTTCTCTCTCTCTTTCTGCTCTCTCTCTCTTTCTCTCTCTCTCTCTCTGCGTCTCCTTCTCACTGTGTAACTTTGACTTTCAAATAAATAAATAAATCTTTAAAAAAAAGTATTGTATACAATGACCTAAATATATTTAATTATGATAATTTACATAAATCTATCATTTCTACAGAGCAGAAACAGTATCTGGTACAACAGTATATCTCTCCTCACTGCCTACAAAATTGTTCAGGAAAATGTTTATGAGTTATGAAGAGTTCATGAAACACCTCTCTGTTCCTGTCTCCCTTTTGTCTCTTAAGTTTATTTGATGATGTTAATTTTGGCATGCACATAAACAAAAAAACTTCACGAGGCTATTGCTCAATCTTTTGTTATAAAATATTCCACAATAATTTTGATCACATAACACAGTCTCAATTTAGTAATTTTAATACCCAACAATAATACAAATTCTGCAACATTTTCAACATGGCTTTCTTCTCTCTCTGGGACTCTCCTTTTCCCTATATCTTTTTACATTAAATTCATTTATTTATTTACTTGAAAGAGAGAGAGACAGAGAGGGAGAAAAGAAAACACAGACTTCTTCCCACCTGCTGTGTCCCTCCCTAAAGGCTTGCATCAGTTAGGGTGTGGCCAGTCCAAAGTCAGGAGCCTGGAGCTCACACAGTGTCTCCCATATTGGTGACAGTCATCCGATTGATGGATTGACTGAGGCAATACCTCCTTGTAGACACTGACAAAACTTGTGGTCCATCATCCCTATCCCTCTGAATAATGACCCTTAATCTTCTATGCAGCATGCTTGCAGAAGTTTAAGACACATAAATTGAGTTTTCCTTCCATGTGATTTGCACCTGCTACCTGGAAAACCCTCATGTATTCTGTCTCAAGAAATTCTGGAATTACAGCTACTTCCCAAAACTCACTTTGCTTTTTTTTTTTTTTTTTTTGATCATGGAACAATTCTCTAAGCTTTTTATACTTTGAGTTTCTCAGCACAAACTAATGGCAGTACAATGCATCTAACTCAAATGAAGGTGACACAGGTGAACCTCTCTACTGATTTCATTATTTCTTTTCTCTATTGACCAGAGATGAGGGCAGCTGCTCCCACCTTCCTCTCAAGAAGATAGAAGGGGATCATTGCACAGCTCTCTGTATCCTTAGTCCCTCCCTTTCCTATTAAATTCATCTCTTTGAAGCATTTTTCTATAGACTTTGGCTGAGAGGATGTGCTCTTTATGTGAATCTTGGGCATTCAGGACTTTCTAAAATCACTCTCCAAAATCTCAAAATTCCAGGTCTTGACAATTTTGTGTTATATATATTATATGAATTAAATTTTAACGTTCCTACAAGACATAAAATTTGTGTTCTAATGTGTTGTATGTGTGTATCTATCTATCTATCTATCTATTTATGAAACTCACATAATCTAACACATTCCATATTTTAACTTTATTCTTTGGATATTAACCTATATTTTCATTTAGAAAGCCCTATTGTATTGATGTATTCTGGCATGAATAGGGACTGTAATATATACTGGTTCAATAAATAAATTTTTCTATGACTATGTGTTGAAAATGATATTTAGGAATCTCATAGCTTTCCTCAGCAAAAGAAAGGAAGTTGGAATATGTTCTTATTTTGAAGGAAAATAATAAAATTTAGAATGAACTCAAGTTTATCAGGAACTTATGGGACATGTAATGTTGAAAACATGTTTGTTAAAATGCAAAATGTTTTCTGGAGTATGTATTTAAACATAAAATGTATCCATTATATTTTGTTCATGAAGTTTAATCTAAAAATTAAACTGATAAATGCAAATTACTTGCTAACTAACAGCCTTCTAAAACCCTTACTTTTATTGACAGGCCCTTTAGCTGTCAGAAGCAGCCAATACTGAAGGGAGCAGGTAAGAATTAGTGGACATTTACCAGTTAAGTTATAATATTTCTGCTGTTCTCAAACCATTCTTGATCTTTGTTTGTTTATACTATAACTGTTTCACAGCATTTAGGAGAATAAGCATCAATGTTGTTGAGAACTTCTGGTCCAAGTGAGTTATTTGTTAGGTGGTCTCCATTATTATTTCCAAACAAGAAGGAAAAGGAGTAACAACATGAAAAATGACATTGCACTTCTGAAAACCCTTCAAGTTGATTATCAACCATTTTCTTTTTTTTAAATATTTATTTATTTTATTTGAAAGGTAGAGTTATAAAGACGCAGAGGTAGAGAGAGAGAGACAGAGAAAGAGAGGTCTTCCATCTGCTGGTTCACTTCCCAGATGGCCACAGTGGCCGGAGTTGTGCCGACCTGAAGCCAGCAGCCAGGCCATATCTACATGTCCCACATGGGTGCAAAGGCCCAAGGACTTGGACCATCTTCCACTGCTTTTCCAGGCCATAGCAGAGAGCTGGATTGGAAGTGGAGCAGCTAGGACTCAAACTTGTGCCTATATGGGATGCCACCGCTGCAGATGGCAGCTTTACCCACTATGCCACAGCGCCTGCCCAATCAGCCATTTTCAAGAATCAATTAAATGGTAGTAGAAGATCAGTGCATGTATGATACAAAAGAGATGAGTTGTGAATTTGGGAGGTTATACTTCTGTTTTACACTAGAATAAAATGTCTTCAGTTCTATGTCTTACTTGGTTTAGAATGGAAATAAACATGTTACCTAACCCAGCAAAATTGGTAATGAATTACAGAAAGAGTCAGTCTCTTTGTGATATGTTAGAGCTCAGACCAATAAGAGGAGGCCTAACCAAAGACAAATAAAAAGGGGAAAAGGGAGATGACATAATATTTCATAATCTTATTTAGAATTAAGTAGTAAATTTCATAATAGAGACTCAGAGAAAATCAATGAAGGTAAAATTTGTGTGTCCACAGGTTTGAAGATTGGAAGATGAAGTAATAGCATGAGTGGGTAACAAAAATTTCATACTTCGAATATCATATGTTCTCCCTGATCGGCGACAACTAACTGAGCACCAAAGGGGAAACTTGTTGAAGTGAAATGGACACTATGAGAAACACTGACTTGATCAGCTCTTGTCCTGACTGTTGATGTACAATGTAATACTTTATCCATTTTAGTATTTTTTCTTTGTTTTGTTCTAATACTATTGGTTGAACTCTGTAATTAACACACAATTATTCTTAGGTGTTTAAATTTTAACTGAAAAGTGATTCCTGTTAAATATAACAGTGGGAATAAGAGAGGGAGGAGATGTACAATTTGGGACATGCTCAATTGGACTTGCCCCAAATGGAGTTAGAACCGTGCCAGGGGGATCCCAATACAATCCATCAAGGTGGCATGTACCAATGCCATCTCACTAGTCCAAGTGATCAATTTCAGTTCAAAATTGATCACACTGATAGGTCTAAGAGTCAAAGGGATCACACAAACAAGACTAGTGTCTGCTAATACTGATAGAATCAAAAAGGAGAGAACGATCCATCATGGGAAGCGGGATGCACAGCAGACTCATAGAATGGCAGATGTCCAAAATAACACTCTGGCCTCAGAATCAGCCCTTAAGCATTTGGATCTGGCTGAAGAGCCCATGAGAGTATTTTAGGCATGGAAAGCCAAGACACTCTGGCAAAAAACAAACAAACAAACAAACAAAAAAAAAAAACAAAAAAAAAACACAACACCTAAATGAAAGATCTCTGTGAGTGAGATTCCAGTGGAAATAATGGGGTTCCGTCAAAGAAGGAGGTACCTTTCTCTGAAGGGAGGAGAGAACTTCCACTTTGACTATGACCCTGTCGGAATATGATCAGAGTCGGCGAACTCAAAAGGCGTCCATAGCCTTGGCAACTCATGACTAGAGCCTAGGGAGATTACTGACGCCATAAACAAGAATGTCAAATTGTTAAGTCAACAACAGGAGTAACTGTGTACCTACTTATCATGTGGGATCTGTCCTTAGTGTGTTGTCCAATGTGAAGTAATGCTATAACTAGTACTGAAACAGTATTTTACACTTTGTGTTTTTGTGTGGGTGCAAACTGATGAAATCCATGCTTAATATATACTAAATAGATCTTCTGTATATAAAAATAATTGAAAATGAATCTTGATGTGAATGGAATGGGAGAGGGAGCGGGAGATGGAAGGGGTGTGAGTGGGAGGGAAATTATGGGGGGGAGCCATTGTAATCCAGTACTTTGGAAATTTTAGATTTACTAAATAAAAAAAAAAAGCCAAAAAAAAAGCACCTGATTCTAAAGATTTCCCCTGGAATTGTCATAATAAATCTGTTTACCAAAGGTAAAAATATTTCTGTGACAAGATAAGATTGCAAAACACCATTACTCAATATAAAATATTTATTGTTTTATATTAAAATATCTATCAACAGGCTCAAAAGGTAATAAAGAAACTTCCTTAACAACTTTCCAAATTTATTTATTCATTTATTTGTTTGTGTGTGTGTGTGAGAGAGAGAGACAGAGAGAGAGACAGAGAGAGAGAGAGAGAGAGGCAGTCAGAGGAGAGACATAGAGCCCTGTCATCCAGTGTTTCACTCCCAAATACCTGTCAAAGAGGAAACCATGTGCCCCAAACTCAGTCCAGGTCCATCACATGGATGTCAGGGATCCAATTTACTTGTCATCATTTGATGCCTCCCAGGGTCTGCATTAGCAGGACCAGTAGTTGTTAATTGAACCCAGACAATCCGTAATGAGATACAGATGTCTTAACCGCTAGGTAAAATACCTCCCCCCTTTAATTCTTTTTACCCTAGTATTTGACAAAGTCTTTGAAGTCCAAAATAGTTTTTAACTTAATTTTTTTTTCGAAATTCCATCTTGACTGAGGTTCCCTGAGAATACCCCGAAGGGCCGGCGCTACAGCTCACTAGGCTAATCCTCTGCCTGCGGCGCCGGTACCCTGTCTTCGTATCAGCGCAGTGTACTGGCAGTGGCAGCCATTTGGGGGGGTGAACCAACGGAAGAAAGACTTTTCTCTCTGTCTCTCTCACTGTCTAACCCTGCCTGTCCAAAAAAAAAAAAAAAAAAGAAAAAAAAAAGAAAAAAGAATACCCTGAAGAACAATCCTAATACATGCTGATTCCAAGGCACAACAATAGAGGAGTGGAGGCAGGAGGGAGGGAAGGAGGCTCATAAAGACTGAGTCATTGAAAAATACCAATGTGGACAATTGGAACTCATTCTGACAAAGTACATCCTTATATGTTGCTAATATAGTTTTTCTTTTCTTTTTTTTGACAGGCAGAGTGGACAGTGAGATGGCCTGATCTGAAGCCAGGAGCTAGGTGCTACTCCTGGTCTCCCAAGCACTTGGGCCATCCTCCACTGCACTCCCGGGCCACAGCAGAGAGCTGGACTGGAAGAGGAGCAACTGGGACAGAATCCGGTGCCCCGACCGGGACTAGAACCGGGTGTGCTGGCACTGCAGGCGGAGGATTAGCCTAGTGAGCCGCGGCACCGGCCGCTAATATAGTTTTTCAAAACATCATTTTATATTATGTTCTCTAGGCATAATTTCATTTAAATATTTGTTTCTCAAACAGAGCTAGCTAAAGGTTTTTTGTTTGCTGATGACATAAGTAATCTGGAAGAAATGAAAGACATACAAATAGAAGTGTCATACAGTTTATGGGTGTCCTGTCACTCTGAAAAACAACAATATGGTTTTTAATATGCAAATTTTGACTACAATTTGCAAAATAGTCAATTACTACATTAATTTTGAAATAGACTCAAAGATCAAGAAAATGTAAATAGTATCCAAAGAAATTAAAATAATTTTAAAACCCAGTTTCCTATTTTATTTTGGTTCCCAATTATGGGAGAAGCTATTTTAGAATATGGTTGCGAAGTTTTAGAGCAAAGGAATATTATCCTTTTAGCTTTTAAAGGTCAAAAGATAAAGAATAAGCTCAAAAATAGAAAACACCTTTTAAAGAAATTATAAGCTACCATTTTTTCAATAAAGAATTATTTTGTTCCTTAGATGAACATAAGGGAGAAAATAGACCGGCATTCTTTTAGAAGTATCTAGTTAATGGACTATCTCACTAGATAAAATGAATGTGACAGTCAATACAATGCTTTGTTTATAAATCAATACTTTTTCTTCATTTTGTAATTTCCTATCTTATTCTCCATAGGCAAATAAATATTTGACTTGCAGCCTCAAATATTTTCACTTTTGAATGCTGTTAGCTATCCAAATTCATTATGTAGCTAACCAAATACATTTTGTCACCCAGCCATTCTTCTTTGAATATTGTCAAGTGGGAAAACACTCCATTGACTCTGGCACTGATGCTGTATAGAAACTGAAAATCTTAACCTAATGCATCTGGTCAGCAAGGTTCTCTAAGGAAATGAAGGACAACAACTATCGCTTAAAAAATAATCTTCAGGGTTTGACCAGATGCTGCTTGAAAGGCTAAAGATCCGTTTATTTGACCAACAATAGGATTCGTGATTGTTTTACTGCTTAACTTTTGTATACTAATTTACTTATATAAAGTTAATATTTGTTACTTGACTTCTTTTAAGAAGTATTAGTGGAGCTGCTAAGTTCACTGAAAAACTGCAGGTTGTTTCATGTAGTCAAGGAATAGCATTACTTAAATGACTTCTACTTGATGTTTTTCAATCCATTTGCAGAAAACTTACCTTTATCCACACATTGTGCCACAAAACTTTTCCTGAATTTCTCAGACACTGCAAGATGGTTATTTTCTCAACATTTTTTATATCTTTTTTTTTTTTTTTGACAGGCAGAGTGGACAGTGAGAGAGAGAGACAGAGAAAGGTCTTCCTTTGCCGTTGGTTCACCCTCCAATGGCCACCTTGGCTGGCGCACTGCGGCCTGCGCACCATGCTGATCCGATGGCAGAAGCCAGGTGCTTATCCTGGTCTCCCATGGGGTGCAGGGCCCAAGGACTTGGGCCATCCTCCACTGCACTCCCTGGCCACAGCAGAGAGCTGGACTGGAAGAGGGGCAACCGGGACAGAATCCGGCGCCCCGCCCGGGACTAGAAAAGTTACTTTTCTCTAAAATATTTTACAATTTGGTAGTACATAGGGGTAGCACAGTCATATTTTTTGATATAAATATTCTCATTGTTCATAGTATTATTTATTCTACCTGCTGATAGCTTCTCTGACATTGGAGAATTATAGATAAAAGATATGCATGGTTCTGTCATGTAACAATCCCTCCACATTTTGAAAGTCAGTATTATGCTCCCCCAAAGCCTTGTTTTCTGTACTGCAAATGTTTAATATTTTCCTTTAAATTAATTTTTAATTCTCTGGTGTAAGCATTATTCTTTATTGACACTGTACAAATAAGCAATGGGGCCAATATCGCCCTGGTAACTCAGAAAATAACTGCGCATCCTAAGCTCCTCGAAAATGAGTAGTATTCTCCCTCCTTATTGCTGTTGATTTTCTATTTAGATTCCAACTTGAGTTTATATAAATTCTTTTCAAGATCTTTTCAAAAATTAATCAATAACTATCTTTTTGTCATCTTAGACAAGTTTTAGACATTTTCCACACATGTTCAATTGAAAACATGTTTTCATGCACCTTTTAACCTCACACATTTCTCCTACACAAAATACATTTACCTGTCTTATGGACAGATTTTTAAGACTCAGTTTTATGAGGCAACATTATTCATCACTTCATTCATATTGTATATTTTCAGTAAATGTCCTACAATTTGCAAAGTTGCTGCCCCATGAACATGACACATATATTCATCTTGTCACACAAAGCCCTTGCACTTGATGTGAACCAAAGACAGCCACATAATTTTTATTTTCCATTCAATTCATTCACAAAATTGAAAAAATTGATTAAATATCTCAGGTCTAAGTATTCTTTAAGCATAGAAACACATATTTCTACAATTTCTGTAAATGAAGTGGAATACTTTTGTTACATCTTTCTTCCTTTTTTTTTTTTTGGGTAGGAAGAATTAGGCAGTGAGAGAGAGAGACAGAGAGAAAGGTCTTTCTTCAGTTGGTTTACCCCCCAAATGGCTGCCACTGCCAGCGCACCGCACTGATCCGAAGCCAGGAGCCAGGTGCTTCCTCCTGATCTCCCATGCAGGTGCAGGGGCCCAAGCACTTGGGCCATCCTCCACTGCCTTCCCGGGCCACAGCAGAGAGCTGGACTGGAAGAGGGGCAACCGGGACAGAATCTGGTGCCCCAACCAGGACTAGAACCCTAAAAGATAATTTGTTAAGAAATTTCTTAATTGACACAGTTCAAATGCCATTGAATGTATCATTAATCCACCAATTTGTTTTAATATATACTTGATATTATTTTATTTTGCCAAATGTCCATTATGAGGAAAGATATCAAATGCCTGGCTGAAGCTTAATGCTCCATTATGCTAATTTAATTATCTGTTTATCATTAAATCTGCCAATACTTCAGTGTTTATTGTTATCATTCAGGGTTATTGGTATTTGGTACTTTTATTTGGCTTATTTTGTTTTTCTCCTTTAATCTCTCTCTTACGTTTGTTATGGGTAACTTCAAATTTTAGATGCTTCTGCAAAGACCCATGTGCTTGGGTCATAGATTTCTCAAAGTTCTAGAACATATAATCCTTAATATATGTATGTAAATTGATCTTAATCTTAATACTACTAGCTCTGTAGTATGTATGTCAAGTACAACATCTAGATATCACACATTATTTGTATTTTATTTAACATGTAAAGAAAATACATGTCCTACTCCATCTTCACATATATTCACTGGTTGCCCCACCACTTAAAATTATAGAGTCCAGGTGCTTTTACAAATTACTCTAGTGCAACTAAGTGGAAGTAGAGACAAGGAAAACCCATTAAGCATCTGCATCGCTATTAGAAGGCATATGCCTGAGACTGTTTATTTCTAACTTGCTTACGTACTGCAATTTACTTAATCTGTACCAGGAGGCTAGTAGTACTCAGTTTGAGTATTCATATTTATAAGTAACTAGTAATCACATATTCATCTCTCATTCTGTTACCTGAAATCAGACAACTTAATGATACTACCATGGATACATTTTAATTAGTAGAGACAATAGACTTATTTTTCCATATCTATGATTTTTAGGAAAATATGAACAGATTAAATGTTACATTTGAACAGAATATGTGTGAGCACATGGTGAAATCTTATGTTTCAAGAGAAGAGGCAGTCTGATTTCAGTGCATCATTCTATTTGATGCAGTAGCAAAGCTGCAGCTTGGGTTGCCTGCATGCATCACTGGAATGCCTGGGTTCTAGCTGCAGCTCCACTCTCAATTCCAGCTTCCTTTTAATGCATAGCTTAGGTGCAACAATTATTGACCAAAGTAGTTGAGCCCCTGCCACCCATATAGGAGACATAAAATGTGTTTTTAGCTCCAGCCTTTGGCTTGACCATGGCTATTGTAGCCTTTTGAGGAATGAATAAACAGTTCAAAGATTTCTCTTTCTCTCCCCTTTCTCTATCTCTCTCCTTCTTATCTTTCTTGTTTGTAAATAAAGAAAATGATAAAAAGAATAAATGAAAAATAGAACAAAAATTTCTAGAACTCAATAACTGCTAAGTAAATTTTTAAAAGATTTATTGGGGCCGGCACTGTGGCGTGGCAGATAAAGCCGCCGCCTGCAGTGCTGGCATCCCATATGGGTGCCAGTTCAAGTCCTGGCTGCTCCACTTCCAATCCAGCTCTATGCTATGGCCTGGGAAAGCAGTGGAGGATGGCCCAAGTCCTTGGGTCCCTGCACCCACATGGGAGACCCAGAAGAGATTCCTGGCTCCCAGCTTCATATCTGCACAGCTCCAGCCATTGAGGCCAATTGGGAAGTGAACCAGCGGATGGAAGACCCCACCTTTCTCTCTCTGGCTCTCCTCTCTCTGTGTAACTATGACTTTCAAATAAATAAATTAATCTTTAGGAAAAAAAGAATGGAACTCAACAGCCACTAGGCTAGACAATCAGCTCCCTTTTAAAGTACATCACTCATAAATAGTGATAATTTAATTTTTACCTGACTTCTGTAAATTCCATTATTTAAATCCAAAGCTCGGGGGTAGGGTATTTGATAAAAGATAAAGATGCTGCTTGGCAATCTGCATCTCATATCACAGTACCTGGATTCAGTCTCTGCTCCACTTCCACTACTAGCTTCCTGCTAATGCACATCCCAGGTGGGAGTAAATGGTGACTAAAGGACGACTAAAGGACTTTTATCCCTGTTTCCCATGCAGGAAACCTGGATTGAGTGCCAGGTGCCTGGCTTTGGTCTGCTCAGTCCTGCGGCTATTATGGGCATTTGGGAAGTGAATCAGTGGATAGAAGTCTCTTCTCTCTCTCTCTCTCTCTCTCACTCTCCTTTCCCTCCCTCCTTCTCCCTTTCAAATCAAATTAAAATAAATATTTTTTTAAAAAAACAAAGTCCTATTTATATTCACTAGTTAAAAATAGTTTATCTAAAATGAAATCATAGGTACAATTACAATGTTTGTTTTCTATATATTGCCTGTGATATTCCTTGCAATGGTCAATATATATTTAATACTTTAGAAAGAAATTAGAATAAATGAAGATTTTAAAGTGCAATATTGTGCAACAGCATCTCTCTAGCCAAAAACTTTTCCTTAAACTGTAAGTTGCTCATGACCACTTTTACCTATATGTCTCGCTGTCACTACAAATTCAATATGTTCAAAATTAAAGTCCTTATACACATTCCAAAACCTGTTTCTTTCCTTTATTACTGTGTCAAAAAATTGAGCCATCACCAATTGTGTCACTGAAGGTATAAACTAACATTATTTCAAACGGGATAAAACAGCATTTACTGTTGATTTTACTTCTTTTAACTTCTGTCTCTTCCTCATCTCCCCTGCGATTTCCTTTGTTCTCATGATAAATTTCTCACTGAGTCTACTCCAACAGATGCTAATTTTCACTTTGCTTCTGTCCTGGACTGCTTCAACTCAGTAGTCCCAACTTAACGTAAATGGTTTATCCACAGCATAAGGCTGATTATGTACTTCTGTCATCTGAAATAATGTTGTGAATTTCCAGAGCAATTACTCAAAAAACCCACACCTTTCTTAGGGCAAATGTGCCTGTAGGCTTTCCCCTTTACTATCTGTGTAGTACCTTGAGTTTCCCTCCAGATCCTAATTCACCATTATATAGTCCAGATAAAGAAAAATCATAATATACATGATTCCTAAAGAAGCTCCTCTTGTTTCTCACGGAGGGTTTGAGTATTTTATGTTTCTATCAATACCTCTTGATTCACAAACGTGCTCTTTGGTCTTATTCCTCTATCCTCAGAGTTAAGCACTGCATCAAAGGAATGTCATATGTATGTCAGTTATTGCATATGTCACACTGTTGAAATTATTTTCTTAACTATTTGTCTCCCCAGCACATCTATCAGCTCCTATATATTTATCTTGAAACTGATTGCTAGATGACCCTGGTGTGTAGACTCTAAATGGATATTTGCCCAAATATAATCAGTTTTGTCCTGTCTAGGAATTTGTATGTGTTTTTGGAATCATTATTTGCAAATCATAGAGGTATATGATCAAAAATATCGATGTTTTAAAGGTATAATTAAAACATTTACCAAATAGTTAACACACACAGAGAGAGAAAGAGAAAGAGAGAGAGAGAGAGAGAGAGAGAGAGAATTAAATTCAGTCATTGGTACACAACATGTGTCAATCTTTTACTTTGATCCTCATTCCTAAGCCATCACCAAACTGGCTTCAGCAAGGCATTGTGTACTGTTTTAGGACATCAGAGAAGAAACTTCACATAGATGAATGTAAACTCTTCAAAGTTAAACAACAGTTTTTCCCCATATACCTTTTTTATTTTAATCCCTTGAACAGTTTATTCCCTGAGCATTTCTTACAAGCTTAAAGAAGTGTTAACATTTTGCTGTGATATCTTCTTTTATTTTTTCCCTTGGTGGATAATTAAAAGTTGCCTATAGTCATGGCAGCTTGTGTTTAAAATCACCTGCATTGTGGAAAATTCTGTCATATAGGACCTGTTACTGATTTAGGGGCCTCCAAACAATACACAGAAATGACCATTAATGAGTTTCTAAGGTTAGCAGATGGTGTTAAGCCCTAAAGATTACTGTTGGAATGAGGTCTAGGCTTGGTATTACAAGGAAAAATACACTATTAATCTGTATATATAGCCTCATCTTGAATTTTGTCCATTTGTGGTTATCAGTTATCCTGGGCACATTGTAAAGAGATAGAAACATACAACAAAGCTTAATCATTACTTTTAAACAGTTGTTGTATTTAACTAGCTATTTATCTGTTCAGTAGTTTCCAGTACGCCCATCAATCTCTACTGTAAATAATAAAATAATAACCAAAAAACAGGTTATCCATGTCCCCGGCTAAAAAGAACAGCATTACATCATCTAACCCCTACTGATAATCTTCAATGTAATGAACACTATGTTCTAAAGAAAATACCACTGAGAACACCCAAACATGTCAAGTTAGGCTGAGCTTAAAAAATTAGAGCTGAGCAGTGATTTCAGATATACATATGAATGGATCTGTGTAACAGCTTTACACTGAAACAAATATATTTGTCTTTTCTGTCCATTTTTATGTAAATAATCAAAAGTAATCTGTCCATAGAAAACATATACTAAAATATAAAGCTTATATACAAACATGCATGCAAATAGACATCCCAATTCAAGATTATGAAGATGATGAGATAGAAGAAATGCAAGAAGCAGATCTCAAAAAATTGATAAGAACATTAAGAAGTTCTCAAAAACAAATACTCAAACTACAGAAATCCTTAATGGACAAGATAGAAAATCTCTCTCGCGAAAATGAAATATTAAGGAGGAATCAAAATGAAATGAAACAACTAGTAGAACAGGAAACTGTGATAATGACAAGAAATCATAATGAAATGAAGAATTCAATAGATAAATGACAAACACATTAGAGAGCCTTAAAAAACAGAATGGGTGAAGCAGAAGAGAGAATATTGGACTTGTAAGACAGAGAACAGGAAAATATACAGTCAAGTCAAAGAAAAGAAGAGGAAATTAGAAATCTAAAAAATATTGTCGGGAATCTTCAGGATACTATTAAAAAACCCAATATTCGGATTCTAGGAGTTCCTGAAGGCATGGAGAGGGAGAAAGGATTAGAAGGCCTTTTTAGTGAGATATTAGCAGAAAATTTCCCAGGTTTGGAGAAGGACAGAGACATCCTAGTACAGGAAGCTCATAGAACCCCCAGTAAACATGACCAAAAGAGATCCTCACCACGACATGTTGTAATTAAATTCACCGCAGTGAAACATAAAGAAAAGATCCTAAAATGTGCAAGAGAGAAATGTCAGATTACTCTCAAAGGATCTCCAATTAGACTCACAGCAGACTTCTCATCAGAAACCCTACAAGCTGGGAGGGAATGGGGAGATATAGCCCAGGTACTAAGAGAGAAAAACTGCCAGCCCAGAATATTATATCCTGCAAAGCTCCCATTTGTGAATGAAGGTGAAATAAAGACCTTTCACAGCAAACAGAAATTGAAAGAATTTGTTGCCACTCATCCAGCCCTGCAAAAGATGCTTAAAGATGTGTTACACACAAAAACACAGAAACACGGTCATCAATATGAAAGAAGGTAAAGGAAGGAAACCTCACAGCAAAAAATCAAAGGAAGTTCAAAACATACATTAGAAAATATCTTTGGCAAATGGCAGGGCAAAGTTACTACTTATCAATAGTCACATTGAACGTTGATGGCCTGAACTGTCTAGTTAAAAGACACCTATTGGCTGATTGGGTTAAGGAACAAAACCCATCTATTTGCTGCTTATAAGAAACACATCTTACCAAGGAAGATGCATACAGACTGAAAGTGAAAGGCTGGAAAAAGATATACCATGCCAACAGAAATGAAAAAAGAGTGGGAGAAGCCATCTTAATATCGGACAACATAAACTTTACCACAAAAACTGTTAGGAGAGACAAAGAGGGACACTATATAATGACTAAGGGATCAATTCAACAGGAAGATATCACGATTGTCAATGTATATGCACCTAATTACAGGGCACCGGTTTATTTAAAAGATTTGTTAAGGGACTTAAAGGGAGACTTAGACCCCAATACAATAGTACTGGGGGACGTCAATACTCCACTCTCAGAAATAGACAGATCAACAGGACAGAAGAACAACAAGGAGACAGTAGATTTAAATGACATTATAGCCCAAATGCATCTAACAGATACCTACAAAACTTTTCATCCTACACATAAAGCATTTACATTCTTCTCAGCAGTACATGGAACCTTCTCTGGGATTGACCACATACTAGGCCATAAAGCAAGTCTCAGCAAATTCAAAAGAATTAGAATCATACCATGCAGCTTCTCAGCCCATAAAGGAATGAAGTTGGAAATTAGCAACTCAGGAATCCCTATAGCATATACAAACACATGGGGATTGAACAACATGCTCCTGAATTAACAATGGGTCATAGAAGAAATTAAAAGAGAAATCAAAAATTTTCTGGAAGTAAATGAGGATAACAACACAACATACCAAAACTTATGGGATGCAGCAAAAGCAGTGTTAAGAGGAAAGTTTATATCAATAGGTGCCTACATCAAGAAATTGGAAAGGTACCAAATAAATGAGCTTTCAATGCATCTCAAGGATCTAGAAAATCTGCAGTAAACAAGACCAAAATCTAGTAGGAGAAGAGAAATAATTAAAATCAGAGAAGAAATCAACCGGATTGAATCCAAAAAAACATTACAAACAATCAGCCAAACGAGGAGCTGGTTTTTTGAAAAAATAAACCAAATTGACACAGCATTGACCCAACTAACTAAAAAAAGAAGAGAAAAGACCCAAATCAATAAAATCAGAGATGAACAAGGAAATGTAACAACAGACACCACAGAAATAAAAAGAATTATCAGAAATCACTACAAGGACTTGTATGCCAGCAAATAGGGAATCCTATCAGAAATGGATAGATTCCTGGACACATGCAACCTACCTAAATTGAACCAGGAAGACATCGAAAACCTAAACAGACCCATAACTGAGACAGAAATTGAAACAGTAATAAAGGCCCTCCCAACAAAGAAAAGCCCAGGACCAGATGGATTCACTGCTGAATTCTACCAGACATTTAAAGAAGAACTAACTCCAATTCTTCTCAAACTATTCAGAACAATCAATAAAGAGGGAATCCTCCCAAATTTTTTTCTATGAAGCCAGCATCACCTTAATTCCTAAGCTGGAAAAAGATGCAGCACTGAAAGAGAATTACAGACCAATATCCCTGATGAACATAGATGCAAAAATCCTCAATAAAATTCTGGCCAATAGAATGCAACAACACATCAGAAAGATCATCCACCCAGACCAGGTGGGATTTATCTCTGGTATGCAGGGATGTTTCAATGTGCACAAAACTATCAATGTGATACACCACATTAACAGACTGCAGAAGAAAAAACATATGATTGTCTCAATAGACGCCGAGAAAGCATTTGATAAA
The DNA here is from genome assembly GCF_051225735.1 of Oryctolagus cuniculus. Classification (NCBI taxonomy): domain Eukaryota; kingdom Metazoa; phylum Chordata; class Mammalia; order Lagomorpha; family Leporidae; genus Oryctolagus; species Oryctolagus cuniculus. The sequence continues at coordinate 13,758,180 of NC_142876.1, read as the reverse complement.
ATACAACACCCGTTCATGATGAAAACTCTAAGCAAACTAGGTTTAGAAGGAACTTTCCTCAATACAATCAAAGAAATTTTTGAAAAACCCACGGCCAACATCCTATTGAATGGGGAAAAGTTAGAAGCATTTCCACTGAGATCTGGTACCAGACAGGGATGTCCACTCTCACCTCTGCTATTCAATATAGTTCTCGAAGTTTTAGCCAGAGCTATTAGGCAAGAAAAAGAAATTAAAGGGATACAAATTGGGAAGGAAGAACTCAAACTATCCCTCTTTGCAGATGATATGATTATTTAGGGAATCCAAAGAACTCTACTAAGAGACTATTGGAACTCATAGAGGAGTTTGGCAAAGTGGCAGGATATAAAATCAATGCACAAAAATCAACAGCCTTTGTATACACAGGCAATGCCACGGCTGAGGAAGAACTTCTAAGATCAATTCCATTCACAGTAGCCACAAAAACAATCAAATACATTGGAATAAACTTAACCAAGGATGTTAAAGATCTCTACGATGAAAATTACAAAACCTTAAAGAAAGAAATAGAAGAGGATACCAAAAAATGTGCGTGTTACATATAGTAAAAACAATGTGATTTTAATGAAGAAAACATGAAAATGCAGAAACTTATTGAGGAAACAATTCTTATGTAAACTTAACACGCCCAAAATTACTGTAAATCTTTTCATATCAAAAGCATTTTAGGCCGGCGCCATGGCTCAATAGGCTAATCCTCCACCTAGCGGCACTGGCACACCGGGTTCTAGTCCCGGTCGGGGCACCGGATTCTTTCCCGTTTGCCCCTCTTCCAGGCCAGCTCTCTGCTGTGGCCAGGGATGGCAGTGGAGGATGGCCCAAGTGCTTGGGTCCTGCACCCCATGGGAGACCAGGATAAGCACCTGGCTCCTGCCATTGGATCAGCGCAGTGCACTGGCCTCAGCACACCAGCCACGGTGGCCATTGGAGGGTGAACCAATGGCAAAGGAAGACCTTTCTCTCTGTCTCTCTCTCTCTCACTATCCACTCTGCCTGTTAAAAAAATAAAAAATAAAAAAATAAAAAAGCATTTTAGTCTTTGTTTGCTATAGTTTAGGTTGATATTTTCCTTTAAAGTATAGGTACATTAATGAGTCAAACAAAATATGTAAATATTTTCATATTATATTGTTCAGTTTCATACATTATTGACGATTAGCTAAAACAATATTTATAGTTTTATTACTCAACATAACAAAGTGTAGTTTATTTGGTATAGTCTTTTTTATAAGTAACACTGTATGGGTGACTTTTGTCTCCCTGTCTTTCACTCTCTCTAAGTATATCTCTCTGACTTTGTTTTTTAATAAAGCACATATTGCTTTATTTATTTGAAAGTCAGAGTGGCAAAGAAAGAGCAAGAGACAGACAGAGAGACTTTCTTTCAGCTGTTCACTCCCCAAATGCTCTCAACAGTTGTGGCTGGCCCTGGGCAGGAGCCAGGAGCCAGGAGCCAGGAATTCCATCTGTATCTCCAGGTGGGTGGCAGAAATCTGAGTACTTGGGCTATCAACTACTGCCTCCTAAACACAACAGGAGGAAGTTGTATCAGAGGCATAAGCAGGACTCCATAAACACCCAGGAATGGTTTGTAAGCACCCAAGCAGAAACTTAACAAGCCGCACCTTTCAAACAAAATATATAAACAAATAATTTTTAAAAGCAGATCAACTGGTCAAAAACTCACTGTATTTGCGGAAGCTACATTCTATTCTATTGATCCGTGTTTCTGGACGTGCTGGATTGGCCACTCTGCTTTTCAGAAAGTTGGAATTTGGAAAGTGTGAGTTCTCTGAGTTTAATGTGCATTTCCATGTTGTTTTTCCTATTTTGGGCACCTTTTATTTCAAAATGAAATTTGGACTAATTATTTGAATTTCTCAAAAGTAGCATTTTTGAGGGGGAATTAAACCATGAAATCCATGAACATGGGATATCTTTAAATTTATTTATGTCTTCTTTATTTTATTTTGCAAGTATTTTGTGGTTTTCAGTGTACAAGTTTTACACTTTTTTATTATTAAATATTGTGGTTTTTTTAAGAGCCTGTTGCAAGTGACAACACTTGCTTAATTTCATTCTTGAATTATTAATTAATAGAAATGTGATTTTCAAAACATTGATTTTGCTAAACATCTTATTTCTAACTTTTTATTAATATAAAGCAAACAGATTTTTAAATTAATATAAAGTTAACATTTCATAGGTACAATTCCAAGAAGACAATCACACTTCTCTCCCTCCCCTATCCCCACAAACCCTCTCCTCTCTTCCTCTCATTAGTTTTTGCGAAGACTTTTTTTTTTAAAGATTTATGTATTTGAAAGGCAGAGATACAGAGAAGAGAGGTAGAGAGAGAAAGAGATCTTCTGTCTGCTGGTTCACTCACCAAATGGCTGCAATGGACAGAGCTGGACCAATCCAAACCCAAGAGGCAGGAACTTCTTTCAGGTCTCCCATGTGGGTGCAGAGGCCCAAGGACTTGGGCCATCCTTTATTGTTTTCCCAGGCTGTAGCAGAGAGTTGGATCAGAAGCAGAACAGCCAGGTCTGGAACCAACACCCATATGGCATGCTGGCACTGCAGGTGACAGCTTTATCCACTACACCACAGTGCCAATCCCTCAAAAGCATAAGTTTTAAAAGTATTTATTTATTTACTTGAAAATCAGATTTGTAGAGAGAGAGGGAGGGAGAGGAAGGGGCAGAGGGAGAGAGGTCTTAAATCCATTGGGTCACTCCCCAAATGGCTTCAATGGCAGGAACTGGGCTGGTTGGAAGCCAGGAGTCAGGAGCTTCTTCTGGGTCTTCCACAGGGGTCCAGGGGCCCAAGTACTTGGGCGACCTTCTGCTACTTACCCAAGCAGATTGGCAGGGAGCTGGATCAGAAGCAGAGCGACAAGGACTCAAATTTGCACCCATATGGGATTCCGCATTGCAGGCATTAGCTTTATCAGTTATGCCACAGTGACAGCCCTGAAAAGACATAATTTTAATCTACTCTATATTCACAGGCATAATTCGCCTCTAACCATAATATTCAACAAATAGTATTTTTTATGTGTGTGAATTCCTCAGGATTTTCTAGGTGAAAATCATATCATCTGCAAGTATAAAACGTGTCACTTAATCCTTTCCATTTTTGATATCTTTACTTCATTTTTCTCCAGTAATATGTCTAGTCAGTTTTGGTGATTTGTGTCTTTCTAAAAGCTTTTACATTTTACTAGATTAATTTGTTGGCACATTCACCTGGTTCTTGTCCTAATTTTCATACAAGATGCCTGTATACACTGTAAATTTATTATTTTCAGCTACCTGAAAGATACATCTCTGAATTCTACCCTCCACTACCTCAGTTCTTTGCCTTCAAGACATAGACAGTTATTTGTGGATGGACATAGTTACTTCCTAGTTTTGTGAAAACGCATTCATTGAACAGTACATTTACTTGTCATATTTTATTGTCTAAGCTTTCCAGCAAAATTTAAAGAAACTCCCTCACCTGGAAAACATGTACTTCTTGCAATTCACTATAGCACTCATTGATCTTTCAACATGTTGTTGCAAATGGACATTTTATTCTGTGATCGTAGATGATTCACTAGCTACCTTAACATTATTATTATGGGCCGGCATCGTGGATCAATAGGCTAATCCTCCACCTTGCGGCGCCGGCACACGGGGTTCTAGTCCCAGTTGGGGCACCGGATTCTTTCCCGGTTGCCTCTCTTCCAGGCCAGCTCTCTGCTGTGGCCCAGGAAGGCAGTGGAGGATGGCCCAAGTGCTTGGGCCCTGCACCTGCATGGGAGACCAGGAGAAGCACCTGGCTCCTGCCTTCGGATCAGCATGGTGCGCCGGCCGCGGCGGCCATTGGAGGTGAACCAACGGCAAAGGAAGACCTTTCTCTCTGTCTCTCTCTCTCACTATCCACTCTGCCTGTCAGCAGACTCATAGAATGGCAGATGTCCTAAATAGCACTCTGGCCTCAGAATCAGCCCTAAAGGCATTCGGATCTGGCTGAAAGGCCCATGAGAGTATTTCAGGCATGGAAAGCCAAGACACTCTGGCAAAAAGATCTCTGTGAGTGAGATCCCAGTGGAAAGAACAGGTCTTCAAAGAAGGAGGTACCTTTCTCTGAAGGGAGGAGAGAACCTCCACTTTGACTATGACCTTGTCTAAACAAGATAAGGGTCGGAGAACTCAAGGGGCTTCCATAGCCTTGGAAACTCATGACTGGTGCATAGGGAGATTACTGATGCCATAGACAGGAGTGTCAATTTGTAAAGCCAACAACAGGAGTCACTGTGCACTTACTCCTCATGTAGGATCTCTGTCCTTAATGTGCTGTACATTGAGGCTTAATGCTATAATGAGTACTCAAACAATATATTTCACTTTGTGTTTCTATGGGGGTGCAAACTGTTGAAATCTTTACTTAATGTATACTAAACTGATCTTCTGTAAAAAAAAAAAAAAGGAACTATTCAACATGGAGGCGGAGGTCGATAAGCTGGAACTGATGTTCCAGAAAGCTGACTCTGATCTGGATTACATTCAGTACAGGCTGGAATATGAAATCAAGGCTAATCATCCTGAATCAGCAGGCGAGAAAAATCCAGTTACACTCTTAAAGGAAATGTCAGCTATAAAGTCTCGATATCAAACTTTGTATGCACGCTTTAAACCAATTGCTGCTGAGCAGAAAGAGACTAAAAACCGCATTTGTGCTACTATGAATAAGACTATGACCATGATACAAGAACTCCAAAAGCAAACAGACCTGGAGCTGTCACCACTGACTGAAGAAGAGAAAACTGCAGCAGAGCAATTAAAATCTCACATGCCAGACCCATGAAGAAATGGAATTGCAAAAGAGAATTTAAATGGAGAAGCGATCAATTCCAAAGAAATTTAGGAAAATATCTTGTTAACACTTAGCTTCCAGAGTTGGGGGCTGGTGAAGGAGAAAGAGGTTTGGCTTGAGTGTCTGGGTAATGATGGTTTCCAAATGAGAGAAAATAAGAAAGGAAGATATTATATGAATGATGTTCAGTCAGAATGATGGAATGTGAATAAAGGATTTTAGATACACACACACACACACACACACACAATCTTGTAATTTCAGGTAAAGGTGTCACTTAACACTGTTTTGCATCTGTTTGCTTTTTGTATAGTTAATAAAATGTTCTGACCTATCATAAAAAGGAATATTTATATACATTTTGGTTATTCAAAATGTAAAAGAGCATGCTATAGTAATTAAAAGAGAGGCAAAATGTTTGTACTAAACATTATATAAATACTTCAAAATATTAATGGGAAATGAAATTAAAAAGTAAGTTTATTTTGGTGTAAAAATTGATATCTATACACAGTTTTTTATAATATACATTTTCCACAAATATTTTGAAATTCTCCCTTTGCATATATTGATATATAATTTCATTTTGAAAATGTTGATTGCATATGTGGTCACATTATTGGTGGGACTGCCAGAATGTGACTTGTGGTCTGCCACAAAACCTAGCTGAAGTAATAAACTGGCTTCTCTGTGAAAAAAAAAAAAAAAAAAAAGAAATTATCAATTCCCCACTTGACTCTCACTGGGATTGAACATGACAATAGGTCTGATCTGATTTCATCATCATTTAAAAAAAATCATCTATTATTTTTCACTTTATGTTTCTGTGTGAGAGCAAACTGTTGAAATCCTTACTTAATGTATACTAAGCTGATCTTCTGTATATTAAGATAATCGAAAATGAATCTTGATGTGAATGGAAGGGGAGAGGGAGTGGGAAAGGGGAGGGTTGTGGGTGGGAGGGACGGTATGGGGGGGAAGCCATTGTAATCCATAAGTCGTACTTTGGAAATTTATATTCATTAAATAAAAGTTAAAAAAAGAAAAAATAACATTATTATTAACTATTAATTAATTATTAACATTATTAATATTATTATTAAAAGTGGCTAATAGTGCCACTTTTTATAATATCAAATAACTTTTTACTATACAGAAAGAAAGCTTGAAAATCAAAGTTTCATCTTTCTATATCTTTGAGTATTGCCTACAAGTACTGTTGGTCAAAATGCTGTATATGTCTGCATTATTCTGTGACATGCTAGAATTCACTCTGTTAAGAGTGGATATTACATTGAACACAGACTCATTGAATATCCAAGGGAAAAGTCTCTAGGTTGAGTTTTCAGTGTCAGCTTCCTGAACCATATATAAAACTGCCATGATAACAAAGTTGATGCTCTCTTAGAACTACATGATTTCTTCCATAACTTAAATCAACAAAATAGATATCCCGTAATGAACCAATTTCTTCATGTTGTTCACTTCTGAAGCAGAGAGGATATAAATTTTAACCTAAACCCCATTGACCCTGGGGTATATTATTTTTGCATACTCAAAAAAGGTAGGTGTCACAGGGTAATGAATTTTCAACATTTACAAAGTGTGTTAAAATTTTTTGGACAAATCAAATGCAATTTAGTCATGATTTGATTCTCTATCCACTCACTCTCTCACTTACTTGCTCTCTCAAACTCTTGGCTCTCTCACTTCTTCCCTCTGCTATATTTTCCCAATATCATATTTGTTTACATAATTTGAAGCTATGAAATTCGACTGGTGTTTATGTTATCCATATGAAATTATTTTTCTACCTAATATCTTATTTGATTATTCTTTTATTGATAGTGCCATCATGATTTTCTTTCATTTTGATTTAATTTTACATTTATAGTGGTATGTCAATTTTAAAAAATAGTCTAATAAACATGAAGTCAATGTTTAGTTTTTAATACAATCTGGTTGTGATTGTAGAGATTTATTTTCCCAAATGAAGCTTTCATTTATATGACACAACATTAAGCTAAGTTCCATCTAACTTCAATCTCATAGTTGTTACGTTCATTATAGATTTTATTTTTAAAAAAATTATATATTAATTTATAAGACAAAGAGTCAGAAAAAGTGATAGAGAAAAAAATGTCTTCCATCCACTAGTTCACTACTCAAAAAACTGCAGCAACAAGGTTTGGGAGAGGCCAAAGTCATGAGCCAGGAACTCCACCAAGGTCTTCCTAACAGGTGCCAGGGACTCAAGTGCTTGGGCCACCTCCCATTGCCTTCCCAAGGACATTGACAGGAAGCTGGACCAGAAACACAGTAACCAGAACTTGAACCAGCACTTCAATATGGGATAGGGTGTTTCAGGCTGCAGGTTAACCTGCTGAACTTTGATGTCAGACCTCTTCCCCCATAATAGGCTCTAATTTGGAAACTTTTTTTCATCTCTTACAGAATCTTTCTCAAAATCAAATTGCCATCTCTGTTACATGTTACTTTCATATTAAAGGTACAACATACATGTTCCTGAAAATGTTTTGAAAACACTGTCATCTTCAAAAATCATGTTTACCTTCTTGCTCCAAGCTTATACCAGAAAAGTCATTATGTTAAAATGTGAATGAATTGACTCTTCATTTCTAAACTCCAAAGTACCTTCAAATAGCACCATTTTCTGCCCTGACTGTTATTATGTTAGTATTACTATTATTAGTTTAGTTAAGACACAGGGATTTAAAAAAATTGTTTATTTGAAAGTCAGTCACAGACAAGAGGGAGAGATAGAGATCTTCTATCTGTTGGTTCACTCACCAGATGGCCACATTCAGGAGGCAGGAGCTTCTTCCAGATCTCCCACGTGGGTGGCAGGGGCCCAAACACTTGAGCTATCCTTTGCTGCAGGGAGCTGGTTTGGAAGTGGAGCAGCCAGGACATGAACCAGTGTCCATATGGGATGCCAGCATCATAAGGAGTAGGTTTACCCACTACACCACAACGCCAGCCCCAAGACACAGGGATTTTAAAACAATGAACTTGTTAGGTAGATGGAAGCGGTGAGAAAGTAGCAAAACAATGAACTTGTTAGGTAGATGGAAGCGGTGAGAAAGTAGCCAGTTTGTGAAAGACAACCCAGAGACAAGGGAGTACTGCCTGTCCTGCGGCACAGCAGAAAACAAGGGCGGGAGAGGGCTCTGCTGCAGATGCGACTTGCCACCTAGAGGAAAAAGAAGAGTTTGCATTCTCACCTCCCGAGCTCCCTACCTTTCCTCAGTGCCACTTCTTGCCCAAAACACTTGAGAGTTTTGAAAAAGTAGCATGAAAAGTTTATATTTCTTAAAGGAGAGGAGAAGAGGAGAAAAGAGAGAGAGGCGACAGGACCGCCAGACACTGTCTACCCACTTACCAATCAGCAACATTCTAACGCCCATCAGTTTTAATTTACCATGCAAAGGCTAATGCTCCCACCTAACCCGAGGTGAATTTCTGGCTTTTGGAATCAGGACACTTTCATGCTCTTCACATCCAGGAGGGAGTCAGTCTGAATAATCATGATTTTCCAGCTATGGTAATGATGAGATACTTACTTAGGTTCTAAACATTCTGCCGAGAGCAACGATAAAGACTAGAAAAAGTATTCAAACTATTTGCTTGAAGGCAATAGCACTACTGGGTAAGGCCACAGGTTCCTCAACACCAGATAAAAGAGGATTGCAACAAAGTGAACCTGAAAATTGGCAATGCGTTTGGTAATTCTCAAAACAGCTGTAAGCCTGAATAAGTGAGAGGAGCTTCCAGCAGCCTTACCAGGCAGCAAGGGGCAAACACTGCACAAATGATTAAAGGCTTTAAAAAATTCCTCAAGTTTTCAATTAGTTCTTCCAAAGAATTATAGCTTTGGAGTAGCGGGGAGGAAAGAAACAGAGACAGTTATCAAAAAGACTGAAGGCTGCACTATAATAGTGTTGTCTCTGTTTAGATCAGTCATCTGACATGAGTTTGACTGTCTTCCAGAATCAGAAATTTAAAAGTCTCTGGATAAAACCAATAAAATTAATAACCAAAAATTGTCTCTAAAATGTTTCATATATAACTTCCAACATCCAATAAAAATGACCAATTTCTCAGGAGAGAAGCTTCGATGATGAGAAAGTGAGAGGAGACCCAAAGGAGATTCAGATACTAGAATCAACAGATTATACTAGGAGTCAAAAAATTCACAGTAAATGTTTGAGGAGATAGATATATTTACCCTGATTGGGCATCACATAATATACGCACGTGTTGAAACATCACACAGTACTCATGGATATGTAAACATTTTGTTTTAACTAAAAATTTTTAAAAACTATGAAGTGCTTATTATTAAAAACTGGATTTCAAAAGTTTTGCACCAAAATTAGTTTCTCTTTTAATTCTATTTCCCAAACATTAGTCACAGTTCTCCAGAGAAAGAGAAGCAATAGACATATAGGAACAGATTTAATATAAAGGATTGGCTCACATGATAATGAAGACTGGGAAGACCTACAATTTGCTCTCTATAGACTGGAGGCCCAGAAGGCTGAGAATCGGGTGAGCCAATGATTCAAGTCCCAGTCAAAGTGAAAAGGCCCAGAAACATTTTAGAGAGAGAGAGAAAGAGAAGAGTGAGAGCTGTAGGGAGAGAGGGGGAGGAAGGGAGGGAAGAGTGCAATATTATTTTCTTAGAATTCTATGAACCTTATTGAATCTGTTAAAAATAAAACTAAATTAATATTCTCATAAAAACAACAGTCCCAAGAATAAGAACCACAAATGTTTGAGTTCAGGAGACGATGAACACCCAGCCCAGGCTGAGACAACAAATTCTCCCTTCCTCTGCCTTCTCACTCTATTAAGAGCCCAGTGGATTGGATGACACCCACTCACATTTTAAGAGCATTCTTCTCCATTTTATTTACTAGTTCAAATGAAAATACATTCTACAAATACCCTCAAATCACAACCAGAATTAATGTTTTATCAGCTATTCGAGAATCCTTAACTCAGTCAAGTTAATCCATAAATTTAATCATCACACAGACAAAAACTTTAGGTACATGTTTAAATATATATGGTTAAATTAAAAACTGAACAAAATGTAATGCAATCTATAAGAAAAGGATTAAATGGCAATTCAAAAACTGAAGAACGTGTTAATGAAATTTAAGTCACAGGAGATAAGTTCAAGAATATTCTAGATACAAAAGAAGAAATAATTATTGAACTGGAAGGAGAGAAAAAATAGCAAGTCTGGTACATTTTTTGAGATGTATTTATTTTATTTGAAAGGCAGAATTGGAGAGAAAGACATCTTCTACCTGCTGGTTCACTCTCCAAATGATTCCCACAGCTGGGGCTGAGAACTCCATTTTGGTCTCACATTGCATGGCAGAGAACTAAGTACTGGGTCCATTTTCCACTACTTTTCCAAGTCCAGTAGCAGGGAGCTGGATTGGAAACTAAGCAACTAGGTCTCTAACTGTTGCCCAAATGGTATGCTGGCATTGCAGGCGGTTGCTTAACCCACTGCACCATAATGCCAGCATCCTGATACAAGTATTTTTAAAAAAAGGTTAAAAATATAGGCAAAAAAGAAACCTGTGAGACAAAAAAAATGAATTGAATACATATGCAATTGTAGTTCCAGATTGAAACATAGTAAGCAATGAATATCCAAAGAACAGATAACTATTCTGCAAAATCTGAATTTAAATTGTGTAAAATAATTCTGTAAGTTTTATAATATGTATGCAGTATACATAGAGTTAAAATCATCACAACATTCACAGCACAAGTAAGCAGTACTTATATTTAGAATTTTCCAAGAATTTATACTGCCTGGATAATGATAAAATGTGAATCAGTATTGTATTTTAGTAATAATTTTATGTTGGAGTCTCCCAAGTGACACTGAAAGATTAATAAAACAGCATTTACTAACAAGGTACAGTACAATTAAGAAACTGATTAGTTTAGGAAAACACTCCAAAGCAGTAATAAAGTATGGAAGAAGAATACGGAACCTGAGGACAAACAGAAACCTGAAAGTAGGGGTGGGCATTTGGCACTACAGTTAATTAGCGACTTGGGACACCACATCTCTTATTCCAGTGCCCGGTTTGAGTCCCAGCTACTCCAGTTCTGATTGAACTTCCTGCTAATGCACGCCCTAACAAGTAGCTGGTGATATCTCATGTATTTGGGGCCCTGCCAACTCTTAGGAGACTTTGATGGAGTTCTAGGCTCCTGACTTCAGTCTGGCCCAACTCTGGCTATTGTTGGCATTTGAGGTTTGACCCAGCAGATGGAAGACCTTTCTCCATCTCTCTCTCTCTCTCTCTCTCTCTCTCTCCTTCTCTTTCTCTCTCTCTCCTTCAAATACAATAGGAATAAGTAAATTTAAACAAAAAGTGCTTGATGCTACATGTAGTTAAATAAACAGAAAATAAGTTAATATTTAAATCCAAATCAATCAATAATTGTATTAAATTTAAACAGATTAAATATTATAGATAAAAGAACAAAAAATGTAGGAATGGAAAATAAAAACAACAGGCTGTTTAAACTATGGCAATAAAAGGGTGTATGTAGTTATGCTATGAAAATAGTAACCAAACAAAACAAAAAAGAAGAAGGAGGGAAGGAAGGAAGGAAGGAAGGAAGGAAGGAAGGAAGGAAGGAAGGAAGGAGAAACCAAGGAACCTGGAATTCTTTTTAAACAGTGGGTTGACTTCAAGGAAGTAATTATTACTACAGACATGGGAACAAACCAAAAAATGATAAACAACAGTTAAATGTTCCTAAATGACCTGTATAGAAAATTACACCCAATTATTACAAAATACACATTTCATTCAAATACTCAGAATATTTATAAGCATAGATAACATGCTATCTATATATATACTGGTAAAAATTGCAAAAATTTAGAGTCACATATAAAATATTCTCTGTCCCCAGTGGGTATAGTTTAAAAAAATCAATAAAAATTATTTAACTGCAAAATGTGTTTTACAACTACAAATTAAGCAATATCATTCTTAGAAAAAATCCAAGAATTAAAGTAGAAATAAATATGGAAATCAGGAAAAAAGGAAATGATTTTAAAAACAAAACAATGTAATAACTCTCCACCTGTGCCTTTTCAGAGGCTTGCTACAGCATTCGTATTAACTCTCATTTACATTTTGAACTTCATCAAAGCTGATGTGCAATTACGTCTCATTCCCGTCATGAGTCATGACTATTCATACAGCCTATGCACAGTCTTCTCTTTTTGGAGGCCCCAATCAAAATTAGAAATGCTACAGGTTATTTTGTTTTAAAAGTCCAGGAGAACACTCAGTCGATACAGAACATTCATCTTCCATTCAAGGAGCCCTGGAGGGGTTATTTATTTGATCAGCATTAGCACAAAATGAGACACCTTGTCTCATCATAGTGGTGATACACTGGCATGCCCCAGACCATCTGCTCCCTATACCTTATTAGGAAAGTAGGCCCTAGTATTTTGTACTTTTATCCTCCCTCTGCCAAACATACGTCTAATAAGCACATCTGGGGTGCTTTGCCTGACCCGCTCACCAGGGATAATCAGTTGCTCTTACATGGAGAAAATTATGTTCTGTGGAATGTTGACTGGGTCAAGTTTCTAGGGACTAAATTTTAATACTAAGAGTTGGTATATCACTGAGTGAAGATAATGGAACTGTGTTACTGTCTCCTGGGGAAGCAAATGGCTCTGATCATTCTGGTGATTGAAGATGTGGAGGAAAACGTGTTCCCAGGTCACTACGAGTCTAGCAAAGCTAACACTCACACCATCTTTGTTATAGCACCTTCATCGCCATCACTATTTTTATAATAATCCACAATCATTTTCAAAATTCATCTAATTTTTATAAAAGCCAACAGTTAAGTGAAACCTGAATGTAATAGGGATTTATTTGACTCTGAAGTATTTGATACATATGCTTTTACTCCTAAAAGAGATAAAATTACTTTCCATGGGTGTTCACTTGACTTACCAAACTTACATCTTTTCCTGTTACATAGATCTAGTAATATACAGAAACCTGCACCTCTACTTAAATTTCAAGGACTTGAAGTTCAGCTAACTACTATCACAAAATCCTGTGAGTCAAATTATTCTGCTTATCGTGACACTACTGGTGTCTGTTAGGGTAATTCAACTTAGATTGTCTCAAACATCTTATCCCCAGTCACCAACTATCCAAGACCCTGTTATTACCACTGAAATAAAGGATTTCAATTCTAGTATAACCCGGTTCCACTTTCATTCCTATGCTATTGATGACAGCCATCAACAGAGCTTTTATAAAGATGTATTTTTCACAAGCACATTTATGAATTCCCCTAGTAAATGGAATGTCTTGTGGGCCCTGCCAGCTTATATTGTTGAACAGGAGTAGCAGATTTGTACTAATCGGATCCACTATTGCACTCCTGTCACCCTAAGATTTGAACACCATCCCCTGCATTATACCAAGGAAGCACCAATGTTTTTGACTCATTAATAGGAGCTTTGGATTCAGACTTCCATAGCCAAATAAATAAACAAATCACACTCCAAATTTTCTTTTCTTTTTTTTTTTTTTATTTGACAGGCAGAGTTAGACAGTGAGAGAGAGAGACAGAGAGAAAGGTCTTCCTTACGTTGGCTCACCCCCCAAATGGCCACTACAGCCGGCGCCCTGCGCCAATCCGAAGCCAGGAGCCAGGTGCTTCCTCCTGGTCTCCCATGTGGATGCAGGGGCCCAAGCACTTGGGCCATCCTCCACTGCCTTCCTGGGCCGCAGCAGAGAGCTGGACTGGAACAGGAGCAACTGGGACCAGAACCTAGCGCCCATATGGGATGCCGGTGCTGCAGATGATGGATTAACCAAGTGAACCACGGCGCCGGCTCCACACTCCAAATTTTCTATCTAGTATTAAAATCAGAACAAAGTTTAATGAACACTACAGTAAATTTAGCTTCATCCAAAAGTATATTCATCCTTTTTGAGCTATTATGTGAATCTACTCCTATGATTTCTTCCACATATTTACACATTAAAATTAATCGTATTTTGTTATTCTTTGGCAGTAAATAGCATATCCTCATGGGATAAACTGATAGATTCTCTTCTTGGACATACTGAGAATTAAGTATTTTCATGTGTGTGGAAACTGTTAAGAGATTATGGGTTAGATTCGAAAAGAACAGGCATGAGCACTCTTTGCCAAGTGATACAATCAAATATTTTCTGCTTGAGAGAAAGCCTGCTTTTCTAACAGTGAAGTTAGAGTGGCTTTCAATTATACAAAGGATAAGCAAAATTTAGCCCACAAGTGTCCTCATCCTGTCACAAACTTAAGCAATGACGGCTTGACCTTAAACATAGAGACAGACACAGGGTAGACATTTGACCTGGTGATCAAGACACCACTTGAGACGTCTACATCCCATATCACAGTGAAGACATTTGGGTCAGTGGTTAAAAGGAAGCGGTATAGGAAGTAGGGGAGCCAAAACTCAAACAAGACACTCTGTTTTGTGATTTAGGCATCCCAAGGAACATAACCACTACACCATACACCTGACCCCACGGCCCTAACTTGGACCAGTCCTTCATATCAAACATCTATGAGCAATTATTTAAGTAAAGACAACATCACTGATTGCTAATGACTGAGTTCACGTTGAAGTAAGTGATAACCTCCATCCTGGAACCTTGGCTGGGGAGATATTGCGCTGGGATCACTGCTGAGAAAAAAGACTGTAACGGTCAGGGTCAAGCCAGGAAAGAAGCAGCTGCCTGACTATTTGAGAGGAAGATAATTTAAAGCAGGAAATTGGTAGCAGAAGTGATGATAAACCTAGGAAATAATTAGAGGACAATGACTCAACACATGGATTAGTGATAACAGGTTATTGAAAGTATACTGGATCTGAAAAACAAAACGAAAGAAACAAGCTCATAAAAAGCCAGGAAGCAATGCTACCAGGCCAAAGAGCCTTGCCAAGGGCCACCAGGAAGATGAGGAAAGCCTGGAGGGCTGTCTGTGGATGCAGAGGCGTGGAGAGTATGTTGCCACTGCTGGAAGCATCAACCGCGAAAAGGAATGGGAGAGAAAGTAACCTTGCTTCTCTCTTCTTTCTTCCATTTATTCTCTCATTAGAATCCGTGCTTAACCAAACCTTGCCAAAAGAGAGCTGACACTCAAGGAGAGGTTCAGCCCTCCTGTCTTTCAGAACCCAAATAGGAGGGGTGAGGAACAAATCTGTGGAAAACAGCTTAGACTAGTTCAGTGGGTCAGTTATTGAAGGAAGGAGGGAATGAGAGAATAGAAAAAAGAAGTAAGACTATGGCAGAGTTGGTAGTGGGCGAATGGGGCTGATGATGGTAATGGGGACAATTTGATAGTACTATGGAGCCACTGTAAAAGTCATATTCATCACATTTGTAATCTCTCCTCTCCAACAAACAGCATCTCCAGGTGTAGTATGCCACTAGGATGTTCTCTCTGTAGACCACTACCAGAAAGACACATTTCAGGGGCTACTAATGCAACATCTCTCTGCTTAATATAGCAGACGACATAACTTGCTAAGAGATACTTGGGGATTTTCATTGCTTCTGGTGAATCTCTAAAAATAAAGTCTTTTAGAGTAGGAAGATGCAGAATTGAAAGCATCCAAATGATGCCCACAATACTGCACACCTCCAACCAGCTCAGGATTTACTGGTTGGTGACCAGGATAAAGTCTTATAATCATGATACCTTGTTCTTCCAGGAAGAAACCAGCATGTCTTCTGGGATTGCATACCCAGGCTCCCAACAACCACCACCACCCCGCAAAGAAAGAAATGATCTACATATCTATTTATAATAATAAGACAATTTGGAAGTAGAGAGGTTGATGTTACTGCATAAACCAAAATTTTGCAAGAGCTTAGAACTTTGTTTTTAGCTAAATTTAGTTTCTTATGTTTAATGTGAATAATTCCTTTGTTACATATCCTAAATTGTTTATATATAGTTTATGCATTATACTGAAAATAACATATGGGATGTCATCTGTTAGTTCTGAAAAGTTTGACATTAATGAGTGCAAAATATCAAGACAAAATTACATCTCTTAAGAACAAAACTATGAAAAAGCTCAACATGCACATGTAAAAAATTCTGGGGAGAAGTACATGAAAAATAATTGAAAATTATTAGAGAGTTAGGATATAATGATTGTTATACCTGAAAGTTATTTTCATTTTAGTCTTATTCTGTAATAAGATTTTATAGTGCTGTATGTATACCTTATTCTTAACAATAAGTAAATATTTGGGTCGCTAACTTTCATTTTTTTTTCATTTTCTAGACAACACATTGCCTCATTGTCATGCCTTAATAATTTTGTGAAATTTTATATTACAGCTTCTTATTATGCTAAGATTAGCTGAAATAAGATGTCAAAATATATTATTTTGTAACACTGTAGTGCTCTTCTGCAGCTTAACACTTGATATTATTTGTAAATGAATTCCAAAAAACCGTTTGTAAGAGAAAATCAAGTCTGAATGGCAGCAAGCACAGTTTATGTGCATGTCAGCATAAAACTTGGTCTGATCACATTAACTGAATGATAAAAAATTTACAAATAAAGATTTTGCATCTTTGAACAGAATCATGATATCCTTCATGCATTAATATAATATTCTGAAACTTGCTTTGATTCAGTTTTTATGCTAAGAATATACCATGCTAAGAATATCTACCATGGCATTATCACCAACAAATTTTCCCTACTTTTTATTTATCATATTAAAATATTACTATGTCACTCTTCTGTCCCAATCAGTGAAAAACATCACTGAGACGAATCTTGCAATTTATTTTCCCAAGGTCTCACAGAAATTGAGTAGCAAATAGAAAAGTAAGGCTGATAAATGCCCAATTGCCATCAACTACTCTCCTCTCAGCCTCCCAAGAGATGAGATAGCCTGGAGAATTTTCATTAATTTCAAAATCACTTGCATAAGTCTAGTTCACCCAGGGATGATGGAAGTTTTTACTTTCCAATGACATGCATTGGGTTCTGTGGAATGGAGGGGTGCCTTAGTTGAGCTCTGAAAGCAACGATGTCTTTTTCACCAAAGCTATGGGCTACAGGAGAGACTTTAAAGACTATGTCGAGAATAAATAATCCCTTTATACTCACAGGTGATTTCTCTTGCTCAGGGCTTAGTCACACTAAGAGATCAATGTCGGAAAACTTTCACTTCAGTGACCTATGCTTTCACCCGTCAGCAAGCCTGGGCAGCTGATTTCTGATAGTGGTGATCTGGTACTTGTTCTGAAAGTAAAATATACCTAGCAATGCAAGTCTAGTTAGGTAAGGACCACATCAGTGTTATTTACGTAATAGTTTCAAATATGGGGAAAAAATCATATGATGCCTGAGTTATTACACCGTACTGACCTTTTGTCTGAATGCCAACAAACAATATATTATTTTTGTTGTTTTTTTGGTCTCAGAGTAGCTTAACTCACTGGCAAGAGATCAAAGGCTTAGTCTCTTGAGGTTAAACACTAGGTTTAAGGTAGCTCCTTTATGTCCCTAAGTAAATCAATTAACCTTTCTGACCTAGTTACCTGTAGCAGAAGTTGAGGCAAAATTGTGACTCTGCTCATCATAACTTAGCCAAGAACAACATATATGCACCAACACACACACACACACACAGTAAGAAAAGGAGAGTGAAAATATTTTGTTGTTTAAGTAGCACTTGTTTTGTGTATAGCTGATTTCTCTCAAAATAATTATTTCTCAAAAACAGTTACAAGATAATGTTGCAAACCATATTCCCCAGGAACAACATTGCTCATATTCAATATATTAGCAGAGAAGATGAGAGCCCTGCCTTCATGAAAGGCAACAATTGCTTCTGTCAGTTCCTTCAAATTCCATGTAGAGTTGCATTGATCAAGAGAGCTTTTGAGACGCATTAGAAAATCTTTTTCTGAAAGGAATACCCCCAGCTCCATTCTCCCAGGATCTGTCACTTCACATTTGGGTTTGATGAAGTGTGTTTGCTAAGTGCATGTGGCCATCCTTTCAGGTTTTATCGAACGGTACTGCCAAGGTAGGTTCGATCTGCTGAGGACATAGGTCTTGTCCATATTAGCTTCAAAGGGCCACAGACAAGCCTGCTTGATGGAAAGGTTTCAAGGCATTTCCTTTTGAAAACTCAGTTGTTCATGTTCTTATATCTATCTACATAATGCATGTGTTTTCCTTTGTCAGTTTTCAGAACGTGTCATTATTCCCAGCTCCCTGCTTTGGGCTTGCCATGAGCTTTGGAGTGACAGCCCTTGGCAGTTTACATTAGCATCATTAGGAGACTGATGATGCGCTTTCTCACTGGGGCTCTGTCAAGGTTTTATCCTAAATGTGGTTCCAACTTCTGTGATTTGTGTCGATCTGTCATCAACAGAGAGGGAGCAGTTTGAAAGACACAAAGAAAAGCCTTCCCACTGAAATAAGATAACATCAAAATTACCCTCAACTGTACCCCTTGTCCTGATTACATAAGAGTACCTAGTGATTTGTCAACACAGAAACCTTGAATAAAGTTATCAGTTTGAAACCTTATCTTTAAGGTTTAGATATACCATAAATTTTAATTTTATTTTCATTCTATAAGGAATGAGTGATGTCCTAGTTTACTTTTATAAGATAAGCATCTAACGTGAGTACAAAAATGAACATTATTTACAAACTATTTGAAAAACTACATTAAATGAGACTATGCCTCTATTTCTAAAATATATTTTTGTTGAAATAGTATTATTAATTTTGTAGTCCTCCTGCTCAGTTCTGAAATTTACCAATTTTTGTAGTGTTGTTCTTCCTAATAATCCTTTGCTTTATTTGCAGTTCATGATGGTAAACCCATAATTAGCATAATCAAGGAAATAAATTTTATTCTAAGTGGCTTTGAATACCTCTACTGTTAATTTTTTTAAAGAAAGTTTTTTTTTTTTTTAATTATTTGAAAGTCAGAGTTACAGAAAGAGAGGGAGAGACAGAGAGAGGTCTTCCATCTGCTGGTTCACTCCCCAAATGGCAGCAATGGGCAAGACTGAGCCAGGCTGAAGTCAGGAGACAGGAATTTCATCCAGGTCCCCTACATATATAACAGGGGCTCAGCTATTGGGCCATCTTTCAGCGTTTTACCCAGGCCAAGAACAGGGAACTGGATTGGAAGTGGAGCAGCTGGGACAGAAACTGCCCATATGGACTGCTGGTGTCACAGGAGGTGGCTTTCTCCACTGTGCTACAATGCCAACTTCTACTGCTAAATTTCCTGTTTTCTACCTGACGCAAGATTGCATATGTGCATGAAATTAAATCTAAAAATAAGTCCAGAAATGTTATTTGAGAATGATTCTGTGTTTTTTTAGTCTGGGAGAATATTCTGATTTGCCTACTTTCATCTACAGTATGTAGAAGAGAGAAATGTTTTTTAAAAAAGTGTTGTGCTAATGTTTTTAAAATAGTTCTTATTTGTGTATTATAAACAAAACATTACAAAAAAGAAATGCAAACATCTATGACAAATTCCTCAGGCTCTCTCTTCTCCTTCTCTTAGGAGGTGATCTTTCCTTCATGGGGAATTTAGTTTGTGCTAGAAGGCACACATTTATGGAACTAAGCCCCTTAACTCATTTTTCATTCCTCATGAGATATCTACATAAGTATGAAAATAAACAGTAAAATAATTTCATTAGCATTCAATAGTTTGCTTCTCAAAAAATATGTATAAAGGAAGGTAACCATTAATGAAAATGTCTGAAGGCCTACATTTAATGTTATCATTTGTGTTATGGGGTATTAGTATTTCTTATATCAGAAGATTATATTGTAAGATCTGATGAACAATTGGATGTGAAAATGCTCTGAAGAGAAAACATCTAAATTGAGACATCATTTACATTGCTCTAATGCTTTCCTACGTCCTTAGGATCAGGTATGTTCATTTTCTGTGCCTGTGCAGATTGTCTACGAACACAAGTGTGCTTGTATACATTCCTTAGGGTTTTAGAGTCACCTCATGGCATGCTTTGTAATTTTCAGGGCTTCAACTCCACAGTTTGCAATTTTTAAAATTTTTTAAAGATTTTATTTATTTGACAGAGTTAAAGATTGTGAGAGAGAGTGGTCTTCTATCTGCCAGTTCATTCAACCAAATGGCGTCCAGGCTGAAGTCAGGATCCAGCAGTTTCTTCCTGGTCTCCCACATGGATGCAGGGGCCCATTTGGACCATCTTTTGCTGCCTTCCCAGATGCACCAGCAGGGAGTTGGATTGGAAGTAGAGCAGCCAGGACTTGAACCAGCACCCATATGGGATGCCCGTGTCACAGGCAGTGGCTTTACTCACTATGCCACAATGTCAGCCCCAGTTTGCATTTTTTGATCAAGGGAATAGCTAAAGTAGGAATTTAATAAACTTACCTGCTTTTTGTATGATTGTTCAGTTTAACATCAATCTACAAGTACCTGAAATCAATCCTATTTTCATTGTTGGGAAACATTTTTAAAGTATATTTTTATATATAAGAAAGAAGGGAAAGGTGTAAAAAAATTTATTCACAACTGATTTCTTCATATTAACAAAATTTATATAGGAGTTTATTAGACTGTATATAATAGCCCCACCTCTCCAAAATATGTTCAAATGGCACATTATTATCTCAAAATTATTTTTTTATTTTCTTTAGCAACACAAAATGACCGATTACATTTTAAGAAACCATGCATTTTTTGTCTCAAGATTTACAACTTTTAAAAAAATCCATACTGAATGTATTATCTGTGTGATGGTTGGACCACCATCTGCTGCCCACAAAACATGCACATGAGCAGAAGGAGGCTGTGTCATAAGTGGAGACAGGACTTAGTCCCACACACAGCATACAGGTGCAGGCACTTCAAGCATCAACTGCTGCACCACAGCGCCTGCCCACAGAAGATTTTCTAAATCTTCCCTTCATACCCTTTAAAAGAATCCAAGATTGAATACTCTTGCTTGAATCTGATCTCATCCACATAGGATCTCATCAAAGTAACTCAAAGAAAAAATATCTTTAATCTAAAAGTGTTAAATTATATGAGAATGTTACTAAAATGTTTTATACAAAACATTTTAATTGAAGAATGTATTTGGATAATATAAAAATACTTTTTTTTCATTTTAAAGCATAGCTGTTCAGGTGTATGTATAGTAAACTTCTATTACATCTGTTTGATTTTCTAAGAAATATTTGTTGATTGACAAATTTTAAAGTATAACTAAATAATCTCCTTATTATATCCTTCTGCTACCCCATCCTCCAAAAGCAAATAAGAATATACATTGACACAAAACTATGTAAAATTTATTTCACATTTTCTTTCCATTTTTAAGGAAAATATATGAACTATCATGAGGAATATTTTAATTTATCCTTTAAAGTGCACTTAGATGAACTCTAGCAAGAAACCCAATTATTTATAAAATATCATTATTTTATGGCCATATAGTTATTAAAGGAAATGTAAAAAGAGCTTCCTTTAAACTAATAGAATAATTTAACTATATTGTAAACCTAATATTCAGAAACTCATGCTTTAAGACCAAACTACTTTTTTTCCCATTTGTATAATTATAGCCAGAATACTTTACCTAAAGGACCTATAGACTTCATAATGATTTTTCAATGACTGAAATAAAAGCTGTAAGAAAACCTATAAACACAGAAATATTAAAAATAATAACTGTTCCCACTTGTCTATGGAAAACAAATATAATAAAATCTCTTTCACCAAATAAAATATCACATATACTTATTTGACAAAAAAAAAAAAAGAGAGAAAGTGTCAAATGCCAGTTCCAACTGTAGACTCCTGTGCCCCCCAGATATGAGAACTACTAAAACACTGCCACAAGTTGCAGAGAGAACTACTAAATCATAGGATTCACTTCCATGTAGGACTTTGAGTTTGTAAGTATTTGATAAGTTGGTGATAGACATCTTCATTAGGGAAAATATTAGGGAAATGAAATGTAATCAACAGCTCAAGACTACTCACAATTGCTGAAAATAATTATATGATTTAGATTACAATCAGCTAACCAAGCCTTTATTTTTGTGTTCTTAACAATCTCTCATTCTCCCTCCATACAAGCACATGAATATAATTCCTTATACAATAGTAGTTCAATAAGTTCACAGAAAAATGGAATTAAAAGATATTTATACTGTTGCAAAATACTTTAAATGTAGACAAATTTTTCACCTTAAGTACTTTCCATTAACCATTTCAAGATTCCTCCTATATCTATGAAATTTATAGTGTAAATGCTGAAAAAAATAAAAGCAAATATCCCGATTTTGTTTCCTAGAACAACTAATACTACATGTGAGTGCCAGGTGTATTTAAGCTATTTTTTATACTTTTTTTTCACCAGAGCAAGGCCAACTCAAAATTATTAGAAAAATCTCATTCATCATCTCTCTAATTTTGGAGAGCTACTCTGTAGATTTCAGTTTACTGGTCCCAAATCTGTGAGACCTGACATTGGAAATGGTGATTGCAAGAAAGTGCTTGCCTTAACTTAGATCTGTAACCACACCATCAATACAGACAACATTTTCCTTCCTGATTGCTATGCAGTGTATAATGAACCTGGAAGACCAAAACAGTCTTTGGTAACATTTTTCCTGTGCAGTCTAACATCTGCAACTCCATCTTTTGTAATGTAAATGATAATAGCTTCTATTCCAAAAGATATTTTAATAAAACATAATCACATATGCAATTCATATAATTAACTATTTTATACTATCCTCTGAAAGCTATATATAATGTAATTTTTATTTCTTCAACATCACTTTTATTAAAACTTATTTGGTTTTCAAGAAACAATCTTTAATTTTGTATTCAAATAGCCAGGCCAATAAAAAATAGCATTTCAAATTTAGAATTTAAATCATTTTTAAACAACTTAGCTAAATAATACAACATCCAAACTTTAAGAGTACCTGTATTCAGAGTTTTCAAAATAGATAGGCAGGTTACTTTAATTGAAATAATCTCTTTTTTTTTTTTTGGATGAACGAATTATTTTAATGATTTGATGTTGAGACAGTATTGCTTTAAATAAAAGTGACACAAATGCTTTTGTGCCTTCTGAGGCATCATTT
Organism: Oryctolagus cuniculus; assembly: GCF_051225735.1. Lineage (NCBI taxonomy): Eukaryota > Metazoa > Chordata > Mammalia > Lagomorpha > Leporidae > Oryctolagus > Oryctolagus cuniculus. The sequence goes on along the minus strand of NC_142876.1, from coordinate 13,735,001 downwards.
TTGAGACACAGGGCTGTATTTCCTATTTAAAGAATAACTTAAACAAAAATGTATAAGTAAGGACAAACCATAAGGATTAGATCCTTGTATCTAAGGGCAACCAAAAATAGTCTTTAAAATTACATACTTCTTAAATATATAAAGCAGAAGTACACTTTTTAATTTATTTTTTTATTTTTTTGACAGGCAGAGTGGACAGTAAGAGAGAGGGACAGGGAGAAAGTCTTCCTTTACTGTTGGTTCACCCTCCAATGGTCCTGCGGCCAGCGCGCTGCGGCTGGAGCACGGCGCTGATCCAAAGCCAGGAGCCAGGTGCTTCCTCCTGGGCTCCCATGGCGTGCAGGGCCCAAGTACTTGGGCCATCCTCCACTGCACTCCCTGGCCACAGCAGAGAGCTGGCCTGGAAGAGGGGCAACCGGGACAGAATCCGGCGCCCAGACCAGGACTAGAACCTGGTGTGCCGGTGCCGCAAGGCGGAGGATTAGCCTAGTGAGCGGCGGCGCCGGCTGCAGAAGTACACTTTTAACATACTTCAAGAAATACTATTCTATGAACCGGTATTGTGGCACAGTGTGTTAAGCTGCTACCTGCAACATCAGCACTACATGTAACACCAGTTCTAGTCATAGCTGATCTAGTTCCAATCTAGTTCCCTGCTTATGCAGCTGAAAAAAGCAATGGGAGACAGTTCAAGGGCTTAGGCCCCTGCTTGGCTCCTTGCTTTGGTGTGGCCCAATCCCAGCCATTGAGGCCATTTGGGGAGGAAATCAGTGGATAGAAGATATCTTAGATATGTTTCTCACTCTTGCTCTCACTCTCACTCTCACTCTCACTCTTACTCTCACTCTCTCCTGTCTCTCCTTCTCTCTTTGTAACTCTACTTTTCAAATAAATAAACAAGTCTTTAAAAAATATACTATTGTATACATGAATAGTAAGCATAAAAATCAGAAATTTTCTGCAAGTGATTAGCAGGTATTTCTTTCTAAGTAAGGCTATGAAAATCAACACTGTAGGAATAAATGGTGTTGCTAACACTGTGGAAGCTGATAATGGGGTAAATGTGTGTAGGGGGGAAGGGGAAAGAGAGAGAGAGAGAGAGAGAGAGAGAGAGAATATATATCTATATATTATATATATATATATATATATATATATAGAGAGAGAGAGAGAGAGAGAGAGAGATCTTCCATATGCTGGTTTGTTCCCCAGACGACCACAAAAGCCAGGGTTGGGCCAAGCCAAAAATCCAGGAGCCAGGAGCCCCACGTGGGTGGCAGAATCTCAAGCATGTGAGCCATCTTCTGCCGCTGTTCAGGCTGTTAGAAGGGAGCTGGAACAGAAGTGGAGCAGCAGAAGAGGAGCCACCACCCTATAGGGTGCTGGAGCTGCAGGCAAGGGGCTTTACCTGGTAAGCCACAACACCCCCTGTTGTTCGCAAAACTTCCATTTGCATGCTGCTTTTCCTGAAGTGACTTTCCTAACCCTTAACCTTAGTCTGAATTATTATCTGTTGTAATGGATTTCATTTGGAACTGAACTACTCTTGTCATCTCTTTATTCTTTATTATTTTATTATGGCTGATTGCCTCCTTTCTTTTATACACTGTAAACTCTCAGAAGGTAGAAAAAACCAAGTACATTTTGGTTCATTTTTGTATCCCTAATTCCTATCAGATTGCCTGGCTCAGAGAAATCATTTGTTGAAAAAAAAATTGTATTGAGGAGGATAGAAATACAAATAGTAATTTTGTTGCTTGCAACAGTGCATGACTCATACAAAGTCAAATGAATGAATAAGTAAAATAAAAGAAGCCCTGGCTCACTTGGTTAATCCTCTGCCTGTAGCAAAGGCATCCCATATGGGCACCAGGTTCTGGTCCTGGTTGCTTCTCTTCAGTCCAGCTCTCTATTGTGGCCCAGGAAGGCAGTGGAGGATGACCCAAGTGCTTGGGCCCCTGCACCCACATGAGAGACCAGGAGGAAGCACCTGGCTCCTGGCTTCGGATGGGTAGCGGGCATTTGGGGGGTGAACCAGCGGAAGGAAGACCTTTCTCTCTGTCTCTCAATCTCACTGTCTAACTCTGCCTGTCAAATAAAAAAAAGAAATCAAATATATACATATAAAAACAAATGAATATATAAGCAAAGTAAAACAAATAATAGATATTTATAATAATTTACCTTATAAATTTATCCTTTGTATCTCTTACTATACTGTATTGCCATTAAAATTTTTCAGTTGTATTCTTTATTTGACTATATTTTGTTTGATTAGGCAGTTATTTACTAGGTATAACATTGAAAACAGAATAATAAAATGATCAGAAAAATTATATAAATTGAATTTATCATTGTGACATTCTTTTGTATTTCATAGAATTCCGTAAAGAAAGTAGAAAGGCAGCTTATATGAAGAAATTTTTGCAAATTGCATATATGACCATTTAAGGGGTTAGTATTTAGAATGAAGAACTTTCAATGACTCAATAATTGAAACACAAATACACCAATGAAAAAGCTGTCATAGGGTCTGAATAGATGTTTTTCCAAACAAGATATACAAATGACCAGTAACTGTATGAAAATAGTGTTGACGTCACTAGTCACCAGGGAATGCTAATCAAAACCACAGTGTGATGCCACTCTACTTCCGAGTGAACGCAGAGAAACAAATTTCAGATAACATGTGCTGAGAGGTAGTATGAGAAGTTGGAATAGTCATCCATTGCTGGTGAGAAGGCAGATAGGCGTTGCATCCACTCTGGAAAACAGTCTTCAGACTCTCAATAATGAAACACAGCATCGCCCTGTAACCCAGTAATTGCAGTCCTAGATATTTACTCAAGAGCCATGAAAACATGTCCACAGAAAATCTGTACCTGAACATTTGCAGTAGCATTATTCCCAATAGCCAAAAAGCACAAACCCCTAGGATGCCCATCCGTGGATGAGTGGGTACACAAATGTGGCATATTAATGCAATGGAACATTGTTCAGCACATGAAAGAACTCCACAAGGTATAGATACCTACAACAACACGGGAACACCTTGGGAACAGTATTTCACATGAAAAAAGTCAGTCACAAATGAGAGACCTGGGGTTGCTGCTGGGCCTCTGGCTCCAGTCCTGGCCCAATGGAGGCCAGTGAGGCATTGGATGTGTGAACCAGCAGATGGGACTGTGCTCTCTCTCTTCCTCTCTCTCTCTCTCTCTCTCTGTTTGTGTGTCTGACTACCTTCCTCCATATCATATAAATTTTAATTTTACTAAGAAATAATATGATGGATATCAAGAACATACCTAGCAGCTTAAAAAACAAACATTATAAATCATTATCAGTATATCTGAAATCCCTTAGATACCCTCCATAACCACATTCCCTTTGTCTTTCCCATATCATTCCCTGGTTTTAAAGTACTCATCATCCTGACTATGGCGTTATCTTTTGTATATGTGTCTCTATACTTTTATCTGCAAGTGTATTCCTAAATCATGCGTATTATTGTATATGCTTTTAAATTTTGTATCACATATAAGAGGTCTTGAAAAAGTTCATAGGGATTATATTATATGAAAAATTTACATGTAGTTTGCAAAATATTTAACAAAAAGGGACATATTTTTTAAAATTTTAATGATTTGTATTTGAAAGGCAGAGGGACAGAGAGGGAGACAGACAGACAGAAAGAGGGAGAAAGAGTCCCCATACATTGGTGCACTCCCTACGTGTCCGCAATGGCCAAGCCCAGGCTGAGGCTGAAGTTAAGAGTGGAAATTCAATCCAAAACTCCCATAAGGGTAGCAGGGTACCAGCTTCTGTGATCACCACTGCCTGGAGGGGTCTGCACTGGCGGAAGGCTGGAGACGGGAACTGGGGCTGGGGATAGATCCCAGGACACTCCATTATGGGACATGGGCATCTTATCTCCCAGGCTAAACACCTGCATCTTTAATTTATCTTTGATTGCATTTTCATGAGCTTTTTGAAGTCCTCTCATGTGTTTTATCTCCCAGTCACAGACAGCTCAGAATGGTGCACCCCTGGCATGACCTCTATGATTTCCACTTCCTGGCATTCATATCTTGTATCATGTCCTTGATAAAAAGTCACTCCCACAGCTTATTATATTGTTAAAGATTCTGTCTTAGCAATTTCTAGTGAGATATTATTGCTGGTTTGATGACACAAGCAGCAATGCAGAGAAATTCTGTGTGGCTAAGAGGTGCAGTCAGCTTCTGGGACCTAGGGGAAGCCGCCAGGCTCCAGCCACAGAAAGCTGGGACCCCTGGTTATACAGGTGCAAAAAGAAATAATTCTGCCAGTTCTGCATGAGCTCGGAAGCAGATTTTTACCCAATCAGCTCTACAGATGTGCATGCACCTTGCCAACACATTAGTTAACAATCTTGAAAGGCCCTGAGCAGAGAACAACCTAAGCTAGGGCTGGAATCCTGACCCATAAAAATGCAAAGATAATAAGTATATGTGTTATTCTAAGCCCTTAAATTCATGGAGTGATTTGTTACAAAACAATGATGAGTTAAGGTAGTCGTTATTTGTTTTTCTCACTGATCATGATCGTTTTGGCATTTATCCATGTTAATACTATAGCTCTGTCGTTTACATTTTGTGTGACCAGAGAAGTGGCAGTGTGATGTTTGGTGGACCCAATATCACTAGTTTTGAAGAAGATACAGAAGCTGTAGTAGGAAACATTATGAAGCTGGGAATGGTCAGGTAATGAATTCTGCCCCAGGCCCTCCAAAAGAAATGCAGCCCCATAGACACTTCGGTTTTGGCCCGATGGGCTCCATGGCTGGTTTAATCATCGGAGTTAAAAGGTGGTGGACTTGCTTTGCTTCTGCTCAACTATTTAGAGCAGTAACAGGAAACGTGTACAAACTTGCTGTTTAGTGTCAGGAGGTCATAGAGCTCTAGTCATTCTCCATCTGTTTGCAGGATTCCTACAGCTCCATACCACATGTGCAGCCTCTGTCCCTGGTCTAGAGGGTATCTGCTTCTTTGTGGCCCCTTGGGTTATTGCTATGGCTTATTCTCTGTCTCCCACCTGCACTATGGGTTTTTTTCTTTTGTCTTTCCTGCCTCGCTCCATTGCTTTAGAGTGATCATTTATTTAGCTTGGCTAATTAACACCACACATCTTTTATAAAATCTTAATGTTGGACTGGATTATGTGAATGGCTTCCTTAGCAAAAGTTATGTTATTCCACATTGACTTTTCTAAAACTAAGCAGCCAAGGTTAAAGTTGAAAAATATTCACCCACTTTGGGTGAGAAAGATACTGAAGTTGGTTCTGAAGTAGATGTGCTGGCCCACATGTTACACTGTATGGAATTACCTTTTGATCTCTTTGAATATAAGAGTACATCAATTCTTCTGTCTTTTTGTTCTCAGCACCAAGTACCATGTCACACAACTATTGCACAGCAGATGTCATTTTGTATTGAAGGAGAGTTACAAAACCCCCTGGAATACAACTAATATACAGATGGAATATTCATGGGGCCAATGTCTTACTCGGTGCTCACTGGGGTAACTGCCATGACAAACATTAATAGTGAGGAGGCTTCAATCAAACATGTAAGTCTTAATATTGCTCCTTCGTGATGGTCCCGCCAGCTGAAAGAAATATTTTTGAAGATTCAGGATGGACTAATGACTATGAATTGTCTTTTCCTAGTGATCAGGTGGTTACAGCAGAAGGGATTATCTTTGAATGTGCATCTCACTTTATGAGGACTTTTTTAATCTTCAAATTGCCCAGGTGACTTTTCCATTCATCTGAAATGTCTGTCATTTTGTTGAATTAAAGAAGCCACAACAACAAGTTGATTAGATTAAAATTAAAAGCAGGAAGTTTCAGTAGGCAGTGGTTCAATATCTTTGTAGAAAGGATAGAACTGTTCTGAAAAACACATTGGAGTTTAAGAAAATTACACTAAATAAAATTTTGTGACTCATTATGATTGAAATTTTGATGAAAACTCAGTACCTTGGCTTCAGAATATAAGAATAGTGAGCTTGGGTGTCTTCATAAAGGTTGAAAATGACTTCACATAGATGCAGTGGTCAGAAACAAATGGAATGAAACTTGATATGGGAAGGAGAACAATTTGTAATATAGAAAGCAATTGTTCTGAGAAGTGTGTCAGGAAAAGATGAAGAAGAAAAAACCTGCTTTTATTAAAAACTGTTAACAAATTAAGTGATTTATTAAAAATTTTCAAGAATACCCCACTGATTATGATTAAGGCCTACATTACCAACAGACTGATGATATTAATTTCCTTTTGTTTGTCAATTAAATTAAAATAGTCTAATAATCAATCAAATATCTCAAGTAATAAACTCTTACTCATTTGGGGGAAACATTAATTAATGGTGGAAATTAAAAGAATACTGGGTTCTGATCCTTTAAAGGAATTTCAGAAACTTCCATTAGTAAATGCTGTCTTTATGGTAACTTTAGATGATCATTTTCTCCATTTATTTGTACAGTACATGAGAGAGAACACGGAAGGAAATCACAACCTGGAAGAAAAATAAAATAATGAGGAATTTAAAAACAGAATCGTGAAATAATAATAAACTTTTGGTCAGTTAAAGACAAATTGCATAGGCACAATTAGATAGGCTGAGTGATAGGACCTTACCTTATTTTGATTCCTAAAGTCTGATATTTGATGTAAGATCCCAGATCTCTTACAGTAAAAGAACTTGAGCTGCCGTTCTGTCCTCCCCCAAGCCATGATTTCTGTGCAAGATTGAAATTTCTCCATGTTATTACCAACCATACCTTCTCAAATAACATTTCTCGTCTGAACCTCTTAAAACAAGAAATTATACAATATTTTCTAAATTGGACCAGTGATAGTACAAAGTAACAGCATAGCTCCAAAGAAGAGAATTTCACAATTCTTTTTTTAAAATTTTATTTAAGATAAACAGATTTCATGTATTTCATATATACAGATTTAGGAACATAGTAATACTTAGGACTTGCTCATTTCGCTAAGTGTGTTGGTCTCTAGTGCATTAATTTGGTTGCAGAAGACAGGATTTCATTCTTTTTTAGACTGAATAGTATGCCATAGTGTACATATACCATAATTTCTTTGCCCAGTATCCAGTCATCAGTTGATGGACATCTTGGTTGATTCCATATCTTATCTATTGTGAATTGAACTACAGTAAATATGGGAGTACAGATAACTCTTTCATATAACAATCCTATTCAATAGACACCTTACATCTTTAGAATTCTATTCTATTGCAGAACCAGTACCACATGTGAACTGATTTTTGAGGAAGCCATTCATGTACTGCTTTCAGTCTCTCACTTTAACTCAAACCATATTTACAAATTTATGTGAATAGAGAACAGCTTATAAAGCAAGTAGTAACAATAAAAATAAAAGAAGACAGGCACTTTGAAATACAGAACTCAAAATAAGAGGCAACATGGAACAGAAAGAAATGACCCAATTTTATCAGTGCAAGATAAAAATTGACAATTTTAAATTATTGATATAATATGCATAAGATTAGAACAAGATCATAGGGAAAGAGTTGGCCATTTTGCCAAGAGAACTTCAAGTTAGGAATGCTTATTTGAATTTACTTAAAGCTGTTTGAAAAGCCACTATGTACAAAGGCAAGGCTTATGACTACAACACAAGTGGGACAAACAGCATACCTCTGTTTTATTTTAAATAGGTGTTTGTGCAGGTCTTACTCTGAGGCTAAGTTAACACAAAACAAAATTAAATGGTGTTTATGAAATGCACTTCAGAACTAAACCATTTACTAAATGATATTGATTACTGTTGTTATGTTGATGAGTTGTATTTGCTTGTATGACCAATAGTTTAATATATTTTAAATAAAATGTAAAATGTTTTTAAAAAAACTTACAAATAGCATATGTCAAAACATGCGAAATGCCAAAAATAGTCAAAGGCAATAACATATCACGAACAACTGGAGGCAAACATAAGCAACATTTTTTTAATTAATACAATGGAAAAATCTGCAAAATGTAATTTAAAATAAAAGTTACACAAAATTAAGAGTAATATATTCAGATTGAAACAGAATGAAAAGTTTTAAGTTTTCATTATGTCTAACTTCATATTAATAAATTTCAAACTTGGAAAAAAAGATGAATTTTTGAGAATATATAAGTAACTAATGTTCACTTGCAAAGTATCAATCAGAATATAATAGTATTCTTATATATTATACTATTTTATGCACCAGTTTCTCATAATTTCATGGTAGAGTGCTTTTCAAATATTAAATAGACAATCATACTACACTCTAGTCTGAGATGAGGCAGTGAAAATGATAAATGTTAAGCACTTAGTTATATTTTAGGAATAGCCTTATAGTCAAACTTGTAAAAGGCAGTGTGAAAGAATGTACAGGCAGATGTCAATACTAAGTATTGGCAGGGGTATATGAGAAAATGGGTACTTTGAAGAAAGAATTGAGAATAAATTAGGAAAAGATTTCTGGAGGACAAATCAAAGATTTCAAAAGATATGTAGTACAGAAATGAGTATACATATATTAAAAGAGTTACCCATGAATATGCCCACTAAATATTATTTATAAAATAAACATCAGAAGCAATAAAATTGTAGAGTAATTTGATTTTTGTTAAATCAACTCATTATCAAAAGAAGCAAGAGTATAAAGCTTGGGCCGGCGCTGTGGCTCACTTGGTTAATCCTCTGCCTGTGGCGCCACATCCCATATGGGCAGCGGGTTCTAGTCCCGGTTGCTCCTCTTCCAGTCCAGCTCTCTGCTGTGGCCCGGGAGGGCAGTGGAAAATGGCCCAAGTCCTTGGGCCCCTGCACCCGTATGGGAGACCAGGAAGAAGCATCTGGCTCCTGGCTTCGGATCTGTGCAGCACACCGGCCTTAGTGGCCATTTGAGGAGTAAGCCAAGAGAAGGAAGACTTTTCTCTCTGTCTCTCTCTCACTGTCTATAACTACCTGTCAAATAAAATTAAAAAAAAAAGTATATAGCTAATAATTATTAAGATGAAGAAACATTTGATGATATAAATATTTGAAGAAAAGATTCAATGCTGCATTAGTGAAAAGGGAGTTGAGAGAAAATTTCATAGGTAGCCTCTATGTTTTTTAACAATGTACACATGCACTGACACAAACAGAACACTAGAGACCAAACAGAGATTGCATCTGAGAACCAGGGTTGCATTTTATTTCTTAGAATTGCACTGTCAATTTTTTTCTGAAAATGTCATAATAAATATGCATCCTATATTTATAAAAGTATTGATAAAATCAAAAACAGAAACATGATAGTCCTTAAATCCAACTTCACATGTTGAGAGCATTTAATGATGAACCCTACTTTTTTTTTTTTTTGACAGAGTGGACAGTGAGAGAGAGAGACAGAGAGAAAGGTCTTCCTTTACCATTGGTTCACCCTCCAATGGCTGCTGTGGCCAGCGCACCACGCTGATCCGAAGCCAGGAGCCAGGTGCTTCTCCTGGTCTCCCATGTGGGTGCAGGGCTCAAGCATTTGGGCCATCCTCCACAGCAATCCTGGGCCACAGAATCTGGCGCCCTGACCGGGACTAGAACTCAGTGTGCCAGCACCACAAGGCGGAGGATTAGCGTATTGAACCATGGTGCCGGCTGAACCCTACTGTTAATGATTATTTTCCTTAGACATTGGCTTAAATCCTGATTTATTTTGCAATTTCATCTGATCAATATTTTCAAGTAAATAGAGTATACTATGCTACTAGAAGAAACTGCTTCATGTTCATAAAGAATTTTTGTTTTCTAACTTTTTATTATTAATATAAAGAGAATAGATTTCATGTATTTAGTAGATAAAATTCAAAGAACATAAGACTACTTCTCTCCTTCTCTAACTCCCTCCTTCTTCCTGTGTTTCTTTTTTTTTAATTTTTGTGATATCATTCATTCAATACATTTGATAATCACAGGCTTAATGCTCAATTAAATATAGTGTTCAAAAAGCACAAAGTAGAAAAACCACTGTTCCACAGGAATAGAGATAAGAGCTATAAACTTAATCAAGACATGATCTCAGTTTCACTCTTACCCATTCAGGTTTTTTTTTTTACTTTCTCTATATTCTTACTAGCTATCACAAATCACAGAAAACATACAGTATTTGTCTTTTTGGGGGCCTTACTTATTTCACCAAGCATAATAGTCCTCTAGCTACATCCGTTTTGTTGCAAAAGATTTCATTCTTTTTTATGGCTCAGTAGTATTCCATAATGTAAAAATACCATACTTTAGCCAGTCATCAGTTGATGGACATCTGAGTTGATTCCACATCTTAGCTATTGTGAATTGAGCTGCTATAAACATGGGGGTCACATAACTCATTCATATGCTGGTTTCATTTCCTCTGGGTAAATTTGCAGGAGTGGAATGGCTGGATCATTTGTAAGATCTGTTTTCAGATTTCTGAAGAAGATTTCTTTCATAATAGCTCTACTAGTTTACATTCCCAACAACAGTGGGTTAGGCTACCTTTTTCTCCACATCCTTGCCAGCACTTATTTTGTTTTGATTTTTGATGGTAGTTGTTCTAACGGGTAAAGTGATACTTTATTGTGGTTTGTATTTGCATTTCCTTGATGGCTAGTTATTCTATTTTTATGTGTCTGTTAGCCATTTATATTTCATCCTTTGAGTGGTGCCTGTTTGTGTCTTTTCCCATTGCATTTTTTAAAATATTTATTTATTTATTTTTAAAGTCAGTTACAGAAAGGGAGAGAAAGAAAGACACACACACACACACACACACACACACAGAGCGAGAGCGAGAGCGAGAGAGAGAGAGAGAGAGAGAAATCCAGGTCTGCTCCCTAGATGGCCACAAAAACTAGTGCTGGGCCAAGCAGAAGCCAAGAGCTAGGAGAATCATTCACATGAGACAGTAGTCCAAGCACTTGGGCCACTTTCCACTGAATTCCTAGACCATTTGCAGGGAATTGGATAATAAATGGAGTAGCCAGGAATTGAACTAGCCCACATTCAGATGCTGGCATCACAGGTGGCAGCTTTATCCTTTATGCCACAATGCCAGATCCACTTTCCCCATATCTTAACTGGATTATTTGGTTGTGGTTGAGTTTTTTGAGCTGCTTGTATATGCTGGATATTAGTACTTTATCAGATGCATAGTTTGCAAATATTTTCTCCCTGTACATCAGTTGCCTCTTCACTTTATTGAGTGTTTCCTTTGCTGTTCAGAACCTTCTTAGCTTAATGCATCCCATTTGTCTATTTTTGCTTTTATTGCTTGTGCTTCTGGAGTCTTTAAGGAATTTTTTACAATTCCAGTGTCTTCAGTGTTTCTCCTATGTTTTCCTCTAATAATTTGATGGTTTCACGTCTTAGGTTTAGCTTCTTTTCCTTTGTGAGTTGATTTTGGTATACAATGTTTCATATTTCTGTATGTAGAAGACTGATCTTCAATTTCTTTCTCAGCCATGCATTGTTTGTGTACACAGATGCTATTGATTTTACTGTGTTGATTTTGTATCCTGCAACTCTGCTAAACTTCCTATGAGTTCAGATAGAAAAACATTGTCCATATTCATTTCTTTTTTTTAACTTTTATTTAATAAATATAAATTTCCAAAGTACAACTTTTGGATTATAGCAGCTTTCCCCCCATAACCTCCCTCCCACCTGCAAACATCCCATCTCCCACTCCCTCTCCCATTCCATTTACATCAAGATTCATTTTCAATTATCTTTATATACAGAAGATCAACTCAGTATATATTAAGTAAAGATTGCAACAGACTGCACCCACACAGATACACAAAGTATAGAGTACTGTTTGAATAGTAGTTTTACCATTAATTCTTATAGTACAACACATTAATGACAGAGATTCTACATGAGGTGTAGGTGCACAGTGACTCCCGTTGTTGATTGAACAACTGGCACTCTTTTTTATGATGTCCGTAATCACCCATGGCTCTTGTCATGAGCTGCCAAGGTTATGGAAGCCTCTTGAGTTCACAAACTCCGATCTTATTTAGACAAGGTCATAGTCAACGTGGAAGTTCTCTCCTCCATTCTTTGATGGCCCGTCCTTTCCACTGGGATCTCACTCACAGAGATCTTTCATGTAGGTCATTTTTTTTTTTTTGCCACAGTTTCTTGGCTTTCCATGCCTGAGAAACTCTCATGGGCTTTTTAGCCAGATCTGAATGCCTTAAGACCTTCTGAGGCCAGAGTGCTGTTTAGGACATCTGCCATTCTATGAGTCTGCTGTGTATCCTGCTTTTCTTTGTAATATCTTTATTTCAGCTTCATTTTTGAATGAGAGTTTCTCTCCTTACAGTATTCTGAGATGACAGTTTTTTTTTTTTTTTTTTTTTTTAGAACTTGAACTATTTCTCTCCACTTTCTCCTAGTCTAAAGGGTTTCCAGTGAGAAATCTGCTTTGGTCTTATTGGAAATCCTCTAGATGTAACCTGACATTTCTCTCTTGAACATTTTAGAATCTTTTCTTTATGATTTACTTTTGAAAGTTTGACTGTGAGGTGACACAGTAGATATCTTTTCACATTATGTCTATTTGGGGCTATATGCACTTCCTGTTTGGATGTCTATATCTTTCTCCAAATTAGGGAAGTTTTTGCCTGTTATTTCACTGAATAAATTTTCTAAGCCATTATGTTTTTCTACTTCTTCAGGAACTCCTAAAACATGTATATTTGATCATTTGATGGTATCACATAGATAGTAAACACCACTTTTAGTTTTCCTTGTTTTTTTCTTCTAGCTTAGATATTCTCCTGCCTCACCATGTATGTTGTTAATTGTTTCCACTGTATTTTTCTTTGCTATATTAAATTATTCATTTTCTAATTCAGTTTGTTTTTCTGTTAGCATTTCTATCTCCAAGTAAAATTTCTCATTTGGGTCAAACATGGATTTCCTTAATTCATGTAATTGTGTCCATGTATCTTTGAGTAATCTTGCAACCATTCTTTTGAATTTTATTTCAGACATTTCATCAATCTCCTTGCTTTCACATTCTAATATTGAAGTATTCTTATGCTTTTTTTGGGTAGTCATAATGTCTTGTTCATATTTATTATATGTATACACTTATTTTTATGCATCTAGGTAAACACCTGATAGCTCCTCTGAAGGCTTTGTTCTTGTAAATGTGCCTATGTGGTTTACCGGAATGTCTGGACCTTCCATAGTTATCCAGAAGTGTGTGTTGGGTGGGGTCAGGGAGCTCCAGCCTGCACTCACGGGTGGGGCAGAAGTGCAGAGTGGCTCCCAAGTTGGGAGTGGTAGATCTCCTCTACCATCAGCAGGAGATGATCCTGCTGGCTGGCTGGTGTGTTCATAGTCTCCGCCTTTCTCTAAGTCAAAGGGAATCAACTGCCTGGAGTGAGTTCAATGTGCCTGTGCATCCCACCCACCCAGGCACACAAATGCATAAAGTAGTTATGTGCTGTGTAGCGTGAGCACAGCGCCCTCTGTGATGTCACTCCCCAGCACTTGGGAAGTTCTGAGTTTCTGGAGCCAGAATGGATTTATGCCCAAAGACCCAGTCATACCCCATGTACTTCTCAGTTTCCTGGTCTACACAGAAGTCAGTCACATGTTCTCAGTCACAGTGTGCAGTCGGTCACTCTTTATCTTGTGAGCCTCCCTGTGCATGGAGTAGGGCCACCTGCCAACAAGAGGTCGGTTGTTGACTCTGGCACTTTGGTGGGAGGAGGAAAGGAGGCAGCCTGCTCTCCTTTCTAGGAGCTCAAAATTAGTGGGGACTGTGTTAGTCTCTCTAGGCACAATCCACCAGCAGTGTGTAGGGCAGGGCAGCCTCCACATGCCTTGTTCTGAGAAGACTCCTTTTCCATCAGCTGCTGTCCACAGGAGTAGCTGGTAGTGTCTTGCCGGCTGCTGCATATTTGTGCAGTCTTTGCTGCTCCACAGAGTCCCCCTTCTGTCCTGTAAACTCTCTATTTCAAATGTCTTTCCAAATGTCCTTCAGGAATGTGGCCCATTTCCCGTACTTCCAGTATCTTCCCATGGCCAAAATCAGCCTGACCTTTCACTATTCAGCCATCATGAATCCTCCCCAAAAGGAATTCTTTGAAGAAATTTTCACAGTTGTTAAATCATAAGAATGACCAGGATACATTTTTTTTTAAATTTAGATTACTCAGATCTCCTGAATATTCAGATTTCGCGTGCTATGATGCTAGACCTGAGACTTTATGATCAGAACTCCAGAACATTCTAAAGATACGGCATATAAAGAAAAATTATTGTCAGGGAAAATATATCTATGGATTAATTTAATAACTGTCTTTCAATATATGAGATACTTCTCTCTAAGAAAGAAACCACTGTGGCACAGCAGGCAAAGGTGCCGCCTGCAGCACCAGCATCCCGTACAGACATTGGTTCATATTCCGGTTGCTCCTTTTCTTATCCAGCTCTCTGCTATGGCCTGGGAAATCAGTAGAAGATGGCCCAGGTGCTTGGGCCCCTGCATCTGCGTGGCAGATGTGGAAGAAGCTCCTGGCTCCTGGCTTCGAATTGGCCCAGCTCTGGCAACTGTGGCCATCTGGGAATGAACCGGTGGATGGAAGGTCTCTCTCTCTATCTGCCTCTACCTCTCTGTAGTTTTCTTTCAAATAAATAAACAAAGCTTTAAAATGAATAAATAAAAAGAAAGTAACTATTGTACTTTATGTACTTTAATAGGAGCTGAAAAATGGAAACAAGTACATACATCTAATTCGTTTTCAAGTAGCTCCTGGAGATATAATGGTGATGTTTCTGACAGTATGGGTGGTAAAACTTGGTGTGGATTACCTCTGGAATCCTCAGAAAGTAAATGGTTTGCATTTCATCTAGCATGGTTAGTACTTTCTCGGTGGCAGAATGTCTGTAGATCTACCTCTCAAATAAATAAATAAAATCTTTAAAAAAAAAAAGAAAACATATTGTGAAAAAACTGTAGATTAAATTCACAGTATGTTTAACTAAATAAGCTTAGAGATCAATTTTAATTCCATTTGCTACAAACTTTTTCTAAATGTCCTCATAAATTTAAAATTTGAGGATAATTTTTCAAGATTTTATGATGATAAAGGTCCTTAAATCTCAGTGTACATCTCTGGAAATGAAAAAGATTAAACTGAGTCTCCTCAGTAACACAAGATGCTAACTTGGAAAACATCTTTTTTTTTGAGAGGCAGAGTTAGACCATGAGAGAGAGAGAGAGAGAGACAGAGAGACAGAGAGAAAGGTCTCCTTTTTCCATTGGTTCACCCTGCAAATGGCCACCACAGCCGGCGCACTGCACCAATGCAAAGCCAGGAGCCAGGTGCTTCCTCCTGGTCTCCCATGAAGATGCAGGGCCCAAGCACTTGGGCCATCCTCCACTGCACTCCCGTGCCACAGCAGAGAGCTGGACTGGAAGAGGAGCTACGGGGACAGAATTTGGCATCCCAACCAGGACTAGAACCCTGGGTGCCAGTTCCGCAGGCGGAGGATTAGCCAAACAAGCAGCAGCGCCGGCCATGCAACTTTGAATGAAGAAGTTGCAAATATTGGAAGTGTAACTACAAGTTATAATGTAATCACATTTAAATTGCATGGTTTCTTGGGGGAATTTTGTAATTTTTAAAAGGTCTATTTATTCATTTGGAAGGTCTAGTTACAGAGAGCAGAGGCAGAGACAGAAAGGTCTTTCATCTACTGTCTCGTTCCCAAATGGCAGTAATGGCCAGAGCTGGGCCAATCTGAAGCCAGGAGCCAGAGGCTTCTACCAGGTTTCCCATGCAGCTGCAAGGGCCCAAGGTCTTGGGCCATCTTCTACTGTTTCCCAGGTCATAGCAGAAAGCTGTATCAGAAGTGGAGTAGCCAGAACTTGAACCGGTGCTTATAAGGGATGCTGGTATTGCAGGCGGTGGCTTTACCTGTTATGCCATAGTGCTGGCCCCAGATTTTTGTAATTTTTAAATCTCACATAATAAGGATTATTTTCGTCACATGAGGACATTAAAATTTCCCCCAGTATATAGATGATTTGGAAAGAAAAACTAATGCCTTCATCATAGACAGTGTTTGATGATCCTGTATTATATAGAGGAAAGCGTATAGCTTTTAACCGGAGATGGGTAGTATAATGTATTGCCTACAATGAATTCTACCTTACCCATTTAATTCACTTAGCAGTAGTTTTCACAATGAAACAAATGGAACAAGAATAATGAATAAGTAGAATTTTGTGAATTTTCCATTTGTGGAAAATTGAAGGGATCAATGCATTTGATTTCTACTTTTGCATTTATATTATCGCTTACCTCAGCCCTCTTCCTTCATTAGTAATACTGGTCTGACATTTTATAGAGAAGAAAGCAATTCACTTAAGCTTAATAAAGTACTTTAATCCATGGCAGAGATCTTGGTAGAGATGATATCTGTCACAAAGCATAGATTCTCACACAACTAAAACATGTTTGTAGTAGAACTGTCTTTTAAATGGCTGAATTAAATTTTACATTTAACTGAACGGAGTTTATTTTCCCAAAATCCTACTTTTAACCCCAAACATATGAAGATCCTCCTAAAGTGTTGTCTAGTTGCCTTCTCATCAAACCTAAAAATCTGGCCAACAAATGTGCTTTCCAGATCGACTGAGAAAATATATATTTAAAACTTCAAATGCACAGAGTGCCATGCTCTGTCCTTCCCCAACTCACACCAAACATCTTCACAGAAATGTGCTCAGGTTCATTTTCTGTATTTGTAAATGTGCCAGGGAACTGACTCTGAGGAAAGGAGAAAATTCTCATGGAGTGGTTGAGGAGAGAAATAAACAGTAATAGGAAAGATTCAAAGTGACTAATGCTACCTGGGTATCTGAGTTGCCAAACCTAAGCAAAGGAGTAGTATGAAAACTCACCTCAGGAGAGACCCTGCCTTGGCAATGGAAAACACAACTAGTTTCACAGTTTTCTTTATGGCTCACTGATGACTGTCTTGGAAATAATGGCATCATTAAATGTTAAATATTAAGCATTTAAAACAGCGACTACTATTACATTATTTAAAGAACAGAAAGTGAAAATGCAAAACATAAAAAATATATAAACAACAAAAGAGCATTGTCTTGGCTATTTCACGTTATATGATGTCAGATTTAGCAGGTGGTCAAATGGCATGGGAAATCTAATAAAACCATTATATATGCCATATAGTGAGAAAAGGATTTTGTATCAAAAATTGTACTAATTTTTGCATTAATAGAATTATGTAAACTGACATGCCTGTGAGGCAGGTTCCATATTTTGTAGATAAGGAAAGTAAAACTCAGTTAAATGACAATATTCAGAAAGCTGATCATACTTGTGGATTTTGTGCTCAAAACTTGGTAAATATAACTCAATTTAATGACAACACAGTTTCATGCCTGTCTGACTTTCACTATTTACCATTATTTATCAAACCAAATTTATGTAAGGCACAATACTCTACTTGAAATTCTAAACACATAATTTGTTACTTGAATCCTACAATATCTGAAATTATTTTTATAACTTTTATTTAATGAATATAAATTTCCAAAGTACAGCTTATGAGTACAATGGCTCCCCCCCATAACTTCCCTCCCACCTGCAACCCTCCCCTTTCCCTCTCCCTCCCCCCTTCCATTCACATCAAGATTCCTTTTCAATTCTCTTTATATACAGAAGATCAGTTTAGCATATATTAAGTAAAGATTTCAAGAGTTTGCACCCACATTAGAAACACAAAGTGAAAAATACTGTTTGAGTACTAGTTATAGCACTAAATCACAATGTACAGCACATTAAGGGCAGAGATCCTACATGAGGAGTAAGTGCATAGTGACTCCCGTTGTTGACTTAACAAATTGACATTCTTGTTTATGGCATCAGTAATCACCCCAGGCTCTTGTCATGAGTTGCCAAGGCTATGGAAGCCTTTTGAGTTCACCAACTCTGATCATATTTAGACAAAGTTGTAGTTAGAGTGGAAGTTCTCTCCTCCCTTCAGAGAAAGGTACCTCCTTCTTTGATGACCTGTTCTTTTCACTGGGATCTCACTTGCGGAGATCTTTCATTTGGGTGTGTGTGTGTTTTTTTTTTTTTTTTCTTTTTGCCAGAGTGTTTTGGCTTTCCATGCCTGAAATACTCTCATGGGCTTTTCAGCCAGATCTGCATGCCTTAAGGGATGATTCTGAGGCCAGAGTGCTGTTTAGGACATCTGCCATTCTATGAGTCTGCTGTGTATCTCACTTCCCACGTTGGATCGTTCTCTCCCTTTTTTATTCTATCAGCTAGTATTTGCAGATACTAGTCTTGTTTATGTGCTCCCTTTGGCTCTTAGTCCTATCATTATGATCAATTGTGAACAGAAATTGATCATCTGGACTAATGAGATGGCATTGGTACATGCCACCTTCATGGGATTGAATTGGAATCCCCTGGTATATTTCTTTTTTTTTTTTTGTTTTGACAGGTAGAGTGGATAGTGAGAGAGAGAGACAGAGAGAAAGGTCTTCCTTTGCCATTGGTTCACCCTCCAATGGCCGCCACAACCAGCACACTGTGGCCAGTGCACTGCGCTGATCCGATGGCAGGAGCCAGGTACTTATCCTTGTCTCCCATGGCGTGCAGGGCCCAAGTACTTGGGCCATCCTCCACTGCACTCCCGGGCCACAGCAGAGAGCTGGTCTGGATGAGGGGCAACCGGGACAGAATCCGGGACTAGAACCCGGTATGCTGGCGCTGCAAGCCGGAGGATTAGCCTAGTACTCATGGCGCCGGCCCCCCCAGTATGTTTCTAACTCTACTGTTTGAGGTAAGTCAGCTTGAGCATGTTCCGAATTGCACATCTCTTCCCTGTCTTATTCCCACTCTTATATTTAACAGTGATCTCTTTTCAGTTAAGTTTCAACACTTGAGAATAACTGTGTATTGATTACAGTATTCAACCAAAAGTATTAAGTAGAACAAACAAACAAACAAAATACTAAGAGGGATAACATATTAAGTTGTTCATCAACAGTCAACAATAGATGCTGGAGAGGATGTGGGGAAAAAGGGACACTAACCCACTGTTGGTGGGAATACAAATTGGTTAAGCCACTATGAAATGCAGTCTGGAGATTCCTCAGAAACCTGAATATAACCCTACCATTCAACCCAGCCATCCCACTCCTTGGAATTTACCCAAAGGAAATTAAATAGGCAAACAAAAAAGCTGTCTGCACCTTAATGTTTATTGCAGCTCAATTCACAATAGCTAAGACCTGGAACCACCCCAAATGCCCATCAACAGTAGACTGGATAAAGAAATTATGGGACATGTACTCTATAGAGTACTATACAGCAGTCAAAAACAATGAAACCCGGTCATTTGCAACAAGATGGAGAAATTTTGAAAACATCATGCTGAGTGAATTAAGCCAGTCCCAAAGGGACAAATATATGTTCTCCCTGATTGGCGACAACTAACTGAGCACCAAAGGGGAAACTTGTTGAAGTGAAATGGACACTCTGAGAATCAGTGACTTGATCAGCTCTTGTCCTGACTGTTGATGTACAATGTAATACTTTATCCATTTTAGTATTTTTTTTGTTCTAGTACTATTGGTTGAACTCTGTAATTAACACACAATTATTCTTAGGTGTTTAAATTTTAACTGAAAAGTGATCCCTGTTTGCAGGCGTACACCTTCCGGATAGGTTAACGCCGGCGAGACCTCGGAGACACCAGACGCGTTTATCGGCTTTTCAGCTTCCACTTTATTTTTCAGCAGACTCGCGTTACATGTCGCGAATGCCCGCCGTCTTCGCCTCCTCCAACCCTCTTATATATCCCGCCCTGTTACCGGCATTCATTCACAACTCCTTCATTCACCACTCCCACTTATTACTGGCGTTCATTCACAGCTCCCGCCTGTTACCGGCGTTCATTCACAACTCCGTCTTTTACCAGCGTTCATTCACAACTCCGCCTTTTGCCAGCGTTCATTCATAACTCTGCCTTTTACCAGCGTTCATTCATTCACTCCCGCCCACCGTCCACCTATTTATATATGATTCACGGAAAACATGTTACCAACTAAGTGTGGGAAACATGCAATAACAGGATGCTTAAAGTCAAAACAGGATCTTGCAATTAGCAACGGGCAGGGTGGAAAAAGCCCAGCACTAAACTTCTTGTGCTTGTACATGTCGGGAGGGGCACAGCTGGCCAGGCTGTCCCGTTCCCCGACACCTGGTAGGAATTTGGAAAGCATTATGCTGAGTGAAATAAGCCAGTCCCAAAGGGACAAATACCATATGTTCTCCCTGATCGGTGACAACTAACTGAGCACCAAAAAGGAAACCTGTTAAAGTGAAATGAACACGGTGTCTTGATCAGCCCTCGCCCTGACTGTTGATGAATATCTGCCATTATTATAATAATCTACTTGATGAATTTTATTTGTTGAATATTCTTCACAAGAAGAGAAACACTTTCAATTTCTTTGTATATCTCCAGGGAGTACCAAGAACAACTATCTTTGATTAATAATAATGATGTCTGTAGGAAACTTCCAGGAGACTAACATTTGTGATATGCAATGCAATAGGTTAAAAAATGGAAGAACTTTTGCAATTGATTAGTTTCAAGCTTGATTTAAATTTTTTTTTCAAATATAAATGGGAAACTATGCTCATTTCAAAAGCAGTTTTCTGTTTTGTTTACCATATTGTACAAAGAAGTTGAGTATTAGGCAGGAAACTAGAGGGGTTTCTGAAAATGAATAAATTTTAAGGATTCACAGTAATTACAGTCACTGACCATTATCATTCTCCATGACAGTCATTTTCTCTACAACCTGAACCTGACAAATGCTTTAAAACTGTTAGTAGACATAAAGTTTGTATTCACCTGGATAACAGTATAATTTTTCAGCAAGTAATTGCTCACTTTTTCTCTCTTTTTTTTTTTTACAATAAAAAGAAAAATTTTATAAAGGAATCAAGCTTCATGTACAGGGTGAAGTTTTTAGTTGCTTTTCAGAATTCTTACTAATCTAAAGAACAATGGAAGAGTAGGGAAGAAGGAAAGGGAAAGAGGAGGAAAAGCCTGGGTTTTAAGAACCATTAACAATTATGTATCACTGGGCCAGCATCGTGGCACAGCAGGTAATGCTGCTGCCTCCTTCGCTGACATTCCATAGGGGCGCTGGTTGGTGTCCTAGTGCTTGCCTTCTGAAGTTGCACCCTTTTAGTGGTTTGGGAAAAGCAGCGGAAGACAGCCCAAGTGTTAGGCCCCTGTGACCCATGTGGGAGACCCAGATGAAGCTCCTGGCTCCTGGCTTCAGGCTGTCCCAGTCCTGGCCACTGCAACCCTCTGGAGAGTGCATCAGAGGATGGAGGTTCTCTCTGTCTCTCCCTCTCTTCCTGTAACTTTGACTTTCAAATAAATAAATAAATCTTTCAAAAGTTATTTATTCTTAGGGCCGGCGCTGTGGTGTAGGGGGTTAAGCTGCCACCTGCACTGCCGGCATCCCATATGGGCGCTGGTTCAAGTCCCAGCTGCTCCAGTTCTGATCCAGCTCTCTGCTATTGCCTAGGGAAGCACTGTAGGATGGCCCAGGTCTTTGGGCCCCTGCACCTGTGTGGGAGACCCGGAGGAAGCTCCTAGCTCCTGGCTTTGGGTGGGCGCAGCTCCTGCTGTTGCAGCTATCTGGGGAGTGAACTAGCAGATAGATAACTCTCTGCCTCTGTAACTCTGCCTTTCAAATAAATAAATCCTTAAATAAGTTATTTATTCTCTAGTTTCTCTTGCCAATAAAGATAAGATAATTTATATGACATAACATACAAATGATCTAACATTTATATTTCAGTGGCTGTCTAATGTTTCTTTTTAAAATTATTTTCAAGTTTAATGTAAGATTTTTATTTCTGATATCATGTTTTTATTTTCAAAGTTCTTACATTTTCCAAATCCCTTAGCTTATAAAGTATTCTAATACTTCTGTAAGTGAAGAATGGAAAATACAAATATTTCCTGGAGGTTCAGATTACAAATAGGAACAAATGGCTGTCACCAATTGTTTTAGTAAACTATTATTTCTCATCTATTTAATAGTGTATAAAAGTCAACTACATAGTTAAAGAATGGTGAGTAATCTAGTCAGAATGAATGAACAAGGATGTGAAATTGTAAGAGATGTTATACTGAGTCCCTGAAGAATAATAACATTTGCAATTAAAAGTGATTTAAGAGCTGATCTCAAAAGCGGAACAAGTCCAAGGTCACACAGGAAGAACTTGGACCAGGCTCCAGACATTGCTTCTTAATTGTCAAGTGAATCTTAAACATTAATTGTTTTTTTCCTCAGTGAGTATGTACCACTATATTTATGAATACTTCAAAAAGTTAATGGAAAATTGAATTAAAAATATTTATTTTGGTGCTGATATTTTTTGAAATCCATATATAGTTATTTTGTAACAACCATATCAATTTCATGTACTTCCCATGAAATTTTTGAAGACCCCTCATATGTCTAGTCATATGCCAGCAATTCTCACCCCCAAATTAGAAATCATACATCCTGGGGCCAGCACTGTGGTGCAGCAGGTTAACGTCCTGGCCTGAAGCGCTGGCATCCCATATGGGTGGCAGTTTGAGACCCGGTTGCTCCACTTCCCATCCAGCTCTTTGCTATGGCCTAGGAAAGCAGTAGAAGATGGCCCAAGTCCTTGGGCCCCTGCACCCACGTGGGAGACCTGGAAGAAGCTCCTGGCTCCTGGCTTCGGATCAGCGCAGTTCTGGCTGTTGTGGCCAATTGGAGATTGAACCATCGGATGGAAGACCTCTCTCTCTCTCTCTCTCTCTCTGCCTCTCCTCTGTGTAACTCCGACTTTCAAATAAACAAATAAATCTTTTTTAAAAAGACTGTGTTTTAATTAAAAAAAGAAATCATACATTCTCTCTATTTGTTAAAAATGCATTTAATTATTTAAACTTCATGTGGGACCCCATATACATATATCATTTTTACATGACAGTTAAAAATAAAATTAATATATATATATATACATGTGCTTATTTATATATTCAATATAGTCATGGGGAAAACACAATTAGAGCACGCTAAATTAGTGATACATATTTAGACTGGATTGAATTAAAATGGTGAAATACGACTTTGGAAAGCTAAGTACATAAGAGAAACCAATTTCATCTTCAGAAAACAAGAGCTGCACACAATAATTTAATGTAGTAAGTAGAGTAAGTGCTACAACTAACCAGCTTGCAATAGCATTCTCTAAAATGTTTTTAAATTAAGTAATTTTCAGTTCCTTGGCAGTCTTAGAACGCTAGTTCTAGAATGTTTCTTTCATATATTAACCTATGTTCTGAAAAGAAAAACAAACGAACAAACAAAAAACCACAAAGCTACAAGAGGTTCTGACAAGGTAGATATTTACTGTCCAGAGGGCAAGCAAAAAAATACTGTAATGTTGGATTCAAAAAACTGAATTGCATTTAAAAGCTAAAAATGCCCTGAGACTTTAAAAGCTACAGAAGCCCTTTGGCATCTTTATAGTGGTCAGAGGAACATAATTCTTGAAAACCCCTGACTGAGACATACATGGACAGGTGACCAGTAGACCACCTAGGCATTCTTAAATAATTGCAAACCTTATCTGCCAGATTTATTTTGCTCACAGCTGTGTGAGTCAGTTGGGCAGATCTGTCTGTGGTCTGGTTCAGTCAGCTGGCAGGAGGGCCCTGTTCAGCAGGCTTCTTCAGCATGGCCCCAGCCCCTGGTGGCGTACGGGGTAGGATGCAAGGGTGGGAGTGGAATGTATTCTGAGGCCACGCAAATAGAACACTTTCCTTTCCTTTCTTTTTTTTTAAGATTTATTTATATATTTGAAAGTCAGAGTTACACAAAGGAAGAGAGGCAGAGAGAAAAAGGTCTTCCATCCACTGGTTCACTCCACAGATGGCCGCAATTGGACAGAGCTGCAGCTGGGACTTTAACCAGCGCCAATATGGGATACTGGCGCTGCAGGTGCCGACTTTACCCACTACGGCACAGCGCTGGCCCCTCGAACAGTTCACTTTCACCACACTCTAATGGCCAAAGTAAGAGAAGGCTATCGCACATTCAGAGAGCTAGTAAATATATTTCACTATTTGGCAGGATGTGCTCTAGGTCATTTGGCAGGGGACATGAATCACGGTGAATGTACAGATTTGGACCAGGGCTTTCCTTCAATGACTCTAACACAAACAGCATATACACAGTGCCCAAGACAGCTCTGGAGTTCCTCTTAGCTTTACAAAACTTTAGACAGACTTTATCTTGATTTTAGAATCCTGACCTCCTTTTCCTTAGAGCATATATTTTGAAAATTTGTATTTACTAGATCATTCTTTGATGCTTTAAATTGTACATAAACCTCCCAGCCTGATGACAATTTGATAGCACAGGGATATCTGTCACAGGAATTTGTGAATTTGTGATTTATCCATTTAAAATGCAATCATCAAGGAAGACAGCACTCCGTGCCATAATGACCACCAATTAGCAAACACAGATGGCCTGGTCCCTGAGAAAAATGTCTGTAAAGCTAAGAACAAGTCCTCATGTCCCCCTCAGTCAAGTGCCCTGCCACTGTCTCCCAGTACTTGTCCACTAGCTTAAAATTGGCTCTTTAAGCCCATCGACCTCTTTGTTTCATCAGAACTGACTTTGATCTCGCTCACATTTCAATTTGCATGAGTGAAGAATTTCTTAGCAATCTACTTTCAAATTTTTCTTGGACATGATTAAAGAGAAGTACTTGATTTTCATTTCCAAATACCTATTTCCATTATGTTTACCCTCATTACCATAACAAAACCTTCTTCCAAAGGGAGCCTCATCCTGTTCTGTCTCTTTATAACTGTCAAAATACATTGATAGAAACAGACATAATTTTAATACTAGTGCTTTTACATTCTTGAAAATTAACTTAAAGGGCAATGTGCAATCTAGCAATCAAGTAGATTTTCAAATGGTTAAAGGTGCCAAAATACACAGTACTTTGTTGGTAAATCTTAGAGTCTGTCTCAGTCACATTGGAAGAGTAGATGCCTACAAGTGGCAACTTTATGTCTTCTTCAACTTGCTATTAATGAGAGATCCCTTGATGAAAAAAGGAAAATTGGAGGAAACATTTAAAACATTGATCAAAAGTGACTCTGCTGCTAAAATTGTGGTGGATCATTACACTCATTGCACACAAGCTTCCCTCATTTGATCAGGAGAGATGTTTCATAATTTATATGGTAATTTCTGAATGTCGACTTAAAAAAATTTGTAAAATGCTATGACAAAAGTTGAAAACAGTGTTTTTATATATGAAAATTTTAAGTAAAATAGCAAAAGATTTTAATAGCACTTCCAAATCACTAAAATGGAAGAAAATTATACAGACCCACATCCAGAAGAAATTAGCCTAGGCTATATAAAGAAAAGTGTGAGAGCTAGAATTAGACAAGGCCAGTAAAAATACATTTAATAAATGATGGGAAGAATAACAGTTTGAATTTGAGATTTTCGGGAAGTGTAAGCTTTGTAGTTTGGGGTTGGTTGGTTTGTATTTTCTTTTTAAAAGTAATTGAAAATAAATTTAGGCCATAAGTGGTATATGCTATTTTCAAAATGTATTTTCTTTTCCATTAGAGCAGTCTCTCAATCTCTGTTTCCTGAGCATTTTGTTCTTGATAGCTCTCCCTTAGGGAATAGGAGGTGAAAAATGCTATCCTGTGCATCATGGGACACAAACAGTACCCTGCCTGTGCCCACTAAAGGCTGCGCAATCCTCAGCAATGTCTCCAGGTAGTGCCAGAGCCACAGGGGAGGCAGAACTGCTTCAGTTGAGAACCGCTGATTTACCTGAGTCCAGGCATGAACAAATATTAAGCAAGTGTGCTTTGTATAACATGCTGTATGGTTTGAAAAAATAGCACACATCTAATGTTTATTGAATGCCACATGAAAGGCATTACATTGACCAAAATTTTTTATGCTGTTCAATAACATCTACACAAAAGTCTAAACAAAAAGTCCATCAGAGAATAAGGCATTCAACAATTCATAGACAATAACATATCTAGTAAATCCAGGAGCTCAGATTAAAAGGGTCAGGTATGTTAACGTCACAGTGCTATCATTTTGCAAAATCACCATGATGCAATTATAAGAATTGAATGTGATTGATGTTGACTTCATATTCAAAAAAGATAAGACATTTCTACTGAATAAAAGTTAATTTTATGATAGAATTTGGAGCAATGAAAGTTTTAAATCATCAATAATCCCTTTAACTGAATTAGTCTCTTCTTCATTTCTGTTTTGCAAACACTTATGTTTTTACTTTTATGTCAGAATATTTTATTTGTTGTGTCTCCATTATAAATGTTCATAATTCACACCATTAGAGTACAAACTGACTGAAGGCAGAATATTTTCAGATCCATATGTAATCCTTTTTTGTCTAATACTGCATTGTCACATGATAGATGGGAGGCAAATATTATATTGAGTATTTGATTTATGCCTAGTCTATACATAGAGGTACTGTAAGTAGAAAATGAATATCTTAATTTCAAAATATTTTTATGAAAAAAGTAAATACTTTAATAATATGTATTATATTGCCTGGAGGCTGAAATGGTAATATATTGCATGTAGTATTAATTAAGATATAACATTAAAATTGTCTGTATATATAATTTTACTTTTCCCTATGTCTACTAAAGCATTTTAATTTATGTTTGTGGCTTCCATTATATTTTCGGTGGGCAGTCCTGGTCTAGCATTAAGTAGCTGTTAAATAACTGTAGGTTGAATGTCAAGCATATGGAAAATATTTATTTTGACTTTTAATGTTATTTATAGATTGTTTATATCATAACCTTTTAAAACTTTAATAACTGCATGTCTGCATGTGAATATAAATGTGTGTCTGTGTTTTAAATTAATATACACATAGTAAATTCTAGCAGTTGGGTAATTTATGATCATATTATATCCCTGTAATAACTTATCCTTCTACTGACCTTCTAGTACACTTAATAGTTTATTTACCAAATAAAGAGTAATGTTCTTATTTTGTGCTTATGCGGTAAGTAAATATAATTCCATATCAATATCATAGTCAAACCACAATGAAGTGATTTTCAGGTTCGCCAGAAATAAGCCTCTGCCTTCACCCCCATCTCTTGAAATGACAAATTCATACTATAGTTTCTATAGTCTGGCATTCCTTTAACACTTGGTAGCTTGCAATACAATAAAAATTTCAGGTAACCTTAAAATTTTCATCAAGAAGTTGAGGTGCACAGGTTTTAGATCACCAGACTTCACTTTCTAAACTTTTGCTTATAATATCAAATTTGATAGTCTTGGTTACATAAAATAAAGGCCTCTCAATGATATTCATATATTAAACTTCCAAACATGTAATGATCATATACCAAAATAAAAAAAAAGAAGCTATGTTTTCAGAGGAAATTAAATCAAACAACTTTAAAACAGGGAAATTATCTGGGTGCAATCAATATACTCACAAGGGTCTTTATAAAGGCAAGAGGGTAAAAGAAGAAGGGACCAGAATGACATGTTGTGAAAAAGACGACCTACTGTAATATTCAGCTCTTCATCATTACAATTAAGACACCAGAGAGAAACTACTTATAAAGAAGGAAGTTTATTTGTGGCTCAGTGTTGGAGGTTCCCAGTCCAAGAACAGGTGACCCCATTGGCCTGGCAACAGATGTGGGCAGTAAATGGCAGAATGCATGCAAATGAAGGACCACATGGCAAGCCCAGAGGCAGAGACAGGAAGCACACTCACTCTTTCCTTGTAAAGCCACCATAGGGCCTTGAGGCCAGCAACCCAACTCAATCTAATTGCTTTCCAAGGTCCTAGTTTTAGACATCATAATTGGATTAAGTTCCAAAGATCACACCCTTAATGCATGAAACTTTGAAGGACTCCCAAATTGTTACCCAAACTATAACATCTATCATTGCCGGTTAAAAGAAGAACATAAAGCAAGGATTGTGGGGGTCCTTAAAAATATTGTAAAAGCAAGAAATTAGATTTTCCCACAGAACCTTCATGTAAGGAATAAACCTTACTGAACCCTTGGGTTTAGCCCAGTGTCCCTTTTCGGACTTCCGACCTGTTATTTGTGTTATTTGTGTTATTTGTGTTATTTTAATTCACTACATTTGTGGTAACTGTTATGAGAGCAAGAGAATATGCATAGTCATCTGAAGCAATTTAACTCCGTTTTCACTCAAATACATTCGGCCTAATTCATCTTTTTTCTGAAATGAGTGAGGAGGCAGGAGATACAGCAGCAATGCTGCAGTTTCTTTTTCTGGATAATCGTTTCTGTTAGGTCCACGTGGAAACTATCTCTTCCTTTTATCTCTAGTACATAATACGCATTCAAATTCTGAAGCGTGGTAAAAACTGTGATTAATGGAACACAATTAATGGGGTCTTTAGTTAATGAATTTTTTTCTTTATTCAACTTAAAGGGGGAAATGATAAATATAGGGACATTTGCATCAGGAATTCAAGCCAAAAAGTACGTAGCAAATGCTCTGGTGGAAAAAATCTATACAATGCAATATTGCAAGGTTTTATTTAGGAAAAAAAAAACACACTCAAATTATTTTATGGTTTCTGCTTCATTGCTATTAGGTGGAATGATGCAGATGATCGTTAATGCAAAGAGATTCAAAGCAGAAAAAATTTCCAGTGTAAAAGTTTATAATAAGTCATTTAAAAAGAAACATGATTGTCTTCTTCTAATTTTCTCATGGTAAAAAGAGGTTTGTGGTCAACATATTTCTGAAAAATAAATAAAACAATTTTAAAAGGTTTATTTTATTTATTAGAAATACAGTTACAGAGAGAGAGAGAGAGAGAGAGAGAGAGAGAGATCTTCCATCTGCTGGTTCACCCCCTGACCCAGTGTGAAGCTCAGGAGCCAGGAACTTGATCCAGATCTGCCACATGGGTGCAGGTGCTTGTCTTTGGTCCACCTTCTGCTACTTTTCCCAGGCGTGTTAGTGAGACTTAGAACCAGAAGTAGAGCAGCCAGGATTCAAACTAGAGCCCATATTGGATGATGAAATTGCTGGTGGCAGCTTAACCTGTTGAGTCACAGCACCAAACCCCAAAAACAATAAAAAGATTTTAATTTTATCTACTGATATGCCAAACTTAATAATCCAAATATTTATTAATCAGACTTATTTGACAACGAAAATGATAGCTTTCTTAGGAACTTGAAAAACAAAAAATCTCATAATTTTGTGCATTATTTAAGCTTCTTAGGCTTTGAATTTTCCTTTGAAATTTCCAATGTTGTCATTGTAACTTCTCAACATTAGTGTTTATGTTTCAATAAGGTAAAGCCTGATTAGGCTATAATTTTAGGATAAGCATAGGTATCAAACTATTTTATTTACTTATCTTTGTGATAATGTTTTTTTATTTCACCTTAAAGGTAAAAACAAAGTAGTAAAAATTGAATATATTTGTTGGATATGGTTCCAAAAATAATGATTTCAAAATACACACACATACACACATGCATGCATATACTTATCTGTTAAATTAAAATTTTTCAAGTAAAATTTTAGGAAAAAAGTGTGTTTAAAATTCACTAGCTGGGGCTGGCATTGTGGCGTAGTGGGTAGAACCATTACCTGTAGTGACTATATCCCATATGGACACTGGTTTGAGACTCGGCTGTTCCACTTCCAATCCAACTCTCTGCTATGACCTGGGAAAGCAGTAGAAGATGGCCCAAGTAATTGGACTGCTGCACCCACATGGGAGGCCCAGAAGAAGCTCCTGGCTCCTGGTTTCAGATTGGCCCAGCTCTGTGGCCCTCTATTGAGTGAACCAGCAGATAGAAGGGAGAGAAGACCTCTCTATCTGCCTCTGCCTCTATGTGACTCTTTCAAATAAATAAATCATAAAATCGTAAAAAAAGTTTATTATCCAATTGGTTAATTAACTTAAATAAAATTTAAGTTTTAGGGGTTGGCACTGTGGTGTAGCAGGTAAAGCTGCCGCCTGCAGTGCCAGCATCCCATAGGGATGCCTGTTTGAGACTCGGCTACTCCACTTACGATCCAGCTCTCTGCAAAGGCCTAGGAAAGCAGTACAAGATGGCCCAAGTCCTTGGGCCCCTGCACCCATACGGGAGACCTGGAAGAAGCTCCTGGCTCCTGGCTTCATATCGGTGCAGCTCCTGCTGTTGCGGCCAATTGGGAAATGAACTAGTGGATAGAAGATCTCTCTCTCTCTCTCTCTCTGCCTCTCCCTCTCTCTCTCCGTGTGACTCTAACTCTCAAGTAAAATAAATAAATCTTTAAAAAAATAAGTTTTAAAAGATTAGGCCAAAATATAATGAAATTTTATGACAGTATTTTACTTTATTTCTTAATTCACTACCCTATTGCTTTGTGATGTATATAGACCTGGCTGATGAGCATTTCGGAATATCTCCTATAACCCTCTCTGTATATCCTTTCCTGATTTATTAAAAAACTTGTAAAAAATTTCAGTTCATTTTATTTTTACATCATGCGGTGTCCTTTTAGGTAAAACACAACTTTTGCTAGGTGTTTCAAATAGAAGTTTGCTAATACAGGGAATAAATGATGCATCCGCTGTTGGAAGAACACAAAGCGATCACTCTGATAACAGAGATGATGACTGCAGAAAACAGCTGTAATCTCAGCAAACTCAAACTGAAAGGCAATGTTGGGTAGAACGGGTACTCGGAACTTGGAAGAAAAAAATTCGACAGCTCCACCTGAAGTCTCTGAGGTTTGTTCTAGGATGTGGAGAGGCTGCACACAAAGTCAATGAGTGGCACCAACAAATTTAAGATGTCTCTGATCAGTGCATATTTTCAAATACTCTTGTAAAATGTCTGATCTGGGGGCTGCTGGGCTGCTACTTGTGGTGCAGGAGTCCCTTTTCAGAGTGCCAGTTCCAGTCCCAACAGCTCCAATCCAGCTCCAAGCTAATGGGCCTGGGAGGTGGAAGACGATGATCCAAGTGCTAGTCCATGTGGTCCTTGTGAGTGTGACTTCATCTTCCAGTCTTAAGAGGCATCAGGAATGGGTGAATGTATGCAGCACTCTCATTGGACAAGAAATTGACTCCAGTATGTGTATATGATTCATCAGTGCCGATAACACAAAGTTAAATTTCGAATTTTGGTTCTCAAAAATAGTCTCTTTTTACTATTGCTCTGGGGATCTGAGTTGGTTGAGGTTAAAATCCTTGGTGTTGGCCGACTCCACAGCTCAATAGGCTAATCCTCCACCTGCGGCGCCGGCACCCCAGGTTCTAGTCCTGGTTGGGGCTCTGGATTCTGTCCCGGTTGCTCGTCTTCCAGTCCAGCTCTCTGCTGTGGCCCGGGAGTGCAGTGGAGGATGGCCCAAGTGCTTGGACCCTGCGCCCGCATGGGAGACCAGGAGAAGCACCTGGCTCCTGGCTTCGGATCAGCATGGTGCACCAGCCTCAGCGGCCATTGAGGGGTGAACCAACGGAAAAAGGAAGACCTTTCTCTCTCTCTCTCTCTCTCACTGTCCACTCTGCCTGTCAAAAAAAAAAAAAAAAAAAAAAAACCAACTTGGTGTTGCTGTGTTCAAATATGTGAGATGTGAGCACAGAGCTCAAATACAGAGAGAAAGCAGAAGCCAGATTTAGACAGTGCTTTCTCTTTTCTTTGAATTTTCTTGTTATTTCACTTAACGGATTTCTTCAGTTTAAGCCAATTTGCTTTAAGCTTTCGTTATTTGTGACTGAAAGGGGTCCTAATTAAGTAGAACAAATGCCTCATGAGGGATGTTCTTACTATATATTTAATCAGCAGATCCATCCTAAACACCTGGAACAGATTCTGATATGTAACACACACTTAATAGCTATTTTTGGAATGAACAAATTTCATAAAATGAATTTTATGTAGGTTAAGTTTGATTCTGTAGGCTTTATAATAGCAATTAGTTAAATACTGTCTTCCAGTTTAATTAATTTTCAGGCATATATAAATGGTCTTTTTAAAGAAAAATAAACCATACCTTTCATGATTTAATGAATTTTTACCCTTCACTTTCTAGGCTTTTCTGAGCCCCAGTGTCAATATTAACAGCATGATCTGAATAAAAATATTTTACTTTCACTACTGCTTAAAACTACTTACACCATGGCAGTTTTTCAGTACATTGTAGATTAGTTAGATGTATCTTACTCCATTATGATAAATAACTGTTAATATCTTTTCAAATACCTGTGAAGTACCATTAGGCTCCAGAGCTTTTGATTAGCTACCCTGAGAACCACAGTCCTCCATCCAATGACACTCCAACAGTGGATTCTCGACTTTATTTCATTTTGCCTTTGGTTCTATGACACAGAAAGGATTCCACCAAGCATTCAGGGAGCAAAACGTAGATTTCTCACCCTAGTCTCTCCCTTTTCACTTTCAAGTATTAGGATTTCTGGAAGCAATAGGAATTGTCATTTACTCTTATTTTTAATCACATTTAATCAGACTAT
The DNA here is from genome assembly GCF_051225735.1 of Oryctolagus cuniculus. Taxonomy (NCBI): domain Eukaryota; kingdom Metazoa; phylum Chordata; class Mammalia; order Lagomorpha; family Leporidae; genus Oryctolagus; species Oryctolagus cuniculus. The sequence goes on along the minus strand of NC_142876.1, from coordinate 13,702,261 downwards.
TTAAGTCTCCCATGTTCCTCAATAGCATTCCATGTATTTTCTAGATTCCATTTACTGTGAATCACAAGGGTATCTTCTGCTAGTAAATAATTATAAACCAGTGAAAATAAGGAGAACTTCCAAAAAAAACTCTTATGCTCAAAATATGAAAAACTTACCAATTTATGATATTATTTTCTCTTTACTGTAAATCTATATGCCACACAATGAAGGTTTAATATCAGAAATGTAGTTTAAATGATTCTTAAGTTCCATTTTTAAGATACAATCTTCCTCTCTCTCTCTCTCTCTCTCTCTCTTTCTCCCTCTTCCTAAATTGCAACACATGTGCATCCTCTCCTTTACATTTGGTTTTAAGAAAATTTTAGGAGCCAGTGATGTGACATAGCAGGTTAGCTGCCTCCTGCAATGTCAGCATCCCATATGAACAGTTCAAGTCCCGACTGCTCCATTTCCAATCCAGCTCCTTGCTAATGTGCTTGTGAAAGCAGCAGAGGAGGGCTCAAATATTTGGGCCACTGCACAGGTGTGGGAGACCCAGAAGAAGCTCCAGGCTCCCAGGTTCAATTGGCCCAGTTGAGGCCATGTGAGGAGTGAACCACGGCATGGAAGATTTCTCTGCCTGTGTGTTTCTCCCCCTCTGTTTTTAATTCTGCCTTCCAAATAAATAAAATAAACCTTAAGAAAGAAAGAAAGAAAGAAAGAAAGAAAGAAAGAAAGAAAGAAAGAAAGAAAATCTTAGATTTTGAGAAGAGTTGTAAAAATTGTAGTTTTACACACAGAAAAAAAAAATAATCAGGAAAATTGCCAAACTAAGAAGGTAATCTTGGGAGAGAGGGGCGATGCTGTGGCATAGTAGGTAAAGCCACCTCCTGCAGTGCCAATATCCCATATGGGTGCCTGTTCAAGTCCCGGCTGCTCCATTCTGATCCAGCTCTCTGCTATGGCCTGGAAAAGCAGTAGAAGATGCCCAAGTTCTTTGTCCCCTGCACTCGCATGGGAGACCTGTAGGAAGCTCCTGGCTCCTGGTTTTGGATGGGCACAGTTCTAGCCATTGCACCCATCTCGGGGGTGAACCAGTGGATAGAAGACCTCTCTCTCTCTCTGCTTCTGCCTCTCTGTAACTCTGACTTTCAAATAAAATAAAATAAATCTTTAAAAAAAGAAAGTAATCTTGGTATAATATGTTAATATTATGTTAGAATTTTATAACATGATACTATATTATAATATTTATAATAATTTGTGCAGCATGCTGGCTGCAACACACTGGCCGTAGCAGCCACTTGGAGGGCGGTGAACCAACAGAAAAAGGAAGACCTTTCTCTCTGTCTCTCTCTCTCTCACTGTCTAACTCTGCCTGTCAAAAATTTTTTTTTAAATATTTATATTAATTTTAAAATTAGTATAATATTTTAACCAAACTATAGAATTCTTTTCGATTTCACCAAATTATTCACTGATATTGCAGGGTTTTACATAGCATTTAGTTGTCATGTCTTCTTAATCTCTTCCAACCTATGAGAACTTTTCATTCTCCCTTGAAAATTCATGGAAATTTTAACTTTTTCATTGAATATTTTGAAAAAAATTCAACAGCTTTTTTTAAAAAGTATTGGTGTATCATTTTTTAAAACTCCTATAAATTTTGTATTTGTCTGATATTTTCTCATGTGTACATCAGAAGTATCCACTTTTGGGGAAGATTCCACAGTGGTGATGTACCTTTCTCAAATCAAGGATTCATGGTGTCATGATGTCAGTATGCATTAACCAATGTTAAAGTGATCACTTGATTGAGGAGGTGTCTGTCAGGATTTTACATTTTAGAGTAAACATTTCCAAGTTTGTAATGACTAAATAGATACAGGTAAATACTTTGGGGTTATACAAACATGTTTTTTCTTCTTAAAATCATCTATCAAAACTTGGAAAGGGTCTCTCCGTCATTTTAGGCACTTGAACAGTTAGAAAGCTCTAATTACAAAATCTCTCAGGATTCTAGCTATATCAGATACAGTGTTCTAATTTTATGGGGCCATCTTTGTTCTGGATGGAGAGCACATTTAAATAGGTAGTAAGTGAATAGGCTTCCAGGATGCCTAACACTGATTGGGAGAGAAACACCATAGGGGTGTATTCTTTCTATGCAAATATTTGTATTCATCATTTCTCATTTGTCAATTAAAATTATTTCTTACTTCTTTACACTAATGGAAAGTTTCTGGATAAGAAGTAGATGTAACCATTTTGACTTGTTTGTACTACCTCTGAAAGATTTTGCAAATGCTAAATAACCACACCTGGATTGTGGATTTCCAAATCAGATTATTGAAATTTTAATTAAATTCCTGAGAGGTACAGAATAAAAACACTTATGCATAACATTGTCCTACTTATATAGAGGAATTTAGAAGTAAATAATAAGTTATACAGCCTCCTCAAATCAAAATTTAGCTCTAAAAATTACTCTTTTTGCAATCTGTATCTGCAATGTCTAGTTTCTTTATCTTCTACTTAAGATCTAAGTTGTATCACCCCTCTATAACCAAGAACATTTGCACTGCAGATGTGTAAACAAAAATTTGATTTGAATGATGTTTTTATAAAATGATTGCGTTTCTGTAGTTTTTTTTTTTTTTTAATCTGTATAGGTCAAAGCCTACATACTGATATATGCAAGACTAAGCACTACTTTTATTGGATATTTTTCATTCCTTAATATTCATTCATCCATTGTCACAGCTGGCAACTCTCCCACTTCCATGCTAATCCTCATCTTCCTTCTGATCCACAGCAAAAAGCTGTCAATTCATCCCCAGTGATGCATTAAAATCTGTTTATTCCTCCATCCCTGCTGAGGATATTAACTTACTTGTTTATTTTCAAATATGTGCTGTATTCCTTCTGTGGTCCTGTACAGTGCAGCATGGAAGTGTTATAAAGATGAAAAGACAAAGAGCCTTGGGAGGAGTATGAATAACAGAAATTCACACTTTGCATCGCAGAAGCTGAGTGCTCAGTCCGGCATTCACAGGTGCTATGGTGAGATCTACTCCTTCCTGCGGATCCAGGCAAAGCCTCCGAAGGGCAAGGACGTTTGTGCTGAGGCTCTTTGGTTGGGAAATGTGAAGCCCAGATTATTTCTGGCAAGGCAAATATCCTATGCAAAGAAATCCAGGCAGGAGAGAATTATTTGACAAAAGGCAAATGGTTCAGAATAAATGAAGCCAAAGAAAGGAAAGAAAAGAATCACATGGGGGAGAAAATGATAAAAAAGAATTATTTACAAAAGGAAAGAGACAGTGACATGTTGATGTATGAAGTAACAGAAATCTTTGCACAGGACGGGAGATGGTGGACAGAGGGTGAGTGAAAGAGAAGGAAGTGTGTGTTTGATAAAGCAGAGTGCCAGAGTGGGGAGGATGGGACAGACTCCGGTCAGGGAGCTTCTCCTTCTCTCTGGAATAGCAGCTTCTTTGGAGAGATGATGCACTGAGGGAGGCTGCCTTTGGAGTTCCAGGAGAACTGGGCCAGAGATGGCCAAAGGCAAGTTAAAATGGAATCAGTGGGCAGAGACTGGAAGACAGGGAAAAGCAGCCGGGATGTGTTTGAACTTTGTAGAGGGGCTCTTTAGCTGAGGGATATAAGAATATCCACCAGAATTTCTTGCAAAAAATTTTAGCACATATTTTAGAGTAAGGATCAACATTTTTCAGCATGTGTATGAATTAGGTATAAAGATATCCTATAGCAAGGGTTATAGGTTATCCTCATGAATTTAAGATGGAAAACTACAGTTTTTCCTTACTGAACTTCTAAGACAGCTTCTCTAATAGTGTAATCAGAAACAATGATCTTTTCTGACTTGATCCAATCTCCTATTGTCTTGGTAATTCAGTTTGGATCCTTTCCTAAATGTGCATTTCCCTGCTCCACACTCCCAATATTCCTAATTTATCTCCCCAATCTCTGCCACTGCATTCCAGGTGGGATATTTTATTAATTAAGTTATTACTTCAAATATTCCTTGGTCTCTGCATGTGCAAATGCTCAAACTTGATATCAGGAACCTACTGTATGGGCTTTCCAGAAGGCTATGTTTTCCCTTAACTGTCTAACCCGAAGTGTGTGTAGCGCTCCTCACACACTTCTAACCAGACCTTTCTTCGTCTACTCATTGACATTCTTCGCCATTTTCTTAGTGAGAAAACTTTCTCAATGGTAGCTACATCATTTTCCCATTCTATATTTTGTGTTGTCTCTAATGTCTCTCTGCTGTACTCTCTTACACAAACAAATGTGTTAGACAATGCCTTTGAAAGCTGGCATGTTGCAAAAACTGTACTATTTCTGACTCTGGCAAAGCCCATACTATTTACTATGCAATTTGCATGTATGCTATTTATACACACTTTTCAGTGGATTAAACTGATTATGGTAAAAAAAATTCATGCTATTTAGCAGATATCTTTTTTTTACTGGTAGAATTTAACCATAACTAAGTCTCTGCTGTTGATGGTAGTTCACTTCCATTAAACTTCATGCTGTCATATTATACTACATGCTGAATAAAACTACAAGGTAGAGGCAGCCCAGGGGCCATACTTTCCATTTACATATGGCCCATCAATGAGCAGCCTATAATGGGTGAGTGGGTGTTCACACACACACACACACACACACACACCTGTATACCCTACATGTCCAGGAGAACAAAACTGAGGCCTGACAAATAAACTCAGCCAGCTACAATGGGCAGAACAAAGATTAGAACCCAAGCATGCCAAAGCACAGAACATTTTAAAAGCTATGCATTAGTGCCACAAGTAGCACAGGAGACATCTAAGATAAGTGCACAATTACAATGAAAAGAGTAAAAGGCAGACTCTAAGGACAGTGGGAGTGTTCTAGAAATGTTTCTTGGAAGAGCTGGAATTGACTGGAAATTTTCCTGAAATTTCAGAGGATAAAAATGTGTTGAATAAAGGATAGATAATTTCAACTAGAAAGAAAAGTAGAGTCAAAGACACAAAATGAGTAATATGAGGCAATTTAAGGTGTGATATGTTCTATCCCATTTGGAGTGAGGCACCACTCATAACATATAGTTTGGAAATTGTACTCAACAATGTCTTTTGTGCTACTATTGAGAAGTGAATGCTCATGTCTTTGGGAATCTAAAATCCAATTTTTCCATTACTTATTGAGCTTATGATATTTTCATACCTTAAGCTAGGTAAGATGTAATTGTATATGTGTGTGTCTGTGTGTTTATTTAGTACACAATGCACATTACTGTAAATTTTGAAAATAGCTTTCAAGATCAAGTTATACAGAGATAAATCTAAAGAAACATTTCTTATATATCATGCATTGTGTTGTTGATTGCTTCAGCTTTTCAGCTTAGATAGATGGCTCTAAATCATTATATTAGCAGAGGGATATTTAATTTAAACACTACCTTATATCAGGCATAAGTCTTTTTTAAAAAATTTATTTAAGTTACACAGTTTCATGCATTTCATGTATACAGATTTAGGAACATAGTGAAACTCTCCCCCCCGCCCCCCCCCCCCACCCGCCAACACGCCAACCCTTCATCTTTCTCCCTTTCACATTCCCACTCTTAATTTTTACGAACTTTTATTTTCAGTATATGTAATGACTCTATGTTTAACCCTACACTAAGGAAAATAGTTCAACAAATAATATAAACACAAGAAAACACTATTCCCACACAGATATTGCCACTCTGAGGCTTTTTTTTTTTTTTTTTTTTTTTTTTTTTTGACAGGCAGAGTGGACAGTGAGAGAGAGAGACAGAGAGAAAGGTCTTCCTTTGCCGTTGGTTCACCCTCCAATGTCTGCCGCGGCTGATGCACTGCGGCCGGCGCACTGCGCTGATCCGATGGCAGGAGCCAGGAGCCAGGTGCTTTTCCTGGTCTCCCATGGGGTGCAGGGCCCAAGCACCTGGGCCATCCTCCACTGCATTCCCTGGCCATAGCAGAGAGCTGGCCTGGAAGAGGGGCAACCGGGACAGAATCCGGCGCCCCAACCGGGACTAGAACCCGGTGTGCCGGCGCCGCAAGGTGGAGGATTAGCCTATTGAGCCATGGCGCCGGCTAGGCTTTTTCTATCTCATGGGTAGTCTCCCTCCTCAGATTGCCCCATGATGCAAACATCTATTTGGATCATTTTGTTGGATTTGTTGGCTATCCAGTTGCACACTCCACTAAATAGAATGGAAGTTAATGAGTGCAAAAATGAACCCACAATTCATGAACATCTGTAACACAGGTTACTCCTTATTCCCAAAACAGTGCATCATTTAGGTACCTCACTAACATAATAGTTAAAAGTGGCAGATTGCTCCCCCAAAAATTAAATTAAGAGTTTTCAACCAGATGTGGTGAATTTTTGCATTAGATAAATCTTATTCCTTCAGTCTTTCTCTGAACATTAGAAATGTCATCACCTTTGAAAAGGTTGCATTGACTTTAAATTAGACAAGAATGAGAAAATACTCTAGGATGTCTTTTTAAACTGCATTTGTCTTCTAAAATTTTAAAACACTTGTAAAAAGTAATCCAATTTGATATGATGAGTGTTTTTATCCATTTTGATGCTCACACAATGAAAAGGAAATCAATTTCAAATACTTTAAATTTCCAGTGTATTTGATTTATGTACATCTTCAACTCCTTGAAATGGTTAGATTTAAATCAATATTATTATTATACACATACAGTTTTAAATTGTTTTTCACAAACATTGTGTCAACAAAAATATTATTTGCAATAGAACTAAAAACACTCATTAATACATTTGCTAATAGATTTCCTTCTTTTACTGGCTTCAGTGCAAACTCACAGTAACATGTCTACATGTAACTGTGGAATTTTGTTGTTTGTTTAGTGTTTTGGTTTCTCTTTATGGAAAACCAAATTGTGGTTTGGAAATAAATGCACTTATTATTTTATGAATCAGTGTTTGTCTATATCATTTATATTTTCTTTTTCTCTATATATTAAGGAGACTTCATATAAAAATAAAAGATTAGAAACATTCTCACATGCATTATTCTTCATAGGTCTTTATTTTGACTTTAGAAGGCTAGCAATTTTAATCTAAAAATTGCAGTTGCTGCTCTTTTTGTTCTAAAATTGAAAAACTTTAAGAGAAGTCACATCTGATTAAAGTAAAAACCAATCTAGTTTGAGATGAATTGTGCTTTTCTAAATGCACTCATTATTATACATAAACAATTACATTCTCATCCTATTGTTTCTGGTTTAAATGAGGGACTCCATTATCTTTTCTTATCACATTAGGACCTTTGAAATAAGAAGTTGACACAATTTTACTGATAGGGTTCTTCCTAATTCTGACTGATAGGTAATATTAAAGACAATTTACCTTATTGTTAGATGCATACATTCTCTGCTGCCTGGGAGAAAAGAGTCTGTTATACAATAGAAGGAGGAAAGAAAGGAAGTTTTCATTTCCCAGGTCCTATTGTTTCTCCTTAGGCCTCCACTACATGGGGAGCATACTGAACAAGGAAGCAGATGATTTTTTAACTTTATTATCTTGCAAGAGCAATAAGTATTCAGTAGAAACTGCAGTTCAAGTTTTGATTTTTGATATTTTTTCAGGCTGACAATATGCAGTGTCATACTCTCTCATGATACTGGTCAGGTTAGCCACAACTGCCAGTCAACCACAAGGTTACAGGGCAAATGACTGATACTGTGTGGTGTGTTGTGTTGTTTAACTACGATGTAACAAGGATTAGCTGTATGAAATGAATTTTCAGCCCACGATTGGTTTAGCTAGACATGTTATTTTGGTTCAGTTATGTACAAATATCTACAAAAGCAAGTGTTCTGTGTACTTGACCAAATGGTGAACCCCACAAATTGTGATTAACCTTGCACAAAACTTGAGAGTGTGAGGAGTCAAATGGGTAATAGGCAGCCAGGTGGTCCCCTGGTGGAAATTTGGAATAGTGAGATGCCTGCTCCCTGCAAGAGATTATCTTTAGCAAATCAAGGTGTCCTGCTTCCTTAGGAATCTCCCTTTTATCTTTTGCAGTACAAAGTGTCTTAGGTTCCTTAGAAATCTCCAAATTTACGAATTCACCATGAGAACAGCAAGGGAGTGGTGACTGCATCTGAGCTCATGGTTTATTGTGAAAACAGGTTACATTTCCCACCCTTCTGGATGATTTTTTTATTATTTTTTTTTTATTTTAACATGAGCAGAGCAGATGGAATAAAGAATTGTAAATCATGTCTTTTGATGGTTTTTGTCCTCACCTGGTAACTGAATGCCAATCTGATTGTCAAGATTTTTTTTTCCCCCTTGGAATTTGTACTTAAAAACCCAGATGTCATTCCTGCTGGAGGTGTTTGATTCTAATAAATCCTTTTAAATCTCTTTGCTGTCTCCTTGCTAATTCTTCTTCCATATGAGACAAAGAACCGAGGTAACAATAATTTCTCCGCTGTTTTCCCATAACAAGAGTATCAAATTACTGTATATACAAGTGACCAGCAATGGTACCTAGTGGATCATGATAAATCCCTGGGTCCTTAGTTCTTTTTTTTATTAAAGAATTATTTTATTTATTTGAAAGTCAGAGTTATATATAGAGAGAAGGAGAAACAGAGAGAGAGGGAGAGAGAGAGAGACAGAAGTCTTCCATCCACTGGTTCACTCCTCAAATGACTGCAATGGGCAGAGCTGAGCTGATCTGAAGCCAGGAGCCAGGAGCTTCTTCTAGGTCTCCCACTCGGATGCAGGGGCCCAAGGACTTGGGCCATCCTCTACTGCTTTCCCAGGCCATAGCAGTGAGCTGGACAGGAAGTAGAGCACCCATTTGGGATGCTGGTGCTGCAGGCTGGGGCTTTAACCTGCTGAAGTAGGCAGGCATACAGGCTAAAATATATTAGGCTTGTGAGCTGGAAGACCATGCCTTTGCCATGCCCCTGTGTGACTTCACGCCCTACCTGAAACCTTCGCCATGCCCTCACACCCTACCTTGTGTGACCTACACTACACCACCATGTGACATCAGGCTCTACCTGACCATACCTGAGCACCCACCTGCCCACAAGCCACTCCCCTGTGGAAAATATATAAAAAGGCAGGGAGTGTCATGAAACGCTCTCTGCCTCTGCTTTTCTGCTGGTGATAAGTGGTGGATAGCAGCTCTAGGCTTGCTGCATGTGGCTTTGACCTGCTCTCTTCTTGGTATGGATGCTACCCTAGTTTCTAGACTTTCCCCTCTCTCCAACCTGAACTAAAGCCCTCACTTTCCTAGATACCTCTCGCACTAAATAAAAGCTTAAAATGTACCATACTGCCTCGTTTATCTGTGCCAATATTTAGAATTCTTCTCTAAATATTAGGCAAGAACCCTCTTGGGCTTACTAATATTGGGGATTTATTAGCATATGGTGAAACCATGTGGCACCCCAAATTCCGATAGCACATGTGGCATCCCAGATAGCAATTCTGGGGAACTTTAAGGGGTCACATTTTGGTGTAAATTTTAGGGGATCAAGTCTGATTTCACTGCTATGCCACAGCACTGGCCCACCTGGATCCTTATTTCTAAAGAAGAAACTTAATCACTAATATTTTTCTCATGTTGGTTATAATAATGAAAAAATCACAAAACATCAAAATGAACATTTAAAAGCATAACAATTCCAGCACAAATAGATAACCTATTCACATTTTGAAATGAACTGTGTAGTATGCCATTGCAATAACATGCTATGTTTCTAAAATTGTGATGAGTTATTTTATAGCTATACCTTCATAAACAACATTATACTTCTCTGGGAAATTTCCAAAATACGAGATTAATTTGTCCTAATATATAGTAAATATTTTATGTATCATAACATATTGCATATTTAAAAGTTTAGGGTACATAGACTACAGAGGTGAAGTCATCTTGATAACATCTTTAAAATATTTTGTTATCAGATGCTTACACCTTGACAGGAAGTCACAGAAATTGTGTAGAATAGTGTCTTTCACCCGATTCCCTCAGTGCTCACACTGTACATAAGTGTAATACAGTATCAAACACAGAGAGAGAGACTGAGAGAGAGGAGAGAGAGACTCTTCCATCTGATGGTCACTCCCCAAATGCCAGGCCAAAATCAGGAGACAGGAACTCTATCTGGGAATGCCTCAGGAGTGGAGGAACTCTAGTATTGGGTCATGATCTGCTGCCTCCCAGGCTCATTAGTAGGAAGATGGATCGGAAGTTCAGAGTAGCCTGGGCTTGGACAAGCACACTAATACGGTATGCACCCCGCTGCACTTGCCCCATGATCTCTGTAGAGTATTTGTTCACAGATCTCCCGTGGTCAAAGTGTTAGCAAGGCTGTGCTCCCTAAGGGCTTTATGAGATAATTCATCACTTCTTTCAAATGCTGGAGGTGGCAGATGTCCCTTTACTAGGAACTTTGACTCCCATCTCCACCTCCATGGTCCAATCTTCTTATGAGGAGTTGCAAAGGAAAACATGTTTATATTAAGCTTCATGAGAGCATGTCTCCATAGAAAAATATCCATACAAATTAAGTGTAGCTCATAAAGACATTTATCCTTCACATCTGCAAAGATCCCTATTTCTTAATAAGATCAGACAGACAGTATTTTGGGAGATACTGCCTCCTGTGGACCATCCTTCAATGTGATATGAATGATATGAAGTGTAAGCAATTTTTTTGCATATTTCCCTGAGTGGTTTTGGTTTCCGTATTTGCTAACCAACAGAATTTCCTATGTAGAAATTCAGAGTAATCCTTCTGAAATTCAAGTCCTGTCATGGTACTTGTCTGCTGGAAACCATAAATGGCTTCCTGTGGGTGATCCTGTACCTGGTGGGGAGTTTGCCTGCCCTGCCCATGCAGGAGGTTGAGAGCGTGGCACACCATGCCTCCCAGGAAGGAACCCACAACATGACTGCTGGCAGGCAGCAGGGGCCACAGGCACTTTCCCCTAACACTCCCCTAACCCTGTTAAAGGGCTCTGTGATTGCCAATCAGGTAAACAGCTCCTGGTGTGGCCCAGGCCCATTAGGACCACCTGGAAAGCTATCCTAGCTACGTGACCTTCAAGCTGATTGGAGAAGCATAGCGGTGCCGATATTGGTTCTAGCCTATAGAATTAGTGTTGCCATGAATTAGTTACGCCCCTCCTGCCTACCCTTTAAAAAGTATGTGTGGTTAACAAAGTGGACATATTCACAGAAACTTGGCTCCTGTGCTTCTTGTGGAAGAACACCATCACCCCACCATCCTGGCAGTACGCGGGCCTCGCGGGTCGAGTCCACAACTGGCGCCTGAACAGGGACCTGAATGTGTAAGATAGGCAAGGGTGGGGTCCTCCCTGGTAGATAAGGAGGCATTGCCCATTAGCCGGGCCCCCAATCCCTTTCTGCTCGCTGAAGAGGGTATTTCCGTCCCATTTGGGACTCCCATCGCGGTTACCAGCGCCTCATATGGATTCTTTTTGCCCCATGTGGCCACCCCGTTGAATTGGTCTGTGATTCTATCCTCCTAGCCTTTCCTGTTGTTTTCCTGGTTAGTTGTACTTTCGCTCCTCACTGTGGGCCAGATCCCGAGTCAGGACCCCAGGCCTAAGCACTTACAGGCTTTGTTAGAAACTCGTGGCCTTAAGCTAATATAGGAGAAAGCGGAAAAATTTTGGGAAACAGCTACAAGCATATGTCCGTGGCTTGAGACTGCAGACATTTAGGATCTGCTCAGCTGGGAGAAGGTTTTACAAGCCACCCGATGATGGAAGGTGGACGCCAAACTACCTGTTCCTCTACAGTTTACTGCCATCTTGCAATGCTTAGTGTCCCCCACTGCCGTTTCCCGACATCCATGCTGCCGACCAGATCTCTGTGTTCAGGCTCAATGCTAGAAACATCTACAGAGTTTCGTCCGCAGGCTCCCCCTCCCTTGAGTTAGATAATGATTCTGACTTGGAGCCTCCCTACCAAACCAAAGATAAAAACTCAGAGGTTGTGGGCCTGATAGGGGACCAAACAGGAGAGGCGACTGTGACTTATGCCCCTCCCCTGCCTCGCTGGGGCATCCCCTCCCCCCACATCCTCGGCCCCTGTAACTTTTTTTTTTTTTTTTTTTGACAGGCAGAGTGGACAGTGAGAGACAGAGAGAAAGGTCTTCCTTTGCCATTGGTTCACCCTCCAATGGCCACCGCGGCCGGCGCGCTGCGGCCGGCGCACCGCGCTGATCCGATGGCAGGAGCCAGGAGCCAGGTGCTTTTCCTGGTCTCCGATGGGGTGCAGGGCCCAAGCACCTGGGCCATCCTCCACTGCACTCCCTGGCCACAGCAGAGGGCTGGCCTGGAAGAGGGGCAACCGGGACAGAATCCGGCGCCCCGACTGGGACTAGAACCCGGTGTGCCGGCGCCACTAGGCGGAGGATTAGCCTAGTGAGCTGCGGCGCCGGCCGGCCCCTGTAACTTGACCATCAGCTCCTCCTCCTGGGAAACAGGGAGGGCCCCTCCTTTTGGTGTGTGGTCCCCTTCCTTATCATCTCCGTCTCACTCCCAGGCTCTGTCGCCCACAGATAGACAGACTCAGATCCCAATGCACCAGCCCAAACTAGGAACCCTGCCCTTGCCAGTGGCACCACCTCACCTTCCTGGCCATGCACCTCCTATGCCCCGCCCCCTGCCGCTCAGGTTCCTTGGGGTTGCTTTCTGCCTGGAATCACTCCCACTGTCTCCACCATGGGGCTCTAACTCCTTGCTGCTTTCTGGCCCACTGGCCCTGCCCTGGGAATCTGAACTTCCCCCTCAGGTCAGATCACCTGAGGTCGTCACCATCAATATTCTGCCAACCCCTCAATGCCCCAGTGCATGGTATCCCCACAATCATTCCACTCTTAAGGATCTGAGTGAGGCAGTACATAAAAATGGTCCTCATGCCCCCTACTACTGGAGACCATAGCCATTGGTCTTAACTGCCCACAGGACTGGGAGGACCTTGCACAGCCTCTCTGGAGCCTGCAGACTTTCTAAAATGGAGGGCATTTTATTATAATGAAAGTGAGCAGCAGGCAACCAGCAATTTGCGAGCTGGGGCCCTCTGCCAGGCTGCTGAGTCTTCAGTGGAGGGTCTCTGGGGTGCAGACCCCATCGTACAGGCTGTAGGCACCCCCAGCTTTGTGCCCTCCAAGCTTGACATAAACTGCCAGCAGGAGGGGCTCCAGTCAATCACCGAGGGCTAACGTCAGAAGGCCTCTGAGGATCTCACTGACTTCCTTACCAGAGTGGAGCAGGCTGTGCAGGACAAGGTCACTCACGTAGAGGCCAAGAGGGCCCTGATTGATGACCTGGTGTGGGAAAGCTTAAACAAAGGGCACCATGCTACAATTGCCCTGGTGTGGATGAAGTCATTAGACGAGTGGATTCTAGCACGTCAGGATATTGGGGTGCACTCTCCCCAAACAGAGAAGCTCACCTAGGCACTTAATACCCAGAGAGAGGCACTTTCTCAGGCTGTGACTGCTGTTCAGGACCCTGTGCAAGCAGATGGACCCCTGACACACTGCAGCTTTGGACCACATGGCCATATGTGACATTATTGCCCTGCTGCAGTTTCTCTGAGTTATATCCCACAGCCTGTTTCTCAGACCATTCTTCCTCCCTCTTCCACGCCTTGTTCAGTGTGCTCCTGCTGTACGAAGGGCTAGCACTAGGTAAGAGTTCGTAGGTCCCAGTATAACAAAGAGGGCAAACCTTTAAACAGGCATTGGGGCAGCCCCCAACCCTGTTTCCCATAGAGGGACCATCCTGCTTCCCCAATGCTGGACAATCCAATCAAATGGGAACACAATGGACTGATGATACCCCTGGGTGGGTAGGGCAGTGGCCCCTGACTTGACAAAAGCTAAGCCATCTAACTGCTTCGGTTCAACAATAGTTAGGCTTGGGTCATATAGAACCCTCAATTGTCCCTTACAACACTCCTGTTTTTGTCATCCACAAAAAATATATATGTCCTCCTTCCAGCTCCTCCATGATTTGAGGGTTGTCAATATGTATGAAAAAAAATGGACACTACCAGCCTGGACTCTTCAGAGCTACTGCACTTCCCGCTGGTCATGTCATTCACATTCTGGATATAAAGGACTGCTTTTTAATATCCTCTTTCACCCTTAAGATAGGGAGAATTTTGCCTTCACAATACCTGTTCCTAATAATGCAGTCCCAGCACAAAGGTTTCAATGGACAGCCTTTCCACAAGGCATGAAAAACAGTTCAACCATTTGTCTGACCTCTCTCTCTCTCTCTCTTTCTCTCTCTGTAACTCTGCCTTTCTAATAAATAAGTAAATCTTAAAAAAAAAGTTTATGGATTTATGATGATTTAAATTAAAGCTTTTCACACTTATATTTGTAAATCTCTTAACCATATATAAGCACCCCCGATTCTAGGGGCCACTGTTCTTGCCATCCCCCCCATCAAATTACAGTGGACTGATCTAACTGCTTTGGTTCAACAACAGTTAGAGTTGGGTCATATAGAGCCCCCAAATAGCCCTTGCAATACCATTTCTGGCCTTTCTTCGATCTCGTCATCTTCACAATCCAGTAGTGAAGTGTTGTGTTCTTTTGGGGGTCGTCATGTTGTCTCCCTTATTCTTTTTCTTGATTGGTGCATTTGTTTTTCAGCATTTGTGGAGATGCTTGTTGGTTACTTTTTTTTTTTTGCTGTGGTGGTTTTTATCTTTGGACTATGTCTGAATGGATTAGTGGAGTGTCTGCTTTCAGGGAATCCCTAGAGGCTTGTGGTCAGTTTGGCCAAGGAGCTCTGTTCAGTGCGCCAGAGTGAAGGGCATGTCTGAGGTAACACACCCAAGTTTGGCGTGGTAAATCTCTCTCACTTTTTTCATTTTTTTTTTTTTTTTTTTTTTTTTTTTTTACCAGAGGGGAGGTTTATTCTTGTCTGTTAGCCTAGGCTCAGCTGAGCTCCTCTCCTCAACAGAGACCAGTGTCTGTGCACTAGCCCTAGTGGGTATATTATTCATCCACAAAGGATCTGTCCAGTCCTCAGTGTAAACTCAGATTCCCCAGCAATGTCCCCTGTCAGGTAACCAGGGAACCCTGATCATGTGGAGCCTCCCACAGTGACTGCCCAAAGTCCCAGCCACACCCTGAGTCCTCCCATGCAGCCTCAGTGTTTTCATGGTCCTGGCACACAAGCCTCCCATAGTCACGAGCACCCAGCTACATCTATTCCCACCAGACTCAGGAGTCTCCATTTTGCTAATTGCTGGGCATGGACATGAGCTGGCACTGCTGTTATGTATGTTCAGAATGGCACCTTCTATCAGCTTGTTACAGGGCACCATTTCACAGTGATCAGGGAGAGAGAAAACATGTCCCCCCTTTGTTTTTTCTCCTCTAGTTTGGCAGGTACACCATCCCCCCCAGGGCCCCAAGCTGGATTATTCTAGGCCCTTCCTGCAGCTTCTTTGCCAGTGGCTTGGGCTGTTCCAGTCTGGTCTCATCTCACTCTCCAACACTGGTGCAGAGGCTCTCGGCTGCTGGGGTCCTGAGTTGTGCATGTCCTCACCCTCCACATAGATCTGCTGCGTCCCTCCAATTTGTGTAGTTTCCTCTGCCATTTTCTCCCTAACTCTTCCCTGAGACTGCACTCTTTCCACTTTTTAAAACTATCTTCTCCTAGACTAAAGCAGCAAGCTCCCTCCCTACTCTGCCATCTTAATCTCTAGAATAATCTCTTGAAGTAGGATGTTGGAAACTGATAATGCCCATTTCTTACTAGCTGGTATGACCTTGACCCAGAGAAGATATCTACCAGTAGCAAGAGATATTGAAAGCACCATACTCTAGGCTTATGGGTGAAGTCAACAAGTCAGTCAGAGGCCATCAGGTGTCCTTAGGCCTGATGGGAGGAGAGGGGTGGAGGACAGAGATTAGAGTTTGGGTTTGTTTTTTGGCATATAGAACAAGAAGAGGTGATTATTGGAGATATTTGGTATCCTCTGGTGAGAGAGGAAGAGATTATTTAACAAATGATAAAAAAGAAGAAATATGGGGATGAAACAAATGCTGGAGATAGAATAAGATAGCTTGATTGGAGGGTTGTTGGGATAGTTGGTTTTGAGGACTGTTTGTCAGTACAGCAGATGGAGTAGAGGATGAGATAGAGGAAAAGGAAGACAGTGTTGCCTGACGGGCTGTCTGCTCTGCTCTATTAATACTGGCCGTGATGGTAGAGTTATCAGTCTGATGAGCCTTCTAGTGGACAAGACTGATTCATGTAGGAGATGGGCGGCCTCTAGAAGAGGGGTTATGAAAGTAGCATTGGAGATGGCCATCCCCTTAATGGTAAGAAGGCTCTTTCTTTTCAAATTGCCAAGTGGGATAGGAGGATATGAAAGGCATATTTTGAGTTGGTATAGACAGTGATAGTTCCACTTTTTGCCATCATGAAGGCACAGGTTAGGGCATAGAGTTCAGCCTGTTGATTAGTAGTATTGAAAGTGAGTGGTCCCATCTCAACTGTATCAGTGATCAATACCACAGCAAATCCTGCCCTTTTTATTCCCTCATGAAAGATGGAGCTCCCATCTGTGAACCAGATTAGAGTAGGGTTACCAAGGGGACCCTCTTAAATGTTTAAGGGATGAGGTAGTAAATGTTTGATAGTCTCAAAGCAGGAGTGAATGGGAGCTGCATGATCTGGAGATGGAGGGAGATAGAAGAGAGTAACTGGGTTAAGGGGAGGGTTGGGTTTAAAAGTGAGAGTTGAGTCCTCAATTAGTGCCACCTGAAGAGCCAGAATGAGAGATGGTGGAAGAGACCGGAGGCTCTTGTAAGTTAGGAGTTCTGGGGCCGGTACCATGGCTCACTTGGCTAATCCTCTGCCTGCGGTGCCGGCATCCCATATGGGCGCCGAATTCTGGTCCTAGCTACTCCTCTTCCAGTCCAGCTCTCTGCTGTGGCCCAGGAAGGCAGTGGAGGATGGCCCAGGTGCTTGGGCACCTGCACCCACGTGGGAGACCAGAAGGAAGCACCTGGCTCCTGGCTTCGGATCGGCGTAGCTCTGGCTGTGGTGGCCATTTTGAGGGGGTGAACCAACAGAAAAAAGGAAGACCTTTCTGTCTTTCTCTCACTATCTAACTCTACCTGTCAAATAAAATTAAAAAAAAAAAGTTAGGAGTTCTGACAACTGGTGTGTGGAAAGAATGGTAAGCAGTGAACCGAAAATTAGTTTTTTGACTCTTGTAAGAGAACTTCTGCTGAAGCTAGCACCCATAAACAGGGTGCCCAACCCTTAACTGTGGGGTCTAGTGTTTTTGAGAGATAGGCTACAGGAAGAAAAGAGGGACCAACTTCATGGCCAAGAACCCCCAAGGCCACCCCTTGGTTTTCAGTGACATAAATGAGGAAGGGCCATGTGAGATCTGGTAAGTGTAAGGCAGGGACTTGTAAAATATCCTGTTGGAGCTTATGACATTGGGACGTGACTGGGGCTATCAGAGGCTCTTGAAGGGATCCCTTTGCGGCTTTGTAGAGTGGTTGGGCTAGAAGGTAGAAGTTCAGAATCCACATACATAGAATCTTGGCAGGCTAGATAGGAAAGAATTTCTTCTTTGGTAGAATGATGTGGGATGTTAGCTTTGAGGTGCTTTCTGTCTGCAGTGATAGCCTCGTGGGTGGGAGTGAGAAGTACATCAAGATAGTTTACCTCAGATAAACAAAGCTGAACCTTAGTGAAGGATACCTAATAACTTTTGGCTTTTAGGAAATTGAGGAGAGTAGCGATCTGTCATTGGCTATCTATTTTTGAAGAACTGTAAGGGGGAGGTTGTTGATGTACTGGAGAAGTAAGGAGGGAGATAGATCCTGGGTGTCTATATCATTGGCCAAGGCCTGACCAAATAGGTGGGGGCTATCCTGGAACCCCTGGGGGAGTATGGTCCATGTCAGTAGAGTGCAGACTCATTTGTTTTGAACAGTCCAGGTCAAAGAAAATATGTCCTAAGAGTTAGAATGTAAAAGAATGGTAAAAATAGCATCCTTTAGATCCAGAATGGAGAAGTAAGATGTGGATACTGGGATAGAGGAAAGGAGAATGTATGGATTGGGGACCACCGGAAGTATGGATATTACTGTCACATTAATGAGGCAGAGGTCTTGTACCAGAGGGAAAGACCCATTAGGTTTTTTAACCACAAAGATTGGGGTGTTTTTTGGGGAGTTAGTCTCACAGCAGGACCTGGTGGAGGAGTTTGGAAATTATAGGGTTTAGACATTGAAGACTGGAAGGGGGTAGAGGGTATTGAGGCTAGGAAAGAAATGTGGAGGAGTATGGTAATTTTTACTGGATGGGAGGATGGTGAGCCACCACTGTAGGGTGACTGGTGTCCCATACTTGGGGATTGACAGTGGACAAGGGCCCTGAGGTAGGCAGAGTAGCTGGGGCCAAGTCATCCTGAGAAGTAATAAAAAGGCAGGCAAAAGTGGGCTGGAGGATGGGGTGAATGGCCAGGGAGTGAAAACTGTCTGAACACGAAACTGATGGAGTACGTCTCTTCCCAGGAGAGGGGGTAGGACACTGAGGTATAACCAGAAATGAGTGGGAGAAGGATATTGTATTACTTATGCAGAGTAGGTTAGGAGTCTTCAGGAGTTTGTGAGATTGTACCTCCACCTTGACTATGGAGGTTGAGGCAGCAGAAGTGGACCTGAGTACAGACTGAGAAGACTGTGTAGATAAGAAAAGAAATTGTCCTACCTGCTACCATCAGTTACCCTGGGCCCCCATGGAGTAAGGGCCATAGTTGGGTGATGGGAATCTAGGCTCCTTCAGTCCTCACTAGCCAGCCCTAGAAGTCAACCCAGGCATAGGTGTGGTGGATGGCTTACTAACTCAATAGACAAGAGGACAGTCCACTTCCCAGTGGCCCTTCAGGCAACATTTAGGGCAAAGACCTGATGGGTCTCTGGGGTTGGGACACATTCTGGCTCAGTGGCCCATTTGGTCACACTTAAAGCACAAACCCAGAGGACTCCTGCAGTCAGCGGGGTCAGCAGAGGCAGCAGGTTGTTGGAAAGCCTTGGCCAGCATTTGGAATTTTGTCTTTTGGGCTCTCTCATTGATCCCATTGTACACTTTAAAGGCCACCTCTATGATTTCTGCCTGCAGAGTTAGTGGGCCTTTTTTTGAGCCACTTTAACTTTGTGTCTTGATATCAGGGAAACTTTGGGCAAATAAATGATTCATGGGAAGGCTACAGCCACCAGCAGACTCTGGATCTAAGCTGGTATATTGGAGGAGAGTCTAGGTAAGGCACTGTAAATAGACAGAAGGATTTTCTTTTTTATCTTGAATAACTTCTCCCAGTTTATCATATTTATAGATTCCCTGGTGGATTTTTTGAGGCCAGCTAATATGCAGGTAATGAAATAATTTCTGGCTGTTATGCCATTGGCAGAGTTGTAATTCCAGTTGGGGTCCTGTTTAGGGACCACATCTGCTACTATGAGATATGCAGGGTCAGTTTGATGGGTCTCATTGGCATGAAGACAGGCCTGTTCCCAAACTCACCTTCAATGCTCAGGGAGGAGGGTGTTGGAGAAGATCATAAAGACATCATGAAAAGTCAGATCATGTGACTGGGTTAAATATTGAAACTCCTTAATGTTTGACATTGGGGAAGCTGATCAACTCTGATTCCATTCCAACTTATGACAACCTCTACATCACCTCGATAAACATCTGCTTTCTTTCTACCTTATACTGTTATTTGGGACAGCATTTATATATGTGATAACAAATTGTGTTTTAAATAAATAATATGGAGTTTTGGAAGAATTTTTGAGAAAACCCGACTCATCTTTCTTTGCTGTATGTTAGGGAACATTCAGTTTTCTGTAGAGTGCCTGACTCTTACAGGACAATCTCATTCATTTTTGGAGAAGGAATGTGGAAGCAACATCTCCATGTTCCAATTCTAACCAGATTGCATGAAACGTGCAGTATCTTCTATGTATTAAAGTCTGAGCTGCAACAGGGAACAGTAAGGAAGTCTAAGTTCCCTTTACTTGTGTACCCTTCTATGTTCTGGGGTGCTTGAGTTGGAAAGTAAAGAGAGTTATAATATTTTAAATACATATTCCTTAAAACTTCACAAGTGACTTTACAGCTGAAGACAAAGCCTCCTTTCCAAAATGTGCTGTTAAGTTATGCCGTCTATTCATTTTTGGAAGCTGATGTGTTTTTCTATTGTAGATTCAATGTGTTAATAGGGTTTGGTAATGAGAGAGGGTTTGAATTTCTCAGTGGGAAGAACTACGATTAGGAGCTTTGTGGAACAGTACTATTTAATCATATCATGTTCTTTTTGTGTCAGTTATATACATTATCCATTTAAAGAACAGTTTTATTTGTAATATAATAGTTTTAATATTTACACTGTACTGACATTGATAAAGTAGCAGGGAATTATTACGATATCAACTACTATCCTTAAAGAAAGCTTAGAAGTGTCTCCTCAATTGATAAAACACTATGAAGAGTAGAATTTTAACAGAAAATGAGGTGAGAAGCTGCATAAGGAAGAATCTCCCAGGCAGCAGGAATAAGCTTCCCACTGTCTTATGGGTAGAACAATACAGGAAAATGCAAACTGAGTGTTTGGCACAATTGAGCAGGTATGGCCAAAGCATATCACAGTATTTACACACTGCTAGTACTTATTATAGTTAAAACACAATACTAATGCTTTCCTTGCTGGTGAATATGTATTAGTTATACCTGACATTTAACACTCTTTCCTTTGACCATTTGGATTTCTTAAGAGGAACACAGCCAAATGTAATCATTTTCATCAAATGTTTATGAAAAATCTATTTTGAGTTGGCATTTAACTCAGAGCGGCCATGGTGATAAGCACACTAAAGATCCCTACTCTCCAGGAACTTTGGGAATGTAATTAAGTCCATGTATTTCTCCCTGATATTTAGCAACTTCTATTTAAAGCCATTGATTCCTTTTTGGTACTTAATGTTTAGGGACACTCAGATAACACTGGCATTAAATACAGTCTTATAAATCTCTTGTACAGTGTATTCCTTTGTTTTCATAGATTTTATGACAATTATATGTGCTGCTTTATTTTCTGGATTCAAGACAAGGCTATACTCATAATATGTGGGTCTGTCAAAGGATCAGTACATGTGTTGGGTATTATTAAATCACAGCTCCTCAGTCTTCTACAGACACATATGTGTATACATATAAAAACCAAAATAAATAAGAGGGACTTCAACAGGGACAACTTTATTATTTCTCCTTAAATTGAAAAGGAAAATTTGAAAATAGAATTTACTTATTTATGTACTTATTTATATATGGTCATATTAGCAGTTTGATTCTCATGTTGCCTGACTAAAAATTTTATATATATATATATTATATTTTCATCATTAGGCTAAACTGTGGATAACACATTGTGTAAATAGCAATTATATTTAGAAAAGTTACAGGAAGCTTTCCTAGACAAGTGAAATGAGTGTACAGACAATAACATAGCAAAACTGGTAAGTCAAGGAAACACCAAATTTTAACTAAAGTTCTGGCTCGCCAAGGCAGTGATAAATTATTTTATTTATTTATTTATTTTTAAAGATTTATTTTTATTTATTTGAAAGGGTTACAGAGAGAGAGAGGTCTTCTGTCCTCTGGTTCACTCCCCAGATGGCCACAATGGCTGGAGCTGGGCAATCCGTAGCCAGGAGCCAGGAGCTTCTTCCAGGTCTACCTCGTGGGTGGAGGGGCCCAAGGACTTGGGTCATCCTCCACTGCCCTCCCAGGCCATAGCAGAGTGTTGGATCAGAAGAGAAGCAGCCAGGACTAGAACCACTGCCCATATGGGATGCCGGCACTTCAGACCAGGGCTTTAACCGGCTGCACCACAGCACCAATCTGTTTGTTTATTTATTTGAAAGGGTTACAAAGAGAGAAGGAAGAGGTAGAGAAATAGCAGAGAGAGAGAGAGATCTTCCATCCGCTGGTTCACTCCCCAGATGGCCACAGTTGCCAGGGCTGTGCCATGCTGATGCCAGGAGCCAGGAGCTTCTTCCAGGTCTCCCCCAGGGATGCGACAGCTCAAACACTGGGTCATCCTCCACTGCCTTCCTAGGACAACAGCAGGGAGCAGGATCAGAAGTGGAGCATCCAGGACCCACATGGGATACCAGCACAGCAGGCAGAGATTTAACCTGCTACGCCACAGCGCTGCCCTCAACCCTCTGATAACTTCTTTATTATATCCACTTCACTCTCTTCCTACTCTTTAACAAACTCATGGAAACATTTATATTTTGTTAATAGGTTAAAGCACTGTTAATGAAAAACAAATACCTGTTTCCTAAAGTTCGTAAAAATTATTTATTACAGAAGCAAACTCAGTAGGATTAATTTATTCTAATGGCACTTGATTCCTCTCATTTTCTCATGTTTATAAGGAGATAAATAGAAATAGATGGACTGCAATGTCTGAGTTTAGGAAATTAATGCGATATTGTTCTCAAATTGCAATTTGCAGATCATGTTTAATTTAAAACTTCATCCTTTATTTTTATAGCTAACTAGGGTTTTACACATGAGAGGTATTTGCTGTTTATCCTAAGTTATGTATTACATATCTATGAATTGTACAGTTAGAACAAAATAGGGAATTAAGTAAATCTCATTTCATGCTGCTGTGATCTTAGGCCCGGGCATTTTAGACAACATCATCCAGTTAACATGAACAGCAGTCCAGATCCAAGTTTGAAGGAATTCAAAATGGCTATCAGTGGAAGACGGCATGGTTTAGAGAAGGAACGTAGCAGTTTTATGTCATAAAGGTCATTTCTATCATCTCTTCTAGGATCTTTCCTTCAGTTTCTGTGTGGTGTTAGGACCCATGTAGACGATCAGCAGGCTAGACATCACGCTAGAATTATGTCCAAGGGTACCAGTGCAATTACAGGTCTCGGCATCCCTCTGTGAGCACCCGAAGTGACCACCTGAAATAGGTAGCTGCTTAACAGAAATTTAAAGTTGTTATTTTTTAGTGGGGGGAAGTTGTATCAAAGTGCGCACTTAGACACAAGCACACACACAATCTAGTGGGAGCAATATCTTGTTAAATTAGTAAAATGAAATGTGTGTGTGCTTATATGTTGCTATACTACCCTACTATTCCGGTTCTCACTTCAAGCATTCACTTTTGGGGCCAGTGATATGGCCTAGTGGGTAAAGCTACTGCTTGCGTATGGGTATATGGGTGCCGCTTCAAGCCCCAGGTGCTCCTCTTCCAATCCAGCTCCCTTCTAATGCACCAGGGAAAGAATGGAATATGGCTTAAATCCTTGGGCCTCTGCATTCACATGGCATTACTAGATGAAGCTCTTGGCTCCTCGTTTCAGCCTGCCAAGTCCTGACAGTTTCAGGCATTTCAAGAGTAAACCAGCAGATGGAAGATTCTCACTCTCTCTGCCTCTGATTCTACTTCTCTGTAACACTGATTTTCAAATAAATAAATCAATCTTTTTTTGAAAAAAAGAAAATATTGTAGTTCAATGATAAAAATTAGATTAAAAACCTGTTAAAGTAAGGGTGAGTGTCATAAGTGAATTCTTTATGGTTACCACAAATAATTGAAATTACTACTATTTAAGGAATAGTCATAATACAAGTGACAGATTTGTAAAATTCATTCGTTTATAAAGAAACTACATATTCACTACCACATTTGAAATATCAGTAAAGTATTTTAATTTAGATATTACAGCATTTCCATTCAGAAAGTGCCTTTAAATTTGAACTTTATACAACTTTCTACTCATCAGCAAAGTAAAGACTTGAAATTTAAGACATTTGATGAAGACCAGGCAAGCAGAATGCAAGTTCCCAAGCAAAGACCTTAGCAGCCCCTCTACCTTTGTGGTATAACTCTCAGAATACATTATACTAGTAGTAATTGAAGGACTGAATTAAAAAAAGTGGTTTAATTGGCCAGATACTGTGTTCATTAATCCAAACATTTTTAAGACTAACCACACAAGACTGCTAGCCCCTCTTTTCTGTTTTTTTTAATTATCAAAATATGTCACCTATTTTATATTTATTATCAGCTTTATATACTATTCTTCATGTTCTATTGTCTTTTTAAATAAGTTTTAAACCTTTGTAGATTCAGATGAAATCTGTTTATGTGTCAATAACAACCCAGAAGTTACTTTAGTTCTAAGAATATAGCAGATTTTAAACTTATGAAAGAGCCACACAGCCACATGTTTATGTTCCTCTGATATTTTTTCTTTGAAATACAATGACAGACTAATATTACACTCCAGGTGATGAATGCTTCCCTATTTGAAGCTTGATTGATTCTGCTAAGGGTACTAATGGGAATAAGATATATTTGTAGAGAAAATATTTTCTAAATTATATAAATCCTTCTTTTAAAAATAAGGATGAAATCCTACTGGGTATAAGTAGAGGTATAATTTTATTTAAGGAAGCAAAGCTTAAAGGATAAATGAAATTTGTCTGAATGGTCTCCTTGCTGTGTTTCAATAGAGTTATGGCTCCACTAGCCAGTTTTATACCCAAGATTTTAGTGTTGAAAATCTATTGAAGATCAATGGATCCGTATGAGGAACATATTTTTCCTGCAATACTCCTCTAGGAACTACCTCTACAGCTTATTTGTAATGATTAAATGTTTGTATGGAATTTCTAAGATGTTTGTTGGTTTCTATTTATATTCCCTCTACCTAATGTATGCACTGCGGGGATTATTTCTGATGCAATTTTACAGTTAGCTATTAATTCTTATATATTGTTTTCTGATGCTGATTTCTTCTCAGCTTTTCTTTTGATTTTTTCTTTTGTTGGTTATGAAAATGGAGGTAAAGTCAGCTTTTTAAAGTGCTTAGAGTTGGATCAATATGCAATGAAAATGCTCAAAATTGATGTAAAATCATTACTGATCCTGATGTATTTCAAGGTGCTCTATTTGCATATATGGTTGTGATATTTCTCACCTTATTAATAATAATTATTATTATTAGAAATGAGGTATTTTCAGATACGTAAAATCAAAGGGGAGAGGCAAAGGTGTGGGGAAGGAAGGGAAAGAATTGGGAAGGCTTTATTCCTGACTTTCTCCAGGTCTAATCACCCTGTGATCCTGATAGGTTTCTTTTCTTGGAACATGCTGCCTTTCATGGACTCTGGCTCATGCCTTTCTTTACCTATTTGGACAGTGCCCAAATATTACCCATGTGTTCCCAGAATCTCTCCTGGGTGACCTCACATATGCTTGGACACATTGTCCCAGGGGTACAAACTATCTTACAACCACTTACTCTTCCT
This sequence comes from Oryctolagus cuniculus, assembly GCF_051225735.1. NCBI lineage: Eukaryota > Metazoa > Chordata > Mammalia > Lagomorpha > Leporidae > Oryctolagus > Oryctolagus cuniculus. Next base: position 13,676,791 of record NC_142876.1, on the reverse strand, counting down.
CTGAACCTGTGTTTTCTCTGGTCACATCTGCTGCATCAGCTGGAGACCAGCATTTCTGCTGAGTATCAGGACTTCAACGGGTGGGCCTCCACTAGGTGATTCTTACCAGTAAAGCCCAGAAGGGATCAGGGTCTGAAGAAAAGAGGTAGGTAACACATCTGTCCTCAACAAGATCGTTTATGTCATTTCCTTTTTTATTACCTTCAACCAAAACATGCCTGATACTAAGATCCAGGATAAATTCAAGTGGCAGATACCATAATGAGAAACACTTTGCCCTGGATTAAATTTACTTGGCCCAGCTCCTTCTTTATTTTCCATTCTCTTCCAAGAATTGCCTCTATCCTCCCTACAAAAAATGGTATTTTAAGTGAGATGTTAGTGTCAAATGTACCAGTCACAGGTGTCTAGATCCAAGTCACAATGTGATCAGATGTCTAGTTTCCTGTGCAACATAGAACAGAAGTTTAAGTTCTTGTGCTACATAGAGCATTCTATGTAGCTTCCCATTCTGTTTTGCAGAAAGGAGCAGGAAAAGATCTCCACTAAAAATATTTCCAGGTGCTGACTTTGTGGCAGTGGGTTAATCTGCCACCCGAAACCCCAGCATCCAATATGGGTGCTGGTTTGAGTCCTGGCTGCTCTACTTCCAATTCAGCTCCTTGCTAATGTGCTTGCAGAAGCCGCAGAAGATGCCCTAAGTGCTTGGGCCCCTCCCATCCACACAGAGGTGCAGATGGAGGGCCATACTCCTGGTTTCCACCTGGCCCAGCCCCAGATTTTGCTGCAATTTACAAAGTTAACACAGCAGATGGAAGATCTCTCTCTCTCTCTCTCTCTCTCTCTCTCTTTCCCCCCGTCCTTCCCTCTGCCTCTCTTAATTCTACCATTCAAATGAATAAATTATGAAAAAATGTTTTTAGTTCCTGAAGCTTTCCTGAGTGAAATTTGTTCTGTAATTAAAAAAGTGTATCTAAACTTAAACCCCAGTTTTGTCTTTTTTCAATATTTAGGCACCATGTTCAGTTTGCTTCCTTTAAGTAAGAGAGAGAGAAATAATATAAATGTGGAAGGATTTTCTTAATAAAAGAACAATTGAAATATTTTTTCCATTCAAAATGAAACCAACTTTCTGAGACTGTGGGTGAAGATAAATTTTCCTAGGTCTGGGTTTTCTATTTTTAGTAAGGTATAGTGTTTAATGCTAGACCAAGGTCAGATATCACTTCTGTCAGTCTACATTTCTTTATTTGTACACTAAGCATCCCAAATCCTACCTACCCAAGAGGGTTACTTTTATTATTAGAGGACTCCATGGCTATCCCCATGATGTGAATATTATGAAGGTACCTATTTACCGCATCAGCAGTAATAATAGCATTAACAGTATTTTATTGAATTGAGAAATTGAAGATATTGGTATTTTATTCACCAAGAAAATATTAATAACCAAGTTACCTTATTCTGTTATGATCGGACAGTCTGGGATGATATAAAAAGGAACTTCTCAAAGTTTTCAAAGCAGTAAGACTAAGATCAAGGTGCACGTTTGGTATCTGGTGAGGTCCAGATTCTTTCATAGAACTGAGCACAGTGTCCTCACACGGTGTCAGGAGCCAGGAGATTCTCTGGGGTCTTTTCTCTAAAGACACGAATGCCATTCATTAAGGCTTTGCTATCCTGATCAATCACCTCCCCAAAGCCTACTGCTTCATCTCTTCCCATTGATGATTAGGTGTCAGCCTGTAAATTGGAGATTACTGAGATGAGAAAAAATGTTTCAATAAAGAACATAAATTCTTAAAAAAATTAACTGGAGAAAATAGGCAATTTCTGAAAAGGGAGAGGGAGTAAAAACATGAATGTAAGTAAAAGGTAGAAAATAGGGGCCGGCGCCGTGGCTTACTTGGCTAATCCTCCGCCTGCAGCACTGGCATCCCTTATGGGTGCCGGGTTCTACTCCCAGTTGCTCCTCTTCCAGGCCAGCTCTCTGCTGTGGCCCGGGAAGCAGTGGAGGATGGCCAAAGTACTTGGGCTCCTGCACCCACATGGGAGACCAGGAAGAAGCACCTGGCTCATGGCTTCGGATCAGCGCAGCACTGGCTATAGTGGCCACTTCGGGAGTGAACCAACGGAAGGAAGACCTGTCTCTCTCTCTCTCACAGTCTATAACTCTACCTGTCAAATAAAAAAAAAATACACATCAGAGATTTTTATTTTTATTATTTTGATTTTAATTAGTTTTTAACACATTCAATGTGTTTGTAGATACAATTTTTTTTTAGTTTTTTTTTTTTTTTTTTTTTTGACAGAGTGGACAGTGAGAGAGAGAGAGAGAGAGAGAGACAGAGAGAAAGGTCTTCGTTTGCCATTGGTTCATCCTCCAATGGCCGCCATGGCTGGCGCGCTGTGGCCAGTGCACCGCGCTGATCCGATGGCAGGAGCCAGGTGCTTCTCCTGGTCTCCCGTGGGGTGCAGGGCCCAAACACTTGGGCCATCCTCCACTGCACTCCCTGGCCACAGCAGAGAGCTGGCCTGGAAGAGGGGCAACCAACCGGGACAGAGTCCTGTGCCCCGACCAGGACTAGAACCCGGTATGCCGGCGCCGCAAGGTGGAGGATTAGCCTGTTGAACCGCGGCGCCGGCCTGTAGATACAATTCTAAGAACATAATATTCCCTTCCTCCCTCTCTCCTCCTCTATCCCTTCCACCCTCTCTCTCCATCTTTTTTTGTTTTTGTTTTTGAAACAATGTATTTTAAATTTACATTGCAGTAAAAAGGCATAATACGTCACTGAATACAAACTTAGCAAGTAAGAAGAAAAAAATACCCTAATTTGCTGGGAATATCGACAACAGGTATAAACAATAATTGAAGGGAAAATGACCATTTCACCCATTTATAGTAAATTACAAAGTAATCACAGATCATTAAACGTTAGTAGTAAAACATTCTAAGCACTGGTTTCACAAAGGTACAAAACAAAACTTTATAAAACCATACATGTAGCAATACTGATATACACAAACATTTCTTCCTTTTTTTGTTTTTTAAATTTTAGCTCCCATATATAAGGGAGAACATACAATATTTGTCTTTATGGGTCCAGCTTATTTCACTCAGTGTGATTCCTCCAGTTACTTCCATTTTGCTGAGAATGGTAGAGTTCCATTTATATGTAACTGAATAACATTACATTGTGTATATATACCACATCTTCTTTATCTATTCATATGACGACAGACATCTTGGTTGATTCCAAATTTTGGCTATTGTGAACAGTGCTGTTGTTAACACGGTGGTGCAGATATCTCTTTGATACATTGTGTTAAGTCTTTTGAGTACATACCCAGTATCAGAATTGCTGGATTATATTTCTGGTACTTTTAAGAAATCTCCAGACTGTTTTCTTCACCCTTACATTCCCACCAGCATTGTACAAGTGCTGTCTTTTGCCCACATCTTCACCAGCATTTGTTACTCTCTGTGTTTTGGATCTCAACCATTCTGACTGAATGGCGTGAAGTGATATCTCATTGTGGTTTTGATTTGCATTTCTCTGATAGCTAGTGATGCTGAACTTTTTCCATATATTTGTTGGTTATTTGTGTTTTTTTTTTTGACAACTATTAAATTCAGAGAGAAATGTCTTTCATCCTCTGGTTAACTCCCCAAATTGCTGCAATGGCAAGAGCAGAACCATTCCGAAGCCAGGAGCTCTTCCTGGGTCTCCCAGGTTGGTGTAGGAGCCCAAGCTCTTGGGCCATCTTCTACTGCTTTCCCAGGCTATGGCAGAGAGCTGGATCAGAAGAGAAGCATTCTGGAAAAAAAAAAAAAAAAAAAAAAAAAAAAAAAAAAAAAAAAAAAAAAAAAAAAAAAAACCAGTGCCCATATGGGATGCTGACACTGCAGGCAGCAGCTTTACCCACTACACCACAGCCCTCACCCCAATGCCTTGTATTTCTTTCTCCTCCCTAATTGCTCTCACTAAAACTTCCAGTACTATATTGAATAAGTGGCAAAAGTGGACATGTTCATCATGTTCTAGATCTGAGGAGAAATACTTTCAGCTTTTCCCCATTTAGGGTGACACTGACTATTGGTTTGTAATATATATCATTTAATTTTTAGGAATGTTCTTTCTGTTCTTAATTTCTAGAGTTTTTTTTTTTATCATGAAGGGATGTTGAATCTTATCAGATGCTTTCTCTGAATACATTGAGATAATCATATGGTTTTTGTTCTTCATCCTATTGATGTGACTTACGACATTTATTGATTTATGAATGTTGAGCCACCCTTGTGTTTCTGGGATAAATCACACTTGATCACGATGTATTATCTTTTTGATGTGATTTTTGATTCAATTCACTAGTGTTTTATTGAGAATATTTGCATCTATGTTCATTAAGGATATAGGTTTGTAGTTTCTCTGCATATCATGTCTTTGATTTTGGTATCAAAGTATTGTTGGACACATAAAAAGAGTTTGCAGAGTTTTATCCTGTTAAATATTTTGGAATAGTTTCAAGAGTATTGCAATTATTTCCTCTTTGAATATCTTGTAGAATTCAGTAGTAAAGCCATCAAGTCCCAGATTGGTTAGGGCATAGACTGCCTTGGCTATATAAGCTGCTGTAGCAAATGAAATAAACGAGTCTGTGGGCTGCTTGCCTCAGGCCTGCTTTCACCCGGCTCCTGGGGTCTGTGTGGTGACTCCGTGCCTCTTGCCCCCACCACGCTCCTCCTCTCAGAACAAATCCACAGCAACATCTGGTGCCCAATGTGGCTGAAAGAGAGAGAGTGTGCTGTACTTGGCGAGGTCCCCCCTTGTGGCAAGTAGGCCCCTCGGTGTTTTGTGTGCTGTTCGATTCTGTGAGGGTGAGCACAGAACCCCCTCCTATGTCCCTTTCCTTGTCGTTGTCCTCAAAGTGACTCCAGGTTAGGCACACACCGCCAAGAAGCATACGCCGCTTCTCAGCTCCTCCTTTTACTTTCAGTTCGCCTGGCAAATTCACATAAGGGACTAATCATCCCAGAATTCAGAAACAAGTCATCTTCCCTCACTCAAGAGAGATGACACTCCGAGACACCATGTGGGCATATGGCCTTGACCTAACGAATCAAGAAAGTCCCCCACTAAGCACAGGACATATGTATGATCTGATACACCACTGTCTGTTCGTCTAACGTATGGAACCCCTTGCATAATGTCATCAGCTGCTGAGGTGCTAGGAATTTGCTTTGTTATGGCAGCAATGCTGTGGGTGACTTTCCTTTGGCTAGACTTGGCGTGGAGTGCTGCTCTTAAGCACTCAAAAATGGGAAGGATACCCCCCTCTCAGAAGCACACACAGATTACCAAACATAATGAATCTGTGAGTGATAAAAGCCTGCACTCCAGGCCTCTACCTCACAGGTAACAGCTGATGACTTAGGGAGAGAGAGCTCTGACAGTGAAAATGACGTAACAGCAGACAACGTGGCAATGCCTAGTCTGCCACCCCCCAAATATCCATGGGATGAACTTAGATGACCTCGAGACAATAACCCACACGAGGTCATCCCATCCGCACCCAGTGAGAATCTCCATATTGTGGCAGTCCTCAGGCACCCCAGGATCTCAGGGCAGCAGGTAGACCCCATCCCACCTGCATGTTTGCTGTTAATGTAGGAGCAGACGCAGAATTCAGGCCCTGGATTCCAACTCCTGTAAAAAGGCTTCTGCTAACCAAGGGCTGAGGATATGCTTGTGTCTTTCCAGAGAATGTGGGACAGCCCATTTGGGTACCAGCCAGAAACATCAAGCCTGCAACTGACAGTCAACCAGAACCAGCTGAACATGACTGAGAGTCCGCCTTGTTAGCAGACGCACCTGCCCTATCATCCTACCCTGAGAAAGTGCCCATAGCCACATCCACTATTGTTTCATACCCACTAGCTCTGGTCACCCACTCAAACAACCCACAGCCTGTGTGCAGTCATGTCATTCCTGATTACCATTATTCCTCATTTCTACCCCCATCTGAGCAAGCACTCCTGTGGTCTTCCATTTTGAGTGCTAGTTAGTCATTGACTGGTAAGATCCCCTGGGGGACAACCTAAGACAGGCACAGCTGCATACGGAGATCACATGGAAATGGGGTTAACAATGGTATGGCCAAGAATCATGCCACCTATTACACAAAAATAAATGAAAAGGGTGAAATGTGGTGGAATGAGAAGGCCATGCTAAGATAGCTGCTGGCAACAGAAACTGCCTGGCAACAGGCTGTGATTGGATGGTTTCAGAAACCACATGACAATGGAGCCTGACTGACAACAGGCTGTGATTAGATGGCTTCCGAAACTGCCTGGCAATAGGGTGTGATTGGTTAGGGCCTAGACGGCCCCTTGACTGGATTGGCTGCCTTGGCTATCTAAGCTGCTGTAGCAACTGAAATAAATGAGTTTGAGGGCTACTCGCCTCAGGCCTGCTTTCACCGGACTCCTGGGGTCTGTGTGGTGACTCCACACCTCTTGCCCCCACCATGCTTCTCCTCTCAGAATGAATCTGCAGCAACAAATTTCAATCTTTTTAAGTTTTCTGAGACATCTTTTGTGTCCTCATATGTGGTCTACCCTAGAAAACATCCCATGTGCTGATAAGAAGAATGTGTATTCAGTAACCATTGGGTGAAATGTCCTATAAATGTCTGTTAGATCCATGTATCAACTCTGATGTATCTTTATTGATTTTCTGCCTGGATTATTTGTCCTTTGATGAGAGAGGGATGTTAAAAACACATACTATTATTGTATTGGAGTCTATCTCTCCCTTCAGATCTAATCGTGCTTGCTGTATATATCTAGGTGGTTTCATGAGGGGTGCAAATATTTTTATGATTGTTATGTCTTCTTGCTGAGTAGAACTTTTCATCAAAATATAATATCTTTATTCACCTCTTCTTAGAGTTTTTGATTAAAAGTCTGTTTTATCTGATAGCAGGATAGTAATGACTGCTTGCTTTTGGTTTTCATTTCCCTAGTATAACTTTACTTTCAGTGTGTATGTATCCTTGTTTGTAAAGTGAGTTTCTTGAGGGCAGCCTGTAGTGGGATCTTGTTTTTTTAATCCATTGAGCCAACCTAAGTCTTTTGCTTGGTGAATTTAATCCATTTATATTCAAGGTTAGTATAGATAGATAAGAACTAAGACATGCAATTTTGGTGATTGGATAATGATTCACTGCAGTGGCAGTGAATTTGGTGGTGACTTGTATTTCATGTTTACTTCTAATGCAGGACACACTTCAAAATTTCTTGTAAGTATGGTTTGGTGGCGGTGAATTCTCTAAGTTATTGCTTATCTGGAAAAAATATATTTGCCCTTCACTTTGAAAGAATAGCTTCACTGGATATAATAGTCATGCTTGGAATTATTTTTTCTTTTAAAAGTTTAAAAATATCATCCCACCGTCTTCTGGTCTGTAGAGTTTCCATTGAGAGTCTGATGTAAATTTAATTGATTTTTTTATATATATATAATTTGACATCTTTCGCTTATTGTGTTTTGGATTCTTCTTTGTCTTTTTTTTTTTTTTTTAATATGGAACGCTTCACGAATTTGCTTGTCATCCTTGTGCAGGGGCCATGCTAATCTTTTCTGTATTGTTCCAATTTTAGTATATGTGCTGCCGAAGCGAGCACTGTCTTTAACTTTTGACAATTTAATGATAATAAGCCATGGGGAAGACCATTTTTGGTTGAGTCTGTTTGGCATTCTTCGAGTTTCTCACATCTGGATGTCCATATCTCTTTCAAGACTTTGGAAATTTTCAACTACTAGTTCAGTTAGCAAGTTCTCATAGACTTTTTCCTTTTCTTCTACTCCAGGAATACCTATAATAAGAATATTTGGTCATTTAATGATATCCCATATTTCATATAAATTTCTTATTCTTTTAAATTCTTTTCTCTTTAATTTTGTCTGATATTTGTCTGATTTTATTTCAAAATTTGTAGGAAATACTTTCTGTCATTTGGTCTATCCTTCTGATAAAGCTCTCAATCATATTTTTTATTTCACTGATTGAAGATTTCATCTCCAAAATTTCTAGTTGGTTCTTCTTAATAAGTCCTGTCTCCTTATTAATATTTTCATTTATGTCACTCATTATTTCCTCATTTCTTTAATCTATTTGTATTCTCTTGCATCTCATTGTATCTCTTGCCAATCATTACTTTAAATTCTACATCTGTCATTTCATAGATTTCCTTCAGTTCAGAATGTAAATCTGGAGGATTATTGTGTTCTTTTGGAAGCATCAAGCTATCTTGCTTCTTCATGTCTCCTGTGTCCCTATATTGACATCTGCCCCCCACCCCTCGTTGTACATGTCCCTTCTTCTTTAGGGAATAGGTTTTATTGGAAAAGAGTTTGTGGTTTAGCTGGAATGCAGGGCATCACTTGGCTTGTTGCTTTGGCTTTGGATATAAGTGAGCCCAGGAATGTAGTCTCTGAGTGATTTCTTTTGTCTTAATCAATGTCAGTTGTGTCTATAAGTGACACAGTGGTCTAGCATGCTGCAGTTGTAGGGATAGAAGCATGGCTTTGAGATGAAAAAGGGTTTCTTTGGGTGTGTGTCTTCAGCCCACAGAAAGTTCAATGTCAGTCTCTCTGGTGAATGTGATAGCCAGGGTCTTGTTATTGGTACTAAAGGAGTCAAGCAAAGCTGCTCCATTGACCTACTGCCAAGCCTGAGTGATGCTGGGGCTTTTGGCATCAAGTGCTGTGGCTCTAGAACTATGTGATACAGATGGACCCTTCCTTAGGTCTTGCTAGGAGACTCCAACTGGTACTGTGGCTTATAAAACTAACAGTCTTAGTCCTAACACCAAAGTATGTGACATGACCCCTGTTCCAGTCCTACAGGACGACTACAAATTATATGGGAGATTTTACTATGGAACATATGAATCCAGAGAAGTGGAATGCAGGTAGGTTCTTCCCTGTGTCCACCAGGTAGATTCTAGTGGCACTGAGAAATTTAGAATAAATTATTACAGTCCTGGTGTTGTAGGGTTATAGTGGGGTCATTACCCAGATCCCCCAGGGTGGGCAGATTGTTTTTAATGGCTGCTTCTGATGTTAGCCCTCAGCAGCTTGGACAAATCCCCCAGCTCACATACAGTGTGAAGCATACCCTAGGGAGGAAAGAAAAGCAAGCAGTTTCCCTGTTACAAGCCTAGCAGTTGCTCAGACCCCAGTCAGATCTCCAGACTAAAATAAAAGTCAGTGTGTGACTGTGGAATTCTCTCTGACCAAAAACTCAGAGTGGCAGGGCATGCAGTGATTTCTTCCTACCTTATGGTGGTAAGAAGGCTGTTCACAGCAGGCAGCTGGCTGCAGCAGTGTCTCTGGCTTGCTTTCTTCTTTCATCCCAGGGAGTATTCAAGTCTTTTTTTTTTCTTTTCCACTTTTTCATTTTTTTCTTTTCCACTTCTTCACAAATATTTCTATCAGTCAGATTTCTGTGAAGTTCAGGTTGAGGGCTTTTTCTATCATCCACAGCTTTGCTCCTCGCTCCAACTTAAAGATCACCTTTTGGTGAGGTAATATACTTCTAAATAATTGAATGTGCATTCATTTTCTTTGGCCTTGGAAACATATAGAAGTCTTACACAATCATACCAGTTTCTAGCCTTTTAGGAGCTCGGGCATCCTCCTGAAGTCTCCTACTGTGGGGGAAATTCGAAGAGTAGCAATGGCTGAGCCTCTAGAGCCTCTCTCTACAATTACAGATTTAATAGGTCACTATAACTCTCAGTAACATCGTGCTGAAATTTGGAATATTTAGATACAATGAATATCAACAAAATAGGAAAAATCCTGTAACCACTGAATACAATAGAACTATTTTCAGAATTTAACACTGATAGAGAAGCGGGCTAAATTCTTAGTTCTATCCAGTTTTATAAATAGTTCCTCTTTACATTATAAATAGAAGGAAGACCTCACAAGGCTCACTAGAAGTCCACTGCAACTATGATATAGAGACAGGGCAAACACACTACAAAGAAGAGCACAGATAAAAAATAAAGTGAAATTAATTACCAAATCAAACTCAAATCTGTTTAAAATAAAATATCTGTTGGGTCGGCGCTGTGGCTCACTAGGTTAATCCTCCGCCTGCAGTGCTGGCATCCCATATGGGCGCCAGGTTCTAGTCCTGGTTGCTCCTCTTCCAGTCTAGCTCCCTGCTGTGGCTTGGGAAGGCAGTGCAGGATGGCCCAGATGCTTAGGCGCCTGCACCGACATGGGAGACCAGGAAGAAGAACCTGGCTCCTGGCTTCGGATCAGCGTAGCTCTGGCCGTGGCAGCCATTTGGGGGATGAACCAATGGAAGGAAGACCTTTCTCTCTATCTCTTTCTCTCTCTCTGTCTAACTCTGTCAAATAAAAATAAATAAATAAAATATATGTTATCCAAGGTAGGTGTTCAAGAATTAAATATATAAAATTTTGCAATTGCCAATTCATTCCATTAATAGATTAAATTAGAAAATACTGTTATCCTTCAATAAATGCAAAAAAAACATTTAGTAAAATCTAAAAACCCATCATGATATTATTAATTAGTAAATTATAATGGAAGAACATGACTTTACTGAGATAAAGAATATGTCTATTGAACTACTATCAGCCTAATTGAGGATATACTTGAAGAATTCTCTTAAAAATCAGGAGCAACAATAATAAATATGTCCCTTTGCATCTTAGAAATAATGTCTATGTCAGTTCCATAAGAAAAGAAAAAAAAGCCATATTATGTTAACAATGGGGTGAACATCTCACCTATAGTTTGACTCCAGTTGGAAAGCCTGTCTGTGTCCCATATCAGAGTACCTGGGTTTGAGCTTCAGCTCTGGCTCCCAGTTCCAGCTTCCTGCTGATGCAGACCTGGGGAGGCACTAGGTGGTGGTGGAGCTGGTTGGGTTTCTATCCAGACATATGGGAGACCTGAACTATGTTTCTGTTTCCAGCTTCACTCCTGCCCAGTCCAGTGCAGGCATCTGGACAGTGGGTGAGTGGATGGGAGCTTCCTCTTTTTGTCTTTTTTTTTCTCTCAATTAAAAGATCACAACACATACATACACACACATACACACACAAATTAAAACAGAGCACATAGGACTGGAAAGGAGGCACATGTGGTTATTTATATGGAAAATGTAGCAGATATCACCATAAATTCAAAAGAAGTGCAGGACAAAAGGCAGTGAAGAGCCAAAGCACATCTGAAAAAGCTAAGCTGAGAGAGGGTAATTCTCTACCAGACATTAAAGTGCATTAAGGAGCTATTTGGGTGAAAGCTGTATTATCTGAATGGGGTCAGACAAATGGAAAAATTGAATAGTATCCAAAGTCAAGAAGCTGTTCCAACTTACAGAATTTTAGTGTATAACAATAATTGTACATTTAGAAATAGACAATGTAGTCAGTAGTCAGAGATTAAATAAAATCATTATTTATAGAAACAATATAACCAAATACCTATTTCACATAATGTACAAAAACTCCAAATGTATTAAAAAGTTAAATATTTTAAAATTAAACATTTATAGGCTGCAAAAGCAAATGCAAGATAGATAATTTTTAAGTCCTTAGAGTAGGGAGGGATTTTCAAACAAAACACAAAAGCTATTGACTATAAAGAAAGAAAAGCAACTGACTTTGTCATGAGTTGAGTTAAGTCACGACCTGCAACTCCAGAGCCCATATCAGAGTGCCAGTTTGAACCCCAGCGGCCCTAGTTCTGATTCAGCTCCTAGTTAATGTGTCTGGGAAAGCAATGGAAGATGGCCCAAGTACTTGGGCCCCTGCCATCAATGCAGGAGAGCCAGACTGAATGACTGGTTCCTGGCTTCAGTGTGGACCAGCCTCAGCTACCATGTGGCCATTTGGGGATTGAACTAGCTAATGGAAGATCAGTCTCTCTCTCTCTCACTCTCTCTCTGCCTCTCAAATACATAAAAAGTCTTTTGTAAAAAAAGAAGAAAAAGAGCTAATACACTTTAGAATATAAGATAGAGAAACTTATTGGAAGACACTTTAAAGAAAATCAAAAGATTACAGCTACAAAGATATCAGTGACAGAACTGAAACATAAAAATTCATTTTTATAGGGGCTGGAGCTGTGGCATAGCGTGTAAAGCCACCACCTTCACTGCCGGCATCCTATATGAGCACCAGTTCGAGTCCCATCTGCTCTACTTCCTATCCAGCTCTCAGCTATGGCCTGGGAAAACAGTAGAAGATGTCCAAGACCTTGGGCCCCTGCACCCACATGGGAGACCTGGAAGAACCTCCTGGCTCCTGGCTTTGGATCGGCACAGCTCTGGCTGTTGTGGCCAACTGGGGAGTTAGCCAGCATATTGAAGACCCCTCTCTCTCTCTTTCTCTGCAGCTTCGTCTGTCTCTGTGTAACTCTGACTTTCAAAAAAATAAATGAATATTTTAAATAAAATTATTTTTATAAATACAAATCCAAACCATACTGAGTTATCATTTTTATATGTTTGATGAACAAGAAACTCACATCTGAATATCAAGTGAGAGAATGCATGTGTAACTACTTGGTTTCTTTTCCATTACTGATTATATAAAGTATGATTGTAACCATTTGGGGAATCATTAGTCTTGATTTCATAAAGTTGAATATTCAAGTACATGACCACAAATTCCACATTTATTGATATAATCAGTGTAAACCTCACACTTATCCAACATTGTACATGGAGAATAGTTATAACAACACTTTTCACAATAGCAATAACCTGAACTATTTTTCCATATTCATTTCAGGCAGCCAAGATTAATCTTTGTAGTTGCTTATTACTGAGTTGCCTATGATTTTCTGTAAAAGTAGAAAGAGGTTTTCATCAATTCACCTTCTATGGTTTAATATTTGAATATCACTTTAGGATAGTTTTCACTTTCAGGGTTACATTTTAAAACAGTCGCTCTATTCATGAAAAAATGTGAGTGGTTTACATGAAATTCAGGTGGATAATTAAACCTAAAAGGGAGTAGACAGGGGTTAAAGAGACAAGTGGGAGGGTGGTGGCACCCTCCATGGTGCAGTAGAAGATGGCTTAAGTCCCCGATGTGGGAGACCTGGAAGAAGCTCCTGGCTCCTCACTTCCAACTGGCCCAGATTCGACCCTTGCAGTCATTTGGGAAGTGAACCAGCAGATTAAAAACCTTTCTTTGTGCTTCTCCCTCTCTATGTAACTCTACCTCTAAAATAAATAAATAAAATAAATAAATCTTAAAAAAGAGAGGGAAAGAGAAGTGGGTAGATATATGCAGATTATTTCAGTTTCCTATTTCTTGTTTGTAGCAGTACATTTGTGGATTATTATTGTGTTTTTTAATGAATAACTAAATAGCAAGCACATCAAAAAAATAAGAAAACCATTTCAATCATGGAAGAATTTTAAAGTGTCCATGACTTAAAGATTATTATTAGTCAACTTTTAAACACAGGACATCTTTCTTCAAACAGAATATAAACTAATAATCAATCAATAAGACTGCTGTGAAGATTAAATGTGATTGCATGTAGAAGGCACAGACATAGAATGTGTGCTCAATGTTTTTAATGTATTTTATTAATATTTTGAGAACTCTAATTGTACTAGTTTATCAATATAAATAATTTGTTTTGGTGTTAATGTTCTTTACACTCTTTCATTCTCTATTGTCTTAAAAGAAATATGTGATACATGCATTAGTCAGCATTCAATTATACACAGAAGTGGTTGGAATGATCACATTAATATAAATGAAATTGTGCAATAACAAAGCTTCCCCATAATTGCTGCATTCTGGTATGACAAAATTGCTGGATTTGATTTATAGTAATTTAGTATTTGTTCATCTCAGGAAAAGTAAGGGGCATGGTTGGAGATGGGTATTTAATTTTTATTCAGGTATCCTAATGATGTTTTGTGCAATAAGGAATTGCTAATAAGTTGTACAATTTGTTACTTTCTTATATCAATATACAGTTGTAAATGATACATAAACAAATGCCATATAAACATTTAAATTTGATTTCTGAATATTTTTTATCAAATAAGCAAACCTGTGAGTTGATCATATGAGGTTGAAAGTTAAAGAAATCTGGAGTGCTTGGTGTAGTTCCTTAATAGCACGTAAGTGATTAAAGTTGGAACTCATGCTTTTTGCTGAATTTACTGTACTTTCCACAACGCCTGTAGCAATGCACTAGAATGTGCTGTACTACTCATCCATGATATATGACGTGACTACATCACACATCCTTTGGATGAATCCCACTGTTCAGAATGTGAGAGCCATGCTTCAATGTATTACTTAAAATATTTATGTATGTAAAATGTTTATCCAGAAAACATCTCAGCTTTCTCTTTACTCTGTAATAGCACACATTTGAGGATATAAAAATGTATTTCATGAAGGAAAGACAGAGTTTAGATAGAGTCATCTCTAAAATGCACTACTTTGAAAATAAGTCACAGAACCATAGGATACCAAGGACATCAATACTCAAAATATCAGCTGTAAACAAGACAAAATATGAATGTTAATAGTGCCCACATTTGGCGCATATAATGTTGCTTAGAAGTGAAGCTAAATTAATCATGGTAATTAGCTTTAAATTCTCAATAATTCCCTTTGTCATTTCTTTAGCTTTTAGCATTAATATTTTATATGCATTTTATAATGGGAAATGATGTCAGAGAAATGGTTAGCATGAAAAATATGTTTTTATTTTGAAAATTAACTTATGTAGTGAATAATGTGAAGGCCACTGTTTTAATTTTTCTTCATAATTACTTCGTAAATTTTAAATTACTCTTAAATTGCTACGGAACAGCTAAGGGATGAGAATGACTCTTCATACTGGGTGGTGGGTCCCTTAGAAAAGCAAATTTGGTCTTGTAAGATAATTCTGGGAATGTTAGCCATTATAAAACGTTTCCAAAAAACATTTCACACTATATTAAGTGTGGAAATACTTTTGTGTTCTAGAGAATTATGACAAAAATGTAATTAGACAACAAATTTTTTGTGTATTTGTGCTACATGTTTTTGTTAAAAACAGGTTTGACTAAAAATATATGTAAAAATACCAAATGATATTTTAAAGCTTACTTTTTCATCTGCAGTTTTTTTGCTAGGAAGTTCTTATTTAATCTTCCAGAAATAAATTTTAATAAAGCAAAAACAGAAAACACCAAAAAAAAAAACCTCTATATCTGCAGAGTTTACAGAAACTCTTGTCAATAACCTTAATAAAAAGGCTGATTCCCCAAAGGAAAATAGAACAATAATCATATTTTCATGGCAGCCTTCCTGTCTGTAATCACACAGTCCCTGAAAAAGTTCTTCCCAGGTTTCAACACCTACCTAGTCACCTATCATGGTACAAGAAACCCAATTTCAGTTTCTATCAGCAGTTTTCCTTGACGTTAAACTTGGCTTGCTCTCTTGTTTAACTTTGTTTTATTATCAGTAATTCATAATTTGTAGAATTGCATTTCAGACTAGCCAAAAGAATGAGTTTTCACAAGCAGCACCAAAGACAATGAATCCTTAGAATACAAAGTGCTTTCACCTCTTCACTCTTGTTATCTGGTGAGGCAGGGTAAGATCCAAGTCACCTATTTAACAGCATGTCTAATAAAAAGGGAACATTGTGCCTGTGTGAGTCCCAGCTCCACTTCCAACTCCAGCCTCCTGCTCCTGCAAACTCTGGCAAGATAGCAGGTGAAGACCAATTACTTGATCCCTGCCACACACATATGAGAACTGGATTGAGTTCCAACCTCCTAGCTTCAGCTTGACCCAGTCTTGGATACTGCAAGGCATCTGGGCAGTAAGCCAGAACATGGAAAATCTCTGTCTCTGCCTTTGTCACTGTATCACTCTGTGGGGAGCAGCTCGGACTAGACTGTTACTGGAATTAAGGCTTATTCTATGCATCTGCTCTCCCACAATATGGCGCTGGGAGAGAAGTAAACAGCTTCCGCACAGCTGCCTCCAGTTCAACCAATTAACTGTAGGACTTGCTCCTGATTGGAGGAGAGCAGCGTACTCGGCGTGTGGGCAGCCGAGTTGGGATTGGCGGAGGAGGACTATAAAGGAGGAGAGAGACGGCATGCACCAGGAACATCTATGGGGAACATCTAAGGGAACCCGTGCAGCCCCCGAAGAAAGCCGGCCGGCGGTGTGCCGCTCCCCTGCGGAAGTGGGGAATGTGGCCAGGGGGAACTGCCCTTCCACGGAGGTGGAAGGGATAGTAGCCAACCCGGGAAGAACCAGCAGCAAACCCGGGGAAGGCCGAGCAGACAGAAAGAACAGCGCAGGGTCCTGTGTCGTTCCTCCACGAAGAGGGGGAGCGACATCACTCTGTCCCTCTTCCTTTCAAATAAATTATAAATAAATGCATTTCTAAAAATGAAAAAGGAACATCTACTAACAAAGTTTCTTTTTCTCTATTTTAGGGGCCCTGGAGCAGCATAACCAAACTGTCAAATACAAAAGTATATTCTCCTTTTCACAGTGACTATTGTTTCTAAGAGTCGAGCCCAGGAATTATGTTTCATAATCATGTATGCATCGGAGTAGTTTTCATATGATGCACACTACTTTCAGATTTGGGAGTAAGAAACAGCTGTGTCTCCTTAACTATCTCGTCGCATGTCTGTTAGCTTCAGATAGAAGTCTCCAAGTTTTTAGACAAAATGGAAGCACATATGGAAAGAGGCAGTGTTGTTCCCTGGCTACATAGAAAAAATATCAGCCTATGAAAACATCAGCTTTGGGTATTTTTATGTCCAAAATATCAAATTTAAGGACATTACAATGTTGAAATTGAGGGGAAGATTATTTTACTAGTTTTACACTAATTAATATACAATCTACTTTGGATTCAAGATAATTCAAATATATGTGATCATTTGGACAGTATACTGTTCTCTAAAGGCTGACTGTTTTCTTCAGGTTTCTGTGTGGATATGTCTCTCCAGTACTCCTTATGCTGATTCTAACAGTTCTGTAGCTTCATGGGCTTCTAACGAATGATTTCTCTTAGGTGCTTAATCCCACTTTAATATTCTATTCCTTTATCTTAAAGATATTTAAAAATCACTTTACATTATTAAAGATTTATCCTTATTTATTTGAAAGGCAGAGTTTCAGAGAGATAGAGAAAGGGAGACAGAAAGAAAGAAAGAGAGAGAGAAAAAAAGAGAAAGAATGTTCCATCTTCTGGTTCACAATAGCTATGGCTGCCCATACCAAAGCTAGAAACCTGGAGATTCTTCTAGGTCTCCCATGTGGGTGCAGGGACATAAGCACTTGAGCCATCTTCCACTGCTTTTCCAGGCTCATTAACAGGGAGCTGGATTACAAGTGAGGCAGCAGGGTCTCCAACAGGTGCCTATATGGGATGCTGGCTTACCAAGTGCTGGCTTAACATGTTATGCCATAATACCAGCCCCATTTTATATTTTTATTTAGAAGACATTGTCTAATTAAAAATTCAACAAAAATTTCAAAACTAAATAGAAAATTATCTGCTAAAATCAATCAGTGAAATGGTAATGGATCCAAGAAAAATGTCCCTTCTCTGAATCAGTGTGAGAAAGCAATAAAACAAATTATTTTCGGAGGTTCAAAGGGATATATTAAGAAAATGAATTCTTAAAAACAATGATTCCTTTTAAAGATAATCAAATACAGTGGGAAAAAATGGGTAAAAGTGAAAACAGAGAAATTCCATGGTAAAGCAAAGAAACAATTGAGCAATGAATGATAAAGTGATTATTCAAACTGAACTTTAAATCCAAGGTCCTATAAATTGTTTACAGAATAAAATAAGTATAAAAATGTATCATACATACTGCAAAAAAATCTACATGATGTATACTGTAGAGGAAACATTTTGAAAGAATAGACTAACTTAACAAATTCAATCTTGAAATTTCTAAGTAGTAAGCAAATAATAGGTAATCTATGAAAAAATGAGAGAAGTTAAGAACTAATGAAATACGTAAGCTAAATGTTTAATCACACAAAAATAATATGGCAGAAAGTTCAGACACACCTGTAAATGAAACATGTAAAGTATATTTTCTCACTGAATGCACAATTCATGGTACTTCTATGTTGCTTATTAACACTACATACAGTAATATAAAAATATATACTCTAAGATAAGAATAAAGGGTAAGGAAAACATATAATTTAATGGCACGAAAATTGCTATATTTAGAACTACAATCAGAAAAGACTGCGTTTTCCACACAAGTTTTCACATTAGACTTTTAATGTCTTTCCAAAATGCGTATGTTGAACTCCTACCTCCTTAAAAGATAATTGTAGGCCAGCGCCATGGCTCACTAGGCTAATCCTCCGCCTGTGGTGCCGGCACCCCAGGGTTCTAGTCCCTGTTGGGGCGCCGGATTCTGTCCTGGTTGCTCCTCTTCCAGTGCAGCTCTCTGCTGTGGCCCGGGAGTACAGTGGAGGATGGCCCAAGTCCTTGGGCCCTGCACCTCCATGGGAGACCAGAAGAAGGCACCTGGCTCCTGGCTTCGGATTGGCACAGCGCACCGGCTGTGGCAGCCATTTGGGGGGTGAACCAACAGAAGGAAGACCTTTCTCTCTATCTCTCTCTCTCTCACTGTCTAACTCTGCCTGTCAAAAAACATATATATATAAAATTGTGGAGCCTTAGGAAGGTAATTAGGGGTTGAAGGAGATGATTTCATGAATGAAATTAATGTCCTTGAGAACATAACACAATGCTGTCCTTCCAAGAACCAGAAAGTGACACATTGATCTTGGATCTACCAACCTTCCTAACTATAGGAAGTAAATTTCTTTTTATAAGCCATCCAATTTAATGTACTTTGATATAGCAGCCTGAATTGTCTAAGACAGTTATGATTAAGCATTTCTTGTTTAATAGTTGTATTATTATTGAGTTTGGTGATTTTCATTCATTTAATGACCATCAACTATGCAAAGCTGAATCTTCATATATATACAAAATAAGTCCACAGATTTATACTTACGGTAGATATTTTAAATATTGTCATAAACGATGGAAACTGCTGACAAAGCAACTGCATTTGGCAGAACACTGAAGACGCTACTTGAGACAGCTGTGTCCTATATCAACTTCCTGCTAATGCATGTCCGAGGAGGTAGCAAGTGATGGCTCAAGTACTTGGGCTCCTAACATCACTCAGAGACCCAGACTGAGTTCTTGCATCTTTGCTCTGGCCTAAACCAGACGTGGCTTCTGAGAGCATTTGGGGAATATACCAAGTGATGGGGATTATATCAGTTGACTTGGGAAATATACTAATTCTCTGTCTCTCATCCATCTCTTTGCCTTTGAAATAAAATAAAAATAATTAAATATTTTAAAAGTTAATATTCAGTGTTCCATTTAAACTGTTACTATTTAAATGGTACATATGTATCTCTACTCTCAGTGGATGGATAATATATATTTTAAAAAACCTTACAGTTGATGTAAACCTATAACTTCTAATTGGCATACTTTAATAAGTAGCAATATTAGCTCTCAGAAGTTTTCTAAATTCCAGAAAATTGTCATAATGCAGAATATATATTCATACAGTTGCTAATTTGAATTTGAAATAAAAATCAAGAAGTCTTCAAAAATTTAAACAAATGGAAACTATTTGTATTTGATAGAGTTCTCCATGAAAACTAAAGTAATAGAGATATATAGACAAATTAGAGAATATTTATTAAGATTTACCATGGGGGGTCTGGCACTGTGGTGTAGTGGGTCGGGCTGCCCCCTGCAGTGCCGGCATCCATATGGGTGCCCATTCATGTCCTGGCTGCTCCACTTCCAATTCAGCTCCCTGCTGATGTGCCTGGGAAAGCAGTGGAAGATGGTCCAAATGCTTGGTCCCCTGCACTGGCGTGGGAGACCCAGAAGAAGCTCCTGGATCTTGCTTCAGATAGGCCCAGCTCTGGTCATCGCAGCCATTTGGGGCGAGAACCAGTGGATGGAAGCTCTCTCTTTCTCTGCTTCTGCCTTTTTGTAACTCTACCCTTCAAATAAATAAATAAATCTTTAAAAGAAGAAAACAATCCAATTTCTGGTTCCTGGGATGTGCTCTTCTGAGAAAACAAATATTGCCATGGAATTGTCACAGAATTGTGGATGCCAGGAAGGACCACAATCTGCTTTCTGGAAAATGGAGAACCAGGAAGCTGGAGATGTGCACTTGGCTCTTCTGCCTGTTTGTTCTGTTTGGACTCTGAATAGATGAGATGATGTCAGCCTACACTGGTGAGCATGAACCTTTTTCACTTCATCTACTGAATCAAATTTCAGTCTCATAGGAAACGCTTTCACAGAAAAACCCCACGAGGTACCAGCTGTCTGACACATCCAGTGAACCACAGTGTCAGATAGTAGAATTATCTCAAATGCAATTAAAGCCTCATATTAAGGCAGTTAAGTATGCATTTATTTAAAAATAATGAGATTTATTGAAAATAAATACATTGGAAGTTCAAATTAAGAAACCTACAAAGATATAGTAAATATAAAGTAATTCTGTTGAAATAGAATAATATTTTAAGAAAATAAATTAATAGACCAAATAAAGGAGAAAGGATTAAAGAATAATGTTAAGAACAAAAGATGTGGCATAATCACAAGTACAAATTTTATAAATCATGGGGAATGTATGCACAATGTCATCACAATGTATTCAAAAGCTCATAAGAACTTCCTAAACTTACTCCAAATTTTAGCAGTGATTTTTTTCTGGTAATGATATTCTGCATTGATGTTTAATATCATTTTCTATGTTATAAATCACTTTTACAAAGAAATTAAATCAAGAAAAAGTTAAAAGGAAGTTTCCCCAGTAGTGTATGAAAGAAATCAAATGTCTCAACCAAATGTTCTATGGCCCAGTAAGTATGGTAATATCTATCTGTTGTCAATTCGTTACTATGGCATTATTGAAATACAGTCAGTGATGTTATAAATCCCTATAAATCATTTACATTCTCTTTTATTCAAACTGTACTCATGTGCAAAGAAACCAAGGGAGAATTTTTGTTACTTTATTTCATAGTCTGATTAAATTATGCTTGCTAAAATTTTAAGAGACAAATAATATCGCTCCTTTCTTACAAGTTTATGCCATAATTTCACTTGCGAATAGACTAGATATAATTCATGGACCTACTAGAACATAATTATATGTGTTGAAATTCAGTGACAACAGTCATGCTCAATTTTCAGAATAAAATTATTGAAACATTTCTGGCACTTACTTTGGTTTAGTAAGTATTAATATTAAACAGTTAACTAATATTGTTGTTAAAAATTCAGTATTCTTATATCCATTCTAGAAGTTTAAAATTGAGCTAGCTGTCTTAGCACAAAGAAAAATACTTCTCCTTATAAAGGAATTTGCTTTATTATGTAAGTATGAGGTAAGCAGAAAGAACAACTTGAAGTACTATACTGATGTAAAATGGAAATTACCATGCATGGACCATAAAGATTTGTAACCAAATGAAACTATTAGAAAGTCCTTAAAAAGTTTCTAAGTCTGCATCTCTGAGAGAGAATGAATGGCTCAAAAGGTACTCCCAGTGGGCAAAGTCTCCTCTCCGGGTCATCCTTCAGTTACTCAGTTTCTCAGCAGAAAAGGACAAAGCAACACATTATTTTAAACATAAAATTATTTTTAGTTTATTGTTCTTATTCTTAATAAAAACCTCATGTCCCTACACCTAATTACTATTTATAGCCTTGTTTTCCCAATCATTGAGCCAACAATGCCCTTTTTATATAGGTTTGTTAATCTGTATTTCTTCTTGACATTAATAAAAATTTTATTCTTATAGCCCAGTCTAACAGTTTAACTTCATGTTCATAGCTGGTTTCACCCGGGCAGAAACTGTCCATTCTGGCCACATTGCATCTTCAGCTAAAGAGTGCTTTGTGTTGATGACAAATACTTATTTTTATTTAATTTGTTCCACCTTTTCAGAACTTCACATAATATATTTTTTCTCATGGGATATAAAAACCAATAGCAATGCTAGAAGACAGCTATTACTATCTGCATTGTTTTAGTACATGAAGAAATTGAAATTCAGATTAATTAAGAAGTTCCCACTATCAGTGACATGGCTAGCATTTGAGCCATTTTGGCTGCCTCTCAACTTGGACTCATCCTAATTCCCTAGGGTGTGGCTAGTGCTTCCATATAGCAGCTGCTCAGGAAATAAGAGAGAGGATCTCAGTGGGAACAGTGGTCTAGTTTGGGGCAAACAAACGTAGGATTGGAAAATAATCCTATTGGAGTGCTGGAGCTGGTGCCGCCTAGCCCGGATCCCATTACCATGCGACCACTATGCCCGCCAGGCATTCACACACGAATACTTTTGGTTCCAGGTCCAAAACGGCAGCTCTCCACGATCAGCTGATTCACAACTTTCTGAATAAAGAACAGGTTCCCAAAAATAAAATCATTATTGTGGGGGTTGGTGCTGTGGGCATGGCCTGTATCACCAATATCTGAATGAAGGACTGGCGGATGAACTTGCTCTTGTTGATGTCATGGAAGATCAACTGAAGGGGGAGATGATGGCTCTCCAACAAGGCAGCCTTTTCCTTAGAACTCCAAAATTGTCTCTGGTGAGGACTACGGTGTGACTGCCAACTCCAAGCTGGTGACACCACAGGTGGGCACGTCAGCAAGAAGAAGAAAGTCTGAATTTGGTCCAGCTTAACATGAACAACTTTAATTTCATCGTTCCTAATGTTGTCAAACATAGCCCCAACTGCAAGTTGCTTGTTGTTTCCAATCCAGTGGACATCCTGGCCTATGTGGCCTCGAAGATAAGTGGCTTTCCCCAAAAGTGTGTGAATGGAAGTGGTTGCAATCTGGATTCAGCCCAATTCCATTACCTGATGGGGGAAAGGCTGGGAGTTCTCCCATTAAGCTGTCATGGCTGGATCCTTGGCGACCATGGAGATTCAAGTGTGCTGGATGGAATGGAGTGAATGTTGCTGGTGTCTCCCTGAAGACTGCACCCGGAGTTAGGCACTGATGCAGACAAGGAACAGTGGAAAATGCTCACAAACAGGTGGTACACAGTGCTTACGAGGTGATCAAGCTGAAAGGCTCTACCTCCTGGGCAATTGGACTGTGTGTGGCAAACCTGGCAGAAAGCATATTGAAGACTTTCAGGAGGGTGCATCCAATTTCCACCATGAGGAAGGGGCTGTAAAGGAGGATGTCTTCCTTAGTGTTCCTTGTGTCTTGGGGCAGAAATGGGATCTCAGCTGTTGTGAAGGTGACTCTGGCTCCTGATGAAGACGCTCATTTGAAGAAGAGTGCAGGTACACTCTGGGAATCCAAAAACAGCTGCCGTTTTGAGGTCTTCTAACAATGTCTAGGCCACAGCAGGGTTCTTTTTAATCTGATCCATGATTAAAGCTGTGATATTATGATGGCTTGGGATGGGAAAACCCATGTTTCTTAAAATTAGAAGTACAATGGTTTACAAATCCTACAGCTACATCTAGGTGCTGGTGACTCTTATTTTGTGTCATCCTGAGCTGGTTAGTGTAAGATAGTTCACCACCTCTGAGGTGCCACTGCCAATGTTGCACATGCTCCAGTTGCCCTTCCAACTGGACATGTGTTTACTGTGTGCTGTGTAACTCTGGTTCCTTCACCAAATGTGCTTAGTCCAACTTTTTTTTCCAGTCACAACATGGGATCCAGTATTGCATGTCTTGTGCATAACTGTTCAAAAGGATCTTATTTTGTGTATTTTCTGTATGAGCAGTGTACACTGCCATATAATATAAAAAGACAGATCCATATATAAACAATGCAACCAGTTATCCATGTATCATACCAACCAAATCACCAAATAAACCATGAACAGTGAATAAAAAAAAGTAACCCTACAAACTTCCTGGCGTGAGACTGAGTCAGCAAAGTACCTTCTCTAAGCTTTAATTTTTGCATCTGGAAATGAGACATATTGGATGAAAACAATAATTATTTTGTAGGGCTTCTTGTAAATTAAGCGTTTCCTTATTTACCTGCATTAAATTCTGTGTTTTACACATAGTGTCTACCACTTGAGTCCTATAAGCTATGAAGAAGGACCTATTTTTTGTCCCAGACCTAGCAATATGGAAACAAAGATAGATAAATTAAAAGGCGTGTCCTAAATCAAGCATCTTGTTTGATGTTCATGTAATTAACATGTACAATGTTTAACAGCAATGTAAAGCTCAATAAAATCTGGTCTTACTATTTGGTAAAAGAAAAGACAACTAAGAAAGTAAATGAATGTGGTATCCATAGCCTCATGTCTCCAAGAACTGGCAGTCTTACTGAAGAATATTCAGAAAAATAAATAGCACAAGGAGGGAGCTCAGGAAGAGAACTGTACATTACAAGAAGAAGTCAATCTTCCGTATCTGTCTTCATTAAATAAGTAAGGCTTTCTTCCATTTTTCTGTTACGACATTGCAAGTGTTAATGTATAAGAATGTTTTAGGCCAATGGATACTCCATAAGGGTTCCCCACAATTACAATAAAGATGTTGCTCCTCTAGCATTTGACTGAAAGAAGGTCTTCCTCACAGCTGTACTCCCCTCTGTAGAGAATGTAGCTCAGCCTCTCTATTGCAGTCTGAAGTACAAATTGAAGAGTATCAGCAATTACTATGATGATATATGGTGTTTTTCATCAGCATGAAACCTATTTTTCAAAAGACAGAGATCCTTTAATGGACTATTATTTTATTCTTGTAGACAACAGCACAAGAAAATGTTGGCTAAAATTTTTATGAAAGCAAAGGTAAAAACGGATGGTTGGAAATTCCTATAAAGTTCTGTTTAAATTTTAAAGCAATTTCCAGTTCCAATGTAGTGAAAAGTACTTAAGACATAGAGATGTGGAGAATGCAATCTGAGGTTCCAAATAGCAGTTTTAAATCCCAACAGTTGGGATCATGAAAGTAAAAGACCCCAGAAATGATTCAGAATAGCACTAAAGGGAGCCTTGATCCAGGAGATACAACACCTACGGGCATGTTTGTCACAGATGCAGGAACAGGAAGGAGCACCAAAGCACAAGCCAGTAAAGCAGCAAATTTCCCTTGCAGGAAACAGCAGAGGCATCTCATACATAATCAACCCTCAGCACTCAGGATCTGAGGGCCGGCTGACCACCCTCAAGCCCACTGGGGTTTTTTTGTTTTCCTACTTAGAATGCATGGTCGAAGGTTCCAGTTCTTTGTCACAACATCCAGAGACCAGACTTCCCTGACTCAAGCCATATGCTTATGTGGACCCTCAGAATTTCCAAAATAGTAGTGTGATTAAGCAAAGAAAAATGACACAGCTATGATTGTCTCATGATCTTTGAGCATATAACTGAGATATTCAATCAAAAGTAATATCAATAAAGATAGCCTTGATGTTCTGATTTAAAAAATGAAGTCTATACTTCAATGCTTTCATATGATAATTGACTGGTACCCATCTGGAATAGCCCCCAAAGAAGCAGATGGGGTTATCCGAAGGATACAGTCTCTGTGGAAATAACCAGTCACATACATAACACATCATCACCCACAGGGAGAGAGGAATGTGAGAGGGAGGGCGGGTGGAGTGAAAGGAGAGCTCATGTAAACCTTAATAACGCTAAATAAATAAGACTCCAGAAGTTTCTAAGTAGAGTTAGAGATGTTTAGAATATCAATAATTCTCAATAATATTTAAGTAGTTTATTTTATTCCTTTGAAAACCTACTTTTATTTAATACATGAATCGTGTAAGAAGCACATCATTTGTACCAAGTTAAGATTATTTTTAATTCTGGAATATGCATAACAGGAATAGTCTTTCTCTCTCTCCTCTGCCTCTCCACTTGCTCCCTCCCTCCCTCTCCCTCTCTGTCTCCTTTGTTTCTTTTTCATATCCTTGGAGGCAAGATACTATTTTTTTTCTATTTTGTATGTCTTCATATCCCCAATAGCTTAGCAACTAAATAGATGGTGGCTGACTAGAAGGAAATGGCATGTTCCTGAATAAATAAAAATATCTTTGAGTCCATCTGTTATAACTACAAGTTAGTAGTGTGTGTATGATTTGACTTTACAATCATTTATATTTAAAACTGTAATTTCAAGGACCCTTATTTGATGGCAGACTCTCAATTATCCATGCTCAGCTCACTGAGTAGTAAAAAGGCACCAACAAATGAAAATGATGAATAACTCCGAAGTTCTATTAGCCTCTGGTTTCAACCTTTTCTATATCTTAACTTTCAAAAGAAGTTGCTAATAATACACAACATTAAATGTGTTTGTTATTTATCTGCTACCTGCTTTGGCCTATATTTTGATGGAAATGTTAATGAGCAGTGAAATGATCAAAAGAAGGAAATCATATACATGGTAAATATAGAGAAGAAAGGAGAGAATGATATGTTGAAATCTCAAATATTGTACTCTTAGAGTCATTGTGATTGTACTATACAATGCAATGTTGCATTTCTGCCTATAATATTTCTATTTGGAATGGTTAGAAATGAAGTTTAGAAACCTCTTCTTGGTGATTGGAAAATGTGACCAGTTCCTGTTGAATTTATGTCCTTCATTTATGTCTGGCTGGTTTTGCAAGGAAGTGGAATGCAAATCTTACTGGGAGGCCCCATTTGCAGCATTAGCCATGGCAGTATCAGAAACAAAATATTCAGTGCCAGTGCTGTGGTGTAGTAGGTTAAGCTTCCAGCTGCAGTGTTGGTATCCCATATGGGCACTGGTTCAAGTCCCAGCTGTTCCTCTTCCAATCCAGGCCCCTGCTGATGATGGGAAAGCAGTGGAAGATAGCCCAAGTGCTTGATCCCCTGAACCCATGTGGGAGACCCAGAATAAGTTCCTGGCTCCTACATTAGGATCAACCCAGCTTTTGCTGTTGCAGCCATTTGAGGAGTGAACTAGCAGATGGAAGTCCTCTGTCTCTCTGCCTCTTCCTCTCTCTCTCTCTCTGTAGCTCTGCCTTTCAAATAAATAATTAATTATTTAAAAACTAACTAAATAAAAACAAAATATTATTCATCACAGAATCTTGGACCTGGAAAATGCTTAGGGGCCAGAGCTGTGGCACAGCCGGTTAAAGTCCTGGGTGCTAGTTCACGTCCTGGTTACTACACTTCCAGTTCATCTCTCTCTATGACCTGGAAGAGCAGTAGAAGATGACCCAAGTCCTTTGGACTTTGAACCCGCATAAAAGACCTAGAAGAAATTCCTGACTCCTGGCTTCAAATCAGCCCAGCTCTGGCCGTTGCAGCCATTTGGGGAGTGAACCAGTGGATGGAAGACCTCTTTCTCTCTGGCTCTACCACTCTCTCTAACTCTGTCCTTAAAACAAATAAAATAAATGTTTAAAAAAAGAAAGTGCTTAAAACATCAAAGATGTCCTGTGCTTTATCAAATTATTATATTTTTAAAAGCAGACATCTTTTTTTGTAGCATAAATATGCCAGCCAGCGGTACAGACATTAGTCAAACATCTCTATTTGAAGATGTGCTTAGTGTCTCATCTGTTTAGTGTTTTCCCCTGTAGTGATCTCTGATGATCCTCTACAAAACCTTGAGACTTTTTGGAATAACATTTAATGATGCAGATACCTTATCTGTATAGCTGAGGAAGCCGAAATACAAAATCTTGACTGAACTGTCCAAGGTGCAAGATGCAAAATTGGATGGTTAGTCCAACAAGATCTAGAATCTGAGTTCCTCCCCTCGTTACTTGGTGTTCTTTGTAATGATTTACCATGCCCCTTGGAAAATCATGTTTTTCTGCTGCTTTCTAGTCTCATCACTGCAAACAGTATAAGAGAAATGGACAATCCCTCCTGTTTTCCACTTTTTCTGCACTCTTGCACAACACGATGTAGTCATTTATTGGTATCTCTGCTCTCTAAGTATAACACTCTCGGAGGAGAACACTGTTTCACCTTTACAACTACACCATATCCACACTGCTTCTTCTGCCAGTGTGTTCAATCATGAACGCTTTCTTCCCTGCAATCTGCCCTGTTGTGACCGAAATAAAAGATAGTACACATAGATCAAACCTTGTGACAATTGACTTGAGACCTTTTTTTTTTTTTTTTTTACTGAAGAATGGTTCTTTAGCCATTGTAAGCTGGATATAAATTGTGTGTTATGAACTTAAGGCTGTTATAAATTTTTCACAGCTATTATAATTTCTATTTGAGCCAAAGATTAAAAATAGCTTGTATTCTAAGCTATTAAGTGTTCTAAACAAATTCTAATAATATTACAAAGTAGGTTTGTTGGAAAGAAAGAAAAAAAAGCATTTGATATTTCAAATCTTTTACTTAGCAGTAAAGTTCTTTTATGGTCCTACAAGAAACAAAGCATCCTTTTATTACATTATTATATGAAAACAAGCTCTCCAGTAAATGGAATGCTCATAGGCAGCAGATGCCCTAGGATTCCAACACAAAACGCTCAGTTCCAGATTATGTCACCCTCTGGTTGGAAACACATTCTCATAGTGTAGATTTTGAGTTCTATGAGACAGTTTGCACAGTTTCACATGTTCTGGCCCCAGACCTCTTCAGCCCTCTTTCCCCTGTCCCTGTGTCTGACTCTCTGATCTGATTGTATACAGTAATTATCATACTGGGAATTAAGGTCCACAATATACTCTGGCCTGTTACCGCATGCCTAGGACACAGGTTAATTAACACTCTCCTCTCCTTGTCAATGACTCCAACTTGTGTACCACTTTCCCTTCTGTGTAGGTAGATACCATCCTATCCTTGCACCAAGAGTCTACATTCCTGCTTCTTCTGTATCTTGCCAATCATGCTATTTGTAAGCTATTTTAGTCATAATCGAACTGCTTGTCACTGACATATTTGATCACATCCACCACCACCCGACAATAGATTGTGGTGATAGGTATTTCATCTATCTTGCACAATAACTATATTCATTTTGGTTACTGGAACATATTAGAACAAGCATGGTTGCTAAGTAGATGCAGATTTATTATTTCACAGTTTGGTAAGCCAGCGATCTGGAAAAGATCTCTGAGCTGAAATCAAGAAATTTGCCGTGCTGCCCTCCTTTCTGGAGGTTTCAGAGTAGGATCCATTGACTCATCTTTTTCAGAACCTGAGACCAACTAAATCCCTTAGCACAAATCTTTCCTCCATACTCAAGGCCAGTGATGTTGGATTGAGGCCTTCTGTCACCATCTCTCTCCCCAGTCTCCATTGCACAAGGTCGCTTTCCTTCAAGAACACACATAAATTATATTGGACCCATCTGAATGTTCCAGAAAAATGTCTCCATCTCAGGAGGCATGTTTTTAATCACATCTTCAAGTCTCATCATCCTTGTAAGAGGACATTTTTACAGGTTCTGAGAATGTTGGTGGTGGTCCTTGTTGGGGAGCCATCTGTCTACCTACAACATCAATGTCACCTACACTGCTAATGAGCTTTGTTCATGTTTTGTATCATTCTTAAGTGATTTTTTTGTTTTGTTTTTACAAGTTCTCTTCTTAAAAGATCTATCATCAGGCCAGTGATGTGGTGTAGCTGGTAAAGCTGCCGCCTGTAGTGCCAGCATCCCATAGGGGCGCTGGCTTGAATCCTGGCTGCTACGCTTATGAACCAGCTGCCTACCATGGCCAGGAAAGCAGTAGAAGATGGCCCAAGTCCTTGGGACCCTGCACCCTCATGGGAGACCCAGAAGAAGCTCCTGGCTTCGGATCAGCCCAGTTCCAGAGGTTGTGGCCACTTGAGTGAATCAGCGGATGGAAAACCTCTCTTTCTCTCTCTCTCTCTCTCTCTCTCTGTATGTCTCTCCCCCTCTGCCTTTCAAATAAATAAATGAATCTTTTTTAAAAAAAATGTATTTGACAGATAGACAGTTTGAGAGAGGGACAGAGAGAAAGGTCTTCCTTCCATTGGTTCACCCCCCAAATGGCCGCTATGGCCAGAGCTACACTGATCCAAAGCTAGGAGCCAGGGGCTTCCTCCTGGTCTCTCATGAGGGTTCAGGGGCCCAAGCACTTGGGCCATCTTCCACTGCCTTCCAGGGCCACAGCAGAGAGCAGGACTGGCAGAGGAGCAACCGGAACTAGAACTGGCACCCATATGGGATGCCGGCGCCACAGGTGGAGGATTAACCAAGTGAATCATGGCGTCGGCCTCAATAAATGAATCTTTAAAAAATCTATTATCTATCTATCTATCTATCTATCTCATCTATCTATTTGAAAGAGAGAGTGGGAGAGACAGAGAGGTAGATGGAAAGAGAGAAAGAATGAGAGACAAACATCTTCTATCTGTTGGTTCACTCTCCAAATGTCTGCAATATCTGGGCTGGGTCAACACAAAGCCAAGAGCCAGGAACTCCATTCTGGTCTCCCAATTGGTTAGCAGAAACCCAAATTCTTAAACTATCATCTGCTGCCTTCTCAGGCACACTAACAAGAAGCTGGATTGGAAGCAGAGCTGAGATTCAAAACAAGCACTCCAATATGAGATGCAAACTTCCAAAGCAGTGGCTTAATCCCATGTACCACAATGCCAGTCCTCATATCTTTAAAATTTCTTAAGATAAATTAGTTCTTTTTGACATTCTTCCATCTTCTCCTTTGAATATATCTTTATGTGTTTTGTTATCCACTGAAATTTTCTCACTAAATTGAATAAACTTATTTTCCATGTTTATACATTGGAATGGCTGTTTTCATGTATTTATTTTTATAGCTTTCATGGCTATTTCACCTGTCTATTCTTTAAGATTAATCACAATTTTAAAGACAACCAAATATTATGGCACAGAATGTTTATCACAATGTAATCTGTATCTGTCCCCTCTGAAAAAAACAGAACATAAATGAAAATTTCAGCTGAATACATTTTCTGGGCAAGAATTCTGTCTGCTAGTATATTTGCACATTAACAATGCAAGCTAATTTTTTTTTTCAAAAATAGAAAACTACTAGACTACCACCACACTTAATTCAAACTTGCCAAAAGTTGTTACCATTTATTCAGTTGCACAGTAGACTGACACAATAGTACTCACTTCACAAACAAATTAAATCAGCAGGAAAGACAGTGGGTGCTGGATAATAAAGTGTAGTTTTGAAAGTATTAGCCACTGATTTCCAGAAAGCTATTATAGAAAATATCTGTCATTCAAAATATTTCACAAATTTTACTTGCTATCATCCATCTTCACCAGAGGAGACACAGCAATATCTGGGGTGTTTCAAGCTTGTAAGACAGGCTAAACTTTAAAATGTTAGTCTATTAGTTGTTGCTGATGGCTTTACTGCTTCTTCCTAGTTTACTTGTTGTTAAGAGCTAAAACTGTTAGCTTAGCCTTCTCTTAATAGTGAATAACAGGGGGCCAGCACTGTGGCATAGTATGCTAAGCTTCCACTTGTTGAGCCAGCATCCCATATTGGTGCCCATTCTAGTCCTGACTGCTCCTCTTCCAGTGCAGCTGTCTGCTTAAAAAAGCAGTGGAAAATGGTCCAAGTTCTTGATGCCCTGAACCCATGTGGGAGATCTAGAAGAAGCTCCTGGCTCTTGGCTTCAGATTGCCCCATCTCCATTGCAGTTTGGGGGAGTGAACCAGTGGATGGAAGATATCTCTCTGTCTCTCTATATATATCTGTAATATATTTATAGTTACACTTGTTTCTTTAAAGTAAGTGTTCACAGCTGTGTCAAAGTTGTTACAAAAAGTTGTTAGCATATGACATCCTGCAGATGATTTAGAATCTTTTTAAAATATTGAGAAATTGATTTCCTTACTTCTAATATTCGGTATTTCCATGATGCACAATATACAAACAAATTCAGAATTTATCTATATATTAGCAGCAAAGAGGTCTCAGAAACAATTCCCAGCAGGGTGTGTAACACTATTATAAAACTGTTCAACCCTCTCTTTTGTTCTTGGTAATATAAACCTAAGCATTTGTCCAATTGCATCCCACCTTTCATGCCCAGTAGAGCTATCAAAGGTTCCAATTGCTGAGTTCTTGCCAACTCTGAGAGCATCTCATCCAAAATTGTTTTGAAAAATTAGATCAGGTCTCTGTAGGGTAACTCCCTTAACGTTGAGTTTCCCACATTTCATCCTCACGATCCTTCATAAAACATTTTTATTACCTTGCAAAATTTTCTTTTCTAAATCCCATTTGCTAGTCCTATTGGCAGATGTAATTTTAAAGAAATTTACCACCCACGCATATTTCCCAGAACTTGATTTGAAGCTAAGTTTATCAGTTCTAAGTAGTGACTATCTTTTCAGTGAAGAATATTACAATTAGTTAAACTATGTTATTCTGAGATTTGGATTATTAACTGGATTAGTGTCCTTGTAGATTTAGCTTTCCTGTGGTGTTTTAATTGCTGAATATTGAGACCAAGGGGGGATAAACCTTGGCTTGTATAACCCTTTATCTTTGTTAGATTTCAACTTCATTCCTATACAATGAAAGAGTTGAAAAGGACATTGCCTGAATCTCCTTGCATTTCTAACAATCAAAGTTTTTATAACTCAATAGTTTGTCAACTTTGCTATTTCTCTCTGTGATCCAGAGAATTTTAATAAATTTCTTAGTTACTAAGGCAGCTACATGGCATTGTTAGTCATTTGTTTATTGCATCATGAATTCATCCAAAGTTATTTTGTAAAAAAAACAAAACAAAGCAAACAAACAAACAAACCAACAACAACAACAACAACAAAAACCCATCAGTGGATTTGAGTAAGAGAGAAAGAGATAGAGGAGAGAGAATCCATTCACAGGCTCACTTCCCAAATACATACAATGGTTCTAGAGGATGAAGCCAGTAGCTGGTTAATCAATCCAGGTCTTCCATGTGAATGGTAGAAACCTCACTAATTGAGCCATTACCTGCTGCCTGCCAGGGTCTACATTATCAGGAAGATAGAGTTAGAGGCAGAGCTGGTGCTCAAACCCAGGCCCTACAATCTGGGATGGAGTTATTCCAACCAGTGGCTTAATCACAAGGCCAAGTGCATGCTCCTATCAAAAACTTTGTGTGAGTGGTCTTTGATTTGTTTTAAGGTAGTCATTTCACTCAGTGGTTAAAACAAGGTTGAGATGTGTTGCTGTGGATTCATTCTGGGAGGAGGAGTGCGGTGAGGGCAAGAGGCACAGAGTCACCACACAGACCCCAGGAGTCGGGTGAAAGTGGGTGAGAGGCCAGCAGCTTGCAGACTCATTTATTTCAGTTGGTACAGCAGCTTATATAGCTGAGGCAGCCAATCCAGTCAAAGGGCTGTTTATGTCCTAACCAATCACTGCCTGTTGCCAAGCAGGTTCCTTTGCCAGGTGGGTTCGGAAGCCATTCCTGAGTAACTGACACTTGCTTGCCAGCGGCCATCTTGCACGGCCTTTTCATTTCACTGCAGAGATGTGTACTAACAACATCTGAGATCCTGAACAGATTCCAAATTCCTACTGCTGCTGACTTGGAAAGACAACAAGGAAGGCTCAAGTACTTGGGATCCTGCCAATCACACAGGAGACCTAGACTGAATTCAGGCTCCTGACTTGCCAGGGACCATTGTGGGTATGTGGAAGTGAACTTGCAGAAAGGAGTGTTCTTTGTCTCTCTGCCTCTAAAAAATCTTTAAGTTTTTTTTTTTTTTTAAAGTCTGTCTTTTCCTATCTCTTTTTACGACAAACTTATTTTTATGCGTCTTCAGAAACTCAAGTAATTGTCACAATTATGGCATAGATATTTAATTATTGGTTATTGACTGAATTAATATAGATATTTAGCATCTATTTAATGAAACCAGGTAAATGGTTTGGGAATGTCAAGTACTCACTTGTTTGTAATGATCCCTGTCATCACAGTACCCCTGCCCTTGGAATCAAGGGCTGATTCTATTGGGTCAAAGTGAGGAGGAACTCAGGAAGATGGACTTTTCAAGGCAGCTGAAAGAGTGGAACAAAGGCATACCTGGATCTCACCTTCTACCCACCCTGAAGGGAATCATAAAAAAAAACAACTATTTCCTTCCTTGCATCACATATATCTCTACTGATTCCCTCCCCCACCACCTCACCCTCCGTGATTGATTTGTCTACTTTCTCTGATTCCTTTCACCTCATTCCTACTTTTGTCTGAAGCTTACATCTTTGATTTCTCCCCCTTTAGTGTTATTTCTCTGCACAAAGGATTATTTGAAAATTCCCAGGAAATAAAGTAAAGGTAAAAAATAAAGTGTTTTAAAGATAAAAAGATAAGGCCGGCACCGCGGCTCACTAGCTAATCCTCCACCTTGCGGTGCCGGCACAGCGGGTTCTAGTCCAGGTCGGGGCACCGGATTCTGTCCCAGTTGCCCCTCTTCCAGGCCAGCTCTCTGTTGTGGCCCGGGAGTGCAGAGGAGGATGGCCCAAGTCCTTGGGCCCTGTACCTGCATGGGAGACCAGGAGAAGCATCTGGCTCCTGGCTTTGGATCAGTGCGGTGCACTGGCCACAGCATGCTGGCCGCAGCAGCCATTGGAGGGTGAACCAGCGATAAAAGGAGGACCTTTCTCTCTGTCTCTCTCTCTCACTGTCCACTCTGCCTGTCAAAAAATAAAAAAAAAAATTATTACTCCTGCTCATTTTTGATTTCCATTTTCATGGAATATATTTTGTCACCCTTTCACTTTCAGCCTGTGTGTATCTTTGTTGATGGGGTATATAGCTTTCTGTAAATGAACTATTTTATTCAGATCTTATTTTAATGAAAATAAAATAGAAAACTGAATATAAATTTAGAAAACAAATATAAGGGCTATTTCAGGAAAATCAGAACACCAGGGTAGTGGCAAACAGAACATGATGTCAAATCTTAATGGATTTTGATTCTTTTTTTGTCCTTACACAGTTTAGAGTCAGGAAAAGAATGTAACTAGATCGTAGTATTCCCTGGGTTGTTCTGTAGTATAGAGGAAGATGCTGTCTGGGAAACTCCATAGATAGTGATATATGAGGAAGTTCTGTTCAAGAAACAAGCAGCTATTATAAACCACACCAATATAGGCATTTGAAATTAGCACTACAATGTGTTTCTCTCAGGAGAGTGCCATGAAGTCAGGCAAATGACAAGCATGTTGCCGTTACTGCATCAGATTTACAGTGTTTACATGCTGCTCCTTCTGAAATTAATTCCTCAGTACGCTGCTTATCAGCCTGAAACAGGAAACTGGTAAATAGAGAGAGGTATTGCTATTTTTTTTTTGGTCCACAGTTCAAGTTGGACAGGGGGAGTTGTGATTAGAAGATGAAATTTTCAGTAGCAGAGCTCTTCCTAAAGAGAAAGCCAAAGGAAACTTTCAACTTTGGAGCAATGCTGCACCTATATTTGTATAAAGAAGAATCTAAGGGTTCATCTACACTTCACAAGAAAACTCAGAGGACAGTCTTCACCACTTGATGATGAGAACAGAAGCCATGAGTGAAATCTGCAATCAAAACCTGAGAAAATGTGGTGGCAGACATCAATGCGATCTGAGTCACAACGGTAGAACATGTGTTTTAAGAATGGGTTTACATTAAAGGGAAAATAAACGCTTCTTGGTTTTATATTGCCTTCAGCACCTTGTTTCCTAAGACCCTATCCTGCAATGGTCTTGACAGTGTTAGAG
The DNA here is from genome assembly GCF_051225735.1 of Oryctolagus cuniculus. Taxonomy (NCBI): domain Eukaryota; kingdom Metazoa; phylum Chordata; class Mammalia; order Lagomorpha; family Leporidae; genus Oryctolagus; species Oryctolagus cuniculus. The sequence continues at coordinate 13,640,962 of NC_142876.1, read as the reverse complement.
TATGAAAACAGTAAGAAACAGAGGAAAACAAAGAATTGTGTCCACCAGGGCATCTGAGTAGGCTAGTGATACAGAAGTGGCTATGAGACAATGTAACACCAACATTTGGAGGCTACAGGTTTTGGCTATGGGAGGTTTTGCCCCTTTAACTACTAACATTGTGAGCAAATTGAATATTTAATGTGTTCCTAACATTGTAATAAGGGCTTTATGAACATCAGCTATTTTATTTCTTACTCACCATGAATTGGATAGTAGCATGTCTACTTAGCAAATGGGTGAACTCATTGATGAGGCTTTGAGGGCAACCTGATTGATATCACCCTCCAGGAAACAGATGTGTGACTAGAAACTAGGTTTCCCATTTTACTCGCAAGTCTTTGCTCCTCATTCTCAGTTACACTTTCACTGGCTTCAAAGAGAATCCTAAAATGAAAACGTACACCTAAATCATTCCCTTAGACAGAAACTGAGGAAGAAAGAATTTGTGTGAGATTCACAAGGGAATATCAAAGATGAGGAAAAGAAATAGCAGAAAAGGAAAGGGATATAAAAGGATAGCTTTATAATTCTCCATCTTTGGTCATGCTCTCTTCAAGAAGCAAATGGGACTTGGATGATTCAGTCTAACTCATTTCTCAATATTTAGGATATTACAATCTTGACTTAATTCATTTTGCCTCTTTAATGCTTCTGTTATTATAAAAACAAAGATGGAATTATAGAGTTGGCCTGGTACTTCTTTTCTACAGGAGGTTGTGAGTTTATTGAGAATGAGTTTCTCTGAGAAGCAAATGGCTCCTTCCTTAATTTTTATTACTGATACTCATCCAACAGCACTTACAGAAATAACAACACTGACACCTGAATGCCAAATACTTGTCCACTTTTCACTACCAAGCAGGTATAACCCATGGTATTGTAGGAGGCACTACTGCCCCTTTCTATCCCATATGAGATTATAAATATAATTGAACATTACACAGGCTGATTGACCCTCCGCAGCATAACTATTAATGGATACTGCAGGGTACCTTGACTCAAGTCACTCCTTGGCATCATCTGGTAAGTTCCACTGAATAAATGAAGAAATGAAATGATGACACAGTATAACTGAAATTCAAGATTCCTAAAATCAATACAGAATGTTCTAGCCAAAGAGGCAGGGTATCCAAGAGATCACACTTTCCAAAGTTTGCAACTCTTTGCCGGTCACTGTGCAAGCCAGAATAATATTGATTAGAAACATGACCTTGTGTGTATGTCCAAGACAAGAAATACTTGAAGGATGGGGCTGGCGCTATGGTTCAGTGGGTTAAAGCCTTGGCCTGAAGCACTGGCATCCCATATGGGCACCGGTTCTAGTCCCAGTTGCTCCTCTTCTGATCCAGCTCTCTGCTATGGCCTGGGAAAGCAGTAGAAGGTGACCCAAGTGCTTGGACTCCAGCACCTGCATGGGAGACCTGGAAGAAGCTCTTGGCTCCTGGATTTGGATCAGCGCAGCTCTGGCCATGGCAGCCATCTGGAGAGTGAACCAGCGGATGGGAGACCTCTCTCTTTGTCTCTACCTTTCTCTGTAACTCTGTCTTTTAAATAAATAAAAAATAAATCTTTAAAAAAAAAGAAATACTTGAAGGGGATTTTCCACTCATGATTTCATAAACTTAATGTAGTTATTATAAGAAAAATGGCCCCAAACTAAGAAGTAAGATATGTGTTAATAATTGGGCTCTTACATTAAACCTCACTTTGTCCCAACTATTCACAAATATATGTGAATATTGTGGAATCTTGCAGATTAACTTCCTATTGGCCTTCTCCTTTGTCTTATCTTTGTTTCACAGTTAATTTCCATGCATTCTTATTTATAATCCCTCAAAATAAAAACAATCTATTATCTATCTATCTACCTACCCACCTACCTATTTTAATATAGATATAACTGTATTCATCTTTCTATATGTATATAAATAAATATTTAAAGAAAGTTAAAAGTATATGAGAGATTCCAAAAAGATTAAGGAAAATGGAATTAAAAGATACATTTACAATAGTGCAAAGATTTTGCAATTTATAGATAGTGTTTTCCTAATACGCATTGCCATGAGCTTTATGAGACCCCTAATATAAATACATGAATATTATACCTATATATATTCTTTACATGTGCATACAAATATATTCTTTAATAACACCATTTTCATTTTGCTTCTGCATAAATCTATATGAATAATAAAAAATGTGACCCTCAATAGGATATTTTGAAAACTGCTTGCAATAACTTTCCTAGCCTAGGACCATACTTGTGGTATTTTATGAATTTGCTGAATTTTGTTGAGACAAGCATCATTTCTTTATTTGATGCTTATCTGAAATTTCCTTTACATTTAGTAAACCATTTGTTTAATGATTAACTGTTGTTTATAATGGCAAATATTATCTCCAGCAAGTGCAGTTGTCGGTAAGGACTTGTCTTGCTGAAGTTTTACTGCCTAATTTGGAGAGAAGTACTTGGAAGGAAGTAGAAAATGTATGCTTTGAGAACCATCACTTTCAGATAATATGCTCCTGGGAAGTACTTACATTTTTAACTCCCCCAGGAAAGGCAAACCGCACTTGAGAGTTATTACTGAGATGATAACTTGCCTTGTTCTCCTTGAAAATTATAGTCTCTATTAGGATTGTAAAACTGAAAAGAACTGACCTCTCTTCGGGCAAGAATACTCCCTTTCCTTATATATTATGTTGATTGAGAATAGATTATGCAGAAAAATGAAGAATCCTCAACTATCACTATGAAGATTATGTATCTTGATAGAAGGGGTTTCACCAGTAGTCTGATGAGCTCTGGTTATGGTTTTTACTAGCAATGCTTTCAACTGCTCTGTGGTCTTTTATATTTGGCCCATTCCTTCCAAAAAACAATCAGAGTTTATTTTGATTTTGTGACACTAAAAAAATTAAAGAAAGAAAAATAAAGTACATCATAATAATCTTACCATAAAATAATTTAATTTTTCATATGCAGAATGACTACAGTCCTGCCCCAACCAGTTTGTCCAGGCTAATCCTGGTATGGTCCTGACAAAACTAGTAGTACCACACACTTTATGCCAGATTTTTTTTTAGTGGTACCAAAAAGGTATTAAAAGTTCATTTGTTAAAATGGGAAACAAGAAAGTATTTAGATAATGAAAAATAGCTAGAATACTCATTTTGTTTAGTCATTACTTCATACATGACTAAATAACTTTCTGGAAAATGTTACTTATTATTTAAGTTCATTGTAATAAAAATACACTTCAGATAAAAAGGATTACTTCTCTTCCCATTTGTTTTTGCACCATGACCCAGAAATTGAGAGAATCCAACATTTTAAAAAAATAGCATTTAAGAGAGATCCTGTTTTGTGCTTCAATTCCAGTCTTGTCTCAATTGCTCTTGGAGCAGATGTTGTCTTTATCAGAGATGCAGCAACATTTCAGTCTTTATCCAAGCAAAGTATTTCAGTTGTAAAGGATTTAAGAATAGAAATGGAAAATGATTCAGAACAGAACGAAAAAAGGAAGCGGAATATAAAAACCTATTTTCCCCTGGTTGTTTTATTTCTAGGATGAAGATGCTGTAAAATTCCAGATACTGGTTTTCCAAAGCATCTTTAAGGTGAAACCCCCTGGGACTTAGTGGCTTGTAGCCTTCAGGATTACAGCCTTTGAACATATGTTAATCTAACTAGCTGCACAACTGCTTGATATTTTGAGTGAGTTTAGAATTTAGGGGGAGAAAGGAGTAGGTCTGCAATCTAAGAGCATATGGGGGAAGGTTGCTCTGAGACTGAGTATCTTTTATGTTTTTAGTAGCTCTCTTATTTCTTAGTTGTTAAAAGTTACAAGAAAAGTTTTCATCATATCAGAAGGAGCATAAAGTCTTCCTTAAACATGGATAACAATCAAGAATTTGCAAGGAAAAAGTGAGAAGAATTAGAATAGCAGCCAAATTTTGTATCTGATTCGCTGTGGCACAGTGTCCTTCCTTTGTCAGCTGGGCTTCCAGTCACTTTAAATTAGAATGAAACATATTGCTGCACTCAAAGTCTAGAGCTGAAATATCTCTTGGTGACACTAGACTTTATAAATTGAATTCATAATTAGGCTTAATCTTTTCATAGACGGTAAAATTCTCTCTTGCTAAATGTGCCTCATAATTCCTTTTTCTTGCCAAAAGGTGATATTAGCTTGAGAAAAAAATCTAAAGCCTTCATTATTTCTGACAAGGGGAAGCTGCATTTTCTTAAGATGAACTTTCCAGGTCGGAAAAGCTGTCATTAAGGACTTTAGCTACAGCTCTGATTTAGAAAATAAACTAGTTTCTTCTCTCAAATTATTCCTAGAAAGAAAACTAACAAGGCTTTTGTTTATGGTATCAAAATAATTATAAATATATAGTTGTAAGACATTTATTTAAGTTGCCTTAATTTTCAAATAGCAGAGAAATTGTAGTGAATAGGAATGACTTGAGCTGAAGGAGGCTAAAATCAAAGTTTCCCATTAATGAGTACTTCTTTAAGAACATCACAATGATGGTATTTGGTTATCTCAAAGATCAAGGGATTAAGCCTCACACTATGTACAAGACATAGAAATATGATGGAAGAAGGAAAAATGAATTTCCATCTAGTTGGTAACCCTTACATTATTCACACATTGTGGGCACAGGTGTCATTGAGAGTAGGAACATATGACCCATTGTGGGGAGCAACTCGGACTAGACTAAGTTACTGGAATTAACACTTATTCTATGCATCTGCTCTCCCACAATATGGCGCTGGGAGAGGAGGAAACAGCTTCTACGCAGCTGCTTCCAGTTCGACCAATAAACTGTAGGACCTGCTCCTGATTGGAGGAGAGCAGCGTGCTCTGCGTGTGAGTAGCAGAGTTGGGATTGGTGGAAGAGGACTATAAAGGAGGAGAGAGACAACATGCACCAGGAACATCTAAGGGGAACATCTATCTGAAGGAACACCTGAGCAGCCCCCGAGAGAGCCGGCCGGCAGTGTGCCGCTCCCCTGCGGAAGTGGGGAAAGTGGCAGGGGGGCCCGCCCCTCCACGGAGGTGGAAGGATCAGCAGCCAACCCGGGAAGAACCAGCAGCAAACCCGGGAAGGGCCGAGCAGCCAAAAGAACAGCGCGGGGTCCTGTGTCGTTCCTCCACGAAATGGGGGAGCGACAACCCATAGTCTAGAAATCTTGCCGACCTTATAAAGAAGGTTAATGCATGAGGTACCACAACATAGTAAGTGTCAATCCTATTAACTACACAATTTTTTTCATTAAGTGATACTTTGTTTCTAAACTTTTGTTTAGTAACAATTCTAATGAAAAGCCATTTATATATATATAAATTGCTTATTGTTATATATAACTTATAATATATATAATATATAGCATATATAATATATAACATATATGACTGTTATATATAACATATAATATATGTATATATGTTATACATATGTTATATAACACATATAGCATATGGATAATATAACATATATAACATTTGTATGATATATGCCATATATAACTGTTCTATATAACATATATAATATATATAACATATATATATATATATATATATATAAACAATCAGGACTAGGTTTGTGGCACAGTAGATAGGATAAAGCTTGATATACCCACCTACTATTTTGGAGTGCTTAGGTTCAAGTGTTCCACTTGCAATTCTAGGTTCCTGCCAGTGCACATCTTTGGAGGCAGCAGATGATGGCTCAAGTTCTTGTTTCCTTGCCAACCATGTGGGAAACTTGAATTGGCATCCTGTCTCCTGGCCTTTGCCTAGCCCAACTCCTGATATTGAGGGCATTTAGAGAATCAGTAGTTAGAAACATCTCTCTCTTTCTCTGTAACTGTCTGTACCTCTCTGGTTTTCAAATAAATAAAAGAGACAAATGCTAAAAATTAAACCCTCCCCCTTGATAAAAGCATCAACTATGATTGACTGGGAGTATGATATGCACAAGGCTCTGTTCTACTGCTTTGAATATGTTATCAGCATTCTTATTATCACTAAATAATTCCTATAAGCTCTGTGCCATAGCTACTATTTTCATGTTTTTATAGATATATATTAACATTTTCCAAATTATCAAAAATAAAATATTTTATTGTGAGTAGGTTAGCTTTTGCTCTAAAAGCATTCTATTTCTGGAACTTCAAGTCAAGATCATGGGTTAAAAAGAAAACATTATTTTACTTATTCAGCAAATATCTGTACAGGTTTTGTTATTAATCTACTAATTTACTAATACTAAGAAATTTTAGTTTTTGGAAGTTCTTTCCTGGTCTTCTGTTGATTTACATATAAATAAATATGCTAGCTTCCTTCTCAACATATTTCTAGACACATCCTCAGAGAAACCAGAGACTATCCTGTCTACAGGTCAGCTTACTGGAACTGGCTGTGCTCTGCATGGTAACTGAGGCCAAGCCTTAGCCAGTAACCAGATTGTACATGTGTATGTACGCACATACCCACACACTGAGACAGAGACAGACTGAAGGATGGAGCTGTAATGAGAATGAAAGTGTAATAGACTGAAGGCATCAGGAACATAAGACTGAACAAGGCTCCAAGGATTCATCATTGCTTTATTTACTCTGCTAAGGGTTGTTAGCTCGCATCATTATTGGAGCCTCCCACACAGAAATCTTAGCAGGTGCTACCCAACTTTCCTATTCATTCATTTCTAGAAAGGTTTATCACCCTTTTCTTTCCTTGTGGAAGCATCAGAAAAGAAGTATAGTTAAACTCTGCTTGTAGTCACTTTTTGACCACTCCTGGAGGTAAAAACCCTAGGAGTTAGTATGAGTTCTTACTACTGAGTCTTCTCTGCTCACCAGGCTCCCAAACCCCCTCACCCAAATTCTAAATTGTGTGCAAATTTAGAAAACCCTCATGTGAATCAACTGGATTATTAGACATTTGTTCTGACCATAAATGTATCTTTTTCCTGAGACTTTTGTGAGTTCTAATAGCAAAATCTTTCCCAAAGTTTTTTTAAGAAGTTCATTCTTGTTAAGAAAAGAATTTTCCAGTTGATTTTATAAAGCAGCCCTTTTCCTTTAAGTTGAGGATCATCCTGACTTATTTCTTGATCACCTGTATTTCCCTGTGCATTATTTTCTAACTTGAAGTTCAGTGAGAGAGTGATGCTGAGTCATGAGTGCAGGCCAGTCATGGCTATTTGCTGTGTCAGGTTATTTGAGGTGGACAGCTGAAGAAAGAATGTAAGAAAATCCTTTGGGAGGTCAACAAACTGACTCTGAAACTGATGCAGCTCTAGGTTCCAATTTAAATTGAAAGAACAGGAATTGGGAGCAATGCCAACTCATCCTTACATGACTGCAGATTTTGGACCTAGTACAGATGCCATCTACTGAAAGTATGTTTAGTGTCCTCCTCAAACCATACTTAACAACTAGTGACAAGACAATATGGTCATGGCGCCTGGCCAACGCCCAGCACTGACACAATGTTTACTACTGCATTGCCTTGCTGGGCAGGAAGTGTAAGGGGAACAGATGACAGTATGAGATGATGCAGCTGTCATCTTTGTTCTTGAAGAGGTTGAGTGCTAGCAGAGAGGGCTGAAGAAATGCCCTCAGTTTATGACCAAAGCATATTCAAATATTGGAGCTTAGCCGCGAATGCCTGGTGGCAGTGGCAATACGAAAACAGACCAATGCATAGTAGTGAGGAATAAGGTATGAATCTTTAGAGGGAAACATGTAGGACAATGGGGTCTCAACTGTTCACCATCACAAATGCTCACAGCTAAGGCAGTGCCACACTTTCTTTGAATACCCCAAAAGGTATCCTGCTCTTCAGATTCTATTTTCTAGGGTATGTGTGTATTGTTTATAAACAGGGGTTTCCCAATATGAAGCAAAGCAAATATTCCCTGAGTCCCACATTCTGAAAAAAATTAAGAACTTCAGGCACTTTATTAGCATATCCTATACATGTTGCAATCACAAATCAGTATGCTGAGCAAATTGTTAAATGTGTTCAAAGGTATCGTTTCAGTTTTATTTGTATATTTTTTGGTAATATAAAGTTCCTTGCTGATTCACATGGGGCAGTTAAATAGAAAGGAGATATTTGGCTGGGGAGATAAACTATTTAAAATACTCCTATCAACAAAGAGTGATTTCATAGCTAAACAGTCTTCATAGCCTACAGGTATATCTGGAGTTTTAAGATGAAGTTTGAGAAAGTCAGGTAAACTCTTTGGTCAGTGACACTTAGGGAAACGTTTGATCTGCCTTGGCAAGTTACTATTGAACAACATATTAAACAGATTCTATGTTTTGGGATTTTTAATATACATTTATGATGCCATTTAATCACATTAACTAAAACAGTTAGAAAATGTTAGTATCTGATGTGGTGTTCTACATTTTTTTGGTTTCCTCAATTCTCATGGTAGCATCAATGTTCTATTATTTATTTCAAGCTGTTAACTTATTTCCTATTTTTATTATGGTTAATCTGAAAGGCAAATCAATTAATTTGTGAGGCAGAGAGGAAGTACAAGAGAGAGTTTTCACCCTCTGGTTGATTCCCCAAGGGCCAAAGTCAGGACCTGGAAACTCAATCCAGGTCTCCCACATGGATGACGCAAGCACAAATACTCGATCCATCACGGCTGTCTCCCAGGATATGCATTAGCAGAAAGTTGGAATCAGGATCCAGAGCCAGCATCTGAATCCAGGTACTCTAATGTGGGACATGGATGTCATAGCTGATGGCTTCCCCACTAGACCAAATGCCAGGCCCCCATTTTATTATTTGAAATTTGTTACCATTGTGAGGAAATGGAGACAGAGGTACAACACACAAAGCAATGAGCATATTTGCACTTTGGTTTCTAGTTCTCTGTCTCAAAGCTCTTTTTGGACAACCATGGCACCACATGAGTTTCATGAGAAGCTTTTCAACCACTGAGCATGCACTTCGGATCCTCTTTTCTCTTGGATAGCTAATTCCTGCTGATCCATTTTGCCTCATCTATTCATGTTCACGATAACATCAGCTATTTCTTTGTTTCAAACTGATCTTTAAAGTCACTCTTTAATTACATAAATCTTGATCTGTGTAATAAGAAAGTCATTTTTCTTTATTTCATAGGTTGATAGATGATAGATGAAGACAGATCTGCATCATTCCTACAGGTATAGGAAGTGCAGTGAGCTTCCAAAGAAAAGGCCATCATAAAAATGCCAATGAACCAATTTTATGACTGTGGATGGAGAGATTAGCATACCTCTTTGGCTCTTGATGATTCTTGACCTCAGTTGTACCTTAAAAAACAAAAAAAAAATTTTTTTGATTATCCCAAATTTCCTGATTCCCAGATATCTCTCAGTGTCCTATTGCAAACCTCAGTATTCCCCATGAGACTCCCCCTACTTGGCTGCTGTTCTAATGGCACCATCTACATTTGACACATATTGGCATCACAAGCAAAGCTTAGTTGATTATCTCATGCACAGTTAGTAAATCAAGCACAGACACTTAACAGCATCCCACACAGTTATGAGAACACGAAAGTCTTCTTTATCTTCTGTACATATTCTGTATATAGTATATATCCAGTTTTTTTTCTGGATGTGCAGTTAGTCTCTTTTCCAAAAGGGAACTTCCTGACATTTATTTCCCTAATCTCTGAGAGATTTAAGAACAAACCATGATTTTCCCATTTCCTTCCTGGAGAAGGAAATATTTCACACATCTATTATGTTGAATGACTGTATTTCTCATTGTCTTGGACCATACATGAAACTTAATGTCTTGTGATGTTAAAATGTCATAGTTGGGGCCAGCGCCATGACTCACTTGGTTAATCCTCCACCTGCAGTGCCAGCATTCCATATGAGCATCAGGTTCTGGTACCGGCTGCTCCTCTTCCAGTCCAGCTCTCTTCTGTGGCCTGGGAGGGCAGTGGAGGATGGCCCAAGTGCTTGGGCCCCTATACCCACATAAGAGACCAGGAGGAAGCACCTGGCTCCTGGCTTCGGATTGGCACAGTGCTGGCTGTAGCTGCCATTTGGGAAGTAAACCAACAGAAGGAAGACCTTTCTCTCTGTCTCTCTCTCTCTCACTGTTTATAACTCTACCTGTCAAATAAATTAAAAAAATCCTTTAAAATGTCATAGTTAAAAATAGAAATCTGAGGGCCAACACTGTGGCTCAATGGGATAAAGCCGCTGCTTGCAGTGCCAGCATTCCATACTGGCGCCGGTTGGAGTTCCAGTTGCTCCACTTATTATCCAGCTCTCTGCTATGACCTGGGAAAGCAGCAGAAGATGGCCCAAGTGCTTGGGCCCCTGCACCCATGTGGGAGACCTGGAGGAAACTCCTGGTTTCTGGCTTCAGATAGGTACAGCTCCAGCCATGCAGCCATTTGGGGAGTGAACCAACGAATGGAAGACCTTTCTCTCTTTCTCTGCTTCTCCTTCTCTCTGTGTGTAACTCTGTCTTTCTATAATTTTGCCTTTCAAATAAATAAATGAATTTTTATGAAAAAATTAATTTTTAAAAAAAACTGTTCCTATACACGAACTTTTGCTTTCTTTGACTTTGAGATATCTTGATTTTAGGCAAGATATCAAAGCCGTGTTTTATAGATCTCCTTCAGTTTTCCACTGGGAATTGTAGGTTATTGAAGTATACTGTATCAGTGTTTCTTGAATTCTTACAATTTTCAGAATAACAAGAGGGATTTTAAGCACATGTAGAAAGCTTCCTTCTTCTCATGCTCAGTTCATACCCTACAGTACACGTTCATCCACCTTGGCAGTATTAAAACATATATTCTTTAGAAAAGTCTGTTCCGTTAACAGCAATTTCTATCTCAAAGTAGGAAGAAAATAGGAACAGAGAAGGAGGGTGGGAAGGCAAGTACAGAGAATAGGAAATGATACAGAGAAAATACCTTTTAATTCTTTCTCAAAATGTAGAAAGATAATAATAAAAAGGCCCTGTATGTGTAGTTTACAAATAAATTATGTTGTATTAAAACTTTCTCTCATTAGGAGGCAAGTGTATGTATACGGGGATGCTAATGTAAAACATTAATAATAAAAGATGAATACATTTTAATGTTTCAAGAATGGCACATTATAAAAATCCTTGAACTGCATGTAAGCAAATTTGATTCAAAGAAGTAATTGTAAAGATGAGCTTTTACTGCTAAATGCTTACCCTCCTAATTAAGTAGTATGTCATAGTAACATCCCTAGGTAGAAAGGATGCAAATTCTTGTTGCACATTGTATACCTACCTACCTGTGAATATCACTTCAAGAAAGCTAACTCTTAGACATATGTCAGGTATAACAAAGAAAGAAAAACCAAGCAAAAGCTTCAATAGCTGAATACATCATCTTAGATAAGGCTCCAAGCTATCCAAGGTCTAGGAAAACTGGTTCAGAAGTGCTAGAATCAAAGACGTGGAAGCCACTGACCCAAGATAGAGTGGGGACCATGGAGTCCAGAGTCAAGGGAAATGCCGGAATCAGAGCCACACTGAATTCAGAAGTAAAGTCTAGTTGATAAAGACAATGCTCCTTGGAAAAATGCTTCATACATACTGAGATTGCTCTTGGATTAGAAAAGCAAATCTTAACAGAAGTATCTTAGAATTACTAAAGCAATCTATGAAATAACGCATCCAATGCAAACAGAAAAGAGAAGAGTTAAGTATCTTCTTGTTTTTTCAGGATTACTAATATTTAGAAAATTCCTACTGGTAATTCATAAATGAATTTATCAAGTTTTGAAAGAGTCTATTTTGTATCAGAAACTGTTAGATCTACAATAAATCAAAAATGAAGGAGCCAGAGCTGTGGCATAGTAGGGTAAAGCTGTGCCTGCAGTGCCAGCATCCCATATGTGCTTTGGTCGAGACCCAGCTGCTCCACTTCTGATCCAGCTGTCTGCTGGATCTCAGCTATGGCCTGGGAAAGCAGTAGAAGGTGGCCCAAGTGCTTGGGCCTCTGCACCCAACTGGGAGACCCGAAAGAGGCTTCTGGCTCCTGGATCCTAGCTTCTAATCACACCAGTTCCAATTGTTGTGGCCATTTAGGGAGTGAACCAGTAGATGGAAAACCTATCTCACTTTTTCTCTCTCTCTCTCTGCCTCTGTCTCTCTGTAACTCTGCCTTTCAAATAAATAAATAAATCTTAAAATTAAATAAATAAACATTGAAGACCTACACATTCCAGTTCTTCCCAGAGAATACATTCAGTTGACAGTTGTATGTATGAAACTGAGGCCATGACAAGTAGCCTTCCACATGTTTTTTGTCACTACACAAGTGCAGATGGAGAACCATTCTTGGAATGCAATGCCAGAAGCAGGAATGTGTAAGGGAAAAATTCGGTCTGACCCCTGACTCCTCTATGCCTTATTTGGTATGCTCAAGACCAAATGTGTTTCAGATTGGGTTTATTTATTTATATTTTTGGCAGAAGGGGAAGATTTTGAAGTGTTTGTTTTTATAAGAAGAAACCCAGCAGAAATAAAAAGAAATAATTCAAATATCATGAAATAACTAAAACTAATCACAGAGAAATAAGCAGGCACGAAAGCTGATGGCTCTCTAGAGTCAGCTGCAGACATCCAGTGTCCTAAAGCTTTCATTTTTATAGAATGTATGATGGGATAGTTGACAAATCTTATGACCCACTTAATGTATAAAACCGTCAGAGAAACCACATAAGGTGGGCCTCTCCAGGAAGCAAGATATACAGTTCACAAACTGGATAATTTTTTTTTTTTTGCTTTCAAACTTTTATTTAATGAATATAAATTTCCAAAGTACAGCTTATGGATTACAATGGCTTCCCCCCCATACTGGATAATTGACCTCTACACCATCTGAACTTTGTGATACAGGATAAAATATCCACCAGACAATCTTAATCATAAGCAGCCAATCTTACTGCAGGTACACAGTCCAGGACCACTCCTTGTCTCTGACTCCAAATGCAGAACAGAAATTAAAAGCTAATGATGGATATTTGGCACAATGCTTAAGTCATCACTTGAAATGCTGACATCACATATTAGAACACCTGGGTTTGAGTCCCAGGTACACTTCTAATTATAACTCCCCACTAATGTACTCTGGGAGATAGGAGGTGATAAGTTCAAGTAGTTGGGTCTCTGCCATGTATTTGAGAGACCAGACTGAATTCCTAGCTCCAGGCTTTAGCCTGACCAAACTCTGGCTGGGAGTTGTAGGCATTTGATGAATAAACCAGCAAGTAGAAGATCTATCTCTCTGTGTCTCTGTCTCTCTGTTTCTCTGTTTCTCTCTCTGTTTTTCAGAGCTGAATTCTCAAATATTCTTAAAACAAGAACTCAAAGAATTCCTGCATATTCTATTTCAAGGAATACGAACCCCACCAAGATAAATCACAAAGTGCATGAACAAACAAATCACTTACTGTTTCAGTGCAATAGACAAAAAGTAGAATCATACAATCAAGAAATACGTAATTTACAATTAATGCAGAAATAATAAACATGAGTGTGTTTAAATATTTGAAGGATTAATTTTTGAGAGGGTAGCAAGAGAATAAATAAATTTGGGAATACTGCTACTATAAATGTAAATTTGTTTATCTCCCCAAATTCAAATATGAAGACCTAATCCCTAATTTGGTAATATTTGGAGATGGAACCTTTGGGAGATTAGTGAGTTAGATAAGGTCATGAGATAAGGTAAGACTCTGGTCTGATTGGATTAATGTCCTTATAACAACAGACACCCAAGAACTTATTCTCTGTCTCTCTTTCTCTACGATGTGAGGACACAGAAAGACAGTGGCCACCTGCAAGCCAGGAAGACAGTCACCAGGGCCTGACCCTGATGGAACAGAATTGTGAGAAGTAATTTTCTGTGACTTAAGCCATTCGTCGTGGTGTTTTTGTGTGCAGACCACACGTGCTAACACAACTATAAAGATGTGTCCTTCCGGGGAGGACCTGTGTTTATCTTTACCAAATTCTTTGAGAGCTACTGTTACTTTCCTGGATATTTTTGTTCCGTGTTTATTTTTATGGTAATTTTATGGTAATTTAGGCCAATATCTGGTATTTTTAATCATTTTAAATTTTAAATCATTTTAAATTTATCTGCTAACCTTTACATAGGAAACTTTCTGTGTGGAGATCAGAACCCTCCCTGTGATCGTGCAACTTGATCTTCAGAACAAGACTTCCAGCTCTGATTTCAACTAACCTTTACAATCTTAGCATGCAAACTTTGCATTTCTCTCCATAAGCGCTCAATAACTTGCAGTCAAATAGTCCTTGACGTACTTGTTCATTGTCCATCGCGCAATCATGCATTTAACAAACAGTTGTGCTGTCTGCAATGTACAACAGGCATCGAGAGTCTATCAGTTCACCACCACTGCCATCACAAAGACCCTTCCTATTGTGATATTGCTGTAATATCACATTGTAGCTCAGGGAGGCCTACAAGAAAGAGTAACCCGAGCCACTAAATAATCCATGAAATGTGATAAAATGTGATAAATATTGTAAAGTGTTAGGCTGGGAATAATGTAGTTTTAATAACTTGCACTGGTCACAGTGGATCTCTCTAAGTAGATGGCATTTGAACAGAAAACAAATGGAAACAAATGAATAGCTGGGTCCAAATCTGGGAAAGAGGGTTCCTAGCAAATCCCAGTGCTTGTCTCGCAAAGGGCTTCAAGCTCGAGTATGCCTGGAACACTTTAAGGACAGTAATGGGGTCATTGTGACTTGGGGCTTTGCAGAACAAGCAAAAAGAACAAGCGTAAGGGGTGAGATCAGAGATGGGTCCTAGGGACATGTAAAGGAAAGAGTAAACAGGGCTATATGGGAGAGCAGACTAGAGGTTTTTTGTCTGCCACTGGGTTTTATGTATGTTTGCTGCCTGTATATCCAGTTGTTTCTACCTGGAGGTCACACTGACTCTATAATCAATATTGTTTCCAAAAATATTCTTCTCCCTCTTGCAATAAAACATTTAATTATGCACCATAATTTGCTCTCCTATTAATACATATTCTTCTATGTAAAAGAGAATATCAGGGCAGTTTAAGTAACCTTTAAGGAATAGAATGAAAGCAGCTATGCACACTAACAAAGCAAACTTATGAAATTACACTTTCAGTCTCCCATGGGAATGGATAGAGTCCATTGTCAATACAGGCAAGCAATTAACAAAAAACCTGAATCCATGCAGTTGGTGTTGTGGGATAGCTGGTGAACCCACTGCCTACAACTCTCACATCCCACTGGGGCACCTGTTCATATCCTGGATGCTCCACTTCTATTCCAGTTCTCTGCTAATAGCTTAGGAAAAGCAGTAGAAGTTAGCCCCAGTGTTTGGATCCCCGCCATTCATGTGGGGAACTGAGACGAAGTTCCTGGCTCCTGATTTTGGCCTGGATCAGCTCATTTAGGGAGTGAACTAGCTCTCTCTCCCTCTCTCTCTCTCTCTGTCTCTCTGTCTCTAACCTTCTCTCTTCCTCTCTCTTTGTAACTCTTACTTTCAACGGAATAAAGAGATATTTTAAAAAGAAAAAGAAAAAATCCAAAAGAAATGGAAAATACCTTGGTTTTTGTTTTCTTCTGGTTTATTTATTTATTTATTTATTTATTTATTTATTTTAGCTGTGGAGGGTAAATCTTGCCTTTGACAGATATTTCAAACCTTTCCTTATTCATTTTAACTATTTCCTCTGTTCCTTAATTTGTACAATTGATCTGAGGTTCTCTTTCTCCTTCATACTTCTTTATGTGTGATTTTATGCAATTTTATCATTCAACAATGAGTACCTTGAAAGCATCTATAATGGCCTTATCATTGTTTTACTGTGTTTCATGCAGTGTCTATGTAAAAGTATGAATATTTTTTATTAATGTTCCTGTATCAAAACCATATCATAATTATAGTATGTTATGGGTATGGGGAAGGATTTCATCTAAATGAAAGGCAATAGTTATGACAGGGATAAATGTCCTTACTTTAATTTAGCTTAAAGGCATTCTTGAATATTGAAACTTAGATAAAATTGGAGAAAGATTAGCAGTGAGGAAAATCTGCCAAGTAGAAATAACCTTTTAGTGATTGTATTTCTTCTAAAATATATTTTGGGTCATATTTTAAGTTGTTTATGCAGGTAACATTTGTTCTTTTTTAAAAAGATTTATTTATTTATATGAAAGGCAGAGATACACAGAGGCAGAGGCAGAGACAGAGAGAGAGGGAGATCTTCGATCCGCTAGTTTATTCCCCACATGCCCACAATCAGAGCTGGGTTAATTCAAATGCAGGAGCCAAGAGCTTCTTCTGGGTCTCCCATGAGGGAGCAGGGCGCAACGGCTCAGGCCACCTTCCACTGCTTTCCCAGGCCCTAAAAGAGAGCTGGATTGAAAGTAGAGCAGCCAGTACTCGAACTGGCGTCCATATGAGATGCCAACAACTGTCAGCAGTGCCTATGCCACAGCACTGGCCCCCTGCAGCTTACTTTTTTCAACAAGATTTAACAAAATTTATCACAGCTCTAATAAACCATGTATATCTTTTTAAAAATCTAACAAATGGTCTTTAAATTAAAAGGTTAAGAGAAAGCAACACCCACTCACATACTCAAACAGCAAAGCATTTGTAAAAATAGCAATTTTCTTTAAGAGGAAAATTTTTACTAAAAATCTTAATAATTAATATTAAAAATAAAAGATACTTGTTCAATTCTAGGTATTTTAGTTATTTGTCAAAAATAAACACCTTTCTGCCTCCCTCAGAATTTTACATGCTTTACTTGAGTTTTATCAAATATAATGCTAATGACAGCACACTAATATCAGGAGACTTCCGTGGTTCAGTAGAGTTAATTGGCTGGAGAACAGGAGGCATTTTGTTTTAATGACTCATGAATATGGTTATCACATCACCACTGTTTTGAGGACAACTATGCTTTTAAATATATTGACCTATGATCGCCATGGCTAAGCACCTTCTCATCAGACCAGCCGTGCATGTAGGAGCAGACAGTGTGATGAAGTGTTCCATTGGAGGGCAAGGAGGAATCCTGGCTGCCAGGACACCGCCAGAGTCCACATTTAGCCTCAGTCTGCTCTTTGTGTCTCTCGAATCCACAAATCCCCTGAAATGTTGAGTTAAAATGGCAGCTTCTAGACACATTTCCCAGAACTATTTGAAACTACTTCTGTAAAAAAAAGTGAAATAACCCATGCTATATTGCGTCAGACTGAAACTTCCTTGAGACACTCTCAGGAAATCCATATATTTATGATTTAAATTTCATTTTCAAAATCTTTCTGTATGTTTTATAACAAATAGAAAATTCCAGTAGACAGTGCTTATTTCTCAGCTTCCAAAATAAATGATTTGCATTTCCTATCACTGTACACAACTGGGTGAGTGGGGAGGGAAGGAGAGAGGAGAACAGAGGTAGAGGGGGGAGGAGAGAGAGAGAGAGAGAGACTTTTAACTGCTTTATTAGTTATGAAAATGTAGCATTGCAGTAGGTTAGTTAGCTTGATTTCTCTGTTTCTCTTTTCATTCTGAATTGCTGAGAAACAACTTTGACTACAGCACACAGCCCAGAACCATCACCCTTGAACCATAGACTCTCTCCTAGGGATGAATCAGGTGGTCTCTGCTTTCAGGGGCAAGAAAGCAAAGGCTCCTTGTTGTTTGCCACTGGAGTTTGGTTCATTGATCAGCAATTTTGTGTCAATAATTGAGTAAAAACAAACACATGAAAAGTTTGGAAGTCACAATAGACCAAATAAGTTTAAAACACATTTTTAAAACCCTGTAGTATGTCCTGAAGTCTGGTATTGTGATGCCTCCGGCTTTGTTTTTGTTGTACAAGATTGCTTTAGCTATTCGAGGTCTCTTGTGCCTCCATATGAATTTCAGCATCATTTTTTCTAGATCTGCGAAGAATGTCTTTGGTATCTTGATTGGGATTGCATTGAATCTATAAATTGCTTTTGGGAGAATGGACATTTTGATGATGTTGATTCTTCCAATCCATGAGCATGGAAGATTTTTCCATTTTTTGGTATCCTCTTCTATTTCTTTCTTTAAGGTTTTGTAATTTTCATCGTAGAGATCTTTAACGTCCTTGGTTAAGTTTATTCCAAGGTATTTGATTGTTTTTGTAGCTATTGTGAATGGGATTGACCTTAGCAGCTCTTTCTCAGTCATGGCATTGCTTGTGTATACAAAGGCTGTTGATTTTTGTGCATTGATTTTATATCCTGCCACTTTGCCAAACTCCTCTATGAGTTCCAATAGTCTCTTAGTAGAGTTCTTTGGATCCTCTAAGTACAGAATCATATCGTCTGCAAAGAGGGATAGTTTGACTTCTTCCTTCTTGATTTGTATTCCTTTGATTTCTTTTTCTTGTCTGATGGCTCTGGCTAAAACTTCCAGAACTATGTTAAATAGCAGTGGTGAGAGTGGGCATCCCTGCCTGGTGCCAGATTTCAGTGGAAATGCTTCCAACTTTTCCCCATTCAATAGGATGCTGGCTGTGGGTTTTTTATAAATTGCTTTGATTATATTGAGGAATGTTCCTTCTATACCCAATTTGCTTAGAGTTTTCATCATGAAAGGGTGTTGAATTTTATCAAATGCTTTCTCTGCATCAATTGAGATAATCATATGGTTTTTCTTCTGCAGTCTGTTAATGTGGTGAATCACATTGATTGATTTGCGAATGTTGAACCATCCCTGCATGGTACTGGTACAGAAACAGATGGATAGACCAATGGAACAGAATTGAAACACCAGAAATCAACCCAAACATCTACAGCCAACTTATATTTGATCAAGGATCTAAAACTAATCCCTGGAGCAAGGACAGTCTATTCAATAAATGGTGCTGGGAAAACTGGATTTCCACGTGCAGAAGCATGAAGCAAGACCCCTACCTTACACCTTACACAAAAATCCACTCAACGTGGATTAAAGACCTAAATCTACGTCCTGACACCATTAAGTTATTAGAGAACATTGGAGAAACCCTTCAAGATATTGGCACAGGCAAAGAATTTCTGGAAAAGACCCGGTAGGCACAGACAGTCAAAGCCAAAATCAACTATTGGGATTGCATCAAATTGAGAAGTTTCTGTACTGCAAAAGAAACAGTCAGGAGAGTGAAGAGACAACCGACAGAATGGGAAAAAATATTTGCAAACTATGCAACAGATAAAGGGTTAATAACCAGAATCTACAAAGAGATCAAGAAACTCCACAAAAACAAAACCAACAACCCACTTAAGAAATGGGCCAAGGACTTCAATAGACATTTTTCAAAAGAGGAAATCCAAATGGCCAACAGGCACATGAAAAAATGTTCAAGGTCACTAGCAATCAGGGAAATGCAAATCAAAAGCACAATGAGGTTTCACCTCACCCCGGTTAGAATGGCTCACATACAGAAATCTACCAACAACAGATGCTGGCGAGGATGTGGGGAAAAAGGGACACTAACCCACTGTTGGTGGGAATGCAAACTGGTTAAGCCACTATGGAAGTCAGTCTGGAGATTCCTCAGAAACCTGAATATAACCCTACCGTTCGACCCAGCCATCCCACTCCTTGGAATTTACCCAAAGGAGTTTAAATTGATAAAGAAAAAAGCGGTCTGCACCCTAATGTTTATTGCAGCACAATTCACAATAGCCAAGACCTGGAACCAACCTAAATGCCCATCAATGGTAGACTGGATAAAGAAATTATGGGATATGTATTCTTTAGAATACTATACCGCAGTAAGAAACAACGAAATCCAGTCATTTGCAACAAAATGGAGGAATCTGGAACACATCATGCTGAGTGAAGTAAGCCAGTCCCAAAGGGACAAATACCATATGTTCTCCCTGATCGGTGACAACTGACTGAACACCAAAAAGGAAACCTCCTGAAGTGAAATGGACACTATGAGAAATGGTGACTTGATCAGCATAGCCCTGACTGCTAATGGACAACTTAATACATTATCCCTCATAGTATTTTTTTTTTGTCTGTTCTACTTAATATGACTGGTTTAATTCTGTAATTATCACACAGTTATTCTTAAGTGTTGAAAATTAACTGAAATGTGATCCCTGTTAAACATAAAAGTGGGAATAAGAGAGGGAAGAGATGTATAATTTGGGGCATGCTCGGGCTGACTTGCCCCAATTGGTAGAGTTGGAAACATACTAGGGGATTCCAATTCAATCCCATCAAGGTGGCATGTGCCAATGCCATCTCACTATTCCAAGTGATCAATTTCAGTTCACAATTGATCATAATGAAAGGACTAAGAGTCAAAGGGAGCACATAAACAAGTCTAGTATCTGCTAACACTAACCGATAGAATAAATAAAGGGGAGAGTGATCCAACATGGGAAGTGAGATACTCAGCAGACTCATAGAATGGCAGATGTCCTAAATAGCACTCTGGCCTCAGAATCAGCCCTAAAGGCACTCGGATCTGGCTGAAAAGCCCATGAGAGTATTTCAGGCATGGAAAGCCAAGACACTCTGGCAAAAAGATCTCTGTGAGTGAGATCCCAGTGGAAAGAACAGGTCTTCAAAGAGGGAGGTGCCTTTCTCTGAAGGGAGGAGAGAACCTCCACTTTGACTAGGACCTTGTCTAAACAAGATAAGAGTCGGAGAACTCAAGGGGCTTCCATAGCCTTGGAAACTCATGACTGGTGCATAGGGAGATTACTGATGCCATAAACAGGAGTGTCAATTTGTAAAGTCAACAACAGGAGTCACTGTGCACTTACTCCTCATGTAGGATCTCTGTCCTTAATGTGCTGTACACTGAGGCTTAATGCTATAATGAGTACTCAAACAGTATATTTCACTTTGTGTTTCTATGGGGGTGCAAACTGTTGAAATCTTTACTTAATGTACACTAAACTGATCTTCTGTTAAAAAAAAAAAAAAAAAGAAAAGAAACTATCAATTCCCAACTTGACTCTCACTGGGATTAAACATGACAATAGGTCTGATCTGATTTCATCATCATTTAAAAAAAAATCATCTATTATTTTTCACTTTATGTTTCTGTGTGGGAACAAACTGTTGAAATCCTTACTTAAGGTATACTAAGCTGATCTTCTGTATACTAAGATAATCGAAAATGAATCTTGATGTGAATGGAAGGGGAGAGGGAGTGGGAAAGGGGAGGGTGGTGGGTGGGAGGGACGGTATGGGGGGGAAAGCCATTGTAACCCATGAGACGTACTTTGGAAATTTATATTCATTAAATAAAAGATAAAAAAAAAACACATTTTTAAAACCATAGAGAAGAAGGAAACAATTAAGGAGGAGGGGGTTGGATATAGGGTTAAGTTGTCACCTGTAAGCCAGCATACCATATGGTCAGTGGTTCAACTCCTGGCTACTACACTTCCAATCCAGTTCCTCGCTGATGTGGGTGATGGCCCAAGTGCATGGGCCCCTGTATCCACATAGGAGGTCTGGAAGAAGCTCCTGTGTCCTGGCTTCAGCCTGGCTCAGCCCAGGCTGTTGTGGTCATTTAGAGGGTTAACTAGTGTATGAAAAATCTGTCTCTCCCTCTCTCTTTGTAACTCTGTATTTCGAATGAATAAGTAAATCTTTAACAACAACAGCAACAAAAAGAATTAAAAAGGGAAAGAGGGGAGGGACAGAGGAGATGAGAAAGTGGAAGAAGGAGAAAGAGGAAGACAGTTTGTGAAATTCCTGCATTGAATACAAGAAGCAAGTAAATAGCTAATTAAACCCTTCAAGTAGTACAATCATAAAGGTACTACTTGATAATGATAACATCAAGCTTTTTAGGCAATTAAGATTTCTAAAAATTGTCTTGGAAATTTAACAGACATTTTAATGGTAAATTTATAAGAAAAAGTTTAAGAAATCTTTTGTTACTTTTTCAGGTTTTTGTTATCCTACCCAGTCAGGTACTGATAGATTAGAAAAATCCAACATCTCACGAAAAGCTTTCTTTTAATACTTACAAAATTAACCTCAGGAAATTATATTTACGCTTTTATTACCTTGTTATGTGTATAGGCCCTGACTTTTATAAACTTAGCATGCTAATGATTCCTTCACTTGGGATCCATAAAATATATATGAATTTTCCTTCCCATTAACTGCTAGGCTTCCCAGATTATTTTGGTTTTCTGAATTATTGATAACAGCAGCTTCTGCTAACAGTTGTTGCCATAAGCATCACACATTTATGAAGTACCTATCTCTTCTATCACTGCTAAATACTGTACAAAGCAAGCTAAGGAGACCTCACCTATGTACTCTAAAAACAGTTGTGTAGACAAAATTCTTAAAAATTTGTAGAGAATAAACTGTTCATATACATGAAAAGGAAACTGATTTTTATGTAAGAGCAGAGAAAGAAAGCTACTTATTTGTATCATGTGGGTTTCAAGGATGTTTATATGAAAATATTTGGGAACTAGAAGACATTAAGTGATTCGGCAAAAATAATAGAAGAATACTTTTGGTTGAATACTGTAATCAATACACAGTTATTCTCAAGTGTTGAAACTTAACTGAAAAGTGATTGCTGTTAAATATAAGAGTGGGAATAAGAGAGGGAAGAGATGTGCAATTCGGGACATGCTCAAGCTGACTTGCCTCAAACGGTGGAGTTAGAAACATACCAGGGGATTCCAATTCAGTCCCATCAAGGTGACATGTACCAATGCCATCTCACTAGTCCCAGTGATCAATTTCTGTTCACAATTGATCGTAATGATAGGACTAAGAACCAAAGGGATCACATAAACAAGACTAGTGTCTGCAAATACTAGCTGATAGAATAAAAAAGGGAGAGAACGATCCAACATGGGAAGCGAGATACACAGCAGACCCATAGAATGTCAGATGTCCTAAACAGCACTCTGGCCTCAGAGTCGGTGAACTCAGGGGGCTTCCATAGCCTTGGCAGCTCATGACAAGAGCCTAGGGTGATTGCTGATGCCATAAACAAGAGTGTCAATTTGTTAAGTCAACAACAGGAGTCACTGTGCACCTACTCCTCATGTAGGATCTTTGTCCTTAGTGTGCTGTACATTGAGATTTAATGCTATAACTAGTACTCAAACAGTATTTTCCACTTTATGTTTCTGTGTGGGAGCAAACTGTTGAAACCTTTACTTAATGTATGCTAACCTGATCTTCTTTATATAAAGAGAATCGAAAATGAATCTTGATGTGAATGGAAGGGGAGAGGGAGTGGGAAAGGGGAGGGTTGTGGGTGGGAGGGATGGTATGGGGGGAAGCCATTGTAATCCATAAGCTGTACTTTGGAAATTTATATTCATTAAGTAAAAGTTAAAAAAAAAGTGAATACAGCAAAGTAACACGGGAAGATTTGAGTTACTGTCCATCAGCTATTATTTATTCAGCCCCAGTCATACAGCATAGGATTTTGAGAAAGTTTATTTATCTACTTGAAACTCAGGGTGACAGAAGAGAGGAAGAGGAAGAAGAAGAGAGGGAGAGAGAGAGAGAGAAATCTTCCTTTCATTCTGTTCACTGGTTCAGTACCCAAATGGCCTCAGGAGACAGAAGGAGGCCACAGTCAGGATCCAAGAACTCCATTCTGAAATCCCACACAAGTGACAGGGACCCACATGGTATGTCCCCCTTCTGCTGCCTTCCCAGGTGCATTAGCAGGAAGCTGGATCGGAAGCAGAGTAGCCTGAACCTGAACCAGCACTCCAGTGTGGAATGACAGTGTTGCAGGCAGCAGCTGAACTTGTTGCACCATAACTCTGACCCTAATTGGACAGGTTTTGGACAGTAGTATTTACTTCTGAAGTTGTCCTCCTGGGGAAATTTGGTAGAAATTTTCATCCTTTCTGCTTTTTGAACTGCAGAAAACAAACATGTACACATGCACAGACAATCAAAAAAAATTGGAGCATTCCTATTTTTCAGTAAAATATTCAGTATGTAGTATCATGGAAAAAAAAAAAAACAAAGCAAATCTTTATCCTAACCCATATTCACTTCACATCATCACAAGAGAATGTTCACATTATTTTTAACAGTAGATGAAAGCATTGAGGAAACAAAATTTAATAACAGATAACCTCAGAGAAATGATGATTATCTTTCCATGACACCTTAAATGAAGTTCCTGGATTATGTCTGCTTGTGTAATTTTTTTAAGATTTATTTACATGAGAGGGAGAGTGGCAGAGAGAGAGGGAGAGATGTAGAGAGCCAGAGAGATCTTCCAACCACTGGTTTTCTCTCAAAATAGCTGCAACAGCTGGGGCTGGGCTAGGTCAAAGCCAGGAGCTTTGTACTCCATCTAGGCCTCCTACATGATTGGCAGAGGTTCAGATAGGCCGTCATCTGCTGCTTTCCCAGGCACATTAGTGGGTACCTGGATTGGAAGAGGAACAGCTGATCGCCTGTCCAGTATGGGGTGCAGCACTGCAAGCAGCAGCTTAATCCACTGCACCACAACACCTGCCCCTGCTAGTGCATTCTTTCTTTCACCGCATTCCCTCATATTGGAGACCAAATACTGGTGATATTTGGTTTATAGGATTTTTGTGTTAAATGCCATTTTATTTACTGTTTGAAACAAATCAATAGGTTTTGTTTAATTTAAGGTTAATTTCATTCTTGATATTTTTCTCCTATTGAAATTTCACAAAGTCTTACCTTTCTAGAGATGAATAGAGCAGAGTATTTCAGGCACTTACTTGAGACACATTAAAGGAGACTTGTAGTCATGAAAATGTCATGATGCCATTTAGTGAAAATTTATCTTCACAGAGAATTGTTCAATTACATGTGAAATGAGACTGGAAATAATCTTTTCTTCTATAAACCTTACACCTGGAAGACAGTACATCTGTTTAATATGTTCTATTTGTAAAACTCTGATCTGTACCTTGCAGATTGGATTTAAGAGTAGTCCTATATGCTATTATTGATACTTGTTCAAAAGCTGAATAATCACAATAACTACATCCCATTTATTTGTTTTAATTATGTATTTCATTATTCAAAATACTCTTATTTTTCTTAGCTTATTTTGTAGCTAAAACAAAATATTTCATTATTAGGTATTTCAAGTTTCAGTTTGATTAACGACACATATATTTTTCCTGCAACCCATATAAATATATGTGTGTATATATATATGTATGTGAGTATCCTTTTTTAATGCACATAGCCATTAACAATATTTTATACCCAAGTTGCCCAATGAATCCAAGTTTGTCAGTAATTTTCACTGTAAATTTGTCACTTGTTTATAAAAACAAAATATTTATAAATATAACATGACATATTTTAGTAAGCAAAAATGTGAAAGACTAAAGGTTTGTCTTTATGTTGAAAACTTCCCGTAAGATTGATGAACTGAACAGGATATTCTCCTATACTTTTCCACCCCCTCTTCTAGGATTTTCCTGAATATTCTGTACACTAACAAAACTGGTAACATCCCTACAGCGTTTGATAATTTGTCAAGCTGCTTCCTTTCTTGGTCACATTTATTCCATTGTTTTTCATTCACTTCTTAAAATTATATGAGCTTTTTAGGTTATTGCAAATCAGCCCAGAAAGAAATGATTAATCATCCCTCTGCTACCAAGTGAGTTGAATTTTCTTCTTATTAGAAAGCTCAGTATTTCTGTGTATTTCTCCACATATTTTTAATATCTTTACATGTTGTAGTTGTGTTTGTTGAATATTTTCTGATAAGCTTATACATTTAGAATTTTGCTTCATTATTCTTTGCATTTTCCAAATCCTTTTCTGCACTAATCTAAAGAAAATTGACAGTTATCTTGATTATCATTTTAGGGAATAGGGGATAAGTGACATGAAATTGACATTGATAATGAGACCATTCCTTAACTCTTTGTAATTATTGTGTTAACTTTCTAGTGAAATAGTGAAACTTAGTACTTCCTTGTTCCAACACTTTAACAGTACTTCTACGTTATCATAATTATATTACCCAAATTACCTTTATTTAATTTATTTGGAAAAACACATTTTCATAAGTCATAAAATACTAATGCTAGAGCACATACCAATAAATAAATTACTGGGATTACTAAACATTCTTAATAAGGCAATTCACTTACTAGTGCTTGATTCTAGAAATGTAAATGTTCATAGATTTTTTGTGGTTTTACTTTGGTACCACTTTAAACCCTAGGAGCTTTTATACAGGGGAAGGTTCTCCTTGGGAGGACTCCAGGTTAGTAATTTTCTTCCATTCACTGCACAAGAAGCACAGATAATTTAGAAGGTAGACAGCTACCTTTTGTGAGATGGAGAATTAATGACAGCAACTAAATGCTCCTTTCATTTACCATTGTGATTTCAATGGAATGGGGAATAGTTAGAAGTGTATTAATGGAAGCAAAGGTCAAAAACCACTTTTAAAATTGTTACCTTCCACAATAATAAAAGGATATTACCTGGCAATACATTGTCCTGGCCGCTGCAAGTAGTACATTGAACATAAGTGTATGTCATTGTTGAATACTCTGGCTAATGAGTTTTTGAGTCTGTATAAACAGTGAAAAATAATTAGTGCATTAATATTTTTAGATCCAATATCAAACATGTTAAATTCCCACCTGAATTAGTTCTTTGCTTAGTCACAAATTCTAACATCTTTATCATATCTCCTCGGTATGAGGCTCACCTATTGTCAACATCGGATGCTACCAAGAATTTTATTCTAAATTAGACATTAGTTTTGCCCTCTAGGAGCTAACTATAACACTTGCAGCACCTGGTGTGTAATTAGAAATTGTGAAAACTTACACTGAAAAGACTGAAGGAAGCTATTTATTGTCCAGGTCTCACTGATTAATATGCTCTCTGACATATATTTATATTATATAGTTATATATGCACATTTCAAGAATTCTTTATAAGAAAAGGACACAAAATATCAGGAAAACATTAGGCACCAAGATACCTATATTTTTGTTAAAACTTTTGTCAGAAATAGCAGGCTCCAAGTGGAAAAATAACTGGATGTGAAAATAGAAGCATAATTCTTTGTTGATGACACTAGGTAATGAAGTTTTTGTTTATATGCAGTTAAAAACATATCTCTTGCATTTTAGGTTTAATAGAAAATTTGCAAAGTTCCCAACTTCCCATCATACTTTATCACAAATGCTGACTTCCTCATCACGTCTCCTTTGGTGTGCACTCCACCTACCTAATTGCTGGCCTTATCTATGTAGCAGATAACTTGTCCAGAGAGTTTATCAAGGGATGGGATAGAAAACAAATATGATGTGTTGGAAATCAGAGATGAGAAAATGAGTCATGCCAGGGTGGGCATTTAGGGCCTTTATTCCATATTGGAGTACCCAGTCGAAGTTCCAGGTTCACTCTGACTCAAGCTTCTTGATAATGTGTACCCCAAGAGACAATGGTGATGGATTAAATATTGAGCTCTGGATACCTAGGGAGGAGAACCAGATTGAGTTCCTGTCTCATGGCTTCAGCCTAGCCAAGTCCCTACTGTGGCAAGCATTTGGAAAGTGAACAAGCAGATGAAAAAGCTCTCTTTCCCTCCCTTCCTGCCGCTCCACCTTTCAAATAAAATGAATATAAATGAGTTTAAAAAAATGAATGAAGCTGGCAAAGCTGATGGATGCAAACTTTCATTGATCAACATTAAGAAGCTATAGCTGAGTATCTCACTTCCCATGTTGGATCACTCTCCCCTTTATTTATTCTATCGGTTAGTGTTAGCAGATACTAGACTTGTTTATGTGCTCCCCTTGACTCTTAGTCCTTTCATTATGATCAATTGTGAACTGAAATTGATCACTTGGAATAGTGAGATGGCATTGGCACATGCCACCTTGATGGGATTGAATTGGAATCCCCTAGTATGTTTCCAACTCTACCAATTGGGGCAAGTCAGCCCGAGCATGCCCCAAATTATACATCTCTTCCCTCAGCAGACTCATAGAATGGCAGATGTCCTAAATGGCGCTCTGGCCTCAGAATCAGCCCTAAAGGCACTCGGATCTGGCTGAAAAGCCCATGAGAGTATTTCAGGCATGGAAAGCCAAGACACTCTGGCAAAAAGATCTCTGTGAGTGAGATCCCAGTGGAAAGAACAGGTCTTCAAAGAGGGAGGTGCCTTTCTCTGAAGGGAGGAGAGAACCTCCACTATGACTATGACCTTGTCTAAACAAGATAAGAGTCGGAGAACTCAAGGGGCTTCCATAGCCTTGGAAACTCATGACTGGTGCATAGGGAGATTACTGATGCCATAAACAGGAGTGTCAATTTGTAAAGTCAACAACAGGAGTCATTGTGCACTTACTCCTCATGTAGGATCTCTGTCCTTAATGTGCTGTACACTGAGGCTTAATGCTATAACTAGTACTCAAACAGTATATTTCACTTTGTGTTTCTATGGGGGTGCAAACTGTTGAAATCTTTACTTAATGTACACTAAACTGATCTTCTGTTAAAAAAAAAAAAAAAAAAGAAAAAGAAAAGAAACTATCAATTCCCAACTTGACTCTCACTGGGATTAAACATGACAATAGGTCTGATCTGATTTCATCATCATTTAAAAAAAAAATCATCTATTATTTTTCACTTTATGTTTCTGTGTGGGAACAAACTGTTGAAATCCTTACTTAAGGTATACTAAGCTGATCTTCTGTATACTAAGATAATCGAAAATGAATCTTGATGTGAATGGAAGGGGAGAGGGAGTGGGAAAGGGGAGGGTGGTGGGTGGGAGGGACGGTATGGGGGGGAAAGCCATTGTAACCCATGAGTCGTACTTTGGAAATTTATATTCATTAAATAAAAGATAAAAAAAAAAAAAAAAAAAAAAAAAAAAAAAAAAAAAAAGCTATAGCAATGTCCCTCAAAAGCAAAAGGGATTGCCTCATAATTATTTGATAGATAATTTATAATATTCTCCTCAAGCTGGAGTCTGTCCTTTCTGAACACCTGATGAAAATGTACATCTTTCACCTCCTACACTCAAATGCTGTCACTGGGAGATCTGACATAGTCAACATGAATTGGACTGTGCCAGAACCTTCAGTTATTTCAGCCTAAATGTAAATTTGGAACCACTGAATTGTAAAAAATGCAAATAACAAAAATACAACTACAAGTTTCCATTCTTTCTTAGTAGTTTGAATATTTTTAATATCATCTATAACTTCCCCAAATGTCAATTTATTTTATCCTCTGCCTTCTGTTCCTTTAAGTAGATATTTACATGATTAACAACGAATGTTGTCCATTAGCTTCCTCAATGAGCTCACTGATTCATACTTACCCATGCCAATCCCAAGTAAAAATACATAAAACCAGTTATTTCTATAGTTTCAAATACCTGGAGACTGACTTTAGATTCAAAGCAGATGTGAAATGGGCAACAGTCAAAGAAAGCACTATCCCCTGGAGAAAACAACACACTGATTTTTGGAAACTGCTTCTAGTTGAAGTGAAATATTGAGGGATAGAATATTCGAGCAGTAAAATGGAGAGGCTGCCTGGTTGACAAGGACTGCAGAAGTGACCCTGCTTCTAATAGCCCCCATCCTTGAGTAACTTTTGAGTAGATGCCACTCATTTCTGTGCTGTCCCTTATTAGGTGGTATTCAAGAGCATTGTCCAACCTGAACTCATGGACTGTGGTTCTTTGTCTTCAGGATACAGATGGGATGGGAGGGGCCGGTGCTGTGGTGCAGCAGGTTGAAGCCTTGGCCTGAAGCGCCAGCATCCCATATGAGCACCGGTTCTAGTTCCGGTTGCTCCTCTTCTGATCCAGTTCTCTGCTATGGCCGGGGAAGGCAGTGGAGGATGGCCCAGGTCCTTGGGCCCCTGCACCCATGTGGGAGAACCTGAGGAAGCTCCTGGCTCCTGGCTTTGGAGTGGCGCAGCTCTGGCTGTTGTGGCCATCTGGGGAGTGAACCAGCAGATGGAAGACCTCTCTCTCTGTCTCTACCTCTCTGTAACTCTGCCTTATAAATAAAATAAAATAAAATAAAATAAAATAAAATAAAATAAAATAAAATAATGGGATGGGAAAAACAAAACAAAACAAAGAAAGAAACAAACCCTCATAATATTCCAATCAGAACTGAGAGAGGAGGAAACTTTTTTCTCTGAGAATCTGAACGCAGGACCCAGTGCTGGTTAAAGTTTTTCCAAACTACCAGATGGGTGAAGTCAGGTGTAATGAGAGAGTATAAATTCCTCACACAGAAGATTGCAAAATATCCAAGAGCCCAGTTTATTTTAGTCTCAGCTATGCCATCCATGGATTTGTACCTGACCTAATCATTGATCTTTCGATTTCTTATCTAAGTTTATTATTTTTGTTTTGCCCATTAAATCAAAATGTGACCTCAGATATGTGGAGAACAGAGCAGTTCTAAAGCTAATCAGTAAACATGCTCAATGACTGCTGTGAACAAGAAACACCTACTACATTACTTATATTTTGGAACAATTACGATAGTCAAATGAATTTCCTTTATCAAATGAAAAGGAAGTGTATAATTTTTAGGTCTTGATTGCTCTCAATATCTGAAAAAGCAATCCAGAAGACGTAAGTTCTAATGATTAATAACATTTCAAAAAGTTCCTGGAAAGAAGGAAACAAACTTGTAAGTTTAATGATTATCACTTGCAATTCAAATGGACTGTCTAAGATAATTTTGGTACAAAATTGAGTACTTATTGACATAAGAGTCCTTTGACCATCATTTTCTTTTCTTTTCTCTTTTTTTTTTTTTTTTTTTTTTTTTTTTGACAGGGTTAGACAGAGAGAAAGGTCTTCCTTCCGTTGGTTTACTCCCCAAGGCCGGTGCTGTGCTGATCCGAAGCCAGGAGCCAGGTGCTTCCCGTTGGTCTCCCACGCAGGTGCAGGGGCCCAAGCACTTGGGCCATCCTCCACTGCCCTCACGGGCCACAGCAGAGAGCTGGCCTGGAAGAGGAGCAACCGGGACTAGAACTGGCGGCCATATGGGATGCTGGGGCCACAGGTGGAGGATTAACCAAGTGAGCAACTGCGCCGGCCCCATTTGACCATCATTTTCATGATACCAAATCCTTTTTAAAATTATTTCATTACTTGCCTCTATTTTTTGAAGAGTCCTATATCAGCAAATTGTGTGTTGGAGATCTTCAACTATTTCATCATAGAATTCAATTACTCTGTTAATAGAATTAACTATTTCTAACTCTGAGTTTTCTTCCTCATGGTTTCATTCCTTTCACATTTTTCTCTTGTCCTCAACTACAAAACCATCTCTTCCCTCACTGTCATATACTCTGCTTCTATCAGCACCTTTCTGGGTTAACCAAAGAGCACCTAATTACTGATGCAATATAATCATTTCAAACTGGAGATGGCATTTTTTTCATTTGCCACATAGGTTTATCCTTTTGCATTGCTAATTATGCATTTCCTTCTATTTTTAATTTTTTATTACTGGAATTTTAAGATAAAAGAAAACAAGAAATTGAGACAATACAAGAAATAATTACAAATGATTACTTCATATATGTTTCTAAAGAAGGTAGAAGAAAAAGAAAAAGAAATGATCTTACTTTTTTTTGGAGAATGACCTTACTTGCAAAATTAATTTTTGGCTGCTGTTGTTTACTTGAAATAAAGTTTCCAAAACAGGACTAATTATTAATATTTGAATATGAGGTGATGAATAATTTTGCAAATATTCTTATGTTAATGTAATAAGTATTTATCCATTTGTTTGGAATGCCAATGAGTTATGTTAAATTTTTCAATTGTTAGTCTTCAAATACTATTTTTTGATGTTTAATTGTTATGGTGAACTCTTCCATAGAGCTTGCTGTAGTGAGCATCAGGGATAACATACATATTTTCATTATCTTTATGTCCCAGTACTCCATAACACATTGCCATGGAGGGCTCTCTTGAAAACGTGAAGTAAATGGAAGATTCACACTTGTGTGTCACAGAAATAATGGCATAAATCTTAAAGTTAAACTAAGGTTTTGAGACTAAACCTGGACCTCATCATACTGTGACAGTAAAATTGAAATGTTTAAAATGTAACAGTTCTGCTCCCCAAAATAATAATAATGCTGATAGTGTATTCTAATTTTATTCTAATGCAAAACAGATGGCCAGGAAGATCCAATTTTGAGGTTATTAAAAAAACAAAAATCAAAGAACTTTTATCAAATGCAAACAAAGACTTAATAAATAAATGAAAATTTATGTGATTATATTCTTTTCTGAACATGATATTAACATTAATCTTCAAAATTTTGTTGTTGTAGCTTTTGTGAATATTATCTATGTAAGGAACAATGATAATAAACTGCATTCAAATAAACAAGTTTCACTATGTTTCTTAGCCAAACTGATTTTTAACATAATGTCATAGTTTTTGCAATGTCCCTACTAGTGTTTGCATAATTCTCTCTCAAGAGTCTCTGCTATGTTCCCCAAAGTCATGTTCTACTTTTGAAAACTAATTTCTCTACAGAGTGCAGTCTTGGCCAGTAAGTGTTTAAAAGGGCAGGACTGGAAAAAGTAGTCTTCAATTCTCAGATTAAGTATATTTGGATGTACTCAAGGAGGATTACATATTATACGTATGCTTAATTTTTAAAACCTAGTACTTCTGATTATTTAATTATTTTCTTCTGTTAAGTATGATAGCATTGAATTTCCTTGAAGTGAAGGTCTTTGCTAAGAGAGCTCATGTGGCAAGCACAGCACACAGACCAGCAGAGCCTCACTGCTATGGCAACTGCAACCAAGGCTCCTTATTGTGGTTCTGTAGCAGAAATTAGGCCAAACTGGAAAGAACAGCACAAAGAGAAAAAGAGTCTAGCTGTGTGGCTCCGGAGAGGTCAAGAAGTGATTAGGAAAGGATAGAAAGAACAGGATTTGATGAATGAGAGAAAGCAGGTAAAGCTGACAGCAACACCAAGAAACTGGTGAATTCTAAGCCAAAATGTATTCAATGACATTCAGTTCAAATGCGAACCTTAAGGGCAACTTGTATAAATGTGTATTGGAAATCACATGGGAACAAGTTATAAATTTTAACGTATTGCTACATGGATTTTTAATCCTGTAAGGGATAAGTCTTTTTTCGTTGTTGTTGTTCAATACAAAAATAACATACATTTCTTTAGATTCACATAAAACTTAAATGCATATAATCAAAGATTAGTTATTGTCTGCACTACTTCATGTTAATTTTATTTATTTATTTGAGACATAGAGTTACAAATAATGAGAGGGAGAGACAGAGAGAAAGTTCTTCCTTCCACCGGTTCACTCCCCAAATGGCCGCAATGGTCACAGCTGGGCTAATCCAAATCTCCAAACCCTAACAAAGAGCTGGATTGGAAGAGGAGCAGCCAGGACTAGAACAGGTGCCCAACTGGCATGCCAGTGCTTCAAGCAGAGGATTAGCCTTCTGTGCCACAGCACCAGCCCCTATGCACTACTTCAAATGCAGGAGGACATGTGTAGTACAAGGCTTCTAACAGAAATGAAAAAAAAATCAAAAGCTGAACAAATAAAGTCAGTAATAGAGGAAAAGAAAGCAAGCATGCACATCAAACAACTCAGGACAAGGGAAATGACTGAAATTCTGAAGAAAAAGGAAATGATTGAAATTCTGAAGAAACCGCACTGCTCTTCCTGGCAACAGAACAATTAAAGAAGATGAAATAAATTGTTTCTCATTATATGATTCCATTAATATTTTAAATATTTGCGAGACTCATACTCTAAGCCAATTGCTATGTTGAGTAATAAGGAAAGATAAATAATGTGCACATTGCACTTAAGGGATACAAAAGTCATTCCTAGGGTACTCAGGTTATTTCACTGGTTTATTTCCAGGAGTTCAATAAAACCCTCACCCAGTATTTTACAGTGTGATAGATTGGCAGAATTTTTACTCTGCTTATCATATTTTTTGATAATATTGTTAAACACTTCAGTTTCATAAATGTGTAATTTTTCTCTATTTTAGATAACAGATGGATATGTTGTGTCCATGGTGGCCAAAATAAATTAATTTGCCAATGTCTCCTTCATCTTAGCAATGATATTGGATCATCATGTGTGTTGGGAAAAAGGAACATCCTTTTGCATATTTTGTTCTATTTGTTTAAAAAGCTCCACAATTTTGTAAAATATCATAGTATTATCCTTTAATGACAGAAAGGACACAATTCAATTATAGGCAATACACATTTACCCCAAGTTAGTGCTAAATAGTGCCACAAGACTGAAACAACTTAGAAGTCAGAGAAAGGTCTGAGTGATATAATGCCCAATCTGTTTCTTCCACAATCTTCCTATGCCCAACAAATATTTCTTTGAACTTCATCCTAGGAAGGTCAAAATGGGACAACAGAGTATGGTTTCCAGAGCTAATGCCGTGGTAGTTTCAGAATGTATGCTTTTAATCATACTTGTTCTCTCTTTGGGGTCAAACCGTAGTTTCTTGAGAATAAGATCACTGTTTTTGACAAGATTCTCCACAGGACCTAAGCCTCTGGATGCTCTGATGTTTTTATGGCGTTACGAGCACAAATGAAGCAGGACAAAA
The DNA here is from genome assembly GCF_051225735.1 of Oryctolagus cuniculus. Taxonomy (NCBI): domain Eukaryota; kingdom Metazoa; phylum Chordata; class Mammalia; order Lagomorpha; family Leporidae; genus Oryctolagus; species Oryctolagus cuniculus. The sequence continues at coordinate 13,606,211 of NC_142876.1, read as the reverse complement.
TGCAATAAACAGGAAGGAAAGCAGGATGCCTTTGTAATGCTGGGCTCTCAGTGCTGAGAAGGTGAAAAATGATACAGATAAAAGCGGTACGTAGGCGAGGTGAGGCACCCCATTCTGCGGGAGGGGGGGAGTGGTCTACTCTCACCAAGAGCTGCAGTTGAATTCAGGACAGCTCCTGTTTTATAAAAGTACACATTTGGCTGAAAACTAAGTAAAACATAGATTTGCTCAGTCCTATGTGTGAATAGGAAAATATTCAGATAAACCTCATTTGCATATACACAAAATACAAAATCACAATTTATAGCAATACATTTTTAAATGTCCAAAGAATGCAGTGACTGAACTCGCAGGGGTCTTGTTCTAGATAATGACAGCTTTTCTGATCTCACTGTGCATGTTTCTCTAGCATTACATGTCAGTCACTGCCTCCTTCTAAAACACAGCGTCCTTGGTTTCCATGGCATTCTGTTATCCTTGTTTAATTGTGCCTTCTTTTCCCATACTGCCTAGTGTCTCCCTCAAACCTGAACTCTGTTACGTCCTCTGATCACTGGCACAAGTGAATTTCTTTTTTTTTTTTTTCTGTACATGCCATTAGTCCAAACTCTTCAGCAGATCAGCACTCACATATGTAGTTTATGTCTCATACATGAGGCAAAAAGTAAGCATTTTTTCCTTGAAGACACCATTTTCTTTCACTTTCATGCTGTCCTTGTACCTATGCAGGTCCACTTGCTTTGGCTCTGCCTCAATGCGGCATTCCCTTGCTATGTTCCTACATACTCTGGAAGACGCTCCAAAGACCACATTTCTGCCACCACATGCTAGTGATGCTATTGCCATCTTAGCTTAGGATGCTATTTTCTTTAAATTATAAGTCCTCTTTGGATTTTTCCTGTGAATCAGTGTCTGGAAAGTTTACTTAATGTGCTATTTACATCACACATACAATAATTTTAATTTTATTGTTTATGTAACTAATTTAAAATAAGGAATCATTTGTAGCATTATTTTCATTCAGTCACAGTTGCAAACATTGTTAGTAACTGATTACCAATCCTAGTGGCACAGCTATTAGAACCATATATATAGACCCCATAAATTACTGTTAATTTCTGATTTTCTTCAACTGTAGACAAGAATACAAACGGTTTTAAAACAGCGTAACAATGAAAGAGTCTTTCGAGGCAGAGAATATGGTGTGTATCATGGTTTTGCCATTACTAACCTCTAAGAATAGATTAAATCCATAAAGCGATTAGTCTAAAGCTTAACACAAAGCAAAAGTTCAATGAATTTCAAGTGTTTCTGTCATTATCATTCTAGATTTAGGATACAGTGTTCACCTATGAGCCAGGATAGCTTCTAATGTGATCACACATCCTGCAATTTTCTCATTTTCTCTCTCTTGACTTTTCTGTGCACTAAATAGGTTTGCTTGAAAGAGTGTTCTAGAGCTTTGCTTTTGAGGATGTCGCCCCCCACTCGGGGAGGAACGACACTGGACCCTGCACTGTTCTTTTTCCCAGGCCCTTCCTGGGTTTGCTGCCGCTCTCCCCCCGCCTCGGCGGAGGGACGGCACCCCTGCCGCTTCCCCGCTTCCGCGGAGGCGCGGCACACCGCCGGCCGGCTCTCTAAGGGGTTCCTCAGATATTCCTTCTGCATGTTGTCTCTCTCCTCCTTTATAGTCCTCTTCCACCAATCCCAACTCTGCTGGCGTTCTCTCCCCACACACTGAGCACACTGCTCTCCTCCAATCAGGGGCAGGATCAGCTCCTGCAGCTTGTTAGTCGAATTGGTGAGGCAGCTGTGTGGAAGTTGTTTATTCCCTCTCAGCGCCATATGGTGGGAGATCAGATGCATAGAGTTAGTCTTAGCAGTTCCAGTAGTTTAGTCTAGTCTCGGTAATCTCAGTATTTGTCCTCAGTATTTATTTGTCCACAGTCTTAGTACTTATTTGTCTCCCGGGCGACGGGCCCTGCCATGTTACGGGAGACGGGCCCTGCTCCCCACAGAGACAAAATGTTTTTCGTTTTTTTTGTATGACTTCAAAGTAATGATGAATCATTTCATCACTTCAGAGTACAGTGCAAGGTTAGCACAGCAATGTATCACAGAGGTTGCCGAATTGCAGCATAGGAAGAAGTTCTGACACAGAAAATGGCCCACAACCCCCCCCCCCAATTATTTAAACTATTTACAGCATCATTTGTCAGCATGATTTTCAGGTAACACAGATGTCATTTGTTGACTAAGTATGAATAAAAAGGCAATTCCCTTAATACCTTTTTATTGCCTTTCATTATAAAAGTTTCTCAATGACCATATATACATGGGACCTTAAGAGAAACAAAAAGCAATCTAAAATATACATGATTTTTTTCCCAAGGATCCTAAAATAAGAGATCAGTAACAATGATATCAATCAGACTCTGACTACTAAAATGTTACTAGATTGGTGAGAATCCAATTTATTTTCTATCACCATTCCATCAAGTAAAAATATTAATGAAGGTTTTCTGTAAATTTAACCATTTTAAACAATATTTTTGAACTAGAAGAAAATAATTTCATAAACAACTCTTACTTATATTACTGCCAAATTTCCATTATATTTGGCAAACTTTCATTTTATTTCCATTTTTTAGGGAACACCCCATGTTTGTATTATTGAGTTCATCAGGATTTTATATTAACCCAGCTTAAAATATCAGTTGAGATGGGCGTTCTGGCACAATGGTTAATATGTGACTTGTATTCCAAACTGGATTCCTGGACTCAAACCCTGGCAGAGCTTCCAGTTCCAGCTTCCTGCTACCACACACCCTGGGAGGCGGCAGACAGTCTCTCAGTGCCTGAGTCCAGACCACCTGCATGGTAGACCTTGACTCAACTCTGGGCAGCAGAATTTGGCTGATCTTACTCTGGCTGTTGTGGAGTTTTGAGAAGCAATCCAGTGCATGAAAGATCCATCTTTCTCTGCCTATGTTTCTCTCTCTGATTCTTCTATTCAAATAATACATTCAAAATTAATTTTCATTAAAATAGAAAATTATACATATAAGATGAAATTTACTGATTTTTACAACTGGACAGAATATCACAAATTAGTTAACCTAAGTCCTAATTTTTGTTTCAAATTATCATTATACATTGTATTACAATGATATGGCTTTTTCATCAATTTTATATATTTAACTCAAACCAGTAAGAAAACACAGGATTTGGTGCACATAGAAAACAACTTCGCTGAACTGAAATTTTCTAGAACAGGAAGAAGAAAGCATGCACTGTTGACTCCTTACCCTCATCTGCATCACATTCCATCCTTCTGCTTCTTTATCAACAAATTTGATTATGTCCAAAATAAAGAAGCATGACTCCAAAAACAACATAAAAAATTCCTTTATTCTAAGATTACTCAGATCTTTGGAACCAATTTTAGCAAAAATAATTTGAGGTGCCTTTCACCCTAATAAAATGAAGATATTATTTATGAGGATGTAGATAACGGGGTCATCTTTGACTGACTCTTGCTAAGCATAAAGCACTTTTTAAGTAACATGCACTTATTTCTTGCTAAGTAATAAATATAAGAGTGAGAGCACACAATGGAAGTATCCAGAGAGATTTAAATCCTGCTTTCTCTGTTGCCTGTGGGGCTTTGGGCATTTAGCTTCCATCTGGCAGGCTTTGCTCTCCTTGACTTTTAGTCCTTGTGATACACAAAGCAGACACATAGACAACACAAACAATTTATATCACTTTTCATGAAGTTCACAATTATACTAGGTGTGTTTAAAAACTGGAATGTCAGCAGAGGTGGAGAATCTTTATTCTACCAGTGGCCATTTGGATATTTATAAGATCATTCACAGGCCACTCAAAATCACCAACTTAAAGCCTGCTGTAAATTTATAGAATTTTGAGTCCGGCCTGGGACTGCCTTGGCAGGGTCAGAACAAATGATTTTGCAGGCTTTACAGAGTCCGCAGACCAGATGTTCCTCACCTTTGAGGTAGGATAAAATTGTAGCTTTCCAATTTTTGAGTGTGGGTATTATGTGTTATGTTCGCACCACAAACATATATATTTACATGATACCATACGACAAACTATATGGTATATAGGACATGGACCCTAGAGTACATGTGTGGAGCTTACTCTCCTTTTGTTGTTGTTGTTGTTGTTGTTATTTGACGGTCAGAGTTAGGCAGTGAGAGAGAGACAGAGAGAAAGGTTTTCCTTCCATTGGTTCACTCCCCAAAATGGCCGCCATGGCTAGTGCTGTGCCTATCCGAAGCCTGGAGCCAGGTGCTTCTTCCGGGTCTCCCACATGGGTGCAGGGGCCCAAGCACTTGGTTCATCCTCCACTGCCTTTCTGGGCCACAGGAGAGAGCTGGACTGGAAGAGGAGCAACCAGGACTAGAACCCAGTTCCAATATGGGATGCTGGCACTGCCCCCAGAGGATTAGCCAAGTGAGCCAAAGCACCGGCCGGCCCCATGGAGCTTACTCTCTCAATGGATACACACATCCACTGCTCACAGTGTCTCATGCATTTAAGATCACAAATGTTATACTCTTAAATGGTTCATCAATAATCTCTACAATCATGAGTGGTGTTTTTTATTTAATGAAAAGATATTTTATCATTTGCAGAGATGCAGTTGGGAAGAATTTAATTTCCAGTGTTGTGAAGAAGTGCAGTGGCTTGAGTCTCACATTGCTTTTCTCATTTTGATTGGATCTTTTTTGTTTGCAGCTTGCCTGAGACAAAACCAATCTGTCATTGACTATCAGTCTCCTGCAAACAGCTTCATGGAAGAATAGAACTTCCTTGAGATTGTTGTATTGTGAATTTTTCCAGAAGAATTCAGTTTCATGACATTGTACTACTTAGATTTCCCTCTCGCTTTTCTGAAGTGAAAAGCTAAATTACTACAGGCATGAATGAGATAGCTCTGCATGCGACTATAATACTTAAAATAGATCAGCCTTAATTATTAACAGATAGCAAGTTCTTTACAGTGTTACATTCAACTCTGTAAAATTATTTTTTGAAGATCTATTTCAGAAGTCAGAATTACAGAGAGGAGAGAGATCTTCCATCAGCTGGTTCACTCCCTAGATGGCTGTAACAGACAGCCCTGGACCAGGCTGAAACCAGGAGCCAAAAGCTTCATCTGCATCTCTGATGTAGGTGGCACGGACCCAAACACTTGGGCCAATTCCCACAGCTTTTCTAGGCCGTTATCAGGGAGCTGGATAGGAGGTCGAGCAACTGGAACACAAACTGTGTCACAGGAGGCAGCTTTACATGCTAAGCCACAGTGCAGGCCCCTGTAAAATTATTTATGTGCTTCTGTGTTTCTGAACTACTCTACTGTTCTAATTGTCATCTCAAACATTAAGTTTCAGGACTGGGGCTATCACATGACAGATTAAGCCACTGCCTGCAATGCCAAAATCCCATATAGGTCCCAGTTCATGTCCCGGCTGCTCGACTTCCAATCCCGCTCCCTGCTAATGTGCCTGAAAAAGCAGGGTACAGAGGGAGACCTGGAAGAAACTGTATGATCCTGGCTTCAGCCTGGCATAGCCCTCGCTGTTGCGGTCATTGAGGGTGTCTCTCCCTCTCTGTAACTCTGTTGTTCAAATAAATACAAAGAAATCTTTTTTTTTTAACTTTTATTTAATGAATATAACTTTCCAAAGTACGGCTTATGGATTACAATGGCTTCCCCCCCAAAACGTCCCTCCCACCCACAAGCCTCCCCTTTCCCATTCCCTCTCCCCTTCCATTCACATGAGGATTCATTTTCAATTCTCTTTATATACAGAAGATCAGTTTAGCATACATTAAGTAAAGATTTCAACAGTTTGCTCCCACACAGAAACATAAAGTGAAAAATAATAGATGATTTTTTAAATGATGATGAAATCAGATCAGACCTATTGTCATGTTTAATCCCAGTAAGAGTCAAGTTGGGAATTGATAATTTCTTCTTCTTCTTTTTTTTTTTTTCAGAAGATCAGTTTAGTATACATTAAGATTTAAACGGTTTGCATCCCCATAGAAACACAAAGTGAAATATACTGTTTGAGTACTCGTTATAGCATTAAGTCTCAATGTACAGCACATTAAGGACAGAGATCCTACATGAGGAGTAAGTGCACAGTGACTCCTGTTGTTGACTTTACAAATTGACACTCCTGTTTATGGCATCAGTAATCTCCCTATGCACCAGTCATGAGTTTCCAAGGCTATGGAAGCCCTTGAGTTCTCCGACTCTTATCTTGTTTAGACAAGGTCATAGTCAAAGTGGAAGTTCTCGTGGAGGTTCTCTCCTCCCTTAAGAGAAAGGTACCTCCTTCTTTGAAGACCTGTTCTTTCCACTGGGATCTCACTCACCACTCACAGAGATCTTTCATTTAGGTTTTTTTTTTTTTTTTTTTTTTTTTTTTTTTTTTTTTTTTGCCAGAGTGTCTTGGCTTTCCATGCCTGAAATACTCTCATGGGCTTTTCATCCAGATCGGAATGCCTTTAGGGCTGATTCTGAGGCCAGAGTGCTGTTTAGGACATCCGCCATTCTATGAGTCTGCTGAGTATCTCGCTTCCCATGTTGGATCACTCTCCCCTTTATTTATTCTATCGGTTAGTATTAGCAGGTACTAGACTTGTTTATGTGCTCCCTTTGACTCTTAGTCCTTTCATTATGATCAATTGTGAACTGAAATTGATCATTTGGACTAGTGAGATGGCATTGGTACATGCCACCTTGATGGGATTAAATTGGAGTCCCCTGATATGTTTCTAACTCTACCATTTGGGGCAAGTCAGCTTGAGCATGTCCCAAATTGTACATCTCACAAAGAAATCTTTAAAAAAGGGAAGTTTCCCCAAAGCACAAGTTGTCCTCAGTGTGTTTTTTTTGCACCATTTCTTACTTGTATTGATTATGAAGCTATTTTACACACTGAAACATTTGTCAGTAACTCAAAAATGAAGTTCAACTGTGAGGATTTTGTATCCAGTTGCTTAAGGTCTAAACTTTCAACATAGAAAAAAGAAGATAACATCAAATTCAAGATTTGTCTTGTATATACATACAATTCAACAATTCTTTCAATTCTACATGTGACTGATTTTTTTCAATAAATGAAAATTCACCTTTGTGTCACTATTTCTTATTGTTTCATTACTATCTCATCCCAGAGTCAAAAACAATTCTTGAGTCCATCAGTCTGATCTCAAAACACATTGTCAGTCTGGGCCTCCTAGACTGAGCAAGACAGAATTCGATGCTCAAGACATTTCCTGCAGGAGATGCCCGTGAAGCATAAAGGCATCAAGCGTAGGTTGTCCATTCCAGATGCCAAGTCTGCTGTTTGCCTTCTGAGCAAGGAGATGGAGAAGGAGGAGGCTTGAGTAGAAAGAAACCCAGCTCCGTGCAGATCCAGGAGTCTCAGCCAGGCGTCCTCAGGCGAACGCTCTCCGTGAGAGAATGATCTGTTACTCATTGCACCTCATGCTCAGCCTGTGACTGGGAGCAGCCCAGAGGAAATGTGACGTGAGAGCAAAACCCACGAGGCATCCTCGGCTGTGGCAGCTGGGCCTGTCCATTAACCATGCCCAGCCTCAGGCTCTCTTCAGGGACCATGTTCATAGAGTGCCCTAGTGGCTGCCCCACAGTGGTCTCTTTGCATATTTTTATTCTTCAGACCCTTAACATAGTATTTCACTTCGTTATCAATGGCCCTCTTTGAAAGTAAGCCAAAATCCTACTTCTAAATATTGTGCGACAGGGCCATGTACCTGCATCTCTGTTTATGTATACACCTGATGACTTGAAGTGGTCTTTATGTAAACACATGCACTGTTCTGCCCTAGCACGTAGGAAGGCAAGTGGATACATCAATGCTAACAATCTCAGCCGAATATTCGACCCTAGAAAGTCATCTCCGGAAACCATCCTCTGTCCTTTATCAAGAGGACCAAAGTGAATGTGCGTGTTTCCCTCAGGAACAGCTGCAATATCCTCATCTATAACATAAATAATTCAACAACTTAGCCCTCCCAATTATATAAGAATATACCTTATGATTTATATCCTCATAAAACCAATGATTTGAAGACATTTTTAATCATAGATCATTTTTATAAATCTGGACAAAGTAATTTTTCCATATCAGGGGTAGAGTAGCAATGCATGTTGACAAAGTTTCCTATGCCAAGGTTATCATGTAGGACAATGCGGCTTTCATCAGATTCACTTTTGTGAAGTAAATATGCTTAAAACTATCTATTTGAGGGGAGTTTTAGATCTGTCTGCAGAAAAGTCTGCCATCTCCTGCAGGGAAGAGATGACCCTGTATCCAGGCATTGATTTTACTTTTCTTAACAAAATAGAAACTTTGGAATTTGTATGCTTGGTTTCTGAAGTACAGGCTTTTCTTATTAAGTTTCATTTACATCCATAATTCAAATGATTGATCTCCCAAAAAGCTTGAAAATATTCTTAAAGATAGTTTGCTAAGCAACTTCTGTCACATGACTAGAACCTAAAGGAGTAAGCAAGACTAGATAACCACTAATTTCTCCAACTACACTGTATTCTTCTATGTCAGTCATACAGGAAACGCTGTGATAAGTAGAAAGCACAACCGAAATCTCAGTGAGTTCATTTATAACGATGTCCTGCAGGTAACTCTCCCCAGCAACTTCTGTCATTTGATGACAGAGCTATTTTCCATGTTCCTGGGGGCCTCCAGAGGTTTCCAGGGGACCTGGGAAGCAAAGACCAGCGCAGCGCCAGCAGGGAGCAAATACAGACACCGTGCAGTAGTAGCGACCTCCACTGTATTTTAAAGCAAGTGATTTCAGCAAAATGTCTTATATTACTTTAGTTTTCAGTAGACATATTTTCACAGAACTATGACTTTTCTTTCATGCTTAGCTTTTATGTTATTTTATTACAGTACACAGTAAAAAATTATCTTTCTCATCCTTTCAGTCTGTTATGAATATATTGGACAACTATTTTGCAAGTCATACTTTTAACATGTAATTATATTAGTATGTTTCAGCATATAATTTAAAAAATTTACATAGAAGCACAAGGAGGTTGAATAAATGCTAATGGTAGCAATAGATCTGGGAATTTTTAAAATTTTTTATGTACTCATTTTCATTTTTGTTTGAAAGTGAGAGAGAGGGGGAGTAAGAGATATTTTCCATAGGCTTCTTGGCTCTGCAAATGCCTGAAACAGCCAGGGCTGGGCCAGGCCGAGGCTAGGAGCCAGAAACTCAATCTGAGACTCCCACATGGGTGGCAGGGACCCAAGTACTTGAGTGATCATCTGCTGCCTTCCACAGTGCACACCGGAAGAAAGCAGGGTGGGAAGCAGAGCCAGAACTCAGCGAAGGTGTCTGGATATGAGATGTGGGGTCCTCACCAATAATTCAGCTGCTGTGCCAGATGTCCACCACACGATCTGGGAAATTTGGCTTTTGATTTTGAATGAAAAATATTGCAAGATAATCTCTCTCTCTCTCTCTCTCTCTCTCTCTCTCACACACACACACACACACACACACACTCTCTCTCTCTATCTCCCATATATATAAGTGTGTGTGTATTATATTCTATTATATTGTAAAGCAGAGTAATCCAGATGGATTTATTTAATAGGCTCATTTATTTAATAGGCTTCATCAAGTAGTTAAAGAAAGAATTAATTTGTTTAGGCCTTGAGAACAATAATTCCATCTTAATCTGTAGACATTGTCAATGCCATGCAATACCTGGGGACAGCTCAGAAGAAAGAAAACCCTCAAGAACAGCGTTAGCAGCAGAGCAGTAGCAGGAGACGGCTTCTCCAGCATGCCGCGGCTTCCACCGGGACCCAGCCATTACCAGTTCTCTTTGCTGATAAATATACGTGGTATCAGCAAGTCTGCTGAATCAGGACATGATTCTCTGACTGTTCCTGCTGACCAAAATAGCCAGAAATTTCTTATTAGCTGGGCGGGCGAGGCATTAGCCAGGCCTCTGACCTTCCTTTTCTTAGAGCACTTGTGGTGGAAAACTGTGTAATCATCAGGAAATGTAGCATCTCTATCTCCCAGTCTCCGTGGGAAGACAGGAGCCTATCACTGCTGGAGACCAATTAGCAGACACTGATGGACTGTGAGGTCCCTAACTCTCAGTTTCTCAAGCTCTGAAAGACTCTCCAGGCCTTTGACTCAGCTGAGTTCTGGTGGAGAACTGCAGATTCTCCTCTTTACATGCTTACTTAATTGTCATTTACATACTTAAGGCAAACCACATGGCATTTTGACACACATATTGATAGTCAAGTGTAACCACACTCCAACAGATTAACATATTTATTATCCTCACATCATTATTCGAGTTATTTTTTTATTTGAAGTACTATTACAAAACTATTGTAACCAAAACAGGTTGATAATGACCTAAAAGCGTATGCCAAGAAAACGAAATAGACATCTCCGACTAGCTTTTGACAAAGTGATGAAGAGGTCAGCGTGAAAGGGAAGGTGTTTACTCATGAAGCCGCCTTTGGGGATGCCTGTGTCTCCTATCAGAGCGCTAGAGTCTGAGTTCCTGCTCCATTTGTGGCTTCCAATTCCACTTTCTTGCTATTGCAAATCCAGGGAGGCAACAGATGATGAGTCCTGTAATAGAGTCCCTGCCACTCACATGAGAGCCTGGGATTGAATTCCAAGGTCCTGGCTACGATAGGGGAGTGAATCAGCAGAAGGAAGATCTCTCACTTTCTCTCTCTCTCTCTCTCTCTCTCTCTGTGTGTGTGTCTTCCTCTCTAATTTTCAAAATAAATAAATAAGTAATAATTAAAAAAAAGAAAGTGGGCCCTTATTGCACATCACAGATGAAAATCAACTAAAATAGGTAAAAGATCTAAACAAAAAAAAAAAGCTTACATATTTAACTTTGCCCAGTGTAGTTTTTGCTTTGCCATTTCTTTTGTTCTTCAGTGATTCAAAATTTTCCAGTGAACAAATTTCCAGTGAACATTTTTCCAGTGAACAAAACATGTGGGTGATGCCAAGTTTTTGTAGAAAGTATACTTTCACATGAAAAGATATTGTTCACAAAAGTAGCACTCTTGTCTCAAAAATATATGTTTGCAGTGCTCTGTAATTTATCAGTACCTATTTGTTCTACAGATTTTACTTTTAAAGTAAAAGCTAAATTCGTTCTTCACTAAAATAGTATTTTTTTTTAAATTCACAACCTCTTCACTCTTTATCTGATAATTAAAGATATGAATAACAGGAGACCTAATGTAGAGAAAACTTTGATGATTTGCTATGATGGCGCAAAATGAAGCCGTCTAAAATGAGTGAAGACTGAAAAGGGAAGGTGTGGTAGGGGACTTAAATAAAGAGAAGGCTACAGTACTGAAGTTAAAAGATCTTACATGTGTTAAAAGTAATATTTTTATTTTTAAAATATAGCATTATAATTCGTGATGCATCTAACAGTTTGGACAACACAGATACAATTTAGTTAGATACTTGTTAAAATTTGTAAAACATAATTTAACAATATTGAAAAAAAGAATAACAATAAAGTCAGCATTGTTTAACTAGTTATGGGTTAAAAAATAACACTGGGTTATTGTTCATTGTTTTTTAGCTAGCTTCGGTATTTGTGAGTCTTATTTTTCTGTGTCCTTATATGTTGTGCTAGATAGAATGCCTCCTCCAAAGTGACAATAAGCTGGCTGCCCACACAAAATTTAAAGGCGGAAAATGAAGAAAGCACAGGAATTATCCAAAATGGGCCAATTACTGTTCCTCAATCTTTTGGTTGCTCCCCAAAGAATTTCCTTGGCAGGAGCCTTTCTTGCTGTTTTTATTTAACAGATAACATTCTGAGAACTGCAAATTGACAAGTGAGCGGACCGCACATCGAAGGCTTGAGTTTTTGTGGGACTATTAAATCACTTCTGGTCTTTTGGTTATTACAGATTTATTTGTGCAAAGAGATTGTTTGTGAATGGAAGCCTGAGCTTTGCGTACATGCAAATTACCAGGTTCCCAGGTGCCAGTATTAACTGAGCATGCAAACTTAATTGCTTACAACGTCAGAAACTTGACTGTGAACTCAGTGGGGTGAAACAGGATTTAATTTATAACAACACACGAAAATCATGACACCTGTGCCTTGTTTCTTCTACATATAATGGCTGACATTTTTTCTGCAATAATATATGTTTTAATTTGCTATTTAAAATGTTAACACACATGGGGCTGGCATTGTGGCATAGCAGTCAAGTCACCACCTGGAATGCCAGCATCCCTTATAGGCACCAGCTGCTCCCTGCTAATAGCCTGGGAAAAGCATCAGAAGATGGCCCAAGTGCTTGGGCCACTACACCCATATGAGAGACCCAAATGAATCTCCTAGCTCTTGGCTTTGGTGTGGCTCAGCCCTGGCCATTACAGCAGTCTGGAGAGTGAACCAGAAAATGGAAGATCTCTTTCTCTCTCTGTCTCTTCCTTTCTTTCTGTAGCTTTCACTTTCAAGCAAATAAAGAAATCTTTAAAGTACAATTGGCATCTAAAAATCATGTGTATTTACAGAATACTATGTAATGCTTTACTACATATGGATATTGTGTGATGTCTAATCTGGGTAAATATAATTTTTAATCATTTTTTTAATTTTTTTTAACTTTTATTTAATGAATATAAATTTCCAAAGTACAGAATATGGATTACAATGGCTTCCCCCCTATAACGTCCCTCCCACCCGCAACCCTCCCCTTATCCACTCCCTCTCCCCTTCCATTCACATCAAGATTCATTCTCGATTCTCTTTATATACAGAAGATCAGTTCAGCATACATTAAGTGAAGATTTCAACAGTTTGCTCCCACACAGAAACATAAAGTGAAAAATACTGTTTCAGTACTAGTTATAGCATTAAATCTCAATGTACAGCACACTAAGGACAAAGATCCTACATGAGGAGTAAGTGCACAGTGACTCCTGTTGTTGACTGAACAAATTGACACTCTTGTTTATGGCATCAGTAATCACCCTAGGCTCTTGTCATGAGCTGCCAAGGCTATGGAAGCCCCCTGAGTTCACTGACTCTGATCATATTTAGACAGGGCCATGGTCAAAGTGGAAGTTCTCTCCTCCCTTCAGAGAAAGGTACCTCCTTCTTTGATGACCCGTTCTATCCACTGGGATCTCACTCGCGAAGATCTTTCATTTAGGTTTTTTTTTTTCCCCCCCAGAGTGTCTTGGCTTTCCATGCCTGAAATACTCTCATGGGCATTTCAGCCAGATCCGCATGCCTTAAGGGCTCATTATGAGGCCAGAGTGCTGTTAGGACATTTGCCATTCTATGGGTCTGCTGTGTATCTCACTTCCCATGTTGGATCATTCTCTCCCTTTTTGATTCTATCAGCTAGTATTTGCAGACACTATTCTTATTTATGTGCTCCCTTTGGTTCTTAGTCCTATCATTACGATCAATTGTGAACAGAAATTGATCACTGGGACTAGTGAGATGGCATTGGTACATGCCACCTTGATGGGATTGAATTGGAATCCCCTGGTATGTTTCTAACTCCACCGTTTGAGGCAAGTCAGCTTGAGCATGTCCCGAATTGCACATCTCTTTCCTCTCTTATTCCCACTCTTATATTTAACAGCAATCACTTTTCAGTTAAGTTTCAGCACTTAAGAAAAATTGTGTATTGATTACAGTATTCAACCAAAAGTATTAAGTAGAACAAACAAAAAAATACTAAGAGGGATAACATATTAAGCTGCTCATCAACAGTCAGGGTGAGCGCTGATCAAGTCACCGTTTCTATAGTGTTCATTTCACTTTAACAGGTTTCCTTTTTGGTGCTCAGTTTGTTGTCACCTATCAAGGAGAACAAGTGGTATTTGTCCCTTTGGGATTGGCTTATTTCACTCAACATAATGTTTTCCAAATTCCTAACAGTAATCACTTTTCAGTTAAAATTTAAACACCTAAGAACAATTGTGTGTTAATTACAGAGTTCAACCAATGGTACTAGAACAAAAAAATACTAAAATGGATAAAGTATTACATTGTACATCAACCGTCAGGACAAGAGCTGATCAAGTCACTATTTCTCATAGTGTCCATTTCACTTCAACAAGTTTCCCCTTTGGTGCTCAGTTAGTTGTCGCCAATCAGGGAGAACATATGATATTTGTCCCTTTGGGACTGGCTTAATTCACTCAGCATGATGTTTTCCAAATTCCTCCATCTTGTTGCAAATGACTGGGTTTCGTTGTTTTTGACTGCCACTATGGAAGTCAGTCTGGAGATTCCTCAGAAACCTGAAGATAACCCTACCATTCAACCCAGCCATCCCACTCCTTGGAATTTACCCAAAGGAAATTAAATTGGCAAACAAAAAAGCAGTCTGCACATTAATGTTTATTGCAGCTCAATTCACAATAGCTAAGACCTGGAACCAACCCAAATGCCCATCAACAGTAGACTGGATAAAGAAATTATGGGACATGTACTCTATCGAATACTATACAGTAGTCAAAAACAATTTTTAATCATTTAACACATATGATTTTTAAAAAAATATTTTATTTTATTTATTTTAAAAGTAGAGTTGGTAGCAGGGGAGACCAATAGAGAAAGAGATCTTCCATTCTTTGGTTCAGTCCCCAAACAGTGATGGCCAGGCTGGGCCAGGCCTCAGACAGGAGCCTGGAACTGCATGGATCTGGATTGAACAACCGGTTTGAGCCAATGTTCATATGAGAGGCTGGCATTTCAGGCAGTGGATCAACCCCCTGTGCCACAATGCAGGCCTCCAACTCCTTTATAGCAAAAAAATTTTGGAAGGAATTCATTTTAAAATTTTTTATCTCCAGATTTTTGGTATATGATATCTACAATGGATATTACATGGTGTTATGATCATAGACACATGATATGAAATTTTGTATTCAAAAATTTTCAGTAGTCAAAGTTCAATGGAATTTGTAAAAATGGTTAGGGGATTAAAATAGATTTGAATCCTAGATGTTGAACCTTAGTCTTTGTATGCATTGACTTTTTTTAAATTAAAGTACTGCTAATGGGAAACTAAATTCATCTGAAGAAGGTGCCATGTATTTCAATAGGAACAGTTCCTGTAACTATTCAAACTAGGTTTTCTATTTTGACAACACAGTAACCTATTATTTTTTAAAGTTTGAATGAATTCAGTGTGAAAACAATAGAATAATTGTTAACAAGTATTTATCTTCCTATGTAACGCATTAGTTTATATTTAATAACAAACCCAAGGAACAGTGATGGAATTGCTTCTGCTATTTCGGAATCACACTTACATCTTCTGTGATGCAAGATCAGAGGGTAAAATTGTGATATACCTTCTCTCTGTCTTAGAGAATGAACAGTTGAACAACAATTCAGCCAAGTTTGTCTACAAATGCAGAAACTTCATTCATTACCACCCAGCTGTGTTTGCTTAGTCAAGTGATAATAATGGATTACACTGGAATACAAAAACAATGGCAATCAGATTGGTGAGGAAAATAGTATGTTGGTAAAGGACACATTGGAATCCAATTTGAAGTTTCTAGCCTCAATTAAAGTGACTAGGAAGTAACAAAGCAAATGGATCATGCTGGGATGATGTAATCTAAACTGTTTCAATTCTATAAAGTAATCAGAACCCCAGATAAAATGTAAAAAAACAGTATTATTTCCAACAATAGACCCTTGTACACAATATATTCATTCATTTGTTTGTTTTTAGACAAATGTTTATTGAATTTCTCCTCTATTTCAAAGAGTGTCAGACCCTGAAAATACAAAACACATTCACATCAGTGTAATGATGTGTGGCAGAGATCAAGCTATATCGTTATTTTATTAAAACAAACTTCTCCCACTGCAGGTGGTGTGAGTACATTTTTTTCTCTTAGAAAATTGACAATTCAGAACTCACTGCAAAGTGCCCAGGGTACTCAAGAAATGGTTTCATTGATTACTTTCATCTTAATGCAATTAGACTTTAAATCATCAGATCGCCAATGAATCTTCAGAAAAGCAATGAAGCAAGTACACTTTGGATGATGTCATAGAGAAGTTTGGTAGCACATGTAAAGATTAATAGTATTTGAGTATAGTAGAATCCACTCTCAATAGCTCAGGTTATTAATTGGCCTACACAGGTTGTCAGACATTTTATGTTTGAGTTAAGAAATGAAGGGACTATGTCCCCCCCCCCCCATTGGAAAACTAGGTAAGAGTAAGTGGCATTAACTATTTATCTTTTTTGATAAATTTCTATATAGGCAAATGGTAAGGTACTTTCATCACTACAATTCTGGGTAACTGTTATGGATCTGTCTTGCTATTTCAATGGCAAACTGTATATAGTGGTGTTCTGTCCTGACAATGTATCATCTTTCCAATGCACTGTAATTTAACCCAAAAGCTCTCTCTCCAGCTTATGTGGCATGATATAATCAGAAAACTCCTAAGGGTCAGTTTGGCAGTGACCTCGCCTTTGTGGTTATGTTCTGAGGTCAGTGGGGGCACATTTTATTTTGATGCTGCATTTGATGGGAAGTGACAGTTGCCTTGAGCTCTCACTTTTCATGCTGATACTACTGGGGTGTGTCCCTACAGAATCAGTATGGCCTTTTTGAACAGTATTTCCTGAAGAATAAGTTCAGTCTATTCAAAGAAAGAAAAATGAAAGTCTGACATATATGTACATATTAGAAAGTCATAAAATTTTTGGAGTCATTTTCACAAACATTTATCTTTTTATACTTTATTGACTTTGACTATTTTTAGCAGTAAATAATTGATTTGTGATTCTGTCTTGAAGAATTAACAAAAATATATAATATTAATTTGTTCATTTATTATTTTGAGCCTGTATTATGTACATTGCACACAGTTTACCATAGAAAAGAGGTACAAACATGCTCCACAAGAGGTTTATCATCAAGTGTGGGAAACACATCTGGCCATTCTGAGCACAAAGAGAAACCTCCTAAAATGAGTATACTGGGCCTTACAAGAATGCATTATAGCTTCTGAGTATCATCTTATGGGCATCCTAGTTCCATATATATATATATATATATATAGAGAGAGAGAGAGAGAGAGAGAGAGAGAGAAGTTTTGTAATGAAGGTAGAATTTGAACATAAACTTAATCAATCCAAGATATTTTCATAGTGGTGATAGAATTTATTGCAATGCTCCTGAACAAATAATAGAATCAAACATGAAGGTTCTATATATTCATGAAGTTTGGGGAAATTCTAATTTAAAATAAATGCTTTTAAATCTTTCCTATAAATATATAAAAATAAAGATCTCAAATTATCAACAGAATAATCAGAGCTTCCACTTCTCTATGTATTAATGTCAGCCACCTATGCTAGAATCAGGCAATTTTTTAGAATCATGCAAACAAAATGTCAAGAACAGATGGAAATCAGCCAACCTTCATGACTTGTACATTACTAGAATGAAGATGAGATTATATAACCAAGTGGGTGGACAAGTGTCCAGGTGATAGCGTCTGGTTCACTGGGATATTAAGTCTGTCATCCAGAATAAGCATCACTTTCCCAAACCAAATCCAAGTTCTTTTACCCATAGTAGCCTCTATTTGTGGGAACAGAAAGCAAAATGTTAAAGTGTGTCAATGAACTTATTAGTGAATGGCATCAGTTGTGTCGTTCTTCTCTATCTCGGTTTTCTTATGTGGGACATAGCACACGTTTCAGTGCACAAGATGCACTTAGAGAACAGCTTTCCCCCAACTCCACAAATGAATCTTCAAATAAGCACCATTAGCTACCTGGTAAGGAATCATTCCTCCTTCCAGTCAGACCAGGTAATCCTGAGTAGTGAGGTACATGGTTAGATGACACATCATATGCCAAGTTCAAGTCCTGGATCTTTTCACAAGAAATGAGTATGTAGGTATAAAACAGTATCACATAGAGCACTGTAGGAAACTGAAGGTGTTGCTTTAGGAGTCCCTGTAGACAAGGAAAACACACATCCAGAGAAGGTGCCAGCTCCTCTGAGGACAAACGGCTCTTTCCTGCATGCAGGAGAATGCTGTGTCAACAACCTGCCATCAAGGTGGCTGATGTCAACGGTACACCCACACTTTAGCACTGTGACACACAGGGAGCACGGACAGATGACCTATTTCTATTCTTAGCAAGGCCATATGCTCCTTTCCCATTACTTTAAGTTACTCAGAACTGAACTTTACTACTCACTTTAAGAGCACATTGAATGTTCCACTAACAACCACTGTATTTCAACATCTTTAGTTTTTTGTTTTTTTTTTTCTTTCACTATTTTCCTAAAGCCCAGCCCTCGTTAGGTACATACTGTCTGTCACAAGAGAATCAATAGGAGATAGTTCAATCTACTGGTTTGCTATTACATGGTCTAGATGAAAAAACCTGTTCCTTCTTTTGTTTGTCTCAGTTGTTCCACAACTGAGAGTTTATCCTTTGCTAACAATCCATTTTTGGAACCAATTTTAGTATCACTGCAAACTTTTTGGTTAGCAGTTGCTGAGATTGGGGATGGTGTTTTGACATCCCATATGGACACTGGTTCAAGTTCTGGCCACTCTACTTCTGATATAGCTCCATGCTACTGTGCCTGGGAAAGCTGCAGAGGATGATCCAAGTCCTTGGGTCCCTGCACCAAATGAATTTCGTGGCTCCTGGCCTTGGCTGGCCCACCCCGGTCATTGAGGCCACCCAAGTGGACCAGTGAATGGAAGATTTCTCTCCTCTCTCTGTCTCTCCCTCCCTTTATAACTATGGCTTTCAAGCATATAAGTAAATCCTAAAAAAAATAGTTGCAAAAATGCAGGCATTCCTATTTTATGGCTACTGCAGAAGGCCCAGAAATAAAGCCATTTAGTTACACTGTGGTAAGAACACAGCTTTTTACCTTGTGCTTTATACACAACAATGTTTTCCTGACTTGCAATTTCAAAGTCCTCCTAGACTGTGATCCATAGGTCTCCCCTCTCTTTATCTCCAAGCATTGCTTGGCTTCAATAGTTCTTACCTGAGTACTGTGCACTACCAGCAGTGACCTCCTGATCTCACCTTCCCCGTGGAAAAGAAGGGGCAAAGGAAAAAACCAGGAGCACCGAGAAAGAAATTAGACTTTCTTTTAGTTACTTTAAATTGTACTTTTTATGAACTGAGAGTTTCTTAAAAAGTGAACTCCACCTAGAATAATTCAAGAAGACCAGAGGGGACATGGGGCTTTAATTAAGCTATTTAATGTAATTAGTTGAAAAGATGTTAAAAGTTAGCAGTTGAACATTTTTATCTCATCTTGTTATATTCCCCACTCTCTTCCTCTTTCCATATCTCTCTTGCTTTTGTTCTTTCTGTGTTTGCCTATTTTTCCCTAGGATAATTGTACAGTCAGAGTTCTCCATAGAGACAAAATCAATATCGCAGATGGACAGATGGATAGATAGATAGATGATAGATTAGATAGATAGATTAGATAATTAGATAGATAGCTAGATGATAGATTAGAGATAGCTGGGTAGATGATAGATGATACATTAGATTTAGATTAGATAAATACATAGATAGATAGATTAGATTTAGATTAGATAAATAGATAGATAGATAGATAGATAGATAGATGATGGACAGATGACAGAGGAATTGGTTCCTGTGATTATGGAGAACAAGAAGACCCATGATAAGCAGGCTGGAGGTTCTGGGATGCTGAGAGAGTGGCTGAGTCCAAATCTGACGCCTCAGAACCAGGATAGCCAACGGTCTGACTATGAAACTGAGGCAGGATGCTGCTGTTGAGTCCTGGGGTCCAGGGTGAGAGGAGCTGTTGAAGGACATGAGAAGCAAAGTATATCCCAGCTCCAGGAGACAGAGGAAATGACCGTTTTCTCTCTCTGAACGCCCAGTGTTTGGATGGGGTGCACTCACATTGAGGATGGATCTTCCAACTCGGTCCACTGGCTCGCATGCCAGTCTCCTCGGGAAACACCCGCCCAGACGCGCTCAGGAGGAACCCATTGCCATTGCTGTGATCCTTCTGCTAGCCAAGCTGACGCCTAATAGCTTTACAATAACCTGATCTGATATTGACGCATAAATCGTGAGATATTTTGAAAATACATAATCTCCTGTGTAAGCATAAGAACTTCGTTTCTTCTTCTCTTTATTTTCTACTTGTTCATCTCTTATCTTCCCTACTGACACCTTCTCTGTCAGTCAAAAAAATAATTTCACTCTGAACAATTTTGCCTCTTGTAACATGTATCACAGAAAATTATCTAGAAGCACAGGTAAAGTGAAGAGATTTCATCTAAACAATGTAATTTACGTGCAGAATTTTCAAAATATAGAAAGTAATTGAGCTGATGAAATTAATTTATTACAGCAGTGCATGTATTGAACCTCAGTACCTATAAGAAGTAAAATAACTCCAGGTTGTGTCAGTCTATATTCACACACACACACACAGACACACACATACACACACACACACACACACTCCCAGCTAATTTACTACAAACTACTCTAAGAATCTGTAGTATCTGAGGGGTCACACCTAAAAGGATGGGATTATTCATAATCCCACAGTGCTCCTCCTGACATAATGGCTTGTGCACTTCCTGAGAATGTGTTATTAATGCTGAGGGACTTGACCAGTCTGGCACTATTGTTCAGCTTCCTTTCAGAGTTTGTGCTATTCTACAAGTGCCTTGTTTTTGTTGGAAATTATTCATTTTGCCAGTGATCTCAGGTTAGTGATGTCAAAAACACTGTACTAATATAACTTTTGAAATTACATTTCACCTTATGAATAACCAAATTTTAATGAGGACTGATTCAAGAACCTGTTTAGTCAGAAGGGCACCCAATGAATATTCATCTTTTGCTTATTTTATATTAGATTCCATAGTTCATGTATTGCTTGCCTTACAGAATGAGAATACTTTCTTCATTTAAAATTATAATCCACTACTAGTTTTAATTTTTCCCAGTAAAATCAAAAAGTCAGTTCACAGAATAAAAATTTAAGCAAAATGAAGCCAGTTGTTCTGATCCCCAAAAAAGTTTCTTTTTAATTACTTATTTATTTGTAAGTCAAAGTTACACAGAGAGAGAAGGAGAGGCAGAGAGAGAAAGAGAGATAAGGTGGGGGAGAGAGAGAGAGAGAGAGGGAGAGAGAGGTCTTCCCATCTCTGGTTCACTCTCCAATTGGCTCCAATGGCTGCAGCTGCACCTATCTGAAGCCAGAGCCAAGTGCTTCTTCTGGGTCTCCCATATAGGTGGAGGGGCCAAAGTACTTAGGCCATCATGTACTGCTTTCCCAGGCCATAGCAGGGAGCTGGATGGGAAGTGGAGCAGCCGGGATTTGAACTAGCAGCCATATGGGATGCCAGCACTGCAGGCAGAGGCTTTTACCTGCTATGCCACAGCGCCCTGCCCACCCCCCAAAAAAGTTTTATAATCACAGTTTAAACTTTCATTTAGTGTTTCTTGCTCTTGTTAGAGTGACATTGATTGAATTAATATTTCTAGATAATTTGGTTTTTTAAAATTATCTGTTTGTAGAGGAATCTTTAAAGAAGAGCATTTTAAAAGAATTGTAATGATGTAAGTACATTTCAGTTAGTCTGCTTTTTCATACACAAATACCTCCTTTCTTGTCGTATTCAAAAGGAATGATATGTGTAAATTATGTATAGATGGAAACAGAATGTCCCCTGGGGACATTTTAGAGTGAAAAGACTTTCCATTGGATTATTTGGTGCAAAAGGCTTTTGATTTATGTTTAAAAGTAAACTGTATTTTGTGAGAAATGAAAAGATAAATTGTAAGGATCCCTTAAGTACCCCATTCAAACCAATCATGTTCTATATAATAATGAAGTTATGTACACTGACAATGGTGGCACCTCAGAAATGTGCCATTATTTCCTTTTGTGGGGTTTGTTTTCCAGATATCTTAGGATTCCTGTCACATGAGAAACATCCTTTTGCCCACTTTTTCCCTACTATAAGCCTCATCCCTTGCACTTCAAAATAACTTTTTAAGATATATGAAAATCTATTTATAAATCCAAGGAGATGAGCAGTTTTAATGCCGTGATTTCTTCCAGTCACTGAGCGTGCTGGCTGTGGTGCAGGCTCCTCAGTGAGGCAGTCCCACATACTTTATTTGTGAAAAATGGAGCACTACTACATTTCCCCCTGCATGCATTCGCAGATATCATTGTGGCGTGCTATACATTCTCTACGCCTCTTGCACAGGCTTCTAAATAGTCTGAACTATATCGCTATCCTCAGTCATTTACTCTAGTCCTTAGGAACTAAAACAGTCTGATTTTTCTGTTTAGTTAGGCATTCTTATTCCTACAAATCCTGGCCATGGAAACAAAAAATTGTCAGAAGTTCGTCTTGAGTTTTTGCATAATGTTTGTTTTCTCTTACTAAATGGACAAATCATAGTGCCATCTACGCTTATCTTGAAGTCAAATACATTGTCCTCATTTAAAAAATATTTTCTTCCTCTCATGTGGATAATGTGCTAAGATATTATGTTCATTAGCTCGTCCTAGGAAATCAGGAACAAAGTAAGACTTACAGGTAAGGACACATTGGATTATCAGAACAAAAAAAGAGTATGTGAATGTCACCTGAGTTAAAGTTCCACATAGGGAAAAATATAATATGCTATCAAAAATTTTATAGGATAAGGAAAGAAAGAAGCTAATTTTAAATTATAATGTGCTATGGTGATACAAGATAATGCCATTAGTGTCATGTCTTGGGTGAACATTGCTATTTGGTATGTGTTGAGCTTCCTGTAATGATTTCATGTCCAAAAAATTGATGAGCATGATTCTCCAATTATGTCTTTTGTCCTGTTTCTCCTAGTAATTTTTTCCTCTTTATATGGTTTTATTCTGGACACTTATCTTTGTTCCTGTAAATTATGTGCTAGAGGAGATTTTTTTTGTATAAAATCTACATTGGCTTTATTTGTATTCAGTTCCTGCATGTATACTATCTGTTCACCCATCAGATATAATTATGCTGGGCAGTCATGGACGTTACACACCTGGAAAGGTCACCTGAGTGAGTTCCAAAACATCACCCCTTTACCTAACATCATTTCACCACTGTCGAGAAGGTAGCCACCTATTACAGTAGTTTAATTTGTACAGTTTGTATGATATTAGCACCCTTGGTTATTTTCCATGAATAGTGTGAATGGAAGCTTATGAAACAGTGACATGAATTAAGGTTACAGAATACTATCACCCTTTATGCCTGTGAGTTTATTATCAGGACCTGTTTGATGGTGACAGCTTGTCCCCAGCTTACTACCACTCTGCCCTGCATATAAACAGTGGGGGTTTTAATCAAAGAGACATGTTTTCCTTTCTGGTAGTGCACCACTGTTTCACATCACAGTTATAGCCAGTGACATGCAGAAAGGTCTGTGCCCAGCCATTTCTGACGTTAAACATCAATCACTATTCCATCGGAGACTGAGCAGACACTATTAATCATTGAGAGAAATCATGAATTTTTATAAAATGAATCAAATGAAGTTTTCAAAAAATTCCATGCCAAGACCTTTTTCTAATAAAAATGTGTGATGGCTGTGTTTCACCACTGTGCAAGTGTGAATGTTTCTGTGTTGTGTATATATGTGTGTTTTGAATTGTGAACACTGTATAGTCCCATTGGGACAACAGAAGGAATCATACAGTGATTTGCATGATTACAATATAAACATACTTTAATTTTCTTTGGAAATAAAAGGCATCAGATAATATTAGTAAAAGTAAAAAAGTATATGCTAATAAATATTCCAAGCAGCAAAGAAGAACAAACCACCAATAAAATAACAATTTGTTCGTGTGCCAAAAAGTTGCTTCTCCCTGAAGACAGTCAAAGTAGCATTCAGTCCAACTATTGGTTCAGTATGAGCTATGGATCAGATCATGTCAATTATGGGGTTTTCCATTTAATGTAAAAATAAAATGAAAATGTAAATTATATGCTATGTATATTAAAATATATAAAGTTTAGAAGAAAGAAAATTTCATTGGTCCCTTTCTACATATGATCTCATACTGCTCATTCATTTCATGTCATTTGAAAAAGGCTGAAAGTATTTGCAAAGAAGCCTACTGCATTTTTTTTGTAGGACAAAATAGTTCTGCCAGCAACGAGGCTCCAAAAGTCTATGGAGTTGTCATTGTCAATGGCATACAGAGGTATTGTCTTGTACTGGGGAAAGGACAAAGACCCAGTGGTTCTTCTTGCTCAATCTAGAAATATATGCTTGGTTAGTGAATACCAGTAGATAAGTTGCTAATCAGAAGTATTTAATTTTTAACTCAAGAAACAGGAAGGCACTGAAATGGCTCATTGTTCACCTTTACGGAAATGTAGAATGCAGCTTCCATCTGCTTGGATTCCATGAACAAAGTGGGTCCTAGTCGTATGATTCCGATCTCACCTGTTGGTTATTGAAAAGTATGGGTATGGATTTCTGAGGATACCAAGAGATTTACAATGATTCTTAACTGTTAAACACTTATTTAGTAGTCTCTTCATTTCTTTGCAGAAATTAATATAAAAAGGTAGCGGGTAAATGTGAAATAAAATTAAGTAAATATTACAATAAGAGAGAAGTAAAAAATGCTCACTGGATTTTTCTTAACCAAGTTAATTTTATGTATGAGCCAATACTAGGGTTATTTTTGTTGCTTTGTTTTTAGTTCACAGCATGCTTATTATCATGTTAGCAAAAATACGTATTCTTCCTGTAAAGTAATAGATGTAACTGTCACAGAAAACCTGATCATTTTTTCACCTGATATAATGGGATTTTTTAAAAGAAAAATAAGCTTGCAGTAGGTTGTAGCACACAGCCTACTTAGTACCTTAGATAAATCAAACACTTCTGTTGAAGATGTGTTTTGTGGCAGAAGTACTGTACACCTATTTCATAGTCAGAACCAGATAATTGAGTCAGGTGCCTTGTGGGTGATAAATCTAAGTCAGTTTCATCCACGATTTATGTAGAAGATAAAGTAGAGAGACAACAATAAACAAAACTGAACAAAGAGTAACAACAATATTTTATGAAGAAAAATAAACAGTATCATTTGTGAAGACTCCTAACCTCCAGGCTTCCTTATTTGTTTCCAGTTTGGCATCACTGCCATCCACTTCTGAGATTTCACCTGCATCACAGCAGAGAAATCAAATCTCTGAGGGTTCCCATCCTCCTGTAGATAACAGATTAGAATCTGCCAACAGTAGGCAATTACACAAGACTTAGGGGCAAAGGAAGGAGAGTCCGTATTCTCCAGAGGCTGCTGTTCAGTGTGCATGGGCAGGAACAAGGTTGAAAAAACTGCTGGAAGTTTTTTCTTGAGCATTACCCATGGTAATGATATGGATTGAAACAGAAGGTAGAGCTTTCCTTGAGGTTGATGAGATTGGCAGGGGCTTCAGGGTGAGAAAATCTTGCATTTTCAACAGTGGGTGGGTGAGATTTTTAGAATTTCCCACTTTGGAGCCACAGGCAAATATCCTTGATGATAGTCTCTCTGACCTCTATCCCTTGAGCCTTCTCCATGGCTGCACCAGTCTCTGATTTTTCTTTTTTTTGAAACTCATTACTTACCAATTACATATTCTGACAGATGTATTGTCTCCATATAAATATACTGATTTGTTCCTTTAAGCAGGAGATGAAAGGTTTTTCCCAATTCAGAGTTATTTTCTGGAGAGAGAACCAGAAACACTTGAAGTTTATTTAGAAGAACAAGGATATCTGAGAGTTTCTTATGCATCAAGTATGGTTTTATATATGGGGAGTATATCTGTGATAAAAGTAAATTCCCAATTCTCTGTCCTTATGAAAACCCTAACCCGATGTGGAAACAATACATTGAGTGTGTGGTGGCAAAGGAGAAGAAAGATATAAGTGGAGATTTCAGATAATTGACCAATGTTGTAAGCAGGACTTTGGGTTAGGAGAGTATTGCAATAACGCAGGTAGGAGATGGTGGATTAAACCTAAGTAGTGATGAAGAACCTTATAAATTTATTCAAACGTTGACTAATGTATTCATTGAAAAGAGATTTGTTGACTGTGGTCTATGTGTAGGAGCTACACTGGATTTCAGAGGAAAACAGAAAAAATAATCTCTGCCCTTTCAGAATTTAAACATGATACAAAGTAACTCATATATTATAACATTACATTTTATAGCTAAAAGACAAATCACAGTATTTAAGGGGGACATACATGGACAGTATTAAATATGGCATTCAGGTTAGTCTTCCTGTTTCTATAACCAATGTTCTGCTGGCCTAGAGATCTAAGGTCCACCATGAGACACAATTCTAAATGTCAACCGTTACAATGTGGTTACTGTAACGAGAAGTGTCATTGCTGTGGCTATTTTTTTCTTGTTTGGTTATAAGAGTTTGTGCATACATCTATCACCTTTCTATAATCTATCAATTCATCATCTACAAAATTACTTATTTCTCTTTATAACATAGCAAAGACATATTGATTTTTCATCATAGTATTCAAGTGACAGAGTATCAAAGAGAAGAGTAAACGTTATTCAAGAACTTTGTATCCTTTTCTGGGGAAAGGGTTCTACACATGATTGTTTGATCACATGAGGTGGAAGTATGAACTTCTAGTGTCTTCATTTGAAGATCAAACCTGTTTCAAAGAGATAGGCATGGAGTGCAAAGTTGACGAGGTGTAGACTTGAGAAAGGTGATTTTTGTGTGTGTGTCAGCAGTGCACACTTATCTGGTCACACATTATTCTGAATATTTCTGTGAGAGTGTTTGTGGGTGAGATTTATGTGTAAATTGATAGACTTTTGGTAAAGCAGATGGTGTTCCCTTTGTAAATGCACCTCATTCCACCTGCTGAAGGCCTCACTAGAGAAAAGTGCGGAGCATCCCTGGGCCCTGGGGGATCCTCATCAGATTGCTTTTGGACTTCATCTGTGAGCTATGCTCCTCCCAGGGTTCCAGAAGTCTGGCTTTGGACTCCTACTGCAGCTCTCTCCTTGCTCCTCAGCCTGTTGACCCTCTCCAGTGCGATTGTAGCTCTCAAAGCCTACACAATCCCATAAGCATGTATGTGCTATTGGGTCTGTTTCTAAGTTAAAAAAAAAATAGCAGTAGCTAATGTTTGGAGTGAATTTAAAAAAAATATATTGATCAGTGTGGAAGGGATAATATCATCTTCATAGGCTGATGTGAAAACCCTGAAAAGAGAGGATATAGATATGAAAATGTAAGACACCATGGTAACATTAGCTGTGGTGATGTCCCTGAGTGAGTGAGGGATAATGAGATACATTGCTTGATTTTCATAAGTGCATGGGTAGACCAGGAAAATGATAGAAACCAGTGGGATTTGTGGATGTCAGAGTGTGAGTGTGATGGAAAGTCAGAAACTGGTGGGACTGTGGGTGTACTCACTCTGAAGGTAAAATCAGAACTCAGGGAAGGGGTACAGCTGTGAATTCACAAACTCCTTAGTATTGAAATTCATTTACTTTGTCCTAGATATTACTCTTCTAGATAACTGATTTTAGCAGTCAACTGTAATATATACATCGTGTATATACTTAAATAAATAAATCTATCTATCTATATATATATGTGTGTGTGTATATATATATATGTGTATATATGTGTGTATATATATATATATATATTTATATATAATAGAACCTAAAAGTTGTTTTAGGATAAAGACATGTTTAACATCATCATTAATTAATTAACCCTAGTTCAACAATAAGAATTAGAACAAAATGCTCATCTGGTAGTATTTTATCATCTAAAAATGTGGAGATAAATTTGCATTTACACAAAATATTATCTATATATGTGTGTATATATATATACACCTGTGTGTAGAGATATATCTATATATGTATTAAATACATATTCCAATTTATTGTGCATTATTTTCTTTTAGGATGCTTTACAAAGCTTTTGAATAATAGCTAGGTAATAAAACACTTAAGTACTTTAATTATAAATTAAATATTTTTTCTTTCTTTTCCTTTTTCCTCCTTCCCTCCCTCCTGTCTTCCTTCTTTCCTTTCTTTTCTTCTTTTTCTCTTTCCTTCCATGTTTTCCTTTCTTCTTTTTTCTTTTTTCCTCTGTTCTTTCCTTTCTTTTTATTATTGCTTTTTTATCATCTACATATTTTCATGGACACATAATATATTAAGAATTTGGTATGTGTTCCACCCCACAATAAATATTTTAAAATATTTGAAATATAGACAAATTTCCTGGCCCTGAAGATTTTATAGTATTTATTATAGAGATAAAGGTAACGTTTATGAAACAATTAAGGAATAAATAAACACTGTGTTTAATACTGTCATTGCAAGTAAAGATGATTGTAAGATAAATAAGTTCAGAAGAGGGAGAGATTTCATTAAAACCCTGACAATTGAAGATAGTAATCTAGTGTTATTATGACATTATGGAACATAGTAAGTTATTCATGTTTCTACAATCTTTTTTCCATACATTATCCTCTTATAGCACAATTCTTATGGGGTTTTCTGTAAGCTGTATTCTTTATATAGTTATAGTGTATTTTGTCAAGAACTCCAGACAAAAGTGGATCATAACATAACATTGGTCAAAGAGGTAGAAAAATCAAGAGAATCATCCTAGTTTCAGACAATCATGTGTCTCTTTATTAATTTACTTGCTAACGCTCTGTGTGTATGTACCTCATATGTCTTATACATGTACATATCAATGTTTAGCCATCCATAATTATGTATATAGCACTTCACAATTTAAGGGGTCCAGTGTTATGATGCAGTGGGTTAAGCCACCAGGTTGAGGCCTAGTTGCTCCTTTTCCAATCCAGCTTCATGGTAATGCACCTGTGGAATGCAACAGAAGTACTTGGACCCCTGTCACCCATGTCGGAAATCCAGATGGAGTTTTGGGCTCCTGGCTAAGACCTGGTCCAGCACAGACCATCACACCCATTTGGGGAGTGAACTAGAAGACGGAAGACTCTCTCTCTCTCTCTTTCTCTCTCTTTCTCTCTCTTTCTTCACCCCATGTCTTGGTAACTCTGCCTTTCAAAAAAATAAATAAACATTTTTAAAAATTCAGAAAGCAGGTAAAAGATTTTGATCTGAATGAAAAGTGACCACATTACAAATAGATAAGCAATCCATAGTCTCTAAATGGATCGTTACAAGGAGGACATAAAGAAATACCTGGATGCTGAAACTGCACTCTGCTTCCCTCATATACATAATGTTTGTATTGGTGCCAGCATTGTGGCATAGCAGGTAGGTGTTGCCTATGACAATAGTATCCCAAAAGTCCCAGGTGCACCATTTTTGACCCAGCTCCCTAATAATGTGCCTGGGAAGACAGCAGCGGATGGCCCAAGTACTTGGGCCCCTGTACTCATGTGGGAAACCTTGAAGATGCTCAGGGTTCCTGGCTTCTGGGCTTCTGACCAGCTCAGCCCTGGACATCGTGGCTATTTGGGGAGTGAAGCAGTGGATGGAGGATTCTCTCTCTGAAGTTCTTCTTTCATAAAATTGAATAATCTTTAAAAAACCTGTTTATATTTACAATTTTAAAAATTTTATTTAAGGTGTACAAATTTCATATATTCATATAGACAGATTTAGGAACAGCATGCTACTTCTCCCCTACACTTGTTCCTTCCCACTCTCCCACTGTTCTTCTTTTTCCCTCTCCTATTCCCATTCTTAATTTTTACAAAGATCTATTTTCAGTTTACTTTATACTCAAAAGATTTACCCTACAATAAGTAAAGAGTTCAATAAATAGTATATAAAAAAAAACCAAGACATTCCTCAACAGTTGAGACAAGATCTATAAATAAGTCTCAAAATGTCAATTTCATTTCTATATATTACATTTTAGATACTCTATTAGTTACCACAGATCAGGGAACACAATATGGTATATGTCTTTTTGGGATTGGCTTATTTCGCTAAGTACAGTGGTTTCCAGTTGCATCAATTTTGTTGCAAAAGAAAGGATTTCATTTCTTTTTTTTAATTGCTGAGTAGTATTCCATAGTGTATATATACTGTAATTTATTTATTCAGTTTATAAAATTAAACATTGGCTTAAAAATTCTGCCAACTTCTCTCCTCTACTCACCCTGTTCCTTTACTAAAAGATCTTGTTTATAAACATGTACAAGCTTCATTCATCAGTTTAAAACCTCTGCCATGTGTTCAAAATGTATAATTGCAAATGCACTGCAGTCCAATTACTGGTTGTACAACACAAACCAAGTTAGGCTGTGTTAAGTTTGACTTAATGCCACCTCCATACATTTTAATTTTGACTTCAAGGTTTCTCTATATAGTGAATTGCAGTCTAACTTAATAGTGGGTAAACAAACTGTAACCCATTGTTCCAACATGTCGGTGAGTCTCAACACGTTACAAGTAATTAGTTGTTCAAATCATGTTCAAGTCAGACACATTGAGCCGTAACCAATCAGGTTCACTTCACTGTCTTGTGCATAGCTTCTTCTTCTCTGGCTATAAATATGACCTACCCATGTGGGGTAGCAGAGCATTCAGAATCATTTTTGTTCTGGAAAAATTCCTGATTCTGCTATCCCAAGTAAAGCAAATTAAGATCTGCAAGACTGGATTTGCTGTAATTTTGTCTTTTCACACATGTCTATCTACCAAGAAAGCTTAATTTTAGAGGAGAAAAACTGTAGTCATTTGATCTGGCTTATTCTGGTTATCTTCTCAAATGATTTACACCAATAGCTACTAAATGCTATTTGTTAATAAAAATAGCTCTTTCTTCTCTCTACTTCCTTTGGAAGCTGAAGTATTTTGGATCGGTTTCCTATTCAGTAAGGACCTAAAATATTGAACAATAGAAATTAGCCTTTGCTTTTAGTGTGCTTCAGTCCTGACTTTCACTTACAAGCCACATTTTCCTACTAACTACTTCAATGCACCACATCCTCTTAGGAAGAGATTACTGTTCTCCTTTCACTACTGCATTTTAACTTCTATTATTGTTATTTGTACTATTCCATCTATACAGGACACAGGGAAATGAACATCCCTACAAACACACCCTTGCACTACCCATGCTCCTCCAGGATCTCATACTCTGTAATAGGAAACAGACTGTATTGCGTACAATCATCTATTAAAAGAAGGAATTGATTTCAAGTGTTGTTTTTTATAATTAAAGCATAACGCAGAGGTTACTAATTCTAGATGTACACACCAAAGACTACATTGGGAACACCGTGACAGCAGTGAAATCCAATCTATGTGGCCTGATTTCATACATGAAAGGCAATAGTGTGCTGTGAAATATCCCCTCATCTGCAAGCTGATGCCTGCAATTCCTTTAATGAGGCCAGACATTATTTTATTCCACGATACCACTGGAAGCTAAAAATACAAGTTCTTCTATGGAGAGATAGCTCATTGATTTATATTTATTCTATGCTGTAAATGACTGAGATCAAATCCTTTCTTGCAAGGAGGTTTTGTTATGAGGGAATTACAATTCTGAAAAGGAACAAAAGTGACTGTCCCTGAGGGAGGTGAAGTTGTTCAGCAAGAGAAGGCAGATCACTCAAGGCCATTGTTCCCAGCTTCAACATTTTGCCTAAAGCCATCTTGAGAGAGGGACTGCTTTCATAAGCATTCTGAAGAAGGAGGCTGGAGTGTTCTTTGAAGTCCTGGAGGCAAAGTGCTAATGAAAGGACCACATCCTCACTCCAGTCTCACTTTCTAAAGTCTACACGTGTTTTTTCTTAGCAGCTGAAGCACCCTTTTCCCAAGAACAGATGAGAGAAAAAAAGAAGAGAGTTGCTTCATGTTGGCTTAATTCTTCCTTTATCCTCCTTCCCAGGTTAAAAATTGGAAGAAAAAAAGCCTTGGAATCCAGTAGATTAATAGATATCATCCCTATACCTATGTATTTTGAAAATATTCAAATGAGACATTTTGCTTTGTAAAGATAAAAGCTTTCTCTGGACTGTGAACACTTGATTCAGTATTGGAAATAATACAAGAGTGTAGCACATTAGTTGTGGTTTAAAGAGAAGCAATTATTTAAATATTAATTGATATTCAAGGAATACTTGAAAACAAACATTTTTTTGAACATTTCCTTGTTTAAGTACTACTTTATTAGTGTAAACGCATACTAAGAATTCTACCTGGAACATATTAATGCTTTGCAATGGCACAATCATGTAGAGGAACTTGCTACCATTTTACAATTAGCAAATGTGATTGTTTCTTCTTTTGTCTACAAAATAAATTGAAGGAACATAATTCCTACCACTTTCAGGAACTCATTAGGCACTGTATTATTTTATATTAAACTTAAACTTATTTGGTCACATGTAAAAGCTCCCACAGACTTAAGATCTGAAAAACCTTAAAGGTAGAATTTAGCCTTTTACAGATGTCCTAAACAGCACTCTGGCCTCAGAATCAGCCCTTAAGGCATATGGATCCAGCTGAAAAGCCCATGAGAGTATTTCAGGCATGGAAAGCCAAGACACTCTGGCCAAAAAAAAAAAAAAAAAAAAAAAAAAAAAATGACCTAAGTGAAAGATCTCCGCAAGTGAGATCCCAGTGGAAAGAACGGGTCATCAAAGAAGGAGGTACCTTTCTCTGAAGGGAGGAGAGAACTTCCACTCTGACTATGACCTTGCCAAAGTATGATCAGAGTCGGTGAACTCAAAAGGCTTCCATAGCCTTGGCAACTCATGACAAGAGCCTAGGGTGATTACTGATGCCATAAACAAGAGTGTCAATTTGTGAAGTCAACAACAGGAGTCACTGTGCAATTACTCCTCATGTAGGATCTCTGTCCTTAATGTGCTATACAGTGTGATTTAATGCTATAACTAGTACTCAAACAGTATTTTTCACTGTGTGTTTCTATGTGGGTGCAAACTGTTGAAATCTTTACTTAATATATGCTAAACTGATCTTCTGTATATAAAGAGAATTGAAAATGAATCTTGATGTTAATGGAAGGGGAGAGGGAGCGGGAAAGGGGAGGGTTGTGGGTGGGAGGGAAGGTATGGGGGGAAACCATTGTCCTCCATAAGCTGTACTTTGGAAATTTATATTCATTAAATAAATGTTAAAAAAAAAGAAAGTCAAAAAAAAATTTAGCCTTTTAAGTCTTAATATTTCCTGAGATGTGTAGTCCATACACTTGGCTTCCTCAATCACAACCCAAACCATTCCTTCATCTACTCCTATTCCAGTATTACTTTGCTGGTCCTTGTTCTTTGTTAGCATTGTTTGTTCTCCAGGGAATTTGTTTGATTATTTACTGCTGGATTTTCCAAAAATATTGTTTTAAAGATTTACTTATTTATTTGAGAGTCAGAGTTACACAGAGAGAGGAGAGGCAGAGAGAGAAAGATAGGTCTTTCACCCACTGATTCACTCCCCAAATGGCCGCAAAGGCCAGAGCTGAATGGGAAGTGAAGCAGCCAGATCTCGAACTGGTGCCCTTATGGGATGCCGGGCATTAACCCGCTGCACCACAGCACTGATCCCATCTTCTTAAAATTTGACTCAAGGTCACATCCATGGAAAACATCACTTTGTGTCACAGATTTCTTGGATCTTGTCACTTCAAAATCCCAGCCTTACCATTTCACACATTCCCAGGTGGCTGTATCACAAGTTTAATCCAATCCTCATCAAATTCCTGCATTGAAAGAGGTACCTGAGTCAAGTAAACAAATCTCAATACGTGCTGACCCCTTTAGGTAGATGGACTAATAGGCAGTTAGGCTGGATCCGGGTCAGAATGAGAAAAGGGAAAGTCTCCTTATGAGGGTGCAAAATGCACACTTTTCCCCAAAAAAACTTGCTTTAGCAAGATAATAGTGCTGATCCCATTCCTCTGAGTTTCCAGATTTATTACCAGAACAACAAGGAAATAGTGATTCCGTCCTTCTGAGTTTTTAGTTTATCTTGAAAATAGAAAGGCTGTCACCAGTCACACCCTTCCGAAGGCTTTTTTGTTTTATCATAAGCAAGCTAGACAAGATTATAATTCTAGCCTTTCCATGGGTTTTGTTCCCACCTTCTAATTGATTGTTAGATGCAGTTTTTTTGTTTGTTTGTTTTTACCAAATAATTGCAGTTACAAGAGTCCACCATCACAGTTTCTTGGGTTTGCCTCTCTTAGAGCCCTCCTTCTGGTTGCTGTGACAAGGAGATTTCTTATTTAAATAAACGTTACTTTGTTCATTGCATTGTCTGCATGGAAATTCTTCTTCAATGTGAGACAAGAATTGAAGTCACCATTCCATAACCAGAACACCCTCAACTCCCACCTACCCCACCTCTGGGACTCAACTTTGTCTCATCAATAGGTTGTATAACCTATGAAGACAGTGTTAGTGAATGGTGCCGTCTTATCTAAGGTCCCATCTTAAGCCCCAGGTGCCATTTAGGCTCTGACCCATTTGCCATCTTGTACCACAGCAAGCTTAGGTCCTAAGCCCAGCCTGGCTTACTGGAAGTCAGGTGACAAAAGGTCGAACCACAAGTGTCAACTCCACCCCTGCACCCTAATGGGATTTGCTGCTCCCATTCCCCAGCCCTGCAAGACTGTAACAAGACCTGCTTTCCCACACACTCTCTATCTTATCTCTCTCTCGACCCCTCAATCCAGCCTGTCAGGTTCCCACCCACCCCAACAATAAACTTTTCCTTTAACTCTGGTGTGTGGTGTTTTATGGTGGTCTTTCATTGGTGCCATGGCTCAGATCCAGGCTCTTCTGTTGACCTTGCTCTCCACTAGGGAATGTGAGCTGCTTCAGGATCCTGGGTGTCCGCCAACCACAAAACTCACCCCGGACTCCTTGTTCACCAACAAACCCTCTGTGATTCCCTTCCACACACTGGTACTCCAAATCCTGAGATAAGACAGAGAATGGGGAATTCCCTACTGCAAACTCTACCACAGGTTGTGGTTCCATTCTGCTTCAACTCAAAGTTCTGGTACCAGGTACCACAACCTCCAATGGGCTTTATGCCTCTTCCTGGGCTTTATGCCTTGGGTAACAGTGGGTAAGGGAGGTGACCCCACTCCCTGCTCTGCCTCTTTTTCTCCTCATCAGACTGCTGTTTATACAGGGGATGCCTGCTGTTAGCCAGTCTGATCCCATGGATCGCTATGGGAGCTTCCTCACCCCATGTTCCATCTGACTCTCCCCTTGGTTGTCTCTTAAATAATCTTGTTTCTCTGCAACTGGCCCTGAATCTCAAACACCATCATCTCATCTTTCTTGGTAATCAGGTGTGGCCTATGTATAACCTTGAGAACCAGTGAAAATGGCCACTTAATGGCATGTTTAACCCCAATATTATTGATGATCTCTACCACTTCTTTGAGCATTCCAAAAAGTAGATTTCCTATGTCTAAGCCTTTTCCTATCTGCACTCTAAACCGTCTCTCTGCACCTCATGTTCTTCGACTCAGGTTTTCTTAGCTTCCAGAATTCCCACTAAAGAGCCCAAACACCTTCCTTCTACATTTGTTGCTCCAGCTCTCACTACCTCCCCCTCCCACCTGGGAATTCCAAGAAGCAGCATCTGTTTCCACTCCCCCTGTGCCTTGCTCATCCTTATCTCAGAACCAGCACTTGTCCATTTCTGCTCCTACTGCCTTGTCTCATGGTCCTCTCTAAAACCCTCCTCCTAGAGGAGCAAAGGCAAGTTTGGGAACAGACCCTCTTCATGCTGATGTGAATCATCAAATTGACCCATCCCATCCCAAAGGGGAAGATGCTGTCCTATAAGAAGACCCTAAATGCCCATCAACAGTAGACTGGATAAAGAAATTATGAGATATGTACTCTATAGAATACTATACAACAGTAAAAACAATGAAATCCGGACATTTGCAACAAAATGGAGGAATCTGGAAAACATGCTGGGTGAAATAAGCCAGTCCCAAAGGGATAAATATCATATGTTCTCCCTGATTAGTGACAACTAACCAAGCACCAAAAAGGAAACCTCTTAAAGTAAAATGAACACTATGAGAAACAGTGACTTGATCAGCCCTTGTCCTGACTGTATTGAACAACTTAATACTTTATCCCTTTTAGTATTTTTGTTTGTTTGTTCTACTGAATACTATCGGGTGAACTCTTTAATTAATACACAGTTATTCTTAAGTGTTGAAACTTAACTGAAAAGTGATCCCTGTTAAATATAAGAGTGGGAATAAGAGAGGGAAGAGATGTACAATTCAGCACATGCTTAATCAGACTTACCCCTAATGGTAGAGTTAGAAACATACCAGGGGATTCCAATTCAATCCCATCAGGTGGCATGTACCAATGCCATCTCACTAGTCCAAGTGATCAATTTCTGTTCACAATTGATCATAATGATAGGACTAAGAACCAAAGGGATCACATAAACAAGAATAGTGTCTGCAAATACTAGCTGACAGAATAAAAAAAGGGAGAGAATGATCCAACATGGGAAGCAGGATACACAGAAGACTCACAGAATGGCGGATGTCCTAAACAGCACTCTGGCCTCAGAATCAGCCCTTAAGGCATGCGGATCCAGCTGAAAAGCCCATGAGAGTATTTCAGGCATGGAAAGCCAAGACACTCTGGAAAAAAAAAAAAAAACAAAAAAACCCTAAATGAAAGATCTCTGTGAGTGAGATCCCAGTGGAAAGAACGGGTCATCAAAGAAGGAGGTACCTTTCTCTGAAGGGAGGAGAGAACTTCCACTTTGACTATGACCCTGTCGGAATAAGATCGGAGTTGGTGAACTCAAAAGGCCTCCATAGCCTTGGCAGCTCATGACAAGAGCCTCAGGTGATTACTGACATTATAAATAAGAGTGTCAATTTGTTAAGTCAACAACAGGAGTCACTGTGCACTTACTCTTCATGTGGGATCTCTGTCCTTAATGTGTTGTACATTGTGATTTAATGCTATAACTAGTACTCAAACTGTATTTTTCACTTTGTGTTTCTATGTGGGTGCAAACTGTTGAAATCTTTACTTAATATATGCTAAACTGATCTTCTGTATATAAAGAGAATTGAAAGTGAAAAAAAAAAAAAAAAAAAAGAAGACCCTAGTTGCCTAGTTGGGGTTATAAGTCTTCCAATGGCTTAATTTCCAGACATCATTTGATAACCTACTTATTAGCTGTCCTCAAGAAATCAACCAAGAAGATAAAGTTAAAACAATGGGCCCATCTCAAGAAGGGCCCATTAACTCCACAGCTAAAAATTCTAGAGGTGGTCTTTAAAGTATACAATGAGAGGGATGAGAAAGCCCAAAAGGCAAAATTTCAAATGCTGGCCAAGGCCTTTCAACAACCTGCTGCCTCCAGTAGCCCTGTTGACTGCAGGAGTCCTCTGGACCCATGTTTTAAATGTGGCCAGAAGGACCACGGGGCCAGAACATGCCCCAACCGTAGAGACACACTGGGTCTTTGTCCTAAATGTCACAAGAAGGGTCATTGAGTGGTGGGCTGTCCTCTTGTCCGTTGGGTCAATAGGTCATCCACTTCACCCATGCCCCCAGCTGACCTTCGAGGACTGGCAACCAAGGACTGAAGGAGCCCAGACTCCCACCATGCGACTATGGTCATCACTCCATGGGAGCCTAGGGTAACTCTGATGGTGGCAAACCAATTTCTTTCCTCGTTAATACAAGGGCAACTTTCTCAGTCCTTACCCACTATTGGAGCCTACCTCTACTACCTCAACCTCCATATAAGGGTAGAGGAAAACTTACATCTACAGACTTTCAATCTACTCTACCTGACTGCATCCTCTGGCCATCATCCCTGTCCTGCCACTCATCTTCACCCCTCCTCCTCTTGTTCCACTTTTATCATAAGAATAGCAAGAGAGTGATGATTCCATCCTTCTGAGCTCACAGTTTCCTGTAAAGGAGTCACCTTTCCCACCCTCCTGATGGTTGTTTGTTTTATCATGAACAAGTCAGACAGGACAAAGGATTGCAAATCAAGTCTTTTGATGGGTTTTTGGACTATTAGGGTGTTGGCCAAAAACTGTGCTCTGTTGTTCCTTCCTTGGAGATTAATTTGTTGGTGAGACTGAGCATAGCTGGAGTGAGAGCACAGTCTTCAGACTCCATGCCTCAATGAGTTTTTCCTTTACCCCAGATCCTGAAAGGATTTCCATCTCTCTCTGAACCTCTAAATGCTTTCTGTACCTTGCCAAGTCTCCTCAATTCCTACAAACTCAATTTCCTGGTCTCATTAACGATTATTTTCTAGTATTTCATTCTTCAGCTCCAGGTTAACAACCAAAACTGCCTCTCTCTTCCTAAATAACCAAAACTGCCTCTCTCTTCCTCTCCTCTGTTCTGCCACTCTCTTTCTAATGTAGCCACCTTGGCATTATTCCCGCCCCACACCAAGAGGGCCATTCTTCCTGAGAGAAATTTCATGAATTCTACACTCATAAAGCCCTCTACCCAGCAATGTCCACATAACCCTGAGAGATATCTGTCCCAATCTATGTGAAATAATGATCAAGATGACTGTCCCTTCA
This sequence comes from Oryctolagus cuniculus, assembly GCF_051225735.1. NCBI lineage: Eukaryota > Metazoa > Chordata > Mammalia > Lagomorpha > Leporidae > Oryctolagus > Oryctolagus cuniculus. The sequence continues at coordinate 13,567,447 of NC_142876.1, read as the reverse complement.
AACTAGCATGCTGATCAGGTTAATTACTATTTACAGACATGTCTCCTTTTCCATAATTGTCCCTTATTCTATCACCTATTTGATTTTCCTTAGGAATCTCTTAAGGGGTGCCCATCTGCTCTGGTGGATGCCCTCTCCATTAAACCAAATATAATGGTGAACAATAACTCCCCAAACTTGTTTTGCAACTTGGTTTACCAGGCTTCTGATAACAATGTGTATCTCTGGTTTAAGAATACCATATAAATGCAATTTTGATCTTAATTCAGATGGAGGCCTGCTATAACATCAGCATCTTCAGTCAACTAAGTGTAATTGTTACATGTAAATTGGGTAAAGGCAAATGATAAATGTGTTTTAGTATAAACATTGGTACTCAAGACCTTATATTCTATAGAAAAACTATTTGGGTTTGTGAACAAATATATTTTCATAAACAGAAACTGGATAAGGAAATTATGGGATATGTACTCTATAGAATACTATACAGCAGTAAAATAATGAATTCCTGTAATTTGCAACAAAATGGAGGAATCTGAAAAACATCATGTTGAATGAAATAAGCCAGTCCCAAAGGGACAAATATCATATGTTCTCCCTGATTAGTGACAACTAACCAAGCACCTAAAAGGAAACCTGTTGAAGTGAAATGGACACTATGAGAAACAATGACTTGATCAGCCCTTGTCCTGACTGTAAAGGAACAACTTACTATTTTATTCCTTTTGGTATTTTTTTTTTCTACTTAATACTATTGGTTGAACTCTTTAATTAATACACAATTATTCTTAGGTGTTGAAATTTAACTGAAAAGTGATCCCTGTTAAATATAAGAGTGGGAATAAGAGAGGGAAGAGATGCACAATTCAGCACATGCTTAATCAGACTTACCCCTAATGGTAGAGTTAGAAACATACCAGGGGATTCCAATTCAATCCTATCAAGGTGGCATGTACCAATGCCATCTCACTAGTCCAAGTGATCAATTTCTGTTCACAATTGATCATAATGATAGGACTAAGAACCAAAGGGATCACATAAACAAGAATAGTGTCTGCAAATACTAGCTGATAGAATAAAAAAGGGAGAGAATGATCCAACATGGGAAGCGGGATACACAGAAGACTCATAGAATGGCGGATGTCCTAAACAGCACTCTGGCCTCAGAATCAGCCCTTAAGGCATGCGGATCCAGCTGAAAAGCCCATGAGAGTATTTCAGGCATGGAAAGCCAAGACACTCTGGCAAAAACAAACAAACAAACAAACAAACACAAACCTAAGAGGTACCTTTCTCTGAAGGGAGGAGAGAACTTCCACTTTGACTATGACCTTGTTTAAATAAGATCAGAGCTGATGAACTCTAAAGGCCTCCATAGCCTTGGCAGCTCATGACAAGAGCCTCAGGCGATTACTGACAACGTAAATAAGAGTGTCAACTGTTAAATCAACAACAGGAGTCACTGTGCACTTACTCCCCATGTAGTATGTCTGTCATTAATGTGTTGTACTATGTTAATTAATGCTATAAGGCTATTTGGATTATACTACATGTAATGTCAAGATGTGAAGTGGTGTACTTTATACTTTGTGTTTCTGTGTGGGTGCAAACTGTTGAAATCTTTGCTTACTATATAATAAATTGATCCTCTGTATATAAAGATAATTGAAAATAAATCCTGATGAAGAATGGGTGAGGGAGTGGGAAATGGGATGGTTATGGATGGGAGGGCAGATATGGGTGGAAAAAGCCTCTATAATCCAAAAGTTGTACTTTGGAAATTTATATTTATTAAATAAAAGTCTAAAAAAAAGAAAGTAACTAAGGCTGAAATTCAATGTGTTATTCAGAAAATGTTGTCTTAATTTGGAGATATTTTTTTGAAAGGCAGAGTTATACAGTGAGAGAATGACAGAGAGAAAGGTCTTCCTTCCGTTGGTTCACCCCTAAAATGGCCACCACAGCTGGTGCGTTATGCCAATCCAAAGCCAGGAGCCAGATGCTTCCTTAATTTGGAGATTTTTTAAAGGCTATTTCAAAATGTAAATCAAGGGCATCAGCAGATGGAAAAAGATCCCAAGTATAGAAATATGTTTTTGGTAAGGATGGTTAAGAAGGAAAGTGTTTTCTTTTTGAATAAAGGACATGGTTTGTAAGAATTACTTTATCCTGATTGCAACTTTATTCCAGACTGAAATAAAAAGATAGAAAGCTTTAAGTTAGTTGCAGAAGGTGTGTGGAAGTCACAGAAGGTTATGAAAGAAAGAAATTTTGGGGTATGAAAGCTATTAATCTATTTTACTTTGACACAGCATTAGAATCTGATTCTCTGTTAAATCAATGAGGATTTTTCAATACCTGTATGTTAGTACATATTTTAAAATCATCTTAAAAAATCTGTTTAAAACCTGCAGTATATCATTTTAATAGATTTTCTTTAAATAGTGGCTCTGTTAGTTTTCTAGCCAGCTCCAGTAAGCTATTTACTCTTTCCTAGTTCTGACTCTGTTAAAATTGTCCAAGTTATGGGATAATTCTATGTACTAACTCTTACAATAAAGGTTTTATTTCCAAATTTTGGGATGACTGAAGAGACACAGATTTTGTGTTCTGTTAAAGTAATCTATTGTGTTCTTTTAATGTTCCTATTAAGTTCTGATTGTTTAAAAGCAGCTGAATTTTTTCTGGTTTGTTTAAATATATACTCATTCTAAAGCATCTGAATAATCACCTTGCAATGATGATCAAATTTGGTCTATTTTATGTTATGATGTTAAGGGATTCTATTTCTATGTGATACTTTAATCCTCCTTGGCATCCTTGACAGGCATTCAAAAATCAAAGTTACAAATTTTGGACTTTGATATTTCCAGTTGGGCCCCTGGGAATATCAAAGGATATATGTCTCTCATCTTGTAAATATACCAATAAGGCTATTTGGATTATATTACATGTAATGTCAAGATGTGAAGTGGTGTTAAATTTTAGATAATGATAATATAAAATGCTACTGATACAAATGTCCAAAAGTTAAAAAGTCTAATTATCTTGTGTTACCAGACATGATGTTTATCTTACTGGTAATTAAAAAACTATTACTGAAACTGCTTTATTGTACTATCGTGTATAGATCTGGGTCTCATAACTGGAAAGGCTTAAAGCCCACCTGATTATTATTAAGTGCCTTCTGTCAGTTTCTATTCTCTTCTCAATGGGAAAATTTGCTCATGTTTTATGCAACACCTTTCTTAGGCCTTCTAATATTGACTCTGTCTGTCCCATTTTGGGCTTTATTGTAATCATACCCTCTACTCTTATATCAATGGCTCTACTCCTGGCCCATGTGTATTGGTGGTCCTCTCCCCAACTAAATGTTATGTGATTATTCAGAATTTTTTCCAAAGACAAGGCCCTCTACCTGCAATAAATGACTGGCCTTTCTCTCAGTTTTGGTTGGGATCAGCTTCACAGCATCCCTCTCCTCAGTAGTGATCTCATGAACAGCTTTGGTCCACAACATTATCTCAACCAACCAACTCCAAAAGCAACTCCAGTAGTTACAAGAGGAGGTCACTAGGCCAACTGAGACCTCAGCTGATGCTATTTGAGGTCTCCAAAGCCAAGTCACCTCACTAACAGGTGTGGTACTACAGGTTTTAACCTTTAAAACAGCTAAAACAAAATGGAGAAACGTGTTTTTCTTGGAGAATAATATTTCTATTATGTTAATCAATTGAGCCAGGTAAAGCAAAATGTTAAAATGCTCCAACAAATTGCCACATCTATTAAACAATCTGCTCTAGGGTGCAAAAACTTCTCCTCTCTCCCTCCCTATGGAGCCCTCTCATCACTTGGTTAATGCTGATCCTAGGATCATTGGTTGCTATTCTTACTCTGGCTTTTATACTACCTTTCCTGTTTCAGTGTTTACAGGAGTTGATTATGGAATGAACCAATGCCTTCACCAACCAGGTGGTCAATCAAATGCTACTACTTGGGATATACTTGGCTCCCCTTCCAAGGAGACAACAATTTGAGATATCACTCCATCAGTGGATAGTGACTCACCACCCCATGTCAGCAGGAAGTAGCTCTAGAAGACAGATCATCATTCCTTCATCCCTCCCGGTCTTTTGGGGCCAATGTAATCCCACACAAGGCTTGCTTAAAAAAAAAAAAAGGAGGGAATGTTAGAGAAATGATGCCATCTTATCTGAGGTATCATCGTAAACCCTGGGTTCCACCTTCAGCCCTGGCCAAGTTGCCATCTTGTAAAATAAGCTTTAGCCCTAAGCTCACACTGGCTTACTAAAAGTCTGGTGACAAAAGACCCAACCACAAGCATCAACTCCATCCACATTCGAATGGGATTTGCTGCTCCCACTTCCTTACCTCTGCAAAGCTATGACAGGATATGCTTTCCTGCACTCTCTCTTCTCTATCTCTCTACCCTTCTCCTCAGACTACTGGGTCTCCCCCACCACCACCAACAATAAACTTTTTCTTTAACTCTGATGTTTGGTGTGTTTTGTGATGTTCTTTAAAATAGCAGAATTAAAGTCATGAAAGCAGAAAGCATGTGGGCTATTAAGTAAATGACAAGTCTTTTGGAAAAAAATGCATCTCTAAAAACACAGATATCAAAAAATTAAGGTAGAATCACATTGACAAACATCTTAAAACTTGGATATTTTTAGACCAATAATTTCTCACTGAGCTGTGACAACACTTTGGGATATCTTGACAAATTGGTTTCTATAATATAATTACTGCATAATTGCATTCATAAAACCTTAGAATGAATTTATTTTCAAAAAATAAAAATAAAAACTGATTTAAAGTTTTTCATCCTTTCTCCCCTTGTCCCCTGTTTCTTTACTGGGCCACCCACCAATTTGGTAATCATTCTTTCATGAATGTTAATGTAGACTTTACAAGGCAAAAAAGCAACAGTGATTTTGAGCATAAATGTATTAAATTCTAATTTTTAATATTATTTTGAAATAGTATACAAAAGCTGTGAATTTTCTGAAACTACAATAAAAATATCTTTCTATCTTAGAATCACTGTCTCTGTGGACAGGAAGGTAAAGAAAATCCTTCCATTTGTAGCCTTGAGTATGCATAGTGTCCAGCAAGTTATAGTGTACAAAAATTAGCTTGTCTGAAGTTGTTGTGAAGATGCATCGCTTCCTAAAGAAAAACTGCTCAAAGTGTTTGATGTGAAAGGTATTGTCTCTTTTAGAGTGGGATGGCTTCTCTCTCTGTGTGTCTTGTTCTCTCTCTTATTTATTAAGAATGAAACCAAATCCTATAATGTTAAGGAAGCCTCTCTCCTGTCTCCTTTAGCCCTAAGTGTAATTGCCTCTCCTTTATCAAAAGGAATTCACTGACTGAGGGAGTGATATAGCTGGCCTGACAAGGTTCTAATCACCAGATTCAAGGAGTCACTTGCTTCTCCAATAGATAAGAAGCTTGATGGCCAGTATTGTCCTGGGTGGTCTGTGTAGGGAAATTCAAAACCTGGCCAGAATGTAGCTGCCGCTTACATATAACTCCCAGATCAACTAGAGCCCATCTGCCATCATAAATTCCCTAAGGAGCATGGCATCACTGTTCAATCAAAAGAAGCTCATAAGCACAACTTAGAAACCAGGGAACCAGACACAAGTTGATCAACACCTCTTAGCCCCAATTTCAATCTATAAGCATCTTCACTCCTAATTCCTTGGGGAACCTTGGAATTAAGCCATAGCTGCTCAGATCCTTGCTCTGCCCTTTGCCATAAATACCTACTTTCTTCTACCACCCTGTTGTCAGTGGTTGACTTTTTTGCATGTCAAGTGAGCAGATCTGATTTGGAGGTTCTTCAGCGACATCTCCAACTACTTTGGGGTGTTGGTCTGTAACAGGGGTCAAGCTGGATGAGAGCAACTCTATTGGAGACTTAATTGAATGTTTTCATGAACGAACAGCAGGTTTTTCTTTAATGATTTTTTTTTTAATTTGTGAAATTCCTCCCAGGGCTTTATCAACACAGTGTTAATTGGACTTAATAGTCCCCCCACCCCCTGCCCATCCAGAGCTGGGAGAGCTGGGAGAGTCCCCTGTTGTGTCCCTAGGGGAAGAATGGTACCCACCTACAAGGTTATGGGACACAGGCAAGACTTTGATGTGTAAATGCTGGGCTGCTTCGAAGATATGTGCCTATATTTCTTCCTTCATTCAACTGTACAAACTTCCCATTTTTGATCTTTGCCACCTCTCATACAAGTAAGCTAATGCCTACATTCCTATCTAACATAATCACAAGTTAACAGTTTTAACACTAAATTATTAATTTTGATTGACAAAGAATGGTAACCAATGGCAGGAATTGATTTTATATCTCAGAATGACTGACATTGGAGGAAAAGGTGTTTTGTTGTTGTTGTTGTTGTTTTGTTTTTTAACTGGCAGAGTTAGACAGTGAGAGAGAGACAAAGAGAAAGGTCTTCCTTTTTCTGTTGGTTCACCCCCCAAATGGCTGCTACGGCTGGTGCACTGCGCCTATCCGAAGTCAGGAGCCAGGTGCTTCCTCCTGGTCTCCCATGCTGGTGCAGGGCACAAGGACCTGGGCCATCCTCCATTGCACTTCTGGGCCACAGCAGAGAGATGGACTGGAAGAGGAGCAACAGGGACAGAATCTGGCACCCTGACAGGGACTAGAACCTGGTGTGCCGGCGTTGCAGGCGGAGGATTATTAGTCTAGTGAGCTGTGGCACCGGCGGGAAAAGGGTTTTGATGGTTGTGGTTATTTGTGCAGATGTTCAATCTGTACTTCCAGAATGTATTGGAAGAATAGATTGTAATATATATGCCATAAATTGGAGGATTTATCTGCTTTTCCCATGCAGCCCTTACACAACATTGTGTTTTCTAAAATATATATAAAATAGGTATTATATATCAAAAATATATTTAAAGAATACTTACATCATCTATTATTATTTTTTTTTTTGACAGGCAGAGTGGACAGTGAGAGAGAGAGACAGAGAGAAAGGTCTTCCTTTGCCGTTGGTTCACCCTCCTATGGCCGCCGCAGCTGGCGCACCGCGCTGATCCAATGGCAGGAGCCAGGAGCCAGGTGCTTCTCCTGGTCTCCCATGGGGTGCAGGGCCCAAGCACTTGGGCCATCCTCCACTGCACTCCCTGGCCACAGCAGAGGGCTGGCCTGGAAGAGGGGCAACTGGGACAGAATCCGGCGCCCCGACCGGGACTAGAACCCGGTGTGCCGGCGCCGCTAGGCGGAGGATTAGCCTAGTGAGCCGCGGTGCTGGCCACATCATCTATTATTACATCACCTAGAAAAATACAACTTCATTTAAAGAGAAAGATAAAAATAAGACTGGCTTGGGAGATCAAACGCTAACAAGAACAGTACAATCTTTACGTACAAGAATTGATTATGGGGCCGGCACTGTGGCTCACTTGGTTAATCCTCTGCCTGCAGCGCCTGCGTCCCATATAGGTACCAGTTCTAGTCTCGATTGCTCCTCTTCCAGTCCAGTTCTCTGCTGTGGCCTGGGAAGGCAGTGGAGGATGGCCCAAGTGCTTGGGTACCTGCACCTGCATGGGAGACCAGGAAGAAGCACCTGGCTCCTGGCTTCGGATCGGTGTAGCTCCAGCCGTAGCTGCCATCCGGGGAGTGAACCAACAGAAGGAAGATCTTTCTCTCTATCTCTCTCTCTCACTGTCTAACTCTATCTGTCAAATTTTTTTAAAAAAAGAATTGATTAGTAGACAGGATCAGTATTTTAAATATTTCATAAATAATTAACAGTAGGTACAGTTAGAGAGACATAGTTGTTTTCAAAACATTCCCTTTATCATGTACTGATTGATATTTTTTTTTCCATGGAGATAAATTAGGACTATCAATGAGCTGGTAGTTAATCTTCCTTGGCAGAAATTCTCTTCCCACTGTATCTCATAGCCTTTTCTTTTGAATTACTATCATTCCATTAATCACAAAGTTCCTTTAGTATGTTAAAGGAATTAGGTGTACCTTACCTTTCTTACTCAACTGTAAGTATCTTGAAAGTATCTATGTTGCTGTCAATCAATTTTCAATATACTTGGAGGCTGGGCAATGTTTTTATTGATTATATATGTACACACGCAAGCACACACATATATTATTAACCTCATTTTAAATGATACAAATTATGTATGATATTTTTATTTCCTTTTAACAACTTTATTTCCTTTAACTATATATATAAGAAATAACTATATATAGAGAAAATATATATATTTATATATATATTTATATCATATATATATAGGAAATAACTATATATAGCTAAAGGAAATAAATATTATAAATAAATAAAATACATCATATATATATATATATATAAGATGTATTGCCTATAACAAACCTGAGGGCTATTCTCAACTCTTTTTATATGTGGAGAAAATTAGGCAATGAAAAATTCAATGAGTTGCTTCTGTTCATATAGTCAGGAGGGAGCTAATACAGGAGTTGAACCAGGTAATTGTTTTCAGACAATAATATATATATTTAAGAATTTATGTAATTTTCAATTTCTGTTTAATTTATTCATATTTGTCGCTCCCCCTCTTCGTGGAGGAACGACACTAAACCTGCCTAGACTTCATATCCGAGTCACGGCACCGTTATGTCGTTCCCCCTCTTCGTGGAGGAACGACACTAAACCCTGCCTCCGGCACCTTTTCTGTCCGGCTTTTCCCTAGGCTCTTTGCTAGTCTCTCTCTCTGGTATTTTCCCACTTCTTCCCATTTCTTCCCTCCTAGGTTTCCTATCCGAGTCACGGCACCATTATGTCGCTCCCCCTCTTCATGGAGGAACGACACTAAACCTGCCTAGGCTTCATATCCGAGTCACGGCACCATTATGTCGCTCCCCCTCTTCGTGGAGGAACGACACTAAACCCTGCCTAGGCTTCCTATCTGAGTCACGGCACCATTATGTCACTCCCCGTCTTCGTGGAGGAATGACACAGGACCCTGCGCTGTTCTTTTGTCTGCTCGGCCCTCCCCGGGTTTGCTGCTGGTTCTTCCCAGGTTGGCTACCGTCCCTTCCACCTCCGTGGAAGGGCGGTTCCCCCTAGCCACTTTCCCCACTTCCGCAGGGGAGCGGCACACCGCCGGCCGGCTCTCTCGGGGGCTGCACAGGTGTTCCTTCAGATAGATGTTCCTGGTGCATGTTGTCTCTCTCCTCCTTTATAGTCCTCTTCCACCAATCCCAACTCTGCCACCCACATGCCGAGTACGCTGCTCTCCTCCAATCAGGAGCATCTCCTGCAGCTTGTCAAGTTGGTGAAAGGCAGCTGGGTAGAAGCTGTTTGCTCCTCTCCCAGTGCCATATTGTGGGAGAGCAGATGTATAGAATAAGTCTTAATTCCAGTAACAGTCTAGTCCGAGTTGCTCCCAGTTGCTCCCCACAATATTCATTCATTCATATACATATTCATATATCTGTTTTTATTTGTTTAACTGTATTTGCATATGGAATTTTAATTGCAAAAAACAAGTACATTGTAAAAAAATCAAAATAAGTGGCAGGTGTAGTGGTGTAGCTGGTAAAACTGCTGCCTGTGATGTTTGGATCCCACATGAGTGCCAGATCGTGCCCTGGCTGCTCCACTTCCAATCTAGTTCCCTGCTAATACATCTGAGAAAGCAGTGGAATATGGCTCAAATACCTGGGCCTTGGGTTCTTGAACCAAGGTAGGAGACCTGGAAAAAGCTTCTGGATCGTGGCTTCAGCCTAGCCCAACCATGGCTGTTGCAACCATTTGGGGAATGAACCACCAGATGGAAGATATATCTTTCTTTTTCTTTCTTTCTCTCTGCCTCTCTCTGTAACTCTGCCTTTCACAAAAATAAAATACATCTTTTTAAAAAAAAAAAGTCAAAATAATAAGTCACTTTCATAGAAAATGAATGTCTAATAATCGTACCTTGGAGAAATAACCACTGTTAGTAATTAAATGTGTATTCAAGATTTTGAATACATATGCTATACATCATGAGACATAGAGGAATTTTAACAGCAACATTGTTCACAGCAATAAAGCAATGGGAACAACATAAATGTCACTTGACAGGAAAAAGATTAGTACATTGAGGTGCAATTGTGATGGAGTGCTATATTTGTCTTACCCTGGATATCCCAGGAAACAGACCCTGAAAGCAGGGTTATGTAATTTATTGGGAAATTGATAACAGAAAGATGGAGTAAGAAATTGGGACAGTGACACTGAAAAGAGGAGAAGTCAACAGAGTGCATTAAAGAGATATTTACTGCTGCAGGCCACTGGGGCTCATTCCCCTTGGAGACACTCCAGGGAACAGTATGGAATGGATGTCAGAATGTCACTAGTAAAATGTCAATTCATTTTTTCACTGCAGGCAGCTGGCATTCACAAACATACTATTTGTGACCTCAATGACATGGTCGAAGTCAAGGATTAGCAAGTTTCAGATGATCATGTATAATTCCAACTCAATTCACTCCTGCTTCTAAGCCTTCCTGGTGTCTGCCTGTTAATAATCTGGCCTTGTACAACGACAAGTTCAATCAATACACAGAGACATGGATGAATAGGAAACAAATTTACATAGATGGATAGATAGATAGATAGATAGATAGACAGACCAAACTATCATAGCCTCTGACCCAGGGCCCTACATGTAAGTCAGCTGTGGCTTCTAAAACATAATAGTATCAGCCTTAACATAAGTCTTTCAAATTTGAGCAACATGATAATATGATGGATAAGGGATCATTGAAACAGAACATGCCATTATGTTGTCATGAGAAACAAAGATCTGAATGCCTCCTAGGTGGGAGCAGGGAGGATCATTTAATGAAAGTCAGTCTTCATTGCAGATAGGCAAATAAATGGATCTCAGCTCCAGTCATCGCTCACTTAACTGATGAATGATGAGCCAACACAAAAAGCAAGTTCCCTTTAGATTGATTCCCAGTCTATCAGAGCATGGTCTCTTTGATATCCACTGTTTTATAATCTATATTTTGTACTTTTTGATGTGTTTTTGTGATCTAGACATTGCTCTTACTATCATCTTAGTCCTCCCTATAAATTGAGTTCATGTGATTCCGCTCGAAAAGATATTCACCTATATCAAATGAGCACTTGAATAAGATGCTCCCATTTCATTTTCAGCTGATTTAAACCAGCAGCTGGGCTCCAATTTGCAAGTTGAATTTTCCTGCTTTAAAATGCCACAGCCACAAACTAATACAAAATTCGCTTTCCTTAATTCTCTCAGGATTTGATATCTTGGAATAGGGGTTGAGTAAAGGAACAGTCGTATTTATTTCTTGAAGGGCTTGAAAATTATCTTCCCTTAAAAATGGAGAACAATTTCAAGTGATGTGTGTGCATGTATAAATTTAAACTGCATATGTACACCCAGAATAAAATCACACAAGGCAAGATGATTATGTTTTATAATTGAAGATTTTGCATTGAATGTATTTCCCTACATCATATCTATGACATTCAAACTACTGAGATCCAGAAAGCCTGCATAAGTAGACAAGTCATAAAAAGAACACATTTTAATATAGTAAATATATAAATAATTAAAGGTTCACAACCATTTTTAATATCCTACATATTAACAATCACCTGAAGAATAATAAATGGCAGAATATTATTCATATATCACATTTTTTCATTTAACAATTCAAAATTTAAAGGTGAAGACTCATAATTGAATAAACAAGTTGAAGTTTCATACACTGTTAGTATGTAATGTATTCTGATGTTATTTTGCCAGTATTAGTTGTTTAAATTATTTTCTATTTCTCATATATAATATAATATTTTAGAAATGAACAAAATATTTTAAAACAAGAATTATAGAAGAGAAAATATAATAGCTTACCACCTAGACACATAAATTTCCTTGTCATGAAATGTTTGAAATCTGTGTAATATAATTTTTAAGATCTAACTAGTTTCATAGTCTTCCTCATAATTGTCTTTAGAGTAACACAATGTGCAATGTAATGTTTGGACCTAATTCTTCTGGTGAATTCACTAGTATATCATTGACAACACAATGGACAGGTTCAGTAACAATTCATAAATCAACAGAGCTTTTCTCACTGGTATCATTCACACATGCCAATATCAGCCATCTTCCTCTCTTAATGCTTCCTGATTACCTAAAGAACAAAATCTGGGGTGGGCATTGTACAGTGACTAAGCATTGCTTGGGACACCTGTATTTCATGTAAGAGTGTCTAGTTTGAGTCCTGGCTCCTTTTCTTCCAATTCTATATCTCATTAATGCAACTAGGAAAACAGCAGATAATGACCCAAATGCTTGATTTTCTGTTACCTACATAGAAGACCTGGATAGTGGGCCGGCACCGTGGCTCAATAGGCTAATCCTCCGCCTGCAGCACAGGCACACCGGGTTCTAGTCCCAGTCGGGACGCCGGATTCTGTCCCAGTTGCTGTTCTTCCAGTCCAGCTCTCTGCTGTGGCCTGGGAGTGCAGTGGAGGATGGCCCAGGTCCTTGGGTCCTGCACCCACATGGGAGACCAGGAGAAGTGATACACTAATACTCTCAGGCTTGTAGTCTCTTATGAAGCATCGCGAGGTGCAATGTCCATTGCCCAAAGCTGTGTGGACAACAAGACTTGTGTTAGAACTGACGTTCTGGTATTACTGACACTTCGTTGCTTACATGTGGTCCTTTAATTGGGGCAGCAATGCAGGTAGAGAAGAAGAGGATTCAACTGCAGACACAGAGGAGCTGGGGGGATAGGGAGTTTGGTGAGGAAGCCCATCTTCCCTTCAAGGTTACACAGTCCTTGCCTCTTCCCTCTCCAAGTTTTCTGGCCTCTCGGGTCTATCCACTGATTCCTAAAATGAACTGACAAAGTGCTGCAGAACGTTTTCTGCAGCCCTCCAGGTGACCTCACCCTCTTTGAAGTTACTAACAAGTTTCAAGAAATCCACTTAATCTTGTTTTTTTTCTTTTAATTATTCATAAGAGCACAACATGTCTGGCACCTCCTCCAAAAATCCAAGTCCCATTATTCCATGGAAATATGCCTGCTTGAGGAACCAAAGATAGGAGCCCTGTGTTGCTATCCCTTTTCTTTAAAAATATAATAGATCACTATAATAAACCAAAATAAAAATCAAGTAACACAATGAATAAACTTATGCGTCTGAAACAGTACAAGTTTCATGAAAAAGTTTAACATCTGGTGTTGGAGATAAATTGGATTTGTTTTTCTTACGACTCCATACATATGTCAATTATTTTAGAGTCACATATTTTGGTAGAAAGAATATAAACAAAAATATTTTAATAAAGGGAAAAAAGTGATTAAATATCACTACAGAGGGTTGGTAACATTGTGGAAAAATCAGAAAACCTACTTTTTCGGTTTGCTTAATGATCTGGGAAATTAAAGCATTCAAAAATGTCTCTTCTCTATTAGTTTGTGCTCATATGTCCATAGTATAGAGTATGTTGTGTTGAGTTTAAACAAAGCAAAACAGTCAACTCTAAAAGAAGGTTAAAAATGTTATGCCACAGGGTCTGCACTGCGGTGCAGTGATTAAAGCCATAGCCTGCAGCACCAGCATCTCACATGGGCACTGGTTCAAGTCCCACTGCTATGCTTCCAATCCAGCTCCCTGATGGTGCAGCTGAGAAAGCAGCAGAAGTTGCCCAAGTCCTTGGAACCTTGCACCTACATGGGAGACCTGGAAGAAACTGCCTGGCCCAGCCCCAGTCTTTGTGGTCATTTGGAGAGTGACTCAGCAGATGAAAGATTTCTCTGTGTGTCTCTCATTCTTTCCATCTGTAACATTGCTTTCAAATGAATTTTTAAAAATCCATTTAAAAAGATCCTCGGGGACAAAGAGGGAGAGAGAGAGAGAGAGAGAGACAGAAAGAGGAATAGATAAATAGAGAAAGCTCCTATTCATTGATAAATTTATCAAATGCCTGAAAAAACTTAGGCTGGCCCTTGTGGAAGCTGAGAACTGGGAACTTATTCTATGTACCCCATGTGGGCAGCAGGAATACAAGTGCTTGAACCATCACTGTGGTTTCCCAGGGTCTGCAGCGACAGGAATACATCCAGGTACTGGAATGTGTGAGATGGATGTCTTGCCTGGCATTTTAACCACTAGACTAAAAGCTCACCATACATTTTGTTCTTTTTAAAAGATTATTTATCCATGATTCTGCACGTGGAAATCCAATTTCCCAGCATCATTTATTGAATAGACTGTCCTTACTCCAGGGATTGGTTTTGGACACTTGATCAAATATGAGTTGGCTGTAGATGTTTGGGTTGATTTCTGGTGTTTCAATTCTGTTCCATTGGTCTATCCATCTGTTTCTGTACCAGTACCATGCTGTTTTAATTACAACTGCCCTGTAGCATGTCCTGAAATCTGGTATTGTGATGCCTCCAGCTTTGTTTTTGTTGTACAAGATTGCTTTAGCTATTCGAGGTCTCTTGTGCCTCCATATAAATTTCAGCACCATTTTTTCCAGATCTGAGAAGAAGGTCTTTGGTATCTTGATTGGTATTGCATTGAATCTATAAATTGCTTTTGGGAGAATGGACATTTTGATGATATTGATTCTTCCAATCCATGAGCATGGAAGATGTTTCCATTTTTTGGTATCTTCTTCTATTTCTTTCTTTAAGGTTTTGTAATTTTCATCATAGAGATCTTTAACGTCTTTGGTTAAGTTTATTCCAAGGTATTTGATTGTTTTTGTGGCTATTGTGAATGGGATTGATCTTAGAAGTTCTTCCTCAGCCATGGCATTGTCTGTGTATACAAAAGCTGTTGATATTTGTGCATTGATTTTATACCCTGCTACTTTGCCAAAATCTTCTATGAGTTCCAATAGTCTCTTAGTAGAGTTCTTTGGGTCCCCTAAATAAAGAATCATATCATCTGCAAAGAGGGATAGTTTGAGTTCTTCCTTCCCAATTTGTATCCCTTTAATTTCTTTTTCTTGCCTAATAGCTCTGGCTAGAACCTCCAGAACTATATTGAATAGCAGTGGTGAGAGTGGGCATCCCTGTCTGGTACCAGATCTCAGTGGAAATGCTTCCAACTTTTCCCCATTCAATAGGATGTTGGCTGTGGGTTTTTCATAGATTGCTTTGATTGTATTGAGGAATGTTCCTTCCAAACCCAGTTTGCTTAGAGTTTTCATCATGAACGGGTGTTGTATTTTATCAAATGCTTTCTCAGCATCTATTGAGATAATCATATGGTTTTTCTTCTGCAGTCTGTTAATGTGGTGTATCACATTGATTGATTTGCGAATGTTGAACCATCCCTGCATACCAGGGATAAATCCCACTTGGTATTGGTGGATGATCTTTCTGATGTGATTTTGCAATCTATTGGCCAGAATTTTATTGAGGATTTTTGCATCTATGTTCATCAGGGATATTGGTCTGTAATTCTCTTTCAATGCTGCATCTTTTTCCAGCTTAGGAATTAAGGTGATGCTGGCTTCATAGAAAGAATTTGGCAGGATTCCCTCTTCTTCGACCCCTACCTTTCACCTTACACAATAATCCACTCAACATGGATTAAAGACTTAAATCTACGACCTGACACCATCAAATTATTAGAGAGCATTGGAAAAACCCTGCAAGATATAGGTGCCGGCAATGACTTCTTGGAAAACACCCCAGAAGCACAGGCAGTCAAAGCCAAAATTAACATTTGGGATTGCATCAAATTGAGAATTTTCTGTACTGCAAAAGAAACAGTCAGGAAAGTGAAGAGACAACCGACAGAATGGGAAAATATATTTGCAAACTATGCAACTGATAAAGGGTTGGTAACCAGAATCTACAAAGAAATCAAGAAACTCCACAAGATCAAAACAAACAACCCACTTAAGAGATGGGCCAAGGACCTCAATAGACATTTTTCAAAAGAGGAAATCCAAATGGCCAACAGACACATGAAAAAATGTTCAAGATCACTAGCAATCAGGGAAATGCAAATCAAAACCACAATGAGGTTCCACCTCACCCCAGTTAGAATGGCTCACATTCAGAAATCTACCAACAATAGATGCTGGAGAGGATGTGGAGAAAAAGCGACACTAACCCACTGTTGATGGGAATGCAAACTGGTTAAGCCACTATGGAAGTCAGTCTGGAGATTCCTCAGAAAACTAAATATAACCCTACCATTCAACCCAGCCATCCCACTCCTTGGAGTTTACCCAAAGGAAATGAAATTGGCAAACAAACAAGCTGTCTGCACATTAATGTTTATTGCAGCTCAATTCACAATAGCTAAGACCTGGAACCAACCCAAATGCCCATCAACAGTAGACTGGATAAAGAAATTATGGGACATGTACTCTATCGAATACTATACAGCAGTCAAAAACAATGAAATCCGGTCATTTGCAACAAGATGGAGGAATTTGGAAAACATCATGCTGAGTGAATTAAGCCAGTCCCAAAGGGACAAATATCATATGTTCTCCCTGATTGGCAACAACTAACTGAGCACCAAAGGGGAAACTTGTTGAAGTGAAATGGACACTGTGAGAAACAGTGACTTGATCAGCTCTTGTCCTGACGGTTGATGTACAATGTAATATTTTATCCATTTTAGTATTTTTTTGTTCTAGTACCATTGGTTGAACTCTGTAATTAACACACAATTGTTCTTAGGTGTTTAAATTTTAACTGAAAAGTGATTACTGTTAGGAATTTGGAAAACATTATGTTGAGTGAAATAAGCCAATGCCAAAGGGACAAATACCACTTGTTCTCCTTGATAGGTGACAACTAACTGAGCACCAAAAAGGAAACCTGTTAAAGTGAAATGAACACTATGAGAAACGGTGACTTGATCAGCCCTCACCCTGACTGTTGATGAGCAGCTTAATATGTTATCCCTCTTAGTATTTTTTTGTTTGTTCTACTTAATACTTTTGGTTGAATACTGTAATCAATACACAATTCCTCTTAAGTGTTGAAACTTAATTGAAAAGTGATCACTGTTAAATATAAGAGTGGGAATAAGAGAGGGAAGAGATGTGCAATTCGGGACATGCTCAAGCTGACTTACCTCAAACAGTAGAGTTAGAAACATACCAGGGGATTCCAATTCAACCCCATCGAGGTGGCATGTACCAATGCCATCTCACTAGTCCCAGTGATCAATTTCTGTTCACAATTGATCGTAATGATAGGACTAAGAACCAAAGGGATCACATAAACAAGAATAGTGTCTGCAAATACTAGCTGATAGAATCAAAAAGGGAGAGAATGATCCAACATGGGAAGTGAGATACACAGCAGACCCATAGAATGGCAAATGTCCTAACAGCACTCTGGCCTCATAATCAGCCCTTAAGGCATGCAGAGCTGGCTGAAATGCCCATGAGAGTATTTCAGGCATGGAAAGCCAAGACACTCTGAGGAAAAAAAAAACCTAAATGAAAGATCTCCACGAGCGAGATCCCAGTGGAAAGAATGGGTCATCAAAGAAGGAGGTACCTTTTTCTGAAGGGAGGAGAGAACTTCTACTTTGACTATGACCTTGTCTAAAAATGATCAGAGTCAGTGAACTCTGGGGGCTTCCATAGCCTTGGCAGCTCATGACAAGAGCCTAGGGTGATTACTGATGCCATAAACAAGAGTATCAATTTGTTAAGTCAACAACAGGAGTCACTGTGCACTTACTCCTCATGTAGGATCTTTGTCCTTAGTGTGCTGTACATTGAGATTTAATGCTATAACTAGTACTCAAACAGTATTTTTCACTTTATGTTTCTGTGTGGGCGCAAACTGTTGAAATCTTCACTTAATGTATGCTAAACTGATCTTCTGTATATAAAGAGAATCGAGAATGAATCTTGATGTGAATGGAAGGGGAGAGGGAGTGGTTAAGGGGAGGGTTGCGGGTTGGAGGGACGTTATGGGGGGAAGCCATTGTAATCAACATTCTGTACTTTGGAAATTTATATTCATTAAATGAAAGTTAAAAAAAAAGATTATTTATTCAAAAAGATAGAATGACAGAGAGAGAGAGAGAGAAGAAGAAGAAGAAGAAGAAGAGGAGGAGCAGGAGGAAGAGGAGGAGGAGGAGGAAGAGGAGGAGGAGGAGAAGGGAGGTAGAGAAAGAGAGAGATTTCCATCTGTCAGTTTACTCCGCCAATGCCTGCAACAACTGGGTTGGGCCAGGTCAAAATCAGGAGCCAGGAACTCCATCCAGGTTTTTTTTTTTTTTTTTGACAGAGTTAGACAGTGCGAAAGAGAGAGAGAGAGAGACAGAGACAGAGAGACAGAGAGAAAGGTCTTCCTTCCGTTGGTTCACCCCCCAAATGGCGGCTATGATCCAGAGCCAGGAGCCAGGTGCTTCCTCCTGGTCTCCCATGTGGGTGCAGGGCCCAAGCACTTGAGCCATCCTCCACTGCACTCCCGGTCCACAGCAGAGAGCTGGACTGGAAGAGGAGCAACTGGGACAGAATCCGGCGCCACAACTGGGACTAGAACCTGAGGTTCTGGCACCGCAGGTGGAGGATTAGCCAAGTGAGCCGTGGTGCCGCCCAAGTACCTTGATCTTAAGCAAAAGTTTTTGATCTAAACCTGCCTTAGAAGCCCATGTGAACAAAAGAATACAGGTAGACACCATTTCACAGACTTTGGAAAAGCAAAAGAGATTACAGCTTGAAGTATTCTTGCTTAAAATGTAGCTCCATAAAGGAACAATATTCTCTGTTTTTGTTTCATGTTGTTTTTCTCCCTTTCAGAATTAAGTGATGTGGACTACCAGATTTGGATGAGTTAGAAAGTATTTAAGATTGTCCTCATCAAGAGCTGTTTAATAGAGGCACTCAGTAATGTATCTGCATACAGCAAGGCCTACAGAGATTTTTGTAACTGAAACATGAAAACAGGAATGGCTCTGAGCACAGAGCTGAAGAAATGACTTTGATTTTTTCTAATAATCACATCCTGTGTCATCACAAGATCACGTAATCAAAATAAATACTGTAAAAAAGATTGTTTTGTTATATTTTACATAAATTTAAGATAGTAATTACACATTATCAACACTATGGTATTGTTCCAGGTAACTATCATATTAAAAATAGTTTGGGGCAGGCATTTGGTGCTGCAGTTATGACACTGCTTGGGACTCCCCCATCTCATATGGGCGTGTCTGAGCCTGACCCCAGTTCTGCTCCCAATGCAGCTTCCTGCTGGAATGTGTGCCTGGAAGACAGCAGGTGATGATGCACCAATGTGGGAGGCCAGCACTAACTTTGGCTTGGCTGAGCCGTTGGGAACTTTGGGAATGAAATGGCCAATGGAAGATCTCTCTCTCTCTCTCTTTGTGTCTATAATTCTCTGGTTTATTGCCCTTCAGATAAATTTAAAATTAATAATTTAAAATTTTAAAAAATGTGTGGAACAGTGAAAATGAACCTAATATATTTGAAACAATTAATAAGCACTGGTCAAATTAATTGATGCATGTACTTAATAAAACTGATACAGTTCCTAGAAACTTAGAATCAAATATAGTCTTGCAATTAAAAATAATTCCACAATAAAATAGTATGAAGATTTCTCATGGAAATTAAACTTTAAATACTTGTTTAGTAGGATGATCACATAGAATATGGTTACACAGTAATGCAGAAGTTCACTTAGTGTAAGGCTTACATCTCACACAAAAGAATTATAGTCATAACTACCATGACAGGAGTTGTTCTGGAACTAATAAATTCAGAATTCATTATGTCTGCATACCTTTTCTTTTCCTAATTAGGCAAGATAAAGAAGACTAATTAGTATTTGTCTCTTCTTTTTGGCTACTGTGCTCACATAAATTTTAAATAAGTATTTATTTAGGAAAAGATACTTTTTATATATGGTTTGGGTATCTATGGGAGCATAAACATACTCTATCGTTCACTAATATTAGAATATTAGACATTTTGCTTTAGGCTATAGCAACCATCTCTAGACTAATTCTAACGAAATAATAGAGAAAGTCATTTCTTATAAACTCATCACAAATTTTTTCTTTAAATGTTTTAAGGAGTTTGATTCTAATTTTTTTTAAATTTGGAATTTAATTGACTTTTTCTTTTTACTTATAAAAAGAAAATAGATTTCATGTATTTCCTGTATACAATTTTAAGACCATAATGATACTTCCCACCCTCCCTCTTCCTTCCTTCCTCTCTTTTTTTTCTTTCTTTTAACATTTATAATGACTTAAAATAATTTAAGGTCACGGGTTTAATCCTCCACTAAATATAGCATTCAACAACTGGAAAGTAGAAAGATCACTGTTCCACAGGACTATAGACAAGGGCTATAAATAATAATCAAATCTCAAGATATCAATTTCATTCACATAATTACACTGTTTTTGTACTCTATATATTAACTACAAATCAAAGAAAACATCTGATATTCATCTTGGGGACTGGATTATTTCACTAAGCATAATTGTCTCCAGTTGTATCCATTTTGTTGCAAAAGTTAGGATTTCATTACTTTTTATGGCTAAGTTGCATTCCATCATGCATATGTACCACAATTTATTTATCCAGTCAACAGTTGATGAACATCTGGATGGATTCTATATCTTAGCTATTGTAAATTGAGCTACTATATATAGATAACTTTTTCTTATGTTGATTTCATTTCCTTTGGATAAATTTCAAGGTCTGGGATGGCTGAGTCATACAGTAGATCACTTTTCAGATTTCTGGGGAATCTGTATATGGTCTTCCATAATGGTTTCACTAGTTTACATTCCCAACAGAGAATTAGGGTCCCTTTTTCTCAACATGCTTGCCAGCATTTGTTACTTTTTGATTTTTGGATGATAGTCCATGTAACTGAGGTGAGGTGAAACTTCATTGTATTTTTTATTTCAGTCTCCTTGATAGCTAGTGATCCTGAGCATTTTTTTCATGTGTCTGTTGGCAATTTGTATTTCATTCTTTGAAAAAATACTTATTCATGTACTTTGACCATTTTTTAACTGGATTGTTGGTTCTGTTGTTGAGTTTCTTGAGCTTCTTAAATATTTTAGATATTAATCCTTTGTCAGATGAATAGTTTACAAATGTTTTCTCCCATTCTGTTGGTTGCCTCTTCACTTCATTCTTTCCCTTGCTGTGCAGAAGCTTCTTGGCTTGATGGAATCTGATTTGTCTATTTTTGCTTTTATTGCACGTACTTCTAGGGTACTATCCAAGAAGTCTTTGCCTATACTGATATCTTGCAGCATTTTCCTATGTTTTCCTTTAGCAATTTGAAGGTTTCAGGTCTCAAGTTTATATTGGTCATCCATTGTGAGGTGATTTTTCATATAGGGTGTAAGGCAGGGGTCTTGTTTCATACTTCTGCATGCAGAGATCCAGTTTTCCAACACTATATATTGATGAGACTGTCCTTCTTCAGGGAGAGATTTTAGGTCATTTGTCAAAGATCAGTTGGTTGTAGATGCATGGATTAATGTCTGGGCTTTCTATTCTCTTCTGTTGCACTACATGGCGATTTTTGTGTTAGTTCCAGGCTGCTTTGATTATAACTGCCCTGTAGTATTTCTTGAAAACTGGTGTTGTGATGCTTCTAGCTTTGTTTTGATTGTTTAAAATTGCCTTGGTTATTTGGGGTCTCTTTTGTTGCCACACGAATTTTAAGAGCATTGTGTCTAGATTGGAGAAGAATGCCCTTGGTATTTTGATTGCATTGAATCTGTAAACTGTTTTTTGTAGAATGGGCATTTTGATGATATTAATTATTCTAATCCATGAGCATGGTAGGTTTTTCCATTTTTTGGTTTCTTCTATTTCTTTCCTTAAAGTTTAATAATTTTCATTGTAGAGTTCTTTCAAGTTTATAGTTAAATTTATACCATGCTATTTAAATTTTGGTGGATATTACGATTGAGACTGATTTTACAAGTTCTTCCTCTAGGATGGCATTGTTTGTATATACAAAGTCTACTGATTTTTAAAGTTATTTCATATCCTGCAACTTTACCAATTCTCTTACAAGTTCCAGTAGTTTCATAATGGAGACTTTTGCTTCCCCTATTTAAGGATCATGTGATCTGCAAACATGGGCAATTTGATTTATTCCTTTCTATTTGGTATCCCTATTACATTACATTTCTTTTTCTTGCCTATTGGCCCTGGTTAAATATTTCAGAATTACATTGAATAGTAATGGTGAGAGTGGGCATCCTCTGTGGTTCTGGATCTGAGTAGAAATGCTTCCAGCTTTTCCCTACTCAGAATGGTGCAGACTGAGTTTGTCATATATTTCCTTGATTGTGTTGAGGTGTTTTTCTTCTATATACAATTTGCTGAAGTTTTTTTTTTTTTATCAAAAGATGATGCATTTTATCAACTGCTTCCTTTGCATATTCTGAGGTAATCATGTGGTTTTTATTCTTCAATTAGTTAATTTCTGTATCACGTTTATTTATTTACATATATTGAACATTCAATACTTTTGCTATATCACTAAAATTTTGATATGTTGCATTGTCATCTTCATTCATTTCTAGGAATTTTTTAATTTCCTTTTTTATTTCTTCAATGATGCACTGTTCATTCAGCAGTATGCTGTTCTTTCTCTATGTGTTTGCATATTTTTTAGCATTTTTATATTGTTAATTTCCAGCTTGTTGCATTGCAATCAGAAAAGGTACATGGTACAATTTCAATTTTTTTTTTAATTTGCCAAGATTTGTTTTATGGCCTAGTATATATTCTATCCTAGAGAAGGTTCCATGCACTGATGAAAAGAATGTGTAGTCTGCACATGTGGGATGCAATATTGTGTTGATATCAATTAGATCCATATAATAGATTTGTTGTTTCTTTGTTGATTTTTTTGTGTAGTTGATCTGTCCATTGATAAAAGTAGGGTGTTGAAGTTTCCCATTATTATCATTTTGGAGCACATGTCTTTTTTTAGATCCATTAACTTTTTATTTATTTATTTATTTTTTATTTTATTTTTTTTTTTGATAGGCAGAGTGGACAGTGAGAGAGAGAGAGAGACAGAGAGAAAGGTCTTCCTTTGCCATTGGTTCACCCTCCAATGGCCACCATGGCCGGCGCGCTGCAGCCAGCGCACTGCACTGATCCGATGGCTGGAGCCAGGTACTTATCCTGGTCTCCCATGGGGTGCAGGGCCCAAACACTTGGGCCATCCTCCACTGCACTCCCTGGCCACAGCAGAGAGCTGGCCTGGAAAAGGGGCAACCGGGACAGAATTCAGCGCCCCGACAGGGACTAGAACCCGGTGTGCTGGCGCCGCAAAGCGGAGGATTAGCCTAGTGAGCCGCGGCGGTGGCTATATCCATTAACTTTTGTTTTAAATAGTCAGGTGCCCTAGCATTGAGTTCATATACATTAACTATAGTTACATCTTCCTATTGAATTGTTCCCTTATTCATTACATAGTACCCTTCCTTGTCTCTTTTAATATTTTTTGTCTTGAAGTTTATTTTCTCTGTTATTAGGAGGGCTACTCTTGCTCATTTTCGACTTCTCTTTTCATGGAATATCTTTTTTTCCATGCTTTCATTTTCAGACTCTATCTTTGTTAGTGAGATGTGTTTCTTGTAGGAAGCAACAAGATGGGTCTTACCGTTCAATCCATTTAGGGAGTCTGTGTTTTTTAATTGGAGAATTTAGGCCATTTACATTCAAGTTTAATATTGACATGTAACGACTTGATCCTACCATTCTCCCCTAAGAATTTCTATTCCAGCTTCTAAGACTGTCACACAGTTGCATAATTCCCTATCACAGGGTGAAAGGCTCCCACATTCAGAATGATGGGGATCCACTCTCTGCCCTCTAAGCCTCTCCATCCACAGAGACAGCTGCCTTGTTCCCAAGAACTAGTGGCCTGCCCAACCGCGGTTCATTGGTGTTCCACTTTGGCAAGCTGAGTCCTGTGTTTGGGTGGGGTATGGGAAAGGGAGAATATTATACTCTCCCTTTATGTTCCCTGCTGGGCACCCTGCCCCATCCAACCCTGCTGGTTGGGCTGGAAGTTAATGTGGCCCCTAGATTTCTTCCTCTAAAAAAATTCCCCAGAGGTGTGCATGCTACAGTAACCTCCACTCACCCCTTCTGGTTGGGTGGTGATGATCACAAGGCACTTTTGGTGGGGGCAGAGTAGAGGAAAATAATGCATGCTCCCTTCACAGAGTTAAGTAAGCACCCTGCCCCCTGAGAGCCCATCAGGTAGGACTCAAAGTCAGTGGACACCATGGGGTTCTCCTTCAGAGAAGATTCCCAGTGGCATATGGGCTGCAGATTCCACTCTCCTCTTGCTCTGAGAAGATGGTATGCCCACCAGATGCTGGCTGCATGAGTCACTGGTGGCTTCCTAATAGCTGCTGAGTGATTGTACAGTGTTTGCTGCCCCATGGAGTCTATCTTCTTTCTGTAGACTTTTCACTGAGCACTTCTCTCCAGCTATCCTATGGGAATGCAGTTTCTGCCTTGTTCCGGTATCTTCTCGTGGTCAAACTAAGTGTGTTTTCTCCCTATTCAGCTGTCTTGGATCTCCCTTAATTCTCATTTTTATTTTAGAATCCTAGTAATTTATTCTCAGTCATTGTAGGACTTGAATGTATTATAATCTAGGAATATAGAGAGAAATTTGATTATATTAAATTGAACACTATATTCTTCTTTGAGATGTCCTATGTGATAATCAGAAAAGGTGATGGTGATGTCAGGCAGAGTTAGACTTGAGTAACTCCTTGGGGGAGAGGCAAAAGATTCTCCTTCATGCATTTTGCCCAGGGTCACCCAAGACAACCAACTTTGTGGTTTAACTTATAGTTAAAGTATCCTGATGAAATGGAACCAGGCAGCTGATGCTGTGGCTCACTTGGCTAATCCTCCGCCTATGGTGCCAGCACCCTGGGTTCTAGTCCTGGTTGGGGCACCGGGTACTAATCCTGCTTGCTCCTCGTCCAGTCCAGCTCTCTGCTGTGGCCCTGTCTAACTCTGCCTGGCAAAAAATTTAAAAAATAAATGGAACCAGGCTTCTTTATAGCCATATGCACAGAGATTCCAAATATGTGCAACTCCTAGATGTTAATCATGAGCATCATGGCCACATCAACAGCTAACAGTCCTAGTCTTTAAGGATAAAAGCTACAAACCAGGAAGGAATGATGACTTGTTTCTTCTCCACTGGCCCACTCCTCCCTTGAAATGTGCAGAATAAATTTTGCTTTACTATTCCTGCTTTTGTATCTTTGAATTGTAATCCATTACTCTGTTGGTGAAAAGGAATCAAGGCAAGCCAGCACTGCTGGTGACAGTAAAGCTGAAGAGTTCCAACACACTCTCAGTCTGTTTTCTTTTGAAAAAATGATCTAATTTTCAGCATTTGTGCTTCAAAGTGGATCTCAAGAAGGAAAAAAAACTAAATTATTTAGACCTGTTTATAAAAATTCATTAGTTTATTTATTCATTTAATAAACACTAGTAAGTTCTATACATGCTATGCATTGAGTTGTTTTTAAGAGTTGAGACTTTGGAAGAAACAAAGAATTGTGAAGACACATGTGCTTGAAGTGAGCATTTGAAATGTTAAGGAACTTGGCAATCACTTCAGTGGACATTGAATCCAAGAACTTTAACTGTTTTCTCAATAATTTTTGTAACAGCACTGACAGTTTACTTGGAAGACATAATTGTGTCTAGGTAATACAGACAAACATCACTTGGACAGAATGAGGTATTGTATCCTAACTCCTCCTGAAAAAGCTGGTAACCAGCAATCTGTCTATGTGAAGGCCCCAGATCAGACTTCCTAGTGGGTTTTCCTCTAAAAATATGACAGGTAGAGTTTCTGACTGAGTACAATTGTGAGTGAGTAAACATATTTATTTTTGTTCTTGTTAAAGAATATATGATGTGCAGATAATATCCAGTTTGCAAAATGTTTACTGCCATTTGCAAAATATTTTGTTGAACTGAAGCACCAAAGTTAATTTGAATGTGGAGAAGAGTAAAGAAAACAGAAAACACATCATGGCATAAACCCAAATTGAGTTTTCAGTGGCTAAACTTTAACACATTGGTGGCCAAATCCTTAGGAAATTAAACAGCTTTCAAACAAGTGAATTTCAGTTCTGAATGTGTAATTTTATTCTTCTCTTCCTCTAGTTACTATACTTAAGGAACTGAGGAAAGCAGTATAAAACTAGGAGTGATGAACACTGTGGCGCATCAGGTTAAGGAGCTGCTTGGGATACTTTTATCCCACTTGGGACTGCCTGAGTTGAAGGCCTGCCTCTGCTTCCGACCTAGCTTTCTGCTAACACACACCAGGGAAGGAGCAGCTGGCTCGAATGCTAGGCCACGGCCAACCATACGGGAGATCCAGATGAAGTCCCTAGCTCTTGATTCTGGCCTGGTCAAGCCCCAGCTGTTGCATGCATTTGTAGAGTGAACCAGCAGATGAAAGACCCCTCTCCCTCCCTCTGCTTTACAAATAAAACATCAATACTCATTTGAAAAATAAAACTATGAAATAATAATCAATAAGAGAACCTGATATACAGTACATCTGAGAGTTTGTTATCTCAGTCAAGACTAACTTTTTTTACTCATTTGAAAGGCAGAGACAAGAATAGATAGAGACAGACAGAAAGACACAGAGATATCTTCCATCTGCTAGTTTACTCCCAAAATATCTGAAACAGGGTTGAGGCTGGCCCAGGCCAAAACCATGAGCTTGGAAGTCAATCTGGGTCTCCCACAGAGGTGTCTGGGACCCAAGTACTTGAGTGCCTAACTGATGCATTAACAGTAGGATACAATCAGTAATGAAGCCAAAGCACAAACCAGGCATTCCAACATGGAGTGTGGCTTCACAAGTATCTTAAACACTGCTGCAAATGCCCATCTGATGAATACAGATACCGACTTTATTTCAGATCCAAAGTGAAATATTTTTTGTTATTTTTTTATTTCCAACTTTTCTTTGCTTATATAGTTGCATAATATATTCATTGTGTATGAGTGTGTATCATATTACATTCTATTACAGTTATACTCATAATTCCCTATCTCTTCATTACAAATTGCAACCAACTGGTAATTGTACTGTGCAACAAATGTTTGATCAAATAAGCAAGTGAATATATAAATAATTATGAACATAAATTTTGTCTCAAACACAGTTAAAATGAACTATTAATCTCTGTTGACTGGCAAACAGACATTAATACACATTTCACAAAAAGTGTATGACTTCAAAATATAAAGTCAGGAAACAGAAGTCACAGAATGTTTTTTTTTTAATTTTTTAAAGATCTATTTATTTATTCATTTGAAAGGCAGAGTTACAGAAAGGCAGAGTCAGAGAGAGAGAGAGGTCTTCCACCTGCTGGTTCACTCACCAAATGGCCCCAATGGCATTAGCTGAGCTGATCTAAAGCTAGGAACCAGGAGCTTCTTCCAGGTCTCCCATGAGGATACAGGGGCCCAACAACTTGGGCCATCTTCTACTGCTTTCCCAGGCCATAGAGTGCTGGATTGGAAGTGGAGCAGCCAGGACTCGAACTGGGGCCCATATGGAATGCCAGCCCTGCAGGCAGTGGTTTTACTGTTTACACCACAGTGCTAGCTCCAGTATTTTTGAAATGAGTATTTTACTCATTTCAAAGTAGCATCACTTCAGCTCTTCTTAATAAAATATTCTACATTTAAAAATAATTTCTGCTCATTTTATCACAGTATTATCTGTTTTAAAAATGGCTTATGAGTGTAGTGAGTACTTCCACGCTACAAACTAAGAAATTTGCATTGTTATTTATGTAAAGCCTCACACAAGTGTTATTGAATGACTATTTCCACATTAAAAGGTCTATTTTTATGTATGGAAACATAAATTTTAGATATGAAGTAAAATGTGTAGGATTGCATAAGTACTGAGCAATGGTACTGAAGCAGTATCTCTCTCTCTCTGACTGTCAAACACCAGTCATCTGTACTACTGTTTGCTTCAAAGTATAACATGAAAAATCTTCATTTGTCTTTAATTATTCTTAGTAATTAAAGATGAGATAATAGCATTTCTACTTCCTTTCCATCGGCAGTTTAATGAGTAACACCTTTCAATTCAAGTTTATAATATGAATTTATTAATATAATTACTTTAGTCCTTTTTATATCACTTTAATAACTTATTAATTTACACACATTTGCCTTTAATAGAAGTGCCACGGTTATTAGATTTCACTATAATTCCCCATAACTTGGAACCCAAGACTTGGAGGCGCAGTGTTGTCCGTGCAGTTGTTTGTTTCTCTGGAACTTCTCTAATCTTAGTGCTGTAGATGCTCTCCCAGGACGTGGGTAGATATTTGACAGTTGAGAAATTTATTAAGATAAGCTGTGGGCAGGTGAAGTAAAGAGACCCATTCAAGCCCAAGCAACAACTGCTGTAATAGTTGCTTATTTGTCATATTATATTCTTTTTCCTATGTAGAATACATATAGCTGTCCCTATTTTACTGTTCTTGAAAACAGGCCAATTTCTGATATCTGAAGTCAGAATGTTAAAGTGATACAGAGCATTGATTCTGGAACCAAATCACACATTTACACTGCTTACTAGTTCAATAACGCTGAGTGAGTTATGATATCTTTATTTCTCTTTTATAAATAGAAGTGAAAATTGAACCTGCCAATGTTGTGAAGTTTAAATATGTTACTTTTTCTGTGATGATGTCAGTGTTGGCTGGGACAAAAATACACTTTCTTAGAAGTGTGGCCTCTTATTATTAGCAATAAATTAGGGCCCAAAGAGGCCCTACACTAAAAACAATGTATCAAATTCTGTGTTATGTGGAGTGCTATATACTAATGGAAAAAACTACACAAATGATAGGAAAATAACTCCTCAAAGTTATACATGCTTGGTTTGCTGAAACTTATGGAAAAGAGCTTTGAAGATTTCATTAGATTGGACCTGAAAATAGCGAGATTTTCTTGGATTGTCTAGCAGATTCAAGAAAATCATATGGACATGTGAGAGCAATGAACATGCTCCAACTTGAGTCTGAGAGTTGCAGTAAAAAAGTCAGATAAATTCAGTCTGAAAGGGGTCTGACTTGACATAGCTGGAGGCGGTCACATGGAAAGCATGAGAAAATATGTGGACACTCCAGATGCGAAGACAGTACTTGGTTCACAGCACAGAAACAAGACCCTCTGCCCTACAACTGAATGACTAGATTCAGGAAATGACATGGAGGAGGTTGGAAATGCACTCTTTCTCACAGTTTCCCATGAGAAATATAGATTTCAGTTTTTAGACTCAGCAGAGGACCCAGCTGAGCCAGTTCAATTCCAATCTACAGAATTCATGTGAATAGCAAATTAGCATTGATTTAAGTCACTGTTTTTAATAATTTGTTATTATAGTCATATCAAACTAATACAATACTTAAACATTCTTTTTTATTAATTGACAGAAAGTAATTAAAAGTGTTCAATTTTGAAATGCTGTTTAACAGTTGCAGTATTTCATTTCAGCATTATATTAACTGGAACTTTAAATAATAAATTTCTATTTTATACTTTTAAATTTTCCTTGTAATTTTGCACGCTCATTTTTTATTTCAAATGCTATTATATCTGCTTCACTCTCCTCTCCCCCATCCACGAATTAGCAGGAGGTAAGCTATGCTGTTCATCAGTTTTTGTTTGTAAAACTTGCCATTATTAAAATTCCAGGATTATGATTTTTTTCAAGACAGTGCATTTCTTGTCACACTCATTCCTGAAGATTTCATATTGTTTTTTATCAGTAGAATTTTTAAAAATATTGGTATGTCTAATTAAGTATTACTAAGACACAGAAAAACTATGTTTTTTTTTTTTTATGGTGTTACTTGTCAACACACTCTACTTTTCATTAGTTTTAATATTTTTTCAAAAAATGTTTTAAATTATCCAGGTAAACAATTATTATCATACTTGGAGTCAGCTTCTGAGTGTCATATTAAGAATAGAAACATTTTATTTGTATTGCAGAGACAGATACAAGTTAAATATTAAGAGGCTTAATTCTCACTGTTGAAAATACAGGGAAACGTTTGTCCTCTCTTTTTTTTTTTTTTTTTTTTCAGAACATGTACTTCAGAAAATTTGTAATTGTGTGTACCCTCTCCTCTCTGGATAAGGCATTTGTCAGCTCCTGACTCAGGAATGTCTTCTTTAAGGACCAGAGTACTATCTCTTTGAAATGTAAACATCAAGAGAGATAGCAGCTCTATCTTTCAGAATCTGTGAGAGGTGGGAGTCTACTTTTATTTGAGAACTTGTTCTAAGTTGTAAAATCACTTCATTTTCTGAGGATACAAAAAGTTTAGTTTTCCCTTGGATGAAGCCAACTAACACAGACGCTGATCATATTTCTTGGAAATGCCAGTGAGTTTTAAAAGAAAAAAAAAATAGCTTGATAACTAAATAGCTTTTTAAAATGTTATGTAAGATAAAGTTAATAGGTCTCTAACCTGAAATTTTTATTGATATCTAAGATGAGTATATGAAAATTCATTCTCTAAAATAGTAGAGTGCACAGTATTTTGACAATTATTTGGCAATGCGAAAACATTGATTTTCAAAAATTATCTACTCATAATAGTGCTCCTCAAAATTTGTAATAAGGAATAGGGATTGGTGCTGTTCATTTATTGAGTTATTTCAAATGATAAATTGGTTAATTTTTGTATGTGGTCAGAAAAACTAATGTATCTCAGGAAGTGTCTATTTCTTAAAGCAATATATTAAATTTTAATTTGTTATTTCCCTTGGCTGTATCCTAAAGTTTACACACTAGAAATAAGTTAGAAAATAAATTATTTTTTGTCATTTTTTCACTAGTTGTTAGAGAAACATGCTTACTAAAAGTATCCAGGGAAAAAGAAATATAAAGCTAATATTTAAGTGTAGAAATTTTCTGTGAACTGTTTCATGCTGAGCTTCCATGATCAGCCTTTGGCGCAGTGTAATGAAAGTTGTCTCCGAATGACTCATTTATCCATAATTTGAAAATTGCATGCATCAAAGGTACTCCTCAAGAATAGAATATCTAAAGACAGGAGAAAACTTTAACTCTTCAAGATTAAGCATGCTAAGATATGAAGATCAAACTAGAAATAGTCCACATGAGGAGCACACAAACAAAAACTGAACTCATGAATTTCAAAAGCAAAAGACAAGCACAGTTTCAGTTGTTGGAGAAATAAGCTACATTTATATTTTTCCTCTGAGTCGAGTCTCTCATTAAGCCTTACTGCAGCTGATGGGTTTAGTTTCATGCACTCTGTCATGTCTGTGTCATGTCTGTGGCTTGCCTGCTTCTTGTATTCCAGTCTTTTCAATTCATCAATCTATTATTTTTTTAATGCCTTGAGAATCATGTCTTGAGGAGAGTATCACTTGGCTTACCCAACTGAATTTCAGCCTCTTCAGGAAGCAGCTGACTCCTGAATTAACCGTGCCAATGTTCTATAAAAGCTGATCAGTAGGTAATTAGTATTAAAAATGCTGAATATTTTAAAATTTTATTCCTTCATGGAGATTACTAAATAACAAAGCATTAGTTTATAACCAAGCAAACAAAAAATAGTAAATGAATCCAGATAGTTCAAGTTCATGGGGCAAAACAATACAACATAAACCTTGACTTGAGTGTTCCCATATCAGAGAAGTGATTCACTGATTCTCTAAAGTATGTAGATCTCAAGGATTCAGCTCATGCCGACGGTCAGATAACCCTTCCTCTCCCCTGTGCCTTTAAGTCTGCCCACAAGAGGATGAAATTATGGAAACTACTAGCAGATGGGTTTTACAATGTTGACCCATCATCACCACTGGTGAACCTGTAAGACAAGCAAATACTTGTAAATGACTACTCATACTTTGCATAGCTATAGGTATACCTTAATATTTCCCTGTCTGTCCAAAAATATATTTACATCCATAAAATATGTAACAGTTTTTGTAACTAACATTTTGGTACTGTGACTAAAGTATAGATGTTAGAAATGTTAGAAAATGTAGCAGAAAAATTTGGGGACAGGCATCGTGGCGCACATGGTCAGTTGTGTGCCTTCTGTTTTCTTAAGCCATTGATAGTCAGGTCCCGGTTGTTACTGTAATGCCTCCAGAAAGAGCTAGAATTTATCATGCCATGGGAATGAAGTGATTTCAGTGGAATTTTAGGTAAGGTAATAACAAAGAATATTGATTTATTCCCAAGATCAAATCAAACAGAAATCAAGGTTCATTAACATGTTTTTAATAAAGAATGACTATGAGGGCTGATATTATGGCAAAACAGGTTGAACAGCAGTCTGCTACATTGGCATCCCATATGGACAACAATTTGAGTCTCACCTGCTCCATTTCTGATCCAGCTTCCTTCTAGTGGCCTGGGAAAGTGTAGGCAGCCCATAGACAAGTCATAGACAAGTCATAGACAAATAAAGGTCAATCTTGGCTTGTGGAATTCCTGGGATGAGAAAGTCACATACTCACATGTTGAAGGATAATGATTAAACAAGAACACTCTGCTAAAATTGACTATGTTATAACTATGTTGCAGAAAGCTGGATAAGTAGCTTGTGTATGTTGTTAACTTCTGTGTTGCCTTGAGCTACAGCTGGTTATGTATAAATATCGCTGAGACACTGGAATAAACGAGCCTTGATCAGCCTTGTTGTTTTGGCTCCATTCTCTGTGCCCTTGTCCCTCTTTTCATTCCCACACCCCCTTCAGGTTCTGTTCTACTGGTGCGGCTGGCCCGCACAGTAAAGCAGCAGCAAGTGTCCCAAGTCCTTGGGTTCCTGCACCAGTGTGGGAGATCTGGATGAAGCTCTGACTCCTGGCTTTGGCTCAGCCCAGCAGCAGCAACTGTGGCCATCTGGGAAGTGAATCAGTGGATGGAAATCTCTCTTTCTCTCTCTCTCTCTCTGTAACTCTGCCTTTCAAATAAACAAAAAATAACTTTAACAAGAGCTTGAAAATGATTCATGAATTATTATTTTAATTTAGCTCAGCAAACATTTCTGTTCAACATACAGAAATAGGAATTCAATACATACACACATCTTATTCATATACTCACCAAAATTGTAAGTGATACATCTGTATGCTATATTTCTATCTTATATACATATATATATATATATATATACATATTATTCATTTGAGAGATAGAGTTATAGACAGAGAAAGGGAGAGACAAAGAGAAAGGTCTTGAGCTGGGCCCTTCCAAAAATCCAAAGCCAGGAGCCAGCAGATTCTTCTGGGTCTCCAATGCGGGTACAGGGGCCCAAGTACTTGGGACATCTTCTACTGCTTTCCCAGGCCATAGCAGAGACCTGGATCAGGAGAGGAGTTGTTGGGACTAGAACCGGCACCCATATGGGATCCAGCACCACAAGTGGAGGCTTAGCCCGCTATGCTACAGTCCTGACCCCTCTATCTTAATTTATATGACATACTCATCGAAGAAGCTATTTCTTTTTTTTTTTAACTTTTATTTAATGAATATACATTTCCAAAGTACAGTTTATGGATTACAATGGCTCCCCCCCATAACTTCCCTCCCACCCGCAACCCTCCCCTTTCCAACTCCCTCTCCCCTTCCATTCACATCAAGATTTATTTTCAATTCTTTTTATATACAGAAGATCAGTTTAGAATATATTAAGTAAAGACTTCAACAGTTTGCACACACACAGAAACACAAAGTGAAAAATACTGTTTGAGTACTAGTTGTAGCATTAAATCACAATGTACAGCACACTAAGGACAGAGATCCTACATGAGGAGTAAATGCACAGTGACTCCTGTTGTTGACTTAACAAATTGATACTCTTGTTTATGGCATCAGTAATCACCCTAGGCTCTTGTCATGAGCTGCCAAGGCTATGGAAGCCTTTTGAGTTCACCGACTCTGATCATATTTAGACAAGGTCATAGTCAAAGTGGAAGTTCTCTCCTCCCTTCAGAGAAAGGTACCTCCTTCTTTGAAGACCTGTTCTTTCCACTGGGATCTCACTAGTGGAGATCTTTCATTTAGGGTTTGTTTTTTTTTTCCCCCCCAGAGTGTCTTGGCTTTCCATGCCTGAAATACTCTCACGGGCTTTTCAGCCGGATCCGCATGCCTTAAGGGCTGATTCTGAGGCCAGAGTGCTATTTAGGACATCCGCCATTCTATGGGTCTGCTGTGTATCTTGCTTCCCATGTTGGATTGTTCTCTTCCTTTTTTATTCTATCAGCTAGTATTTGCAGACACTACTCTTGTTTATGTGCTCCCTTTGGCTCTTAGTCCTATCATTATGATCAATTGTGAACAGAAATTGATCACTTGGACTAGTGAGATGGCATTGGTACATGTCACCTTGATGGGATTGAATTGGAATCCCCTGGTATGTTTCTAACTCTACCGTTTGGGGCAAGTCAGCTTGAGCATGTCCCAAATTACACATCTCTTCCCTCTCTTATTCCCACTCTTATATTTAACAGTGATCACTTAATACTTTTGTTTGTTCTACTTAATACTTTTGGTTGGATACTGTAATCAATACCCAGCTATTCTTAAGTGTTGAAACTTAACTGAAAAGAACCTATTTCAATTTTATGAGATTTAAATAACATAAAGAGAATTTACACAAATTTATTCTTTTCATAGAATTATTTAAACCTAAGGCGGATATAATGACACCAATGTAGAGATAATAAACAGATACTAAACTGATAAATACATACACAGAAATACATATAATGTAGCCATGTGGATGATCAACTTGATGGCAACAGATTTGAGGTTAGATAGGGAATCTGGAAATTATATATATGTTGTGAAATTGCAGAATGAACAGAGCTTAACTCTCGCAGATGTTCAAAGTGGCAACTGAACATCTTCCTGAATTTCAAGATACTTCCTTGTCCGTCAGATGTATTTCTCCCCCATTATGACGAACTTCTATTTGCTCTCCCATGTCAACACTGCCCGGGAGAATGCATGTCCTTATGTTGGAAATAGGATCTTCAAATCAATAAACTGGCATCTTTTTCCCACATCCATCATAGAAATCACATTAGTAAAAGATGATTATTATGATAATGTAGCATAGCATAAATACATATATTCATTATTTTTAAATGACTTATTTATTTATCTATCCATTTATTTATTTGAAAGACAGAAAAACAGAAAGAGAGGGAGACAGAGGCTATATACTTGTTGGTTCAATCTTTACGTGGCTTCAATAGCATGGACAGGCTGAAACCAGGACCCTAGAATTCCATCCTGTTCTCCCAAATAGGTGGTATGGCCCAAGCATTTAGGCCATTTTCTACTGCCTTCCCAGAAGCATTAGGTGTGTGCTGGGTCAGAAGTGGAACACCCAAGACTCAAACCAACACTCCACAATGGGATGCTGGCATCCTGAGTGGCAGCTTAACTTGCTGCATCACAACACCAGCTCCCAAATACATATTCTTTCTTAAACATTTTACATATTTATTTGAGAGGTAGTTTACAGACAGAGACAGGGAGAGACAGAGAGAAAGGTCTTCCATCTGCTGGTTTACTCCTCAAACAGTTGCAATGGCTGGAGCTGGGCTAATCCGAGGCCAGGAGCTTCCTCAGCGTCTACCACATGGGTGCAGGGGCCCAACCACTTGGGCCATCTTCTACTGCTTTGCCAGGCCATAAGAAGGGAGCTGGATCACAAGAGGAGCAGTCAGGATGTTGGTGCAGCAGGCGGATGTTTAGCTACTACACTGCTCCACCAGCCCCCAACTAAATAATTGTGTTTTTTTGATTGTTCTCATTTCTGGTGGAGATGAGTTGTTGTAAAATATTACAAAATTATTTGGAAATATTAATTTGGTATACTTTATTGGAAATTTAACAGAAAAATAATTATTATTCTTGATTCATCATACATCTTCAGATTTGTTCTCATATTTAAGTTTTGTGCATTTAAACCTGATTTTGTAAGATTCTTTTGTTTAATAAAATTCTATCCTACACTTTCTAGTGAATAATTTTATTGAATATACATGTCCAAATGTCACAGATATCAAAACTAAACCTCAATTTTATAAAGAATTTACTGTGCTTTAAAGTAGATTGGTTTGATCCCCTTAGAGACTTGTTGACTTAGATTTAAACAGTGTTTTCAGCACTTTCCCTCTTGAAAATATCTCAATTTCCAAGACTTAGGCTTCATAATCAGAATTTAGCCATGCACAAAGCAGAATTTAATATATACACCCAATGATATGAATCTTGCTTTTACTGTATGAAACACAGTTAAACCTTTCAGAATACCAAAGACCAAGATGCACTTCGGGATCCAAACATTCTTGCAGTGTTGTACAATGCAATGCATACATAAACATGCAAAAGGACTACAATTTATTATTTCCAGATCAGTTTTAGAAAGCCTTAACTTTCTAATTATAAGAGGTAAAGTCCTTCCGGTATAAGAATTAAATAAAAGTTAATGACAATATTACATAGGAGAAAAATGTTGAGCTATCTTTAGGAGTTTCCTCGTTGTACAACATTAGCATTCATATATTCTGGAAAACATGAGATCGGACATTTAACATTGTAACTCCTATTTTTATTCCTTTTGTAATATCTGTCCATTTTGGAGTTTTTTTGGTTTTATTTATCATGTTATTTATTTCATAATTTTCTGAGCTGTATATTCAAAAGCTGTAAGCCATTTTAAAAATAAATGCAATCAGTATTTACAAGTTATATTTTTAGTCTATTTCAAATATTTTCTCTCCTTTTAGGCTTTATTTATTTATTTGAAAGGTAAAGTTAGAAAGAGAGAGAGATTTTCCATCCTCTAGTTCACTCCCCAAATGGCCACATTTTTGGAGTTGGGCCAGTCAACAGTCAGGAGCCAGTAGCTTATCTTGGTCTGCCACATAGGTGGCAGGGTCCAAGCACTTGGACCATCTTCTATTGCTTTGCTAGGCACATTAGCAGGGAACTGGATCAGAAGTGGAGCAGACAGGTTTCTAACCTGCATCCATATGGAATGTAAGCTTTGCAGGCAGTGGGTTTGCCTGCTATGCCTCAAGGGAACTTGAAGATTTTCTCTTGAGCATGCTTGCTCTCTTTCAGTACTGCTTTCTGATGTTTACAAAACCCAGTGGAAAAGCTTAGTGTGTATAGGAATATTTTATTTCTTATGAACTTTTAAATACTTTAACCTTCTTAACAGTGTTTAACTTCAATGTCAGAGACTAATAGATATACCACAACAGAAAATTTTTGCTCTTGGTTCATTTCAACAATTTTTATGATGTTTGATAACTTTATATCATATATTTTGCTGTCCAGAAATTCCATCTTCATTTTGTAAAGTACTGTGATTATTTAAAACACCTTACTATGATATTTGTATAAGAATAGCATCCACATCCCAAAGCAAGAAATAACATTTTCACTGTTTGTAAATTACATAAGCCTATAGAGAGAAAACCCTAAAGACTCCACAAGGAAGAAAAACAATCTGCTCTAACTAGTGAATAATTTCATTAAAGTGGCCGGATATAAAAATCAATATGTAAAATCGTTTACATTTCCTTGCACAAAAACCCACATATCTGAAAGAGAAATAAAACAATCCAATTTAGTATAGCACCAAAAGGAATAAAATAGTTGGGCATAAATTTAACCAAGAAGATGAAAGACCTATTCAAAGAAAGTACAAAGCACTCGTGAAAGAAACTGAAGACACAACTAAAGGGA
Source organism: Oryctolagus cuniculus (assembly GCF_051225735.1). Classification (NCBI taxonomy): domain Eukaryota; kingdom Metazoa; phylum Chordata; class Mammalia; order Lagomorpha; family Leporidae; genus Oryctolagus; species Oryctolagus cuniculus. Next base: position 13,529,523 of record NC_142876.1, on the reverse strand, counting down.
GTGGTAACTTAGGTTTGTGAATTGGGAAAATTGCTGTTGTTAAAAAATGCAGAGTACCTAGTTATACAGATTCAGCACAATTTCCAACAAAATCAAAATTGCATTTTTCACAGAAATAGATGAGGATCCTCAAACTCACGTGTAAATTTATATGTAGCCATAAAAGCCCCCACAGAGCCAAAACAATATTAAGAAAGAAAAACAAACTCAGAGTAACAGGCTCCTTGGTTTCAAATTATATTACAGTTTTATGAATCTGTACAGGATGGAGCTGCCATAGACACTGACTCACAGACCAAGGACACAGAATGGAAAGCCTGGAAATAACTCAAGGTACTAAACCCAACCAATTTTCAACAAGCCCACCAGAAGACACAGTGTCAAAGGCATGAGATTTCAATAAATGGTATTGGAAAACCTAATATACAAAGGCATTAGAATAAACTTGGGTCGTAAGTAGTACTATGCACGACATGAATTCACAACAGAAAAAAGGACATAACATGACAAGAAAATGCATAGGAGGAAAGTTGCTTAATGCTGGCTTTGGCAATATTTGGGAAATAAACAGTTGAAACAGTTGAGACTAAATCAAATTAGAAGTTTTGCAGAACAAAGAAAACAATAAAAATTAAAAATCTATGGTTAAGAATAAAACATTGCAAACCATGTATATGACACAGCTTTGATATCTAAAATATATAAGGAACTTATACAATTCAATAAATATGAATGAAAACAAAAATAAATAATCCAATCAAATAGATAAGGATTTAAATTGACAATATGCTAAAGAAGACACGAAAAGAGTCGTTTAGTATATTTTAAAGTGGTCACCATCATTAATCATTAGGTAAATGCATATCAAAATCCTGTTTAGCTATCACCTCAGGCCTATTAGAAAGGCTGGTGTCAAAGACAAGAGATCAGCTGGTGCCAATCCTCCGCCTGTGGTGCCAACACCCTGGGTTCTAGTCCCGGTTGGGGTGCTGGATTCTGTCCCAGTTGCTCCTCTCCAGTCTAGCTCTCTGCTGTGGCCCAGGAGGGCAGTGGCCCAGGAGGGCAGTGGGGGATGGCCCAAATCCTTGGGTCCTGCACCCGCATGGGAGACCAGGAAGAAGCACCTGGCTCCTGGCTTCGGATCGGCCCAGCGTGCTGGCCGTAGCAGGCATTTGGGGGGTGAACCAACGGAAGGAAGACCTTTCTCTCTCTATCTCTATCTCTCTATCACTGTCTAATTCTGCCTATTAAAAAAAAAAAAAGATAGAGAGAGACAAAGTTTTGGGAAAGAGGTGGAGGAAAGGAAATTTTATGCGTGGCTGGTAGGAATGTAAAATGATGCGGTCATAGAGATCAGTACAGATGTTACTTTAAAAACACAAAATGTAGCTATCACGATTCAGCAATTCACCCTTTGGATGTATTTGCAAGGTAACTGAAAACAGCACCTCCTAAAGATATATATGCTTCTAGTTAATTGCTCCACTATTCACAATATTCACAATATATGAGAACAGACAAATGATGAAGAAATTGTGGTGTGAATACACACACACATACAAATGGAATATTAGCTACCCTTTACTGCGGAAGGACAAACTGTTACTTGCAATTAGAAGAATGAACCTGGAACACATTATGTTGAGTGAAATAAGCTGGGCATTGAAAGAAAAACTCTTACATGTGAATATCTGTATACGTAGAATTAAACGGTGATTACCTAAGGTGGGGAAGTAGAGGAAATGGAGAAAGTAGGCTAAATGGAAGAAATTTGCAGTTACGTAGAATGGATAGGTCTGGAGACCTAATGAACAGCATGAAGATTAGAAATAGTAATGTTATATACTGAAAGTTTGCTGACAGTATATCATAGGTTGTCTTATACACACAAAAGGTAACTATGGAGGGTGATGATAAATTTGTAGTCATTTCACTATGCATGTATTTATCAGTACAAGATGTTGTAAAAATATCAAAGAAAAATTAATTAACCTGGCAGTTGAAACAGTGGTTTAGGATGTCCACATCTCATTTTGGCATGCATGGTCAAGTCTCAGCTCCACTCCTTTTTCCAATTTCCTGTTAATTGTACTTCTATGAGGCAGGAGGTGCTGGCTAAGCGCTTGAGTCCCTTCAAACCACATGAGAAACTTGAATTGAGTTTTCAGCCCCTGGCTTAGGCCAGCCCCAGATCCAGGTATTGCAAACATTTGGAGAATGGACCAGAGGCTGGGAGCTCTGTCTGCTTGTTTTTGTCTCTTTTCTGCCTCCCTGTCCCTTAAATAAATAAATAAATGAACAAATAAATAAATAAATAAATAATGCCTGAGCATATTTAAAATGAATTCTGATTTTTCGAAATATAAGTGGTTGAGGAGAATGCCTCAAGTAAAAATAAAAAATAGTAATTTTTAAAATGCTACATATCCTTAACTTTGACAAGAACAGTATTAACTAAGCAAAATTTGAGTAAGTGGCTAAATAATATGAAAATGCATTAAAAATCAGTTTAAATATAATGGACACGAACCAGTTAACAGTTACTAAACTCGCAGAGTACTATAGCAGAACATTCAGTTAAATGAGAACAGTGTTGTTAGAAATTCAATGGCTTCTAAGCTGAGGAACCTATTTTTTTAAGATTATATTCATAAGGAAATGAGTTCACTTCCTGATGAAGTGATAAAAATAAATTTAATTTTAAAAATTAGAAAAATATAGTATTTCTCCTCCAACAAGGACAGCCTTGGTTTACCCACTGATCAGAAACAATGAATAATCCATTTCTGTTACAATCCAGGTAACAGTTAAATGGCAGCTAGCTTCCAAATACTACTGTTTTTAGAAATACAGATATTGTAAGTGTGTCATTCAACCATGAACTCTGCTTCCCAGCAGAAGAATCGCTGGGAATGCTCCACTGGCAAATTCCTGTAGAGGAAAGAAGCTTTTCCACGCGGGACAGCATGGCGCTGTGCAAGAGAATGCGCGAGCGGTGAGGAGGAAGCCGAGGAGAGTGAAAAAGCTGGACAGGGATGTCTCTCTCAGCCATGAGCTGAAGTACCCCTATACTTCCTACAGAGGAGGACACAGGGCTGTGCTTCTCATTAATGACGCTGTCCTTTCCCTTTCTGTCCTTACGTTGGTTAACTTTTAGAGGGTGACATTCTTTTCTTATTTTACTGTGTTTAGGCACTGTCAGTGATTTCTTTTTTGTTGCTGTTTTCCTTTTTGGCCGTGAGTTAAATAACCACCTCTGTTATTAAATACACGCTGGAATATACCCAAATATCAATTACATATGTATATATAGGGATTGTATTTGGATATATCACATATTATAATTTCTGTCACATTTATTCTGCTCTATGGATGAGAAAGCCATATCAGTATAACATTCAAACAACTTCTTGAAGGAGGGTTACTTGCCATTTGTGTAGACCACACAAGACACCTATAATAAATGCTCACTACACATTTATTTAATGATGTCTGAATGTCTTCAGATCTTCAAATCTAATACATTCTTAAACTGTCATTCATTGTGTTTTGAAGAATTAATGGATAGTTTCAACATTTCATGTAAAAGTTGAGTGTTACTTGAAGCTTTAATTTCATTTGGGAAGTGCAGAGAACAATAAAGAGCACTGTTCCTTCCCTTACATTGATTTTTTTTTTGAAAAAAGAAAAAATACTGGGTAAATGGCAAATAAATGACTTTTCTTACAACAGAGAGTGGAGAATTTGGGTAAACAATTAACCTATTGTTTGGTGAAAGACAGATCTCCACAGGATCCATAAAGTACCTGAGCGTATGGGTCCCTGGGGCAGATGCTACTGGGTGCCATCTTCTAAGCTAGCAAGGTTTAGCTCAATATCTTTAGTGAACAGTTGTGTGGCTAATACGAAAGTATAAAGCTCTGGGGACCCTCTGCTTATGACATTTTTCAGCTCCTACAATCTTTTCCTCTCTGAAATCCACCAGTCATTTCCAGCTAAGATTGTACAGGGAGCTATGGGAGTTCCCTCCTTCTGAGAGAGGGATCAAAGGCCACTGTTGACACTCTGCCCACTATCATCTTCCTTATAGAATGAAAGCCTTGGTACCCAGAGGAAGAAACAATCTCACTTTCAACTTACGACTGGTCAAATCCGATTGTGAGCAGAAAGAAGCAGCAAATAAATATATAATTAAATAGTATATAAATACATACTTATATATAATACATTTATATACTACATAAAATATATACACATATATATATAGCAGGTATAAATGCATAAAATATATAAATATAAATAAATAAACATACACACATATATATATTTTCCCCCCGGGAAGGATCATCTATAGTCCTAGTCTTGAGAGTGCCTGCCAGAGACTAAAATTTCATCACAATATCAGAGAATTCCCCATTTCTCCTGCGCCATGTGGGCCAGTGCACTACAGGTACCAAGAGTAACACCAGAGTACAGCTGGGAAGAGCTATGGCAAATGGATTCATTCTGGCAGCAAAAGAAGGGAAGACCCGTATCCACAGGACATCTAAAACTTTAGGGCACCCATCTGGAAATGAGAACATTTGGCAGTAACAACGAACTTCAATCTCAGCCAAACTTAATAGAGCAAATGCCCCTACAAATTCCTAGCTTAGGAGGAGGTGTGCCAGGGACTGTCAGGTGCTATCTTGACGCTCTCTTGCATTCCTTGAAAGGCCAAGAGTTCTGCCAACACTCCTCTGGTGCCTCAGGCTGTGGCAAGGCTGTGCCACCAAGGCCGTGGAGTTTATGTTCCAAGAAATGGAAAACGGTGTGCCTACTGCACAGAAGTTCCCGCTTTCCTCTTCAGGCATGAGATATTGCCTGAGACAGTGTTCTCCCTTTGCTCCTCATGATAGAGAGCTTGATGCCACACAGGCAAAAGTGTTTGTGCTAATACAGGCAAATATATACTCGCTGAGGCTACTAAGCTTGGTGTTGCCAGAGGAAATAAAAACAAGGGAAGGCAGAGAGAGGTCCTCCTCCCCTCTTGCCCCTCCCTCCGTTTCATAATCTCTTGTATTTTTCTTCATTCATTGTGTGTCATCCCCTCTTCACCCTGGAGAAGTTACTGCGCAGGTCATGGCAGAGATGTGTTTGCCTCCATGTATAAAACACGCTTTCCTCAGCATCTAACACCCCATACAACATGCCTCAGATTCAACGTTCTTAATATCCAGCAGAATACTGGGAGGGGCAAATATTAGGCAGTGGTATGTCACTGTTTGGAACCCCTGCATCCCATGCTTAAATCTCTGATTTGGGTTCCAGCTCCTCTGCTTCTACTCCAGTTTCCTACTAATGCACACATTAGGAGAAAGCACATTATATTTCAACTACTGGGTTCCCTAGATGAGGTTCCAAGCTCTTGACTTCAGCCTAGTCCACTTCGACTGTTGGAGACATTTGAGGAGTGAACCAGTGAGTGGAAGATTTCTGTCTCTTTCTCTCCCTTTTAAATTAAATGAAAATACACAAATAAAATTAAACAAGTGTATACATATACATATATATATATATATATATACACATATACATTAAGAATCCAATGAGGAGAGAAGACAACGCATAGTGTAAAGAAACAAAATTCTCTCGTGCTCAGAACCAGACTCCTGTCTGTACATATGTATAAACCTCTCAGACCAGGAAACTAAGTTGACTATGATTAGCATGTTAAAAGCCCTCTTGGAAGAGGTGATAAAACGCTAGTGAGATAGGTGATTTATGTAGTGGATATGGAGTCCAAGAAGGAATCAGATGGAAATGTTATAAATTAAGAATGCGGGAACTTGAAGACTGATTAGTAAAAATTTGTCCAAAAAGAAAATAGGAGTGGGGGAAAAGCATTGGAAAACTTTCAACTGTGATGGGACATCGCCAAAAAGTCCAAAACATGCCTTCCTGGAATAAGAGAACACAACAAGGAAAAATTTGAAGATAATAGATAACAATGTTCCTCAATTAACGTTAGACACCAAGCAGATGAACAATAGCTCAGAAACTAAAAAGACAAAAAGCATATACAGCACATTCATCCCAACTGCTAATAACCTAAGACAAAAAAAAAAAAGGAAAATAAAACAACAACAATAACAACAATAAAATAATGAAACATTGACAGTAGCAAGCTGAGGAGGGAGAAATATTATCAGACCAGAGAACAAGAATAATAATTTCAACACTTTCCTCAACAGAAATCATGCAAGCAGGAAGTTAGTAAAATGATGTCTTTAAAGAATGGAAAGAAAAAAACCGAGAACAAAAAACCCAGTAACCTTGACTTTTACTCCAGTAAAATACATCATTTACAAGTGAAAGTAAAAACAAAAATTAAGAACAATGTTATTCTTCCCTGAGCTACAGAGATTCCGCCTACACAGTGAGAAACAAATTGAGAAGCAGGTGCAACACGTAACCAATACACTTCATACTCGGTGAACACAAAACAAAGGAATCTAGTAGGTTAAGATGAAGATGAGAGGCCATGAAGAGGCCATTATGAATAAATTCTTTTGTGTTGGATAGTAGAATGGAAAAGGATGAAGTGGAAAATAGAAGGAAAGTCTGAAAAGAATCTGTAGTTCAGTTATTAGTTTATACCAATGTCACATTTTTGGTTTTTATGTAAATAAATAAATAAATAATGTTAGCTATGCAGAAAGTAGGTGAGAATTACGAAAGACTTGTTTTAATATTATTTGTAACTCTTTCATGAAATTAAAAATATTTCACAATAAAACTATGGAGGGAAACATATTCAGCTTATAAACTATATTCTCCCTTTAAGTGATGTAAAGATGTGTAAATTATCTTCCCTATGTTGATTTTTTTCTGCTGCCAGATAAGATACAAACAAATCATTTCTACTCCTATCATAAAATATTTTCCTTGACTACTAACTCAACCTACCATTTTTCATGGTAGTTTGAGTTTCCATTTAAAATTTAGGATTAGTTGCACCTGCATGTGTAAAAACAAAGATAAAAAGACAATGATTTAAGTGAAGTATAAGGTTACTTTTTTTTTTTCTTTGAAAAACAAATATGAATGTCCATGGCTTTAAGAAGAGTCCACAGTGTCAAAGTCCTGGGATCTTTTTAAATTTGTACTCAGGTTTAAACTCACATTCCATCTGTGGCATCTATTTTAACATAGTGGGAAGGATAAAGAGACAGCAAACATCTTCATTCTATTTTAGGAAGAATTTTCAGAAATTTCACTATTCTTGCCTAAATGGCATTGTTCAAAATTGAGTAGCAAGGACACAACTAACTGTAGGAGCTGGAATGTGTAATCTTTTAGTTGTGATTTAGGAGAGCAGATGAAACCTAGGATATGGTTATTTATTTATTTTTTTGACAGGCAGAATTAGACAGTGAGAGAGAGAGACAGAGACAGAGAGAAAAGCTTTCCTTCCATTGGTTCACCCCCCAACTGGCCGCTACGGCCAGCATGCTGGGCCGATCCGAAGCCAGGAGTCAGGTGCTTCTTCCTGGTCTCCCATGCGGGTGCAGGGCCCAAGCACTTGGGCCATCCTCCACTGCACTTCTGGGGCACAGCTGAGAGCTGGACTGGAAAAGGAGCAACTGGGACAGAACCGGCGCCCCAACCGGGACTAGAACCTGGGGTGCCAGTGCTGCAGGCGGAGGATTAGCCTAGTGAGCCATGGTGCTGGACAAGGATATGGTTATTAAGATGAGAAAGATGGATATTGAAAGGCAATAAATGGGGTTGGCGCTGTGCATCCATATGTGTGCTAGTTCAAGTCCCGGCTGCTGAACTTCCAATCCAGCTCTCTGCTATGGCCTGGGAAAGCAGTAGAAGATGGCTCAAGTCCTTGCCCCTGCACCAACATGGGAGACCTGCAAGAAGCTCCTGGCTCCTGGCTTTGGATCGGCTCAGCCATTTGAGTAGTGAACCAGCATACAGAAGACCTCTCTCTGTCTCTCTCTCTGTCTCTCTCTCTCTCTATGTCTCTCTCTCTCTGTAACTGCCTTTCATAATAAATAAATAAATAAATCTTAAAAAGAAAAAAAAGAAAGCAATAAACTATTTTGCCACAATCTCCCTCCTGGACCATCTAAGTTTCTTAAATGTATGGACTATACTTACATTTGTCTTGGCTCCTTCAAGACAGATCTTTGTTTATTTTACTCAAAACCACTATGTGGGAGGCCCAAATGAAGATTCTCTCCTAGCCCTGACCATTTCAGACACAGGGATGCAGGTGAACCAACAGGTGCAAGACCTCTCTCCTCAGTCCCTTCTTCTCCCTGTGTAACTCTGACATTCAAACAAACAAACACATCTTTTTAAAGATAAATTTATGGCCCTTGCTTAAAACATTTTGATGACTTTGATCAACACCTCAAAATAAATGCTATATATCTATAATAGGTGCAAAACATATGTTAAGTCAGCCACCCCAGTTTCTTATTTATTCAGAATAAAATATTCATTTTTGTGCCTACATGTATCTTTTGAATTTTGTATTTTTACATGATTATTTCTTCTCAGTAATTATTTACACTTCCAAGATGTACACGGTCACTCAAAAACATTTGAGTCTCCATTATGCTGACTATGGTTTTAAATACTAAGGAGAAAATGCAAACAAAATATAAAGCAATATTATTCCAAACAGTTGTAAGTGTTATAAAAGTAAATAGGATAGTGAACAGGGACTAAAGAAGGGAAAGACATGTTGTAAAACGGGTAGATGAGTGATAATTGGGCAACGTCTTAAGTGCTGGGAACTCAGCCATGCAGATACTTGACCAAAAAGACCAGGCAAAAAGGATAGAAAATGTTAAGGATGTGAGTCAGTGTATTTAAGCACCTCAGAAAAATTCAGAATAGCTGAAACATAACGGAACACTGGAAAACAGCATGAGTTGAGATTGGAGAACTGAATGAGTGGACCTTGGAAGGTCTTCTAGACAATGAAAAATTGTTTGAATTTTGTCTAAATTCAATCAGAGAGCATTGATATTTTAGTGGAGGAATGATGTGAGCTAATTTATATTTGGAAACAACACAATTGTTTATGGGGAGACTGCAGTAATAGGTAATAAAATGGAAAAGAATTGCTGTAAGTCAGGTAAATATCACCAAGAACAAACAGAATCTCCCATTCTACAGATAAAGCATATAATATATGGTAACATTATTCTTGCTCTGGGGCTAACTGGAAGCAAGGCCAAGTAATTAACACAATGTCTCTAAATTTTGCCATACATCCTGTCAAGTACAATGTGCAAATTCACTTAAGCATGCATGGCTTTTATTATGTATAATCTGTCGTATTTGTAATCACTTCAGTATTTGTCTACACGTTAAACTTTGAGCCTCTAATGAATAGGATTACTTATTTTATTTTAAAATTTAATGTTATTTTGTACTGTTATGTTCTAAACTAAAGATGAGTTACTCCAGAATTTTTAAAATTTTCAGTGAGGAATGTGGGTATAAATGTTTAGACTGAGTGTAAGTATCACTGACAAGACAGAGTTAAATGACACTTTAGGTAAATAAATTTATAAAAAGTGTATTCCACTCCAAAAGAGTTAATTCAAATGGCTAGTCAAAAGCTTAAATTTTATGTCTAGCATTCTTATCTTTTAAAGTGGGAAGGAAAAAATTGCTCGCTCTGTATGTGTGTGTGTGTTATTTAAGGCTTTTTAAATAATTTGTAATAATTCAGATTGAAGAAAAGTCAGTTTGATTCCAATTATTTGTACCTTTGCAAAGAGCATGTTGGTAGATCCAGTATCCAAACTCAGTGGATTCAATTTTAGGTGTAATATATAAAATATATTCATATTGATTTTACTATTTAACTCAATAATGTTTACTGTATGATGATACAAAATTTTTACATGTGTGCTAATTGAAAGCACTAGTTTATTTAAAAAATCTGAGTAGAAAAAAACTCTTAAAAACAATTTGGCAAAAAAATATATTTGCCAAATTCTAAAATGAAATGAATGGAATAAAGAATAAACCAGCAACTGTGAAAATACTGGAGGTTGGTCTGAAATGACATGTCTTGTGAAAGTGAGAGAATAGACAATATTTTCAATTACTTTTCACAGCAAGGGTCCCTGGGCAAATCTCTATCATTGGGTTCATATGCTAAGTTTGATGTTCTTGCTGTTATATAATGCAATGTTTCAGAAAACATTGGACTCTGTCCCTTAATAACAGAGTTTAACAGAACATTTATACAGAGATAAATGTTCATTCCCCTAGACTATTTACTCTCTCATAATGTACTATTTGCCAGTAATACATTATCTTATTTGGTAATTGTTGCCACTATCCTATTTCCTTATAGAACCACAATAACAAGATCATTAACCTGCTACAACTTTGTAAGGATATGTCTTAACAATGAATTCAAAGGTTCTCCAATATCAGTGCATCATCTGTTGTTATTTATTATGTGTTGAAATAAAAGTTTTATATTTAAGAAATTCTGATGATTTCTTTGATAGCAGGAACTAATTTTACTTATTTAGTATCTACTTTAGTATTACCATTTGAGCTTTATTTCTCAATTCCAGTTGAATAGGTCTCATTACTGTTGATTTGCAATTATTTAATCATTTCCTCAAACCAGCACAAACACAGTACATAGTTTTATGTACGAAATTAATATTATAAATCAATGTTGTGTACCAAGCCAATGCAAGGGAAAAATAGAGTGCAGAACATATTCCTCCCTGCTCCCAACTTAGGGCAGCAATTCTACATTCTTGCAATAACCACTATTAAGTTTGTTAACCAGCATGTTATCTTTCAAGGAAATTTATAAACAGATAAAATGTCTTATATTTATATACTTATCCACTTGATATTCATTGTCTCATATTAGAGCTGAAATTTTCTTCATTCTAAAGATTTTCTTTTACATTTATTATATTTGAATACAGTACTTAATTCTTCCAGCTTCTGTATCTCCCGGATTTATTTTGCTTTCATGGTTGAAAGATATTTTCAATGGATATAGCCATATCAAGAGTCACAGAATCTTATTTCATGCAGCATAATGTCCTCTAAGTTGCATCCATTTTCCTGGAAATGGTAGAATTTCATCTTTGTATAGCTGAATAACGATCCATTGTGTATAAGGTCACATTTTCTTTATCCATTCATATGATAATGGACACCTTGGTTGAATGACCAAGAAAGACAAATACCACAACTTCTCCCTTATATGTGGGAGCTAACATTTTAAAAAAACAATCAAACAAAGCAGAAAGAAAAAAAGAAATATCTATGTTTATCAATATTGCTGCAAATATAGTTTTGTAAAACTTTGTTTCATAACTTTGTGGAATCAGTGGTTAAGAATGTTACACTACGGGGCTGGGGCCATGGCTCACTTGGTTAAATAGTCTGCCTGCAGCAATGGCATCCCATATGGGTGGCGGGTTCTGGTCCCAGCTGCTCCTCTTCCAGTCCAGCTCTCTGTTGTGGCCCAGGAAGGCAGTGGAGGATGGCCCAGGTGCCTGGGCCCTGCACCCACATGGGAGACCAGGAGGAAGCACCTGGCTCCTGGCTTTGGATAGGTGCAGCGCCGGCTGTAGCAGCCATTTGTGGGGTGAACCAACAGAAGGAAGACCTTTCTCTCTCTCTCTCTCTCACACTGTCTAACTCTGCCTGTCAAATAATAATAATAAAAAGAATGTTATACTACTATGGATTTAATGATCTGTGATTACTTTAAAATTTATGGTATATTTGTGAAGTGTTCATTCTTACCATCAATTATTGTTTATTGTTATTGTCTATATGCCCAGCATGCTAGTGTCTTTTTTAGTTGTTAAACTTCTTATTTGGGGAAGTGTTAAGCTTTTTTATTATAATTTAAATTTACAGTATGTTATCCCAAAACAAAATAAAAAAAGGAGGGGAGAAAGAAACAGGTAAGGAGAGAGAGAGGAGAGGAAAAGAGGATGGAGAAAGGGAAAATCATTATGTTCTTAGTATTGTATCTACAAATCACATTGAATCTGTTAAAAGCTAATTAAATACTCTCATGGGCTTTTTTAGCCAGATCTGAATGCCTTAAGGGCTGATTCTGAGGCCAGAGTGCTGTTTGGGACATCCGCCATCCTATGAGTCTGCTATGTATCCCGCTTCCCATGTTGGATCGTTCTCTCCTTAATTCTATCAGATAGTATTAGCAGACATTAGTCTTGTTTGTATGATCCCTTTGACTCCCAATCCTATCATCATAATCGATTATGAACTGAAACTGATCACTTTGACTAGTGAGATGGCATTGGTTCATGCCACCTTGATGGGATTGAATTGGAATCCCCTGGCACGTTTCTCACTCTACCATTTGGGGCAAGTCTGATTGAGCATGTGCCAAACTGTACATCTTCTCCCTCTCTTATTCCCACTCATATTTAACAGGGATCACTTTTCGGATAAATCTAAACACCTAAGAATAATTGTGTGTTAATTAAAGGGTTCAACCAATAGTATTAAGTAGAACAATACAAAATACTAAAATGGATAAAGTATTAAGTTGTTCCTTGACAGTCAGGACAAGGGCTGATCAAGTCATTGTTTCTCATAGTGTCCATTTCACTTCAACAGGTTTCCTTTCAGGTACTCAGTTAGTTGTCACTGATCAGGGAGAACATATGATATTTGTCCCTTTAGGACTGGCTTATTTCACTCAGCATGATGCTTCCCAGATTCCTCCATTTTTTCAGGCATGGAAAGCCAAGACACTCTGGCAAAAAAAAAAAAAAAAAAAAAAAAAAAAACCTAAATGAAAGATCTCCACGAATGAGATCACAGTGGAAAAAAATGGGCCATCCATTTCTCTGAAGGGAGGAGAGAACCCCCACTTTGACTATGACCTTATCTAAATAAGATCAAAGTCAGCGAACTCAGAAGGCTTCCATAGCCTTGGCAACTCATGACAAGAGCCTCGGGTGATTACTGATGCCATAAACAAGAGTGTCAATTTGTTAAGTCAACAACAGGAGTCACTGTGCACTTACTCCCCATGTAGGATCTCTGTCCTTAATGTGTTGTACCATGTGAATTAAGGCTATAACTAGTACTCAAACAGTACTTTACACTTTGTGTTTCTGTGTGGGTGCAAACTATTGAAATCTTTACTTAATATATACTATATTGATCTTCTGTGTGTAAAGATAATTGCAAATGAATCTTGACGTGAATAGGATGGGAGAGGGAGCGGAAGAAGGGAGGGTTCTTGTGGGAGGGAAGTTATTGGGGGGGGAACCATTGTAATCCAAAAGCTGTACCTTTGAAATTTATAATTATTAAATAAATGTTTTAAAAAAAGCTAATTAAAAAATCAAAGCAAAATGGTACTGGCGCAGTGGCTCACTTGTTTAATCCTCAGCCTGTGGTGCCAGCATCACATATGGGCACTGGTTCTAGTCCCTGTTTCTCCTCTTCCAGTCCAGCTCTCTGCTGTGGCTCAGGAGGGCAATGGAGGATGGCCCAAGTGCTTGGGCCTCTGCACTCACATGGGAGACCAGGAAGAAGCACCTGGCTCCTGGCTTTGGATCGGTGCAGCTCCGGCTGTAGCGGCCATTTGGGGAGTGAACCAACAGAAGGAAGACCTTTCTTTCTGTCTCTCTCTCTCTCACTGTCTAACTCTGTCTAATAAAAAAAAAAAAAAAAGAAAAAATGCCATTAGATTATAGGCAAAAAAAGGGTCACAAAGTCCACGTAACTTAGCTACTACTTGGTTAATTTGTAGTGATTCCATATTATCTAGCATGATCTATCCAGTTTGACAGGATCAGACTTATTAATCAAATATATTATTTAACTCTTTGAGAGCACCATTAACCTGAATCATTTCTTTGGGGTATAATATTCTTTAGTATTTAGGGTTTTGACCGTGGGGTGGAATAGTTTCAGAAATTTCCACATGAATTTTCCTGCATTAACAGTTCTTATCTCATTGAGGATTTACTATTAAAGAAACAAAATAGGATGCCCATTTAAATGATTCATGTAAAGTCTGCAGAAATGACCACTTGTCATGGACCCATGCTGGGTCCATGGGCACAAAGGAATCATTTGAGATAGATCTAGGCTAAGACTTCAGTTATTATCTGATCAATATGTGTGCCCGATATTCAACAGACTTCAAAACTAGCTCACTTTTCTCCAACTGTGGTTACTCAAGAAAACGATCACGTGTCTCTCGAAAAGGTATGAGAGACACCACTGCTTTCTCTTGTTCTTGGTTGACAAGTCCTTTCTCATGGGGATTGGACCTCTCCATAAGTTAGAAATGGCTTAGGTCTTGGAAATGGGCAAAATGTTCATTTTAGGATCTCTATTTTCAATCTCTTTTGATGACGTATGAAGACATATCATTGTGGCTCTGTCAGTCCAACTCTTAGACCAGGTGCCATGAGTTATTACCATTGATTCCCGTTGGTTGTAGACCTTCTCTTCACGCCACTAACATTACATTTACCATGCTTCTCAGAGTTAAGTCCTGCCAACTGGCCTTTGCTCTTCTAGGATCCCAACGTATCTATTACTACTGGGATGCAATATTTACCAAGGCATCTTCTATTGTCTCCCATTCCAGGGAAATATGAAATGGTTCATAATTCTGAGATCTATCTTCCCATTGTATTATCTGTATATTTGGTAAATATAGCCGAAGAACATAATTGGAAGATAGATTTTTTCCTCATATGATTTTTTCTAACACATCCATTTCTCTGATACATGTTTGTTAACTTCCTATTTTCAGATTTATTGATGTATTATTGGAAAATAAAATATGCAAAAATTTAGGGTGTTTAGCATGTTTTGATAAATATATTTGTCTTGTGACATGGTGACCATAATCCACTTCACACATTTACTGTGTGTGTGTGTGTGTAATGATAACACTAGAGATTTGCTTAATGAATTTCAAATATTTCACACATTTTTATAGATCATGATTATTATATACATTAGATGTTCAATGCATACTAATCTTATAGCTGAATATTTGTATCCCTGAGAATTTTTTATCCATTCTGGCACAAGTTTGCTATAATAGTTCTAAAATCTCTATTTATTTTGAACAAGCACTTTGTATTCCGTTTTCCAACACTACAAGAGTCATTACGGAAGTATAAGAGAACTATTAATCTGAATTTTTGCTAATATATTAGGTCCTGCATGTGCGTATCAACCCTTGCAGCCAAAGTTGTATTCCACCTGCTTGTTCTGCTCCCCACAGGGTGCATATTCATTAGTACATGTTTGTCAGGTGCCAGCACATGTTACACACATTGTGTCTTCTCCATTCATGAGTCTGACAAGCTCCCAGGAGACATTCTGAGATTTGATCCTAGATGTGATATCATGGCCAGAAGAAGTGGGGTAAATCCTGGAGTGAAGCATTTCTGTTAGGTACATGCCTCATTTGAGAGATCTGCTTTATCTTGAAGTAAGAGGGAGTATGTCTCCTAACAAAGGAGGTGGGTGAGATTTAGAGATCCTGGTGATACACAATGATCTAAACTCAATTTCATCAAGTGGATCTACATAAATATTCCAAGTCAAATGGCCTGCCTCCTTTTCTTCAGATCCCCGAGTTTGATGTGGAAGACTTCCCTGAAGTTTGGCCACTCTCTGGATTCAATGTTGTGCCTCATACTCAATTGTCTCTGTTTTGCAGCTGGAAGAAATGAGAGCATATTTCAGCATAGCTGTAAAGGCCCTCAGACTCTCACACTTGGCTCTCAATTGCTGATTTTATGATTTTATCTTGTTAACTTTCTTATATAAGAACTCTCATGCTGAAAAATAGCCACCTGGTTCTACAGTTTCTATGTCTTCCAAAGCTCTTTAATTGCTGGGACTAGTGTCTGTATTCCATCCTGATTCAAACAACTAAGGGTCTTGGATACTACACTTCTATAGCCCCAAGGGATTTCCGTTAGTTCACTACTATTGGCAGTAGGGAACTCCTCACATTCAATCTTGCCAGTGATTCAAATCCAGAGCCTCATCTCTTGAGTCTGCTTCTGAGAGCCACTCACAGTCCCAACTCATATCATATTCTCTGGAAGTAGAATATGAAATGGCAATTCCTGTCATGTGATTTTTTTTGGGGGGGGAGTGAAATGAGGAGATGTTCACCTGCCTTCAGTGTGATCCCAAGGGGGACACGTGACACTAACTGCTCCACCGAGTTAGTATTATTTTATGTCCCATTGGAATTAGGTAGGGTTGGAATGAGACAGGTCCCCAGGGTGTTTTCGTTTGAAGACAATTATACTGAGATGGAAGCAGCTGTGAACTGTTAATGGGCAGCAGACGATCAGGGGGAGATGCCCCTCCTGGTAAAGAGGAATTTGGTGGGGCACAGAGAGCTACCACTCTGGGAAGTGTAGCACTGCAAGTTCTGTGACGTTCTTGAGGCTAATGCTTTTTAAGACGGAGATTTCACTCAAATGTTTATTACATGATGCCAAATGATAATGGTGCAGTGCCTCACTCTCAAATCATTTGACAGCGAGAATAAAATATTAGACATGCGCTCCAGTTATTAAGATGTTGGAAGGAAGGGAGACTTGCCTTAAATCTATGGCAAAATGATAACAGACCAAAGAAAAACCTTATTTTAGAGAAATACTTACATAATATTCCAGTATAATAACAAATGAGTTTTCTTGCTATTATTACATGTAAGAAAACCTGCTGCCTTTCACTCTGAAACTATAAAAATTTTATGACATATCTACTTAATTTAATTATACAACTTTTATTAAACATCAAGCTGTCTGCATATAGAAGTATTCAAAAAAGACATAATCCCTAACATCATGAAGCTCATTCAAGTTGTTATCAAAATTATATTTTGATAAGATTTTTTGTTCTTTCTGGGTTCAATTAAAAGTGAATACTAAATTGGTTTATTTTCCAAATTCAAAAGTTTGTTTCTTTTTTGGGAGGCATCACCAAATTTTATTTATTTTTTCCCTTGAGTCCTTTTTTTTTATCTTTTATTTAATGAATATAAATTTCCAAAGTACGACTCATGGGTTACAATGGCTTTCCCCCCCATACCGTCCCTCCCACCCACAACCCTCCCCTTTCCCACTCCCTCTCCCCTTCCATTCACATCAAGATTCATTTTCGATTATCTTAATATACAGAAGATCAGCTTAGTATACATTAAGTAAGGATTTCAACAGTTTGCTCCCACACAGAAACATAAAGTGAAAAATAATAGATGATTTTTTTTAAATGATGATGAAATCAGAGCAGACCTATTGTCATGTTTAATCCCAGTGAGAGTCAAGTTGGGAATTGATAATTTCTTTTTTTTTCTTTTTTTTTTTTTTTACAGAAGATCAGTTTAGTGTACGTTAAGTAAAGATTTCAATCGTTTGCACCCCCATAGAAACACAAAGTGAAATATACTGTTTGAGTACTCGTTATAGCATTAAGCCTCAGTGTACAGCACATTAAGGACAGAGATCCTACATGAGGAGTAAGTGCACAGTGACTCCTGTTGTTGACTTTACAAATTGACACTCCTGTTTATGGCATCAGTAATCTCCCTATGCACCAGTCATGAGTTTCCAAGGCTATGGAAGCCCCTTGAGTTCTCTGACTCTTATCTTGTTTAGACAAGGTCATAGTCAAAGTGGAGGTTCTCTCCTCCCTTCAGAGAAA
Organism: Oryctolagus cuniculus; assembly: GCF_051225735.1. Taxonomy (NCBI): domain Eukaryota; kingdom Metazoa; phylum Chordata; class Mammalia; order Lagomorpha; family Leporidae; genus Oryctolagus; species Oryctolagus cuniculus. The sequence continues at coordinate 13,511,781 of NC_142876.1, read as the reverse complement.
GGCACCTCCCTCTTTGAAGACCTGTTCTTTCCACTGGGATCTCACTCACAGAGATCTTTTGCCAGAGTGTCTTGACTTTCCATGCCTGAAATACTCTCATGGGCTTTTCAGCCAGATCCGAGTGCCTTTACGGCTGATTCTGAGGCCAGAGTGCTATTTAGGACATCCGCCATTCTATGAGTCTGCTGAGTATCTCACTTCCCATGTTGGATCACTCTCCCCTTTATTTATTCTATCGGTTAGTGTTAGCAGATACTAGACTTGTTTATGTGTGTCCTTTTTTATTACCTAGAAAGCTTTTATTTGAGGTATAAAAACGTCATGCATTTCATATACACAAATTTAGGGACATAGTGATCCTTCCCACCTCACCCTCATTACTACCCACACTCCACCTTCTTTTTTCTCCCTTTCCTATTCCCGTTTTTATTTTTTATAATGATCTATTTTTAATTAACTTTATACACATAAGATTAGCCATACACTAAGTATTCAACAAATAGCATGAAAGAAAAAAAAATTGTTCCTTAACAAATCAAGATAAGAGCTGTTCAAAAACACCACATCTCAAAATGTCAGTTTCACGCCTATAAATCTTGTAGGTTCTCTATTAGTTACTCCTGATCAGGGAGAACATATGGTACTTGTTTTTTGGGGACTGGCTTGTTTCACAAAGTATAATGCTTTCCAGTTGCATCCATTTTGTTGCAAAAGCCAGGATTTCTTTCTTTATTTTTTTTTTTACTGTTGTGTAGTATTCTGTGGTGTAAATATATCATAATTTCTTTATCCAGTCATCAGATAATAGACATCTGAGTTGATTCCATATCTTAGCTATTGTGAATTGAGCTACAATAAACATGGGGGTACAGATAACTATCACATGCTGATTTCAATTCCTTTGGGTAAATTCCCAGGAGTGGGATGGCTAGGTCATACTGTAGGTCTACATTCAGCTTTCTGAGGTATCTCAGTTTACATTCCCCCCATTAGTGGACCGGGGTAACTTTTTCCCCGAACATCTTCACCAGCATTTATTGTTTGCTGATTTCTGTATGATAGCCATTCTAACTGGGGTAAGGTAAAACCTCACTGTGGTTCTGATTTACATTTCCTTGATGACTAGTGATCCTGAGCATTTTTTCATGTGTTTTCTGGCCATTTGATTTTCCTCTTTTGAAAAATACCTGTTCAAGTCTTTTGCCTTTTTGTATACTGGATTATTTGTTTTGTTGTTGTTGAGTTTTTTGAGCTTTTTATAAATTCTGGATATTAATCCTTTATCAGTTACATAGTTTGCAAATATTTTCCCCCATTCTGTCATTTCTCTCTTCACTTTGCTGAGTGTCTTCTTTTGTTTTGTTTTCTTTTCTTTTCTTTTCTTTTCTTTTCTTTTCTTTTCTTTTCTTTTCTTTTCTATTCAGTGTAGAAGCTTCTCAATTTGATGTAATCTCATTTGTCAATTTTGGCTTTTAGCGCCTATGCTTCTGGGGTCTTTTATGAGTAGGCTTTGCCTATATCAATGTCTTGAAGCGTTTTCCCAATGTTCTCTAATAATTTGATGGTATTGGGTTGTAGATTTAGGTCTTTGATCCATTTTTAGTGGACTTCCTCTTTTTTATCACAGAAGAGGGCTTGATCAGCTTTGTTGATATAATCTCTTCCTCACTGCCTTTCATCCAAGATGATCAACGTCCAGGAACTAGCCCCAGTGGGTAAGATATATATCCATGCTGCCACAAGAATCACACAAAGGATCCATGCAAGCCTCAGTGTGAACACAGATTCCACCACAATAACCCACCCCAGGCTATCAGGGAGTCTTGAGCAGGTGCAGCTATCCACAGCGACTTTACAGAGACCCAGCCACACTCTGTGCCCTCCCACATAGCCACAGTGTTTCCACAGTCCCAGGACACAAGGTTCCCACAGTCACAGGGCACCAAGGATCCATTACACCCTGCCAGTCCATCCCATCCACAGAGAGGTGGAGACATTCTCAGAGCCAGTCAACTGTGGGTGCTCCACCTAAGCAATTTGAGCCCCAGAGCCTGTCATGTGTTGGGAGGCTGGGGGCAACTCATAGCCCTACATTGGTGCCCAGCCCCTCGTTAATCCTCCTGGTCAGACTCAGGTGTCTTCTCTCAACTGACTGCTGGGTGCACAGACACAAGTTGGCGTAGCTGTTACATTGGTCCAAAATGGTGCCTGCCCTGTCTTAGCCAGTTGCAGGATACCATTTTCGGTGAGACTAGGTAGAGAGAAACTTACACCAGGCTTTCATCACAGCTATATCGTCAGTGGCTTGGGCTGCTGCAGTCTGGTCTCATGTCACTCTTCAACGCTGGTGCTGAGGCTCTCAGCTCCTGGGATCCTGTGTTGTATGTGTGCTCAGGTTGCATGTCCACACCCTCCATGTTGAGCCACAGCATCTCTCTTCCTTCCGTAGAGTTTCCATTGCATTTTCCTCCCTAAATCTCCTCTGAGATTGCACTCTCTCCACTATAATTTTAGCAATCTTCTCCTAGCATAAAGCAGTAAGCTACTTCCCTATTCCACCATCTTGAAATCACTCCACTTTGTTTTTAAGAAGCTCTTAGTTTTAAAATAGGAAGTGAACAGTACTTCCAAATGAAGCTGTGGAGAATGGCTGAAGGAGCTCCAAAAACCCAAATTCCATCAATATGCTTCTATTCTCCTTTGTGCACATTCTAACAGCTACTTGTTAAATAGAGTTCATTACCAATATTCCAATGTTCCCAAACTTCAGTGAAATTTTACGACACACACATAGGATTCAGTTTGTGTTGCTGGGAAAGGGAAAGCTAAGATGTGCAGCAACTAAATGATTTAAAAGCGGAATGAACTGAGAACAATCTTGTGCACTTATATTTACTATGGATAGAACTTCCTGGTCTCATGCAGCGTTTCAAACCAGGAAGTCTACTGTTATTGATTAATGAATTAAGTATAGAAATTTGATTTAATTTAAGCCTCTGCTAGGTGTGCCTGGTAGGAGGTTTTTAAGTCATTGGGTCTTGAACTCAGAAGGCCATGTGGTAAGAGGATTGCTTATTTAAGCATAGCTCCAAGATCACCATGTAATCATTCCTCTGTAAATGCTGTTCCTCCAAACACCAGCTTCCATCAAACACCAGTCTAATGCAGGCACCTGATCTTAAATCTGAACATATGAACTGTAAGACAAATAACTCTTTTACTTCCTCTCAGGTGTCTTAACTAAAATAACATAAGAGCTAACCAATATTGAATCATCCAGCTGTCAGTTTACTCTCCAAATGCATGCAACAGTTAAGACTGGATGAGACCAAAGCCAGGAGCCAGGAACACAATTCGGATTTCACACAAGGGAGGCATGGATCTGCATACTTTAGTCATCATCTGCTACTTTCCCAGGATGCATATTAGCAAGAAGCTGGTTGAAAAGTGGAGATAGGACTTGAAGGAAGCACTCCTATATGGAGTACGGGCTTCCCAAATGGCATCTTAACTGCTGTACCAAATACCTGTCCTTGACTATTACAGTTTTTGAGGCTCCTGTATACTCAAGAACTCTAGAAAGGACACATATGAGTCTTCTGATTTGTTTTATAAGGCAGACTTTTCCAGTAAAAACAACAAACCTTCTTTGAGTTTATATAGATATTTGATAACAGTTGTTATGACAATTGAGATAATATAATTTCCACCTCAAAATTCTTATAAGAACTATTTCCTCATAAGATTAAAATACTCTTGATTTCTCAGGACAGTATTGGAATTGGAACTTTTACTTATTGTACAAGAAGCAAGTTAGTTTGTCTTCCATGTAGTTCATCAAGTTGTGTTGATAGGTGTCAATTCAAAAGTGTATCAAAGTTTGGATTGAAGTCAGTCTCCATTTCATGTTTGCATTTGAATTTAAGTCTGTCATGATTGATAAAGAGTGATGAATGTGACATTGTCATGTTGAAAGATCATTAAATGTCACTCAGTGTCCTGGCAGCAAAATGGCTGGCAGAAAGTCAATGATGCGGACTCAGTGTGAAGTATGGAGAGCAGAGATGGATCTGGGGCAGTACAGAGTTCTGCAGCTGTGAACAATCAATCAATCACTTTATTCAAAGAAACAGGGAAATGAGACTTGATGGCAAGGCTGTGTGAGTAACTGAAGCATTGAACATTAGTTTGTAAGTGCTTTGATTTACACTTAGAACCTTCTAGTCCCCCGCAGCTAGAATAATAGGCTGGAGAACTACATATTTGATCAATTTCTTTCATCGTCTGTGAGGTGTTCTTTATGCACCTTAAGTTTTAAAGAGTCTTAAGCAACTTTACTAGCTTGAAAGCAAAGATGGTTTAAGTACTCTGGTGTACAGTCATCGTATTAGAGGTGCAATCTATACAGCCTGGTGAAGAGAGCACTAAATCTGAATGGCACTGCTATTTTACATCTTCAGTGGCTTTCCTACAATTTCCATATAATTTATTTAGCTTTCCACTTTACTTGCTGTTCATTTATTTCTATGAATTGATCTCCTAAAGTTCCTAAATATAAATTGCACTTAAAACAGTGTGGAACTGCTTACTCAATATTAATATTTATTTTCAAAAAGCTTTTAAAGCCATGACACAAAATACACAGTCCTTTTTATGTTTATTCAGTAATTTACTCCATTTGTGTTTTAAATGTAAACTAGAAAATGAAAGCATTTGCTGTTGACTACTACCGAGTATCCTTTAGATTGATAAATCCATTTAGTCTAGGTCACTGCCATAGGATGAAAATGGAGAGTATAAAATACATTCAGTGAGATGTGAAACAGCAGGGATGATGAGCCTCATAGGTTTCACTAGTGAGTTTTTCCTGTATTCACACATTTGACTCATGGTTAAGACATGAATTTGTCAATATTGCCTATTATAAGTAATAATCACATTTTAAGGTCTTTATCAGAATGTTCAAATAGTAGATATACTGTTATATTCTGATAGTCATTTTTGTAGTAAAAATTGATATGTTGGGGATCCAATCACTGATTTTTCCCTTCTTCCACAAAACAAGCAAACAAACAATCCATCACCTGTACTCCTTTCCAATTTCTCTATAGTTTAAGTAAATGTCATCTCCATGCATCTATTCAGAAAATCTGGTAATTTTCATTGAATCTCCTCTTTCCCTGTCCCATATATATTTCACATTTTTACCTCAATTTAGATCACAAATTCATCCTTTGCCTTTCAGAAGGAATTCTATAACTAAAGTATTCAATCATGCTTTCTTCTCCAAATCTCAATCATACTTTAAAGTGTCCAACACTTTAATTCAATTTCCAACTTCATATTCTTCATAGAAGTTCTAAGTAGATAATACTACGTTATCTAATTATTTACTTATTTATGTGATTATTGTCTGTCTCTTCCTAACAATTCAATTTCCCTTTGGACAAGCATCCTCTATTCTCATTTATCGTGATTCTAAAGACAAGAAGTGTACCATGAATGTTTGATAGGGATTTTACAAGAAATATTGGATAAACAAGTAAATAAACTTCCACAGCCATTAGACACTACTTCACCTATACGTCACTTAAGTAACTTTCTTACTTCTGTTCTTGCTTTCATTTGTCTTGATACAAATTGCCATTATATTTCCTGTGCTTTTTAACAGCTGTCATTTTGCTCCCATTTTCTATTTTTTTCTTAAAGTTAACTTTTTCTAAGATATTCATAAAGCAAAGCTAAAATCATATAATTTCTATGGTTGTAATATTCAATTTAGACCAAATTTCTAAACCATGATTTTAAAGGTTGAAGATGATTTCTCCTTTCAACTTAAAAGTTTTCTGAAAAAAGTCATTATTGTTATCAATCCACCTCCTACACGGGTGCAGCGGCCCAAGGACTTGGGGCATCCTCTACTGCTTTCTCAGGCCATAGCAGAGAGCTGGATGGGAAGTGAAGCAGTGCAGTAACGAACTGGCGCCCATATAGGATGCTGGCACTGGCGGTGGCCTACACACTCCCCCACAGTGTATTCTTAGTTCATGCATTCTTAGTGTCCAACAGTATGTGGTACATAGTGATGATCAATAGATATGGATATATAAATATGCCAATTAAGCTGTTCATCAAATTAAATAAAATAAACACACATATAAAATAATAAATTCACATTGGAGTATGAGTATGGTGCAACAGTTTTTCCCATTAAAAGCTTCATTTAACTACTAGTATATGTTCTTTTACCCCATTTGGAAAATATTAAATGATTCAATTCATGTACTTTTTAAGTCCATATGATGTGAGAAATATATAAATAAGCATAAGGCAGTTAATGCAGCATGTGGTATATTTGTCTTGAAGCAACACCTCAATATTTCCTATATATGCAAGTGACACTTGGCAGAATAGATGCCACTCAAGCTTTATGCTTACAAAAATTGAATGTGCCTTCCAGAAAGTTCAGCCTGTAAGTAGACATGACTCCTTGTGACTCCTGACCTTTTGCTGTAGTTATCTTACATTGTTTTCCAACATAGAATCAATTAATTTTCATCTCTATTTTCACAACCTCAATAATTTAGAGGTCTAAATATTAACACAACATGGAAATCCATACGAATGTTGAAAATTTTCTTGACAAGTTCTTATTTTATCCTTTCGATATTTCTATTTTGTTCCATTTAAAGACATTTTGTGTACATCAAGTCCACAATTTTAGTTGATAATTACAAAATCTCAAAATAGACAATCATATATTTATTCATCCATTCAATGATCTCTGGTTAAGTATTTAATGTGTATTTGACAAGAAATAAATGAGGACCACACATGGACACCATCGCTGACATCATAGTTATTTTTGTCAGTGAGAAGGCCAACACTAAGAAAACAATTGATACAATTCTATTTTTATAATTGGAATTAGCATGTAGAAGGTGGTAAATTAACCAAGATTGGGATCTCAGATAAGTCCTCATGAGTAAAATATCATTTTACCCAACAGCTGAAAAAAATACCTGTGCAGTTGGTAGATAAGGGGGAATATGGGAATGGAAATGCAGATTGTGTGCCATACAGGAGGAAAAGCCAGGAGGAAACCAACTGTTTTGTTAAGTAGGGCATTTCTTTGAATTTCCAGACTTCTTAAAATCCTAGTATCTTAAATGTAATACTTTGTATTTGTTGTTGTCTGTTGTTTTCATAAAGATATTACTTCCTTTTTAAAAAAAGATTTTTATTCATTTATTTGACAGGTAGAGTTATGGACAGTGAGAGAGACAGAGAGAAAGGTCTTCCTTCCATTGGCTCACCATCCAAATGACCACCACAGCTGGCACTGCGCCAATCTGAAGCCAGGAGCATGTGTTTCCTCCTGGTTTCCCATGCGGGTGCAGGGGCCCAAGCACTTGGGACATCTTCCACTGCTATCCCAGGCCATACCAAAGAACTGGACTGGAAGAGGAGCAACCGGGACTAGAACTGGCACCTATATGGGATGCTGGTGTCACAGGTGGAAGATTAACCTAGTGTGCCATGGCACTGGCCCCAAGACATTACTTCTATGTGCCCTTTCATAATACAGTTTTGAGATCAGAGTTTCTTTTATTTTTTAAAGATTTATTTATTTTACTTGGAAGTCAGAGTTACACAGAGAGAAGAGAGGCAGAGAGAGAAAGAGAGAAATCTTCCATCCACTGGTTCACTCTCTAGTTGGTTGCAATGGCCAGAGATGCGCCGATACAAAGCCAGGAGCCAGGAGCCCCTTTCGGGTCTCCCACGCGGGTGCAGGGGCCCAAGGACTTGGGCCATCTTCTACTGCTTTCCCAGGAGATCACAGTTTTTATATAAATCCATGTTATATTCTTTTACTTATTATTTTTCTATTTAATTACATTTTAAAAAGATGTATTTACTTATTTAAGAGGCAGATTTACAGAGAGGGAGAGACACAGAGAGAGAGCGTGGTCTTCCATCTAATTCACTTCCCAAATGCCTGCAAGGTCCAGAATAGGGCCAGGCTGAAGCTAGGAGCCAGGAGGTTCTTTCAGCTCTCCCATGTGGGTACAGGAGCCCAAGCACTTGGGCCATTTTCCACTCCTTTCCCAAGCCATTAGCAGGGAGCTGGAAAGGAAGTGGAGCAGCTGGGACTCAAATAGTTACCATATGGGATGCTGGCACCTCAGGCAGAGGCTCAACCTACTGCACCATAGTGCCGGCCTCTGACGCATGATTTTCACAAGGAAGTTTTGGAAATCATAATTTTATTTCCAATAATTTTTCACTGAAGATTGTAACTTTACCTTTCAGTGATTGACAATATTGATCACCTGTATCCTTTTTTTCCCCTGTCAGGTGGATAATTCATCACCTGTGTAGTTAGCATATTGTTCACTATAAACGTAAATGGTTTCACTCAGTAGAATAGAATGCTGGTGGTGGAAGCCATACATAAATAATGTACAGGAAAACTCAGGACAGAAACTGCTTGCTCAGCCTTACCTTTTCTTAGCTAGTGAAAACTGTCAAACACTCATCATGTGCACTTCAAGTTATTTTTTGCCATTTCTGTCCCATCAAAATATGTGCCAAGAATGCTCAATTCCCCGGCCTTCAGATTAACTTCTTCAGTGATACCATCTACTTTTAATTCCCCTCTATTGACCTGCATGTTAATTTTTATGTTCCAACTTATCTGGTATGGTTTAATTATCAAAATGGTTCTCATTAATTCTTAAATTATAAATACTTTAGTATCTGAATATGCTATGTGTGAAAAATATCAGTAAATCTCATTTACTTTGTTCAGTTTTAACCAGCATACTGCAAGTTCATCAATTCTTAGCGTGTTTCCTTTGAGAATAATAATTTGCACTGAATACACACCTTAAATAGAACTATACAGATATAGAACAGCCTTGTTTGTTCATTTAAGTTTTTTGATTAACTCATCCATTGAATAATAAATTGCTTAAAAACTGATGTTTGGCAATCTCGCATAGAGGATAAAGAAGCAGATGGAATTTGAAAAGGATCATGGGATTCAGTTGTAGTTGTAACTAAATTAAGCTCTCAGCTCCACCAGCAACTCAGTATCCTTAGAGACGCATTCATTTATCTTCTTATCTAATCTGATACTCATTGCTGTCATATAATAACATTTTGTGGTCACTTTGTATCTTCCATTGTGCCATACTTTAAATTTTCAGCAATTGCTACTTGAGTCTTAAAAATATAGTTCTGCAAGTTAAGATTTTCTGATTTCTGAGCTCTTCCTTGACTGCTATAATTATTCAGAAGCTATAATGTGATTAATAATTTTTGCTTTCCTTCTATATGATAGACAGGTTGCTATAAAATGATCAGTAATTAGGCAAGAGATTTGACTACACATTTAAATCATATCCATTTTCTTTCTTCATTCTGTTGTCTTCCTGTGTGTTTTCACTAACAGCTAACAAGAGGAGTTTATTGAGTGAGTTCTTGTTAGGCATTTTTGCTTGTTTCTGAGTTTGTGGAAATGGATAAAACTAATTCTAGTCATCTAGTGGTCTACAGGAAATCAGGGAGCATAGTTGTATAAATGAATAAATGAAGCAAAATATACAGTAGATATGTACATGGGGTTGGGTGATGGAAGATAATTATCCATCTGTTAATTAAAACAAGGAAAGAATATTCCAAGCAGGAGAAAGATAAACTAAAGCAAAATAGCATTTTAGTATCAGAAAATATGTTAGTCTATGGTGCAAGGAAAGGAATCATCTTACTTGTCCAGAAGCTAACAATTTATTGTAGTCAAAAGGAGAGGAAGACTTTTAGGAGTATTAATTTGGAGTAAAGTAAAATCATATCTGAATTTTAGGAAATTAAATTTGGTTTCTTTATTTTAATTAATTATTTTCAAAAATTTACTTAAAAGTAATAAAAAGAGAGAAAGAGACAGAAACAGAGCAATCTTTCATCACTAGCTCACTTCTCAAATGCTCACAACAGATGGGATTGGGCCAGGCTGAAACCAATGGCCCAAGACACAGTCTGGGTCTCCAGTGAGTGACAGGTACCCAACTATTGAGAATTTACCATTAGCAGGAAGCTGCAATAGGAAGTTGAGCTGGGACTTGAATCCAGGCAACCCAATATGGGATATGAGCAACCCAAAGGGTGTTCTAAATGCTACACCAAATGCCTGCCTCCATTTCTCCCTTTTTGAATCTAAGAAACATCTTACATTCTTTTATCTACAATTTCTTCACTACTTTGACCATTTACTTGGCCTTCGTGTCATTGAATAAAACTTGTAGTATGCAAATATATTTAGTTTAGTGTGCTTTATTCTGCAATTTAGTTTTTTTTTAAAGATTTATTTATTTTACTTGAAAGAGCTATGCAGAGAGAGGAGTGGGAGAGAGAGAGAGAGAGAGAGAGAGAGAGAGGTCTTCCATCTGTTGGTTCACTCCGCAGTTAGCAGCAATGGCTGGAGCTGTGCCAATCCGAAGTCAGGAACCAGGAGCCTCCTCCGGTTCTCCCACACGGGTGCAGGTGTCCAAGGACTTAGGCCATCCTCTACTGCTTTTCCAGGCCATAGTAGAGAGCTGGATGGAATTGAAGCTGCCAGGTCTCGAACTGGCCCCAGCAATTTAGTTTTAAGTTAGCCATTCTGCTTCCATAATTTTTTTTTGTTTCTATGCTTAAAATGAAAGTTTGATTTTTGTTATCCCTTTGAGTAAAACTTGAATATCTTTTTATAATGATTTTTTTACTTTGAAAAATTTTCTAATATTTTAAATTTTCAGTCCCATCTTTCTTCCCTCCCTCCAACTTTCCTTCCTCCTGTATATTTCTCCCTTCTTCACCTGCCAATTTAATGTAGGAGGCCTTCTTACACAATTCCCCTCCTTGCCCAAGCCCTAAATTTAAATTACATCCTTCTCCTTAGACTTATGAGTTAGATCCCAACTTTGCTGGATTGTCACGTCTTGCATGAGAAAAAAGTCATATAAGCTCAAATATTTTACTTACATACCATCATTCCATGTTTCTCCTAGAATTTATCTGGAACTTTTCTATTAGGCTATCAATTTTTTCTATGCATTTAGGTCATTAAAATATTTATCCAGCACTTCCTGTTGTTTTCATTGTGAAGCTTGATTTTAATAAAGAACTCAAGTTTTTAGAAACACATGTTCTCCTCTGAATCTGTAGCACTTGACACAAATTACACATTCTACAGTGAAAGACTGCACTATTAATGAGTGCTTTTGCTAGTTATTTTTAACTATACATTGCATAATTGAACACATTTTAAATTAAACTAGTCCTGAAATTTTGAAAAAAACAAGTAATTTTTTAGGAAATAGCGTCTCTGTCTCTGGGGAAGTTTATGATGAAGTCTTGTTAACTTTCAGTCCAGTTTTCTCCTGGTTTGGGCTCCCTCAGTGTGAAACTTCCAGAGATGACTTTCACAACTCACTGATGTAGTTTAGCTGAAATTTAGATTTAGTGGTAATACAAATTTTTCAACAGGAGGGCTTATTACTTGTAAACGGGAAAATGATGTTTAAACTCAAGTATTTTTAGATCAATAATTATCTTGGATGTCAATAATTATTTTAAAGACTGGAGCTGTGGCACAGCAGGTAAACCCCAAATGGGGGTCGGTTCAAATCCCTGCTGCTACACTTCCAATCCAGCTCTCTGCTATGGCCTGCGAAAGCAGTAGAAGATGGCCCAAGTCCTTGGGCCCCTGCACCCGTGTGGGAGACCCAGAAAAAGCTCCTGGCTCCTGCTTTCAGATCTGCACAGCTCTGCCATTGTGGCCATTTGAGGAGTGAACCAGCAGATGGAAGACCTCTCTCTCTGCCTCTGCCTCTCTGTAACTCTGCCTTTCAAATAAATAAATCTTTAAAAAAATAAAAAATAAATTATTTTAATGGTAAACTTTAGTCAAAATATAGTGGGACTTTGTATCAGTTTCCTCAATTAACTCCTCCTGTAGCTAAATAGAGCATTTACTTGGCACTTTGGTTAAGGTATGCTTGAAGTTGTTAGGAGACTTCTGTGATATCTTGCATGGAGTATTGTTACTGAATTGAAATGTCAGGGAGCTTTTACAGAAATCTTACAGAAGTAAATGGATAAAACATATCACATGGTCAATTTCAGCAAATATTGATAACAAAGATCCATTACGAATTTTGTGACTCTCTATTGAATATCATGTGTGTCTTTCTACTTGTGTTGGACATACACTAGAATGACCCTCATCAGGTCATGACCTTGTATAGGTTCTTCCCCCTGTGTGTAGGTGGTCCCCACCAGTTGTTTGTAAATCATGAGAGTGTGGTACTCAATTGATTAGGTAACAGATTAAAAAATGAAGGAACATAGCAGATATCATTAAAAGCCCTCATCAGCTGGTTTTAAGGTAATCAAAGGGATGATAGGTTAAGGCTTTTGAGGTCGGAGACTCAAAGCTGCAGAGACAGTTTTGTGTTCTTGACGAAGGCCACCTGGCAGTGAATGGCAGGTATACTACCTCAAATAGTTGAACTGTGCAGAAAAAAAAAAAAGTGAGATTTTAAAAATATTTTTCTCCACTAAAATATTTATAATATCCTTTGTCTGTTTTAAATCAAGTAATAATAAATAATTGACCTTATTTTTCTTAATACCACTAATTTTTTCCCTGTGGATATTGTTTTCCTATAACTTATTATGCTCTTGTCAATTTGATGGCTCTTAGCATTACGTTTGAGGATATTAGAGATTTTTAACTTGTAAATTGTTTTCTTCATTCCTCAAACAGAAAATGAAGTAACATATTGTGCCTTCAAAGACGATACCTGTCTTTTAGTCTTTTATCATTTCATTTAATTGCAAGTAAATCACTTAGGGAGATATGTTGATGAATGATTTGTAATGTGCCAAGTTAGACCTCACTAACGAATAGATGATACATACATACATAGATACATATGTACATACATAGATAATTTTTAAAATGATTTTACATATGCCAATACAAAAGATGAAATCATTTATATTACCTTTTTCTCACCTTAATATTCACATGCACACTATATTGAACACGAAAAGCAGCTAAATGCATTATAAATCTAATATGCTGTATAATATTATATTAAATTATATATTTCAATTTCAATTAATTGATAACATTTTCTTTTTGTTCTTTGTACCATTATATATCTTAGCTAGTTTGAACTACCTTGGGAAACTCTGCACTCAACCTAATTAACAGTGGACCTGTATTGTTAAAGACTTTCAGCTGATATGTACTGTACTGCAACATTCTGAGCTGGTATGCTAATAGTTTCACCTTGGTCTCTCTTTATGTCATTTGTTTTGTATTGTAATTACACACATTACAATAGTTTCCCTTGAGAGTCCATAAAGTATGGGAAAAGAATGTACTGGACCTCTGGGGAAAACATGATTTCCTATACTAAAACACAATTTCTGGGATGTGGTGATCCTTCCGATGATACTGGTTAGGAGAAATACGCAAATTAAGGCTGATATAATTTCTTTAAAATCATGAAGTTCTCAGTTGACATCACCATATATAAGAAACTTTTTCTAGCTAGAAGAAACAGTGACTCAAGTTGTCATGACTTCAAAGAACAGTGATACATGGTTAAGAGAGTAAGATTCCTGACATCTCAGCTGGGTTGTGTTGTAGCCTCCTCTTGGGAATTCATGCATAACCCTTCCTTTTGTCAAAAGCTTGAAACTGACCCACTGTCTTCTGCAAATAAATGTTTAGTAGTTATTGATTTCCATTCCAGTGATCCTCTGGCTGTCTCTTCCCATACCAACATGTTTTGACCTATGCTTTTAGTACTATAATTTTATGATATGCAGATTCTTATTGATATCTTAGATCTGAGTCTCAGTATGAATGATAGCCAATCTATTGCATGGTCTTATTTTTTCATTGAGGATAAGATATTATATATCTATAACTATAGCGTACCAAAGAAGTTTAACTAAAAAGGTTTATTAGGCATAATTTAGATTTATATGTATAATGTGACATAAGTAAAATGTGCATATCATTAGTTATTAAACTTATCTTCAGTTTTGCTTAGCATGAAAATAAGTAAACATTCTAAAAATTCATATTCAAATGTTCATGTATCTGAGGAAAATGCCTAGGAGCGAATATTTCAAATTACCTAATAAATGTGGTCAGTACTTACTGATGCTGCACTAAAAGATCACATGAACAAGATTTAAACAAGTTAGAATTTTATCTATGTTTCACCCAAGTCTATTCTAAAGCAAACAAGTCAATCTGCCTCCAACAATAATTCTTCTTTAAACTGATACTAAATGATAGGATTAGCAATAGGTCTACTTTAGGCTGTTATTATATTTATTCTTATGAATTTTATTTTTGACTGTTAAGCATAGAAATCAATGTACTGCACTCTTTAAAAATGTTCAAAGCAATATGTCAAATAATAATGGCCATTTTGTTTATGTACTTTGAGAGAGCTATGCCTTGATGTGCTTACATATTGCATTAATTTTATGTTTCATTTTTGATTGATTTTTGTTCAAAGGCCATGTGCTATTTATATATACTTAATTTAAAAATATTGTATCTAATGGAATCATTCTTACTTGAGGAACATACTGATGAATACATTCCATTAGTTATAATACTTTAAAGATTAGCCATGTTCAGGTACACCATTTTTTGACACTATTTTATAAACATCTCTCATGAGAGTATCTTGATTTGTGGTCTTCCAGTTCATCACACATATAGGCATAGCCTACCCAAGACTGCAGTTCTAAGCCACTGCTTTGTGGAGTTTTGGGCCTGACCCTAGACAATAACAGGTTTTTCCTGAGAGGCCTCCCGGGGAAGCTGCCCTCCTCACCAGACTGGGTACCCACCCAGGGCTCTGGGATTACTGCAGGGAGGCAGTCAAGAACTCAGGCTCAAGTGCGTGTTTTCATTTCCAGTGCAGACATCACCTTCTGAAGTGACTTCTCCATCAAGGACTCCTCTCTTTTCCAGTCCTAGCTGGCCTTTGAGCTCTTTCTCCACCGTTCTGTGGGCTTATAAAATGACAAGGTGCCTTTGTTCTGGACTCTTTGGGGAGTTACCAATTCTCTCCACTCACATAACATCACGTGACCCTCTCAAAGTGCTGGGGAAAACCAGAGGACCAGGGGTTAGTGTCCATTTTTGTCTCTTGCTTACAGACTAAAGGACAATAAGTTACTTTCAGTTTGGCTCGTTGTCCTCATGGACCACTTCTGCCTTTGGTACCTCAATCGTATAATCATAACACAAAGTAAGCAGGTTAAGATTCAACAGGAGATGCCCGCTTTCCATATCCGAGGGCTTGAGTTCTAGTTCTGGCTCTGCTGTCAATTCCAGTTTCCTGCTAATGTGCACCCTGGGAGGCAGCTGGAGGAGGCTCAGTAGTTGGTCCCTGCCCTGCACATGGGAGACCCAGACTGAGTTCCTGGCTCCCGGCTTTGGCTGTTGCAGACAATGGGGAGTTAGGTGGGAAATTTCTCTCTCTCCATCCTTTAAATAAATCAATAATTTATACGTAATTATTATTCTCAGGGTATTCATCATTCAGTGGCTACTTGTATAAATACTACATACTAATTATAATTGAATAAATATGATCTGTATGTTCAGTGTTTAAAATGGTCCCTTGTGAGCCAGAAGCCAAAATGCAAGCAAAAAGTTTTATTTAGCAGATTAGAGATAAAAATTAAGAGTACTTGATTATTAATTATTGTATATACTTGGAATTGTTTTCAATTAATCCAACAATCTATATTCTTACTAAGAATAACCTCAAACATTATACAACACAAAAATGGACAAAGGGAGTTCTATCACGGACTGCAAAGATGCATTGAAACCATGAGACATTCTTCAGATCTTGCAGAGAACTCACCTTGGAGAGCAGCCTCTGGGGAAATTCAGAGAACTTTCTCCAGCTACATACAAATAATGTTCACCATTTAAATTCTAACACGTTTATATTTTCAGGTTGCTAAATATCAACAGTTCAATTCTGTTCAATTAATAAATGGACCAATTGTAAACAAAAATGTGTAATATAAATGAATCATTGCTTGGATTGGACCTCAGCTGGGCCATAGCAGTTTTCTGGAAAGAGAAAGCAGCTACCACCATGTTTTACATCTTCACTGTTTTATGTCTTCACTATTCTAGGGCAACATTTCCTGATCTACTCTGTGTTTGTGTATGAATTCTGTCCTCAAACATTTTGATGTCAGAATGACTTCACACCTTTAAACCCTCCTGTGAGGGTGGAGAAAGGACCTTCAAATTAGGCTTCTTGGTGAAACAAATGTGAGTGCTGGCAAATGTTGTAAAACTGGTTTCTTTAGACATTGTAAGCAATGCTTATTCCAAGAAAATGGCTTAACTGGGATGTGGACAATGGACTTTGTGAAATTTCAAATTCTGCTTGTCTTCTCTCCATCTCATAGCTCTGTGGAAACCATGAAAACCAACAGCTTCATAACTACAATAGTTCATCAAAGAATTAAGACATACCCATCAAATGATTTCTTTAAATAAGTAACATTTGCCAAACCTACATAAAATATAAAATTTTACTTCTTATTAGGTTTTAAATCCATTTTATTAGGAAAGGTACACTGCCAATATTGTACAAAATGGAATCCAAAGTCACAAAAGCTTAACTTTATCCAATCTAAAACCCGAGATATCTCTGTGCTTGATAAATGAGTTACATATTGGTGGCTTAAATCATGTGTTGAAGGAGTTAGAGGGTGAGTTTATTTTGTTAGCATCCTGCCGATTTGGAAGCAAAAATACATTATATACACTGTGTTGTTATTTCATTCTTCATGAGGATATACAGTTAGGCATTTGGAGAAGGAAAATGCTAGTTTAACTAGAAAGTGAATTAATAATTGTTTCTTACCCTAAAATTACCACTTGCATAGCCTTTATACAAAACTCAGATTCATTTTAAAGAGAACTCTCTAAAACACAAAACTAACATTTACAAACTCAGCCTTGTGTTGCAAAAGTCAATGTTAAAATTGGAGAAAGCTTAGTTAATCTACCAAAAACAACACTGATCCTCAGGAACAACACTTAGAATAAATTAATTAAGTTAAAAATAAAGAAAATCAATCAATGGGACTAATTAAAATAGAATAAACAAATTGCTGATGTAATGACAATGTACAGGTGACCTTATCATTACTTTTTTATTGACATTTTAGACACTAGATAGGATTTCTTTTCACTTATGTTTTTGTTTGAAGTTTGACCACCAAACAGTTTATAAGGTATGGTCTTTGTTTACAAAGGACATAACATACAATTGAGGAAGAAAAGAGACTTCTATGTAACAAAGCCATACAGGATTTTAAATAATTAAACAATAGTAAATAGTTGAACAAAGGTTAAAGTAATAATGTGGTATGTGGCAAGAGATTATAGACAAAGGCAGGTTGGTTGAGTTACAGAAACAACACTAGTTTGAATGAAGCAGTGTATCAATGTGTATCTTGCAAGCTGAAAGCAGTATTCAGGATTTTGTTTTACCATGAGTTGATAGCTTGGTTTAAGGCAAAAAAAAAAAAAAAAAAAAAAAAAAAAAAAAGAAAGAAAAAGAAAGAAAGAAAGAAAAAGAGGACACTTCAATTCTGACCCCAAATTTGTATTAGGCAAGATGATTCTATTTATTTCTTCCTTTGAATCCTAAATCAACTTTGTAATTTTAAGATTTATGGAATGGCTTTTGAATTAGTACACATAGATAAAATAAATCATTAGGAAATGTTAAGCCTCATTGCATAAATTCATTTTAAAATATTTACTTTTACCTTTTCTCTATTGATAATTATTTTAGAAGACTATTGACTCAGATAAGTTCTTCCAAATATAAAAAAAATAATTATCAAAACAGAAGAAACATGGATAATCATTAAAGTTACACTAAAAAAAGTCACACGGAGATTTATACAATGTGTTTCAGGGCTGAAATTAAATAAAGTTGTGATCTAGACCTAGAAAGAATTGCAGTGATCACTCAAACATTTTTAAATAGAAAGAAAATGCTGACTCCTTTAAGATTCAGTTAGCATATGCTCCCGTTACTTAGGACAGTTAAATACGTCATGGAGAAATGAGGTAGAGAATCAAGCAGTCTTGACCTCTGGACTTTTCAGATAGAGAAGCTAACTTTAAGATAATTTCCTTGTACTCCTTTCCAATCTCCTATAGCTTTTAACTTTCTCAAACCTTTTACAACAAACTTTTTTTCATATTCCATGAATTTTATTTCTTAACTTTTCTCAACAAGACTTCTCATGGTCATGACTTTTTCCACAACATTTTCTTTCAAAGTATTTAGCTTTCACAATCCTCCTACAACATATGCCTCACTCATTTCATAGATTTTTTAAGCATCCTTTTCACTCTAATGCTTACAGAATTCTCCTCAACCTTTTTTTCTAATCTCTTGGTTCCTTTAATATGTATCCTGAAATGTATCCTTAAACCTCTGGATTAAGAGAAAAATACTACAAATTTTACGCCATAGCTACATTTAAAGCTCTTTTCTCCTTTCTCTCTCCTCCTTCTTTCCCTTTATTTGATACCTAGTGACAGTTTAGTTGCTGGGTGGAATATCTCACCAGGAGTTTTCCTGAAATTCCTCTCAGGGTCACACTAAGGAAAGAGGGGAGACCTAGATTTGAGAGAAGGACAGAAAATGTGACTCCAGTATTCAGGAAGAAATCAACCTCTTTCTCTTTAACAGTGAGGATTACCAGGGGCTCCAACATGCTGACAGTCTGGGGTTAAGAGCCAGTAGGAGAAATGCTGAACCCCATCATTTCTGTTGGGTCATCTGAGGAGGTACGTGAACCTAGAGACCTTGGTCTTTAGGGCAGTTCAGCCCTCCAATAACCCCCATTACAAATACAACAGGGACTTGGGGGTTTTCTCTGCTGATGGGAATGTGGAAATTCCTTATTGAAGTATCCCATCTGATCATAGACATAGAACGTTGGAGACTCCTGGGGACCTTCAGGTAAGTGTGGCTGTAAGGCTCCTACCAGAGCTGCCAACTTTTTATTATTCCATTCTGTTGTGTTGGGTCTCCTCTTGGTCCCATTTGTAAACAAAAGAAGTTATGATTCTCAGAGGTTCTAACGTGTTCTTGGGTCCAGTTGCCTGTTTTGAAGCTTATTTTTTCTTAAATTTGAGGCTGATTGAGTAATAAACCTCTCCTTTAAAATTTGGTGTAACCAGTGTAGACTGCAGCAGGCTTCATGACAGGTGGAAGTGGAAGCATAGCTGGAGACTTGAGGGTAACTGCTGTTAAAAGTTCCAGGTCTAAACAGAGTTAGCAAAAGTGTGGCTCATCTCACAAGCAAAGAATGCCTGGACTATGGGATTGCAGACCATTTTCCTGCCTTGAGAAAAAAGCAGTCTAGTAGGAGGTTGGTTTATAGTTAATACATCCCTCTGGAAGCCAGATCTCTTTGTCCACCATTTTGTATCCTAGTCATGCTATGCTGAAAAAGAGGTTTTGTTTTTTTTCTTCAAGGTTTTGGGGTCAAAAGAATCCCAGTGCCTGATGATTCACTCCAAAGGAGCACATGTGGAAGATACGTTGTCCATCTGCAATGCAACTACAAGAAACAAAGGCATCACCAAGTTTCTGCCTCTGCCCCCTTGAGGTATTCTTCAGGTTCCTGGACTGCAAGAGCATGACATCCTGGAGCCCACAGCAAGGAGGGTCAGAGAACAAGAAAAGGCACTCTTCCCTGCACCTGCGCCCTGCCCTTCATTCCCTGAGAGGTGAACACCATTCTTAGGAGCACACGGTTTGCTATGACTGGAAGGCAAGAATCTGTAATGGGGCCTCCTAAAATACCTCTCAACTTGGGCTCCATTGGCAAGGGCTTGTGAGGAAAGTGAGCTTCCTCAGAAGCAGGTTATTTGCCAAGGATATCACCTGGACGAGAAGTTCAGTAGGAAGAAAGAAACTCGCCTCAGTGGGCCATCTCTAAGAGATGGGCCATAAAGAGAACCTGCCAGAAGCGAGTCCAACAACAAGAGATCCCTGGAAAATTGCTACCCAACAGCTAACAACAAAGAGCACATGCTCCAGCGCCGTGGCTCACTAGGCTAATCCTCCGCCTTGCGGCGCCGGCACACCGGGTTCTAGTCCCGGTCGGGCGCCGGATTCTGTCCCAGTTGCCCCTCTTCCAGGCCAGCTCTCTGCTGTGGCCAGGGAGTGCAGTGGAGGATGGCCCAAGTGCTTGGGCCCTGCACCCCATGCGAGACTGGGAGACCAGGATAAGTACCTGGCTCCTGCCATTGGATCAGCGCGGTGTGCCGGCCGCGGCAGCCATTGGAGGGTGAACCAACGGCAAAGGAAGACCTTTCTTTCTGTCTCTCTCTCTCTCACTGTCCACTCTGCCTGTCAAAAAAAAAAAAAACAAAAAAAAAACAAAAACACATGCTAGCATGGTTGTCAAAACTTAGGAGAGTTGGGTAACTGGTGCCTAAGGAGACTGGAAGGGACAAATCACTTCAGTTTACATAGAGAACGCCTAGGGATCCCTCATGGTTGAGGGATCCACCAAGGAGAGCCTGAGGAGAGGGAATGTGGATTAAGAATATCTGACAGAGAAAGAGCAGGGAGGTTGAAGGGCAAAGGTCATGGCTGGAAGTCGTGGTTAAACAAAAAGAACTAGAGAGCAAGCAAAGATCTTCATAGGATACCACCAACAGGGGGTCAGAGTTCAGATCTAGTCAGAAACCTCTGGGTAATGCTGCAGTGTTGGCCCAGCCTGAAACCTTCAGTCGCTCCAGACTTCATCCCAATCTCAGACAGATGTCTATGAAAGGAAAATGAGGCAGGGAGAAGACAAACATCCCCAGCACCAGAGAGAAGGCCTCACCGTGTTCCCCTCAAGCATAACCTTTGAGTCTTTAAGGTTGGCAGCTGTGTTAACTACCATTATACTGTCTGACAGAGGCTCCATGTTTGTTTGTTTGTTTGTTTTTTTAATTTGACAGTGAGAGAGACAGAGAGAAAAGTCGTCCTTCTGTTGGTTCACCCCCCAAATGGCTGCCACGGCCGGCGCTCTGCGCAGATCCGAAGCCAGGAGCCAGGTGCTTCCTCCTGGTCTCCCATGCGAGTGCAGGGCCCAAGCACTTGGGCCATCCTCCACTGCCCTCTTGGGCCACAGCAAAGAGCTGGATTGGAAGAGGAGCAACTGGGACAGAACCTGTGCCCCAACCGGGACTAGAACCCGGTGTGCCGGCGCCGCAGGCGGAGGATTAGCCTAGTGAGCCACGTCGCCGGCCAAGGCTCCATGTTTTTAACCAATAAAGGAATATGGTGGAGAGCAAGGATCTCCAAAAACAAAGAAGCAGAAGCAGTTTTTCACCCACCCACCAATGATCCCAGGAACTAGCCCCACAAAACATTGCAGGAGTCTATAAACCTAGCCACTTGGGTTCATGTCCCATTAGAGAGATGAACGAGGAGCATGATCAAGAAAGGGTGAGCAGGAAGGAAAGTTTATGGAGTGATAAGAGAAAGCATAGTTTCTTGTTCTGTGGGTTTTTATTTTTGAAGCAAAGGAAAGCTCCTATAGTGCGAGATGTTTCTGAGCAGGAATTCACTATGGGAAGTAGCCCAGGGCTTTATATTCTTTGGGCGAGCAGAAGTTTGTACACAGTTTGGACAACATGTCAGTTAGTCACCACTGACCCTCTCCTTGCTGGGGAGTTGGCATCTGGGCTGGAAGGGTCCAGCTGGATCCCAATCCTGCTTTTTTTTCAGTTTCTCTTGTTTTTGAGTAGTGAAGCATGTGCTTCTGTATCTCAGGCCTGAGTCTGTAGCCCTTTGTTCCTGGCTATCTACCTGGAGTTACATCTTAGTAGTTTCCTGCCTCTATCATTTCACCTATTCTTTATTTACGGGGACGTTGTATGTGTTCAATACCTTTGCAAAGACATTTTGCTGAATTTTATGTGCATTAAACTTTCATATACCAAGAGAGATCAGGTCAGGGAGAATATGATTATGTATTTTTCTTAATTGAAAAAAGCCAGATGTTATTTTAAGTATTTCAGACCTTAATTCTATGCTTTATAATTATATGAATTTTCTGTCTAATATGCTACTTATGTATGAATACAATTTAAATCTTCTGAGCTAAATATTAAGAATCTTTTATTCAACGAGATATTAAAAATTAACAGAAGTTTCAAAAGTGAAAACTGTGTGACATTTTAAATTATTAAATGTGGAATTTAATTCTAATTAAAAATTCACAGTTAAATTATTAAGATAACTTTAATTTGACATCTAAATGATCACTTTCTAATTTAAATAAGCACAGAAATATGCATTGTTCAGTTTTTATATGAGACATAGATCTGATATGATCTGAGCTCAAACTAATTTTTTGAAAGAGGTTTTGACTTCTTCAAAGGCATCACAATAAAAATTATTTAAATACATATATCTACCTTCTCTTTTGCAAACATTTTATATATGGGATTTTCCTTTGTAAGTAGACTTCTTAAAATGCTTTAATTTTGAAAAGTGTAATGCCTATTACACTTTGAAATTCCATAAGTGATGACCGAAGCTCAAACTACAATATAAGGAAAATTAACCACAAATAAATAATGCTTCAGTAACAATTTGAAATATCTCTGGATAACTTTAGGAAAATAGGAAATATTGACTAATATTTTCAGTTATAAATAGGAAATTATTTAAAGAAAATATGCACTGGTAGGGTGAAAGGAAGGAGCAACTGATTTTGTAAATGACTCAACATCACCAATGTTTTTGGAAAATTAATTTAGGTTCAAATTGCTCATCCAAACAAGGGAGTATCCTTGCCAGAAGAGGGATAAACCCTATTTCTTTTCTTGTTTGATTGCAAAGACTAAAGAGAACTAATTATTAACTTGATAATTTTAACTGGAGAATACTGAAGTAGCTCTGAATGATAAAGTGTCCATAAAGTATCTAGTTATTTAACACAGTGTTACCAAATAGCTATAGTATCTCCTGACTGAACTGTGCATATTTATTGAAGCAAGGAACAAGTGAACTTTTCATTAATATCAAGAGAGCTTGGCATTACACAATTGCTGCTGATACTTGGCTTCTGAACATTTTAGAGGCAAATTTTGTATGAGCCAGAAATACACAGCTCTATGTAGTTTCACCATAGTTAGTTATCTGGATCAGATCCACTATACCATTTGGCCGAGTAGTAGTGGTATAAATTAAGCAGCACACTCATGGCCAAAGGTTTGTAAACTGAATTGTGGCTTGCAGTCTGCTCTGCATGTGTGAGACATGGAAGTTAGCACAACACTCTCCTAAGCATTTTTTTAGACATTCCTTTGCATCATAGTTATTCTCAGACTATATACTTGTATGTGTGCATATTTGTGTGTGTTTCAATAACATGACAATACTTCTACAAATTAGTGGGAAATGGAATTAAAGACAAGTTTACTTTGACGCCAAAAATTTTAAAATCCTTACATTGTTTTTTTATAACATACACCCCCATGAACATTTTGAAGACCTCTCATATGCATGGGGTATTATTAATGTAATATAAAAAGGTATTAAGGATAATATGAATATTAGGTATTAAAGATGATTAAGGATAATATGAATATTGGGTATTAAAGATGATATATATTCACCATACTGCATTAGATTATGAACTAAAACAATTTGAAATGATGAAACTGAAAATGGAAAGCAGTGTTTGAGTCCAAGCTCAACAGAAATCAAAGATGAGAAATCATCCCTACATGAAAAATCATTGTTATATCAAAGGACAGAAATGCAGCTTTGTCACCAGCAATAGAACATCTCAGCTCAGACTCTCCTTTCTTCAGACATAGCTTATGAATGCCAATCTCAAGGACAAATGTGCTTTCTTTTGTATTTAGTGAAATTAGGCATTCCCAAAAAGAAAAATACCAAATGTTTTCTCTAATCAGTAGTAAGTAATACAGTATCTACAATATAATGTATAGGAGTGCAATTGACATGGTGAAATTTTATGATTGTTTACAGCTGTTGAGGAACGTGTATTTTTTTCCTCATACTTTCTGTTGAACTCTTTACTTATTATAGAGTTAAGTATAAACTAAACTCAATATAGATCTTTGTAAAAATTAAGAGTGGCAATAGGAAAAACAGGAGGAAGAAGGTGACAGGGCAGGAGGGTGGGAGGATATGTGAGAAGAATCACTATGTTCCTAAATTTGTTTATATAAAATGCATGAAATTTGTATACTTTAAATAAAATTTAATGAAATCAAGAAAAAATAAATCATTTGTGAACTTGCAAAATTATCAGCAAAACTTAGAATGAATTTTCAGCTCAGAAAATTAAGTCTATGTGGATGACTACAAAATTTTACTTACATTACACTTCACTTTCATAATTTTGAAAGGATCATGATAACAATATTCACTCCTTGTCTATTTTGAATAAAATTTACCTGTTAAAGATGATCCAAAACACAACTGTTCATATAAAACAAAGTATAGTAAGCATTGTTAATATCATTTGGTTCTTCAGAGAAGCATAATTTGTATGAAGGTTCTTCAAAAAGTTCATGGAAATGTGTACTATGAAAAATATTATAGGCTGGCGCCGTGGCTCAATAGGCTAATCCTCTGCCTTGGGGCGCTGGCACATCTGGTTCTAGGCCCGGTTGGGGTGCCAGAT
Source organism: Oryctolagus cuniculus (assembly GCF_051225735.1). Taxonomy (NCBI): domain Eukaryota; kingdom Metazoa; phylum Chordata; class Mammalia; order Lagomorpha; family Leporidae; genus Oryctolagus; species Oryctolagus cuniculus. The sequence continues at coordinate 13,486,965 of NC_142876.1, read as the reverse complement.
TCTGTCCCAATTGCCCCTCTTCCAGGCCAGCTCTCTATTATGGCCCAGGAGTGCAGAGGAGGATGGCCAAAGTCCTTGGGCCCTGCACCCACATGGGAGACCAGGAGAAGTACCTGGCTCCTTGCTTCAGATCAGCGCAGTGCGCTGGCCGCAGCAGGCCGGCCACAGTAGCCATTGGAGGGTGAACCAATGGCAAAAGGAAGACCTTTCTCTCTGTCTCTCTCACTGTCCACTCTGCCTGTCAAAAAAATAAAAAAGAAAAAAAAGAAAAAAAAGAAAAAAGAAAAATATTATAAACGGGTTTTATCTATGTTTTACACCAAAATATGGTTCTGTATTAATTCAATTTCCTATGAATTTTAAAAATTATTTATTGATTTGGAGGCAGAAAGATAGACAGACAGATAGATGATAGATAATTCTCCTATTCTCTAATTCCTTCTGCAAGAACCTGGGAGCTAAGAATTCAATTCAAATCTTCCAGGAAGCTTACGAAGGAGTTGAAGGCATGTACCAAGCCAGGCACTCCTATAAGGGACTTGGCCATCTATTTTTAAGAATCTGTTTGTTTATTCATAAGTCAGAGTGAGGGAGAGAGACAGAGAGAGAGAGGTCTTCCATCCACTGGTTGATCCCCCAGATGGCCACAATGGCCAGGGGTTGGCCAGACAAAGCCAGGAGGCTGGGGTTTCTTCCAGGTCTCCCGCATGGGTGGCAGGGGCCAAACACTATGCCCATCTCCGACTGCTTTTCCCAGGCACTAGCAGCATGCTGCATCAGAAGTGGAGCAGCTGGCACTGAACTGGCATTCATATGGGATGCTGGCACCACAAGCAGCGGCTTCACCTGCTATGCCTTAGTACCCACCCCAGGACTTGAGCATCTTAACTAGTGTTCTAACTCAGGCCAAACTCACTACCCTATGAACTTCTAAAAGTACCCCATGCATAAGTGCATATCATTTTGTTTTTGTTAATACAGCTTCTTGTGTTGTAATAAGTTGGTATTGAATCACAAAAACAACTAATCAGAAGAAAAGAAAAATCAATGATGAACTTTTTGCACAAAATCACTACAAACCAGTCTTAAATTAGGAATTCTTATTTCCTTCCAATATTTTCTATGACTTGTTAGTACAAAAATATATTACTAATATTTTGGAATAATAGTCATTGTTCACCTATTTATAATGAAGTCATTATCTATCATTGTTTGCCAAGCATACACCTTTTGCAAATATACCCCCAGAAAATATATTTCTACTGGGCTAGAAACTGCTAGACAAGAAATGTCTTGAAGATAATATTTTCAGCACATTTTATCAGTTGTTACATCACCTAATTTAACAGAAGAAACACAAATTATGAAACTTTTCATATTGCAGCTTCATTATTGTGGCAGTTCTTTTCCATATGAGAATGCCAGTGGCTCCTGAAACACTTGTATTTCCCTGAATGAAAGGAAATGGAAGCCAGTGCCATGGCTCACTTGGCTAATCCTCTGCCTACGGCGCTGGCACCCGGGGTTCTAGTTCCGGTTGGGGTGCTGGATTCTGTTCCGCTTGCTCCTCTTCCAGTCCAGCTCTCTGCTGTGGCCCAGGAGGGCAGTGGAGGATGGCCCAAGTGCTTGGGCCTTGCACCCACATGGGAGACCAGGAGGAAGCACCTGGCTCCTGGCTTCGGATGGGTGCAGTGTGCTGGCCATGACGGCCATTTGGGGGGTGAACCAACGGAAGGAAGACCTTTCTCTCTGTCTCTCTCTCTTACTGTCTAACTCTGCCTGTCAAAATAAATAAATAAATAATAACAATAAAAAAAGAAAGGAAATGTGCCAGATTAGTACTCAGATTAGAATTTTTTAAAGTGTCCTTTTTAAAAATTTTTTTAAGATTTTATGTATTAATTTGATAGAATTACAGGCAGTGAGAGAGAGACAGAGAGAAAGATCTTTCCCTTGGCTCACTCCCCAAGTGGCCGCAATGGCCGGAGCTATGCCAATCCAAAGCCAGGAGCCAGGTGCCTCTTCCTGGTCTCCCACATGGGTGCAGGGGCCCAAGCACTTGAGCCATCTTCTACTGCTTTCCCAGTCTACAGCAGAGAGCTGAATCGGAAGAGGAGCAACTGGGACTAGAACCTGCACCCATATGGGATGCCGGCGACACAGGTGGAGGATTAACCTAGTGCACCACAACGCTGGCAAGTGTTCTGCTTTTAACAGTAAAAATAATGAAACACCTCACTTACAATGATGTCCAGCTAGCAAAGTTATCATCTTCCCATATTTCCCACAAATTCCCCATGTACCACATACAAAATGAAAAAAAAACTTCTGGCATTGTCAAAGCCTAGGAATCAGAATTATCCAACCATAAAAGTCAGGATTGAAAAAGCTTTTGGAGAACTCTAAACCAGGTATCTCATAATGCAAGGGCAGCACCATGTAAACCTGGGTCAAAGGTGTTCTGCACTTACAGTCTCCCTACCCACGTTTCTGCCACACCATCAATAGCACTCTTTCTACCCAGCAGAACTCTGGAGACATTTTTCTCAACTGGATGGACCAGCATATTTACAATCAGCCAAAAATCCTGATGCCATAATGATCACCTCACCCTCACCTTCCATTTTCCTTGAAAAAATGCAACTATTTGTGTAATGTTTAAATAGGAGATAGTGGAAAACTGATGATGTCACAAATTTTTGATGATATGTCCCAAATTGATTATATGCCACAAATTTTCCAAAGTCTTAGGCAAAATAAAATCTAGGTATTATTTAGAAGTCTTACATTTAAATATTAAAATTCTACTTTTTTCCTATTGTTAAAGGTATAAAAGATCCCTACTTTCCCTACTAATAGGTCCTCCTCATTCACAAATGGCATAGATAAGAGTGAAGCTACATAATAAACCAAGATGACTCAAATATGCAGTTGTCGATTTGTAGCATTATAAATTTATAAGCTTTCTTTGTGAATCCAATCACTTTATTGGCAGAGAAGATTCTGTAAAATAAATTATATTGAGTTGAGGTTTAAAGGATTGAACAAGATCCAATTTTAGTCCAACACACCAGGTTTTATGAAACACAATGAGACTCGAGAATTGCTTTCCTTGTCAGTTTGAGTCTTCACTAGTTGGTGTGCATTCTCAGAATGAATTAAATGAGACTGAGAAGGGAGCCAAAGGCAGTTCAGAGCTGTGTTTGACAATGTTTTACTCTCAGATGCGAGATTCCAACATAGAGAAAAAACAAATAAAACAAAACGTGGAAAATGAAAACAAAACCAAAAATAACCACAAAAAGAAAATCCATTTTAAAGAAAACAATTTAGAAAGTTTTAATTCTCATTATATGGCTCATATGATATTGTTCATAATTCTCTCAATGGTTCAAAATCAGAAAATATGAATTTGGGGCCAGCACTGTGACGTAGTGGGTAAAGCCACCACTTGCAGTATCAGCATCCTTTATGGGCACCAGTAAGTCCTGGTTGTTCCATTTCTGATCCAGCTCTCTGCTATTGTTTGGGAAAGCAGTAGAAGTATCTCAAGTACTCCCCCTTAATGATATGGATTTTTTTTCCCTGTCCAGAAGGATTTCAACCAGGTTTTAACAAGAACTAAACAATAGGACATGCAGCATAAACACAAACACACACACAACTGTGGTAGCTGAGAGGTGGAGCAGGCAGAGGACTGTAGCAAACCATGGGGATCCAGCCAGAAGGAGATCATGGCGTGAGTCTGGAGTGGAGCTCTGGGGGCCAGCAGTTGGCCATGGCCCCAGTGGAAGTGGAGAGGGCACATTTATCTTACTTCAGCTCACATACAACAGCACCCAGCTTCCTGGCTGAGAAAGAGCTGGAGCCATTTTGGGTTTGGGTGGGAGCTGTGGAAGACTGTGCACATGCACAGGATGCCATCTTCTCAGCAGTACTGGTGGCGGTGGCAGGGAGAGGGCAACCTTCAGCCAGTGGCTCTTGTGTACATGTGTGATCCTGAGATTCTAGTGGAGGGAAAAATCCACAGTCCCCACTGACTTTGAGCCTGTCTGGAAGCTGGCTGGGCAACCATGGAGGAAGCTGAGGCTCCCATAGCCTCCCAGAAGCAAGACACCTCCGTGGAGCTGTCTTGGGGAACACTTGCCTCTCTGTTGACTGGACAGGCTGGCAGGGCAGAGAGAAACCTGTGTACCCAGTAACAGTGGGAGCCTTGTGTGCTGAGACTGTGGGGATTGGGGGTTACATGAGAAGGTACAGGGTGTAGCTGGGTCTCTGGGCAATCACTGCATCAGCTCCACATGTTTGGAGCTCTTTAGTTGTCTAGAGCAGGTCATGAAGAGGGAACTGTGCTCACAGTGAGGAATGCACAGATCATTTGTGTGGTTCATATGATGGCTCAGAACACTTGGAGCTAACACCCAGGTCTACCACACCCAAACTGGGTGTTACTCTGGATACTCACCCCACCCTGGAGGACTGACCAGAGCTCCCTGGCCACACCCACCACACACCTGTTGGTATTCATTGAAAGCACAGACATTCCCCAAGCCACTGAGGCATGGCTCAAAAATAAAATCCATCAGAGGAAATAAACAACAATCAACTCCACAAATGCATAAACACAAACACAGAAATACAAGAAGCAAGAATAAGAAACACACCATAACCTCTTCAAAATAACACAACAAAATTCAATATTAGAATGTGAAGATGAAGACATTGAGGAAATGCTCGAAATAGAGATCAAAATATTAATCATATAATTACTCAAGAGCAATCAGAAACAAATCCATGAACTAAAGAACGTTCAAATCAAAATTAAATTCATGACATGTATGAAAATTTTTCCCATGAAATTGAGATTTTAGAGGCTGGCGCTGTGGCGCAGCAGGTTAATGCCCTGGCCTGAAGCACCGGCATCCCATATGGGCACCAGTTCTAGTTCCAGCTGCTCCACTTCCAATCCAGCTCTCTCCTATGGCCTGGGATAGCAGTAGAAGATGGCCTAAGTCCTTGGGCCCCTGGATCCATGTGGGGGGCCCAGAAGAAGCTCCTGGCTCCTGGCTTTGGATCAGCACAGTTCCGGCCATTGTGGCCATCTGGGGAGTGAACCAATGGATGGAAGACCTCTCTCTCTCTCTCTCTCTCTCTCTCTCTCTCTGCCTCTCCTCTTTCTGTGTAACTCTGTCTCTTAAGTAAAAAATAAAAAATCTTAAACAAAAAGAAATTGAGATTTTTAAAGAGAAGTGAAAGTGAAATATTAAAAATGAATAATTCAATAGAACAAGCAAAAAATGCAGTGGAAAGCCTTAACAGAAGAATTGGCAAGCCAGAATAAAGACTATCTGAACTAGAAAATAAATCTTCAAAAATCTTACAATCAGAACAGAAAAACAAGAAGAAAATTTAAAAACAATGTTGAAGATTTATGGGGTATTATCAAACAACCCTACATACAGATCTTAGGGGTTTCTGAATGTGTAGAAAAAGACAACGGACTAGAAGTCCTGTTTAGTGAAATAATTACAAAACAATTGCCTCAATTTAGAGAAAGAAAAGGATATCCAAATAGAGGAAGCACAGAGAACTCCTAACAGACATGACCAGAAAATATCTACACCACAACACTTTGTAGTCAAACTGTCCATGGTAAAAAAATAAAGGAAAAATTTTAAAATGTGCATGAGAGAAGTGTCAGATTAGTTTTAAAGGATCTCCAATTAGACTCACAGCAGGATTCTCATCAGAAACCCTATAGGCTAGGAGGGAATAGCAAAATATAGTCCAAGTCTTAAAAGAAAAGTACTGTCAACCCAGAATACTGTACCCTGCAAAGCTCTCATTTATGAATAAAGGTGAAATAATGGCCTTAGATAACAAGCAGAAATTGAAAGAATTTGTCACCACTCTTCCAGCCTTACAAAAGATGCTTAAGGATGAGCTACACACAAAAACAAAGAAAGATATCCATCATTATGAAAGAATGTGAAGGCAGAAAATCTTCCAGTAAAAGTACAAAAGAAATCCAAAGTAAACCATAAGGATATTTATGGGAAAATGGGAGGACCAAATTGCTGCTTTCAATAAATACCTTGATTATAAATGCCTCAATTCTCTAGTTCAAAGATACTGACTGGCTGAATGGATTGAAAAACAAGACCCAGCTAATTGCTGCCTACAAGAAACACATCTTACCAAAAAAGATACATGCCAACTGAATATGAAAGGATGGAAGAATATGTTCCATGCTAACAGAAAGCAAAAAAAGGGCAGGTGTTGCCATCCTAATATCAGACAAAATAGATTTTAATGTAAAAACTGTTAAAGGAGATGAATAATGGCATTATGTAAGGATTAAGGGATCAATTCAACAAGAAGATGTGACTATAATTAAACGATATGCACCTAATTACAGGGCACTTGGCTATTTAAAAGAAATGTTAATGGATCCAAAGTGAGACATAGACTCCAATACAATAGTAATGGTGGACTCAAACACTCCAGTTTCATCAATGGATAAATCAACTAGACAGAAAATCAACAAAGAAAACACAGAGCTAATTGACACTATGGACCAAATAGTCCTAACTGTTATCTACAGAACTTTTTACCTTACAGTTGCAAAATACACATTCTTCTCACCAGTGCATGGAACTTTTTCTAGGATAAACCATATGCTAGTCCATAAAGCAAATCTCAGCAAGTTAAAAAAATAAAATAAAAATCATACCATGTGTCTTCTGAACACAATGGAATGAAGCTGGAAATCAACAACTTAAGATTCTCTAGATCATATGCAAACACATGGACACTAAACAACATGTTCCTGAATGAACAGTAGGTCACAGAAGAAATCAAAAGAGAAATAAAAAAATTCTGGAAATGAATGAAAATGACAATACATCATATCAAAATTTATGGGATAAAGTGACAGCAGTGTTAACAGGGAAGTTTATAGCAATCAGTGCTGACATGAAGAAATTGGAAAGATACCACAAAAATGAGCTATCAAGGACCTAGAAAAAAAACAACAATCCAAACCCAAAATTACTATGAGGAAAGAAATAATTTAAATTAAAGAAGAAATAGACAAAATTGAAACAAAAAATATAAAAATCAATGAAATGAAAAGCTGGTTTTTCATAAATAAACAAAATTGATGCAACATTGGACCAACTAACCAAAAAAGAGGGACAAGACCTAAGTCAATGAGATTAAAAAAAGGCAATATAACAAGTAACACAGACATATAAAGAATCATCAGGGATTGCTACAAAGAGCTGTGTGCTAACAAATTGGTAAACCTAGAAAAATGGATAGATTCCTAAACACTTTATATGTGCCAAAATTGAGTCATGAAGATATAAAAAACCTAAACAGACCAATAACCAAGTCAGAAATTGAAACAGTAATAAAGACCTTCCCATTAAAAAAAGCCCAGAGCTGGATGGCTTCATTGCTGAAGCCAGACATTTAATAAGAAGCTAATTCCAACCATTCTCAACCTTTTCAAAACAATTGAATGGGTGGGAATGCTCCCAAAATATTTTCACGAAGCCTGCATCACCTTAATTCCTAAGCCAGAAAAAGATACAACAGAGAAAGAGAACTGTAAAGCACTATCTCTGATGAATATAGATGCAAAGATACTCAACAAAATATTAGCGAATCGAATCCAGTAACAATCAGAGGGATCATTCACCTGGACAAAGTAAGATTTGTCCCTTTAATGCAAGGATGGTTCAACATTCACAAATCAAACCACGTGCTACATCATATTAACAAACTGAATTACAAAAATCATATGTTTGTCTCAGTAGATGTAGAGAAAGCATTTGATAAAATACAACACCTTTTCATAATGAAAACTCTAAGCAAATTGGTTATAGAAGGGACATTCCTCAACACAATCAAAGAAATCTATGACAAAACCACAGCCAAATCCTATTGAATGGGGAAAAGCTAGAAGCATCCCCCCTAAAATCTGGAACCAGATAAGGATGCCCACTCTTTCCACTGCTATTTAATATAGTCCTTGGAGTTTCAGCCAGAGCCATTGGGCAAGAAATATAAATTAAAGGAATACAAATTGGAAAGGAGGAAATCAAATTATCCCCATTTGCAGATGATATCATTCTATTTATGGGGGGTCCAAAAAACTCCACTGAGAGACTATTGAATTCACAAGAGTTTGGTATTGTGGCTGGATATAAAATCAACACAGAAAAATAAATAGCCATTGTATATGCAGAAAATACCAGGGCTGAGAAAGAACTTTTAAGATCAGTCCCATTCATAGAAGCTCCAAAAAGAATTAAATACCCTGGAATAAATTTAACCAAAGATGTCAAATATCTCTCTGATGAAAATTACAAAATACTACAGAAAGAAGTAGAAAATAGAAGAAGATATTAAAAAATGGAAAAATCTTCCATGTTCATGGATTGGAAGACTCAACATCATCAAAATGTCCATCCTACCAGAAGCAATTTACAAATTCAATGCAATCCAAACCAAAATACCAATGACATTCTTCTCAGATATAGAAAAAAAATTATGCTAAAATTCATACGGCCACACAATAGACCCCGAATAGCTAAAGCCATCTTATACAACACAAAGATGCAGGCACTAGAACACCTGACTTCAAAGCATAATACAGGTTAGTTATCATCAAAACAGCCTGGTCCTGACACAAAAACAGACTTGTAAACCAATGGCATAGAATAGAAACTCCAGAAATCAATCCACGTATCTACAACCAAACTGTTTTTGACAAAGGAGGTAAAATCAATTCCTGAAGCAAAGACTGTCTGTTCAACAAAGGGTGCTGCGGAAACTGGATCTCTACGTGTAGAAGTATGAAACTTGTTACAACTTACACAAACTTTACAGCTTACACAGTAAAACACTCAAAATGGATCAAAGACCAAAATCTACAACCCAATGCCATCAAATTAACAGAGAACATTCAGAAACTCTGCAAGACATTGGCATAGGCAAAGACTTCTTAGAAAAGACCCCAGAGCATGGGAAATCAAAGCCAAAATTGACAAACTGGATTACATCGGCTGAGAAACTTCGGTATTGCTAAATATACTTAACAAAGTGAAGAGGCAATCAACAGATTGGGAGAAAATATTTGCAAGCTAAGCAACTGATAAAGGGTTAAAATCCAGAATCTAGAGAGAGCTCCAGAAATTCAATAACAGCAAAATGAACAATACAGTTAAGAAATGGTCACAGGGCTTTGACAGGCATTTTTCAAGAGGGGAAATTAGAATGGCCTACAGACACTTGAAAAAAATGCTCAGGATCACTAGCCATCATGGAAATGCAAATCAAAACCACGATGAGGTTTCACCTCACTCCAGTCAGAATGGTTTCCATATGGAAATCAACAAATGACAAATGCTATTGAGAATGTAGGGGAAAATGTACTTTAATCCACTGTTGATTGGGATGTAAACAGTTGAAGCCACTGTGGAAGACTTATGGAGATACCTCAGAAATCTGAAAATAGCCCTATCATATGATCCAGCCATCCCACTCCTGGTAATTTACCAAAACCAAAAACAATCAGCATCTGAAAGAGTTATCTGTAACTTAATTCTCATTGCAGCACAATTTACAAACAGCTAGGACATGTAATCAACCCAGATGTCAACTGTTCACTGGAGAAATTATGATATATACACACACACACACACACAAACACATACATATGCACACCATGGAATACTACTCAACTGTAAAAAAAAAAATGAAATCCTGTCTTTTTCAACAAGATGGATGCAACTGGAAACCTTTATAATTAGTGAAATAAGGCAGTCCCCAAAAGACAGATATCATACATTTTCCTTGATCCAAGGGAACTAATAGAGTACCTGAAATTAATGTATTGGAATGAAATGAAGATTTTGGGATTCAATGATTGTTTATAGCCCTTTGTTTTCTCTTCATGAACAGTGTTTTTTATTCTTCATATTATCTGTTGAATTCTTTTACTTAGTGTGGGGTTAATTATGTGATCATTAAATAAACTGAAAATAGATCTTTGTAAAAATTAAGAGGAAAATATAAGAGTGAGGAGGAAGCAAGTTTGGAGTATGGGCAGGAGGATAAGTGGGGAAGTATCACTGTGTTCCTAAATCTGTATGGATGAAATACATGAAACTTGGACAACTTAAATAAAATTTAATAAAAAAAAAGAACTAAAGACTAACTAGGTAGGAAAAATGACACTATAGAATGGTCTTAAAAGTGCAGTTATGAAGTGGATTATTTTCCTGGTTTTTGGAAGAGTGATTCCATTTCCTTTCTCCCTTCCTTCCTTCCTTCCTTCTTTCCTTCCTTCCTTCCTTCTTTTATTATTAGAAAGACAGAGGGGCAGAGGTAAATAGAGAGATATTCTATTTACTGATTCACTCCTCAAATTCCTGCACCAGCCAGGGCTGGACCAGACCAATGCCAGGAGGCTGAATTCAGTTCCAGACTCCCATGTTTGTGGCAGGAATCTAAATACTTGAGCCACTACCTGCTGCCTCCTACAACAACGTGCTTTAACAAGAAGTTGGAATTGTGAGTGGAGTCAGAACTCAAATATAGGCATCTTATATTGCATGAGAGCATCTTAATCAATGACTCAAATGCTTAAACAAATGCTCAACCTTCTTTTAAAAATACGGGCCATGAATGGTCATTAGGATATTTCTTTTGTGCAAGCTTGATTGGATTATGTGTGGAGTGATATACATATTTTGAGGTCTGATTTACAACATCAAGTTTACACAATGGATTTCCAGCACAGAGACCCTGAGATCTCTGACAATTTATTACTAGAGCAAGTATGCTACAGATACAACTCAGAATTGCAACTGGAAATCTTTATAATTAGTGAAATAAGATCTGAAATAAATTATCTGAGAATTTATTACTAGAGCAAGTATGCTACAGATACAACTCAGAAATGCCTTGTAACAACAGCAGGATAACAGAAATAGATTGAAGTGGTTTAAAATACATAATTAACTTTTTACTAAGATTTATTTATTTATTTATTTGAAAGTCAGAGCTAGTGATAAAGAGAGAGAGACAAAGATGGAGAGAGAGATCATCCATCCACTAGTTCATTCCCTCAGATAGCCACCAATGGCAGAGGCTGGGCCAGGCTGAAGCCAGAAGCCAGGAGCAACTTCCAAATCTCCCACAGGGGTGGCATGGGCCCAAACATTTTGGCCATCTTGTTTCTTTGTCCAGGCCATTAGCAGGGAGCTAGATCAGAAGTGGATCAGCCACGACTCAGACTGGAGCCTATATAGGCCAGCATCACAAACAGTGGCTTTACCCACTATGCCACAATGTCTGCACTATAAAATGCATAATTAAATTTTAATATTTATTTATTATCTATTTAAAAAAGAGTGACACACAAACACACACACACACACACACAGATCTTCCACCTACAGGTTTACAAGTTCACTCCTCAAATGTGTACAACATCTATGGCTGGTTCAGGCTGAGGCCAGGAGCTGTGTCTTCCTTATCAAATGGCTGGGGCCCAAGTACTTGAGCCAGCGCTGCTGCCTTCCATTATGAGGAAGCTGGATCAGAAGTGGAGGAGATAGGAACGGAACCAGCACTCCATAGAACTGTATGCATCCCTGCAGTTGCTTAACCTGTTATGCCATAATGCTCACTCCACAAAATGAAAATTTTAGCAAATCAAAGTATCAGTTGATGCCTGCCTTCTTTTAATGTACCATTTATTTTGTTAAACATTAGCTAATAATGTAAGCAATGTTATTATATAATTAGATAGATTACATTGTATATTTAATAGAAGTAACATTTAGTAAGGTCCTTTCACTTAGTGCTTAGTCTTTGGGCCTGGCTTTCTTTTCTAAACACATCCACTTTGAAGGAGTATTAGTGCAATATAAAACATGTAAAGCAAAAGCAAAACTTTTCATAACATGTGACATATGTTTCTGTGGGATAAAGCATAGTATAATTTATTAAATTATAAAAAATTGTAAGTGAAGAGATCGGAATTGTACTTGTGATTCTGTAACTAATTGTGTGAATTTATTTAGGTCTACAATTTCTTCATCCATGTGACAAGAAGATTACATTCCTAAGATTCCAGCTGACAAATTCTAATTATGTTTTATAATGTATCAACCTTTTGAAAACTACTATTAAAGACTTCAGTACTTAAACAGGATTTCCATGTTTTGATAATAAGGGAAATGAGAGAAATGAAAATTTACTTCCCAACTGTGAATATATAAGAAAATGACTTAAAATATGCAAACATAACATAATATGTAAAATTATAAGACTTAAAAATCTATATGGTATATTCTAAGAGAATTACAAGAATGTTTCGTACATGGGGAAGCTGAAACATTTCTTTTTAAGAGTAGATCACTTAGTGAAATTACCTGATTTCATAGACTTTTCTATATGATGCATCCTTTTGGATATATTCTATTTATGTAAAAGACCTTACCAACAATATGCTACAGATTTCAACTGAATTATATGAGAAAGGAGGTTGATCACACCATTTCCCCCAGGAAGTCCAAAAGCACTGATGATAACAGAAAAATATGGCAAAGCAATAAATGCTAAACCAGCCATTCATGCAATGTAGAACATTAGCTAAAATTTTAAGAGTTTATAATCCAGGTATGTTTCACACTGCAGATGTCAGTGATGGAGATTCCACATCACACAGAAAGGTCTTTTAAGGAAACTTCCAAGGTGATGAGCCACAATAATAAGTCAACCAAACGATCTCCCCTCTGGCTGATGAAAGAAAATTCTCCTTAAGATCAATCATCCTGAACAAGCTGACAATGGAGAAGCCTTGTTGCTGGTCTTGTGCCAGGTTACCTGGAAGATTTCACACATCCTTGAAATGAGACTAGTACAAAAACTGCATACTCCTCACATAAGTTCAGAGGCAAAGAAAGAGTGCTAAGAGAGCCTTTTTACCTTAGGAAAGAAGAACAGAAGCGTTTGCAAAAGGAGGGTTTCTCTTTTTTATTTTGAGTGTTGGCTTTATTTCTCCCTCCCTCTCAATGCTTGGAGGGAACTAAGAGGCCAGAAAGCACCAACAGAGGAGTAGTTGAGAAAGGACAGGTGTGGGACAGCTGCCTATTATGAGAGATCCACCAACTCACTATCTGGGCACCAAGAAATTGACTGGAACCACTTAATCCCCTAATCTCTCTATCAACACCTCTCCAGCACACCTAGTTAATACAGAAAACTCACCTCTCCCACTGTTGTGTAAACTGCCAGACCTTCCTCACAGATTATAACTCCTAAAACCTCCCTTCCATGTAACAATTCTGGCACACCAGAGCACCTGTAAATAAGAACAGAATAAGTGATTCTCAAGATATAAAGCATCTTCATGCTGGAATCATGCTTTATGAATATTAGAATTGTCTGTAGTTTAAATATGACAATCAATTCTGAATATCTGCATAAAATAATCATTAGTCATCAGTTTAAGGATATGTGTACATGCTAGCCAAGGCTGAGGTACTGAATTCCTGCCATGGGAGCAGCACTGTCTAATACTAGGAGAGCTGAGCTACTAATTAGCCCCTGGAATTCAATCACTTGTTACTTTCGCTCTACAGGAAAGTCCTGTCCTTGATAAGATCTTAGGTCCCCTAATCAAACTTTTTGTGACACATTCTCTATTGAAAGTTGTTGAAATATGCGTGTACAATAGATCCTGACAAAGAAGAGGAGATTAATGTCTCTTATCCAGCTTAGTTTCAATGTTCTTTAAAATATATGTAATTTTTCAGTTAACTAGCTTTTAGTTCTTTTATTATACAAACTGTTGTCAAAAATTATAATTGATTGCAGCAATCAATCCATTATTTTGTAAATACTTCTCAATTATTTTTAAGAATTGAAAATTTACTTCCTTGTATCTGAAATATTTTCATTTATTTCAAAAATTTTGACACTAAGTTATGAAACCTAGTAATTATATTGCAAGGGTTTAAACATATACCAATGTTGTCATTCTGTTTCAAGCTTTTAAGGTCAAAAATCCTACTAAGGAGAATTTCAAGTCTGTCATGAATAAAACATGGGATATTTTTAAAAATATGATTTATTGAATGTCAAACCTTTATAATAATATAGTTCTTCTAATTTCCTTTCCTCGTAATGGACGTTACTAAAATGAATCAGGAACAAGGAGAAAGAGAATTGACAAAGAAACCTCTTGTGTAAAATAAAGAACAGTTTCTTTGCTACAGATTAATTGGCCCCAGTTAGAAAAATAATTTCAGTTTTGTACTATCATACTCAATATTTTGTGATTTACATACAGATTTTTGTCCATAGTGAATTTTATTTTGTACCATTCTATCTTCTTTCACTGAAAACCTTTTCCATATGAAGCTGCTTTTCCAATTGATTGTTAAGATATCATTGTGACAACTGAACTGTGTCTCTGAAATGGAATGCATCATATACACTGTTTTCTATCAACGGGAAATCACTGCATCTATTGATAGTAATCGCACAGTCAAGGATGAGAAAGGATGAATGACCTTGTGGAATATTTCTTTTTTCTCATCCTTAATGTTAACATACTTGCGTTTCAGGTGAAAAGATATATCTGAGAGATTATGGATTCCAACATATGTATTTTATGTAGCATCATTGTGCTATTTGCTCTGGGGAGGACAAAATCTTAACGTGTGCAATTGAGTCTCATAATAGCCTCTTGATGCTGTTAGTAAGACAGTTATGGTAGGCTGAAAAGCACAGAGGTTGGGTTATAAATCAGGTTCAAGTATTCTAATAAAGTTTATAGAAGCTATATCAACAGCATATCCCCTATGTAGGAGGAACTATTTTTGTCCTCTTTTTGCTTTCCTATTTTTCTCCATGCAGTAAAAACTTCTGAATTATAGGAAAGCATGCATCTAAGCCCCTTATCCAGATCTCATAAAGGAGGCGTAATGATGTGCTTGGCAAGACAGAAATAAAAGGAAGGTTGAGTACTATAGCTTGGTCCCCCTGACCTGTTAGGTTATTCTGTACCTGGTATGTCCATTTCTCCCTTCCATGCCATAAATATGGAGGCATCCTCCAAAGGTTCATGAAAAATTGTGTATTTTGAGGAAACTGCATGGATGTCAAAAAACTGCACCACAATAAGCCTATTTTAAATCCATATTCCTTGAGACTTTTGATTTCTATCTGTATGTTTGCCTGTCTTCTCCCCGTGTCTCTGACCCCTTCTCTCTCTCTCCCAAACACACACACACATACTCACACACTCATACACACACACACAATTCCCTGTGCATATGAGGAATAGGTATAGGTTGATATTTCTATTGGTTTCAGATCCAAGACTTATTATGCATCCCAAATTTATTTGCATATATTTCTCTTATGAAAATGGGCTTGTCAGCAAGAAAAATGATAACTAAATTTTCTACCCAAGGCCCAGTCTCTCAATTGTGTGGCATGATTATTGGTTTATATGAATAGCAAAAGGAGAAATAAGGCATCCTTAGGATAACTGAATCATGCAAGAACATACAAGTTTAATCATGAAATGTTTCATTAAAGAAAATAGCAGTACAAGCTCCAGTCTCAGGGATGCATCAATCTTCGTGTTACAGGTTCATCAAAATTGGAATGTGTAGGGATTGATTCTTTGAGTCGTACATGATATTGACTTTTTCCTTGATAATCAGAATTTTGTTGACTTCACACTTGACATGATATAAATATACTATTATATCTGTGAAGGAAAAGGTGCCATTCTAGCCAGATTACTTTGTTCAGATAAACTAAAGCTGATTGACTTAAAATACTAAATCTCTTGGAATATGATTGATCTACTTCCTGTAGTATTTATATTAAAAAAATCTGAGAATCAACTTTATATAGAATCAAATATGTTAATTTTATAAAGCTCTACTAAGAAATTATATCTATCATTGTCAATGAAAGATGAACAAATGCCAGACTGTAAAGTTTCAAAAAGCCAAAAATTGGATCTAAAGCAAAAGTGAGAATGATAAAGCTCAAGTTAACTTAGACTACAACAGTAAATATATAATAAAAGCTAGGTGCCAGTTTCAGCCCCATGATCTAATAGAACATAGTCAGTCTTCCAGGAGTGGCAAAAGCCATGCACCATGTAATGTGACTTTCCTCATTTGAAACAAATGAACTCATTTTTGTTAGGAGTCACAAATCAGGCATGCAGTAACAGCTTCAGGATCAAAGACATAAAGCTGAGGTTGACATTGTAGCACAGTAGGTTATGCCATCACCTGTGATGAAGGCATGTTTAATATTCCATTCAATGTGACAGATAAATTGTGTTGATCACTTTTTACATTTTTAGTCATAGAGTACAGTAGACACACTCTCAAAATGCAATGTCAGTGCAGTTATGAGATCTGTAAGAGTCAGACATTCTGTTTCAACAGGAGCCCACCATCAAGTTAATTATTGCTATTTCAAAAGAGTGGACTTGGTAGCTGTGCTAGGACAAGTGACAAGTCCAACACCTCTGGGAGTAAATTCAAAAAGAGGATGACTCCCTTTGCCAGAGGTTCCAATTAACAACTCATCAGTGACAGAGAACTGTAGCTCAACACACTCATTAGGGTAATGGGGCTCCAAAAGTTACTGATACTTATTTAAATGGAGTTTTCACAATTTAAAAAATCTTCCCTGGTGCTGCTGGATTGGAAAATTGAAAGAGTAACTTTAAAATATCTACCACACCTTCAAATGTGGAAGTGATAACACATTTAATTGATCCCCAGCTGCTCCAGCCTAGGTCATGTTTGCTACCCATTACCACTGCAAACCCATCATACACATTTCTCTTCCATCCGGACAGAATACAGTGGTGATTTGGTTGCTTGTATGGAAGGGAACCACAAACTTCTATGTCTCTTTCACTCCTGAGTCATCCCAGTAAAGTTGTGACAGATCCATATTGCCATGATCTCTCTCAGAATCAGGCTGTCTTGTATCCAAATCTAATTATCATTCTCTAATAAATGCAAGTTGGAAGCACATAGTGTGGAAGCTGGAGGTTGTATTTCAGCAGTAAGCAAGACGTAGAATTGAATTATGAAGTTGAGCAGTTCAGTCATTTTTTTCTTCTCATCTAGCCAACTTTGACTGCACTGCTCAAAATCATAACTGAATTGTTCATTCAATTTCCTATATCCTACATTAAGTTAGCATTACTGATACCATATTTTTCAGGTTTGGAATCTCTTCAATAGGCAACCACAGCCATGTTGCTCCCTGTGTTCCCATGAAGTTTGCACTCCTACTCTTTCATGAGGTCCACCATAAACCAGGACATTTGTTCTCTCGTGGTTAGAATCTCATCTTTTTTTGTTATAACCCATTTGTAACATAAAGGAAGATTTTTAAGATGTCAGAGCAATATCAAGAACATATGTAAAATTCACTAGATCATAGTCTGAGTCTGCCGTATTTCAACATATTATGCACTGTAAGCCTAATGTGGGAGTAGGGTACAGAATGATAGTCAATCTATGTTCTGTCGTTCCCCACATGAATTGTCAGTCTCAAGGAAATATAAAGAGAGCCAGCCGGGGCTGGTGCTGTGGCGTAGCAGGTAAAGCCGCCGCCTGCAGTGCCATCATCCCATATGGGCGCTGGTTCAAATCCTGGCTGCTCCACTTCAAATCCAGCTCTTGCTATGGCCCAGGAAAGCAGAAGAACATGGCCCAAGTCCTTGGGCCCCTGCAGAAGCTCTTGGCTCCTGGCTTCAGATCAGCAAAGCTCTGGCTGTTGTGGCCAACTGGAGAGTGAACCAGCGGATGGAAGACCTCACTCTCTCTCTGCCTCTCCTTCTTGCTCTGTGTAACTCTCTGTCAAATAAATAAATAAGCCTTTAAAAACGAGAGAGAGAGAGAGAGAGAGAGAGAGAGAGAGAGAGCCATCTTTTATAACATCCTTAATTTGTGGAAAACAAAATCAAAAGCACAACAGCAACATACAGCTCTGAAATAGTTTACCGTTTTCCGTTTTCTCTAGAAGATGTCAGATGGCGTGGTAGAACCTGTCATCACTTGGTACCAGCGTCATGTACTCTGCTCCACTCCCTGACCTCCCAAGAGAATCATGCAATCCACGATTACATTCTCTGGTTATAGGCAATGCAAATCCTAACCCCCGCTCCTTTCGTGCTCAGTGTTTGTGCACGTAACTGCCATAGGGCAAAACGTCTGCTTATTCACAGAGAATTTTAGGATCAGACAGTTTTGTTCCAGTGGGACAGACCTAATATTCATCCTCAGATTGACAAGGAAGTTACCTAGCCCATATCATAGTTAGAAAATCCAGGGCAGGGGCCAGCGTTGTGTCATGACAGGTAAAGTGGCTGCCTGTGGTGCTGGTGTCCCAGATGTGAGCAGGTTCAAGTGACAGCTGCCCCACTTAGGATCCAGCTTCCTCGAATGGCCTGGGAAAAACAACAGATGATGGAAGGGCCAAGTACTTGGGTTCCTGCCCACATGTGTTAAACCTGAAAGAAGCTCAGTGCTGGTTCCTGACTTGGGTCTGGCCCATCCCCAGGTCTGTGGCCATTTGGGGGGTGAGCCAACTGATGGAAGATCTCTCTCTCTCTCTCTCTCTCTCTTTTCTTTCTCTCTTTTTCTGTAACTCTGACTTTCAAATAAATAAATCTTAAAAAAAAGAAAACCAGGGCAGATGTTAGGCAACAATCACTGAAAATACTGCTCAGTGTGATAGTCATAAGTATTCCTAAATCATCCCTAAATCATTTGTATTAATAAGCTACACCGTTGAAGATCATCATTGCCTGCCTGCCTGTATTAGTTGGCTGAAACTGTCCTAACAAATGATCACAAATTGGGTCATTCAAACAATCAAACCATATTTTCTCATAGTCCTCAAGGCTAGGAGTTCAAGATCAAGATGCCAACATGATTGATTTCTCCTAAGGCCCCTTTCCATGGCTTGCATGATTGTGATGTCTCTTTGTATGTCCCATCCATAAACAGACAGGAGTTACATTGGATGAGATCACACTCATATGACTTTATTGAACCTTTGTCACCTGTCTAAAGGTTCTATTTTCAATAGTCACATTGTGAGTTCGTAAAGGTTAGGCTTCAAGATATGAATTTTGATTTATACTCTTGATGGATATGGTTTTGGTTGAAACATTGATTAATACAATTCATCAATATGTGTATGACTAATATACATGAATGAATGCAATATATTTTGTAATATCCCATCATTATTCTCAAAACTGTAAAAGGCCTGAGGCTTTATCTTTATCAGTTTTTCATCTGCTGGGAGAAGACATGAGATACCTGGATCTAAGGACTTATTACTTGTAGTAATAGCCAGAGTATCAGCAGTTTTTTGTTCCATTTTTCTCAAACCTCTATTCTCAGAAGACATAAAAGGGCTCAGGTGACACCTGCCCATGAAGTGTGTTGTACTACAAAGAGAAAATTTTAGTACTAAGGAACTTAAAATCTTTGATATTGAATTGGACAATACCCATGCAGGCCATTTGCCTTGGAAGGAGACATGTTTATATTTACAAAGAAGTATACTATAAAACATGCTTTAAATGGTTGTTTGGAACAAGGCAGAGATAAACATGAGAAACTTATGAAGAATTTTCTGTCAATATATAGTATGTGGGAAAAAATTAAATATAGGTGAGAATATATCTGAAGTCATTTTAAAATATCTATAATTAAGAACTGGCAAAATATGAAATAAAGGACTCCTAAATACCTATTGACTAGAGAAATTCGCCTGTATTTTAAAGCAAAGGAAGCATTGGCCTTGAAACCCGGGTATTTTTTTTACCAAAATGTTTTTAACGAAGAAAAACAAAGCTATTCATTTCTTGCAATGAATAGAAGTTAACTAAATGAAGTTTGTGATGATTTATTGATCAAGTATAAAGTTAAAAAGAGTTTCTACAGTAAGAAGTAGAGGAAATTAAAACTCCAAAGCTATACAATTTCATTTGCTGTTTGAAATGCATGAACATGTCTATAAAGATTCATTTTCTGAAAACATTTTTATTCTAAATCAGTTGTCAAAAATATAGATCCTAACCACAGCCAGAAATTGTTCGTATGTTACCTGGTCTATGCGACAAAGATAATGTTACAAAAACTTCTGATTTCTCAAAAGCCTTATGGCAATAATATACACATGGCATATTTTTAGTATTGGAAACCAATAAGAATATTTGCTAACCATTAAGACAAAACTAAATTTTAGAATTCTGACTATAATAAACTCACAGCACTCTTAAGGGATTTAAAGTGTTCCTAAATTTCACAGATAATATTATGTATTTATCATGCATGCCATGATGTTATGAAACATATATATACAATGGTATACATAATAAATGAATACAATTTTAGGTTTCAATTTTCAAAAAGTGTCCCTTACGTGGAAAAGTCTTGACTGATGCTACTCTATTCAGAAGATAAACGATGCAAAAAATAAGACATGAAAATATAGGTCATAAGAGAACTGAATTCTAGTCTAGTCTTCCCCGAGTAGTAAGTATATTAAACATATATTATGTCCAAGAGTCTGTGTTGAACTGCAGAAAAATATTACATAGTCTGTCCTCTAAGAGTTGGCAGTCCAGTAATGCTTTTCAGAGCCTCTGTTCTCATCCATCTATCTTCTAATCATCTTCCTCTTATCAAACTCTACTTTTTCATCCTCTTCCTCCCTCATGATATTTTGGTTTGTCCATAAAATCTTAGTAGAATAGACAAGTTTTTAAGGGGAAAAGTACAGGAATGTGAGAGGAGAAAATAAATTCAACAACAAATTTTAGGTTCTCAAATTAGCATGTATTTTTCTTTGGTACTTTTCAGGATACATGCAGTTGAATACAAAGAACCCCAAATCTGATGAACAATGACATAAATAGATTAATGTGTTTTGTTTGTGATCCTCAAGCGCAGAATGAGAATATTTATTTGGAAGGGATTTGTTACAAATGACACACAGAACAAAACAGTGAGGGCAGAGAGTGGGACAGTGGGAGAACGATGATGAAGATACCCAACAAATGTGCATTTTGAGGAAAATTCTTAGCTCCTGCCTTATCTTGCAAGGGAACTGAAAGTATACATTATCAATATTGACCATAATTCAGGACAACGGAGATAAGATTTCCTATTCCTGTAGTGGTTATTGCTCAAGGGTTCCATAATTAGTGAAGTGAGGATGACAGTTGAAATGAGTAGAAGTAAATTCCAAAACATTTCTAGTTCTCAGCACATACAAGCAAATTGGCTTTAATAGCCTAAGAGAGTTCTCCAGTATAGTATAGAACTATAGCAGCAGAAGCTGGGGGAAGATGCACAGAATTGCTAGGTAATATACCAGAGTGCTTAGTACAGACTACTTTTCAGCATGCAGATCCAGTGGCATCTTTCAGTAATTCCCCTGTACCTGATAACACCTTTGTCTAGAGAGTGATTGTTCAAAACTCCTGGGTCAAAACATTATATGGAGGGTAAGTGAAAAGAACTGCTGCACCTGTAGTTGTCAGCAGTCTTAGCTGAAAAATTCTTCATTTTCCTCCCATTTTCTTAAGTAAGTAGATTGACTTGTTGAATAAGCCAGCCGTTCAACTGAGTAACAAGTGGGCTCAGATCCCCAAGGAGTTCTAATTGCCCCAGAGAATTCACTGAGTTCTGTAAATATTCCTCCTTGTCCCCAATTACAAAGCTGCAGCAATATAACCTCATTAGAACCAAATCAATTACTCATTCAAGTATGAGTGATCATTATATGCCTATTACTAGAATCAGTGTGATGAGCATAACTGAGGAGGATGTAACTATAGCTTTAGGTTTAACAGGACACTTTGTCTTCCCAGGAGGAATTACATACTTTCTAAGAACCAGAATCTTTAAACTCCCAAAACCTGAGAGAACAGTGGATGGCAAGTAATAGTTTCCAAAGTATGTCATGGGAAAGCATTGAGAGCAAATCTACTTCTAATTCCACCCTTGTTTCCTGACCCATGTAGAGTGCTGTTTTAGCGGTTGCTGGTAGAAAGTGCAAACTGCCAACTTAACAGTCAACACTGAAAGGTCTCATCTTCAAGCTGCAGCCACCTTAACCTGCAGGAAGTTATTCTAATATTTTATCAAATCAGTAGCCACTGGCTGGGGGAGTAAGAATATTATCCATAAATTATATGGTAAAATTCTCACAAATGCATTTTGTGCCATAAAGTGATTTCCTTGTTCTGTGATGATAATATTTGGGGTACTATGGGAACAAGTTGTCTTTTATGAATGTCTTAGAGATTGATACTTGCTGAAACACTGCAGGTAGAAATGGCATAGCCATTCCTTTAATAACTGTCGATCTCTGTCAGGCTGAATTTCTGCCTTGTTTAAGCACAAAGTGATCAGCGTCATCAACTTTGTACAAAGTTATTGTTATTTAGCGGCTTTGTTTTCCTATCCATCATCTGTTCAGAGGAGACCCCCTTATGAAGTCATAGGCATGAAAAGAAGAAGATGTGAGAGTATTGCCAATGCAAAAGTTTTCCTGGAAAAGTTAAACAGGAAAGAAAAGTCAATGAGTTTGATTCTACAGAAACAGTGGTGAATTTGAGAACTGAGGTATGAGGGAGAACTAAGGCCTTGAGTGCTTGAAAGCAGAGGAAGAAATAAGCTCCAGGTAGATGTCAGAGCTTTCTTTATGTCTGGGTGAATAGGTTTCTGTAACTCAGAAGTAGTTCAGCCAGGGGCATCTGGACAGACTGAATAAGAACTAGAGTGAAAGCCCAAATTAGTAATAAAGTGTGGTTTTAAGTAGTGTGTCTTCTGTTTAAATTTCCTTCAGGATACTCTCCGAGGCAAGAGAAGCCTCCGTAGAGAGCAGGACAGTATTGCTGGCTCACCTAGAGCCTACTGTTTTCAGAATGTGGGATTCCATGCTTTTATCTTGACAGACATCCCATGAAGGCCTTCATGACCTTCAAGGCCACAGTCACAGGCATAATCATATTCATAGTGAATATAGAAAAACAGTTTGAGAAATAAATAAGCTTATGGAGGGTATAGTTCTTCAGCAAGTGTAAAAAATGTATATTATAAAGTTCCTGCTTACAGTTTATTTTCATTATTCATGCATTTATTTGGGATTGTGTTTTCGTAAAGACCACATTTTATAATTTGCATTTAAAATATTCTACCAATGTTGTTACTTCATCATTTGCAACTGCCACAGAGATGGCTGAATATATTTTTGAGAGGAGTAAAGCATGCTAAGGATCTACTATTATGTTAGGAAATAATGGTTTAAAAAAAGGAAAAGGAAAGATGTGTTGAGGATGACTAAAGTTAGAAGAGAAATTTTAGAAAAGCTGGTTCAGCTTCACGATGTAGCTCTCTAGTATTTCTATTACTATTGCAATAACCTACAGAGAGCAAACAGATGAAGGCATTTTATTGCTTTTTGAAACTTGGAGGGGGAAAATCAGTATCTTAAATAAAGATTTCAATTCCTGACCTCACTAGACTACTCTGCAGTTGAACAAAAGTCATTAATTTTTAGCCTGAAGTAAATGAGAATTCAGAAGTTTAGCTCTGCATGTGAAAGCTCAATAAAATGGGCTGTGGCAGAAGAGTGGAACCACTGTGTATGCAAATCCAGGGCACATTAAGAGTGGATTTCATTTCACAATGTCATAGTAAGTCACTGTAATAGGAAACTACTCCAGTTGGTTTTTTTTTTAAGAAAATCATGTTTTTAAGTATTATATGCTGAACTTTGTGACAAGTTTTTTGTTTGTTTGTTTCCTAAGCCATTTGACACTTGAGAGTTTGGATTCTTTTGTCTTCCAAATTTCTGGAACCCTGATGACCATTGCTGATACCTATTATTATTTTTTGTTAAATTATTGCTCAGGATATGTGGACATGGTGTGAAGTAGGAGACATAGTTCTAGTCTAGCTGTTTCTCAGTGAATGGTAATTTTGAAAGAGTTTCTCAAATTTTCTGGTCTTGAACTCTCCATAAGTGGTGAATATCTTAGGCTAGACTACCTTCAATTAAATCTATTCATGTTGAAAATGAAAGGTCTGTCATTAGAGTCTCAGCGCAGCACAGTTTGCAGAAACTTTAAATATGTACTTGCTAATGAATTGTGATTCAGTGGTCACTATCTGAACAATAACAAGACAATAGATTTTTTCTTCTATTATATATATATATATATATCTGAACAATAATATATATATATAATATCTGAACAATAACAAGACAATAGATTTTTTCTTCTATTATATATATATAATATATCCATATTTAGTCAATTAGTTTCCTGGTATCCATATTTAGTCAATTAGTTTCTTACCAGCTTCCATAATTGCTTTTTTCTTACGTAGTCAGCTTCCATAGTCACACCACTATGACACAATCCAAACTATGGGATCTTGTAGAAATGATCTAATTCTTCAAATGCAACAATCTTTTCTTTTTTTTAAGATTTATTTATTTATTTGAGAGGCAGAGTTACAGAGAGGCAGAGGCAGGAGAGAGGTCTTCCATCCACTGGTTCACTCCCCAGATGGCCGCACCTCCAGAGCTATGCTGATCTGAATGAAGCCAGGAGCCAGGAGCTTCTTCCAGATATCTCACGAGGGTGCAGGGTCTCAAGGACTTGGGCCATCTTCTACTGCTTTCTCAGGCATTGCAGAGACCTGGATCAGAAGTGGAGCAGGCAGGACTTGAACCGGCTCCCATATGGAATACAGTGGCTTTGCCTGCTAGGTCGCAACACCGGCCCCAACAACAACCTTTTCTGAGATTTTCAGGGTTTCTTTTGTTTGTCTTCAGGATTTGCATGTTTTAAATTAGGAAGATATTTTTGTCTTTAAAGTTAGAGCTGAATACTAATTGGACCTCTTAATACAGTTCCAGTTTATTCTAGATTATTCCTAAAACTTGCTTCACAATACCAGTTGCTGCTTGAGTTTGTGCCCAACTCAAGATTCTGGAGAGGGTACACACCCATGCCCAGCACAGGTGCATTCAATGACAGAAGTGAGGACTTGGTCACAAGTAACGCATGTAAGTTCAAGGGGTAGGAGACCCAGGAGTAACAGTTACTATCTGTTTCTGGACTCAGCTTAAGTCATGTCTTCAGGCAGAGCACTGTTTAACCTCCCACTAAAGAACACATTCGCATTTTACCCCACACTTTATAGATGTTGGCAATAATACACCAAATTTTGCTACACATATGTGAAAAACACATTTATCTGCAGGTTTGTAGTATGTGTGCCTAGTCATAGCTTCTGAAAAACAGAACCCTGCAGAGGCAAAGATATATCACATGTGGTTAGGGCGACTTCAGTGAATTTATCTAGATTTGAAGACATGCTTGATTTTTTAACATTTTTCCATCAAATTCATGATTTGATGTCATTTGCATTGTTTTTTTAAATTTATTTATTTGACAGTTAGACAGTGAGAGAGAGAGAGACAGAGAGAAAGGTCTTCCTTCTGTTGGTTCACCACCAAATGGCTGCTAAGGCGAGAGCTATGCCGATCCAAAGCCAGGAGCCAGGTGATTCCTCCTGGTCTCCCATGCGGGTGCAGGGCCCAAGCACTTGGACCATCCTCCACTGCACTCCTGGGCCACAGCAGAGAGTTGGACTGGAAGAGGAGCAACTGAAACTAGAACCCGGTGCCCATATGGGATGCCAGAGCCGCAGGCAGAGGATTAACCAAGTGAGTCATGGCCCCGGCCCACATTTACATTGATTTTAAAAATATTCAAAGGATATCCAGACATACTGTACTTCCCCCCAAATTAGTTTCTTTTCCAAATACTGTCTTCTCCAAATAATAATTTCATAATCATATTTGTAATATTCTACTGCGTTTAAGACATTTTCATGGCAAATCGGAAATGGTATGTTTTTGTTATGTTGTTTTTGTGAGCCAAACTTTTATTTGTACCTTTCTTACATTTGAAGTATCTTTCACTGACATCCTTGGCCTGAGATTCTTTGCCATAGTCCTTAACCACCGCACAACTGCACCCAACCACTTTACAGGGTTTCCCCTTCAGTGAGTTTTGTAGAGGCCTACCCATTCCCCAAGATTTTTGTTGACATCAACCTTGATGAGGCTGATTAGGGGTTCAGCACAGGGCCTTCACCAAGCTGACATACATAGGCTCATCACCGTAAGCTGCACACACACAGAGATGGCTTGGCTCTTGTCTAGAGCTGTGGCAGCTTCACAAATTCCAGGTGCTAGGCCATGGTGGATGAGGGTGGTCTTCAGCACCTCCTGTTAGACAGTATGTTTTTTTTTTTTTCAAATTTATTTTATTTATTTATTTTTAAATATTTTATTTTTTTAACTTTTATTTAATAAATATAAATTTCCAAAGTACAGCTTTTGGATTACAGTGGCTTTTTCCCCTCACAACCTCCCTCCCACCCACAACCACCCCATCTCCTGCTCCCTCTCCCATCCCATTCACATTAAGATTCATTTTCAATTATCTTTATATACAGAAGATCAATTTAGTATATATTAAGTAAAGATTTCAACAGTTTGCACCCACATAGAAACACAAAGTGTAAAGTACTATTTGAGTAACAGTTATACCGTTAATTCACATAGTACAACACTTAAGGACAGAGATCCTACATGGGGAGTAAGCGCACAGTGACTCTTGTTGTTGATTTAATGAATCGACACTCTTGTTTATGACGTCAGTAATCACCCGAGGATCTTGTCATGAGTTGCCAAGTCTATGGAAGACTTTTGAGTTTTTGAGTTCGCCAACCCCGATCTTATTTAGACAAAGTCATAGTCAAAGTGGAAGTTCTCTCCTCCCTTCAGAGAAAGGTACCTCCTTCTCTGATGGCCCGTTCTTTCCGCTGGGATCTCACTCACAGAGATCTTTCATTTACGGTTCTTTTCTTTCCTTTCCTTTCCTTTCCTTTCTTTCCTTTCCTTTTCTTTCTTTTCTTTCTTTTCTTTCTTTTCTTTCTTTTCTTTCCTTTCTTTTCTTTCTTTTCTTTCTTTCTTTCTTTCTTTCTTTCTTTCTTTCTTTCTTTCTTTCTTTCTTTCTTTCTTTCTTCCTTCCTTCCTTCCTTTCTTCCTTTCTTCCTTTCTTCCTTCCTTCCTTCCTTTCTTTCTTTCTGCCTGAGTATCTTGGCTTTTCCATTCCTGAAATATTCTCATGGGCTTTTTCAGCCAGATCCGAATGCCTTAAGGGCTGATTCTGAGGCCAGAGTGCTCTTTAGGACATCTGCCATTCTATTAGTCTGTTATGCATCCCGCTTCTCATGTTGGATCATTCTCTCCAGTATTAACATCTATTACCCCTCCAGCAGCAATGCCTTCCTTGGCCATGGTGCTGGGTTATGGGTGAAGCCAAATCTTGAGCACAGCCAGGATTCTGCCTCCATGCGACTTGGCAATGACAGGGAAAGTACCAGAAATGGTATCTTTAATTTAGAGAAAGAAAAGCAAAGGAAGCTTTACTTTTATTATTTTCCACAAATTTTATTTTTACTCTCTTATTTGTTCCTATTGACTTTTCTCAGAGAGTTATTTACTCTCATTCTATTCCCAACTACTTTTCCTTTGTAAATTTTAAATTCTCTTATTTAGCCATTCAGTACTTCTCATTCACTGACAGAAACAGATGCTTGCTCAATATGTATTTAACTCTCATAACTCTTTTCAAAGACAATAAAATCTAGAGCTTAATGGAATTATTTTTACTTGTAATCAACTATTTTTTCTGTTTTAGACATAAAGTGGGAGAACTGGGCTTCTGAGATTACTTTAAATATGGCGTTCATAAAGTGTAGAATCTGAAGTGCAGATGTTATTTACTTTAGAGGACTCACATGCCATGCAACTGCATCATGTCAAGATACAGGACCCTACAGCCTTTGGTTGCATCCCTCTTTGACCTTTCCTAGTAGAATACTGTTCCCTAAGTCAACTAGTAGTAGTTACTTAGCCAGTGCTTTTCATCAGCACTAACAAGCTTTGCTAGTTTTTGAAATTTATTTAAATGGAATTCTGCCAAATGCTACTGTCTGTCTGACATTTCATTCCATATCCTTGCTGCTTATGTACCTGCAATTTGTTCTATTTTTTATATACAATAAATATATTTATTTATAAAGTCTACTGAGATTAACTGGCTCTTTACCTATATAATTTTTTAAAAATAATGCTGCTACAGACATGATTGTTCATGCCTTTTGGTATTCATATTAAAATGAGTATATATAAGGGTAAGATTATGGAGTCATAGTGATTCATGTGTTTAGCTTTGTATTAAAATGTTTAATACAATACAGAATTTCCAAAGCAATCACAACAAATTACGTTCAGTTCATCAGTGTGTCGTTTGGAGGTTCTTCATCTTTAACCTGAGATACCACAACGCTGGAATTACTACAAACATTACCTGTACTTTAAATGTAGACAAGTACCCTTTGGACAAGTAGTAAGGTATCTCCATGAAATTTTATGGGAAATTTTCATTTCTTCAGGAAATAAATATGAAATGTATTCTTATGTTAAGGGAGTCTATGAGCATAGGGAATGTTCAGATGTGTGACACTCACAATTACTGTAAAAGTTTAAAGATCATTTGCTGAAGGATCAATATACTCTATTCTTGGAAACATGTTATAGATCCCAAGCACAGAGTATACGGATTATATAGGGGAAACGGATAAGGAGGCAGGATGTGGCCCATCTTAGAATCCGTCATACATGCAGATCATAATTCAATGTTTTAAAGGAATAAAGAGATAAATGTGGACTTAAGAGTGTAGAAAATGCCTTAGTATACATAACCTCATTCCCCTCCTGTAATTTACCAACATATCATAGTTCACATATTAGCAAACAGAGAAATAATAAAAATTTCCTGTTGAAAGTCAATGTCAATTGTCATTGCTGCTTTCTAAAATATAGTGACAATTGAAGTCAGCTGAGTAAGAAATGGAAAGGAAATAAAATATAATGAAGAAAATAAAGATATGAAATTGTCATTTACCTTGAATGATGTGATTTTTTTTGCTATTTACCACAACAAATAAAATCTTAAATTTATGATTGATTATTACATTGTTGGATACAAAATCCAATACAGGAAAATTGATATTTTAGAAAAAATCAATTATAAAATTTAACTTAAAACATTTGAAATAGCAACAAAAGCTAGAGATTCTTAGAATATATTTCACAGCAATTTTCAGGTTGCATCTAAAATTGTAATATTTTGTTAAAGCATATAAAATATTTTAGCACAAAAATAATTTTTATAAATCTCAAATAACAGAGATGCCATTAATCCCCAAAATATTTCATAGCCAAAATATAGTCAGGCAAAAGTACACAGAAGTTAATATAGAAGACTAAATGGCCAGGAGGACACAATTTTAGAAGAAAAAATAAAAATCAAACTTATAGCATTAAAGAATGATGTTTATGACAGAGGCTCAAACAATGTGATAATAATATGAGAACACAAAGAGAGAGATAAAAATTTAGAGAAAAAAAGAAATAAGCCAAAGAACCACATGCATATTGGCAGCTGGACTAAAGACAACAATAAAAACAATGAATAATAATCTAGCCACATGGAAAATAATTATGTTATAATATAATCTATTTCATTTAAAATACATAGGTAATAATTATTACTAATGAATATAGCAACATATTTGTAAGATATTCATATGGTATTTTCTCATATGTATATGTATATATACACACACACACACACATTTGCACACAAACAGAATGTATACTTAATCCTCACTATGGAAATAACATTTAATAAATGGCAATTATCCTGTTTCTGTTATTATTCATTGCTTATTTCTCTGTTTTAACGTAAGTAAATTTTTAAGAAAAATTGAAATGAGAACAAAAACATTGAAAATAAAATATTCCATCCTTCCATGATAGTCTTCCTTCGGTGAGTGTCATTGTTTTTCTTAGTCTCCAGCATACACAGTCATCTATTTATGTAATGAAAATGTTAACTGAAATTTCATACATTTAATAAAAGACTTTCTTTTTCTATCACCTTTTATAATTCAAAAAAACTTTATGTGGATTGGATCAGAGTATATGTGTTGCTTTTTTTCCCTCTCAATCTTTAGTCAGTGCAATTATATTTTCTTGCTATAATGGTGGTGTTCTCACTCCAGAAATCATCTGCGAGATTAGGGGGATGAGAGGAGTAATTGCCTAAAACATTAAAGTCCCCTACTGCGGTTTGCACGACTTCAGCCAAGAGAGGTGATTCGGTGATAAACCACCACCTTTATAACTCCAGGTAATGGAAACGAGCAGATCCTCACCATCTGTGGCTAATTTTATGTTCCATTGAGAGGACGTGTCATTTCCAACATTTTCTTGTGTTGTAATTCCCATTCTGAAACGGAACAAACCATACTGCACAGTTACAAAGCAAATGGACATCCGTGGGTGATTCTGAGAGAACTTGGCACCCTCTCCTCTCCCGCGTCGCTGCCTTCCTGAACCTGCTGTACTCTGCCCTCCTTTGTGATCCGTTCCAGTCTGGGAGCCAGCCATCCCTCCTACTCATCGGGCACTTTTGGCAGCCTAAGGACTCATGAGGATGCTGCCCAGCCTTGGCTGGTTACATAGCAGATGTTTGGGAAGTCATATTTTTGAAATTTATATTCCCTGTAGAATAGAGGACAGAGTTTAAGAAATTACTTCAGTCACATTATGTGTTCTTCTATTTTGATGGTTAGACAGTAGAAAGACAGTTCTTGGAAAAGGAACATAATATTTGGACCTTTTCTGCTAATGTCATTATGCATTTGTGTGATGATCAAAAAAGGTATGGGAGCTGAAAATGTAGCAAGCAAAGGTATGTCTCAGTTTATATAACCAGAGTAAGATGTGTCACTGAGTCAAAATTTTCACTGTGTAAAAAAATCAGCAGAAAATACAATTTAACTGTTACATCTCAGAGTCATGGTCACATAGCAGAGAATAATGCTTTCACTTAGCATATGCTCTTTGTCACTTTTCAACCCAACATATTTAAGGGTTGTTTTACATGTAAACAATAATACCATTTGTGAAGCAGAAGAACACATATATAGCTGTATAAGAGAAATTAAAAACATAATCAAAGAGCTTCAGTACTTTTTAAATTGTTTTATTATTTTTATTTATTTGAAAGGGAGAGAGAGGGATAGAAAGAAACAGAGATAAAAAGACAGCAATCTTCCATCTGCTGGTTCACTCTCAAAATACCTGCAGCACCTGGGCCGTGGCCAGGTTGCAGGTGGGAACCTGAACTTGATCCTGGCCTTCCACTTAGGTAGTAGGGACTCAAATACTTGAGCCAGCACCTGCTGCCTCCCAGGGTGAGCATTAGTAGGCTGTGGGAACTGAAACCAATCCAGCAGTACACAAACACAGGCACTGTGATAGGGTGGCAGGTGCTCAAGTAGTCTCAAGCATTGTGCCAAATATCCTCTTCTTTCATTGCTTTTTAAGAAACAAAAGATGGTTCTTTTTGATTGCTAGTAAACATTTGTTTTTTTTTTTTCTATAATATGTGGATAGTAATGGTTGAGGAATGCATCTGCCAGTCTTTATATGTCCTTATATGATTTTGAATCTTTAACATTCCCATAGAAACAACTGCAGCAGCAACACCACCACAACTATATTTTGTTAAATGTTTCATGTTGTCAAAAAAGAAGTAATTTTTAGCACTCCAATCCTATTTGTGATTTGTCACCAAAAAATAATGATAATAAATGGGTTGTCCTCAAAATAAAGAAAAAAAGTCAATAAAAGTTATACACATCACTGAAGTTTGGTCTGCCTATAATGTGATTTTAAACTATAGAACAAGTTGTCATCATGATTTACTTGTCTTTTGTAGTTTTTGAAAATAAGTGACTTAGCTTAGTGCAATGTTGAGACTGTGATGTTAAATGTACTCTGAACAAACCTAAGCTGTCTCAGACATTTATCTTCGGGTACCATTGTTTCTTACTCATTTTTGTCTTTCCCTGCTCATTATTCATTTTAACTGAAAAGTTGCTGCTTTTCTTTCCTGTATCAGCACATCCTACACCTGTGAAGCCTGAACATTGAAGAACTTTGATCATTTAAAACATTCTAGACAGATATATTACCTGCATTAAAGAAAGTGGGCTTGATACGGTACAGAGAAGATTTCTTTCTGGGTTATGAGATTCTTAAACCAAGATGATATCGGAAGCTTAGTCAAGGAAGTTATCATAACACTGTTTTCCCCATACCTGTGAAAATTGTATGAAAGAATAAAAATATGCATAGTTGTGGCTGAAAATGATGGTTAGTGTGACATACAGCTGATCTAAAGTATGAAAAGGATTTGGATAGAAAAGGAAGGAAGACATTAAGATAGAATCATAAGAAAATAGTTCAGAGAAGCCAGAGTTACGGATGAAATGTGGGCAAATCTTTTCTTGTAAAAATTAAAATTACCTTTATATCATTAGGGCTGCAGAGACCCTTGTACATGTTGGGGTTTCCCATAATTATTTAGTAAATAAATAACTTTATTTTTGTAAATATTGACCTATTTGAATGACACTATTTCAACCTCAATTCAAAGAGACCATCTGAGAGGGGATGATTTCAGATATGCCACAAGATATAGTTTTTGCCCAATGCTTTTGTCAATAGCAGAGATAAGGAAGTTCCCTCCAACTGATGGAATCATGTCAAAAACTGAAAAAAAAAACCATGAGTCAATCTGTTTGTGCCCCATTGGACAGAGGTGGAACTGTCTGAACAACCAAATTACTTCTTACTATCTTGTTTAATAACTCCTAGAATAAATAAATGCCAGAGAATTAACACAGATATTGATTAAAACAATTAAGGAAATGAGAGGCAGAAGGGACAGTTCTCTTGCACAGAATCAGTCCAATGATTAAATTTGTAAGATATGAGGCAGTATAAAAGCATTAAAATCTTACAGTTTTAGTTCTTGCAGACTACACTGACCAATGGATTCTAAACTGGTGATGAAAAGTTTGAGCAGAGGCATAATATTCATATAATCTCATAGTAGCTGTCTTAGGATATTTATTTCTTAATTATAAGTACATAAATCATAACCTCATAGTGGACAAACACAGTAAGCACTACTTAATGATAATAGTGAAGGCTAATAACAAGACATAACAACATCATGCCCTGCTCCATGTGGGAAGCATACAAAAGTACAAAGATTTATGACAATGATAGCAATATAATGTTAGCAAAGCAAAATCGAGGAATCCCCTACAAAGTAGTGGACAATTTCTCTTAAAAACTGTCAAGATTATAAAAGGTGAGGAAAGATTGAGGAACTGTCACAGTGGAAGAAGTTAAGGAGTTAATTATAACTAATGCAATGTGTGATTGTGGATTGGATCCTATAAGTAAAATGACATTCATCAAAGAAAACTTATAAAATCTGTATCTTAGCCGATGAGCCTGTATCAATTGGAATTTCTAAGTTTTGGTAATTACACCATTGTTATGCAAAGTATTAACCTTAGGACAAACTACAGAAAAACAGAATGGGGACTCTCTTGTGCTATTCTTGCAATTTCCATAAGTCTAAAAATATTTCAAAATGAAATCGAAAGTATATATTTATATTACAGTATACCACATCTCACCTTTTTATTTTAAGTATCCACCACTGAAATAAGAAATACTTGAGGGTTATAAGGTGTTAATGATATCTTGCAGAGTAAATATAGGGATTCATTATGAAGTCAATGAATGAATTTTTGCCTATGTAAGAATTCAAACTTACATTCATATGCTATAACAATTTTAGTTCTCCAGAAAAGAGAACTCTAAAGAAAGAAGTCTTCATTTAATTACATTTTATATTTATCCAGGCAAGAGAACATAGCTTCTATACTCTTGAGTAAAGAAGGAGTTGCTTCTGTCATAGAAGTTCAAGCTGAGTTTGAAAATTGAAGAGGAAAAAGTATGCGTCTCGGAACCTACTTGATTGGCTGACTCAACCCAGCAATCAATGGTGATGTGTCACTGTCAAATTATTTGAAGGGTTTCTGAATGGAAGGAAGACAAGGCATCCTCCTTGTGTCTCAGTGACAAAAAAAAATATGCTTAGTGCATGGAAATGATAATATATGGTAATATATTTAACAATTAAAATAATTTGGGCATAAGATTATTCACCTCATCGGAGACATAAATTTCTTGTCGTAGGGCTTATTTAAAAGAGTCTGGGCAACTGTTTCTAAGATACTCCTGGATTAAAATGGTAAGTAGAACTTAATTTCATTTTCTATGAGTCATTTAGGGACCCTGGAAACATTTTCTAAGAATAAATCCAATCTTGATAATTGGCCTGGAAGTAACTTCTCCTGCAGCAGGTAGAAGGTGAAGAACTCTTGTGTAATGCAAACCTGAAATTGCTGATCCTCCATTGGGAAGGCTTAGTCATGCCTATTATCCTTCATTTAATAAATGCTACTAACGAGTCCCTTTGGTTTACCATCTCTTTTCTCTACTAAACTGAAATAAATTTGACCTACATCAACCTACATTCTCAAACGTTAAGTTTGGCTCAAAACACACATAATGAACTGTAACCTGGTTCCATGTGCCAGTAAATTGTAACTTAAGCTGAGTGTACCCTGGTAGCCAAATAATTGAGTCTCAGCCAATCGTACCAATTGAACTTGCAGCCAATCAGAGCTGAAAGCTTCCAAAACATTGCCGTACAACAAATGCCAGCAATGCAGATTGTTTCTGTGCCAGTTCTTTTTCTCTGGTCAGGTGCATGCTGAACCATCTTTAGTCTGAAGTGCAGCCAGGTTCTAGATCCCTTTTCTCTTGCTTAAGTAAAATATGTTAAAAAGAAAAGTTCTCAGTTTTATCTTTTAACATCTTCTTGCCAAAATAATACAAAAGAACTCATTTGTTCAGCAAAGCGATAACTAATGTGAGCATCAGAAACATTTATCTAGCTCTATGGGAGCATCACTTTGACCCTCACAATCTAATGCTTTCTTAGGGATAACTTTATTGGGTGATCTGCTGCTGTTTCATCTGCCCTCATGTTACTCCAATGCTTATCCTAGTGCTGTGCCTGATGCTTATTCCACAGGCATATTTTCCACCAAAATACAAACTCTTCAATATCTCAAAATCTCCTTATGACGAGCCTTTAATGCTAATGAATTGCACTTCACGAGTAAATAGCCCCTTACGTTTCTGTAGAAAACACGTTTACTTCCACACAAGAAGGAACTAATGAAGAAAAAACAAACTCGACAGGTGTTCTGAAATCAACAAGCTGCATCATCATTGCTATACATCAGATAATCATACAATTGTTTTTATGACATTCAGTAATTATTTATTGAGACACACATTGCCTAACTGAAGCTTCTAGGTAACTTTTACCACAGTACTAGCCAGTTCAATAAAAACTGAAGAATTCCAGAAGCCACCAACCTGCAAATGCACAGCTGTTCTCCAAAACTATTTGAAATGAATTATTTTCAAACACTACATCAGTTATATAGTTATGTTGTGTATTCTAAAAGTAGTCATTAATGGGATTTCTTATCTTTAAAAAGGATACAATGTTAATACATTAGTATGGTTTCATGTATTAGATTACAGAATTAATAAAATATGGATTTGTTGCCATTGCCTGTCGAGTTTGTTTTTTCTTCATTCATTAGTTCCTTCTTGTGTTGAAGTAAACATGTTTTCTACAGAAATGTAAGGGGCTATTTACTCGTGAAATGCAATTCATTAGCATTAAAGGCTCCTCATAAGTAGTTAAGTTCTATGTTCCAAAATTAATTTTCAGGCAAAGTTGTACCTCATCATTTCAACAGAGTGCTAACAACAGCTGATATGAAATATTAGAATGCAAGAATAACATCACAAACTCTAAGGAACTATTTTTTAACTACAGAAAGAGAGCGTATAGTTACATTATCTCAAGATAGGATACTTTGGAGTGCCACTTATTTAATAAATATAATTTAGGAGTATTGTTTATAAAAGTTTGTAAAGTGTCTACTCCACCCTTTGAAAATGCATGAATAATTAAATTATAGCCTCTACTCTCAAAAGAACTCACAATGTGGTGACCACTGAGATGGATAAGCATTTCTGAAATACAAGCATATTAAAAAAATGAGTTGGGGATATATGTCACCTGGATGCAATTTAAATACAGAACTAGTCAGCCCACAGTGTGACACTGATACGCTGTACTTTTTCGGCAGTGTTTGGTTGCTTGTTTATATCTTCATATTCACAAGTCTCTTTCAGGATTGAGGTGATTACCTCTGAATAAAGAGAGGGGTGGGAGCCTATTCGAGTTATCTCTGAGGCCAGTTTTGAAGTTTGAAGAAATAATGGTTAAGTTTTTATTTTCTTTAAATGGATAGAAGGTGCATATATGAAAACGCAAAATGTTTATGTATTGCTAGAAGAACCTCAGGGAAAATTAAATTGTACTGGTTTGAACAAGATTGCTACTCCTCTCCACCTGCCAACATATCAGATAATGTCTTTAGTACTTGATTGTATCTCCTCTCAGCAGCCGAGATTAGAGTGATGCAGATTTCACCATTACAGTAAAGACTATGTCAGCGTTTCAATTATAACCCTATACTGTTAATGGCTTAGAAGGGACATAAAATGTCCTTTCCCTTTGAGAGGAAAAAAAAAAAAAAAAAAAAAAAAAAAACAAAGGACAAAGAAGAACAACTTGGCACTTTGCTTATCAGGTCCCAGAGGTAGAAACCATTTTTCAAAATTTTGAAAGCTGGTTATTTTAAATTTAGAACTTTTTAAAAAGAAAATTTAAGAACATTTTTTTCTTAAATAATGGGGATTGATCCATTATGCAACAAGATTTAACTGTGGAAAAATCATTTGAAAATGGTTATATTCCAAAAGTTAATGTTATTTAATTAAGCTTTAAAGTCACATTTAAACTGTATTTCCTGCCCTAATATGCTGATAATAATTGATTTAGTGTTGGCTAAGAATTTTCAGAAGATAAAACAAACAGAAAATATTCAAAATCTATTTTTAAATGTTATATTCCAACTATTAAAGACAGCGTTTCCACATACTAATTTTCCACATAAGCTTTACATTGATTCCCTGAAAGAAAATAGACACTGTGTAGCAAAGATTTTCCTCTGTCCTCAAAAGAGGTTTGAGCGCTTTTTTTGACTTCTGGAAGGAATACTCTGCCCAGTAGAAGTGTCTGCCTGGGTGTGTTGGGCCAGTCAGAGAGTGCCCATGTGATGTAAAGAAGAGCTCTGAACCTGACTGACGATGTGCCTTGAGTTGGGGACTTTGGGTGGTGTAAGTCCATCTGTAGAGGGGCTGTAGGTGGAGAGCAGCTGCGTGAGCAACACTCACGCCTAGGGGAGAGAGCACCAGTGACAGCTCCGCACCGTGGTGGAGCCACTTCTTGGACTGGCAACAATTCCTGAGTGCTGTCCACGGGAGGGCAGAACCACGAGACCTTCAGTATCTTGTCTGGGCTCTGCTGTGTAGGTCTCATCTCCTGGCTGATTTCATGTGTATCCTTTCCTGTAATAAACCATAACCAGCAGGGTGACAGCTTTTAGTGAGGTCCATAAATATTTCTAGGGCATTATTTAAACTGAGAGTGGTTTTGAGAACTTCTGGAATTAGGAATGGGTGTCAGACATGAAGGTGGTCTTGTGTGGACTGTACCTTTCTAATTTCAAAATTGGCAAACATCTCCCAAGCACTTAAACATATTTATATTATATCACAATATATTTTCATCACTTTGCAAGTTTCTTTATGGTTTATGAACCTACACTGAAGAAGGCATAAATTAGTGAACATCCCTATAAAGCAGGGGTGAAGAAACTTTTTTTTTGCCAAAAGACATTTGGATATTTATAACATCATTTTGCAGGTCATGCAAAATTATTAGCTTTAAAATTGGCCTGCTCAGGAGCCAGCATTGTACTGTAGCATATAAAGTTGCTGCCTGTAATGCCAGCATTCTTATATGGGCACTGGTTCTTGTCCTGGCTGCTCTACTTCCAATCTAGCTCCCTGCCAATGGCCTGAGGAAAGCAGAAGAGTATTACCCAAGTGCTAGGACCTCTGCTACCCATGTAGGAGACCTGGAAGAAGCTCCTGGCTTTTGCTTGGTCTAGCCTCTGTTGTTGCAGCCATTTGTGGAAAGAACCGGTGCATGGAAGATCCCTCTTTCTCTGTCTCTCCCTCTCTCTGTAACTCTTTCAACCAAATAAATAAATCTTTATAAAAAATTAGCTTGCAACAGATTGAATTTCAAGTGCTGCCAATGGTTATCCTGACAGGGTCAAGACTAAATCATTTCAGTGGCCTTGGACAAGTTGTTCATCACCCTGGCTATAAAGAATCCCATTTGTTTTCCCTCCATGTGTTAGGATAACCAAAAACCATATAGGCATATAAGCTACAGACACAACAGCAATGGGAGATGTACCTTCCAGAATTGAATCCCTCTTTACTTTTCGTATTTCTGTGATTGAGCATGTGTAAGCAGCACACACGATAGGATTCTTTGGATTCTGTCTTTTGCTAATTTCAGAGCTTGAGAGCTTCTCTGCATCCTACTGAGCCATGGAACTGTTAGGTATTAGATACAGAGAACTTTGCCTTTACAGAAACGAAGTTAGCTGTAAGGCCACCTTCAGGTTTTCTAAGAGGAAGCCTGAATCCTTTGTTCCCTCTGCTCTGTGTAAACTAATTGGCTTTTCATGGCTCCCTTCTTCAAAATTTTTTATGGCAATAGTGACTCCATATAAAATGTGAACTATTTTTTCGAAAGTGTTTTGGTGTTTATGCTTTCTTCTTATTTAACCTAGTTTTTTTCTTTTCTTTTCTTTTAAAGATTTTATTTATATATTTGAGAGTTAACGTTACAGACAGTGAAAGGGAGACACGGAGAGAAAGGTCTTCCATCCGCTGGTTCTCTCCCCAAGTGGCCGCCACAGTTGGCGCTGCACTGATCCAAAGCCAGGAGCCAGGAGCTTCTTCCAAGTCTCCCACATGGGTGCAGGGGCCCACAGACTTGGGCCATCTTATGCTGCTTTCTCAGGCCACAGCAGAGAGCTGGATTGGAAGAGGAGCAGCCGGGACTAGAACTGGCACCCATATGGGATGCCTGTGCCACAGGCAGAGGATTAACCTACTGCGCCATGGTGCCGGCTCCAAACCTAATCTTTTTCAAAATGCACTTGAACCTATTTTTAATAACAACAAAAATATAAGCATAGGATAATGCAGGAAGCTTAATATTTCACCAGATGCTTCATAACATCTACTTTGTTTTTGTACTACAATTAAAGCTACTATCTCTAGCTGAATGTGTACTATTGCACTCATTTTGTAGAGTTTTACATGGATTCATGTCCATGTGATTGTTTACATATTTGATTTTGTTAGGGAATTGCTTCTAGAAAACAGTTTTTCATATATATTTGCTTTCTAGATATTTTCTGAATGTTTTTGTGCTCAACCAATTGACAATTAAATTCTCTTCTTGTATCTTAAATTGAAGGCACTACTTACTATAAACCATCTCAAACCAAAAGGGATGTATTTAATAATTGTTTATTAAATATGGATCATTGACACATTACCAAATTGTAGAAAAATTGCTCTTTTTTTATTTGTAACATAAATTGGCTGGGGCCATGGCTCACTAGGCTAATCCTCCGCCTTGTGGCGCCGGCACACGGGGTTCTAGTCCCGGTCGGGGCACCGGATTCTGTCCCGGTTGCCCCTCTTCCAGGCCAGCTCTCTGCTGTGGCCTGGGAGTGTGGTGGAGGATGGCCCAAGTGCTTGGGCCCTGCACCCCATGGGAGACCAGGAGAAGCACCTGGCTCCTGCCATCGGATCAGCATGGTGCGCCGGCCGCAGCGCGCCAGCCACGGCGGCCATTGGAGGGTGAACCAACGGCAAAGGAAGACCTTTCTCTCTGTCTCTCTCTCACTGTCTACTCTGCCTGTCAAAAAATAAATAGTAACATAAAATAAGAACAAAATTGGATAGAGACATCACTTTTTAAACAATAAATGCAAAATGTGTCATTTTAATATATATGTATATACATATGCACACACAATTTTTACTATAAAATATAATTAAGAAAACCCTACAAATCTTTAAGCAAACAATAAACTTCACAGGATTTTGTCTTTCTTTTAAGATCTACTTATTTATTTTAAAGGCAGAGTTACAGAGAGAGAGGGAAAACAGAGAGAGAGAGAGAGAGAGAATAAATCTTCCATTCTCGGGTTCACTCAACAAATGCCTGCAAAGGCCAGGGAGCTGGATCAGAAGTACGTTCATCATTTATTCCATAATGCATTTTTGTTAAATATAATTGATATAATTGCATACTAAATAATAATACACATATAATGTATTAATATGAAAGGGAAGAAACAGAAAAAGAGAGAATGAGAGAGAGAGCGAGAGAGAGAGAGAGAGCGATTGTGACTATCATTGATGAAAATCTTACCAACCTGGAGAGAAAATGAACAGTTAAGCACAATTTAGAGCAGAATTCCCTAACTTAATGGCAATTATTATGCCAAACCATGTGTGACACAATGTCTTATGGGGGACACTGCAGAGATGGGATACTATAATGTTCATTGGTGTCCATAACTTAACCAACATTAATACTGAGAAAAAAGGAGCCAGCATTGTGGTGTAGCAGGTAAACCTGCAATGCTCTCATCCTATGCAGACACCAGTTCTTGTATGGCCCACTCCACTTCCAATTCAGTTCCTTGCTAAAGTCCTGGGGAAGATAGTAGAGGATGGTCCAAATGTTTGGGCCTCTGCCACCCACAGGGACACCAGGATGAAGCTCCTGGATCCTGGCTTTGGCTTGGCCTAGCCCTGGCAGTTGCGGCCATCTGGAGAGTAAAACAGCAGATGGAAGATCTCAATCTTTGCTTCTTCATTTTTTCTGTAACTCTGACTTTCAAGTAAATAAACTTAAAAAAATTTAGAATGCAGAATTATTTAAACATCAAATCCATATTTTAACAACAAATTCTTACTTCCCTACCTTTCTCTGCTCTCTTTAGGATTGCATAACACATACTGTGATATTTATGACAATATGTGAATTTTAGTAATCTGTTTTATGAATTAGACTTGAAGGGAGGTGGTCCTCAATATTTCATGGAATTTTAACCCAAATAATTCATTTTTCATAAGTGTATTAGCTCTTTAGCTGAGGAACGCAGAGAACCCTGCAGCTGGTGCTGTATAATTAAATGTTTGAACTATTTCATTCTGTCTTGCAAAATAAGCCAACATTCCTTTTAATGTCGAATATTATGAATTCACAAATGGGAGGAAAAATAAACTCAATGTTTGACAACATTCTTAGCTGAATGCCTTAACACTGTCTTAATTGTTTGTCCAATTGTTTCTTTAGTTTATCATTAATCTCTCAGTATATCTCACAGTCAGTGTTATTATAATCCTATTCAGGGCACTTGTCACAAGCAGAGCAATTAGGCATGCAATAATCCAAAACAGCAAATATTTCAGGCAGTTTTTATCAAACAGACAAACAAAAACGATTGGCTCTTAGCTGTGACTAAGTGATATTTTTGATGCTCTGTTTATTAAGTATTTAGTACCTCTTCTGAACATGGCATTACGCTATGCACTATTGCCTTGTGCAAATGAGTAATGACTCATTCCAAGTCGCAAAGTGCTCAGGGTTTAAAAGGGAAGATGTGAAATAGACTCGATGAACAATGCCCAGCTGAATGCAGAAAGTTGAGGAAGCCGGGCACTAATGCAGAGAGGGTTTAGGAGAAAGTGTCGCTGCCCTACATGAAGGAAGGAAAGATTCATTACAAAGTATGTTCATCCTTTTTGACGAATGATTAAGAATTGAATGTACAAGTATAGGACGATATCATTCCAGCTCTAGTGCATTACACGGAGAAAGAATCAAGTATGGCAAATCAGGACGGGCATATGGAGCAGCAGTGTCTGAGTTGGAATCCTGGC
Source organism: Oryctolagus cuniculus (assembly GCF_051225735.1). Taxonomy (NCBI): domain Eukaryota; kingdom Metazoa; phylum Chordata; class Mammalia; order Lagomorpha; family Leporidae; genus Oryctolagus; species Oryctolagus cuniculus. The sequence continues at coordinate 13,444,725 of NC_142876.1, read as the reverse complement.
TCCTCTCTCCATTCCAGCTTCCTGCTACTGCAGAATCTGGGAGGCAGCAGGTGATGTCTCAGGTACTGGAGTTCCTGCCACCAGGTGGGAGAACCAGATGGAACTGCAGACACCTGACTTTGGCCTGGCCTAGCCCTGGCTGTTGAAGGCATTCTAGAGGCAAATAAGCAGACGGATATCTTTCTCTGTCTCTCCTCTCTGTCAGTCTGCCTTTCAAAAAATTAACAATTAAAAAAAAAAAACCTGAAACCTCGCAAAGTACCTTTTCAATAGACTGACATAACTTTGGATGGGATATTCCTGTAGAACATGATGTTCTTGGATCCAGATTGTATAAGACTTTGAATGTCAAGCTTAAGTGTTGGTATTTATTGAGAATTTATGTACAAAAATTGGTAAACAGAGAATTATTACTGCTAGAATAATATTAATATAAGAAGTTCTCCAAGAAGCTCATTACACGAGACAAAGCAAAGCATGTTTTTTTTTCCTAAAAAAAATTAAAATTGGTTTCATAATCATGTGGCATCTAGTTATTTGATATTCTTTGTAACTTTAATCTGAAAGTTATTATTTATGTTTTTAAGATTTAATTTATGTTTCTACTTAATATATTTCCCAATGGTGATCTAATAATTAAGTTCTCATATTTTAAAAATGATTTATGCATTCAGATATAGGTAGCACACAGATGCTGAGGTTCTGGCTATTCATTATATTATCATGTCCTCATGCCCTTATTTCCTTAAAGAAGTCTACACTGTTATCCTCAGCTGCAGCCACAACTTACATGCAGAACCGCACCTTTGAAAGGAGCGTCTGCAGAGGTGAGGATATTGCCTTGGATGCCCATATCCATATCAGAGCCTTGGTTCAATACAGGCTTCACTTGATTCCAGCCTTCTGTTGCTTTGCATATTGGGAAGTAGCAGGTTACAGATGAAACAGTTGGGTGCCTGACACCCACCTCGGAAACCTGGATTGAATTCTGGGCTTCTGGCTTCAGCCTAGCCTAGTCTCAGTTTTTGCAGGCATTTCATGAGTGAAGTAGCAAAATGAAGATTCTCTCCCTATCCCTCTCCTTCCTGCTCCCTCTCCCTCTCCCTCTCAATCTTGCTCCCTTTCAAATTAAATGAAAATAAATACAAATTAAGGAACAAAATCCAGAACCTTGCAAGGAAACAAGGATGAATGCTCCAGTATTATATTTCTTGAGGACTGGACGTCACTGTAGGATCTATTGTTCACTGAGATAAACATAACACGAGCAGAGGAGGGGTTGAGAGAAGTGCACAGCCACCAGAAGTCCACTGTCATACATGTTCATCCCTACCCTCAGCCCTGTAACACGGAACCAGGGCCAGCTGGAGTGTTCTTTTAACAACTAAATGACATGATATATGTGAAAGGGGAAGATATAAGTTCTATTTTGAACATTTCCTTTGGGCTTTCCATAACTTATGTGTCACTTTGATATAATTTCTATTCATTATATGCACTGAATAATAGATTTAACAAAAAAGGATTACGTTTAATTTCTATTTCAGCATTGCAAAGTAAAATTCAAAGCAACAACAGGTCTGGTATGAACTGCTGCAGGACCATGGCGACTCCTGCCGGTCCAAGCATCAGTTGGTGATGTACGTGAAATCTGAGAGGTCTATGTAGGACAAGGAGGTGACAGCATACTAAGGGAATGGTGACAATATACCTACTATCACAGAATTATTCATGTTTAGCAACTGCTGGCTGTATTCACGCACGCATTTGTACAGAAGATTTGTTACATGTTTCCCATAACATGCTTCTTATCCTGAATAAATGAATGAATCAACGGAATCTTTGTATCTATGTGTTGGCTCTGTAACATTTTAATAAGCTCATGGTATCATATTGTTACACACACATGAATCATCTAACGTCTATCATATAATGTCATCCTCCAAGAGGACGATGTATGCAGTGTGGCCATTATTATTTCTTTTACCCATATGTGGTTTATTTACCCTTGGTTTCAATATAAATTATGTAATACTGTCATCCTCCAACTTGGTTACTATTTTTCAAAATCCTAATGACAACATAGATCTGCATTTCTACATTGTTAAGTGTGCTCTGTCTTAGAATCCCACTAACTCAAAGCCATCACGACAAAGGAAGAGAACACCGGTGTGCCCTCTGGGGGAAATGAGAGAGAACGAGAGAGAGAGAGAGAGAGAGAGAGGGAGGGAGAGAGAGAGGAGTTTAAGGAAGTGGGAGAAGCTGAATGAAAGAGATGGGGAGAGGAAGGAAGGAGATGAAACAGAGTTTAGAAGCCAGAGACCACAGTTAAAATAATAGAGAAAGACAAGTGCCCATGAATGGCTGAGGCACAAGCCTGAATGGCCAGGACAAGGAAGGGCAGGTAAAAGGGCAAGCCACACCCTGTCCCAGGCTTTTAATCCATTTCCAAAGGGGAGTGATCAGTTAACCTGATTGGACAGGGGGTGCACAGGTGTGGCCAGGTACGGGTATGAGGTCACACAGGGACGTGATGAAGGCATGGTCTTCCAGCTAACAAGCCTGATCAATTTTAACCTGTATGCCTGCCTACTTCAGGATGAGATGAGAGAAAAGCATTAGATAAAACTATTTTAAATAACTCAAATTTGATTCTAAACTTGACCAATCAATCCAACAGTAGGGAGAAGATACTATAGTTAATATTGAGCAGGCCTCAACTGGACATGATGTGTCAGTCTGAATCTTTGTGCTTTTAAAAGAACACAGAATTATGAGAGTCCAATACTACTAATTACAGAGAGACAAAATAAACAGAGATGAAGGAAATCATAATTAAGCTGCAGAAATAAAAACAATCATGATCAAACAATAATTTTCTTTCAATGTTCCCAAAGGAATATTGACCTGCTATGATTTATACTTCCCACTTTCCCCACCTAATCTGGTTCAGGTATGCTCTGAGAAAGATTTTTGTAAAACAAAGGCCTTCATGGACCCTTGCAAGAAATTCATAAGGCATATTTCAATTTTAATCACAACTTTGAGCTGGTCATCCTAAATATTATTTTTTAATTTTATTTTCTTATTTATATAAAGGAAACACATTTCATATATTTCATATACACAACTTTAAGGGTATAATGATACTTCCCACCCTACCCCCACCTCATTCTTATCCTACCTCCTCCTTCTTTTCTTATTTTTCTTTTAATTTTCACAGTGACGTATTTTCAATTTTCTTTATGAACACAAGCTTAACTCTCCACTAAATGAAAAATTGAACAAGTAGTAAGTAAAAAACATCACTTTTTTAAGAATAAAAGCAGGTCTGAACAGGACAGTTTCAGATGAAAAGGAAAATAAATTTTAAAAATGTTAATCTTTCTATCATTCATTCCACAAATTCTTGTTAAATCTCATTAAGCACTAGATGCTGAAGATCAACAAGGCATGGACAATGAGAAAGACAGCCTGTCTTCCTTCATTGTGTGTGTGTGTGTGGGGGGGGTTATAACAAACAGTGTGTTGCCAAATAAAGAGACATTTGAGACTCAACATAGTTCTGGATAATCAGGGAACACAGATCTTCACAGTGTAAAAGAATTATAATTGAAATGCAGGACTCTATTGGGCTTGCTTCCTAGCCAGCTGAGAAGTAACATTTAGTCAGAGGATTCAGGTAAGATGTTGTGAAACATGCGTGTCCTTGATCCAAAAATTCTGACATTCATGACAAAGGGAGTAGCCCTCCTTTGAGAAGGCTCCCCTTAGAATGGGACTATCACTAACAGAAGGGCAGGATAATGAGTCTATCAAGAACAAAAGGCATGACTCTTAGATTTAGGGATTTTTTTTATGTAGCAGAATAAATTTCTGTTTGGTAAGTTATTTTATTAATAGGGAAAAAAGACCATACCTTGTCATAAAATGAAATCCTCCCATCACCCTGAATAGTTCTCAGTATTCTCAGTATCATGAGATTGTGTTGTGGTTTAGTCATGGTGACCAGTAATAGGCATTTCCTGAAAGCTCATGTGCTGTCAAAGCTAATGTCCACCCAGGCTTAAGAACACTGTTTTGAATTGAAGGGTAACACAGCTTAAGGATGACTATCTTGTTTTGGGTTGCTTTCCTTTCTTTTGCTGGTATTCTGGGTGCTTGTTCACATGTGCACATGGGCCTGTGTTTTGCATGCATATTTTAATTTTTCTTTAGGATTACTGGGAGCAGAGAAAATGGAAGATATTCCAAGTGAGGTGTTACGAGACAGTTGAGGCATTGTGGCATTTGGGCAGTGAGCCAGGTGTTGGGAACTCTCTCACTGCCTTTCAAATATAATTTGAAAAATAATTTTCAAAAGTAATATGCAGTAATGCTTCAGAGCGTAAGGGAAATGTGACGCACCTGGAAACCATGTCACATGAGTCAACAGCTGCTGAATGCTAACACGAGCTTTCTGTTTCATGTGCAATAGGCATTTTTTTCCTGAATGCATTGGCTACTCTTAGCTTGTAGTGGCTGGGTAGTTGTGGATTGAAACCCTGCATTCCAACATGGCCCTGTTGAAATTTTCTCTCAGAAAAAGGACAATTATTCAAGAGGACAACTAGACTACACCAGCACATTTCACACCCTTTAGGTGTGATAACACCTCCTTGGCTAAATCAAGTCAAGGGCTGCCTCCCTGGTCCAGGGTTGAGGAAGAAAGCCACTCCTTTCAGAGAGAGAGGACTTACTGGCAATGTTCATGGATAAAAAAAGGGCTGACATATAAGCCACAATTCACCCTAATTTACATATACCTAAGCATGTGCACGCTCACATACACACATATTTATGAGCATAAGTACATATGAACATAAATATATACTTTAACGAAGTACATTGATTGCCAAAAGCTTAATCATACTTTTTTGAGATAATCCCCAAGTAGCAAACTCCTCTGCACAGACAGAAATTAGCACTTCTGCACCGAAAAGTAGATTTTTATACCCAATTTAAAGCATCATTTTCTGGAAAATCTTTGCAAGAAAACTAATCAAGAGTTTGTAACTGAAATAACTCAGCAGCTTTAACAGTTGTTGTATTCAGTTGTTCTCTTAACTAAAGTACATAGAGCCCCTTTTGTTCAATCTGTTCTAATAGGTAGAAACCATGTGTTAATCGGTAGTCTAGACTTGTTTGGTTTTTTACCACCTTAGTTGATAGTGGGGGGTTCAATATTACATTTGTTATTCACTGTAAATTATGTGACAAGACTTTAAAAATTAAAAGATGTAATCTTCATTTATTTGAAAGATGAGAAAGAGAGAGAGAGAGAGAGAGAGAGAGAGAGAGAGAGAAATATCTTCCACCAACTGGTTTACTCTCTACCCCAATTGACTTCAACAGCCGGAGCTGTATGTTGGCTGAAGCCAGTAGCCAGGAACTCTATCCAGGTTTCCCACGTGGATAACAGGAATTCATTAGCTGCTCCCAAGTTCATTAACAGAAAACAGACTGGACATGGAGAAGCCAGGATGTGAACTGGTGCTCTGATATCAGATATGGGCATCTCAAATGGTGACTTAACCTGTCACCCCACAATGCCCACCCCACTTTACTAAACCTTTAGACCATGACTTGGAGTAGAATTTCATTGAGTAACAGATTTTGGGAACAATTTTCCACAATAATACTATCTCAAAATGTTATCTGCATTTCAAATTACTAGCAAAGATTTGAGGGACTTAGATTTCTCTCTCTCTCTTTCACACACACACACACACACACCCCAGAAATATGGCATTTGATCTGATAAAGGCAAAATTGATTAAAAAGTAAAAAGAAATAAGCAGAGGTTAAGTGTTAGCCAAATAATCTACAGACCTTTTAAAATGTATCATCAAATGATCAATGTAGTGGTAACTAACTAATGCCAAGAAAAATGCTTAATGAGCATGCCAAGGAGCCAGATGCTCCTACTGCTAAATTATCTCCTGCAGATTGGCACCCGCCTCTTACAACTGGCACACTCATAGGTAGCACTCACACTGTACCGCCGTATGGTTTCAGCTAATTATTTAAAAATAGTTTGCTGCTTATAAAAAAGTGAACGCTGCATATACATTTATTATAATCACCTGGGGAGTAAGTACTATTTTATAAGGCCTGAGAAGCTGTCATATGAGTATGTGTGAAATAGACTTGCTAAACCTAACTACATTATCAGATAAACATGATACATCATTCCGTGCCAGCTCTTTCACCACTGCTTTCATTTTCCTTACACTCAGATCTTTCTGAATATTGGTTTACAGGACACTAGTGAGTGAGTGAAAATTAAAATTCACCACCTGGTGTTTAAGGTAGTCAAAATAATATGTATTTTACAGTTAAAAAAGCAACACACAAAAAAACCCTGCACTTTTAAAATTTGCAGTATAAGTATTGTATTATTACATGGGCATATCCTGAGACAGACACTTGCAATCTGAAAAAGTATTTAATTGATTTGTGCATAATCAAATGTGCTGTATGGTAAACTGTTGACACACTTTCTAATATTCTTTGTTTTTCTCCAAATAACATTTTGAAGGATGAAGTATTTCCCACACAATCCGCTGATTTTAAGAAAAGCAACAATTCTTACCAGTGTATTAGGGAAAATTTAAATAATCATTGTTGCTTTTGATTCTCTATAGTAACTATCCTATTATTTTTCCATAATGCATCAACAATATTTCAAAATATTGGTTTTCATCTTTATCTAAAGACAGGAAAAGTTTCAAAATTGATTTTTATTTCATGAAGATCTTGTTTTCTAAGATATTCTGGAGCACTGGGTCAAGTGAGATAAAGGGATAGAAAGAAGCCAAACAACATTATGTAAGGTTCATGTGAAACTAAAGAGCTAAGACACTTTGTTGCAATCATTCATTTTAATGGATTCAGAAATATTTTACAGCGTAGGTGGCAAATTTATTTTTGAGGGAATTTTGATAAATGAAAAGATTTAATATTCCATGAAATAGCAGCTTGTTTTGGTGATAATAATTGGGTTCTAGATAGCCTAAATGAATATGAAAGACCCCAGTTTACATATACCTCTAGGCTGTTGAAAACTAAAGGCAGTTTATTTAATCCTAGGCCAAGTGTGTTCAAGAACGTGCATAGTGAAATAAAATGAAAAAAAAAATAAATAACTTGTGCTATTTACAAGGTGTTGTCAACATATTTGAATTGTAATTTAGAAAGTATTTCTCTTTAAAAATTTTCAGATCAGTATTTAGGCAGCAATACATGAAAAAAAAACATTATTTCCTTGCCATACTCAGTAAAAGTTGCAAAAGTTGCAGCTTACACCTGAGAACATACATGCACACACTCTACGTGCATTCAGCATTCTACATAAGATTCGGATTTTCCCTTACACTGCAGGCTTTACTATATTCCTGGGAGAAATTAATGGTTGTGTTTTGTATGGCTAATGTGCAACCTCTTGTGCAGCCCTTGGGAATTATGTTTCACATGTAACTGGGATGTAATAGATATCATGAACTCCAGCAATAGTCTAATAGTATGTTGGAGTTTTATATACATATGTTGAATTCAGAGAAATGACTGGCGCCCCACAAATGTGGGATTTTGAAACATTACTATTATTTGTATGGCAATGAATACTAGGACTGAAGAGGCTTTTAAAGTACAGGAGTTTCTTGAGCCAGACGGAAGACTTTCCCCTGGGACCCTGTTTGCCAGGAAGAATACTGGGTGGGAAAATATCAGCAGCTGGCACGATAATGAGTCCACTTCACTGCAAATGAGTTCATTATTATTCCTTTCCTGCAGTTTTGTAATTCACAGTTGTATGTCATTTATCCGTAAGTAAAAAAAAAAGTATTATGCATAACTAAACTCTGGCAATCTGTAAGAATAACATTTACAAACATAAGGGAAAAAATGGAAACAAGTGGAAATAGCACTAGAAGATAAAGAGAAAATACAGAATTCAATTATTCCAAAAAGAGACTTTCTTAATTTGAATAAACATAAAACAGTAAATTAAAAACAAAAACAAATCTGTGAGAATATTCACTTTCTGTAATTGGAAATCAGGTTGTTTTATCATTACTTTAGATATAAGTATGAAGATAATAAAGCTTTTTGACTATAGGTGACTTCTGAGACATTATTAATACTTTTTATGACAAGATTTATGTTAGCAAAACATGAAAAATAAACATAGATAATGAATTAAAATGAACAATAATTAGAAGTAATAGCTTTCCATTTAAGAAGCTTTTCTGACTTGTAGCATATCGTGGATCCAACATGAAAATACGGAATAGAAATAAAAAGATTTTGAGTTAGGTGAAAGTGGACCTTGGCAATGCACAGCTTCTTGGGGACAGGGGAATGGTAAGGGATACCTCAAACGCTCCAACCTGGTAGATTTGGAAATCTAAAGAATTTAATGCAAGGTTAAAGAGACCCCAAATAATTGTACTGTAAGGCTTAAAATATAGTATTCTAGAAGATAGGTAGAATAAAAGGTCTGTTCTGGTTATTATAAAATATATAAAATAAAAAGTATTTAAATAGTTAATGTAAATCAGTTTAAATTAAATCAAAATTTGAGAACTCAATATAGGATATCATATCAAAAATTGATAACATGCTTAGCAAGTTAACATACTGTTCACAAACAGATAAACAAGATTAATTAAAGGGCTACTTATTACTAGAAGCATTAAAAATAACAATAAAATATAAAAGCCTTTTAATAATTTTATTAAATTCACATAATCACTTGGAAAACTTAGAAATTTTCAAAGTAATAGGATCTTTATGATGACGTGTTAAGGGAAATAGGGATAACATATAGTCTACTGCTAAACTGGAGACCTAAAACTCCTAATTCCAATGATAAAAAAATTCCTTGATAATTAACCATATTTCTTTAAATTTATTTTATTTGAAAGGCAGAATTACAGAGAGGGAGAGACAAAGAGAGAAAGAGAGAACTTCCAACGTCTGGTTCACTCCCCAAATGACCAAAACGGCTAGAGCTGAGCCCATCCAAAGTCAGGAGACAGGAGCTTCCCCTGGGTCCCCGATGTGGGTGGAGGGGCTTGCATACTTGGGACATCTTCCTCTGTTTTCCCAAGTACATTAGCAAGGCGCTGGCTCAGAAACAGCACAGCCGAGGTACGCATCAGTGCCTACATGGGCACAGGTGTCAACTTCACTCACCAGCATCAGTGCAGGCCCCAATAATCATTTTTAAATGGACTTTCTCACAGTTTGGTGAATGAAACTAGTATCTGATGAACATTTTGGTGAAATAAATAATCTGTTTAAAGCGTCCTGAAAAAATAAACTAAAACTACAACATTTTATATTGAGTTTCTACAAAACATAATTACAGTTTACCTTGTTGCAGAAAATGAGATGTTGGTAATAAGATTATTGTTCAAAATCTAATGAGCCCATCAGGAAACAAAATTGTATTTGCAAACATTGCATTATTTATGAAATTCAAGTCATGTGAGCACAAAGTAGACTGAGACAAAGAATCTAAGAAACTATCATGAAGTAGTAGAAGAAACCACCATCGAAGGTCAGAAGCTGCAGTGGCTGTTGCCAAAACCCTCATGGGATACAACTGCAAAGTGAGAAACCGTGTATTAAGAAAGAGGTAAAATGTGAGAAATTCAGAAAACATAACAAAAACAAGAAATGGCAGGAGATATATTTCTGAAAACACTAAGCGAAGATTAACCATTGTCAACAGCGAATAAATAAAGACTAAAAGGGAAAAAGAAGAATAATTACCTAGTTCAATATGGAAAAGAGAAAGAAGACAAATTTTAGAAAAGGGAAATTTATTTTGCACATGTATAAATAATATTAAATACTGAAGTCAGTTTTATTTACAGTAGTTTAAAATTATTTCCAAATAATGAAATATATCTTGGTTTTCAATTATTTATGATTATTTACAGGTATAAAATTACAGGTATAAAATATTTTTCTGAAGAAGATGAGGTAGAAGTTTTTCTAATCTCACGGGATACATAAAGGTTCAAGTATGCTGTTTGTTCACTGAAGAAACAGTGTGGTTTGGACAGATGATACCTTACAGGTGTTCCTCTTCTCAGTCCCAGAATTATGACTGCAACTGCAGTTTGTGTACCTTATACTTCACCACCACCTCCTGGTTCTGGTCCAGGTATGTAGTTTAAAAGTACTTTCGTCAGGATCAGCCTGGTGCGCCTGCCATAGAGGCCATTTGGGGGGTGAACCAATGGAAGGAAGACCTTTCTCTCTCTCTCTCTCTCTCTCTCTCTCTCTCTCTGTGTGTGTGTCTAACTCTGCCTGTCCAAAAAAAAAAAAAGTGCTTTTGTCACTGACTCCACGTTCTTTGACTCACTTGCACATAGAAATTGACAAAAGGCCAATGTACAACCCAGGCAAGGTATTTGGGGGTTTATGGTTGAAGTCAAAGGAAACAGCATAGCAGGAAGTAGTTTGGCTCACTGACTCCCTGACGAGAGCTGAACAGGTGCCTGTATGAGACTAGGGACAGTGTTGTTTCCATGTTGGTGTACAGCACTCCCATATGCATCTGGAATGATGTTCTGTGCAGGTGTTGCTGGACATTTTGCACGTTGCACACTTAAAATGGTGCTGTTGTTCACCAGTGCCTCCCAAAAGTCACAAATCCGTCATATTGGGCTATTCTGGGCATGTGTGCAGGTTCAGAAAGCCCCTTTCAGGGCAGTAGGGATCTTTTGCAGGTGTAGACTGGTCCAGTCTTGCTCCGGATTGGTCTAAGCTGGAGAAGGATACGGTGTCAGGAGATGGAGTCATGTCAGGTTGAGAGGGGCTTTACTTGGATGTGGTGATTCTGTTCTGTCTCATCTTGACATTGTTTAATCTAGACTGCAAGAGTAACAAAAGGAGCCATTAAAAAATGGCAAAGGGCCCAGCGTTGTGTGTTAACAGGTAAAGTCATGCTGGCAACAATGATATCCCACATGGATGCCACTTCATGTCCCTGCTGCTCCACTTTATTTATTTATCTATTTGTTAAATATTTATTTATTTATTTGAAAGGCAGAGTTACAGAGAGGCAGAGGTTGGGGCAAAGAAAAAGATATTCCATCCACTGGTTCACTCCCCAAATGGTCACAACAACAGGAGTTGGGCAAATTCAAAGCCAGAAGCTAAGAGCTTCTTCTGGGTCTCCCACAAGGGTGCAGGGGCACAACCACTCAGGACATCTTCCACTGCTTTCCCAAGCGCATTAGCAGGGAGCTGGTTGGAAGTGAAGCAGCCAGGACTCAAAACTGACACTGATATGGGATGCTGGCGCTGCAGACAGTGGCTCAACCCACTATGCCACAACACCTGCCCCCCTGCTCCATTTTTGATCCAATAATATGCTAATGGCCCCAGAACTAGCAGAAAATGGCCCAAGTGCTTGGGTCCCTGCCCTCATGTGGGAGGCATAGATAAAGCTCCTGGACCCTGGCTTTGGCCTGGCCTACCCCTGCCATTACAGCCGTTTGAGGAGTAAACCAACAGGTGGAAGACCTCTGTCTCTCCCTCTCTTGCTCTGTAACTCTGACGCTCAAATAATTAGAATGAATCTTTAAAAAAGAAAAATGGAAAAACCAAGGTGTACATTAAGCCTCGTGGTTAAGAATCTTGTATCTGATATCAGAAAAGCTGGGATAAATTCCTGGCTCCAGTGCAATTCCAGCCTCCTATAGTAAAGGCCTTGGGAAGTAGAGGAGCTGGATCCAAGCAGTCAGGTTCCTGCCACCCACATGGGAGACCTGGAATGACTTCCTTGTTACCAGCTTCAGCCTGGCCAGGGTCTATCCTTTGTGTACTGTGTGGGGAGTGAACTGACAGATGAGAGCTCTCTGTTAGCCTCTCTGCTTGTCTCCGACTCTTAAATTTTTTTTAAGGAAAAAAAAAATGACCAAAACCTCATGCTTGAGATCATTGAATAATTAAATCAAGAGTCACACTCTAATTTGTCTGTATTCTAATTCATTTAATCTATAAACACTTGAGGATTCATGATCCCTTTTCCAGAGACTGAGATAAAGGAACATCTTTCAGAGTTATCTTCTATTATTTCTCATCATTGTTTGCTTCAGAATACTCTGATTTTTTTCACAATTATTAGAGAGAATTTTAGTCTCTTAGTAAGGCTTAACAAGTCCCTCAGAGAGAGAATAAATGACACTTTCCTCATCCAATAAATTCTGCACGCCGTCTGCCTAGGCGCTGCAAGGACTGGCACATCTCTGCATAGTGCTCCCACTCCACACTGTCTCCCTCCAGATGCACTTGATTCTACATTACTGAGCCTTTGCCAGGCTGTAGTTTCTTAGGAAATATAGCTACAAAATAAAACTTTCAGGGTGTGTATGAACAGGAAAAATGTCACAAATGTCTTGGTGCATTCTGTGTAATTCAGGACATTCACCTGCCTGGGCCTTCTGGTATTTTATTATGGATTTGTTTTCCAATGTCATGTACATGGAATCCTCTGAAATGGAAATCTTTTCTTTTTTTTTTAATTTCTTGTCACAGTGCTCTTGCTATAAACTTTTGAATGATGCAATGTCTATTCTGTGGTAATTCACTGATGTGAGTTTAAATAACCTTTTATATCATTTGAATTTAGAAAACATGGAGGCAGTGTTGTAGTTCAGCAGGTTGAGTCTCCCCCAGGGACTCTGGAATTCCGTATTGGAGTCCTGATTCCAGTCCTGCTACTCTGCTTCCAATACAACTTCCTGCTAATGCATCCTGGGAGGTAGCAGGTGATTGGCAAGTGCTTGGCCCTCTGCCTCTCCATGGGAGACCTGGATGGAACTGGAAGACGGTGTCTTCAACCTGACCCAACCTGGCTGTCGTAGTCATTTTGCGAATGAACCTCCAGATTGAAGATTTCTCTCTCTCTTGCTTGCTTGTTTTCCCTCCATGTATTCCTCTCTTCCCTTTTCTCTCTTATGCCTGCACTTCAAGTAGATGAAAATAAATACACACTTAAAAATGAAATTAGGAAGTATGAACTTCCTTGCAAACAGTTAGATGCATTTTATAACTCCACACACACCATATGGTATTCAAACACTTTGGATATCCCCATAGATTTTTTTGTTTCCATGAGTGCTTTCCATCTGACTAAAATTCTTCGACTTAGAAATAGAAAAAAGAAAAAGAAAAACTGAAATAAAGTGAAGGAAACTCTTGGTAATAAAGAAGAATATAAAAGAAGCAAGTTGCACCTGATGGGGGTTTCCTTATTAGTCAACAAAAATTCATGCTAGTGTATGAGCAAGCCCGGATTGCAGATTCTCAAGGGTGTAAAATATTGTTCCCTCCAACTGCTGTTTTGGATTCAGGAGAGTAAACAGGCAAGTCTTTCCAGACTTCAGGGTGATAGCGCTTGATTTGTACAATTGTTTCTCCTCACAATGCCTTTAATGTTCAGGGAAACCATGCAGAGACGCTTTTGCACTGCTTTCTCTTTTTGTTATGCAAACTAGATTTCCACGCTCCTCTTCCGGGCTTGTGTTCTTCCAACTTTATATTAATATTAATATCTGTGTTCTGTTTGGTCATTAGTTGTAGATGCATATACCTTCAGGACTTCAGACTTCCTCCACTGTAACTATAAAACCTGAACATATAATTATGATCCTCAGAGTCGCAGACTCAACATCTCCCTGAATTATTTTAAAGTCACAAAGAAATAATGTTGCATACATTCATGAACAAGAAAATGCATCAGCTCCAGCCTCTCTTAGACATCCGTTAGTAGCAGGCGCTGTAAAGAGTCATCGCACCATGGTTGTCCACAGGCACACACCCAGCCTCCCCATCCCCTTCTGACTTTCAGTGCAGAAGGAAGGAACAGATAACCAGGTTCTCATGTGAGTCTCTGCTTCCTTTGCCTGCTGGGTGTGGGCCCTGTAGCTTAGCTATGGAGTGACATGAACTTCCTCAAAAACATCTCTAGCTTTTCACCCTCCCTTCCCTCTGCAGAAGTCAGTGCATGGTCTCAGCCACGTTGAGCCACAGTGGGCTTCCTGTCACCTCATTCCCAATCTGTACCATTTCTCCAGATGTCTCTGCACAGCATTCCAGAGCCTTCACTCCGCCAAGAATACATAGAAAAGTGAATATCCGCCCTGAGCAGTTCCTGCAGGAAGGGCGAGGGGTACTGTTGCTACCTCCTGTTTCCCACTCTGCTTGGACTTGTGAAGTGAGCACCACATAGAATTCTAAACAAATGGTGCATGAGAGGGGAGGCTCCCCATCTCTGTAATGTGTTTCAGCCACGTTTGTGGGCACCCAAAATAATGTAATGATTGACTCAGGACTCAGATACACAGGATTTTCTCTCTTGGTCATGGTCAATTGGGACACAACGGTCAAGTACAATGTGCATTTGGAGTCAGAGCACAGACTGAGTAGCAGCACAGTTATCTGACTGCAGACACACTTCATAGGAATGAACAGAAAGTTTGTCTCATAGTCAGCCAGAAATAAGATTGAGGCTAAAAATATTAAGAAGGACTCCTTATTTTAAAAAAAAAACCACTAAAGTAAAAATAAAAATTTAATGAATGGGATACTAAAATTATGTCAAATAACATGACTAATGGAATAATAAAAATAAATATGTACAGCATTTGATCAAAAATATAATTTAAATAATGCATCATTATATTTTATGTTTGTATAGAACTATAAGTATGGGCAAGTTATAAATTATGCTCATTATTTCCCAGAGTAAGGAGAAAAAAATTGTATCCTACTATAAACAGAATGATTCTACAGTGTAAAATAATTTATGTCTACCAAAACGAGAAAAAAATCAATAAAAAGTAAAAAGATTTTTTCCATAAATTTATTAAGGTATTTTAGCCTTTGTAAGTGAAAAAAGTACCATTTTTCAGTTGTTGGTCACTCTTCACTGTTTCTCAGGGAACTTTTAAGAAACGTTCCCAATTGGAGGACTGCAGGAAACTGACGAGCCAGAAGCCTCCTCAGGAGATAAGTGGTGTCTGCTGAACTGCAGAGTCCTGAAGCCATCCTCACACACACCAGTAGGGACCACACCACGGAGAAGTGGTGCAATTTGTCTGAAAGCTGGAAAACTGCGAATGAATGATTTCTAATGTAATGGTGACTTAACCAAACAAAATGTAAGGGATAGACTCAAATTTTCTATACACAAAACAATGACCTCTCTGACAATAAATTTATCTTTCTCACTAGTAACAACAACAAAAATTTTAAACAATTTTTTTAAATTAGAAATGACATTAGTCAAAGATATGAAATATTTGTACCTTGAGAATGACAAAGGAAATTAAAGAAAGCACAAATAAGTAGAAAGACACCACATCATAATGTAGTATGATAATTAATATGATTAAAATATCTATAGTATTCAAAAGAATATATACTCTTAATGCAAACTAGAGGAATCCAAATGACATTCTTTGCAGAAACAGGAAAATGTTCTAAAATTCATATATAACATAAGACTCTGAAGCAGGGAAAGCAATCTAGAGAAAGATGAACAAAGCTATTGGGATTCCATGTCTTGATTTCAAAATCTTTTATAAGCTACAATAATCAAAATGGTGTAGGGCTTATACAAAAATAGACAAAGAGAACAATGGAATAGAATGAAGATCAAGAACAAATCTATGTGTTTCTTCACTAAGTTCCCAGGAACACTTGGGGAAAGAACACTCTCCTCAATGAACAGTGCTAAGACAACTAGATATTCAAGTGCAGAATAATGCAATGAAAACCTTATCTAACACCATGTACAAAAATCAATACTGAAGGATTAAGTAATTAAATGTAAGACCTTAATCCATAAAGTTCCTAGAAGTTCACATAGGGAAGATGCCTCTCAATTTCGATCACGTTCATGAGTTTTTTGGATGATCTCAAAAGCAAGGCAACAAAAACAAAGATAGACAAATCTGAAAATCAAACTACAAAGCTTTTACTTAGATGAGTGCGAAGACAACCCACAGTTTGGGAGACAACATTTCCAAAGTATAAATCTGATATGGGGTTAATATTGAATATATATGAAGAACTAATAGGAATCAAAACTGAATGATACAAAAACAATAGCAGCAAAACCAAACCAAAACAAAACAAATACTTAGAAAAAGGATCTGAATAGACTTTCTAATTTTCTAAGCTCCTGTATTCTATCGCATAGTAGAACTATTTAAGAATACTTTAAGAATTTATGAAAACCTGGAATTAGAAGGTAAGTTTTAAAAAATGAATTAAAAAGGTAAGTTTTAAACTTTGATGGTCTATTGATCAGGAAATAATATCTCCGTATTATTGCCACATTTCTTCCTATCTTAGTTTAGAGTTGCAATAATTCTGGATAGGTCTAGTCGATTGTCTCCAGCTATTAATTTTTCAGCCCCGTCATTGGCTAACTTCTATATTTAAAAACCATTTTTGCACATAAATAAAGGAACTATTTGATTCTGTAAAAGAAGATAAGTTTACCTTAGTGCAAAAAGATCTTTTAAACCCATGCATGTGTGGACACACATGCACACACAAAGAATTTTCAATACTATCATTACAAAGAAATGATAAATGACTAAGGTGAGGAAAAGGACTCATTACTCTGATTTTATCATGATACAATTTGCATATGTATCAAAATATCACAGTGTACCCTGTAAATATCTGAAGTTATTTTGTGTCATTTAAAAAAAATAAAATTTTAAAACTAAAGGACATCAAAATTGTTAAAGAAGATTTATTGTTTAAGTTTGCTGATGATGTGATCTTAGAGAAAACCATGAAATTCATAGCAAAAATCTGTTAAATTAATAAATCAATGAGTACATAACTTCTAAAAAATTACAAGACAAAAATCACCATTTAAAACTCTTTAATGTTCCTACATACCAAAAATGAATAATTCATTGTTGTTAAAAGGAACTGAGCCTTCTCTATTTTCTTTCTATGACAACCTATAATTTCTGAGTTCATTTTAGGCTATAGCTTCATGTTACCATGTGCAAAGACTTTCTTAAAATTTATTTATTTTCATTTTATTTCAAATGGGCAGGGACAGAGAGGACGGGAGAGAAAGAGAGACAGAGAGAGATCCACCATCTACTGTCTTACCCTCTACATGTCTGCAGCAGCCAGCACTGGGCTAGACCAAAGCCAGGAGCGCAGAACTCCATGTAGATTTCCCACGTAGGTGATAGGCACCCAAGTGCTTGGGCTGTCATAGGCTGCTTCCAAAGATAAGCACTTAGCAGAAATCTGGATCAGAAGCAGAGTAGCCAGTACTCAAACCAGGCACTCTGATATGGAATGCAGGCATGCAAAACACTGATTTAACTGCTATGCCACAATTCCACTTGTAAATAAATAACATTTAATTCAGAATTATCTGTTCTTTTTGATATCCTCTGCCTGTGAACAAAACCTCTGAGCCAGTGATTTGAATCTCGGGCAAGCGTAGCAACTTCTGGTACTTGGCTTCACCCTCCCCAGATGGAACCAGATCTCTGTGAATAAGCTGGGTCCGAGACAACTATGGTCCCAGTGTTCTAGATGTGCTGCATCTGGGGTAGGGCCTTTGCCCCCTTAAGATGCCAGGGTGGGGGCCAGTGTTGTGCTGCCGACAATGCCAGGTTCCCTTAGGGGCACTGGCTTGTGTCTGGCTGCTCCACATCCAGTCTAGCTCCCTTCTAGTGACCTGGGAAAGCAGAAGATGGTATAAGTACTTGGGCTCCTACCCTCCTTGTGGGAACCTGGAAGAAGCTCTTGGCTCCTGGCTTTGGCCCTGTCCAGCCCTGGCCATCATGATCATCTAGGGAGTGAACCTGCGATGGAAGTTTTCTCTGTCTCTCCCTCTCTTTCTGTAACTCTGAGTTTCAAATAAATTAATAATTTTTAAGATGTCTGGGTGGAGGAAGGGAATTCTGGTTTTGAAATATCATCAGGAATTTTGCATCTGCTACTTAGAGCTAGAGGAATGTGAAATCCTGGTGGTGCCCCTTCCAGTAAGATAGCATTTCCCTTGATCAGAAGCCAAATGGAAGCCACATCCATTGATTCACATTTGTCACTAGTGGATCTTAGACCAAACTAAGCTGGGGCTTTTGGAGAGGGAGTAGGTCACAACTCAGTGCTACTGACTCTGTTTTTACAGCACTTAGTAGATTTTATTGAATAAGTGCTACTTAATTTTTCTGTATGCTTCTCGAACAACTTTCAGAGATACTAAGTTTACAGGGAAGTCAGTTCCTTCCACTGTGATCTGGAAGTGCAACTTTTTTTTACTGATTTTAAACATCCTGAGTTCTGAGAAGTTTTTATTTGATACCAGCAACTATGTTTTCAGGTTCTTGGGTGAAGTCCCATTGCCTGGAGAAAATCTATATTTGGGACTTTCTGCATAAAAGTACGTGGAAAACACTCACATTTCATGCCAGAGGAGTTGTAGCACATGCTATGTGGCAATGACTCTTGAAGTTGTCAAATTTAATCATTTGTAAAAGCAGGAAGAAAAATTTGGCCTTTTTCAGGCCACAGCATAGTTTTTCTTCATAGTTGCTTTGATTCATTATTGCCAATAGAATCTAAATTTGTGACTCCGTATAATACATGTAGTATTGACTAAGACACTACTGCTTAATAAATGTAGGTAGGAATTAGCATTCTGAAAAGTGTGAAGGTTTTGACTATTAAGTTATATGAGGAAACTAAAGACTAAACTCTGCTTGAAGATGCAGCAGATGGCCAACCATGAGGTTTTTAGATAAGAAAAGTGATGACAAAATATTTGAAAGCAGTAACTTAGTAAAAACCTTTCTTTAGAA
Source organism: Oryctolagus cuniculus (assembly GCF_051225735.1). Lineage (NCBI taxonomy): Eukaryota > Metazoa > Chordata > Mammalia > Lagomorpha > Leporidae > Oryctolagus > Oryctolagus cuniculus. The sequence continues at coordinate 13,425,811 of NC_142876.1, read as the reverse complement.
AAAACAATCTATTTCCCTAGTTAAAGAATAACATTTCATGTAACACAATGATACAATGTTTCTGTTTTGTTTCACACACCATCTAGGTGAATATAGGCCTTCGGAATCTAAGAAAATATTACACTTAATACTCTTTCAACTAATATCTTATTATAATGTTACAAGATAACATACAGTGTCAATGCAGAAGTGTTTTGTGGAGATACATCATGTGTCATAAATGTCCTTTAGGTCAAATAAAACACTTCAGTAACATATACAAAAGAAGTATTTTTGGCCGGCGCCGCAGCTCACTTGGCTAATCCTCCACCTGCAGCGCTGGCACCCCAGGTTCTAGTTCCGGTTGGGGCATCGGATTCTGTCCCGGTTTCTTCTCTTCTGGTCCAGCTCTCTGCTGTGGCCCAGGAAGGCAGTGGAGGATAGCACAAGTGCTTGGGCCCTGCACCCACAAGGGAGACCAGGAGGACGCACCTGGCTCCTGGCCGTAGCCGTCGTTTTGGGGGTGAACCAATGGAAAAAGGAAGACCTTTTTCTCTGTCTCTCTCTCTCTCACTGTCTAACTCTGCCTGTCAAAAAAAAAAAAAAAGTATTTTTGGTGCAATTAAATTTCTTTATATTAATAGAGCAGGCAAGCAACTTCATTTTATGTCCTAAGCTTAGACTGAAGCTCCAGGTACTGAGCTCAAGAATTTATTATAAATAGACTTGTTTCTTTGTGTGTGTATTAAAAATCCACTTCTAACATTTGTTGATCTCTCCATTATGCGAGATCCTCTTCTAAGCATGTTATGGGCAGTATTCATTAATAACTACCCCAGGAAGACATGCTACTATTATCCTCATTCACATACCTAGAAACTGAGGCAAATGGAACAAGCAGTTGGTACAGTAGTTAAAACATTGCCATGATGCCTGAATCCCATATTAGAATGCCTAGTTTGAGTTCCAGGTTCACTTATGACCAGTTTCCTGCTAATGCATACCCCAGTAGAGAGCAGATAATGATGATGGCACAAATACTTGTACACCTGTCAAACCAAATGGGAGACCCCAGATTGAATTCCTGGCTCCTGGCTTTAGCCTGGACCAACTTTGGCTGTAGTAGGCAGGCATTTGGGGAATGAACCAGAGTTTGGAAGATATCATTTTGTCTGTTTGTCTCTTTCTCTCTCTAAGTCTCTTTACCTTTTAATTAAAATGAAAATAAATTTTAAAAATTGAAATCAAATGGAGTACCAGATATTAAGTAATTTATATTAGATAATAACTCATATTTTGGCAATATTAGATATTTCAAATCTATTATTTAATGATTTAGACAAAAATCAAATGCTGACATACATTTAGATCTAACTCAATAAAGCTAATCATATTGCAACATAACTTATCTAGCTCACATTAGATAAAATTGCCTAAATAAATTTCATTTCAGAAATAATATCTTCACATATTATTTAACTGATAGTTTTTTTCTTGTGTTACAACTGTACACTATTTTAAAATCAGATCAAAATAAAGTAAGAGGATGCGACGTTAACCAAGCTGTTTTCTCTGAGAATGTAATTGACAACATTTTTGTGTATTTTATATAGCTCTTAAATACATAATGCAAAATGCAACTTGAATGTATACTTTTTAATACACATTTTACACATTTTCATTTTATTCATGCCATACATAATGACATTTGGCAATATTTTATATCAGAAATTTTATATAAAGAAAGTAAAATTGGGGCCGCTGCTGTGGTGCAGCAGGTTAACACCCTGGCCTGAAGCGCTGCCTTCCCATGTGGGCACTGGTTCTAGACTGGCTGCTCCACTTCTGATCCAGCTCTCTGCTATGGCCTGTGAAGGCAGTAGAAGATGGCTTAAGTCCTTGGGCCCCAGCACCTGTGTGGGAGACCCAGAAGAAGCTCCTGGCTCCTGGCTTTGGATTGGCACAGCTCCAGTCATTGCAGCCATCTGGGGAGTGAACCAGCGAATGGAAGACCCCTCTCTCTCTTTCATTTTCTGCCTCGCTTTCTCTCTCTGTGTATCTCTTTCAAGCAAATAAATAAATCTTTTTAAAAAAGGAAGTAAAATTTCATTTTGTATATGTATTACATGATACTTCAGATGACCTTTGGGATGTGTTAAGTATAACGAAGGGGAATTTTTCAAAAAGGTAAGACACATCCCTTGATTTTTGGTATCAGGGAAGGAAAATCTATCCTCCTGCTGAAAACCAAATGGCAATCAAACATTGAACATTGTTGGGAAGGCTTTTGGCATTCAATTAAGATACCACTTGGGAAACCAGCATCCCATATTGGAATTCCAGTCCCAGTTCTGCTCCCAATTCCAACTTCCTGTTAATGAGCACTCTGGGAGGCAACAAGTGATAGCTCAAGCAGTTGAATAAATAGCAGCCATGTGGTGGCTGCTAGCGAGTAAGTCACCACCTGCCTGCATCTCATATGTGCACCAGCTGCAGTGCCAGCTGCTCCACTCCCAAGTTGGCCCAAGTCCTTGGTCCCCTGCACCAGAGTGGAAGACCTGGAAGCTGCTCCTAGCCCCGGGCTTTGGATCAGCCCAGCTTTGACCTTGCAGCCATCTGGGAAGTGAACCAGCAGATGAATACATGTCTCTCTCTCTCTGCCTCTGCCTCTCTGTCTCTCTGCATCTCTACCTTTCCAAAAAAAGAAAAATGCCACCCACGTAGGAGACCTCATTTGAGTTCCAGGCTCCTAGCTTCCCACAGACCCTACCCTTGCTGATGTATTTAGGGACTGAACTAGTGGTGAGACCTCTCCCTTCTGTCTGTCCATCTCTCTCTTTCTGTCCCTGTCTCTTTCCCTCTGTCTCTCCCTCTACTTCCCTCTTCCCATGCTTTCAAATAAATACAAATATAATTTTTTAAAAATCAAACATTCCGATCTCAACAGCAACAACTCCCTTTGCTGTTGAAAGATAAAGTTTTGATTACTTGAATAACTCATTGGCCAATTAATAATGATATAGTTAGGAAGAAAGCAATGACGATTACACACCTATGACCTCACATGACATTATACTGATAAGAGACTTGTGAAAGGGTAACTCTTCATGTATTTCAAATGATTTTTTTCAAAGTACTAAATTATTTCTATGTATTTGAAAGGCAGAGAGAAAGAGAAAAAAAGAGAGATCTTTCTTCCTCTGGTTCACTTCTCATATGCCTGCAACAACCAGGGTTGTGCTAAGTGGAAGCTAAGAACTGGAACTCAATCCAGGTTTCCCACCTTGGTGGCAGGGCTCCAACTCCATGAGCTCTGCTTCCTATCAGGGTACAAGTTAGGAGGAAGCTGGAATCAGAAGCAGAGATGGAGCTCAATCCTGAGCACTTGATATGGGATTCCAAGATCCAAGCAGCATCTGAATCGTGGCAACGAATGCCAGCCCATATTACCTCTTACATCCACATTATTTAAAATTAGTTTCTATGTCCTTTTCCCCTACACTTAGCTGCCTTTTGTTACATTTATTTGCTTGATCAGTTTCTGGCATTCAGATTAGTAGAGCTTTACAAATATTAGCTTAATTCTTAAAAATTTTAGTTTAGTTGTTAAAACTGAAGTTTTGGGGAGTCACCATCATTAAAAACAAAGAAGCAAGAATCTTCCTAGCTTATCAAGTCCAGTTCCAGTAGGAAAGGAAACACTGAGTTCTAATAGTTTTTGTGCCATTTAATATTCAAGTATTCCTTTTATTGTTTTGCTCTGAGAGTATAATTATACAACCACAGCCATACTATCTTCAATATACTTATTAAAAATTTCCTCTTTCACATAATTCCATTTATATATAAACATTGTGTCATCTTGAGTGACCACAAAGAATAGTGAAAATTATCATAAAGTTGACAACATCTATCTCTTTAATGTTCTCTGATAAGATATCCAAAATATTAGTCAAAGTAATGAATAATTTAAGCAAATATCTAGGATATTATTTTTAAAGAACACAATTAATGTCTAATGAAAATGCCTGTTCCATACAACATTATCTATGACTTTACACATATGTATATTATTTTATAATTTTCTTGAAATTTGAAATGTCCAGGCTGGCACAGTGGCTCACTAGGCTAATCCTCTGCCTGCGGCATCGGCACCTGGGGTTCTAGTCCCAGTCGGGGCTCCGGATTCTGTCTGGGTTGCTCCTCTTCCAGTCCAGCTCTCTGCTGTGGCCCGGGAGGGCAGTGGAGGATGGCCCAAGTGCTTGGGCCCTGCACTCACATGGGACACCAGGAGAAGTACCTGGCTCCTGGCTTTGGATCAGCGCAGTGTGCTGGCCTCAGCGGCCATTGGAGGGTGAACCAACGGTAAAGGAAGACCTTTCTGTCTCTCTTTCTCACTGTCCACTCTGCCTGTCCAAAAAAAAAAGGAAATTTGAAATGTCCAGACGAGAATATGATATTCTCAACTGGAACCTCACGATAAGAAATTAATGTTTGTGCAGTAGTAGTAAGTTTTGGGAATCTGAGATTCCTGTGTGTCAAGAAATATGTTTCAAAAATGACTTAAATATCTAACACACATTACTACAGGAAGCTCACTGAAGTAAGGAGCCCCATCAGGCTCACTCACTGTATCAGCTTCTAGAGGACTGTCCTATGTAAGAGAAATACATCAGAACACAGTGGAGTTCTTTAATTATTGATCTTTATAAGGAAAGAAAATATTTTGAAGAATTGAAAATTATTTCATCCTCCTACCTTCAAGAATTTCTGAGCTAATGTGAGTGATAAAGCAAGTGTTAAATAACTGAGATGTGAGTTTATGTAAAAATTTATTTATTTTATTTGAAAGTCAGTTATACAGGGAAAAGGAAAGGCAGAGAGAGAGAGAGAGAGAGAGAGAGAGAAAGTCTTCCATCCATTGGTTCACTCCCTAATTGGCCACAACAGCCAGAGCTGCGCCGATCTGAAGCCAGGATCCAGGAGCTTCTTCTGGGTCTCCCATGAGGGTGCAGGAGCCCAAGGACTTGGGCCATTTTCTATGGCTTTCCCAGACCGTAGAAGAGAGCTGGATCAGAAGTGGAGCAGCCAGGTCTTGAACCGGCGCCCATATGGGATGCCAGCACTGCAGGCAGTGACTTCATCTGCTATGCCACAGCGCTGGCCCTGAGATATGAGTGTATTTATAAGATTTATATTTGTGGCTGAGGTGCTGAGGATTTCAGGGCATAACACAAGAAAAGATCATTTGGAACCATACTATCCAGTAGTACTTTGTGGAAAGTTTGAGACACTACCTTGATCACAAGGAATGAAAATATCTGGTGAAGGGATGAAAAGAAAAAACTGAGAAAAAGTGACAGGATGAAATGAGATTGATGAATAAGGAAGATGTTTTAAAGACACCTGACAGGGGATGGTGCTGTCGCTCAGCAGGTTAACTCCCTGGCCTGAAGCACTGGCATCCCATGTGGGCCTTGGTTCGAGACCCGGCTGTTCCACTTCCTGTCAAGCTCTCTGCTGTGGCCTGGGAAAACAGTAGAAAATGGCCCAAGTCCTTGGGCCCCTGCACCCGCGTGGGAGACTGGAGGAAGTTCCTGGCTTCTGGCTTCGGATCGGCGCAGCTCCATCCATTGTCGCCAATTGGGGAGTGAACCATCAGATGGAAGACCTCTCTCTCTCTCTCTCTCTCTCTCTCTCCCTTTCCTCTCTCTGTGTAACTCTTTTAAGTTAAATAAGTAAATCTTTAAAAAAAAGACACATGCAGATGGTCAGATTGACAGACCTGAAGATAGGCAGAGAAAAGGACTTTGTTAAGACAAATTTTGAGCAAGTATTTGACTGATACCAGTCAGCCTAGGATTTTGAATGGCAATTCAAAGTCTTTTTCTTCATTATAAGAAAATACAGGCTGTTAAACAAAGAGATTGGAATGGTGAAAGGAGTAACTAATAAAGATCTATCTGATATCATCCATTCCATGAATCAGAGGCGAGAAGCACAGGGAAGGAAATCATTAGGATATAGATTAGATAATGTTGGCATGAGATGAAGAAGAGTCTACATTAATATCTTTTCAAAAATGCAAAATACAGTGCTGCTAATTGAATGAAGTTCTGTAGGTAGCACCCACAGCATTGGTGTTTGGTGAGTGATGAATGTACACATTGGGTGGTGAAGGAAGGATCAAGTGGGTGCCCAAGGTAACATATACAAATCGTACTAAAAAGAGAAAGAGTAGAGGTTTCTGACTCTGTATAAAACTGAGGTAGTGGATGAAAATTTACCACACAGTGCTTGTTTACAAACTAAGTTTATTAGTATGTATGAACGTAATTCAAAGTGCATATTGATTTGTCTAAAAAGTTTCCTTTCAGTGAACAGAGGACAGAAAGCTACTTTTGAACTCACCTAAGGGACAACTTATTGATTCATTTCAGAAATTTAAACCTTGATATTTTATAAATAATTGCCAAATTTTGGAACAACATTTTATAATAACAACATGAAGCCGTAAGTTTTTTAAATTAAAAATTCTTTAAAACTCACAAAGATCTTTCATCTAAATGTCAATGTCCTAATGAGTGAAAGTCCATTATTTTCCACTTCAAAAATACCTGAATATCAGAGCAGTTGCAGAACATATATTTCTGCTATGATAGCAATTAATGTTATTATCCCAGAAACCCACCGAATATATCATACTTAAATTGTTAGTCATTTTAAAATTTGAGCAAAACTACCACCATCAATTCAGATACCACATAGTTACTCAGATGAAATGGAACTGGGAAGCCCCAAGATGCAAAATTTTATTACAGAAATGTCCTGAGCTTTAGTGTACATTGTCCTAGTTTTAGAGATGCCTAGAACAAGGCCCACTTTGGTAACATGCAGCCATCCTGATCAAGCTGCACCCCAAGGGGAGGACAATCAGGGTCTGAAAAAATAAAAACGAGTCACTATTTAGAAAGTCAAAGGAAGAAAATGTATTATTTAGTGACATAATCACAATCAAAAGTGATATAGTCAGTCAAGATAATTCTTATGGTAATAGAATTCAGGACATGAAAAATACATTTCTCTTTTTTTTCCCTTTCTCAACATATCAATTTTTAGGACCCATGAGGGAAACTGCTAGGAAACTTCATGGTGGGCCCACTGTGATGAGCTACAATAGGGAAAGCATCATGCTGAGGTAACAACAGTGAAATTTCCTGGGATGGGAGAGAGCCAGTTACTGAGAGAAAGTATCAGGTCACCTTGCTCATAATTCTCAAGAAAGTTTCAGGTGCATAAATTATCAATTCACAGGTTACGTTCAGTGCCATCCAATCTGTGCGGAATAAAACGTTGGCTTTTACAGACGTTCACGTCCACTGTAAAAGCATTTTCGGGGATACGGCCATGAAGAATGGAGCTGTTGGACAAACAGAAGCAGAAACTCCTTCTCATGGCAGTGTCCCCTCCCCTGAAACAGCCTGGCCCCTGTTTCATCTCATCCATAACCTTTATTTCTTTCTCCCTTGTGTGTAACTTTCAAAAGAAAGTGCACCTCACAATGACAGTCTCAGAACCATTTGGAATGTGGTGGTCAGTAAATCCTAGAACATTTTTTTTTAAATATAAAATACAGGTTATAAAAAAGCTTTTCATTTAAAAAGGAATCCACATGCCTTAATGTAACTATATTTGGTGACCATTACCTAAATACATCTTTATACATTTTCTCTGCCCAGACTTATAAATGTACTCACAATGTACAGTTTGTGTGTGTCAATTGGTGGGTCAGACCAATGGACTTAGATTAACAAGCATCATTGGCTCTCAGTATATTTTCTTCAGTGGTTCAAATATGACCAACTTTCATTGACTGCTTTTTTTCAATGTTTTTTTTTATTTTTAATTCATTAATTAGTTAATTAATTAATGTATTTTTCCATGAGTAATCAAAAAGTAGGATAGTTACTAAACAATATAGAAGAGCATGCTCCCCAGCTTCCTCCCCTGACTCCCCAAACTTGAATCTCAGGACTATCATTTCCTTCCCAACGAATTTTGTAGAACTTTACTTCATTTATATGTTTGCTAAAATATGCATTTGTGTGTTTTGGTGTTTTCGGCATTGTCAAGAATCTATCAACATCACACAGAGTCTTTTCAGATATTTTTACTTAATTTTATTTTGCTAAAACTTGTCCACATTGTTGCACGCAGGCTTAGCATTGTTCACTGCTGTAAACCATGTTATACTCCTGGCCAGTTGTTGCCCTTCCCACCATGCGTGTTGGCTTCTTTCCAGTCCTTACTGGTGTGCAAAGGGATGCTGTGGAACACTGCTTCCTCCAACCAGTACACGTTGGCCAGAATGTATCATTCAATGCCATGTCTTGCTTATATATTAACATGTTCCTTACAACAAAAGATGCTATTTGGAAATTTAGCTAATGGAAAGCAGACACATTTCTTCTGCTTTAACAAATTAGGAGATATTACTTAAAGGCAGTATATCATATTGAGTGAAATCAGCCAGACACAGAAAGACAAACACTGCATGTTCTCATTTATTTGCGGCAGCTAAAATTAAAAACAAATCAACCTAAACACAAAATATCAGTTTACTAGAGGCTGTAAGGATGGGAGGAATATAGAGTATATGAAAAAAAAATAAGAAAGATGGTTGTGGTTCATTAATTGTTAACAGATACTGACATGAGATGTTAATAGGGGAAGTATGAATGAAGGATATGTGTGATATCTTTGTATTACCATCTCAGAATTTTTCTTTTGTACACTTAAAATTATTCTGAAATAAAATTTAAAAAGACAGTATGTTCTACATTCTATGCAACACTATTTTTTTTTTTTTTTTGACAGGCAGAGTGGACAGTGAGAGAGAGAGACAGAGAGAAAGGTCTTCCTTTGCCGTTGGTTCACCCTCCAACAGCCGCTGTGGCCAGCACGCTGCGGCCGGCGCACCGCGCTGATCCGATGGCAGGAGCCAGGAGCCAGGTGCTTTTCCTGGTCTCCCATGGGGTGCAGGGCCCAAGCACCTGGGCCATCCTCCACTGCACTCCCTGGCCACAGCAGAGGGCTGGCCTGGAAGAGGGGCAACCGGGACAGAATCCGGCGCCCCAACCGGGACTAGAACCCGGTGTGCCGGCGCCGCTAGGCGGAGGATTAGCCTAGTGAGCCATGGCGCCGGCTCTATGCAACACTATTAATTTTCTTCATTTTAACTTTTATTTAATAAATATAAATTTCCAAAGTACAACTTTTGGATAACAGTGGCTTTTTCCCCCCATAGCCACGCTCCCACCTGCAACCATACCATTTCTCACTCCCTCTCCCATCCCATTCAGATCAAGATTCATTTTCAATTATCTTTATATACAGAAGATAAACTTAGTATATACTAAGTAAAGATTTCGACAGTTTGATGGGATTGAATTGGAATCCCCTGGCACGTTTCTAACTCCACCGTTAGGGGTAAGTCCAATTGAGCATGTACGGAACTGTACATCTCCTTCCTCTCTTATTCCCACTCTTATATTTAACAGTTAAATTTAAACACCTAAGAATAATTGTGTGTTAGTTAAAGAGTTCAAACAATGGTACTAAGTAGAACAAAAAAAATAATTAAAGGTATAAAGTATTAAGTTGTTCCTCAACAATCAGGACAAGAGCTGATCATGTCATTGTTTCTCATAGTGTCCATTTCACTTCAACAGTTTTCCTTTTAGGTGCACAGTTAGTTGTCACTGATTAGGTAGAACATAAGATATTTGGCACTTTGGGACTGGCTTCTTTCACTCAGCATGGTATTTTCCAGATTCCTCCACTTTATTGCAAATGACAGTATTTCATCATTTTTTTTACTGCTGTATAGTATTCTATAGAGTACATAGCCCATAATTTCCTTATCCAGTCTTCTGTTGATGGGCATTTAGGTTGATTCCAGGTCTTAGCTATTGCGAATTGAGCTGCAATAAACATTAAGGTGCAGACATTTCTTTTATTTGCCAATTTAATTTCCTTTGGGTAAATTCCAAGGAGTGGGATGGCTGGGTTGAATGGTAGGGTTATATTCAGGCTTCTGAGGAATCTCCAGACTGACTTCCATAGTGGCTTGACCAGTTTGCATTCCCACCAACAGTGGGTTAGTGTCCCTTTTCCCCACATCCTCGCCAGCATCTGTTGTTGGTAGATTTCTTTTTTTTTTTTTTTTGACAGGCAGAGTGTACAGTGAGAGAGATAGAGAGAAAGGTCTTCCTTTTGCCATTGGTTCACCCTCCAATGGCCACCGCAGCCGGCACGCTGTGGCCGGTGCACCGCGCCGATCCAATGGCAGGAGCCAGGTGCTTCTCCTGGTCTCCCATGGGGTGCAGGGCCCAAGGACTTGGGCCATCCTCCACTGCACTCCCGGGCTATAGCAGAAAGCTGGCCTGGAAGAGGGGCAACCGGGACAGAATCCGGCGCCCCAACCGGGACTAGAACCCGGTGTGCTGGTGCCGCAAGGCGGAGGATTAGCCTAGTGAGCCGCGGCGCCGGCCGTTGGTAGATTTCTGAATGTGAGCCATTCTAGTCAGGGTGAGGTGAAACCTCATTGTGGTTTTGATTTGCATTTCCCTGATTGCTAGTGATCCTGAACATTTTTTCATGTGCCTGTTGGCCATTTGGATTTCCTCTTGAAAAATGTCTACTGAGGTCCTTGGCCCATCTCTTAAGTGGGTTGTTTGTTTTGTTGTTGTGGAGTTTCTTGATTTCTTTGTAGATTCTGGTGATCAACCCTTTATCAGTTGCATAGTTTGCAAATATTTTTTCCCATTCTGTTGCTTGCCTCTTCACTTTCCTGTTTCTTTTGCAGTACAAAATCTTCTCAATTTGATGCAATCCCAATAGTTAATTTTGGCTTTCACTGCCTGTGCCTCCGGGGTCTTCTCCAAGTAGTCTTTGCCAGTGCCAATATCTTGAAGGGTTTCTCCAATATTCTCTAATAATTCGATGGTGTTGGGTTGTAGATTTAGGTCTTTAATTCTTGTTGAGTGGATTTGTGTGTAAGGTGTAAGGTAGGGGTCTTGCTTCATGCTTCTGCATGTGGAAATCCAATTTTCCCAGCACCATTTGTTGAATAGACTGTCCTTGCTCCAGAAATTGGTTTTAGATGCTTGATCAAATATAAGTTGGCTGTAGATGTTTGAATTGATTTCTGGTGTTTCTATTCTATTCCATTGGCCTATCCATCTGTTTCTGTACCAGTACCATGCTGTTTTGATTACAACTGCCCTGTAGTATGTCCTGAAATCTGGTATTGTGATGCCTCCAGCTTTGGTTTTGTTGTACAAGATTGCTTTAGCTATTCAAGGTCTCTTGTGCCTCCATATGGATTTCAGCATAATTTTTTCCAAATATGAGAAGGATGTCTTTGGTATTTTGATTGATATCTCATTGAATCTATAAATTGCTTTTGGGAGAATGGACATTTTGGTGATATTGATTCTTCCAATCCATGAGCATGGAAGATTTTTCCATTCTTTGGTATCCTCTACTATTTCTTTTTTTAAGATTTTGTAATTCTCATCGTAGAGATCTTTGACGTCCTTGGTTAAGCTTATTCCAAGGTATTTGATTGTTATTGTAGCTATTGTGAATTGAATTGTCCTTAGCAGTTCTTTCTCAGCCATGGCATTGCCTGTGTATACAAAGGGTGTTGATTTTTGTGCATTGATTTTATATCCTGCTACTTTGCCAAACTCTTGTATGAATTTCCAATAGTCTCTTAGTAGAGTTCTTTGGATCCCCTAAGTAAAGAATCATATCATCTGCAAAGAGGGATAGTTTGAGTTCTTCCCTCCCAATTTGTATCCCTTTAATTTCTTTTTCTTGCCTAGTGGCTGGTGAGAGTGGCCATCCTTGTCAAGTACCAGATATCAGTGGAAATGCTTCCAACTTACCCCATTCAATTGGATGATGGCCGTGGGTTTTTCATAAATTGCTTTGATTGTATTGAGGAATGTTCCTTCTATACCAAATTTGCTTAGAGTTTTCATCATGAAAAGGTGTTGTATTTTATCAAATGCTTTCTCTGCATCTATTGAGATGATCATGTGGTTTTTCTTTTGCATTTTGTTAATGTGGTGCATCACATTGATTGATTTGCGAATGTTGAACCATCCCTGCATACCAGGGATAAATCCTACTTGGTCTGGGTGGATGATCTTTCTGATGTGTTGTTGTATTCTATTGGCCAGAGTTTTATTGAGGATTTTTGTGTCTATGTTCATCAGGAAAATTTGTCTGTAATTCTCTTTCTCTGCCGCATCTTTTTCAGTAGAAGAATTAAGGTGATGCTGGCATCATAGAAAGAAGTTGTTAGGATTCTCTTTTTTTGATTGTTCTAAGTAGTTTGAGAAGAATTGGAGTTAGTTCTTTAAATGTCTGGTAGAATTAAGCAGTGAGTCCATCCAGTCCTGGGCTTCTCTTTGTTGGGAGGGACTTTATTACTGATTGAATTCTGTCTCAGTTATGGGTCTGTTTAGGTTTTCTGTGTATTCATGGTTCAATTTGGGTAGGCTGTATGTGTCCAGGAATCTATCCATTTCTGATAGATTTCCCTGTTTGCTGGCATACAACTCTTTGTGGTAATTTCTGATGATTCTTTTTATTTCTGTAGTGTCTGTTGTTACATTCCCTTTTCATCTCTGATTTTATTGACGGGTTTTTTCATTTTTCAGTTATTTGGGCCAACAGTGTGTCGATTTTGTTTATTTTTTTCAAAAAGCAGCTCTTTGGCTGATCTTTTGTAATTTTTTTTTTGGATTTAATCCTGTTGACTTCTTCTCTGATTTTAATTATTTCTCTTCTCCTACTAGTTTTGGGTCTGGTTTGCTGCAGTTTTTCTAGATCCTTGAGATGCATTGAAAGCTCATTTATTTGGTGCCATTCCAATTTGTTGATGTAAGTACCTATTGCTATAAACTTTCCTCTTAACACTGCTTTTGCCGTATCCCATAAGTTTTGATATGTTGTGTTATCCTCATTTACTTCCAGAAAGTTTTTGATTTCTCTTTTGATTTCTTCTATGACCCAGTGCTCATTCAGGAGCATGTTGTTCAGTCTCCATGTGTTTGCATGTGCTCTATGGCCTCCTGAGTTGCTAATTTCCAGCTTCATTCCAGGTGGTCTGAGAAGATGCATGATATGAGTTCAATTAGTTTGAATTTGCTGAGTCTTGCTTTATGGCCAAGTATGTGGTCAACCCTAGAGTAGGTTCCATGTACTGCTGAGAAGAATGTGTATTCTTTAAGTGTAGGATGAAAAGTTCTGTAGATATCTGTTAGATCCATTTGGTCTACAGTGTCAATTAAATCTGCTGTTTCCTTGTTTATCTTCTGTCTGCTTGATCTGTCTATTGCTGAAAATGGAATATTGAATTCCCCCAATGCTATTGTATTGGAGTCTAAGTCTCCCTTTATGTGCCTTCACATATCTTTTGAATAAACCGGTGCCCTTAATTAGGTGCATATACATTTATAATAGTACATCTTTCTGTTGAATTGATCCCTTAATCATTATATAGTGCCTCTCTTTGTCTCTCTTAACAGTATTTGTGTTGAAGTTTATTTTGTCTGATATTAAGATGGCTACGCCAGCTCTTTTTTTGTTTCTTTAGGCATGGAATATTTTTTCCAACCTTTCACTTTCAGTCTGCAAGCATCTTTGTTGGAAAGGTGTGTTTCTTGTAAACAGCAAATAGATGGGTTTTGTTTTTTAATTCCTTCAGCCAGTCTTTGTCTTTTAACTGGAGAGTTGAGGCTATTAACATTCAATGTGACTATTGATAAGTAGTGACTTAGCCCTGACATTTTTCCAAAAATATTTCTAATATATGCTTTGAACTTCCTGTGATCTTTTGGTGTGAGATTTTCTTTCTTTACCTTCTTTCATATTGATGGCTGTTTCTGTGTTTCTGTGTGTAACACATCTTTAAGCATCTTTTGCAAGGCTGGACGAGTGGTGACAAATTATTTCAATTTCTGTTTGCCATGAAAAGTCTTTATTTCGCCTTCATTCACAAATGGGAGCTTTGCAGGATATAATATTCTGGGCTGGCAGTTTTTTCTCTTAGTACTTGGGCTATATCTCACCATTCCCTCCTAGCCTGTAGGGTTTCTTAAGAGAAGTCTGCTGTGAGTCTAATTGGAGTTCCTCTGAGAGTAATCTGATGTCTCTCTCTTGCACATTTTAGCATCTTTTCTTTATGTTTCACTGTGGTGAGTTTGATTACAATGTGTTGTGGTGACAATCTCTTTTGGTCATTTTTATTGGGGGTTCTACGAGCTTCCTGTACTTGGATGTCTCCGTCCTTCTCCAAATCCGGGAAGTTTTCTGCTAGTCTCTCACTAAAAAGGCCTTCTAATCCTTTCTCCCTCTCCATGCCTTCAGGAACTCCTAGAACCCGAATGTTGGGTTTTTTAATAGTAGCCTGTAGATTCCCAACAATATTTTTCAAATTTCTAATTTCCTCTTCTTTTCTTTGGTTTGACTGTATACTTTCCTGTGCTCTGTCTTCTAAGTCCAATATTCTCTCTTCGACCTCACTGATTCAGTTTTTAAGGCTTTCAAATGTGTTTTTCATTTGTTCTATTGAATTCTTCATTCCATTTCAGTTTCTCTTCAATACCTTAATTTTATGTTCTACTAAATTCCTCATTTCATTTTGATTCCTTCTTAAGATTTCATTATCACGAGAGAGATTTTCTGTCCTGTCCTGTATGGGTTTCTGTAGTTCATGCATTTGTTTTTGATAACTTCTAAATGTTCTTATCATACATTTTTTGAATTCCGTATCTTGCATTCTTCTATCTCATCATCTTCATAATCTTGTATTAGAGTTTCATGTTCATTTGAGAGCATCATGATGTCTTCCTTGTCTTTGTTTCCTTGTTTTTTTTTGCGTTTGTTGTTTGGCATTGTGGAGATATTCTTTGGTTTCTGCTTTTTTCTTTTTTCTTTTTCTCCCTGTGGTGGCTCTTCTCTTTATACTATGACTCTAGATTAAGTGGACTGTCTGCTTTGGTGAATCTCTAGTGGCTTGTGGTGGGTGTGGCCAGAGAGCTCTTTTCAGTTCTTCAGGGTTAAGGGTGCACCAAAGGTGACACACCCTGGTTTGTCATGGTAAATCTCTCCCTTTTTTTTAATTCAGAAGGGAAGTAATTCTGTTTAGCTGAGCTCTTCTCCTTGATGGCAATCAGTGGCTGAACACTAGCCCCAGTGGGTATAATACTCATCTGTTCTGTCCCAAGGACCACACAAAGGATCTGTGCAGTCCTCAGTGTAAGCTTAGATTCCCCTACAATGTCTCTCACCATGTAGCCAAGGTTACCAAGTTTGTGGCGTCTCACACCGAGACTACTCATGTCTCAACCACACCGTGGATTCTCCCACACACCCTCAATAATTTTTTTTTTACAGTCCTGGTTCATAAGCTCCACACATTCACTAAGTCTGAGTCTCCTGTTATTACTCCCAACCATCATCAAGTTTTTCTGTTTGGAGGAGGGCGGGTACAGCCCTGAGCTGGTGCAGCTGTTACATATGTCCAAAATGGAACCTGTTCTATTGTCTCACATGCCTTTGTAAGGTGTGTGGAGAGAGAGAAAATCGTGTTCCTACCATCCCTTTTGTCATTTTCTCCTCTCTAGTTAGGCTGGTGTACTTTCCTCCACGGGGCTTCAAGCCTCGTTCCCTCTAGGCTCTTCCAGCCGCTTTTCCACCAATGTCTCAGGCTACTGTGTTTTCACCTCACCTCTGTTTCCAGCGCTGGTGTGGAGGTAGCTGGGCTACCGAGCCATGGGTGCCTGTGTCCTCCATGTAAATCCACCATGTCCTTCTAATTCTGGAAGAGTTCCCTCTGCAGTTTTTTCCCTAACTCTTCCCTGAAACTTCACTATCTCCACTTTTATTAAACTATCATTTCCTGGACTTTCAGTGAGCTCCCTCCTTATTCTGCCATCTTGGAGTCACACCCAGCAACATTGTTTATTTTCAAAACTGGTGTTTAAGTCCAGATTTTTGGATCTAGAATAAGAAAAATCCCTTAAGTTAGCTAAAATAGAAGAATGAATCTATTATAAAAACATTACATATTCCATGGAATATATGAACAGAAATTCTATTGGGATCAAAATTCAAATATTCTGAATATTTTTGTCTCCACATGTTGCTTTTTATCCATCTTTGTATTCCATAACTTTTATATCATATTTTGTACTATTTAAATATTGTGGATTAATCTAAAGTTCACAAAAAGAAGAAAGAGCCACAGTAAACAGTCCCATTTTATGTATTCACAAGAAACTCCACTGACATGGAACCTTAGTCCTGTTTTTTTAGTTTTTTTCAGGGAAGGGTGGAGGATTATTATTAGATTAGCCCAGACCTGAACCAACCAATTATGTACCATAGTTTGGGCCTTGCTTTCATTTTTCTTTTCTTTCTTTTTATTTTTTCTTTATTTGAGAGGGAGGGAGACAGTGATATCTCCTATCAGTTGCTCTACTCCCTTAATGCCCACATGACAAGGCCAAACCTAAGAGTCAGGGACTCAATCCAGGTCTCCTTACACGAGTGGCAGGAACCCAACCACCTGAGTCATCACTGCTGCTTCCCAGGGCCAGCTTCAGTAGGAAGCTGGAGTCAGGAGAAGGACTTGGAAGTAAAGCCTAGGTAATCTGATGTGGGAGGCAGGAATTAACCACTAGTTGGAGTGCTGCTCCTGAATTTTCCTTTCTTATTGTGATGTACCGTGTTAGCTGAAGGATGGATCTGTGATTTCAAATATAAGAGAATAGATTGTTTCCTGAAATGCAGTGGGCTAGTGCTGCACAGATAAACTAATACATTCATGCAACTTTCAGCAATACTGGCACATAAGCTTTGTCTAAGCTTACCCATTTGTGGTTTGTGCCATGTACTATCTACAACTGTATATGCCCACGTCCATTTCACTCATTTACTCATCCCTGACCAATACAGTCTTCTGGCAGTGATCATGGATACCCTAACACCATTAAATCATAATAGGTCTAATTTCTTGCAATCTTTCATGACTCGTCTTAAGTCATATCATGTCAGATGTAATGTATTTTGAGTGAAACTGATAGCTACAAAAATCTTGATAAATTATCTAATGAAATATTAAATAAGCAAATATATAGTTTCCTAACTTTTTGAGCTTTCACATTATGTTTATATACTAGTAGAGCCTAGAATGTATTAGAAGAACATTTTGTAGAAAGTTTCCATCAGGCCGGCGCCACGGCTCACTAGGCTAATCCTCCGCCTTGCGGCGCCGGCACACTGGGTTCTAGTCCTGGTCGGGGCGCCGGATTCTGTCCCGGTTGCCCCTCTTCCAGGCCAGCTCTCTGCTGTGGCCAGGGAGTGCAGTGGAGGATGGCCCAAGTGCTTGGGCCCTGCACCCCATGGGAGACGAGGAGAAATACCTGGCTCCTGCCAACGGATCAGTGCAGTGCGCTGGCCACAGTGCACCAGCTGTGGCGGCCATTGGAAGGTGAACCAACGGCAAAAGGAAGACCTTTCTCTCTGTCTCTCTCTCTCACTGTCCATTCTGCCTGTCAAAAAAAAAAAAAAAGTTTCCATCAAATTAGTGTTAAAATCTACTAATATTTTAATGCTATATCATAAATCAATATAACATTTACAGAAGTTACTTAATGTGGCTCATTTCATAAGCATTAATGAGCTAAACTCATTATTCATGAACCTATTATTCTAGTAAAAGTAGAGATTTCCTAATGGGTTAAATATTAAAATTTTGCTTGTACAGTTCCACTTGGATAACTCTTTTATATACAAGCATCACTGTAAAATCAATTTTAGCACTATCAATATTCTCTGTTATTTCTGAATGTGTTGTTCTGGACAGAAAATAATTGATTATAACCACCTAAAGATATCTCTCCTTTGCAATGCTTTCTCATGATTCTGTCTATGACTCAACTTATAAGTATTCATATGGTAAAAGAATACTATTGAGAATTTTTGTTCCCACTTTCACAGTTCCACTGATGGTGGAAATTCCATTTAAATAAACAAGAAACCATTAGGAAGTGTATCTCAGCAAGCTCTCTGTAAGGTGACCATGAACTTGCAGCAGTTACCTTTGAATGCACAGTCTCTGCTGCTTTCACTCATCGGACGTTACTAAAGCTCAAGAGATGAGCCAGGAGGGAACAGGGGGTAAAGTATGTATTGCTCAGATAGCATAGAAGCAGTAAAGAGTGGTATATTTTATTTTATTTTTATTTATCTGACAGGTAGAGTTATAGACAGAGAAAGAGAAAGAGACAGAGAGAAAGGTCTTCCTTCCATTGGATCACTCCCCAATTGGCTGTTATGGCCGGCGCTGAGCCAACCTGAAGCCAGGAGCCAGGTGCTTCTTCCTGGTCTCCCATGCGGGTGCAGGGGCCCAAGCACTTGGGCCATCCTACACTGCCTTCCCAGGCCACAGCAGAAAGCTGGACTGG
The DNA here is from genome assembly GCF_051225735.1 of Oryctolagus cuniculus. Lineage (NCBI taxonomy): Eukaryota > Metazoa > Chordata > Mammalia > Lagomorpha > Leporidae > Oryctolagus > Oryctolagus cuniculus. Next base: position 13,407,284 of record NC_142876.1, on the reverse strand, counting down.
AAGAGGAGCAACCGGGACTAGAACCTGGCGCCCATATAGGATGCCAGTGCTGCACGTGGAGGATTAACCAAGTGAGCCACGGCGCTGGCCCGAGAGAAGCATACTTTTTATATGTTGAAACGTGAACATAAGTGCCTACTACAGTTCGCTGTGTGAATTATAATACAGCAGATAGTGGCTGCGTGGTGCCCATACAGAAGATATCCTAAAATATTGACTTCTTCCTAAGCATGACAGACTTGGGAAGTTTCCTGGTGGTAAATCTAGCAGCCCTATGGCAGGTGCTGGGATATGCAAGGAAGTGAGATCAGTGAGCTCCACATCGTCCCTTCCTCTTTTCTTCTTCATTGAGAGCAACTTTTGATTCCCTGCTGATACAATGGAGCTCACGTTAATCTCTGTAAGAAGAAATGTATTATTACCAAACACACTTGAGAAAAAACAATGTATTGTAACATTTTGTTTTTACCTTCCACAATTTGTTTTGCATCCCACGCAATGGCAGTATTGTACTAAAAATATCTGTGAGAAATGTAAATAAATTTTCAAATAAATCCTGTGACTTTACAGACCATTACATATGAATTATTGAAAGAGATATAAGCAATTCCAAATAAGTATTTTCACCTTGGTTTTATTTACAAATTTCTACACATAATTTAAAATGAATGACAAAGTTGCTAAATAAAATAAGAAACAAATTATTTATTTGGAAGGCAGAATCACAGAGAGGCAGATGAAGCGAGACAGAGAAAGAGAAAGAGAGAGAGAGGTGTCTTCCATTCACTGGTTCACTCCCCAGATGGCAGCAACTGGGGGAGCTGAGCTGATCTGAACCCAGGAACCAGGAGCTTCTTCCAGTCTCCCACCACATGGGTGAAGGGGCTCAAGCACTTGGCCCATTTTCCACTGCTTTCCCAGACCATAGCAGGGAGACTCAAACCGCTGCCCATATGGGATGCCAGCATTGCAACAGGTCAGCACCGTGCCAGCCCCAGAGAAATATTTTGAAAAAGGAACTGATCTTGTGTAAGAAAATACTGAGGTGCTGGTAGACATGAAAATATACTTTTTTGGAAGACAAATTCTACAAACTCCAGGCCATTAAGCTTAATGTAAATCAATGTATAATCATTTTCAAATGAATGACTATTGAGCACTTAGAGACAAAAGGAATGGTTACTAGAAATGAAAATAAATTTAATTATAACGAGTTGCATAAAATTAGCTTCTGTTCAAATTATATTATAATGAGTAAGCTGGTAGTCCAAAAGCTATCACAGAATGCATATGACTAAACTGAAGCAGAGTTCAAAGGAGTTTCTTTTTGCCAAAGATAAGTGAAAAATGTGGCCAGAGATTTGTAAAATAAAAAGGAATATTGATAAGAAAAATATTCAGAATCCTGACATCCAGGCATGTTTACTTTTAATATGCTGTACACATTTCCATTTTTTCTCTGTGTGTATTGGATAATTTATCACATAAAGTACATACCATAACTAAAAATTAACTTCCAGCATAATTTTCGTGTTGATTCTTTCATGTAACACTATATCATAAGCATTTTTCATGTCATTTTAAATGTTATAGTTGTTACACTTGCAAAATATTTCATTCATAAGTATATCATAATGTTGTCACCTAAGCTTCTATTATTGATCATTGGATTTTCCCCAGGTTTTGCCCATATAAACAATACAATTATTAACATGGTTGTCAATTTCTCTGGGCATTTTCTCAGAACATATTCATAGAAGTGAAATTTATGCTGCATGAATAATTTGAAATCCTTTATGCATGTTGCCAAATTACTTCCCCATGTTTGTTGTCATATTCACTCTCACCAGTGACACACAAAAATACCTTTCTCGCGGTGCCCACATTAGCATTTAGAATGGCTATTTTGAAACCAGTAGTACACTAGACAATCTCTTTAATAAGGCCCCTGTGGAATATGGGCTGGATGATGCTACAGACAGGAAGACTCAAGACTCTTATTTGTGTCTCCTGTGAGGCCAAAGTTAAGAACTTAGACCGCCGGACTCGGGGTCAACTACAGCAGCTTCCCGAGAAACGTTTGCAGAGGATACTCTAACCACCGTATGTTTTTACACACAGTAGGGTATTGGCTGAAAACCACCAACTAGATTTTTACCAAGGTAAATTATGTTGAAGGAGACACTGTTTAATAAAGCTTTTGAGTAGTGAAGAGGCAACCCATAGCCCATTAAAATTAAATTTTACAAACTGATTTGTTTCTATAGATAGTGATGACGATTTTATACAAGATCCTTTATATTCCCCCATTATGATGATGGTAGATAGTGACTATTTTCTGGGTGCATTAACCGCTGTGATACCCACTGTATGAGGGATTCTTAGACTCCCAAAGGTAGCTTTGCCAAGAGACAGAATACTGTCCCCAAATATTTTTACAGAAGTTTCTACATAATGCTCTTCATTGGCTTGTTTCTGCTTAACTGCTTTACACATGTTTATTAGACCTCAAATCACAGTAAGAATATGCCATATTTATTCTCATTTCTTCAATTAAGCAAAAGCAGCAAAGATACTGGATAGCATGCTCTGACCCCAACAGCAGGACTCACGGAGTCAGTACCTTTAACTTGATCACCTTAGAACCTGCTGCACACACAGGCAGATGCCATCACACCCATAGAGATGCAATCACAGACACACTCACACACACATACACACACACACAACTGGTGACACTGCTGTTGTGAGAGGGATATTTTCAATGTCCTCGCTGCTGTCATCTGTAGATTGTTTCATTGATGTGACCTTGGAGGTCTCCACAGCATCTGAGACACAGTTTAGCTCTAGAAGTAGGGATTCTGGGGGGACTGGGAGGAAGAAAGAGGAAGACAGTCATGACATCTTCTTCTATCAGGCCTGCCACTTTTGTTCCATCCTCACTAAAATTCACATAGTTATGTCTCAACCACAAATACGCTAAGTAAGGGGCTTCTGGGAGTGAAGGAAGCCAGACATCACCAGAGCTTGAAAGGAAGAGCAATGGAGGAAGACGTGGAAACTGATATAGGAGTACAGATGAAAATGGGTGGAGATCAAGAGATAGCTTGGACACAGATATGCAAGACAAGAACCCTACTTGGGAGTTTAACGAATGCTAGGAGTGGACTAATATCCTGGGCCTATCCTCATCGCAAGGGGGTACCCACAGAGGTCCAGAGAGAGCAGGCTGCCTAACATGAGACATTTGCTCCATAGCAGGGCATGAACAAGGGTGTCGGTTTACTCTAGTACACATTTAAAAGCTTCACCAAATGTTATTTTGCTCTGCGTGCTTTAATGCTTCCAAGTCTGTTTCTCCTTACTTCCTCTAGAATTTAAAGTGTGTTTTCAATATTTTTCTATGCTTTCTTTTCAGGCTCCAAATAAATGAACTTTGTAAGAGCATTGAAATGAAAATATAAACAAAACATGACAGATAACTTTCAGAATTTGAATCAACAAACAAGTCTTCCTGACTATAAATAAATAAGGGGTTGTGTGGATGGCTGTGGTCATTCCCACAGTAGAGAGAAAAGCTGGGATGATGGAAAGGGGAGCAGAGCACAAGACCTACATCCTTCAGCCCTTGCAAACACATCAGCTTCTGCTTAGATGTAGTGCACATCACCATTACCCACATCCCATGTACAAAGCGTGACAGACACCAAAACACAGCTGTGTCAGGGTGACAATCCTACCTATAAGTCAGAATGGTAAGGTTAGCCAGGAAATCATGGAGCTACTTCCAAGTGTTTTCTCCATGGTAAAATAAGTTTTCTATGGGGCAAAATTAAAAACTAATTGACTGCATTGATTAAATTCCAGATTCAAAACCAAATCACCTTCACTTATCAGCATATATTTTCCTATGGTCATCTGAATCTATTCCTTCATATTCCTTGTCAATTAAGTCATCAATTTTTATCCATATTTTACATCAAATTTCTGCCCAATAGTAATTTCTGATCTTAGAAGAGGCTGCTTTCCCCCCATATTGATCACAGCTGGGGAAACTTCCTCAAAGTAGCTTAAATTGAAATGTTTAGTTATTACCAAATGGATTCCTAGAAAAAATATTCCGCTCTAAAGTGCAGTCATTTTTATAGATATTGAGTAATGTTTCCTAGGCAAACAAACGCAAACCTTCACACTCAGCTCCTCTGGAGCATTAGCAAGAATTACTTCCCTTCCTGCTGGAGTCCTGGGATGTAAAGAGAAGGAGAGTTTGAAAAGGAAGCTGAGCAGTCAGCCCGGGAGACTGAGCAAACAGGCTGCGGTTACTCACGACCATCTTCCCAGACACACACACAGCATTCAGCAGGAAGGAAGGGATCTGCACTTAGCTCACCTCCTGCCTCTGAGGGGCTTAGCTATTGCAATTTCAAATTTCAAATTGTGTGAATTTTAAAACTACGTTTTTTGGCATTTGGACTTGGAATAATTCCATAGATATTTTTCCTACCTCCTACTTTGCATGATATTCTAGAAACACGGGGGCCTTCAGGTACACACCAGTTGGCAATTAGTTCATCCTGATTAGAAGAGAGGCTTAGAAGACATGAGGCCTCTGGATCACAGACTAATGACTATCGCACATGACACAGCAGGCAGCACCATCTGTGCAGTTACCTCTTGCCACCGTGTTTCAGGAGGGTCTAAAGTGTATGCCTACACATGGAGTAGGTTCCATTACTGGAATGATCCTGGAGTTTAGGGAAGCCAGTAGCTTTTTTTTAAAGGCAGAGTTAGTGAGAGAGAGAGAGAGAGACAGAGAGAGAAAGGTCTTCCTTCCGTTGGTTCACACTCCAAATGGCAGCTACGGCTGGTGTGCTGCGCTGATCTGAAGCCAGGAGCCAGGTGCTTCCTCCTGGTCTCCCACGCAGGTGCTGGGCCCAAGCACTTGGGCCATCCTCCACTGCCTTCCCAGGCACAGCAGAGAGCTGGACTGGAAGAGGAGCAACCGGGACTAGAACCCAGGGTGCCAGCGCTGCAAGGTGGAGGATTAGCCTAGTGAGCCGCGGCGCCGGCCTCCAGTAGCTTTTTAATAAGCAATCAGAATGCCTACTTTTTTCTTCCTGGAGAATTTTGTATTTCCCAAATTTGCCATTTTCTTTTATAGAAGAATTTTCTCTACATCCCATCTATTTTCTACATAAATCAGTTGTTTATAGACATTAGTGAAAAGTAACATGAAACAAGAGACAATGAGTCACAAGACTTAAAAAATAAGATTGGAGATCTATGAGAAAATTTCTGTAAATAATTTCTTGTAATCTTTAGTTTCTCAAAGGCAGTGGTGATGTTTAAAATTACTACCTTTTCAGTTGCCACTCAGGATACACATACAACCATTAAACAATTTATAACCAGCAAGCAATCCAAAGCATACCGATATAAAGATGGATATTTAGGAAATAGTATTGGAAAGTTCAATAGTCATTGGATTTCCACAAAGGTTTTGGCTTGCCTTCTGTTGAACTGCAATATGAATTTCATATTCATCACAGAGCATACATTTTCTGAGAACTGAGCAAAAATGCCTTACTCAAATTAAGTTAAACTACTGTCAGTCATGAGTCTAAAAAATAAATACTTAGTGTATAAGAAAATTCTTTGTGATGATAAGTATCAGTGATTATTTGTTGAAGAAGTGGAGAAAAGGGCAAAGAGAAAGAAAGATGAAAAGAAGGAATGGAAGAATAAAGGAAAAGAGAGAAAGGAACAAGGAAGAAGGAAATGAGATGAGACAGAAGAAAGCTCATTTGGCTACATTTGCCTGAAACTCACAACTGCTTCAAAACCTGTGTTTGACTTTGCTTCTGTGCTTAGAGTTAAATGTTTCTCAAATTGTGATTAAAATGAATATACTAAGGAAATAAAAAAAAAGTTTGCTATCTTGAAATTATTATAGCAATGACATAATGACTCAAGTTGGTTTTAATAGGAAAAAGATATTAAACTGATTGTGTATATCAGAAGTTCAATCCAGCACTGAATAATTAGAGACTACTTTAAATCAATACACAGAAACCCTGAAATGATGAGACCTGTTATTGAACCCACTGAAGTAAAGTGAACATATGAAATTTTGCCACTGTGAATTTTTACTTACGGATACTTAAATAGAATTCAAGTTAATGACATTCTCACCAGGTGAAAAGATGCAAATAGTTTATATGTTTTAATCTTAGCATTCAGTTGGTTCAAAAGATCAAAGCAGTTAGGAGAATAAAGAATAATAATTCACAAGGGAAATAAAGATAATGAAAAATAATTCAATAAGGAGGGCAAAGAAAGTGGCTTAACATACTCTTTTTCTTGAAGAAGACAATAAATATATGAAAGTAATATACACACTAATAAAATTCTAGCAATTTGAAATCCTGAGGTCATATAGAAGGCACTTATTCATGTGAATGCATAAAAAGTTTGGATAAGATATTTTTCTAAGATTATATTCCAAAACAACTTAATATTTCATTAATTAATGAAGAAAAAATTATTTCAGATTACTGAAACGAAGTGAATCACCTACAAAACAATATGCATGATATGATACTACAAGCAACTTTTATTGGGTTGTTTAGACACTTCGATAGGCTGACATTATAAGCCCTTCTTAATTGTTGCCTTCTGTGATTGCAATTTGATTCACTTACTTGAATATGCATATTATACTTGCTTTTATTCTGTCTAATAAACCCAAGATCTAGTTCTACACTCTTTTTGTTTTTGTTTGTTTTAATTTAATTTGTTTTTAAATTTTTATTTAATGAATATAAATTTCCAAAGTACGATTTATGGATTACAATGGCTTCCCCCACATACCGTCCCTCCCACCCACAACCCTCCCCTTTCCCACTCCCTCTCCCCTTCCATTCACATCAAGATTCATTTTCGATTATCTTAATATACAGAAGATCAGCTTAGTATACATTAAGTAAGGATTCCAACAGTTTGCTCTCACACAGAAACATAAAGTGAAAAATAATAGATGATTTTTTTTTTAAATGATGATGAAATCAGATCAGACCTATTGTCATGTTTAATCCCAGTGAGAGTCAAGTTGGGAGTTGATAATTTTTTTTTTTTTTTTTTTTTACAGAGGATCAGTTTAGTGTACATTAAGTAAAGATTTCAACAGTTTGCACCCCCATAGAAACACAAAGTGAAATATATTGTTTGAGTACTCGTTATAGCATTAAATCTCAATGCACAGCACGTTAAGGACAGAGATCCTACATGAGGAGTAAGTGCACAGTGACTCCTGTTGTTGACTTTACCAATTGACACTCCTGTCTATGGCATCAGTAGTCTCCCTATGCTCCGGTCATGAGTTTCCAAGGCTATGGAAGCCCTCCGAGTTCTCCGATTCTTATCTTGTTTAGACAAGGTCATAGTCAAAGTGGAGGTTCTCTCCTCCCTTCAGAGAAAGGTACCTCCTTCTTTGAAGACCTGTTCTTTCCACTGGGATCTCACTCACAGAGATCTTTTGCCAGAGTGTCTTGGCTTTCCATGCCTGAAATACTCTCATGGGCTTTTCAGCCAGATCCAAATGCCTTTAGGGCTGATTCTGAGGCCAGAGTGCTATTTAGGACATCTGCCATTCTATGAGTCTGCTGAGTATCTCACTTCCCATGTTGGATCACTCTCCCCTTTATTTATTCCATCGGTTAGTGTTAGCAGGTACTAGACTTGTTTATGTGCTCCCTTTGACTCTTAGTCCTTTCATTGTGATCAATTGTGAACTGAAATTGATCACTTGGAATAGTGAGATGGCATTGGTACATGCCACCTTGATGGGATTGAATTGGAATCCCCTGGTATGTTTTTAACTCTACCATTTGGGGCAAGTCAGCTTGAGCATGTCCCAAATTATACATCTCTTCCCTCTCTTATTCCCACTCTTATGTTTAACAGGGATCACATTTCAGTGATCCCTGTTAAACATATGTTCTCCCTGATCGGTGACAACTGACTGAACACCAAAAAGGAAACCTCCTGAAGTGAAACGGACACTATGGGAAACGGTGACTTGATCAGCATAGCCCTGACTGTTAATGAACAACTTAATACATTATCCCTCTTAGTAGTTTTTTTGTCTGTTCTACTTAATATGACTGGTTTAATTCTGTAATTAATACACAGTTATTCTTAAGTGTTAGTTCTACACTCTTATTTTTATTTGTATGTCTAGTTATTCTTGGAAGGATATTGGAGATGGTTGATAAACACTGTGACTTCAAATTTGCTTCTGGTGCTCTGTTTGAAGAGTTCTTACCTAAACACTACCTGAATATGCTATCTTCTAATGGGATTTGATATCTATTACTTTTTCTGGTTACTGATGTCTCTTGACTGTTGTATTTTGGGGCTAGATTTTGTGTAATTTATTTTCAGCCAAAGATCTGAAGAGAAAATCTGCTTTCCACATGAGAGATTTATGGGACTACCCCCTGTGTTCTCTTTGCATCTAGGGATTTCTGGTTAATTTCCAGCAGTTACACTACTTTTGGAATCTATTCTCTGACAATTCTAGCATATAAGATTTTAGCTTTCCACTAAGATATAAAGATTAAGAAAACATTGTATAAATCCCCTCTGTTTATTTTTCGACAAATATATTTCAGTCTCTGCCTAATTTTTCACCAGATTTCTTAATATTTTTCTTATGTATGTATTATTTAACTTCAGCCAATGACATGCCAACTTTTATACATACACTGGATCTTGATCCTTCTGTATTCTCTCAGTGATAAAATTTCTCCTTTATATTTCCGGCTACACTATCTGTGTTGACCTCAATGTGTTGACAAACTAAAGAAGAAAAGCTCTGGATTTTTGTGTTTGTTTTCCTCTTGAAAAGCCAAGGCGAGCTGACAGTGTGCCTCATCTAGAAAACTTTAACCTCAAATTCTTATCCCTTGCAATTGCAGGGCCTTGAGAATGAACTTTTCACTTTATTTCTGAATTTTGATCCTAAAAATATTTGAACATGCTTCAGAAAAATTTTCCATGTAAATATTGTTGAAAGTTTCTTTTTTTAATGATTTATTTTATTTATTTAAAAAGTAGATGTACAGAGATAGAGAGAAAGAAGTCTTCCATCTGCTGGTTCACTCCCCAAATGGCAGCAATGGCTGGAGCTAGGCTAATCCAAAGCCAGGAACCAGGAGCTTCCTCAGGGTCTCCCACACAGGTACAGGATCGCAAGGAATTGGGCCATCTTCCACCGCTTTTCCAGGCCATAGCAGAGAGCTGGATTGGAAGAGGAGCATCCTGGAAAGGAACTGTTGTCCATATGGGATGCCAGCAGGTGGTGTATTTACCCACTACACCACCCCATCCTTTGTTTCTAAATCAAATTAAATTATGTATGGTTTTCTAACATATTTCTGTACATTGAAGGCTTTAAAAAAAAACATTCTATTTATTTGAGAAGCAGTAGAACAATGATTGAGTCAAGGGGAGAGAGAGAGAGAGAGAGAGAGAGAGACCATCTAGTGGTTACTCTCCAAATGCCTGCCATGGCTGGGGCTGGTGTGGGGCTAGGGACAAAATATAGGAGCAAGGAATACAAAATAGAACTCATTTGTAGGTAGCAGGCTCAATTACTTGAGCTATCACTTTTACCTTCCATAGTCTGCATAAACAGGAAGCTGCAGTGAGTCCAAGCTGGGAAACTGATAACGGATGCAGCCATCTTAATTGCTATGAAAAATGCCCGCTCCTGTCCTCCTGTCAGGGGCTATTAAAAGTTTTGTTTTTATCTCCCCACTTAGAATTTTTATCTTATAAAGGAGTCTTTCACGTTTTTCTTTAGTTTTTAAAAGATTTATTTATTTGTTTGAAAGGCAGAGTTACAGAGAGACAAAGGCAGAGAAAGAGAGAGAGGTCTTCCACCTGCTGGTTCACTCCCCACTTGGCTGCTGTGGACAGAGTTGTGTGGATCTGAAGCCAGGAGCCAGGAGTTTCTTCCTGGTCTCCCATGCAGGTGCAGGGGCCCAAGGACTTGGGCCATCTTCTACTGCTTTCCCAGGCCATGGCAGAGAGCTAGATCAGAAGTGGAGCAGCAAGGATTCAAACTGGTGCCCATATGGGATGCCAGCACTGCAGGCAGGGGACTCACCCACTAGGCCATAACAACAGCCCCGAGTTTATAAAGTTTTGGTTTCACTTCACCTGCTGCTACATTGATACTGCTAACTGGTGTTGCTAATACCATTAACAAATACTGCCATGCAATACCAACCAGGGCTCTCTTGACTCATATTATTTCAGACAAAATATGAACTATATAGAGAAATTAATCTTTAGGTTTAGATAGCTAGGTTTTTTTTCTAAGAATATTTGCCAGTTATTTTACAAAACCTTAGAGCTTGAAAGTCATATGTAAATGATAATCTATATGCTTGAATTCAGATTCATGACTCAGCACTTCCCCCTTTTAAAGATCCTATCTTTATGTTTGTTGTGCAAACTATTTCACTATATAATTTCATGTTTTCAAGAATATATGTCAAGACTTCAGACTTGAATTGATAAGGAAATTTTTATTTCTATTTTTAATTAAGAACAAAATAAATGAGATACTTGAGGAAAAGTATCTAACTCTGTGAATAAGATTACTAATTTCCTTACATAGTTTTACTCTCCCAGTGAAAACTTAACAAATTTTGACTAGGATGAACTTGGTATTTTCAAAACCAGTGCCTCACTTTTATATAGAAAAGAAAACTAACATTACTGCAACAGAGAAAAAGGTATCAGAAAAGAGTGAGATTGTAAAAGGCATGAGGAATAGGATAGATTATTCTGCTGAAACCACTTCTTGTATATGTAGACATTAACATCTTCATATGTAATATATAATCATTAGAATAGAGCCAATAAATCTTTATTGAATCATCAGCTGAAATTTATTATAGCAATAAGATTCCTCTCCCAGGAGTTGAACAAGAAATTCAATTCTCTACATTCGACATAAAGGATGTTAATTAAAAATTATGTTCTTAATATATAATCTAGGGATAACAAACAATGGACTAGTCCCAGATCTTTCACAGGTGCACTATCAAGGAATACAAGCAAACACTGTGTAGGGATCTTCTGGAACCAACTTGAGGCATTTGTAATCAAGGTTTTCACTTCAGACAAGAAGTAGGTAATCCTGCTCTACCCGAGCCTTCACCCATGAGTATTCAAACTCTCCTCAGAGGAAAAGAAGGAATAGTCAGATTTTGGAAAAAATAATCACAGAGTCAAATTTATGCTACTTCAATAATACTTGCATTATTAAGCTAACTCTCATTTAAATATTTGTTACTATGTAGACACAAGCCTTACTGTGATTTTAAATTTATTATGCTCAGAAACCCTGTGCAGAAGCAGATTCTGAAATGGCTACCCGTGATGCCGCCTCCTGGGCCTCATATTCTTTTGTAGCCTCCTCTTCCGTAATTTGATGTAGACCCAATGTCCTGTTCCTAAGCAAGTAGAATATGTCAAAGTGAAGTGACATCCATCCCAGATTAGATCCAAAAGAGTGTGGCTCTCTTCTCACAGACACACTCTCTTGGCTGCTTCTTGTTTACCTGACTTGATGATGTAAACTGCCCCTGTGGAGAAGCCCACAGGACAGGGAACTGCTGATGGGGAATTGAGGCCCTGAGCCACGGCATGCAAAGAGCTGAATCCTTTCAACATGCGTAGGAGTGAGCCTGGATCCAGATCTTCCCCCATCGAGGCCCTCTGTTCCTACAGTGATGTCAGCTTTTTGATGGGAGTCACAGAGGCATCCTGGAGGGTTCAGCCAAGCTTTGCACAGACTCTGTCCCACAGGAACTGTGCAGTGCTTAATACTGTTGTTTTGCGGTGATGCATTTATGTAGCGATAGATAGCAAATAGAACATCTGCAGCACTATTATAAGTCTGGCAAAAATAACTAAGGAGCCTCTATTTTCAAGTATCTGTCAGGACTAACGGTAACAATACCCGAAATCTCCATAATGAGTATTTTAGAGTTATATTAGTAGTCAGATATAACATATAGCATATATAGCTCTTTTTTTTTTTTTTTTTACTTTAACAATCAATCTTTTATGTGAGGGAGTAGATTTCTCTCATTCTTTTTTTTATCTTTTATTTAATGAATATAAATTTCCAAAGTACGACTCATGTGTTACAATGGCTTCCCCCCCCATACCGTCCCTCCCACCCACAACCCTCCCCTTTCCCACTCCCTCTCCCCTTCCATTCACATCAAGATTCATTTTCAATTATCTTAATATACAGAAGATCAGCTTAGTATACCTTAAGTAAGTATTTCAACAGTTTGCTCCCACACAGAAACATAAAGTGAAAAATAATAGATGATTTTTTTTAAATGATGATGAAATCAGATCAGACCTATTGTCATGTTTAATCCCAGTGAGAGTCAAGTTGGGAGTTGATAATTTCTTTTCTTTCTTTTTTTTTTTTTTACAGAAGATCAGTTTAGTGTACATTAAGTAAAGATTTCAATCGTTTGCACCCCCATAGAAACACAAAGTGAAATATACTGTTTGAGTACTCGTTATAGCATTAAGCCTCAGTGTACAGCACGTTAAGGACAGAGATCCTACATGAGGAGTAAGTGCACAGTGACTCCTGTTGTTGACTTTACCAATTGACACTCCTGTTTATGGCATCAGTAATCTCCCTATGCACCAGTTATGAGTTTCCAAGGCTATGGAAGCCCCTTGAGTTCTCCAACTCTTATCTTGTTTAGACACGGTCATAGTCAAAGTGGAGGTTCTTTCCTCCCTTCAGAGAAAGGCACCTCCCTCTTTGAAGACCTGTTCTTTCCACTGGGATCTCACTCACAGAGATCTTTTTGCCAGAGTGTCTTGGCTTCCCATGCCTGAAATACTCTCATGGGCTTTTCAGCCAGATCCGATATAGCTCTTAATTAATTGTTCTGTAGCTTCAGATATAATTTTGGGTGATTCATTTTTGTATTTGTTCACTTGCAATACGCAAAGAACCTTTTATATGTTGAATGAATAAAATATTCTGGAGAGATTCTTCATTTAAGTGAAACTCTAAAACAATTACAATGCATTTTTTCATGAAATAATCTGTCATGGGTTTTCTTTTTTTAAGATTTATTTATTTATTTGAAAGTCAGAGTTATACACAGAGAGAAGGGGAGGCAGAGAGAGAAAGAGAGAGAGAGGTCGTCCATCCACCGATTCACTCCCCAATTGGCCGCAACAGCTGGAGCTGTGCTGATCCAAAGCCAAGAGCCAGGAACTTCTTCTGGGTCTCCCACACAGGTGCAGGGACCCAACGACTTGGACCATCTTCTACTGCTTTCACAGGCCATAGCAGACAGCTAGAAGGGAAGTGGAGCAGCTGGGACTCAAACTGGTGCCCATTTAGGATGCCGGCAGTGTAGGCAGCGGCTTTACCCACTACGCCACAGTGCTGGCCCGTGTCATTGGTTTTCTTAACTGTATCTGCTGTTAGAGCTATATTTCCAAATTAATAGAGATTTATAATGTTATCTGTGATGGAGAAATACAAAAACCAAATTATTTGCTTATTTTTTAAAGTCACTAAAATATCCTATTATATCTGTAAAATGCTTATAATTAAGCAACAAAAAACTCATAATGTAGAATTCCTTCAGAGATAACCCGAAGTCTAACATTAGTAATTTCAAATAAGAAAAATATTCAGCATCTTTTGGAAACTGAAATATTCCTTTTATTTCCCTCTTAAGAGAATTAACGCATATTATCAATTGTCCTTCATTGTTTCTGTTTGATCCTTTTGAGGTATTCATGTTATGGACAAAAAGATATGTATTAAAAATACTGAACATTTTTCAGATTTATTTTAAAATGGGAAAGCTTAGGCCTCTGTCTGGGTACAGCCTTTGAGTGTACAACAAAATGTTACTGAAGCACTGAATAAAGGAAGCACATGCATATGATATCACCTTTAAAAGGAGCTACATTATAAACCACAGTCAGTAATCAGTGCGCTTTCCACAACTCACAGAATGTAAAGGTATACATTCTGTCCACAGTCCTTTTTTCTAGATGAGACTGTCTTCCCAGTCAGAATATGTTGTTTATTTCAAGAAGCTTCTGAAACTCTACCCTTCCTTTTAATCTTTGCATTGAAGTCAAGACTTCTGAAGTTTAGAAGATGTTCCCTAAACCCCAAGGAATAATGAAACTTCCTGAAAAGCAAAAAAAAATTCAAAAGTAGAATGATCCTACTTCTTAAATTGTGACAAAATAAAATAACTATTAAACAGAAGGGACTAGAGCTTCCACAAGCTTGCTGTCCCACATAATTCTTGCCAACTGATAGAGAGAATTGCCAAATCTGAAGCAAGGATTCCTTCTTAACAGAATCCAGAGTAAAGTGAAGTCAGAAACGCAATAGCTAAATCACAAAGGCAAAATCCAGCACAAATAATTTAATAAAAATTTAACAGCCTACAATTGAAGTAGTATACTTTTATTAAACTTTTCCAATGCAGGTCACTTGTCAAAATACACAGGACTCTATAGTTGTTTTAAACAATAGTTATTTCTCTCTTTTAGCTATGAGTTCTTTTAACAAATCTTAGTACTCCAATATATAAACCAGGCCAATTGATACTTCTTTTGCAATCTCTTCTAGTGGGAAGAACATTGATATCCACTTTCAATAATATGAGGAACTCGATGCAAACAGATACTACATAATATGATATTTTCCCTTTCTCGTCAGACTTTGGGAAATGAATGGAAATCTTGAAGGAAAGGAAATACAGGAAAGAAAAAGTTAAAAGAAACACACAAAAGCAGACCTAATTTCTAGGACTGTTACTAAATTTAAGTTACGTCAGTTCAGTTTCAGCGTCAGCTTTGTGATACGGGTGCTTCATCTCAGTCCACGGCCAGGCAAGGAGGCAAACCTGAGGACCTCGATGAATTCTTTGAACCTGGAAAATGCAAAAAAAAAGATCCTAATGGAAAGGTCAATACATTTTATGTGTTAATTATCCTTAGTTTAGGCTCTCAGGCTTTTCATGAGTTAATGATATGCAAATACATATTTAAAATTAATAAAAGCTAAAAGAGAAACCAACCATAATAAATGAAAGTCCCTGGGGGGGCATTTAGAACCTTAAAATTTGATATTAGAAATAAGAGGCAATGCAAAAATAATATGAATGCAGCATCCAATCTAGAAAAAATGAAGTGAGCTAAATAATAGGCAAACAACATGATATCTTTAAAAGTTAGGTTAAGGTTTTAAATGAAGATCGTTTGTATACTGCTGAACTGAAAAACAAAATACTCATAAAGAAGACCTTGTCAGAGGAAGATAATCACTGTCTTTATAGGGTTACCACTGGCCATATTTGTGCCGGTGCAACTGTCAAAGACAGCAGGGATGGTGGAAAAGAGATGGCAAACAACTGCAAGTCTGTCGACTATTTCCTTTCCACCTAGGACAAAGATGCAAATCAATCACTTTAACTGGACTTCATTATACACTTGATATTGGTCTTGGCTAGGTTCCTTATTTTAATAATTTACCGACAAAAACTGTCTTATTTGTAGCAAATATTATTTATTTTAAAGAATTTTATTTATTTATTTTAGAGGTAGAGCTACAAATAGAGGGAGAGAGAGAAAGGTCTTCCATCTACTCCCCAAAAGGCAGCAACTGCCAGACTGGCCCATCCATAGCTGGATAGGAAGAGGAGCCACTGTTTCAGGAACCAGTGTCCATTTAGGATGCTGGAACACCAGGTGGAGGCTTAACCTATTACACCACAGCACAGGTGCTGTAGCAAATATTTTAGCACTATGGAACTGATCCTAATTATTGCTTATTGAAAACCCCAGATTTTTGGGGGCCGGCACCGTGGCTCACTTGGTTAATCCTCTGCCTGCAGCACCAGCATCCCATATGGGTGCAAGGTTCTAGACCCTTTTGCTCCTCTTCCAGTCCAGCACTTTGCTGTGGCCCGGGAAGGCCAGTGGGAAGGCCTGGGGAGGAAGGTGGGCCCCGCACCTGCATGGGAGACCAGGTGGAAACACCTGGCTCCTGGCTTTGGATCGGCCCAGCGTGCCAGCCGTAGTGGCCATTTGGGGAGTGAACCAATGGAAGGAAGACCTTTCTCTCTGTCTCTCTCTCTCACTGTCTAAAACTCTACCTGTCAAAAAAAAAAAAAAAAAAAGAAACAGATGTTTGCATGCAATATGCCATTTCTTTCATTGAAAATGTACAGTCATTTCTTCTCCCATTAATCATGAGCTAGCCCTATATATTGATTTGCTAATAAAATTATGCCACAGAAAAGACAGGCTATGTAGAGAGGAACAGATGTTAAAGACATGATGTGCCAACAAAAATGCCATCGGGATGAGGACAATCATCTTGTGCACAGGCATTTATGTCTGACATACAACCAAAGTGTTCTTATCCTAACTTAGCACACAGATAAATGTATCCACATGAATAACCTTAGGTGATACCAGCTGGAGCAGAAGAAATAGCCAGTCTCTTAAACAGTAAGCCACATAATTGTTTTAGCTTATTAAGTCTTGGAGTTGTTTGTCAGGAACAGCTTCCTCATAAAAAAAGAAGTGATGCGTGACCAAAGAATAGCAATAGCAAGAAAAAGAATTTTAAAACTATGAAATAAGCAGTGTAATTCTCCATAGGAGTGGTAAAGACAAATTGTGATTTAATTAAATGCTAAATTTATGAGCAAAAATGAACAAACACCATGAGGTGCTCAATTAGTTGGGCTTAAGAAATTTTAGACTTACATGATGGAGAATTACAGAACAGAATAACAGTGAGAGTATAATTAAGCTGTGTTATAAGGCACTTGCTCAAGAAACCCACACCTTTTAAGAGTTTGATGAATAAGCATGGCATTTGTGAAGGACGTGAGGGAAAATTAGAAGAATGATTACCAAAAAAATAAAGACTGTTTATGTCACTTGCAAACTGAAAATCAGAAGAAAAAAATGAAATGACCCACAAAAATGAAAGCTATGAATTCTTTTGAACAGAAAGAAATCTTAAAATTTAGGTACAAATTTGTTTCTGAACACAACGTAAATTATCCAAATTAAGCAAAAGAGGTCATCAAAATGAATTTGCAAAGATTAGTTGCATATTGTTCATAAAAAAAAAAAAATTCCAGAGCAGCACACAAAGCTGGATACCAGTGAGAAGAAAAGAGTTACACTAGTGTAAAGTAGCTGAAAATTTCAAGTATTTATGCTCAATTTCCAGTTAACCTGAATCATAACATTAAAACATGAAGTTAAGAAGATAATCTGCAAGTCTATGAAACTAAAATTTATAGAACTCCAGAGAGAATTTTTAATTATCCTGAAATATTTCAACTTATTTCTTACATGTTCATGACTTTATAAACACCATAAGAAACCTGATTTATGAAATAATTATAATATCTAGAGGCAAGTACTAATGATATTTACTATATGCAAGCACATATAAGCATAAGATCTGAGCATATTTTAATTTACAAAAATGAGTTTAATGAATTGTAACATCAACAAAATGTAAGTTGAATGAAACCAAGAATTTTGTCTGCTTACTTAGTATCACATCCATACATAAGCAACTAGTTTCTACCTTATAGAAATTGTTCAATGAATATTTGTTAAAGAAAAATTTTCTTACTGAAATCAGTAGAATGAAAGGTCAATAAAAAATGAACAAAAAGTTAAAAATTAAATGTGGCTGGATTCTGATTAACCAGTTTCAGAGAATATCATCATTAAACTTTAAATCAAAACACTGAAAAATAAAAGATATTGAAAATATTTCTTACTGAAATGGAGAGCAGCTAGTTAAGGAATAAATAGAAGAAAATATTTCACCTTGAACATTAATGTGAGGCAAAAGTGGCCGATGATGAACTAAGCATCAAAAATTAAGAAAATAGAGGCCAGCGCTGTGGCCAAGCAGGGAAAGCCACGCCTGCATGCCAGCATCCCATATGGGCGCCGGTTCCAGACCTGACTGCTCAACTTCCAATCCAGCTCTCTGCTATGGCCTGGGAAAGCAGAGGAAGATGGCCCAAATGCTTGGGCCCCTGAACCTGCATGGGAGACCTGGAAGAAGCTCCTGGCTCTTGGCTTCAGGTGGGCTCAGCTCCGGCTGTTGCAGCCAATTGGAGAGTGAACCAGGGTATGTAATACCTCTCTCTCTCTCTCTCTCTCTCTCTCTCTCTGCCTCTCCTTCTCTCTGTGTGTAACTCTGGCTTTAAATAAATAAATAAATATTTTAAAAGAAAATATTGGTAGGTGTTTAGTTCAATATTTGAAAATCCAGTGAAGGGGCCTGCATCCCACATTGCAGTACCTGAGCTTGATTGCCAACTCTGGTTTCTGACTCTGCTTCCTGCCAGTGCAGACGCTGGGAGGTAGCAGATTCAGGTAGTTGAATCCCTCCCACTCACTGGGGAGACTTGGGTTGAGTTTCTGATGCCTGGCTTTGAGCAAACCCAGCACAGACAGGACTTCTGGGAGCTCTGGGAGCCTTCTGCATGTGTCTCTCTGTCTCTGTCTCTCTCTCTTTCTTTTACTCTCTATCCTTTGAATAAAATTGCACAGAATACACAAATAGCTCTCAATTCAATAAGAAAACAAAAACTCAGAAAAACAATGAAAAATGTCTTTTAGTTTTGAAATTATTTATTTGAAACACATATAGTTCAAGAGACATATATATTTGTCCATCCTTGTGTGTATATATATATATATATGTGTGTGTGTGTGTGTGTGTGTATATATATATATATATATAGAGAGAGAGAGAGAGAGAGAGAGATTGTTCCCTTCACTGCTTTCCTGCTTTCCTCCCCAAATGCCCACAACATCAGGGCTTGGCCAGGTCAAAGCAAGAATCCAGGAGCTCAGGACTGCCATAGCGGTAAAGACGTCACCTGCAGTGTCGGCATCCCAATATGGGAGCCAGTTCGAGTTCCAGCTGCTCCACTTCGAATCCAGCTCTCTGCTATGGCCTGGGAAAGCAGTAGAAGATGGCCCAAGTCCTTAGGCTCTTGTACCCACATAGGAAGACCCAGAGGAAGCTCCTGGCTCCTGGCTTGGGATCAGCACAACTCTGGCTATTGTTGAATCAGCGGATGGAAGACCCCTCTCTCTCTGAATAAATAAATCTGAAAGAAAGAAAGAAAGGAAGCAAGAAAGCAAGAAAGAAGCAAGGAAGGAAAAAGAAAAGAAAAGAAAAGAAAAGAAAAGAAAAGAAAAGAGAAGAGAAGAGAAGAGAAGAGAAGAGAAACGAAACGAAACGAAAAGAAACGAAAAGAAACGAAACGAAACGAAACGAAACGAAACGAAACGAAAAGAAAAGAAAAGAAAAGAAAAGAGAAGAAAAGAAAAGAAAAGAAAAGAAAAGAAAAGAAAAGAAAAGAAAAGAAAAGAAAAGAAAAAGAATCCGGGAGCTCAATCTGTGTCTCCCAGCGAGCTAGCAGGTACCTAACTACTTGATATACCGATGCTGCTTCCCTGGGGGCCCATTAGCAGGAAGCTGAAATCAGAAGTGTAGCCTGGACTGGATTCCAAAATTCCAGTATGGGATATAGATGTCCAAAGTGGCATCTTAATCACTTTCCCTAATGCTTGCCATAGGAAAAATATTTGATAGACATTTCCCCAGGAAGTATATAGTTGATGAAATAAGCACTTGAAAAATGCTGATCACTGTTAAGGTGTGCACCAGAGTATGATCCTATCATATAGCTATCTCAGTGTCTGAAACTTAAAATATTGAGCATTCCCAGTGTTGACAAGACTGTAGAAGAAATGAAACTCTTATTCACTGCTCATGGGAATCCAAAATTGTTTACCTGTTTTGGACAAAAGTTTGCCAGTTCCTTAAAAAGCTAAGCACACACTTCCTATACGATTCAGATACTGTACCCCTCCTAGGTGTTTACCCAAGTGCATATTTATACAATGCTCCTACACATATTTTATAGCATTTTTATTTAGAGTATTCCCCAGATGGAAACAATAATTTGAATGAATATACAAAGTTTTGTATGTGAAAACAATATTCACATGGAGGTGAACATTAACTGGTATGGCAGATACATGATTGACATAAGGATATTAACAGGAAGGGTCTATGCTGAATTATGTGGGCAGATCTTAAATGATGTCCCATGTATCCTCAATTAAAAATAGGAAAGGAATAAAAACAAGTCAACTAAAGTAGGAAATGTGTTATAAAATTTTGACACAAGGATACAATGGAATATACAGCAATCCAAATAGATGAACTTCAAAATAAATTAATAAAACCCTTATAATGTTTACATATGCTATAAACAAATGCTTGAACTTTTAAAAGAAATAACAAAGCATGCATCTGTCAGCTAATGCCACAGTTTTGCTTTACAAGAAACTGTTCCAAACCTAAGTGGATACAGTAGCATTTACTTGGATATTACATTTCTCAACAGTGATGGTCATTTGGCTAATGCAGTGTGGCCTTATTTGAGCAGCTATTCTGACTGCATTGTCTGTACATGGTGACAAGTTAGATTGTCTAAACCGGTTGACAATCTCTGGTTATGAGATTCAGAGACTGAAGAATTAGCAACTCCCCGTGCAGGTCCTCACTGTACATTATTAAAGTCCACAAGCTAAATCTCAACAGCACATTCAAGTCCCTTTCCTGCTTCTCTTTTTTTAAAAAAAATTATTTAGTTATTCAAAAAAGTTAGAGAGAGAGGACATAAGGACATATCGAGACAGAGAGAGATCTTCCATCTAGTTTATTCCCCAAATGGTCGCAAAGGCTGGGGCTGGGCTAGCCTGAAGTCAGGAGCCAGGAGCTTCTTCCAAGTCTTCCGTGTGGGTTGCAGGGGCCCAGGTAATCACTAGCCGCATTAGCAGGGAGCTGCTTGGGAGGTGCTGCAGCTGGTCGTTGCATTGGCGCCTGGATGGGATGCTGGCATCACAGGAGGTGGCTTTACCCACTACACCACAACGCCATCCCCATCTCTACTTCCTTCGAATTTATTAACATTCTGTTGTTCCAAGTAAGTCGCATGGACAAGCTCAAAGTCAATGGACCAAAGAAGCATACTCCGTGATAGATCTTTTGAGGATAGAACTTGACAACCAATAATCCAATCTAGAACAAGACTATAGCCAAGGAGACATCATTTTTGTAAATTTATAAAAAGAATAAATAAGCAGTAACTTGTTAAATAATAATTACACAGGTGATAAAATATCTTTTTACATTTTTGAAAGAAAAATGAAAAACAAATTCAGAATGATAGTTTTTTTGTTTTGTTTTTTTTTTTTTTTTTTGACAGGCAGAGTGGACAGTGAGAGAAAGAGAGAGAAAGGTCTTCCTTTTGCCATTGGTTCACCCTCCAATGGCCACCGCGGCCGGTGTGCTGCGGCCGGTGCACCGCGCTGATCTGAAGCCGGGAGCCAGGTGCTTCTCCTGGTCTCCCATGGAGTGCTGGGCCCAAGCACTTGGGCCATCCTCCACTGCACTCCCTGGCCTAGAAGAGGGGCAACCGGGACAGAATCCGGCGCCCCGACCAGGACTAGAACCTGGTGTGCCGGCGCCGCAAGGCGGAGGATCAGCCTATTGAGCCACGGCGCTGGCCCCAGAATGATAGTTTTAACTTTACATGATTGAAATTAAAAACACATTGGTAATACACTATTTCCTTGAGTGATGGGTTTAAAGCATATGTTTTATTAGAATGCATTGATCTCTTCCAACACTGACATATTACATGTAATACTAATGTTTATTAATATGTAATATTAATACATAATTTTAACAGAACCAGAGCTTTGCAAACAGAAATGTGAATTCTGGCTTGATTTACTGTGTGGCACAGAGAAAGTTACTAAGTTATATGAGTTTCTTTCTTTAATACATTTTTCATGATGGAGGCAATTATCAACCTAAGAGATGTGATAATTAATAGAGCTAATATATATGTATATATATTTATATATTTATATTGCTCAGCATGAAGACAGAAACAATAAATTATAACTTCTCTTTGTTAGAGTATGTAATATATCTTCTACCCCTTTATTCTTTTTAAAATATGTATATTTATTAAGCAATTTCATGCTATCTCCAGTATCAACAAAAAGTATTTATTTGATTCCAAGAGAATGGCAGTATGGCTTTCCATTCTCTCTGCAGTGTCAACTCTAGTGCACAACACACAGCTCTAACGTACAAAAATTCTGTATGTGCCAATAAATAAAAGGGTATCCAAAAATTAAAACTTTAAGACCACAAAATAGGGAATTTACACAGCTGTGGTTTGTTGAAGTGCACCAGTGAAGCAGTAAATGGAAGAAATTGAAGACAACACGGTTTGATATTGAGGACAGAGTAATGGATTTGAGGTGGGAGCCGGAGTATAAAGCCCAGCTCCTCCACTTACTCCATGTGTGAATTTAGCTTTTAGCTGTTTAAATCTGCTTTTGTAAATGTAAAATAAAGTTAAGAATAAGAACTTTCTCATAGAAAAACTGTAGCAGATAATACTTAAAATGATGCTGCAAAATACTTTCTGTTAGAAACAAGTTTTATTATAATTAGTCAATTAATATATTAGACAGGCAGAGAGACACACAGAAGCTCTTGTCCACTATTTGACTCTCCAAATGCCTGCAGCAGCTGGGTAGGCTGATCCTGAAGCCAGGAGTCATGGATCGAATCCACGTTTGCAAGAAGAGAGACAGGAACACAACTCTCTGAGCCATCGCTGCTCCCTCTCAGGGCCTGCAGTGGCAGGAATTTGTACTTAGGAGCCAGAGCTGAGAATTGGACTCAGGCACTTCAATAGGGAATGTAGGCACCTTAACTGCTAGACTAAATGCCTGATCCTTTGCAATAAGATTATTCTGAGGCACGTAGAATTCTGGGTGATCACACTCATACCTCTCTCCACAGCTGCTAAGACGCATGTGTAGACAGTCAAATTCATTGTTAAATTTTATCTCAAAAAATGTTCTGGGCCGGCGCCGCGGCTCACTAGGCTAATCCTCCGCCTGCGGTGCCAGCACCCCAGGGTTCTAGTCCCAGTGGGGGCGCTGGATTCTGTCCCGGTTGCTCCTCTTCCAGTACAGCTCTCTGCTGTGGTCCGGGAAGTCAGTGGAGGATGTCCCAAAAGCTTGGGCCCTGCACCCTCATGGGAGACCAGGAGGAAGCACCTGGCTCCTGGCTTCGGGTTGGTGCAGTGCGCCGGCTGCAGTGGCCATTTGTGGGGTGAACCAATGGAAGGAAGGCCTTTCTCTCTCTCTCTAACTCTGCCTTTCAAAAAATAAAAAAAAAAAATTATAAAAATGTTCTGAGCATGATGCATGATGATAATTTTAAGCACCTAAACCTTTCATCCCATGGTTTTAATTATGAGTATAATACAATAAAACATAAAATAATGTGATGATATATAAGTGTAAACCTATGCTTGAGTGGGCCCATGCATGGAAATGAGTTATATATCTGTGGTATTTATTTTATCCTTACACTCAAATTACTAATGAGGTTGAGAAAAATACTTGTTTCAGCCTGTCTCTGTTCTAACATAAACTCAAAAAGTATATATTGAAAATCAAAATAAACAAAAACAAGATAATATCCTGAAGTTTCTGGCTCAGCATTTTCTTCTGTTTTAAAAAGAAAGTCTTTCTCTATTGAAAAAAAAAATTGTCAACCATAGCAAAGGGGTTTGCTCAAACAAAATAATTCGAAGAGGGTATCTCTTTCAGAGAATTGGAAACCACATTGGAATATGCACATCCTTGCTGTACAGCTTGTGCCCTTAAGCACTGAGTTACATGCCCTGCCATTTGGGAGAAGAAATTATATTGTGAAGGCTCTTCATACCTTTGTCTTAGACCAAGGGACTGATATTTATAGAGATTACAAAAGAAGTATGTGATAGAGTTGGGGTCACATTCCAGCTTGCTAATAAAATCCAGCTCCCATTCCATAAGATAGTCTATGAATAGGTACAGTTTCTAAAATATATAATGCCAAACCTAAACTATAAATCTGTGTATAAGAACTATTTCTTTTCATTAATGGAATATATAGTCTCTTGGTAGCTTTCTGGATTTGTGGAACAACTGAGCCATCTACTCTACAAACCATATTGCTAGCTCCAAGATTTCTCAATAATTTTCAGTGTGATGCCATGCACGGAATAGATTATTGGATCTAGTTAATCATTTCTGCTCCCAGCTTTCCTACTTTTCATTTAATCACTAAGAAAATAACTACATACGTGCTTACATAGGTACTCATCAATGTCACAGTATCAATAATCTCAATGGTTCTGGTAACATGTTTAGTATGCAGGGATACCACTGAAGTCCACTTGAGAACATAACATGGAAAAGAAGAAGTACAGAACAGGAGGAAAGAGAGCATGACAAATCGAAGCATTACAATGTGTGATACTTTTCACACTTAATAACCCAATCCTGTGCCAGTTGATAACTTGCTCTAACATTGCTCTTGAAATGTAAAGCAAATAAAATTCTGTCAGCATATATTTGTTTTTTTATGTCAATCATTACAGAGATTAAAGTCCCGTTATCGTCTTAAGAGCCTGTGCTAAAATTCGCAGACTTTCATTTATTAATTTAACATTCATTCAAACAAAAGGTATAGACTCTTGGTAAGGATCTTTGTCTTTTTTTTTTTTTTTTTTTTTTTTTTTTTTTTTGGCAGGCAGAGTGGACAGTGAGAGAGAGAGACAGAGAGAAAGGTCTTCCTTTTTGCCGTTGGTTCACCCTCCAATGGCCGCCGCGGCCAGCATACCACGCTGATCCGATGGCAGGAGCCAGGTACTTATCCTGGTCTCCCATGGGGTGCAGGGCCCAAGCACTTGAGCCATCCTCCACTGCACTCCCTGGCCACAGCAGAGAGCTGGCCTGGAAGAGGGGCAACTGGGACAGAATCCAGCGCCCCGACCGGGACTAGAACCTGGTGTGCCGGCGCCGCAAGGCGGAGGATTAGCCTAGTGAGCCACGGCGCCGGCTTCAGGATCTTTGTCTTATTTCTAAGTTGTCATATCATTATTGATCCTCTACTTTACAGAGGAACACATTAATTTCATGAAGACTTCACATAACAAATGATTAATGGATTAATTGTGAGAAGAAGAGTTAATTATTATTGCTTACATAGTATGCTTACAGAGAAATTTCAGCAAAGCATTCCACTGTTTGGGAGAGGGAGAGATGAAGGAAAGTGTTAATTATAAAGACTGGAATGTGGCAAGAACAATGCAAACCTACTGGAGGAGACAGTGTATTACAGTAGAAAGATCACATAGCTTGAGATTCAACAGATTTCTAATCAATTCTCAAGTCTGACACTTGTTAGCTCTGAACTTGGGCATATTATTCATGCCTTGTGAAGCTCCATTTTCACATTTATAAAATGTGATAAGTGATGACAATCTCTTGGGAATTTTGTAACGATTAAATGAGAAATTCTGTGTAAATCCCTTTTCTCAGAGCTGAGCACATAGTAGGTAAATTAATTAGAGTTCAATCTAAGTTCTCGTGACAAATACCTTAAAAAATACAGTGCCTCAAATGGCTGACTATGACTTTCCGTGTCATATGACAATCTGATTTGCACATTTCCTGGAAAGATAGACAACTGTGTTCAGAATGTGAATCAGGGACACACACAACTTCCTTTTATCTTGTTCCTTCACTACCAGCTCAAGAGTCATGTTATCTGCATGTTCTAAGCCAACTCTCACAGTGTCCATCAGGGTTGTACAAGAAACATAGGATAGAATCCATTGACACAGTTTAAATGTAGTTGCTAAGGAATCAGGCTTCAGGTTCAAGGAAACCAAAAAGGTTTGATGATGCATGCAAGACACTTTGATACTGCAAGTCTTCAGAATGATGGCCTTCTCTGAACAGCCATTCTTCTGTCTTTGCATTGACTGGGCATGGCTGCAATTTGGAAATCCAGTTTGCCAATCATATATGGTTCTGGGATCCAGACTGCAAAGATAGCAGCTACCTGAGCCAGCACACTTCTGTCCTACAATGGATGGAACCAGGGAAAAGAATACATGAACTGGTTCTCTTCCTACCCTCTGACTACTCACTAGTGTCTTCTAGTGGTTGATGCAGGATAAGGGAGTCATGGAGCGCTGTTCTTAAGGTCAGGTTCCCAGAGTACAGAGGGACAAAGACAAAAAATACCAGATACAATTCATTAATTTTATGCATAACATCATTTTTGTTATTTGTCCTGAGGAAAAAGTATGTCCACAAAATGGATAACATACTGAATCCCAGCAGCTGTTGTACCAATACCATCAAAGAGCAATACCAACTTGATCATATTCTGATGGGACAACTAACTTCGACTACTACCAGAGCTGATCTCTACGTACTTTGGCTGCATTTGATTCTTTGCATGATTATGTGACACAGAATTTTATTCCTCCAATATCTATCTGTCATGTTTTAATACCTTTGTCATACCACCCCTCCCATCCTTGAAAATTAAGACTATTGGGGCCAGCACCGCAGCTCACCAGGCTAATCCTCCGCCTTGCGGTGCTGGCACACCAGGTTCTAGTCCCAGTCAGGGTGCCGGATTCTGTCCCGGTTGCCCCTCTACCAGGCCAGCTCTCTGCTATGGCCTGGGAGTGCAGTGGAGGATGGCCCAAGTGCTTGGGCCCTGCACCCCATGGGAGACTAGGATAAGTACTTGACTCCTGCCATCAGATCAGCGCGGTGCGCCGGCCGCAGCGCGCCAGCCGTGGCGGCCATTGGAGGGTGAACCAACGGCAAAGGAAGACCTTTCTCTCTGTCTCTCTCTCTCACTGTCCGCTCTGCCTGTCAAAAAAAAATTAAGACTATTGGACAAGAAAGGACCAAGTGCAGATCTGGCTAATATGCTGTTTTCCATGTAATTCTACTTGCACCCGTTTTCCACTCAATGATTAGGATCAGACACTCTGGCCAACTCTTCTTGTGCATAGAAGACTGATAAATATAGACTCAATTTTTAAAAGTACTTATTATGAGCCAATACTTAGAGTGTAACTGTCAATAGAACAAAGACCCTCTGCTCAAGGAGGCTGTTTTTTGGTTGGAATAAAAGTGAAAGGGCACTTGGTTTCATTTAGGTGATGTAAACACTATTTTAGGCTGTAGTCTATAAAGTTCTGCATGAGAAAAACATTTGAATGTAGACACAGAGAAATCACAATGATCTTCAAAATACTATTCAAAGATGTACTCCGTGTACTTAGAAATAGGAAAATGCCTGGTTCAGATAGCCAAGCAAAGTCTAGAAGGATTTAGGATGACTGCAATGTTTCAAGACTAACAATGAGTAGATACAGGCCAAGAAATCAATTACTTGTTCGAAATGTCAAATCTGTAATTCAATTATACCTGTCCAAAAACATTTAATGTCTCACTAGAAATGAGTCTGAAATTCAAAGAACTAAAGGGTTTTGAAGACCCAAGTTTGAGAATCTTCAGTGCACGGATGTCATTTAAACCACAGCAAACACTGAATGGAATCACTGTTGGGAGCACTGGGTGTAGACTATGTAGCACCTTAACACTAATAATATTGAGAACTCTATATCATAAGTATCTCTGACTAGGAAACACACACCACAATATGAGCATGTGTGAATATGCATGTGTGTGTGTGTGAGAGAGAGAGAGAGAGAGAGAGAGAGAGAGAGAAGAAGAAGAAGGGGGATTGCCTGCTTCGCCTTATCTCTGCTGTCTTCTTGATCAAAGAATATTTTGTTTTGGAAATAACTCAGCGTTAGACTGTCTCCTTCCTCAAACTTAGACCTTGTTAAGAAACTTAAAAAGTTTACCTAGGGATTGGGAGGGGAGGGATAAAAGAGATGTAAATCATGCAAAATTCTTTTATTTTTAATTTGTTTATTTCATTTGAAAGGCAGAGTTAGAGAGAGACAGGGAGGGAGAGACAGAGAGGTAAGTCATCCATCCACTGGTTCACTTCACAAAAGGCCACATGGCTGGAGCTGGGCCAGTCTAAAGAGCAGGGGCCAGGAGCTTCGTTGACATCCCCCACCTGGGTTCAGCATCCCAAGCACTTGGGCCATCCTCAGCTGCTCTCCCAGGCACATTGGCAGAGAGCTGGATCAGAAATGGAGCAGCTGGACTCAAACCAGCACCCATATGTGATGCTAGCATCATAGGCAGTGGCTTTACCTGCTATGCCTCAGTGCCAGTCCTTATCAAGCATCATTCTAAACTACTACATGTCATTCCTTTCAATGTAAATTCAATAATTAAAGGTGATGTTTTTGTTAACAAATATCCCTAAAATGCCAAAAATGCATAGGAATTCAGTAAGTTTTTGTATTAGTGTTAACTCTTTGATAAATGTGTTTTTTGCTGTTTTTTAGTGAACCCTTTCTGAGATGAGTTGCAGTGAGGAAAGGTGGAAAGTGACTGGATACAAGAGGTCTACCAGTTAGATACCTAGAAATTATGGAGCAGCTTTCAACATACTCAATTGACTGGACGGGGCACTGCGCAGATTAGAGCAGCACGAAAGATCTGGAGAGTAGGTGGATATAAATATAATGGGAAGAAGTATGAGTGTGGCTCAGAAGGTGTGCAGCAGGCTGAATTCTGAATTCTGCAGAACCAGAACATCTTTTCTGCTGTCTCTTTCATTCCATTCTCCTATTCTCAAGACACAGGATAATTGTGGGCTAGCTTCTCAAGTTACTTTGTATTTCTAGGAAAATACTTCCTATGATCTAAAAATAAGATTATAGACTTTAAAGTAATCTATTTAAAAAAAAATCAGAGGAACAAGTATTCAGTTGGCACACTTTTAACATAAAAAGAAATTAACCTGAATCTAAATATTTTTCTTTATTCGAGGATTAGGAAATTTGAAGATGGGTCAGTTCCTTTATTCTAAGAAATTAGTGAAGCAGAGCAAGGGAAAGTCAGTGTGATTAAGGAAATGCTTTTATGAAATAGTATAACAGTTACCAGGATAACTGATATCTGCCCCCTTTGCTTAAATGTTATCTAAAAATATAAAAACCTAAATGGAATAAGCCATTATTGAAATAAGCAGAGTGTTATGATAGTCATTTTTCTAGCTAGCATAATATTTAAGATTTAAATAGTTAGGGCTGGCGCCACGGCTCAATAGGCTAATCCTCTGCCTGCAGTGCCGGCACCCCGGGTTCTAGTCCCAGTCGGGGCACCGGATTCTGTCCCGGATGCTCCTCTTCCAGGCCAGCTCTCTGTTGTGGCCCAGGAGTGCAGTGGAGGATGGCCCAAGTGCTTGGGCCCTGCACCTGCATGGGAGACAAGGAGAAGTACCTGGCTCCTGGCTTCGGATCAGCGTGGTGTGCCGGCCGCAGTGTGCTGGCCGCAGCGGCCATTGAGGGGTGAACCAACGGAAAAGGAAGACCTTTCTCTCTGTCTCTCTCTCTCTCACTGTCCACCGTGTCTGTCAAAAATAAAAAAAATAAAAAAGATTTAAATAGTTAGACATGAATAGTTTTTCTATGAAAAATACCAGAAAGAGTATTATCAATGCATTTGTCTCTCAAACTTTCTGATGAAAGAAAAAGTGGTAGCTTTCACTAAAATATAATACTGTCAGTAACTGGCCATGATTCACTTATTTTGCTTTAAATCATTTGTGTTTTAATGATGGATGAATTGTTTCTCCTGACAGATATGATTTGCTAAGTCATATTTATGTACCAAGTAGGTGAAATGGCTCAAGATATGTTGCTGGGGTGAGTTCATGTCTTCTCATGCTCTATTTTAGTTTACATTTTCCAAAAGAAATGATGTTCATGTTTTTGAATAAAGTTTTGTGATTTCACTGATTTGGATAACATAACTGACATCAGCTTAAATTCTTTGGTGCTCAGTGATTTTTATATTCCATATTTTTGTTTTACAATAGTGTGAATTAATTCAATTTGTAAGGTGCTGTAATGGAACAAAGGTAATTATGAAGGATGTGTCAGCCTCTGTTAAAATAGTACTAGTTTAATTTTCCTCTTGGAAAATATTTCTCACTGTAATTGTGGTGAAGGAAATATATTTTTATAAATCTCTTTTTGTTAGTAAAATATATAATGAGCTTATTGCTACACAGTAATATGCAAATAACAGGTAAAAACATGCACAATATATTTCTAACCTACCTTATATGCAATGAAGGGAAATTGAAAAGCCATAGACCAATCTCACTGGAAATATAAGATGTGAAAAATATATACTCATACCTGTCATTACATGTCAAAACATATAGCTGACTGCAACAGTATTAGGTAGAAATAAATTATAGTTTAAGTCTTTGAAGAAGCATGGGAAGTGTTTAATGAAGAATCCTTAGAAAAATCACTGCTCAAAAGTTTAACTTCAGGTGTGTGGTCTTCTTATTTAATAAAATAATTAATTGATTTTTATTGTTTGAAAGGCAGAGATACTGAGACAGATGGAGGTATTTCCTCCACTGATTCACTCTTCAAATGCCCACAAAACTGGTTTGACCTTTGCTGACGACAGGATCCTGGAACTCAGTCTGGGTTTCCCACAGGAGCCAGAGGGAATCAAGTACTTGAACCATTACAGTTGCATCTCATGGTGCATATTAACAAGGAGCTATAATTGGAAGTGGACCTGAGACTTGAACCCAAACCCTGCTACATGGAATGCAATATCTGGTCCTTTAAAAAACTCATCTTCAATCATTTTACAATATACAGGAAAGCATATAAATACATTTTCCTCTGACTACTGTCAAATGCCATTTGTTAAAGCATGTTTGTGGTCTTGAATTAAAAATTACCAAAGCAAGCTAAAAGAAAAGAAAAAAAAAAGTAAAGCATGCCTTTTTTTTCTTTAAGATTCATTTTATTTATTTGAAAAGCAAAATTACATAGAGATAAAGAGAGAAGGAGAGAGAGAGAGAGGATGAGAAAGAGCACTTTCATCCACTGATTCACTCACCAAAATGTCCACAACAGCCTGGTCTGGACCAGGGCAAAGCCAGGAGCCTGGAATTCTATCTGGATCTCCCACATGGGTGACAAGGGTCTAAGCACTTGGGTCATCTTCCAACGCTTTCCCAGGTACATATAGGCGCCCATATGGGATACTGGAACAGCAAGCGCAGCTTAACGGGACATTGAAATATGTGAAAATAAAATGTTGGGTACTCATTTATGATATAATAAACATATTCCTTTGTGATTGGTACTTGTAGTATTATTTTCTAATTTGATCATATTGAACTAGTACATCTCCTATACATTGTGAGGTTTCAGGGAAAACCTTTCATTTGTCCCTAGGCTTCCTTGGAGTGATTTTTGCAGAGATTATTGTTTTCTTACCACCACCCTTACTGGAGTGCCAGAAGAAATTGACTCTGAATGCAAGTATCTACTATAAAAACCCAAAATTTCCCTTGTACTCTTCCAAAGTTCTGACTTTGAAGGGATGTTGTGATAAGAAACATACAAAATCCAACCACGTTCTCCAATGCAACATGAATAGACATAAAAATTTTATTTTACACTGAATGCATTATCTTTCTAGCTCTCTATTGTTATATAACAAATTACTAAGATTTAGAGTCCTATGGTAAAACTTCTTACCTTTGAATCTATAGTTTGGGCAGGACTCAGGGAAGGTCACTCATCTCCACTGCACAAAGCACAAAGTAGACAAATTAACTGGACCTAGAAGATCCGCTCTCAAAATGGTATAAAACTGATCATTTGGTGGTAATTTTCTGTGTATTGTGAACTTACTTGTGATTGTTGTGTCAATTCTGCATGTAGACTCCTCCATGGGATCTCTCATGGTGTGATACTTCGTATTCCTCAAAGCATAGTGGCTAGCTTCCAACATCAGGTGTCACTAGAGATAGAAGCCACCTGTTTCCCAAGGCCTGGGCCTAGGAACCAGCCGTGCATACCTTCCACTATGTTCTGTTAGTCCACTAGTCCTAGAAGTCCATCCAGATCTGATTGGAGGAGATGTGAATCTCTTACTCTCCATACATAGGCACATTTGTAGCCTTCTTTAACCTACTACCCTTCTCAACTGAGGGGTGATAAAAGAAGAATTCATTATTAGCTCTGCGACAGTATCATCATCCACCATTAATCTTGCTATATTTGTAATTAAAAATTTGGTCAATAATAAGTTTAAGGTTTGTTTCTTTATATAAATGATGAAACTAGGATACAAAATGACTTTTGTTCAATTTTCTCAATGAGTCCACTGTTCAAAAATAATAAATTTAGATTGTTTTATAGAATATCTTAGAAATGAATTAAAGTACATGTTTGTTTAATGCAGCTTCCAAAACAATAAACACGTATACTGAACTCCTACCATCCATTTTATGGTGAGCTTATGGCCAAATAATATATCTGAACTCAAGAAACTCGCAATACGGGTGAATAACGCATGTAAACAGCCACCACTTGAACTAGAAAAATATAACTCCTAAACTCAGCTGCATCAACGTGCTTGGTACTATTGCACTCTGTGTTTTTAAGTAGAACATGTTAGACTTTCTTCTTACACTTTTCATGAGCATGTTGGAGCTCTTCAAAAACACACGTTGATGACTTTTTCTCTTCCCATTCCACATTTTTCTGATTTGAAAATCTCATTCATGATACTAATGCACAAATCAATGATTCAAATTCTTATTTCTAGCCCTGACACCTCATCTTAGCTTTAGATAACATCTGGCTATTGCCTATTTAGGATTTCAATGTATAAGTCTTAGACCTATCTCAAATCCAAAATTTTCCCAGCAATTCACTGCTTACTCCCAAACCTGTTCTTCCTGCAATGTCTTTCCTGTCATAACTTTAGAGGAACTGCATAGTCCAGAAACAGGACTCATCCTTGGCAATTCTACATCCTCACTCTACATGCTATATGTGTTTCCTTCAAATAGCACACAGTAAACCTCTTGACGGCAAAGATTTTGTCATTTTTTTCATCACATCACCAGTGCCTTGGCACAGAGCTGGTGTTCAGGAAATTTCACTAAATGAAAAAGTTAGCTCTAATTCTGTCTTTTTCATGGCGACATTTTAAATAAATTCATAAAAGAAAATGGAATTCTGAAGTGCATATGGCAAGAAACCTGGGAAAACATGTTTTCTTAAGTATGATCATTTATAGAGCTGAATCAGAGTGCATTAAGAATTGTTGAGGACTGAGAGAAAATTTGTGGAAAGAGTTACATCTGGTAGAGAGTGGATAGTTTTAGGATTCCTTAGGGACTGTGCAGGCTTCTTCCCAAAGCAAGCACTAAATTTAGGATGTCTCTGAAATCACACCACAAAAGTAGTGAGATTTTATAGTTCAGTCACCAACAGAGAGAAATGGCAAAATAATACCAAAAAATTTCTTACACATTGTAAATCGTGTAGCAGGTGTAATATTTTCTGTTTTCTCTCATATTGAAACAGCTGAAGGAATTTCCTCAGAGACAGAAAACACAGATGCCATTTAAGCTTTATTGCTGATGGCACAGGTACCGTTGTTGCCCCTTTTCCTGTTTATCAAGTTTTAAGTAACCTCTTAATGTTTTTATCCCTTCCTGTCAGGGAACCATTTTTCTAGTCTCTAGATACATTTTTTAAATCCTTAAAAAATGGGCTTAAAATCCTTTAAAAATTGGGCTCTGTCAGTCTTGTCTCACCTGTACACAGCTCCAGCAGGTTTTACTGATTCCCCTACTTGAGAACTAATCTTCTATTCACTTTGCTATTTCGAAAGGTAAATTGTCAGGTTCTTACGAATGAATATTGTGTTGTGCATATCCCTTTATTTCCAGGGGTTAACGCAGATGTAGACACAGGCTTACTGAAGATGAGTGCAGTATCCACATAAATATTATGAAGCAAAAACAGAAAGCACTACTCTGAAGGGGAAATAACAGCAACGGAGGATCCCAGTATAACAGAAGAGCAATGGGGGCCAACAGTGTGGTGCAGCAAGTCCACTCCTGCTCCCAGTGCAGGATGCCTCTATCACAACTCTGGTTCCAGTCCCAGCTGCTTCACCTCTGATCCAGGTTCCTGCGAACGCACCAGGGAAGATAGCCGACATGGCTCAATGCCATGCTGCCCACGAGGGAGACCTGGATGGAGTTCCTGGGCTCTGTTTATGGCCAGGCCCACATGTGGCTGTTGCAGCCCCTTGGGAGTGGGTCGGGGATGGAAGATATCACCGTCTTCTTCTCTCTCTCTCTCTCTCTCTCTCTCTCTTCTCTGTCACTCTGCCTTAAATAAAAACTTAAGAGAAAGAGCAATCAATGGGAAAACCGCAGAGTTACAAAGCTCAAAATTCATGATAGTACAAAGGACCCTTTTTACTCTAATTTTAAGAAATTTAGCTTATTAGATATATATTCAGTTACTTTATGAGATTGCTTTTGACAATTTGGACAAATTTGGACAAATTAGACAAATTGGACATTTTGGACCAAACCTGCTTGAAGAAATGTATTACGCAAAAAGAATCAGTATTCAAATACGCATGCAGGGTTCAAATACAACCAAAAATTTATAAACAATATACATCCTTTCTTCCCAGCGATTTTCAAGGGCTGGAGGCCCAAAGTTTGAAAATGCAGCCGGCGCCACGGCTCACTAGGCTAATCCTCCGCCTTGCGGCGCCAGCACACCGGGTTCTAGTCCCGGTCGGGGCACCGGATTCTGTCCCGGTTGCCCCTCTTCCAGGCCAGCTCTCTGCTGTGGCCAGGGAGTGCAGTGGAGGATGGTCCAAGTGCTTGGGCCCTGCACCCCATGGGAGACCAGGATAAGTACCTGCCTCCTGCCATTGGATCAGCGCGGTGCGCCGGCCACAGCGTGCCGGCCGCGGCGGCCATTGGAGGGTGAACCAACGGCAAAGGAAGACCTTTCTCTCTGTCTCTCTCTCTCACTGTCCACTCTCCCTGTCAAAAAAAAATTTTAAAAAATGCAGTAAATTGCTCCAGGGACACATCTGTGGGCTCCGTGTGCTGTGTGCACGTGTGAGTGCCTTGGCACAGCACTGCTTAGCTCTGCCGTGGGGCGGCTCCTTGGCTCTCCGTGAGGACGGAGATCATAGAAATAAAGTGATTATCTCAAGGTCATTGAATGTTCTGGGCCTGGGATTGCGTGGAATCTCTGAGTGTGACAAACCAATAAGATTCATTTAAAGGGATTTCTTGACTCACTTAATCATTTAAGTGAATATCAGGTAAATTATTTAGGTAAATAATGTTAAGCCATGATGTTTTGAATGAGTACAACGTATTTTAGAGAGAGGAAAACATTTGCTTAATATCTGATTCATGAAAATTAAATATTTTTTCTTTTACCATCAAAATAATCCTTTTTAAAACAAATCTACTATGACTACTAATATCTGTCTTACTGAATTTGAAAAATTGGCTTATAACATGGAAAAGACTTCATGAACTTATGATATAGCACAAGTATTATTAATAAAATATTATAACATAATTTTGAAATCATTGTTAGATACATATTTCCTTTTTTCACATATAATTATCAATGTAAAAAAATAAAATACTTAAGAGGCTTTTTTATTTCCTTCTTATTTAACATTGGATTTTTTTCCCATTTTTAGCCTAAACTTATAATTTAACAAATTTAATGTCTAGCAATTTAGAAGTTCACAGACTGACTTTTTGAATAGTTGAACACTATTGAAGGGTTAAAAGAAATAAACACAAGATGCAAAATGAGAAAAAAATGTAACTAGTCAAGTTGTAGCATGTGCTGTTTGGGGCAGAACACTTAGACATATGAGCTGCAGTCATGCACAGCTCCTGATAGGTTGTTTATATTTCAATTCAGATCTAGGATACAACAGCATAACCAAAATCATTTGAAAATGTAGCTCCAATATTCCTCACTACTGCAAGCAACGCTTCAGAAGGTTTTTCACAGAAGTGAAAGTGTTTCCAACAAAACATAGCTGTTATTATAAAAGTGATTGCTAGCAATGTAAGAGCCTCAGATGATAGTAATTCATTACAAATCAGTTAACAAAAATTACAACAGTCTAGAAGCACAGGTAAAGAGCCAAATTATTCAGATTTAGAAAAGCGAAGGCCTTTCAACCCCCAAGTTCATATCTGTCTTCCACTCTGCCCTTGACATACTTTGTATTGAATATCAGCAACACTAATTAAAAATAGGCTGCATTTGAGGCAAATATTTACCAGAAGAATTTTGCAGGAACTAAACAAGTAGAAAATTGAACATAAAAATTTTATAATTACTTCATAATTTAAGAGTGTAACCAAGAATAAAAAAAGTAAAAAAATAAGAAATCTTTTAAGTAAGAAAATTTATTAATTTTAAGCTTTTAAAATTTCAGAGTAGTTTTATATTTAGAAAGCAAAAATTGTGTAGTGCAGAGTTCCCACATACTCCCACGCCCATCTTCCCCTATTATTGACCTCTCATATTAGTGTGATGCAGTTTTCAAAATTAGAGAGCCACCACACTAGCAATCACTTATTACTAACACAAATGTCTGAGTATTGTCTGAATTTCTGAGGTTTGTTTGCCTCATGCTAAAAGTGGTCAGGTTCGAAATTTTTTTGTTAATTCAAAGTCCAAACAAAATATAGTGTTAGTAAATAGCAAATAAATAAACAAATAGTAATCAATGGTTTTATATCTTGCTATTTAATTTTAGATCATGTAATGAAATATTTGACAAAATTTTAACCATCAAAAGCATCTTAGCATATCTGTAATTAGTCTTCTAGTCCAATAGTTGAAGTTACTAAAGGCATGATCCCTGAGTTCAAATTCTGGCTTCAACCAGGATTTCCAGTGTGTAATAATTTTAAAAATCTGTTGATCTCTCAGTGCTGCAGTTTATCAAAATGCAAAACACACTTTTTAGTAATTAGAAAGTATTGAAATATATAAAAATATAAAACAATGAGTAGAAAATACTTATCACGGTGTAGATATTTATTATTGTTGTGCACATCTTAGTCTTCTTGGCTACTATAATAAACTATGAACTTTTGACTTATGAACAACAAACATGCGTTTCTCAGAGTTCTGCATGCTGGGAAGTCCAAGGTCAAGTCACTTGCAGATTCCATGTTTGACTTGGTTTTTCCTGTTGTGTCCTCACAGACCCGTCGATCATGCCAGTCTATCATAGCAATAGGAAAAAACACACTCAATCCCTACCAATAAACTGACTGCAGTGTGAATACAGAACATACTCAGATTATAAGAGAGAGAGGCACACTTACAATTTGAGTGTAAAATTTTGCGTATGTAAATTATAAGGAAACTAGCTGGAAACATGTACAGATGGTCCTTGGTTTGTAGTGAGATTCTATTCTGATAAATGTGTTCTAAATTGAAAATATCATTTAGCCAAAAATGCTTTTAATACACCTAAACTATTGAGCAGTTTAGCTTAGTCTATCTCACCCTGCCTTGAACATGCTCAGAACACTTATATTAGCCTAGATTTGGGCAAAATCTAACACACAGCTCATTTTATAATGAAGTATGGGACATCTTGTCTAATTTATGGAACACTAATGAGAGTGAAGAACAGCATGGCGCTTTCACTTTTTTACACTGTTGAAAAATTACAGATCAAATCATTGAAAGTCGGAAAATGCTTGTATGCATGATTTTTGCCATTATGTGATTCAATTAAGAGTAATAAATCCTTCTTACAATTAATATGACTATATTATAATCTCTTTACTCAGTATGGCCAACAGATTTGTTGTATTTTCCTTTCCTATATCTTTAGTTCATTGATATGGTTCTGTAATGCTGTAACAAATGAGGGATCCTTAGATGATAGGTTACTTGAAATGTTGATGTGGCAAAGCGGGTTAAGTCTCTACCTGTGACTCAGACATCACATATTTAAGTGCTGGTTCCAGTCTCTTGGCTGCTTAGCTTCTAATCCAGCTTCCTGCTGATGCACCTGGGAAAACAGCCAATGATGACCCAATTACATGGTCCCTGACATCCATGTGAAAGACATGGATGGAATTGCTGGCTCCTGACTTCATACTTGTTTAGACTATCTTGATAGAGTGAATACCTTTAGCAATTTTAGAACAAAACTAAAAGACAGAAAGAGCCAGGGATCCTCTCTGTCCAAATTCAAAATAAGGCACAATAAAAAATAATAATTATAATTAAGAGAAACAAGTTTTCATTTTGAAATCACAAATTCACAATGACAAAATTCAAGCTGGAATGAAAAACAAGGTTTTGCCTTTAAGCAGATGTGTTTATTTTTATTTTTGTATCCACCCTCTTTGGGAAAATAGAGGAAAGAAGATACGGAATACTGTGATTAAACTCAATTGTCCTGAATTAAAAGACAGAGTAGAGGAATATCAAGCATCTCAAGTTATTACCACAAAGCTCTTAACTAATTAATTGATTGCTGTGGATGTACATAAGGCGAAAACATAGATCTTACTCCTCATCTCTCAGTAGATGTAAGATGACAGTAACACATACATAGATGGGACAGCAAGCTCGGCTGGCTCCCTGGGACTGTAGCCACACTGCTGCTTCCATTTGGGTTACCCTGGGAGAAAGTATATCTATAAAACTAAATGAATGACTCTGTCCCTGGCTATGGGCATATCTCCAAAAATAGTTGAGACATCAATTTGTGATACTATAAAATAACAGTAATGATAAAGGTACAGAGTTATATTAATACTCATAATCTGAAGAAATGCACTGATAGCAAAGAAAATAATGAATTTGTAGTTATCTTAAACAAATGTTAACCACTGTTCATACATCTGGGAAAATTCATATATTAGCTATATATTTTTGCTTTACTACTTACAGAATTTGTACTTGAATTTTAGAAGAGTACTACTTACATAACTCTGTACAATGTGTTAACTAGTAATCAAACAATATATAGATAAGTTTCCTTTTTTTGCACAAACTGAATAAACATCTATTTAATAACATGAAATTTTTATATAATCTAGTAACCCTGAGAACAAATTAATAATTCATTATATGAGTGGCTTAGCATCTTCCTGTTTCTTTTTAAACATTATATAGAAAAGATTAAGCCATATAAATAATTTTGAGTTGGGAATAATAATAACCTCGCAACCTTGTGTTAATATGGTCTAACAAGTTTTCATTGGTCATGTTAATTTATGATACAAAGAGGATATTTCTTGATAGAAATTGCTAATCAAATAACAGCTACTTTGAAAAAATAAAATTCATATTGGAAAGTTAAATTCTGAATTATTTGGTTTTTTAAATACTCTTTGTCTTGAAAGAACAAAATTGAGAGACTCATATTAAAAAGAATGTACTATGTAACACCGAGAAATAAAAATTGGCTGGATTTAGTCAGTGCTTTGGTTCACATCTCATAATCATGTTTTACATTTGAGAAAAGAGAAAAGAGTTGACATGATCCTTCAGATTTTATGACTTAATTATTAGTAACATGATAATAGGGATAAAATTATTAATATGTGCCTTCTCCCTTTGAGTATGCTACATGAGTCTAACAATTCTGAAAGGAAGTCTTCTGCTTTAATATGACCTTTACCATAGCTTCTAAAAATTCTAATATTTAAGAGTAATCTAGCAGATAATGGTTATAGTGCCCCAAGACATTCACTGTGCTCTGTGCTTATAAAGTATGATAAAAAGGCAAAAAAAAAAAGAGTAAGTCTTTGTGATAACTATTTCTAAAGTTTTTGCAGAAGATGAATATCATTTATAGCACCTGGAGAATCAGTTCACCTTCTTAACGTATCATGGCTTGTAGGTGGCATATGCATGGCACCTCACCCTGGGATGTCTCGTGCCTGGTAGGCAGCGTTCTTTCATTCTGCAAGGGGACTTCTTCTTCATGAAGGAGGGTACACTGAAAAGCAGTTTGAATTTATTTGTCCAGTAGTTTCACATCTACTTCAGTTAGGGTATATTTAGTTGCAACCCACAACTAGGCTCCTTTTGAAGAGAAGCAATTGGTATTCCACACAGACATCAGCTGGGCAGGATACCCAGCTACCAGACTCAGCTCCAACACATATCAAGGCACAAGTTTTGGTAAATAAACAATGACACTCAGTTTTGCCTCTTGGAAGTTATTGCAATACTGGGTCATTGGTGTTCAATCTCTTGACATTGGGGGGAGATGCTGGTCTTTGAACTGATTTTTAAAAAATTAATTAATAGGGGAGAGAAATAGAGTTTCATCTCAAGTGCCCACCACAGCACCCCCATCCACACCCAGGAGCTGGGGACTGCATCCAGGTCTCCCCTGGAGGTGGCAGAAATCCAATTACCTGGCCATCACCACTGCCTCTCAGGATCTGCTTGTTAGACAGCTGGAATCAGTGACCACAACCTGGGATCTAAGGTTGGGCCTCTGTGATGGAAGGCAGGCATTTTAACCAGCCTCTTAACTGCTAAGCCAAACATCTACCAGATCTGATTTTTATATTGGAATTTGCCCAAAGGTTTCTGAAGCTTTCACAAACTGGTGAAAATAACCGAACAAAATGGTATTTCAGGTTTCTTCTGGCTCTCATCATCTGTGAAATGCATTTCCAGTCTCATTACAGTCGTTTCAAGGTACTGAGAAGCCTCAGTCTGAATTCCGCTTACTGTGTCTTTAGGGCAAGATGTTCTATTGTTTTTAGTGAAAGCTTCCAGGGAAGGTCTTCCAAAGCAGACCTGCTGTGACTTATTATACAATGAATAGTCATATGAGAGTTGAATACATGAAATACTGCTCATTTTTAAAATTTAATTTTAAATAAAAGGATGTATTTCTCCATATGTCCTGTAATTACCCTCAAAGAAAACATGTTAGAACATATGTCACTTCAATTCTCCACTTCTGTTAGTCTTCAAAATTCCTCCAGTCTTCAAAATTCCTCCAGAATTGCTTTGTTTTACAGCAAAGAATTTTTACCCCTAAAATATTCCATCAGAAAAATCAACCTAAAACATGAGAACAGTTTAAACTTTTGTTACAACTAAATATAAAATCACAAATCTGAAAGCATTTATGTGTCTAGAGTACCAGGAGAAGCACCTGGCTCCTGCCATCTGATCAGTGCGGTGCGCCGGCCGCAGCGTGCTGGCCGCGGCAGCCATTGGAGGGTGATCTCTCTCTCTCACTGTCCACTCTGTCAAAAAAAAAAAAAAGAAAGAAAGAAAGAAAATATGTTACATGAAATCCACATTTCTTTGTGAGACTACTATAATATTTTCCTACAGTGACACTTAATACATATCATTGTTGCAATATAGGTTATTTGACTTAACAGGTGTGTCTGAGCAAAATCAAGCATATCTTCAGATATGGAAACTTACCTGGAGTTTGCTTAAAAAACTGAAAATTGAAAAAAAAGATGAAATTATAGAGGCACGTTAATAAGTGTTGAAATTTTTTTAGAAATCTTTTATTAAATAAATGCAAATTTCATAGGTACAGCTTTAGGAATATAGTGGTTCTTTCCCCTTACCTGCCCTCCCATCCCAACTTCTGCTCCACCTCCTACTCCCTCTCCTATCCCATTCTTCATTAAAATTCATTTTAATCATCTTTATATACAGAAGACCAACTCTATTCTAAGTAAAGATTTCAGAAGTTTACACCCAGATAATCAAAAATAAAGTACTGTGTGAAGACAAGTTTTACCATTAATTCTCATAGTACAACTCATTAAGGACAGAGGTCCTACATGGGGAGCAAGTGCACAGTGACTCCTGTTGTTGATTTAACAATTGACACTCTTATTTATGATGTCAGTGGTCACCCGAGGCTCTTGTCATGAGCTGCCAAGGATAAGGAAGCCTTTTGAGTCCTTAAACTTCGTCAGAATTTAGTCAAGGCCATAATCAAAGTGGAAGTTCTCTCTTCAGAGAAAAGTACATCCTTCTTTGATGGCCCCTTCTTTCCACTGGGATCTCACTCAAAGAGATATTTCATGTAGATGATTTCTTGCCATAGTGTCTTAGCTTTACATACCTAAAATGCTCTCATGGGGTTTTCAGCCAGATCTGAATTCCTTAAGGGCTGATTCCAAGATCAGAGTGCTGTTTAGGGCATTTGTCATTCAGTGAATCTGCTGTGTGGCCTGCTTCTCATGGGATCATTCTCTCCTTTTTAATTCTACCTATTGTTACTACCAGACACTTGGTCTTATTTATGTGATTGCTTTGACACATATTTCCATCTATATGATCAGTTACATACTTAAAATGGTCACTTTAATATGTAGGATGTCACTACTACCACCTAGCTTAATGGGATTTGGAGTCCCATGGCAAGTTTTTAGCTTTACCCATGGGAACATGTTCTGAACTGTACATCTCCTCCCTCTCTTATTCCCATTCTTATTTTTTACTGGGCTCTATTTTCAATTGGATTTAAACACCTATGAATAATTCTGTGTTAAGTAAATAGTTCAACCAACAGTATTAAGTAGAAAAAGGTAATAGCAAAAAAAAAAAACCTGTTGATATTAATATTAGTAGATCCATGTTTATAAAATAAAAATTAAAATTCCAAATCTGAAAATGGACTCCCTATGGAAAATTGATGAATATTTCTGAAAATATTGAAAAATATTTCTTAGGTCTTTTCCAAACTGATTCTGTGATTTCCAAATTTGCAAAATTAAAAGAAAAGCTTATGAGTAGTTGGGGGCTATGTGACCTATAAATCATTATTGATCATTATATAAATATTATTTTTATTATACATATATACAGCTATGCATCACTTAACAACTGGGAAATATTTTGAGATGTGTGTTTTAGGCTATTTTCTTGTGATCCACATATTGTGGGGTTCACTTACACAAATCTGGATAATATAGGGCTATCACTGGGTGTAGCCTCTTGGGACAACCAAGAGACACAGTAAATAGGAGATGTAGGAGCCTGCTGCCTGGATAACATGCTGTTTGATAGTAAACTTTTTATTTTATATGGAGGAGTACACTCTAAAATAATGGTGGAAATAGTAAGGAAATAAGAGAAGGTAACACTGTGGTTTATTATCCAGAGTTATATACTGTACAAAATTGCATGTGCAATATTTTTACTAAATGGGAATGAGTAGGTGTGCTTGTATCCCAGCATCTCCAAACACACCCTCTGACCCTAGGATGCCTGTACCATCAGCTCTATTCTAATCTTAGGAAACCTGTGTCAAATGTGCCCTCATTGTTGATGAAGTTTAGCATCTGCGTGTACATACACACTTGGATGCTTTGTGCATCAAAGTAAATTAAGCTGCAGTTCGTAATGCTTTCTCCCTGTTGGCCTCAGAGCTTCCTGAAACCAGAATGGGTAGTTTTCATTCCCCCTCATAGCTCTCCGTCTCTAGGGCTGACTACAGCCTGGGGGCTTTCTCCAGATCCGTGGGAGCTTTTCATCCTTCCATCAGGAAAGCCCCGAAGTTCCTGGGATTTGACTATACCCAGTAGCAGCCCCTACACAATCAAAGACAAGACATATGGAAAGCTTTAAAGCACTGTCAATGTTGGGTACTCATAATTTCCCAGAAACTGAGCCCAGCCCTGTGCAGAAACGGCCTGCTCATTTGCATGCTCTTGATTGGCTTTTCCCTCTCACTCTCCCAACTCACTCAGTTTTGCTTTCTGGGACTTCTCTCCCTACATAAAATACCTGCATTCAGATCCTGCCTCATGAAATCTTATAGGGGAATTTAGGCAAGAAGCCTACATATATGCAAGTGGTGCTTTATATTTGTGCAATGCCCATTGGTTTAGGCAAACATTACTTTAAATGCAATATATGGACTTCCCTTTGTCTCAGTTTATAGAAAAACAGAGGAATCTACAGCTAGAAACACAGTGGCAATTAATAAATGGAATTTATTATCTATGTGAAGAAATTGAGAACCAGAAAATTGAAATTTACATGGTACTCAAGGGCAAATACTAATTAGTAATTGGACAAGAATCTGCAATTTTCTTTCCTAAAAAAAAATGTATCCATGACTTTGAAGCTGTTTTTCAATCTGTAGATACCCTGTTTCTAC
Source organism: Oryctolagus cuniculus (assembly GCF_051225735.1). Lineage (NCBI taxonomy): Eukaryota > Metazoa > Chordata > Mammalia > Lagomorpha > Leporidae > Oryctolagus > Oryctolagus cuniculus. Next base: position 13,363,031 of record NC_142876.1, on the reverse strand, counting down.
ACAAGGTCAAAAAAAAAAAACCCTATAAAATATACAGATAACTGTTGAGTCTGCAAAACAGAAACTGTATAATACCTTAATTTCTTTTACTCTCCAGTACACAGTACTATCCACAATTTTAAGTTGTTCTTTTCAAAAGTTATTATTTAGTGTTTGGAAGATACAGATCGATCCAAGTGAAAGAAACTACATAAGTTCACATTGCTATAAAACTAAACTTTTTTGTTTTTATGGTAAAAAATCATTTATTTATTTTGAAAGTCATAGTTACAGAGAGAGAGGGAGAGACAAAGAGAGAAATCCTCCATCCACTGGTTTATTCCCCAGACTACTGAAAGATCAGTGCTGGGGGCCAAAGCAGAGCCAGGAGCTTCTGGGTCCCCTACTTGGGTGGCAGAGACCCAGGTACTTGCTCCTTCCCCAGGAACATTAGCAAGTAACTGGATTGGAAGTGGAACAGCTAGGACATGAACCAGAGCTCATATCGGGTGCTGGTGCAGCAGGAAGCAGCCTTTACCTGCTAAGACACGATACTGACCCCACTGTAAACCAAATCTAAAACTTATAACAGCAGTGAATTCTATCAAATTTACTTTGAGTAATACAAATTTTTAATTTATTTTCCATTTTAACTTTTTCTCTTCTTTCTGTTATTTCTGATTCTTTGAATAGCAATGTTTCTAATGTCCCAAAATCTATTTTTTTTTTTTTTTTTTAGAGATAGAGTTAGACAGTGAGGACAGAGAGAAAGGTCTTCCTTCCGTTGGTTCACCCCCAACATGGTCACTACAGCCGGAGCTACGCTTATCCGAAGCCAGGAGCCAGGTGTTTCCTCCTTGTTTCCCAAACAGGTGCATTCATTACGTGGAACTGCTGATGTGTAGCTATAAGTGTATAATATCAGTTGACAAGAAATTTTAGTTTCTTTTTGAGTGGTTGCAGCATACCACACTTCCACTAATGTCCTTTAATAGTTTTGGTTACTCCACATCCTTGCCAACATTTGAAGCCACCAAGTTTTATCGTTATAGCTATTTTTGTGGGCTGTGATATCTCTATGTGGCTTTAATTTGCATATCATTCGTGAATATTAATATAGAGCATTTGGAGATCTTTTATAAAGCTTCCTGTTTCTAAATTCAGTCTTCTTTTTTTTTTGTATTATTGAGTCATGATTCGTTCTGTATCTTAGATAGCAATCCTTTGTTAAATACACATTTTATGAATATTTCTTCCAGGCTGTGGCTTATCTGTTCATTTTCTTCATGTTTTCTGATGAGTAGAATTTAAAGCTTTTATGAGGTCAATTTGCCTACCATTTGGAGACAATTCCTTTTGCATCTGGCATTTCCGCACATCTTTGGAGGAAAAGATATTGACAGCTTTGTTCAACAAAGTTTGCAAAACTGCTCTGAGGCAGGGAACAAATTTGTGTATATTTTAGAGGGCATAAAAATGCTAATGTTTCCCTCTACTACTTAAAAACTTCAGGGTGAGACCTCCTTTCAGGTAAAAAGGAAGGTATGCTTCCCTACCAGGACAATAAATTAATATGTCTCTTCAGAGGGCTGTAGGGTAGGTTTGTACTATAAAATTGAGGGATTTCCTAAGGACTGTGGTCCTCAACTGAAGCACAAACTCATAGTGTATCTTCTCTTCCATCTGAGATCACCTCTACGTCACTCCATGGAACTAGGGTGTAAAGATAACTGATGTGAATGTGAAACCCCTGGTGCCTGCTCTGCTGAGAGTTATGCTGACCAATCCCTCTGGGCTATTTCCCTACTGACTCAACTTTTGGAAATGTGGTGAGCAAACGTATCTGATTCAGGAGTCACTGCTGCTTAGGAACTGCTTGTCTGGTTGACACTGTTTCTCTCTCTCTCTCTCTCTCTCTCTCTCTCTCTCTCTCTCTCCTTCTTTCCTTCTTTCTTTCTTGTGTTTGTGGTTATTGCTTCCTGTGTTCTATTTGAGAAACAACTGAAGACTTCCAGGCCATGAATATCTATCCAGATATTGCCAACATTTTTCCAGATGCGACACTGGAAACTTTCTCTTTATCGTTGTTTTTCACAGTTCTATTTCCTGCAGTGTTCCTATTTGCATTTTCCTTTGTGTTGATCTAGTAACGGATTAACTAAATTTAATTTGTAATTCTTGAATTTATAAAAGTATAACTTTCATCAATTTGAGGAAATTTCCAACCATTATGCTCCCCTCCATTTTTTTTCTGGCTCATTTTACCACTTCCTTTCTTCTGGAACTGATGTTTGACCCAAAATCAGTGAAGTTCTTTCACCATTTCTCCTAATTTTTTTCATCTCTCTTTTGCAGATTGAATGATTTCTAACGTTCTATCTGCACATAGACAGATGATTCATTATATTATCTCCAACCTACCAATAAACCTGTGCAAGCAGGTTTTAGAACCTTTGAAATTCATTTTTATTATTGACTATTCAATATTCGAGAATATTTCCCTTAATATCCTTGAGCATAAATATAATAACTGCTCAAAAGTTTCCTCTGCTGATGGTAATGTAGAGTCATGTAAGTGTTCATCTTCATTTATGACCTTTTGTCTGGAATACTGATCTCATATTTTCTGATCTACATAGGTTCTGCAATTTTGAAATGTATACTGTATATGGTATGTCATACACTGCATAGTCTCCAGATTCCATTATATTCTCCTATAGGGTACTGATTTTATTTATTTATTTATTTATTTAAGTTTTAACAGGGAGGTAAGTGAGTTGAACTCAAATGTCTGACACTATGCAGGGGAGAAAAGCTAAAATTGCCATTCAGTTCCTTTGGTCTTAGCTGGGCTTCCTAGACTCAACTCTGTGCATGAATAATTTAGGGGTCATGCAGAGATTGGGGCAGTGTTTATTTTCAGAAATTGAGGATATTCCTCTGAATCTTATTTCTTTTCCTGACTGGAATCATTACATTCCAACTACTACGTCTGTCCTATATTAAACTCTACATACTTCCCCTTAAAGATAGTTAAGTCTGTCAGTTTCCACTTTTGGGCTTACCTTCATGCAGGAATCTGTAAAAATTGTAAAATGATTACCTGATTTTTGTCTTGTTTTGTGAATATTCTCTTTAAATGTTTCCACTTCATTTTTCACTCTCCTATGCCTTTAGAAAGTCAAGTTTTTAAATATTTTTGCAGAGTATGGTTCCTATATATCGAAGAGTCAGTTTGGTAAGAGTTATGCCTCTATTGGATGTAGTAGAACACTAATTCTGTTTTGATTGATCTGTTTGGCAGGATTATTTTTAGCCAATGATCAAATCTTTTTTTAATAGCTGATATGGATTGGATAGCACTAATGGCTTTGTTAACTCCTTAGGCAGATGATAATAAAAACTGCCTGATAAATTTTAACCTCCCAATGTTCCTTACATTTATTTTATTAATTAACAATATTCTCATCAGTCATATATTCATTCATTCAGGTAAATTTTTTGCCCATAATTCTTTCCTGGAGTTCTCTGTTTTCAAATGCTTAAAACCATATTTTTTTCTGATTTTATTAACTCCTACAAAGTGTTATGTCGGTAATAAACTTCCATTCCAACAGCTTTCCTAGCAATTTCATAGCCTTTAGTCTGTCATTTTTCTACTTATTTAAAAGATTAGATATTCTTCTCATTATATATTTAATTAACCAATTTATTAATTATCTCTAATATGTAGTCAACCCTCCACAGCTCTGGTACAAAATTTATTTTATTCCTGAACAGAATTTGTGAACAATTGTTATTTTCTTCTAAATTTTCGAAGCTAACAAAAATCTCAGTCTAACTATCTGTTTATATCTCCTATCCAAAGAAATTTCTTTTATCTGGTGATCCTCGCCTATAGTTCAGAAGTTCCACCAGTTATGGTACATTTTCATGGGAGTTTTTATGTTTTATAAATTCCAGACATTTGCATGGATAAGATATGAATTATAAACAGTAGCTTATATTCTATAAGATGTTCAACATGTTGTAGAAAAATAATTCACTCTTTTACTTAGTATTAGGTTAACTATACAATCATTAAATAAACTGAAAATAGATCTTTGTAAAAATTAGGAGTGGGATGTGGGAGGGAGAAAGGAGGGTGGGGGATGGGCAGGAGGAAGGATAGGCGGAAGTGTCATTATGTTCCGAAGTGTATCTTTGAAACGCATGAAACATGTAACTTAAGTAAGATTTTAAAATTATATTATTCTAAGGTCAGGAATGTCAAAGAAAAAAAGGAATTCACCATACAAATTAGTAACGTGTGAAAAAACATTAAAAATAACCTTTGCATTCTAAGAAAGCTGATTATGTTTTGGCTTGCATGGTCTCTAAAACACTTCCTTCAAGTTGTCAGATATGAAAGGAAAGATAATAAAGATCATAAAGACAAAATGAAAAAAGATAAAAATGTTTAACTTCCACAAAAACTCTAGGAGACAGAGCAAATCAGATGGGTTCATGAAGAAGGAAAGACTGTGAAAGCCGACTGAGGTATTTCAAAGTAACAGTGACTTGAGAGAATCATTCAGCCAAAGGAGGATCAGTAAGTGAGAAAGAAAGAAGAGCTTCGGGAACCAGAGCATGGGACGCGGCTCAGCATTTATCAAGACTTTTTTAAATGCCTGATCATCTTAATTTCAGAGAAGGAGGATTAAAAGAAAAAGGATTGCAAGCAGGTGAATTGCATGAGTCAATTTTGAGGGTAGGTAGGACGCTAATGATAAAAGGACATTTAGATTAACGTAAGAAATGTAAATGTCTAGTTTCAATAAGTCTGAACAATTTCAAGTTGGGTTGGAACGATATGATGTGCTATCTATTTTTAGAGAAACATTTGGCTTTTGAATGGATTAAAAAAAAGTTCCAATAAAGTGAGAAAAAAAAGTTCCCAATAGAGTTGGTTCTTCCAGTGTCAGTGATGTGTTTCTTCCCTTATCTGAGATCAGATATGCGCACCCCTGTGGTCTGTACCCCTCAGAGTCATATTTTTCCCCTAAATCCTTAGTGACTGGGTCCACATTTGTTAAATTATGCTTTCATCTCAGAGGACTCAAAACCACAGTAACACTGCAATCAAAAACCAGTTATCTGTGCCTATCTCAAAGGCCCTGCTCTGTTAGGATTAAGCCTGGGTGAAACTATTTGTTGAGAATCAAAGTCATATTTTCCAATAGTCTGTTCTTTAAAATATGTGATTTTCCTATAGCATGAGTGTCAAACAGCACTGGAGAAATTGATTTATTTTTAAATATATGTAATAGTTACCAACGCTTTGCAAGTATAATGTGTTACATCAATAATGTAACACCAGTTCAGGTTTGACTTTTCTTATCTTTCACACACAGTGATGACAAACAATTTAGGGCTTCCCTTCTTAGTCTCTGAAGCTTCTTTTACAGCCTTAAACTCTGCTCCTGAGTGTTGTTGTTAAGGAGAAATAATTTTTTATTCTGACAACTCTGATATCTTTAGCATTTTCTACAAATGAGTGAAAGGCAGACATTGTATGAAGGGATTTGATTTGTAACACAATAGCTGTTTTTCCTCCACTCAAGCAGAGAGCATGGAACAAATTTACATTAAGTGTATGCTCTTATGAAGGAAGAAATAAGCATTTGGATTTGAAATATGTGGAACAACTATTTTTATGAAGGGAAAGTCGTTTGGTTCAGCTGTGATTTTAGTTCTAACTAAAAAGGCTCACTCTATGCATTCATTTCTGGATGTCTTGTTGGTTAAGCTTTAAATCTTCCACATTGTCCCTTTCTTCCCTGAGAGGTAGGTCTCAGACAATATCAGCTCCGCTGCTAAATTTTACAGCATGGTGGTAATAAAATATCAAGGAAGCTATTTCATGGCCTTTTAACAATGTGGATAGATAGATTCAGAACAGAGAAATGTATCTGGTCAGGTAACACAGCTAACATATGCCCTCTCTTAATTGATGACAGGTCTATTAGCTGTACAATACAAGCTTCAAAATAGATTTTGTGCATCCACCCTAGTAACATTTTTTTTTGGTCTGTCAGTGAAACATTAGAAAAATGCTGAAAGGTTAAATCACTGGTGGTCATGGTTAATAGGAAACATTTGAATAGCAGATGGTGGGATAAACCACACAGTCACAGCTTGAGAAGCTTCTTGAGCCCCAGGAGACAGAATAATAGACTCAAGCATAGCTGCGTCTCATTTACTAAAACACATGTTACCTTTCTGGCTCTCAAACTAAAGGGGTTCTTGTAGCATGACTACGTCAACAGAAGTACAAGATCCTTGTGAATGCAAAGACGGTACTGGTACCATTGCTAGCTTGCTCTCTTTGACCTTCTACTTGTTTCGATGATTTTCAATGATACTGCAGTCTTCATATGATATTCATGTTAAGAACATGCAATACCATTAGCAATATATCTTCTGGTTATAAAAGACCCTATTTAATATTTAATAATCAGCTGCATAGGTTACTCTGTTTGGCAATATACTTGATAGCTCCTTCACAGCATGGGGAAATTAGGTTGCTTTTGACTGAAGTGAATTGAAAATACAACTCAAATTACTTTAAAGGAAGGAGGAAGTATAATATTGATTCCCATGAATGGAAATCTGGAGCAAGAGTCACCTTTACAGTTGATTTAATTAATGAAGCTTTCAAGCTCTATTTAATCACATTTCTCTCAACTCAGCCCTCAGTCTGTCTGGACTCAAGCTCAGAGAGCCACAGAGCATTAAAACTGGCTGAGAAGTCCCAGGAGATGCATCTCAGCCACAGGGATTGCCTCTTCTGTCCCTGCCAATCACTAGTTAAGGACCAGTTCAGAAGCCTAGCAGAAACACGTCATATCACCATTGGTTCCAATGAAATCAAATTCTGACTCACAAGAGCACTCCTGGTGTGAACGCCACACATGGATGGGTTTAGACCTGATTCTTGAACAGAATGAAGGTGCAGATCACGTTTTTTCCATAGTCAGCTTTAAAGAATTAAAGCTCAGCCGTTAAAGGGCTTTGGACAAGCTACCACAATGTCAATGTCACCCACCTCTACCCTCAAACTGAGGATTTTAGATATGGTGACTACTATGTAAGTATTAGGATGAAGAGTTTTCACTGAGTATTGGGGAAATCAGAGAAAAATTCTCTCTGTGACATTCTTTTTAAGTTCAGCCTCTTTCATCCTATATGGTAGTATGGCACATTGGTTATCTCCTGTTTTGGAGACTTGTCCTGCTGCTGTAGGGCCAAGAAGGGCCTGATGTTCCAGCAGCGGGCAGGTAAGCATGCCATCTTTCTTCTAGCCTCCCTTCAGTCTCTTTCCTTGCTTTCTCCAGAAGACACAGTAACAGAATCCAGAGAAACAAAACTGATTACACCCCAAACACAACTACTAAAACACAGAAAAATTTAGTCTGTACGCTGTGTAGGTCAAAGGAAAGCTTGCTTCTGATATATGATTCAGTTCCTATCACCAGAGTAAAACACTACATGGAATTTTGATCATTAATTAATGATTAAGCAGACATTGCCTTGCTTATGGCGAATATATAGATGCACTGAAAGTTGGGGAATACGGGGCCCTAGGCTAATCCCTTGCTGTAATAAAGCCATTTATTATCCTTTATAGGTTAGTATATAGGTTAAGTGGAGTCTCATTTATATTGACCTACTTTAAGTTGTGAGATCCTATTTTTGTCTGGAGACTATAAAATGACATTTTCAAGTTCTATTTGCTATAATGTGTAGCAGTTTACACTTACTAATTTGAACATTTAATCTAAGCAGCATTTTATAATTTTGCGTATTCAATATGACTGGTCAAAGATGACACCTAGGTTTTAACCATCTATTCTGCAGCATGAAAGATGAGTACCCAAAACTTGCCACTTAAATTGATTTTCTTTTGCTAGGAATTTGTGAGTTTAGATATTATTTTGAGCCTTTTCTTTATTAATGATAAATGAATTAAAAGAAAGTATAGCATTGAATTTTCATTTAAATGGCAGTTATGTTTGAATGGGAATAAAACAATGAACATTGGATGAATTGACAAGAGTTAAAGACATGTTTTCAGAACAATATTACATCTACAACCTTATTTTTTATAATAAGCACGTTTAAACATATCTGTGGCTGCAGAATAAAATACAGCTGAAAGAGTTCAGTAGAAACAAGTGATGCTTTTTAAAAGGGCAATGTGAAGCTAAACAGAAATTTTCCTACCTGAGAAAGAACACTATCCTCTTTGGTCTACTTATCTACTTCAGTGTTTTTAAATTAGAAACAGAGAAATTATTTTAATTAAGGAATATTTTAATTATGAAGAAATAGATCATTTGGGGAAAATTAGAGGACTGGTTTGTGATTTCATTTATCAGCACAGATTTTTTTTATATTTTTCCTCATCTTCTGAGTCTACCAGACACTTTTTGTGGCTTACAAAATAGGTTAACTCAAAACTGATTTGGTACTTGTATTTTGTTTCACATTATGATCCCAGTAGGCTGATCCAGAACTGTAAACTCACTCATGGGTGTTTAGAATTTTGACTCGGGACAACATTTTTTAACTTCACAAATAATGAAGATCACAATAAATCTGGTGATATGAGTTATAAAATCTCTGTATGTGCATGACAAAATAGCTTTCTTCAAATGAATTCATCTCATTCTATAAGTAGACAGTCACAGTTTGTATTGAAACATTTGTTTTATACATAGGGAAACTGAGAAATAATATTTGTTTATGGTCAAACAAAAAGCATTTGTTATACAAATGCTTACTTCTAAGCAATCCAGTATTCCCAGACAGTGTTTTCTCGCTGTGCAATACTGAACTAAACCCAGCTTTCTGCAGCACGGGTGTCACATGCTGTCAATCAGCTCCATCCTAGGTCTCAGGGACAAGGATGGGTAATGGGCTGTAGCACGTGATCTCCAGGTCTCCCCACATCTCATGGGCACTGAGTGCTCTCTAAACTCCACCACCTGATAAGTGCTGGACAAATGGCTTCTACTTTTTCTCATGAAAACCAAGAGGCTGAAGTAAAACTGAGTGACACTAGTTTCTCTTTACTGTATAGATAGTAAAATACTTCTCAGTTGCTAAGAGGCCATTTTTAATTGTCAAGAATATCACCAGGAAGAAAAGAATATAGGGAGGAGGAAGAGAAGGAAAGGAGTAGAAAAGGAGTAAAAAAGAAGTAGAAAAGGAGTACAAAGATGGACAGTGGGGGTGGGGGGAAAGGAGGACGGGCGAATACAATGAAGAAAATTTAGGTCTCACAATCCTAGCAGATTGCAGGGCAATCGCCCAGTGTCTACCGACACAGGAGTTTAAAACTCTGGGTGCCTTCAGGAAACATTGTGGTTCCTATGAATACAGAAGGGATGATAGATGAACTAAGTTATCAAAGAGTTGCTCTCTCTTTTTACTTTCTTACAAAGTCAGAATTTGAATAACATTCAGAATAGCAATCTTCATCTACTTCTGTCAAATTAGAAAAGAGTCTATCTGCAAAATTACTAAATTAAGCTGTGCAAAGATTTTGACTAATAAAGCAAACTCAGAACAGTAAAATTTTAACTATATTCAATAGCTTTAACTTGTGTTTCATATTCCAACAGATACAACATAAATATCAAAAAAGTTAAAATGCTATTCAGTAAATATTTGAATAAATTTATCTTTAAAATAATTTTCATTTTTTTCTTTCAAAAAATTGCTTTAAAAAGGTTGTAATATTTTATAGGTAAGCTTAAATCAAGGATTCAGTTTAGTCCACTGCCAGAAAAATATTTCAAATGTTTGTTTTCTAACAAAGCACTATGGTTTGTAAATTAAATTGGATATTTATAAAAGTGTGCATTAGGGGCAAGAGTTGTGGCATAGTGGATTGACCTGCTGCCTGCAATGGCAGCACCCCATATGGGCTCCTGTTCAAGTCCCCGCTGCTCCACTTCTGATCCAGCTTCCTGCTAACGGCCAGAATAAGCAGCAGAAGATGGGCCCTTGTATCCATATGGGAGATCTGGAAGAAGCTCCTGGATCCTGGCTTTAGCCTGGCCCAACCCTGGCTGTTGTGGCCATTTGGGGAGTGAACCTGTGGATGGAGATTTATCTCTCTATCTCCTCCCCTCTGTCTTTATTTAACTCTGCTTTTTCAAATAAATAAAAGAAATATTTAAAAAATATTGAAAAAAGGAAAAGAAAAATGTCCACTGGTTATTTTAAAAAGTGTTCATTTTCTACCATTTCTGTTTAATAAAACAGTGGGACTAATTATGAACATTGTAGCTTTTTATTTCACTGCCTAAATCTCTAGTGTAGAAGGTCAAATTTAACACAATAAAGACTGGTCATAAAAATGAAACAGCAAAACTTATTAGAAAGATCAGTTCCTATGGTAAGTCCACAACACAATATCCCATACCTTATCAGAATTAATGTGGGCATGGAAAATTTAAGGACTTAATTAACTCACTTCTTACACATTTATACTGAATTACACATTCATACTTTTGAGTCCTTGCTGTAAGAATCAGACACTTGTGTTCTTTCCCTTTAATCTCTTCAAACAAACAAATTAATTTTATCCAGATAATTTTTAATTTTATAGATTAGGTAACTAAGGTTCGGGAGAATTAGTAAGGTCAAAATTAGTGATGTCTGATCCAATTGGTATCACTCCAGAGTCTGAGCTCTTAAAATCTTTGCTAAATTTCCCCTTTACTTCTAAGCCTTTGTCATGTCGAGTTCTCTGGAAAGTCTGTTTTGCTTATCTGAAAAGCATACTTTAGAACAAACATGAATTCTACTTGTCCACAAGTGATGAAACAAATGATTTTGAAATGAATTATGTGAGTCACATCTTTGATGTAGTAAGAGTACCATAATTTTTACTCATTCAAACAGGAAACATTTTTAATAGTGATGTTTGACATGTTTTAATCACATTTACATTTAACAAATCCTGCATCTCAGTCTTTATACACATAGAAATACATTTCAGGATAGAGGTGCAGTAGTTATTATGAGCAGTATGGCATATTCCTAACTTTAAACTTATTTCAGTTAAGCAACATTACAAATAAAAAGTTGACTCCTTTCCAAAAGATATCTTGACTACTTTATTTAAGGTTGATTTTTTATTTGTTTGAAAGCCTCAGTCACTGAGAGAGATAGAGAGACAGAGAGAGATCCTCCATCCACTATTGCTCCCAGATGATTGCAGTGGCTGGCAAGGGGCCAAGACAAAGCCAAGAGCTTCTTCCAGGACTTCCTGTGGGTAGCTGGGGCCCAAGCACTTGGGCCATCTTCCACTGTTTTCTCAGGCACATTAGTAGGGAGTTGGATAGAAAGTGGAGCCTCCAGGTCTTGAACAAGTGCCTATAAGGGCTGCCAGTGATGCTGGCGGCAGCCTAACCCTCTATGCCACAACACTGGGCCAACTGGCAACTTTAAAAAAAATTTTGACTCTTTATTAATTTTCATCTATTTATTAGGTAAAGTGTTAGAGAGAAGGGTATAGAGAGTATAAAAAGATCTTCCACCCTCTAATTTCTTTCTAAAATGCCCACAACAGCAGGGCAGGGGCCAGGCCCAAGCCAGGAATTGAAAAAACTCCATCAGAGTCTACTGATTAGATGGCAAGAATTCAATTACTGAGCAGTCATCTGCTTCTTCCCAGGGTGCAACTGTAGGAAGCACTGTCAGAAGCAGAGCAGCCAGGACCCATTCTGGTATTTTAACGTGAGATGTGGGTGTCCAGTAGGTGGTTAGCCTGGTGTATCACAATGCTGCTCCTCTTAGCTCCTTTCAACTTGCTTCATGAATAGAATTTTTCCAGATATTTCTGTCTCCCTTCAATTACTTCTGCAATAGCAGCAATAACCAATACATTATTCCTTGAGAACAATGGCTTGCAATTTTAATTTTGAGAAATTGAAAATTTCCAAATGAAAATGTATTATGTGGAAAAAGTACACAGGTTTCAAAACAAGTTAAATAGAATTTAAAGCAGCATATTTTTTGGGTTGTGTCATTATTGTGAATGAGAAAACATGCCAAAGGTGAGCTATTCTCCCTCTGAACTGTTGTGGTATTAAATTGATTCCTGTGTTGTGTGGGATGGGGCACTGTGTTCATGGTCCAATGAGACAATGCAGAAGGACAAAACCATTTTTTTCAAGATGATCTTTTACCTCTTAAAAGTTTCTTTCAATTAAACACAGAAATTGTGTAATACATTGTTTTGAGTTTTTGTTTAGGCAGGAAATATGAGCCAGTTTCTGTGACAGGTGCTGAGATTACAAAAAGGAACATGATATGGTCTAAATATTGGCATAGTTTAATCTTTGTCCAGAACAAGTGACTGCTAAGGATGTCTCTTGTAGATTGGACATCTGTGTATGTGCAGTGAGCCAAGGTCTTGCGAAGTCTCAGTTATGCCCAAATGACTTCCTTAATGGAATTTTCACCCAAACACCATTCTTTTGAACATTTTTACAATTTCCAAGATGCCACTGCTTCTCAGAAGGATTTATGTGCTTAACCATGATTATATTTTTCCCTCTACCTCAGGTCTCCCATGAAAGAAAGAAGTCAAGGGACCTAATATAATTTTCCCAGGAGCATTTCTTCCTGAAAAAGAAATGCAAACAGTTTTGTTAGAATTAGATTCACTGCTTATTGATTAGTTTTAGCAGACAATGCTTAGTTCTTTAACATTGCTTATGGTGGATAAATTCCTTATCAACTATTTATTGGGTCTGACCCGTGGAAAATTTCCTATCTGTTAAGTACATATGTGAAAATAAAATGAAATTATTACATTAACTTAATGACTCTTTGTTGCATACATGAGATGATCACACTGCTAACTAGAAACTGTGGTTTTATGTTGAGTCAGTACAACTCAGAACTGTGGAAAATGGACCTTAGAAATCCCTCGAGTAACACAAAATAATGGAGACTATCTCTGATGTTGTTGAAAATGGCTTATACTTTGATACTTGTGTTATCTCATACTCTTGAAGGTTTGAGGCATAACAAACCTAACAGAACAATGTTCTGACACTTGTTTATACATTTTTCTTTATGGCCTTTAGCTTTCTTCCCTGTCTAGCCATGTACCTTTCACATATCAATCACCAGGCCAGCTATCGTGTGATATTCTTCAACTTACACATTTTGATAAAGCACAAAGCAGAAACATACTAAACAAATTTTCCTTTCTAAAGAAATAATTGTATTTATATTGAAGAAAGATGAACTGTATCTGGAAGCAGAAAGGTTATGAAAGATTTAGAAAAAGGAGAACACATTTTGGATTTGAGGAAAAGTGGAAGTTAATGGTGATGAGAATTCTGTTTGATGAGAGAGTCATGAGGTTACTCTAGGCAAGCTGGGCTTTGGGCATGGTATTGTTGGCTTTGGCAAAAAATAAAACAAAATAAAGATCGATGTCAATGAACTATTTTTGCAAGTTTCAAAGTGAATCTATTAAATATTAATGAACAGAAGTTGTTCAAATGTTGTCTGTTACCAATTTATCCCAGGTCCTGATAAAATTCTAAGAGTTGAAGAAAGTCCCGGTAAAGACTGGTGTAAGATTTTTCATCAGCTTAGTGAATGAAGTCTTCAATACATATTTAAAGTGATTTAATAAGAATAAAGAGAGGACATTAAAAATATTTTTATACTGACACACATAGTAACACATGAGTAACTGATTTCTAAGAAACAGAAAGATTATACAGAGGTAATAAAAGATAATATGTATACATCATTTTCAAAACATGAGAAAAAGAAGAGACAGCAGTGGAGGACAGAAAGACCTCCCTCCACATACCAATAGTCTTTTAGTCTTTTCTTCACTATTTGTGAGACAGAGAAAGGGAGACAGACAAAAAGATAGACAGGAAGCACCCATCCACTGGTTTACTTCTCAAATGAACCACAGTGACTGAGACAGACACAGATCAGAGCCAGGAACTTGGAACTCAGGCCAGTTCTCTCAGGTGAGTGGTGGAAACTGAATTACTTGAGCCAACACTATTGCTCCTCAGGGTCTGCATGGGTGACAGGCTGCTGTCAGGAGCCAGGGGCGGGCAGTCACTCCAATGTGGTACCCAAGTGTCTTAACCACAAGGCTAAATTCACTCACCTTGATTTTTAGCATTTGTTCTATGGAATCCTATGGTTCTACAGAGTTGTCAAGGAGTTGTGCATTGTGGAGTAGAAGAGAAGGCTGTGACTCTCTTGTCCTGACTTATTCCAAAGAACTACACTATGTTCTATTTTACATTTTCGAGTTTTGTCTCTAATTTTGTCTAAAGGGGAAAAAAAAAGATTGCATTTCCACTTAGAACCAAGTAACGCAGAAACAAATAATGGGAAACAACACTCTTGTATAAAATTAGAAGAGACAGATTTTTTCCCTTATTTTAAAATATACTTAATGGCATAAGAAAGCTGTCAAAGCTAGGTAAGAATTCCAGGCCAGATCAAGAGGCAGAAGAAAGCAGGGGAATGAAAGTCCAATAATTGAAGCCCATAATTTCTTCAAGGTGTGGTAATTCTCCAAGAAGGCACGTGATTGGTCAGAAGAGAGCAGTTGAGCACTGAGTGACAGCAGGTTCACCATGACAGAGAAACAAGATTCAGGACTCAGGACTCCAGGACTCAGACAGATTCCTGAAATACCTGTGATTGGGTTCTTTCCTGCAGTGTTTCTGCATAGATATAAACTGGAAATACATGTACTCTGTGGGGGAGTTCAGAACAGATCTGAATCAATTCCCTGAAACAAATTTACTTTTAAATGCACCCAAATATATGACTGACAATTGAGTATGTAGAAGTAAGAATAGAGAATACCTGGGAAATCAAATGCAGTAAAACAATCAGTGGCATAATGGAGGAGAATGTGGTCACTCAGTTTAATTTACTTCCTCTAAATATTTTAATGTTAAAATGTTATAGAAACTTACATTAAATTAAGAATTTTTTCAAGCACAAAACACTAATGTGATTTTTTTCTCCAGCACATATATGCTAAAGGAAGAATTAGAAGATACAGATATAGGACCATATGGGAAAGGGCAGTTTCCAGATGAAATCTGAGATGCATGAAGAAATGATGAGATAAAGGATAAATATACATAATAATTATATAAAAATAATAATGATGATGTACATGCAAAGGTATGTCACTACTACTATATGACATGTACAATATTTAAAATTAAGGTAATAGCTCCAAGAAATATTAAAATCAGACAGGTAAAACATGTGGTAAATTTTAAGAAATTATTAAAAGAATAGCAAAGTAAGTGGGCCAATTTCAATATATTACTAAAAAAAACGAATGTAAACACTTAGCCAATCTAACACAAAAAGAATGGAACAGGTTAAACAACAAGAATAAATTTTAAGTTGTATACTTCAACTTACACATATTGTACGTTCAAATTGAAGACAAAGATTGCGATACTGCATAAAACTGTCCCAGTTATTTATTCACTATAAAGGAAATGTAGAAAATATAAAGATAATGAGTAAAATTAAGGAATTGTCAATATTAGCTAATTAAAATAGATATCAAAGGAAAAAGCACGACCAGATAAATGAACGTTTAAAATGCTACAGCATTTACTTAATTACTCATATACAACAAAAACTGACGTTAAAAAGTGAAAGAATGAAAAACAAACCATGAATTATACTGAGATACTTTATCCCAATCGTCTTAGTAACTCACACACCTAAGATTAGTGAGATAAAAAATACTTTGATATCCTAATTAGTAAACCTAACTTAATGATGATGCTATTGCCCTTTGAAAACTGCAGAATCTACATTTGTTTCAAGCACCCACTGAACACTTGCAGAAATTGACCACATGCTATGCCATGCAGTGATTCTTAACAGATTCCAGTGCCAGAAATCATGCACACCATCACTTCTGACTGAAAATCAATTAAAGGAAAAATTAATAAAGATGGTAACTAGAAAACCCACATACGGATATTGAGTAATGCCCTTCTACATAACTCATGGGTCAAGGAAGAAATCATCATTTCAAATGATAATATTTTCAATTACCTGAAAGGCAATGAAAGTAGGAAAGATGCAATACTTCATTGCCTCAGTTGGCTGGTGGATATATGAGTGCTTCCTACTTGACAAACCGTTGAGCTCTGAGTGTTTATTTTGTGTGATTTTCTCTACCTGGGTTATTTATTTTTATGATAAAGTACTTAAAGAAAAGAATACCACTCTGGGACTGCAGAGATAGGACCAGAATTAAAGACAGGATTGAAGCAGAACAGCGATGCAGTCTGTGATGGAACAGTCTTGATGAACGTGTTGTCTTTGTTCCCGTATTACGGGCATGCATAAGGTAGAAGGGCATGTTCCATTATGCTAACTAATTTGTTGTATAATCATGGAAAACAATCTCTACTTCACTCATGGGAAGATCCTGGACAGGTCACAAGCTCTGGAGCCTGGCTCCATTCTTGTTTCACATTCACTAGCTTTGTAACTCTAGGGAAATAAACACATTCTTTTGGAATCTCAGTTTCACCACCTGTAAAATAACAATAATATAATACTATCATTTAACAATAAAATGGATCAAACAACTCCAGGCCCACAGCTGTTGCTCAATAAATGTTAGCTGCATTTCCTGTATGTAATGTCCCCCACCCTTTTTTTTTTCTTTATTTGACAGATAGAGTTATAGACAGTGAGAGAGAGACACACAGAGAAAGGTCTTCCTTCCGTTGGTTCACTCCCCAAATGGCCGCTATGCCAGCGCTGCGCCAATCCAAAGCCAGGAGCCAGGTGCTTCCTCCTGGTCACCCATGCGGGTGCAGGAGCCCAAACACTTGGACCATCCTTCACTGCCTTCCCAGGCCACAGCAGAGAGCTGGACTGGAAGAGGAGAAACCGGAACTAGAACCCAGTGCCCATTTGGGATGCCAGCGCCGCAGGCGGAGGATTAACCAAGTGAGCCACAGCGCCGGCCCCTGTCCTCAGTTTAAAATGCACTTTTAATGTCAGAAAATACCTTTAAATATCAGAAAAAAAGTGTGACTATGAAATTTGACTACAAATAACCAGATATTCTTGATTAAATAAAATCTGTATGGTTGGATTAATTGCCTTTGCTTGTTTTGTTTATTGCTACTTAACTGTCCATTAAACTGTCTATTAGATCATGAACAATTAATCTCTGGAATGTTTAAGGATGAAAAAGATATGTCTTTTCTCAAATAAAAATCAGTATTTATGACAAACATAGTACAATATTATTGAAAACATTTCCTTTTGAAGAAAAGGTTCTAGGTACCTTGGTGAGAGATCATTTACAAAAAACAAAAAAAAAGATATGTCCTATCATATCTCTTGATAATGTATTATTTTTATATCACTGCAAAAGCAATTACCACAAATCTAGGCGCTGAAGCAATTGCAGTGTAATATTGCTTAGTGTTAGTAGTCAGAAGTCTATCGTGATGAGCCTGGTCTCTCTATCTAGGATGTCACAAGGGCAAAATCGGAGGTCTGCTGGGCTGATTTTTGATCCAGACTGCAGAGAAATCTGCATCGCAGCTCATGCAGGTCAGTGACAGAAGTCTGCTCCTCGCGGTTGGAAACTGAGGTCTCCATTTCCCTGCTGGCTATAAGCTAGGGGTTGCTCTCTGTTTTAGAGGCCACCTGTGCCGCCTCACATGCAAAATGCCTCCAGGCAAAAGATGTCAAGTCTTTTTCATATTTTTAATTTCTAATTATTTTCCTGTCACCAGTTAAAGAAAATTCTCTACTTTTAAAAGTTCACAGAATTAAATTAGTGAAAATTTCTCTTAAATTTAGCTGTGATATATAATCTAACCTAGTCACCAGTGTGATATTCCATCATATTCACAGCACCAGGGATTGGGGTGCATAATCTTGGAATGGGAAGTGTGATTTTTAGAAATCTATGTTTGATAACCATATAATGGTTGAGCCAAGGGGGCTCCTTTGCACAGTCTTTTTTGGGGATAGCATTGTGGCTCACTAGGTTAAGCCACAGCTTCCAACACCAGGATTTCCATATCAGGCTACAAGTTCAAATCTCAGTTGTTCTACTTCAGATCCAGCTACATGCCAATGTGCCAGGAAGGGCAGGAGAGGATGTTACAAGAACTTGAGCCCTTGCCACCCACGTGGGAAATCAGGTTGGAGTTCCTGGCACCTCTGTTTGGCCTGGCCCATACATGGTTGTTACAGTCATCTGCAAGATGAACCAATGGAAAGATTCTCTCTCTCTCTCTCTCTCTCTCTCTCTCTCCCTTCCTCCCAATTGCTGAGCATTTCAAATATATTTTTAAAATAAATAAGTTAGCTAAAACTACAGGGCGGAGCCAAGATGGCGGAATAGTGAGGGCGCGCACCAATAGTACAGGAAAAGCTAGTTTAATAAAAGTGGAGTTACAGTAGCCTCAGGAAAAGGATCAGGGAAAAATTGCAGAGGAAACTCTTCCGGATCTAGTGGCTGTGACTCAGAGGACCTACGGGGAGAGCAAGGTCGCCCACCTCGTGGAAGCCAAGCCGCGGGAGCCGCAGGGGCCGCCGGGGCCGCCGGACCCACCGGACCCGCCAGAGCTGCAGAGTCTGTGCACCAGCACTGGAAGGGGAGGTGAGACAAAAAACCTGTCGGTAACCCGAGACATTGGCAGGGAAAGGCAGAAAGAGCCTGCAGAGAACGAGGCCTGAAACCCCATTGGGGAAAGTTCACCAGGCTGGCTGCAGGAGAGAAAAAAATCAAATAAATAAGGGGAACCGGCATGGACATTGAGCTTCTATCCCCACTCACCTTACTAAGCAGAGCAAGACAAAGGGCAGGCGCCATTTTATGTAAGTAGAGCAGAGCGTGCCATTTTTCATATGTAAAGCAGGTGCCCTTCATTAGCCAAGCAGAAAAACCGGACTCTGGTAAGCAAACGATTACCCACAGGGGCCAGATTTCATACATCAACTACTCTCAATTCTACTCAGCTGTGTGGAATTACTTGAGTCAAAAAAAAAAAAAAAAAAAAAAAGAGAGAGAGAAAGCAAGAGCGACCAAGAAAACAATCAGGGTGAATCACCTTTGGCACACCCTTAACCCTGTAGAACCAGAGCTCTCTGGCCACACCCATCACAGCCTCTAAGGATCCATCAAAAGTAGACAGTCCACTTAATCTAGAGTCACAGTATAACAAGAAAAAAAAAAAAAGAATATCTCCAATATGCCAAACAAACGCAAAAGCCAAGGTAACAAGAACAAGGAAGACACTATGATGCCCCCAAATGAAATAGACACCCCAATTCAAGATTATGAAGATGATGACATAGAAGAAATGCAAGAAACAGATCTCAAAAAATTGATAAGAACATTAAGAAGTTCTCAAAAACAAATTCTCGAACTACAGAAATCCTTAATGGACAAGATAGAAAATCTCTCTTGTGAAAATGAAATATTAAGGAGGAATCAAAATGAAATGAAACAACTAGTAGACCAGGAAACTGTGATAATGATGAGAAATCATAATGAAATAAAGAATTCAATAGATCAAATGACAAACACAATAGAGAGCCTTAAAAACAGAATGGGTGAAGCAGAAGAGAGAATATCAGACTTAGAAGACAGAGCACAGGAAAATATACAGGAAAATACACAATCAAACCAAAGAAAAGAAGAGGAAATTAAAAATCTAAAACATATTGTTGGGAATCTTCAGGATACTATTAAAAAAACCAACATTTGGGTTCTAGGAGTTCCTGAAAGCATGGAAAGGGAGAAAGGATTAGAAGGCCTTTTTAGTGAGATACCAGCAGAAAATTTCCCAGGTTTGGAGAAGGACAGAGACATCCTAGTACAGGAAGCTCATAGAACCCCTAATAAACATGACCAAAAGAGATCCTCACAATGACACGTTGTAATCAAACTCACCACAGTGAAACATAAAGAAAAGATCCTAAAATGTACAAGAGAGAAACGTCAGATTACTCTCAGAGGATCTCCAATCAGACTCACAGCTGACTTCTCATCAGAAACACTGCAGGCTAGGAGGGAATGGCGAGATATGGCCCAGGTACTAAGAGAGAAAAACTGCCAGCCCAGATTATTATATTCTGCTAATCTCCCATTTATGAATGAAGTTGAAATAAAGACCTTTCACAACAAACAGAAATTGGAAGAATTTGTTGCCACTCTTCCAGCCCTGCAAAAGATACTTAAAGATGTGTTACACGCAGAAACACAGAAACACGGTCATCAATATGAAAGAAGGTAAATGAAGGAAATCTCACACCAAAAGATCACAGGAATTTCAAAATATATATCAGAAAATATCTTTGGCAAATGGCAGGGCAAAGCTACTACTTATCAATAGTCACATTGAACGTTAACGGCCTGAACTGTCCAGTTAAAAGACACCTATTGGCTGATTGGGTAAAGAAACAAAACCCATCTATTTGCTGCTTACAAGAAACACATCTTTCCAATAAAGATCCATACAGACTGAAAGTGAAAGGCTGGAAAAAGTTATACCATGCCAACAGAAATGAAAAAAGAGCAGGCGTAGCCATCTTAATATCGGACAACATAAACTTTACCACAAAAACTGTTAGGAGAGACAAAGAGGGGCACTATATAATGATTAAGGGATCAATTCAACAGGAAGATATCACGATTATCAATGTATATGCACCTAATTACAGGGCACCGGTTTATTTAAAAGATTTGTTAAGGGACTTAAAGAGAGACTTAGACCCCAATACAATAGTACTGGGGGACGTCAATACCCCACTCTCAGAAATAGACAGATCAACAGGACAAAAGATCAACAAGAAGACAGTAGATTTAAACGACACTATAGCCCAAATGGATCTAATAGATATATACAGAACTTTTCATCCTATACAGAAAGCATTTACATTCTTCTCAGTACATGGAACCTTCTCTAGGATTGACCACATACTAGGCCAAAATAAAGCAAGTCTCAGCAAATTTAAAAGAATTAGAATAATATGATACAGCTTATCAGACCATAAAGGAATGAAGTTGGAAATTAGCAACTCAGGAATCCCTAAAGCATATGCAAACGCATAGTGATTGAACAACATGGTCCTGAATGAACACTGCATCATAGAAGAAAACAAAAGAGAAATCAAAAACTTTCTGGAAGTAAATGAGGATAACAGCACAACATACCCAAACTTATGGTATACAGCAAAAGCAGTGTTAAGAGGAAAATTTATATCAATAGGTGCCTACATCAAGAAATTGGAAAAGCACCAAATAGATGAGCTTTCATGGCATCTCAAGGATCTAGAAAATCTGCAGCAAACCAGACCCAAAACTAGTAGGAGAAGAGAAATAATTAAAATCAGAGAAGAAATCAACAGGATTGAATCCAAAAAAAACAGTACAAAAAATCAGCAAAACGAGGAGCTGGTTTTTAAAAAAAAAAAAAAAAAAAAAAAAAAAAAAAAAAAAAATTGACACACCACTGGCCCAACTAACTAAAAAAAGAAGAGAAAAGACCCAAATCAATAAAATCAGAGATGAAAAAGGAAACGTAACAACAGACACCACAGAAATAAAAAGAATCATCAGAAATTACTATAAGGACTTGTATGCCAGCAAACAGGGAAACCTATCAGAAATGGATAGATTCCTGGACACATGCAACCTACCTAAATTGAACCAGGAAGACATCGAAAACCTAAACAGACCCATAACTGAGACAGAAATTGATACACTAATAAAGGCCTTCCCAACAAAGAAAAGCCCAGGACCAGACAGATTCACTGCTGAATTCTACAAGACATTCAAAGAAGAACTAATTCCAAATCTTCTCAAACTATTCAGAACAATCGAAAAAGAGGGAATCCTCCCAAATTCTTTCTATGAAGCCAGCATCACCTTAATTCCTAAGCCGGAAAAAGATGCAGCATTGAAAGAGAATTACAGACCAATATTCCTGATGAACATAGATGCAAAAATACTCAATAAAATTCTCGCCAATAGAGGGCCGGCGCCGCGGCTCACTAGGCTAATCCTCCGCCTAGCGGCGCCGGCACACCGGGTTCTAGTCCCGGTCGGGGCGCCGGATTCTGTCCCGGTTGCCCCTCTTCCAGGCCAGCCCTCTGCTGTGGCCCGGGAGTGCAGTGGAGGATGGCCCAAGTGCTTGGGCCCTGCACCCCATGGGAGACCAGGAGAAGCACCTGGCTCCTGGCTCCTGCCATCGGATCAGCGCGGTGCGCCGGCCGCAGCGCGCCGGCCGCGGCGGCCATTGGAGGGTGAACCAACGGCAAAGGAAGACCTTTCTCTCTGTCTCTCTCTCTCGCTGTCCACTCTGCCTGTCAAAAAAAAAAAATAAATAAAAAAAAAATAAAATAAATAAAAATAAAAAAAAAATAAAAAAAAAAAATTCTCGCCAATAGAATGCAACAACACATCAGAAAGATCATCCATCCAGACCAAGTGGGATTTATCTCTGGTATGCATGGATGGTTCAACATTCGCAAATCAGTCAATGTGATACACCACATTAACAGACTGCAGAAGAAAAGCCATATGATTATCTCAATAGATGCCAAGAAAGCATTTGATAAAATACAACACCCGTTCATGATGAAAACTCTAAGAAAACTTGGTATGGAAGGAACATTCCTCGATACAATCAAAGCAATTTATGAAAAACCCACGGCCAACATCATATTGAATGGGGAAAAGTTGGAAGCATTTCCACTGAGATCTGGTACCAGACAGGGATGCCCACTCTCACCACTGCTATTCAATATAGTTCTGGAAGTTCTAGCCAGAGCTATTAGGCAAGAAAAAGAAATTAAAGGATACAAATTGGGAAGGAAGAACTCAAACTATCCCTCTTTGCAGATGATATGATTCTTTATTTAGGGGATCCAAAGAACTCTACTAAGAGACTATTGGAACTCATAGAGGAGTTTGGCAAAGTAGCACGGTATAAAATCAATGCACAAAAATCAACAGCCTTTGTATACACAGGCAATATCACAACTGAGAAAGAACTTCTAAGATCAATCCCATTCACAATAGCTACAAAAACAATCAAATACCTTGGAATAAACTTAACCAAGGACGTTAAAGATCTCTACGATGAAAATTACAAAACCTTAAAGAAAGGAATAGAAGAGGATACCAAGAAATGGAAAAAATCTTCCATGCTCATGGATTGGAAGAATCAACATCATCAAAATGTCCATTCTCCCAAAAGCAATTTATACATTCAATGCAATACCAATCAAGATACCAAAAACATTCTTCTCAGATCTGGAAAAAATGATGCTGAAATTTATACGGAGACACAGGAGACCTCGAATAGCTAAAGCAATCTTGTACAACAAAAACAAAGCCGGAGGCATCACAATACCAGATTTCAGGACATACTACAGGGCAGTTGTTATCAAAACAGCATGGTACTGGTACGGAAACAGATGGATAGACCAATGGAACATAACAGAAACACCAGAAATCAATACAAACAGCTACAGCCAACTTATATTTGATCAAGGATCCAAAACCAATCCCTGGAGTAAGCACAGTCTATTCAATAAATGGTGCTGGGAAAATTGGATTTCCACATGCAGAATCATGAAGCAAGACCCCTACCTTACACCTTACACAAAAATCCACTCAACATGGATTAAAGACTTAAATCTATGACCCGACACCATCAAATTACTAGAGAGCATTGGAAAAACCCTGCAAGATATAGGTACTGGCAAAGACTTCTTGGAAAATACCCCAGAAGCACAGGCAGTCTAAGCCAAAATTAACATTTGGGATTGCATCAAATTGAGAAGTTTCTGTACTGCAAAAGAAACAGTAAGGAAAGTGAAGAGGCAACCGACAGAATGGGAAAAAATATTTGCAAACTATGCAACAGGTAAAGGGTTGATAACCAGAATCTACAAAGAAATCAAGAAACTCCAGAACATCAAAACAAACAACCCACTTAAGAGATGGGCCAAGGACCTCAATAGACATTTTTCAAAAGAGGAAATCCAAATGGCCAACAGGCACATGAAAATATGTTCAAGATCAGTAGCAATCAGGGAAATGCAAATCAAAACCACAATGAGGTTTCACCTCACCCCAGTTAGAATGGCTCACATTCAGAAATGTAGCAACAACAGATGCTGGAGAGGATGTGCAGAAAAAGGGACACTAACCCACTGTTGGTGGGAATACAAACTGGTTAAGCCACTGTGGAAGTCAGTCTGGAGATTCCTCAGAAACCTGAATATAACCCTACCATACAACCCAGCCATCCCATTCCTTGGAATTTTCCCAAAGGAAATGAAATTGGCAAACAAACAAGCTGTCTGCACATTAATGTTTATTGCGGCTCAATTCACAATAGCTAAGACCTGGAACCAACCCAAATACCCATCAACAGTAGACTGGATAAAGAAATTATGGGACATGGACTCTATAGAATACTATACAGCAGTCAAAAACAATGAAACCCGGTCATTTGCAACAAGATGGAGGAATCTGGAAAACATCATGCTGAGTGAATTAAGCCAGTCCCAAAGGGACAAATATCATATGTTCTCTCTGATCGGGCGACAACTAACTGAGCACCAAAGGGGAAACTTGTTGAAGTGAAATTGACACTGTGAGAAACAGTGACTTGACCAACTCTAGTCCTGACTGTTGATGTACAATGTAATACTTTATCCATTTTAGTATTTTTTTTTTGTTCTAGTACTATTGGTTGAACTCTGTAATTAACACACAATTATTCTTAGGTGTTTAAATTTTAACTGAAAAGTGATTCCTGTTAGGAATTTGGAAAGCATTATGCTGAGTGAATTAAGCCAGTCCCAAAGGGACAAATACCATATGTTCTCAATCACTCTGTTTCTTTTACTGGCTAAAGCAAACCATTTGCATTTAGTAATTATTGGTGAGTAAGGGCTTACTACTGCAATTTTGATACTTGTTTTCTGTTTTTATTGTAATTCATTTGTTTCTCTGTCTCTTTCTTACATTGTTCCTTTGCTGAAAAGTGATTTTTCCTAGTGCCGTGTTTTGATACCTTGCTTATTAGTTTTCAATAGACTAATTCGGATTTTTGTTTTGTGGCGACCACGAGCTTACAAAAAATTCTTTTGGTTTTAAGAAGTTGTTCTGGGGGGCCGCCACTGTGGTTCATTCGGTTAAGCTACTGCCTGTAGTGCCATTCCATATGGGCACCTGTTTGAGTTCCAGCTGCTCCACTCCTATCCAACTCCCTGCTGATGATCCTGAGACAGCACCAGAGGATGGCGTAAGGCCCATGTGGGCCACTGACCCATGTAGAGGATTGGGAAGAAGCTCCTTGCTCCTGGCTTTGGCATTTCCTAGCCTTGGCCGTTGTAGCCATTTTGAAAGTGAATCAACGGGTGGAAAATCTCTCTCATGCTCGCTCTCCCCCCGCCCTTCTTTCTCTACCTGTCTCTTTCCATAACTCTGCCTTTCAAATGAATAAATAAATGCTTCAAAAAATAAACTGTTTTAAAGATTTATTTACTTGTTTATTTTCGTTTTTGAAATACAGAGTGATACAGAGATTTTCCATCTGCTGATTCCAGGCCTAAACAGCAGGGAACTCCGTTCTGGTCCCATGTACCTGGACCATTATCTGCTGCTTTCCCTTGGCGCATTAGCAGGAAGCTGGATTAGAATCCAAGAAGGTGGGACTTGAATTGGCCCTCAATTTGAAATGCCGAAGTTACAGTTGGTGGCTAAACACAATCTACCACAACATCAAACTCTAAAACAAGCTGTTGGAAATGATCATCATTTAACAATGATTATAAAATAAGAAAAGAAACAAAGGGCAGATCTTCCTTATTTTAAGTATCATTTCGGTTTCCCTTTCCTCCCTAGAATTTGGACAACTCTTTGGTTCTCTCATGTTGTACAATTCTCTGTGTAGGGCAGCCCACACTCATGCATGAATGGATATTTGTTCCCTCACTACACTACCAGTCTCTGCCTAGTACTTAGTATTTCAATTTCTGCAGGAGACAACAGCCTGGTTTAAAAATAAGTAAGTTCACTAGTTGCATCATAATGACGAGTAACCCAGGAGTGTGTAACCCCAAAGCAGCAGCGGTTACATAAACCTTCATCGAGTTCTTTTCAGGTTTTGGGAAAACTGCTTGGTTAGTTTAAAGTTTTTGGGTTTTTTGTTTGTTTGTTTATTTTTTGTTCGTTTGTTTTTTACTCTGTTCTTGGAGCTTCAGGTAAACTTTGAAATGCAAGTGTTTATGCTTTTTAGTTTGCCTTGGTAATTGTCAGAGGCCAGCCTCAGGCTCAGGCTGGAAGCATTGTTAGAGAGAAACCATTCGAATTCTTGGTGATTGTTCACCACCAGTCCTGGGACAGAAACATTTTCCTTGAATGTACAAGTCTTGGAGGCAATTTATCTTTACCACAAGTGTTTGGTGTGGAACAGATCGGTTCTTAGCATGGACCCTAACTGCTTGGATACTGTTTGGACCTGGCTTTGTCCTTCATAGTGTTTTTCTCCACACTGGCTTCTCACTGCATGGCTCCCCACCCCTTCCCTCTGCTTACTGCAAGAGCAAAGGGCCACGCTGAAGCCATTTCCTGTTATCTACTTGTTATATCCGGCTGCCAAGGGGGTGGGACATCCTTCTCTGTCGAAAGTTGGGAGGCATGACTCTCCCTTCCAGGCTTCCTTTTCCAGGAACAACGGGCCAGTGCCATTCAGGTGTGGGAGACAGCCAGCTTATGTGCAGTTTAGTTAGGGAATGATAGCCATTGCCACCTCTCAGCTCTAGGACAACCAACAACTGTGAGGAAGGCAAGTTTAAAATGCAGTTGGCTTTTGGTTCCTGGTATATGAATGCGGTTTCTGTTAGCCAGATGGAACCTAACACTTCATACATAGTCAAACCCTCCCTCACTGTAGCCATCAGCTTAGAGAAACATGAACTGGGATTTCTCAGCTCCAACATCTGAAGATGCTCAGACCCTGGCACCACCATAGAGTTTCATGGAATTTAAGAGCCGCTGGGTGTTGAATACCCTAGGTGTGGCAGTGTAAGTCCTCAAGAATTCTTGGGATGCTGGTGCTTCAGGGTTTAAGAACATTTCTGACAATTGTTCTTAGATTTACATTGGTTTCTATCACCTTGGAGCTTGGCCTCCAAGTATAAGATACAGTACCCTATAGAGATCAGTCATTAGAAGTTTTTCTAACTAAAACAGAAAAGGTACAAGAAGTGTCGAAAATCCTGTTAAAGGAAATAATTCCTCACTTTGGCCTTCCAAGATCACTCCACAGTGACAATGGACCCTTGTTTGTTTCTAAAATAACTCATCAGGTAGCTACTGCTCTAAAGATCTCATCATCTCAGTTCAAGTCAAAAAGGCTGATCCTAGTCTAGAAAATTCTGCCTGAGCTTTGCCAAGAGACCTCAGAAACCGGCTTAAACTATTGGCTATTGCCCTCCTCAGGATGAGACTGCGCATGCACCTGAGTTTGCTTTAAAGCTTAATCCGTTTGAACTTCTATCTGGCATACTGTTCCTTATTTCTGATGACCTCTTTCATTTGGAAATTCAACATCAGATAAGGTATATTATTAACCTGGTTCAGATACAAAAGGCTCTGATGGAGTATGGCAACAAAATTCTCCCAGTGTCAGACCCCAGAAGCCATGGACAGCCTATCTCCTATTTCTCCAGGAGATCTAGTCTTATTAGAGACTTGGAAGGGAGAATCGCTTTCTAACCAGTTGCAACCTAAACGGAAGGGACCTTACCAGGAGCTACTTAGAACTCCCACTGCAGTTAAGCTGCAGGGCATTCCAACCTGAGTACGTTCGTCAAGGATTAAACTTCTGCTTGTTGAGTCTTCACAGGTGCTTGCAGAAGATAAGTCTGCCTATTCTTGTGAACTGACTGAAGATTTCAAATACCTCTTCAAAACACGAAAAGGATAAGTAAACTCTTTTCATATCAAGGCTGTTTCACTGTATGGCAGACATGTTTTTCCTACCTCTACCCCGATTCTCTCAGGAAGCTGCTATTGGCAGGAAAACTTAGTGAGTTCTTGTATCATCATAGCTGATGATCCTGCTATAATTCATAAAACCATTTTTAAAAATCTGTCTATTGTTCGAATTAACCTAAAATTCAGGCAAGCTTTTACAATGAGTACTAAAGTATGTGGATGCTCTATCTATATGTACTAGTGGAACAAAGAGGCACTCATACAGTGATAAACAGTCTGTGACATCTACCCTAATAGCAGCACACTCACTGAAAAAGATATTACAAATTTTTATGCACAGCCTCGATGGCTTAATAATATGTGCAGGGATAATCTACCAGCACCTACTATTTGAGAAGCAACAGAACATACTTTCCTTTTCTGAAAGGGAATTCCATTATCCTTTTCCAATTATGCTCATTCTGATTGATAAATTTGTCTGTTTCAGAAGTCCACAGCTTATCAGAGTAATGATGATCTTCTGGGGGCAGAGTCATTGGCAGTGAAAGATGAAGATTTTCTGGTTCATGAGACAGATCCATTATGTGAGATAGGTAGAAGTTTCTGAACCTAGGATAGGAAGGGCCAGCACCCCCGATCAACAAGAAGTGGATGCAGAAAATGGAACTTCATCCCTCAGCACTCCCTTATGAAATCCCTGAGGGGTGGAATAATATTCGATAAATAAGAAACTGGTTAATTCTGTGGACCCAGATAGGCAAGCAGCTATTTAAGTCTGCAGAGCCAGAAGTCACAAGCCACCCACCACCACTTGTCAGTCAAAAACTTCAGTCATTCCATAATGCATCTGTGACATTCGGGGCTTGTGCACAGAGTAGATGAAAGGAATGGAAGATGGTAGCGACTATTTTTCTCCCACAATCAACATTTTCAGTTTCCCTTTCCTCCCTAGGCTGGAGGCATTTCTTTCTTCCATATATATAGTTCTCTGTGTAGGGTGGCCCACACTCAAACATTAACACATATTTCTTCACTCACTGGTGAATAAACTGTTCTTGTTTGCAAATAATAAAATAAAATAAAAACCAGTCTTCATTAGGTATTTCTATTTCTGTGGAAGACAAGAGCCTGGTTTAAAAATTAATACGTTTACTGCCCACATCACCTTCAGCATTTCTTGTAAGACAGGTGTGGTGGTCATTTATTCTCTTGGCTTTGGATATGTGAGTCTGGGAATGCCGTTCTTTCTCCCTAATATCTGAGGGATAGCTTTGCTGAGCACAATATTCTTGGCTAGCTTTTTTTCCCATCTGGTGCTGTGAAAGTCTCATTTGACTCCCTCATGGCCTGTAAGATCCAGAGAAGTTTTAACTTTGGAAACTATGTCTCTTTATGTGCCATTGTTTTATTTTCTCTTGCAGATTTGCAAATCTCTCTCTTTTTTTTAATTTTAGAGACCTTTATTTTATTGGCTTTGTGAATTTGGTTGAGTTAAATATGACTGATGATCTTTTCCATTCCTGTAATTAGAAAGCGGTTTCCTTCTCTAGTTTTGGGAAGTTTTCTGTGATTATTTCTTTGATTATACTTTCTATACGTGTCTTTGATATCCTTGGGTCCCTTTTTAACTCCCATGATAATGTGGACATTAACATTATTCCAAAGTCCTAAAAGCTTTTTTCATTCCCTTTGATTCTTTTTTTTTTTCCCTCCAACTTTATATTTTCAAGCAGGCTGTCTTTAAGCTCACTGATTCTTTGTTTATTCTGATAGTTATGCCATCTATCACAGTTCTAGTTTTGCTTAGTGTACTTTTCAGTTGAATGATTTCTGTTTAGTATTTTAACATTACTCTCATCTTTCTGTCATGACCTTCTGTTAGAATATTAAATTATTAAGTCATTTCTCCATGTTCGATTGAATTCCGTTGAGTTTCCTTAAAGCAATTGTTTAAACCCTTCTGGCAGTTGAAAATTTCAATTCCTAGATAGCTAGTTTGTAGCACCTTATTGTGTTTATTAGGTGAAAGAATTGTCACTAGGAAATTATTGATGCTTGTTGATCTATGAAGTCATTTCTGCACTGAAGTATTAGAAATCAGGATTTTTTTGAGGCTCTTTCCAGAAATTCTAAACAATCTTATTGCCTCTGATCCTGTGTGTATTTTTATTGCTTGCCTTTTGCAGATATGCTGATGATGTGTTTTCACTGTTTCAGACCTAAAAGCTCAGGTTAGCCCCAAACCACTAGATGATGTGTGGTGCAAAATGAATTGGGAAATTTTCTAAAATGGGTAGCTCCATCCTCACAAGCCTGCTCCTAGAACTGGGGTAGGCCCAAATGCCCAATCCAATAGCTACCAATGAAGCAATGCAACATCTTACTCATAGCCCACAGTCCATTAAAATCAGAGAAGCCTGGGAATAGGACCAAAACCCACCATGATACGATCTGCAGTGGGTTTGATTCATGGCCTGAGGATGCTCCCGCCAGACTTGGGTGATGCTGGCTGGGATATAAGATAGAATAACCAGAGTTGTCAAACTCCACTTGACACTAATGAATGTTCAGAAGCTCCAACTTTGGTCACCAGCCAGTGACTAACCGAATTTGCTCATATAGGATTTTACTATCCTGGCACTGAGCTTCAGTACAGTCCTGTGGTCCCTTGCTGTCTACCGAAGTTTGGAGGAAGGATGAAAGACAAACACTCAGCTTCCCAGTCTAGCACTGGGTGGGTCATTCTTGGGTCTCAAAGTCATCAGGTGCATCTGAAGTTGGCAATGACACTTGTTCAATTGAGGCTATTCCATTAAAAAAAATGTCCATCTCATTAGGGCACAGGTCTCTGCCTGATATTGGGGCAAGACTAGGGACTATTTCCATAACCATTGATCTAGGGAAAGATGACTTCTGGGATTTTCCCAATGTTGGGCCTTACCATCTTGGTACAGAGGTCTAAGACACAATCTTATGATTCATTTCTATCTGTCTATGAGGGAAGATGGATGATAAAGGCAGTCCCTTGGTGACACAGGGTGGCTCTAGGCTGGGTCACACTTGGATCTCACTGTCCCTAGTTCCTACAGTCTCAGCAGTGCATGCCTGGCCCACTTTAGTTTAGTGGTTATGGTGGTGAAACATACTGGAATGAATCTGTCCCCCACCCCCAGATGGAAGCTCTCCACCTGATTCTGGGGCAAGTCTACAGCTCTGTCTCTGAGCACTAGCCTGGGGGCGAGGACCTTTGGGTATTATAAGGCATTGGCCCTTAGAGTGGTGGACCAGCTCTGAGATCCAGGGTAAGATCCTAAACTCCCTTTCCTGTCCTACCCCCCAGTATCTGGAGTCCGGCTCCACTTCCTGTCAGAGGTTGAGACAGGTTTGGTAGAGATTGTCCCTTAACCACGTGGTCATGGAGGGTCCAAACACTCAGATTTCAGGTTTGGGTCATGGGGCAAGGGCCACTGGCTCTGTTCAACTTGGAATTTTATTATAGTAGTGCTGGTACTGGGATTCATTTCTAAGGACTGCACTAAACTCTGTCTCTCTCCCCCAAGCAGGAGATTCCTCTCTCTATGTTGTGTTATTTGGACCTGGCACAGGGGTGACACAAGTAACACCTTTCTGCTTCTTTGAATGTGTCTTTTCTTATTATTGCAAAACCAGGCACCATGGTCTCTCATCTTGCTCCCATAACCTTTATGAAGGAGGCTTAGCCTACTACTCCACAGCACAGGACCCTGGCTATACTTTTAGTGAGACTGATTAGAGGATTCCTAACTGAATTTACATGAAATAATACATTTTTAAAAGACATTTTTGTCTTGGTAAAAACAGTCTTGAGAGAAAGCATAAATCCTCAAAAATTTACCGCATAATTGAAAAAAAAAGATGAAATTGTCTGAGAAAGCAGATGATGTAATTACAGGCTTGAAGTTATAGTTTAGAATATTTAGCAAGGTGAACTTGAAGAGAAATGGTTTATTGATATCCATTGCAATGCTTCCCAAGGCAAACAGATGTGACCCTGGAATAGTAGATATTAAAAGAAAATGAACCCTAGGTGTAAAAGGTTAAATGTCTGGATGACATAGATTTATGGATATTAATTAAATTGAACAAACATTTATGATAGGCTGCTGTGTTCACATCTTCTCAAAAGCAATAAGAGCTGTTGACCTAGTAGAACAAGGAGCAAGTTTACAGCTAAATAGATGACATGTCATATTATAACAAATTCTGAAAAGCAATTATAAATAAAATATTATGGTAACATAAATGAGAGAGCACTTAAACCAGCTTAGGAATATCAAGCAAAAACTATAGAAATACAAATCTGTACTGGTTCTCCAGAGATTTAGTGAACTAAATTGAGTAGAAAGAAATGTCAGTTAAGTGGAATACTTGGAAAAGAATGGAATGGCATCAGCAGAACCATTAAGCATCGCAAGTACATGCTGAGGTCAAAGGGGAAGGAAATCATATTAGACAACCTCAACAAGCTAATTTCTCTTTTTAAAGTCATTTTTTTTAATTTACATCTTTATTTATTTTTAAGATTTTTTTTAATTTTTACTTTTAACGGATTCAATATACTCCATAGAGACAACTCTAAGGATATATTTCCTCCCTCCCTGCCTCTATCCTCCTCTCTCCCCACAACTTTCCCTCTCTCTGCATTTTTTGTTTCTTTTTTTAGCTTTTGAGATAATATATTTTGAATTTACATTACAGTAAAAATGCTTAATGCTTCAATGGGTAAGTTTAAATGTAAAAAGCAAAAATAAAATCTTAGTTTAGTGGGACTATAGACAATGGCTCTAAACAATAAAGAATGAAAAAAATGACCATTTTACCCATATAGAGTAAATTTTAAAGTAATCACAGATCATTAAAACTATACTACTTTAGGCCGGCACTGTGGCTCAATAGGCTAATCCTCCACCTGCGGCTCTGGCACACCAGGTTCTAGTCCCAGTCGGGGCGCCGGATTCTGTCCTGGTTGCTCCTCTTCCATTCCAGCTCTCTGCTGTGGCGCAGGAGTGCAATGGAGGATGGCCCAGGTGCTTGGGCCTTGCACCCCATGGGAGACCAGGAGAAGCACCTGGCTCCTGGCTTCAGATCAGCGCGGTGCTCAGGCCTCAGCAGCATTGGGGGTGAACCCAACGGAAACCAACAGAAAAGGAAGACCTTTCTCTCTGTCTCTCTCACTGTCCACTCTGCCTGTCAGGATAAAAAAAAGAAAAAAAAAAAACTATACTACTTTAGCATTTTTAACCCTTGTTTTATGACAAAGTTATAAGACAAAATTTTACAAAAACTATAGCTTTATAAAACTATACAAAACTATTATTGCAGCAATATTGGTGACACACAGGCATTTCATTTTTTTCCTTTTTTTAAAACTTTTATTTAATGAATATAAATTTCCAAAGTACAGAATATGGATTACAATGGCTTCCCCCCCATAACATCCCTCCCACCCGCAACCCTCCCCTTTCCCACTCCCTCTCCCCTTCCATTCACATCAAGATTCATTTTCAATTCTCTTTATATACAGAAGATCAGTTTAGCATACATTAAGTAAAGATTTCAACAGTTTGCTCCCACACAGAAACATAAAGTGAAAAATACTGTTTGAGTACTAGTTATAGCATTAAATCTCAATGTACAGCACATTAAGGACAGAGATCCTACATGAGGAGTAAGTGCACAGTGACTCCTGTTGTTGACTTAACAAATGGACACTCTTGTTTATGGCATCAGTAATCACCCTAGGCTCTTGTCATGAACTGCCAAGGCTATGGAAGCCCCCTGAGTTCACCGACTCTGATCATATTTAGACAAGGCCATGGTCAAAGTGGAAGTTCTCTCCTCCCTTCAGAGAAAGGTACCTCCTTCTTTGATGCAATTAACACACAATTATTCTTAGGTGTTTAAATTTTAACTGAAAAGTGATCCCTGTTAGGAATTTGGAAAACATTATGCTGAGTGAAATAAGCCAATCCCAAAGGGACAAATATCATATGTTCTCCCTGATTGGTGACAACTAACTGAGCACCAAAAAACGGTGACTTGATCAGCATTTCATTTTTTAATTTGTTTTTCCTTTTTTTATTATTTTATAACTCTGACATATAAGGGAGAACATGCAATATTTCTCTATGTTTTATTTCATTCAACATGATGTCCTTCACTTGTATCCATTTTGATACAAATGATAAAATTTCATTTTTTACTGTTGAATAATATTCTATTGTGTATATGTACTACATTATCTTATCCATTTATCTTATGATGGACACTTTAGTTGATTCCAAATTGTGAAAATTGCTGCTATAAACATGGTGGTGCACGTATCCCTGAATCGTGTTCTTTTGGATATATGCCCAGCAGTGGGATATATTTTAAGGAGTTTATTAATACTTTAGATTCTTAAGGTCACAGAAAATGCATAATAATTACTGCAACACAATTATCATCAACTCAACCCATAGCAGTTTGTCATTCTTAACCACTGATTTGACAAACAGATAAAAAAAAGTTTGACAAAACTATATTGGCACCAATACTGATATACACTGCATTTCTTTTGTTTTTGTTTTTGTTTTTTTAATTTTAGTTCCCACATGTAAAGGAGAACATGGGATATTTGTCTAAATGTGTCTGATTTCATAAGACATCCATCATCAAATGAATGGGTAAAGAAAATGTGGTCTTTGCATTTATCTATACAATTTAATATTCTTCAGCTATTAAAAAGAATGAATTCTGCCATTTAGCTCAAAATGGAGGCAAATGGAGGACATTATCAAGTTATTTTATGACAAGAATGTGAAGGGTCCTGATTTTTCTTTTGGATTTTATTTTTTTAATTTTTTTTATTGAAGTTTATTTGACAAATAAAATATATATATTTGAAGTACTGACATGATCTTTTGATATGTGAAATTATGATCACAATCAAGCTGATGAATATGTCCATCACCTCACAGTTATGATTTTTTAATGTGGTAAAATACACATTGAATCTTGTCTATTAAGAAAAAAAAACATGACTTTTTTGAAGATAGCAGTTATAAAATAGTGCTCTGTCTTAACTTAGAACGGTAACACTTGTGGAAGTATGGTGGAAAGAACCATGGAGAATGTAAGATATTAAGACACAGAAATATAGGTAAACTATTCAAGATACATATATGACTTGTAATAAGTAAGTCACATCAAATAAGACTAGGAATAATGGAAAGTAGCTGAAAGATTGGCAATATACATCATTTCTTCTTGGATTCTGTATCACTTTTCATTTGAAGAGATATATTTCCCTATTCCTGTACACTCATTGGATTATGTTTAACTTCAATTATTTGATATCATTATCTGAATTCCTCCTATGGTTTCAACTATATAATGTTGAGAAGATACATTCCTTTTTAATTAAGGTTGTAATAAGGTATTTAATTGATCAATAGATATGCTTGTTGTATTTGAATTAACTACATTGATATTCACATATTATATAAATGACTTTAAATAATACACTCTTTCTTAAAAGTAATGTATTTTATGCCAGTGCACTATTTAATTTGGTATTTTTGTTAAAATATATCCCCAAAAATGTTCTAAGGCTTATAAAAATCTAAATGCATAGCCTTTCAATATTTTTATATTATAATGGATAGTAATATATTGAGCATAGTAAATATTCAATATACTTAGTAGTAGTTCTTAGTTATATTTCTAGAAAAGCAATAAGAAAAAAATTTTACCCTTAATAGTCATAAATATTTAACAACATCACTTATTTTTAAAATTTTTATTTACTTATGAATTCATTTTTTTGTGAAAGAGAGATCCTCCTTCCTTTGCAAATGCCTACCACAATCAGAGCTGGGTAAAGAGGAAGTTAAGAGCTATACTTCAATCTAATTTTCCCAAGGGAGAGAGAGGGACTCAAGTGTTTGAATTTTTATCTGATGCCTCCAAGCGTGCACATTAGCAGGAAGTTGGAATCAGCAGCAAAGGACGGATTCATAAAAATCCAAGCACTCTGATACAGGATGTGGGATTCCCAAGTGCCTGAACAACAGCACCAGACACCTATCCCCACACTCGTTATGGAATGCTTCCTTATTTTCTGTTAATTTCAACCTGATAACCTGCAAAAGCCTTTTATCTTCACAAACCTAACCCTTTCTGTAAATCATCACAATAAAGGGAAAGCAATATGAATGAGATACTTCACTAGATGATTGAGACTGTCTTATTAATATGTCAAAGCCACCAAGAGAGGTAGAAATGAGACAAATGGTTCAAAATGAATTAAAAATGTCATTAAATTCTCTTAGTAGATTGGAGCATCATAGGTGAAATCCAAACCTCATTGTATTCTCAATATTCAGATCCCTACTTTAGAAACAAATGCATTTAGCTTAGATAAATATGAGATGGGAATTGCACTACATTTGTATGTAGTTATAAGGATTTTCTTTTCTCAACTGTAGTTCAGTGCCTCGCTCAAGCATTACAGTCCAATTTTTATTCTTTCATCTATACCATATTCAACTTTCTATTACATTGTCCTGCCTACCTGACATTATGTGTGTGTGTAGCTTATGATTGGTAAGGCGAAGTCAGTTTTACCAGTGCAGTTCTGTCCAATATCTTTATTTTCAGTCCATTATTTTTAAAGCCTAGAGTAGTGTACAGGAGAGTCTCACAGATGAGGCTGGAATTGGAAAGAATGGAGATGTTCACAATGTTAAGTTTCTTCCTACAAGAATCTTGAATTGATGGGACCAGCACTGTGATATAGCCAGTAAAGCCTCTGCCTGAGGTGCTGGCATCCCATGTGGGCACTGGTTCAAGTCCCAGCTGCCCCACTTATGGTTCAGCTTCCTCTAATGCACCTGGGAAAGCAGCAAAAGATAGTCCAAGTACTTGGGCCCCTCCCACATGGGAATGTAGGAGACCCAGAAGAACTTCTATTCTCCTGGCTTCAGATCAGCTCAGCTCCAACCATTGCAGCCATTTGGGGAGTGAACCAGTGGATGGAAGACCTCTCTCTCTGCCTCTCCTTCTCTCTGTAACTCTGCCTTTCAAATAAGCAAATAAATCTTTAAAAAAAATCTTGAATTTAAGCAGAGATATATGAAATACATATGTGCATATATAGCATATTTTTAATAAAAATAGACTTGTGAACTTCCACTTTAATTTTATAAGCCAATACTAACTGTGAAGAGAATACAAAATGCCAAGGGTATTTATAAAAGCTATACATCTATTATTTCTTCACTCTCTTAGTTACTTAAAGTGACAGTTTGGTTAGTTTTAAAGGTGCATTATCCAAGGATCAAGAACAGAGATATGACTCATTCAAATTTAGAGTAGCTCATAAAGGAGATCAGTGTAAAATTTGCTTTGTTGTGTTTTTTTAACCTGTTGAATGTTAACTTTCTATGTATAAATGCATCAGAGAAATAAACCTTGCCAGAATTCAATCCCGGAGACACACTAAGGAGTGTTACATACATCATCTCATTTAGCACTCACAACAACCCTTGAAGTATTTTGACCTGCGTTTTTCTAGAATTC
Source organism: Oryctolagus cuniculus (assembly GCF_051225735.1). Lineage (NCBI taxonomy): Eukaryota > Metazoa > Chordata > Mammalia > Lagomorpha > Leporidae > Oryctolagus > Oryctolagus cuniculus. Next base: position 13,325,353 of record NC_142876.1, on the reverse strand, counting down.
AGGATAGATGTACAGATATATAATACTTACAGTAGATATTTGACAACATATGTAATTTGTGTGGTGAAACTTTAACATGAGTGCCCATTTTAATATTTATAACTTAGTATTTAGTATTACTGATTCCGTAAACAAGAGTGTCAATTTGTTAAGTCAACAACAGGAGTCACTGTGCACTTACTCCTCATGTAGGATCTCTGTCCTTAATGTGCTGTACATTGAGATTTAATGCTATAACTAGTACTCAAACAGTATTTTTCACTTTGTGTTTCTATGTGGGTGCAAACTGTTGAAATCTTTACTTAATATATGCTAAACTGATCTTCTGTATATAAAGAGAATCGAAAATGAATCTTGATGTGAATGGAAGGGGAGAGGGAGCGGGAAAGGGGAGGGTTGTGGGTGGGAGGGACGGTATGGGGGGGGAAGCCATTGTAATCCATAAGTCGTACTTTGGAAATTTATATTCATTAAATAAAAGTTAAAAAAATTTAAAAAAATTAAAAAATATGTATAACTTAGTATTTAATATTTATAAGTTAATTATTCAATTTATCTCGGCAATTTGCCTTTTTGAACAACAAGATTATTTAAAAAACAAAATTTATATAATGGACAATTTTATTCTGAAATGGTACAATGACCAGTAATCCTAGTTAAGAAAATGTGAAGCAAAAGAGCTATGAAATTTCACATAAACCTCATAAATTGTTCAAGTTTCCTAGTATTTTCATGTTAAAAAAAGGAATTATATTTTTAAAAGTTTAGAAAGAAGGAAATGTTGTTCCTGGTTTGTCTTCATCAGTGATGTAGTTTGTGCCAGTTTGTGTATGACTAATAAAAATTTCACTTAGCTGCAGAAATTTAGCAGAGAGGTGTGTCTGTAAGTTAGTTTTGATTATCTGTTCAATCAGGCTGTAAATAAACAAAAGTAGGTTAATTTTTAAAATCCCACTTGCAGCAAATGTTTTTACTAAATTTGAAACAGAGCCAACAACTGGTTTGATTGTAGGAAGGAAAATAAACCAGAAACGTTAATTGAAATTATATGTGCCATTATTGAAAACTTGGCATGGTGTTATAAATCAATGGTTTTCTAAACATTAATTGTAATGAATTAAAATAGGATCATTAAACCAAATGTTGTTGTGCTTTAAGTGTGATTATTTGACAACAATGTGCGTTATATTGTTCCAGTTGCAGGAAAAGTGATTGGGAAATATTCACTGAGACCAGAGTCTGATTTTCCAGTATAGCCTTTGCATAAAGTTGCACTTCCTTCTACATTCTGGTCCTCCTCAGTTTATGAGGTGTAACTGATCCCTCAGTATTTTGACTGTTCAAGGACTCTGTATATTTATTAATGTAAAGACATCATCATACAAGGTGCCCCTAATGTGAGTAGTTAATCTAAAATCTCATTACTGCAGTCCTCCAGGGATGACAGTGCACAGAGCAATGCAAATGCTAATTAATTTCAATAGTCAGCACTTAGGAACTGGTCTCTTGTCAAAATTATTTTGCCACAATTATGCAGGGAAAGCAAAGCAGTTATTTACAACTAGAGAATTTGGAAAGGAAACTGAAGTTCACCCAACTCTTCACTCTACACAGGGAAAATATTGAACATTTCTTGTAGCAATGAATGATGTTGGATTTATACCCTTGAAGCTAGCACACTGATTCTCAGAAGAAATTTTAAAAAGTGCATGTTGGAGTATGATGACAGAAAGAGCTAACAGGTAGTACTTCTTGAATGAGATGTCTACATTTGGAAAATTCATGAGTAAATCTCAAAATACAGCTTATAGCAAATATTTCACTTAAAAGATGGAGGTTGTATTTCTCAGGCATGCCATTATGGAGAACAGAATGTAGGATCACCAAAACAATTAAAATATCTCTATCATATTATCCAGTTATTTTCTTGATTTCTTAAAAAGATTTATTTTATCTACTTGAAAGAGTTACAGAGAGAGGTAGAAACAGAGAGACAGGTCTTCTAACCACTTGTTCACTCCCCAAATGGTCGTAACAACTGGAGCTGAGCTGATCCTAAGCCAGGAGCCAGCAGCTTCTTCCGGGTCTCCCACGTGGGTGCAAGGGCCCAAGAACGTGGGGCATCCTCCAGTGCTTTCCCAGGTACATTAGCAGAGATCTGGATCAGAATTGAAGCAGCCAGTGTTCAAACCAGTGCCCATATGGGATGCTGGTACAGCAGGCCAGGACTTTAGCCCACTGTGCCACAGTGGTGGCCCCTATCCAATTATTTAGTAAAGCTACAAAATATTAAATCATAACCATTCCCCAGTTACAATTGTACTGACATGGTACAATTCAAAAGAGAAATTCAGACAATAATGCCATTTAGAATAACATTGAAAAGAATAAAATTCCAAGGCATAGATTTAACCAAGGACATGACAAAGTGATGCGCTGAAAGAAAGAACTAAAAGAAGTCAGAAAGTTCATGTAATTTTGAAAGCTTAATTTTGTTAGAATGACAATAGCACACAAAACTATTTACAGATACAGTGCAATCACTATAAAATCCCAGCAGTTACGGTGTTTGGCCTCATAGGTTAGATGCCAGTTGAGAGATTTGCATCCTGTATCAGAGTTCCTGGATTTGATACTCACCTCTGGTTCCTAACTCCAGCTTTCTGGGAGTGTAGCAGTGATGGTTCAAATAATTAGATTTCTACAACCTACACAGGAGACCATGACTGAGCTATTGAGGTTCCCACCCTCAGCTTCCACCAGACCTACTCTTGACCATTGTGCTGGCATTTGGGGAGAGGTAAGTGGGTGGGAGAAATCTCTCTCGCTCTCACTTTCCTTCCCAAAGAAAAGAAAAGAAATCCAAAATACTTTATTGTGCAGAAATAGAAAAAAAAATCCTCAAATTCATTTGGAATTGCCAGGGTCGAAAAATCCAAAACAATTTTCAGAAAGAACAAAGTTGAAAGACTAACACTAATAACTTCAAAACTTACTGCAGATCAAGCAGGACTCGGAACAGAATGGACATTGGAGTAGCTGTAGGGTAGACATTTAGCACGATGATCGAGATGTTCAAATCCCACATTGGACACCTGGGGTTGAGTCCTACACCACTGTCCAATTCCAGTTTCCTGTCAGTGCACACTCTAGGATACAGTAAGTGATGGCCCAAGTAGTTGGGCCCCTGCCACATACATGGGAGATTTAGCTTGAATTCAGGCCTCCTGATTTTGGCCTGCCCCAGTCCCCACTGCTTATGGGCATTTGGGGAGTCCACCAGCTAATGGGGAACCTCTGTCTCTCTCTCTGCCTTTCAAACAGAACCTCTGTAATACAAAGTCACGTAGAATAGAATTGAGTATCCAGAAGCAAGCCTATATTCTATGACCAAAGTGGCACTACTGGGAGGTAGTGGGGCCAGGTTGGGGGGCCCTTAGGTCATTGGAGGCATGAATCAGTCCACCTGTAAAATCCTGAGTTCTCCCAAGGCCACTTGATTTACCAGGAGAGGGTTATTATTCTTGTCACTGCTCCTGGTTGGTGATATAATCATTTGTTTGCTCCTGCATAGGCCCCACCATTGCCAACCAGGCCGTAAGGTCATGTGGCCAAGAGACAGCCCTAGCTATAAAGGCTGCACTATGCTACTTGGACTTCTAGCCTCCAAAACTGTTAAGTAAATATCAAGTCGTAATGTTGGCTGCCTTTGGTGTTTTGCTGTAAAAACTTTAAAGTATAGGTAAAGAGTCTGGGAGATTGCTTTTCAGACTATTTGTAATAGAATATAAGGTCTTTATCAGTGGTCTTTTGTCCATTTGATCAGTAAATATTGTAACGTTTTATAAATAACCTTTTAAACAAATGGTTTTGTTTTTAACTGTTTTATATATTTACTTACATGGTTCTTCTTTTGACATTCTGAAAAATAAGACCAATTTTTGTGTTTGGTTTATGCTTGCAGAATTTTGGTCTTTACATTTTGACACATAATAAACATGTAATTTAAAAGCCATCAAATCAGCAGAAGATAAAGAATATACGCGTATAACATTGAAACCTCTTTAAGCAATTAGTGATGAAATTCAACCAATCTTCTTATGTTTATTTGACACTTGGATTTCTACTTCTGTACAGTGCCTGTTTGTTATTCATCATCAATTAAGAGGTAAATTGACTTTGAAAACATATGAATATTTAAATTAACCTTTCCTTGAGGTACTTGTTAAAAATAAATATTTATAAGTGGTTATAGATATGTTTTGCTTTTGAAAATCCTAATTACTGATTAACCTACCATTTTACTTTATTTAAAACTTCCTTAAAGCAAGCCAGTTGAAACAGTCTGTGAAATCAACGTTTTAGCTACCTGTGCTCCATCTGTATCTGGAACATTTCCAAGATCTTAATGGTTGGTATGAATGATGCTACATTAGCATCAGTATTTTAAATTTTCAATTTTTCTTCCTATCATCAAATAAAGGATCTTCAGGTTTCTGCAAACACCTCACTAAGTATCTGAGAATCTCCAGAGGATGCATTTTGAAGGCTCACACCCCAATCCACACATTAGATTTCTCACTGTACATTTTCATTTTCTTTCTGCTATCCCTATCCATTTGCCTGGAGCTGACTTCTTGCTGCCTGCTTTTAGAATTCATAATGAGAAGACCACTACCTGCTAGAGGTGATGCACATCAAGACTTCCAAAATCCTTCCCCCTCCTGCCAAGCAGTGTTGAGTTCTTTATAGAGAAATAAGGGTCCTTTCCCTAGTGATTTTTCAACCTTACAACATCACATGAGGCAAGTGCTCTGCACACGTTCTCCAAATGCCGTCTCTGTCATCTAAAGGTTCTGCATGTGGATACATTTCTAGACTTCCTTCATTCTGCTCAACTGGCTGATTTGTTTCTCCTTGTTTCAGTGGTATTTATCATGATGTCTTTAAAAATACTCGTTCTTATAGAGAAAAGTCCTTTCACATCCTTCTATTTCAAAAGAACCTTATCTTTCCCCAACTTTTGACATCACATATAAATTTTGGAATTACCTTGTCAAGTTACATAAAGTCCCTGTATGTAGAGTTAAAAGGACTTTGATTTGTATGGACAAATTTATAAATCATTTTGAGTTAAATTTATAATAACAATATAATGTTTCTCCATGTTTATACTTTACAATAGAATTTTATAGTTTCCTCTTAGAATTCTTAACATCTTTAAAAATATTTATTCTATAAAGCAATATGTTACCTGTCTTTACTGGTGTGTCTCTTAATTTTCATTTTTCAGTTTACTGTTAATAGGAAATAGGATTTTAAAACTACAGCCCTTAGCTTATTGTCTTTGTGGTAAATTTGCCTAGAACAAAGTTAAGACTATTTGTTTATGTATTGTCCATGGGAGCTTTTTCACCATAGTAGCCAAGTGGAGTAGTTATGAGTGATTTCATGTGCCTAAAATATTTACTATCTGGCTGCTATATTCTGATTTGACCCCAAAGCTCTTACAATTGTTATGTCCCTACAGAATATTTATGTTTCACTAAGTGGTTGGAAACTGAATTCAGTTGCGGTTTATAGGAGTAGGGCCTTTAGAAAGTTCTTCAGTGGGATTCATTATTACAGTAATGCCCCACGATTGAATCCTGGTGGCTTCCTAAGGAGAGAGGGGGGAGACAGAAATGCACACTTCCTGCTTCCTGCTATGGTATCCTGCAGCAAGTACACCACTACCAAAGGCAGAGCCAATGAGGTCCATTGATTCTAGACTGAATCTCCAGAACTGTGATCCAAAGCAAACGTGTTCATAAAGTTACTCTGAGTCAGATATTATTTTGGAGGTTGAATCTAATTGTGTGACTTCATCATATTGGTAATCTAATGTATACACAAATTAATTTTTTTAATTTTATTCCACATAAATCCATTTTGTTCATCTTTGTTGAGAACTTTATTGGTTAATCTACATGCGAAATGAATTAATTTGGGGAAATTCATGATAATTCATGGGAAAAGGTGAATAATACAACAGAAATTTTAAAACATGGACCTCCATGAAAAATTGTATACATGTATAACTACTAAAAGAAAATAATCCTGTTAATTTAAATTTACAGGGTTTTTTTTTTTTTAAACAAACACTAACTCAAGATTCAGGAAGCACTCAGAATCAAAAATGGTTCGGATAGCTGTGCTCAGCAGAGAATATTCTAGTGAACATATTCATCATATAGGTTGTCAATGGCTAAATCAAGCTAATTAGAATAGTCACTGCTCATATATAGTTCACATTTCTTTGCAATAAGAACCCTTAAAAATCTACTTTCAGCAATTTTTAAATATATAGTGCATCCTTATTGACAAAAGTAATCGTGTTGTATAATAGATTGCTGGAACTTATTCCTACTTGACTGTCCAAAAATTTATATCCTTGGGCTACTATTTCCCCAACTCACCCCTACCTACAGAAAGGCCCTGGTAACCAACATTCTACTCTCTGCTTCTGTGTGTTCAACCTTTTAAGATTTCACATAAATGGAGATTGCAAGGTATTTGTCTTGTCTTTACTTTGTTTACTTACAACAGTCTTCTCTGGGTTCATTCATGTTGTCCATTGTGCATGTTTTTTTTGGAGAGTAAAGTATAAAATATTTTAATATTTATTTTCTTTCATTGGTAAAATTATCGGCTTACATATGCATATTATATTTAATGCTAATAGACATAAATAACAGTACTAAAATGATTCAAGTGAACAATAATATATTTTTCAATTTGTCTCTGACATAAATCTGTTAAGCTTAAAATTGTTGAGATCTCAAATATTCAGAGATATAAAGAAAATATAAACAGATTTTAGAGTAGGCTTTTACGGAAATTTGAGAAATAAAAGTTTTCTAAAGCTGCTTTAAAAAACATTCCCTGAAATGCTGTGCAGCAATGATTGTCATAAACTCTTTTTTATATTGAGTTAAAATTGTGTCCCTAGTCCCCCCTTATGTTAAGAATAGTATAAAATGCCTTTTGTTGTTCTGACCATGATTTTAATTGATAATTTTCAATTTTTTTAAAAAATATTTTTAACTTTTATTTAACAAATATAAATTAACAAAGTACAGCTTATTCTCTTTATATACAGAAGATCAATTTAGTATAAATTAAGTAAAGATTTCAACAGTTTGCACCCACACAGAAACACAAAATGTAAAATACTATTTGAGTACTAGTTATAGCGTTAATTCACATTGTACAACACATTAGGGACAGAGATCCTACATGAGGAATAAGTGCACAGTGACTCCTGTTGTTGACTTAGCAAATTGACACTCTTGTTTATGGCGTCAGTACTCACCCTAGGCTCTTGTCATCAGTTGCCAAGGCTATGGAAGCCTTTTGAGTTCACTGACTCCAATCTTATTTAGACAAGGTCATAGTCAAAGTGTGCATACTACACCCAAGTGTCTTTATTAATTCGTATGTTGATGGAAATATGTTTCATATATTGGCCTGTTTTCATAATGACACAATAAACATGAGAACACAAATAGAAATCCATAAATTTACAGAGAAGTCATAACACACAAGGAGGAAAAAGCAATCTCTTCTTTGAATAGGTAGTTTTGGGGAACTTGTTATCCACATGCTAAAGAATAAAATTAGATCTCCATCTCACACAAAATACAACAATCAACTCAAAATGGATCAAATACTTAAATATAATACCAGAAACTGTCAAATTACAAGAAGGAAACAGGAGAAAAACAGCAATGAGAGTAACTTTTTGTGTATAACTACAAAATCACAGGCAGCAAAAGCTAATACACTTATTGGATTACATTGAACCAAAAAGCTTTAACAAAGCAAAGGAAACAATCGGCCAATGAAGAGCCAACAGAGAGAAAAGCTAACCCATGAAATAGGAGCATGCTTTGCAAGCTATCTGATAACTGGTGAATACCTCAAATATTATTTGTCCTGAGATTTTTTCTATAAATTTCATGAGATTTAACATGTAGATCATTGTTCTTTCTTTGAGATATCTGTAAGTCTGTCAGTTACTATCATTGTTTCATTGTTGTTACCAGGGATTCCAGTATGATTCTGTACTACAATGGAGACTGCATCTTTGCTTGGGTCCTGGTGTTAGAAGGAAATCTTTCATGTTTCATCAGTTATGATGCACATTTTAGGTTTTCTGAATATTGCATTGAGGAAGTTTCCTTGTATGCTCCGTATCCTGAAAGTTGTTTTCCAAATATATATATATATATATATATATATATACACACTGGATTTATTTTTTTCTGTAATTCTGATCATGTATTTTTCTTCTTTATTATGAGTAGTTGTATAGATGATTTTCTTAATGTTAAACTAGTTTTCCATTCTCGAGTTGAATCCAGTAGGTCATGACATATTACACTTTTTATGTATTGCTAGAATTATTTGCTAACACTTTGTTAGTGATTTTTCTTATGTATTGATAAGAATTACTGGTCTGCAACTTTTTTTCTCTTTTCTTTGTACTATTTTTCCTCTCATTTTGTTTCCAGGGTAATTCTGTCTTTACATATTGAATTAGAAAATATTCCCTACTACTTATTTCTGGAAGAGACTGTATAGATGGAATGCTTGATGGAATCTTGACGTGAAGTCATCTGGGCAAGGGTTTTCCTTTATGGTAAATTTCTAAATTGCTCTTGTAGATACAACTATTGGATGCATGTATATCTAAATCAGTGTATATTACTTTTTGAGAAAATGTTGGCCTCTTTTGCATGTCTAGTGGTTGATTTATTTACTGTAAGTAAAATAATTTGGGAGTTCGTCATGATTCATAATACTCCCTTACTGCTTTTTCAGTGCTTTTAAGGCGTGTACTGAAACACCTTTTCTACTTCTGAAAAAATACGTGTCTTCTGTTTTTGTCTTTTATCAGTTGACATAGAGGTTTACTGTTTTTAAATTTTTAAAAATCATTTTGGATAGAGAGAGAATACTACCACCTACAGCTTCACTCCCCCAAATGCCTGTAATGGTTGAGATTGGGTCAGGCATGAGGCAGGAGCTGGAAACTTGATCCAGCTGTCCTACATGGGTGGGTGGAACCCAATTACCTGTGCCAATACCTTTGCCACCCATGTTCTAATCTGCAGGAAGCTGGAATCTAACCCAGGCTCTCCAACGTGAGATGCAGGCATTGTAACCAGTGTCAATCTCAGGGGTAAATATTCACCCCATAGACTTACTATTTTTATTAAAGATTTTAAAAAACACTCCTGGTTTCATCTTTTCCCCTCTATTATCTTTCGGTTTTCAATGTCGTTGATTTCTGCTTTTAATTTTATGATTTTCTTTCTTTGTTTCATTTTAAATTTAAACTTACTGGTTTATTGAGATGGAAGCTTAAATCAATTTGGAAGCTTTCTTTCTTTTTTTCTAATATAAACTATTATAAGTGCTTTTTAATGAACAATTTAATGAAACAGTTCACTTGCTAGGTCTGAATAAGGATACTTTGTTACTGAAACTTTGTATCCTTTAACCAACATTTCCATTTCCCTCAATTCCTGGTAACCCTCATACTTCCCCTGCTTTTGAAAATGTGACTAATTAGATTCCACATATAAGTAAGATCATGTCATGCACTATTTTTTTCTTTTTTCTGTCTGTTTTCACTTAACATGGTCTCCATATTCATTGAATTGCTGTGCAGGGTAGTTAATGTTCAATTGTACTCAATCATATACATGCCTAATCTGTTTATTTTTCCTGTCACTTTCATAGAGAGCTAGGCTGTTTCTGTGTCTTGGCTGTTGTAAATGAGAATGCAAAGATATGGAAATACAGATATCACTTCTAGATATTCTGCTCATTTCTTTTGGTTACATACCCAAAAGTGGGATTCCTGGATCCTGAGAGTGAATGTACAAGAGGATGACTAGCTAATGGACAGTATACTTGAAATTTATTGAGAGTAACTCTTAAGTCTTCTCACTGAAAAAGAAAAAAAAAGTAACATGTTAGGTTATGAATGTGCTAATTAGCCTGAATGTGATAATAATTTCACAATGTATATGTGTATCAAAACATAAAAATTTATTTCAATATGGTTGTTATTTAGAAAGAGAAATAAATGAAAGTCAGTAATTGTTAAAAAATTAAAGAAAGAATATGGGAGCATAATTAATATTACAGGTTTAAATTTGTATTTTTAAATTGTTTTATTAATAAATAAATTTATAAATCTATAATGTTTTATTAATAAATACAAAGTAATTAAGAATATATCCAGGGTATAAAAATACTAAAATAAATAAAGCTGTCATTAATTATTCTCATGAAGTTCTGTATCCTTATCTTTATCATTATAAAAGTAATGTTTCTGATGAAGTTAGGCCCTTCTCCCCTTCATGTATATATTTAAAATAATAATAGTAATAAAGTTAATAAGTACCAAAATTTAACATTTTATTTGAATACTCAAGTCTTGGTATCAAGGTATTGATTTTTAAATACTTCAAAACAATCTTCATATTCCTTGTTATTAATCCAAGCACATCTTCACAGATATTTATTTAACAGTTTTTCTTGAGGTGTTGCCATTGTTTTGATATTTTTTGCCTCTCACAAGCTAGATATATAAACATTCACAACTATTCCTCAAACAGGGATAAATAGAGCAATTTTTAACTCTATCCTTTTGAAATTTTCTAGTGCCAGAAGTTTTATCCAGTAATAAACTGGATCTATACATAATTCCAGCCAGCTGCTGTCTTGCTTTCCCTTTCTTTAGAGAGGGCTAGAAGCCGAATATTTCCTTCTGTAGCCTTTCTTGAAGATGGGCTTTACCTATGCCGCATCTCTGGCTAATGAGTTCAAGTCAAGAGCTCTGGGCACCAGTAGACAGACGCAACAAACGTTGACCATAGCATTAGCAGCTATCCACACTGTGCAGGAAAAGCCACAGGAACCACATAAGGAGACTCTGACCCCAGGGAGCTGCAGAAACACTGAAAGATGGGCTACCCGCAGCCTTCTGCAGAACGAAACCTCCACTTGCTGAGCGTGACATTAGTGAGGTGGCAGACCCAGTATCATCACTGTTTCCTGACAAGGCTCTAAGGCGCTGTTTCCATCCTGTATTTGAATGACTGGCTCAATTATAACAATACTAATAAAAAACTCATTTCTAAAATAGTATGTCAATGGAAAGCAATAATTTCCAAGAGTTCAGAATACATCCTGGCTATGACTTCTCACTATAAGTACATGAATCTTAATTGTAATTACATAAAACAGGTGGGGGAGTATTTAATATTTTCATAACATAAATTTGCATTAATACATTTTTTAAAAAAATAGAAGTGTGTATGTGGTACGAAACTGCAGAACAAAATTCAGATGTTGTTTTCTGAATACACATGAAAATTCTCTGTGTTGTATCTCACTTACCTAACTCTCCTCTCCTGGGAAAACTCCTACATGCCTGCTTATGTGTTCTTTCAGAGATACTATTGATCTGTTTCTAAGAATGTATATAAAATAAGGTTTGTGTCAGTAAAATAAAAAGCAGATGCTTAATAACACACTGTCTGTTTTACTGACCCTGACTCTGTGACTTTTATTGGTTAGGGTATAAAAATAGACTGATTCCTGCTCTGTGCTAGATGGCACATCTTTTTTCTGGTATTTTGACACTTGCTTTTGTGAGGGGCTTGCTATGATTTATTTACCTATAATCTGTTGATTATACACTGGAATGAAGACCCTCTTGAATTATCCAAACTGCTTTATCTACCACAAAATCATCTGAAGTCTGACTTCTCATGTCAAGTCCTAAACAGTGACCTCAGTGACTTTAGAGCATTTTCCTTGCTTGGAATACATTGTTCTTTCCAATCCTACCCCTACAACTTGAAAAACAACACAACAACCACAGTTGGAATCAACGTATCAATTTGATTTCATGTTTTCTTTCTCTCTCTCTCTTTCTTTCAATTTATTTATTTATCAATTATTTAATTAATTAATTTGAAAAGCTGAGTTACATAGAAGCAGAGACAGAGAGAGTGAGGTCTTCCATCCTCTGATTCACTCCCCAGATGGCCCCCAACAGCCGGAGCTGTGCCTATCCGAAGGCAGGAGCCAGGAGCTTCTTCCTGGCCTCCCACGTAGGTACAGGGGCCCAAGGACTTGAGCCATCTTCTACTGCTTCCCCAAGCTGTTAAGAGAGCTGGATTGGAAGTGGAGAAGTGGGAACGCAAACTGGCGTCCATGTGGGATGCTGGCACTGCAGGTGGTGGCTTTACCTACTATGCCATGGCACTGGCCCCTGATTTCTTTTTCTGCATATAGTCAGGACATTTTAGACACTGCAGTTGCATACCACAGTTAATTAAATGTGATGCTTGATGTGACTCTTGCTTAGGTTCGTATAAATAACAATTGGACTAAATGTCCAAGTTCTAACAGAATATTGTTTGCTTTGCTTAATCACCCTTAGTCACACCTTAGGAAAGCAGAAAAGGTATATTATTCAGTTAATTCAATGACTATTAATTTGAAAATTCTTGTAGAATACTAAGATAAAATAGATTGGTAGATACTGGGTCTGAGTTATATATATATAAATATATATAATTACATGAATAATATATACATGTATAAAATTTCAGAGACTAGCATGGAACTTGAACAAGGAAACTGAGTCAACTAATTCAACAAGTGTGATCATCTGCACAGTTGAGCAACACAGTAGGTGCTTGCTAAATTCATTAACAAGAGATTTTGTGTTTCACCATGTGTGTCACAATGTAAAATTTCCATATCTTAAACAGTTTGTATTAAAAATTTTGTTGGAAATACCTTGAATTATTAAATTAAAAAAATTGAGAGAAAGGGGTGAGAGAGGTATCACTGCTGCCTCCCAGGGCCTGCTTTAGCAGGAAGCTGGAGCCAGGAATCAAACTCAGGCATTCTGATGTGGGTCATGGGTATCTTGGCTACTCAGCTAAATACCTGCCCCTGATATTTGGTAGCAAAAATCTGCCAGTATCGTGTGTTCTTATTAATGTATATGAGTGTGCATAAATGCCATGTCAATAAGAATGAGTGGGTTGCGTAGAAGTAGTCAAGGGCATGGGCTTTTATTTTGGGAGCTCTGACTAGTGACTTTATCGTCTTAACTATTTTCCTATTTTGTTAGGCATTCTGTTTAGACATATGTTTGAGTTGATAGCTTTGTGAAAAAATTCTCACTAGATTAGCACAGGAAAGGACATGAGTTGTAATTGACATTATAAACAGAGCCATGTGGGTATTTTAATGTATTTGCTAACAACATTTTTATATTCAAGGAAAATTTAATAAGTGGGTAAATTCCCTTGGCTAATATTTTGTATTCTATGTCCATAACTTAGGAAGAAAATAAGATATATTTAAAAATTCTTATTTTCCACTCAAGATTGACATGTGAAATAATGTATCGACCATGTCCCCTCTTGAATACAGCACAACTTTTACTAATTCTAAATAGTACTTAAGGGTTCTTCCTGTATCTGGCTATTTATTTACTGATAAATTGAGGCTTATATCATTCAAATGTGGGAAATTTTGATGAAACAAGGTATTGGCTACTGGAAATCAAGCCTTTTTTATTTAATCAATATTTCAAATTACAGTCATCTTTTTTTTCTTTTAGATGAACAAAATGTCCCAAATTTGTCCAGTAGAAGAAAAACCGATAAAACTAATTTGTTAGAGTGGCAACAATTAACAAATCCATGTGGGAAAGTGTGTGGTTTTCATTTTATTGTTTTTTAACCTTTCCGCATTTTTAAAAAAATTCACCAGAAATAGAGAAAACGTAGAGGAAAGTAATATCAGTTCTGACTACAAATGCTACATTAAATAAATAGCAAGAACAGTGAAAAATAGTAGATGTGACAGTGTTTGGAGTAAGAAATGCTAGAAAATGCAAAGGATTCAACAGGTTTCATGAAATGTTTAGCTAGATCCTTTAAAACAGTAAGCTAGGTGCTTTGTAGGCATTGTATGTATTATCACATTTAATAATTTAGTTTTCTATGTATACCAATACAAATCAAATGAGTTACATAAAGTGATATCACTGTTAACAGTCCTCAGGTTTTGCTTTGACTTCAAAAATTATTTACTTTACTATGTACCATACATTTGGAAATAGCAGTTTCTGAAATTCAATTTCAGAGCATTGCTGACTTTGCTGATGGAAATGAATCACTATGAAGAACACAAAGGTGATCAGGACAAGCACACTCAGAGCACACTCCGTATTTTCTTGGGTTTTCAAATCGATTCCCTACCATTTTGCACTTCAGCTACAGAATGGAGTTATGGTTCTTTGATCAACAGGAACAGCTCATTCAATCATGCCAAATTTAAACTCAAAAAACCATAAAATTACTCACTTGGTATCTTTCTTAAAATGGAAAATAATTTATCACAAATAGTTGTGCCTATAGGCTTTTAGCCTGTCATTTTGTGACCTTTGGCAAAAATCCACTCATGTGGTTTATTACAATGCTGCCTATATAACATTGGCAGAAATACAAAATTAAACATTTTTCTTTAATGTCCCTTCAATCATTAGAGAGAAAAGTAGTCTTTTAAGTACCATACTACCCTAGAGTAAATCATATCTTATTTTTATAAAGATATAGAGACAGTGCTAAGCTTTTAAAATTTAATGGCGGTGGATCATGTTACATCCAGTAACTGTAAGATGTATCCTCAATCATCTGAGAGTCATCTTATCTCCTAGGAACACACAACAGGACACCCATGACCTATTCATCCTAAATGATTTGTAATTTTCTAAAACTGTTTAATATATGTGGTATAAAGAGGTAAAAACAGAATTTATTTAAACTGAGTTGACCAGCCGGCGCCGCAGCTCACTAGGCTAATCCTCCGCCTAGTGGCGCCGGCACACGGGGTTTTAGTCCCGGTCGGGGCGCCGGATTCTGTCCTGGTTGCCCCTCTTCCAGGCCAGCCCTCTGCTGTGGCCAGGGAGTGCAGTGGAGGATGGCCCAGGTGCTTGGGCCCTGCACCCCATGGGAGACCAGGAAAAGCACCTGGCTCCTGGCTCCTGCCATCGGATCAGCGCGGTGCGCCGGCTGCAGCGCGCCAGCTGCGGCGGCCATTGGAGGGTGAACCAACAGCAAAAGGAAGACCTTTCTCTCTGTCTCTCTCTCTCACTGTCCACTCTGCCTGTCAAAAAAATAAATAAATAAAAATTAAAAAAAAAATAAACTGAGTTGACAACAGTTCTTTATATTCATGGAGGGGATAGGTAAGTTCCTGGCTCAATAAATTAACATAGTTTATTTGCAATTATGATTTGTAATTCAGAAAGTCTTTCTAAAAATTCTAAATAAATATTTGTTAATTAATTGCATTCAATAACATCTACTTTTTAAAAATCACAATTATTAAATATTAGTATATAGTACTCCAAAGTCAATGTTTACTAATATAAAGTATATAAATGTATCTAATTTTCTTATATCATTTTTAAAATTCAATACTAGATGTTAATTTCTAGCATATTAGTTGTCCTTCAGGAAAAAACAGGTAATTATTTAACATAATTTTGAAGAAGAGAGGCATAAGACAGGTGGATCCTTTTTTTTTTTTTTATTTAATGAACATAAATTTCCAAAGTACAGCTTACGGATTACAATAGCTTCCCCTCCCCCATAACTTCCCTCCCACCCACAACACTCCCCTCTCCCACTCTCTCTCCCCTTCCATTCACATCAAGATTCATTTTCAATTCTCTTTATATACAGAAGATCAATTTAGCATATATTAAGTAAAGATTTCAACAGTTTGCACCCGCACAGAAACACAAAGTGTAAAATACTATTTGAGTACTAGTTATAGCATTAACTAAACACCTAAGAGTAATTGTGTATTAATTACAGAGTTCAACCAATAGTTTTAAGTAGAACATAAAAACATACTAAAAGGGTAAAGTATTAAGTTCTTTTTTTCCCTTTTTTGTTTGTTTGTTATATAGGTTTTTTTTTTTTTTTTTACTTAATAAATGTGAATTTACAAAGTGCAACTTTTGTATTGTTGTGGCTTCCCCCCGCCAACCTCCCTCCCTCCCGTGGCCCTCCCCTCTCCCACTCCCTCTCCCATCCCGCCCTTCATCAAGTTTCATTTTCAATTACCTTCATATACTGAAGATCAACTTAGTATATACTAAGAAAGCATTTCAACAGGCTGTACTCACACAACCACACAAGGTATAGGGTATTGTTTGACTAGTAGTGTTGTTTTTAAGTTTCATAGTAAAACACATTAAGGACAGAGATCCTACGTGGGGAGCGTGTACCCAGTGACTCCCGTTGTTGATTTAACAATTGGCACTCTTATCTATGACATCAATAATCACCCGAGACTCTTGCTATGAGCTGTCTAGGCTATGGAAGCCCCCTGAGTTAACCGACTCTGAACTTGTTTAGTTAAGGCCATATCACAGTGGAGGTTCCTTCCTCCCTTCAGAGAAAGGCGCCTCTCTCCCTGATGGCCTGATCCTTCTGCTGGGGTCTTGTTCACCAGGATCTTTCATTTAGATTGTTTTTTGCCACAATGTCATGGCTTTTCATGCCTGTAAGACTCTCATGGACCTTTCAGCCAGATCTGAATGTGTCCCAAGGGTTGAGGAATAAGACAGGTGGATACATTTTAAGAGAAGTGACTCTATCCACAGGGATCAGCTTGGTCGATTTAGTCAGAAAATGTAATTGAATATAAATCTTGGTATTCAAAGACTAGAAAAAGCATAACACTGAAACGAGATATAATCAGTCCTTGACATCTATGGTTTGCTCATTCTCTAACGTAATATTGATTTAAACAAAAAAGAAACATACACATACACTCACAAACACATTAAACAAGATGGCAGAAGTTCAAGCAGCCTGGGGTCCTGTATAAAATTAGTTAGGGCCTCCACAGCAGACATTCCTAGACACACTTTTGTCCGTGGCAAAGTTGATCCTCTCCATTAACCATCATCCTTTACCCACACCAGTGGGAACATTACTGCCCCCTCATGCTTCACATTTGTAGCAATGAAAAGATAATGCTGCTCCATAAATTAGATTCATGTATGTCAAATATTTCCAACCATTCAGAGAGTAAAAAGAGGCTGATTCCTTCTGTGTAAGTACATATAAATTCAAGCACGATATAGGGTTTAGTTTACTTCAGTCTCAATGGATGAATGGGGTTCTGGCAGTGCAAAGACACTGAATGGCTTCAGTAAGAACTCATTTGTAGAGTCACTTAGAACAGTTGATTTTCACTGACTTTTGTATACCCCGTGCCCTCCCCCAACACACATACACACACACGCACACGCACACACACACACAGACTGGCATGAGATATTGTAGGTAAGGACAGAAATATTCCATTCTTATTCACTGATGATGTTGGCCTACATTGTCTGGAGACACAAATGGGAATAGTCACAGGTTAGAAGAGGAAAGAGTAAATAATTGATTTTTAAAATAAACATAGTCAGACTTGCCCCAAATGATAGAGTTAGAAACATACCAGGGGACTCCAATTTAATCCCATCAAGGTGGCATGTGCCAATGCCATCTCACTAGTCCAAGTGATCAATTTCAGTTCACAATTGATTATAATGAAAGGACTAAGAGTCAAAGGGAGCACATAAACAAGTCTAGTACCTGCTAATACTAACCAATAGAATAAATAAAGGGGAGAGTGATCCAACATGGGAAGCGAGATACTCAGCAGACTCATAGAATGGTGGATGTCCTAAACAGCACTCTGGCCTCAGAATCAGCCCTAAAGGCATTCGGATCTGGCTGAAAAGCCCATGAGAGTATTTCAGGCATGGAAAGCCAAGACACTCTGGGAAAAAAAAAAAAAAAATCTCTGTGAGTGAGATCCCAGTGGAAAGAACAGGTCTTCAAAGAAGGAGGTACCTTTCTCTGAAGGGAGGAGAGAACCTCCACTTTGACTATGACCTTGTCTAAACAAGATAAGAGTCGGAGAACACAAGGGGCTTCCATAGCCTTGGAAACTCATGACTGGTGCATAGGGAGATTACTGATGCCATAAACAGGAGTGTCAATTTGTAAAGTCAACAACAGGAGTCACTGTGCACTTACTCCTCATGTAGGATCTCTGTCCTTAATGTGCTGTACATTGAGACTTAATGCTATAACGAGTACTCAAACAGTATATTTCACTTTGTGTTTCTATGTGGGTGCAAACTGTTGAAATCTTTACTTAATGTATATTAAACTGATCTTCTGTAAAAAAAAAAGAAGAAATTATCAATTCCCAACTTGACTCTCACTGGGATTAAACATGGCAATAGGTCTGATCTGATTTCATCATCATTTAAAAAATCATCTATTATTTTTCACTTCATGTTTCTGTATGGGAGCAAACTGTTGAAATCTTTACTTAATGTATGCTAAACTGATCTTCTGTATATAAAGAGAATCGAAAATGAATCTTGATGTGAATGGAAGGGGAGAGGGAGTGGGAAAGGGGAAGGTTGCGGGTGGGAGGGACATTATGGGGGGGAAGCCATTGTAATCCATAAGCCGTACTTTGGAAATTTATATTCATTAAATAAAAGTTTAAAATAAAATAAAATAAAATAAAATAAACATAGTAAAATAGCCACGTTTAGAGAAGTTTGTAGATAATTCCAAAAATTGAAGATGAAGAGTTGGATGCAATAGCCCTAAAAAGGAATGAGTAATTTACATTATGATGCTAATTTCTAAGAAGGTCTCAGTACTAGGGCAGTGGCCGAGATCTAGTCAGGGATGCTTCATGGAAACAGAGATGGTACCGATATGTGGGTACAAAATGACACATTTTTGATGTGACGATTTGAATAAAGAGCAAAACAGGATTTGTGCAAGGAATTATCGCATGAGTATGCATTTTGTTTCATTCATTGATTTTTGCCCTGCCAGTTTCCCAGCCTCCAACTGGATGAGTGTGGTGAAGTGCGGGCTGTGAGAGCCAGGGATCTGCAGGTGTCACAAGTGCACGAGGTGAATCTAATGCAAGTTGGAAAACTCAGATGTTTTGCTTTTCATTAGTAAGTTGTTGAAAAGGTAACCTTGAACATCTGAATAATTTCAATGAATGTTGTTAAAAACAAGCAGAATCCTAGGTTGTATTTATTTGTTAATTTATTTATTTTTCAAGATTTATTTACTTGAATGTCAGAGTTGTATAGAGAGGGAAAGACAGAGAAAGAACCAGGTCAAAACCAAGAGTCAGGACCTTCGTACAGTCCTCCCACATGAGTGGCAGGGCCCAAAAACCCGGGCCATCTTCTGCTAGTTTTCCCAGGCACGGAGCTGGATTGGCTGTGGAGCAGCTGGGACATGGAGCGGGCCCATGTGGAATGCAGGTATCACAGGTAGCCGCTTTACGTGCTATGCCAGTGTTGACCCCAATTTTATTTTTTTAAAGATTGATTTATCTACTTATGTGAATGGCAGAGAGACATAGTGGGGAGCAGGGGAAGAGAGATCTTTCATCCATTGGTTCACTTCCCAAATGACCACAACAGCCAGATCTGTGTTAGGCTGAAACAAAGATCCAGGAGCTCTGTCCGGGTCTCCACATGGCTTGCAGGGGCCCAAGCACCTGAGCCATCCTCTACTGCCTTCCTAGGCACGTTAGCAGGGAACTATGAGGCACTACAATTTAGGACACAGGTATTGCAAGAAGTAGCTTAACATGCACACTACAATACTGGCCCTTCAAATAAAAACTCTAAAATTTTTTTCCTGCTAAGTGCATTGGAGACACAAAAGAGATTGTGTGCTAAGCCCACCTCCTTACTAGTATATCCACAGGATACTGAAGAAATAAATCTCTCTGATGTGATTCCTTTCTGTAACTAGGCCTTTCAGATGAGCAAAAATAAGTTGATAAACACTTTTCTATATTCATATATGATGATATATTTCTGTGCTAATTTCTCGTATTTTGAACTTCCCATTTACCAAGAAAAATAACAAATAAAAAATTCAATGTAAGTTCGGTGTTCAAGGAGCTGACTAGGAACTAAGTATTGACTTTTGAGTCTTGTTTGCTCCGAAACAAATGTTCTACATCTGAGAAAGCTACATACAGAGAAGAACCAAGATGACAGCACAAAGACTTTACACCTCATTCCATTGCACTAGAAATGAGAGCAATCTTAGAAAGTGTTTTGAATCATGAGGGAAGGTTAATGAAGAAATCAACTTATTCTTTCAGTCAGATATACAAATGGACCAAGAATCCTGAGACAGCAAGTGATGAGTAATGCATCTTAAGAGAAAAATCTGAACATAAAATTGAAATAAAAATACCCAAAGCAGCAGATTTAATATGAATTATGACCTCAGGTATTTGTGTATGTACAGTATTTCTTAAGATACTTTAAATCTGATGAACCACTGTCAAATATTAGAATATGGCAACAAATTACAAAAGCCCTGAAATGGTAGATTAAAAGCATTTAAACAGATCCTTTTAAAAATTCAGTGTCATGTACTTAGAATATTTTTTCATGACACTTTTGTAATTGGAACAATTCCAAAGCAAGTGCATTTAACCTGAAAAAAAATCCTATCTCTAGAAGAAAGCTGACATCCTCCTTCACTTGAAATCACTCTGCTAATGTTGATAAATAACAACTTTCTATCAAAGCATCGTTGTGAGATAAGAAGTGAAAATCCTTAAGAAGTAGCTCATTGAAGATGTTAAAGTAAGATACTTCTTTGGTAGTACAAAAACTTCAAATTCACCTTCAATATCTTTCATAATGGGATAGTAAACATGTTATACTTGGTATTTTTAGCTTTTTCCTTTTAACCAATTAACTCAATTGCTGAATACGTTCTTCATGCTAGGCATTGTAAATTTACACACACAGAGATACAGATAGAGGTGTGAAGGGAGGCGAGGGAGAAAATACATTCATTGGAATTATATTTTGACCTAATTTGGAATCTAAATTATTTCTAGTCTTAAGGCCTGAGGCTATGAGAGATAGGAGCCTGGATGACACCTAAATTTTGCTGTAGAGATTTTTCTAGTGTTCATAGTAGCCACCAGAATTCACTTTTAGAAGGACTACAGTAACGTTTAAACAAATAAAATGGCATTAGCCATTTATTAAAATTTGATTACATGTTTTTGTATTGGGTTAATTCTGGAGTATGCCTATCTTTTTATTGACTTTGCATGAAATAGCTTTGCTTGTTTTGAGTAATCAGGATGTATGTATGTATCTTGAGTTAATACTGCAAGAGCCAAAACAAGAAACACACAGTTTTCTGTTTTAGCAGTGATGGCTCAGGACTCAAATAACAATGTTCAACTTCAAGGCTAAGAGGAGGGCTATTTGCATTGTTCCTGTGCAAAATGACTGATGTCTGGCAGCTTAAGCCCTTGTTAGAAATTACACAAAGGTATCATCAAGGGTTCACTAGGAAAGTTCAAGGAGAATTGCAAGTACATTGCTGGGCAGAACATATTGGATACATTTGAGACTGAAAAAGGTTGATCTAGTTTATGAGCAAGCAAATAAAGCACAAACCTCTAATTAGAGAAATAATTTCAAGAACCCGTTTCATATGAGTAGAGGTAAGATAGGACTGTATGTAAACGTTTTACATTTTAATCAGAAAACAAAATGAGTCCCCATTTTTTTCTGTTAGCATATCTTTCCCTTCCTAAACTTCCCTAGCTTTCTTGTTCTTCCAGCATGCTGTATCTATCACTGCCTTGGGACCTCTACTCTTACCGCTTCTTTCAGCTAGAATGTTATTCCCCTAAATCTTTGCTTTGCTTTGCCCATTATTCCATTTATGTCTCTACATATATTTTCTAAGAGGAATTTCTCAAGGTCACCCTAAAATGAGCATCACTACCCAGTCTTATATCTGTAGAGATTCATTTGCTTACTTCTTTCCTGTCATTTTTCCTGCTTTAGTATTATCATCACAGGGCAGAGGCTTACCTGTCCTATCACACGATACATGGTCAACATATTTTTAAATGCATGAAAGAAATTGGCTTATCATTCACTAATTGTAGTTTTTGTATTTTTGTAGCCTAGTGTTTTTTACTTGTACATGGATATACTATTTCATTTTGGTACTTCACTTAAAGCATTTCTATTTTATTCTTTTTAAAATAATAGTGAGACTAGTTCGCAACATGGGTAGTAGAAATCAGTCCTCCGACTGAGTTTTTATTTTGTGCTCATGTCACAGTGACAAGTTGGGTTGGTCACTTGTCAGATCCACATGTCAATCAGGGACTCAGATGGATAGAGGTTTACCATCTTGTTGCATGATCTGGAAGAGATATATCCCATTGTCACATTAACAGAGAAACATAGAAATATAAGGGTTTCCTCAAACCATGCATGCAATGATCCAAAAGTGATAGAGGTCATTTATCCTCACACCTCTTAACCTAGGAAAACTCACATTACCTGAACTACATAGAGAGGAACCAGGAAATATAAAGAAACAATAAATATTAAGAACATACGGTAGTTAAAATTAACTAAAAGAGAGATGTGAGACTAGAAGATCAATTTTTATTTAACTACATAAATGCTTTTGAGAAAATAAACTATAAATTATACTATCTACCATTATCTGAAAAGCAACCACATGAATAAACATTTTAATATATTCATAACAAATAATGTAAGCTAATATTACCATTTTCTAGTTCATTATTCCATTCTTCAAACCATATAAATTACTAGCTTGTTTCTGAAAATGTGCTTTGGTTTGATCTGCTAAACAAGAACAGAATGTTAAAGGATGGAAACAGTATGTTACGACTATTAGTTATTCATATAGAAGGCTGTTGTTTGTAGCCTCATCTTCTTTACTTACTCCCTGAATAAGTAATGTTCTATTAATTTATTTGGATTCACCGTTGAAGGCCATTTTCATCAGGAATGACTCACCAACCAGCTGTATACCCTACAACAATAGATATGAGAGACATACTTTTATATTGGATAAGAAGAAAGATAATAAAATTGTCAAAATGCATTGAGCAAAAGAATCAGAGAGGTTTGTTCAAGATGTTGACCTTTTGATTTCTAAATCAAACTTACTTACTAAGATGAAAAAAATAAAAATGAGATTTCAGGGCACACAAGAAGTATTATACCCAAGATGAGTAAAAAGAATTGATTTCAGACTCAGTAACGGTGAAAGAAAGAGCTAGTAAGTCAGGGAATGTTGTAGTTTCACTTGGAGAGTTTCTATTAACTAGGTTTTAAGGTTGTTAATATTCAAATCCAACATTTTAATTTTTGATTTTGGTTTTGTAATGATGAAAATTCAGATATGAATATAACTGAGATTTCAATAGTGTTTAAGAGATGCTAAATGACTGATTTATCTCTTTATAGAATGCCCAATTTTGAAGGGTAAAAATTCCTTGCAGTGAATGACTTTCAAAAATCTTCCATGTTTATCCCCAAGGAAAAACTATCTTTCACCTACCAAATAGTCAACTCTATTTCACTTTTTTTCTTTCTTTCTATTTAAAATATCCATCACCATGCCAAATGAAAACTGCTACATTTTCCCAATGGTACTTGAACAGGTGACCCAGGTTTTGATTTTGTATCTCCACATAATTAAAGCTCTCAGTTGTAATATCACTGTTTTAGGATTTCTGATAATCTTACCAAAGTGTATCTTGTTAAATCCAAACAATCCTTTTTCCTGAATCATTCCATGAATGCCATTTTAAACCATCCCCACTGCTGTCAATGGTTTATTGCAAAAAAAGATGACATTTCAATGGTAGGCTTCTTGTGAAATTAAAGAATTTTCCTTAGGGATGGCTTCCCTTGCACTGTGGTTGGAAGTCTCAGTAAAGACAGGTTTATTTCACATCCTCCAAAAAGGCTATCTAGAAGTAGTAAAAATAAATTATCTTTTTTAGTAGTTCCAGAACAGAAACACCTTTCAACAATAGGGCATGCAGTTGTGAATTCTTTCATTTATGTGTAAGAAATACACACTTCATGGAAATTTGTTTTACCAAGACTTTGTTCCTTGTAACACACTCTTTAATCAGTTTAATTTGTTCTTTATCTTTGTCCGTTATTCAATGATTGCTGAAGGAAATGAGAGATTTGTACCCATTTCTTTGGGATCCAGTGGACATCAGGAATACATATGGTATCTGAGGAAGCCTGAAATCCTTACAGATAAAATTGTCCTAGATATCCCATATATTTCATGTGAAAAATTACAATGTGTGTATATATATATGTATATAAACATTGAAATTTTGGGGGAGTTATGTAGGATGAGTAAGTCATGTTCAACATGAGGACTAAAAGTAACCATTTAGTGCTGTATGAGTAAACTAATAATTTTCCAATAAAGTAGATGTTAGATACTCTTAAAAAAAAGAAAAAGGCAACTATCTGAAATCTCAGGCATGTCTAGTTGCTTGACTGCAGTTATCACTTTAGTATATAAAAATTATCAAAATAAATTGATGAAAACATAAAAATTAATTACATGCAATTATAAAAATAATAGCTATAATACCTCATTTTAATAAATTTATATTCATAGAATGATGTAAGTAATACTCAAAGGACAGAAGAGTGAAAAAATAAGATTTTCACGTACAAAAGCATACTTATATTTGAATGTACAGATGTTAGCATTTTATTAGAATTAGTAGTCTTCATATCAAAATGTATGTATGCAATCAAATATACCTTTTTTGGAAAAAGAAATAAAAAGCATAGAAACAGAAATTTTTATTTCCTATTGTGGGGAGCAACTCGGACTAGACTAAGTTACTGGAATTAAGACTTATTCTATGCATCTGCTCTCCCACAATATGGCGCTGAGAAGGGAGAAACAGCTTCTACACAGCTGCCTCCAGTTCAACCAATAAACAGCAGGACCTGCTCCTGATTGGAGGAGAGCAGCGTACTCAGCGTGTGGGTAGCAGAGTTGGGATTGGCGGAAGAGTTCTATAAAGGAGGAGAGAGACGGCATGCTCCAGGAACATCTAAGAGGAACATCTAAGGGGAACACCTGTGCAGCCCCCGAGAGAGCCGGCCGGCGGTGTGCCACTCCCCTGCGGAAGTGGGGAAAGTGGCAGGGGGCCCGCCCCTCCACAGAGGTGGAGGGACGGTAGCCAACCCGGGAAGAACCAGCAGCAAACCCGGGGAGGGCCGAGCAGACGAAAGAACAGCGCAGGGTCCTGTGTCGTTCCTCCACGAAGACGGGGAGCGACATAATGGTGCCGTGACTCGGATATGAAGCCTAGGCAGGGCTTAGTGTCGTTCCTCCATGAAGAGGGGGAGCGACACCTATAAGCAAATTTGACCTAGCAATTTGGAATGCACTTTTAAAGATTCAGTAATTATGCCAAATTCTTCAGAATAAATAAAAAAATGCAATGTTGAGTATAGATATCACAGAATTTTATCATTATTTTCAATTCTGAACACAAAAATCTTCACTTTGTGCTATACATCTTCTAATTTTTAAATTAACAAT
This sequence comes from Oryctolagus cuniculus, assembly GCF_051225735.1. Classification (NCBI taxonomy): domain Eukaryota; kingdom Metazoa; phylum Chordata; class Mammalia; order Lagomorpha; family Leporidae; genus Oryctolagus; species Oryctolagus cuniculus. The sequence goes on along the minus strand of NC_142876.1, from coordinate 13,299,725 downwards.
AGATGCGTCTATTTATGGGCTGTGGTGTGATATGTAAGTACATGTGTATATTGTGTATTGATAAAATCATAATAATGAACATTTCCCTTTCTTTGATGTCACTTTATGGTTGAAGTTTTGGAAATCCTTCCTTCAATTACTCTTAAAAAAAATACATAATAGCTCATTGGGAATTAGAGTCACTTCACTCTTCAGGGTGACACTAGGAACTTACTCTTTCAACCTACACATGATTTGGTGTCAGTTATCTAAATTCCCTCTGTGCCCTTCGCATCATCCCAGGTTCTATGTTCAGATCAATTTATTTTATCATACACACATAAGGGAATACATGTAGTATTTGTCTTTCTGTGTCTGGCTTGTTTCACTTCCAGATACATCTCCTTTGCTGCAAATTACAGGATTTCATTCTTTCATGTGGTTGAATAATATTCCATTGTGTCCACGCCACATTTTCTTTATTCACTCCTCTGTAGATGGACACCTTGGTTAATTCCATATCTTGACTATTGTGAAGCGGGCTGTGATTAACATGGAATGGGTATCTGCTGAACATAATGATTCATCTTTCGGATGCATACTCACAAGTGGGATTGCCAGTGCCTATGGTGGGTCTCTTTTTAATTTTAAAGTAATTTTCATACTTTGCATAGTGGCTGTACAGTTCACATTGCTCCCTATCGGGGTGGGGAAGAGGCTCTTTTCCTGCATCCTCTTCAGCACTTGTTCCTTTCTGTCTTTTTGATAACAGCATTTTAATAGGGGTGAAGTGTTCTCTCATCATGGTTTTGATTTACATTTCCATGATAGTTGTGATATTGAGCATATTTTTTTCATATATTTGTTGGCCATTTGTTTTTCTTCTTTTGAAAATGTTAATTCAGGTCTTTTGCCCATTTGTGAGATTAGGCAGCCTTTCCAGTTTTCATTTAGTCTTATATTAAGTTCTTACACAAAGATTTTTCTTCTTCTTGGATCATTGCATTTAATCATACATGTTTTCACTATGTTTCTATTTTAATAATGTGATTGTTATGACTATATGATTTACATAATCTATACTTAACAAATGATGGATTTTGTGTATGTATACATTAGATTAAATTATATATTTTTGTATATGTACCCAGACATATAATTCATAAGTATATATATCTAAAACATATGTTTATGTGTACATGATAATTTAAGTTATTCAGGTATAATATATATTTGATATACTTGCCTTGAATGTCTTCTTTGAAAGCTGTGCCCATTTAAGCAAATATGAGGAGAAGCTGGCATCACTGATTTATAGAACAATGCTCACAGATTCCTCCTGGGAAAAGTGGACCTACCCTGACCTACAGGGTTCTTCTCAGTATTCCTGTTGGATGAGAAAGATCATTTTCTTTGTTTATTTTTCAAAGAAATATTTATTTATGTATTTGAAAGACAGAGTTACAGAGAGAGAAAGAGAGAGAGAGGAGAGGCAGGCACAGACACAGACACAGACAAAGACAAAGACACAGACACAGAAAGAAATCCATCTTCCATGTGTTGGTTCTTCGCACTCCCCAAATCGCCATAAGGGCTGCAGCTAGGACAACCTGAAGTCAGGATCCAGCAGCTTCTACAGGTCTTCCATGGGGGTGCAGGGGCCCAAGGACCTGGGCCACCTTCTGCTGCTTTCCTGGGTGCTGGATCAGAAGTGAAACAGCAGGAATGCCGGTGCCATAGCACTGGCTCCAGGAAGCTCACTTTCTGATAAGCCCGATAACCTTAGGATATTTAGGAGAGTTTGAGAATCCACCTAAATATGTAGGTATTACACATAAAATATGATGGAGCAGGTGTCTTGGCATGCATAAATGGTCCCATGGGAATTTATTATGAGGATTTTTAAATCTTGTCTGGGATTCCTTATGAAAACTGTCAACACAGCAAATGTACACAGCTCTATATGGTATGCTTACATTTTTGTAGAACTATGTATATAATCTGTGCAGCTCTAATGAGACCAATCTAAGATTGTTATTAAGAATAATATTTATTTGAGAATGTTTTCTATAGAATAAGTTGAGAATATGAGAAAATATGTGTTTCAACAGACTTGAGAATTATCTTGAACATAACAGGAGATTGATGTCTCTGAGCTATTTTATAACTACTGCACACACACACACACACACACACAACTTTGAAAATGTTTTTATTTGAGAGGAAGAGACAGAGAGAGAGCTACCACTTCCTGGTTCCTTCTCCAGATGCCTGCACAAAGCAGGACCTGAGCCAGGAATGCAATTTGAGTCTCCCACACAGGTGACAGGAACCTAACTATCTGAGCCAACATCACTGTCTTCCATTGTTACATCTGTAGAAAGCTGGAGCCAGGAGTCAGAGCCAGGTGTAGAGAAATCTGGAACTCCAGTGTAAGACATGTGGATCTCAACCAGTTGGGTAAATGCCCACTCCATAAGACATGTTTTTATTACCTGTTTCTAGACCTCTTCATATTTTTCAGTTGTTTTCCACTGTGCACAAAAATGTCTGTTCTTTGAGTTCTTTCTTAAATCATTTATAACATCGGCCTGGTTCTATCACTGAGAGAATTAAATGACATCTTTGAGCACATGCACATTTTTATGTCCATATGACAGTCATCATTTCATGTTTCCTCCAAATTTAAAATTTTTATTTTTATTTATTTGAAAGGTAGAGAGAGAGCTAGACAGAGATCTCCCATCTACTAGTTCACTGGACTAGACTAGCCCAAAGCCAGGAGCCAGAAATCCAGGCCCATAGGTATGACAGAGAACTAATTACGTATGTTATCACCTGCTGCCTCCCAGGGAGTTCTTAGCAGGAAGTTCAAAGCAGTAGTGTAGCCAGGTCTCAAACTCAGGCACTGCAAAATGTGATGTGATCATCCCTATTAGTGCCTTAAGTGCTCTACCAAACACACATTTGCCTATTTTATTTTGGAAAACTTATATTTTTATTTTAAATTTTTATTAATATAAATAGAACAGATTTCATGTATTTCATAGGTACAATTCTGCGAAGACAATAATACTTCCCTCCCCCTTTCTCTACCTTCCTCAATCCCCCTCTTTCCATCCTTTTTTTTCCATTAACTTTTGCCAAAACAATTTCAATCCACTGTATAATTACAGACTTAAAACACCACTAGCCATTATATCCAACAAGTAAAAAGTAGAGAGATCACAGTTCCACAGGAGTATAAACAAGGCTGAAAACAACAATCAAATCACAAGATGTTCATTTGATCTCCTTACATTTTTTATTCTATATTATCACATATCAGAGAATGCATATGATATTTGTCTTTTGGGACCTGGCTTATTTTGCTAAGGATATATGCATATTTTTCAAATACACTCTGATAGTATTATATTTCCTCCCAGGATTAATATACATGCATGTTATCAGGTAGCAGTCCTTCGATTTTGTTGTTGTTTACTCATTTTTGTTTTCGCATAGGTTTTGTTTCTAAATTCATACCCAAATTAAAACGAACTTTAAGATCTTTATGGAAAATGTATTTTATGAAAAAAACTGCTTCAACTTCACCAAAATGAACTTTTAATTATCTTTTAATTACATTTCCCATAAAGGATTTATATACATAACCATATATTAATAACTATGTGACATTTGCATTAATCTATTTCTGTTTCCTTTTTGCTTCAGCATTCTATGTCTCTAAATCTACCCACCACCACGTTATTTTATTGGATTTGTTTGTGTTATTGTATTTTAAATTCTTAAAACTTAGTACTTTAGTATGTCACTTTATGTAGCATGTTACTTAAAGTTAATTTTTTTTCACACTGTTCTTCTCTCTTCTCATGCAATTACTTTCCAGGGAAACTTTAGAATTTGCCAGCAAAGGTTCATTTAAAAATTACTATTGCATTTTTACAATGACTGATAAGAAAGAAAAAAAAAAAAAGACATTCAAGCTCTTCATGTAATCTTCAGTGAAAATCTCTAAACTGGCACACTAGTAGCAAGAAAAAAAGGCTTAGATAACAGGGAAGGTAAAATACTTTTGACATTTGAATTGTTTACTGAATTGCTACAGAATTAAACTCACAAGATTGAGTGTCACTGAGAAAGGTGCTGTGCTTTTTCTATATACTCCCATGTTCATCATTTTTTAATGCACATTTATTTATTTATTTATTTATTTTGACAGGCAGAGTGGACAGTGAGAGAGAGAGACAGAGAGAAAGGTCTTCCTTTGTTGTTGGTTTACCCTCCAATGGCCGCTGCGGCTGGCGCACTGCGGCCGGCGCACCGCGCTGATCCGATGGCAGGAGCCAGGATCCAGGTGCTTTTCCTGATCTCCCATGGGGTGCAGGGCCCAAGCACCTGGGCCATCCTCCACTGCACTCCCTGGCCACAGCAGAGAGCTGGCCTGGAAGAGGGGCAACCAGGACAGAATCCGTAGACAGGCAGAAGGTTAAACAAAAAGATAGCTTATAGTGCTGCTTTATTCCCCAAATACTACTAGTGGCCAAGGTTGGGTGGCAGCTGAAGCCAGGAGCCAGGAGCCAAGAACACAACCCAGGTCCTCTGCTTGAGTGGCAGAGCCCAACTCCTAGGGCCATCATCACTGCTTCCCAGAGTAAACAGGTGAGTGCCAAACTAGGATCTTCACGGATATGAGACATAGGTAGGCAAAATATCAGCTCCCAATCCAATAGTTTTCCGAAATTAAGCTTAAATATTTTTTCATTCTTTATACAAAATACTAAAGATGCTATTTTGAGATCTGAGGTCACAAAATAACACCACAGTAACATCCTGCGACACGATTGTGTTTGTTTCTCTCATTTATAGGTTGCTATAAAGTTAAAGAAAAGTGGCAACTTTTAAAAATAGAGAGCACAAATATGAAAATATTGATTTTATTTTTTTAAAGATGACAATCTAGCAACACTGGAGCGCCCACACAAATCTTAACGTTCATATAATATTCAATTGGTGCTGAAAATCTAATCATATAGATAAGGCAATGTAATTGAGTTGATGCAATGTAAATGTTTTGTTTTCATATTTGCATCACAGAAAAACATGGGTAGGCTGCTCTTAGAGGCTACAGTCATTGGATGGTTGTCACTTCTTTTTCTGAAGGTCGTAAGAGGTGCCCACTCACGCATAAGGTCTTAGTCTGTTCAGCTCTGGGGCATGCTTTGCAGTGGATTTTTCAAGCCTATTTATTTTGTCCCATTGCTGCTCTTGCTCTTAAGAAATAAATTTACTGTAAATAAGAAAGGAGCTTTTGCTCACTGAAGATTGTCAGACATATATGTAAAAATAACACTCCATGCTTCTTCCTTATGGGTCTAATAGAAGCTGGGAACTGTGTGAGCTGTTGGCAACCCATTAGAACTCAATTTCTGATACTGTGTTGTCTTATTAGTCATTTGAACACATAAAGATAACAAAATATCATCTGTCGAAATGTGGGTGGGAAGGTAACTGAAATTCAAAAATTATGACTCAGAAACACAAAGAATTTAACTGCTGGTGCATCCAGCTTTCTCATGACAATCACATCCACCCAAGCATATCTGAGCCGTCTGGTTGTCTGGTTGTTTTTTTTTTTTTTTTCTATTATAAAGCTTTCCCACTCCTCTGCCTGTATTTTATTTAAATTTTATTATATTCAATTTTAAAGACCTGCCCTCCTGGCACTGTGGCATTTGTGGGCTAAGCCTCCAACTGCAGAGCCAGAATCTCATATAGGTGCTGGTTCATATCCTGGCTGCTCCTCTTCCAATGCAGCCTAGGAAAGCAGTGGAAGATGGCCCAGGTCCTTGGGTCCCTGCACCTGCGTGGAAGACCTGAAGGAGGCTCTTGGCTGCTGGCTTCTGATCAGTTCAGCTCCGGCCATCACAGCTGTCTAGCTAGTGAACCAGCAGTTGGAAGACGTTTCTCTCCGTCTATCCCTCTCTGTGTCTGTAACTCTACCTCTCAAATAAATAAATATATCTTCAAAAATACAAATAAATAAATACAGTCTTCCAAAAAAGATCTGCCCTCAACAAATATTTCAATGTACAATTCATTATTGTTGACTATAGGTAAAATATTCTACAGCAGAATCAAAGCTTACTCACATTGTCAGACTGATTCATAATATAATATAATATAATATAATATAATATAATAACTAACTCCTCATTTTCCTTTACCCTTTAGCCTCTGGTGGCTATCATTCCATTCTTTGATTTTATGAATGTGATTGTTCATGTTAGCCAGGTTGTGAAAACAACCTAAACATCAACTGGCAGATAATTGGTTAAAGAAAATGTGGAATGCATATAGAGTGGTGGAGTTCTATTCAAACTTTGAAAAGAAGGAGATTCTGTAATCTGCAACAAATCAACATTGAAGACATTAAGCGAAATAAGCCAGTGACAAAGACAAATTTGGCAAAATTTTCTTAATATGTGCCACCTAGCCTGACTTTGAATCTGTGTCAAAAGAAAGTAAAGATGGTTAACGCCTTCCTAGAGCAAGCTCTGAATGAATTTTTTCGTTTGTTCACTAGTGGGTTATCCTATGGATTTCCATGCTACCTTGTCTACCATACCACAGTTCCTGTGATAGCACAGAGACCCTGCATGTTGCTTTGCTTTCTCCCTTACCCACTCCATCTGAAATTCCTAGCGTCTCACCACTCCAAAGCACTGAGTTCATTCTTAGGACCCAACCAATACCTTGATGTAGCCCTTTGTTTTCTTGGTTCTCTCCATCACCTGCTTGAAAATTGTTTTCATTAAAGTTGAAGAAAGATGCCTTGATTCTTCCTGCTCTCTACCTTATCATCCAGTTAATTATGTGCTTATTGGGGAGTTTTTATAGGAAAAATGGCTTGGTACCATTTTTTGATGAGGCATAAGAAACATAATGTCTAGTTAAAGTTTATTAGGCAGCTCACAAGATCGAAATTTTGCTTTCTGAGTAAATCCAACTCATCAGAAAACTACTTAATCTAATGGAGTCTTCCAGAAATTATTCAAACCTTTTCCTAAAAACGATTGTTAATTCCATCCAATAACTAAGTTCTGCTCCAGAGAGCCTCTCCACAAGTTTAAACAATTTTCATTTCCACTTGATTTTGAAATTAGTTCTTTAAGCACCAGTGTGTTAAATTGCATGAATTCTTTTTCTCCATTCAGATTTTTTTTTAGTATGGATTTAAGAGAACTCTCTAATTTGATAATCAGTGCTAGGTAATTATTTGTACTAGGTGGCTTTTGTCCTCCCCTTATCTTAAACAGTACATTGCAGCCCCTTCACCTGTGCTTAATCAGAGAAAGCTGCTGACTAGTAGATGATGTGTAGGGATGTAGGAGGTAGATATTGATTGGCATGAAAAGAAAATATTTCCGATGACTTATTTTTCAGACCCCACACTAAGTTCAAAAGAATTTCATTTTCAAAAAAAAAATGTATCTATTCAGGGGTTGGCATTGTGATGCAGCAGATTAAGCTGCCGCCCAAGATACAAGCATCCCACATGGGCGCCAGATCAAATCTTGGCAGCAAACTTCGGATCCAGCTCCCGGCTAATGCATCTGGGAAGGCAGAGGCAGTTGACCCAAGTGCTTGAGTCCCTACCACCGACCTGAGAGATCTGGATGAAGCTCTGGGCGCTGGCTTTGGCCTGGCCCAGCCCAGGCCATTCTGGTCATTTGAGGAGTGAACCAGTGGATGGAAACTTGCTCTCTCTCTCTCTCTCTCTGCTTTTCTCTCTGTAACTTTGTCTTTCAAATAAAATATGTAACTCTTTTTTAAAAAATCTATTTGCAAGGCAGAGAGAGAGAGAGCAAGTGAGCACACTCTCATCTGCTGTTCAAATTCCAATTGCCCTCAACATCAGGGCAAGCTTAGGCTGGCCCAGAGCTAAGGCGAGGAGTTGGGAGTTCAATCCAAGCCTTTCGTGTGAGTGTCAGAAAGCCAATCACTTGTGCTGTCAGAGCTTCCTTCCAGGTCTGCATTAGCAGGGAGCCGGACTCAGGAACTGGAGCTAGGATTAGAACTTAAATATTCTGATATGGGAAAGGTGACTTAACTGCTAGATTAAACATAAACTCCCTAAACAATTTTTTCTCAAAAAATCAAAAATTCTTGATTTTTTTTTTTTAACCAATCTTGGTAAAGAAATGCTTTCTTAGGAAATGTAGTCACCAAGACATAATTAAGGTGAGCCTTCCCTCTCTAGTGCAGGTTAGTAATAAAGTGAGGAGTACTTTTTGCAATTTCTTATTCAAACTGAGAGACTTACTCTGAAGTGCTTGTTTTCTCCTTGAAAATGAGCCACATATTCCTCGTTGTTTCATTCACTGCACATTTACATATGTCTCTTGTTTGACAAGTCTCTAGGGTAGGGTTCCAGGTGAATTTTAGTGTGGCAAAAACAACTGGAACAGAATTTGAGACATTACTACTCTTATTTCGATCACTCTTGTATTTGATTCTCGTGATAATCCTGAATTGATACTTAGTTTTTTTTTTCAGTTGGCAAGTACTCTGGGAAAGAAAGAACAGGTATGTGAAATCAATAAATGTAGAAATACTGTGACCTGCAGGTAACATTAATATTCAGAAAACATTTGTTTTTCTGCCATTGCAATGCTTTTTGAAAACTATTAACAAATATTATGGGCTAAATGCAAGCTAGTCAGCTTCCTATTTTACCTCGTGACTCACAGCATGCACAATTCACCATCTGTGTCTTGATTTGTCAATTATGTCCTCAAGAATCATATTTTTGATGTTCCCATGAGAATAAAAATGACACTGTTACATCAATGAAGATTGAAAGCTTCTAATTTTCTGGTTAGTTTTGTCAGCAGAAGTGGAAAAATAAATACATGGAGTTACAATTATGTGGCACTTACCCCCACTCCTATCAGAAATAGGAATAATTATACTTTGTCTTTCACGCTGGCCATTAATCAATATCAGACCTAGAGGGTCCCTGAAGCTAATCACATTGTCCTCTTCCTAAACCAATACCTTTTTATGATAAGCCCAGTGAGAGGCCATACACCATGCACGTCCGTGGAACATTTTAACAAACTTATGTGGTAGAAAGATCTTCCATGATAATAGGTTGCACTCCCAGGAATCCTTCCATATACTTAATTTGCATATTTCCTATAATTTTTAATGTATATTTTATTACTCCATCTTCCAAATGAGATTACATTCAGAAATATTAATTTTCTTGCTCAAGTTCACACAAGTAGTAAACAGTGGAGCAGAAATCCTCATCCACTGTATTTCACTCCATGTTTCTTTTACTTTGCTATTTCTCTGATCATAACTTTCTGAGTAATTTTTATGCCTTAAACCAAAAGTGACATCAGAGAGATATAGAAGACGCCACATTAAGAAGAGAAAACCGAGCATTTATTCATAGCCTACTGATGTAGGGCTCAGTTTTGGTACAATTATTTCTAGAATTGCAATACGCAGCTCCCTAATGGATCTTTTCTGACCACCACTAATAAATCAAAAATTCACTTTGGATTTTCCCTCAAACTGAACTGATGATAACAAATTGGAATACGGAGCTGAAAAGTTGTTACCTAATGTATTTTTTTCAGATAATAAAAGAAAAATACAAATTAAATTACTAGGCAATGTAAAGGCTATTTTATACTCTGAATTTAGCCATTCAGTTACTTTTTGAGTACAAAGGATCAGATATGGTCCTATCTATTTATCAAAAGTTTCTCAAGTGTCATTCTTCACTTGAATTACTATTGCCATTTGGAAATGAATATAAAAGAATAAACTACTGAGCTATGTTAAGTAATAGAAACTGCCAAATAGATTTCAATAAATAATCTTGATAGGACTGGCAATCTTTAATTAATTCAATCAGCACTCGTGGAGAATATAATTATCACAAAGGTCTCTTCAGAACAGTGCTCTACATTTACACATATTTCTGAAAAACGCTTTAAAGGCCATTTTTAATTAAATGTAGACTTTTATTCCCCCAAAAGAACTTCTAAGGAAGAAAATATATAAATACATGAAAATGAAATGAAATATTCTTACATTCAGTCCACATTTTCTGTGATGTCCTTCAGGGACATTCCCTTGCAGACATGACCAAAGAACATTTTGCAAGTTCAGATAATTGTTTTAGTTACAGAGGTCGAATGCATGGTAAACTTCTGATTCCAAAAATATTTCTCTTGCACAGTGCTGTTGTGTATTTCAAAACTCACAGTTTTTATGATACCACCTTGTCAAAATAGAGCTAGTTTACCCCCCAAAAAATAAAAAATGCAAAACAAAGATTAAATGATTCTCAATACAATATAAACTCAAAAAACAGGAAAAATATCTTCAATTGTGAGTTATAGTAATGATCACTATAAATATTTACTGCAAATTTTCACATGGGAGTCATTGTTCCTATATTGTTACTTAGTGCAGTGTCTCTCTGAGACAGGAATTATTATTAGTCAAATTTTGTAGTTAAGGGAACTGAGACACAGAAAATGAATGATTTACCTAAGGTCACATGGTCAAAATATAATGGAACTGACTTTCACAGTCAGGCTACGCTGGCTTCAGAAGCTAAACTCTTAGCATGGCACAGGCAGCATGCTGAATGATCACATGCATCTCTACCTATTGCCCACAGGTCTACCTAACTATTGCATTCTTGTATATTGACCACCTTAATATATCATCATTTAAACAGTTATCTAGTGGTCAGTCCCACTAACTTCCCTAGACAGTGAAGTATTAATACTGTCAATAATTCAGTTTTACTCATTTACTAACAATACTGTTCACAGAAAGACTACAAGGCTTGTTGAAATATCCACTTAATATCTATTACTTGATATCATAAACTCATTCAGTATGCAACAGATATATTACAAAAAACATGCTTTAAAAGAAAATTTCTATAGCAATTATTATTATCATTGTAAAATTGGTAGAATTATGTTTGATTATTTAAGAATTCACTTCATGTGGACATCATTGTGTCACTGGGGTTACACTGCCATTTACAATCCCTGAATCCCATATAGGATTGCCAGCTGGAATCCAAGCTCTTCCACTTCCAGTAAGTTTTCTGCTAACACACCTAGAAATGCTGCAGAATATGGCACAGGTACTTGGTTCCCCACCACTGTGTAGGAGACAAAGGTGGATTTGCTGGCTCATGGCTTCAGCCAACACAATTCCTGGCAGTTGAAACCATTTAGAAAGGGACCAGCGCATGAAAGATCTTTCTCTCACTTTCGCTGTCTCCCCTTCACTTTCTGTCACTCTTTCAAATAAATAAATTATCAAACCTTTAAAGTAAAATAAATCACTTCATGGAAAAATACTAATAGAAGGCTTGTGCATGATAAAGAACCCATATGCCCATAACATAAATCCCTCAGTAAATCAAATTTTGTTTAAATTTTAAGTATTTAAATATACTCCACTAAGGATATATCAATAAATAAGTTGAATACACAGCATTATTTCATTCAGTTAATTGTTGTATAATAAAATATTAATCCATAAATGGAAGATCAAATTTCTTTAACAAAAAACATTGTTACTCCAGTAATCTTAGAGTTGTATAAAGAAATCTAAGCACAAATAATTGGTAATTTATTAATGTTTATATCACATCACAATTCCCAGCAAATTTTTGTCACAGTGCCAAAAGTCATTTGCTTACCCTGCTATAATTAAACATAATCAACTCTTTCCAAAAGACTTTAATCCTGTGCTTCTGGCAAAATAGATTCTCTGTTTCCTTTACAACTCTAAGATTAAAAATGATGGGGTGGTTATAATAGTAATAACAACAGTTAAGGAATTTTCCAGTGGTTACCAAAGTGTAGTTTTACCATGTAAGTATAAAAACCATCTTAACAACAAAAGTAACAAAAGTACTTATGATTTAGAACATGAGTCTTTCTGCAGATTACCCATCATGTTATAGCAACAAATATGAACTTTGGCAAGAAAAAGTTCCATATAATTCCATACCCAATCTCCACTGAGTTCAAGGAATTCATAAATTCATGTATATATAAATAGCATGTATATATGTATTTCAAATACTAAATATATTATGAAATATTTAAAGTTGAATTTAAATTATATTTGAAATAAAATTCAGTATCAATATTAAAATTATATTATTCATAAAATATTCTTTAAACATGCTTAAATCTCTATGTCTGCTTTAGTTTATAAACTCTGTAGGAATTAAATGACTAAGAGATAAAAGCTCATCTGCTTTCAAAATCTGGGTAATTTTGTGAGAATTTATTGGCATCCTCAGATTTTGGTTTTCTCAAACATAAAATGAAATAATACTATAAATATTAAGATAGAATTAAGAAACTACTATTAATAGCAATAAAGCTGACCAATAATTTTAGCATAGTTTTAAATAGGTATAATTATTGTATAAATATAGAAAATATTCCAGTATAGAGCTATTAATTTTTGATCATTTTTATGAAGTTTTCTCCAATTCTATGGTACTAAAATAAACATTGATTGTCAGATACCATTAGAAGCATTGATAATGTAGCTACAAATATTTTAGTAGTATTATGAATATTACTGCTTTTTCTCTTTACATTAAAATTGATAACAGTATTTTTATGAAAGTATAAATTTTAAGAAGTTAAAGAATAGGGAACAATATATGGCAGACCATTTATGTAACATAATAAATTATAAATATAACAATTCTTTTTAATATTTGGAAAACTTTTTTCTTTTTTAAAATTTCTTTCTATAACACATTTATCATCATTTCTGATATTTAGTTTATAAAGTACTTATACTTTAATAACATGACTTTCTGCTTAACATGACAGCTTAATCAATTTCCATTTCATTAAAGATCCTTCAGAAATATGATTCTTAATGGTAGTTTAAATTTATGTCCTCTCAATATGTCACGATGTATAGAGTTATAATTCAATCATCACTTTTTAGGTAATCTACTCTTTGTCAAAGGAATTCAATGTATTTTAGCACTCATAAATTATGTATTTAGTTAGTATTTATATATTTTGTTTTATATATATTGTTTATGTGTTTTGTTCAACCAAGCATCACTTGGTTGTTCAGCTAATAGCAAGCCCTTGACTTGATTCAGTGAGCATCACAGTATCACTTTAAACATTGTTTTGCTGGTCATCTGCTCTGGGCCACACATTCCAGACTCTTCCCACTAAGTCTAACTGAAATATTAGACATTGTGCTAACAAAAACATAAAAGGAGGCTTCAAGAGAGGAAACTGGATGTTTGGGACTGCCAGGAGTCAAGACTTGGCAAGGAATTATTCCTTTCCAGCTTTGTATCCTACATGTGGAGAGTAAGGAACACTACAGGAGCCTGGTCTCTCTGCTCACAGGACAAAGAAAGAGACAGCCTGTCACGACAATGTTTCCAACCGGGGCTGTGCCTCCAGCCAGCAAAGACCATGTGGGGAGCAAGGGAGCAAGACCTGCCACATTGTTAAGGCTCCCCAATTCCCACCCCACAGTAGTCAGAGAAGGCTGAGGAGAGATCTGGGCCTTCACCCTCAAAAAGTGGTAACAAAAACTTCCTCCCTTCATGGTATCAAGGGATAAAATGTACAAAAACAGTGACACCCTACCCTTGCTTATATCAGAGGAGGTTTAGCAGGGAGCTGGAACCCTCACATGCTCTCCACAATCATGAAGGTCTACATCCCTCTGCACATCCATATGAGCCTAATCTGGAAACTGGACATATACATTCTACTGCAAGTAATAAGCATACAGTAATTAAAATTATTTAAAGCTATTATTTAAAAATAATCCACTTAGGTAAAAATCTAACAAAATATGTACCAGTCACATATGATAAAAACTAAGGAGCTTTTAAAAGTTGAAGGAAGCAGGCCAGGCCCGGTGTTGTGGACAAGCAGGTAAAGCATCCACCTGCAGTGCTGTCATCCCTTATGGGCACCGATTTGAGTCCTGGCTGTTCCACTTCCCATCCAGCTCACTGCTAAGGCACCTGGGAAAGCAGCAGAGGATGGCCCAACATGGGAGACCCCTGAACAAGCTCCAGGATCCTGGCTTCAGATGGGCTCACCTCCTACCATTGCAGCAACTTGGGGAGTAAAACAGAGGAAGGAAGATCTTGTCCTCACTCTGTCTCTATCTCTCTCTCACTCTCTCTCTCTCTTTGTAATCTCTTTGTAACCCTGCCCTATGGCACCACAAAGATACCAAGAATATACAATGGGAAAAGAATAGTCTCTTCAAAAGATGATATTAATATTTAATTATATATATATATAATTTATGTGATGGAACATATTGCATGTATTTCATATATATGGTCTTAAGAGCATAATGATCCTTCCCACTGTACCCTCCCTAGCTCCCATCCTCCCTCTTCTTTTCTTATTTGTCTTTTATTTTTTACAATGCCATATTTTCAATTTTCTTTATAATCACATTAATCCCTCTATTAATAATCAGCACATAGGAAGTATAAAACTGCTGTATGAAAAAGGCTATAAAAACTCAAAATGTCAATTTTACTCATATACATTAACATTTACCACAAATCAGGAAAACATAAATTTGTTGTTTGGGGACTGGCTTATTTCCCTAAGTGTAATGGTCACAAATTTTATCCACTTTGTTGCAAAAGACAGGATTTCATTCTTTGTTATGGCTGAGTGGTATGCCATTGTGAATCACAAGCAATACAAGCAAAGCTGGAAGCATCACAATATCAGATTTTTTTTTTATTTTAATGATTTATTTATTTATTTATTTTTCTTTTTTTATTTATTTTTAACTTATATTTAATGAATATAAATTTCCAAAGTACAGAATATGGATTAAAATGGCTTCCCCCCCATAACGTCCCTCCCACCCGCAACCCTCCCCTTTCCCACTCCCTCTCCCCTTCCATTCACATCAAGATTCATTTTCGATTCTCTTTATATACAGAAGATCAGTTTAGTATACATTAAGTAAAGATTTCAACAGTTTGCTCCCACACAGAAACATAAAGTGAAAAATACTGTTTGAGTACTAGTTATAGCATTAAATCTCAATGTACAGCACACTAAGGACAGAGATCCTACATGAGGAGTAAGTGCACAGTGACTCCTGTTGCTGACTTAACAAATTGACACTCTTGTTTATGGCATCAGGAATCATCCTAGGCTCTTGTCATGAGCTGCCAAGGCTATGGAAGCCCCCTGAGTTCACTGACTCTGATCATATTTAGACAAGGCCATGGTCAAAGTGGAAGTTCTCTCCTCCCTTCAGAGAAAGGTACCTCCTTCTTTGATGACTCGTTCTTTCCACTGGGATCTCACTCATGGGGATCTTTCATTTAGGTATTTTTTTTGCCAGAGTGTCTTGGCTTTTCATGCCTGAAATACTCTCATGGGCTTTTCAGCTGAATCTGCATGCCTTAAGGGCTGATTCTGAGGCCAGAGTGCTGTTTAGGACATCTACCATTCTATGGGTCTGCTGTGTATCTCACTTCCCATGTTGGATCATTTTCTCCCTTTTTTATTCTATCAGCTAGTATTTGCAGACACTATTCTTGTTTATGTGATCCCTTTGGTTCTTAGTCCTATCATTATGATCAATTGTGAACAGAAATTGATTGTGGGGAGCAATCCGGACTAGACTAAGTTACTCGAATTAAGACTTATTCTATGCATCTGCTCTCCCACAATGTGGCGTTGGGAGAGAAGTAAACAGCTTCCGCACAGCTGCCTCCAGTTCAACTGATAAACTGTAGGACTTGCTCCTGGTTGGAGGAGAGCAGCGTACTCGGCGTGTGGGCAGCCGAGTTGGGATTGGCGGAGGAGGAATATAAAGGAGGAGAGAGACGGCATGCACCAGGAACATCTATGGGGAACATCTAAGGGAACCCGTGCAGCCCCCGAGAAAGCCGGCCGGCGGTATGCCGCTCCCCTGCGGAAGTGGGGAATGTGGCAGGGGGAACCGCCCTTCCACGGAGGTGGAAGGGTCGGTAGCCAACCCGGGAAGAACCAGCAGCAAACCCGGGGAGGGCCGAGCAGACGAAAGAACAGCGCAGGGTCTTGTGTCGTTCCCCCACGAAGAGGGGGAGCGACATAATGGTGCCGTGACTCGGATAGTAAACCTAGCTCGGTTAGGAAACCTAGGACGGATAGCAAACTTAGGAGGGAAGAAACGGGAAGAAGTAGGAAAATACCGGAGAGAGAGACTAGCAAAGAGCCTAGGTGCCGGAAGAAGCTATTGAAAGCCTAGGCATAAACTCGGATATGGACTGTGGGAAAAGTTAGGATTGAAAGCGAAAGTGAAAGCTTTCATAGACTCGGATGCGGACTATGGCGGGGAAGCTAGGAGATTGAAAGCGAAAGTGAAACCTGGAGGAGGCTTGGACTCAGATACGGACTGTGGGGAGTAGCCAGGAGAAATGAGAGGAATATTGTTGGAAGAAAACTTAAGGAAACATACCGGGTAGAGAGAAATGTTAGGGAGGATGAAGCCGCGAGTGCAGGCCAAGCCATCTTGGAATTCTTCAAGTCACCCCGGGGAGCAAGAGGCGAAGATCTGGAACCAGAGGCAGAGACGTGGGCCGCCAGGATTCGCCAGATTAGTCCGGGGAACTTGGACTGAATGCCGGTGGTGGCGGAAACATTCGCGGAAGCCGCCGCGTGCAGAGAGAGCACGGGGCATTGGCGCGAGGCGTGGTGCGGGCGCAAAGGGCGTGGAGACCGCGGAGCGTGCGTGCAGAGCCGGGAACCCGCCGGCGGGGCGAGGCGCCGGGAAGCAGCGCAGAGCCGTGAAGCTGCCGCGGGGCGAGCCGCCGAGAAGCAGCCTCGGGGCGGAGCCCGCCAGCGGGGCGAGGTGCCGGGAAGCCGCGCGGAGCCGTGAAGCTGCCAGCAGGGCGGGCGCCGGAAAGCCGCAGGGATAAGAGAAACAGAAGTTTAGAAGTAAAGTGAGAGAAATAGGAATGCTGGAAGATAGAAGTAAAATGGGAGAAATAGGAATACCCGGAGATAGAGAAATAGAGAAAAATAAGGCCTCCCCTCAACATGGCAACGAGAAAGCTTGGATTCGGTCTGCCTGATTAAGTGAGGCGATGAGCACCTGGGCGACTAGCAGCTTATGCGCCGCAGGTCACCGAAGACAGGCACGAATTAACATCAGTAAGGCTTCCCCACAATACAACAATGAGAAAGCTTGGATTCGGTCTGCCTAATTAAGGCGGTAAGCGTCAGCAAGCAGCTCGACCAGAGTATGAGCTGCAGGTCACCGAAGATAGGCACGAACCAACACTAATAAGTCTCCCCCACAAAAAGGCAATGAGAAGGCTTGGATTCGGTTTGCCTGATAGGTTTTGTAAGCCCCTGCGGGCAGAGCAGAGCATGCGCTGCAGGGCACCGAACACAGGCACGCATCAGCGCCTAAAAACCTCCTCACAATGGCGAAGAGAGGACCCGGATTCGGTTTGCCTGATAGGACTTGTAAGAGCCTGTGGCAACTCTAGCAAGTAGAGCAGAGTGTGTGCCGCGGGACACCGAAGACAGGCGCGTATCAACGCCAAAAATAAAAAGAAAGGGGGATCTGTGGGGAGCAATCCGGACTAGACTAAGTTACTCGAATTAAGACTTATTCTATGCATCTGCTCTCCCACAATGTGGCGTTGGGAGAGAAGTAAACAGCTTCCGCACAGCTGCCTCCAGTTCAACTGATAAACTGTAGGACTTGCTCCTGATTGGAGGAGAGAAGCGTACTCGGCGTGTGGGCAGCCGAGTTGGGATTGGCGGAGGAGGACTATAAAGGAGGAGAGAGACGGCATGCACCAGGAACATCTATGGGGAACATCTAAGGGAACCCGTGCAGCCCCCGAGAAAGCCGGCCGGCGGTATGCCGCTCCCCTGCGGAAGTGGGGAATGTGGCAGGGGGAACCGCCCTTCCACGGAGGTGGAAGGGTCGGTAGCCAACCCGGGAAGAACCAGCAGCAAACCCGGGGAGGGCCGAGCAGACGAAAGAACAGCGCAGGGTCTTGTGTCGTTCCCCCACGAAGAGGGGGAGCGACAATTGATCACTGTGACTAGTGAGAAGGCATTGGTACATGCCACCTTGATGGAATTTAATTGGAATCCCCTGGTATGTTTCTAACCCTACCTTTTGGGGCAAGTCAGCTTGAGCATGTCCCAAATTGCACATCTCTTCCCTCTCTTATTCCCACTCTTATATTTACCAGCAATCACTTTTCAGTTAAGTTTCAGCACTTAAGAATAGTTGTGTATTGATTACAGTATTCAACCAAAAGTATTAAGTAGAACAAACAAAAAAATACTAAGAGGGATAACATATCAAGTTGCTCATCAACAGTCAGGGTGAAGGCTGATCAAGTCAGGGTTTCTCCTAGTGTTCATTTCACTTTAACAGGTTTCCTTTTTGGTGCTCAGTTAGTTGTCACCGATCAGGGAGAACATATGGTATTTGTCCCTTTGGGACTGGCTTATTTCACTCAGCATAATGCTTTCCAAATTCCTAACAGGGATCACTTTTCAGTTAAAATGTAAACACTTAAGAATAATCGTGTGTTAATTACAGAGTTCAACCAATGGTACTAGAACAAAAAAAATACTAAAATGGATAAAGTATTACATTGTACATCAACAGTCAGGACTAGAGCTGATCAAGTCACTGTTTCTCATAGTGTCCATTTCACTTCAACAAGTTTCCCCTTTGGTGCTCAGTTAGTTGTCACCGATCAGGGAGAACATGTGATATTTGTCCCTTTGGGACTGGCTTAATTCACTCAGC
This sequence comes from Oryctolagus cuniculus, assembly GCF_051225735.1. Taxonomy (NCBI): domain Eukaryota; kingdom Metazoa; phylum Chordata; class Mammalia; order Lagomorpha; family Leporidae; genus Oryctolagus; species Oryctolagus cuniculus. Next base: position 13,280,873 of record NC_142876.1, on the reverse strand, counting down.
ATGATGTTTTCCAAATTCCTCCATCTTGTTGCAAATGACCGGGTTTCGATTTTTTTTGACTGCTGTATAGTATTCTATAGAGTACATGTCCCATAATTTCTTTATCCAGTCTACTGTTGATGGGCATTTGGGTTGGTTCCAGGTCTTAGCTATTGTGAATTGAGCTGCAATAAACGTTAATGTGCAGACAGCTTTTTTGTTTGCCAACTTCATTTACTTTGGGTAAATTCCAAGAAGTGGGATGGCTGGGTTGAATGGTAGGGTTATATTCAGGTTTCTGAGGAATCTCCAGACTGACTTCCATAGTGGCTTAACCAGTTTGCATTCCCATCAACAGTGGGTTAGTGTCCCTTTTTCCCCACATCCTCTCCAGAATCTATTGTTGGTACATTTCTGAATGTGAGCCATTCTAACTGGGGTGAGGTGAAACCTCATTGTGGTTTTGATTTGCATTTCCCTGATTGCTAGTGATCTTGAACATTTTTTCATGTTTCTGTTGGCCATTTGGATTTCCTCTTTTGAAAAATGTCTATCAATATCAAATTTTAAGACATATGTCGGGGCATGGTGAAAGGTAGGGGTCTTGCTTCATGCTTCTGCACATGGAAATCCAGTTTTCCCAGCACCATTTATTGAATAGACTGTCCTTACTCCAGGAATTGGTTTTAGATCCTCGATCAAATATAAATTGGCTGTAGATGTTTGGATTGATTTCTGGTGTCTCTATTCTGTTCCATTGGTCTATCCATCGGTTTCTGTACCAGTACCATGCTGTTTTGATTACAACTGCCCTGTAGTATGTTCTGAAATCTGGTATTGTGATGCCTCCGGCTTTGTTTTTGTTATACAAGATTGTTTTAGTTATTTGAGGTCTCCTGTGTCTCCATATGAATTTCAGCATCATTCTTTCTATCACCCAAACATAAACAAATAACAAATGTTGTGAGCATCTGAGAAAAGTACAACCATTATGGAAGACAGCATGGTGATTCTTCAGAAATCTGAAACTAGATCTATCATAGACCCCTGTCATTGCTCAACTGGGAATCTACCCAAAGGATATGAAATCAACATGTGAAAGTGTTATCTGTACCCCATGTTTTTAGCAGATCAACTTACATTAGCTAATAGGTATGGAATCAATAGATAGATTGGTGTTAATCTTACAACATACACAAAAATTAACTTAAAATCAAGTAAAGACTTAAGCATTATATGTGAAACGATAAAAATCCCTGGGCTAAAACAATGGAAAATCTCCATGATGTTGGTGCTGAAATTATTATTTTCTTTGCACATGACACCAAAACCACAGACATCAAGAGCAAATGTAAACTAGTGGTACTATAACAAAACACAAAGTTTGTGCACAACAAAGTAAACGCTCAGCAGAGTAAAAATGTGATGCTTTGGGAGAAAATATTTCAAAACTATATATACCCAATAAGTGATTCATATTCAAGGTATATAGGAAATATATAATGTATATATTTATATAAAGAATACATATGGCAATGTAAAATATGGCAACAGCAGCAGTTAAAAAGTAAACCTGTTAAAAATGGGCAGAGAAAACAATAGATAATTCTCCAATGATGACATAAATAAGGTTTGTTCAATATCACTAATCATCAATGTAATGCAAATCAAAATCACAACAGTATGTCACTTCATACTTGTGAGGATGATTATTATAAAAAATGTCAAAAGATAAAAACCATAAACCTGTTGTCAAATAGGACATTAGAAATGTAAATTATTATAGCCATTAATGGAAACCTGTGAGGAGGCCTCTCAAAATTTGAAGTTAGAGTTATGTTATGTTTTAGTAATTCTGCATATGCATCCAAGGAAAATAAAATCACTGTCTTCAAAAAATTGTCTTGGAATTTTATGTTCTTTGCGCCGTTAATGCCAGTAGCCAAGATATGAAAGCAACCTGAGTCTAAAGACAGATAAATGTGTAAGTAAATTATCAGGTATAAAACAAGTGCTGATATAAATGCATATTATTCAGGCTTTTTACAATATGAGCACATTTGGAGTCCCAATAGGCATTATGCTTGATAAAATTAGACATAAGCAAAGACAAACACTGCATGATCTCATATATAGGTAGAATCTAAAAATATCAGTCTCACATAGAGAACAATGGTGATTACAAGGGAGTAATGATGCATAAATGGAGAGATACTGGGTGGTAGATACATACTTTTAGTTGTAATTTGAATAATTTCTACAGCCCTGATACACAGCATAATTAATAATACAAAATTCTCTACTGAAATTTTCCCAACAAAAAATGTATCAAACGTACTTAAATATACATAAAATATCTATAACGTTATAAAGTGATGAGTATGTTAATTACCTTGATTGTGCTGAACATTTCATAGTATATCAGTATATTAAAAAGATCATATTGTGTACCTTAAATATATACAATTTGTGTTTGTAAGCCACACCTTCATTAAAATGGCAAAAAAATACAACCAGGTTGTCCTTGTGGTGATTGTTGTTTTGTTATCTTGACTGCATCAATATCAGAATCATGGTTGTTATAATTTACTATAGTTTCCTAGGAAGTTACTCTTAGGAAAAAATGAATAAAGGGTATAGAGGACCTTATTGCATTTTATTTTACAAGTACATGTGAATCTACAATCACCTCACAAAAATTTGTTTCTATTCTAATTTTATTTTCCATAAATAAATGGAAGACTTTATTTTCCATAACCTTTATATTTTTATGATTTTAATTTGCATTTTATTTCACAAGCTCTAAGGATTGCTTTGGGAGGATTTCTTTCCATACAACATTCTATCCCCACCCCTTCATAGTTTACACACATTTTTTCTTAAAGGTAATAATAATGATGACCATTAAATGAGATACTAACTGTAATATGCTTCAGAACATCTGAGTCACCATTAACTGTCCACAAATTATCAATTATTGTCTGACATAAAGGAAGTATGTGATAACTGATCTTAATAAATCTGGTATAATAATGAATCAATCTTAAATAATGTATAATTCTTCCCCAGGTAGTAACCGTTGACGGAGACTGGGGTCTGCAGTGCTGTTTTGCTTTTCACAGATACAATTTGTTCTTGCTGCTGATGCCTGAGATGGCATGACTGACATTGTAGATGATGAGCTCAGAGTTTAGCTGTGAGTGAGGAAACTTGAATGACAAGAATGCTTGAATGAAAATGACTGGTTTGCATCTTGTCACTGCCACTCTTTAGCCATCTGTCCTTGGACAAATCGACCTCTCTATGCTCTTGTTTCCTTATTTGTAAAACAAGAAGTTGGGATGAATTGAACTTTTGGAATGCTTTTGGTTCTGTATGTCCATTTATGTATATTTTGCATCCCCAGTACACTCATTATTCTTCCAGCTGACAAACATCTCGGTTTAGAATTCCCCTTAACATTATAAGGTTTCCAGTGAAGGTTTAGATTGTAGGACATTTTTCAAGGGTCAGTAAATCTAGCAAGTCACCTGGTGTGCCCCAAAGATTTGGTTCCTAATCTCAGAGGAAGAAAAAAGGATTAAGATTTAACTAGTCAAGACTTTTCCACAACAGTGTCAGTAGTTTAGACAACATCATAATCATCAGGAAAATTCATAGCAATTCACTTTTAGATCTCACCTCATACATGCTAGATTACTGAAGAAAAAAGATATATTGGTGAGTATTGACAAATCGCAGACTCTTTTTCTAAAATTTATTTTATTTATTTGGAAGGCGGAGTTACAGAAAAAAATAGAGAGAGAGACAGAGATAGACAGACAGATACACACACACGCGCACACACACACACACACAGATCTTCCATCTAGTGGTTCACTTCCCAAATGGCTGCAATGGCCAAGGCTGGGCTAGACCAAAGTTGCGAGCCCAAAACTCCATCTGGGGCTCCCACATGGGTGCAGGGACCCAAGTTCTTGGGGCTGTCCCCTACTATTTTCAAAGATGCTTTAGCTGGGAGCTGCACTGAAAATGAAGCAGTTGGGGCCACCGCTGTGGCTTAGTGGGTAAAGCCACCTCCTGTAGTGCCAGCATCCCCTGTGGTGCCAGTTCAAGTCCTGGCTGCTCCACTTCCAATCTACTCTCTGCTATGGCCTGGGAAAGCAGTAGAAGATGGCCCAAGTCCTTTGGTCCCTGAACCCCTGTGGAAGACCTATAAAAAGCTCCTGTCTCCAGGCTTAGGATAGGCAGAGCTCTGGAAGTTATGGCCATTTGGGGAGTGAACCAGTGGATGGAAGACTTCTCTCTCTCTCTGCCTCTGCCTCTCTGTAATTCTGCCTTTAAATTAAATAAATAAATCTTTAAAAAAAAAGATAAGAAAAGAAAGTGGAGCAGTTGGGACTTGAGCTAGCATTGATATGGGCTGCCTGTATTGCAGATGGCAACTTAATCCCCTATACCACAATGCTGGCCAGCAAACAGAACTCTTATACTCTTTAGTAGGCATGTAAAATGACAAAGCCATTATGGAAAATGCTATGGGTTTTCTTCAAAATATGATCCAGCAATTTTACCTCTGGATTTGTATCCAAGGGAGATAAAATCATTTCCTCTGAGAGATGTCTCAATCTTCATGTTCAATGTGTCATTATTCATAATATCCAAGATACGGACATTGCTGCTGACAGATTAATGAATAAGAAAAGGTGGGAGACATACGTACAAAAAGTAATATGAATCAGCATTTGAAAAGAAGAAGACCTTGCAATTTGAGACAAAATGGGTGAAACGAGGGCCCCTATGCTAGGTGAAATCGAATAATACCAGAAAGACAATAACTGCATGAATCCAGGGGAAACGGGGAGTTGTTACTCGATAGCCATAAAGTTTTAGTTATGCAAGATGAATAGCTTATATAGATGCACTGAATAATATGTTGTACACGGTTAACAGCACTATATTGTACTATGAAAAACTTAAAGTAGATCGCAAATTAATTCTTTTCAATATGAAATAGTCTTCTAGAGAGTAACCAAATATTATTGAATCCAATAAAAATACTGTTTTTGTATTAAATTCAGTAATTCCCCAAATAATTTATTTAAACCAAACATTTGCTTTTGTTACAAAATAGAAGGAACATCCACCACCCACCACCACCCCACCAAGTATGATATGCAATTGAGAACAAAATTATTGAAACTAAAGTTTACTTTCAACCCTGTTGTTTAAAAGTGTAGTTCTGTTGTGTTTCATAGTGTAATATGAACATCTGAAGCCAACAAATTTCATTCCTTTGTGGTAGCTGAGAAGAACACATTATATATTATTTATAGTAAAATCATGCATGTGTAACTGATTAATTATTGAGAAATTATTGTACTAACGGAGATGCCAACCCTCCATTTACTATAACAATTGCTGTGAACAAATCCTTCTCTGCTATTCATACTGATCCCTTCTGAAGATGCTGGCAAGGGCCCCATGTTGACAAGAACGAATGTTATCCAAATAAAAACTGAAAAATTCACAATTGTTCAATGAATAGAACAGAACGCAATGTTTTTCCACTAAAAGTATAAGATAGCCTTATTGATTTGGGGTTTCTCAGAATGAAGAAAGTAGTTTTCTTCAACATCAACTGCCAAATGGCAGAAACATCGTTGCTGGGGATATAAATAAGTACAGCCACTGTAGAAACCAGGGTGGGTATTTCTTAAAAACCAGAGATAGACTTGCCCTGTGATTCATCAATCCCACTCCTGGTGTACATCCAGGAGACTTGAACACATTGTATTAAAGAGATACCTCCTCACAACAGCCAAATTTTAGAATCAGCCAAGGTGTCTATCATCAAATGAGTGGATAAAGAAAATGTGGTACATATACACGGTGGAATATTATTCACCTATAAAAAAGAATGAAATTCTAGCATTTGTAGTACAATGGACATAACTAGAGGACATCATGTTGAGTGAAATAAGCTGGATCCAAAAAAAATGCATATGTTCTCCCTTATATGTGGAAAATAACATTTAAAAAGCAAACAAAAATAATGAAATGTGTGTATCAGTAGAGCTGCAAATATAATTTTGCAAAATATTGTTTTATACCTTCATGAAACAACAGTTAAGAATTATATACTAAGGATATGGTGCTGTAGCATAGTGGGTAGAGTCAATGCCTGCAGTGCCAGCAACCCATATGAGCACAGGTTCTAGTCCCAGCTGCTCCTCTTCCAATCCAGCTCTCTGCTATGGCCTGGGAAAGCAGTAGAAAATGGCCCAACTCCTTGGCACTCTGCACCCTCATGGGAAACCCCAAAGAAGCTCCTGGCTTCTGGCTTTGGATTAGCACAGCTCCGGCTGTTGCGGCCATCTGGAGTGTGAATCAGCAGATGGAAGACTTCTCTTTCTCTGTCTCTCTCTGTCTCTCTCTCTCTCTCTGTGTGTGTGTGTGTGTGTGTGTGTGTGCTTCTGCCTCTCTGTAACTCTGCCTTTCAAATAAATAAATAAATAAATATTTTTAATAAAATAATAGTATACTACTGTAGTTTTAGTGATCTGTGATTAATTTGAAATTTACTGTTTATGGCTGAAATGTCATTTTTCCATTCAAATATAGTTTATAGCTGTTGTCTATAATCCCATTAAACTAGGGTCTTTGTTTTTACTTGTTAAACTTCTTATTCAGAGAAGTATTAAGCCTTTTTACTGCAGTGTAAGTGTAAAATATGTTATCTCAAATACTAAAAAAAAAAAAGGATGGAAGAAGGAAGTAGTATGGGAGGGACAGATGGAAGGAAGTGAGAGAGCAAGGAAGGGAATATCATTACATTCTTAGAATTATATCTATAAAACACAATGAATGTGTAAAAACCTATTAAAATAAAAATAAATAAATAATAAATAAAAATATATGGAAAAATCACAATATAAAAACCTATTTAAAGTATCCCTAGTGATTAAAATGCCACATGACATCATGTAACGCAGTGTGATGTGGACAGCTGAAATGTGCTGTGGGGCTCTGTTACCTAGAGGATAGCTTCTTTCCACATACTCCAAGAGATAAATATTGAGAAATTAATGGATTTACTGACATTAAATGACATTGAAGAGTGTGTGTGTGTCCAAGGATTTGGGAAGGCACTAGAGGAGAAATTTTGGAGGGGACTGTGTGAGATAGAAATCAAACTTTATTTGCTCGTAATTCTATTAACACTGGTTACTGAAGAGTCTCTTTAAATCTTCACTATTTCAATGTGATGCTTATTGGTTGTACATGAAGACTTAAAGGGGGTGATTATAAACCATGACTTGCCCAGAGGCTCATCTCAGAAGCTGGTAAACACAGGAATGCCTGAGCACCATGTGCAGAAATTGATCTGGGCTGGGGCTAAAGTGCTGATATTCGTAGTCACCCAGAATATTGGGTGTGTGGTTGAGTGGGGCCTTGCTCTACAGTGAACTGCTGGAATTCAACACAGGTTTTATCCTATATAAATTGTGACACTGGGAAGTTCTCTAATATTTCTATGTCCAGAAAATCAACATATTAATAGTTCTTAACATGAGCTTTAAGAATTTCATAAAGTGATGTAGAAATCATTAGACAAAATAAAGAAAGTGGTTTTGAGGAAAAGATGTAAATGTCCAAGGAGCAATGACACCTGTAACAAGTTACTAAAGGAATTCTTAGAGATTTTTCATAACAATGAAAGAACAAAGGATAAAATGTTTAAAGCTAATCCAGACTTAGAAGGGAAAGGGATAACATGCCTTAATTAGAATTTCAAGTAATAGACAAATAGAAGGCTAGCCCTGTTCAAAACTCATGAAGTTTCTTTTTTTTTGCAAAGATACAAACACTAATTCTCAATGTTTGTAATGTTTTATTTAAATTGTGTTAACTATGGTTAAGTATGTGTTGGTTTTACTTTTTCAGTTTTCTATTAATTTGCTACTAATAACAGAAGGATGTTTTTGCAAAAATTTTTGTAGTTAATGGAATAATCATTTTTCTACTATTTTAGGATCTTATTTCAGATATGTTTTAAATAGTGAAGCAGTAATACAAAGAGTTCCCACACACCCTTCATCCCATCCCTCCCTCCCTCTCAGGCTCTAATAATCAATGTGCAGTGTTCAGGTTGAGGGGTTTTTTTTGTTGTTGTTTTTCACTTTGGGAGTACAGTGAACTAAAGAAAGCCACTAAAATATATTGACTTGGATATTATCTTAAAGTGTTCACTAAATGTGAGTGGAAAGAATAAAGTGGTCTGAATAATAAATATTAGATAATATTACTTTCCCCAATTTTGTCATCTAGTCACAGATCAACTTAGACCATTATTTAGTACTAGTAATTGCTGTGAACCTTTTTAAACCTATTTAAAAATTTCATCTGTATTTGTTTAAGTATATGTGTGTTCAAAATTATATAATTTCATCTACATTTTTTTTCTTACCACCAGACTTATTTATTTACAGAGCCATAAATGTCTATTTATTTAGAGGTAAACCCAAGGAGGGAGAGAAAGAGTCCATCCAATGTTTCCCTCCCCCAAATGGCTAGGGCTAAGTCTGGCTGTGCGGTCACATATCACCTCCAAAAGGTGGATTTTAGCAAGAAGTTGGAATCAGGATTGGAGCCATGACTATCCTGGTTCCAATGATCTTCTCAATGTCTTTATGGAAATTTGAACTCAAAAGTTGTCCATAATAAACTAAGATCATGTGGTTGTGATAAAATTACCTGGGGAAACATAGTTAAGTAAAAACATCATGAAGCATTTATTCTGTTTTTAATTTTTTAAGAAAAATTATTTGCCTGATTATTTATTTGAAAGGTAGAATGACAGAGAGAGGAACAGACAGGGAGGGAGAGGGATCTCTCGTCTACTGATTCATTCCCCAAATGCCCACAACTGCCCAGCAGCCGTGAGTCAGGAAGTTCATCAGGATTTCTGATGTGGGTATCAGGAACCCAAATCTTGGGTCATTGCGTGCTGCTGCCCCAGGGTGCACACTAACACACTCACAGGAAACAGGGCTGGAAGTGGAGGCAGGACTCAATCCCAAGCAATGCCATATATGATGCAGGTGTCCCAAGTGGCAGCTTAACCTGCTGCACCATGATGCCTGCACCAAACTTTCAAATATTTAATGATGTCTGTAAACTAAAATTAACTTCCAAACTCCAAACACTCCACTGATATATAATGGCCAGAGGAAGTTTTTTGAAAATCAAGCAGTAAGCTTTTGTCATTAGTCGGCCTTCAGAAAGCCCAGTGAGAACACTTAGTCTTAATAGCAGTTCCATGTTGGGATAACTGGCAAAGATATTCTTACAAATTGGCAGATTGCATCCATTGACATGGAACCCACAGAGTGCTGGCCACTATTACTATTATAAGAAGGGGCAAAGTGGATAAGACAAAAGAAAAAGAGATTATTTAGTGTTGATTTTTGTTTTTTTGTTTGTTTGTTTGTTTGTTTTTTCCAGAAATCTTTTATTTAAGGCATAGAAACTTCACGCACTTCTCAAGTACAAATTTAGGAACATAGTGATTCACCCCACCTGCACTCCCACCCATCTTCCTCTAGTGCTGACCTGTTACTTGATTATTTGATATAAAGAAAAGATAGAGGGGCAGCATTGTGGCACAGTGGGTAAAGCTGCTGGCATCTCATATGAGCACTGGTTAGAGTCATTCAGATAACAACTGCCATTTGGATTTAACTCCACTAAAGCATTTAATCCCCCAGGGGTAGGCAAAAAACCCACATTGGCCCCTGGAATGAATCCACCCACCATCTGTTTTTGTAAATAAAGTTTTATTGGAATACAGCCATGCTCATTAATTTACATATTGTCAATGCTGCTTTTTTGCTACAATGACAAAGATGAGTAGTTGTGACCTGGTCCCACAGAGTCTAAAATATTTACTGTCTGTCTTTCCCAGAGAAAGGCTTGCCAACGTCTGCTCTAGAGGCTTCAGTAAGATACAATATGCCAGAGAAAATGCAGTAAATTCCAATAACACCTCAGTGAATCGCTTCATATTCTAGCAGTCAGGAGCACGTCAGACAAGTTGTTCCAAGCACATCCTAAATTATTTTGCCATTAAGAAAAAGCACGATAAGACTGCACATATTTGGATTCTAAAGGACATACACATATGCACACAAGGGCTTCAAAAAGTTCAAGAAGGGGTGGGAATTTAGTGCAGCAGTTAAGCTATCATTTGGAGTGTTCATATCCTATATTGGAAAGCCTGGGTTTGGGTCTTGGCTCTGCTCCTGACTCCAGCTTCCTGCTAATGCACACCCTAGGAGTTGGCAGATGATAGCTCAAGTGGTTGATCCCCGCCACATCTTTGGGAGATCAGATTGAGTTCCCAGCTCCTGGTTTTGGCCTGGCCCAGTCCTGGCTGTTTTTTTGGACACATACAGAGTGGGTCAATGGGTGGAATATCCATGTCTCTGTCTTCCTGCATTTAGAATAAAAAGAAAGTAAAATAAATTTAATTGCCATGTCATGAAGCTAAAACATACATTTTTAAAGTAGTATAATGAATGGGGGATATATATATATATATATATATAGTTTATGGTTCAGATACAATTCACAGTTTAGGATCACTGAATCTATCCACTATTATATGATCCATAAACTTGAGAAATTGAAAAAAAAAAAAAAACAGAAAGACAGAAAAAAGGCCCTTCCTGTTCTGTCAGGATGGAGAACACATACACCTGTGATCGACTCATGATGCAGTGATCCAGGAAATCTCAAGGTGCTCAATGTGTCATAGCAGGTTAGCAAATGCTGAGGGATCTTCAAACCCTCCTTAATAAAGAAAAGAAAACTGTGAGATATCCTCCTTGAAATTCTCACCAGAATTCCCATGGTCTCCTGGTAGTGGGGCCCACCGTTGTATGCAGCTCTGCTAGCAAAACAATGCATTTGTGCCTGAAACCAATAAACATGAGATTCATTTTGTGAGGCAGGAGCAATTTTTTTCCCTTTTTCCTGAGTGATTACAGAAACTTTTATGATAAGGTCTTCAGTCCGGGTCAATAGAGGTAGGGCAGTATAAACAGAAGTGCACATGTTTTCAGAACAACACAATGTCACTGAATCACTAGACATATAAACAGTATCGTCTAATATTTATCAAACATTTATTTTTTTATTTTTTTATTTTTTATTTTTTATTTACTTTTTTTTGACAGGCAGAGTGAACAGTGAGAGAGAGACACAGAGAGAAAGGTCTTCCCTTGCTGTTGGTTCACCCTCCAATGGCCGCGGCCGGCGCACCACGCTGCTCCGATGGCAGGAGCCAGGTACTTCTCCTGGTCTCCCATGGGGTGCAGGGCCCAAGCACTTGGGCCATCCTCCACTGCACTCCCGGGCCACAGCAGAGAACTGGCCTGGAAGAGGGGCAAGCGGGACAGAATCCGGTGCCCCGACTGGGACTAGAACCCGGTGTGCCGGCGCCGCAAGGCGGAGGATTAGCCTAGTGAGCCGCGGTGCCGGCCTTCAAACATTTCTAATATGCGATCACTGTTTTGATTGTATTAACTAAGTGAATCTTCACTAAAAGTTTCCCAAGCTTATATTATTTTGATTTCACTTTAAAAACAATTTTACAATGGAAAGGTTAAATAATTTATTCTTTCACACAACTAGAAAGTGTTTGGCATTTTTAGAATATACACCCTCCACAAATGTATTTTTTGCCAAAATGATAGTATTGAGAAGTGAGGCCTTCAAGAGGTGGTTGGAGGGGCCAGTGCTGTGGCATAGCAGGTAAAGCCACCGCCTGCATTGCAGGCATCCCATATGGTGCAGTTCGAGTCCCGGCTGCCCCTCCTCCAATCCAGCTCTCTGCTATGGTCTAGGAAAGCAGTAGAAGATGGCCCAGGTCCTTGGGACCCTACACCTCGTGGGAGACCTGGAAGAAGCTCCTGGCTCCTGGCTTTGGATCAGCACAGGTGCAGCCCTTGCGGCCATCTGGGGAGTGAACCAATAGATCGAAGACCTCTCTGTCGCGCTCGCTCGCTCTCTCTCTCTCAGCCTCTCCATAATTCTGCCTTTCAAATAAGTAAATAAATGTTAAGAAAGAAAAAGAGGTGATTGGCTAACAAGGCTCCTGAATCCCTCATGAGTAGAAGTGACCTTTAAAAGAGGCTTCCCACAGCAGCACCCAGCTCTCGTGAATGTACATCCTGTGGCAAATGTGGACATAGCATTTTGAATCCAGGGGATTTGTCCCTCACCAGACAACCAAAACTGCTGCTTCCATGACCTTGGACTCCTTAGCCCCTGGAACCATAAGAAAACAAATTTGTTTTCTTTATAAATTGCCCAATCTCTGGCATTTTGATGCAGCAGCACAAAAGTAAGATGCAATAGAGCCAGAACTGAAAAAAAGGATAGTCTGATTCCACCATCATCATCTGACCCATATAGCTGCCTTAAACATTTATTAAAAATGTCAAATAACACATATGAAACTCAAAATTTTGAAAACTTATTATATGTAGACCTTGATATCCAGTAGAGGTTCTTGATAATGACTAAATAGGCATTTTATTATTCATCCTGTTATAAAAATCCTGAATCACGTAATTTTCATTATCTCTTCATGTTTATGAAAACCACAATATTCTATTTTATACTATAGTTTAAGTTACACTGCTTCTTGATTATTTAGCTATACAGTGTATGCAATAGTTGAGAAATGGTTAGAGTTATGGAAATTATACTTCTGGTTCTCATTCTCATATTCCCACAGGCAAGCAAACATCTGTTGATACCTGTCATCACTGGTATCAGTCATTTTGTTAATTTTTGCTTTTTTTTAGTATTCCCCAACATCAGCATTGGTCATATGATGCCTGTTATAATTCAGCTCTGATGCCTGTTTGATGATCTTTTGTTTCATTTGCTCCCCTTATTAGGGTCATCAGAGTGTTGACACTGAGTTAGTTTGTCACCAGCATCTGGCCTGCTAGTTCTTATCTGTCGCCATGCTGTTTTGGAAACTGTTAGTGCTCAAATTTTGACCTCTCTATAGTAAAAATAAAGACATTAAGACACACTATAAAAATAGATTTAAAAGAACATTAAGACAAATGGGAAGAGTCATCAATTGTGCTATCAAGAATATGATATGCAACACACCCATGTTCAAGATGTATACCATGTGACTTGTGAAACACTTAATATATAAATATTATAGATACTGTTGACAACAATTTGAGATTATAAGACATAACACATTAAGCCATGAATTTTGTCATTTAAAATTGCCTGTATGTTAATCAAATTAAATATGTATTTTTCGATAGTATATAGTTAAATAATAGTAACCATAATTTACACACTTTTTAAACATTTTCTTATCCCTAGACATCTATGTTCCTTTATATTACATGTATGGTACACCAAATATATATGTACAGAACACCTTTAGCACATGTTTAACTTGATTTGTTTAATGAAAGGAAAACTCTGTAATGTGTACAATTGATTTTAGTATATTCACAATGCTATGATTTATTAAATATATTTAAATAACATCTTGAATCTGTATAATTTCAAAACATTTCTATTGCAGCCAAAGGAAACTTCATGATAATTAATCAACATCACCCTCAGCTCATGGAAATGACTCCTATGTTCTGTGTGTCTATGGTATTATCCTCTTCTGCACATTCACGTAAATGGAGTCACACAATAAACAAATACATTTTCAAAAGATTACTGTGATACTGCTTATAACTACCAAACTCAGGTTTACAAAGTCTTTGCCTCCATGGTATTCATATCTATTCAACACATGCAAACACAAAAGTGGATTTTTTGCTTCATTTCTTCTTAGCTGTCTACTGGGAAAAAATTTCATTTAAGTTTTATAAGTTTTGCTCCTATCTTTAAATGTGCCTTCTAAAGAATTTTGACCAAACTTAGCTTTAAAATAAGCATTAGTTATGTTCATGTACTTAAATTAAGATTAAGCAAATATAACCAAAACCCTAATGTCTTCTGTCAAGTTTTCCTTCAGTCCATTACAGTGAATTTACAAAATTATTATAAGAAAAAAGTAATCAAATCTATAAATTATCTTAAAAATATTGCAAGATTTGTGTTAAGTCTAAGACATCCTAAGGCGTGTATTTTCACCTATTTCTAGATTTCAAAGAAGAGGGATTTTGACTTTTTAGTCTGAATCAGGAGCTTCTTTGAGCCAATATACAGTAACTGGAATCAGTTTACCTTCCCAAATAAATTAATTAGAAATAACACAGAAAAAAATCCAATAATAATTTTAGTACATTAGAGATTGGGAGAGGCAGATTAGTGATCCCTGAGAGGAACAAATAATCTGAGCTCTATGATTTCCCAATTTTTCAACCTGGAGAGAGTTAAAAGGTTGATATTCAGGAAGGGGAGCTCTCTGGCCAAGCCTGGCACTGTCCTGAGCGGAGCAGAGGCACAGGGCTTCTAGACACGGCGGGAGGCTGTGTTCCTCAGGGCAGCACGGGAAAGGGGAGAAAACAGCAGGGAAAGAACGTCTTCAAAAGGGCAGCGTCTGTCTCTGGTTTTCAGCTATTGATCAACAAACAAGTGCAACAAGACACTGAAGCTGAACAAGAGAGAACCGTCTCAAGGGCCGATAACACCAGGAAACGTTCGTTGTCCTTACCAGCCAAAGTGAGAACTCTACAGTGCACAGGGCATCACCAAGAATTCTTAGAAAGACATTGCCATAGAAGGGAGTCCAAACCGTCCTGGTCTAAAAGTTGCCTGTTCCCACAAGCAAAGCCTATAGATCATACTTAAGGATCCAATTGTCCCCAAGCAAGTTAGCTTTGTCCCAGAACAAAATGCAAAAGTGTTTATATGAATACACAAGGCAAATTCACAGTGTTTGGCATCCAATCAAAAACTACTCAGTGTACAAAAAAGGCACAAAAAAAGGACATATAATAAATAGAAAATAATCAGTGAATTAATAGTGAGGACTAGGGTTCCTACTCGTATTTTGTTCTTAGTTTGGCTGTTCGTTATGAGTGTTATCACAGGAAAAAACTCATTGATCTGTACATTTATGTAAATTTCTTGATATTTTTACTGAATTTCAATAAAATGTTTAAAAATGAAAAAAGAAGCATATGATAGAGATAGAAAAAAGCCTATGGAAACTGTTATTATACCTCTATACTACAAATTCAAGGAAGTAGAGAAAAGATGGAACATGTTACACAGAGATTTAAAATATATTTTAAGAGACTGAAATCGAACTTCTAAAAGTGAAAATTGCAATATCTGAGATAAAAATATACTAACTAGGATTAACAGAGGGTACTGCCAAAACGGAAAAGATTATTGAAATTGATAACAAATAGTCCAAGGTAAAACAAGAAAACACAGAGAAATAAAAATATACAGAACATCAATAAGCTTTGGAAAATCCTCAAGAGGCCCGCTTTATACATAATTTCAGTCTCTAAAAAGGGGGCCAAATCTTTCAGGGAATAAAATATTGGAGGTTTTGTATCTTTGATGAAAGCTACAAATTTGTTGGGATAAAAAGTCCCATGCAGCTTGGTTGATTCTTGTATGGTTTCCTAAGAGCGCTGTGGGCTGGAGAAGTTCCTTCTGTGGAAACAGGGATCTCTCACTGACTATGCTGGGTTTATGGCCTTGTTTGGGAATATCTTTTCCAGTTCCAGCCGGATGTGTACTTTGTTTTGTTTAAAATGTGTTTGTCTTCGTGTAGCACCTGGCCAATCCCACTGCGGTGTGTCTTCAGTTAGGAGAGAACAGGGTTGTTTTCCTGCAGTGCTAAGAGTAGTGCCTGTGGGTCATCATTCTGCACTGGCTACAGGATTATCCTTGCTGACCACCGGGAACCAAAACTCAGTATTGAAGCTGATAATTCTATGTTTGTTCTCTGCAGGAGCAAAGCACTATTTCACCCACTGCTTGTGTGAGTCCTTGGCGACCTTGATGCCTGCCAACAACATAATGGACTGACATTCTGAGGTTGTTGTTCCTTTAAGGAGGTAACAGATGCAATTTGTTCAACCCAACTCATCAGATCTGATTTTCAACGATCCCCAAAGAAATGAATAAATAAATAATCAAACTGCTTAAAAGAAGTGATAATGAGAGTGCCTTGAAAGCAGCCAGATAGAAGTTAGAGGGCCTGGATACTGTTCTTGGGAGACCAAAAACAAAAGTGGCAGCAGATGTCTTGGTGGGCACAATAAAACAAGCACACAATGGGTGAAAATTAAAGTACTGAAAGGATACATATGTGAATCTAAAAAGTTGTACAAAGCAAAACCGTCTTTTAGAAATAAAGGCATAATAAAACTTATAGCCTACAAAAAGCTGGAAAATCAGAATCAGTGATATGGTAAGTTATAAGAAAATGATATCTAATATAATAAGTAGTTTATAAAACAAATAGAATAAGATATATGAACGTATAGCTGAAATGACTAGGAAGAGTAAATATTACCAGAAGTTAGACCAAACTAAATTTTAGATGTATACTATAAACCCCAAAGCAAATGCCAAGTACATAGCAGAGAGTATAGATACTTAAACAAAGAAGGAATAAAATAGAATAAAAAAACCTACTCAATTAAACAAAAACAAAGAATAAAAAATAATAATCAAGAACATGCAGATAAATAGAAAAATGGCAGTATGACACAATAAAAAACATCTTTGACAGTAGTCATAGTATTTGTGGCTGGCCATGTGGGGTAGCTGGTAAAGCCACTGCATGCAGCACCGGCATCCTATATAGGTGCCAGTTCCTTGACCTGTCTGCTCCACTTTCCAGTCCAGGTCCCTACTAATGTGCCTAAGAAGGCAGCAGAAGACAGCCCAAGTGCTTAGGCCCTTGTATCCATGTGGGAGACCCAGAGGACACGCCTGGCTCCTGGCTTCAGATCTGCCCAGTTCTGGCCCTTGTGGCCATTTGGGGAAAGACTCAGCAGATGGAAGATCTCTCTCTCTCTCTCTCTCTCTCTCTGACTCCTTCCCTCTTTCTGTCACTCTACTTTTCAAATAAATAAATAAATAACATATTTATATTAAATGTAAATGGACAAAACATTCCAATTAAAAATCAGAGTTTATCAGGTCAAATGAAAAGCTAAGATTCACCTGAGTGCTCTCTTCAGTGACAGCAACTGCAACAATAGAAAAAACTTAGTGTAAGAGCACAAGTGGCTAAACATAAGCTACAAGTACCGCAGGACAAAGGAAAGTTTCTCTGAGCTCTGAGCACCGTGATCGACAACTCCACAGTGCTGACCTCCTGCTATTATACCCTATAAAATCACCTCTCCTTGCATGTAGGCAGGACCTCTGACTTGCTTCAGGAAATAGCAAATAACCTAGACAAAGACATTTTCTGACATAATTAATCATCAAGAAGTTACCAGTTGAATTTGAGATAACTAGAAAGATGCACTTTCTGTGAGGGTCTTACTCGTCAGAGAAAGGCCAGGCCTTACCAGAGAGGCACTCCCCTTGGGAACTGGGTGAAACAAGTGTCCCTATGGAGAAGCCTGCATGAGAAGGAGGTACAGGCAGCCTCTGGGAACCAGGGGCAACCTCTGGGACCCAAGGAGCAAGTTTAGGAAGCTGCCGGAGACCCATACATACCACTGCAAGGACACACCTGCTGCCGACAACGGGGACGTGTGTTAGAGTGTGTGTGGAGGATAGGGCGTCGTGAGCATGCCCAACATCCAGAGTTCACTGATAGTCCATGGGTGTACGTGTGTTAGAGCTCTAAGTTATCACTGTAAATATGTACTTGTTTTTGTATATCAATTACACCTGTCGTAAACTATGAAAATTTAAATTGAAATGAATTTCATTGTAAAATCAGAAATTCCTTCTAAAGAATTCATTTATATATTTCTATTTCTCTCTTTTTTTTAAGATTTATTTATTTATTTGAAAGGCAGAGTTACAAGAGAGGCTGAGGAAGAGAGAGGTCTTCCATCTGCTGGTTCACTCCCCAGATGGCTCCAAAAGCTGGAGCTGAGCTGATCCAAAGTCAGGAGCCAGGAGCTTCCTCCAGGTCTCCCACGCAGACACAGGGGCCCAAGGACTAGGCCATCTCCCACTACCTTCCCAGGCCACAACAGAGAGCTGGATCGGGGGTGGAGCATCTGGGACTCAAACCAGCGCCCATATGGGATGCCAGCACTGCAGGCAGAAGCCCATTTGCTATGCCACAGCATCAGCCCCTTTTTCTATTTCTAATAAGTTGCTTTGGTGTAGTTATAATTTTTCCAATATATTTAGTTCAGAGAGGAGAGAATTCAAAATAGCACAAATAAAACCACCAGAAGGGGCTAGCGCCGTGTCTCACTTGGTTAATCCTCCGCCTGCAGCACCGGCATGCCATATGGGTGCCAGGTTCTAGTCTGGTTGCTCCTCTTCCAGTCCAGCTCTCTGCTGTGGCCTGAGAAGGCAGTGGAGGATGGCCCAAGTGCTTGGGCCCCATCACCTGCATGGGACAAGGAGGCACCTGACTCCTGGCTTCGGATCGGCGCAGCACCAGCCATAGCGGCCATTTGGGGAGTGAACCAATAGAAGGAAGACCTTTTCTCTCTGTCTCTTTCTCTCTGTCTATAACTCTACCTGTCCAAAAAAAAAAAAAAAAAAAAAAAAAAAAAAAAAAAAAAAAAAAAACCACACCAGAAAGAAATGCAAAAAAAAAAAAAATAGAGATAGGATTCTCTGACAGTATTTAAAGAGAGCAGGATACTCTGACAGTATTTAAAGAGCCTCATTGAGCTTCTCCTCTTTCCTAGTATGAGTCATACAGAAACACACATTTAAAAATCCACATACTTTTTTATTGATTCTTTTTAACTTTTATTTAATGAATATAAATTTCCAAAGTACAGCTTATGGATTACAATGGCTTCCCCCCCATAATGTCCCTCCCACCTGCAACCCTCCCCTTTCCCACTCCCTCTCCCCTTCCATTCACATCAAGATTCATTTTCAATTCTCTTTATATACAGAAGATCAGTTTAGCATACATTAAGTAAAGATTTCAACAGTTTGCACCCACACAGAAACATAAAGTGAAAAATACTGTTTAAGTACTAGTTATAGCATTAAATCTCAATGTACAGCACACTAAGGACAAAGATCCTACATGAGGAGTAAGTGCACAGTGACTCCTGTTGTTGACTTAACAAATGGACACTCTTGTTTATGGCCTCAGTAATCACCCTAGGCTCTTGTCATGAGTTGCCAAGGCTATGGAAGCCTTTTGAGTTCACCGACTCTGATCATATTTAGGCAAGGTTGTAATTAGAGTGGAAGTTCTCTCCTCCCTTCAGAGAAAGGTACCTCCTTCTTTGATGACCAGTTCTTTGCACTGGGATCTCACTCATGGAGATCTTTCATTTAGGTCATTTTTTTTTTTTTTTTGCCAGAGTGTCTTGGCTTTCCATGCCTAAAATACTCTCATGGGCTTTTCAGCTGAATCTGCATGCCATAAAGGCTGATTCTGAGGCCAGAGTGTTGTTTAGGACATCTGCCATTCTATGGGTCTGCTGTGTATCTCACTTCCCATGTTGAATCATTCTCTCCCTTTTTGATTCTATCAGCTAGTATTTGCAGACACTATTCTTGTTTATGTGCTCCCTTTGACTCTTAGTCCTTTCATTATGATCAATTGTGAATAGAAATTGATCACTGGGACTAGTGAGATGGCATTGGTACATGCCACCTTGATGGGATTGAATTAGAATCCCCTGGTATGTTTCTAACTCTACCGTTTGAGGCCAGTCAGCTTGAGCATGTCCCAAATTGCATATCTCTTCCCTCTCTTATTCCCACTCTTATATTTACCAGCAATCACTTTTCAGTTAAGTTTCAGCACTTAAAAAGAATTGTGTATTGATTACAGTATTCAACCAAAAGTATTAAGTAGAACAAACATAAAAAATACTAAGAGGGATAACGTATTAAGCTGCTCATCAACAGTCAAGGTGAGGGCTGATCAAGTCAGCGTTTCTCATAGTGTTCATTTCACTTTAACAGGTTTCCTTTTTGGTGCTCGGTTAGTTGTCACCTATCAAGGAGAACATATGATATTTGTTCTCCCTGATAGGATTAAAAATTGTTAGTAGCACTTGTGACGACTTTGGAAATGCTTATTCCATAAAGGCTGGTATGAGTTGTATTTAACAACAAAGTAGAAATCTTCTGTTAATTAAAAGCTTATGTGACAACTCTACAGGAAAACATGGGAGGGAACCCAACCTCTGCCTCCCTGCTGACGAGGGGCCCTGCTTTTAGTAGCAGGTGATCTAAATCCTTCCTGCTTCCCACCTGGACTGATGAAGCAGCCTGGGCAGTATCTTTGCTTTATGGATACCCAGTGTAAGCATAAGAAGAAGGACCTTAAGCATCAGCTTTTTTTATGCAAAGAAACCTATGAAGACTCAATATTCAGATTGAAACGTTTCTCATAGCTATAGTGTAAGAGCGATAGGGACCCCAGATATTGATGTGACCCTAAAAAAGAAAAAAAATGGAAAAAGAAAGAAAAGTTTGCAGCTACATGTGTTACTTTAGAATGTTCCTTCACAGGGCTTAATTATCTTGATGAAGTGCAGGCCATGTCTCTGTGTTGGTTTTGGGGTGACACAGGTCTTCCTTATCTCAGTGCCCATTGGTTTTCAATTCTTAGCAAATATTCATTCTAACATGCAAATTAACATAGTAGCACTTATCATTTTAATAGCAATTTATATTCTGATGCACTCACTTTGTCATGGAATTATTCTTCTCTGCTGAATTCCTGTGTAGATAAAACATTTAAAAAGTGCTGTTCTTTGGAAGGGAAACAGAATAAAACAAAGTCCTTTCTCTCTGCAAGGAATGATTAAAATATTAAAAAAAAAAAAAAAAAACAGCTGGCAGGCGCCTAGGCTTACTAGGCTGCTCATCCGCCTGCAGCGCTGACACCCCGGGTTCTAGTCCTGGTCGGGGTGCGGGATTCTGTCCCGGTTGCTCCTCTTCCAGGCCAGCTCTCTGCTGTGACCCAGGAGGGCAGTGGAGGATGGCCTAAGTCCTTGGGCCCTGCACCCGCATGGGAGACCAGGAGAAGCACTTGGCTCCTGGCTTCAGATCAGCAAGGTGTGCCGGCCACAGCAGCCATTAGGGAATGAACCAACGGCAAAGGAAGACCTTTCTCTCTGTCTCTCTCCCTGTCCACTCTGCCTGTCAAAAAAATTTAAAAAATTAAAAAAAAAAAAACAGCTAATATGGGGCCAGCACTGGGGTGCAGCAAGTAAAGCTGCCATCTGCAGTGGGAGCATCCCACATGGGCACCAGTTCAAGCCCAGATTCCTATTTCTCATCCAGCTCTCTGCTATGGCCCAGGAAAGCAATAGAAAGTGGCCCAAATCCTTGGGCCACTGTGCCCACATGGGAGACCCTGAAGAAGCTCCTGCCTCCTGGCTTCAGATCAGCTCAGTTCTGGCCATTGCTGTCATTTTCATATTAAATACTTTAAACCGTATGAACCTGAAGGTATGGTCAATACATTCAACAATATGATAGATCATTAAGTGTTTAAAAACTGCAGAAACCATTATCCCTTAAAATGTGCATTTTCTATAAATTGCCTATATTGGATCTTTCAAATTCTCACTTTTTTTGCCATATTATATTTCTGTGAGATCTGAGACTTTAATAGCCACTGTTTCAACCTGCCATCCTCTGGCCAGAAACGAAGATTATGATATACACTTTAGGTTATTCATTGCTCAATAGCTATGAGTATGCAGTTCATATGGGCATGACGTAGAATACTGATAAAGGTGAATCCTTAAATAAGCATAGCTCGTGTTCCTGTAGGTGTTTGGTAAACTTCAGGAACCTCAGTTTTTCAAGTGGTAGATTCAGCTCACATTTAGCTGTGAGGTGTCCCTTATCTAAACAATTGCCACTACCATCCTTGGGGACCGTGAAGGATCATGCTATTTTTTTACCTCATTTAAGAACCACAGAACTAGATCCACATTGTAAAGCCGCCACAAAACACACCAAGCGCTGGAGTTAGAGGAAAGGTTTTATTTTCGGGTAGGGGAAGCCTGACAGGCCAGGAGGAGAAGGTGAGAAGGTAAGAGAGAGGAAGAGAGCGTAAGACAGAGAGATCAAGAGAGAGCATGTGTTTGGGAACAGGTCCTCTTAAAACTTTGCCAGGGGGCGGGCAGGGAAGTAGGAACAGTGAATCCCATTAAGGTGGGGGTGGAGCTGACACCTGTGTTTGGGCCATCTGGTCACCTGGCTCCCAACAGTGGTGGCTGGGGCCAAAGCCCAAGATGGAGTCTGGGGCATAGACAGTACCACAGATAAGACAGCACCATTTTACTAACACGTGTGCTTAATGTTAGATTGTCAGTTTTAGAGTCAATATCTTATAGATAGGTTTCCCAAAAAAGACCTTAAATTCCTTGCAAAGGGTGATAAAGGACGATGATTAATGAAATTAAAATAACAATTTTGATTTAGATTAGTCTTAGTTTTTAGTTCCTAAGAATCAGTTTGGGGTATTTTCAGAAAGAATAATCAGGACATGAAGATTTCTTGTGTGCCCTGTTTATACGACCACCATGTGTTGTGGACACACAAATATCAAGAGCTGAACACTGCCTTCTAGTAGACCACCTCTTGTAATTAATACACCAGGTAAAAGGCTAAAAGCTCTTATCAGTTACGTTCCATGGAGATGGATCCTTTTTCTTCATTTCAGAATTATGTGTTTTATAATGCACTCTAACATCTTATAAAATTTTTAAAGAAGTGAATATACTTTCCTCTATTATGCCTACATAAATATTTTAATAGTTGATTCAACCACTATACTTAGTTTAATTAATTGAATACAAATTTTAAGCAAATGTAAACACAAGAGAAGTAGAGAATATACACATTTATGGTTAGATTTGTTGCTTTAAGTAGCTTTCTACAGATATTTCATAACATATAAATACATAGATAATTTATATTCTTTTGTATATTAATTAAATATCATATGAAATACTTAAGCTGTAATCATCAAATAATGACAGGCATTTACTTCAGTGAATGATTCTGTCATTATATAATTTATTAAAATTATAAGTGAAAGAAATGTTGGTATTGCAAGATCTCTAGTGCTATGGATTTCTGTGCATAAATTTGGACTTTCAAGAAAATTCAATTAAACTGTTCACCTTAAAAATTTTATGAGGTTACCTATAATATAAAATTTAAATTATTTTTCACTGCATTTACTCAGTAAATGTTTACTAGGTAAAATCCCTGGAAAAAGTATCATGGATTGTCATGGATTGCTGTCTTCCTGCTGTCTACACACATGCTTGATCAGGCTATTGCTTCCCCACACCTTCACCTCTACCACTCTGAGCAAGGACAGCAAAGCCCTCTTCTGTGTTTCTAAATTGAATAGTGAATTGTTGGTCCTCAGCATCACAGATCTAGCAATGCACTCTACCTGAACTTGAGGGCACTTTCAATCTGCCAGTAGCTTAGATGACAAACTTCTTGATTCTTCTTTCGTTCTCAGACTTTGTCCAGCTAACCAAAAATACAGTCGTCTCAAACTCCAATATATATTCACATTTTAGCCATTTTTCACTGTCAACACTGCTGCTAACCCTAGTCTGAGCTGCTGTTTCTTCTAACCTGAATTTATGTCACTGGTCTCTAGTTTATATCATTCCTTTTCTACAGTCTGTTCTCTGCAGAGTCAAAGTAATACACTTAAAACAAAAGATGGATTATGTCACTCCAACCCTTAAAACCCTGCAGGGGCTTCTCAATGAACCCAGAGCTTAGGAGGTGAAGTGTTTACAATGGCTTCCACGGCCCCGTGTGATATACACTCCCCTCCTTTTTCATTGTGTCTCCAATTCATCCTTTCACTCTCTGTATGTCCGTGACCACAGATCTCACTGTATTTCAAATGGACTGGTGTCCTGGAAATAATGTGTTTTCACATTGGTTGTTCCTCCTGTCTGGAATGCTTTTTATAAACAAATCTTAGCTATCTAGGCTCTCTACAAGCCTAATCTTCTCAAGTGTTTGCTCAAAAGTCACCTTCCCATGAGGCCTACCTGCACTGCACATCCTTGTTAAAATGAAGCCTTTCTCAGAACTTCTGATCTCTTTACTCCGTTTTGTGTATTTAACTCGCACTTACCATCTTCCTTTATAATCTATAATATGCTCATTCAGTAGGTTTATTACTGATTTGGTCTCTCTCCTTTGCAATGTAAGAAGGAATAGTGTTCTGCTGTGTTCAGTGATGTCACTGACCCCCACAAGCACAAACTCAAGACGTTCTGTGCGTTGACTCAGCTGAATACTCAGGAAGAACATGGAACAGCAGAACAGGTCTTTCCCATGCCATCCACCATTCTCGGGGAGAGTTTTAGGTAACACAAAGTAGGGCAAAGAGCCATGCATCAGTTTGCACTCTCAGCCTTGTCCCGTAGCTGTGGGTCCTTGAATTCCTTTAAAAAGATAAACCTTAGTTCCCTTCAACAGTGAAATAGCTAAATGAGACAAAATATAGGACATAATTTAAGAACTAAACTAGAGTAACATGTGCAATGAGCCCCATAGTCCCAAGAAATTAACTGATAATTAATTAAAAAATAATTTCCTCTCTCTTCCTCCTTTTTACTCTATTTCAAGTGTTCAATTTCCTAACCCTGGGGGTCCATAACTTTAAAGATAACGTTTTATATATCTTTTGCTTATTTTTAAGTCATACTTATTAAACACATTTGGCATACCAGTTGATGTGCTATTATAGTATTTTGTTTATATGTGAGTGCCAGAAATCTGAACTCTTAGAAGTAATCTGTTAAAAAACAACACAACCCATCTAGAAGCAAGTTAGACTGAATCTAGCAGTCATTTACTTGCCATTATATTTCAGGAAAAAATTGAGTTCATGAATTTATTATTGATAAGAGAAATTTAAAAAGTAATTTTTATTTATTTTATTTATTTGAAAGAGTTGCAGAGAGAGAGGGATAAATAGAAACCTTCCATTTGCTGGATCACTCTCCAAAGGGCCACAGTGCCTGGGGCTGTGGCAGGGTAGAACCAGGAGTCAGGAGCTTCATCAGGGTCTCCCACAGGGGTGCAAGGGCCCAAGCTCATGAGTCATCTTCTGCCACTTTCCCAGGCATCTTAGCAGGGAGCTGGATGAGAAGTGGAACAGCCAGGACTCAAACAAGGTGCCCATATGGGATGCTGGAGTAGCAGGCGGCAGCTTAACCCATTACGCCATAACACTAGCACCTACAAAGCAGTTAAATTTGAAGATCTACAAATATTCTACATCAGTAAAACAAATTGGATTTTTAAAACAAATTTTTAATAGGAGTAATTTGTCTCAATTTATAGATAAGAAAATGGAAGTTACATGTGTCGTCCAGGAACAAAATTCAATCAACAAGCAAGTTATTCCTATTCTTTTGTTTCAGTTCAATTCTTTAGCAGTTGATGGAGGTAGTCCAAGCAGAAATATAACACTATTACCAAATTAAACAGTGTCTAATGTCTCTGATTTCAGTTAACCTGTCCATGAATACTGCCATATTGTTTTCATGTAGAATGCATTGACATTCCACATGAATGAGAACTACTTACCTTTTACATATGTATTTCTTTTTACTATTTTGAAGCCTTTGTGCAGAGAAGTCACACTTGGCTATATAACAAACTACTTCTTCCCTGCTTCTAAAGTGTAAAATAGAGTAGATTAAAGGTGCTTCTTAAAGAGAAGTACAATTGATGGCTTTTCCCACCTCTCTTCCATTCAATCTTCCTGTGAACACTTTAAATATTAGAAGATGAAAGTATATGCCATACGAGTTAAGAATGTTTCAGATGAGGGAACAAAAAGTTATCTTCAATAACTCAGAGACAGTGAAATATATTCCTTCTCTCTGTTTCCCAGATCAAAAATTCAGCATTGCTTTTCTGTGATGTTTTTTACTCTTTTTTTTCCAAAAACAAGAAAATTAAACAAGCAATACATCAAAGGGAGAAAAAATGAAGTGCAACTAGCAAAATCCGGCATACATTAGTAAGGAATAAGACTACATTGTATCTAACACTAAGACTCTGAACAGAGAAAAAATGAAAATCCCTTGTACTAATAGAAACAAAAGGATAACATACTGTATTAATAACTGATCAGCATGTTACCTTTAAGTAAATGAATGAGCGAGACTAGATTATCTAGTTGGTGCTAATTCCCCCATAGAGTTAGAACAGAATTAGTAAAAATGGGGAAAAGAAAAAATAAGCCTTTTATTAAAGTACTTACTGTATTCCAACTAGTATGTTCTGAGGTTTTAAATTGAATCTGATTTAATTTTCTCAAATATCCCTGGGACATACAATGGGGTCTATTTTCCTAATGTTAGATCTGGGATTCAGCTAGGTCTAGTCTTGATAGATTTTGTTTCTGTTAAATGGACAATAATTGAGGGGTGGGTCAAGGGGGAAAATGATTGATAGATGCATGTATTGGGAGAGAATGAACTTACAGTCACGGCCTGTGATTTTTAACAGCATTCAAAATATGATTGCTAAGGTGGTAGAAGAGTTAAATAAGACATAACAATATTTCAGTTGAGAGTCTTTGAAATCTAAGAAGGCAAAATTTTGTCATAGAATAATCATTTGGACTTTAGCCAAATCAGATGTTTTAGCTTTTCAAGTTATTAGAATTATTGTGTTGCTTATTTCCCTCTTCAGAAGTAAAATTATCTGACACAAACATTTGGAAGAGGAAATATGTGATTAAACAGCTTAGATTTTAGCAAAACTTCTGATCGGTACAAGAGATCTAACAAGATGGGTGACAAAACTGCTTGGAGACCCATAAGCCCTGCATGGTTGCTTCTCTTAGACAGGTGGCTGCAGATTTCTTACGCTATAAATTAAGGAAACAGTTGGAACTCACCTTTAAACATCAGCTCTCCTGTCAGAGCACTGACAAGGTGATCTGTGGTGCTGACTCACTTTCAGCAACTGTTCAAAGGCACATTTTTAGAATCAGATGCCTGCTTTAAACAAAATGTGTTTCCATTGCTACTGAGCTATAGCTCTGGACTCTTTCTTCTCCTGTGTCTGCATTCATTTGGAGAGAGAGAGGTCATGTTTTACTTTAATACTTGAATTGAGATTCAAGACCAAAACAATTAGAGAACTAATATAAGGACAGTGTAGAAAATGTTGTGACTTAAGCCAATATCATTCAAACAGGAGTGCAATTCTTCATCAGTGTTTCATCTTTGCTTTCAATTTTTTGAGAACATTTATTTTTTAAAATATTTATTTTTTATTTGAAACACATAGTTACAGAGAGGCACAGGCAGAGAGAGAGAGAGAGAGAGAGAGAGAGGTCTTCCATCTGCTGGTTTATTCCCCAGATGGCCACAAGTGCTGAAGCTGTGCCTATCCAAAGCCAGGAAGCAGGAGCTTCTTCTTGGTCTCCCATGAAGGTGCAGGGGCCCAAGGACTTGGGTCATCTTCTACTGCTTCCCCAGGCCATAGTGGAGAGCTGGATCAGAAGTGGAGCAGCCAGGACTCACACTGGTGTCCATATGGGATGCCAGCACTGCAGGCGGTGGCTTTACCCACTAAGCCACAGCACAGGTACTTCTTTACACATTTATGTGTGTTTTGTATTTCCACATGCCATTAACTATTCTAGTTCATAAATTAATTTGGCTATAAGTATTTTATTTTGGGTAATTCAAGTTCACTTGAGTTTCAGTATTTCATGTGTTCTTAGAACTAAAAAAATAATTAAGAAACAGTCATATTTAAAACTGGCTATTCCCTGGTGTGGCTGCATAACTTTTAAATTCTTAAGGCTTTTCTGTAATCTGATGATAACAGCTAACTCACAGCTATTTGTTAAACTAAATTGGTGCATGTGAACTCCTCACATAATAAATCCCATAGACTAAATGTTACAAAAAACTGGATGCCATAAATAGCAGCAATTTCTGACACGTACTGAGTGATGGAACAAGGACATGAGCCTCAACCATTTTAGGTTCTTGATATGCCTGCCTTTCAAGAGACCAGTTCTGTCTCATACCTGCAGTCTTACTCAGGTTTGGAAGCCAGAGTGCCAAACTTGAAGAACCAATATGGGAAGTTCACCTCCACCTACTGCCCCCACCTTCACCCCTAGCCCACCTAAGATATAATAAGGCCCAGCCTGCTGGGGTCTGGGCACTCTGCCACGTGTTCAGTCTGTGTCCACGCTGGCAATTGGTCACCCAGATCTGCAGATATATTTTCTCTGGATAAATTCAGTCTAGCTGGGGGTTCATATTCTGTCTCCTCTGTGTTCTGCACCCCTCTTCCTTATACTATTTCATAAATGACAGTAGTATGATAATGATTTTTATGTCATAAGGTTCCTAATATCTACTCAGATATAGAATGAATCTGAAATTCAAATATTCATTTTCCAAATGGTAACTTGATTTTCAACTGAAATTTGATTAAAAGTGTGGCACAATTATAAATAAGTCAGAGGATTGGTAGACATACCTCAGAGATGATCTGGTAAAGTTTTCAATGAGTGAATCTTAATACTCGCAGAAAATTGCAACTGAGTTCCTCGAAGGAGGCATAGGAGAGCAGGTTGCTCCAGGAGCCAAGCAGGAGGACCAGCCAGGTGAGAAGGGAAAATTATTTTCTTGTGATTAGAAACAGAGAGCCATGGGAATTTGTTCTGCTGATGAGCAGATATGTAGCATAAGGGTGATCTCTTTTTCTTTGTGCTTCTGCATGGAGAGAGAGAAAAACAGAGACAGTCTTATAACAAAGAATAAGAGAAAATAGAGCAAGGGCTTTCTAGATGATTAGGAAAACCAGGAAGCCAAAAGGGATAACTATCACCCTAATAGACTCAGGAGACTGAATGGAGGGAACCACTGGCAGAAAACTCACTCACGAATTCTTTCACACCCAGCTGCCTTGGAAGCCCCACGTTGCTGTTATATAAAAGACTTGAAAGGTTGTTTTGGTCTGAACTTATCTCCTGGATGCAGCATGGTGCTTTGGGAAAATAAATAGCTTTGGATTCAGGCAGAGTTAGGTTTCGACCACAGACAGCTAGGTCCTGTATCAATAACCTTGGATAAATTATTTAACCTCTTGAAGTCCAGCTTCCTTTTCAGTAGATACTACATGTAAAAACATTCCAACAGCTGTATTGTGAGAACAAATGAAACTACAATTTATATAGTTTGTTGCAAAATATACTCAGAAAATACTAATAGTGTTTCAACATTTGAAATTAATTTTTCAGAGGAGGTTTAAGATGGCTGCACCCAGAGGCTTTGAACTCATCTCTGCCAGAGAAGAACCAGAACAAAAAAAGAAAGGAGTGAGAGAAAACTTCAGTAAGAAGTGAGGGAATAGGGGCCAGCACTGTGGTATAGTGAGTAAAGGCCCAGCCTGCTGTGCTGGCATCCCATATAGGCACCTGTTTGAGTCCTGGCTGCTCCTCTTTCAATCCAGTTTTTTGCCATGGCCTGGGAAAGCAGTAGAAGATGGCCCAAGTCCTTGGGCCCCTGTACCTGTGTAGGAGACCCGGAAGAAGCTCCTGGCTCCTAGCTTCAGATCGGCCCAGCTCTGGCCATTGCAGCAACTGGGGCGTGAACCTGCGGATGGAAGACCTCTCTCTCTCTGCATCTCCTTTTCTCTCTGTGTAATTCTGACTTTAAAGTAAATAAATAAATAATCTTGAAAAAAGAAAGAAATGAGGGAATAATAAATAGTAGAGATTCAACAAGCTAGCACCCACAAAGGAACAAAACACTCTGCAGCTCCTACTCCTGCTGCCCAGCTGGGGGAACTCCACCTTGCAGGGTAAAAGTAACTGGGAAAATTCAGCCAACCTGGTTATTGCTGCAGATTGGCAGCCTTAACTGCAAAATTCCACAGTTTTCATCAGCTTTAACTCCAGTCTGGAAAGCTGACTAGGATTTGACTGATTGCTTTGCTCTGTAAAGGGAATCCATATTGCATCTCCTCATCTCTACCCACTACCTGGGCCCAGACCAAACTGCTACAGCACAGCCACTGCTAGACTCCATTCTGTCTTAGGGGCCAGTAAGCTGCCCAGGTCACCACCAGAAGCTCCCAGAAACAGTGCACTACAGGAGACAGAGAGGAGATCCCAATATACCCCACAGTTATGGGATTGCCTTCCACAGACTTTTAAGCCAGGTTTGATTGTCCTGCATGATCTATGGAAGTTCACCACTACTCTCAGGGGCTCAGTGCTGACACCAGCTCATACACAAGCCCCCATGAGCTCTGAGAGAGCCACCCTCTGCATATCTTGAGTTTTGGGTGGCCACAACACAAGCCCCAACACCACTCTTGCATGCTTTCTATAAGACCTAGGTTTTGTCCACTCTGGGTCCTGAGGGTCTAGGACTGTGGCTGTTGATACTATAATCTTCAGAGTAACCTGCACCCACCAGTGAGACCTGGGAAAAGCTCTGTCTGCATTCTTTTACTTCAGGCTGGTGACTGCATAGTTTGCATTTGCACCAAGTCCTGCAGCTCTAGGTCTGGTTGTTTGAGCCATATTCCACAAAGTCACCTGAATTCATCCTGTCTACCAGTGGACCATCTGCAGTATAATCTGCATTTGCCTTGTAGTACCTGAATAAGGACCCCACATGTTGTTCAGCTCTGGGACTGGAACTGTTGGTACAGTAAGTTCAAGGTCACCTGTGCTTGCCCTGTGAGATCTGAAGAAGGCCCTTTGTGCGTTCCATTGATCCAAGCCAGCGGTTTCCAATCTACAAATCCTTGCACAAGGAACCTGGGTGAATAGTGCAGCTTGGAGACTGTGACTTGATCTTACACTGTGGGATCAGGGAAAATCCCTGTCTGCATTCCACTGTTCCAGGTCTGTATAACTGCCAGCGCACAATACTCAGCACAGCCTGCAATCATCCCACACACCTGGCAGGGTGCCCTCCGGGTCCTGCAGCTCTGAGATGGTGACGACTGGCGTGATACTCCTCAGAGTTACTCAAGCTCACTCCATGCTACTGGACAAAAATCTTACCTGCATTTTTCTTCTCCAGGCCTGCAGCTGCCAAGGCACAAACAATCCCCTGCATAATCTATATTCATGCCATGTGATCTGCAAATAGTCCACACTGGGTGCTGCAGCTCAACGACAGAATATTCTCCATTCTGCAGAATATTCTCCATTCTACTGTGAATATTCTACAGATCACCTGTGCGCACCCTGAGGAACTTGGTAATGTCCTGTTCACATCCTCCAGTACTAGAGCTTTAGTGCTAGGGCTCTTAGTGCTAGAAGCTCTGGCATCATCCATGTCCAATCAGAAAAATCTGCAGAAGGTCTATTCACATCTGTCATTTGGTGCCATAAGCCCCAGTATCACTCAGGCTTGCCTGGTACTAGGAGGGGACAGTCCCCTCTAGGTCCTACAGCACAGATATGTGATTACTGTATCAAAACCTCCGATATGATTGACACCTGACTCTGGGTCATGAGAACTAATGTTTTCGGAAATCCACATGCACTACGAATCCACATGCTACCTCTACAAAATTCCTCAGGTGACAAATTGG
This sequence comes from Oryctolagus cuniculus, assembly GCF_051225735.1. NCBI lineage: Eukaryota > Metazoa > Chordata > Mammalia > Lagomorpha > Leporidae > Oryctolagus > Oryctolagus cuniculus. The sequence goes on along the minus strand of NC_142876.1, from coordinate 13,249,136 downwards.
CAGATCTGCTGATACTGATTTCCAATAGAGAACTCACTTGGAGGCTAGATGGATTAACATGTGTACTACAACCCATAAATATGTAAAATTATTATTAAGAAAAATTGAAAATTCCAGGGGCTAGTGTTGTGGCACAGTGAATTAAAGCCCAGATTCCTGCGCAGGCATCTCATATGAGTGCCAGTTTGAGTCCTGGCTGCTCCACTTCTGATCCAGCTCCCTGCTAATATGCCTGAGAGAAAAGCAGAGGATGGCCCAGGTCCTTGGGCCTCTGCACCCATGTGGGAGACCTGGAAGAAGCTCCTGGCTCCTGGATTTGGATAGGCTCAGCTCCAGCCATTGCGGCCATCTGGTGAGTGAACCAGTGGCTGGAAGACCTCTCTCTCTCTCTGTCTCTACCTCTCTCTGTAACTCAAATAAATATTTTTAAAAAATTGAAAATTCCCACTTAATCCTTCTGATTCATTGTTCTCATTTCATCACACCATTTTCTCTTATCTTGCTTTTTTATAAGCAATATTTTTCTTTTTCGGAAATACCAAATTGTGTTATATCTTTAATAGTAAATATATAATTATCCGGTATTTAGGGATTGTTTCCTAAGCTCTGGATATGCACTCATCTTTACATTTACTTGACAGAGAGAAAGACATGCAGATAGAGAAAGATGTCCCACGTTTTGTTTCACTCCTCAAATGCCTGCAAGAGCCAGAACTGGGCCCTGCTGAAGCCAGGAGTGTGGAATGCAGTCCAGGTCTCTCAGGTAGGGGGCGGGAAATCAACTACTTGAGCCATCATCTGCTGCCTTCAAGGATGTCTATTAACAGGCATCTGGAGTCAGGAGAGAGCTGGCACTCAAACAGGCACAACAATGTGTTATCAGAGTGTGCATCTTAGCTAGTGTCTTAGTGGGAGTCTTAGATACTAGGCCAATCCCCACATCCAGATATGCATTTTAATTACCAATTAAATTTCTGTCTCCAATTTTGTCTCCTGCAGATATACTCAATCCAAGAGGTCCCAAAATTGCCTAAGATCTCCTCAACCTCCTCTGCTACAGTAATTTCTGGCTCAATCAAAGGCATAATGCAGACAATGACACCTGTATTTATCATTTCCAATTTTACTTTTATAAAACATATGCATAATATAAATATTCATATTTGGAAGCTGGTCTAATTGCCAGTGTCTTAGTTTAAGTTCACAGCGTCCTAACCTGGACTAATCTCTGAAAGAGTTTCTGTGCCTCTAAACTCTCCCTCCAACCTTTTTAAATAGAGTTCTCATTCCATCATCTAAAGTGTGACTACATAGAATTTTTTCTCTGAACTAAAATAAGCACGTCCATGAGCAATAAAGAAATCAGACAAAAAGGTTCATTAACCTACTCTGCCCTGACATGTCCATCTCTCCTGTGCATTTTGAATGCAGTGAAGGAGCAGCCAAGCCATGTGGCTTGAACTTCCCAGTTACCTCTCCTTCTCTCTGGCTAATGCTTTCACAATTCATCAAAAAATAAATTAATTAATACAAACTATTTGCAAAAAAATCATATATCTACCATAATCATTGACTTTTATTTAATCAAATCCATTATCTTGTATTAATTCTTATATTAGCTTTTCTGTAGAATTGGAATTTTATGACATTTTTTTAAACATGTTTGGAGAAGTACATTTCTTTCTTTCTTTTTTTTTTTTGACAGGCAGAGTGGACAGTGAGAGAGAGAGACAGAGAGAAAGGTCTTCCTTTGCCGTTGGTTCACCTTCCAATGGCCGCCGTGGCCGGCGCACTGTGGCTGGCGCACTGCGCTGATCCGATGGCAGGAGCCAGGTACTTCTCCTGGTCTCCCATGGGGTGCAGGGCCCAAGCACTTGGGCCATCGTCCACTGCACTCCCGGGCCACAGAAGAGAGCTGGCCTGGAAGAGGGGCAACCGGGACAGAATCCAGCGCCCCGGCCGGGACTAGAACCCGGTGTGCCGGCGCCACAAGGCGGAGGATTAGCCTAGTGAGCCACAGAGCCCGCCGGAGAAGTACATTTCTAATTTGTATTTTTTAAGTTACCCTCATTCAAGCTTTTTTTTTTTTTTTTGATTAATTAATTTAAAATGCAAAATGAAAGAGAGAGAGAGAGAGGACAGGAGGAAAGAGAGAGAGAGATTCTATCTGCTGGTTCATTCTTCAAATGCCCACAACATCCGGGTCTGAACCAGGCCAAAGCCAGGAGTCATGAATTCCATCCGGGTCGCCATGTGGGTGGTAGATGGAACACAGGTGCTTGGGCTGTCATCAGCTGCCTTCTCACACACACTAGCAGAAAGCTGGGATTGGATCTCAGGCACTTCAATATATTAGGGAGGCGTGCCAAGTGACATCTTAATCTGCTGCACCAGAGCACTCGCCCATATGATGTTTTGTGACAAATTATATATAATGTTTACAATTTTAACAATTTGTAAATGTGGCATTAAATACATTTACAATCCAATTTATCAATCACCACTACTATACCAAAAACTTTATCATCCCCAAAATCTATTCATTAAGCAACATTTCTCCCTTTTCCTCACACTATAACTTCTATTCTGCTTTCTATCATTATGAATATGTTTTCCAGGTATTTCATATAAATATATCCATACATATCTATCCTTTTATTTTATTTACTTTTAATTGACAAATGTAACATTTTAAAAATATGCATTCCGTGTACATTGTGGAATGGATAATCAAGTTAATGAAAACATGCATTTAAGTTTCTCTTCAAGTTTGAGATCTAGAAGAGGTTACTGCAGTGTTGAATCTGTCAACCCTCTATGCTGCTGAGGTCATAAATTTTATTTTCATGAAGGCTATTTGACCAGTTTCTGTTACTTTTAACAGAAGATATCTTAATTCAGGTATTATTATTTTTTATTTGTTTGAAAGGTGGAGAGACATAGAGAGATTATCTATCCATTGGTTCGCTTAACAAATGCCATAACAGTTGGCGCTGAGCTAACTTGAAGCTGGGGAAATAATCCAAGTCTCCCACTGTGGTGGAATGAGAAGGCCATGTCAAGATGGCCGCTAGCAAGTGAGCGTCAGTTACTCAAGAATGGCTTCAGAAACCTCCTGGTAAGCCCCCTGGGAAACCACCTGGCAATGGAGCCTGCCTGGCAACAGTCTGCAATTGGTTAGGGCATAAACCGCCCCTTGACTGGATTGGCTGCCTCAGCTACATAAGCTGCTTTACCAACTGAAATAAATGAGTCTGCGGTCTGCTCGCCTCCTGCCCACTTTCACCCTACCCCCGGGGTCTGTGTGGTGACTCCATACCTCTTGCCCCCACGATGTTCTTCTCAGAACGAATCCACAGCAACATCCCACATGGCTGGCAGTGAATCAACTACTGAAACTATCACCTTTTGTCACCCAGTGTATGCACCATCAGGAAGCTGGTATTGGGAGCAGAGTCAGGACCGAAACTCAAGCATCCAAACCAGCTTGTTAAGTGCTAAGCAAAACACCCAGCCTCAGACATTATTTTTAATAAATCCTTTATATTCTCTTTTCTGACCAATTTTTGATTTGTTCATGCTATTTATTTGCTTTTAGTTTATTTTTCCCCTTGGGCCAAAGTTGGGCATCTTGGAGCAAATCTTTGCTATGTTCTTCCCTCCATCTTGGCTATTCTAAATCACAATCCAATCCACGGTTATCCAAGAACATTTCCTCCCATGTAGGATTCAGTCTTCTGTACACACTGATATTGCAGAAAATCTCCTAGACATAACATTTGTTTTAGTTCTGTTTGTATGTATCCCAGTCCAGATGCTTCCAATCTGATGTTTTAACATCTCTGCTGTAATATTTACAGTTTCTTCTTATTTCCAGCCCCTCTCTGGGAGCATTGTTGGTGGAAGAGCTAATAGATAATTGTGAGTCTAGTTAGATGAAGGGATATCACTTTCAGCAGCCAACTCAGTCAGGTGTCTGTGGGCTCTAGACACAGCTCTAGGGCTGTGTCTCAGGATGAAACAGTATTTGTGGGAAATCATAAAAATATTTCAATATTTCTATTTGTACTACTGCCTATATCATGGATTTCTTAAAGGCAGAAACCACATCCTTCATTTATTTTCCGTTAATTATCACACTGGAGTCCCCATTACTTAATCAGTTGAATAATTTGAATACTGAATAAAAAAAGAAGACTAGGAACAGAGCATACCTGTTAGATTCCTGTTGTTGAGTAACAGATTTTCACGAATTTTGGAGCTTAAAACACCACCATCTGTAATCTCACATTGTCTTTGTCAGAAGACCAGCGCAGGGTGGCTAGATTCCCTGCTAGGATCCCAGCAGGATAACATTGATCTTTCAACCATGGCTGCTATTCTCATCTAGGCATCTGGGCCCTCTTCCAACTACAACAGTTTTTGGTACAATTTGTTTCCCACTAGCACATTACATGTGAGTATGTGCATCTTCAAAGACATCAGATTTCTTGCCGCAAATCTCACCAACTTTGTCTTCTTTTATGGGCTCATGTCAATACATCAATCACACTGTGATCTTTAAAATGATCCAACTATCTTAAAGCCAAATGATAAGTAACAATAGTATATTTTTAGAGTTCCTTTTGTCATTTAATATGCTACATTCACAGACGTAATAAAAGTGGACAAACTTCAGGAAGACAAGTTTACATCAACTACAATATGCATAAGTCATATATTACTTGTAGCAAAATACAAAAAATATTACACTACCATTCTAAATCTGCAATGAGAAAAAAGCAACACATGTGAACAGAGTGAGGAAAAGTATTCCAAAATATTAAAATTTATGTCATTATATTTTTATTGTACAAACAGTTCTTTAGTCTTATTCATAGAATAAAATATATCTCTCTATACACACACATATATAGACATATACATATATGCAACAGCTATATATATATACATATTCATATATACATAGACAACTTAAATTAATAGGGTTAAAAGTGTACCTCTAGGGAGTCATTTGGCATGGTGGGTAAGACTCCAATTGTCCCATATTGGAGTTCCTGAGTTCAATATGTAGCGCTAACTCCACAATCCAGCTTCCTATCAGTGTGCATCCTGGGAAGGAGCACATTATGTGTCATATTGAGTACCTGCCACCCATGTGGGAGATCAGGATTGTGTTTCTAGCTCCCACCCTCCTGGCCTCATCAGCGACTGTGGGCATTAGGGAGAGTAGGACTAACAGATGTGAGCTCACTCACTCTTTATTCTCTTTCACTCTGACTTTCTGCCTTTCAAATAAGTTGAATGAAAATAGAATTGAAACTTCATATTCAAAAATAGAATAAAATTAAAATGTTATTAGTAACAAAATATAAATGTATACTTTTTGTTACCAATGGTGGAATTTTTTTCCCTTGATTTAGAAAAGCTTACTGGATTATTTTTTATTTTATGGAGTAATGATGAATGATCCACTCATCAGAATATTTGAATAAATCAAATTCCTGATTTTTATAGTTGAGATAGAAATAAAAATATTATAATATTCTTAATGCAATAAGTGTTGTCATATTTTAATCACTGTATGTACCCTGGAAAGAGAATGGGTGATACCTTAGCATGCTCTAAGTTGTCTATTAATAGAAACATTTGACTTTTGTTCTGCCCTTACCATTATGAATCAAATTTTACAACAGAACACTTCTGTTAGGTGAAAGCTATGTTCAATAACTATTGTGTAGAAATACCTCTTTATTTTTGTCAGCTCCATCTCTAAATTCTTTAAAATTTTAGTATTGCACATAACCAATGAAAGTGTTATACATACCACATTAGTAATCTGGAAACCTTTAGAGGTTGTGTCAAATAACATAAGAAGGCACAGTTAAATAATAAATTGTTTTTCTCATCATACAGATTAACAGCTGTTCACTCAAATGGAAGTGCACTCAAAATGCTGCTTTCATTTTCACTGTTAAATCATGAATTATTTTGAGGCATATTAATTTAAGTTGGATCACACTCGGTAAAAAAATTAACTGATTTTACATTGTAAATAAACTAAAACTACAAGTGAATAAGAAAATGTGTGTGACAGCATGTGTGTGAACAGATTTTTAAATCATTTATTTTTAAAATAAATTTAAATATTTTCAACATTTTTTTTCTCTTCTCTTCCCACACCCTCAGTATCCAAATACACACCACAGTCTTGTGTAAAAATATTGCAAATGCCTTCTAGGTGGCAAAGGATGAAGTGAATACATGGGGTCATAATTGATGGGATTGATTTCCTATGCTGTTTGGATATGTGAGGCACATTTGAGGAAGAGGACAAGGGTGGATTCTTTGTGATTCAACAATATATAATCAAGAGATTATACACATTATTTTCACATGGCTCCTCTGAATCCGATGCACTCAAGAGTCTAGTTATCTGACTCTATAAATAGTGTTAAAGCAAATATATTTCTGTACAATGCAGGAAAGTTGTGTAAAATTGATTTTTTCATTTTTAATGCATTGTGATTTAAAATGTATATTTTTATTTATAATCATAAAAGTAGCATTTTGATATATAAAATTTTCTCTTCTACATAATGGTCTTAATGTTTAAAAATCTGTATCCTCATATTTTTTATAACAATAGATAAAATATCAATATGAGGCTGGTGCCACAGCTCACTTAACTAATCCTCTGCCTGCAGCGCCAGCGCCCCAGGTTCTAGTCCTGGTTGGGACGCTGGATTCTGTCCTGGTTGCCCCTCTTCCAGTTCAGTTCTCTGCTGTGGCCCAGGAAGGCAGTGGAGGATGGCCCAAGTGCTTGGGCCCTGCACCCACATTGGAGACCAGGAGGAAGCACCTGGCTCCTGGCTTCAGATCAGCGCAGTGCGCCAGCCATAGCGGCCATTTGGGGGTGAACCAACAGAAAAGGAAGACCTTTCTCTCTGTCTCTCTCTCTCTCTCTCTCACTGTCTAACTCTGCCTGTAAAAAAATATCAATATGAAACCAAATAAAAATAATGAAAATTAACGTGCAATTTATTTTATTAGTCAGTATTCTTTTTTAACAGTAAATTTCATCTTTATTCAATTGTTGTCTACCAGTTAGGTTATTTCTTATTTTGAAATTCCAATTAAAAGTTTGACTATAAGAAAAGCCAACCTTCATGCTAACAAGGTGTTGTTGAGCACTCATTTGAAGAAACTGTGAGAAAGTAAAAATGAAAGCATATGTACATTTAAAAAAAAAAGCTGCAACTTTCCTAGAGGCAGCAATGTGTTTAAATATTAGAGAATCTTCATCTCATTTTAAAAATGTTTTATTTATTTATTTATTTATTTATTTACTTTTATTTCAAAGGCATGAGACACCCATGTGTGCACATGCATGCACACGTACACACAAGATAGACATAGAGTTTTCCATCCATGAGTTTACTCCCTCAAATACATGGGGCAGCATTTTTATGTTTATATTAATTATTTGACATACTAGAGTATTTCAAAAGGTGTATGGCAAAATGGAATTTAAAGATATATTTATTCTGCTGCATAAATTATTGAAATTCAGCATTGTCATTAATAACTGATTCACAAATAATATAATATGAGACCAACACAATAACTTAGGGTAGCTTATATAATGAAGAAACTGATTAGACCTAAACAGTGGTTGTTCTGGCAAGGATATGGAGAAATGGGAGCACTTATACAATGTTGGTGGGAATCTAAATTAGTGTAGACACTATGGAAAATGGTGTGGAGATTTCTTAAAAAAAAAAAAAAAAAAAAAACTAGTAATAGGGGCCAGTGCTGTGGCACAGCAGGTTAAAGCCCTAGCCTACAATGCCGGCTGGCATCCCATATGGGTGCCAGTTAGAGACCTGGCTGCTCCACTTCCAATCTAGCTCTCTGCTAAGGCCTGGAAAAACAGTAGAAGACGGCCCAAGTCCTTGGATCCCTGTACCCACATGGGAGATCTGGAAAAAGCTCCTGGTTTCGGATCGTTTCAGCTCCAGCCATTGCGGCCAGTTGTGGAATGAACAAATGGATAGATGACCTCTCTCTCTCTCTCTCTCTCTCTCTCTTTCTCTTGCTCTACCTCTCTCTGTAACTCTGCCTTTCAAATAAACAAAATAAATCTTAAAAAAAATTAGTAATAGACATGCCATATGATACAGCCATCCCACTACTGGGTATATACCAAAAAGACTTGAACACAATGATTTTTCAAAGAGATACATGCACCATCATGTTTATAGCAGAACTGTTCACAATAGCCAAAATTTGGAATCAACCAAATTGTCCATCATCAGATGAATGGAGAAAGAAAATGTGGTATATATACACAATGTGATATTATTCAGCTATAAAAAGTAATAAAATTCTATCATTTTGCAGAAAAATCAATATAACTGGAGGACATCATGTTGAGTGAAATAAGCTGGACCCAGAAAGACAAATGCCACATTTTCACCCTTATATGTAGGAGCTAAAATTAAAAAAAGAAAAAAGAAAAAAAAAGAAATATCTGTGTGTATGAGTAAATATCTGTGTATATGAGTATTACTACAAATACAATTTTATAAAACTTTTTTACATCTTTGTCAAACCAATGGTTAAGAGTGTTATACTGTAATACTTTCAATGATCTCAGTTTACTTTAAAATTTACCGTATTTGGGTGAAATGGTCATTTTCCATTCAATTATTATTTATAGCTATTGTCTAAATTCCTGCTAAACTAGATCTTTTTGCTTTTTACTTGTTAAACTTTTTATTCTGTGAAATATCAAGCCTCTTTACTATAATGTAATTTTAAAATATGCTATCTCCAAACCAAAAAAAAAAGAAAAAGAAAAGAAAAGAAACGAAGGAGGGTAGGAGGAAAGAGAGAAAGAGAGGAGGGAGGGAGGGAGGGAGGGAGGGAATATTATTCTGTTCGTAGAATTGTATCTACAATCACATTGAATCTGTCAGAAACTTAAATTTAACTAAAAATTAACATAAAAAATAAGGACTCTTCAGGCTCTTTGAAAACATTTCAGTGGTGGAATTCACAGGGGCCCACAGCTAAAGTGCATGCAGAGAGACATAAGTATGGTTAAGGCTGCTTGGGTCTATATGGGTAGCCAGAAAACCATACTAAACAATAAACTTAGAATTTAACAGGAGAAGTGAACAATAAAGCACCAAGCAAGCGTAAAGTAAATTGACACATTCTGGAAAAAATATATGACCAGTGTCTAGCAAGTATATTTCTGGACTGAGGCAAGACAATTATAATGAAGATGGCAGGAAAGTTGTCAAGTGATGCATTATAATTATCAATCAATAGTGTAATGAATTCATTGATTAAAACCTAAATATCTCCTGAGTTAAGAGGTTTAATGGAGCTGTAATGACTAGTATTGGTAGAATCCTAAAACAATTTCTTCAAGGTCAAGTACAATATTAAATGTGAAAAAGTTGGGCAAATAGCCCAATGAAAAGACATTTGTAACTTGGAGACAACTATTGTTGAAAGACACTTGAATTGGAAAAATATAAGAATTCTCCATGGTTAGTATTTCTGGGGGATTCTAATTAGCCAATGTTTGAAGTTAGGATTAAAACATACATAGGGGGAAAGAAATGTATAATTTAAAGGAGGAAAAAAGCCACAATGGATTGCTCTTGTTTATTATAGTAAAAGTATATAGTATAATATACACAGCCACACAAGATTTACAATATATGTTATATATATACATATATATATATATATACTTGTTGAGAAATTTGAGTTTACTCACACTTAAACACATACATGCTTACATATATTTGTATCTATATAGGGCATTCAGTAAGTTATTTGTGTCTGAAGTAGGAGCAATAAAATAATTCACTTGCTATAACTGATGAGACCATTATATTATGTAAATATTACTTTGAATTTTAGTTAATTCAGGTTTAAAAGGAAAAAGTTGTATACATTTTCTGATATTTATTATTCATTGTTATTAAAGTTGTCCCAATGTACACCCCTACGGTATGTCAGTATTATTGATAAGATTAGATTTGGTTTCCTTCAGGATGCCTCAAACCAATTTACTTAGCCAGCCTTCAGCGTTCTTGCTGGCATATTACTCTTCCTCATGTCAGTTAAAGGGAATTGCAATGATTTTTTCTGAACTTTGTAAAACGTGCCATTAAGGATTTCCCCTATGCTTGGCATGACTGTTGCCCTCAACCCTTCTTTGACATTTCATTTATTCAAGGAGATCCTTGCTGCCTTTTCTTCATCTGAAGTCAATAATTCTGATGCCACACTATTTAGCCTCAGCGATAAAATTCAGAAGAATTCAAGATAGATCAAATCTGTCAATTCACTCTCTCCAATAATGATGAAAGCATTTGATTGCAGCATGAATTCTAGGGCCTTATGAGACAGCATGAATTTAAATATATCAGTTTAACCAAAATTAAAAAAAAGGCTCCCTAGTCAAAAAGTTTTAGCTAAGTAGTTCTCATTTTGATAGATTTCTTAGCATTCTCTTGTCAATATTTATTTGACATCAACTTAAAATGGACTGCGTGCATGAGAATTTTAGTACTGCATTAATACTGACAAAGCAAGCAATACTCAGAAGTATTAAATATAGATCGACACATATCACTTATATTCTCCAAAACCTTAGATATTTTTGTAGTTCAGAACCTTTGATGGCACCAGCTGCTGCTTACATTATTCACTTTTAACTATCAATGAACTGATTACTTAATTTTATTTATTGAAACACTAAATTCTCTTCCACAACTTCTGTAATCATTCCTGGTGAATTCAAGATGTGTGTGTGTGTGTGTGTGTGTAATCCATTGTACATGCTATATCATTCCTTCTCACCCTCTGCGCTAACATGTTTTTTTCTCTATTACTCTAACTACTCTTGTGAGTTTGGAATAGATCTTTATATTACCACTTGCTTCATCCCACATTTGAATGTTTAACCTTATTTTCCTAACTCCAAATCAATTACCATCCTCTTGTCAACCCAGAAATCCAGAGAAACTTTACAGTTTATGTGTGTGAGTGGTGTGTGTGTAGATAGATGAGAGAAACCAAAATCTAACAAACAATCTGAAAAATTTAAATCTAGTGCATGCTCATTCCTTTATCAGGATTAATGACTTAAGAATGTGTGTGAAAGATCGGACAGAAATGAGTTTGAGGTAGAAAGTTAGACTTATTCTGGCATGCTAACTTTTAGCATCCAATGTCCAAGTGAAGACATTTTTAAAGATTTCATTTACTGGGGCTGGTGGTTGTGGCCCTCTAGGTTAAACTTGCTATGCCTGCATCTCGTATCCAAGTGCTGGTTCAGGTTCCAGCTGCATGGATTTCAAACCAGCTTCCTGCAAATGCACCTGGGAAGGCAGTGGAAGATGCCCCGATTGCTTGGGATCCTGCCACACGTGTCTGTTAAGACAAAGTGATGTGGAGAGAGCTTGCTTCTGCTGATTCATTCCCAGATGTCCACAACAGCCAGGGCTGGGACCAAAGCCAGGAACTCTTTCTAGTCTCCCACATTAATAGCAGGGACTCAAGAACCTGTGCCATCATCTGCTACCTTCCAGGATGCGAATATCCTAACTTCTAGCTCTCTTTTCCCTACCAGAAAAAGAAAAGAAACACACACACACACACACACACACACACACTCGTTACCAACTCTCTCAAGAATCCTTGAACAACGCTGTTCCTGCAGCTTCCTCTCACCTCCTTCAGTCTGTGGTTTCTTTGTATTTGTAATCACAGTAGAGCTTGGTTTAAATCTCAGATTCCCTGACATTTGGGGCGGATGATTGCAGAGGTTTTCCTCTGGGTGGTAGAATGTTTATCAGCATCCCTGTTCTTTTCCAACTGGATACCAAGCAGTACCATTCCCAGTCGGGACAGTCAAAAGTATTTCTAGATACTGGTAAATTTCTCTAGAGGGTAAGCTCCCCTGGAACTCCCAGTGTTGAGAACCAGAGTTACAGGGCAACTGACAGAAGCAGAGTGCCTAGAATCATTTCTTCCCTTGGCTTCCATGATCAGATTCTCTCTGATTCGCTACCTACCTGTCCACTAGCCTCTCCTTTTCCTTCTGTGAGAGATGATGGAGTTTCTTTGGGTTAAATCCTGTGTTTTCCTGTCTAATTTCAAGCAAATCCTGAGAATTCTAGTCATTCGCGACTTCAGCATTAACTCAACTTCCATTTTCTGGGGAAGGTGGTCCCAAAGCCCCAGGCAAGTTACAGGGTTTTTCACATGCTCTCAGTAACCTGTTGTTTTCTTTCAGAGCCATTAGACAATCAATTTAAGTAATACATTCATGATTACGACATTGCTTTATCAATGTCTCTTTCTCACACAGCCTAAAGGCTCCCTGAGAGGTGGGGCACATTCGTTTTATGTAACATGTATTTCAGGAGAGCTCAGAGACACTAAATTAAATCTTAGGAATGATTTGTATTTTCCCAGGCTTGACATAAAACATATTCTGAATCGTTATTTCTAACAATACTCAGTTATTTTCCATAAATCCAGTAAGTGTCAATACTGTAGACTCAGTCTCCTTTAAGTTACAAAATTTATGTTTATTTAAATTTTTCAGTACTTTACCAAATGTGGCTACTATGTTGAGCTATATCAGAATAGATGTACTATTGCTCATTTCTTTCAGTTTTGTTCCCCAGAATATACAGGATGTTTTTCTACAGTTTGTATTTAGATTTATTATTTTAAAGATTTATTTATTATTTACTTGAAAGTTGGAGCTACAGAGAGAGAGAGAAGGAAAGGCAGAGAGAGAGAGGTCTTCCATCCACTGGTTCACTCCCCAGATGGCCGCAACAGCAGGAGCTACATTGATCTGAAGGCAGGAGCCAGGAGCTCTCTCTGGGTCTCCCACATGGGTGCAGGGCCCAAGGACTTGGGGCATCTTTACTGCTTTCCCAGGCCATAACATACAGCTAGATCAGACGGGGAGCAGCCAGGACCCGAACGGGTGCCCATAAGGGATGCTGGCACTTTAGGCGGCAGTTTTACCCGCTATGCCACAGCGCCGGACCCTGGATTTATTATTTTTATACTGGATTATCTTCTATTCTCTATTCCCAAAATCTGACTTAACTTTGTCTAGCTGTCTTCTTTACAGTGTGAAACTCTTGTCCATAATCTGTGCCTGTGGACAGACATCTTAGTATGCTAATGGTCCTGCGTTATAGCTATGATTCATGCCTTGAGAACACTATTGGGACACTTACTTCCTTTGTCATGGCTCAATCTATAGAACGTGAACCTTTGCTTTATTTTAGCATCAGCTGAAGGTCAGCATGTCAGAGCCACAAATGACCTTACAGAGTACGCAAGCCTAAAGGATTAGTACATACCTTCCCTCATACCTTGTCTTATAGCAGAGAAACATATATGCTTCAAATATAATCTCAAGTTGTGGCAATTATTCTCACATATAATATATTATTAATATTTACAATCTCTAACAGATGAACAGAACAATAGAAATAAAACTGAACTCAGAATAAAAATAATGTTACCCATTTAATGGGAATGAATGATGAATATTTGTATGACAGTAATTTCAATTTTGAGATACAATGGTGAACAGTGTACAGCATATAATAAAATTAAAAATATCTGGCAGGCTCTGCAGCTCAATAGGCTAATCCTCTGCCTGTGGCGCCGGCACACTGGGTTCTAGTCCCGGTAGGGGCACCGGATTCTGTTGCTCCTCTTCCAGTCCAGCTCTCTACTGTGGCCCAGGAGTGCAGTGGAGGATGGCCCAAGTGCTTGGGCTCTGCATCTGCATGGGAGACCAGGAGGAAGCACCTGGCTCCTGGCTTCGGATCAGGGCAGTGCACAGGCCACAGTGCGCCGGCCACAGCAGTCACTGGGTGGTGAACCAACGGAAAAGGAAGACCTTTCTCTCTGTCTCTCTCACTGTCCACTCTGCCTGTCAAAAAAAAAATAAATAAATAAAAATATCTGCTCCCAATGATTGATTCTATCAATACCTCAGAGTAAGCTTTTAAATGACTTTTTTTTTTTTTTTTTTTTTTTTTTTACAATAGCTTCAGCTTCTCCACTTGTGATGTGGAGAGTAATAAAATCTGTTATTATTGGCAGGATCAAACTGAACATGTGCAGATGAAGCAACTAGTTTTGTGTTTGGCCTAAGAGAAGCTTGGTAAAAGGTAGTTTTCTCACTTATCTACATTTTGAATTATTTCTATGTTCTCTGACAATTCTGATACATGAGAATCTGTGCTGCGCATTACATATGGGAGAGGATCATGATCTAAACTCTCTGACATAGCATACCTAAATTTTGACAAAAATCTGGGAACTTCTTCAGAAAGTTAGACAGGAATTTGATTTTATTCAAACCTGAACCAAAGTGACTAAAATAATAATCATGTTACAACTAAGAACGTTGTGTATGCTGTTGTTTTAACAATGAAAATATTCAGTTGGAGAGTTGGCTGCACTTCAAGTATGCAGGAGTAAGTTCCAAAGAAATGATCCTCTTACAACCGAATAAGGGGAGGAGGGGCGTCTCTTTCTTAAGGTGACATTCTCTGATAGGGTCTTATAACTATAGAGTCTGCACCTGAGAATGTGAAATGTTTCCTTAAATTCTGCTGCCCAAAACCTTATCTACCTCACTCATAGAGATGTCTCCCTTCCACTGGGTGCTGAAAGTCCTGGCTCTTGAAAGGAAGCAAGAACAAAAAGTGTCATGAATTTGGATGAGAAGGAGGAAACCTGTCTTTATGACACAAATTATACCTGTGATATCTTAAGAAATGTCCAGGAATAATAAATGAACTAACAAAATTGTATATTTCAAGATAAGTAATATTGCATTTCTATCTAATAACAAGCAAGTGGAAGATATATAAAATATATAAGATTTATAAAGTACATATATTATATAAATAAAATTTACATTAACTTCACAAATTAGAGAATGTGCAACAAAGTATGTGGTAGCTATGGGTAAGACTAAGAATCATTGATGAAAGAAATGAAAGAGAACAAATTGATACACAAAATTATAAATTACAATTGGATGACAATATTGTTAGGTTAAATATACTTTCTGAGTTAACAGAAACATCAACAGGCATTCAAAACTCCAAAAGGCATTTTTGAAGAAATTCATAAGCATATTCAAAAATTAATAAAGAAATTTAAATGGTCTAGAATAACCTAAAATGTATTTAAAATAATGAGCAAATTTGAAGAAATATACCACCAAGAAGTGCTCAAAATGAACAGAAATCTGTGACTGTAATATTGGTATATGGACAGCGATGAGTCAATATGATTTGTACCTTAATAATAAAAATAGAAAAGGAATTAAGAAATAGGAAAAAAGCTCTAAGGGCATATGCAAATTAAAAAATAAGAGGTTTAATTTTTCCTGTTGAAAATAAGGGAAGAGATTTTTCCCCACTCACTTTTATTAGAACATTTACTTTAGAAATTTTGTAATTATAAGCCGGCGCCGTGGCTCAATAGGCTAATCCTCCACCTTGCGGCGCCGGCACACCGGGTTCTAGTCCCGGTTGGGGCGCCGGATTCTGTCCCGGTTGCCCCTCTTCCAGGCCAGCTCTCTGCTATGGCCAGGGAGTGCAGTGGAGGATGGCCCAGGTGCTTGGGCCCTGCACCCCATGGGAGACCAGGAAAAGCACCTGGCTCCTGGCTCCTGCCAGGATCAGCGCGGTGCGCCGGCTGCAGCGGCGGCCATTGGAGGGTGAACCAACGGCAAAGGAAGACCTTTCTCTCTGTCTCTCTCTCACTGTCCACTCTGCCTGTCAAAAAAAAAAAAAAAAAAAAGAAATTTTGTAATTATAAATTATGTCTCTATTTCTTTGAAATGTATGTAAATCTTTTCAAAAGTTAAGACTCTTGCCAGTTTAGCAATCCAGGAATGTCTTTCTCAAAGACATTCAAACAATCTCTTTGAAATGCAATCATCAGTTTCTGGGGGTAGATTCATAGCCTAACTTGTGCTAAAACCTTGCTCCAAAATCCACATCCTGTCATAAAGATAGAAGCCTGGCGTAAACCAAATAGGTAACACAGATGGTCATTCTAATCATCAAGCGAATGTAAGAAGAACTCAGTGTCACAAGTGATGCTGTCAAGTCCTCTTTCGTGCATACTACATATTATTCATTATGAGAGAATGTATATAATGGTTTGTATCTGCTTGAACAGGAGAGATTCTGTCCTTGTAATCTCTTAACAGTTGGCTATGATGCACA
This sequence comes from Oryctolagus cuniculus, assembly GCF_051225735.1. Taxonomy (NCBI): domain Eukaryota; kingdom Metazoa; phylum Chordata; class Mammalia; order Lagomorpha; family Leporidae; genus Oryctolagus; species Oryctolagus cuniculus. The sequence continues at coordinate 13,232,817 of NC_142876.1, read as the reverse complement.
TTATTATCTGGTTTATTGCTCATTCAGTCCTTAAAAGAAAATGTTTTCTTTCACTTCTGTTTTGTTGAATGGTATTCTGGGTTGTAAGAGATTTTGTTTCTAATTGTATTTCCCTAATAGAATATGCCTTATCATACAAACCCTGTACCCTGAATGAAACTTGACTCTAGATTCAAATGTCTCTTTCGATAAAGCCTCAAAAATTTGTCCTGACCTATGTCTTTGCATAAGCTTGTGATTATAAAATAAAGTTAAACTGTAAATATTAAAATAAAATATTAAAGTTAAATTATAAATAATAAAATAAAAAATAAGAAAGGAAGGAGGAGGGAGATTGGGAATGTGGGCAGGATTGAAGGCAGGGTGGAATTTATCACTATGCTCTTAAATCCACATATATGAAATACATGAAATTTGTTCACCTTATATAAATTTATATTAATTTATATATATTTATATAATTTATATATATATTTATATACATTTATAGAAAATTTTAAAAGCTTGACTTTTTGTCCTCAGATGGCCATATCTTAGGCAGATTGTTCTTCACTCTATGCCCTAACCATAACATCTATTTCACATACTTCTCCAATGGTCCATGAGCTCAGCATTATTGCACATTATTGTTCAAGGCTCTAGTCTATGCCTTGAACATTTGTCCTTTTAGTAACTGACAGTCCCTTCTCCTTAAAATCCCATCATAAATATAATTCCTCTAAGAAACACAACTTTTCCAGAAGAATTAAGGTTCCTTGATTACAAAATCATTTCTTAATTTCTCCCAAGTGACATTTCACAGTGAATTTTTTTTTTTTTTTTTTTTTTAAGGAGGAGAGAGACAGGGATTCGGGTTAGGATAGGGATAGAGAAAGAAATGGAGACAGAGATAGAGATAGAGATACAGATAGAGGTAGAGATACAGATACAGATACAGACAGAGATGATAGAGAGAGAGAGAGACATAAAGACAGAGTTAGAGAGAGAGAGAGAGAGTTGATGCAGATAGAGATGATAGAAATAGAGAGCATTCCAATCCACTGGTTCACTACTCAAATGAACTCAAAACACAGGACTGGGCCTCAACTACTTGAGCCATCACCTGCTCTGATAGACTCTGCTTGGGCAGGAGACTGCAATTACAGCCAGAGTCAGGAATCAAACCCAGGCACTCTGAGATGGGATTTGGTTATATATTTGGTGTCTTGACTGCTAGGTCAATTGCTGGCCCCTATATTGCATATTAATGCACACTGTGCCTGCTAGATTATAACATTTTCAAAGGTAGAAATAAAATCCATCATTTCTCCAGCATCTAGCACAGTAATGTACTCATAGAAATCTCTCATGAAATGTTTCAGTGCAGACATGATTCATTTAATTAACAACCCTTGTGGAATAAATGGAATTGGTTAAAGTGATCAAACATGGATGGAAGTTGGAAGTTCTGTATCTTCATGCTCAAAGAAGTCACTGCAAACCCTTGCCAAGATTAAACATCACAATTTTACACATTGTAACAATTTGCCAAATGTTCCCAAAAGCATCTCTCAAACCGATGTGCAAGGATATGTCTAAGAATAATGTTAAGTAACTTTGCTTACAATAAATATATGAAACAATTATCACACTGGTATGTTCTGACAAAACTTAATATCGATGTCCATAGATTCTCAGCTATTCAGAAACCACATGATGTAAGTGTTGTGGTGAACAACTGAGTCCTCACCACACTTTTACTTACACTTTTGCTAAATGCTTTTGTAAATAAAGAGGATTTATTTATATTTTGAAGAGCAGAGCAAGAGAGAGAGAGAGAGAGAGAGAGAGAGATCTTTCACCCGCTGTTTCACTGCACAAATGGCTACAACAGCCAGGACTGGGCCAGACCACAGAGAGCAATCAGGAACTCCATCCTTGTCCTCCACATGAGTGGCTGGGGAACAAGTACTTGGGCTCAGGTACAGTAGCAGGAAGCTGGATTAGAAGAGAGAAAGCTGGGACTCACAGCACTTTGATATGGATGTCTGCTTTACAAACAGTGGTTTACCTTATGCACAACGTTGGCCCAAATGTATACTACAAATACTCATAAAATAAATACATTTTCCCAATCTGGCAGAAGGCTCTATGCTGTAGAAGCATAGTCTTAATGATGCAGCCTTAATTCAAGCACAAGAAGAATGCATACATTCAAAAACACATAGAACATGATCCATGGCATCTCCTGCAGAGATAGTTACTTTGTATTTTGATTGTGAACCTGAATAGGATCATCTTATATTTAATAATGGGTGTAGGTAGTCACCATAACAAGAAAGTCCCCATAATAATGGTATTTCCACATTACAGTTCTGCTTGCTTGCTGCACTTAGCGTGCAGGATTTGGGGGTAAAAGAACATGCTGTAAACACTAATTATTTTAAAATCTTAGACATAATGTTTAAAGTGTCTTAAGCATTTTTTTCATAAAATATACTATACAGAAAGAAAAAGGACTATTGTGCAAAAGTAAACAAAATGGAGCTTGGAATAAAGCACAGAAAACAAGTATCATATTTCATCCATCATATTTTTAGATATGGATTCATTCACTTGAACAGGTTTTAGGAACATGAAATTTCAAGAGAAATCTTGGGATCATTTTTCATGGATTTCACCTTTTTACCTTCCTTCATAGAAAATGATTAATTTAGTTTATCCTATTAACTAATTAGGGAGTAAATAAATGCTTTGTTTTCCTATCTCAATTAAGTTCTGGGAGCTAGGTTCAAAACACAACCATGTCATAACTTGAACCAATAGTCATTTATTTCCAGAATGTATTAATGTGCTTACTAAGATACAACTGAATAGTAAAAAAAAAATAATGAAATACAGAAAAGGGAAGACAGAGAGAAGGAGACTGAGAGAAAGAGAGAGAGAGAGAGAGAGAGAGAGAGAAAACAAATAAGGAAGCAAGAAAAAAAGGAAGGAAGGAAGGAGGGAGGGAAGGAAGGAGGAAGGAAGGAAAACAGGGAGGGAGGAAGCAATGAAAGATGAAAGAAAAATGGGTTAATTACACTTATAAGAACTTGTATTAAGAATTATAGCTTAAAATGAGGACAAATGACAACACACTGAGTTCTCTTGAGTGTACACTTGAATTTAAAAAATTCCTTGCCAATCCCAGCAGTATTAACCTTCATCCTTTCTGAGGTAAATTAATTATAGAATAGAATATGTGAGGTTCCTTCAGGTGAGACCGGAAAAACCAAGGTCTTGTCTGCTGTGTGGATATTAAACATCCCCTGGCTCACTATTTCAGAGATAGAGTTAATCCTGGTGTAACCTTGATCAAACATTTTTTTTTCTTCCATCTATGGAGTGTTGCAGGCTCCCGTGCAGAACATTTAACTGTATAACTCTTTTACACAAGTTAATTATAGGCCTTTATGAAGCTGTAGACATTAATCCCAACAGAAACAGGCATGCATTGTATGTAACATTTTAAATAGTCCAGTGATGTTACACTTATGTGAGGAGAATTTACATTTTATATTTATGTGAGTATATATGAATAGGTTTCAAATCATATAATCTACATTAAAGTGTACCACACTATATATTAATAAACTGTATTATGTATATTTTATTTATATTCATAGTCACCTAAATATTACAAAGTTTATGAACACATGGAAGACCTTTTATTGCATGTAAGTCAGATATAAATTTCCTCATAAATAAAATAACTTGTTCTATCACTTAGTGTTTAAGAAAATTAAAAATAATCAGTGATATAGATTTCATTTTTTCTAAAATATAAGATCAATACATATTATCTAGCAGCAATAACACCCACATATTGAATAAAGATTAAATCCTATCCCTTAGACTAAATGATTGCCTTATTTTAGGGGAATATTGAACATCTTGCATATTAAGTAATCTATGTCCAGCAAATCTATGATTTTAAGTGCTTAGCTTTGGTCAAGTTGAGAAAATATAGACTATTGATATAAAGAGAAATATGAAATTTCCACAAGTATGTCTATGACCCATTATATTCTGCCTAGCTACATGTGGTTTAATGGCCAGCAAATCAATAAAGTTTTCAGGAATTCATCCATTCATCTGTCAAATCATATTAATTTTTAATAATTTAGTAGACATGGTACTTGAATAATTACAAATAGCTATCCATTAAGGAGAGAAAATACAACCTTGGAAAAATGTCACTGAACCATGCTTCTTAGTCAATTTTTATTTGATGTCATCACTGGGAATGGGCAGTTTGTGAATACCTTTCAAGACTATTAGATTTTTTATGAAGTTACTTTCATGAGTTGTCATTCCACAATGTTTATTACACTGTTAAAATTACGGGTTTGTTAATGTGGTTTTAAAGTGTAAGCACCACAATGCTGATTGAATGCTCTTCCAATGTAAGTGATCAGATCACAGAGCCAGTGGAGTTTTTACTTTTTCTTATTCGAAATATAATTATTCATTAATTTAAATTTACTTACTGTTCCTGTATTCTCACTACTATTCCAAAAAGGTGTTCAAAGAAGTTTTTAGTTGAGTTATATATTTCCACTAGCTACTTTACAAGGACCTTTTCATATGGTAGTATAATGTAGACTCAGACTATCCTGTTGTAATCTCCATAACTTATGTTGAAAGATCAAATCGAATCTATTATGTGTTTAATAAGTCATATAACAGATGACATTTGGTCAAAAGAAACAGACCTTTGGTGAAACCTTTTATGCTGTGATGAAGTCTCATATAATTGTAGTCTAAAAGTTTGATATTCAACAGAAAAAAAAACAAAGGCAAGTCGTAGCCATTTACTTTTCACTGCCTAATACAGGAAGGTAACTCAGCTAGTTTGCAAAATCTACATTTGTGTTTCAGGTTCATTTTATAAATAGAGTTTGTTTGTGCTTCATTAAATAATCTCCTTTATACCTAACCATGATACATATTGTCACGAATTTCAAGGTGACTGAGAGTGAAGTGATAGCTTACGTAGTGACTGCTGGATGATTCCATTTAAGAAAGAAGAGTCATGGATATAAAGCAGAACACCAGTGAGCCTGAAAGCCTGGAAAATTAGTTTGACCAGGCCCTTCCCCTACCAGCAACGTAGCCTGGACTAAAATGAGGCCCTTTAGATTCTTTGAAAGTGATTTTCATTTTCAGCAAAGGGAGCAATGTCATCTTTTAAAGGTTATTGCCATGATTAAACATAGTAATAAGTATGAAGTAGGTGTCACTTTTCACCTAGCATACAGTAAGCACTCCATTATTAAGAAGATGTAGTTAAGTAGAGAATGTCGAGCAGATGAACTCATCAATGGCCTTTGAACCAGCTGCCTCTGCATGGAATACTTTTTTACAGATTTCCCCCTTTAGCTCATTTTAGATTTCAACTTCTTAGGTGCTTCCTAAACTGTCACTTTTTTTTTTTTTTCGCTGAAATTTTTGTTTAAATTTAGATCATATCACTCACTACCTTGTGGTCTCTCTCCCTCCCTTATTTTTTTCTGGAAGTCATTTATCTGTATTTGATCTGCCATATATTTTAAACATATATTTGTCTCTCTCCATTAACGTCTAAGCTCCCCCAAGACAAGAAGCTTTCTGTATTGTTGATGAGTACATCTCCCTGCCTTCTTGATCTACCCATTACTAAAAGAGTGGATTTGAAGTCTCTGATCATAGTTTCCATTCATTTTTGCAACCCTCATTTTGATGTACAGTGGTTAAGTGGATATATGTCAAGGATAATTATATATAAATGGAAAACCAACTCCTTTGTTGTTGTGCATGACCTTTGTTTGGGAATTCCTTTGTTCTTAAGCCCATTTTGTTAGAAATTAGCTTTCTGTTTTTAAATTAAAGTAAGCATATATTGTGGGTTGAGTGTGACTTGTGACCCCCCAAAAATGATAAAACATGGTGATATTTACAGGTAGGACCTGTGGGAAGTGATCAGATTTAGATTTGAGGATGAGAAGGTCATGATGAAATTGGTTATTTTATAAGAAGAAAGATGGAGGTGGCGTGGGGGGAGGGAGAAGAGAGGTCTGTCCACAAGAAAACACCATGGAAAGGGCATGCGAGGACACAGCAAGAAGGCAGTGAAAGGTCCCTCTCCAAGAGTGCAAGCTGCAGGAACTTGATCTTAAATTTCCCAGTCACTGTGGCTGTGGAAAGTAAATGTTTACGCAGCCCAGAGTTTGGTACTTTGTGTTTACAGCATCCTGAGCAAAGACTGAGACAAATCTCTTTATCTTTCAACAAATCTGAGTCTTTACATTTATATTAGGTTATTTGTAGGTAATACATAGTTTAAACTTAAAATTTTTAATCAACTCTGACATTCGCTTTTACCTGGTACATTTAGACCGCTCACGCTGTAAGTCGTTATTGATGCAGCTGGATTAACAGCTACCGTAGTTACAAATGTTTCCCATTATCTATTCCAGTTCATTTCATTTTGCCTCTTCTCAGGTCATCCTTTGTCTGAGTATTTTATAGGATTCTAGTTTGTCTCCTTTTTTTGCAATTTAATTATACTTTACAAAAATTTTTCAGAGGCTCTATAGTTGACAATATACATTGTAAATATATCTGATTCCACCTTTAATAACAACATAGAGGACTGCTTAATTGCAGGGCAAGTAGCTTACATCAGTTTTCAATTCTTTCCTCTCATCCCTTAGAGCATTACTATTACTTATTTCACTTATCCATGCACTAGAAGCATTCAATGTTTTCAAACACAGAAAATATAATCGCTTTCTACAACCAGCTATTGCTCGTTGCTTTTAAATTTTAAAAATCTATTTTTAAAAGTGTAATAAACATTGTAGAATGACAATGAGAAATAGAGACAAAGACAGAGAATTCCTATTCCCTAGCCTGCTGCACAAATGGCCTGGGATGGGCCAGGTCAAAGCTAGGAACTCAATGTGGGTCTGAATTGGGAGGCAGGTGCCCAACCACCTGATCCATTGTTGGCTGCTTTTAGAAGTCCCCTCATATTTTGTGATGAAAATGTGATGTAATTCTGATAGCATCTTGTTCTATGGGGAAAACTGCCCCCACCCCATCCTCTGGCTTTATTCAAGATTATTTCCTTTGTAATTCATTTCTGTTGTCTGAAAATAATAATCCTAGGTGTAGATTTTTTTTCTGTTTATTTATTGTTTATTTGAAAGCCAGAGATACGGGGGGGTGGGGGGGCTTCCATTTGCTGATTCATTCCCCAGTGGCTGGAACAGAGCCTATCCGAAGCCAGGAGCCAGGAGCTTCTTCTAGTTCTTTCACGTGGGTGCAGGGGCCCAAACACTTGGAACTTCTTCCACTGCTTTCCCACGTGCATTAGCAGGGAGCTGGATCAGAAAGGGGAGCAACCAGCTCTAACCGGTGCCCAGATGGTTGCTAGGCCCCTCAAGGCAAGCGGTTTTACCACAGCAAGAGGCCCTTCTTTCTGTTTTAGCATGTTTGATTGTTTATTTGTAACATCAGTCTTCTTTGCATTCTATAGTTTAATTTTTGTTTTTAAGCACCACAAAGATGGTGAATAGAAGGTGTTCATGTCTCACATATCACTGAAGTAGAGAATCCATTGTGCTCATTCCAGACAATGACCCTGTGTGAGGAGGCAAGCTTCACAACAAAACTGGCAATGCTTTACATAAATGGATGTTTTTTGAACAAACTTTTATGGATGCATCCAGAAAATCTTTTATGTTAAAAAATATTATGCTGAAATGACAAAAATTTTGTAAACAGAAACAATAGAAACTGTATAAAAACAAATTAAACTCCAAAAAATAGTTGAAATGTTGCAAAAAGGCAATACCTAGTATTTGCTGCTCACGTATTTGTTATTGCACCATAGTTCATTGTATGGAGAATATACATATACGCAGTATACAATTTCTTTCATACACAGAACAATCTGGTGTTACAAAGCTATTTCATTACCATTCCACCACATATCAGGGCTCACCAGGTACTGGTAATGCAAAGTGGGACAAACACATCCCATGACCCAAATGTATTAGGAATTAGTAAGTAATTTAGTAGGAAAGGGATAGGTAAGTAAACATTTTAAGAACAAACGCAAAAATAAACACACACATGCCTCTGCGAATATTTCCCATGGAGATACTGATACAACTGATGTAAATAATCTGAATATTAAGCCAGGTGTTCTCCCCTCCATGTTATTTATAAAGCTCTTCTCACCATCTACATTAGCTAAATAGTCATTTGTCATTTGAATTTGACAAGAAACTTACATGCATCCATGTGGGTGGATTGTCATGAACTACTGTGTGCCATGAAGTGTTGCAAATATCATTCTTATTTTCAGTTCCGCCTTCCTATACTCGGTGAACTCACATGGTGAATGAAATTCAGCAAACATTTGTTAGCAACCAATTGTTTTGGTCTGAGAAGCTTGTCAATTATTTTATTAATTTTTACATTTATACAACATAGTACAAATATTCCTAGATGGACAATCAAATCTGCAGATTTCTGATTCGGTTGAATTATCTCCTGAATGCTCTCTGATGAGACACAGTCACACATACACAGATGACACATATTTTTATTCTGATTTATGGTGCATTTGTATGTTCCCCTACACTGTTGCATATACTGTCAAGTAAATCCTTACTAGGATATTCATTTTATAAAATAGTACATTAAAAACATTGGAAACTGAAAATAGAATCAGGAATTCATGTGTTATTGTTTCTGAAATTTTATTAGTAACATACTTACAGAACAGTATGAATAAAATTTTGTGGAAATGATAGTTTTATCTATTTAAGATAATCAGATATATTTAATTAAAGATTCAAGATCTAATTTGGTGTTTATATGTCTTTACTGAAACAAATCTTTAGCTTTTTATTTTCACTATCATGTTCAATGTTAGAAGAAATTCCAAAACAAAGAATTTTCCAAGTGCTAAAACCATTTTACCTTTTGTAACTCTAATCTGATTTGAAAGTGTGCAACTTAAAATGTTAACACTGTGAAACACATATTGTGTTTGCTCTTTAGAGCAAAACTGGAAACTGAGTATGACCAATACTGAAGAAAAAAAATGTTTTACTTTCTTGCATCCTCAAGAGATTTTATGGCTTTTGTTTCTGCATATGGCAGTTTATCTAATTTTATAATAATTTTAGAGGTGAGGGAGATCTTGCCAAGTTTCTCTCTACCATGCATCCACTAGATGAAAAAAGAAAAAAAAAATCGTAGCTCCATTTCTTGCTTCTTGGGAGAACACCTTTCTTAGGTGCCAAAAATAAAATTAGTAACTCCATCGTTTTAATCTCAGAATGGGGCTTTAGGATTGCTTATGAGAATAGAAGTAATGCTTAAATATATTTCACAATTCTTAATAATGTTTCTAGATGTCTTGCTTGTCAGAATTTTCTTCAGCAACGAAACCAGGAGAGACTGAAAGGAACAGGGAGTCTGAATTCTGGTATGTTTGGGCTCCAATTTCCCTAACAGAGAATTTGAGATTTCTCTACATGTTTCCCTGTGTAATCTTTCTAAGAGTTACAATTTTGTAGCTCAATATTGGCGATAAGCCATGACAAAGTGATGGAAAAAAGTCTGTTATTGGCAGAACACCACTTCAGACAGCTATGAAAGAGAAACAGATATCTGAAAAAATAAATAAATAAAATGAGAATTTCAGAACAAATAGCTCTCCTGTGACTGAGATTTCCTGGGAAAAATTGAAGAAAAGAAAGATGGAACCATATGTACTTTTACTACATGGAGATAGATTGTTCTGTCTCTGGTGTTAAAAGATGAATATATTGTCTCAGTTTTAAGAGTATATTTTCTTGCTAAGAGGTTTTTGAGTTGTAGATTCATATTCTGCTATCAAATAGAAATATATTTAGGATTGTTCAATTGTATGGGACTCAAACTATATCTTTCTTCCAAATGAACGCTTAAGTATTTTATTTACTGAAATAATGGAACTGAAGGAGTTAAAAATAGGGGAAACTTACAGTAAAACATTACCAGAAATATTGATTTACACTTGTCTGAATGGTCCTACACAGACTAGCAGGATATGGGTTTCCAGACTGAAGATTTTCTAAGAGGAATGTTTTGAGAAAATAAACCACCATCAATTGGGCTTCCTGCGGAGCACGACATTGCATGTGCCTGGACCGCGGGAGGGAGACTGGAAAGCAAGCTGCCTCCCAGCAGGCTGACAACTGGGCTACTTCAGAAGGTTGCTGCATGAGACTCCCTGGTACTGCACACCTGGTGGAAATGCATCCCGGGGATGGCAGCCTCGCACACCTTTTGTAAAATGTTTGCTGTGCACATGCATTGACGGTTTAAGGTGGGATTCAGTCACTTGACAAAGACACGAGAACACATCTCTGAAAATTTTAGGGCTAAGAAAAGAATACATTCTTCTGTTCTTTTGCTTAAGTTCCTAACACTGCTGTGTGGGAAGCGTATATTCTTACTGGCCTATCCTCTTTTACTATCTGAGGACAAAGTAACTTCTATATGCACAAATTATACAATGTGGGGGAATATAAAGATACTGTCAGATGCAGAGTGACAAGAACTAAATAATTCAGAAAATAGCTCCTCTTAGTCTCCTTATAAAGTGCTTTTGGCATGTGATTGATAGATATTGTGTTAAATCTAGGGGGAAAAGTTCCAGTTAAAAACTTAAATGTAAACTCTTATCTTCTTCTTCAAACTCAAAACATACACACAAAGGAAAGGCACTGAAGTCTCAAGGTTACACTGGTTCTGCCTACTAAAGGGCAGAATTCAGCGTTCTACAAGGTGCAGATACCTGAAACCTGTTTCAAGTGTACTTATTATCTGAAGGGCGAGAAAGACCTAGAATGCATTTCCTTTCATGAATTGAGCAAAGTCTGTGCAGAAATCTATGTCAGAGATGAACTTGTGGTTTTGAATTAAAAATTTAAAAGCAACTTTTATTTCATGTATGAACATTTTCCTTTTATTTAACTGTAGTCTGATTTTAGTTGCTAAGATTAGAACTACTGTATGCTTTGTATTCATTGACATATTGCATGAGTTTCATGTAGCATCCCATTGAGTATTACTTCCAAGATTCACCCTAATCTTTTCTAAAGTTTCTCATTTCTCTGCTACACAAAATCATATACAATGTGTGCTTCATAAACAATTAACAATTTAGTTGCTAATCTAGAACAAAAATATTACTCTATTATATTCTGCTTTATAGGCAATACAGATAATAGATAATATTCTGCTCTAATAAATACATTGTTATATGAAATTGAAAAGTGTTACCTGATGAAGACTGTAAATGCTATTTTTCTATTACTTGAACTAAGACTGAGAAAAAAGATGATATCCTGCAGATAATTGCTTTTAATTATCCTTACACATGTTTTGCTTTGTTGTTTTACATATTACAATAACAATTATAAAAACTATTGCAAGTTTATTCCGCATAATGGCTGAGCTGTCAGTCTTGGCAAGTTGTGAAATACACACATGATGGATACTGCCTGGTGATAGTAAGAATGCAAACAGATTAAGTGATTAACTTCTCTCTACCTTGGCACTTTACCTGTGTGCGATAGCCTTACCATTCATTTTTTCTTTCTACTATGTATATTTTTACCCAGCATAACCCTTATGCTTTTATTTATGATTATCCTGTTCCTCTCTGTGATGTTGAAGTCACTTTTCAATATTTTGTTGTTACTAGGTATGAAATTAATGAATAATAATTAATAACATAATTTGCACATTGCTGTCAATAAAACCTACATGGGTCGTGGCCTATGTCTGTCATATCTCAGTGCACTTGCTGTGTTTCCCTTCCTGTGTTAGCAGTGTCCTTGGGGCCGGACTTTGGGATCTACACCAACACTGTGCACACACACCTCATCTCTCACCTGGGGTCAAGATGGTGCTATTTTCATTCAGTGAACTTACACCAGGCAGCAACAAGAAACACTGGATTTTTCCTGCTTCCCCTCCTCTCCTCAAACTATGAATGAGAGACACACTATCTTTATTCAGTCTCTCCGAAGACATTCGACCAGACTGAAGACTTTGATTTTTCATGGAACTCTATAATACACTTTCTTGTATATTCCCTCCCCTCCCCCTTGATTACTTTAAATTTCTTCTTCATCCCATCCCTGGGATTTTTCACCTAAATAAAGTATTGGCAACCCAAAAATGTTCACAGCTACTTCACTTTCCTAAGACAACCAGGATAAGAAGTGTAGTAGCAAATCACCCCAGAAAACATACAACCAGGATGAATGTTAAGAGTTTCCCAAGAAATCTGAAGTCAATACTGACACAATGTCTAGCATGATAATAACTAAATTTTCATCTGTACTTAATTGTGATAGGGTGTGTAGAAGTGGTGAGGCCAATGACTAGAGACTATGTATGGCCCAGTATTTATGGACAAACTCAGCCTTGCTTTAAGAGGAATTAGCATATATATCATATGCAGCACCTTGAGGAATATTTAGGGGTAGGTCTTTATGTTGCTGGATAATAAGCAGAGGTACAATATAAAACTGCATAGGGAAGAATTAATTGATAAAGGATATGCATCTGGACTTGATTAAATATTCTGCCAAAAGCAAAGACCAGTCCTACTAGTCTAATGTTTCTGTGCTTTGAAGCATGTGTGAAGATGGCCTTCAGTAAGAACATCCTTGATGTGGTATTAAAGAAAAAGTCAGAAGGTTTGCATGGATGCTTTAAAAAATTGACTATAATATCTGAGATCTCACCCATTTTCCTAGAATTCATCATTTCACTAAGTCAGCAGGAAATGACCTAATGAGGGTAGTATAAAAATGTTTGAGGAGCTCAGTGGAAGGGAAATTACCAAGGGAAATTGCCTCAGTGCAATGGGGATAATAGAAACTCAAAACATTAGAGGCCTGGTGGCAGCACTTATTGTAAGAAGCACAGGGAATGTAATTAACCCCAAAGGGTATAAAAAGGTAGCAGCAAAGATGCTTCATCTCCCAACCACAATTAGATTGATTGTCCTGTGTGCAAGTGATATACACAGTCAAGTAGAGGCTCCCTCAATTTGTAAAAATAAATAAAACTATGAAGACAGGAGAAACTAACTGGTAAACATGGATGGCCTATGATCTCTCCTTTACCCCAGTTCTTAAAAACATTAAGCTTTTTAATGCAGTGGAGTTGAGTTCAGATTCAATGTAGCCATGATCCTTTCTTTCCACATGATTGACTAACATCTTTGCCTGTTCAAATTTCTGGTGCAAATTTCTGCTTTGACTGAGATCATATTGTTTTGGATGAAGTAGTCAGGAAAGTTTCCCTGAAAAGGTGACATTTGAGAAAAGACATGAATAATGTGTACAGCTGAGGCATTATAAAATATCTTCAAGACATCAAGGAAGTATCTTCAAGACAGAAGGGGAAGCAAGTATTCCCCGAGGCAGGAATGAACTTCGCATGTTTTATGAACAGCATAAACTCAGTGTATCAAAAGTAGCTGAGAAAACAGCGGGTGAGGGACAAGAAATCAGGTTACGGAAGACATACCTGGGAGTCCCTGTTGGTCATTAAAACATGTGACTTTTACTTGGAGATGTGAAGCTGTTTTCACTAGGGGAACAGCATGCTCCATTCTATTTCCAAAATTTTATTCTGGATGGAGAACAGACTGAAGGAAAATGGGCATCCAAACCATATAAGAAACTGACGAGGCAAGGACGAGATATGGAGACATACCAGAATATCAGCATTGGCTATGGAGAGATGTGACCCGATTTGGCTGAGCTTACAGGATCAGGACTTGTTACATTTAGCCTTATAAATCAGGAAAGTGGATAAACAGTAGCCCTGAAGGTCTTGCACCCAGCAATCTTCCGCAGAGAAGCACAGGATCATGACTACTGATTTGGACATGATAAGTTTGATGTCTGCTTGATAATTAAGTGAGAATTGAGTGGAAGGTCTACACATGTCTCCCATCAGCGAGAGATTGTGGCAGGTGTATGGATCCGTGCAACTGGCTCTAGCGCTTCCCGACATGCAGCAGAGAATGAAAGGGGAGGAGGAGTCAGTGAGGTGAGTTCAGAACAGTTACGTGTATTGAGAGAAAAAATCCTTTAAGAAGATCATCAAGATACAGTGGCACTTTTTACAAAAAGATTTATGTATTTATTTAAAAGGCAAAGTTACAGAAAAAGAGGGAGAAACAATAGGCAGGTCTTCCAGACTCTGGTTCACACCTCAAATGGCTGCAAGAGCCAGGGCTGGGTCGGGAAAAAGATAGGAGACACTTCTGGCTCTCCCATGTGTGTGCAGAGGCCCAAGCACTTGCTGCTTTCCCAGACACACTAACAGAGCTGGATTGACAGAGGAGCAGCCAGTACAGAAACCAGCCCCCACATGCCCACGTGGGCATATCAGCCAGCAGCGTAACCTGCTATGGTACAGTACCAGCCCTGATATAATCACTTTCTAATATACAAGTAAGAAGCAGTAACATCTAATTTCTCTTAAAAAGTGCAAAAGGGAAAGAAGATATAAATATGTATTTGTACAGAAACAAAAAAAGAAACAATTTTAACTGAAAAGAATAATAGATGAACTGCAATTGAATATCTAATATTTTATATCATTAGTTTCACAAATGAAATACTTGTGTCTTTTTTAAAGATTTATTTATTTATTTGAAAGGTAGTTACAGAGAGGAAGAGGCAGAGAGAGAGAGAGAGAGAGAGAGAGGTGTCTTCTCTCCGCTGGTTCACTCCTCAGTTGGCCGCAACGGCTGGAGCTGGGCCAATCCAAATCCAGGAGCCAGGAGTTTCTTCTGGGTCTCCCGTGCATGTGCAGGGGTCCAAGACTTGGGTCATCTTCTACTGCTTTCCCAGGCCATAGCAGAGAGCTGGATTGGAAATGGAGCAGCCGGAACTCGAAATGGTGCCCATATGGCATGCCGGTTCTGCAGGCAGTGTCTTTACCCACCATGCCACAGTGCCAGTCCCTCATGTATTTTTTAAAAAACCCTAGTAAGAATTTTGTGACATGTTTCCTGCCTCTTATAATATCCATTTTTCTTCCAAATTTGAGCATTTATTCCCTTAATATCCTCATAAACAGAATCTAGATGTATCTGGGGCAATAATGGCTTCTTGAGTCAGTACATTTAAATTATCCTGAGTCTGTGATGAAAAAGGCTGACTCTTTCCCAATCAAAACATAGTTTTGTGTTTTATTATTTTTAAATTGATGTCATGTCTCCAAGTATTTAATCAATTTGAAATTTGTACATTCAAGGGTATACTTCCTGAAAAGAACAGGCACACCAGGTTGGATGGGTCCCATTAAAGTATACCTCAGAATGAATCTTTCCCTTAGCCCAGGACCAAATATTGCTTAATTGCATTACTATAATGAATCAGAATATCCTTTAAAATAATCTTAAATTCATTTCTGAAAAGTATTCACCTAAATTCAATTTGGGACCTATTGGCTATCTTGACTAGCAATCTTCCAAACCTGCATTATTCCTCACCAGAATTCTATTAGGAGGCATAAAGTATCGGCCATGAAATTACACATTTTTATGAGGTTTTAAACATTATTTATACTAGCTAAACTGGGCAGAGTGCTGCAGTAAATCTACGTTCGTCTGCGTACTGTGTAAGGGGGTCCCCTGCATACGCTTCCTGCCCTGGCACACTTACTTGATAGAAATTCCAAGCTCTTCAATGTCAGTGCACTGTTAATATCTTCCCAAAGAAGCCTTAAGTGAATGTGACAGATGATAGTAGTAATTAACCTTGCGTTGAACCAGTAATTAAACGATGCCGCCTGTTTGGGGAGGGGTTGCACTGCAAATTTGCCGACTCTTGCTCAGCAAGCTTTCTAAGCCTTCATGCCCTAATCTCAAATTGTTTAGGCTCATTATGATTTCTTGTGAGAGATAAAGATTTAAATCATTGCTCAGTACATTTCTTTACATTCTACACATTCATTTTATCCCTAGACGTTGCTTTTATATACTTCAGGTCAGATAAAAAAAAAATGAAACAAAATGAAGTCACAGCTACCTTTATTTATGGTGGGTTGGCTAGTTCTCTAAATGGGTTGGAAATGCAAAAGAATACAGATTCTTAGTAATTTTTAGAGGCTTCATATTTTCATCTTCAACAACATATTTTGTCTTGGTAACTTTAAAATATGTGTGTGATAAGGGAGAAGAACAGGTTAATAGGAGATTCCTTAGTACCTTTTAAGGGTAAAGCGACCTTTGTGCTACTGTTTTCTTATTGAACCACCACACATCATTATTTTCTTTTGGTCATTTTGATGAAAAAAAATTAACATAAAGACATCACTAGCACAAAATTATAAAACTTAACATTTTTTAAAATTTTTTTCCCTCAAATGTCTTCAAAATAAATTTGTAGGGGCAGATGTTTGGCCCAGTTGTTAAGACATAGCTTGTGATACCCATGTCCCATAGCTGAGTACCAGGGTTTGAATGGCAGCTACGTTCTCCATTCCAGCTTCCTGCAAGTACACACCCTTGGAGGCAGCAGTGCTGTCTCAAGTAGTTGGGTCCCTGTCACGCATGTGGGAGCCCTGGATTGAATTCCTGCTTCTTGGACCTGACTGGCATAACTCAGTTGCTACAGGTATTTGGGGAAAATCAGTACATAGTGTCTCTGCCTTCCAAATAAATTAAATACATAAATTTTAAGAATTCACAAAGCAAATTTGTTTTGTCTCGTGGACAGTGAATGATAAAGCCAGGATTTGCTGAATGAGGAGAAAGTGAGAACAAAATACTAGCTCACGATGAATAGGTTATATCAGTTCACTGGAAAAACAAAATCTGCCTAAGAGTGCAGGAAGCACATCTTTCTGAATGACTATGAATTATTAAGTAACTAATAAAGATTGTAGTTTGGTTATAGAATTCATTTCTTCTGAAAACCCATAATAATGCAAATTATTATCACTCATTGATACAATGAGTATTTATGGAATGTCTTCTATGGATCAGACACTTGAGAAACTAGGAAATTTATGATGTCCCTCCCAAGGAGTTGTGCCATGTTTAGCAAAGGAAAATACAAGAACGCAATCACATTTAAATTCTGGATAAAGAGAACAAGTAATTTTTAGGATGAGTATCTCTCATGTCACTCTAAATTAGGAAATCTCCAAAAATTTGGGAGTCCTCCTTCTCCATCTGAAGTTGAAATTAACTAAATATCCTGTATTTTATCTGGCAACCTTACTCATAAGCCCTAATGTGGAACCAATAAAAATAGGAAATAATAAATTAATTCAAAATCAACATGATGAGTAGTAGTATTAATTAAATTAAAGCACAACCTACCATACAGTTAGAGGGAAGGGTTTTCTTTTTATTTATTTATTTATTTGAAAGGCAGAGTTAGACAGTGAGAGAGAGAGAGACAGAGAGATAGGGATTCCTTACATTGGTTCACCCCCCAAATGGCCACTACAGTCGGCGCACTGTGGCCAATCCGAAGCTAGGAGCCAGGTGCTTCCTCCTGGTCTCCTATGCGGGTGCAGGGCCTGAGGACTTGGGCCATCCTCCACTGCCTCCCCGGGCCACAGCAGAGAGCTGGACTGGAAGAGGAGCAACTGGGACAGGATCCAGTGCCCCAACCGGGACTAGAACCCGGAGTGCCGGCGCCGCAGGCAAAGGATTAGCCTAGTGACCCATGGCGCCGGCCAAGGAAGGGTTTTCAAGAAGATAAAAATATGAACACTGACACCATAACAAAAAGCATGGGGAACAGAAGGGACTGAAAACATCAGGCAGTCTGGAAGAACAAGGGTGTGGGGAGCAACCCGGACTAGACTGAGTTACTGGAATTAAGACTTATTCTATGCATCTGCTCTCCCACAATATGGCGCTGGGAGAGAAGAAAACACCTTCTACACAGGTGCCTCCAGTTCAGCCAATAAACTGTATGACTTGCTCCTGATTGGAGGAGAGCAGCGTACTCGGCGTGTGGGCAGCCGAGTTGGGATTGGCGGAGGAGGACTATAAAGGAGGAGAGAGACGGCATGCACCGGGAACATCTAAGGGGAACATCTGAGGGAACACCTGTGCAGCCCCCGAGAGAGCCGGCCGGCGGTGTGCCGCTCCCCTGCGGAAGTGGGGAATGTGGCAGGGGGAACCGCCCTTCCACGGAGGTGGAAGGGACAGTAGCCAACCCAGGAAGAATCAGCAGCAAACCCGGGGAGGGCCGAGCAGACGAAAGAACAGCGCAGGGTCCTGTGTCATTCCTCCACAAAGAGGGGGAGCGACAAAGGGATGTGTGTGTTAAGATGAGTTGCAAAGGAGAGTCAGGGCCTGACTACAGAGATTCATGAGAGGGGGTATGGTTAACAGCCACTCACAAAATTTCCAGTTACTTCTGCCTCCTGGTATTGGTGACATCAAGTTTGAGCTTAGGACTATTATAAGAAGGATAAGATGCTATTTATAAGATTAGATTGAGGGGCCGGCACCGTAGCTCACTTGGTTAATCCTCCACCTGTGGTGCCGGCACCCCATATGGGCGCCAGGTTCTAGTCCCGGTTGCTCCTCTCTGCTGTGGCCCGGGAAGGCAGTGGAGGATGGCCCAAGTGCTTGGGCCCCTGCACCCACATGGGAGACCAGGAGGAAGTACCTGGTTCCTGGCTTCAGATAGGTGTAGTTCCAGCCATAGAGGCCATTTTGGGGGTGAACCAATGGAAGGAAGACATTTCTCTCTGTCTCTCTCTCTCACTGTCTAACTCTGCCTGTCAAATAAATAAATAAATAAATAAATAAATAAAAGATTAGATTGAAAGCTATCATTTCCACCTCAACCTCTCTCTCTTCTCAGCTCACTTACTACATGAGATGGAACTGATATCTACTCTCCATAACATGTGGAAACTTGAAGCCTGAAAACAGGCACACGAGTGAAGTTGGAAGCAAATCCTTCCTCATCAAGGCTTGAGAAGACAAGAGCACTGGCCATGGCAGTTAAAGATCCTAAGCCAGATTCCTGACCCGCAGAAAATCTAGGTAATGAAGATTTGTTGTTTTCTACCATGAGTGCAGGACAATTCATTATACTGAAAGAACAACCAGTATGGTTGTTCTGAACTTTGTAGTAAGAAGAGTGAAAAGTTGCATCAGGATTTTTTATAGTAAAATAAAAAAACACATGCAAATTTATTTTACTTAATTTTTAAATCACAATTAAAAACCAAATATAATTAAACTAACAATATATTTACTTCTTGGAATAATAACCTATTTTATTAAAAGAACATCTTTATGTTTTTGACTATATTGTCATGTTCCATGTAATTGGAGAAGATGCATGGTATGATTTTGATTTTTTTAAATTTGCTGAGACTTACTTTATGGCCTAGCATGTGTTCTATCCTAAAGAAAGTTCCATGCACTGGTGAGAAGAATGTGTACTCTGCCAGCCGGCTCTCTCAGGGGTTGCTCAGATGTTCCTGGTGCATGTTGTCTCTCTCCTCCTTTATAGTCCTCTTCCACCAATCCCAACTCTCCTGGTGTTCTCTCCCCACGCGCTGAGCACGCTGCTCTCCTCCAATCAGGAGCAGGATCAGCTCCTGCAGCTTATTAGTCAAATTGGCAAGGCAGCTGTGTAGAAGTTGTTTATTCTCTCTCAACGCCATATGATGGGAGATCAGATGTGTAGAATTAGTCTTAGTTCCAGTAATTTAGTCTAGTCTCAGTTGCTCCCCACACTGTAGATATCCGTTAGGTCCATTCGGTGTATAGTGTTGATTAACTCTGCTGTTTCCTTGCTGATTTTCTGTCTGCTTGATCTGCCCATAGCTGAAAGTGGAGTATTGAAAGCCCCCATTACTATTGTATTGGAGTCTATGTCTCCCTTTAGATCCATTCGCATTTCTTTTAAATAGCCAGGTGCCCTGTATCTAGATGAATATATGTTTATTATAGTCACATCTTCCTGTTGAATTGATCCCTTAATCATTACATAGTGCATTTCTTTGTGTCTTTTAACACTTTTGTGTTAAAGTCTATTTGGTCTGATATTAGGATGGCTATACCAGCTCTTTCTTTGGTTTCTGTTAGCATGGAATATTTTTTCCATCCTTTCACTTTCAGTCTGTGTGCATCTTTGTTGGAAAGATGTGTTTCTTGTAGACAGAAAATAGGTGGGTTTTGTTTTTAATCCGTTCAGTCAGTCTATCTTTTAACTGGAGAGTTGGAGTTATTTAATTTCAAGGTGACTATTGATAAGTAACAAGTTTGCCTTGCCTTTTTCCATACATATTCCTATTGTTTACTTTGTATTTCCTTTATATGTTTACTGGGAGCTTTTTGATGTAAGATTTTTAATCAGGTTTGTAATCAAACAGTATGTAAGAATATTAGCTGCAGTGCACAAAACTGATGAGGGGCATGAATTGTGTGACTTGGTACAGAGACACATTAGGAGGCAATCAAAGTAGCCAAGATAAAAAATGACAAGCATCTTGAACTAAAGCAGTGGTGCTATGATAGGTGAAACACTGGGATGAAAAATGGATATTTAGGAACTGGAGTCATCAGGATTTGATGATGGAAGATTTATGAACGAATCAAGGACAGGGATCCTGTTCAGTTGATAACAGTGGCCTTCACACAGACAAGAAACTGCCGAAAAGGACCGGATTTATTCTCTGCTTACCTTTTGCACTGACATTTCTGACAGTGACTTGTACCACTCAGACGGGCATGTGATGTGACATCCTCATCCCCTGCAAAGCCAGCCAACTCCACATATGACTTTACTTAGCACTTCTAGTAACCCCCACACAGCTCGGTTCTTGGGGAAAATTGTCCCTGCCTGCAAAGTCTGATGGGTAATTGAGAATGACACCAGAAACATACATGATCTTTTGGTGAATATATTACCATTTTATTTTCTGTACACTTGACTTCCTAGTTAAAGGATTGTTTGAAATATTGATAAAAGGATCTTGCATATGCCACCTAAAATGAGAAGTAGATGTGGGGGAAGAAAGGGAAGACACCATCAAAAAGTAGCAGGGAATTTGTCTGTTACCACCTGTGATTTCTAAAAATGTTTCTGAGATTTTCTTGCTTCAGTATCACTTCCAATTCTAAATAAGTTGCTTTTGTGAAGTTTTCTTTCCTAATTGCCCTTTCCCCATCAAGAATGGCTTCACAGTTATGCTATATATGTAACATTCTTGGAGGGCTACACACTGTTGTAATATCTAATTTTGTTTTTCACTCCCGTAAGAAACAATTTTCACCCCACTGGAGACAGCATCACCCCCATTAAAAATGCATAGTATAAATAATGGTGACTCATACTCAATCAAAACAAAACAAAACAACAAAGGCAGGTGTCTTGCAATAAATTTCACACTTCTGAAATTTTTCCATTGCATTGTACATGTGTTTAACAAGTCATTTTGGTGAAGGCAGACATAAAGTTATCTATTTTTCAGTGTGTCTTAAACTGTCTGATTTTGCTTTTATGATACGAACTCGTTACAATAGTCAGGGGACTGTTATGATCTGATGAATGACTTAGAGCTGTGTACCATGGAGCTGTTTGCTGGGTGCAGAGTGTTATTGTACTTTCTGTAGTATGCCAATCAGATCCAACCTTGTCCTAGAGGGAAGTATCAATTCCAACCAAACAATAACATTGCTATAAAGAGTAAATGAAATTAATTCTAGAAACTAAGTGGCAATGCCAGATGCAGTATTGTATTCATTATTAATATTTATCAATGAATTGAGTGTGCTAATTATGTATTCTAATACTGTGCGCCACAATTACATATTTACCATGTCTCTTCACAAGGCCCTCTAGATGCTGCTGGCAAGTAGGAAGACAGCTTTCCTTTTTCCAAGTAGCCTTTCAGTTCACTGAATAGGAGGGCTTGCTTCATGTCTTCCAAAGTTTCTTTAATTTTGCTTATTAATGGATTCATCAAGGGCTTAAGATCACAGATTTTTCTACCTGCATCACATCTTCATTAAGGCATCCCTTGCTGCAAGAGGTCTAAGTCAGCCACATTCAAGCTTGATGTGGTTGGTAATCACTAATGGTGAAAAGTAAAACCTTCTAGGTAAAAGATGAGCTCACTAGGCTAATCCTCCACCTGCGGCGCTGGCACCCCGGGTTCTAGTCCTGGTTGGGGCACCAGTTCTGTCCCAGTTGCTCCTCTTCCAGTACAGCTCTCTGCTGTGGTCCGGGAGGGCAGTGGAGGATGGCCCAAGTCCTTGGGCCCTGCACCCTCATGGGAGATGAGGAGAAAGCACCTGGCTGCTGGCTTCGGACTGGCACAGTACGCAGGCCGTAACAGCCATTTGGGGGGTAAACCAATGGAAGGCAGACCTTTCTCTCTCTCTCTCTCTCTTTCTCTCTCTCTCTCTTGCTCTCTCTCTCTCTCTCTCACTGTCTAACTCTGCCTGTCAAAAAAAAAAAAAAAAGATGATTTCAAACTGGAATCATGAATCCTTAATTTAGCCACAAAACTCAACTTTGGAGCAAGTGCGTGAACATTTAAAACAAATTTACAAACTGTATGTCTGAAGAAACCATATATTGTCAGCAGATCAAGTCTTTTAAAATAGGCTATGCCCATTTTGTACATATTCAGTTAATAAATGTACGAATTGCAAAGAATGCTGTTGGGGACAAAGGCTTCAAGAAAAGAAATAAAAGCAATGGCCTCAATGAGTTTCTATACCAAGTGAGGTATATATGAGGAACCATGTGCAGAACTACTACTTAGAGAATTCTTCCCAGTATCCAGCAGTGCTTGAAGATCAAACAACTGTAGCAGAGGACATTAGAGTAAAGCTAAGCCCTGAAGCTGAGTCTTACAGGGAAGAGCCCTGCATATCCCTAAATGCTCCCATAGTTTCAGATCCTCAAAGTATCCAGTCTTTTGGGTCTGGACACTTGAAACAGTGCCTCCTAAATTATTAATGTTAAGCTTCTATTATTGTGGTTTAAATGCATCAGTTAGTTGTTCAGCCAAATTACAGACCCCCAAAGGGATGAGTAACAGTAAGGTAGCTTTGAATTTGCAAGATTCCTAGTCTTAGGAAGCTAAGCAGAATAGCAGACCAAGGTAGTCGTTCAAAATGGTGAGTCAGTTCATCATGATTGCAGGAAGGACTTAGAGATAATTTAGAGTGCTGAAGGAACATTGTATCTCTCATTTTTAACTTGCTACAATTTTCTGTTATTTAACAGGTGAAAAAGAACTCAGTATTTGTGATTTACAATGTTTCCTTTGCTTATAATACTTTTTTGATTCTTGTTACATTCCCCTCAATTTTGTCTCTCACCACACAAGGGGATGAACACTTTATGTGTTTTAATTTTTAAATTAAATTTGCTTTCTAGTGCAGGGAGCTTTCTAACCCTCGATATATGTGTACAAAATATCCCTCATTCTGCTACTAGAACGTGTGATGTCTTCTGTCAGGATAGTTTTCATTCACACATTTGTTCATCCACTCATTCATTCATTCCATGAATATTTGTTGCCTGTTACTCAGTACCATAAACATTTCTGTGACAGACCATAAGACTAAGATTTTACACAAGTCAAACTTGATTCATGTTATCATGGAACTTGTATTTTTAAATGAAGCATGAGGTTTTTCTTGAATTTCCCCTAATAAGTTGTAAGTTCTTCCTAAGAAAAAGCTATGAATAAATTCATTTCCGAATTTAGCATAGTTTCTGGCATTGACTATAAATAAGAAATAAAAACATTTTTGTAATCCACGTGAAAATTATGTTTTTATTTACTTCTGCACTTTTTTTTAAAAAAAGGGGGCACATTTTAGGCCTATAATGATGTAAATTCTAATAATATTGAAGAATATAGATATAAATTCATGCCATGGACAAATATTAATATTTTCTATTAATATTATTACATTTATGTTCAGATATGTTAAATAATTTTCTAACACCACTGAAATTATGCTGCTATGATTCCAACAAAACCTACCTGGCTCCAAATTGTTGGTGATTTGCTCTCTATCACTGAGCTATGAAGCCTTGGTCATTGTGGCTATAAGTCGATATTGCACTTATTTTATTTGTAAAATAAACTTTCTTTTTTCAACTTTTATTTAATAAATATAAATTTCCAAAGTGCAACTTTTTTATTATAGAGGATTTTCCCCCATAACCTCCCTCCCACCCGCAACCATCCCATCTCCCACTCCCTTTCCCATCCCATTCACATCAAGATTCATTTTCAATTATCTTTATATACAGAAGATCAACTTAGTTTATACTAAGTAAAGATTTCAACAGTTTGTACCCACACATAAACACAAAGTATAAAGTACTGTTTGAGTACTAGTTATACCGTTAATTCACATAGTATAACACATGAAGGACAGAGCTCCTACATGGGGAGTAAGTGCACAGTGACTTGTTGATTCAACAATTGACACTCTTATTTATGACGTCAGTAATCACCCAAGGCTCTTGTCATGAGCTTCCAAGGCTATGGAAGCCTCTTGAGTTTGCCAACTCCTATCTTATTTAAACAAGGCCATAGTTAAAGTGGAAGTTCTCTCCTCCCTTCAGAGAAAGGTACCTCCTTCTTTGATAGCCCTTTCTTTCCTCTGGGATATCACTCTCACAGAGACCTTTTATTTAGGATTTTTTTTTTCTTTGCCAGAGTGTCTTGGCTTTCCATGCCTGAAATACTCTCATGGGCTTTTTAGCCAGATCCAAATGCCTTAAGGGCTGATTATGAGGCCAGAGTGCTGTTAGGACATCTACCATTCTATGAGTCTGCTGTGTATCCTGCTTCCCATGTTGGATTGTTCTCTCCTTTTTAATTCTATCAGTTAATAACTGTAAAATAAACTTTCTATGATGATACATGCATATATTCATACACATATATTCAGAAAGGCACACAAATAAATTTTAACAAAATTAAACCAAACATGTTATGAGCATTCAGAACAAAAAGAGAATATGGCAAAAGCTCAAAAAAATCAACTCTGCCTCTCTCAGGAATTAAGTCACACATAAAAATGACTGTTACTTAAAATTCTAACACTATAGATTTGCTGGTTAGCTTTAATTTTGGTTTATTTTATTAATGTAATTGTTCACTTTATAAATATTTGTCTTCATCCACTCAACATAATGGTCATAAGATTCAAACTTGTGAATATGGTGATTTTGGTTTTGGTTATCATGATAAGTATTGCTATGAACACTCCTGTGCATATCTTTTGCTAAACAATTCTGATGAGTGTTTTCCTAACACTGGAAATCCCTACATTGCTATATGTATCAAAATGTTCACATGTAAGGGGCACCCATTTGCCATGCTGCTTAAGCTACCATTTGGGAAGCCACTTCTAGGACTAGAGTGCCTTATTCAATCTCACTGTCTGCTCTGCACTCTGGGAGGTAGCAGATCAGAGCTCAATTGCTTGAGTCCAGGCCACCCATACTGGAGACCTTATTGGAGTTATGGGCAACGTGCTTTCTTCCTAGCTCAGTCCTCACTATTGTGCGCATTTAAAGAGTTAACCAGCTAGTAGAAAATCTCTGTCTCTCAATTTCTCTCTTTCAACTGAAAATAAATCAATAAAAAATAAAATGAAAAGGTTTATTTAAAGTAACATGGTTATTGATTGAATATTCCAATTGTTTTATATCCTTAACACTTGCTTAATCTTGATTAACATCTTTTTCATCGGTGCTATCACATGTGACTTTTTATATTTTATATTTTGCTAATAACTAATATGGTTAAACTACCTATATCTATGCCTATAGATATACACACATATACACCATATATATATATATATATATATATATATACACTCCTTTATAAATGTGTATGATTTTACCCATTTTTCAAATTTGGACTTCTTGATTTAGATTGATCTGTAAAAATTCTCTTTTTTTCACTTTCTTTTACATTATTTTCAGTGTCTTTTTATTTTTTTAAGTTCTTGACATGGATACATAAGATGTATTATTCAGCACCTTTTTTCCTTACATGTTGGAGCTTCAAAAAGTTCATGGAAAATTTTCATTACCTTTTAATTCCAATTATCCATGAACTTTTTGAAGGCTCCTCAAATATGCATTTCAAATGTATGCTCATCTACTATTTTGATTGAAAATAAAAAGTCTACTAGATTTTTCAACTATGCTTTAAATAGCACTAAAGCCTTTTTCTATATACTTATCAGTTTACTATTCCATTGCTCAGATTGAATGTGTCAACTGAATTTACTCCTGGTTCTTCTCAGTTGTTTCAAATATATTGTTAAAATTATTTGGTTTCATAATTTTTTAGACTTCCCACTTGACCATTTTTAACTTTTTAAATTTTCTGAGAAAAGTTTCCAGCATGTTGTATTTTTTCTACCACATGTTCTTATAGTTATCTTGAATAATTATTATTGTGTCATTTGTTGGTCTAAATATACTACTGATATTTCTGTAGATCTGGTTCCTTTTGAAATTTTCATACATTTATTTTTTATATATTCAAAAAGACAGAAAGAGAGATCTTCCACCCATTGGTTCACTCTAAATTCCTGCCACAGTTGAATTGGTGCCAGACCAAAGCCAGGAGCCCTGAACTCAATCTGGTCCCCCAAATAGGTAGCAGGGACACAAGCACTTGAGTCATCTCTGGCTATTTCTCTAGCTGCATAGTAGAAGCAAGCAAGAAGTGGGATCAGAGTCAGGACTTGAACACCAGCATTCATATATGGGATGTGATTGTCCCCAGCAACATCTTGATCATCTCAACATCCATCCCTAGGTCTAATTCCTAACACTCCTGGTAACACATAATTAAATGCTGGTGTACTCACTTAACAAGACTGCCTTGCTTGAAAAACTCCTGAAGTCTGAATGGCTTACAGCAACGAGAAATTGTTCTCTCAGATTTCTGTAAGTCAAATTCCACACTTAGGTGTTTACTGGCTTTGTTCCTTCTTGAGTTTCCTAAGAAAGAAGCTTTCCTTCCTTGCCTCTTTCAGCTTTGGGTGGCTCCTGCCAAACTTTGAAATTCCTTGGCTCATAGTTGCAAAATCAGCCTCTGACTTCACAGTCGCAAGGCCTTCTTCTGTGTGTGTGTGTGTGTGTGTGTGTGTCTTGTCTTCTTGTAAGGACACTCATCATTGAAAATTTTTAAGATTTCTTAGATGTTATTTTCCTTTAGTCTATTACTTGTCAGACACATGAAGGAGAAACTGAACTGACTCAAGTTTGAGTGCAGTTTTCCAAAGACTCTTTTACTGATTAATCCCTACCTCTATAGTCTATTTTAGCAGGCCTCCCCACTGAGAGCAGGGAAATGATTGTTCTTTCTTTTTTGGAAGATTCCATTATCCATTTTTGTTCCTTTACTACTCTAATACTGGTAAAAACCCTCCTATGCTTTCTGGAGGCTTAGTACTGTATTTGTTTGCTGTATTAAGCTTAATAAATCCCTCTGTGTCATAGTGCAAAAGTGCCAGCCTTAAATTCTCTCTAGCATTCCCTCCAAGATAGCGATTCCTTTGTGTTCCAAAACAAAATTTTGTTTTTAAACATTGCAAGATTTCCAGAAAAAAATGAGGATCTATATACATTAATCAATAGTTTTATAACCTATTTCTAGCCATCCTTGCTGATACCTTATGAGACAGAGGCAAAATAATCTGGCACTTCCTAAATTCTGGACTTTCAACTTAAAAATCAAATATAATTATGGTCTTAAGCCACCATATTCTGAGGTTGTTTGTTACAAAGCAGGGAAAAAAGTGACAAGATCTGACAATCTTAGACTGCTCAACATTTATTACCTTCTTATTTGTTTTGTCCTAATGTAGGAAGTAAATACTCCAACTAATAATATTCATTCCCTATAGGATCCACAAAAAGTGCACCAGTGTAAAAGTGCACCATGAGATACCAGTGGAAGTCCCTGAATGCAGAGTATCTTCCAAAATCAAATGATGACAATAATAAGTAACAGTAAAGTCTTGCTTTGTAGAGGCATTTTTCTCCTTAGGCTTTCTTTTTCATTCTTCTTTGAACACACACACGAAAAGCTGAAATCTTGCTCTTCTGCAATCTAGTAAGTATGGAAATAGAGGTCTACCAAGCACAGGGGGCCTGATCACTAAGGGACAGGTGAATGGCCACATTTACCTAAGTTTCAAATTATGTGGAAAAAATAAATTAGTTTTTATTGAAGACATGCTTTGCATTAGTTTTCTGTTATTATAGACAAAATTTTTCTTAAATAATAGATAAACAACATGGATATAGTTTCATAAAAGGAATTGAAACTGTTCTGAAGGAGTATGGCAACTAAGTCATAGAAAAACTATATATTATATATATATATATAAAACTATATATATATACATAACTTTTCCCATTGGCGATCATTTGAAAGTGTTTATTAGTTTTTAGAGACTCATTACCATGAATAATTGACAAAACTATTTCCAATATGAAGGCATTCTTTTTTTCCTCAAAGAGAGAAGCTTATGTTTCATCAACATAAAGAATAACTCAAAACAAAGCTACTATTTGAGTACTGTAATCAAACTCATACTTTGACAAAGTACCCTGTGCATTGTTGCATATAGATAATTCATTTATTCTGAAACCTCAGAAATAATTGTGTGAATACTATATATAGTATTGAAATAGTAACCTAGTGAACTTTATGAAAACATAACACTAATTCTTTGAGATTCTTGAGGCTAGAACAGTTAGGGTTAAATTCCTCTAGGCAATGTGTACTATTATGAAGCAGGAAGAGAAAATTAATTTCTGAAATTGGAATCATAGGCTTATTAAAATATTCATTATGCATGTGGGATATTATTCTGGCCCACAAGAGCACTGGACTGAATGACAGAGAGATTTTGAGGTCAGAACTTGCTTCACTGAGAACATGAATCGTAGGTGAGAAAAATCTCAGCAGCTAAAATCTAGACCAGCATTACCATTCTTCTGAGTGCCAGCAAACCACTGTCATACCCATTCCACTAAATATTTCAGCTTAATCCTGTTTTATGCAAAATCTACATACTATTGTGGTAAATATTAAAATGAATTATTTAATTATAATTTGTAGTAAATTTACTGGAATACACTTAATCTACAAATGCACATATAACTATGAAATGGGACAAAAGATTTCAATCACATTCCCTGTAGCAAAATGAAAATTACTTTACAAAGAACATTTCCTTTGTTTCATAAGTTCTATCACATTTAGTGTTCTCTAGAAGAGTGATGAATTGACTGCATTATGCGGCAGCAGGCCTGAGGGTAATGTGAGAATAATCTCCTTCCCTAAGATCCTTTAAAAAAATCACTGCGATGGATCTTGACCAGGGTCAATCTGGAAAGTAAAGAAAATGATTTCCCTATCTCTTGATGAAATTCAGTGGAAACATCTTTTAAAAATTCTTTGTGGAAGCTTAAACTCGAAGTACAGTTTTCTTTAAATGTAAGTGCCTTTTTTTAAAATTAAAAGCAGTGCATAATTATCTGTCAAGGTTTAACCAAAGAAGCAGAGCAAGGAGGGCAGTGGAGAGTGGAGAAGAGAGGGAGGATGAGGGGGCAAGAGAGAGAGGCGGGGGGAGACAAATTGGCTGACCAGGTTGCTTCAGTTAATTAAGCCTAAAATGAGTCTGTTGTCTGGTAGTCTGTAAAGTAGAGAGGAAGGAGAGCAGATTAGACTCAGATAGCAATGCCACAGATGTGACGTGATGTGGCCAACCTGCCATGGGAGGACAAATTCAACGTCATCTGGAGACAAGAGTGTCTCTCTGTCACCCTCTGTTTCACTGTCTATCTGTCTCTCATCCTGCATGTCCCCATCCATCCCCAGGGAGGTCCACCATCTGTTTTTTTGTTTTTGTTTATTTGTTCTCATTTTATTTCACAAAAGTTTTCAATTTCAAGAAAATAATTGTAAGGTTGTAATGCAAAGATTTCCCCTTCTAAGTCTTCCTTGTTAAGTAAGTTAGGCGTACCCAGGCTGATTTACTGTCAATCGCTTAGAGATTTTGACCTCATCTACACTATCTTTTCACAGCAGCAGGTTTGTGGCGCTACAGTCCAACCTGGAAGCCTTCAGACAGCAAACATAACCATAAACAATCAATGTACTTCAATCTATTCTTAGGATAAATGAGTAATTAATAAATTTAATAAATTATCTGAACTTTCAGTTATATTAAGTACCACCATGAATGGTTAATGAAAAAAAAATGATCAGAGAACAAAATATAGAGGAAGATATGCACAAGTGGAAACAGGTAAGCAAAATAAGAAACAATGAAGCCCCAAAATATTTTAAAATTAATTATATTGTTGGCTTTGTCTGAAAGTTTCCCATCTTAATATGTTGAAGTCCTTAACACAAATGTCAGAAAATATGTTTCTCTTCTCAAGGTAGAGAGTTTTTTTTTTCCAGATTTGATAAGAAATGCATTTTGCTAAGTGCATGTGTCAACAGATACTAAAGATGATTAGTGCTACATAGATAATACCTTTTATGGAAGAATATGCACAAACAACATAAAAATGCATACACACCATTTGAGTGCAACATATGTGGAGATGCCCTTTAGTCTTCTGTCTTCATCTTCTCCCAGTTCTCCTATACAATGCAGCCACAAAAGTCCTAGTGAATTTTTGAGCTCTCTTTCTCTGTTTTCCACATTCACAGAAAGTATATAAGAGAAACAGAAGTAGATAGCAATTTTTTTCTTTAAGGAATGACCAAAATGCATCATATTTCACTCTATGATACTAATTTCTAAGTGTTTGAGTTTTAGTTGACACTCTTCATTGATATTTTCATGTAGCTTTGTCTCTGCATTTTTTTTTTTTGCTTTTTGTATTAAACACACCATGAAGATTCAGCTTTAAATACTTTCTTGCTGTTGGTTTAGTAGAGTGTATTACAAAAAGAAATTCCAGAAAATAGATATGGTAATTCGTAACAAAGATATTTAGTCTACTGCTCTTTGCTTTTTATCCTATTTTTATTTTGAAGCCTTTGTACATCTTTACTGTACCTTGGATCAGAAATGCTTTTTTTGGCATAGATAATAAATATCAAAATAAATGACTTTTTTTAAATTAATTAAGTAATTTATTTTAAGGAATACAAATTTGATATGTACAACTTTATGAATACAGTTACTCTTCCTACCATATCTCCCAACCTCCCAACCATCGTCCCACCCCTCCACCTCCTTCCTCTCTCCTTCCCAGTTCCATTATCCAACCATGCCATCTCACTAGTCCAAGTGATCAATTTCTATTCACAATTGATCATAGTGATAGGACTAAGAGTCAAAGGGATCACATAAACAAGTCTAGTGCCTGCTAATACTAACTGATAGAATCAAAAAGGGAGAGAATGATCCAACATGGAAGCGGGATACACAGCAGACTCATAGAATGGCAGATGTCCTAAATAGCACTCTGGCCTAAGAATCAGCCCTAAAGGCACTCAGATATGGCTGAAGACCCCATGAGAGTATTTTAGGCATGGAAAGCCAAGACACTCTGAAAAAAAAAAAAAAAAAAAAAAAAAGAAGACCTAATGAAAGATCTCTGCGAGTGAGATCCTAATGGAAAGAACGGGGCCATCAAAGAAGGAGGTACCTTTCTCTGAAGGGAGGAGAGAACTTCCACTTTGACTATGACCCTGTCGGAATAAGATCGAAGTCGGCGAACTCAAAAGGCTTCCATAGCCTTGGCAACTCATGACTAGAGCCTAGGGAGATTACTGATGCCATAAACAAGAGTGTCAAATTGTTAAGTCAACAACAGGAGTCACTATGTACTTACTTCTCATGTGGGATCTATCCTTAATGTGTTGTCCAATGCGAAGTAATGCTATAACTAGTACTGAAACAGTATTTTACACTTTGTGTTTCTGTGTGAGTGCAAACTGATGAGATCTTTACTTAATGTATACTAAATCGATATTCTGTATATAAAGATAATTGAAAACGAATCTTGATATGAATGGAATGGGAGAGGGAGTGGGAGATGAGAGGGGTGCAAGTGGGAGGGAAGTTATGGGGGGGGGGAAGCCATTGTAATCCATAAACTGTACTTTGGAAATTTATATTTACTAAATAAAAGTTAAAA
This sequence comes from Oryctolagus cuniculus, assembly GCF_051225735.1. NCBI lineage: Eukaryota > Metazoa > Chordata > Mammalia > Lagomorpha > Leporidae > Oryctolagus > Oryctolagus cuniculus. The sequence continues at coordinate 13,200,544 of NC_142876.1, read as the reverse complement.
AAAAACTAAAAAAAAGATTCATTTTCAATTAACTTTGTACACACAAAACCAACTCTATACTAAGTAAAGATTCCAACAATTTGTACACACATGCACATAAACACACGCAAAACTTTTTGAGAACAAGTATCATAGTTAACTCTCATAATAAAACTCATTGATTTAATAATTAACACTCTAATGTATGATGTCAGTGACCATCCACAGCTCTTGACATGAGCTATGGAAGACTTTTGAAGCCACAAACTCTGTCAGCATTTAGACAAGGCCAAAAGCAAAGTGGAAGTTTTCTCCTTTCTTCAGAGAAAAGTACATCCTTCTTTGATGGCCATTTCTTTGTGTTGGGATCTCACTCACAGAGATCCTTCATGTAGAATATTTTTTATCACAGTGTCTTGGCTTTTCATATCTGAAATGCTCTTGTGGGTTTTTCAGCCAGACCTGGAAGCCTTAAGGGCTGATTCTGAGGTTACCGTGTTACTTAAAGCAATTGTCATTCTGTGAGTCTGCTGTGTGGACTGCTTCCCATGTTGGAATATTCTTTCCTTTTTAATTCTGTCTTTTATAATTATCTGACATTTATATGGTCACTGACACATAAACTTATCTATATGTTCACTTCAACACTTCATATGATCACTTTAACACTTAAGATGACATTTTTATCACCCAGGTGAATGGGATTTGGTATCCCATGACAAGTTTTTAAACTGTGTCCTTAGAAGTTAGTGCTTAGGAATGTATGCAGAACTATACATCTGCATACTACCTCCTCTCTCTCAAATTACCACTCTTATTTCTTACTGAGATCAATGCTCAATTGACTTTATACACATATGATTAACTCTATGTTAAGTAATGAGTTCAGAAAATAGTATGAAGAGAAAGAAATGGCAAATAAAAAAGAACTGTTTCCCAACAGTCAAGACAAGGGCAGCACAGGCCATTCCTGCTCAAAGGAATGCGCTGCAGATTATGTTTTAGGTGCTCCATTTGTTCTTGCAGATCAGGGAGAAAATATGGTATGTGTCCCTGTGGGGCTTATTTCACTCAGCATGATGTTTTCCAGATTCATCCATTTTGTTGCTAATGACCAATTTTCTTTTATTTTTAACACAGTGTAGTATTCCATAGTGTAAATATCCCATAATTTCTTTATCCACTCTTCGGTTGACAGGCATTTAGGTTGGTTCCATGTCTTAGCTATTGTGAATTGAGCTGCAATAAACATAGGGGTGCAGATCTTTTATGTACTGATTTCATTTCCATTGGTTAAATTCCAAGGAGTGGGATGGTTGGGGTAAATGGTAGGTCTATAGTCAAATTTCTGAGGTATCTCCATACTGTCCTCCACAGTGGCTGTACCAGTTTACAATCACAACAGTGGATTAGAGTACCCTTTTCCCCACATCCTCTCCATCATTTGTTGTGTGTTGATTTCTGTATAAAGGCCATTCTAACTGGGGTGAAGTGAAACCTCATTGTGGTTTTGATTTGCATTTCCCTGACAGCTAGTGATTATGAACATTTTTTTCATTTTTATTTTGGTCATTTGTATTTCCTCTTTTGACAAATGTTTCTCTAAATCCTTTTCCCATCTTTTAACTGGATTGTTTGTTTTGTTGTTGTGGAGTTTCTTGATCTCTTTGTAGATTCTGGTTATTAATCGTTTATCAGTTGCACAGTTTGCAAATAATTTCTCCCATTCTGTCGGGTGCCAATTCACTTTCCTGAGCGTTCCTTTGCTGTGCACTGTTGAGAAGGATGTATGTTTGGCAACTTAGGATGAAAAGTTCTGTGGATATCTGTTAGTTCCTTGTTGTCTGTAGTGTCAATTAACTCTGCTGTTTCCTTGCTGATTTCTGTCTGGTTGATCTGTCCATTACTGAAAGTGGGGTATTGAAGGCTCCTATAATTATTATATTGGAGTCTATGTCTCCCTTTAGATCCATTCACGTTTCATTTAAATAGTCAGGTCCCCTGTAATTAGATGTATATACTCTTATAATAGTCACATCATCCTGTTAAATCAATCCCTTTATCGTTACATAGTGCCCTTGTTTGTATTTTTCAACAGTTTTTATTTTGTCTATATTTTCTGATATTAGGATGGTTACACCAGCTCTTTTTGATTTATTTTGACATAAATATCTTTTTCCATACTTTCTTTTTTTTTTTTTTTATAGGCAGAGTAGACAGTGAGAGAGACAGAGAGAAAGGTCTTCCTTTTGCCGTTGGTTCACCCTCCAATGGCCGCCGCGGCTGGCGCACTGTGGCCAGCGCACCGCGCCAATCCAAAGGCAGGAGCCAGGTGCTTCTCCTGGTCTCCCATGGGGTGCAGGGCCCAAGCACTTGGGCCATCGTCCACTGCACTTCTGGGCCATAGCAGAGAGCTGGCCTGGAAGGGGGGAAACCGGGACAGAATCCAGTGCCCTGACCGGGACTAGAACCTGGTGTGCCGGTGCCGCAAGGTGGAGGATTAGCCTAGTGAGCCGCATCGCCGGCTCTCTTTTTCCATACTTTCATTTTCAGTCTGCATGCATCTTTGTTAGTGAAATATGTTTCTTGTAGGCAGAAAATAGATGGGTTTTGTTTTTTAATCCATTCAGCCAGTCGAGGCCATTTACATTCAAGGTGACTATTGATAAGTAATTACTTTTCCCTGCCATTTTTCCAAATATATTCCAATTTTTTCCTTGGAATTTTCTTTGAACTTTTACTGAGGATTTCCTTCCTTTATCTTCTTTTATAATATTTCTGTGTTTCTGTGTGCAGCACATCCTAAGCACCTTCTGTAGAGCTGGGTGGATGGTAACAAATTCTTTCCATTTCTGATTGTTATGGGAGGTCTTTATTTCACCTTCATTCATAAATGAGAGCTCTTCAGGACAGATTATTCTCGGGTGACATTTCTTTTCTCTTAATACTTGGAATGTATCTTGCCATTCTCTCCTAGCCTGTAGGGTTTCTGAAGAGAAGTCCACTGTGAATCTAATTGGAGACCCTCAGAGTACTCTGGTGTTTCTCTAGTGCACATTTTAGACTCTTTTCTTAATGCATTACTCTGGTGAGCTTGATTACAGTGTGTCATGGTGAAGATCTTTTCTGGTCGTGTCAGGAGTTGTATGTGCTTCCTGTACTTGGATGTCCCTTTCTTTTTCCAAATTAGGGAAGTTTTCTGTTATTCTTTCACTTAAAAGGCTTTCTAATTCTTTCTCTCTTGCTATGCCTTCAGGAACTCCTAGAACCCATATGCTGGGTCTTGTGTTAGTATCCTGTAGATTCCCAAGAGTGTTTTTTAATTTTCTAATTTCTTCTTATTGTTTTTGGTTAGATTAGGTAATTTCCTGTGCTTTATCTTCTAGGTTAGATATTCTTTTTTATGCTTCACTGATCCTGTTTTTGAGGCTTTCCACTGCATTTTTTAATTTGTTTTATTGAATTCTTCATTTCATTTTGATTTCTCTTCAAGATCTCAATTTTGTGGGAGAAATTTTATTTCATATCATGTACAGATATTCAGTAGCTAATGCACTTGCTTCTGATTACTTCTGTGTAATCTTAAGGTCAATGTTTTTAATTTCATTTCTGACATTTCTTCAACCCCATCATCTTCACAATCTAGTATTGGAGTGTTGTGTTCTTTTTGGGACATCATGTTGTCTTCCTTATTCTTGTTTCTTGAATTCGTGCATTTTTTTTTAATATAGATTTCCAAAGTACAGCTTATGGATTACATTGGCTTCCCCCCCACCATGACTTCCCTCCCACCCGCAACCCTCCCCTTTCCCGCTCTCTCTCCCCTTCCATTCTTATCAAGATTCATTTTCAATATTCTTTATATGCAGAAGATCAGTTTAGTATAGATTAAATAAAGATTTCAACAATTTGCACCCACATAGAAACACAAAGTGATATATAATGTTTGAGTACTTGTTATAGCATTAAATCTCAATGTACAGCACATTAAGGACAGAGATCCTACATGAGGAGTAAGTGCACAGTGACTCTTGTTGATTCAACAATTGACACTATTATTTATGACATCAGTAATCACCCAAGGCTCTTGTCATGAGCTTCCAAGGCTATGGAAGCCTCTTGAGTTTGCCAACTCCTATCTTATTTAGACAAGGCCATGGTCAAAGTGGAAGTTCTCTCCTCCCTTCAGAGAAAGGTACCTCCTTCTTTGATGGCCCTTTCTTTCCTCTGGGAACTCACTCACAGAGATCTTTCATCTAGGTGGTTGTGGGTTGTTTTTTTTGGTTTTTTTTTTTTTTTTTTTTTTTTTTTTTTTTTTTTTTTGCCAGAGTGTCTTGGCTTTCCATGCCTGAAATACTCTCATGGGCTTTTCAGCCAGATCAGAATGCCTTTAGGGCTGATTCTGAGGCCAGAGTGCTGTTTAGGACATCCGCCATTCTATGAGTCTGCTGTGTATCTCACTTCCCATGTTGGATGGCTCTCCCCTTTATTTATTCTCTTGGTTAGTATTAGCAGGCACTAGACTTGTTTATGTGATCCCTTTGACTCTTAGTCCTATCATTATGATCAATTGTGAACAGAAATTGATCACTTGGACTAGTGAGATGGCATTGGTACATGCCACCTTGATGGGATTGAATTGGAATCCCCTGGTATGATTCTAACTCTACCATTTGGGGCAAGTCAGCTTGAGCATGTCCCAAATTGTACATCTCTTCCCACTCTTATTCCCACTCTTATATTTAACAGGGATTACATTTCAGTTAAATTTCAACACTTAAGAATAACTGTGTATTAATTACAGAATTAAACCAGTAGTATTAAGTAGAACAGACAAAAAAATACTAAGAGGGATAGCATATTAAGTTGTTCATTAACAGTCAGGGCTATGTTGATCAAGTCACTGTTTCTCATAGTGTCCATTTCACCTCACAGGTTTCCTTTTTGGTTTTCAGTCAGTTGTCACTGATCAGGGAGAACATATGATATTTGTCCCTTTGAGACTGGCTTATTTCACTCAGCATGATGTGTTCCAGATTCCTCCATTTTGTTGCAAATGAGCAGATTTCAATTTTTTACTGTGGTATAGTATTCTAAAGAGTACATATCCCATAATTTCTTTATCCATTCTACCGTTGATGGGCATTTAGGTTGGTTCCAGGTCTTAGCTATTGTGAATTGAGATGCAATAAACATTAGGGTGCAGACAGCTTTTTTGTTTGCCAATTTAAATTCCTTTGGGTAAATTCCAAGGAGTGCGATGGCTGGGTTGAATGGTAGGGTTATCTTCAGGTTTCTGAGGAATCTCCAGACTGACTTCCACAGTGGCTTAACCAGTTTGCATTCCCACCAACAGTGCATTAGTGTCCCTTTTTCTGCACATCCTTGCCAGCATCTGTTGTTGGTACATTTCTGTATGTGAGCCATTCTAACCAGGGTGAGGTGAAACCTCATTGTGGTTTTGATTTGCATTTCCCTGATTGCTAGTGATCTTGAACATTTTTTCATGTGCCTGTTGGCCATTTGGATTTCCTCTTTTGAAAAATGTCTATTGAGGTCCTTGGCCCATCTCTTAAGTGGGTTGTTTTGTTTTTTGTGGAGTTTCTTGATCTCTTTGTAGATTCTGGTTATTAACCCTCTATCTGTTGCATAGTTTGCAAATATTTTTTCCCATTCTGTCGATTGTCTCTTCACTTTCCTGACTGTTTCTTTTGCAGTACAGAAACTTCTCAATTTGATGCAATCCCAATTGTTGATTTTGGCTTTGACTGCCTGTGCCTCCCGGGTCTTTTCCAGAAACTCTTTGCCTGTGCCAATATCTTGAAGGGTTTCTCCAATGTTCTCTAATAACTTGATGGTGTCGGGTCGTAGATTTGGGTCTTTAATCCATGTTGGGTGGATTTTTGTGTAAGGTGTAAGGTAGGGGTCTTGATTCATGTTTCTGCACGTGGAAATCCAGTTTTCCCAGCACCATTTATTGAATAGACTGTCCTTGCTCCAGGAATTGGTTTTGAATTGGTGCATTTTTATTCAGCATTTGTAGAGATACTCTTTAGTTTCTTCTTTATTTTTTTTCCACTGTGGCAGCTTTTATCTTTGTACAATACCTCTGTTGATATGTGGAGTGTAGTGGCATGTGGTGGGTGTGGTCAGGGAGCTCTGGTCAGTTTTCCAGGGTGAAGGGCGTGTCTGAGGTGACACACCCAGGTTTGGCTTGGTAGATCTCCTCTTTTTTTTTTTTTTTAATCAGAAGGGAGATTTATTCTGCTCAGCCTAGTTCCTCTCATCAATGGAGACCAGTGCCTGAGCACTAACCCCAGTGGGTGTGATATTTGTCTGCTCTGTCCCAGGACCACACAAAGGATCTGTTCAGTCTGCAGTGTAAGCTTAAATTCCCTGGCAATGCCCCTTACCAGGTAACCAGGAAGCCCTGAGCATGTGGAGTCTTCCACATTGACTGCCCAAAGTCCCAGCCACACTGTGAGTCCCCCCATCCTGCCTGGTTGTTTTTGTTTTTGTTTTTTACAGTTCTGACACACAAGCTTCCCACAGTCACAAGCACTCAGGCCCCTCTTAGTTCTCTCCACCAGAGTCAGGAGTTTCCACTCAGCTGATTGCTGGGCACAGACACAAGCTGGCACAGCTGTTACGTATGTCCAAATGTATGCTTGTTATAGGACACCATTGTAAGGTGATCAGGGAGAGAGAAATTTGTCCTCTTTTTTTTTCCCTCTAGTTTTGTAGGGACACTATCCACCAGGGTGCTCCAAGCCGGGTTCCCTCTAGGCTCTTCCTGAAGCTTTATCTCCAGTGGCTTGGGCTGCTGCAGTCTGGTCTCCCATCACTCCCCCACACTGGTGTGGAAGCTCTCAGCTGCTGGAGTCCTGAGCCGTGGATGTCCATGCACTCCACGTAGGTCTAACGTGTCCCTCTAATTTGTGTAGAACTTCCTTTGCCATTTTCTCCCTAACTCTTCCATAAGACTACAATCTCTCCACTTTTTTTTTAAACTATCCTCTTCTAGAACAGAGCAGTAAGCTCCCTCCCTATTCCACCATCTTGGAACATCCTAAATGACTTTAAAATACATTATCTGTCTTATACCAACCTAATTATATTCCATAATAGTGACGACGGTTGACAACAATACTACCCTACTGTGTCAGCCTCATCTCATTAGATTTGGTCCTGAATTATTTGACTAAATTTCCAAAATCTGTTTCTCAGTTTACCCAGTGACAGCTGAGTGCTGACTAATTGACTCTTTACTCAGATCTTAGCAAGTATGCTATAAATCACAATATTCAATCTCAATTCAGGTTACAGGGACTATCAGAAACTTAAGATATTCATTAAAAATAAAAAAGAATGGTGAGTAGATGATGAAAAAGAAATTTGTTTCCTTGTCTTTGGAAACACCTTTGGGTACAGCGTCATTTGTATAAGCCTAGAGAACTTCTGCTTTAATTCTTCCAGATCTAATTCACTCCACACCTGCCAGAAGCCCAGCTATGGCAATCTACAATGATTTCACTTATTGCCTTAAAAGAATTTTTGCAATTCTTTGTGCTAATAAATTAAACTTGTGGGAGAAAGCCAGGATTAAAAAGTCAAAAGCTATACTTTAATCCCAGACCTTCAAGAAATCAGTTATTTTTTTTCAATTTTATTTCCAGTTTTTCAGCGACTTGATGTCTAGTATTATATCACCAGCACGTACATTCAGAGATGTTCATTATCACTTTCTTCAAAGTGATAAGATTTCTAAAATGTAACTTAATTTGCATTTCCAATATATGCAAAAATAATTTTTGTCTGAAAGTAGGAAAGGCTTGCAGAAATTGAGAAAGAAAGGCAAACTAAGAGATCAAGAATAGAAAAATATATATAATGTATATAGAGAAATTAGAACCAACAACCCTAGTAAGAAAATACAGATAAATTGATGAATTTTTAAAGATTTGTTTAATATTACCAGAGAATGAACAAGACTGTGAAAGTTATGTGTACAAAAACTATAAAACAATTAAGAACCCAGAGAGGTGAGTCTAGCATGTGAAAGTGGTTTTCCCCTGAGAGTAGCTGCTTGCTGTGGAAGAGGTGGCCATGAGTCTGATAACTTCAGCAGCATATTTGAAAATCTTATTGGATAAAGAACATGTAAATTACAAGTCAGGCCCTTTAAAATGGCATGATTGTTTTAATCCCCTTTTGTGCTTTTGGCTGAGACACCAAAAGTATGCACTTTAAAAGCAAGAGTGAACTAAAAGTGTCTTGGTCCCTGAAGAAACTAAATCAAATTAAAACCATGTTAATCTCTGAAATATGTTTAAATGGATTCAAAAACTTCTAAAATTCTATCTGGAGGTAATCATCAAATTATTTCAAAAGTTTTACATATAAAATGTCCAGCATTCAATCAAATTTATCTAAGCCTACCAGGAGAAGGAAGAGAGAATATCAGAGAGAAAGGGAGAGAGAAAATAAGAGATACATACTTGCAAGTATCTTTAACAAACTCACAAAATGAAAATCCAGATTGAGAAATGTGTCAGATAAAAGAAAAGCCACTAAAAGAAACACATAAAAATGCTAGATTTTAACAACACAATAACTGAAACCCAGATCTCAGCTCATGACTTTAATGGAGATTAAACGTAACTAAAGAGAGATGATATATAGATATATAAAGAAAAAAAAATCCAGATTGAACTCCAGAACAGACATTAACAGATATAGGAAGAGTATTTAAAGCAGGAGGAAAAGAAAATTAAAATTTTCTGAGTTAAAACTATTTTTTTAGAGAGGAGAATGCATGAGGATGAGGGCAGTATGGCTACAGCAGAACATGCCATGGAGAAAAGCATTAGAAGAACTCAGGCACACGATGGGGAAGAGAATGATGCCACATAACATGAAGCCATTATAAGATCTTTGACCTCCACTGGAAGGGAGAAGGGAGAGACATGGGGGCATTGTTGGATTTTTAGAAGAGAAAGCCCATCCTCATGTTCCAACAATTTCTCTGATGAGAGAAGAGAGGAAGAGAGTGCAGCTTGGGGTGACTCAGGGAATCAGAAGATTATTGTGAGGAGTTGTAAAGAGATGATGGTAGATTTCACCAAAGTGATAGTAATGGAGGCATTTTGAAGTTATTGCAACTTAAATACACTTTAAAAACAGAAAGAAAATAAGATTTGACAGTGGAACCAGTGCATGTGAAAAAAAAAATAAAAAGAGGAATCAAGTATTTGACTTAAATTCTGAATTACTGAAATTAATAAATAATCACTAACAGACTGCAAACTGCAAGAGAATTATGTCTAGGGGAAATCAACTTATATTTAAAATACCTATAACACAACCTAATGGAGATACAGAGGGAACATTTGGATAAATAAGTCTAGAACTATAAAATTGGTATGCACAAAATATGGAGTCATTAACAGGGGTGTAATTAACTTCAGGTTTCTGTTTTTTAACATACGGTGCGCAAAGCTCTATACATACCCATGGTGAAGGAGTCAGAGAAATATGGATACATAGAAGTTCAGAAGATTGGAAAAAAGAGGCAGAGAAATTAAGAGCAAAGAAATTGGAAGAAAAATAAAATAAGTTAAAGTTTAAATCCATGTGAGAAAAGTCTAAGTGTTGGGAATCTCAAAGGCTAAGAAGCCAAAAGCAAGTAGGAACTATAAAATGGAACATTGGACATAGCAAAGTAGAGATAACTGGTGACCATGGCAAGAGCTGTTGGAGGGGTATGAAAACATAACTGGAATTTTTCAAGAAAGAATGAGAAGTGAAAACCCAGCTGTTTATGGCATATTCTTATATACTCAACTGTAAAGAGCAGGAGGAGCTTGGGTGATAATTGGAGAGAATAATAAAGTTAGTAGATATTTAAAATGATGTGAATACGATGGAGTGTAATCTCATGGCAGAAATTTAAGAAGAGTGACAGGTTAATGGCTGGGCTGAGGGAAAGCTGCTGGAGTCAAGTCCTTACGTAATTAATTAAAAGGGCACAGATGACAATGCTGGCCCTTGCTAGGGCCACAGAGAGTACACCTGTTCTAAATAGGACACTGATTATATTAGCATAATTACAGACCAGTAGATAATGTTGTCATTATGGAGTCTATGGAGTTTGTACTCTGATAGTATCAGTTGCTCAAGGAAGATAAAGCTAAGTCCTTATCAGGGGGAAAATATGTATTGGAGATGCAGAGATGAGACATCACGGATTAGTCTCAAAGACATGTGTTTGACTGATCAAATAAAACACTGCAATTGCCATGAATACAAAAGACTGAATTAACAATCAGGAGGATCCCAGATTGGTGAGACCCGTCAGCTAGTTGTGTAGTTGTATATTTTATTTCTTTCTCTCTTTCCCTCTTTTTTCTTTTCTTTCCTTTCCTTCCTTCCTTCCTTCCTTCCTTCCTTCCTTCCTTCCTTCCTTCCTACCTTTCTCTCTCTCTCTCTCTCTCTCTCTTTCTTTCTTTCTTTCTTTCTTTTTTCTCTTTCTTTCTTTCTTCCTTCTTCCTTCCTTCCTTCCTTCCTTCCTTCCTTCCTTCCTTCCTTCCTTCCTTCCTTTTTTTTAAAAAAAGATTTATTTATCTATTTGAGAGAGAGAATTACAGACAGAGATGGGGAGAGGCAGAGAGAAAGGACTTCCATCCTCTGTGTTACTCCCCAAATGGCCACAACAGCTGGAGCCAGGAACTTCTTCCAGTTCTCCCATATAGGTACAGGGGCCCAAACACTTGCACCATCTTCTAATGCTTTCCCCGGCCATAGCAGAGAGCTTGGTCAGAAGAGGAGCAGCCAGGATACAAACTGGACCTATATAGAACACTGGCACCACAGGCAAGGCTTAGTCCTCTACACTACATCACCAGCCCCCTAGTTGTGTGTTTGCTTGTGTTGCATAGTTCAGTTGCATAGTTTCAGGCACAGGTGCACAGTAGGCGGAGTGGAAGATATTAGCCAAACAAGGACAAAGCTAAAGAGGTGCAAGAGAGTTGCAGTTGCAAGCCAGGAAACAGTCATAATAATTGGACTTCAAACTCTGGGGGAAAAGAAGTGAGAAAATGACAGAAGTGAGAGAGTATGAACAAGTGAGTTTGTAAATACTAAAAAATTCTGGTTGACTTTAAATATTTGTTCTCATTGAAACTAAGGAAAAAGCCCTGGAATGTGATCTGATAGTGATGAGAGTGGGATGTTTTAAAATGAGCTTCTAGAGGGGTTGTTGTTATTGATAATCAAAAGACTTCAACTGACTTGGGGTGGAGATGCTGAGGTACAGAGGAGGACAAGATTTTTGAAGGAGAGGGTTAGATCCTTGAGAGGCTCTGAGGTATTGGATGGCCTGATTACATGCATTTTTATGGGACCAAGAATCTCCACAGTAATAGTGAGTTACGATGGTAAATTCCAGGAGAACCAATTTACCAAAGTCATTTTAATGGAAGATATAAGCTCTATTGTAATTTGACATTTGAAATGTACTGTATTATATTTAGATTATTCTAAAAATATAATTTCAGCCAAAGGAAGAAGGATTACCATCATTACCTATGAAGGTTAATTTTATTTTGTTAACTTATCCTGACCCTGAGAAGCCCAGGTAACTGGTTAAATACTATTTCTAGGTGTCTCTGTGACAGTGTTTCCAGGAGGTTGGTGTTTTAGCTGGTGCACCCAGCAAAGCCAACGGCCATACCACAGGTAAGGGGGCTTCCTAAACCCCTTAACATCCTGAACAGAAAAAAATGCAGAGAAGGTTGGATTCACTTCTGGCTGACTTGTTGAGCTGGCAGGTCAGTCTTCTGCCCTCAGTACTCTGGTTTTCAGGTGTTGAGGTTCAGACCAGGTATCTAAACTTTTGGTCCTCCAGCTCTCAGACGTTTGGTCAACACAGCTGGTTGCCTGGGTCTCCAGCTTGAGCATAGAGAATTGTGGGACTGCTCAGTTTTAATAATCACATGAGCCTATACTTTACAATAAATTTTACTGCAACATCTATAAATCACATATAATACTGACGATACATGTGAATGGATAGTCAGATGATTGATTGGTAGATAGTTAGATAGATAGGAAACTCTCTCTTCTACTGGTTCTGCTTCTCTGGAGAATCCTAACCAAAATAATATCATTGCCTGAAGACAGCATGCTTTTGCAAACCCTCAGCAGAGAGTGCACTTTCACTTTTTGCAGTTGTTCCAAACAACTAAAAAAAAATCAGGATATTTGACATTTAAATAAAAATCATATTAACAATAATAGCTATGGCTGACAAAGTTCAGTATTACATGTTTCCAATAAACCTTTGTGGTAAATAGTATTCTTATCAGCATTTGTTGTTGAGAAACTGAGGCACAGATGATTTGAATGCTTTTTCAAGGACAAAGAGCTAGTACATGGAAGGACTGGCATTTTAACTCAGGTCAGTGACTCCTGAGACCTTGTCCTGTATCCCAGGACCAACAGCAACTGCATGTTAATAGACTTTGCAAGCCTATTATGCTCACACCATGCTTTTCTATTTCAAATGTCTTCGGTCTTTCAAATTCATTACACTTTTCCAAATGGTATCCTTTATTTGTCTGTCCTCAAATGAAATCATTTTATAGGATACATTATCAATTATGAAGGTGATTAATTGCTGCATTACTTTTCAAAGAGCTGTTTCAGCAAGCTGTCAAGTATAAAATTTCTTCAAAAAGCACTAAGGTCACGATTGGTCTTGTCATAGTCCTAACAAGGACTCTTCTTTTGCTAGTGATGCAAGTAGGTGTCAGGTCTCATCATATGTTGTTTTTTCATAATTAACTCAGGGAAAATATTAAGTTTCATGGAAGTTCATTTAAGCAGGATGCTGGAAGTCTTTTGAGACTTATTAATTGAAGTGTTGATGATGGGCAAAAGTAGATGTGTCTTAGGTATTTATCAACACATTTAGGTATCATTTATGAAGAATATTATATGAATAGGGGAAAAGTTATATAACTCTGTCTAATGAAAACAAATGAAAAATGGGACAGCAAGAATATTCAGAAGGCATAATACCTAAAATATCCAGATAGTACTGTTAGCATGGACTTTGTGCTTGCTCATTCCTATGTATGAATTCCCTCCTGGGATTTTCTATGACTGTCTCCTGATTGTCCTCTGGGTTTAGCACATACTTTATGTTCATAGGAAACTTGTCTTACATAGTATCTACAATACCATTGCCTTTCCCATTATGCTGCATCAAAAGACTCTTTTTCCTCCATTATAACAATCAATAATTATATTTGTTTATTATTTTACTTTACTCCCAAGCCCTATTGAAAGAAAAGATCAAGGAGGTGTCATTGAGACCTACAAAAGACCCTCAACAGTGCCTAGCACAGAATGGGAATTTTAGAAAATTTCAACAAAAATTTAACTGCTGCATATTTTTATAAAGTAGTATTTAAAATAACCATTGATTGCTTTATATCTTTATGTGTTTATTTCCATTATATTTGAAAGGTGGTGCAACAGAGAGAGGGAAAACAACAAATATCTTCCACCCACTAGTTCTGTCCCCAAATGCCTGCAACAGTGAAGCCAGGAGCCCAGAACTCAAAGGGATCTCTGAGGTCCAGTGCTGTGACTTGATGGGTGTAGCTGCCAACTACAGTGTCAGTATCCAACATGGACGTTGGTTCAAGACCCTTCTATTCCTCCTTGGATCCAACTCCCTGCTAATGTGCCTGGGAAAGCATTGGAGGATGGCCTAAGTATGTCGGGCCCTGCCTCCCTGTGGGAGACCTGGCAGTAGTTCCTGGCTCCTGGCTTCTTACTGGCCCACCTCCAGCCACTGCAGCTATTTGGGGAGTGGACCAGCAGATGGATGATCTCTCTCTGTCACTGTCCCTCTCTCATTAACTCTGTCTTTCAAATAAATAAATCTTAAAAACAAAACAAGTGAACAAGAATAAAAAAATCACAAAGAGATCCCCCATGGTGATGGCACAGACCCAGATACTGCTGCCTCCCAGAGAGCGGGAAACTGAGGAAGCAGACTAGTTGAGACTGGAAACCAGGTACTGTGACATAGGACGTAGGTGACCCAAGCAGCAACTTAATCCATTAGTCACATGTCCACTTCATAAGAAACTCTTTTGAATTAAAAAAAGGGGGCTTCAGTGGATTAATTTTGGTTTCAGTCAGATTTGAATGTGAAATCACCTCTTTGGAAACATCTCACATGCTATAAAGCTAAAGTGAGATTCTTTTGCACATTTATATATTCTTGTTGCATGCTTCTTGTTTTTAATATGCTCAGTTAAGCCTGAAAAAAAAGACAAAAGAAAATGCAAATCCAGTTTTGTAAGCACTGAAGCACTGAAGCTTACAGGGATAGACAAATCTTTAAAAAGGAATTTCTCCTCTCCTCTCCTCTCCTCTCCTCTCCTCTCCTCTCCTCTCCTCTCCTCTCCTCTCCTCTCCTCTCCTCTCCTTCCCTCCCCTCTCTCTACCTTTCAAATAAATAAATATAAATAACCATTAAAAATAATAGAAAATTATAAAGTGAAGTCATTCATGAAATGCATGGCTATTTAAGTGGTGACGGTAGATGGCAACTGGTTAAAATTGAACAATGGAATGGACTGGTGTTGTGGTACAGCAGGTTATAGCCCCAGCCTGCAGCACTGACATCCCATATGGGCACTGTTTTGAGTCTAGATGCCCCACTTCCAATTCAGTTCCCTGTTAATGTGCCTAGGAAAGCAGTGAAGGATAGCCTATGTCTTGGGCCCCTGCACACTTGTTGGAGACCTGGAAGATGCTCCTGGCTCCTGGCTTTGGATGAGCTCAGCTCTGGCCATTGTGGCCATTTGGGAAGTGAACTGGTAGATAGAAGATCTCTCTCTCTCTCTCTCTCTCTCTCTCTGTCTATACTGCTCTCTTTAACTCTGTCTTTCAAATAAATAAAATTAAAAAAAAAAAAAAACCTGAACAGTGGCTAAATACTATCACCATCACAATAGTCCAAAAATATATTTTAAATCAATTTCCCATTACATTTTATAATATTTTCTGTCCCAAAATTTTGACTTAATTTTCTTTGGAAGAATACTAATTTGACTGTAATTTTTTAATGTCTTCAGTTATGAAAATAGAAGTTAATTCAATATTTTGTCTCAAAGAGTATGCAGTTTTTCATTATTTGTCATCTCTAGTGACTTCTAATTATTATTATTTTTTTTGACAGGCAGAGTGGATAGTGAGAGAGACAGAGAGAAAGGTCTTCCTTTGCCGTTGGTTCACCCTCCAATGGCCGCTGTGGCCGGCGCGGCGCACCGCACTGATCCGATGGCAGGAGCCAGGAGCCAGGTGCTTTTCTTGGTCTCCCATGGGGTGCAGGGCCCAAGCACTTGGGCCATCCTCCACTGCACTCCCTGGCCACAGCAGAGAGCTGGCCTGGAAGAGGGGCAACTGGGACCGAATCCGGCGCCCCGACCGGGACTAGAACCTGGTGTGCCGGCGCCGCAAGGCGGAGGATTAGCCTAGTGAGCTGCGGCGCCAGCCGACTTCTAATTATTTTTAATGTCAGGTATATTTTAAAATTTTTATAAATTTGAGAATAATACTGGAGAATCTTTTGCATATAAGATGTAGCGTTTACAAGCACTTCAAATTTCCTTCTGTTCTAAATTGGAGATAACCATTAGCCAGTTTGTCTATACCTTGGTTTCAGTGCATTCAGTTGTATGTTATCCTTGTCCACATTAGTATTTCATGCCACACTGGCAATAAATTCAAATGATTTTCTAATGTGTTTATTTGATTCCCTCCACTTCATTAATTGGATTATCAAAAAATACAAAATCCTATTAATTACTCATATTCCAAATTTATCTCCTCTTTTACATGAATTACTGCATTGGCATGATCTGAAATCATTTTTCATTACAATTAGTGTCTCAGAGTCAGAATTATTTTAATTTATTACTTTTGTTTTGCATTCCATTAATTTCATCCACATTTCTCTCAGGTCTGCACTAAGTACGTTTAATAATTCTAAGTACTTTTCATTCAGGAGTTTGCAGTTTCTTACTTCTTTTATTGAAACTTTCCACAATGCTTTGTATTGGTGTATTCAAATTGTAGGTTTTTCAGCTCATTTTCATCTCAAAATGCCGGGTTCTACTCTGTCGAATATCACATGAAGAGATGTAGTGAAGGGAAATTATAATAGAATTAGCAATCTTAACTATGTTTGGCTAAAGTATGCTTTAAAATGTAAAACAAAAGTCTGTGACCATATAGATATATGATAGGATCTAAGTGACATCACTAAAAGTGAGAGGTCTTGAATCTTCAAATCCATTATTTGTGTGGTATGTCAGTTTGTGACCAAGGGTAAACTGAGAGTATGATATCTTTAAATAAGTGTGCTTAATGGACAGGTGTATCTCCCAGGAAGATAAGAAACTCATCTACTTTTAAATATCTGTAGCTATTTCATAAATGCATTAGGGAAAAATGTCTATTTAGCTCTTTTAAAATAATTCTAGCATCTTAAAGTATGCTTTAGAACTGGTAATTTCCAAATGAAAACAGGATTAAGAACAATGAAGCTATGTCTGAAAAAAGTTGGGAGGGAGGAACATTGTGTGAAGCCACTGCTTGGGAGCCCCACCTTCCAAATCAGAGTGACAGTTCAAGTCCAGGATACCCTGTGTTCCAATTTAGCTTCCTGCTGATGTGCCTAGGAGACAGGGGATGATGGCCCAATAATTGAGGCCCTGCCAGATGGAGCTTCTGATGCCAGGCGTGGGACTGGCACAGCCTGGGCTGCTACATGGAATGAACCATGGATGAAACGTATCTCTCTTTTCCCGCTTTTTTCTCTGTGTGTCGTTGTCTTTTCTGTTTTTAAAGAATTATTTATTTATTTGAATGTCAGAGTTACAGAGAGAGAGGAGAGGCAGAGAGAGAGAGAGAGAGAGAGAGAGAGAGAGGTCTTCCATCTGATACTTCACTCCCCAATTGGCTGCAATGGCCGGAGCTGGGCTCATCTGAAGCCAGGAGCCAGGAGCTTACTCTGGGCCTCCTACACGGGTGCAGGGGCCCAAGGACTCGGGTCATCTTCTACTACTTTCCAAGGCCATAGCAGAGAGCTGGATCAGAAGTGGAGCAGCCAGGTCTTGAACCAGAGCCCATATGGAATGCCAGCATTTCAGGCCAGGGCATTAACCTGCTGTGTCTCAGTGCTGTCCCCATCATTCTGTCCTTAAAAGACAAAAATAAGTCCTGACCTAAAAAGCTCCAAAAATTTTAATGGAGAACCTAAGTCTCTTGAAATGTGTTTTGTTTATTTCTGATTTTTAGTTCCTGGGTTATAGGTTGGGATTTAGTAAGGATTTGCAACTAAATTCATGAATGGTTAAATGAATTAACTAAAAAAAAATTTTGAAATAAGACTCTTGAAATCCAAAATTTAATGGAAAAGTATAAGTGGATGACATGAATAGAAGGGAAATAGTCTGACTGAGAGAAATTATAGTGGGAAATATAGAATCTGTGCATCTATCACTAATAAGAAATGTGAACATTTCTTTCAAACACAGGCAGGATAATGGTGCAGAAAGTTGCGCTGCTCCAGGTAAAGACAGCCAACGCTGGAGCAGAGCGATTAGAAGGATCGATGTAACCATCAGAAGACTATTCCATGGTCAGATCAGCATCACTGGCAAACTGCAAAGTCTCAAAGAAAAACTGATTTCTGTTCCCCAAATGGGTATGCTTCCTTCTTTTTGCACTGTGTGAATCCCCTCCTCTTCAAGACATCCTTGCAAAATTACTTAACTTTATGGCTCAATGTGCTATCACCACAGCACTATTCTTGTATTATAACCCAGTTATACTTATTTTAAGCCAATAATTTTATAGCTAGGTCAAAAGGCTTCTCTCAAAATGCACCCTAAAACCTGAGATTCGAGGATGTGTGTTGGCAGGTGTGTGTGGGGAGGTCTGTCTGTGCTGGGGCAGCTTCTGGATCTCAGATCCCATCTGTTCCTTCCTATTGTAAGCCTCTACTCCTTTGGAGTTGGAAGGAAAGGAAGTGAAAAGACAAAAGAGCAAACCTGTGACAGCTATGGCATGAATACAGCCTCATATTGTTGGTTCTTTTTGCTTTTCTGGCTAACATAACAATGGAAGAGAAGGTGAAATACATGCATGGTGTACATATTTCTTTGTTGCAATGTCCATTTTGAAGTAGGGAAGTGATACTATTTCTAGCAGGATTGGTTTTCAGTACTTACTCTTTATTAGCAATTTTTGTTATTGATTTCAAGACAATCTCTGTGGTTGAATGTTTACCCCCATTGAGCTCATCTGTTCAGTGTCACACAGAGCACTGTTTCTAACTGCAGGTGGGACTATTCCAGGAGTACACAGGAAGAAGCAATGGTACAAGGTAGATGTGGAGACTTCATTAGGATTTCTGAGTATGAAATCTAAGTTGAGGGATGAACTTTTGCAAAGCAGCTAGGATCAATAGAGGAAGGCTCTGTTGATGCTAGAAATGTTAGAATTTGCATAGTAAACGAGATGTTGGAGGTTCTGCTCCTATGAACAGTGGTCTAGTATTGTAGAAATGTACTACTTAAAATGTCAGCAAGGTGCAGCATCATCTGGCTAATCTGGGTGATTTTTGTAAATGTAGACTTCTCAGCCAAACAGAATCCAACATTCTAATAGAACCCTCCGGTGATTCATTTTCACATTAAGGTTAAGAAACACTGGTGCAGAAGAGTCATTCTCAGACCTAACTGTATACTAAAATTTCATGGAGGTTTTTAAATATTCTGTTTCCAATGAGAAACTCAGGGTGAGACCTACGCTTTGATAATATATTTGCATTTTTTTTAAAGGCAGAGTTACAGAGGGAGAGAGGGAAAGACAAAGAGATCTTACATTCACTGGCTCCCTCCTCAAATGGCTGCAAAGGCCTAAACTGGACCAGGCAGAAGCCAGGAGCCAGTAGTTTCATCCAAGTCTCACACGTGGGTTCAGGAGACCAAGCATTTGAGCCATCCTCTGTTTTTTCCCAGGTGCATTAGCAGGGAGCTGGATCAGAAGTGGAGCAGCTGGGACTCAAGTGACACCCACATGGGATGCCAGAATTGTAGACAGTGACTGAACTTTCTGTACTACAAGGCAGTGATATTTTTTAAAGTCAGAATTTGACCCACGTGAAAATAAAACAGAAAGAAAAATTTTAAAAATGTGAAATTAATTTTAAAAGTGTATGCTTTTTAACTCAGCTTTCAGAAGATTATCATGTGACATGTAATTAATATAAAATATTATTGATGAGATTTGACATTATTATTTTCCAGATTAATCATCTAACTCTAGGATCTATTTCACATATCTAGTACATTTCAATTCAAATTAGTCACATTTCATATGCTCAATAGACCATGTAGTTTATGACTACTCTCCTAGACAAGTGTACATCTAGATAAATATAGAGTTGGAAATATATTGGTTCTAATTGAAAGACATAAAATGGAGGAAATTGAGTGTGAAACTAAGACAATTTGTTAAAATGATGTAACATGAAGCCAGCTGCATCTGTAGGAGAAAAGGACAGAAGCAGGTGGACTGTGGGGGCAGTTCAACATTACATCAAGGGATAAATACATCAAGGGATTAACAGACTGTACCATCTTTAAAAATAGAACATGATGATCAGAGATCCGATACACATAGGTGAAAAAGAAGATGGTACTGGCAAAAACATCAGTTGAGTAGCCACAGTCATCTAGGAAAATGACAGGTGTGGTCATGAATCACACATGTTGCCCGTGTTGTCAAGGACAGTGAGTGACCCTCAGATCAATACATGATAATTGTGTAATCCAGAGGGTGAGGTTTGCAAAGTACTATTGCAGAGAGAAGCTGTATGATAGCTCCACACAGTAAAAACTGCCTGAACTTCTCTAGAGTCCGTTCTATCATCCACATGGCCTCCCAGCTCCAAGTGTTCACATGCCTCTCTGTAAGACAATTACAAACTAGGAGACATACTTCTCAAACATGGCTGCACATTAGCATCACCTGGGGGACTTTTGAGAAAGTCCTTTGCCCAGGTCACACCCTAGATCAATTAAATCGGAATCCCAGGGAGGTGGGAATCGGGCATGAGTACTTTTTAGAGTTCCCTGGGTACTTCCTATGTAGAGACAAGGTTAAGGACCACTGCTTCAGAACTTTCAGCAAACCTAAATCTGGTCATAACTCAAAACAGGACATCGTGTGCTTCCTGCATAACCTCTATAGAAAGCTTCAGTTCATATCTCCTCCCAAGCAATCCAGGTCAAATCTGATAGTTTTCTGAATGTGATCAAGTAAGAAAGAAAATCTTACAGATTTGAGATTTGAAGAGATCAAAAGCAGTCCTGCCTGTTCTGGTTTGAAAAGAAAGCTCTAGTATTCACTTAAGAAATCCAGGAAGGTTTAGGGGCAGTGCAAAAGTTTGAAAAAGTTTGGTATCTACACCTGAATATAGGTAATTATGTATAATCAGGAATATGTTTGTTAGAACCAGGGATTGTTGGAGGACTAAAGGGGAATGAAGCTAAATAGTTTCAGAAGCAAAGATTTTTATAAGAATGAACTGAATTTTATTATTTATGAAATGAAAGCAATCAGAGACCATGTGACTCCCTGAAGAAAAACAATTATTTGTGACATCTGCTAAAGATGTTAAGGCTGACTATTATTCAAGGAAGATGATCATCATAGGGGTAGGGACCTCTGCCACAGAGCCTTGCACTGGGAAAAGAAATTGAACCTAATTCTCAATGCAACTAGGACAAGCAGGGATGTACAACCACGAAGCAAGGTGGGGATTTGTGGTTAGAAAACTACAGAGGAAACATCAAGAGTGAATGGTTTCTGGCTACACTGCCTTGATAAGGTTATTGCTGAAGGCAGGCAGGGGGTAAGATATTAAGGGTTCTCAGATACCAGCAGTGGGCCTTTTTGATAAACTGACTTAGCAGGATTCTTCCTCCAACTGGATTCTACTGGGACAAAGAAGAAAGCCCAAAATTGAGCCAATCAAGCTGAGAACCCAGAGGAATCCTAGGGAAGCTTCCTGTGTGCAGAGATGTCTTTGTTCCTGTTCAGGAAGAATGGTCAGCTCTAACAATGGTGAGTGTTTCTGAAGGATGGCATTCAAATTGAAAGAAAAATTAACATCATAATATGCTTTATTTGGGGAGAGATTAAGTCTGGAATATGGAATAGTGAAATCATGTTCCTTGTAAAAAGATATCTTTGTTTTGTGTTGATTCCTGCATTGTTTTAATTATTGGATCTTCAAATCTCAAGAGTTTTTAGCAAAGAATGGGTTTCTCCCCAAGAAAATCTGTGTAAGAACTTTAAACAAAAGCAAAATAAAACTAATTATTATTTTGCGATTGAAGAGGTCTGAATGAACACAACCTTTCAATCTGGGTTTTGCCAGTTTGAATAACATGGAACATTTTTCTAAAATTTCCTCACACTACACTATAATTTAGTGTACCTTTCTTTATAATTACCCAAGATTTCTTAGAATTTCTACCACTTTTACATCTCTTTATGCTATTCTTACCAGGAAAGTTGTAAAATAAAGGCATTCTTAAGCTTCAATCCACTTAGTATTTCCACACCCAGGGTATAAATAGAGTGCTATGAGTTGGTCTTAATAAACACTGTATGTGTCATAGCTGCAATTATTTCTTGGCTTTGGTTAGACATTGAAATGGGAGAAATGGCACATTCAGAGCTCTTTTACCTTTGCCACCATGCATACAATGTTCTTCAAGGAGGCAAATGACTGGATTACATGTGGGTTATTAAAGTGAGGCTTATTATGCTGCTCAACAAAAGTGAATTTAATAATATTTTCATTATATTCAAATCATTTCCACAGTGGCACACTTAAAAAGTAAATGAAGTGTAGTCTTGTAGACAATCACTCCTGTGTGAATTCAGGCAAAGTGGGGATAATGTTTTATTCTTAATAGAAATTCCAAGTACATATTTGAGCTATAAACACAGGCAAAGATGAATTATATGCTTTCCAAGGGTATTTTATTGTGAAGTTAAAGGTAAGACAAAAAGTCATAAAGAACTTAAAAAACATCTCCTGGAAAACTGGTGGTGTATTATTCTACTTCTGCAGCATGGGTAGAGCCCATCCCTCAAGGAGCTCCATGAAGTCTAGGAGACACCTGACTTCTGTGACTTGATATTCTTGGACTGAGTGCTGATATCTCTCCCACTTTGCTTGGAAGGCCTCTCTGCTGCCAAGAAGAGCTTTAAGTTTATTTATATACCTTATTTTTTCTTTGACTACTTCTTTTATTTACGATTAAGTGAAATACTTCTGCATAGTTATGTCCTCACAAACCTGATAATCAGATACTATCAAGAGTAAAATGACAAAATTGAAAATTAATCACATTTGTTTTATGATAATTATGCTATAATATAATCAAAAGTTTGTGATGTATAAAAGGGGGATTAATTTTGTTTACTAAAACAAAATCTGGAAAAAACTGGATCAGGACAAACAGAAGTGGCACTACTGGCCAGAAAACAATCCAAAAAGGGATAGAAGATGTGGCCCACAGCACTTTTCTCTATCAGGAATGTCCTCTATTTCATCTGTATGTGACTGTGAAACTGGGAAGAATATTTAAAATGTGTTCTGGATACTGAGTCTCCTAACAAAGCTAATGGTGTTCTTCTATTGTTAAAAGAGAATCTATTAGGGCCGGCGCCGCGGCTCACTAGGCTAATCCTCCGCCTAGCGGTGCCGGCACACCGGGTTCTAGTCCCGGTCGGGGCGCCGGATTCTGTCCCGGTTGCCCCTCTTCCAGGCCAGCCCTCTGCTGTGGCCAGAGAGTGCAGTGGAGGATGGCCCAGGTGCTTGGGTCCTGCACCCCATGGGAGACCAGGAAAAGCACCTGGCTCCTGGCTCCTGCCATCGGATCAGCGCGGTGCGCCGGCCGCAGCGCGCGGGCTGCGGCGGCCATTGGAGGGTGAACCAACGGCAAAGGAAGACCTTTCTCTCTGTCTCTCTCTCTCTCACTGTCCACTCTGCCTGTCAAAAAAAAAAAAAAAAGAATCTATTAGGTTGTGAATCCTCATTCATAAGGTGATAAACACACATCTATTTATAGTAAAATAGCACCTAGTGACAATATTTAGTACTCATAAAACCCAGGGAAATTTAGTTGTAATTAAAAGTTTTTGATATCAGAATATGGGGTACCATATGATATCACCGTGTGCTTATTAATAAATTCCCAATATTACTAAGCCTGTGTGGGTTCTTGCCTAATATTCAGAGAATTCTGAAGACTAGCACAAATGAATGAGGCAGCATGATACGTTTTAAGCAAGTACAGGAGCCAGCTGTGTGGAGGAGCATGCAGGCCAGGAAGCTTGAGGTGGGTAGCCCGAGGACCACGCACCCTGGAGACCCAGGACCACAGAAAGCCACAGCAATCCCCCACTGGCAAAAGCCCAAAAAAGGGGCCAGTGCTGTGGCGCAGCAGGTTAACACCCTGGCCTGAAGCTCCCGCATCCCATATGGGTGCCAGTTCTAGTCTCCTCTTCCAATCCAGCTCTCTGCTGTGGCCTGGGAAGGCAGTACAAGATAGCCCAAGTCCTTGGGCCCCTGCACCCGCGTGGGAGACCCAGAAGAAGCTCCTGGCTCTGGCTTTGGATCAGCAAAGTTCCAGTTGCGTTCAAATAAGGACAAATGGGGAATGAACCATTGGACAGAAGACCTGTATCTCTGCCTTTCCTCTCTCTGTGCAACTTTGACTTTCAAATAAATAAATCTTTAAAAAATAAAAAAAAAAAGCCAAAAAGCCAAAAGAAGACAGCAAGCACACCATGTCCTAGGTTTTTAATCCACTTCCAAAGGGGAGTAGTTAATTAGCCTGATTGGCTGGTGGGCATCCAGGTGTGGCCAGGCAGGGGTATGAAGTCACACAGGAGTGAGGTCTTACAGCTCACAAACCTGATCAATTTTATTCTATATGCCTGCCTACAACATTTTCAGTCAATATATTTAACAATAGGATTAGGTAAAAATAACTTCAGCTTTATGTTAGTTTCTTCATTTTTAGTTTTAAGAATTTACTAAATATCATATGTATTATATTTATGTGGCAAAATTTCAAATTGTAACAAGGCCACTTAAAATATTTATATTAATATTATTTTTAGTATTATTTATGGCTCTTTTTGTTTATTCTATTGTTTTCTATTGAGTAGTTGGCTACATATGATTTGAACAAATGTGAACAGTTGTAATTTCAAATTAATTATTTAAAACCAAATGAAAAACATGGATAAACCCTTGTTTCCTTACAAAAATTTAGTTTTGTTATGAAAATATTTATTATCTTAATACTCAAGTCATTTTGAGTTGGTTTTATTTTTATTTGATTTTTATGTTAGTAATTTAATGTATTTTAAAGAGACCAATGCTGGCAATTTTGATGATTTCTTTAGATATAAAAACACTAAAAAAATAAATATTTCATATATTCATCTCATATTAAAATCTATACATTTTCTATTTTGATAACTAGAAACAACAAAAACAAACCTTTGAGTCTAATTGTAATCGCTTCATAAAACAAAACCTTAGTACAAGAGAAAATATTCTATCAACATTCTTGTAAAACCTGCAATCATTAAATGCTTTTCATCAGTTGTGTGCCACTGAAATTATTTTCTCCATTAAATAACACCACATTAGGCTGGCGCCGCAGCTCAGTAGGCTAATCCTCCACCTAGTGGCGCCAGCACACCGGGTTCTAGTCCCTGTTGGGGCGCTGGATTCTGTCCCGGTTGCCCTTCTTCCAGGCCAGCTCTCTGCTGTGGCCCGGGAGTGCAGTGGAGGATGGCCCAAGTGTTTGGGCCCTGCACCGTATGGGAGACCAGGATTAGCACCTGGCTCCTGCCATCGGATCAGCGTGGCCCCAGTGTGCCAGCCGTGGCGACTATTGGAGGGTGAACCAACAGCAAAAGGAAGACCTTTCTCTCTGTCTCTCTCACTATCCACTCTGCCTGTCCAAAAAAAAAAAAAAAAAAAAAAAAAAACATATTAAGTTTCTATTACATATTTATCAGTAACTGAAAGGAAAACATGAAAATAACTGAAAAATAATAATTTACCAAAAGATGTTGTGAATTCTATAAAGTACACTTTTCAAAAAAAGTGGCAGGATGTTTACACGAAGTGAATAGTTACCGAAATGATGGAGCATGCAGTCTTAGGTCCATTTGAATTGAAAAGTATCTTTATGATTCTGGTAGTCCAGTTACACAGCTCAACACTGTGTAATCAGATAATCAGTGCTGAATTTTACATTCTTATAATGTCCTGATTTAGTCCACTGTTACAAACATGGCATTTTTTTAAAGAGTGTCAATACTTCTTATCCACCAGGACTGGATGCATCATGTGTGCAGTGCGGGATTCCCTAGTGGCATGAGAAATTTGATACTCTCGGGACTGGCATTGTGGTATAGTGGGTAAAGCCACTGCTTGTGATGCCAGCATCCCATTTCAGTACCAGTTCAAGCTGGTTTAAGTCTCAGCTGCTCCATTTTCTACCCAGCTTCCTGCTAATAGCGTGGGAAAAGCAGCAAAAGATGGTGGCCATTTGGGGACCAGAATGAACCTCTAGGCTCCCAGATTCAGCCGGGCCCAGGCCCGGCCTTTGCAGCCATCTAGGTAGTGATATTTCTGTCTGTCTGTCTGTCTCTCTCTCTCTCTGTCTCTAACTCTAACTTTCAAATAAATAAATAAACCTGAGAAAGAGAAGAGAGAGAGAGAAAGTTGATGCTTTTAAAAACTGCTTAACCCTCATGGGAAGGAATTCACATGCATAGAAAACATAAATGAATAAGATTTTGGTTATATCACTTTACTGAGTTATGGCTCTTTGTGTCTGAGAACTGAAAAATTACAAAATAGGGATTAGTATTTGATGGTCCCTCCTCTGATGCTAAAACCCACATCTAAGACTATTGTGTGTGATCTGTGTTAGAATTCATGCTGTACCATAAAAGGGGTATACAATTTCATTTTAGTAGAATCATTTGAAATATCCCAAGGAAAATATTCACCTAGTAAAATTTTAAATACTGAAGTAAAAAATACATTTCTAAAACATTTTGTAGTTAGAAATCATGAAAGTCCTGGGAATAGCATAAGTAAAAATTTAAATAAAGAACTATTTTTCCTGTTCTTTCTTTCCCTCAATTAGCCACCTAATATCTATCCTTATACCCACATGCCATCTCTAGTACCTTCCTCCCCAGCAAAGAACCTACAAGCAAGAATTAGTCTGATGTATTCATTTTCAAACATAGTCACTCCCCCCCCCCCCCCCAGTAAACCACAATATCTCTATGGTCTTCCATTCACATCTACCTTATTGATCAAATTAGTTGCCCTGGAATTTTAAAGGACCCGATATAGTTAGCAAAGATAAGTTTGTTTTTTTCCAGTGTTATTGAGAATTAAAATGTACATTATTCAGGTGGACAAAGTGATGCATTCATATACACATGCCTTAGAAAAAATGACTCTCAAAACCAGTCTAACATACTCATCACCTTTGTCGCTCCCCGTCTTCATGGAGGAGCAACACTGAACCCTGCCTAGGCTTCATATCCGAGTCACGGCACCATTATGTTGCTCCCCGTCTTCGTGGAGGAACGACACAGGACCCTGCGCTGTTCTTTCGTCTGCTCGGCCCTCCCCGGGTTTACTGCTGGTTCTTCCCGGGTTGGCTACCATCCCTTCCACCTCCGTGGAAGGGCGGTTCCCCCTGCCACATTCCCCACTTCCGCGGGGGAGCGGTACACCGCCGGCCGGCTCTCTCGGGGGCTGCACAGGTGTTCCTTCAGATGTTCCCCTTAGATGTTCCTGGTGCATGCCGTCTCTCTCCTCCTTTATAGTCCTCCTCCGCCAATCCTAACTCGGCTGCCCACATGCCGAGTACGCTGCTCTCCTCCAATCAGGAGCAGGTCCTGCAGCTTGTCAAGTTGGTGAGAGGCAGCTGGGTAGAAGCTGTTGCCTCCTCTCCCAGCGCCATATTGTGGGAGAGCAGATGCATAGAATAAGTCTTAATTCCAGTAACTCAGTCCAGTCCGGGTTGCTCCCCACAACCTTATTTAGGAACAATGTACAAATGTGTGTGTGTGGTGAGGGGATAAGAACACATAAAATCGCCTTTTTAAGCAAATTTCAAGTACATAGTACAGTATATCTAACTATGGTTAATGTTCTATAGTTATATATCTATAAGTGATCCACCATGCATAACTGAACATTTGTGCCTTGTAAGCAACATCTCTCCAATTTCCCCAGCCACCAGACTCCAGTCCCTGGATGGAAGAAAGATCAGTTCAGTCTCAATTTTTCCATCATGGTTATCAGTGACCAAGAAGAAATACTTGAGGCAGGCCTCTTCCTGAGCGTAGGCCCCTGACCACCCTTGAAGATTTTATTTTAGAAAATGTGTAGTTCTGTCATTTCTCTGTCCTTTAGGAATATATATCTTCCATCCCTCATAAATGTCTTTCTTAAATATACTGAATTCATGCCTTTACAACATAATCATCATGTAAGGAGGTGGCCCCATTTCTCCCTGTCTCTCTGGAGACCAAGCACCTTACTTCAATAAGCTCCAGTTGGAAAACATAGATGACCTAATCCCTCTTTTCAGCCTCCCTCCATGTCCTCCACTATTTTTCCATTAGAGCGCCTTAGTACTTGAAAACCATCTTTCCATTCATTTAGCATGATTGAGTTCAGTCACTCTCCTCTAGTGCAATTGTCCTGATCTTTATTGCAAAAGTCTATTTAAATAAAGTCTTATTCAGACATTTCAAAAAGTATCCAATATAATTTCTTTTGCATGGAGTGATAAGTGTTCCCACCCTCTCTCTCTCTCTGTGGGATCTACTTGCACAACACTTCGTTTGTCTCTTAGTCTCTTAGTTTCATGTTTAGCAAGTGAATGCATAATAACTATGATTTGTGTTTTTTATCTCTTAAAGTTACAATAAGTGAATGGGTAAATATCCATGTAAATGAATAATGTAAAAGGAAAGTAGAAACGATAGGAGTTACCAATATGATTTTCCAATGGACAAAGTATATAAATCAGAAAAGTCTGAGCTGGCATTGGGGAACAGCAGGTTAAGGCACCACCTGCAATGCCAGTATCCCGTATTGGCACTGGTTCAACACCTGGCTGGACACTTCTGAGCCAGCTCTCTGCTAATGTACCTGGGAAAGCAGCATAATGTAACTCAAGTAGTTGGAGCCCTGTCACCCATGTGGGAGACCCAGATGGTGTTCTAGGCTCTTGGCCTCAGCCTGGCCCTGCCCCAGCTCTTGCAGCCATTTAGGAAGTGAACCGGTAGATGGAAGGTCTCACTTTCTGTTTCTCCAACTCTCTGTAATTCTGCCTTTCAAAATCAATAAATAAAATTTTAAAAATCAATAAATAAGAAAACCATTAAGTTTAAAGTACTAATTCATTGTTGCTACAGCCTATGAGAGGCTACACACTGTATTCTGGTGAGCCTGAGAGTAGACATTGATTGACATGCTTAGTAAACTAAAAGGATATGGCACATAACTTTCTGGATTCCTAGCAACTCTGTCAAATTGTATAAAAATATTAACAGGTATTTTTCCAAACATAACAAAAATCAAAAGTCTAAAGAAGTAGAATAACTACCTTTTGAGGTAACTTAGGTACATTAAAGATATACCTCAAACTTGTTTTCATTCATTCTGCAAATTCAACTTGAGTATAATGTATTTATCTCTGCCAAATAAAGACGTTTACAAGAGGCTTCTGACTTCGCATTTATTGTTCTTAGGAAAGTTACACCTTAAACTTCTTGGCTTCATAATTTATCATTAAAAATTGTTGATATTTTGGACCATTCAAATTTAATATAGGAATTCAGCTAAATTGGTTTTCTATCTTTAACATTTTTTCATATAACAGAACATATTTATTAGCACAGTTTTGTATTATACCATTTTATTAATAAAAGGACTTTATTTTTCCACATTTATGTTCCTCTTTTATTGAATTAAAAGTGACTAATGCAAAGTCATAGCTTAATTACCCATGTTAAATAAGTAATGAACAATTAATAACTACATTAGTTATACTTTATGTGTGTGCATTGTGTGTTGTTTTATTTTAATGAGAGATGACACTGGCCAATGTGTTCTCAGCTGACTTTTTTTCTTTCACAGCACAGTGATTTCAAGTCAAGGTTCTCTAGCCACTAGCTGAGTTATTTTAGACAACTCACTTATTCCCATTCAGACTGCTTTCTTACAATAGATTAAAGAAGCTAAAATACATATTTTTAAGCTCCATAAATGTCATTGCTATGGAAAGTTTGTTCTTGAAAGTTAAGATTTTTGAAATGAGGCAGAAATCTGGTTGAGTGTCACTAGGCTTCTATTATTTCAGCATGAAATAGGATATTTAGTATAAATATTTTAAACATTTTAAATTTTATTTTCTTTATTTGAAAGGCAAAGAGAGAAGCTGAGAGAGACAGACAGACAAAGAGATTACCCATTCACTGGTTAACTTCTCAAATGTCTATGACAGCTAAGACTAGGCCAAGATGTTGGAACTCAATCAGCACCTCCCATGTGGGTAAAAAGAACACAAGTACTTGAGCCATCACCTGCTGTCTCCCAGGGTGAACGTTAGAAGGGTGATAGAATTAGAAGCAAAGCCAAGACTTGAATCTCAACTCCAATACGGGATGCATCCCCAGAGGCAGATTAACCGCATCAAAAACCTGTCTTTAGGTTTTTCTAATTATAGACTTTATCTATAGAGACTTTACCATAGGTTTTTATCAGGCTAAAGAAGTTTCTTTCTTTGCCTTCTGCTCATATGGCAAAATATTTACCTCCCAATGTCAAATTATCCTTGAACATTTTAATGAGAATGAATTGATTGCAATTAGCTTTTAAAAATTATTTTCTGGTATAAATTTGTTTAATATTTTATCTATAATTTTTATATTAATGTGCCTAACTAAGATTAGAGTACAATTTTTCATCCTACTGTTTTTGGTATAAATATTATACATAAATATTCATGAGTTGGAGATATACACATGTATGTTTGTGTGTAAGTATTCCTAAAAATTGAATATTTATATAATTGTGATTATATGTTCTTTGAATATACAAATCACCTGTATGCTTGTCAATAGAATTTGAGTGATTTATTTGACTTCTTGATGAAATTTTATTTCATTTTTGTTACAGTCTCTTTAGTGTTTTTATTTAGCCTACTTTGTATAAGCAATAGTATTTCATTTAAAATTTTTTTTTTTTTTTTTTTTTTTTTTGACAGGCAGAGTGGACAGTGAGAGAGAGAGACAGAGAGGGAAAGGTCTTCCTTTTGCCGTTGGTTCACCCTCCAATGGCCGCCGCTGCAGCCGGCGCACCGCGCTGATCCGATGGCAGGAGCCAGGAGCCAGGTGCTTTTTCCTGGTCTCCCATGGGGTGCAGGGCCCAAGCACCTGGGCCATCCTCCACTGCACTCCCTGGCCATAGCAGAGAGCTGGCCTGGAAGAGGGGCAACCGGGACAGAATCCGGCGCCCCAACCGGGACTAGAACCCGGTGTGCCGGCGCCGCAAGGTGGAGGATTAGCCTATTGAGCCACGGCGCCGGCTTTTCATTTAAAAATTTGTCTACTACAAATGATCTATTGCCTCAAACATTGTATATCTATATAGCATAAATGTATCTACAAATATTATCATACATTGTTAAGTATTTGCTGATGTATGTATTTTTTTTTTTGACAGGCAGAGTAGACAGTGAGAGAGACAGAGAGAAAGGTCTTCCTTTTGCTGTTGGTTCACCCTCCAATGGCCGCCGCGGCCGGCGCACCACGCTGATCCGATGGCAGGAGCCAGGTGCTTCTCTTGGTCTCCCATGGGGTGCAGGGCCCAAGCACCTGGGCCATCCTCCACTGCACTCCCTGGCCACAGCAGAGAGCTGGCCTGGAAGAGGGGTAACCGGGACAGAATCTGGCGCCCCGACAGGGACTAGAACCCGGTGTGCCGGCGCCGCAAGGCGGAGGATTAGCCTATTGAGCCGCGGCTCTGGCCGATATATGTATTCTTAGGTCTTCTTTTACTTGAATCATATTGATACTTCATGCTATATGTGGTTTAATGTTTTATGGATTACTACCCTAGAATGTTCATCTCTTTTTCTCAGTCTTCTTGAAAGTAAGTCTCTTACAGGGAATAGGGCTTCTTGCTTGCTACTTTATACCAAAAGTTGTCAGGGACTGCCCATGTGTGTATGCACTGGTCATAAATGCAAGAAAAAGAAGTATAGCTCTCAGATCTCAAAAATGAAAAGTTCCCTGAATTTTCATCCTATTATTTCTGAATGGGCTAAGCCATTTATAGGCAGAATTAAGAACTGAGAAAAGATAAATGTGTAAATTACTTGGATCATTAGAAACACATTGTTAGTCAGAAAGAACTTTAATTTCTTGGAACAAAAATAACCCCTTGGTTCACCTGCTATAGTGGAGACTAATTGCTGAAAAAAAAAAATGGAGTTTTAACCTAGTACAACAAACAAATTCCCAGCAAAATCCCAATTCCACTTCAATATTTCCTGTGTTTTTGAATTCTCCAAATCTCTCCTTAGTGAAGAAATGGCATATCCTAGGTAACACCCAGATCTTATTATTACAAACATCAAGGTTTACAATGATTCAGAAGTACTCCTGTTAACATACTGTTTAGCTGTCAATTTTTGTAGGTGCAGAAGATGGAGGCATTTTGAAGGATGACTGGATCTTTTTGGGTTAACTAACTGGTGACTCCAAATAAGGTTACTGCATCAGAGGCAGTCTGTTGTCACTAGAGCACATGAATATCGCTTGCATTGTGATGTGCAGCCAATGAGGTATGAATACTGATTTTGTCCATCTTTCTTAGTAATCAAAAAGTTCTAAGAAATTGAGTTTTTCTGACATGGCAGGTCCAGTCATATACCTCCGTTCATTGTGCTAACTCAGTTGTGCATCCATTTATGATTTTGATTTATGATTTAGCCCAAAGACGACTTTAAAATTTCTCCTCAATGAAATGACATGAAAGAGCTAATGCCAAGATGGTAGCAGAGTAAGAAGCTCCAGTAATCACCTACCCACAGAGACAACAATGTGAACAGCCACACCTTCATAGGAGCTACGGAAGCCAGGCAAGGTACACAGTACTTCATGTTGTTACAATCATGTGAAAAGTAGCTTTGTTTGTTGTTTTTTTGTTTTTTTGTTTATTCTTTAAGACAGAGTTACAGAGAGAGGTAGAAACAGAGAGGTCTTCCATTTGCTGTTCACTCCCCAGATGGCTGCAATGGCCAGCGCTGCACTGATCCGGAGCCAGGAGCCAGGAGCTTCTTCTGGGTCACCCACACAGGTGCAGGGGTCCAAGGACTTGGGCCATCTTCTACTGCTTTCCCAGGCCACAGCAGAGAGCTGGCTCGGAAGAGGAGCAGCTGGGACTAGAACTGGCGCCCATATGGGATGCTGGCATTTCAGGCCAGGGCTTTAACCCACTGTGTCACAGTGCCAGTCCCGGAAGAGTAGCTTTAAAGAAGACAAGAAGGGAACAGTTATTGGCATCAGTCCTTCCTCAGCTCCCAGGACCATGGTGGGGAAAGACACTCCCACTTAGGCAGACAATGAGCTGAATCCCAGAGCCAGGTGCACTGGGAACATATTCCGTTGGGCTGAGCCCGCTGACTCCTGCTGCGGGCCACTCATCCATGGAGTGAGTACTTGGAGTTTGTGGAGCCAAGTGGCCTCTATACTCCTTCCTCCCGAAAACTGGCAGAGAG
The DNA here is from genome assembly GCF_051225735.1 of Oryctolagus cuniculus. Taxonomy (NCBI): domain Eukaryota; kingdom Metazoa; phylum Chordata; class Mammalia; order Lagomorpha; family Leporidae; genus Oryctolagus; species Oryctolagus cuniculus. The sequence continues at coordinate 13,167,545 of NC_142876.1, read as the reverse complement.
TGCAACTCCAGTTGTGCAGAGAGTCCCAGAAAGGTAGCTTAGGAGTGTGCCTTGGAGATCAAAGCTTTGCCTGCTGAGATGACACTCAGCTTCTGATAAACTCAAGGCCTCTGTCACCCCACCGGTACTTACAGACTGAACCTAGCATCAGGCAAGCACTTGCACTCCTGTGTGTCTGACTAATTTTAGTGTATCACTGCCAGACTTGGGTGGGCATAAAGGCACCCCTGGGGTTTTGTGGGATCCAAGGATATAGAGGCCAGCTGTAAACAGGCTGGGGCTAATTTGGGCATCCAGGGGTCTACCTTTATCACCCTCCTCCAACCTTGAGCAGACCACAGGAGACCAAGGGACTGTGCTTGGAAGTCAGTGCTGGTTAGTAAAGGTCCAGTACCTGTAGATGGAGTCTCTGGATTTGCTCCAGTATTAGGCAGAGACCTGAGTCACAGTTTACTTGTTTTGGTGTGGAGTGCCATCAGCCTCTCACAGGCCTGATATGCACGCCCAAGGTTGCACAGAGCCTGAGACCCCGGTCGGACCAGCCTAGAACCTGCCTGAATAGCTGAAATATCGCCTCATTCAACCCTGCTACAACCTTGGGCAGACAGAAAGGAATCACGGGACTGCTTTGAAACTCAGTGCCACGCTGGGGAAACCTAGTTTTGAGCAGATTCTTATGGTCCCCTACCCCAGGTCAGTGCTTGCAGACAGAGCCTCTGGACCTGCTTCAGTGCCCAGGGCATTTCTCTGGTCCTGGCTGAGCAGTCTTATACCCCAGCCACAATCACCGGTGGTTTATAGGTGCAACATTGGGCAGTGAGCCTAACTCAGCAGCAGATAGACTGCTCATCATTTCTGACAGTCACAGAGGAAACCAGATTATTAAAACTGATTCTTCAAAGTATGAATGATATCATACCCCACCAAGCGTTAAGGACTTCCAGGAGCCTTACCTAAGTGGACAAAATAAGGTATTAGGAAGCAACCATCTAGGAAATAAAATTTCCAAATGCTTGAATGAGGATTTCAAAATAGCTGTTTTAAGGAAACTCAAAAAAATTCAAGAGAACATGAGAAGTGAATGAATATTTTGAAAGAGAGATTTGATAGAGATATGGAAGTAACTAAATAAAATCAAACAGAAATCTTTCATCTGCAAAATGTACTAAGCAATATTAAAAATGCGACAGAGGGCATCAACAGCAGAATAGAATGAACAGAAGAATCAGTGAGCAGGAAGACTGGCTATTTGAAAATACACTGTTGCAAGCCAGTGCCGCAGCTCAATAGGATAATCCTCCGCCTGCGGCGCCTTCACACCAGGTTCTAGTCCCGGTCGGGGCAACGGATTCTGTCCCAGTAGCCCCTCTTCCAGGCCAGCTCTCTGCTGTGGCCAAGGGGTGCAGTGGAGGATGGCCCAAGCGCTTGGACCCTGCATCCCATGGGAGACCAGGAGAAGCATCTGGCTCCTGCCTTCGGATCAGCAGTGTGCGCCTGCTGTACCGTCCATTGGAGGGTGAACCAACGGCAAAAGGAAGACCTTTCTCTCTGTCTCTCTCTCTCACTGTCCACTCTGCCTGTCAAAAAAAAAAAAAAAAAAAAAAAAAAAAAGGAAAGAAAGAAAAGAAAAGAAAATACGCTGTTGCAGGAGAAAAAAGAATTAAGAGAAATGAAGAAAGCTTATGGGAAAATAAGGGGTAGCATGGAAAAAGTGTGAATATTCATCCTTTACTGAAGTTTAAGAGGGACTTGAGAATGTCAAAGGGATAGAAGGCATAGTCAAAAAGATAATGATAGAAAATTTCCAAAAACTAGAGAAACATACAACTCTCCAGGTACAGGAGGGTCAAAGGTCACCAATGATATTCAATTCAACCAAATCTACTAGAAAACATGTTATAATAAAGCTCCCCAAGGTTAAATATAGAGGATTCTTGAAGGTGCAAGAGGAAAGAAGCCAACAGCACATAAATGAATCCCACTTTGCCTGACTGTAGACTTCTCAGCAGAAACCTTACAATCCAGAAGACTGTGATAAGATTTTTCACAACACTGAAGAAAAACAAAAATTGCCAATAAAAAATTCTGTATCCAGCAAAGCTAACCTTCAGATATGAGTGAAAGATGGAGACATTCTCAAACAAACAAAATCTGAGAGGATTTGTCATAACTGGATCAGTGTACAAGAAATACTAAAGTATTTCTTCAAACAGAAAGAAAGTGACATATAAATAAATAAAAAGAGGGTGTCAGAAAGTAGGAAACTCACTGGTAAGAGTAACTATACCAACAAATTCAGAATGCTCTAATATTGTAAACACAGCACATAACTCACTTAAATCTTGACTGTGGATACTGAAAAAAATTAAAATTACTACATTAAAATGTAAAGTGACAGGCAATATAAAGAGATCAACTATAACATCAAAAACTCAAAATTTGGGGATTAACAGAGCACAATGACGTAGAGTGTTTTATTAAGATGTCTTCTCTCTCTGTTTTTTATTTTTCTTTTCCCATTTTTATAATCAATGTCAAGTTATCATTTCAAGATAGCTTGTTATAGCCAAAAGAAATTTTTGTAGGCCTCAAGGTAACCACAAAACCTACATATAGACTTACAAAAATAGAAAGGAATGTAAGTACACTAGAGAACTTACTTAACAAATGATCTTAATAAAGGAATGAAGAAAGAGCAAATGGAGTAAATGTTACAATAGCAGTAGTAAGACAGCTATCAATAATTACCTTAGATGTCAATAGACTGAAGTCTCCAATTAAAAGAAACAAAGAGATTGAATTGATTAAAAACAGAACCCAATTATGTGTTGTTTACAAGAAACTCTCATCACCTCCCAGGACACAAAGAGACTGAAAGTAAAAGTATTAAACAAGGTATTTCATGCCAAGGAAACCAAAAAGAGAGCAGGAGTAGCCATACTTCTATCAGAAAAAAAACATATTTAAAATAAAAAGCAGTAAATAGAAGGCAGGAAAGTCATTACATAGTGATAAAGGGTTCAATCCAGCAAAATTAAATAATAGTTGTAAATACATATGCACCCATATTGTAGCACCCAAACCTTAAAAGAACTAAAGGGAGAGATAGATTCCAGTATAATAATCATAGAAGACTTTAACATCACATTCAAAATGGACAGATCATCTAGACAGAAATGCAAGGAAAGAACAGAGATAATTGTACGGCACATTAACTAGTCCTAAGCGACATCTACAAATCTTTTCATCCAACAGCCATAGAAACATGCTTGTTTCAGCAGCATGTGGAACACTTTCCAGGATGGATCATATGGTAAATCACAAAACAAGTGTAAACAAATTTAAAATAGCAGAAATAACACCATAGTCTTTTCTGAGCACAGTGCAGCACAAACTATAATGCAAAGCAAAAAAAAAAAAAAAATGCTGCAAACTATACCAATACCTACAATTAAATAACATATCTGAAAATCAGTGGATCAAGGAATAAGTCAAGGAAAAATTTGAAATTCTTGAAGTCATTTAAAATGGAATCATAACATACCTAAAGTCTATGGAATACTGTGAAAGCAGTACTAAGGTGGACATTTACAGCAATCAATGTCTGCATAAAAAATCAGCTCAAAATTAATTAAAGACCTAAATGTGAAATCTAGGACTCTGAAACTATTGGAAGAAAACACAGGGAAAGCATTTCAGGGTACTGAGACGGGCATGGATTGTCTGGATAAGTGTCCAAAAGCACAGAAAAAACAAACAAACAAACATTGACGAATGAGATTTCATGTAACTAAAGAGTTTAGGCACACCAAAGGAAACAATCAAAAGAGTGAAGATACAAACTCCTGAATGAGAGAAAATATTTTCAAACTAAATATCTAGCCAGAAGTTAATATTCAGACTACACAAAGAACTGAAACAACTCAATACCAGCCATAACAACAACCACAATTTAAGAATGAAGAAGAGATTTAAATAAATATTTCTCAAAAGACACACAAGTGATCAACACATAAAGGAAAAAGTACTCAGCATCACTTATCGTCAGAGGATATATCTGATATATATCAGATATCACCACAGGGTATCAGCAGAGTCCAGCAAGACTGGCTATTATCAAAAAGACAGACGATTACGAAAGTTAATGAGGATGCAGAGAAGAGAGAGCTTTCGCACACTGCTGGTGGGGATGTAAATTAGTACAGCCACTTTGGAAAAACAGCATTGGGATTCCTCAAAAAACTAAAAAAAAAAAAAAATTAAAAATTAAAAAAAAACTATCAAATGATGTTGAAATCCCACTTCTAGCTATATGTCCAAGAGAAATGAAATCCATCTGTCGAAGAGACATCTGCACTCCCATGTTAATTGCAGCAGTATTCACAATACCTAGGAAATTGAAACAATCTAAGTTTCCATCAGCTGATGAATGGGTAAAGCAAACATGGTGAAAATGCACACAATCCTAGTTGGTTACAAAACAGGATTAAATATTGTCAATTGCAACCTGTTTGAAACTGGAGGGCATTATAGTAAGCGAAATAAGCCAAGCACAGAAAGACACATATCACATGATCTCACTCACATGTGAAGTCTAAAATTAGGGGTGGTCTCACAACAGGTAAAACACAATTGTGGTGACCAGAGGCAGTGAGGGGAAGGTGGGAGGAATTGAGTACTAAGTTATAGCCATCCAGCAGTGAGAAGTCCCGAGGTTTTACTGCACTATACCGTAAAGATAGACAATGTTGATTGACTTTATATTTCCCTACAAAGAAATCTAGAAGATTGCACTTAAAGATGAATTTCAATATAAAGAAATGTTAAATATTAGACCAGTTAAGTATACTTTTCTTTATTGGAAATCACACGACCTATACATGTAATAAATCATCACATGGCACACTATCAATGTGACAATTTTTATATCTGTTAACTTTTGAGATGAAAACATTTTAGGGGCTGGATGAGAGGTACAGTGGGTTAAGTTGCTGCCTGGGACGCAGACATCCCACATCAGAACATCTGTTCAAGTTCTGGCTGCTCCACTTCAGATCCAGCTCCTTGCTGATGTGCCTAGGAAAGCAGAGGAAGCTGGAGCAATTACTTGGGCCCCTGTCACCCATGTGTGAGATCCTGAAGGAGCACCAGGCTCCTGGCCTTGCAACCCTGGCTGTTGCAGTCATTTAGGGAAATGATCCAGTACATGGAAGATCTTTGTCTTTCTGTCTCTTTCCCACTGTCTCTGTGTCACTGAGCCTTTCAAATAAATAAATCTTAAAAAATAAAAAAAATCTACCTTGATATTCACTTTAAAACATGCTGTAAGTGACAAGAAGCCAAATGATGATACCAATTTGCAAAAATGTCAAAAACACAAAATACGAGGGTCATAGAAGATACACAGAAACTTCACAAAATATGTAGGGCCTACATGTTTTCTGTATGGAAAACAGATTTAAAAGCATCTGGAATATTTCTGGGTATGATTTTCACATTATAGGGAAGGATGTGTTGTATGCCACTCTACCTTTATAAGGTATCCATCCTATCTCTTCTTGGGCCTCTTTGGATTTGAAAGTAACATCTTCTAAAATAAAGGGGCATTGTATTTACATGCAGTACAAAGTTTTATTTAGAAGGCAGAACAAGAATACAAAAAACTCACAGTTAATTCAGACTAAAATGTGAGCTGCTCTAAAGTTTGCCACTTACAATCTAGCTTGTAGAATTGGTTTCTCTGTATGTTAGTGGAAAGAATATTATGTGGGACATTTGAAAGCACTTATCTCTCAATCATAGTGGCTACACGCAGAGTTTTGAAGCAAAGCCATGATTTTTTCTCCAGAACTTACAATACTTTTGAGAAATAGTACTTGCTTTGCAACTGAGCCTCCAAACTGATTAAAGGCCAAATGATGGAACTCTAGGTTTCTTTGCAAAACAAAACCTGCTCACCATCAATTGGCTTGATGCATTTACATAAAAATTTTCAATGTGCTAAGAAATACCCCATGGTCCTTTAGAAGTGGTCAGTACAGCATAAATTACAACTGAGTTCTAAAGCTCAACAACGTTGTCACAGAAATTCAGTCTTACCTCATTCTGCCGTTACCTCTTAAGTCAATCTTCTCTAATCTTATTATTTCTTTGCTTCTACTAATTTGGAGTTTGGTTTGTTTTTGTTATTCTAGGTCCTCCAGATACATTCTTACATTAATTGTTTGATGCCTTTCCAACTTCTTGATGTAGATACTAATTCTATAAACTTTCTTCCTAACACTACTTTTTCTGTATCACATAAGTTTTGATATGTTGTTTCGTCATCTTCAATAGTTTCTAGGGATTTTTTTATTTCCCTTCTGATTTCTTCTGTGGCCAGTTGTTCATTCAGTAGAATGCTGTTCAGTCTCCATGTGTTTGCATATTTTCCAGAGTTTCTTAAGTTGCTAATGTTTAGCCTCATTCTATTGTAATCAAAAAAGATAAATGGTATGAAATAAATTTTAGCTTCCTTAAGGGACTTCCCCATAACCAGGTCACTAAGGTAGAAAACATATGAACCTAGTATAGAGGTGAATCTGTTTCATAGAACACATGAACATCAAGAAACAGTAACAGAATGACGGTCTCATTCAGGATCAGCCTGAGTAGGACATCTGGGTACTCTTCTATTATGGAGAAATACCCTGAACAGGAGATGGAGGATGGCTAAAGATTTTGGTTAGAATGAGATTAGGTTAATGGAAACCAGGAATATGGGAAAAAACAATGTGAATGCCCTTAGAAACATGTTATTAAATGTGTTCTCCTGTGAATGCTATCCAAATGTCCACATTTGCAGAGAAAGCTCAGGCATAAGACAAACACTGTCACTTGGTGTAGGAAGAGCAGTGTCTTCAACTGTCCTGAGCGATAGTCCCTCATCATGTGGGGAATGTAAATTCACACTTTAAACCTGACAGCAATGAAGTCATGGTTGTTAGTTTCACAGGGGAATGTTCATTATTTTTCTTATTTTGAACACAGCCTCATGTATTTGTCAATCTTTCCTACTTTTCCTCTCTTAGATAAATACCCAAGTCTTTTCTTCGTCGAGAATACAGCTCTTTTAATGTTCTAGATTTCAGCAGAGGTTTTGATTCTAATTCCTTACCTATTAACCTGGAATCCTTCTCTTGTTTACTTTCCAAGCTTGGGTTTGGAAACTCAGCAATCACTTGTGCATTACCTACTCCTCCTATACACCCTACCACCCCTCAACCTGAGGGTCTTCCTGCATTCCTCTTGGAAGCACTTTAAGTGTTATCTGCTACCTGGTGATTTCCCTCTACTTCTGAAAAACATGTCTGTGCATAGCACTGTGCTTTATTACTTGTGTCTAATATTTAGTTGGCTTTCAGGTATTTATACAGATTCATTTATGAGTCGCCCTGTTCTAATGTGAGATGATTCCTGTCTTTCCAAAATAGGACAACTTCCAAAATAGTCACTCATTTGTTTAATCCCTGAGATTTGCCTGTAAAACATACAGTCATGTGATGATACAGCTAGATTTAAAGTTTAGTACATATTATCAGAGTCATTTCAATGTAGAATTTAATGTGACTTAATAATAGATAAAATTGTTCATTTAAACATGCTTGAGAATTGCAACAGCCCAATGTCAAATCTTATGATTCTATTTATGACCAAAAAATGTGATGACTCCAGGTATATTAGAAATAAAAGTATCAAAACAGAGACTTGTTCAGAATAGCAGAACCATCAGTCTGTGCACCTAGTATAGATAAATATAGCTATTCTGGCATATAATTATTATATTTTCTTTTTTTGAATTCCTTATAATAAACTTGTAGCTTTATGAATTCCAAATAACTTCTGTGTAAGAACTGTAATTCTAAGTATATAAAATAGATGTAAACAAAGACATATTAGAAAGACTAACTGAATGTTCCTTAAAGATTTTTTTTCTCCAAATATATTCTCTGGAACTGTCTTTAAAACAAGAGTCTTAACACATCTCCTCTATCATGTGGTTTAAAAAAGCACTAAGAGGAAAGGTCAAACAAAGTGCCTTTTCTCTTCTAACTAAATATTAAGTCAGCTCAACTTCCACGTTGCTTAAGCTGCAACATGCATTATAGAATGCAGGGCAAATTGCTTTAGTGTTTCAGCCCTCTAAGCAGTGCAGATGTTATGCAAATGGTTCAGTGCTCATTTTCAGAAAGTAAACAATTGTGGTACATTTTGAAAGAGTATTTTCTTTTTTTGTATTAGCACTAAACTGCAAAATTGTTGCTAGCTGCAATGTTAGTGCTCAAAGAAATTGAAATTTTTGTAGGGCAAAAACCTGTCAGATTTGAAAGTATAATGAATTTTTTTTTCTAATTGTAAAACTTCATTGCATTAAAAAACAACATGGAGTCAAATAGGACAATTCATATTATGTAAACACCATAATTTTATAAAACATATTGCTATACATAGACAACCAGAATACATCAGGTGTGTCTGTCATAACAACAAAATTAAAATATTTCTTCCCATGAAATCTGTACTAACATTTAGAATTTTCATAGTCCTACACCTAATGTGTGCCAAAAACAAAGATGAATTTAGGAAAAACATATTAATTATAAATACCTGCCAAGATGGTTTTGAAATTCAGGAAGAGCTAACTAGCTTGTAATCATTTGTGAATGTGTCTTAGATATTTGAATCTTATTAATTCATTAGAATGCCTGGGTTAAGATACGTCTTGATTACTGCAATTTACAAGCATGTTTTCATTTTCTATTGATGCAGTAACAAATTACTAGAAACTTAGAGGCTTAAAACTAACACACTCATTTCACAGCCCTGCAGGTCAAAAAATTCTAAAACCAAGGTGTCAAAAAAAGTGATGTTCCATCGAAGACCCTAGGCCAGAATCTGTTTCCTTATATTTTCCATCCTATAAAGGACGCCTGTTTTCCTTAGCTCCTGGCCTATTTCTTCATCTTCAAAGCCAATAACATAACATTTCCAGTCAAGTTCTTTCTGCCTCTCTCGGCGCACGTGCCCTCTCCCTCTCCCCCTCCCCCTCCCCCTTCCTCTCCCTCTCCCTCTTTCTCCCCCTCTCCCTCTTCCTCTCCCTCTCCCTCTCACCCCTTCTTTGCTTCCTGTATCTATCTGACTCTGTTGTTTTACATATCTTTATAAAGTTATTTAGGATTGCATTGGATCCATCCAGATAACCCTGGGGAATCTTTCCCACCTTAAGAGACTTAATTTATTTTCACAGGAACCCCCAAAACACATGCTCACCTGGAACCTGAAAATGTGTTCTTGTTTGGACTAAAGGTCTCTGAAGATGTAGATAAGTAAAAATCTCAGGTTCAGATCATATTGGGTTCAGGTGGATTCTAAATCTAATGGGAAATGTGCTTTTAAGAGACATAGAAGTATTTGATACAGAGACAGAGTAGAATGAGACAGGGATAGACTCTCCCTCAAAGCGACCTGGCCAACACATTGATTGCACAACCTCTGGCCTCTACATCTGTGCAGGAATAAATTTCAGTTTTTTAAAGTTATCTTGTTTATGGAAATGGTTAACAACCCTTTTTAAGGTAACATATTTACCATAGGAGGGATTCCATCTTTGTAAGGGAATCTTCTATTTACCTCAAAAGCAAATATCCTACAAAAGTAGAGAAATTGACTTGCCATTTGGCAGGATGGTTGAAATGGGATCCAAATAGCATACAGCAGGCTCTGGTCAGGGTCCTGCTGACTACATCACACCACGGCAAGGGGCACCTTAATGACCGGAGTGCACGCAAGAGGAAGAGATCTTGTGACAAGACAGGAAGCCACACAACAGGAAGGCACCAAGGTCGCGAACTCTCTCAAGACCCCACCTCTTGCAGGTCACGTACCTCTCAATATCAATGCACTAGGAACGAAACTCCAAACACTTGAACCCTTGGGTTCCAATATATTCCAATCCTATCTAAACCAGAATACTATTCAAGCTATTCCCCACGGCACAGTTTGACAAAAGACTAATGATGGGAACATTTTTGGGAGCTTATATGAAAGACATATAATCAGGAAATCAGATCTACTAGCCCTATATTTTTAAAATATTTGTGGCTCTCTGTATTGGTCTTATTTGCAAATACCATAAAATTTGTTGTAGTTTATTGACTGATTTTTTAAGATTTATGTATTTATTTGGCAGAGTTACAGAGATAGAGAAAGAGAGAGCGAGATAGGAAGAGAGAGAATATTCCATCCACAGGTTCACTCCATAAATGGCTACAGTGGTCAAGGCTGCACCAAGGTGAAGCCAGGAGCCCCATCCAGGTCTCCTTCATGGGTGCAGGGTCCCAAGCACTTGGGCCATCTTCTAGAGCTTTCCCAGGCCATAGCAGAGAGCTGGATCAGAAATGGAGCAGCCAGGACTTAAACTGGTGCCTTTAGTGATGCCAAGGTCTCAGGCCGTGGCTTTATCGGTTGCAGGCAGAGCCTTACATCTCACTCCACAGCACTGGCCCCTATTGACTGTGATTCTAGAGGAACCCAACCATCTCTTATCATCTTGGTGTTTTCCTGGGAATATGGAATGATTTAACCAGAGATGAATACCTATCACAATTGTATTGCTTAACTAATCTGTTGCAGGTGTTAGAAAAGTGAGTGTTTGATATGGTTAATTCAGAACAGAAGTTTGTTGGAAAACTTGTATTGTGAAAAAAAAAAAAAACTCTGGATTTCAAAAATTTTGCATTGAAATAAGCTTATCTTTTAATTCTTTCTTCCATGAACTCTTTGAAATCCCTTCATATATGAGTATACACATTCTCAATACAATAATAAAACTGCAAACATAAATGTTATAAAGTTGTCATTCTCAATATTTACTTATTTCTCAGCACTTTGTTTTCCAGAAACTAATATTAGCGTCTGAAGTGTTCCAACTTTAATTTGACAGTGACTTTTAGGTCAAATGACCCCACAGGACTGAGTTTTGTTCATATTTGTACTTTACTATTGATCTTAGAGCAGTTGCTGTCAAATCTCTTCATAGATATTTTCATATTCTAGAAAAAGATAGTAGGTAGATAAAACAGAGTTGAGGTGATCTGCTAGCAACACGAAACTTTGTGTTCTTTTAAAAATGTATTGAATTTGTATAACTCCAAATCAACAATAATAAATTCTGCATCTATTTTTGTGTGAAAAATGCCTAAATGCTGATTTGTGCAGATTGCCAATACTTCACCACAGTTGCTTCAACTTAATTAGATATCTTTTCACAAACCCAAACTATGTCTCTTCATTAGGTTTTGAAATAACTGAAAGCTGACTTCTCCTGTACTGTGCCCCTTGACCAACCTTCTAAAGCCACAATGACATGTATATGAAGAAGAAAGAAAGAAGAAAGAAAGAAAAAGGAAAGAAGGAAGGAAGAAAATGAAGTAGGTTTTTCTCACTATTTGATATCAGACAAAGCAGGCAATTCACAAAAATGCTGAAGTATATATTAAAGTTCACATAAGATATAGCCTGAGAACGTAACATTTATTATTATTATTATTATAATTTCTTGTTGCTTTAACTTTATTTTAGAAGAGACATAAATTACAAAGTTCTCTATGGGATCCTTTTTGTTTTTGATTACTTGTTACAAGAACATGTGGGATATTATGACTAATTGAACTCAATTGAATTGCAAAGAACTCACAATTTCTCAGAAAGAGTATATCTTTGAATCAGACAGTAATATATGATGAGAAGGAGACTGACAGAGTATTCTAACACTATATTCTGTCTATAATTCCAATAATGCTGCTTTTCAAAGAAAGGTTCTCTTTAATAATTTGAAGTATAAAATTGTAAAAAATGAGACTTGTTTTTGAATGGCCAACACAGAAAACTTCTAAGATATTAAATTCTTATTTAGAATGAGAATTTACCATAAATATGATGCCTTTTATGTATTTTAAATCAACACTGAATGATTTCTTTAAAGGCACCAGATTCAAATACAGAACTACAAATATTCCTAGACTATTCTCTCTGCTAATGTTTTGTCATGTTCATAACAATAGTGACCTTCAGAGGATGGTGGCTTAGCAGATAAAGCTGCCACCTGTGACAGCATCCCATATGAGTGCCCTTTCAAGACCCAGGTGCTCCATTTCCAGTCAAGTCTCTGCTAATGACCTGGGAAAATCAGCCGAAGGGGCCCAAGTGCTCGAGTCTCTTCACCTGGGTGGAAGACCTGGCAGAAGCTCCTGTCTTCTGGTTTCAGCTTGGCCCAGTCCTGGTGGTTGTGGCTATCTTGGGAGTGAACCAGAGAATGGAAGATCTCTCTTGCTCTTCCTCTATCTCTCTGTTACTCTTTCAAATAACTAACTAACTAACTAAATAAATAAATAAATGTTATATTTTTTTAAAAAAATAATGACCTTATAGCAATCCAAAAAACACAACAATACATAATATTTATTGTTAAATATGTTTTTGGACCTGGTTGCTATTGTAATACATGATGGCATAAATTTCTTTGATTTGAAATAAATGTCAGTAATTGCATACCAGTTTCATGAAAACATACCTAGAGGCATGCATTTTTTTAAATTAGTGAAAATAATTATCAAAAACTCTATTCATTCTTAACTAATACAGTTATTAATAAAATCAAAATGGGTGTGAATAACACACCATACACATTCATTTTTTGAAACACAGGGTAAGAAACTGTGAATTCAGACAAAATTTCTTATTTTAAAGACTTACTCTTTACAAATCTGGGCAACGGAGAAAAAAGAGACATGGAAATAAGAACTTCCATGTGGAAAAAGAAGTGGAAAATAAAGAGAAGGATAAAATTTAGAGAAAGTGAAAGAATAGAGAATAATTAACAAGAAAATTCTTGAACCAGTAGTGAGTGGAGATTCCATTTTACCCAATAGTTGTACAACCCATTATACAAACAACAAAGCAAGAGTACAACAATGCGACCCCTCAGGAAGAGCTCTTTCTAACCCACTTTGCCTTCCATTCTTAGTTCTGTTTTTCTAAGGCTATTTCTCCAGGTACTGTCAGCAGCATCTGCATCACCTGGGAATGTGTTGCAAATGCAAAATCTTGAGTTCCAGGAGTCTCGATTGCCAGGATCATGGTCCAGGAATCTGATGAATTGCCCCGCCCCACCCCGCCCCGCCCCCTCCCCTCCCCTCTCTTCTCTCTCTCTTTCTCTTCTTTTTCCTTCCCTCCTTTATCCATCATTCTAGTTAGCTAGCATTCCATAAGATCCTCTTAAACCACTACTCTAAAACAGACTACATACATAGATTCTTCCATCTCTCAGTATTCATCAACTTCTACCCCAAGAATTCAAATTCCACACAAAGCTAAGAAAAACTGGTTATAATGTGTTATTTCCCCACTCTCTCATAACTAGCTAGGATAGATTAATGCATCAATGAATGAACACATGATAAAATTAAGATGGCACTCACATGTTTAACATTAAATAGATTTTAGGGAAAAAATTCAGTATGAAAAAATTAATGAAATGTAAACTACTACAATTTTTACCTGTAGTATTTCCAAATACAAGAATAGTAGAATGTATTTTTATTCTCCATGCCACTCCTTACAGCTCTGTCCAAAGTACCAGTGGAATTAATTTCCTTACAACTCCAAATTGTTGAACTCTCCCTGTTGTCTTCAGTATTACGTATAGGAATGGGAGTTTGGCTTGCCTTTTAAGATGTGGGTTAAGATGACCATCTCCCATATCAGAGTGCTTGAATTCAAGTCTAGGATACACTCCTAACTCCAGTTTTGTGCTAATGCTTTGCACTTTCCAGCTCATTACCACAATAGAATTCTGCACAGTTATGCCTATAACCTTGTTCTTGCAGTGTTGACAAACATGTTTGATTGTATTACTATTTGAACCTATAAAAATTACATTTAAATTAAATTTCATAGTCTCCTCTTTACTAATAAAAGCATTCAAATACATCTCTATCTTTATTTTCACATTCCTTCCTGATCTTAGCCCTCTAGATTCTAGTTGAACATTTGTTCACCCACAATGTCTCTCCATGTATGACACTCAATCTCAATAACAGACATTATTCTTAGAATACTTCATTTTGAGATACATTTTAAATATAAATCTTCCCAACTAGATTTCTGTCTTTCATTCACTATTAGAGAATTTCTCATTCCTTTTTAATTGTTTAGACATTTCTTCTGTATCTGTTTGAGAGACTGCCAAAACAAACTGGGTGCTTAAACAACAGATATTTATTTTCCCATAATTCTGGATGATAGAAGTCCAAAATCAATTTCCTGACAGGGTTGGTTCTTAGAGTCATAAAGGGTATATCTGATCCAGTGCCTCCCCATACTTGTTGATTGCCGTTCTGCTTTTTCTCATAGTTTTGCCATCATATATATTTTGTGCCAATTTTCTCTCCCTATTCAGATACTTGTGATACTGCACTAGGCTCCACCTTCATGATATTATTTTCATTGAATAAGCTCTTAAAAATCCTTTCTTTCACACTCGTGTTGGGTTGTAATAAAGGTTAGAAGTTATAGTATATGAATTTGGGGACAGTGGGCACAGTTCAGTCCATGTATTTTTCTTCAAATCCTGAAGAAGGATGTAATTCATAAATATGTATAGAAATGTAATAAGGAGAGTAATAATAATTGCTTTTGTGTACATTAAAAATAAGAAAGCCTTATTGATTAATTCAAGATTGTATTTAACCTGTAAGGTCTAAACCAATCGAAAATAACATAGACATTTTTTTTGAAAAGTACTTCCTCTCTTCCAGTTTTCTCTATTGGTATGATTTAAAACCACAGGAAATGTATAGAATAGTATCAAGTTTACCCATTTGTCGTTAAATAAAATGCCTTCTTAAGAGTCACAGCAGACCTTCATCAAATTATTGCTGAGACATTGCACTGCAGGCTTTGAGAAAAATTCAATCAATACCTGCTATATTCAATTGCAAAAAACTAAGCCATCATTCCTGAATGGACTTGCTTAAAAAGAATTCCATCATATTTAATGATGGCATTGTTTGCCAGTATTGCTTGCAGAGAAATGGTTTAGAAAGAATAATCCAACCTAAATTGTGAAACTTTTTCAATGATGTCCTTTATAGTCAATTATCAAATGATCAGCATTATATCATGGTGTTTGTAAAGTAACAGAAGCATTTAAAAATACCAAATGCCTTTAAATAATTATCATTTCTATTCACAGAAGGCAAAGTTTTTAAAGAACTTTTAATCACTAAGAGTGAATTGCTTTAATAGATTTATGCAAAATACACTAACAATTGTAAAATGATTGTAAGAGAAATTTGCTTTTTTCATAGAGAAGGGATAAAAATGTTAGTATAAATTCATTAGCTTCAGTATCACATGATACAAAATATCCTTCCCATACATTTTTTAAATCATAAAAAATAATTGAGCAATAAAGAAGACAGAACCATAAAATTTTAGATTTGGGGAATAGTTTTAGGTATTATGTGGTCTAAACAACTTTTTTTTTTTTTTTTCAAATAAAGAAATCAAGTATGAAGGGACTTCATTAAAAAGTGGAATTAAAAGATAAGTTTGGGGCAGGCACCTACTCTAGTGGTTAAGACACATGTGTACCAAATTCGAATATTTGAGTTTGATTTCTAGCACCTGAATCCAACTTCCTGCTAATGCACACGCTGGGAAACAATAAGTGATGAATCAAGTATTTGGGGTCCCTGCCACTGACATGGAAGAACTAAATTGAATTCCTGGCTTCTGCCAATGGCCTGGTCTAGCCCCACTCATTGGGGACTGTTTGGAAAGTGAACCAGCAGGTGGGGGCTCACTGTGTCTCTCCCTCTCCTTTTCTCTTTCAAAAACTTTTTAAAATGTTTATTTTGGTGTAAATATTTTTGAAATCCATGCATTGTTTTTCATAACATATATTTTGTATGTGTTTTGAAGAGCATTGTATACATGGATTTTATAATTTTAGCACCATGAGAAAAGGTTCCTTTAGTTCCATTTTTCAGAAATCTTTTTGAAGTAAGTACCTTAATATTGTACAGTTTTTGCTCCCTTTTCAATAACAAGCTAGGAGCCATTAAATATAGAAATGATAATCTTACGTAATCCAGTATTCTTAAGGGATTATAATCTATTCTAGAGGAAATGTATAAGTATGTGAAAAGCTAAGTGAGGCAAATATAATTGTGGCAAATAAGTATAAAGCATTTTAAGTAATTTTTAATTTATGTGAATATGAATGTAAGGTGTGGGGCAAATTTTGCTGAACAAATCTAAATCTCCTTTTTTAAAAAAATTTACTTATTTATTTGAAAGTCAGAGTTACAGCGAGAGAGGGAAATATATATATAGAGAGAGATCTTCCATCCACTGGCTCACTGACCAGGAACTAGGAGCTTCCTCTGGGCCTCCTATGTTGGAACAAGGGCCCAAGCACCAGGGCCATTCTCTGCTGCTTTCCCAGGCACATCAGTAGGGAGCTGCATCAGAAATAGAGCAATCAGAACACAAACTGGTTCCCATATGCTATCCAGGCGTCACAGGTGGCAGCTTTACCCACTATGCCACAATGCTGGCCCCCAATGAACACATCTAAATCTTATATCCAGAGTTATTCCTTAATTTGGGAAATTAAGCATAGAGCTTCATATATGAAAGCATGATTTGATATACTGTCTTGACTAATAAAGAAGGAGATTTTAAAAAGTTGGTATGATTCATAATCACATTTAAAGTTTTAACGAATATCCAGCTTGTCAAAAGTGAAAAGTTAGTATAGTGTGAGATATCAGTATTGGAAGAAAACATCCAAGTCACCTAGTTTTCCTCATGCTGATGCTTATGCTTTCATTGAAGTTGCACTGAGAATGGACCATTTGGCTTTAAATTGACTGTGCTTTTCATTGACATGAAAATGGAAAAAAAACAGTTGAATTTGGAAGGATCGATTTACTACATGCTTTTCATCTTGGTTTCACAACTCATTTTGGAAGTTCTTAATTTAAATGCATAGGAATCCCTCATTATCTTAACTCACTCTCTATAGTTACCATAATGTGTGATTTACCCCAAACTCAATTTCTGCTCGAACAGGCATGTGCATGCAAGGGAAAACATTTCAATTGTGTGAGTCCAAGCAAGAGACTGTAATTTGAATTTCAATTCTCATAACAAAATTTCATCTTATATTAATTATTGTACATTACCATTTTCATAGAGTCCTCATTGTAAGGTTAAGAGAAAAAAAAAACATAGAAAGTATAACATCCTATACAGAAAGTAGGTGAACCTAAGGAAGCCAGAAAAATTCATTCATTAGAAGAAAATTTGGTAGGGAAACCTATTGAGAGTGGCCAACATCTAAAAACCATAAGCCCAGTTATGCCCAAGTTTGACACTGATTGCTGTTGTTGATCTCACTAGACACTTACCCACCATGTAATGTTTTTGAAATATTAAAAAAACTTTGTTACAGAAATTGAAAACCATAGTCTACATGGGTACTACTGAGAATCCTGATAATAAGCAGAAGGCAGGGAGCATTTGGTGAAGCAAAGACACTGCAAGGGACTCCACATCCCACATGGGAGCCATGGGTTCAAGTTCTACCTACTCTGCTTCTGCTGTATCTTCCTGTTAATGTGCACCCTGGGAGGCAGCAGGTGACGCTCCTGTACTTGGTCCCCTGACACCCAAGGAGAAGACAGATGGAGCTCCAGGCTCCTAGTTTTGGCTTGATCCAACCTTGGTTGCTGCTGGCTTTAGAAGTGAACCCGTTGACAAACGTCATCACTCTGTTTCTGCCTCTCTCCTTTCCCCCCTTTCAAATAAATTGAAAAATTCTAAAAACAAGTTGGGAAAGACAATGGTGGAACAGAAAGATGGTTGAAGAATTGCATTTCAGAGCAAGCATGAGATGGCTTGGGAGATTTGGGGATTTGAGAATCATTCATTATTACACAATTTAAAGACTGTAAGCTAAGTGGCTTGTGCAGAAATTGAAACTTCACAAGGCTTTCCTGAAACGGAAGTTGTAGTAGTGTTTTGCAGTAACAGAGGTGACTACAAAGTAAAAGTATAATTTTACCAAATGGTGTTCTTTAAAATTAACTCTAGCTATATCTTTAACAATTAATTCAAGTTATATAAAAGAATCATGATACTTTGATGCCCAAAGATAGATTCACCATACTCTGGAATGGAAGTCATGAAAATAGAGGTAAATTATTCGGTGCTATGTCATTCCAAAATTCCAAGCAATTAAAAATAATGTTGGCAACTGTACTAAGATATAACATCCAAATCAATCAGCTTGAGGCAGAAAGTAGATTGACTTTAAGAAATTTTATGAAACAAGAAGGAAAATCTTAAAATGTCACAGTTTGATGGGACTTTAAGTATTTATTGATTTATGGGCAAGTTATTGATTTATGAAGATGAAACTGAAGTGAACTTTTTTTGTCTCCCAAAACATGATTATTGCAACTGTTTGGGCCAAATTGTCCTCACAACCTTCATAGCATACTAGAGCCGTATCTGGTTTGGTATGCTGATGAAGATGTGCTGATTCAAAGAAGAATTTAAAAAAGAATTTCGGATCAAGGAAGCATTCAGCCTTGAAAGAAAAGTATCACAACAAAGATCAAAGAATTAGAGAAACTTGCTTTGCCGTTTTCTTGCTGATTTCCAAGGTGTTAAGGAACTGTCGGAACACCTTGCTCTCATATAATTAAAAAAATCTTAGATCTCCTAGACAGGCCAGGATTTTGTGATGATGAAGATCTTAATTTTAATATATTCATTTTATACTCACTATTGATCAGAGGGGAGGAACATGAGTGGCTATGAATACTGGTGCCAAAAATTCAGCTGAACAACAAAAAGTGCAAACAAACAAAGTTGATAAGCATGACCACAACACGAGCAGATGCATCACATTGAAATAAAACTGCAGTCAGTCGTTTTTGGCGTCCACATTATTGGAGTTATGTGCAATCTTGAAAATAGTGGTTTCTCCATCCAGAAATTGGTGAGCCATTCATATGTTTTGGATACTTCCTTGGAGATCACATTAAGCTGCCACATATCAACGTGGTGACTCTTCATCTCATCCTTCTGGTTAGCAATCCTCATGCACTCAACTCCCTGCTGTGAAAGAACACATTTTTTCGTGTTATTTGATTTCCTATGTATTAATTATCATGCTTTTTTTTTTGATTCTTAAAGATGTTACAGTTGGCTTACACTCTATTTTAATTTACGTGTGTTGTCCTGGAGTACTTGTCAACAGAATACCAGTGACACTCAAATGTGACAAGATTTGTATCTTAAATGATGTGGTCATTGTAGTTATGGCATCTATTTGTTTTAGTTTAGGAAAAATGGACTGCTTCTTGATACTTCGTACAATATCATGCTATGCCAAGGGTGGTGGAGGGGGAAGAAAATCCCTTCAAAAGTTCATTAACTGGTAAGTAAATAGTATGCGTATTGCAACTACTCAGTGAGTTTACATAGGTAGTATGCAGTGGTTTTTTTTTTTGCTTTTTTTTTTTTTTTTTAATTTATTTGACAGGTAGAGTTATAGACAGTGAGAGAGACAGAGAGAAAGGTCTTCCTTCTGTCGATTCACTCCCCAAATGGCCGCTAAGGCTGGCGCTGCGCCGATCCGAAGCCAGGAGCCAGGTGCTTCTTCTTGGTCTCCTATGCGGTTGCAGGGCCCAAACACTTGGGCCATCCTCCACTGCCCTCCCAGGCCACAGCAGAGAGCTGGACAGGAAGAGGAGCAACCTGGACTAGAACCCGGCACCGATATGGGATGCCGGTGTCCCAGGCGGAGGATTAACCAAGTGAGCCATGGCACTGGGCCTGTATGCAGTTTTTTAAAAACAAAGAAACTTGGGGTTTTATATAGACTTGAATTATCTTATTGCTTTTTTCTTTTGATTGGTGTCAGAAAGATTCCCAGAATTTAAAAATCCACTATCCAGTCAGTTTTCAAGAACCAATTAAATTCTGATAAATGAGGAATACTTGTGATTTGGTCACAAAATAAATAATAGATTTGGAAAATCAACTATTTATTATTGTTTACATATTGTAATTGAATATTACTGATCTTGTTTTATTCAAATAAATTGTAATAGAATACACAGTCCTTCTTGCCCAATATCTCTGTCTCAGTCAACAAATGAAATAAGACGACCAATTACCATCTTTAGGTGAAATTGAGGAATGAATTGTGTATGTATTGGCTTGAGTTAGAGAAGTGTTTGTTTTCATCTGATTTTTAGTATGCAATATTTTCTTTTTAATGATAAAATCAGCAAAATCAAACTATTAAACTATTTGGAAAGAAAATTTATTTGCTTTTTTTAATCTGGCACAGTTTAATAATCTATTTTATGCCTGATTAAAAAAATAGAGAATTCCCATATAAATGCAAGAGATTATTAAGGTTAGTATTGTCAAGTGATTATCATATGCTGACACAGCTTTCTTTTAAGAGCAAAGAATAAATGAATAGATCTCTTCTATAACTGAGATTCAGCTGGGCTTTTATTTGATCGACTTGGCTGCCTATAATAAACTCGGGCTTATTCAAATACAGGGAGCTAGATTTTCCCTTTTTAAAGTTGAATTAGGCATCATTTTAACAGTGGGAGAAATCATGGAGATTTCATTGAGGCTGCACTGCCTCTAATGGTGGGAAAATCTGGTGCCAGCTGAGGACATAGTTGAGGATGTGCTGGCTGACTTTAGCAAGTCAGCAATGTCTTTTTTCCTTTAACATTAAAATTTGCATTTGTACAAAAAACATTCATATTTGAAGCTAAGTCAAAATTCTTATAAATGTTGATTTTTCACATGCTATAATTATTTTATTGAAGAAATGATAGAGAGTAGTAATTATGCTGAGCAAAATAAAATAATACTTTATTAGTACTAAAGCTTGAGAAATGATACCCAGCCTGTGATACCATTAATCATTTTACTCTCTTTGCATTCACCAATCATATATATGTACTTAAATATATATATATATGTAAATTTTTTGGACAAAGATCATTGATGAAACTATCAGAATGAGTCAAAGATCATGTACTCCCTATATATACACAAGAAAGTTTAGAAAGTTTTTTTTTTTTTTTTTTGACAGGCAGAGTACACAGTGAGAGAGAGAGACAGAGAGAAAGGTCTTCCTATTTTTGCCTTTGGTTCAGCCTCCAATGGCCGCTGCGGCCGGCACGCTGCGGCCGGCACACCACGCTGCTCCGATGGCAGGAGCCAGGTGCTTCTCCTGGTCTCCCATGGGGTGCAGGGCCCAAGCACTTGGGCCATCCTCCACTGCACTCATGGGCCACAGCAGAGAGCTGGCCTGGAAGAGGGGCAACCGGGACAAATCCGGTGCCCCGACCGGGTCTAGAACCCGGTGTGCTGGCGCCGCAAGGTGGAGGATTAGCCTAGTGAGCCACGGCGCCGGCCACAAGAAAGATTTTAACATTTATCACTCATATTATGTGAGAAATAGACATATTGTTTTAAACAGCTTTTATGGGCAACTAGGTTTCCATTGAACAAACATTATTAGATTTTCATTAGCTAACAACATAACATTCAATGATCCGAGATTAATTGCTGCAAAATTTAGTAAATAATCCAAACTTCCTAATCAATTTATAGAATGTAAAACAGATGTGCAAGAAGTGCTAAACTGATTATATCATTTTTGAGTAAGTGACAATCAAGTTATTTTTTCTGGAAATAATTATCTATAATATCCAATTTACTTTTAAGGCTCTCCTTTAGTTTGTGAGAATAAATCATTTTATCATTATTTTAAGTGAGAATGAGTGAAAAATAACAATAAACGTCATTTATTGTAAATTCCCAAATTGTCAGAATTATATCTCATGACATTCAGACATAGCATGAGCATATCTGTGTTCTCTAAATGGATGCACCTGACTGTATATAAATTATTACTTAATAAGGATAGCAAGAAAAAGAAGAAAACATAGATGGCACAGTAGTAAAATATAACATAGATTCTAATAATGCTTCATTAAAATTTTTTTCTGACCTATCAAAGACTTATTCATTGTGGTATTGTATATGCAAGGGTTGTATGTAAGAACTTGTAGTTGGGTGCCAACTTTATGACACAACAGGTTAAGCTACTACTTGCGACTCTGTCCTCCCATATGTGAGTGCCAGTTTGAATGCCAGATGCTCTACTTCTGATCCAACTTCCTGCTAACACACCTGAGAAGGCAGTAGATAATTCCTCAAGTACTTTGGTCCCTGCCACTCATGTGAGAGAACCAGATGAAGTTCCTGGCTCCTGGCATCCGTATGGTCCTACCTGGCTGTTGTGGCTACTTGGGGACAGAACTAGAGGATGGTTTCTCTCTCTCTCTCCGCCCCCCAATTGTCTGTCTTTCTCTGTTACTCTGCTTTTGTTTGTTTTTTTAAAAAAAGAAATTATAAGTAGAAATTTATCTTTATTCCTTCTCTAGAGAATTCATTACTAAGGAGAGTTTTGAAATAGATAACATAGTTGTCATTCATTAAAAGATTATCTATAAATTGATAAAGAACTGCAAAACAAAAATTCTTTGCACACCATTATAAAATAAAAATTAACATGATTGCTTGTTAATTACAAATTTCTAACTAAACAAGCATCCTGAACTTTAACATTATTTTTCTCTATTATGATAAAATAACAAATTATTAAATACAAAGAATTCTTCAATACTTCTGAGCACAAGAAAATTTCTATTTCAACTCTAAATGATTAAACATGACTACTAAGTATTATGAAATCTCGAGTAAAGAAAGAGCAATTCAATTTTAAATTGCTCCTAATTGAGGAGGAAATAGATATTATTCCAAACAAAATTACCTATATGAAAGGAATATTTAGTCAGAATTTCCTTGAAACAATAAATTCAAAGAACTTGAAGAGATCATAAGGTTTTGTTATTGTTGTTGTTTCTTCTGTGGAGATTTGCTAAAGCCATGGCAAATTCCAAGGAATTATCAGAGGAGGTAGAAATCACGTAGCTGAGTGATTCCTTCCTACAACCTGAGCAGTGCCCAGGAATAGTACAAAGTGGGAAATTAAGCATGGATACCTTCGACCTTGAAGACTACAATATTTTTAAAAATATGTATTTTAAGCTTTATTCAGGTATAACTGACTAATAACGTATCTATTTAAAGTGCACAATGTGATTGTGTGTGTGTTTCTGTGTATCTGTGTGTGTCTGGGGAGATGATTATCACAATCAAGGTAATTAGTTACCTCTTCTTTATTGTTTACTAAGAGAATAAGACATACTGTTAAGTATATTTCAAGTGTATAATGCAGTATAATTAACTACATTTGTTGTGCCATATATTAGATCCTCAGAAGTCATTAAAGTGATAACCAAACATTTACATACTTTGACTAACATGAAAACATCCATGTTCCCCACTCCATCCCCTGGCAACCAGCAATTAACATATTTTAATGGATTTTACATAAATATTATGCCATATAGGATTTCAGAGACATGTGATTTTCTCTGGCTTCAAGTCAATCTATGTTGACCTAAATGGCAGGATTTTCTCTTTTTTAGATTGAATAATATTACATTGGAAACAGTACAGGTAAACCAAGCTTCCTAATTTATTCATCTGAAAATGAACATTCCAATTGTTACCATATCTTGGTTAGTGTAAATAACGCTGCAATGAGTAAGATCAAGTGATGATTTGACTTTTTGTGGTTAGCAGTTAAAAGTACAGTGCAAGTTACCACAGGCTGGGGAAGGAAGCCTAGAGGAAGGGGAGGAAAAGTTCACTGATGGGTACTAAGTTATAGCTAGAAATCAGTTAGAAGTTCTGGATCTCTGGTGCACAATATGCTGACAATGACTAAATTGAATGTACTGTACATGCATCTATAAGCAAACAAAATGGAAGATAAAATCTGACATGTTTTTACCATAAAGAAATGTTGCTATTTACTCTGTACACTATACAATATATACATGTATTGAAACATCACATATTACCCATAATATATATGAGTTTATACTACCTGTTAAAAATTATTTAAAAATAAAACCAAAAGAAAAAAAAGTCTGCAATGAATGCATACATATCATTGAGATACGGGATTGATTTTAGTGATTTTGATCTATCTCCACAAGTGGGATTGCTGGGTCGGTCATATGGTAAATGCACTTTTAATTTTTTGAGGAATTCCATACTATTTTCCATTTCGAGTGTACATTTTATGTCCTCACCCATAGTGCACAAGCATTTGTTAACTTCCTACTTTTTGATAATAACCATCCTAACAACCTTCCTCCAAGTTGTTATAGAGAAGCAGAGCCCCTCGTGACACATTGGTGATATCCATCACATAAAGAAATAGAATTTATTTTATCTCCATTTTTAAAGCAACTTTTCTATTCATTTTGTTGTTTTTAATATCACATATCTGATATATAATTCAGATTTGTTAGGCTTTGGGGGTGAGCTACCCACTTTATGTAGCTTACAACACTACAATTATTTTTTCTAAAGATATTAACCCCCTAACAGGATTAGTTCCGGGAATAAAAGGGAAAATTAGGGACTGAAGATTGGCAAATTAGGGAGGCTTCCCACTTAGAAATTGGGCTTATTGTTTAGTACATTTCTATATAGAGATTTGTGGCAATTTTGAGAGCTTGGTAGCCCTAATATATAATTTACCTCAACTTTTTTTCATTTAATACAGAGGATATAAATATCATTCATAATAACATCAAAAACTATAGAATACTTCTATATTGAAAAATGTCAGTAAGCCTTTTATACTGAAAATTTCAATATATAACTTAAACAGAAGATGACCTAAATATGTGCTAAGATATATTCTTAAGATATAATGATGTATTTTAACTTACGAATTTTCTAAAAATTCACATATAAATTCGATACAAGATAATTTTCAACAATTTGCAATTACTATCATATTTAGCAATAACTCTATATGGGTGTGTGTCCCTATTGTCTGAAACTCTTCTATCCAAAGAGGAGTACTGCTAATGATTTCACAAGTCTCTTTTACAAAAATAATTTTGCTTTTATTCTGGATCATTTTAATGTCCACAGAAATAAACACTCTGAACACCAAAACTCATTATTTCTTGATAAACATTCACTTGTTTATTCATTAAATGTTCCTATAACCAAATCAAGAATCAGAGTCTTTATAATTTTGTGGTATTTTAAATTTTTTATTAAATAAAGGGAAAAATTATTGCATTTCATACATACAAGTTTAAGAGCATAATGATACTTTCCATCTTTCCCTCCTTCCTTCCCTCCCTTGTTCCCAGCTTCCTGCCTCTTTCCTTTCTTATTTTTCTTAAAGAGTAAAACAAGTGTATGTGTGTATGTATGCATGAGTGTGCCTGTGTAAATCATGTCTGGATGCAGCAAAATTAGAAAATTCAGATGTGCATGGAAGGTAGATGGAGGGATGATAGATGAGATACATAGATAAGATGAGAGATAGATAGTTAGATGGGCAGATAGATAAGTGATAGATGGGTAGAGACAGATGACAGACAGATGGGATAAAATAGATTTTTAGTCTCAGTGTCCTGTATATCCCCCTCACTTGCTTGTGTTTTAAATATTTGATTATGTGCATTATTCAACAGACTGATATTATCACATCTATATGCATATTTTATGCTTTAAAATAATTGCCTTGTGACATTTCCCAATCATTGCTTTTTCTTTATAAATCAATAGCTACATAATAATTCTAATATATGGATACTTATTATTCACAATTAACTATTGTTGGGCACAAAATGTTTTAAATTTTAAATTTCATAAAATACTTGAAAACAATTTTAATAAAATATTTTGGCATACTGTTGGTGTATTCCAAGATGTAGAGTTACTTATAGAATACATTTCAGGAAGAGAACCTGCTTGTCAAAAGATAGAAATCTTTATATGTTTGCACTCATTTTAAGTGCCTTCCAGAAAGATTATTACAAATTTACAAGCTGTGACAGAGAAAGAAATCACATCTTGATACATGTAAGTGTTCACTAGTTTGTATGCAGTGAATTCTTATCACCCCTGTTCTCTATATCCCATTCAAGATTCCTTCATACTTAGTTGGCATCTCTGCCAGGCCAGGCATCTGGTGTGTAACAGTCAGGAGACACTCATCTTGGAGAGGTCAGTGCTCCTAGTTATCATACGCTTTCTAGTCTGTAGAAACTGTTGTTGATTTATGACTAAAATCACTGTGTGAGTGCCAATCATAGATACTCCCTGCCCTTATTATGAAAAGACAGCCCTATCCCTTCCTGAAACCTCAGAATGGTGACTGCTTTCCTGGACTGCTGTTCTTTTAGAATTATGAGCCCAAAGTGTTCAAACAAGCTATTTTAAAGTCTTTCTTATGGAACTCATCAACCATGGAAATCTGGACCTCTAGACCCACATACCTTAGAGTTACAAATTATCCAAGTCAGTAGGATAGATAATAAACAGGTCTACTCCTACTTGCACACTTTGACACCCAGACCTATGTGTTCTACCTATTAAGGGCATAGTACTATTCAAAAGTAATTAACTTGAGGTTTATAGAAAATCTTAGTAGAAGTGTATGATACTCCATCTGGGCCATTAACTTTGTATTTAAAAACCATTCCCATGAATAGGAGTTTTTAGATGATGTGCTTTTCTTTTTTTTTTTTTTTTAAGATTTTTTTTTTTTTTTTGAGAGGTAGAGTTACAGACAGTGAGAGGGAGAGACAGAGAGAAAGGTCCTCATTCCATTGGTTCACCCCTCAAATGGCCACCACAGGTGGAGCTACACCGATCTGAAGCCAGGAGCCAGGTGGTTCCTCCTGGTCTCCCATGCAGGTGCAGGCACCCAAGCACCTGGGCCATCCTCCACTGCCTTCCGGGCCACAGCAGAGAGCTGGACTGGAAGAGGAGCAACCAGGATCAGAACCCGGCACCCATGTGGGATTCCAGTGCCACAGGCGGAGGATTAGCCAAGTGAGCCACGGTGCTGGCCCTAGATGATGTGCGTTTTCAATAGAATCAATGAATTCCATGGTCAATTATCAATGCCACAACTTTCTTATAAAATAAACAATTTAACTGAAATGATGTTATGTGGTACCCTTTGTGAAAAAGTCTCTTTGTGTGTAGAATGATGGGCAAGGTCAAGCAACAGAAAGGCAAATACATAGCAAGGATTTATGTACTTCCACATCAAGAGGAAACAATTCATTTTCCTAGTAAAGAAGTCCAATATTTTCAAGTTGTCACCCAGGCTGATTTCTCTTTGGGGTATGGAACCATACCAGCTGCAGAGCTTTGATCTGCATTGCTGGAAAAATTGGTCAATAACGG
The DNA here is from genome assembly GCF_051225735.1 of Oryctolagus cuniculus. Lineage (NCBI taxonomy): Eukaryota > Metazoa > Chordata > Mammalia > Lagomorpha > Leporidae > Oryctolagus > Oryctolagus cuniculus. The sequence goes on along the minus strand of NC_142876.1, from coordinate 13,140,023 downwards.
GATCAGCATTGGAGCATGAAGTTGTAGGTCCATGAATAGACTGCAGCTCTGAGCACTCTCTCATGAACCTTTGTGCCAGCATGGAGATAGCCAGTAACAGAGACAGGTAGATTCCGATCAAGTCAGTCTTCCCCTTGGCTGTGTTGCATGTCTTCCCTGGCACATACTTTCTGAACTGCTTTTAAGAAGACTGAAATACCTTTACATTTGCTTCCCATGCCAGTAGATCTATCCATATTCCTTCGATACAGATAATCTTGTCTCCAGTTTTCTAATCTTTCTTCCCCCAAAACCCAATACATCAGCCAAGCAATGGTTGCTGTCTATACACTCATTTTTTGCTTCCAGACCTTTCTTTTCTACACAAACTGCAATATAACTCTACACTCATCCAGTGGGAAGAACATTTCCTCATTCTGAGTTCTACTTCAGTAAATGTCTATTTTAACACACATTGAGCTGAGTTGACTGTGAATCTTGTTTAATTTCTTGATTCTCTGTCATCTAGGCACAAGAGAGCATCCACTGTGGCTATAGAAGTGACCGGAGGGACAGGCCTGAAGGTTTGGATGACACGGTTGTGCAGCATATTGTGCTAATCCTGTTCCTGCTTACCTGCGTCTTCCTCATCTTCCTCCTCCTAGTTGAGTAGATTCCTGCTGGTCAGCTACTCAGGTAACTTGGTGGCTCTAACAAACAGCTCAGAATTATTACCCCTAGATGTGGGATTACTTCATATCCCGGTGTCAGAAAGCCCATTTCTACCAGGCTTAGTACCATTCCTTGTGCTGTTTTTAAGAAGAAAGCCCATTTCTACCAGGCTTAGTACCATTCCTTGTGCTGTTTTTAAGACAGTGTACCCTTGTCTGATGTAATCCTAAAAAGTTCCCTTCTTTCCTGGGGATGCATTCAGAGTTGGTAATCTTTTGTGTAGTAAGCTGTTTGAAGCCATACTTCAAACAACATGTGTGGAACAGGCCGTCTCCTGAATCCAAAAAGGCCTATCAAGCATCTGTTTCTTTTTAATGGTACAAGTTGCAAGAGGTATTCACCAGACCACTGAACTCTGAAAGCCTTCACTGGAGTGTCAGGCCCTTGAATTTCAGTAACATTTTTCTTAGACTCTCTGGGGAGTAAGTGTAGTCTCCACCACACATTCCACTCAAGCTCATTGGTTTGAGTGACACAATGTCATTGATACAGTGAACCCATATCCTTAGAAATGTGGAGAAAACAAACAGTAACAGAGTCTATGTGGTACTCAGGGAAGACTGCAAATGTGTATCATTGTCTGTTACACATAAATGCAAACAGCTTTTGATCCTGATTTGAGGGAAGGAAAAGAATTAATTCATCAGATCAAAGGCTGACACATGCTGTAGGCTTTGTTTATCTGAAGTATCAAAGGTACCACATTTGACACAGCAGGTACAATAGGGCTACAAGTGCTTACATTTGTGACAGTTCAGTAGTATCTGTCATAATCTCTCTGTTTTATATAGGGGCCATATCTGGGAATTAAATAGGGATTGGACTGGGACTGCCACAAGTGTGTATCTTAATTTTGTGATTGTGATACTAAGTTCTGCCTTTCTCCCTGGGGATGAAATATTATTTCTGATTCATTGTTTCAACAAAGGGGCATAAGTTTTAGGTACTTCTGCTTGGCCCTCCTTGATACTGATGTAGGCAGGCATACAGGCTAAAATTGATTATGTTTGTGAGCTGGAAGACCATGCCTTCACCACGCCCCTGTGTGATCTCATGCCCCTACCTGGCCATACCTGAGCACCAGGTTAATTAATCACTCCCTTTTGGAAGTGGAAGAGAGCCAGGCTCTCTCTTGCCCCCTTCCTTTCTTTGGCCTTTTGCCAGTTCGGACTTGCTGCAGCCCTGTGCCTCCAGGGTGCGTGGCCTTCCAGCCACCCGCCCCATGCTTCCTGGCCTAGATGCTCCTCCATGTGGCTGGTTCCTGGTACTCGGTATGAACCCAGATTTACCTCTATCCTATAGATAAAGCCCTTACCCTCCTATGCATCTTTCATTCTAAATGAAAGCTTAAAAATGTACCATGCTGCCTCGCTTATCTATGTCAGTATTCAGAATTCTTCTCTGAATATTAGGCAAGAACCCTCATGGGCTTATTAATATTGGGAATTTATTAATAAGCACACGGTGATATCATATGGCATCCCAAATTCCTATTTCAATAAAAATTTTTACTCCCAGAGGTAAAGTAATCAGTATGACAATTTTGCCAATTACCAAGCATATCCATTTCAATTACTTATTAGGGACCTGTGGATGTGACCACCAGTGAGACCAGTAGATACACTGGCTCAGTCCTTGCTGGGTCAGCCAGATCATATCCAGAACATTTATTATCTTCACCCCCTACAGCCCTCCACACCATAAAGGGAGAGCCATAAGGCTGCTCCCTGCCCCTAAGTATGAATGCCCAATTATCCTCAATTAGTCCGAGTTCCATCTTATCTCCAATGATAATCTGGTAAATAGCATAAAATCCTTTAGGTGCTGGAAAAGATATTAAAGTATTTTAGTGGAATTGCTCCTCTGCAATTTGTGATTCTTTATCATTGATTTATTTTGGTTCCATAAATTAAGCAAACCGTTTTGGCTGTATGTCCTATGCCTAGGAATAGAATGTCCACTGACCTCTCCAAGTCAGGACCTCTGCCATTGTAATTCTGCTCTTCATTGTTCCCATCATTTTCCTGATGATCTAGCAGTTTAATTGTCTGCTAATATGTTGGCTTTTTAATTATCATTTTCACTCCACTTCTTGGAGTCTTCTGCTCCCTTTCTTCACCATCAAAGAGAGTAGATAGGGCATTTCTACATCAATTTTTAAAAGTATGCATAATAGTGTTAGAGCTTTTTCCCAAGGTCATACCTAAGTTTCAAATCAAATATCAGTGTACTTTCTATTGAGCTATTTTGTGTTCTGTCCCGTGTGAAGCTTCAGTGTAGGCTCGTGCGTCTTCTCCCAGATATTGCTGGAAGGTGAACTGACTCCTGAGACTTCTCTGGGACATCATCTCTCTCCTCCCTTAGTAGGCTCAGCCTGTGCCTACTGAGGCTTTGTTGGGATTTGATCCTTCTGATTTCAGTTTCCAGGAGAGCAATGTGTTTGGATCTTAAGTGAGGCTTAACAGTTTATGAGTGCATCTATTTCCTGGCTAGGCAGAGGGCTGCTCTTCTTCTACCCACGCCACTCCTGAGGCCTCAGTAAATTCAGGAACATGTACGAATGGAAGTTCCTCAATGGCGTCTACCAAGATACTTTCATCACAAATTGCAGGATCCTGCTCCTTCCCTATTCAAGTCGTTACCATGGTAGAGGAGACCTGCTGGGGATCAATCATTCTTTGAAGCTCTCCTACTCTGCTGGAGATGGTGAATCATTCTTCTCTGATGCTCTCCTAATCTTAGTATTAAGGGAGGAAACTGGACCTCCTCTCTCTTTATGTTCAATCTGCAGGACATTATGATTTTTCTTGAGTGCCTACAGAGAAGACAGCAGTCTCATATCTTGTTTTGAATTAATGAGTAATTACTCAAATCCTAACATTAGTTCTGAGTAAGCAACAGACAGCCAAATTCATATTCTTATGGCCAGCTTTTTTCATACTTCTTAAGTTTCGGTAATGTATCTGCCAAATGTCTTCTTTCATCAGAATTTCATTCCAGTACACCCATGCTGAACATTTTAATAGTTACACTAGTATATCAGGTGAGTCATGATAGTGTCCTCATTGTCGACTGTCCAAGAGTAACACATTTTGTAAATCACATTTTACAATGTTTACTAAGATGATTCCTGGTATCAGATTCCAAAAACTGGGGAGTCCTTCCAGACATAGTCTTAGACAGAAAATGGCATATGGGACATTTATTGTGTCTTTTCTCAGCAGCTAAAGTTATGAGAAATAGAGGAATGTAGGATTGGGAAAAGTGTGAGATTGATACACCATGCAACTGAAGCTTTAATCAGGTCTGCTCAGACACCTAAAGCTGCAGTGACACCTGATACGAGAGACGTCATATAGAGAAGATGATGACATACAGAGACTATGATGTCATACAGAGACTATACATCTCTGTATCAGGCAGTCATTGAGTATAATCACATCCACCCAGTCATTTCCTAGAAATGGAGCACAAACATTTCTCAAGACAGTTCTGTTTATCTGAGGAGAATTCCCATTGAGGATACAATTGTGAGCTGCCACCAGCTGAGATCGACAGCAGTTGGGTAAACACACAGATCCAGAAGAGTTGTCTAGGCATTAAAAATCTGTAGCCTTCTGACTAGGTTACCTTGATTTTATATGAATAATAACCTCTTACCCTGAAAAGTGGTTTCTAGTGAAATTAAAGTTAACGTCCACTTTATTTGTTTAATGTCTATGTCCTCTTGTATGCAGGTATAAGTCTGTTGGTTATCTATCTATATGTCAATCATCTATTTATCTACAGAAATATCTCCCTTAGTAGAGCAATAGATACATTTTAATAGGTTTCAAATATTTGAGGTAATTCAATGACATTTGAGGCAGTTTTTCTCTCTGGTTAGCCACCAAATTAATTTGTAGTCATTTTTCTGTCTAATAGACTTTGTCCTCTTCTGGTGCCAATTGTTTGCTGTATAAGAAATATTTATTGGTTTTAAACAAATCATTTATTGTTTCTCTTAATGCTATCTATTGGCCTCTTATCTCTCCTAGTTCAAAAGGGAGTAATGATACAGGGGAGTCTTTGTCACCAGTATCAGAAAAGATAAGCTCATTGGTCCAGGAACATCTCAACTGGCATATCAAATATTTGCTTTCTGTAATGTGTCATACAGGCTTCTTCAAGCAGCAGTCTCAGGATTCCAAGGAGCTGAGAGGGTAAGATTTAATACGGAAGCATTTTTGTATCTCTTATTATACTTGCAAATTTTCTATTAGCCACATCAAGTCACATAGCCACAGAATTTCAATCTTCAAAGAATATGAAAAGTCATGTATGCAAAGGTGGGAAGACTTCATGGCTACTTTTGGATGCTATCACTCTAGCAAAACAAAACAAAAGATTCAAGAGCAAAATATTAACACCACTTCCTTTACTGTTTCATTCACAAACACAACATCATCTCTCTCTGTGTATAGATAGATTCATCTATGTGTATGTGTGTGTGTGTGTGTCTACTTTTAAATCATGAACTTGACTTGTCATATACCATTAAAAATGTTCATAGAACAGTATTAGTCCACTACAGTAGATAACCAAACTCTGAATTTTTTTTATTACTTCCTGCTGGTATAGTTTGATATGTTCCTCCATCTTGTTTTATGTTCTATAAATTGGTCATTTCTCATCCTTGCTCTGTTCCTAGTGTGATGTTTGCCAGAACAACTTAGCAGTCAAGGTTTTTGTTCTTTCATCATGAGACACAATATTTGCTCATTATGTTTGTGACATTAGTAGCTGCTGCTGCCTCCTTGCTAGATCTTTCAAATTATCACAACAATAAACTAGTTACATATCTCTCAGCACCCCTTTTATTTCATTATAAATAATACTTGTAGAGGCTGGCATTTTGGCACAGCATGCTGACACCAATTGCCTTACCAGCACTCCATACAGGAATACAGTTTGAGTCCCAACAACCCTGCTTCCTATCCAGATTCCTGCTAACTTGTGGAAGATGCCCCAAGTATGTGGGTTGCTGACAGCCAGGTGGAAGACCCAGATGGAATTCCTGGTTCCTGGTTTCAGTCTGGCCCAGCCCTGTTTCGGCCTCTTGGAGGAGCGAACTAGTAGAACTAGTAGGTCTCTCCCTGTTTCTCTTTGTCTTTCTGCCTTTCAAATAAATAAATGTTCCCCTAAAAAGATATTTTAGATTTTTACTTATTTATTTGAGAGATAGATTTATAGACAGCGAGAGAAACAGAGATAAAGGTTTTCCATCCACTCACTCACTTAATGGCCGTAGCAGCCAGAGCTGGGCCGATCTAGAGCTAGGAGCCAGCAGCTTCCTCCTGGTCTTCTATGTGAGTGCAGGGTCCAAGCACTTGGGCCATCTTTCACGGCTTTGCCAGACACATTAGCAGAGATCTGGGTGGGGAGAAGAGCAGCCTGGACAGGAACCAATGCCCATATGCAAAGCAGAAGCCACAGGCAGAAGCTTAGCCCACAACGCCACAGCACTGCCCCCCCCTCCAAGTTTATAAGTTGCTATTTGGTTACATTTGCTATAGCAGTGGCCCATAATGTTTGATTTATTCTTTTTATTTTCTATTTACAAAATGAATTCATTCTATAATTTCTACCAAAATTGATCAATTTGTTTGTATGTGTGCATGTGTGTGTGTCATATAATGAACTAATGGCTTTAAATATATCTAATATGCTTTCTCCAATAACAGTTTACCCTTAGTGAAATAAAAAATGTTATAGTTTTGGTCAAAGAGAGTCTCTTTAAATTAACTCCTAAATTCTTTTAATGTGACCATGAGATTGTAGCAATCCAGTATGGCAAAGTGTTCAAGGCTCATCTGATTCTCTCGTTGACCATATCAGAGTCCAGCTCTTAATCCATGAAGCTGTGATTCTTTGTGGGGGATGGTATTTCAAGACCACAAGCTAAGTGCTAGCAGTGCTTGTCTCTTTAATTTTCTCTGCAACCTTAATTCCCCTTTCCATGGAATATAATATATTAGTAAATTCTGAGTTGAAGACATGGATATCTTTGTGGGGCTATTATTCTACCTAGCACAATACTCCTGTGAATTTTCAATATATTTTCCATAGTGAAAATGTGATTATTCATGCTATGATATCAAAATCATCCATAATTTTAGAGGCTGACAAAGCTTTTTGTTTCAAAACAGTCAGGCACAACTTCACTAAACAATATTTTTCTTAACAATATGATGCCATTCTGTTTCATAAATATTTTTTTCTACGAATTTCTCTTTGTAGTTTATAATTCTTTTGCAGGGTTCCAAATTCCAGTTTGTACTTATACCAAGATAATATTTAACAAGCTATGTGTAATAAATACTGCCTTTACTGATTTGAAACCTAGTTATATTAATTTTTATTTTTATAACTTTTGGAAATTGATTACTCCTTATAATCTTAAGATATACATGTGATTTTAAGATATTATTTTATAATTTCAGAATTTGTTTTCTCTTTCATTATATTATTGTTTTATTTCTCACTCACAGTAGTCTAACACTATGCATCTAGTGAAAAGGGGCATGTTGACAATACTTTCCATCAGTTGCAGCATCATGCTCCTAATCATGTAACTTTCTTTCTTATGTAGGTTCTAAGAAATAACTCAAACCCTCTTTTTACTTGAGCAGGAGCCATTGCAACAGGGTTTAGTCAGTGTGGTAACATAGTGGGACTTTGATTTCAGAGTTGTAGCCAAGCAGAGAGAGTGGCATGGTTGCATGCAGAGGCTTGGAGACCAGAGCACATTATTGAGGTAGTCCAGCTGACAAGTGACAAGATCCTGGAGGCAAAATAAGGAGAATTGATAAAGTAACATTTTGGAGATTGAAGTGGGGTGATTCCATGACTAATTGGATAAGTGAGAGGAAAGGAATCAAAGGCAAATCTCAGGATAAATGCCTGTTTCAGTGATGGTGCTTATCACAAAGAAGTTCAGAGGAGGAGCAGATTTTTGGGGTCAGATAGTTCAGTTTGAGACATATTCAGGTGGTGATGTTTATGAGAAATGCAAGTTGAAATGTGAATTTGAAAATCATTTTAAATTTACTCAATAAAGCAATTAAGATTACTCACAGCAGGCAGAGGGAGAAGAGAAATGGAGAGAAAACCTTAGGGAACATTAATATTTAAAATACAGGCAGGAAAAGAGTAAAGAATGTGGAATGTGCAGAACAAACGCACAGGAGGACATGGTCTAGAGGCAAAGATGAGAAAAACAAATTGCAAACCACAGGATCTTTTCTTCCATCACATATTTAGCCAGCACAAGTGATTTGAATACAGACACGTGATTAAGGGAGTTGGGAAGGCTCAGGAGCTATTGCATTTTCCAGACAATGAAAAACAATGAAAGCCATCTTAGACTAAGGAAATGCAGGATTTTAAAGAAAATCTATATGTAAATTTTATTTTCCAATATACTAAACTACTACCATTTTTTTCTTAAAAACACCTAAGATGACTCACAACAGCAAATTGCATAAGAACACTGAGGAGTATAAAATGTAATAATCTGAAAGGAGGGACAAGACCTCTGGGGCTGAACTGATATTACAATTGGCAGCTGACATGAGCCTTGCCAAGTGGAGCAGATGGTATAGATATGCTTTGGTCCTGTGCCACAGCCTCCCCTGGTGAAGCATCACAGCCTATGCCAACAGAAAACTTGGAATCTGCCCTCCTACCACACAGATACAAGATTTTGAGGAGATTATAGTAAAGCTGCTTCCCTGTTGTTACACAGCTCTCAAGTACCTCACATAATATGAAATGTAAGACTTTAAAAGACGAGATAACAACAGAGAAAGTGGGATTGATGTGCTGTGTTCTGCCAGTTGTCACCCAAAATGTTAAAATTTGTGGGGAAGATTGTCAATAGAAGTATCACAGGTCACATGTGCTAAAGACTACAGTTTTTTCACAATTCTTTTAACAGAGTGTTAGAGAAAATTGTCATTTCTTTTGGAGCTCATTACACCTTAGTAGAGTAGAATTACATTACATAACAATTTCTCAGCCCAGGATATGGGTCTAGGAACTCTAGCATCAACCTAATGTATACAGATCAAGAAGTGAGGTTACTTGTTTGTTCCCTCTCCACAAAACAGAGTTGTATTTGAGTTTTCTCTTCAAAAAAGCAAACAAGAGTGATAAGGTGGCTTATGTTAAAATGATCTATCTTCCTTTATTGGCTTCAGCCATGCAAAACTGCATTTTCTGCCTAACTATGAAAATTTAAGGTTTCAATCTAGGAAATGTTTTCTGAAGCTATTTAAGAAGTGTTCCCAATGGACAGTGAGAAGACCTGTGGTATAATGTAATGCATGTTTTTCCTGTTAGAAATTCACCAGAGAATGGTCCATTTTTTTTAAAAAAGTAAACACAGTAAAAAATCCACATAAGATCTATGGAAAAAATTGTATAGCTGACTGTATAAGGGAGAAAAGTTGCTCTAGGATTCAGAGAAAGACTTTCAATTTTATGAAATTGTAAACTCAATCTAAAGCCACATGGTCAAGATCTCCTATCTCTTTATAGTTTTATTGCCTTTACTCATGTATTTCAAAACCATTGAAACTTCCTAGCCTTTAATTCCTCTCCTTTGTTCCTCTCAATACCCTTTAACTTTCTCATTCTCTACTCAAAATACATGTGAAGACTCTTTCCCGGGCTTCCTCCTGTGAACATCCTCAGTCTAGTAATCATTCTGCTCCATGTTAGTTGCAGCCACCTGGAATAAGCTCGAAGTTGGATATAATCAACATTGGCATTCACTAAGCCTAGCTCCTGAAATGTACTACAAAAGGCAAAAGCAAGCAAGCAAGAAAGGAAATGAGGGAGGGAAGGCAAGAAGGAGGGAGGTGCACTTACTGCCCATGTAGGATCTTTGTTCTTAATGTGTTGTACAATGTAAATTAATGCTATAACTGGTACTCAAACAGTACTTTACACTTTGTGTTTCTGTGTGGGTGCAAACTGTCAAAATCTTTACTTAATATATACTAAATTTATCTTCTGTATATAAAGATAATTGAAAATGAATCTTGATGTGAATGGGATGGGAGAGGGAGTGGGAGATGGGAGGGTTGCAGGTGGGAGGGAAGTTATGGGGGTGGGGAGGAACCACCGTAATCCAAAAGCTGTACTTTGGAAATTTATATTTAGTAAATGAAAGTTAAAAAAGAAGCAAAAAATTAGCAGTATAAATTTAAAAAAAGAAGGAGGGAGGGGGAAATGAAAGATACGAAATAATTTGGAACATTATCATCTGATATAAATGCTAATTGTTAAGCTCTTGCTTTTTTCACAAGATAGAGCGGCTTGGTTATAACTTCTAAACTCTCTTCAAACTTGTGCCAGATTCCACACCACCACCATCTCTTCCACCCTTTCAGCAGGGTATCTTACTTCATAAACTAGTGACTATCAATTGAAAATGCACTCCGCTTTCTATCAAAGCAATACCCTGCACTGTATAAATAAAGTAAGCTTTTAAAAAGAAAGTAAATGGATAACTACTCATAAATTTAAAAATCAACATATTTATAAATCAGAGAAAACTGAAAGTATATAAATAAACTTCACTTTTAGAAAATTAAATTTCATATTAGTATTGTTTTTTAACATTTATTGTGGATGCATTGAGTGGTGACATAAAGAATGAGAAAATGCACCCAATTTTGAAGCCTTGGCAATAAGTAGTAGGAGTAGCATCTGCTTTGGAGAATATTTCTTGTTATCTATCATTTAAACATTTGTAAGCATTGTAAAATTTTCTCAAATGATGCCTGTGTTTCTTTCAGTAAATGTCATTTATGAAATCAAATATTCATAAATGTAATGTGTGGGCATACCCAATATTGATTTTTTTTAACAAAATTTCAAAATAGGGCATCATTGACAGAATAGAAAATCTAAAAGAAAGAAATAAACAATTGTCTAATGTACAATGACACTAAGAGAGGCCACCAACTTGAGTACACTTTTTGTCTTTGGTGCAGAATATTTTTAGTTAAAAAATTTTAAAGTTTCCAGGAATATTAGGAATTAAGAAAGATATTTTAAAGTTTCCTACTGAACAAAGATACTTCTTTAAGATAGAGAATATTGCACTAAATTTATTTGTGATTGAGTTGAAACCAACTGCCTCCTTATTCAATTTAAAATAGTTTTGGCTTTGCTGCTGTGGTGTAATGGGTAGTGCCTGCAGTGCAAGCATCCTATATGGGAGCCAGTTTGTGTCCCAGCTGTTCCACTTCCCATCCAGCTTTCTGCTATGGCCTGGAAAAGCAGAAAGATGGCCCAATTCCTTGGCCCCTGCACCTGCATGGGAGACCTGGAAGAAGGTTGTGGCTCTGGGCTTCATATAAACTCAGCTCTGGCTATTGCAGCCATTTGGGGAATGAATCAATGGATGAAAAACCTCCCCCCGCCATCTGCCTCTGCCTCTCTGTAACTCTGCCTTTCAAATAAATAAAATAAATCTTTTAAAAAAGAATAAAATAATTTTATTTCAAAATAAAAACATACTATTTATAGTAAGTGAAAATTTTACAAAAAACATTTCTAGAGCATCATACCTCTGAATAAAATAACTAAAAATTCCAAAGTTTTGGCTTCTGATTAATCAAATATGACCACAAGTGACAAAAGTGTTCACTGCTCAGTTAAACATTTATCAATACTTAGCACTTCTCTGTTAATAAATAATTTGTACTATATCTCATGGCAAATATACTGTTCATGCTGGGTTTATTTTTTAAAGATTTTTTAATTTATTTTGAAACAGCTACAGAGAGAATGCAAGAGAAAAGGAAAGATAGAAACAGACAGAGAGATCTTTCATCCTGCTGGTTTACTCCCCAGATGGGTGCATTGGCCAGATCTGGGCCTGTCAGAAACAAGGAGCCAATAACTTCATCCCAGTCTCCCCATGGTTAGCAGGGGCACAAACACTTGGAATATCCTCCTCTGCTTTTCCCTGGCTACTAGCAGGGAGCTGGATCAGAAGCAGAGCAGACAGACAGGAACCAGCACCCATACAGGATGCTGGCACCGCAGGCAGTAGCATCACCTGCTATGCCACAACGACAGACCCCACCATGCTTAACCTTCTATGCCAAAGTGCCGGCCCCCTTTATTTAACAAACATAGATACGTTCTGTGTTAATTATTTCTTTAAAATATGTTAAAATTTTTATTTTTGATACATATTTTTAGGATTTTAAAAAAAAAGCAAATGTTTGTAAATGTTAATCCTTGGGGTCGGCACTGTGGTGTAGCAGGTAAAGCCACTGCCTGCAGTGCCAGCATCCCATATGGGCACCAGTTCAAGTCCCAGCTGCTCCAGTTCTGATCCAGTTCCCAGCTCATGCACCTAGGAAAGCAGCGGAGGATAGCCCAAGTGCAAGAGTCCCTTGCATCCATGTGACAGACCCAGAAGGAGCTTCTGGCTCCTGGATTCTGCCATTGTGTTCATTTGGGGAGTGAGCCAGTACATGGAAGATCTTTCACTCTCTATCTCCCTCTCTCTCACTCTGTAACTCTTTCAAATAAATAAATCTTTTTTTAAAAAGTTAATCATTTATTCCACTTAGCAAATACATTTCCATTTATAAAATCTTTAGTAACTATGAGAATAATTAATGGCAAAGATCATGTTATTTCAAAAAATCAAGTGGCTTCCAACTGGAGAGAATTTTTACAAGAATGCTGTCTCTGTGTAATTGTGTTTTTCAGGCTTCACAGAACTGCCTGTTATATTTACCGAGTCCATAGTGCCCATGTCAACAATAAGAAATCTGAGACATTGTGTTTCCACAATGACTCATCCGTTTGGCTGATGAAATTCAGTTGAATAAAGATTAACTCAAACTTTCTACTTGACTTACTTCTCTGTCACCGATTTTCATCACTATTTTACGTAGCTGTTTTTGGTGCAGTTGCAGAATTACTTAGATAAGCTTACTAAACCCATTAAAGACTAGGACATTTTAACAACTAAATTTAGAAGTGATGATGACATGTTCAGATTACCTTGAAGGAAGTTGTTGTTAGTTTCTACTTGGTAGAAGTATGAAGTTTCAGTGTTCAATTGCCTAGCAGGGTGAATATACATAATAATGTACTATATGTTTTTCTAAAGAGCTAAAAGAAAGAATGTTGAATGTTTTCATCATAAAGAAAGAAATTTTAAATGAGATAGATAATGCTTACCCTAATTGGATATACATTGTATACATGTATTCAAACAATACATAGTATCCCATAAATAAGTGTATATTCAATGTGTTAAAATTTTAAAATTTATTTTAAAAATTTAATTTTCAGTTGTAGAAATTACTTAAAGATGTATATTCCAATTCTGATGTCAGGTTCACAGCCTTTTGGAAAACTTGTAAATGTAAAATGTTTTGTTTGTAATAAACTAATAATTATTTGTGGAAATGCTTTGTTCATCTATATCTGAGCTCTGTGGATATAATTCACAAGGATTTACAAATAAGACAGTGCCCAGGTAATATTTGTATACAAACTACAAAGGTTGATTTAAATAAGTGGAATTTGATGCTTATGGCAAGCATTTGGTATAGCATTTAAGATGTCTCTTAGGACATCCATATCCCATTTCCTGTTGCCTGAATGAGAGTCTTGGTTCCACTCTCTATTCCAGCTTGTTCTTAATGTAAATCCTTGGGGGGCAGTAGGTGTTGATTCAAGTAGTTTGGTTCTTGACACACATGAAATATTGAATTGAGTTCCAGTTTCCTGACTTCAGCCTGGCTAAGCTCCAAATATAGGCATTCGAGAAGTGAACCAAATGATAGGAGACTCTCTGTCTTTCCGTCCCCCGTCCCTCCTGTCTTTCTGCCTCTCACATACATAAATACAACTTTAAATTTTATTTAACACTTTTTTGGATGAATATAACATGGTCTCAAACTAAGAAACATATTTGGAAATGGGGTTAATAAATGAAGTTGAGGTTTTTATAGACTATGGGACAATCCAATAGTACCACTGAAAAATTCAGCCTATATATTATAAATGATATAAACTCTACCTATTTGCTTCACAACTAAACTCTTTTAGGTCGGTTAAATATATTGACTACAGAATTCACCTACCATGTACAAAAGATATAACTCTAAAAAAACTTGTGTCAAATTAAGTTATTATCTGAATGAGAGAGAGAGAGAGAGAGAGAGAGATCTCCAATTCAGTGGTTCACTCTGCAATAGCCACAACAGCTAGGCCTATGTCAGGCCGAAAGCAAGAACTGGGGATTCAATCCATGTCTCCCTAATGGATGGCAGGTATTCAATTACAAATGCCCATAATGTGCATTAGCAGCAAGCTTGAGTCAAGAATGGATTGTAGATTCAATGCCAGGCACTGTGATATGGGATGCAGCTTTCTCAGGTGAGTCTTAACTGTTATGCTGAACACACACCAGAAAAGTGACCTTTAAAGGGAAAACATTGACTAATATAGAAAACAGGTTATGAATATGTATTAAGAAAATGAGCTTCAAAAACATAAGTAACATATAAAAGGTCATTCAGATATAGTGTTAATTTTGCTGAATTCCAAGCAATTGATCATAGTTTACTGGTGTTGGAGACTTGCATATAGTCCACTAATGGCTAAGTAAAGAAGAGAAAATAAAAGTTTTTCTAATTTAATACTAATTCATTCTAATGCATAGGAAAATTTTAATAATTTAATAAATTACTTTATAGTACATATTGTGTCAACCCTCATTAGAAATGGACAGAAGTCCTGGATCAAAGTGGTGGTATCAGGATGAATCACATTATTTAAAGGTTTTGAAGATACATTATTATAATCAACATTTATTTCTGAAATAAATAAATGGGCAATATTGTTGACCCCAAAGGCATGCTAATGCACAGTGTTCTTGCAGAAGCCTTTGGCTTTAAGTGCTTGGGTTTTTGTCTCATTCCCAAGAAATGTTGCAGATTTTTCTTTCTATCAAACTTTTGAAATGTTATAGCCCTTTGAGATTACAATTCTTTTTCTCTGCTGGGTTATTTGTCTCATATCTATAGAGAATGAGGAACATGGACAAGGAGGAGTGAATAACATGAAAGAAGTTTATTGAAAAAAAAAAGCAGTTGGGAGGGGTCGCTGAGGGAGGAAACCCTTGAGTGTTGATTGTTTAAGGGGTTTTACAGATTATAAAATTGGATGTTCTCATGACTGGGCTGGGAGAGACATTGAGAAGTGATAGTTGTGATCCATTAATTGGGTGAAAGTTAAGTCTCAAATCACAGAAGACCTTCACAGAAGCCAGTTGCTTGAATTTTCTCAGGTCCTCTGATACTTATCTCCAGATGGTTGTGAGGGGTCCCTGGGGTCCCTGTATACTAGGCAGGACTCAGTCTATCAATCCCTCCTCTGAAGAGGTAACCCTGACTTCATTCAGGATAAAGGGGGACAAACACTGTTTACATTGACATAGGAGACAGCAGTCAGGGTTCCTCCTCCAGCGTCTTCCCTCAGCAGTCCTCAAACAAACGCCTGCATTCATGATTCCACCTGAGTTTGATAGACTCTATATGAGAAGAGACAAACCATGTAAGAAGTTAGACAGCTAGGGCTTGAGCCTGCCTGTTCCTTAGATTACCCATAAACCTGATATTGTCTTTTAGAACCTGTAGATTTCCTTTTACCTTTTCCTTTTACACATGTTTTGTCTTGTTGGGCCATGATGGTGTCTAAAATGCCTGACAATTTTGCAAGACCATAGAACCCAATGAGTTAACAGAGGTGTATTGAACCTTAATGGTTCTTATCATGGCCTTCCAGCCCTGTTGAACCATAAGAGTGAGATTTAGGATGGCTCTCTCCAGTGTTGGGATACTGACAGAAAGAGGCCTTTATGATGATGTATCCACTCTGGGTCTTTCTAAGAGGTGTTGTCATGAGTATGTCTCCCAAAATAAAGGGAATATTTTATAAGCCTTCACTGTGTTACATATGTTACATACAGGGTTAAAGCTGTGACATTGTACCAATAGTGGGATTAAACAGGTGTATAATATGAAAAGAACTGATTTCCCAAGTAGCGAGTCTATTTCCAAAATAACTGCAGCTTGAAGTTTGTATTGAGGGATGAAGGATAGAGAGGAATACGCATAACAGATTTACTCTTTTCAAAAGGAGTTTGAGTCCATCTGCAGCTTGTCAGGAGTATTCATCTTAGAGATGTCAACATCCTCCCCCAAGATTGACTCAAACTGATGTGGATTGCAGGCTTTCACTCAGGAATGATGGAGCCAGGAGTCTAATCTGGACACTCTTGCTTAACTGGGAGTGGAAATAATCAGAGTATGTGGTCCCTACCAAATCTTCTCTAAAGAGGGAGAGTGAGTTGGAAGGGCTTTGACTAGTGCTGAGTTGCCTGGAATATAGTTAGTGATCCCTGATCCCCTGGGTTGTATGTCAAGGAGATCTTGAATGGTCTGTTGGAATTCGGAAACTGCTGTGATGGTCCTGATCATGTGTGAAGCTTCATTGTCCATTAGATCATTAAAAAGGAAAGGACAACAATAAACTACTTCAAAATGGCTCAAGTCTACCTTTGATGGGAATTTCTAATATGTGGTGGAATGAGAAGGCTATGCCAAGATGGTCGCTGGCAAGTGAGCGTCAGTTACTCAGGAATGGCTTCAGAAATCACCTGGCAAAGCAGCCTGCCTGGCAACAGGCAGTGATTGGTTAGGACATAAACCACCCTTGGACTGGATTGGCTGCCTTGGCTACATAAGCTGCTGTACCAACTGAAATAAACGAGTCTGCAGGCTGCTCACCTCTGGCCCACTTTCACCCAACTCCCAGTGTCTGTGTTGTGACTCCATGTTTCTCACCCCCACCATGCTCCTCCTCTCAGAATGAATCCACAGCAACACTAATATACCCAAAGTTATGGGAAGAAGAGACATCCAAAAAGAAGAATTTAAAATATAGTTACCAGTACTCCCTGAGATGGCTTCCTTTTCTTTGTTCTCTGTGAAGAGGAAGCCTCTGATTTAGGGGATTTTCCTAAGATAAAACTCCCAGGCTCCCACAATATAGCTTAAATCTTGAGGAGTTCTTTTCCCATAAACTTTTCTGGGCAGCTGAAAAGTCTGATCCCTCCCCCAGATGAAAAGCATGATGGAAAGTTTCAAGTTCCCTCCAATGTAAGGAGGAAGGAACATGGAGTCTTCTGGAGACTAAAATCTCTACAAAGTTCCCATTGGGTCTCTTCAGAGTATTGTGCCTGATTTTTTTGTAGGGGTCTTTCTCAGATCAAAGAGGATTCTAAACACTCAAAAGAGGGAGTCTCCTCGGCTGCTAATCTGGTTGCCAAGTCTGCCAATCAGTTTCTCTCAGCTATTTCATCAGTCACATTTTGTTGTTCCTCACACTGTACAAATGCCATTTCTCTGAGGAGAAACACAGAAGATAACAATTGATATATTTCCTACAGCATTTGATAGGGGAGCCATTGGTGGTTAGGAAATGCCTTTCCTTTTTTGTTTTATTATTAAAGATTGATTTGAAACACAAAGTTACAGAGAGAATGAAAGACGGAATAAAAGAAATCTTCCATCCATGGTTTAACTCACCAAATGGCTGTAACGCCTGGGTCTGGGCCAGGCTGAATCCAAGAGCCAGGAGCTTCCTCCAGCTCTCCCACCTGGGTGAAGGGGTCAAAGTGTTTGGGCCATCTTCTCCTGCTTTCCCAGATCCAGTAAGGATCTGAGTTGGAAGTGGAGTATCCAGGACTCTACCTGACACTCATCTGGCATGCTGGCATCACAGGAGGCAAGTTAACTCACTGCACTACGGCACGAGCCCCAGGAAGTGCCTTTCTCTCCAAATAACTGTATGAGCATGGAGAACTAGATATGCATGCTTAGAATCACTGTAAATATTTATCCTTTTATCCTTGCTCAGCTCTAGGGCTTTTGTTGGACCTACCAGCTTGGCCAATATTGCACTCATGCTAGGAGGTAGCTGAAGGCTCTCGATGGAGTCACTTAAGGTTTCTATAGCATATTCAATTTAGGGGATTCGCTCTTCAACAAAAGATCTCCCCATCTGTAAATAGAATTCAGTCTAGGTTCTCTAAAGAGGTCTCCTTTAGATCCTCTCTGGCAGAATAGGTTTGTAGAATTACCTGTTAATACACATGTTCTAGGCTGCTCATCTCTGTGAGGAGAAAAGTAGAGAGATTAAGACAGGAGGAAGTCTTGAGCTGAAACTCAGGGCCCTCAAGCAGCAATGGGTGGCATTTTAAAAGGTAATTATTAACTACAGAGTTCTTGTTGAGGCTAGCAAGCCTGTCACATTATGGGGAGGTGGTAGTGTACACCATTAAATCTTGCCCAAGGCTCAGATTGGTGGTGTCAGCAATTAGGAAGGCAATAACTACACCACTCAAAGGCACTTTGACCACCAGGTCAAGTTTCTTGCTAAGATACCCTATAAGATGCTGAGATTATCCATTCAGTTAGGTCAGATACCCCTAAGGTCTTCCCTTTCTTGTTAAATACAGATCGAAGACTGAGATCATTGGGGAGCTTAAATCTGGCTTGTTTTAGTTGAATAAAGGCCTGGTGGGCTTCTGGACCTCATGTCAAAATGTGGGTCCCTGCCATGTGGGTATCTTTTATCAGTCAGTACAAAGGATGTGCTGTTTCCCCACTCTGGAGATCCAGAGGTGACAGAAACATGTGAATCCCAGAATTGGAAAGTTATAGGAGCCGCTGCATGGGTTTCAATATCCCTGTGGCTTTGACTTATCTGTTATAGCTTTAAACCCATCTTGGATCTCCAGCTTTAAGGAGTATTGTTTCTGATGGGGAAAAGAAGAATGATTCTTAGGATGAATTTGTATTGGTTGGGCATAAGTCAAGAGGCCTTGGCCTCCAGAGGCAGTCAACCCTCTTATGATCCCGTTTGGAAATAGGACAGGACCATGGGGGTTTTCTCTGGGGTTGGGAATGTGGACATTTCTTCTTGAAGTGCCCTGTCTAACCTCAGCAATAGCACTTTGGAGACCCTGAGAATGCTCAGGTTGGCATGGCTATAAGGCCATTACTCCATGACCAAAGTTGTGACTTTTTTCTTATCCTTTCTCTGTCACTGATGGGTCTCCTCCAGGTCCCAGTTGTAAAAGAGCAAAGTGGCAACCTTCAGAATGTGTTATCATTATACTCTCAAGCCCAGTAGTCTGTTTTTGCAGTTTCCTTCTAACATGTTAGGCTAAGTAATGAAATTATTCTTTATTATTGCTTGTCCTTCTATCTAATTGGGATATAGGCAAGTATAGTTCCCTTAGGCCTTGTCCTCCTTAATCTCTCTAGGCGTAGCCATGGAATGTTTTTGTTTGCATGCATCCGCAGGGTCATCCATCAACTGTTTAGCTGAGAATTTTCCTGAGGAACAGCTTGTTTTCCTGTAGGATATATCCTATATATATATAGATAGATAGATATAGATATAGATATAGATATATCCTGATCATGCAAGGATATAACTGATGCTAAAAGTGCTGGGTCTACCCTGTAGAGTTGACAGAATTCTTACTTTTCTCATAGGATAAAAAATGCTTAAACAATTTCCATGCTCTGTGGCAGAAGAGGGCTAGTTGTAGAATGGTGTTACAGTTAATACTTCCCTCTGGGGGCCAAGTCTCTCCATCATAGAGCTTGTACCTTGGACACATCATGCTGTAGAAAAACACTAGATGTTTTTTCTAAAATGTTTACAGGTCAAAATATTCACAGGGTCTAATGATGTGCTTCACAGGATGTAGGCTGAAGATGGTTTATTACAAACCTGAAATAAGTTGACAAGAAACAAAGGCATCCCCAAGTTTCTGTATCTGCCCATGTGAGGTATCCCTCAAGTTCCCGGTCTGTGGGAGCATAGTGTCCTGGATCCCACAGGAGGGAAAAGTCACAGAACAGAAGATGATCTTACATTTGCCTCCTACCCCTTCCTATGTGTCCCTGGCACTCCTGATCCTGTAGATCATGGGTGTATGTATGTGACCTCCTGGCAATCACAAACAAGGAGGGATAAGCTGGTGGGAGTGGTCACCCTTACTTACAATTAACTTTGACCCTTGCTTCTTATCCATATTTAACTTATCAGTCTCTGGCTATTCAATGTACAGGTTGCCTTTCTCTTTGTCAGACCCCTTTAAAGAATCTGGCCTATTTGCCAAGCTGGCTAGCTTGGGCAGGACAAAAAACATCATTTATTCTTTTTATATTCACCTTCTTCAACCAGCAGTGGCCGGGCACCCAGAATGACAAGTGCATTTGCCTATCTCATGTCTGCTGGACAGATCCATGTTCCTCAGGTGGGTGCCCTGCTCAGGGGTAAAGAATCCCCATGAATGTATTGCCCCAATCCCTATGTGGGTAGGTGATATCCCCCTTGGAGTTGAACACTTAATGCCAGTTGTGCTAGGTGGGTGAGGATTAAAAACAAGAATTGGAATGTAATGGAAGAGGGAATGTAGCCCCATTCTCGGCACCAGCTGAGCCATAGTCAAACACTGAGGACAAGGAAGAAAGTGTATATTCCCAGTAACCCCCATAATTAAGCAACTGACATAATTCACATGACAAACTATCTGACATCAGGCCATGGGGTATGGGTCTTCTCTGGAACCATGTCTAATTGACTGCAGTGCACAAACATGAGATTTTACACAGGCACAACATAAGTTTGACATTATTTTATAACCTTACAGTGTATTTTATAATCCACTTAACCTGAACATTTATAACCAAAGTCACAGAACAGATCTAATTAGAATTATAGTTATGACTTGAACAATTGAAAATAGGAATATACTGGTAAGTCCTTGAAGATGCAGTTCTCCTAAGCAATCTAGACTCAATAAAGACATCAGAAAACACATGAAATCCACACCCCCAAGATCTCTTTATCTGGGTCAGTTACAATGGTACAGAAAAACCTTGATTAACATGACTATAACACTACATCAACGTATGATCCCATAATTTAAGGAAGTTTACCTATGAAACAAAGAGGTAGAGAATCAGACAACCCTGTTGTCAAGAGCTGAAGAAAAAAAAAATCAACAAAATGTAAATTACAGGGAAAGGAGGAAAAAATATGTATCAGGTTGAAAGGGATTAATAGATTAAGGTTGTATCTTGTTAGTTTAGGTAGGGAGACCTGTCTTGCCAGCTGTAGTCAAAGACATGTCCCCAACCTTACTGATATTTGAGACTGAGTGAGGAAGGGCAGCAAACAGTAAGGAGAAAGAGAGTGAGGAGTGCAGATTTTAATCCAATACACTAATGGGTGGCCAGCGTCTGGATCCAGTCAGGGAGCCTTCAGGCAGCACTGGGGGGCTGCCCTGGCCAGAAACCTTCAATTACTGCAAGACCTTACTCCAATCTCATGCATTGGATGAATTTCCACAAAGGAAATTGAGGCAGGACAAGACCAAGATCCTTCATGTCAAAAGACAAAGGGGGATTAATCATCTCTGTCCCAGCAAGCCGGCCTCCTGAGTCTTTAAGACCAGCAGCCATTCTAATTGCTTTTAACTGGCTGACAGTGCCCCAGTGTTTTCAATTGATAGACAACTATGGAAGACTTCAGAATCATCTAAAAATGAAGTAAAAAGGCAGTTAGCCTTTGTGCACACTTCTGAGGATCCTAGACAAGCCCACCTACCCAAGAAAAGTTGCAGGAGTCTGCAGTTCTTATTGCTAGGAGTTATGTCTCATTCTCAAGAAATGTTTCAGATTTCTTTCCCCCAATTTTTTGAAATGTTAAAGCTCTTTTAGATTGCAATTCTTTTTTTTTTTTTTTTTTGACAGGCAGAGTAGACAGTGAGAGAGAGACAGACAGAGAGAAAGGTCTTCCTTTTCCATTGCTTCACCCTCCAATGGCCGCTGCGGCTGGCGCGCTGCGCTGATCCGAAGCTGGGAGCCAGGTGCTTCTTCTGGTCTCCCATGCGGGTGCAGGGCCCAAGGACCTGGGTCATCCTCCACTGCCTTCCCTGGCCACAGCAGAGAGCTGGACTGGAAGAGGGGCAACTGGGACAGAATCCGGCGCCCCAACAGGGACTAGAACCTGGGGTGCCAGCACCGCAAGGCAGAGGATTAGCCTATTGAGCTGCGGCGCTGGCCAGATTGCAATTCTTTTTGCTCTGCTGAGTTCTTTGTCTCACATCCACGAAGAATGAGGAGCATTGTGGTGGAATGAGAAGGCCATGCCAAAATGGCTGCTGGCAAGCGAGTGTCAGTTATTCAGGAATGGCTTTGAAACCCACATGGCAAATGGAGCCTGCCTGGCAACAGGCTGTGATTGGATGGATTTGAAACTGCCTGGCAACAGGCTGTGATTGGTTGGGGCATAGACCGCCCCTTGACCAGATTGGCTGGTCTTGGCTATATAAGATGTTGTGCCAACTGAAATAAACGAGTCTGCGGGCTGCTTGCCTCAAGCCTGTTTTCACCTGACTCCCAGGGTCTGTGTGGTGACTCCGCGCCTCTTGCCCCCAACACCCTCCTCCTCTCAGAAACGAATCCACTGCAACATTGTTGAGAAATCAACTGCAACATCGCATAGACAAGAAAGAATGAGCAAAGTGACAGAAGTTTATTGAAAATGCTCCCGGCAGCTGGGAGGGTTCTGAAGGAGTGCCATTGACAGTCTAGGGGTTTTTATAGTCTGTAAAAGGAGAAATTCTCGAAATTAGTCTGGGAGAGGCATTGGGAAGTGACAATTTTGACTGGTTAATTTGGTGAAAGTTAAATCTCCAGTCACAGAGAAGTCCTTCACCAAAGCTTTTTGCTTGACTTTTCTTGGGTCCTCCGAGACTCATCTCCAGATGGTGCAGAGGGAGCTCCCTGGTCCCTGTCTGCCCAGGCTGGAATCTGTCAGTAGAACCTCAATTTCAGGAAAGTTTAAAATCCAAACAAATATTCATTTCCATTAAGTTTTATAAAGTGGTTCATCCAAACAGCTTCATATCTTCTGTGAAGGCAATCTTGTCTCTTTCACCAGTGCTTGATTGTAGGAAGAATTTGGCAGTGTTATTATCAGACATCCAGAATGATAGACATGAAGGGGGCTAGAGGTAGGGTACAGCAAGAAGCCCCTAGGGTGGGCAGAAGTGTAGAAATCTCTGGAGACTGAAAGCAGGGGTGCCAACACAGGAAACAGTTAAGACTTTCTGTGAGTCCACTTCAATTACATAAGTTCTCTGAAATTTAATTTCCTCATCCATAAAATAAGAGTATTTTATATCATTCATTAAAAAAAAGTTCTGGACAGAACTTTCCCAGAAAGAGATAAGGACCGTATCACTGCCTTACACAGTCTGGGCATTCTAATGTGTGCTGAGGCAGGCATTCAGTCACTGCCTCTAGACCAAGATTACGGAGCACGTACTCTGGAGCCAAGATGTGAAAATAAATCTATTTCTGAAACCACAGAGCAAAGTTAGGTAACATCAGCTATGAGATGTCCATATCATGATCCTTGGTCATTTCCCTAAGTTCTTTGTATTTTTCCTTCCCAGAGCCAGACTGGGGAGCCAGCATCTGGTGAGTTTAAACTAGAATCAGAGATAATGTTTGTGCTTCTTTCCCCTTGTCGCCCTTTGCTACCCACTCCACATTGTCTTCAAATTTTGGATATTTTATAGTTAGAGTACATCTCAATTTGAACTAGTCACAGACAGCATGCTGAAAACTCACATGTGGCCAGTGGCCAGCACAGTGGACTGCACTAATATATGCTATGCACACTATGTAGTACTTGGTTTGTTCCACTCACTACAGCTCAGTCATATTACGGAAGTTATGCAACCATCCCGCACTTTCTAAGAACAGTTCTGTGGTGACCTATTATATCAATATTACAGGTCAGGCTTAAACAGATGTCAATGAAAAAGAAAGATTAAAGAAAGTACACATTGTGAATGATATAAAACACTTATTTTATGAATAAGGAAATTAAATTTCAAAGAAGTTATGTTATGAAGTGGACTCATAGAAAGTCTTGAAAGGTCAACACAAAACCATTTTTATTACCGTCCTGATTGTATATACTTACGGGATACAGTATGATAATTCAACACATGTGTTCAATGTGTAAAAGTCAAAGTAGGTTGGTTACCATTTTCATCTGCTTAAGCATTTAACTTCTTTGATTAACATCCAATAATACTATGCGTTTATGGGGTACAATATGGTATTTCAAGATCTGTAAACAATGTATACTGATCAGAATAACATTCCCCTCTACTTATCATTAGTTTATGTTTGGATGCTTTGTCCTCTCTCCTATTTTTTCTTAAAATCACCCCCACTATCCTGTGTTACAGTAGAGAGAATTCTATCTATTTGTGTTTTGGTGCCTGTTTTCCTACCTCCTACTTTTCCACCCTTCCCCACCATTTGCAGAGTGTAATAATCACTAGTCAATATTCAGAGAAACCTTCTTTAGAACATGAAGTAGTTTTCTTTCTGTGTCTGGCTTATTTCACTTAACATAATATTCTGGGGCCAGTGTTGTGGCTTAAAGCAGATAAAGCTGCTGCCTGCAGTGCCGGCATCCCCACCTGTTCAAGTCCCGGCTGCTCTACTTCCAATCCAGCTCTCTGCTATGGGCTAGGAAAGCAGCAGACTATGGCCCAAGTCCTTGGGCCCCTGCACCCGCATGGGAGACCCAGAAGACGCTCCTGGCTCCTGGCTTCAGATCTTCACAGCTTCGGCCTTTTGGTGAGTGAACCACCAGATGGAAGACCTCTTTGTCTCTCTCTCTCTCTCTCTCTCTCTCTTTCCCTCTCTCCCTCTCTCCCTCTCTCCCTCTCTCCCTTTCCTTCTCTCTCTGTGTAACTGACTTTCAAATTAATAAATAAATCTTTAACAAAACATAATATTCTACAGATCTATCTGTTTTGATGCAAATGACCAGGTTTCATTCTTTTCTATACCTGAACAATACTCCAAAAAGTACAACTTTTTATTTTTCCATTGATCTGTTGATGAATGTTTCAGTTGGAGAATAGGATTGCACTTGAAAGAAAAAAAAAAGATTTATTATTTATTTAAAGGTAGAGATACAGAGAAAAAAGGGTCTTAGAGAGAGAGAGAGAGAGATCTTCCATCCAATGCCTCACTCTCCAAATGACCACAATGGCCAAGACTGGGACAGGCCAAAGCCAGAAGCCAGGAGCTTCCTCCAGGTCTCTCACTTGGGTACAGGGGCACAAGTACTTGGGCCGTCTTCCACAATGTTCCCAGGCACACTAGCAGAGAACTGGATGGGAAGTAGAGCAGCCAGGGTGTGAACCAGTGCTCATATGGGATGCCGATCCTGCAGGCAGAGACTTAGCTTTCTATGCCACAGCTCTGAACCAAGGATTGCAGTTTGTTTTTTTTTTTTTGTTTTTTGTTTGTTTTTTAGATTTATTTATTTGTTTGAAAGTCAGAGTTACAAAGAGGGATTGCAGTTTTTAATAACATATTTAACCATATCTGAGAAAGACAGCAAGATTAACAGAATCATAATACAAAATCTGTGCTCTGACTTGGAGACCATGAAGTTTGTTCTGAGCTTTGTTGTTTCCTTATCATTTTTTAACAATTTTAATATATTTCATATGAAGTAAAAATTTATTTTTCTGGAAATGCTTCAGATTTGGTACTGATACATCTGGGTTACTTCATATACTCAGCATTGAAATGTGAAAGTTTAAGTAAATTATCAATTAGAAGTGCAAATTAAGCTCAAAATGTATGCTGAGATGTACATTCAATGTGGGATGACTTTGTAACATATGCCGTGTACTCTTTACTATGTCAAGGATCAGCAAACTGAAATCTCTGAAGAGAGCCTTGGAATAAGACCAGCGATTTAGAGTTGAATTTAGCTACCTATGCCAAGATTCACCGGCTCAGGTCTTATGCTTACTTTGCTTCTGGGTTGGGCAGAACACCAATGTTCAGAAGATGTACATACATACATTGATTTATCTGCATTGATATTTTTCCTCCATACAATTCTAAGCCATATTTTTAATAGTACTAATATTTTATAAATGCTTACTGCTTTTAAAGGCTACAATTGTATATAGAAATAAACTTTGTGTGTTTTTTTTTTTTGAGAAATATATGCTGGTATTCACTTTATTAGTTTTGAGAGTATATAGGTATGTGTATATTTCACAAACAATAAAAAGCAAATATCTCATATAAATAGATGTCAATTATCTTATTAGAAACCAAACTGAGGTATTAATGGCCAGTAGCACAGTTTTTGTTGTTCAACCAGGATTCATTTATATTCTAAACAAATTACAAACAACTAATACTAATTAATCAATTCTAAAAAAAAAAAAGAAACGAGAACTCTGACCTGCCAAAATACTCACTAAATTAATTGAGCTTTGTTTTATTATTTACTTTATGTAAAATATGAAGGAATGAAGAAATAATTAAAATTGAAAGTTGTGTAGCTGTGAAGGGGAAACTGGCAGATGAAGACACTATCTAAGAAATGTTTTTTATATTTAGATTTTCATGGAGCCCATTTTGTTTAAATGTTGTCTTGGTTTTTAAAATTTTGCATGGTGTGTCTTTTTTTTAAGTTTGGCATCATTTTACAACCTTATTTTATAATCCATTTTACCTGAACATTTTATTTATTTTGATTTTTTTACCTAGAAACCTTTTATTTAAGATATACAAACTTCATGCATTTCATAAGACACCTTTAGAAACATAATGATTCTTCCCACCCTTCAACCACAACAAAAAATTTGTTTTCCAAAAATATCAATCATATGACTATACTTAATGTCAGTCAATTGTACACCCAAAAAATTGGCTATGGTAAATTTTCTGCTTGTATATTTTAACACAATAAAAAGAAATAACCAAAAAAAATTTTAAAAAAAAACAAAGAAGGACAATTTTTTTGGTTTTATAAATATAATAATGGCTTTGACAATATTACTTAAATTACATTAAAATATAAACCATTTCAAAATAGCATAAATGGATTATCATGGCCTAGAGATGACGTTATTCTTTTAACTATATAACCATCATAGTTATCAATTTGAATCTGCAGAACTAAGTCACAAATCCCTACTTCATTTCAAAAATCAGTGAAATAATTATCAATAGTATCTTAAATGAATCACTCTTGTTCTAAAATACTATCTATCTAACAACTTGTGAAACTAAAAGTAACTTTCCCTAAGAAAGTTATTAATTGGTAATACTTAAATTTTCATCATCCCAATCATTCAGTTTTCTTCTCTGCTTGCAATAAGATGATATTGCCACCTGGTATGTCAGTATCCTGCATGGTCACTGCTAATGGCCTGGGAAAGGCAACGGAAGATGGCTCAAGTTCTTGTACCCCTGCTACCTATGTGGGAGACCTGAATGAAGCTCCTCTCTCCTAACTTTACCCTGGTCCAGCTCTGGCTGCTGAGGCCACGCAGTGAACAACCAGATTGAAGATCTCCATCTCTCTCCTTCTCTCTGTAACTGTTTCAAATTAACAAACAAATCTTTTTTTAAGAAAAAAAAAAAAAACTCAATTCCCATGGAAACCACAAATAAGATATTTTAAAATATACAGAAGGAAATAGAAAGAAAATCAAAAGAGTTTATGAAAAAATCAACTAAATACAAAAGATGAAAATTATAGAGGAAATGAGGTGTCAAAAATACCTAAGATACACAGAAAGCAAAAAATAAAATGATAAAATTAAGCTATTTCTTATCAGTAATTGCTTTAAATCAAGAGGGGCTAAATTTTTTAATCAAAAAAAGATTGAGACTGCTAGTTGGAGTTTTAAAAATGACCCAACTACATCCTATGTATAAGAGATTCTTATTAATTCTACAGAAATAAATGGTTTAAAAGTAAAAGGATGGAAACTGTCATATTATGCAAAAATAACCACAATAAAGTTGGGCTACCTATATTAATATAAAGTCTTTAAGGGAAAACTTATAAGAAATAGAGGACATTATATATTGATAAAATGTTTGATTCCTCAAAAAGACATAATAATTAAAAACATGAACACCAAACAAAACTGCCCTCAAAATTTATGGAGAAAACATTGACAGAATTGAAGGGAGAAACAGACAATTCTAAAATAATGGTTGGAGACTTCAATTCACCACTTTCAACTATGTGTAGAACATCTAGACAGAAGATCAATAAGGAAACAGATGACTTGTACAACACTATGAACCAACTAGACCTAACAGACATATATAAAACACTCTACCCAACAACAGCGGCAAATACTTTATTTTTAAGAGCACATGGAACATCCTCTAGGATACATCAAATATTAGGCCACAAAAGAAACCACAGTAAATTTTAAAAATTGAAATCTACTATTAATCTTTTCTTCATGATGGGAGTGAAGGTATTTTTGTGACATTGTGATTTTATTTCTTTTGGGTATATAGCGAGTAGTGGGATTTCTGGGTCATACAGCAATTCTATGTTTAACTTTTGGAGGAACCCACATGTTTCCCACCATGGGTGACAGAGAGGAGTAGGAAGTTCTGCTGCTCCATTGCACAGTAGGTGACTACAGGTGATTATAATGTGTATTTTTCTATGATGGCATAGGGGAAAGGTATTTACTTGGTATTGTACATTTTTGTCTTTTGAACAATGATTCTAGCTATAGTGAGATCATTTCTTATTGTTTCTATTTGTATTTCCTTATAGCTATTGGTTACAAACGTAATGAATTTCTGACAATTGCTATATTGTGGATGAACCTCAAAAACATTATGCTATGTGAAAACAGTTTAGCTACAAATGAAAAAATATATTCAGTTACATGAAATATTTAGGAAAATTCATAAGTAAAAGGCTACCAAGTGGTGGGGGAAGGGAGAATGCGAGATACGGTGTACTGGTCACAGAGATTCGGTTTGGGTTGTTGATAGTGTATTTGTAGATAACAGAGATGGTTGCACCATTTACAATGTTCCAATAATGTAAGTTCCCTGTCCACCAAAATATAAAATAAGCCAACAAACACTAATAACAAACTTGCAAATCAGAAGTTAAAAGCAATACCTCTGGAAATCTTTGCTTTGTAGAAATGTACCTTTAATAAGTAACTAACAAATTATTTGCTCTAATACAATATTACAAATAAAACAAAAATAAAATCAATTTTATGCAAAATTCTGACTTCAAGAATTAGAACTATAAAGCATTAATCTGCAAAATTCTGACTTCAAGAATTAGAACTATAAAGCATTAATTATCTAAAGTCTCACAAGTGAGAAAAAACTAATTTATGTCAGATAATGAGCTCCTGGGGACAGAGCAATTTTATATTTCTATAAAATTACTTGGGATGTAAATATTTTGTGTGAAACAATGATTTAAAAATTTTTGTGATAAAAATATCATTATTTTATGTATCTGCAATCAAATGCCAAGTTTACAATAGAGTGGAGTTCTCACACTTGCAACTGTATTCACATTGTTAAGATATGTTGCTTTGTCTACAGACTATGAGGAAAGAACAACTTCACAAAAATGAATAGACAGAAAGGGAGGGTCTCGCAGACCCTGCGAATGTCTCAGAGACCCAAGGGTCTTCAAGTCTTCAAGTCAAGTTTGAGAACGATAGATCTATCTGGAAATCAAGTTAGCAAAAACAACACACATGGACTCTGGATAAAATTGTCATTTTCTAGGTCTAATATGAACAACACAATTTTTTAGGGAAAAATCACAGCTATACCTATTTCAGTAAAGTTTCTTCAATTCTACCACGAAATCTTGACTTATCCCAGACTGTGTGTCTCATTATGCTGCCAGCCTTCATGGAACATGGGAATGTCTCTTACAAACGGGGGTCCTGACAGTCAAAAGGATACATGAATGATAAGTTGAGTGAAGGAAGGAAGGAGACATTCTGAAATACTATTTAAAAGGAAATAGCTGATCTTCTTGTAACACTTGGAGATAATAAAAGTATTCCTGATGTCAGAGAATTTGGTAGGATAGCAAGTGAGAAACTGATATTCATTCACAGTGGTTATTGAACCTCTGGAGGAGAGCTTGGCACCATATAGACCACCTGATGGCAACCTAGACTGATAAAAAGCAAGTTTCTGACTGTTTATTGTCATTTCTGATGTTTTTTCTCCATTGCTTCTAATGTTAGTATTTAGAATATGAAAAAAAATCATTCATTTAGAGGTAATTTCCAAGTTTAAGATAATATGTAAGATAATATGTAGGCCGGCGCCGCGGCTCACTAGGCTAATCCTCCGCCTTGCGGCGCCGGCACACCAGGTTCTAGTCCCGGTCGGGGCGCCGGATTCTGTCCCGGTTGCCCCTCTTCCAGGCCAGCTTTCTGCTGTGGCCAGGGAGTGCAGTGGAGGATGGCCCAGGTGCTTGGGCCCTGCACCCCATGGGAGACCAGGATAAGCACCTGGCTCCTGCCATCGGATCAGCGCGGTGCGCTGGCCGCAGCGCGCCGACCGCGGCGGCCATTGGAGGCTGAACCAACGGCAAAAGGAAGACCTTTCTCTCTGTCTCTCTCTCTCACTGTCCACTCTGCCTGTCAAAAAATAAAAAAAAGTAAAAAAAAGGTAATATGTAAAAATAAGTAAGAAGAAAATATATCGAATAATAGATAAGAAATTTTTCCTGTTCGAATAGCCAAATATATATAAGAAGTATGAGCTTATTCTTCCTTGGGCCAGCAATTAAAGCAGAAAATTAGGCCTCCACTTGAAAGGCAGGCATCTCATGGGTGTTGATTCGAGACCCTGATGCTCCACTTCCAATCCTGCTCCCTTTTAATGTGCCTGTGAAAGCAGAGGAAAGTGGTGTAAGTACTTGGGCCCCTGCCCTCATGTGAGAGCCCTAGAAGCAGCTCCTGGCTCCTGGCTTTGGACCAGCCCAGCTCTGGCCATTAAGGGTATTTGAAGAAGGAAACAAAAGATGGAAGATCTCTCTCTTTCCAATAGAAAGAATAGAAACTCCAGAAATCAATCCGTGCATCTATAACCAACTTATCTTTAACAAAAGACCTAAAATCAATCCCTAGTTCAAGGACAGTCTCTTTAATAAATGATGTTGGGGAAACTGTATCTCCACATGCAGAAGTATGAAACTAGACTCCTACCTTACACCTTACAAAACAATCCACTCAACATGGATCAAAGAACTAAATCTATGACCGATACCATCAAATTACCAGAGAACACTGGGGAAACTGCAAGACATTGGCATAGGCAAAGACTTCTTGGAAAAGACCCCAGAAGCATAATCAAAGCCAAAATTGACAAATGGGATTATATTAAACTGAGAAGCTTCTGCACTGCAAAACAAACACTGAGCAAAGTGAAGAAGCAACTGACATAATGAAAGAAACCGGAAAAGGCTTAACATCCAGAATCTATAAAGAACTCAAGAAATTCAACAACAACAAAACAAGCAATCCAGTTAAGAAATGGGCAAAGGACTTGATGAGGCATTTTTCAAGTGAGGAAATTCAAATGGCCAACAGACACTTGAGAAAGTGTTTAGGATCACTAGCCATCAGAGAAATGCAAATCAAAACCATGATGAGGTTTCACCTTACTCCAGTTAGAATGGCTCTCATGAAGAAATCAACAAATGACAAATGTTGGTGAAGATGTGGGGAAAAAGGTACCTTGGTCCACTGTTGGTGGAAATGTAAACTGGTGTAGCCACTGTGGAATACAGTATGGAGATACCTCTGAAATCTGAATATAAACCTACTATATATATGATTGAGCCATCCCGCTTATGGGAACTTACCTAAACCAAAAGAAATCAGTATATGAAAGAGTTATCTGTACCCCTATGTTCATTGCAGCTCAATTACAATAGGTCAGATGTGGAATCAACCCAGATGTCCATGAACTGTTGACTGGATAAGTTATGACATATATATATATATATATGTGTGTGTGTGTGTGTTTGTGTGTGTGTGTGTGTGGAGAGAGAGAGAGAGAGAGAGAGAGAGAGAGAAGTACTATTCAGCTGTAAAACAAAATGAAATCCTGTATTTTGAAACAAGATGGATGCAACTGGAAACCACGATACTTAGCGAAATAAGCCAGTCCCAAAAAGATATCATATGTCACAAAGAGATATCATATGTTTTCCCTGATCCAAGGTGACTAATAGAGTACTTGAAATGTAATGTATTGAAATGAAAGAGACATTTTGAGATTTGATGATTATATCTAGCCCTTGCCTCTTTCATTGAAAAACAGTGTTTTGTTTTGTTTGTATTTTCTTTTTGTGCTTGTCTTATTTCATTTGACATATAACCTCTGGTTCCATGTTGTTGCAAGTGACAAGATTTCATTGATTTAAGACTAATATCCCACTGTGTATCTATACTGCATTTTCTTTATCCATTCATCAGTGGATAGACACTTAAGTTTCTTCATTTCTTAGCTACTGTGAATAGGACTGCCAAAAACATGAGAGTGAAGATGTCAACTGATGTTTGATAGGCTAATTTCATTTCCATTGTATGTATCCTCAGTAATTGGATGGCTGAATCATATGATAGTTCTAATGTTAGTTTTTGGAGGAACTGCAAACTGTTCTCCATGATGGCTTCATTAACTGATATCCCTACCTAGAGTATGCAGATTTTTCCTTCTCCCCACATCTTTGCCTGTATTTGTCGTCTTTTGTTTTTTATGATAATCTATCTAACAGCAGACTGCTATCTTATTGTGGTACTGATTGACATTCTCCTGATGATTACTGATATTAAGCATTTTTTTCATGAACCTATTTTCCATTGGTATGTCTTCCTTTGAGAATTGTCTGTTTAGACCTACTGCTGTCTCACCATGTGCCAACATCAATTCAAACTGGACTTAAGAACTAAATATAAGACCTAGCACTTTGCAATTACAAGAAGATATGGGAGAAATGCTTCAGGACATTGAAATGTGCAGGGGCTTTTTTTGGAGCAGATCCCAAAAGTAGGAAATAAAAGCAAAAGTAGACACATCAGATTTCTTCAAACTAAGGAGCTTTTGCATTGCAAAAGAATCAACTGAGAAAAAAGCAGAATGAGAAGAAACAATTACAAATTATAAATCTGGAAAGGGTTAACAACCAAGATATATGAGAAACTCAAACTACTCAATTGTGAAAAAAAAAAGCCACAATCCAATTAAAAATAGACACTAGATCTTTTTCATAATTTTTGTTTACACTTACATTTTCCCAGTTTTTGCATTGTACTTAAATTTCATAACCTTGTGCTCTCTTAGTAATATGTATAGAAGGAAAATATAACCATTTATGATTTTTCCAACTTAATATTTTATTTAATTTTTAGATAATTAATTTTTAATTTATTATTATTTAGATAGTATGTTTGTAATTTACATTATAGTGAAAGACTGAATAGCTCTACAAAATAAAGACAGGAAACAAAAGGTAAAAGAATTACCAACATTGTTTCAATTAAAACAAAGTGAAAAATGCTGGATCTGTGCACCTTTCACTGCAGTTCTTTGCTCCTTCCTCTTCCTCTCACCACTTTCATTACCCTCCTCTTTCTTCTGTCATATGCACAGCTGACTTTGTAGATTTCCTTTCATGATGAAGTGTTTGATGGCTGTTGGTTCTCTTGTGAGTTTGTGCTCTTGGCTTACTGCACATGGTAGAATCACTGGAGGGTAGGGTGGAAAGTATCACTATGTTCCTGAATCTGTGTATATGAAACACATGAAATTTGTATACCTTAAAAAAAGTTTTAAAAAGCTTATGGAAAAGTGTAATTAAAGGAAAAATTTATTCTGCAAAGAAAAAAAAAAAAAAAGAAACCATACCTTAGCCTCTTGTGGGAATGTGAGTCACAGAGAAAGCTCTGCCCTTACACTCCTAAAGTCAAACCCACACCAGGAGGGACTTCTGCTCAGGGGAGCAGTGGTTCTTTAATAGACATCCACTGGGTGGAGCAAAAATGAACACTAAGTAAGAGGTCACTGACCTAATTGACAAATATAATAAAAATGAATTAAAAGTGTTTTCAAAGTTCATTTTGAAAACAAATTTAAACACTAAAATTCTGATTCTAATTAAAGGTGTGGATTTTCATTATATTGCATAATTTCTTTATAATATTTTAAGAATTACAAATATCTTTATACATGTTAAAGATTATCATGGATATGCACCCACAAATAACTAAACACAATAATTAATTCGTATAATCAACAGTAAAACACCAAGTTATTTTGATTTGTAATGAATTTTTCTTCTAACATCATATCTGCTAGGCATTTTTGTTTTTCTGAGTATGTATGCTATAATTTTGCTTCAGTGTG
Source organism: Oryctolagus cuniculus (assembly GCF_051225735.1). Lineage (NCBI taxonomy): Eukaryota > Metazoa > Chordata > Mammalia > Lagomorpha > Leporidae > Oryctolagus > Oryctolagus cuniculus. Next base: position 13,105,845 of record NC_142876.1, on the reverse strand, counting down.
GCAATTTTTTAAATGATAGTTTATTGCATTTTTCTCCTTAGTTCTATTGCTTTGTGATTGTTGTAGTTACATTCATCAAACACTACATTCATATGCAGCAACATAATTGTGGTCGTTTAGTATCTATAATCGCTTTCAGAGAATGAGTGGGAATTAGCCCTTATCTGGAGTATTTAAAGAGGGAAAGAGTGAGCTTCAGTGTTTAAAAACAGATGAGCCATCTTCTACCTTCGGATGTCTTGCAGAATTTGTGCGTAGTCTGTAGATTGGGAAAAATGCTTGTATCTATGTTGAATTTAAATAAGTACATTATACAGATGTTATATTCAGGTGGAATACAGTATTATATCTCAGTTTTTTTAAGGGACTCAATGCCTGAAAATCCTATGGAATTATAATCAGACTTTTCTGATCTCCAGACATTCATTCCTTCAGATTGTTGTGATCTATAGACAATGTGAAAAATTTGGCCCTAAAAATCTGCTTTACATATAAAAGCAGCTCTCTTTTTCTTGTATCTCTGTAACAGGTGTGAAAATGTCAACTGAAAATGATAATATAACAAAAATATTAGCATTAAATTAAGTTAAGCATTTAATGATGTTCTTAGATTTTTCTTAATTTTGTGCTTCTCTTTTTGTTAGAATTCAACACTCTTCTAAATATCAGGAAATTTGAGTATGCAATTTGGAAAGATCAAAGAAATAAATGTTGAATCATAATTTTATTTCCCTTTTTAATATTCTTTCTCATTTATTTTGTTACCTAGAAATTTTCTTCTCATTTGTTGATTGCCAGCTTTAAGATGAAGCATTTCAGAACAATATCCCTTAGTTTCTTTTGTAAATTATTTTTAAATGACAGAGTGATTTACCCATAATAATATACATGGTAAGGACACAAGATATCAGCTTATTTATGTTTAATCTCATTTTGTATAAGTATGTTATAAAAGTGTTGGAAAATAATTGAAAATTGCATTCCACCATAAAAGTGCTTCACTCAACATTTCAACTATTCTACTATAATTGAATGAGTAAAGTAACATCTTAGTGTGATTCTTCTTCTACCTCAGTTATGGCCACAGATTAATCTTAAAGGTTGGTTCAGTACCAAATTTTTGAATCAAAATGATGCAATTCTAAAATAGGAATCAACATATTCCACCCAAATATTTCTTGGAAACACTATGGGTATCAAGACATGGGTAGGGAAAACCAGAAAATAAATAAGGATTTTGGTAAAAACAATAGTAGCAATAATACTGAAAATAATAATTAATAGTAAAAATAATAAAAGTCACATTAATTGAAATATGCACCTGGTTTTGTACTACGTGATATATATACTTTAAATCCAATCCCTATAGTCCTATAACACTAGGTTTCTTTTTTTTAACGAACATGAAAGTAGCAAAGTGAGACAAATATAGGATTAGCCAGAAAATGAATAAACGGCAGGAGGATATCCAGAATGCATTATTGTGACTATAAAATTGAGAGGAAGGAAACATAGATAGTTCCTACTTGTTTACTGTCTGATAGTTTGCTAAGTGCTTTCATATCACTACTTCATTCTTTGGGAACTCTGGGAAATAGAAATATTACTGCTAACCCTCTGATACAGATACTTTAATAGATATTTAAGATAATAATAATGACATATCTAATAAACAGAGGCTAAGGTCAAAAACTATCAAATTCTACCAGCTGGCTTGGAGAATGGATGGAGAGTAAAAAATATAGATATTTACGAGGAAGAAAAATATACATCCTGGAGGCCAATTCAGATGAGGATTTATGATGTTTTATATTTATCCTTGTTCTACAGTCACAAGAAGAAATGTGTCTGGAGGGGAGCCACGGGGAGAAAAAATATTTGAGGAAATCAAGGTGGCTTGCAAAGCCTTTGTGTGCTGGCAGAGGTCTGGAGAAGGTGAATCTGCCAGCAGTTAAGGTACACAGTGAGTTATGAGGAAAAGAGCTCGAGCCTGCAGGCGGCTGGTGTGTGTTCGAGGCCAGGCATTAAGACTAAGAAGCTGAAAGATCTTCAAATTAGCTAACCTCAAGGGAACTTATTTTCCTCACTTATGAAATGAGGAGATTGAATTATATGATATCTAATGGACTTACCACCTCTAAAGTTTATGACCATGGAGTCTAATGACATTTCAAGCCTTGTTAGGAAGCCATCACTGACGAGGGCACAACCCAGTGGGCTCTCCAAAGGAGCAGGAAGTCCCAGAAGGACTCCTCCCTGCTGCCCCGGCACCACACCTGACTTTCAGCCTCAGAACTGGCAGCAATAATGTTTTGCCTACTAAGATGTTCCCACTCTCCTTCCTTGCAATTAATTCAGGTGAAAACCAGAATGATTTTGAGGAAACAGAGAGATCAAAGAGAAAAGAAAAAAAAGAAATCAAAAAATTTCCCTTGACTTTCTTACTCTCAGAGGACTCTCTGCAGGTCTGCTCTGACACTAAATCACAGATACTAGAAGAAATAAACCAGTAACCACAAACGCCAGCTGTGTGGACATGGATTGCTCCTTTCTGTACTTTCTGGTCATTCTAACTCCAGGAGACGTCATTCCCTCTGCTCACATGGTGATCAGCTCCCTGTCTGCTCTTATACACATGAACACAGAGAGGGCACCCTGTTTCTGAGACTAATCCAATTGTGTGTCACTTTGTTTCTTCTGAATGTATCACAGAAAGCCTGAGATAGGTTCCCCCCAAAAGACAATGTGACCATCCTTCCAATATGCATGTAAATCAATAGTTGCCTGCATAGGTATCTTGACATCAACAGGGGAAGTTTTGCCTCAACCCCCTACATTTACATCTTGAAATATGTATTATTTTGTATAAATGAACTTCTTGGGACTAGCATTTGGCTCAGAGGTTAAGATTCCCATTTCCCATATCAAAGTGCCTGAGTTCAATACTTGGCATTGGCCCCTGACTCCAGCTTTCTTTCAATGGAGACTCTGTGAGGCCGTGATAATGGCTCAAGCGATTGGGTTCTTGCCACTTAAGTCAACTGGATTTCCACTTCCTGGCTTTGCCCCAGACCCAACTCCAGGCCCTTGCCGGCATTTGGGGAGTGAGTTAGCAGATGCGAGCTTTCTCTTTGTTTGCATTTAAAATGAGTAAATTATTTTTAAGTAAATTTTTTAAATTTCTCTTTTATTTCCCTGTGGGGATATTATTTTTTTTTCTTTTTGCAGGGGGCTATTGCTAATGCCTATGTGGGTTTACTACCTATGAATTCCATTTTGAAATAGTAAATGACAATTATGTTATACACATTATAAAAGGAATCGTTGGATCTTATATCGATCCTGCTTACTGGTATAAAACAATTCATGTTATTGATGAAGAGACTCCTTTCCAGGTTTGACAAAGAACAATGCTTCCTTCAGCTCTAGTGTGTGATTAGCATTCCTACTTACCCAGGATTAGAAAGTCGTCTGATAACTTTGGTTATTCTCGTATGAGTTAGAAGCATATGAGTAAACGTAAGTGAATAAATAAACCTAAAACCAGTGTTACTTTCTCTCCAACCCCTATTATAATCTGCTCGGATAACATTTACCATATACATACATTGTGATGAAAAACTAAGTGTTCAGAGCTGGCAGCTATGAAAGCCACAGCCACTATCTTCCTGTGTTATTCGTTGTTGGCACGGTAGGAAGAGCCATGTGGACACAAAGCATAAAGGCATCGGGGTTATATTAGGGGACAAATGGCCTGATACTGGCATTGCAGAAGAAACCATTCTTACTTGGGTGATCAGAGAAGCTTTTACAAAAGAAATAACATTTGAATAGAGGTTTAAAGGTCGAACAGGGCTATCATATCGTAATAAAGAAAATGGTATGAGCAAAGTTAATTGGTGTAAAAATTTGTCTGTGTTCAGGGAATAATAAGTAGTCAACATGAGCAGTACAGAAGCGTGCTTCCAGATGGAGCTGAAAGGCAAGATTTGGCCAGCCTTGTGCAGTCTGCAATGCCAGTCTAAGGAATCTGGGCACATCTCTTTAGACAATAGGGGACACTGCAGGGTTTGAGGACAAGTTCTTGGCAAGATCCGTATTTGGGAAAATGACTGGCAGCAATATAAAAGATACAAAGGTGAGGCAAGAAAAAGATACAGGTAGTGAGTCTAAAAATGTCTCCCGTGGTCTAGCCGTGTAATGATAAGGACTGAAGCTGGGCACTCATTCTGAGAATGGAAAGAGGACAGAGAGGAGAAAATGGCATTTGCTCACTGTGCGTTGGGAGTGAGGAATATCAAGGAGAGGACCCCAGAGGCTCCTCTATGGGAGACAGCAGCAATGGAAGTAGAGAACAGCACTCTGGTGGACTGGATCTTGAGAGAGGAAGGCAATGGATGTGGTTTGGGTCAAGATGAGTATGCAATAATAAGTTTTGCTCACATTAAAGATAATATCAACAATAAAAACTAATCACCCCCCCACCCCAAAGCAATAGTAACTTATGAATATCGGCTCTCTTCCTGGCACAATATTGGCTGGTTTAAAAATCTATCCAAAACAAAGGAGGCCCCATCGTGTTTAAAAAAAAAGGTCAATGGATCACAGGGACAACAATGTTGCAGGAAAACTTCATTAGCAGATAGAAAATAAGTTCTCAAATGATTTCCACAGCTCAAAAAATGAATTGTGTACATTTCCTAGCAATAAAACAAAGTTGTTTACACTACTTAATGTGTGTTAGGATGTGACTCGATAGGATCCTATTCAGAGGAGTAAACTGAAGCTACAGCAGACATTTCTATGCATGCACATTCTGCAGATAAAAGCTAAGAAGCCCCTTGTTTTCACGTACTCCGAGGGTAACAGCCTTTCATAAGGTCTTGCAGTAAATGCCGATATTCCCTTCTTTTTCTTTCTCTTTGCTGTTGTTTCACAAAAGCATTCATGTACTCTTCACTCAGACACCCAAGCTTTTTCTCTGTGACAGCCTAATTCTGATATGCTATAAAAATAAGGCTCCATAATTAGTGGGCTTTTTTAAAAACGTGATCAACAATCTGTCCATCTTACAACCACTGGGAAATATTTTAGCTCAGGATTCTGGCATAGCTCTAGATGAGGGGTTAATAGAGGAAGGATTTCAAAACTGGACCGAGTCCCGATGTCACTGGATGAATTCAATTAGAGATCAAGTGAAGACATAAGTAAAGACAGTAGTTCCTACATATGGTGGAGCCTGGAAAAAAAAAAAAAAAAAACAAGCAAGCAACCAACCAACCAATCAACCACTTGAATGAAATATCTGGAGAAGTAAAGTATTAATAAGCAAGAGAGTCTAGTAATAAATGGAAGCACACTTGTAAATAACAAGCTATTTGGGCAGAAACACATAAGTCTATTTTAGCCTGATGCCTTCACCCTTCTAAATCACATAACTAACAATCCTCATTGTGATTTCATGCTCACCAAGTAACAGCCTGATTATAGTGTGGCTTCCCATGTGGCATGCCTGCAGGTGGAGTGTCTGGTTGCCTTTCCAATTAGATTGCTCATTATAAATGGATAAACTCATGTGCATCATTTTTTTCAGCTGGGTTAACATGAGACCATCCCTGCTGATGGTATATTGATAAATCAGCTTTCTAAGCTGCTAGACACAGAGCCAACCTTTGAACCATGATGAAATTGAAGGTGCCACCCTATGAAACTTGTATGGAGATGGACAGAATAGCTTCCCTTATGACTTCCACAACTTCATTGATTGCAGTTTTTATGAATCACCTTGTGATAATTGCTGCTATTGACAGTCAGAAGGCCAAAATGGGATAAAATAGAAGGTAGCGTGTCTGACTCAGTACTGTGATATAGCCAAGATGAGCATATTCCTCAGTGTTCAATACTTGATCATGTTTGAGGTGAAATGGAACACTTACAAAATGTGAGAATACAAGTGCACATGAATACTGTCCCAGGAAAATAAAGGTATACTGTCACCACACTTATAACTCAAGTTACTAAGTCAATCTTGAGATTGAACTGGACATTTTCATAATGATTGTTTTTGAATTTATATGAACCAGGAGCACAGTTAGATACAGCTTATCCCCTGCCAGCTAGGTACAGATCCCCATTAGAACTGCATGAGATAGCTTTCTGAGGGCCCTACATTTGAGATTCCATAGCACACACTTTGCTCTTGGGGCTGAAATTCAGACATTCAGGCTTGGTAGCCCCAGAGGTGCTTGGGTTAGTTTGTGTTCACTGGTCTAATCTGAAGAAATCCTTTTTATTTGATTTTTTCCTGTACTATTTGGATTTTCTTCAGACAGTCTTTTATAAAAAGTCATTTTATCTTTTGCAGAATTGTTACGTATTTGTACTATGGTGCAATGAAAATTCTTACTGAGGCCTGTTCACTTCTGAAGACTTCAGGAATACTAGGTTAGCAAGGACAAAGATATATACTTTATGTGGTATGACTATATATATTAAATTGGGTCTCACACACATGTGTACACACACACAATCAGGGTCACTGCTTCCGACAATATTATTTCTTGTCTGGATTTCTCTTCCTCTCCTGATTATTGTTTGATAAGTCTTATTGAGGACAGCAGTCATGCTAAAGTCCCTGTGGTATGCAAAATGAGATGTCTCTGTGCAGAATTCACTTGCTGGAAAAGATTCCTCCGAACACACTTTACGGAAGAAAAATGCTGTAAATCATGTGAAATTAAGTGGTCTTAAAATTAACTGTCTTAAAATTAAAGCATACACAAATGAGTGGATAAACACAACAAAACAACTCTAACAACACATTTCTGTGGCTAAAAATTGTCTCCATGTTTGAGAGTGCTTTCCATTACAATATCAGTGATTGTGTAAAACACATTAGTAAGACATAATCCCAAGGAAGAAGCTCTAGTAAAAATGATTCCAACAACGTAAATCACGTAGGTCACAGCCAAGAAATGTGACTGCACATATAGCACCTGGCTTGTGAGACAAGTATAGGCACTACAATTCCTTAGAAATAAATGGTCTTCCAATATTATTGACCTTGAAAATATACCAAATGTTAAATTCAGTCACAGGATTTAGGGAACCTTGGTCTAGATGTAGCAAATAAGAGCAGGAAGCACTTTAAAAAGAAAATACCAAAAACAAGTCGGGGAAGAAACAAAGCAAAAACTTATATTACTGTGTGCTTACTATTTGCCACATGATACCTTCTCATATTACAAATCAGGGACATTAGAAAAGAAGTTAATATTTTTAAAGAGTGGGTAGTGACAAATGATTAACTCTCTAATGATTGTAGGAGTAGGAAATTCACATACGTGGAGTTCACCCTCATTAAAGACAGGTGGAAAATGTATTACAGTTTTCCTCCATATGAAATTTTCGCAACCTATCCTTCTGAATACCTCCATTAGAATTTCTTCAGACTGACAATAATATTTATCTATTTTTAAGGAAACTATTACATGGCAGAAATGTTTTTGGGTATGAAGATATTAGGTGCAGATTCTAATAGCAAAATACTGGAATACTATTCAATAAAAATATTTACTGAGTGCTTAAATGGTGAGGGTGCTTCACAAAGTTTGTTGAAGAATGGAATGCAAAAGGTTTATTTGATGCAAACATTTTTTAAAGATTTTATTTATTTGAAAGGCATAATTACAGAAAGAGAGAGAGATTTTCCATCAACTGGTTCACTCCCCCAAATGGCTGCAATAGCCAGGGATGGGCCAGGCCAAAGCCAGGAACCAGGAGCTTCATTCAAGTCTCCACATGGGTACAGTGACCCAAACACTTGGGCCATCTTCCATTGCATTTGTAGGCACATTAGTAGGGAGCTGGATCAAAAGTAGAGCAGCCAGGACTTGAACAGGTGCCCATTTGGTTCACAATGTTGGCTCCTTGATGCAAAACCTTTTATAACCCATGTACAATTTTGTCTCATAATACACATTTTCCATGAACATTTTGAAGACTCCATATATGCAAGGATTTTATTGTCTTTGAACAAAATAAATGTAAATTTTCTTTCCATACTCCACATATTTTTGAAGTATCCTAATAAGATAGGAAATGTTCAAAATATAGTTCCTAGGAGTGGAATTGCAGTACAAAGTGTTAAGCTGCTGCTTCAAACACACATCTCATGTTGGAGTGTTGATTGGAGTCCTGTCTACTCTGCTTTCCATCCAGCACTCTGTGCCTAGGAAACAGTAGATGATGACAAGTACTTGAGTATGTGCCCAACATGTAAGAGTCTCAGATGGAGTTGCTGGTTCCTGGCTTTGCACTGTCCCAGCATTGGCTGTTGTACCCATTTGGGTAGTAAACCAACAGGTGGAAGATTTCTCTCTATTTATCTCCTTCTGTGTCACTCTGCCTTTCAAATACACAAATTTTAAAGTACATTTTCTTATATATTTCCAAAAATTGACAAAATAAACATTATTATTAACTTCATATTATACATGGAAAAATTGAAGTTAAGTGACTTACTCAGAGTCATACCATCAGTGGATGGTATAGCTGGAACTGCAACTCAAAAAATTTGCCTTCAAAGTCCTCACCTTTTTTAATAAGGCCGAATATATTATACTAGGAGAATGACTACATAATTATGGTGTATTAGTCTTAATGTGCATCATTAAATAATATTCATGAGTAGTGAAATGATACATAAAATTTTTATGCATTTAAATTTAATACACCTATGTATTTAATACTTTTTAAATGTTACATGTTAAAAATGAATAATGACACTTATCTTTTGCTTATAGTTATTTTGGGATTCTGAATTCCTATGAAAGAAAAAAAGATCATGAGAAAATGAGAATTGTTGATGCATTTATGTGAGCAAACGTCATATGGAGAGAACCAAAAAGGCAATGGACCAAAACCTGAAAACCTTACGTGTCTCTCAGATCATGCTTCAGGAAAGGCATACACGTCCTAAGTCATAAGACCATCCAGTGGCCTGGTCTGGCAATGACTCTGCTGTATTTAACAGCAAGCCTCCAAGGATGCTCTGAATGTCATCTTTACTGGTAACAGTAAGGAGTAAGAGAAGACAGGTGAACACTGACATTTTTTCTTAAGTGGGGTGAAAGTTGCACACAATGGGGCTGATGCTGTGGCACAGTGGGTTAAAGCCTTGGCCTCCAGTGCCAGCATCCCATATGGGTGGTGGTTTGAGTCCTAACTGCTTCATTTCCAATCCAGCTCTCTGCTATGGCCTGGGAAAGCAGTAAAAGATGGCCCAAGTGCTTGGACCCCTGCACCCATGTGGGAGACCCGGAGGAAGCTCCTGGCTTCTGGCTTCGGATCAGCACATCTCTGGCCACTGTGGCCATTTGGGGAGTGAACCAGCGGATGAAAGACTCTCTCTCTCTGGCTCTCTCTGTAACTCTGTCTTTCAAATAGATAAAATAAATCTTTAAAAAAAAGAAAGTTGCACACATTGATCTACTCACATTCCATTGGGGGAAATATTGGGGACTTAATTTCCCCCCACTGAAAGGAAGCTGAAAAATATGTTATTCAAATACCCACAAAGAAGAGATAGACCCATACTGATGGACAGATGCTAGTCTAGCCACATGGGCATTGTGGGTATTTTTCCTTCTATACCTTTGTTATTACTACTATTTATTAACTAAAGATAATATTTCAGTAGTAATAGGAGACTTTCCAAACAACGTCCCTGCTCTTCCTTTGGAAATTCAGTGGCAACTCAGAATTTGTTAAGAGTTGAAGAATTGATCATGACATAAACATCAGCATCACGTGACTTCAATTGGTATGAGCAAAGTTTTGTGAGAGAACATAGAAGCTACCATTCTGGAACTAACAGAGAGTAGATTGTGTCTGGTGGCCAATGCCAGATGTTTCACTAACAGGAATAAACATCCCATAGTACACTTAATTTCACAATACTATACCATAGGGGGGATGTCTTCCTGACCCATCTGGTGAGCAGCTTCTGCCCTGGAGCATGAAGATTGATGGCTGGTGCAATGCTGTCCTAGCTAGTGTACTGTAACTGCAGATGCCACCCTTCCCCTAGTGAATGTCTAATTATCTTTAGTGCCGTTTTCTCTCATTCACATCCTGTTGCCTAGAGTTAATACAGGTTAAAAATGTTGTTAATCCTGGAATGTTACCATAAAAAGCCCCCTATGAATGCTTCACACTTTATTCTGTCTCATTTTACTATCTCCAGGTCAAATGTTCTTCAAAAAACAAAGTTCTCTTTGTATTTCATATTTCTCCTAGTAGTTTGCAAGGTGTGTTTTTTCTTGATATCTATCATTAGCTTCTTTCCTGTTATGCTAAACTTTTTTGTGTATTTTCCATGATAATTTGTAGTCATGAATAGTAACTTCCTTGCTTCTAATTTCACTCTAAATTTCATTGTTACCATACACACCCTCCAGACTCTATACTAACAGATCAATACACTGAATTTATATTTGTTACAGAACTATTAGCTCCAGCACTACCAAGGTAATTAACTTCCTAAACAGAGATATCATTTCCCCTCTTCATTATTAATAAGGTATATATCTTGAAGGGTTACTCCTATTTGTATCTAACACACATCAAAATAAATTGTGACTAAATTTCAAACCCCAAACGGATACTAGAAATTAGCAATTTGATTTCTTAACATAGCATCCTTTCAAAGATATATTAGGAAAGGAGTGAGCTGGAAAATATTTAAATTGCCAATCAGGAATAGAGCTAAGCATGGGAACAAACTGTAAATGCCACATGGAAAAAAGATCTCAATTTTAAACACTATGCCAAATTTGGATCATCCTTTCAGAAATAATGAAGCCAATTCCTATTTGAATGACCATGGGATTGACTTAAAGGTCACCTTTCACGTTGTGAAGTTATCATTGCCATAGTAATTTCTCCCCTATAATTTACTGTATAATTAACCTGATAAATACATATGCTATATGCTTACTGAAAGTTGCAAAAATGTGCAGTATCTTTCATGTATTTGCATTTTTGCTATTATATACTAATATATTCTACATTATTATTTATGTTATTTAATGACCAAGTGCAATAATGCTATCTAAGATTCTCTTCTGGGCTCTAGTTACATGAGCATGGCATGTTACCTGGCCTCTATAACCAGCATTGCTGTTGGGGATAAAAAGAAAAATATTCTGAAGCAAAAGTTCTGCATATGAAAATCTCATTAGTGCCTATGAGTGGGAAATTTGGGATTGTATGTGTTTTGTAGAATAAACATCTTGAACTTTAACACAAGAATAAAAATAGGGAACTGAAAAATGTTGGATTGGTGCTATTAAAGAATGTGATTTCATCAAAAAAGAAAAAGAATATCACCTATTCTTACATGTTTTCTAATGTTCTTTTCTTACTTAATGGATTAAGCACACTTTTATGAAGAAAATGTGAGATCTTAAAAGCAGATGCATTTAAAATTTTGTTGTCTATTTCAAAATTCCTGATTAAAAATAACCATCTAAATCAATTTATATTGTTTTTAACTCATTTATTTTGTTATTTAGAAATATTTTCTTTTACTGCTTTGTTTCTGGTATACGGCTAGTTATTATAAAGTGCTCTTATAATTCTACACTGATTTCAAAGATACAATTTACCAAGCCTTTTCCAACCCTCAGATTGCTTAAAATCACTTCCTGCTCAGTGTGTAGTGTTTCCTATATAAACATCTTCCACCAGCTGTTCTATATGTGCCATGCTGGTCAAAAGAGTTTGTTACGTATCCAAACGTCCAAAAGCATTCTTGAGGTGTTAGAAAGACACAGGTCTTTTAAGACATGGGATAATTAGCTGTAGCTTCGTGAATGCCCTAGTACTGATTTTCCTTACTGTCATTCATATAAGTATCTTGTCATTTTCATGTCCTTATGGCCTACTTTTCAATATGAACATGTCTTAACATCAAGTGTATCAAATCTAATCCTGCGGTTTATTGTAGACAACCCTGGTTGGTCTGTTCTGAGCTTGTCCCTTCCTTTGCAGTGAATGGAAGTTATACTTATGCACTGCTGGTGGCTTGAATCACCTCAATTTGTTCAGGCAATCAGAGGCAGCTGCTTCATGTGAAAAGCGTGAGGACCACTGAACATCACTTTAGGACTGACCTCAAGCTCAATGTAAAAGTCTCAGCCCTTTCTGCCAGGCCAGCAGAGCATGTGCAAACAGACTGCTGAAGTGCAAAATGGTCCAATGATTTAGAGCGAAGCTTCGTCTCTCTCCCTCTCCTTCTCTCTCCCTCTCTCTCTCTCTCTCTCTCTCTCTCTCTCTCTCTCTCTCGTCCTTTATAAATAAAGCAGGATAGTGGACAGGCTGGTATAATCTGAGCAACATCTGTTGCCTTTCAAGACTGCCTTGACTGAGAACAATAACTTTTTGAAAGGCGGCTGACATCCTGTTGAAAGAGGTAAAATGAATGATCTCTACTGAAGTGTGTGGACGTGTTGCCTCACACACAGCCGAGTCCTTTTGTACTTTCTGTCAGAATGGGCATGAAGAAAGCTTTTTTCTTCCTTTTCTCGGATGAAACTGGCATAAAAAATATTTTCAAAATTAACACTTAATGGACTTTGAAAAGTGTAGGAAAGTTACATTTCACTCCTATTTGTTTTTATTCTCAACACCCAAATCTTAAGCTCAGTTAATCAGGAACGTGAAAAATTGTATGATTTACATTCTTTCATATCTGTTACATTTGAGCTATATTATTAAATTAACTTTAAGGCTATATTCACACAGGAATTGTTAGCTTTTTTCCTTCTTCTTTCTTTTCTTTTTTGTCAAAAAATGAGTACTGGACACTGTTTTTGCATTAAAACTGTTCTGTTCATCTTAAGCTACACATTTAATGTTGGGCTGCAATAAGCATTAACTTTAGAAAATTTGTATAGGGGCCGGCGCCATGGCTCAATACGCCAATCCTCCACCTGCAGCGCCTGCATCCCGGGTTCTAGTCCCGGTTGGGGCACCAGATTCTGTCCCGGTTGCTCCTCTTCCAGTTCAGCTCTCTGCTGTGGCCTGGGAGTGCAGTGGAGGATGACCCAAGGGCTTGGGTCCTGCACCCGCATGGGAGACCAGGAGAAGCACCTGGCTCCTGGCTTCCGATCAGTGCGGTGTGTTGGCCACAGCGTGCTGGCTGCAGCGGCCATTGGGGGTTGAACCAACGGCAAAGGAAGACCTTTCTCTCTGTCTCTCTCTCTCTCACTGTCCACTCTGCCTGTCAAAAAAAAAAAAAAAAAAAAGAAAGAAAGAAAGAAAATGTATATAGGAAGAGTCATCTGCTTTTATTTTTATTTTAGTTTTTTCATTTTGACAGGTAGAGTTATTGACAGTGAGAGAGAAAGACAGAGAAAGGTCTTCCTTCCATTGGTTCACTCCCCAAATGGCCAAAAAGGCTGGAGCTGCACCAATCTGAAGCCAGGAGCCAGGAGCTTCTTGCTGGTCTCCCACGCCAGGGCAGGGGCCCAAGGACTTGGGCCATCTTCTACTGCTTTCCCAGGCCATAGCAGAGACCGGGACTCAAAGTGGAGCAGCTGGGACTAAAACCAGTGACCATATGGGATGCCGGCGCCACAGGCAGAGGATTAATCTACTGCACCACGGCTCCAGCCCCACAAATACCCTCTCAACACGTGTAACCCTTGTGTTGTGTAATAGATATAAATACATCTGAAAACATCTAAGTTCATACATGTTTCTTTATATACGTATACTATATGCATATAACACACACACATATAAAATGGGCCCACTGAGACTCACATTTTTCTAATAATATATTATATTAATGTATGATGTGTTTAAGAATTATCTAGTGGCTGGTGTTTTGACTCAGCGGCTTAAGCTGCCACCTGCAGCGCTGGCATTCCATGTAGTTGCCAGTTTGAGTCCCGGCTGCTTCACATCTGATCCAACTCCCTGCTATTTTGCCTGGGAAAGCAGCATAGGCTAACTCCAGTGCCAGGGCCCCTGAACCCACATGGGAGACCAAGAAGAATCTCCTGGCTCCTGACTCTGGCTTGGCCCAGCCCTGGCCATTTGGGCCATTTGGGGTGTGAATCAGTGGATGGAAGATCTCTCTCTGTCTCTGTCTCTGTCTCTGTCTCTCTCCCTCCCTCCCTCCCTCCTTCTTTCTCTCTAGCTCTGCTTTCAAAATAAATAAAATAATCAAAAATTATCTACAATGTCCCTTTAATTTATTAAAATGAGCATATCTTCCAAAATTAAAACTTTAAAAGAATCCCTTTAGTTTTATTGCATTATTATGCTTCTATGGTTGTTTAAATATATGCAATTAAAATATATAAGTACAATATTGTATCTGTGATTTCTAAAATTTTAATTAGTGAAGATCAAGTTTTCCTATTTTTAAAACAAAAGTAAAAAGAGCAAAATGAAATCAGTATAAAATATAGTAAGGAGTAATATGAGATCATGCATTTAAATGTGGAGAAATATTCTGCACATAATTGAAACAGTTTTTTTTTTTTTTTTTTTAAGGAAAGTCATCTTTCCTTAAGAAGTTAATTCATACCTAGACCATGCTGTGATGGGAAGACAGAATAGACTTACTTGAGAGTTTCATGACTACTGTGCTTGAGGGATTATCCAAATTTTGTTTTTCTTCCTTCTAATAAATTTATCTAAATGCAAAGATCCCTTTTATTCATTGATTGCTTTTATTTGAGGGGAAGAGAGAGAGAGACAGAGACAAATGCACACAGAGAGATCGCCTATCTACTCCTCTCAAAATGCCCACAATGGTTCAAAGCCATGAACCATGAACCAAGAACCCAACGGAGAGGTCCTACAGGGATGGTAGAGACTCAGCCACGTAAGACATCGTATGTCATATGCCGCCTCCCAGGGTGCACGTTAGCAGGAGCTGGAAGTGGGATCTAGGTCAGGAATTGAACTCAGGATCTGTGATGTGGCATGTGAGCATCCCCACTAGTCACTAGGCTGAATGTCTGCCCCTTTTAAATACCTTTCAAATCAATCAAAGTGTTAACCCTAGAGAACATGATAGCACAGGGAGAATGGATACAATTTGATCAGAAGTCATTTTTGAGCTCAGATATAACAAGGCAGGTGGTACTAGAAGTTCCTAGGTAGGCAATAATGCAGTTGGGCCGGTCCCGGCACTTCCATTCCCTTCAAATGCACATTACAGGCTGCTGCTGTGCAGGGGAATGGTAAGAGCTGATTAATTCTAACACTGAGCACATTCTTTCTGAAGAAAAATGTGAGAGCAAAACTTATCTTCGAGTTGCACAGGATTAGAAGCACCATTGGTCAGCACACCTCAATTAAATCAAACACACCTAAACATTATTTGCTCCTTTTAGTATTCACTCAAACATGAGTCTCCAATTAGGCACATCTGCAACGTCACCAAGGACCCTGGGGATTAAGATGCAGTCTAGTTGTCTTAACCAGGAGGGAACTATTTACATGTTTAGGAGTACCATACAAGAAGCTTCTGCTAGTTTTCTAAAAAGGTATGGAACTCTTAGTCACAAATACATTTTGAATAAGCATATTAAAGTTTTAAAATTATTTAACTTTTGTGTGGAAACTATTTGATATTTCACTCAAAAAAGGAACAGAATTAGGAATCATTATGGATTCTAAAACCAGGTGGCTTCTTGTCGTGAACTATTCTTCATTTGACTTTGTAGGCCACCAAAGAATAGCATTTAATTCTAAAGCAAATAAGTGATTCAATACTCACTCTCCTAAAAAATGAAAATTATGATTTCTATTCATATTTAAATTAAAAATTTAGTTACGATGATGAAAAGCCATGTCTACAGAACTATTTATGAAAAGGCTTGTTTTATAGTTAGAGTTAACGATAAGCCAAGCTATCAAAAATCAAATTAAAAATACAAAAGGTGACCACTGAATTACTATTCCAATGCTTAAAAAAAAGGAAATATAAGCAATATAAGCAAGAGTCCTTCTTGGCATTTGAAGTCAAAATATCAAATAATTATATTTGGAGCCATCTTTGTGGCATAGAGGGTAAAGCCATCGCCTGAGACTGTGACATTCATATGGCCCGTTCCTGTCCCAGGAACCTACTCCACTTCTGATCCAGCTCCCTGCTAATAGCATGGGAAAAGCAGCAGCAGATGGCCCAAGTGTTTGGGACTCTACCACCCACATGGAAGGCCCAAAAGAAGCTCCAGGCTCTTGGTTTTGCTCTGGCCCAGCCCATGAGACCATTAGGGGACTGTAACTCTTTCAAATAAATTGATAAATCATTTAAAATATAATAATCATATCTGAGTATCTGGAGTCTTTATTTTTCGAGAGAGAGAAAGAAACAAAGAAAGAGAGAGAGAGAGAGAGAGAGAGAGAGAGGGAGAGGCCCTCCATCCACTGCTTCACTCCCCAAATGGCCACAATGGCTCAGGGCTGGGCTTGGCTGAAATCAGGAGCCAGTAACCTCTTCCAGGTCACGCATGTGGGTGTAAGTGCCAGAGTACAAAGACTTGGGCCACCCTCCGCTGCCTTCCCAGGCACATTGCAGGCAGCTGGACTGGAAGTGGAGCAGCCGGGACTCAAACCAGCACCCATATGGGATGCTGAAAACCTGCTATGCCACAGTGCTAACTCCATCTAGAGTCTTTAGGGAGGCTGGCTTGGGAATTGCAGTGTGACCAACCCGCCTTTTATTACTAAGTTTGATTCTTATTTCAATACCTGAAGCTTATTATGAAATTATGAGCTGATCCTTTATCTTTGTGAATTTGTTTCATCATTGACAACATAAGGAAACATGCTTACATGTCTTCAAAGGTGTCTTATATAGGCCATTTCACGCACAGGGTACTGAGCCCAATTATCCTCAGTGACTGTGCCTCCCTGATAATTTAGTTGCTTAATGAGGCTCCTTAACCCTTTCTGAATGTTCTTTGTTTCCACAATTGCATTTAGGAAGAAATCTTTATATGATGGAGTCTAACATTTTTCTGTGACTGTTAAATATGAAAAAGCCTTTATTGAATAAACATGACATACAATTTATTCATCTTTACCAAAACTTATTCTCACATAAACCCACGAGTTAGGAAATACTGTGCTTTTTTTTTTCTTCATGAATTCTTGTTTATCTTCATGCTAATATACAGTATCAGTCTGAATCAAGTTATTTTTTCATTTAATCTCTAGTGGGAAAGGGTCCTCTCTTAATTGGGGGGAGGGTTAAAATGCCCAGTTTGCTAGATGGGGATGGATTGATGGAGAGATGCTTGCTATACTCCTTTTTAATCATTCAAACCTAAAAGCAGAAAGTGGAGACACCTGCAATTCACAAGGATAACGAGTGTTTCAGAATTCACCTTTGTGCATTAAGTAGCTCCAGTTCATAAAAAGACTACTGCTCTTCTCCACTGTAAGTATCTCTGAGGGCAGCAGTATTTCAGTCTTTTATTAAGCATGCTTACCTTCCTAAAAATTCACCTTCGAAGAGACTGGCTCATTTCATCTCATCTTTCCTCCTAAGGTATACAGTTACCTCTCACACTTTCCCCTTTCGGATTTTCCTTTCGAATATGAGTTTAGCCTCAAAGTCGCCTACAACAGGGAGCTGTACTCTTGGCTCTGTGCAGCTACTGGAAGTAGGGTCATTCCAACATCACATTTTATGTGTGTTAGGAGAGCACTAAATATAATTGAGTGGCACCAGCTATAAAACCTGCAGAACCCAGGGCAAACCAGCTCTCAGGATCTACATGCAGAGAGCAATCAGGTTACTGCTGCTCAGAGAAAGAGTCCCAGACACAGTGCTGCTGGAGTATATCAGTGTGTGCCTAGGGGGAGCCCTCTTTCAATGTAGGTGAGTGGGAGATTATCTATAATCTATATATGCAAAAAAAAAAACCTATAAAATCCCTATGCATCTTGAAGATTACATTTCTGCAAATAGTTACCCAATTTCCTGCTGTTTCCTACTGTCTATATCTTATTCAAGTTTCTAAGTCCAAGTGAAGTGTCACATTGGTTTATGTGTTCAGGACTCCAACAGTATGTGTTACCTTCCTCCTTAAAATCCGTACCTCACTGCTTACTATTCATTCACAGAACATAACTTAATCTCTCCCCTTTGTGTAGTTATATATGTGCTTGCATGTCCTTGGGCTCTTAGCCTTAACTTTCCTTTATAACTCCTGTAACTTGAGACATTAGAACTGCTACACAGCACACACTCAATGCAAATTTGTGAAATGAGTTGTGTGACTGTAAAAATACACTTTTTTGAAAAGATTCTATGGCTTATCACAAAGTGATAGATAGGACCACATTTAGCAGGAATTTGCATTATTGCTTTTCCCTCTGAAGGTTTTAGAAGGCTTTTATAGAATAACTATAATTCAAGAGAGAGCACAGGCCCAGTTGTTCTACTTCTGACAGTTTTGATTTGAGCTGCTTGTAAAACATAATTTGTGTTCCAACTATTCTGAATACAGAGACACTGCTGTACATTGGTAGTATCATATGCTATTTAAACAAGTATGTTCCCTTCCTCTGGCATTTAATACTAAATCCAAATCAAACATTTATCTATTTGAGTTTGTTCTTCAGAAATAAACTGTTGAGGACTTTGGCATGCAGCAGCAGCGAATTAAATTTCTGCATGCAGATATTAACCAATGGCCCCCAACACCTGAGACATTCCCATGCCCTGAGAGGAAGCCTTGACTATCTGGTGGAGTCTGGAATAAGAGGAGGAACAACTCCCTTTGCTGATCCAGGGCTACATGGCATTTCATTCCACTTCCCTTTCTGAGTGACTCGGGGCAGGAGTAAGTTACCTGAAGCTCAGAGCTAATTGGCATCATTGGTGGCCCAGGCTGAAAGCCTTGGAGATCCTGCCTGAGGATTTTTCCCTTCACTTATCCTTGACTACAGATTATGCTCTGCTTTTTGGCATTGAAACCCCTTAGACACCCATTGCTCTCCTCTTTACTCAGATCTTTTAAGTAGGAAAAAAATTCTCAGGCTCCTTTCAGCATCCTTTCATTCTCTAAATACTTCTACAGTGTCTACAGGCTTCTTTAATCTGTGAATATTTTCAGGGTCCTTTAACTCAGTGACACACTCTTCAGGTAAGTTGTGGGGAGCAGCTCGGACTAGACTAAGTTACTGGAATTAAGACTTATTCTATGCATCTGCTCTCCTCTGTGGGGAGCAGCTCGGACTAGACTGTTACTGGAATTAAGACTTATTCTATGCATCTGCTCTCCTACAATATGGCGCTGGGAGAGGAGAAAACAGCTTCTACCCAGCTGCCTCCAGTTCAACCAATAAACTGTAGGACTTGCTCCTGATTGGAGAGCAGCGTACTCAGCGTGTGGGCAGCCGAGTTAGGATTGGCGGAGGAGGACTATAAAGGAGGAGAGAGACGGCATGCACCAGGAACATCTATGGGGAACATCTAGCTGAAGGAACACCTGTGCAGCCCCCGAGACGAGCCGGCCGGCGGTGTGCCGCTCCCCTGCGGAAGTGGGGAATGTGGCCAGGGGGAACTGCCCTTCCACGGAGGTGGAAGGGATAGTAGCCAACCCGGGAAGAACCAGCAGCAAACCCGGGGAGGGCCGAGCAGACGAAAGAACAGCGCAGGGTCCTGTGTCGTTCCTCCACGAAGAGGGGGAGCGACCTAATGGTGCCGTGACTCGGATATGAAGCCTAGGCAGGGTTCAGTGTCGTTCCTCCACGAAGAGGGGGAGCGACATAATGGTGCCGTGACTCGGATATGAAGCCTAGGCAGGGCTTAGTGTCGTTCCTCCACGAAGAGGGGGAGCGACATAGTGGTGCCGTGACTCGGATAGGAAACCTAGGACGGATAGCAAACTTAGGAGGGAAGAAACGGGAAGAACTGGGAAAATACCAGAGAGAGAGACTAGCAAAGAGAGCCTAGGTGCCGGAAGAAGCTATTGAAAGCCTAGGCATAGACTCGGATATGGACTGTGGGAAAGAAGTTAGGATTGAAAGCAAAAGTGAAAGCTTTCATAGACTCAGATGTGGACTATGGCGGGGAAGCTAGGAGATTGAAAGCGAAAGTGAAACCTGGAGGAGGCTTGGACTCGGATATGGACTGTGGGAAAGAAGTTAGGATTTAAAGTGAAAGCAAGAAGAAACTTAGACTTAGATACGGACTGCAGGTTGAAAGTGAAAGTGAAACCTATAAGAAACTTAGACTTGGATACGGACTGTGGGGAGAAGCCAGGAGAAATGAGGGAGGAATATTGTTGGAAGAAAACTTAGGGAAACACACCGGGTAGAGAAAAATGTTAGGGAGGATGAAGCCGCGAGTGCAGGCCAAGCCATCTTGGAATTCTTCAAGTCACCCCGGGGAGCAAGAGGCGAAGATCTGGAACCAGAGGCAGAGACGTGGGCCGCCAGGATTCGCCAGGTTAGTCCGGGGAACTTGGACTGAATGCCGGTGGTGGCGGAAACATTCGCGGAAGCCGCCGCGTGCAGAGAGAGCACGGGGCGTTGGCGCGAGGCCGTGGTGCGGGCGCGAAGTGCGTGGAGACCGCGGAGCGTGCGCGCAGAGCCGGGAACCCGCCCGCGGGGCGAGGCGCCGGGAAGCCGCGCAAAGCCGGGAAGCTGCGCAGATGAGAGAGGCGCGGGCTGAAGCGGCTCAGCCGGGAAGCCGCCGAGAAGCAGCCTCGGGGCGGGCGCAGCCGGGAAGCCGCGGGGATAAGAATGAGAGCGGGAAGCCGCAGGGATAAGAGAAACAGAAGTTTAGAAGTAAAGTGAGAAAAATAGGAATGCTGGAAGATAGAAGTAAAATGGGAGAAATAGGAATGCCCGGAGATAGAGAAATAGAGAAATAAAAAGGCCTCCCTACAACACTGCAATGTGAGAGCTTGGATTCGGTCTGCCTAATCAAGTGAGGCGATGAGCACCTGCGGGCAGCTAGCAGCTTATGCGCCGCAGGTCACCGAAGACAGGCACGAATTAACATCAGTAAGGCTTCCCCACAATGTAACAATTAGGAGGCTTGGATTCGGTCTGCCTGATTAGGCGATAAGCACCAGCAGGCAGCTCGACCAGAGTATGAGCTGCAGGTCACCGAAGATAGGCACGAACCAACACTAATAAGTCTTCCCCACAATATGGCGCTGAGAAGGCTTGGATTCGGTTTGCCTGATAGGTTTTGTAAGCACCTGCAGGCAGTTCTAGCAGAGTAGAGCATGCGCTGCAGGGCACCGAACACAGGCATGCATCAGTGCCTAAAAACCTCCTCACAACATGGCGAAGAGAGGACCCGGATTCGGTTTGCCTGATAGGACTTGTAAGAACCTGTGGCAACTCTAGCAAGTAGAGCAGAGTGTGTGCCACGGGGCACCGAAGACAGGCGCGTATCAACGCCAAAAATAAAAAGAAAGGGGGATCTGTGGGGAGCAGCTCGGACTAGACTAAGTTACTGGAATTAAGACTTATTCTATGCATCTGCTCTCCTCTGTGGGGAGCAGCTCGGACTAGACTGTTACTGGAATTAAGACTTATTCTATGCATCTGCTCTCCTACAATATGGCGCTGGGAGAGGAGAAAACAGCTTCTACCCAGCTGCCTCCAGTTCAACCAATAAACTGTAGGACTTGCTCCTGATTGGAGAGCAGCGTACTCAGCGTGTGGGCAGCCGAGTTAGGATTGGCGGAGGAGGACTATAAAGGAGGAGAGAGACGGCATGCACCAGGAACATCTATGGGGAACATCTAGCTGAAGGAACACCTGTGCAGCCCCCGAGACGAGCCGGCCGGCGGTGTGCCGCTCCCCTGCGGAAGTGGGGAATGTGGCCAGGGGGAACTGCCCTTCCACGGAGGTGGAAGGGATAGTAGCCAACCCGGGAAGAACCAGCAGCAAACCCGGGGAGGGCCGAGCAGACGAAAGAACAGCGCAGGGTCCTGTGTCGTTCCTCCACGAAGAGGGGGAGCGACCTAATGGTGCCGTGACTCGGATATGAAGCCTAGGCAGGGTTCAGTGTCGTTCCTCCACGAAGAGGGGGAGCGACATAATGGTGCCGTGACTCGGATATGAAGCCTAGGCAGGGCTTAGTGTCGTTCCTCCACGAAGAGGGGGAGCGACAGTAAGTATTCCTTTTTGTGCAGAGAGAGATGGAATAATGAGATAATGAGTTCATCCCAAGAAAGAACATTGCTGTATTTGCTCAGACTCTGGAGTCTTCCAGTTTAGTACTCTGTGAAAGATCAAGGTCATCTGTAAGATGCTGATGGGGACAGACTTTATTAATAACCCTACTTAAGAAATCTTCAAATATGTCAATGTTTTCTGATGGTATACAAAGGATTACACATCAGTGCTACAACTGAAGTGCAGGTCAAGAATCAAGATTTTTCGTACCAGAATTCCTGGGAAATTCTTTCAGTTGGCAATTCTCATGCCCTAGACAAACCTCATTGGCTAAGATCCTGCCCCTGTGCAAAATGTACCTGGATTTCTGCAACAACTTCCCGAATATTTCGGTCAGTCCAGATCTGACCTAACAGGCATACCACGATGTTCCTCCTCTTAACACAAATAAAACTGCCATTGCACTTCCTAAAACTCCTCAGTGGAATCTTAAATTGTCCTCATGACACATTCCAAACATTTTCTCTCTCATCATGTGGGCCCTTTTCTCTGTTGCTACACCTGATATTTTGTGCCCCCCTCATCACATGCTATATGCAGATGTATATACCTCTTTATTTTCAAAGTAGATTGGAAGTTTATGAGATAAGAACTACATCACATCTGTCTGTGTGTTCTAGGAATCATGTAGCAGGAGTGTGACAAATATTCATCAAATGAGTGAGTGACTACATAGAGCTGAAATCTCTAAAGTTCTTTCTTTATTAGAAGACAGAAGTTTACTTAATTACATGAAAGGAGCTGAGGGTCTTAGACACCCTCAGAAAAAATTTAAGCACCATATAATAAAACATATTGAAAGATCCAGTCACCTGAAATCATCAATGGTCTAACTTTTTTTTTTTTAAAAAAGATGTATTTATTTATTTTGAAAGTCAGAGTTAGAGAGAGAGAGAGAGTGCACCAGATAGCCACAATGGCCAGTGCTGGGTCAAGTTGAAGCCAGGAGCCAGTTCCTTCATCCTGGTCTCCATATGTGTGGCAGGGGCCCAAACATTTGGACCATCTTTCCTTGCTTTTTCTACACCATTAGGAGGGAGCTGGATCAAAAGTGGAGCAGCCAGTAAATGAAACAGTGCCAGCATCATAGGCAGAGGCTTTATCAGTTATGGCACAACGCCAGCCCTGACCCAGAGTTTTTTTTAAATGGCCTGCTTCTCAATGCTAAGCTCCTGTTTGCCCTTCAGTCTCAGATACCTGAGCTGTATATTCAGTTTTAGAGTAATATCATTATGGAAAGAATTGAATATAATATAATCTAACCAGAAACCTCTTGCCTGCATCATACCTGCATTGAGTGACAAAATATCTAGGAAATTCTTTTCACATCAAGGAAAACTGTGACAGAGTTCCCCTACTTCTTCTGATTCCTCCTTCTCCAGAATGCAGTTCTTGTACACATGATCTTAAGAAAGTAAAAATAAATTGAAAAGCGGACTTTTAAAGTTAGAGCAAAGTCAGAGCAGTTATGAACTTTATAAAATAGTGCTGTATATAACAGCGAGTATGTAAAGTCTTCCATTGCACAGGTTTGAAAAAACATGGATACATATACATACACACAGAAATCCAAAAATTTATGGATAGATGAAATGAAAATGGGCATTTTCCACGAACTTTCTAAAGAATTCTCGTATTTATATGTGAATATCAATACTACAACACACATCTGAAGTTTTTAAGTAAATTTCATATTAACATTCATAAATAAGATTGAGAAGCTACCACTCAGTTTGCATTTCACAGAATCTTGAAGAAATAGCACAACCTTGGGATTCAACCATTACGTTCTTCACAAACTAAGTTCTCTAATCCACCAGAAGCTGTGGGAAAGGAAAGCAAAGAAAGAGTCCTAAGAAAACATGTCTTGGCCCTGAACTGGGTCACGGATTAAACCTGTAGAGCTCTAATTTGTTGTTCTTAGTATTGGGATTTCCCCTAAAGATAAAATATAAGCACCTGTCAGGAGCAAGAAGGCCCTGAGGGAACTGGCCCTTGCCCATCACCTTGAACGAATCCTTTGCTACTCCTCCCACTTTGGGCAGTGCTTTGTTCTCACACACACCCAGCCCTCTGTACAGACATCTCCACAGTTTTCCAAGCAATCTTCACCAAGCCATTCCTTGCCATTGTTTAACTCAGCTCAAGTGCTGTCTCCTCAGAGATCATTCCTTGACCTCCTTGTGTTAAAACCAGGTTCTACTCTTGTGCTCTGGGCGCTGTTTTACAATCATGTGGAATCTAGACCTTCCTCAAAGGAAGGTCTAAGCCCTTTTCAGTGCGAGAACTAGGACTAGTATGCTGGAGAACTGAGCTCACTTAATTTTTTCTGGAATCTGTGACGAGGTAACCCTTTAAGGAAATTGTTAAAAAGAAAGGCAGGTAGAATGGAAACATCTGGTTCAAGAGGAAAGCCTTGAATTTGTAGCCAACATTTATGCAAGGACAGAAGAGGAGAAAATAAAAATTTTGTGAAAATATTACCAGAAATTTTTTTAAATGAGCATCACTTTCTTTCCTATGCGTTGCACTTTGATTACAACAATCTAGTAAACGATGATGGCACAGTGTTAGATTATTGATAACACCAACCTCCTCAGATGAATGGGCCATTCAGAGACAGCTTGGTAAGTTCAGAGTTGTGCTAAGTGCTGGGTACGATACAGCATTCACTTCTTTATTAAACAAAATACATATTATGGGTCAAACAAGGGCTGTTTCTTGGTGACACTCAGTATCAGTCTGCGCCATACTAATGTTTTACCACAGAACAATAGTTATAGATTGCATGATACAAGCCAAAAAAAAAAAAAAAAAAACATGGAAAAACATTTCCAAGAGCTCAGAGACAAACCCAAAATTTGCTCTCTGAGTACCTGGAGCTGGGCACATATGAGAAACGCCAAGGGTGACATCCAGGAAAAGGCTGGTATGTCCATTCTAAGCCTGTCGATTTTGGGTCAGGGCTAACGGTTGCTTAGAAATGGGCCACAATTTGGGATTTGGAGTCCCATGAAAAGTTTTTCAACTGTGCCCTTAGAAGTAAGTCTGTAGAACTATGTAGAACTATACAGCTTTACAGTTACAAACTTCCATTAAAATTGGCGGTAAAAATGCCATCTTCATTGTTAAGGTGATCATATTAAGTGCTAAAGTGAACAAATAGGATCAAGTGCCTGGCAATAATACTAGAATTAAAAAGGAGAGAATGTCCAACATGGGAAGCAGTCCACACAGCAGACTCAAAATGACAATTGCTTTAAGTAACACTCTGACCTCATAATCAGACCTTAAAGCTTCTTGGTCTGGCTGAAAGGCTCCTGAGAGCATTCCAGGCATGGAAAGCCAAGATAGTGTGGCAAAAAGTGTTCTACATGAAGAATCTCTGGGAGAAAGACCCCAGTGGAAAAAAGTGGCCATCAAAGAAGGAGTTCTCTAAAGGGAGGAGAGAACTTCCACTTTTCTTATGGCCTTATCCAAATAGTGACAGAGTTTGTGGACTCAAAAGGCTCCCATAGCCTAGGCAGCTCATGTCATGTCGGGTGGTCACTGACTTAAGTTAACAATAGGAGTCACTGTGCACAATATGCCTCTGTCCTCAATGAGTTGTTTTGAGAGTTAACTGTAAAAGCAGTCTTCAGTTGTGTGTGTGTGTAAATTGTTGAAATAATTACTTAGTACAGAGTTGGTCTTGTATGTATAAAGTTAATTGAAAATGAATCTTAATGGAGAATGGGACTGGGAAGGGGAGAGAGAGGAGGAGGAGGGGTGGGAGTGTAGGTGGGAGGGCGGGTATGGTGGGAAAAATCTCTATATTCCTAAAGTTGTACTTATAAAATTTGTATTCCTTAAAAATAAATTTAAAAAAAGAAAAAAAAAAAAGAAATGGGCCACGAATGGCCATCCAAACAGGCCTGTGCGTGGGGAGGTTCCAGCGGGAGAGCAGCAAGGCTGGGTAAGCAGCATAGGTTGCCTTCTGGACGTTAACAGGGATCCCAACCGTTTGTTATAAGGATCAGCACAGACTCCCACTGAGGAGGTGGGGGTGGGCTGGGACGTGGCCGCCCAAGGGCCAGGAGAGGCTGGGCTGGGAGCAGCGCGAAGGAGAAATCGCAGAGGCGGACTGGGGCCAGCCTGTGCCCACAGAACCGGTCTCCGAGCAGCGCTGTTCAGGATGAGCGGGTGACAGCAGCCCAGGTTCCTGCAGCAGGATGGGGAACGGGAGCAGGAACGTCCCAGGCATGACCTGTTCACCTCCTAACGCCGTCGGGGAACACCTGGCCGCCAGGTGAAGGGAGCGCCAGGCAGCAGACGAACGCAGGCTGCTCCACCCAGCCGGCGGCGGCGCCTCCGCCTTACAGCGCAGACCCCTCCCAGGCCCCTGGCCAGGGTCCCCCGCCCCAGCTGGCGCGCAGATCACACACCTCAGGAAGTTGTGCGTTGGCGAGCCCGGCGGGGTAAAGCCATGTAGACCCGGGGCGGTCCGAGGAGACGACAAGGGCGAAACCATCGCGCGAGAAAACTGTAAGTTCTGATTAGTTTTACGACTTTGCCTTCGTGCCCCAGGAGCTCCATGGATCAGCGGCTTCCGCGACGGGATGAGGGGGCGGGGCGGGACGGGGAGGGGGCTGGAATCATTCTCGAAATTCGCTCCCGGCTCGGTGCCCGGCGATGCCAGGTCTTCGCGGAGAGACGCGCCGGCTGCAGCCCCTCCGGCTGTCGCCCCTCGTCGTCTTTACCCTGCGAAGGAATCCGCCAGCGCCGAGGAGCAGGAGGAGAAGGAGGTGCGCCAGGGTGCGCGCAGGTCGGGCCCCCTCGCGGCGTGCTTTTCCCAGCGCCCTCGCGGGGGCTGCGGGCTGGCCGGAGGTCTCAGGCGCTCCCAGGGCCGGCCTCGAAGCGCGCAAACCGCGAGCGCTTGCCGCGGTCCCGCATCACCCGCTTCGGCTGCCGGCCTGCGCTCGCCCTCCTGCCCTCTCCCGGGACGCGCGCTCCCGCTGGCCCCGGACCTGGAGTCAGCCTCCCGGCCGAGCCCCAGGCGCCCCCTCTCCGCGGGTGGCGGCGGGGGGCCCGGGGCGCCCCGCGGAGTGGGCTGTGATTGGAGGAGGAGCCAGGGCCGGGCGGGCCCGAGCCGGTGCCGCGCGGGTGCCTCCCGCCCGCCCCGCGCGCGGAGCTGCGCGCACCGGGTCCCGAGGCGCCCGCGGGCGCCCGGCTGCTGAGCGCGCGTCCTTTCGCATGCAAACGCGCGGGTCCCTGGCGCCTGACGCCGCCGGGAGGGCAGCGAGGCCCCAGGTGAGTGTGTCTGCTTGCGTGGGGCTTGGGGAAGGCACCGCCGGGCTGCCGTGCGCCCTGGCCGTGTGCGCAGTGGGGAGCAGGACCGACTAATCGGGGAGTGCAGAGCGGGCGGGGCCCTCCGTCTGGAGTTTCCCCTGGCGTTCCCAAGTTACTGCGTGTTGCCGTGAGGCGTTGCTCTGCGAGGCTGGACAGGAGTGTGCGCTCGGCCCGGCGAGCCGGTGCTGACGGGCGCCAGGTGCCACGCGAGAAGTAGTTCAGGGTAGGAGCGAATCCCGACACCCTCCAGATGCAGCGGTAGACACTGGCGGTCCGGCCCGCTGTCCTCAAAGGCGAGCGCCAGGCAGCCCCTCCCGTGACCTCGGACTGATGGGGGCACAACTCCGCGCCGGCTGAGCGGAGGTCTGAGCTGGAAGGGGGTGTGTGCCTGGGTGTGCAGGAATCCTCTGCAGCCGCTGCGCTAGAGCATCTCCCGCTTTTCGTGAAGGTGGAACTCACCTAAGGGCACTCCGCTTTTTCCTCTAATTGGTATTCTGCTGATACGGTGCATCTGCAGGGTTTGCCTCTGCTGGGCGTCCTGTTTTCCCCCCTGCCTGGCTGTACCTTAAGGTGTGCGCTGGGCAAAGGGCGCCCTGCTTCTCTGAATGCAAAGTGGACTTCTTCGTGAATGCACATGGCACGCGGCTAGTTGCTGGTATCCAGCCTTCCATCACGGATTAATGAGAAGGATCTATTGTTCTCTCTGGCTGCACGTTTTAGATCGCTAACCCTACGGATTTCTTAGATGTCACAGTTCAGGTGAGTAATGAGTTCACCCAGTGCCAGGCAGTTGGCAAACTGTTGAGAAACCATCAAGGGTTGAGTATCTCAAGACTCTGGAGATCTGCGCATGGCACCGTGAATATGCTTAAAACAGCTTTTACTTTGCAAGAAATATCTTGTTTATTATTCATTAGATTATTAAGTAAGACCCACTCATAATTTCTGTAACAAGACAGGTTTGCAGATCACTTTTCATTTGGAAGGAGATTAAAAGAACTTTATATGAAAAACATAGAAAATGGAAGGAAATTGTCAGGATATGGCCCTTGCTATACGGCAAGAATGTATTTTTAAAATCAGATTAACAGTGCAAAAAAATGTATGCTTTAAAATGTTGGCAACAGTAGCAGCTTTTTAAAAAGAAAGTTTGAGTAGACACATTGCCAGCAACATCTAGATAGTTTTAAGAGCGTCTTTGTGAAGACAAGTTGTTAGGGGAAAAAGAGCTAGGGTAAAAAGTACATTTGAAGCTTTAAGTAAGTCAGTAAAAATTACTTCTTCTTTAAAACAAAAACAAAAACAAGAAAATAACTGGCTAGACTTTGTGTTTACCCAAGCCAGTTTATGGTACTATATGTGAGTGGGAAATGCATTGGAAATCCTTTTAATTTTTAGGGCTCCTTTGAACACTATGAATTAAATTGTAAAATAATTGAGGCAGATAGACTGGCAACTTTGTGGAAGGCTTGCTTGTATGTTAGTGTTTAATATGAATTGGGGTGGCAGGGGAATTTGCTGTAAACCAACATGAAAATTCTTAACTGGAAAAGCCAGCTGAAAGTCTGTGGAAAGAAAAATAAAGAAAGCAGTAGTCAGTGGTACGGCCGATCACCCTGCTGAAAGCTGTTAGGCTCCGAAGCTTTAATAAAAGGGCATTGTGCACTTACAACGTGAGATATGATTGTAATTAAAGGCTGCGATAGGTCGTTAGAATTGTGTTAACAATCCGTTGACATGTTCACAACTCTTCTTAAGTCCACTTTTATTGATTTAGGACCACAGAGCTTCCCCTTTCTTACAGAAAGGTACTTGTAAAGCATCTATATTACTGCAATTTACCCTTGAATTGACTCTAGTTTTTAGTGTCCAATGAGGATGAGAGGGTGGGGAGAATGCACTGTGTTGGCCGCCCTTCAGCCTTCTTTGGTCTAAAAAAATCAAACACCCGTCTTTTCTCAGGCATGATTCCTTTGCTAGGCTCTCTGTTTTTTTTTTTAGCATTTGGGGTTTTTGATGGCAAAGCTGATATAAACTTCACAGAATGCATACCTCTGTGAAGAAGTGAATACATCTTTGTGTCGAGTCAAATGCTTTCTTTGACAGAGCTTTCAGAAATTCTTGATAAAGTACCAAATCCATAAATTGTTCTGTGCTGTGAATATTTATTGCTGAGTGTTTCCAATCTTTCTGCATTTTATAAGGTTCTGCATTTACTGCTTTAATAACTTGTATCACATCCTGGTGGGCCTCTCTCTCTCTCTCTCTCTCTCTCTCACACACACACACACACACACACACACGTTTTTTATTTGACTGGAAGGTTACAAAGCCTCAGCTATAACTGGGCATTTCAGAAACTTCTAAATAACTAATATACATTAGTTGATTGCAAAGAGGCTGTGATGGAAGCTTTTTTGCTCTAGAAGAAGGAATCAGATGCTACTTGGTGGGGTGAGAAAGGGGAGCTGAGGACAAGGAAAGAAGACATGTGATCAGAGTTCTGTGTGTGACCATCTCCCCAGCCTCTGACTAGCAGTGCAGATCTGGCTGCAGCCAGCAGTACACGAGTGCCTCCTCTGGGAATTTGCTGTATCTGCAGAAAGATACCCCTGCAGACACGTCCCCGTGCCATTCTGTGAGTCTCCTCACTGATAACATTACCAGTTCAAATGAAGATGCAGCCGTGTGCCCTTTTATTCAGTTCAGATTGTAGTATAGATTTTCATTCTGGAAGAACTTCTTGGCTATTTTGCAAAGTGTTTGTGGAAACATGATTCCTTTTATTGAAGTCGTATAAGTCACACCTAGCACAAGGTAAATACAAGGGTAAATTAAAAATAAACATGAATAAAGCTAATATTTCTTAGAAAAGCAAAGTACTGAAAAAAGACCCTTTAACTATAATCTTGGTGTTTTGTTATTCCAGGAGGGATTCAGAAGGACTTGGCCACGTTGTTCAGTCTCTAATTCACGCAGTTCTCCTAGTTAATTTAAAACTACCTTTCCCCTTTATTTTTCATTCACTTTCACCTAGGGTAGAGGCTGTTTGTGCTTAGCTGAAATTGATTCTATAAAGCACCTAGAGAATTTCTCTTTCCACATTTGATAACCAGATGCACACTACAGGCTGTGTGATTCATTTCCAGGGCTCCTGCCTGCATATTTAGGCCAGTTAACAGTAGGAGGTTGTGGTCCGTGGTTGTCATGTTATCTGGCCCAGGGAGCTAATGGATTTGATCACAGTTTCTTTACATGAGAAGTCACATATCACAGAGAGTCTCCAGTCCCACTAATTAAAGTGTAAAAATTATACCTTTTAAGCGCAAAGGAGAGGGTTCTTTCATCAGTATTAAAATATTGAATGCCATATTAACCTTTTGATGATAAACAGATGCAACAAATCAAATGGCAGTATATTTCTGAACTAGAATGAGTTCATTAGGAGCAAACAGACATCTCAGAATATAGGATTTATAGTGCCAAGTTCAAGGGAGCTAAAAGAATAGCTATTTTACTGAAGTGTTGCCACATATAGATTTTAAATCCTAAGATATTTTTTGAGTTTATCTTATTTCTAAAACCTTAAATGGACTTTAGTTCAAATTTTAATAGAAAGTTAATAATATCGTATCATAGTAGGAAATGTTGTTTTGATTGCCAGAGTTATTTAGAAAGGATAAGGCAATTTTAAGGTTGGATACTGAGAATTCTTTTTCCCTATAATATAGAAAGATACAACCTGAGACAGTATATTCCTGTGCTCTTTATTTTTACTTTATAATTAAAACTCCACCCCAGGGATGATCATGATGAACTCCCATTTTGAAAATTAAAAGTCACAGTCATATAGAAATTTTGATATAATCAAGTCTATTTTTTTTTCTTGGCTTTGGGGAAGATGGTAAATGTTCAAAGCTCATACATCAAGAAGACATTCATTCCCAGAATGGGCAAATTCTAACACTTTAAAATACTCATTACCTCCAGTCATGCTCATGTCTGTCAGCAGCCGGTTATGTGACCTTGAGCATTGCACTAGGATTCTGTAGTTTTCAGTTTTGGTCTTAGCAAAGAAAGAGAAGGTTGGCTTTGGTTTTCTAATGCTTTTTACAGTCCAAATGTGTTATTCATTAGTGGTTCTAACCACTTCCAGCGTCTCCAAACATATCCGTGGCAGAGTTTGTGGATGTCTTTGTTTTCCTCTAAGGTGAACCCTTGGGGGAACCAACCTGTTAAATTCTTTAGTTTTGGGATGGCATTATCTGACAGACTGATAACGCGGTTGGATATAAAGTATGGCTGCCACTCTGAAACCCTGTTTGTATGGGACTGGCTTCTCTCTAGAGTTGATTTCTGACATCTGCTCAGTCATGAAGGCAGGGAGCTGGAGTATTTCTTTTTCCCTTTTGGCATTCCCCAAAGTGTATTAAGTGAGTCTACTTTAAAACAAGCAAAGAAACAATAAATAAGAAATATCTTATGCAAAACAGACTTCTCTGACTTTGTAGACTAGATAAATCACAGGAGAACCTCATTGGGAACAGGTGGATGCTGTCCTAGGGAAATAAAGGCACATGAAGGCCCTTAACAGAAAATGTTGCATGAATCAGGAGACAGCCTTTTCATTGGATTTAAATAATGTCATTAAATACTCAAGGAATTCCCAAAAGGGAATAGGCTTCTTTTCCCACAAAGAACTAGCAAATGGAAGGTTGCCGTTGAAGCAATGGTAGTAGTGTATGTGGTGCCCTCTAACCACTGTCGTGGAGTGGTGTCATTCCCACTTTGTCATGTGTGTTGTTCACCTTTCATAAAGATCAATTAAAAATAGATCACTTGTCAGAGTGTAGTTCAACTTTAAAACGGTCTCAGAAATGACAGTGTCTTCCCAAAGGAGTCTAGACCAACAACAAAATTGTTTTCCTGTTTTGTTTCTACGGTGACAGTGTGAGTTCTTGTACTGTTAAGTTTTATAGATCAGGCATTTTATAGGTCAAGCAACAAGGCAACTCAGAGAATATTGAATATTAGTTTCTGGAGGTGTTCAGAAGCTAACCGTTATGGAATTTTCTGATTCTTAGGAATCATTATATTAAGTGCATTGACAATCCTCAGATGTCATTTCTACAGTTTGTTCCTATAAAATGTAATTATTAGATTCATTTTTGGTACTACCATGTTCCACTTATTCCTAAACTGTACCCATTTTAAAAAGAGGCATTTCTTTTTAAAAGTAATATCACCAATCATAAATTGTATCTACATTGAGTATGTTTCAAAGCAGTTACAGAAGACCTCATCGGATGCACATTGGGTCTGCAGGCAGCATTGCCAGCTGCTCCTTGCCTAGAACCTAGAGAAACTCTGGTGACATATGGCCTCTACTTGTGAAAAGCCATTGGTTATTTATACTCACTGAAAGACATTTTCAAATTTAAGTGCCACCAAACCTAAGATAGTAACATACTACCTTTTGATATAGTTGATGGGCATATATTTTATCACCAGTTATTTCTAAAAAGCTTGGTAGCACTTTGAATATCTTTTGAAAAAGCAGTCTAGCATATATAAATTAATTAGCAAGTAGGCAAGTAGGCATTCAAGTTTTTAAAACTACTCTTGTATTAGTATGTTCATGTGTAGAGGCTGAATATGATGTATTTTATTCTCATGTTTTTAGCATGCTGGCTTTAGGTGGAACACACTCTGGAAGATTTGCACTTGTACATTAAAATTGGTCTGCTGATACATAAAACATATTTTTGTTGTCATTGTTAAGGGATTTTTAGTCCATGTTTTTAAGGATGAAGAAAACATTTGATTAAGAGCATAATGCTCCATCAGATTTTTAAAAGTAGATTTGCAGAGTTGCTCAGTGAAGTAGAAAATCTAAGAATTTTATGTTGATGAATTTGTTTTGGTAAAATAATAGCTATTAAGTTTAAATGAATAATAAATAATCTACTTGGAAGCCACTTAGTTTAACAAAAATAATTAGAACATAATAGTAGCATAATAAAATTATTTCAGGTCAAGTAAATGATATTGACTTAACAAATACTGTCTGGTTGATTTTCATCACTGCTATTTTTAAAAATTTTTTGCTCCAATTCATTTAATTTTTCTTTTCAAGGCTTTATTTTGTCTGATTGATTGAAGTGTGTTGTGCTGATCACAGTACTCCTTCTGGTGATTTTCATCTATTTTCAGTTTGGAAAAAAAACTGAAGTGTTTTATAATGTTTAAAAAATAAATTCTTTGCCTTAAAATATCACAGAAAACCAAAACTCCTCAAATCGTCCTCAGATAGTTTTAATTCAGAGAAATTGTTCTAGTAGTTGTCATCAGAGCTCTTCCATATATCTGTAGTTGACCACTCTTTAGCTCTCTCTTCAGGTAAAAACTTCTTACTTTTTTCCCAGAGTTACATATTTGTCACTGTCTAGGAACTGACCAGATCTGTAAAAGTTACCTCAACTACATACTGGCAGGTTATTTTTATTTCTCCACTGTTTGTTTCTGAACTAGTGATCAAGAAGAGGAGAGCTGGCCAAACCTCCAGAAGGTGCCTGTCCTACACTTCCCCTAAGGAAGCCAGGAGGCTATACAACCTGGGTTCCAGGTTGCTTCTTGTTTCTGATGTGGCTCCTGGTGTTAAGTCCAGGGCTTGAATCTCAGGAGGAGGCAGAAGACAGAGAAATATAATTAATGTGGAGGTAGGATTTGTGCTTTGAAGTTCCAATTTGTGAGGTGTTTTTTTTTTTTTTTTAATTTTTGTTTTATTTGACAGAGTTAGACAGTGTGAAAGAGACAGAAAGGTCTTCCTTCTGTTGGTTCACTCCCCAAATGGCTGCTACAGCCAGAGCTGCGCCAATCCAAAGCCAGGATCCAGGTGCTTCCTCCTGGTCTCCCATGAAGGTGCAGGGTCCAAGCACTTGGGTCATCTTCCACTGCCTTCCAGGGCCACAGCAGAGAGCTGGCCTGGAAGAGGAGCAACCGGGAGAGAATCTGGCGCCCATATGGGATGCCGGCACCGCAAGGCGGAGGATTAACCAAGAGAGCCATGGCACCAGCTTCAATTTGTGAGGTGTTTTTAACTCACCATGAAAAGTCAACAGTTGTGATTCATCCTGGTCTGAAGTTCATTTAAATTTAATAAGTACAATTGGGATGTTTTTTAGTTGCTAATATTTGTGAGAACATAAGAATCCTGTTTGGAGAGGTTATGCTGTATATGAGGAAACCCCCGTTTCAAGTTTTGGTTATTTCTGTTTGACAACCACAAAGAACTGAAGGCTTTTACTAAGACTTCAGTGCCCTTCACTTCGTTCAAGATAAGCTCAGACTATAGGAGTGGAGTTGAACTGTATGCTGCCTTTTTCCTTCAAAGACTGACAGATCTGGTTGACAAGAATGCAATGGTTTGGGGAGGACTGAGGAAGAAATGTGACACTATGACCAGACACTCCATCCCCTGCTGTCTGGCATGTATTTCCTGGCAGAGTGGGTAACTACCAGAACAGTTGGGTAAGCAGGTTATGAAACACTCACTTCAGATCACGATCACGATTGTTCAGACGCTGTTTTGGTTTTCTAAACGCACTCCACAATGAATATTGCTGAAGAATGTATTTGCTTTGTAAAAGAATTTCAACAAAAGTGTCCTTGTATACTCTGGTAGGCTTTATAGCAAAATAAAGTTTGGCTCAAGAATCTGGTGGATATTTCAAATACTGTAGAACAATAGAGCGGAATGGTTTTCAAAGTGATTGTGATTCATGAACATGGTAGATTTACCAAGTAATTCACATATGAGCTTATTTTAATAGAATGGACTTAATCCCTAGCCCAGATTCTTTGTAACTTGTTGCTCATTAGTGAATGCCCAAAGTGAAATCAATTTTTTTTTCAATACTGGTACCAAAGTTTGACTTTATAAAATTGCAGAAAACATGTCATTAGGACAAAAATTGTTCATTTTTTAAAGTATCTTAGTGCCTTTTTTTTTTTTACATTTAATTAGATTTCTTTATTCATGACCATACAGGTCTCTGGCATCAACTAGAATAATCAAACATGTCCTTATTTTAGCATCGCTAAAATTAGAATTAAAACTAGTATCACCTCACCAGCTGACTTTAGTTTAATATAATCAGTTTGAAACTCAAATAGTTAACAGTCGCAGTCAAACACATCAGCCATTGTCCTTAACATTTCATGATTTGCTCGCCGATGCCATTATTGTTTTTGTTTTCTAAGTGAGAGGATTGAGGCTTCCTCTCTGGAATTTAAATTTTTATGCATTTGCTTTTTATAGATTCATTTTATTTGAAAGGCAGAGTGACAGAGAGGAAGAGACAGAGAGGACTTCCATCTGTGGGTCTTTCCCTATTGGGCCAGGCTGAAGCCAGGGGCCAGGAACTGCATCTGGATCTCCCTTGTGGGCAGCTGGAGTCTTAAGTGCTTTTCCAGGTACATTCGCAGGGAGCTGGATGGGGAGTGGAGCAGTGGTGTTCATGTGGAAATGCCAGTGTTGCAGACAGAGGCTTAACCTCCTGTACCACAGTGCTGGCCCCTGGAATTCAATTTTTTTTTACAATTTAACTTATCTAAAACTGCATAGTTAAGACATGAAAGACCCAGAATTTGAATCTTTGTCTCCTGTAGGCACCCATGTTCTTCACTAGTATGCAATAATTTTACTCACTTTCCCAATTTTTAATTCCAAAACCTTACATGGTACTTTGTTTTTTAGCAGTTGGATACCTGTTCACAGTGAAACAACATTATCGAGTTCACTTAATCGATGACACAGCCTGAATAATATAGGATAGCTATATCACATTAAAATTTTTGTCTGAATAACCATGCATACTTTAGACAGTGATGAGACTGGCAGTGTTCCTCAACTGTCAGTTTCATGAGCTAGTCTCAGTCCTGCGACTAAACTCTAAATGTCTCACCGCATCCGTAGTAACCCCCTTGGAAAAGAGAAGCTGCAGAACTTGCCCCCTCTTGGGAGTGCTGACAGCCCTTCTGACTAACGGCTTCTTCTGTTCATGATTCCTGGCTCATCATTGAACTAATTCATATCTATGGGAACTACTTCCTACTTTAAGGTCCCAGAAACCTGTCTCCCAGGGGATTAGTCAGAGCTCCATGTAGTGAACTTTCAGCCTAATTGAGCAGCCTGGGTTGGACTCTTGAGGCATGATCCAAGTTACTCGTTCCTTATGATTCTGAGTGTAGAACTACCTACCAGCCCTGCAGCATGGTATCTAGAAAGAGCAAATTCATTTCTGCTCCTTGAGTAAGAGATCTGAATTTTGGGAGAGTGTGCTCAATGCACAGTTAGTTGATACCTTCTAATAATCATTACTGAATTTGATACTTCCTGGAGTACATGAATTAGCTGAACTTTTGATATTTCAGAGCACATTTTTCAATGATCCAAACTTTAGAGAGATTATTAAAATTCATGTGTTTAACTTTTCAACTTTTATTTCTTTTTTAAAAGATTTATTTATTTATTTGAAAGGCAGAATTACAGAGATGCAAAGACATATGTATATATATATATACATATATATATATATATAGAAAGAGAGGTCTTCCATTTGCTGGTTCACTCCCCAAATGGCTGTAATGGCTGTAGCTGGGCTGATCGAAAACCAGGAGTCAGGAGCTTCTTCCAGGTCTCCCATGCGGGTGCAGGAGCCAAAAGTCTTGGGCCATATTCTGCTTTCCCAGGCCATAGCAGAGAGCTGGATCAGACGTGGGGTAGCTGAGACAGGTGCCTATATGGGATGCCAGCACTGCAGGAGGTGGCTTTACCTGCTATACCACAGGATGGGCTCCGATTTTTATTTCTTTATTTGAAAAAGAGAGAGTGCTATCTCCCATCCACTGTTTCATTCCTCAAATGCTTGCAATAGCTGGGGCCGGGCCATTTCCAAAGCCAGGAGCTAGGAACTCAATCCAGGTCTCCCACATGAAAGGCAGGGACCCAGGAACTTGAGCCATTGTCTGATGTCTCCCAGGATGTGCAATAACAAGAAGTTAGAATTGGGACTGAAGCTGGGACTTGAACTCAGTTATTGTGGTATAGTATGCAAGTATCACAAGCTGTGTCTTCACAGCTGTACTAAATGCCTGCTCTCATATGTTTATTTCAGTAGGATCAGCACTACCTATTTCTTCCAATTGTTGGACTATTTAATATATTTAATATATATATTATTTTACATTCCTTCTATGATATATGAGTAGTTTTTTCTTAAGCAATTTGTCAGAAATACTTGTCTATTGAGTCAAGAGATGCTCCTGTCATTGGAGAGAGGGACAGAAAGATGGAAAAGTTTTTAAGAATAATGTAGCTTCTGCTTTATAAAGTCTATTTGTTTTGTTTTCATCTCCCTCAAAAGAAAAAAAAGAAAACAGGAATCCATAAGTGATAGCCTTTTGCTTTAATCATCCCATTGTTGGTTTATAGAAAGTAAAATTAATTCAAAAACTAAAGTGATTCAAGTTGAGTGTCTTGTCACAAATTCTCATTCCTCTGTGTTGGGGGTGTGTTTGGAAGTTTATTTTGTAAATGATTTTTATAGCTCTTGCATAATCAGGATTCTGTAGCTGAAATAAATAGACATTAAAATAAAAAGCTTTAGCCTTGCAGCCACTAGAACACCTCTTGGGTGCATGCCAACCATCCTTAGGGTTCTCGCATACTGTCATCTCACCCTTCTGTCAGTCTTTATAATCAAAGTTCATAAATGTATATGAAGGAAGGCCCTACTATGCACAGGCCATGCTGTATGATATTCAGTAAGTGTTTGTAGAATAGCAAATAACTGCGGAGCAATAACATAACCTAACGTGAAGCAAGCGTACGTGACAGTAAGTTTGAGGGTGGAAAATGGAAACCACGGAGCATTTCAGCTGATCTCAGTCAAATCAGAACACATCAGAACAGCTGGTGTTCTGTGACTCAGAATCAATCAACCGGGTTTGAATCACCTCATAGTTCTTTATTTCTCTTTACAGTTTCACTGAAGAGATTTAAGCCAGCATATGTCCTTCCCATTTGGTTAAATCCCTGCTATGAGCTGCTTTGCTATCCCAATCTAATACCAATGAATGAAACGGACTGGATTATAAAAGAAAAAGTATAAAGACTAAAATTAAAGTGATTTCTGAAATGATGCTGCCACATATTGTAAAATGAACCATATGCTCAGATAAAATGCCCTTGAAAAAGCATGGAATTTTAAGGTTGTGTTATGGAATGAGAATAATGCTACATCAGCAGTGTTTGTATAAATAACAAATACGGCAACATTTATTATAATTTTCAAGTGTACAGTTAGTACTTCAGTGATGATACCAATAGTGGTACCTTGGGACTTCAGTAATAAATTGGGAGCTGAAAGCTAAGCATTATTTTGTGTTCTTGGATTTTGACGCTGTCTCATCTCTTTGTTCTGATAGGCACCTATTACACCATTCTTTGGCGAAGGCTGTTTAGCAGTGGTGACCTCTTCCACTCCAACACTCTACAAGTTATCATCTCTGGACTCCCAGCTGACACCCTGCCGGAGGCAAGAGCTACTAAGCCAACTGGAACTGTGCCTTTTCTCTTGTCAAGGTTTTTTTCTTACACAGGAAGAAGAAAGAAAAAAAAAAAAGATGAAGTTGGGCAAAGTGGAGTTCTGCCATTTTCTGCAGCTAATAGCGCTTTTCCTGTGTTTTTCTGGGATGAATCAAGCAGAACTCTCAAGGTCTGGATCAAAGCCCTATTTCCAATCAGGGAGGTCCCGTACCAAGCGCAGCTGGGTGTGGAATCAGTTCTTTGTGTTGGAGGAATACATGGGCTCAGACCCCCTCTATGTAGGAAAGGTAGGGTATTCAGCCTTTTGAAGTTGTAAATGATTTTTTGTCAATGTCTGTGTTTGGTTGGAGAGCTGCTAATTTTTTTGCTTTAGGGATGGAAAAATCAAAACCTGACTCCCATGAAAGACTTTATGAAGTCTGGGGGGGAGTTGTTTATAAAACAGTGAAACTGCAACTTGGGGAGAGGTGATTTATTCCCGAAAACAGATGAGGATTCTACAGAGGCCTCGTTGATCATTATTGTAGTTCACCGGTAAAGCTCTTAGTACCAATATCAGAACAAGAATATCCACTAAGAGATGAAAAGTAGTGGGCTAGTGCAGAGGTTGTTTGTTAGCTTCTGCTTTTGAGGTACAATGTAAATGGTGTTCAGGCTAACATTTATGCTAGCATAGCTTTCCCCGATAATTGCTATTCGAAAACTGCAAAGTGAAAGTATTGAGACTAGTGCCTCTAAATTATGAACAATTCAAACTTTTCTTATGGGTCTTCTTTGGTCATTTCTGTTTATTTTGTTTTCTTTCCTTTTAAAATTTTCTTTCAATTAAAAATGAATGTGAGCAGAATTAAGTGGTTAAAAGTGACATTAGACAAATGGCACTTCATGTTGTTGGGTGGCCGATTAGTAGCTATGCTGAGCTTTTTTTAAACTTCTTTCTGTCTGATTATTTGGGAAGGATATTGCCATTCAAGAGCTGCGTGAACTGAAAGACTCGTCAGGAGAACTCCATCTTTCCCACTATCCTCATTTCATATGTACAGTCTATAGTCTACTGTGGGTTCAGTTATTTTCATATTTGTAAAGATTGCCTGAATTTCTCAGTGTTGTGTGGAGCACCAGTGAAGGTTTTCTAAGTAAGGGATATTAGCAAGAAATCAATACCTTTGTGAATCTCTTCTTCACTGTCGATTTGATGCTTCTATTCCTGGTAAAATGAAGACCAGCTAACTGATGAATTTATTTGTCAATCATTTTTTCACTGTTGAAAGTCCAGCGAAGTATCTTTGTTTCTTATTTCGTGGGTCATTTTTATTTTTTCATGTAAACACATCCTAATTAAGGGTGACAAAATATCTTTGTCGGTGGGAGTATTTACATAAATTAAGGTAGTGCTTATTGTATTATTTATCATAGTTTCCTCTTAATATCTCTAGTTTAAATAATAACTAACACTGTAGAGTAAATGAAAGTATTAAAATAAATCAGAAGTTTCTACGGATATTAACTAGGATTACTTTCATAGCATTTTCCTACCCTAAGAAAACATGTGGATACACAAGTGTCTCTGTGTACATCTATTTTTAAAGCCATTCTTCCTTGTCAATGGGACCTTCACATACACCTGCCTATGTGCAAAATTTGTCTCACTCTCTCTGATTTGTTTTCTTGTGAAAATAAGAGAGCACTAGCCATAATTCAGTATTATTCACTAAGAATCTAGCTCTTAATTGCATTCATTTTAATGGGCATTCAGGAGGTTCATCAGGCTTTCTTTAATGGACAGATCTACAATATTCAATTAATTTATAATCAATAGCTTTTTGTGATAGTGTAACATCTTCCTAAAAGAGGAAAATATTTCAAATTAGCTTGGTTTTCTGGGGTAAGGTTGACAATTAAAAAGTCAATATGACTTTTAAAAGTTAAATGCTTCTTTTTTATAATCTTCACATGGTAATTCAAAATGCTCATGCCTAAATTATCTCTCCAATTTATTATTATGAGAATGTATTCATCTAGGTTACTTATTTTTGAAATGAGTATGAAGTTACAGGGCAATGGTTGGTATTATTTTTCTAAGAAAAATTGTGTGGTCCCCTGATTAGGTAACAAAAAATATTGTGTTTTTCATTTTTAATCAATTACTGAAGATCACTTAACAGATTACAGATGACAGGGATGTTAAATGGGTATTGATCTGTTGCATGCTATATATTGGGAGTTCCACAGAGCTGTTCATAGTTAAATGCTCACATTCGAACTAGGTTTTAGAAAACTCTTAATTGACTGAAATACAGAAAAAAAGAAAAGAAAAATCATTTGTGATACAGAGACTTATGAGCAAGAGACAAAAAGGTACAACTTTAGAGGAATGATTTGTGTTTCTTAGGCAAAATGTAACAGGTACCTTGGGTTCTTAGATTTTCCATATGAGATGATGAAATGATTGTTTTTTTTTTTTTACATTGGTATTGGAATAAACAAGGTTTAAGAGTAATTTTGACCTCAGTTATATTTTAATCACTTGAGCATGTAAAAGTAGATGTATTTTCAGTTTTTGTTTTGTTTTGTGTATTTTTTAGTTGAGGGGAATGATGGCTATATCCAGAAGTGTTTATAAGACTGAGAGATCAAAAAATTGTGATGAAATGTGGGGGAAGAATGGCTAGACAGATAATCATATGAAGAAAAGAAATAGTTTGATCAGTAATTTTCACATCTAACCTAATCTAACTAACCTGTTAGTTAGATGGCCACACCCTTAGTCATCTTAAAAAAATCTAACTTTGAGGTAGTTTGGAAGACATAAATTCAGTAGCTTAATTTGATCAAATAATGGGTAAGTATAGCATGTGTCAGGTTGGCATTAGGGCTATTGTTGGCTCTATCACTTCTTACTTATTGTATAACTTGGAATAGTTTCAAAGTTGCCCAATTTATTAAACTTTAATTTTCTCATCTCTAAAATAATACATCATATGAATAAAATGAATATATGAATAATGATATCTAATTCATGTCAATAAATAAGTGAGTTAAAATATTTGGAACACACATTTAATGGATATAGCTATTATTTATAACATGGCAATTATAAAATCACAGAGT
The DNA here is from genome assembly GCF_051225735.1 of Oryctolagus cuniculus. Taxonomy (NCBI): domain Eukaryota; kingdom Metazoa; phylum Chordata; class Mammalia; order Lagomorpha; family Leporidae; genus Oryctolagus; species Oryctolagus cuniculus. Next base: position 13,063,556 of record NC_142876.1, on the reverse strand, counting down.
AATGGGTTATTTGAAACTGTTGCATATATGATCCCTCAGGTGAAAACAAACATTATTTATTTAATAGTGTTCACATTGTTTCCAGTTAATTAGAGGGAAGATTCTGTTTCTATATGCTTAGGAATGTAGCATGTAGCAGAAATATGGTTAGTTGGTAAACAAAATTGATCCTGGAAAATTCAGATATCAGAGAAATCATGTCTGAGTTTTGTCAGACCTTCAGATTTGGGGACCACATTAGTAACTTGATGCCAACCCAGCCAATTAAATGACTATGGGCTAAGCAAAATATATTCATTAAGACATTGAAGATAATGAGGCCACAATGCGGCTTTAGGTCATGTTGTTTTAGATACATGACTGGTTTTGTTTGATGTGCAATCCAAGACCAAAGTAGAACAGTCTGTCCAATGGGGCCATAGATGCTTCTATAGCCCTTACTGCGAAATTGCCAGGGAACAAGTTTTGGGGCTGTGTAAGGTTCTGAGTGCCAGTATCACTTACGTCCCATATTGTTTTCTTGAATTATAATTTGATATGCTGCAGAACCCAAATGTAGACTTAAGGAAGGAACCCTAAGATATTTCTCTGCTTGGGGTCTAATTTAGAGAAATGGTGCACCTTCCCCCTAGTGCATTTCATAATGACCGCCGTGCCTACGTTCTTGTGCTGGTGTGAGGAGAATTAATTGGAGAGGCCTTTCCTCCTTGTGACTTTGGATCACCCCTGACTCGGTGATGTGCGGTGCAGAGGAGCTCATGTTTCCCGTCCATCTTGTTGCATCAGCCAGCACTTTTCCAGCCCTGATTTTTCCTCACCTTGGCATTTCTCACTTAACATCCCCTAACTATCTGACAAAAAATCTGTCTACCAAACCACCTAGACTCTGTTCCAGGTATTAAGTGTTTTTCATCTTTCCTGACTGTAATGGGCTGCCAGCCGGTGGCTGTGCTCGAGGCCATCACTTTCACTGAAATGTGTGCTCCGTGCCTCTTGCACAGTCTGCTTCCCGACCTGCTGCCATCACTCTTACCTTTTTGCTACTCCTCTTTCTTCCTTACTCATTCAGGGAGAATTTATACCTATTACCTCTGTAGCAATCAAATACATAGAAACAGGATGTGCAGGATTCACTTCGTTTCAAATTTAAGCTTGCTTGAGCATGTTGGTGAGCATTTTCAATGCGTTTAATTACACCTCAGCAGTTTCTGTCACCAAGAAATTCTCAGTCTCCTGTTAGCTAAAGCTACATTCAGTGTTACAGAAAAGAAGTCTTCTTGAAAATGTCATGTTAAAAATTGATTTATAGATTAGTTATCTTGGAAATTTTATATTAGATAGAAGGAAAGCAGCGAATCCCAAGTATGAATTACTTTGGGAGGAAAATATTCATCAAACTAAGATGTGTATTTTATAGATGTTGGTGGGAAAATACAGGAAAATTATCCTCAAAATATGTAGATTATCTAAAGTAAGATAAAAATCTTAGGAAAAAGCCTTTTTTTTTAAAAAAAAATGTAGAGAAAAAATTTTTCACAATGTCTTGATAACTAGAATTAATTTGTGGAACCCCTTGTTCTCCTCTGTTGTTAGGTTGCTAGTAGAAGTAGGAACTCCTGGTGGTTCCAAAAGCAACTTGGAGATGGATCAGCTCTTTGGGATGCAAATATGTTCTGATTTTTAGAATTATTTTGAATAGTTACTTTTAGATCTTATAATAGTCCAGTGAAACTATAAGTTATTTGCTACACTTTCCCACATAAAATGAATTCAAATTTTCCTTTTTGACATTTTGAAAATAAAATGTCAGATTGTACTACACATTTCAGGAGCTTCCCATGAATTCAGTTTGCTGTTGCTAACTTTCATCAAATTTATGTTCAGCAAGAGGTGAAGGTTGTAACTACTAAAGTCTTTAGCAGGTGGAACTAGATAGCTAAAGTTGAGGGGAGTGGGGGAATTTTATGTATATATCTAAGTATATCCAAGCAAGATCGTCTAGATTGAACTCTAAATTCCATGATTGTCAATCTAGGTTGATCAAAATCATTTAGATAGGGGTTGGTGCCATGGCTCACTTGGTTAATCCTCCGCCTGTGGTGCCGGCATTCCATATGGGCGCCAGGTTCTAGTCCCGGTTGCTCCTCTTCCAGTCCAGCTCTCTGCTGTAGCCTGGGAGGGCAGTGGAGGATGACCCAAGTGCTTGGGTCCCTGCACCCGCAAGGGAGACCAGGAGAAAGCACCTGGCTCCTGGCTTCAGATCTGCACTGCACGCCGGCTGTAACGGCCATTTGGGGAGTGAAGCAATGGAAGTAAGACCTTTCTCTCTGTCTCTCTCTCTCACTGTAACTCTACCTGTCAAATATAAAAATCATTTTGACATGCTGTCTTCTTTACTATCTGTGTTTACACATTCTGCACTTGCAACTCGATTGATTACAGAAGCAAAAAGAAAGATGGAATACAGACTATTTGTGCTTATTTTACTTATAAAAAAGGAACAAATTTCATGTATTTAGTACATACAGTTCTAAGAACATAATGATAATTCCCACCCTACCACTCCCTCTCTCTCACTCCTACCCTCTCTTTCATCTTTTTTTAATTTCTTATATTGAATAATTTTAATTTTATTTATAATCACAAGCTTAATCCTCCACTAAATAAAGAATTCAATGAATAGAAGAAAAACTGGTGTTCCTCAATATTATAGAAAAGAGGTATAAACAATAATTAAATTTCAAAATATTAATTTTGACCATATTTTTTTTTATACTCTGTATGTTAGTTACCACAAATCTGGGAAAACATATTTATCATTTTGGGACTGGCTTAAGCATAATGATTTCCTGTTGCTTCAATTTTGTTGTGAAAACAGGATTTCATTCTCCTTTATGGCTGAATAGTATTCCATTGTGTATATATCCCATAATTTCTTTACCTAGTCATCAGTTGATGGGCATCTGGGTTGATTCTGTATCTTAGCTGTTGTGAAGTGAGCCAATGTATTGGGGGTACAGAGAATTCTTTCATATGCCAATTTCATTTCCTTTGGATGAAATCCCAGGAGTGGGATGGCTGGATCTTACAGTACATCTATTAGGAATCTCAATATTATTTTCCATATTGGTTATATGAGTTTACATTACCACCAACTGTATATTAGGGTTCATTTTCCCCCACATCCTCACCAGCTTTTGTTATTTTCTGAATTTTGGATGATGGCCATTCTAGCTGGGGTGAGGAACCTCCACTTTGGTTCTTATTTGCATTTCTCTGGTGGCCAATGCTCCTGAGCGTCATTTCATGTGCTGGATAGCCATTTGTATTTCATTGTTTGAAAAATATCCATTCATCTCCTTAGCTCATTTCTCAACTGAATTACTTGCTTTGTTGTTGTTGAGTTTCCTGAGCTCCTTATATATTCTTGATATTAATCCTTTGTCAGATGTATAGTTTGCAAATATTTTCTCACATTCTATCAGTTGCCTCTTTTCCTTTGCTGGGCATTTCCTTTACGGTGCAGAAGCTTCTTAGCTTGATGGGATCCCATTTGTCTGTTTTTGATTTTATTGTCTATACTTCTAGGGTCTTATCCAAGAAGTCTTTGCCTATGCCAGTGTCTTGTGGTGTCTCCCTTGTGTTTTCCTCCAGTAATTTGATGATTTCAGATTTTAAATTTAAAACTCTGATCCATTGTGAGTTTATTTCTGTATAGGATATAAGGTAGGAGTCTTGTTTCATACTTTTTCATGCAGAGATTCAGTTTTCCAAACATCATTTGTTGAAGAGGCTGTTATTTCTTCAGGAATTGATTTGAGATCATTTGTCAAAGACTAGTTGGTTGTAGATGTGGATTAATTTCTAGGGTCTCAGTCTGTTCTATTGGTTGGCATGTCTATTCTCATGCCAGTACCAAACTGTTTTGATTATAGATAACTTATAAAGTCTTGAAATCAGGAATTGTGATACTTTCAGCTTTATTTTTATTGTTTAGGATTGCTTTACCTATTTGAGGTCTCCTGTGATTCCATGGAAAATTCTTCCAGGTTCATTAATTGAAGAATTGATGTCATCAAAATGTCCATACTATACAAAGCAATTGCAGATCCAGTGTGATCTCAATCGAAATACCAAAGCATTCTTCTCATATCTAGTTGTGCTCTTGCATACATTTATGTTGAATTTTCACATGTCAAAACCAAGAAAAAAGCTCAAGTGATGAATTGGGTCTTTCTATTTTAAGTTCGCTCTAATTGTTCTGACAAGGTTTATGTGGAGTGCTCATTGATAAGAAGCCACAGAATCCGCCAGCACCACGGCTCAGTAGGCTAATCCTCCACCTAGTGGTGCCGGCACACCGGGTTCTAGTCCCAGTCAGGGTGCCAGATTCTGTCCCGGTTGCCCCTCTTCCAGGCCAGCTCTCTGCTGTGGCCTGGGAGGGCAGTGGAGGATGGCCCAAGTCCTTGGGCCCTGCACCCCCTGGGAGACCAGGAGAGGCACCTGGCTCCTGGCTTCGGATCAGCGCGGCGCACCGGCCGCAGTGGCCATTGGAGGGTGAACCAATGGTAAAGGAAGACCTTTCTCTCTGTCTCTCTCTCTCACTATCCACTCTTCCTGTCAAAAAAAAAAAAAAAAAGTCACAGAATCCATGGTGGTCTCTGAAAGTCACAAGATACGTAACAGAAATGTTTAAGAAATAGCAGGACAGTCACCGAGCCTTTGCTGATTTAAGCATAGATTGGTATGTGCTGTCCTGGGGAAATTTCATCCTAATCATTTTACATGATTTGAACTGTCTGTGACTTATGTTGACTATAGGAGTAAAACACTAGTTTGTATAAATAGGTGAATGCTGAATCCAAACAAATCTCACGTGTATGCTATTAAACCTCACCTCTGTGTTCCTTTTCTTCTTCCTCCTTTCTCTCCTTTCTTCTTCAAATGCACATCAGACATCTACACTTTGATAGGTGTTGTGCTAAATGGAGACATTAAAAAGCAATAGATTCTCTGTTAAAATTGAAAATACAGTTGATAAGCCAAGCACGTGGCCATAGAAAGTAGTGAATTCCAAGGCCAACCTAAGGTGTATGTGGGGGGGTGTGAAATGGAGGAACCAAGGAACTAACTCATTGATCCATGAACAGAAACCTGGCATACCTCTGTGATTTTTTAACTTTCTGATACAATCCTCAGATCAAAGTAAAAAAGAAAAAAAAAAAAGAGGTGTACCTTCTTAGAAAGTAGAACAGACTCTTCTAAAACTCTATTGGGGGTAGCTTTGTACAGTAGAAATATCAGTAACCTGAAACCCTGTGTTATAATTGTAATTTTGAGTGAGCTACTGAGACAGTAAGTTTCAATGACCTCATCTGTAAAATGTAGATCAAACAGTTAAAAAATTGTGAAGTTTTTAGTTTGAAATTATTTCAGATTTAACAAATAAGTTGCAAAGCACTATTCCCAAATCCATTTACCACAAATATTAATATCTCAACATGGCTACATAAATTATTTAAACCAAAAATTAAGGTATATATAATGCTACTGACTAATCAACATTGCATTCAAAACATTTTTTTAAAGATTTATTTTATGTATTTTAAAGGCAGAGGTGTAGAGAGTTAGAGATGAAAAGAGAGAGGTCTTCCATCTACTGGTTCACTCCCTAAATGGCTGCAATGACTAGAGCTGGTCCAGGCCAAAGCCAGGGGCTTCTGCCAGGTCTCCCAGTGGGTCCAGGAGTCCAAGCACCTGGACCATCCTCTGCTGCTTTCCCAGGCATGTTAGCAGGGAGCTGGATTGGAAGCAGAACATCCAGGACTTGAACCGGCACTCATATGGGATGCCAGCACTGCAGGCCAGGGCTTTAAACCACTGCACCACAGTGCCGGCCCTGCATTCGAATTTTGCCAGTTGTTCTAATAGGGTACTTTCTGTGGTGAGAACCAATCCAATATCATGCCTTCCCTTTGTCCTGCCTCCTTAGACTTTCCCAGTCTGAGAAATTTCTTTAGTTTTCATTGTTGTTATTCTTGACCTGTAACTTGGTAGAATATCTCATAATAAGGATCTGTCTCATGTTTCTTTTTAGTATGTTGGTTTTAAGAAATGCATTTTTAATAAGAATATCACATAATGATTTTTTTCCCTTTTCACCTAGGAGGTAGTGAAGATGTGACAACTTAGTGATTTTGCCATTGATCACTTGGTTAAAAAAGTCCCTGCCAGATTCTTCCACTGAAAAACCATTTTCAATCTTGATTAGTTGTAAAATTATCTAAACTATCATTGCAAATGGAAATAAATACTAACCCTGTTTGAAGGGTATGCAAAGAATGAATCATTATAGTTTGTTGTCCAATTTCAGGATGAGGACTGGATAAATTTATATTGGGGGGCCAAATTTAGATATGTAATACCATTATATATTGTCTGTCATTTTATGTGCTAATTGATCATGTTTCTCAAAAGCACATCCATTTGGAATGCCGCAGAGAAACTGATTTCTTTTTCTGAACCATGCAGTAATAGTCTTTATTATCCGTGATTATAGGAAAGTTTTCTGCCAACCTAGAGTTTAAAACAAGTGCTCCCGTTCCCCATCATTGTTTATCAAATATAAAGAACTGTTTGCATTGAAAAGTTGGTCGCTTATACTTAGCCATCATCATTATAAACAACACATTGTTTTTGAAAATAACAGACACTTAGAATCTTTTAAGTTAAAAGAGGTAGACAGTACCATCTAACTCCTTTATTTTGATGTAGTCACAGAGTTGAAACTTAATACAATTATATTAAAATTTAAAAAAATTTAGTAATGACAATTCTTTCCCATGGTTCTTTATTGGAGTCTCTAGTATTTCTGTTTCGTAGTGATAATGATTACATCTTCAGCAAGGCTTGTCAGCTGAAAGAATTTGTTTTTCTGTTAGAGATGAGGTCATAGTACATTTGGAAGTAAAATAGGTGGATCCAGGGGACAGCCATCAGAGTTGTAATTGAGAAGAACTAGAAAGCATATCTGGATTATTTACATTCTGAGAGTGTAGAACAATTTGAACTAAAGTCAGCATTAATTTGTCATAAAATCAGGCAGGCAGACTTTAAGGAAAGATGTTTTAAGCGTTGTCGTGGTATGTGCAGGTTGCCACAACATCAGACTCTGAGGACTTAAAAAGCAGAAATATATTTCTCACGGCTCTGGAGCTCTGAAATCACGGTCATGGTGTGGGTAGGTTCAGTTTCTGGTGAGGGCTCTCCTGCAGGCACACACAGCCACCTTTCCCTGTGTCCTCACATGACAGAGGTCTCTGCTTCCGAGGCTGCTGACGCTATGGGATGACAGCCAACCTTTATGACTCCATGTAACCTTAATTATCTCCAAAGCCCTGTCTACAAAATCAGTTGCAATGGAAATTGGGACTTTCATACATGGAATTTGTGGCATCACAAGTAAGCTCATAGCACGTATCTAAATATATGTTAATTTATAAAAAAAAGAATAGCAAGTTGTTTTTATATAAGTTAATATATTAAACAGTTTAGTTGTAATTAGTTAAATTGACTATTTCAGAAATGTGTTGAAAAACATAGTTATACTGGGGGGTTGAAAATTGTACCTCTATTTCATTCATTGCACTGTTGAGATCTCAGGTCACAAGCCTGAGAATTATGTTTTGTCCTACCAGCACATGAGCAACAACAATAAAAGAGAGGGAGACGTGGGGAGAAACAAGTCGGTACAATGAGGGCAACCACATTCCCACTTAGGCTAGGATCCTTGTCTTCTGCAAGATAAATGCAGCAGGGTATGTCTCAAGATGAGGCTGTGTTGTAGGAATGGAAATTAAAGTACTAGAACCAGAGTGATTAACATCATTCTGGCAAGTTGTGTGTGCAAACAGTACACAATTATCTGATAAGAATGCTCCCCTTGGAATGTTTACTTATCTCCTTAGTTAAAATGCTGACATGTTTTAAGGTATTTAGCTGAAAACACAGAATCAAAATTTGGCCAACATATACATAATGTTCAACAGATGTGAGTTTGAAAGATTTGTGATGATCACCAGTGAAATTAGTCAAACCATGCTTAAATTAGATTTTTCTGATTTGTGAGTCATTTAAGTGTCCGCGGTGCAACTGCTTATGTGTGGAGAGAAAGATTACATATTCTACTCTTGGTTCTGGAAATGAAGAAGAAATGATAAAATATGGCATCTTCTTTTACATAACGTATCTGAGAAACTCAGTTCTGTATCTCATATTCACTCTATCACAGGCAAAGTTTATCTAATTTTCTCAACTAAATCATGACAGACTGAATTTAGGGGATTAATTGATATGTTTTCTTAATTCAAGAAAGGTAGTTCCTGGTGAGCGCTAGTCATGGGTATTCCATTTAATTATACCCAAGAAAAGTAAAATCATAAATATTTGAAAATGATTAGTAAAAAAGTAGGTGGAAATTGTCACATTGCTACAGAAGGTGATGTAGACTTGTTTGTAGAGTGAAAGAATAATAGATTCTATACGGAAATGCAGAACCAAGTCTAAAATAAAAGAAACTACATAACTGCATAAAAGAGCATAGCCACAACCATGGAGAAATGATTTCTGTAAGATTAGTGTCAAATGATGGGATGTAGGCTAAACTTTGACATTGAAATAAAAAATAGAAGCTTTATTGAAAAGGATACATTATCTTGGTTTTTCATTATAGCTCCTGCAAATAGACTGTACCTGTGGCAGAGCAGCTGTCTTCAGTGAATTTTGTAGAGCAGTTGTGGCGTGTAATGAGCTGAAACAAGACTGTTTTTCTCGTTGATTAGATCATTTGTGGAAAACTTGAGGATGGTGGGTGATGGGGAATGTATACAAGTGAGTAAGGATTCATGATTAAAGTCAGAAAAGAAAGTGGATTCTGTTACTGGTCTAACTAAGAATTCACAATGGATATTTCTGATTAGAAGCATAAATCATTAATATTTTGTTTTTCTCAATGCTTCTCTTTACCCTGTTGATGGCTTCAGAGTTATTTTTAAGTTGGATTTCCCTGAGAGTTCTGCACACACTGATGAAGTTCACTTTTCACAGCATGTTACCTACCAACAGCTGAGGAATGATTGGAAGAAAAAAAATACTTTAAGGAGAAAGGCATTCAAGCTACTTTAGAGGTTTCAAGAACCATATATCACTCTTTCAAATTATTTTCCCAAACAATGAAATCCCTAGGAATTTAGCAAGAAAATTTTGGTTATGAGATGTACATATACCACATATAATGATCTTATTAAATTGCATATGTTTGCTTAATATTGAAAGTTCATATTGTAATAATGTCAGATACTGTCATCAAAAAGAAAAATAACATTCTTACTGTGCATTTTAATATTAGAGCTGCTTCAGGTTTTAAAACTAATTTACTCTGGTCTCCTTTTGAATTCAGGGATTTTTGGTACAATATCCCCATTGGGTGAGTATGCAGCTTCAGGTCCAACTCTTGGTGGGATCAGAGGTTGTGTGGAAACAGACATTTCAGAGTTCCATGATCTGGGATTACATACTGGCTCTACCACTTCCAAATGATGTGATTACAAGCACGTGAAATTTCTTTCTTGTGCTCATTTGTTAAATAGGAACAAAGCACACCTCATGAGGCTGTTGTAAACATGCAAAAAATGAAGGCTTAGAATAAAATATGAAAGGGATGGATTGTATTAGTAAAAGTTACGAGCTTTAAGAGTAAAGGGATTATGTGCAGTTCACACTTAGTGCCTGTGTTTACTCAATAGGGGATTATTTCATGCCTAGGAAGCTTATGGAATTGTGAAACATTGGGAGTATTGTGGTGAGAGGATATTCAGCTTTGGGACACCCTAAATTTTGTAAGCTGAATTACTCTTAGCTATTAAAACATTCGAGGAAGACATTTTGCAGCCCTCCAATTTTAAATGAACTCTTGAAAGGATTAAATACATGTATATGACATGATTTCCAGAACTGTCCTCACATTTAGTTCTTACTTGTTTCTTGATTTTATAAAATATGGTGATCCGGATTAAACCTCATTCATCTGCTATAATATATCAGTCATTTGAAAACAAAAATCATTATTTTTACTTATGTTGCTTTTGGTATGCATTCTATCCATCTGATAACATACAACATGACTTTTTAAACTATCATTATTATTTATAGCTCTTGAAAAAGACATTGTAAGAAAAATCAGCAGTTGAGACTTAGCATGATAAAAAAAAAAAAACTCATGAAAATGCTTAAAGGAAGCAGAAGTGAAATTAAATATTATAGTCAAATCAATCCATCTGAGAACTGTTTTCTTCAGGGAACTGTTAAATGAGGAGCCAGGATCTCTTCTTATATAATAAGGTATGAAAATTTACAGTCCAGGCTCTTGATGCTTGTTTCTGTTATTCCTCCTTTAGATCTTTTGGATAGCACTGCATTTGCCACATTACTGAATCTGAGGTGTCCAGATGAGCATGATTGTCTTGGGGCTGGCATTGGGAGGGAGTATTCATAGCTGCTGCAATGTCTGCAATCGTGTCTGGAACCCGAGGTTCCAGAATAGTCTAATCAAAAGATGTGGAATCTGGGACCCAGAGGGGTCTGGATTTGAACAATGGCTTTGCCACAATAATGTTACTGGTCATGACCTTATCCTGTTCATAATTTCTGTGGTGGCCCTGGCTCTCTCTTAAAATCATTTGTATATCAAGCAGAACAAAATAAGGGAAAGCAGTAAGGTGGGGAGAGAGCTTGATACTTTTGTGACGGTCTAGAATGTTGAATATGTAACTAAACCTTGTCCTTCAAAACCAAGATAGAAGAAAAACTTCAGGTGATTGCCTGATAAATGTACAAGATAAAAGCAAATGGGAATCGGACCTGAACAATTGAGGTGGTAGATTTTTGTTTTGTTGTATTTTCTTATAGGGCATTAAAAATTATGTGATGATTTACATGTCGTATATTTTTCTTTGAGTTTATAATTTAGTAAAGATGGTATAAATAATAAAAAATTGGCATATTATGTCAATGCATCAAGAAAAATTTCAATGTAGTTGTTATCTCCTAACTAGAGTTCATAATCATTAAGACCTGAGTGTGAATCTAGTGTGATGACTTACTTGACAAACACTTAACTGTTTTTTTTTTTTTTTTACATAGAAACCTTTTATTTAAGGTATACAAACTTCATGCATTTCATATATACAGATTTAGGAACATAGTGATTCTTCCCACCCTACCCTTCCTCCCGCCTGCACCCTGACCCTTCTTCTACCTCCCTCTCCTATTCTCATTTTTATTTTTTACAAAGATCTATTTTCAATTAACTTTATGCTTTTGGATTAACCCTACACTAAATAAAGAGTTCAACAAATAGTATGGAAAAAAAAAAAAAAAACCTGTTCCTCAACAGTTTAGACAAAGGCTGTTCAAAATCATCACACCTCAAAATGTCAATTTCACTTCCATAGATTTCCTTTTAGGTATTCTATTAGTTACCACAGATCAGGGAGAACATATGGTATTTGTCTTATTGTGATTGGCTTATTTCACTCTGTATAATGGTTTCCAGTTACATCCATTTTGTTGCAAATGAAAGGATTTCATTTTTTATACCATCGTGTGTATATGTATACACACACACATACATATATAATATATAATACATATAATATATAATACACATTATATCATATATGATTGTGTATATTATATATAATATATATTATATACAATATTATATAATGTATAATATATGATTATATACAATATATATTAATATATGCTATGTATTATATATATTATGGTATATATATGATTTATTTATACAGTCTTCAGATGATAGACCCCCCTGGGTTGATTCCATATCTGAGCTATTGTGAATTGAGCTGCAATAAACATGAGGGTACAGATAACTCTTTCATAGTCTGATTTCATTTCCTTTCAGTAAATTCCCAGGAGTGGGATGGCTGGGTCATATAGTAGGTCTATATTCAGATTTCTGAGGTATCTCCATACTGTCTTCCACAGTGGCTGTACCAGTTTACATTCCCACCAACAATGGATTAGGGTACCTTTTTCCCCACAGCGTTGCCATCATTTGTTGACAAACAGTTACCTTAATCTCTCTAAAGTAGCTTTACTGAGAAGTCTTATGTAACACAGTTCCTTTTTTTTTTTTTAAAAAAAAAAAGATTGATTTATTTATTTGAAAGTTAGAAAGAGGAGAGGCAGAGAGAGAGAGAGGTCTTCCATCTGATGGTTCACTCCCCAATTAGCCGCAACAGCCGGAACTGTGCCGATCCGAAGCCAGGAGCCAGGAGCTTCTTCTGGGTCTCCCATGTGGGTCCAGGGGCCCAAGTACTTGGCCCATCTTCTACTGCTATCCCAGGCCATAGCAGAGAGCTGGATTGGAAGTGGAACAACCGGGACTAGAACCGGTGCCCATATGGGATGCCAGCGCTTCAGGCCAGTTCTTTTTAGTGTACAGCACTTCTTGTTTGAGATATAGAAAGCATTAATTAAGGATTACTTGTTAATATCAGTCCACATGCTTTATTTCTTTTCATTTTTTAATTTTATTTTGAAGACCCAGAGAGCTGCTACATCCACTAGTTCATGCCCCCAAATGTCTGCAAATTGCTGAGAATGGGCCAGGCTGAAGTCATAAGCCTAGGACTCAGTCCATTCCTCTCAGGTGGGTGGCAGGGACTTCAATACTTGATGCCTATTGCTTCCCAGGGTGCACATTAGCAGGAAGCTGGAATTAGAAGCTAGCTGAGCTGGGACTCTGAGCACTCTGATAGGAGTGGGATGTAGACATCCAGTGCAACATTATAACTAGTGCACCAAATGCCTGCCAATATAGAGGTTCATATTTTTACTGTGCATTCCATCTCTACTTTCTATAATGGACTTGATTCAGGTATTTTCTCTTTAAAGCATATTTTTTAAACAAGCTAAAGTCTAAGGAGAAATCAAGGATGCACTCCAGCAAGATTCATCACATTGGCACACTTCCTGACCACAGACAAGTCCTTTAAATTACCTTTCCTTGTTCTCTCATCTATCACGAAAGGATGGCGACACCAGCTCTCCTTTCTCCACAAAGTCGGAGTCAGCCTTGAATTGGATAACATCTGCTAAAGTGCTTTGGAATGTATAAAGTATTAACTGTTAAGTAAAAATTTAATGAGAAGAGGAGATACTTGTTATATTTATAAGATGTTAAGATAACACAGACTTTGCAACACATACACTCTTTTTTGATAATTATTGATGAATAATAACTAAGACAATACGTGCTTTTAATTATTGATGTGTGATACTTTTCTGTACATCAAAACACTTCCAGGACTTGGTTACCACTTTGTTTATGTATTTGGAGTCAAATCAGGTTTAAAATTATACAGGATAGCTTTTTAAACTACACATTGAAAAAAGGGCAGGACACACACACACACACACACACACGCAGATTGCTCTATTTTCAGATCTCAAAGGCTGATGTATGCTTTCAGAGCTTTCCAGGAGGCAGACGATTCCAGAGCCATTAGAATTCCTGAAGAAAAGTGATGCTTAGTGGAACTAGATAAATGATATTGTTTGTTAATCTCCCTGTTAATATTCTTTTTTTTTTTTAAAGACTGTGCCTCAGGTTAGCACTTAATTTAGTCTAAAGTTTGACTCAAACCTATTGCTAGGGTTTACTGATCTCATACTTCATTAAACTCTGAATTCAGAAACTGAGTTTGACTAATTCATTTTAGTTCTACAGAGGTCACATTACAAAAATCTGAAAGGTAGTCAGAATTAATACAGATTGCATAACACTTTTGGAGCAGTAAAATTCTGACATTTTCAGGAGGAAATAGATACTGAAATCTTGATGTAGTCTAAATACATGTCTAAGCATGCATTTTTTTTATTTATGCCAATGCAAATATAAGCAAGTGAAACAATATTCTGCAATTCTGATAGCCTTAGGGGAGATGTCCAGGGTTCCAGGAATTGAAGCAAGTTTCCAAGAATATAAAGAAAAGATGACCTGTAATATAATAAAAGAAACATCAGGGAAAATAATGGCTGTATGTTATTTTTATGTTTATTTCATAAATAAAATGAAAGACATGTTACCAAAATTAATCATTCAAAGAATATTAAATACAAGCAGCATGGTTTGTGGTGTAGTGTGTTAAGCCACTGCTTGGAATGCCCACATCCCATATTGGAGTTCCTGGTTTGAGTCATGGCTGCTTTGCATTTCTGACCCAGCTTCCTGTTAATATACCAGGGAGGCAACAGATGATGTCCCAGGTACTTGAGTTCCTGTCACCATATGGGAGACCTGGATGGAATTCTGGATTCGTGGCTTCAGTCTAGCCCAGCCCTGACTATATACTGCATTTGGGAAGTGAATGAGCAGATGTAATCTCATGCTCTCTCTCTCTCTCCCTCACCCCTCCCTCCCTCCCTCCATTTCTCTTTTTCTCCCTCTCTCTTTATGAGTCTACCTTTTAGATAAATAAAGCTTTAAAAAGGAATATATACAAAAGGGCTTCCATAGATGCAATTCTACAGTATAAAGCTGAGGAAACGGATATAATCAGTATTTCCTGATGCCCAAAAATCATCATGTCAGTTGACTATATCTAGATGAACACTACATGAATTTTAGGACAAGTTCTACACATTTGAGCATGGAAATCCTCAACTTTCTTTGATAAAGTGAATGCTAAACCACCCAAGATCTCACTGGGGACTTCTTTGAGGTATTCTGTAGAAAGGCGAGCCTGCAGGGGAAAAGCAAAGCTTTGCAGCCTGGAGCTCATTCATCCATTCAGAGGAGACATTTATACTTTATTCCTCTTGATAGAAGCATCCGGTTGAATGGAGAGAATGTATATACCAGCATCATACACTCTTCACTCAATAACTTGAGGTTTTGTGCTTTCTCTCTTACTCCTTCCTCCCTTATGAAATGAGAACTATAGTAAGACTGTATGCTGTCTTCCTGTGCATCATAAAAATATAGCTATTATTGACTAAACAATAGCTATTATATTACATGTTTTTAAAAGTGTATACAAGTGTGGTAATTCCAGGTGTCACTTTTGTAGCCATGTCTTCTTAGAGATGCTCTATTTTGGATTCACATTTGTCTGCTTTAATCACATCTCATTGAGAAAAGTCCTCAGCCACTTAGTGATTTTAATCTGTATTTTTCAGAGAGTCAATGAGTTTTCCTTTGTATTTGCTTTGTTCTGATCCACAACAAAATGCCAGGTATGTGCAAGTGTCTGTCATTATTATTAAAGAGGTAATGTGCTGAATCAAAAGCACATGACCTTGAATTTGTACATAGTTATTTAGAATGATGGGCTAAAATTACAAACCAGAGCAGGAAAAACTGCACAGAGGAAAATGATTTGCATTTACTTTCAGGGGTATACACTCTTATTCACTTTTTACTGTTTTAAAAATTAAAAATAGAATTTGATTAATGTGTAATATTTGCACTTTTTAGAGGCACCATATATATATATACACACACACACATATTTATGTATAAGATGATCATATTAAGCAATTAGCAGGTATGTTTTTATCTTTATATTTGGAACCTACCAACTCTTCTCTTCCAGTTCTTCCTACAATATATAATACAATCTTGTTAACTGGAGTGCTCTACCATGCTGTAGAACTCTAGAACTTACTATTTTTATGCAGTTGGGCTTTGGTACCCATTATCCAACTTCCTTTAATTTAGCCTCTCCTCTTAGCCCCTCCTAGCCTCCAATATTCACTATTCTATGTTCAGATTGACTTTTTTCAACCTCCACATATGACAGAGAACATCCATCATTTTTTCCTACATCAGAGCTTGCATTGAAATTCGATTTTGTGCCCAAGGAGCCTGGGTCTGAAGAAAGCTGTCACTTTGCAGAGTGAAAATGAGTCCATGTCTAAATTTTGCACCCTGATGGCCTTGTTGCCTCCCTCTAACCTGGCCTTTTAAAAGAGAAGTAGACAGGATTTACCCTCCTAAAACTCTGACACTGATTCAGTGACACTATCCATGGCCCCGTCTTCACTTGAGTCACATCTAGTTTTCAGCAGTGCTTTTTGGAAACCAACAAAGCTATAAAATAAAAAATAAATGACTGCTCAATATGGTGTTGGGATGGGGAAAAGTGTTAGGTTCTTTGAGTGTTTGAGGAGGAACATCTGTCCAAACTAGAACATAATTCTGCCTCATGATGACACTGTTGTCAGGTTGTCAGAGAATGCCAAGAATCCTTTTCCTTAGATCCACCGACCCTGGTTAACCTATCACCTTATTATATATCTTGGATGTGTTCAATTTTATGCCACCTGCATTTAGTAGGTCATAAAGCATGAATGCACAGAGAGATATTGCTTTAAATAAGAAACAATATTTCAAAATAACAGGTTAACAATACTTAGAATGTATCTTTTAGAGAGCATGAGTATAATCTCACCCTACATATAATTACATGCAAATTCATGCAAGCATACAGTCACTGTTTTTACCGTAAGCATTTTATATAGTCTAAGAAGCTTTATGCCACACTTTTGGAGTTATTTCACTTGAAAAAATGATTTTACATGTTTAGGTTAGTATTTTATACATTTCAAATGGTAGTGTTATTGGGAAGAAGGAACAAGAAAATAAAATATGAGTGATTCAAATTTAATTTTACTTTTCTCACTTGCATCCCTCTATCTGTCATTATTTTAAAGATTTATTTATTTGTTTGAAGGGCAGAGTCAGAGAGAGGGAAAGACAAAGAGAAAAAGATCTTCCATCCTCTGGTTCATGCTCCAAATGGTTGCAACAGCCAGGGCTGGGCCAGGCAGAAGGCAAGAGACTGGAACTCTCTCTAGGTGTCCCATGTGGTGGCAAGGGTCCAAGCACTTGGGCCATCTTCTGCTTTCCCAGGTGCATTAGCAGGGAGCTGGGTAGGAAGTGGAGCAGCCAGCACATCAATCAGCGGTCCTATGGGATGGAAGCTTAATCCATGCACCACATTGCCAGCTACCCTTATTTTCTTGCTATTCTCTGCCACATTTTAGTAATTGTATGACACTTAATAGTAGGAGTTATCTTAAATGGGACAGAAAAGCATGTGTCTAAATATTCCATTGGTTAACTTGTAGGTAGAAGTAAAATTCGTCAGTAACTGTAGTTTCAAAGTAGTGCAAAAATTTACCGTAGATGAGTTTTTTATTTACAGTTGACTCTCATTGTAAGTGTGGTTATTTCTGTGAAGTTGCTCTGAGTATTGAATTAGTGAATACTGAACCAGTGCTGCTAGGAGAAAGATAGGGTTAGGTTCTTACAAGCCTCTGGTCCCAATATTTTCATCAACCTGATTTGTTAGCATTGAACTCAGCCAATATACTCTAATACAAGCCTGAATCAAACTTACATAACACACATTTTTCTTCCTAAAGCACATCAAGCCTTTTATGACTAGGATCAGTATACTACACTTGAATACTACATCTGGAAGTCATTTCAAATAGCAAATTAAGGAACAACAACAAAAAAAGTGTCACTAAAAAGATTGAAAAAAGCATAATTGCTTACAGTATGAGAGCTGCAACAAGAGAGCAGAGTGTTGCCCTATTTTCCCTTAGTTGGAAAATGTGTGAATTAGTGGACTCAAATTTGTTAAGCTTTCAGTGTGTCCATAAATGAGCTTGAACAAATTTTATCAACAGGAGGATACCAAAATACATAATCCAGGAATAGTGAAGATTATCCATGTAGCAAATGGTATAAGCAGAGTCATTTGGATGACAATGTATGATGACTTTAATATTCAGGGACTAGGTAACTTATTCACCCAACTATATAGATGAATAAATAAAGAAATAATTAGAAAAACAGAAAATAGCGATGAAGATAAATTAGCAGTAATATAATTATAAAGCAAGAATGACAACAGTTGAAAATTATAAACAGTGGAAAGAAACAGGATTTTCTATTATATTTGCGTGTGTATATACTAGACAGAGGATTGACAAAATAATACACTGTTTAATGGCAACAGTGTTTCCTGTAGAACCTACAGTTAAAGTCAGTAAATGATCAATGGATTCTAACTTAAGTCTATGAATATCAAATATTATAATATACATATTGTAACCCTTAATGGTACAAAATGTTTCTATGGAAAATTTATTAGCAAAAGTTTTTCTTTTGAAATTGGGAGGACCTTTATGAGCTGAAGAAAATACGTTGAGGATTCTTGGCTCTGCTCACCAGTGCCTGGTGCCTTACTTTATCAGTCTAGCCTGTTGGATGGAAATCCTGACTTAGGGCCAGTCAGGTAATAGTCATTATGATGAAAGACAAAAAGAACTTAAAGATGTTTACATCTTAGTGGGGGACATATTTAAAAATCAAATAAGAATGAAGAGTGTAACCAATGCTGATATAGAAAGGAATAAAAATAGAGTGTTAATAGATATATTTTAAAAAAAGAAGTGTGGGAGTTTAGCAAAGGCCAGAGAGAGGTTCTAGAGTGAACCAAGTAGACAATGTTGACTGGAATAGCAAGAAGTAGACTGCTAGGAAGGAGTGGCCTGGTCTGTTTGTGTTTGAAGAAATACAGAAGACTATTGCCACTAGTTTGGAGTGAGTAGCACATGAAATCAGAGAGGAAAGGGGAGCTCACCAGTTAAGTTGTCATGATCTGACCCACTATATTATTCCTGTTATTGATGTAATGGCATTTGGCTGTGTTTAAAATATGCCATCAGAAAAGAACATTAACAAACAAAACAATCTATGTGTCTGTGTGTTGTAGAGATGTTACCCCTGGCCTTCTGCCTTCTTAATCATGTTCCACAGGTTTGTTTTTTTTTTTTTTTTGTTTTTGTTTTTGTTTTTGTTTTTTTGAATTACTTAGGGGAAATCTAAGGTAGTCTTAGTATCTGGAAACATTACACTTGATTTCCATGTTCAATCTTCAGATTTCTGACTATACTCCTTGTCCCCTTTTACCAGAATAATTAGGACTAATCTGCCCAACAAGAGCTGTCAGGAAGCAGTGTGCTTTTTGATGCATTTTTGTTGCCTTCTGATTACTGAATCCTTTCTTGTCTCTAAGCTGGCTGTTCTAATGTTCTTGTTCATTTATGCTTCCATGTTGTTTCTAGTATCTTTAGCTACCATCATAATTCTTTTCTGGCGGAAAGGTATGCAATAGATGGATAGTTGAACAAATAGATAATCAAGAAATTAAACTTGTGTTCTATGATATTTGTGGCAACTGTAGTTCAATTATTGGCTTTTGGATCTTCAGTTAACTATAATTTTGTTAATTTATTGCAACAATCCATTTGCAAAGCAATGCATTCAAACTGTGTTTTGGCTGAAAAAAATCTGTTGTATCTAACAATTTTAATGTTACTGATTTAGAGACCCACAATATAGGTAAAAGAAGCCAATGTATCATATGTTAGCTAAAGTATACATATTTTTGGGGTGATTCTTAGATCAAGGAAACAAAAGAAACCTATAGTTTCATATAGAGACAGCATGAAAACTGGATCATTTTGTTAGAATATGCTGAGGATGGGGTAAAGAAGATTATCACAGTGTAGTTTAATGCAAATATATTTGGTTAAAGTGGTAGAATAAAACTAATTGCATTGTTGAGGCAAATATTGATTTAACAAACATGTTCTCTAACTCAGAGCATTTATATTCATGTGTAAGAGAAAACTGAAAGGCGTTGACAGAAAAAACATAAGTGACAAAGATGATGAGAAAAATATCTAATGGTGTTTAGGAAATGTATTATATATCATTTTCCCAGCAGCATTACTTTTAAAATTTTTTTTCTTAAAATTAAAAAAAAAAATGTATGGGGAGGGGAGAGAGACAGAATGAATATGTATTTCTCAAATGCCCAAACAAGTGCACAAAAGTCTTGGGGCTGGGCCTGACCAAATTCAGGAGTCTCCCATGTGGGTGGCAAGGACCCGATTACATGAGCCTTCAGCTGTTGCCTTTAAGCATGATCATTAGCAAGAAGCTAGTGTAGGGGGTGGAGTCAGGATTCAAACCCAGACACTTTCTGTGTGATATTGGCGTCCAAGCAGTGTTTTAATTACTGAACCACATACCTGCCCCCTTGTGGCATTAGTAGTAGAGCTCATTGTATGTGTCATGGAGCAGGTATTTAGTATTTGCATTCTGACTTTGATAATATATAATATTAAGCATACAAATTATGACTGTAAAATAATGAGAAAATTTCTAAAAAAGATAAACAATTACTAAGGGTTAAACTCTTTAACATATATACATTTTTAAAAGATTTATTTTATTTATTTGACAGGCTGAGTTACAGAGAGAGGTAGAGACAGAGAGAGAGGTCTTCCATCTGCTGGTTCACTCCCCAGATGGCCACAGCGGCCGGAGTTGTGCCAATTGGAAGTCAGGAACCAGGAGCTTCCTCCGAGTCTCCCACACAGGTGCAGGGTCCCAAGGACTTGGGCCATCTTCTACTGCTATCCCAGGCCATAGCAGAGAGCTGGATTGGAAGTGGAACAGCTGGGACTAGAGCCAGTACCCATATGGGATGCTGGTGCTTCAGGCCAGGGCGTTAACTCACTGAACCACAGTGCCGACCCCAACATATATAAAATTTGTAATCAGCAGTACAGTGATAAATTTTTAAGCAACATATTATCCTAGGATGCTAAACATTTGGTTTAAAATCTCTCATAATTACTTGCAGTGTTCAATGCAACTGAATGTTCTGCCTTGGCAATCAGAGTCTTTGATACCCTGGGACCCCATATAAATTACCTGGCATAAAGTGAATAAATAGATGCCCATTTATTTGGCTGTTTTATGAATTGGTAGGAAGAAAATACTTAGGCTTGTGTTTCTACAGGAGATGTACCTTATTGTATTAAGGGGTTCATTGAGGAAGTACTTTTCTAGTTAAACAATTTCATTTATGACCTCAGAAGCATATTTAACAGTTAAGGTGATCACCTTGTACAGATACGATTTTTTCAGGGTCTAATCCTGACATAATGTATGTAGATTTTAAAGCTTCAAACGTAACAAAAAATTGTTCTGGACCTTTTACAAAATTATTATTCCATTGCTAAGCCTAATACCTCCCCCTGGTTCTTGAGTCTTAGAAATGACCTGTGTGAGTATGAGGCTCTAAATCTTGAACTGCATTAGTCTCGGTGTGAATCTAACTTTGCATGGCCATCCATAAATCCGTACTAAAATGTTTAATTGAATGTATTACTTATAATATCCGTGATGGGATTGAGTTCTTGTTTAAGATCATGTTGTAAAAGGATATCCTTAAGGGTTGATAACTCTCTGGGTTAACTTTCTTTGTTTCATGCCCATCAACTTAATATTTCTGATACAGCATTCTCACATTTTTATATATTTGAGCTACAACAAATTAAGAATCATTATCATTAGCAATAATTGTTGACACATGCAGACTGAAAGTCATGCATCAAACATTTAGACCATTTTATAAGTCATTGTGTATTTTTAAAATTTAGTGGAGAGTTTATGTGCAAATGCATGTAGGCAAAAAACTTTACTGACAAAATATTTAACTGATGTCTGAAATTTATTGAATTATGCCACATGCACTTAGATTCTCATAAAATGTATTTTAAGGAGATTTGTTTAATTATTTGAAGGGCAGAGTGACAGAAGGAGAGAGGGAGAGGGAGTGGGGGAGAGAATGTCTTCAATCTGTTGGTTCACTTTTCAAATGCATGTAACATCCAGCGCTAAGGCCAGACTGAAGCCAGGAACCCAGAACTCTATCCAGACCTCCTACTTGGGTGGCAAAGGCTCTAGTACTTGTACCATCATCTTTCACCTTTCCAGGTGCATTCATAGGAAACTGAATCAGAAGTGAAGTAGCTAGCATCCACCAGGCATTCCAATATGGAATGCTGAAACCACAAGTGGTGGCTTAACCCACTGAATCTTTACATCTGCCCCAGAATTATTAAACTTCTGATGGTAGGTGGTTAAGAATAATTGTTTTGGCTGGCGCCACAGTTCAATAGGCTAATCCTCTGCCTGCGGCGCCAGCACACCGGGTTCTAGTCCCACTCAGGGCACTGGATTCTGTCCTGGTTGCTTCTCTTCCAGTCCAGCTCTCTGCTGTAGCCTGGGAAGGCAGTGGAGGATGGCCCAAGTGCTTGGGCCCTGCACTCGCATGGGAGACCAGGAGAAGCACCTGGCTCCTGGCTTTGGATCAATGCAGTGCACTGGCTATGGCGCCCTGGTCACAGTGGCCATTAGGGGGTGAACCAACGGAAATGGAAGACCTTTCTCTCTGTCTCTCTCTCACTGTCCACTCTGCCTGTCCAAAAAACAAAACAAAACAAAACAAACAAAAAGAATAATTGTTTCTGTTGCTGCTATTGTTGCTGTCACAGCTGCTGTTATAGAAGTGATTTTTGCCATCAGTTCAATTTAATTTAAAAAGGACTTCTTGAGTATTTCTCAGTCATTCTACAGGAGATGATGAAGATGAGAGTAGTCACTAAATACTCGAATAAGTCACATATTTTGAGAAATTATTTTTAAAATGAACTTTTAAAAATTATTTGTTATACGAGCTTTATGTATTTCATATATACAGATTTAGGAACCTAGTGGTACCTCCCATCATACCCTCCCTCCTGTCCACATCCCAACCCTCTTCCTCCCTCTACTATTCCCACTTATAATTTTTACAAAGATCTATTTTCAATTTACTTAACACTTGTAAGCTAACTCTACAGTAATTAAAGGGTAAATAGTATGAAAAAAAAAAAAACACTGTTCCTCAACAGAAGAAACAAGGGCTATAAACAGTTATTGAATCTCAAAATGTCCATTTCACTCCAATACATTATAATTTAGGTACTCTATTAGTTCTCTGAGATCAGGAAAAACAATATAGTATATGTCTTTTTGGGTCTGACTTATTTCACTAATTAGTTGCATCCATTTTGTTTGCAAAAGACAGGATTTCATTTTTTTTATAGCTTAGTAGTACTCCCCACTGTATTTATGCCATAATTTCTTTATCCAGCCAACAGTAGATGTATATCCAGGTTGATTTTATATCTTAGCTATTGTGAATTGAGCTGCAATGACCTAAATTTTAGAATAATTGGTTCAAGTAATGAGAGTCCATACAGAAGAACAAATTTGGAGCTGCTTAGTTTTGAATCCTTTGCCATGAAGGACTGCATGGGCTATGCAGATACACAATGTAGGGACAACAATGTTAAAAATTAAGAGCTGGAATTACTTATACTGGGGGCTGTCTGTCAAGTGAAACAGGGTCTATATTTCATTCTTTATTCCTTTTACTTTGTGGATGATTTAAGTATTTGAAAAATACATTACACAGATGAATATAGCTAAGAAACTACAGTTCCTAAGTACACTGAGACTAATAGGACCATGCATTCAGGAAATATTACCTATAAATTTCCTGAAAACTCAGTGGAGTTTAAGGCATACAAGTAACCAGTTAGTGTGAAGACTGAATAGTAAATTGCATTTACTTTTTGTCATTTTAGATTGTAGTACATTTAAGGCACTGAAATCTTGTGTTAAAATATCTGGTAAGTGGAGCCAGTGATGCGGCAAAATGGGTAAAGCTGCTGCCTGCAGTGCCAGCATCCCACTTGTGTGCTGGTTCTAGTCCTGTCTGCTCCACTTCAAATCCAGCTCTCTGGTATGGTCCAAGTCCTTGGGCTCTGCATCATATGGGTGACCTGGAAGAATCTCTAGGCTCCTAGTTTAGGATTGGTCTGGCTCCAGGTGTTGTGGCCATTTGGGATGTGAACCAGTGGATGGAAGACCTCTATCTCTGCCTCTCTGTAACTCTGCCTTTCAAATAAATAAATAAATCTTTAAAAAGATATCTAGTATGGAAGATAAACAGATATTAGCTGAAAGGATTTTAGTGGCCAATTTGTAGTATTCAGTTTATTTTTTACTTTTTTAAATTTCATATAAGTTGTTCAAGTTTCATGTATTTCATATATACAGATTTAGAGACATAGTGATACTTCCCACCATATCCTCCCTTCAACAACAACAAAACAAACAGTCCAGTTAAGAAATGGGCAAAGGACTTGAATGGGCATTTTTCAAGAGAGGAAATTCAAATGGCCAACAGACACATGAAAAAATGCTCAGCATCACTAGCTGTCAGGGAAATGCAAATCAAAACTACAATGAGGTTTCACCATAACCCAATTAGAATGGCTCTAATACAGAAATCAGTAAACAGCAAGTACTGGTGAGGATGTAGGGAGAAAGGTACCCTAATCCACTGTTGCTAGAAATGTGAACTGGTACAGATACTGTGGAAAACAGTATAGAGATATTTCAGAGATCTGAATCTAGACCTACCATCTGATCCAGCCATCCACTCCTGGGAATTTACCTAAATGAAATGAAATCAGTACATGACAGAGTTTTATCTGTGCCCCTGTGTTCATTGCAGCTGAAAGGATTTCCGTGTGTGTTTTTTTAAAACATATTTTAACTAAACTCAGCCCTTCATTTGGTCACACCTTGAGAATAAGCTTTCTTGTGTAACAAGAAACTGATACAGGTTCATCAAGTAAGCAATTTATTAAAGTTAGGCTATGGACACATGGTTGCTCACTTGCAAAGCATAGACTGAGACATGGATTGTGATTGGATGCACCAGGGATTTATATGGTTCTCCATTCTCAGAAACCTTCAAACACTGTGGACATCTTTTGAACTTAAAGCCATTTTTATCTATATTCCTTCTGAAATTATCAATGAAATTTACAGTCAAAATATAAAAAACAGGAAATCAGTTGAGAGTGTCATTACTTAGGTAGTTGACTTCGGAGTGCTTTACCTTATCTGCTCATCCTATAAATTATGCACAAAAATATAAAATTCAAGGAAGGAAGGAAAGAAACCCTATTTGTCACAATATGTGTAGCTGTAAGCCATGTTTATAATGTGAGCAGTTGTTTATAGAAAATCACTTCCTGCACAGAGATCACAGGAGCCATCTGCTGGTTTGCTAACTAATACATAGATGCTTGAATCTCTAGTGCCTCTCTCCCTTCTGAAGTCACTACCTCACTGACCATATAAACCTGGCTGATGATGCTACCTGCCTGACATCTGTGCAATCCAAAGAACAGAAAGTGAATGCCATAAAAGTTCTACTCAGAGGAAAAAGCAGTAACATTACACTTGCTTTCCTGAAGATGGAGGTCTCCAGATTGTTCATTAGTGAGTTGGTGAGAATCATAGTTCCAATGTGAATCCACTCCGTCCCATCTAAGTTTAGATTTCAGCTGTAGCTAATGCAGTCTGTCTGGTTGAAAAATGAAATTTATGGAGTAAAGAAATATGAAAAAGAAGAGATTCATAGTTTGTAATAGTTCAATAAGAAGTTATGACTATTTTTCAGTTACATTCATTGTTAATTTTTGTACAGATTTTCATGCAATATATAGGCTGTAAATCCATGTTGATGCATATGGATTCATAAATATATGGGGGATGTTTGGCAATAGTCATTAAGATGCACTTGGAAACCCACATCCCAGTGGGTTTGAATTGCAGCTACACTCCCAATTCCAGTTTCCTGATAAAATGAACCCTGTGAGACAGCAGGTGGTAGCTCAAGTATTTGAGCCATGTTTACTGTCTGGGGAGACCCAGATTGAGCTTCTGGCCATTGGCTTCTACCTGACTCAGTCCTATATGTTACAGGCATTTGGGGAATGAAGCAGTAGATGGGAGATTCTCTCTCTCTCTCTTGCTCTCTCTCTCTCTCTCACACACTCTCTATTTCAAATAAACATATAAAATTTAGAATATGCAAATACATATTCTTGTGCTTATATAGGTTTCTCTATGAGTATAACAAAATATACAGATAATCTCAGTGTTGCCTGACAGTGAATATTATAAATTGACAATGGAAGTGTAAGGACACAGCACCAAAATTGGCTTAGGGACATCAGGAAAGATTTGAAGGATGAGGTCATATTTCAGGTAAGCCTTGAAGGATGAGAATGTGCTCTGTAAATAAATGGGACAAGAAGAAGAAGATATTGTTGTACCAAGGTAGTACCCTCTGCAAAGGCATGGAGACATGAGCAAACACATTTTGTTGAAGGGTGTGTGGTGACTCTGATTGCAAACTAATGAAACTGAAGAGGAACAGAGACTGCCATGCAGCCACAGCTGCATAATCATGAAAGTTGGATTTAGTTGGATTCACTTGCCAAGGTTTTGGGGGTTTGTGTTTTGCTTTTTGCTTTTCGTAAGTTTGGTGGATAGTGTTGAACCAAATTACATTTTGGAAAGGTGAATTCTCATAGAGTCAAAGGCTATAACATTGAAGATGGCAAGATTGGAGATTTAAAGCCAGTTCGGTGATCATTAAATATCCCAGTCCAGACATTCTAGGGATAGAAATATGGTAATGGGGAGAGAACAAAAGGATAAGATGAATAAGAATTATTTGGAAATTGGAGTAGTTCTGAGGCAATTAATAATGAAATGTGAACTTGAATGTGCAGTCAGGAATTCAGGAAGGAGGGAAAATAGGTTGCCTCTTTCTCATTTTTGTATCTATAACATCAGCAAAAACAACTTCCATTTAATGAATGCCATTCACTGGCTAGTAAATCCAATGATTCTAGCCCAAGGCTGGAAATACCAGATTAAGATGCCATTTGTTGCCTTTGCATTTGAAGTTGCCAGAGAGACTTCATGTGGAGGTGTGCGCACATGAAATACTAGAATCCCTAAATGCAGAAGGGTAGGTGAGAAAACAGCTAACTAAACCTGGCTGGTGGTGCAGCACATGATGTTTGACGCCTCTCAATGAGGAAAGATTGACTTTTTACTGAAGTGGTTAACAGGGACCCTTGGGGTTGAAGGGTGAGAACTACAATTTCCCGAACTTCATGTTTTCACCCTCCTCTTCGCCCTTTGTTCCTGCTCACTGAAGTAGTCAGAAATATTTTTAACAATTGCATTAAATAGTCTTAGTAGTCTTCATAGGAGAACCATTATTATAAACTGTTTATATAAGGTAATTGATTAGTTGAAAATGTGCCCTCTAAAGGAAAACGTACATGCTATTATTTATTGTGTTTGTAATAGTACATTACAGAGACACTTTGAAGAGAAGAAAATCTATGTCCTTGAAAAATGTATTTCAAAGACATAGGAGATGTTTATTTGGAAGATTTCATTACTATTCTTGCTTATGAAGCAAGTTTCCTGCACGTTTATGAAATACTTTAAGAAGGATTTAATCTGAATGTTATGAATGACACTTCTATTTTTTAGTGTTTATCATCTTTATTTGAAAGAAAAAACCTCTGTATATATGAAAGTGTATTATACATACATACATCTATATGTATGCATAAGTACTTGCATATGCATATTTGTATCAGTCACTTCTTTGCATACATTTATACATGCAAATTAATAAAATGGTTTGGTATGAACCATTGTCTCAATGTGAGGCTTTTGAATTGATAGCACTGATAGGATACAATGAAAACAGCCCTTTGTATAGTATTAGGTGATTAATAGGAGTTGTTTTATCTCACTCAAGTGTTTGACTCTTTGAGGTTGGGGAGGCATTATTATCACCATTGCACTGAAAGAAAGTTAAACAAGGACACATAATCAGAAGTGGAGCCAAGCCTCAGCCCCAAATTCTCCCTGTACAAACTGTGTTCTCCATTCTACTGTGGGCTGCTGTCTACAGCATCTATGGACTCTCTCTGCGTGAACCAATTCAGTAATATTGCAGTGTAGCTAGTGTGTCTCAAGGTTTATTTTCTGTTCTATACCAATATAGAAAATGTCTTTACAGAATTCTTAGGATTAC
This sequence comes from Oryctolagus cuniculus, assembly GCF_051225735.1. Taxonomy (NCBI): domain Eukaryota; kingdom Metazoa; phylum Chordata; class Mammalia; order Lagomorpha; family Leporidae; genus Oryctolagus; species Oryctolagus cuniculus. Next base: position 13,035,558 of record NC_142876.1, on the reverse strand, counting down.
AAGATATTTCATGTATTACAAGTATAATAGTTTAATGTTCATTCTGGAATTCCATTCAATAAGTGCTAGTTTTAGAATTTGTTCAGAATATGACAGGGTAATTGGGAAAGCAAAACCAAATTACCTAGTTTGCATTGCTTTAACTCTCATGGTCGTATATATATTCTCCAATCTTCTTAATTTGTTTCTCTTTTGACTTTATTTTAAATTGCCGTTTCTGACTTTTAATTAAATGACATTTGACTAAATAAGCTTTCTCTTCTAGATACGCTAATTTTATTACTTAGTATCTAATGCTTTAGTATTAAGATTTGAAAACTACAATCACCATTTTATAGTGGCATCTTAGATATCTTGCTGAAGCACCCCTGAAGCTGGTATTCTGTGCCTTAAAACTATGGTTGTGAGGATTTCTTGCCTTACTCCTTGGAGATCCAGCGTGACTACTGCAGCCCATCTTTTTGTGAGCATGGAAAGATATGTGGTAGACATCTTAAAGACTTCAGAAAAGTGAAGGAGAACAGGAAAGGGAGAGCTTTCTGACTTCTGTACCATGGAGGAGTCCTCTAGGGCTCAAGAAGTGCTCAGTGTCTATTGAGTACAAGTGTAAAGTATCAAACACCTGAGCTTTGCAGTCTCCTTTGTCCTCTGGCCCAGGGAAACTTGCAGCTGTAACAGCAGGCAACATTGAAGCTCAGGGCTGTGTGCTAACCATTTTATAATTTTTCACCTAATGTTAAAAACAGACTGCAGCTTGGTTAGGTCTATGAATAGCCTCTTTCTACAATAGTATGTGTGTGAATAATGTTGCATGCTAGAAGAAATTTTCAGGGTTTTTTTCCCAACATGACTGCTGAGTTGCCTTAGAATATGGTTGCCACTGTGCCTTCTGGAGCAGGACAAAAAGCAAAAACAAAACAAAATCCAAGATTCTCTTCACTTTTTCCTCTGTTAGCTGATTTCCAGAGCCTTCTCATCCATGCAGGCTGATTGTATCTGGGCTGCAACAAAATTCTCCTCTTGGCCAGTTTCTATCAAAATGATTATATCACAGATTTCTCAGTATTTTAAAACTCATTATAAAGACAAGTGAGGTGTTGAAGAGTGCAACACAGACATAGTCATCATCTGTAAATGTTCCCTTTGCCCTTTCACTTCTGATAGCCTGTCTTTAAGGCTTTTTTTCCTTTAATACCTTACTACCTTCTTACTACCTTCACACCGCATTCACCTCCTAAATTCTCTGTCCCTTTTTTATGTTGAAGCATTTAGTAATATCCTTTTATAAAGGAGCATTTGGATGGAGGCCTTTGTCTCACCCTCCATCCCACAAGGTTTATGAGACATTTCTTCTACATAAATATACATATGATGAATCCATTTGTTTTCATTTCATTATAAAACAAAAATAGTGCTCAATCTATTAAGAAGCCTGTACAACAATGCTATTATGACTCAGCCTGTAGATTGGAACTCAAGAATTTGGTAAGCTTTTTAGGTAATGGTGGTAAGTATAAATTGCTTATAACATCTCATCACATTACACTTATCACCTACGTGTGCTGTCATTCAGTGTGATTGCAATGGAGACTTGATTTTGTAAAGAAAATAAGAACAAGATAATCTTGAAAGATGTTCTGCAGAAAACGCATGTAGTACTAAACAAAATGCTGCTGTTTGTTGGAACTGTTGTCATCATGTTCCTTTGAGGAATGTAGGATGTTCATGGTTTCATGTGCTCCTTACACATTTATTTGACTTTCCTTGATTTTTATTTTAAATAAATGCAAAATACAGATGATTGGGAATCAAATATGATGGATTTGATTTTAGGAAAGCCCCAGGCAATGTGATTTTGCTTTGCAAAGCCTGTTGCATTCCCAGTAAAGATGGGGAAAAGCACAAGAATGGGGGAAATTAGAAGTAGAAAGTAAGAGGTAAAAATGAAAAAAAAAATGGGTGTGGAGCTGGCTCTGCTGCATAGCAGATTAAGCCACTACTTGAAGCATGGATATCCCGTATCAGGGTGCTGTTTCAAGTTGCAGCTATACTGCTTCTGATCTAGCTTCTAGTTATTGTTAAGCCAGCAGATGATAGCCCAAGTACTTAGGCCCTGCTACCCATGTGAGAAAACCAGGATAGAGTTTGTGGCTCCTGGCTTCAGCCTGACTGAGAGCTGGCTATCAAAACCATTTGTTGAATGAATCCATGGTTATAGAGCTCACTCTTCCTCTTCTCTTATCTCTGTCTCTCTTCTTTTCAAATAAATACATAAACTTTCAAAATAAAAGAACTAAACAAACATCATGTGCTATCAGTTAAAAAGATGCATTTTTTAAAATTACATTTTACCCTCTAAAATCAGGATGCCTATTGTAATCAGTAACATATTAAAATTATATAATATGGCTTTTCTTTCCATGGTAGTATATGATGATAGTGCACATTTCAGTCAATGGGTTCGCACTATTTAAAACCTTGAATACTAAATTAGTATTTTGAGAAGAAAGAGAAAGAGAATGTGTTAGTTTCCATTCACTGGTTCATTCTCAAATGCCCACAATGGCCAGGTCTGCGCTTTTCAAAAGCCAGGAGCCAGGAACTCAGGCTAGCAAGAACTTAGTTACTTGAGTCATCACCAGTGCCTCCCAAAGTCATCATTAGCAGGAAGGTGAAATTGGAAGCTGGAGTCAAGAATCAAATCAAGCCCTCCAATATGAAATTTGGACACCTAGCTGGTATCTTTTTTTTAAGATTTATTTATTTTACTTGAAAGTCAGAGTTACACAGAGAGAGAAGGAGAAGCAGAGAGAGAGAGAAAGAGAGATCTTCCCATCTGCTGGTTAACTTCCCAATTGGCTGCATCAGCCGAAGCTGCGCCGATCCAAAGCCAGGAGCCAGGAGCTTCTTCCAGTCTCCCACACGGGTTCAGTGGCTCAAGACTTGGGCCGTGTTCCACTGCTTTCCCAGGCTACAATGGTGAGCTGGATTAGAAGAGGAGCAGCAGGGACTAGAACCGGCGCCCATATGGGATGCTGGCCCCTCAGGTGGCTGCTCTACTTGCTGTGCCACAGCACTGGCCTCTAGCTAGTATCTATTTTTTTTTTTTTAATTTTTGACGGGCAGAGTGGACAGTGAGAGAGAGAGAGAGACAGAGAGAAAGGTCTTCCTTTTTGCCGTTGGTTCACCCTCCAATGGCCACCGCGGCCGGCACGCAGAGGCCAGCGGATCGCACTGATCCGAAGCCAGGAGCCAGGTGCCTCTCCTGGTCTCCCATTCGGGTGCAGGGCCCAAGGATCTGGGCCATCCTCCACTGTACTCCTGGGCCATAGCAGAGCGCTGGCCTGGAAGAGGGGCAACCGGGACAGAATCCGGTGCCCCGACTGGGACTAGAACCCGGTGTGCCGGTGCCGCAAGGCGGAGGATTAGCCTTTTGAGCCACGGCACCGGCCTCTAGCTAGTATCTTAACCACTAGGTTAAATGCTTGGCCTCTAAGCTGATCCTTAATATGGAAATGTATAGGGTACCATCTGTTTTGAGCTAGAGAGGTGTGTGAAAAATCATGTGATGTGTTAGAGATGTTAAATGATGGGAGACCAGTTAAGTGCATTTTTTAAAAAGGTCTGTCATTCATCCACATGATAAATAAATACATCTTGATTCAGGGCAATAATGGATGAAGTGGAAACAGACAGTTGGAGGGCTTTGGAGGTGGAGCACTGAGCATTGCCTACTAACTAGGAGTGGGGATCAAAAGACAGGGAAAAGTCAGAAGCAACAACCTGAACATTCAGTAGCTCCATATTCATGTTCTGATGCACTAATAGTTGGCATTGTTTCTGTGAAGGAATCCAAGAACCTAAGGTCTTCAAGGTCATTTCTAATGGTGGGGGTGGGCTTGGAGGGGTCAGGGGTGAGACGGGGGATAGGCAGTACAGTAGAGTGGGCAGGAAACCAGGCTTTGTTCTGGGAGAGAACTAGAGTTAAGTCTGTGAAATCCTTGTGGGAGCTTGGGCAGAGCAGTCATGCTTTTAAATTAGCGTCTTCTCAGGTATACAGTTGTGACAATAATGCCGACACAAGTTGGTAAAGGCCACTTTACCGCAATGACTGACATGTAATTATACTTGGCAAATATTAGCTGGTAGTGTTAGCTATTTGAATAGAAGAGCTATAAAACAAAATGTGAGGCCAAGTGGATAAAGACCAGGATTGAAAATGTAGAGAAGTATAAGGTTGAAGAATAGAGTAGAACTGCACTATTTAACAGCAGTGGAAGAAACTTTGAATTAGACCGGATCAAGTATACAGGAAAACTGTTATAATACCATCATTATTTAAATGGTCCTATTTCACATAGTATTCCTTCCAAGCTCAATCAATTACAGTGATTATTATTTTTAAAAATATTTAGTATGTTACAACATTTGCCCTTTTATGCAAAGAATTTTTTTTAATCTTAAGCAATGTAAAATAAAGGTGATATACTGGATTTTTTTTACAGCAAAAAACATTTTCATTAATGGAAGGAACATTAATAGCAGGGCATGAGATGCCCACCCAAAATGATACCCTCCAGGAATGTTTCTCTATATTGATAACCCTCAGTGGCAGGCTTTTCCCAGAAAAAAATCATTATCAGCTCAGCACTGCCGCAAGGAGTTTTGGGTAGTTCAAATTGAAATAGAAGAACACATCTAAACCATGTATCTATAATGTGACAGGATGAAGTTCAGAGAAAATGTGTAACATTGTAAATCTCAAATAAAACATAAATGAGCTTTCTTAGTGTGTATATTAGTGATCCTAATTGAACTTAGGCATAAGATTTCAAACAAATTATAAGTCAGTACTACTCAAAATAAGCACTTATAAATAAATGTAGTTGGCCCAACAGTTGTATGTTTGGATAACATTATATTGGTATACCCTTGGAAGGTATTTTGTGTATGTTCTTGACATGATTTCTAAATCAAAAGCTAATTATTTCTGTTGAACTATCTTAATCAAATTGAAAGCTGGTATAACTAAGCAAACACAGATCCCCATTCTCAAGTGCCTTAATGCATTTATTCTACAAACTTTTGAAATCAGATTTTTCTGGGGAGGCAATAGCTTGCACATGTTCTAAAACACTACTGACTTTTCCAAGGTGGCATAGACATACAATTCTTATCTGTCATTTTATAAATTACTTTAAACTAAGGCAATCTATCATATCTGGAACTCAGCCTCGCTGCCTCATATCTTGTGCAGTTTCTACAATCTGCAATGACTATGGGACACTGGACCCCAGTTCCCTCTGCTGTCATTGTATGTCATGTTGCAGAACACAGGCATGAGTCGGCTTCAGTATTATTCTGATCACTTCTGCAGTTGTGATCCTGGTACTGAAGAGCCCATTGTATTCATCTTGAAACCCAGGTCTGTGCATTGATGGATAATAGAATAGAGCTTGACTATTTGATCCTCATTTGGAAAAAAAAAAAAAAAAAAAAAAAAAAAAAGAAAGGTATGAAGTGTCATACACACTAATAAATTTCCCTGTTAAAGAAATAACCAGAGAACCTGTTAACATTCTTTAAATCTGACAGGACTTCATTGGTGTAAAAGCTTGACACAATTTTACAAAGCTCGGTCTTCATCAGGATACAGTGTCATTCATATTCCTTCAGTGTGTTCTCAGCTCTGTGATGTGGCCACCTCTTTCTAGTGTTGCCAGTGGAGTTCGTATGTTAATTCCAGAAATACCTGCATACAAAGAGAGCAAAGCCGTGCCTGTCTCATGCAGGAAAACCAGTAATGACTTTCCAATGTCTAATCGCTGCTTGAGGATGACCCACACTTGTGTCAACCTGTTGGTCAACCTGCTTACTGACTTTGCTCTGTGGTGCTGGCGCTTGCTCCCATCTCTTAAATTCACTCCATCTCTCTCTTCTTTTTCTGATGGATTCAATAAGCCAATGACTTTTGTTTAGGGAAATTTGTATCCTTAGGGCATTAAGCTCTACAGTTAAAACTGTTAATGTGTGTGAGGCAGGAGAGTAAAGACCCTGTGGTTGCAGAGACTGGGGACTAAGAGGGCTCAGCGGAGAGTCTACCAATTTTTTTCCTATATGATACTTTGCTTGGAGGAGAAAATCTAAGGTCTCCCTAGGTCTCCTGAGCTAGAATGTGGCCTCTTACTATTATTTAGATAAGCTGATTACATATTCTGTGAGGGTCCTGTTATAAGGGCCGAGTTTGTTGTTTATTGTTTATGAAATTATGCCAGTGGTTTTTCCCGAGGTATGTTTTTAAAAATGTACATGTTCTCGGAAAATGATTTCCCCAGTTCTACAAATATGCTCATTCCCTTTCTCTTTTGTCTAATTAATAGACCTATTCCTCCTCTGTCTTTCAAAAAAGAAGTTTCAGTGTGATGCAAGAACATTTTCCTCAGACTCCCTGTGTTCATTTCTTCCTTTTAGGCCAATGGTTCTCTCTTTGGATGTGTAATAGTTTGACTCAGGGAGTTTTTACAAATAAAAAGTCCTGAATTATGGGCAATATTCTGATTGAGTTACTGAGTGGTGGGTTCTGGACATCATGCCATTTGAGTGAACATAAGGCATTCACCCTGGGCATGGAGAACTGAGGAGGATGCATGCAAGTCAGGTCCCTAGGTTCCCTGAGCTGTGGGAATTTTGCTTCATTCTCTTCCAGAAAGGAAAAGCAGTGCAGTGAATCCTCTTCACTCTTGGGATTGCTTCAATCACTGTGTGAGGTTTCTAGAAACCAAAGCGTTTGAGAATGTGAAAAATATGAGTATGTCAGTTGTCAACTGAAGGAAACAAATTGCACTCTGCCTGTGGTTATGACATTCACAAACTTGGCCACTCTGCTGCCTCTGCCTTGTCTGCTGTTCTTCTGTTTCCAAGTACACATCTCTCCAGAAACGCTGTGCATGTGGCTCCCAGTCCCAGGCCTCTGGAATAGCTCAGGGAGTGCTGAGGACAGTTGTGCAGGGAACCACTCTCCAGTTAGTGAGTGAGCCATCGGCATCCATTGTGCATGCCAGGTTCATTAGGAAATAGGCTTTGAGACAGGGATTGACCTATAGGACATTTATCTGGTGGATTCTTGGAATAAACTCTTGGGATAGAGAAAAGCAGGAAGCTGGATTAAGCAGTAGAAGCAGTTGATTAGTCCAGCATAGGGCATGGCTGATCTTTTAGGGAGCTTTGGAGTGGGGAAGGCTCTTCAGACCCTCCTTACTGACTCTTGATTAATGGGTTTAATTTTTGAAATATCAGATTTCTGTCTTCCTCTTGGGATACTTTGTCCATCCTCCCAGCTCTGTGTTATCACTGACATTCTGTGTCCATCCATACACTGGGTTCCATGAGGCCACAGTGGACACATACGATTATTTCCTTATGCTGCAATTAAAAAGCTACTCTAGAGAATTCTCTCTAAATTATACAAATACTGAGGTTTTATCCCTCAGAGGCAGACCAAAAATCATGTTCCCATTGCTTTAGCTATGACTGTTTATATTTTCTAATGGTCCAGTAGTTTTTGCTCTGTGACAAAGGGCCATGCTTTCTGCTGTGGGTGGTGCCTTTTCGTATATTTATTTATTTATTGAGAACACAAAACACACTTTGGTGTGATTTTCTTAATTCACTTGTAAAATTAGATAAAGTGGGCTTCTTAGTTAACACTATCATTAATTTTCACTATAATGGTGGGTTTGACAGACATTAAGTTATTCTGTGAAGTTAGTGCATCAGTTGCTAAGCCCTTCCTACCAGTTTCTGTACTCATTTTGTCTTGGCACAAATAGCCACAGTCTTTAGGCTCCACTCTGCATGGTGCTGGTCCAGCCTTGTTTATGTACATTCTCTGCTCAACTTTAAAAAGTGAAATAGAAAGTCATCATGCAGAGAGCAAAACTTGGGCTTTTAAGGCATTTGCTTTTAACTGCTTCTGGCCCATTGCTTGGAGTTTAGAATGAGAGCAAGGTACTGTCCTACTTGTGAGCCCTGAAGTAGGGAACAGGAAGTGCTGAAAGTTACATTGAGGATGAGACCTAGCTTCAGGTTTGATCATTAAGGATTTGACTCTAGGCACATTTCTAAAGTTGTGTGGAAGTTTTGGGTATGGCCTGGAGACAGCATCAGAGACGGGAAGAGATCAGTGCTCTGGAGTTTCCTCAGGGAGGCGACTGTAGTTGTTTGGAACAGAGAACGCTTCTCTGCAGTGCTATCTCTGAGTCTTCAATGAAAAGGCTGTGGATTGAACGTGAAGTGCAGAGTAACCATGCCACAGGCACAGATGTGCAGTCTTTTCAAATAAAATCAAGATTATTCTCCTTAGGGAATGAGTATAATTCTATTGTACCACTACATATAAAACCTGTAAATATGGATAGAAAATTAAATGTTATGGAAATAGGTTTCATTTTATAGTAACTTCAACTTAAAGGCCAACTGTACATTTACAGTTACCGATCTAGAATAGATGAATAAACCGGGACTTGGGAGGGATCAAGGCAGCCCAACAAAGAGCATTCCCATGTCTCCATTGCACTGACCCGCACTTGCAGTTTCTGCTGCTAAGCCCGTGAACTGAGACCACAGAATGAACATGTATCACAGCCGAATTACTCTGACCTTTTTCTGAAAGTGAAGACAGTCTAACTACTCCTTCTTTTTTATTTGCTGGTGGTTAAAAAGTAAAACAAAAAAATGAGATTGTTCTTGCCAATTTTAATATTCCCAATGCACTTCCTGAATTATCCCTCTCCTTTAGGTCCCTATGTATAATAATTAATGTCCATCCTTAAACCACATCATCAGAACTGTCTCACAAATAAATTGTGTGCCATTACCCTGGAACACAGTAATAATTATAAATTGAGAATATTTCAAGCAGAAAGAAATGACTCATACATTTGTTTTCATCTGTAATATTTCTTCAACAGTTTGATAATTCCAGTGTACCTAGTAGCATATAAAAATATTTATTATAAAGCATTAGAAAACATTAGAAAACTTGTATAAAATGTGTATATTCAACTAGTTTTATTTATGCCAGTTATTGCTTAAATTTACTTTCAAACATAAAATTTTAATCTTGTAAATTTTAAATAAAACTAAATGGGTTGTAACAATCTGTAATACCCTTTCAAAGTCAGGAATCCATAATAAATATACCAATGACAGAACATACCATACCTTTGTTAATATTTAATACTTGTTTTAAGTATTAATACCTAACAAAATCATTTTCAGATTAACTTGCTACTCAACAGAGAACATCTTTTACTCTGCCATCATTATTCCATTTGATTTATACAAATGCACTAGCAATATAGAATTTTATTTATATAACAGTGAATTTTCTTATTCCAGCATTCATTACAAGGTAATGTATACAAAACAGTAATCATCACCATCTTCTATATGTAGGTCAGTGAGCATTATGGAGGCTTTACTTAGTTTTATTTTAATGGTGTCAAATCTTTCCTAATAAATATTACCTCTTTTACAATTGTTTTGTCTTAAGTTCAAATTTGCTCTTTTTTTGTGACATGAAAAGTTTAGTTCAAAAATTTCCAAAGTCAAAATCATGAAAAAGTGCAAGCCTGACAGCATAATTAACCTTTAAGGACTGCATTTACCATGTCTTCTTGAGTACAGCTTATGTTGAAGTATGGAGATGTATGTGTCCACTTTCTAGAGGCAGAGAATAAGGGCATGATCATTGGTAAGATCAATGACAGGTGGAGTTCCAAAGGACACACAGAGAAGAGTTAATCAATATATTGGATTGATTCCTTTTACCTCAGCCTGATAAATTGAGGAATACTTTCCTTTTTCAGACATCTTTAAGCAGGTAGATTTATAGTGGTAGGACAGGTGGTTCATATCAAACCTTTTCTCGTTAAATAGATGTGAGAAACTCATCAGAACTGCTGTGCATTGCTCTATTTTTAGCTGTGGTCTCTACAATCTTAAGTCATACCATAAGTGATGTCTAAAAGATTAATGGAGGGCATGGATGTTTGGGCATCCAAGGACATTCAGTCCCCCCAGCACCTTTGTGTGCTTGTGTAAGTTTGAATAGGTGTGCCTCTGAACACATGCATGTGTGTGTGTGTGAACTGGTATGAGAAAGCTGAGGAAAGAGAGGAATAGGAATTTGTAATAGGAATTACAAATGTGTAAATGTAAATGTCCACACATGGCACCAAGAGCTACCGTATGGTTATAACATGAGGTATCTGAACTCCAAATAGGAGGTTCCAAGGACTAGGGAGAATAATCTGTACAGGCTGTTTTTGCTTGTCCTGTTTTGCTTTTTGCCTGATGCTAGTATAACTTAAAAAGGCCAAAATTAAAATAAAACAAATAGTACCATTTTTAAGAAGTTGATTGTAATTTTAAAAATGAAACACAGCAAACTTTTTTTAGAGATTTATTTATTTATTTGAATGTCAGAGTTATGGAGAGAGAAGGAGAAACAGATTTTCCATCCAATGGTTCCTTCCCTAAATGGTTGCAACAGCTGGGACTGGGCCATGCTGAAGCTAAGAGTCTGGAGCTTCTTTCAGGTCTCTCATGGGGGTAGCAGGGGCCAAAGCACTTGGGGCATCCCATTAGCAGGGAACTGGATCCGAAGCAGAGCAGCCAAGACTTGAACCAGCACCTATGTGGGATGCTGGCATTTCAGGCAGTGGCTTTACCCACTGTGCCACAATGCTGGCCCCCAAGCAGCAAACTTTTTATTCAGAATGTGAAATGTGATAGGAAAAAGAACCTAGAACTTACAAAGTTCATAAATTACAGAAAAAGTTGTCTATGAGATCAGCTGAAGTAGATTTTTAATATACAGCAGAATTATTTCATTCCATCATAATAATTTAAACATGCTATGGAAAAGAAAGAACGGGATTGCAAATCTTCAATAAAAGGGAATTCATATTTAGCTGAATGGGACATCTGTTCATGTGTGTGACAGGGAAGGCAATGTGTTGAAAGAGGTAGAATTATTTGCTGTGCTCAGGCAGTGGGAGACTAGTCCCAGCATGCACTTGGCAAAACCAATACACTGTGAGATGGGGTGCAGAAGAGAGACTTGAGGGATAATATGTAGTTGCATTGAGTGCCTTAGTTGGGTTAAGCCCATACACCCTACGAAGTAAACAAACATACTTGATGAGCATGCTCAAAAGGCCAAGGAGTGAGAAGCAAGAGCCAGTCGAGTAAATGCTCCATTCAGTTTGAAATCACTTCTGAAGAGTGCCTTGCTAAGGATATGCTTTCCACAGGTCCTCATGAACAGAACTGCAAAACTAGGTGCTCCCAGTAATGGGCAGCCACAATAGGCTGGACCGCAGGGCAGCCCCACACTTCGCTCAGTAGTGCTCCGTCATAGGAGCCCTTCAGAGCCACTGTTGCTGCAACATGTGGATATCATCATTTCTCATCGTCATCCTTTCACAGTCATCAGTAAAGGTACTCCTGACATGCAGAAGTCTCTATTGAGGGCATCACAGAATTTAATGTATATTTGAGGGGAAGCAATTTCTAGCAGGTGTTATCACAGCCTAGGTGAATTGTGCCACTGAAATTAGATGTTTATTGGGGAATTCTGCACTAGTGTGAGTGAAAGGTTTCAGGATTCTTAGCATGGACTGTAGGACGGAGAGAAAGAGAAAAGGTTTGCATATCATTGAGACAGTGGTCGTGGACCTCCATCAGGCAGGGGATGATGGAACCATAATGGATTATTAAGAATGTATCTACTCTGCATGTACATTGTGCTTTGCATTCCTGTCTGGTGTAGATGTTGGGAGTCCATGCTAGTTTAGTATTTCTTACGTTTTACCAATTGTGCTGCTGACTTAATGATACAGAGGATTCACACAACAGCCGTGTCTCCCCCTCTGCTTCTCATGACTTAGACCTCACCATGGGTTCTGTGCTCTTCACCTTGTCTCCATTTGGGAAAAAAAATCCTTAATGTAAGCATTTAGTTTGGAGTCACAACAAATATCTTGAAAAAAGATTTAGAACTCAGGTAGTAAAGGTGGGCTTGTCTCTTGATGAATGAATTAAATTTTTGTGGGATCTTATTGATTAGACTAATCTCAGGATCATATATATGTGTGTGTGTGTGTAAGTGAAACAGACATAAGATTTGGTGTGTCTTAAATAGGGTGCCAACATGTGATTGCTTTTTATTTTCTTATTTATTCATTTACTCTAATGTTGTAGGACTGTACAATTGTTTTACTACTCATAGTGGATAGTAACACTTCTCAGTTCTATTTATAGTGGCCAGTTATTTAAGATGTATGTGCGTGTGCATGTGTGTGCATGCTCCCACACAGTCACATATCCCAATTTCAGAAAGGCATTTGCTATTTTTATACTTGCAACACTTTCTTCTTTGTTGAGCATTCTTTCTCAGCCAGGAAAGGGAGCAGTTTTTCACCAACAGTATGGTTTCATTGTACCCATTAAGATTAGAATAACACACGCAGTCCTACAGATTAAATGTCTGACTGCGTCAGATAATTACGTATTCATCTTAACGTTTCAAAGTTGATCATCCACTTTTAACGGCAGATGCTTACACTAACCTTGCAAGGACACTGAGTCTAGACTGCAAGCAATTTTCTGTTTGTGAATTTGGCAGTGATTACAAGCCTAGTGCTGGGCCCAGCTGGGAGAGAATCGTCAGTGATGAGGAGGATGGTTAAGTTCAAGGCTCTTGTAAAAAGATGTATGTGGAGAGGGAAAGGAAGAAGGAGGGAAGGGGGAGAAATCTGACACTAGAGTGAACAGAAAAGAAAGCAATGTGGGCCAGCGCCGTGGCTCAATAGGTTAATCCTCCGCCTTTGGCACTGGCACCCCAGGTTCTAGTCCTGGTCGGGGCGCTGGTTCTGTCCCGGTTGCTCCTCTTCCAGTCCAGCTCTCTACTGTGGCTCAGGAAGGCAGTGGAGGATGGCCCAAGTGCTTGGGCCCTGCACCTGCATGGGAGACCAGGAGAAGCACCTGGCTCCAGGCTTTGGATCAGTGCTGTGCACCAGCCGCAGTGCACCGACTGCGGTGGCCATTGGAGGGTGAACCAACGGTAAAGGAAGACCTTTCTCTCTGTCTCTCTCTCTCTCTCTCACTGTCCACTCTGCCTGTCAAAAGAAAAAAAAAAAGGCAATATGAACTTTTCGCCTTTAAGCTCTTAAGATATCAGTAGTGGGGAACAATTAACAACAGTCATGTAAAATATGGCCCCAGAGCTAGGTGGAAGTTCACAGTCAGGACTTCATGTGTGTTTTCCATGGAATTTCCATGGAATTTACCCTGTCTCCCATGCCAGAATGCCATAGGAACACAGTGTCATTATGCCATGAAAACAGTGCCCAGTTGACATGAATGAGTCCAATGAGTCATCAGGGCTGGATTTATAAATGGTGGTCCTGAATGGAAATGAAAGGTGTAGGAAATCTTAGATTAAATCCACAGCCCATGTATTATTATTATTATTATTATTATTGACAGGCAGAGTTACTGAGAGAGGGAGACAGAGAGAAAGGTCTTTTTTTTCCATTGGTTCACCCCCAGATGGCCGCTGCGGTCGGTGTGCTGTGCCAATCTGAAGCCGGGAGCCAGGTACTTCTCCTGGTCTCCCATGGGGTGCAGGGCCCAAGCACTTGGGCCATCCTCCACTGCACTTCTGGGCCACAGCAGAGAGCTGGACAGAATCCAGCGTCCCAAACGGGACTAGAACCCGCGGCGCCGGCCTACAGCCCTTGTATTACTCATATGCTCATGGTTGTCTGCAAGTGTCCATAGTGTCTCATGGCTCGGTTAGCAGGAGCAGGTGGACCGGCCCACATAGCTGCTGCTCTGTAGGACCACAGAGGATGGTTAGGGAGGCCGGAACGGTGGCATTGAAAAGGGGGCTAAGAGATGGTTGGCTGAGCAAGTGTTTTTATCTGTGGCCTGTGTTTTGCCACAAGATTCAAGTCTTTGTGTTGTTGAGCCTCGTTAGGATGTGGGGAGCTATCAGGTAGAGGGCAGATGGACTCACCTTTCTTTCCCCAGGTTCTCCTTTGCAGCAGCTCTTCATGTCCCTGCCTCACAGGGAAGCAGCTCCTATTCCAGAGACTGGCAGTAGGAGTGGAGCCTTGCACTAGCAGGCCGGTATCCATAATCCTGGTACTGCCAGGGAGCTGATGCACGAACTCAGTCAAGGTCCTTCCCTTTCTTCTCAGTTTCCTCATCTGCTAATGGCATTAATAAGGGCACTGTGGATTTTGATGAAGCACCATGTAGAGAACAATAAGAACAGGGAATAGAATATATATATATATAGAGAGAGAGAGAGAGAGAGAGAGACCCTGAAAATGACCGAAGAAAAATCAACAATTCATCACAGTTCAAGAGCACACTTTCCCCAGAGGGATGGTATACACAGGGCCCAGTGATCTGTCAGATAATTCCATATGGAGAAAATTAAAATATAATGGGCCAGAAATTTTTTCTTATATTATTCAGTTCCAACTAACAACTGCATAAACCAGAAGAAAGTCCAGGTAGTTAAGTACTGTGCCACAGAGGGAAAACACAGCTGTTACCATGCAGGGGAGCCGTCGCTTCCGTAAATCCATGGTGCAAAAAGCCGCATCTGCAGCAACTACAAGGGACATGGAAATGAACTGTGCCGGTGCTTTCTCCGAAGTGACTTTCCATAGTTTACATTTTTGTCACCTTCTCTTTTAAAAATCCAAACATAGTTCTGTAGGGCAGTGAAAAGCTTTGTTATTTGGTAAATTGGGTTTCTGTGTTCACATTAACTGAAGTTCAGGATGATGGTGGTTACAGGGAATGAAAGGGGTTGAAACGACAGATTGAGTGGTGTGTTTCTCAGGTTATGAAGTTCGGGAAAATGTGTAATTATTTCTGAGTTTCCTAAGGTTCCTCTGTTCAACATAATGTTCTGACATACAACAGGGACAGTCTCAGATATGAAATGCAAATCCATAGTTGCTGCCCAGCTCTGGATGTTGGGGTTAATCATGCAAATCTAATGCAGTTCTTGGTATTTCCAGAAAGATTTTAGTTAAAGTCCCGTGCACGTTTTGATTTAAAATTCTGACTTTAGAGAGCAGTGTAATTTTTTTCAGCTTTACATTTTAACATGCAGAACAGGATTTGGAGAAATCAGTGACTGGACATCCATCCATATTTGTTAATCCTGGGGCAGGGAGTGAATAAGGATGAGGCAGGAGGTAGAACAGAAGGGTTCCCTTAAACACTTTGGGGACTTCAAAGCATACTGAATGTGAAATTAGAACTGTATTTACAAGTGTTCTACCGAAAGTCCCTTTGTTTGGAATCAGATCAAACCTACTGGTTATATAGGTATATTGAATGTCGTCTCTGTTCAAAGAACATGGCTAATTCAGGCAAGGACAGACCAAATAAAAAATAACACCACCACTAGTTCCTAACTTTTGAAATGCCATAAAATACTTGGGAAATGAGACTATTTACAGGAAGAAATGAAATTGTCTTGCTCACTAGAGCAAGCTTGACACATTCTAATCGCCTTTCTGCTATGCGCAATCAGCATTCAGCTTATCTTTCCAAGAACAATAAACTTTCATGTACTGCTGCCTGACATAAAAATTATTTTTACATATCTCCATATCGCTGACTCTTGTAAGTTAATCTCATCTCACATGAATTTTTCACCAGCTTCACTCTGATGTTGATAAAGGAGATGGTTCCATCAAATACATCTTGTCAGGCGAAGGGGCAAGTTCCATTTTCATTATCGATGAGAACACAGGGGATATTCATGCAACCAAGAGACTGGATCGTGAGGAACAGGCCTACTACACCCTCCGAGCCCAAGCACTGGACAGGCTTACCAACAAACCTGTGGAGCCTGAGTCTGAGTTTGTGATCAAAATCCAGGATATCAATGACAATGAACCCAAATTTTTGGATGGCCCATACACAGCAGGAGTTCCTGAAATGTCTCCTGTGGGTAAGTAGAAACCATACTGCTATTGCAGTGAGCATCTGACTTTCAGTGGTTTGTATTTAAATCCATAATTTTGTTAAGTTCTGAAAAATGTATTATCTATAAAGGAGTTATCATGGTCAAAGGAAGGTGTGAGTTAGTAGTCAGTACCATTAATTCAACACATTATTTTAGTTATATGGAAAACTACGAAACTATTTTTGCATTTTACATTGTTCTTTTTACATTTTTTTTACAACTCAATGTCTTCAGAAATTTTTAGGTCTTACAGTTTGTTTTCCATTTAATGTTTGTTTATTTGTTATTAAATGAATACAGTTATGCCTCAGAAGTTAAACAATAACACCCTTCCAGATACAGCCCAGTGATGATCTGTTACTGTTATTTCCATGATACTAGGATAATGATTCACTGTTCCAAAGATCACCTTGTGGCTGGGCAATCTATGCAGAAGGTCCCCAGTGGCAAGCCACAGTGACATTCTAACAAACTGGCCTGTGTAATTGTAATGAATGTGGTTGAACCCACAAGTGTCCACTCACACGTCATCCTTCATCTTTCTGTAATCAACTAGTTGATTTATTTATTTACTTATTGTTTTTAATATTGAAGGAGGAAGTTTTCTTAAAACAACATTGGACCTTCTAATTTATCACATGGGAATTTTAGCCAATATTATTTGTGTTATTTTATTTATTTATTTATTTTTTCTTTCTTTTTTTTGGACAGGCAGAGTTAGTGAGAGAGAGAGAAAAAGAGAAAGGTCTTCCTTTTCTGTTGGTTCACCCCCCAGATGGTCACTATGGCTGGCGCTTTGCGGCCTGCAAACTGCGCCTATCCGAAGCCAGGAGCCAGATGCTTCTCCTGGTCTCCCATGTGGGTGCAGGGCCCAAGGACCTGGACCATCCTCCACTGCACTCCCTGGGCCACAGCAGAGAGCTGGACAGGAAGAGGAGCAACTGGGCCAGAATCTGGCACCCCAACCGGGCTAGAACCTGGGGTGCCGGTGCCATAGGAAGAGGATTAGCCTAGTGAGCTGCGGCGCCGGCCTATTTGTGTTATTTTAAATAAAAGTCATTTTAGTCATTCAATCAAGACCTCTCGTACATGGGTAGCGGGGAATTTAAAGAAGTGTATTGTTCATACGCTTTAGGGGAGTCACAGTTTAGTGACCCTAAGTGTTTGTGTACCAGATGAGAGAGGGGCAGCTTATTTGTGGCACTATGGCCTTCGCTGGCTGAAGAAATACAAACTGGAAATGAGACAGAGGAATCAGTGCTTCTGTTCAGAAGCAGGTCTGACACCGGTGGCAGAACCTCTGCATCACATGTGAGCATTTCTGCGGACAACAGGTGTGTCCACGCTCGGAGTCCTGCCCACACCTTTTCATCAAAGGCGGCAGCCACAGCAGCAGTGACCAGAGTCTCTAAGTTGGAGAGAAGACATGTTTTCCTCCACAAATTAGTGATGTTTAGTAAAATGAGACTGTGTGAGGAGTGTTTGACCACTTCCGTTCAACTTCAGAGCTGTGCTAGGGGCATTTTTGGCACCATTCTTTGGCTTGCTAAGGTTGCATAGACTGCAACCATGCAAATTGGGTCTGTGTCAAATTTTTGTTATAGAAAGTAAGTAATGCACGGTAGTTTTATTTGATGGTGGTATCCTGATTTCACACAGCATGATTATTAAGGACACCAGTATGTTTTTTAATTTACTTGAATTCAAACAAGGTCAAAACTTTTAGAAAATGATTTTTGGATATCATCAGATTTTACTTCATGCTAATTTGTACCACTGGGTTAATCTAAAAATTTTAATTTAGACCACAGAAATTTATACAAAATATGTTGCTATAGATTTGCAATGTTATAGTTTATAGTAATAGTAACTAAATAATTATAATACCTACTAAATAGTATGGTCTGTACAATGCAAATTTTCTATGTTTAATATTCAGGATTTTATTTTTCATTTGATATTAAATAATTATAAGATTTAAATCTCATGAATTATAACCTAGGAGAGTTTATTGATCACCAGAGGAGCATAGATAAACCTAAAACTCAATAAATTTATTTTCAAATAGATATATTTATGTAGGTATATAGTAGGTGTCCATATATATAATATGTAATATAATCTGTATGAAATTAGTTCATGGCTATGTCAGGAAAATATGTTATGCAGAAATAGATTAACTGGTTTTATTTTAATTGTTATTTTAAAGTTGCTTATTTTTTGAAATGAAGTAGGAAATCCCCAAGTTAGCATATCAACAGAATATATTGATATAAAGAAGCATTATAGAGAAAACAGAAATAGGAGTATAATTGATTATAGCATTTAAAATATTCACAATTTAATGAATTTTTATAAAGACATTTATTTATTGATTGGTTTTTAAAGTCTGAGTGACAGAGAGGGAGAGACAGATAGACAAACACACACACACACACACACACACACACAGAGGGAGAGAAAGAGAGAAAGAGAGAGAAAGAGAGATCTTCCATTTGTTGGTTGACTTCCCAGATGGCTGTACTGGCCAGTGCTTGGCCAAGCCAAAGCCAGGAGCCAGGAGCTTCATCTGGGGCCCAAGCTCTTGAGGCATCTTTGGCTGCTTTTCTGAGGCCATTAATAGGAAGCTCCATCAGAAGTGGAGCAGCCAGGGGATGAGCAGCACCCATATGCAGGCAGTAGCTTTACCCACTGTGCAACAGTGCCAGCCCTAAGAACATCGAATAAAAATCTTCAGGATTTTAAAAACGTGATGCCATGTCCTTATCTTCATAATTCCTTCCTAAGGTTAAAGAAAATGGAGTTGGTAACATCAGTCTTCCAAATACGGAAAATAGAATGGATTTGTAACAGAGTGCACATTAATAATGGCTTATTTATTTAGAAAGATCTGTGTAAGAATACATCTAAAAAGATGTTATAATTAAAATGTCACATTCAGGAACTTAGTAGAAACAAATTAGGACCTTAAAGAATACATCAACGTCTCATGTCCATCAGATAGGACATAAATTACATAATAGTATGTGCTTAACTATATAAACTATGCAATCATGAATTATTTTAGTATTTTGAATATTATATTTGAAATGGAAATAGAACAAACATATCAGTATTAATGTTTTTCTTATGGAATAAGTTAGTGCTTGGTAAAGTGAAGAAGCATGATGACATTTATCACATGCTGTAGAGAAAAACCCTAATAATGCTATTTTTAAAGTTGCTTTGCTTTTCCTTCCTTGGGAGCGCTTCATTTAGATATTTATGCATAATTTGTTTTTAAGTCAGTTCCTTGAAACAAAGACAAACCAAAACAACTCTCAAGTAGATAGGGTGGCCATCTACCTACTTCCCAGATAATGGGTCAACTGTACAATTAACAACATTTCTGTTTCTGTCTGGCTCTACCTAAACACAGCAGTGAGATAGCTCCATAATTTGTGAGTTGAGGATGTCAATAAATGCTATGCTGCTTTCTACATAGAGACTGACTTTTAATGAACCTACTTTTGGTGAAAACTGGAACCTGACCCTCAGAGGTGAAATTCCTAAAATTTCACTCCCGTCTGAGTCTCAGTATATGCTGATATAGCATGTCTCATCAATGTTTTTTTTTTTTTTTTTACCTATGTATTTTCATAACCCTTAAATAAATCATGAGTTTTACTAACCTTTAGCATTATTGGGAGGCTGACAGGAGCAAAGTAGAAAAAAAAAAAAAGCACGACAGTTTTGCATGTAACTTAAAGCAAGACAAATTAAAAATTGTAACTCTAATGGAGAATCTGCAACATTTTGTGAGTTCTTTCACTTTGTCCTGTTTGAATGTGTTTAACTCAATGGCTTTTGGGTCATTACCTAGGGACCTCAGTGGTACAAGTGACAGCCACAGATGCTGATGATCCTACCTATGGTAACAGCGCCCGAGTCGTCTACAGCATTCTGCAAGGGCAGCCTTACTTCTCAGTGGAGCCAAAGACAGGTAAAAAACAGAAATGTGCAATCTCTGTAAAAGTCATCAGTGATATCTTGGCTTAGAGTCAATATCAATTTCTACTAAGTAAAATTGGCACTGATAACATAGTCACTCTATTTTATCATGTTCCTGTATATATATCTACTACTATAATACATAGAATATTCTTTATACAGGAGTTACCACCCATGTTCTTAACAAATTAAAGAAAATTCTATATATTTAAATACATCTCATTTGCCTTCTCCTGGCTATATAAGAAAATTTTGTTTTCTTCCACAGATTCACATAGGGAGTTGTACTTGGCCATGTCTTTCAGTTGCATAGTTCATAGTTTCAGGTTTTCCTTCCAGAAGCCATTTCTCAGGGAAACATGTTGAAACATAATGATTAGGATGATAGTCGGCTACGTCAAAAACTAAACTAAAAGTATTTTTTTTTTCATTTGGGGAAAATTGTTACTATGAGTTGCAACGTATGTGGGGAGAATATTTATGTGGTTGACTTATTTGTTCTGTTTGAAATCTGAAACAGTTTGAATTGAGTAAGCTGTAAGTTGGAGCATTATAGATATGGTTATAAAATTATATTTTAATATATATGAACTTTCTGGGCCTGTGCATAGGGAATGGTGGGGATATAAATATTGCCCTTGTTTTTTAAATCAGTGTGAAATATAAAATATCTCTGTTTTTAAATAATATTGTTCTATTGTAGACTAGTATTCTTCAAATACATAAATTTATGATTATGATTTTTGATAGTACTATGCCTCCAAGTGAATACTGCAATGCTATTGGTCTTGTTGTTCATACTTATAAAAAAGACAATATTTATTGATCTAGTCTCAAGTCATGATGAGGATAAATGTCTGGAGAATAATAGCTATAGTGTGTGTGAACAGAGAAAAGAATTTAATCCTTGCTCATTCATTGGTGCTTTTCTAGCAACTGCCAATTCATTTCTATGCCGTGGCAAAGTTTGAGTAGACATAGTTTAATTAAGGAAGTGTTGCAGGAAAACCAAATGGAAGTATTTGATTATGGTACTAATTCTATAAATGTAAAAAGTGTGCTCAGGTTTGATTGAAAGATAGATTTCAGAAACCTAAATGCAAACACATGTTCCTTAGCTTATATATCTACTCTCTGCAGCTGAGAAAGACATTGACAAGTTTCTCACAAATTATACATCCCTGCTTTATATAACCCATCTTGCAACAGCATGTATTAATTCAAAGGGTTAATTATTTTTCTGCTACTCTTGATTGGCTTGTGATTTTTAGCTTTGCTGTAAGATAATAGGATTTATATATATATATATATATATATATATATATATATATATATAAAATCCTGTGGAGGTAAAGATTCAAAAATTGATAGACAAGGGAATAGTATGTCATGGGGTTACATTCTTAGTCCTTCAAACTTAATTTTAATTTCAGAATCTAAAAGACTGTGTATTGCGGGAAAAAAAGTCGAGTGTTTTAGATTCTGCAATGATAGTAATCATTGGAACTTTCTTTCTATTTTTTCAGTGCAGAGATTTGTGGGCATTTTTGTCGTTTGCTAACTCATACCATGTAAAGAAAAAAAAATTAAATGGCATTGACAAACATGGGTAGTTTTCAGTCCTTTGGGGCATGGGAACTGTAAATGAAGTTTCAGTTCATCTTTTCTACTTGGTGTCAGTCTGATTCTTATCTGTGTGAGAACTAACATTATTTTCTACTAATGTAAATCTAAACATTTGGGAAAGAAAGTACACGTCTGACAGGATAAAATGTTGAAAATATGCCAAGAGAAAAATAGGTACAGTTGGTTCTTGACCAGTGCATTTCTGTAAGTTTTTTTTATCTTCTAAGAAAAAAAAAATATGGTTAGAAGCTCAGAGGATGTATTCTACCTAAAACACTGTTTACAGGCAGAATGACCAGAAGGTAACTTTATTTTCTACTTTGGTTTATTTTTCCAAAAAGCTAAAATGTAGATAGTTGTACAAACCAGTGTTGACTAACTACTTCAATATGCAAATGAGATGGCACCAGAAACAAGATAACATAGTAGTAAACTACTGGGTGATCCTTGTCCACAAATGTGCTGGGAAACAGGATTATTCTTAGGCACATTAATCTGTTCTGTGGCCTGCAAGCCAACAGATACTATTTTTGAATGTATATGATATATGGCAGGACTTGCTAAGTTTCACTTCAAAATGAAAATGTGACCCCTTGATCTAAAATTAGTAAGGATTTCAGTATATCATGAGCAAAGCTTTAGACTTAGGATGAGGTCAGTGTGACTGAACAGGTCACACACCATAGAGTCTGTTCTGGAAAGTGGATCAAGTGTTAAACTCTAATTGTCATTCAATTCTTTCCATGTGACTACATGGTACCATCATTGTATATGACATGTGTAGCTGCTACGTTATGATTCCATGTGAATGGTTTCACCCTAAAATACCTCTCCCAAATATGCCCTTCATGCACGTTCCATTCTGTGTTGTGCCTCCTGTTGTGGAAGGGTGTTAGCCCTGGCCCAGCCTACTGAAAACAGTGTAGAAGAGAAGCCCCTTCCTCAATGACTCTTGCTAATTGGTACCAGCTCAGGAATCCCTTGGTGTCCAGAAGCTGCCAACTGTACTGCAATGGTTCTTTATCATCTTTCCAAAGGTGAAGGATACCAAGTTAGATAAAAAGCGTACAGACAAATAGAAACGTATTAGGCACTCGCATCTTAAATCTTTTGCATACAATGAAATGCCCATTCAAATAATTTTGTGATTTTAATTTGAAAATAATTTTCTTTTTTTAAAGATTTTATTTATTTAAGAGGTAAAGTTATAGACAAAGGGAAAGAGAGAAAGAGAAAAAGGTCTTCTATCCACTGGTTCACTCCTCATGTGGTCTCAACAGTTGGAGCTGGGCCAATCCAAAGCTAGGAGCTAGGAGCATCTTCCAGGTTTCCCATGGAGGTGCAGGAACCCAAGGACTTGGGCTATCTTCTGCTCTTTTCCCAGGCCATATCAGAGAGTTGGATCAGAAGAGCAGCAGCCGAGACTAGAACCAGCGCCCATATGGGATGCTGGCACCCCAAGCAGAGAATTAACCTGCTGTGCCACAGCACCAGCCCCATTGAAAATGATTTTTATCCAACAGTTTTCTCAATTAATCAACAACTTACTTCTTAAAAGAACCACGACTATGCATTTTCTCCATATTGATATACTACTGGTAAACGCAATAATAAAATTACCTTTCTTAGTTTTATTGCTTATTTTATTAAACCCATGAATAAATGACATTTCAGTTTTCAAACTATTATTTTTAAATGGCATTTTTAAAAACAGAAACATATCTTCAATTTTTTTGTTCATTTCAGTTCCTAAGTTCCTTTGAAATTTAATTTTCAAGTATCGTGGATATTTATTTTCCTTAAAAGGTGAAATTGTTTATTCTAGAATCTTTGCCATCACATCTCAGTTTCTGCATTTGTATGAGAGTAGTGTTTGACACTATTCTTTGTTCATTTTTGTAAATGAACAACTTGATAAACAAGCAACATAATGATTCAAAGAATGTTAGACATAATAGATTTTATCTTTCATATAAACTTTTTTTTTCTGAAAAGCAACTCAAGTCTCAAAGGTATTACACCTAAGAATGTCCAAGTTACTCTCCATTGGCCCTCAATTTTTTTTAAACTTTATATACTGTTGAGTTTTGCTGCTTTTTCTAATTTCACTGGTTATCAGTATGTAACATCATAGAAAGAGTTGGATTTATGATGCTTCATGACATACTCAACCTGGAGCTCTCTCTTGCAAGGTGGTGGCATTTAGGACTACGTGAATTTTTAAAAGTGACCAACACTAGCCATTTTGAATGTGTATAGGGGAGTACTTATTTCTCATTTGTAATATAGTAGATGATCACATTACATTAAAATATGCATATGTATCTCTGCTAGCAAAACATGGCATTGGGATTGTTTCCTGAATATGTACTTTATTTGTAAACATCATATAATATAACATTATTTGATATAAGATAACCCAGAATAGGCTAGTGTTGGTTATGAACATCCTTGGGATACTTTAAAATATTAATGATGCCTATTCAAAGAAACTGAATACATAAATACCATTACAGATTCATCGCATTACCAGAGATATCTACCATTCTAATTCACAGGTTCATAGTCACATAAAAAAAAAGTCATCATCTCTGTAGTAGCTACTGAGAGTTCTAACATAATATCCAGTTACATCTGTTAAAACAGAAGCACAGCAAACAGACAAGCTATATGAATTTCCCACTGTTTTTGTAGCACAGAATCTCCTGTCTGTTTCTCGGTGACACTCTCAAGGTTGACTTTGTTCCCTTTTGGCGATGACTGAACCAAATGGCTCTGTTCATCCATGGTCCTTACCTCCGGATATGAACGAGTATTGAATAAACGCAAAACATAAGGAAGTTAATGTCTCTACGTCTGTGACCTGAGAACTCTAGGTGTACCTATGTAAAATAAACATGGTAAAGAGGAAAGTGGGCTAGACAGATGGTTTTGGGAGTTGGTCAGTGCAAATAACCCAGGTCTTAGTTGTTGTAAGAAAGTTTTATCAATCAGGTCCCTGAGAAAGGTGGTTTTTGAATATTGAGATTCTTTTAAGACTTAATCCATTCAGAGTTATATTTAAATATTCATTGAGTTTTAATGAGGAAATTTCCATTGATTTGAACCCTTACAGCATGAATACCCTCCAACTAGTGTTGCTTGGGTTTATGTGTTTTCCTGGACTCTTAAGGCTAATCCACAGCCTGGTTCTGGATAATCTAGGCCCCACAATTGGTTCCCCGAACGGCGGTGCATTTCAAAAATGACTGCATTTGTTACATGTGGGACATACAACAAATCTGTTTTAAATACTTACTTATGTGTTTAAAAGGCATAGTTATCAAAAGAGAGAGAAAGAGAGAGAGAGAGAGAAAGAGAGAGAGAGAAAGAGAGAGAGAGAGGGAAAGAGAAAGAGAGAAAGAGAGAGAGAGAAAGAGAGAGAGGGAAAGAGAGAGAGAGAGAGAGAGAGAGAGAGAGATCGTCCAATTTGCTGGTTCACTCTGCAAGTGTCTGAATGGAATCTGGAACTCCATCCGGGTTGCCTGTGTGAGGGAAGGGGCCCAGCACTTGGACCATCTCCCGCGGCTTTCCCAGGTCCATTAGCAGGGAGCTGAATTGGAAGCACAGAGACTTGAAATGGAGCCTAGTGGGATGCTGTCATACAGGGTACTGCCACTGCTTGGGCCCCTGCCACCCATGTGGGAGACTCAGATGGACTGCTAGGCTCCTTACTTCTGCCTGGCCTTGCCCTGTCTATGGCAGCCATTTAGAGAGTGAAGCAGCAGATGGAAGGTTGTCTGTCCGTCTCTCTCTTTCTCTCTCTTTCTCTCTGTTTCTCCCCTCTCTCCAGCGCTGCTTTTCAAATAAATAAATCTTAAAAAAAAAAGAAAAAGATTGGATTCAAGCAGTTCAGAAGCATAGTCAGCTATTTGCTCTGTGTGTTTGTGTGAGTTCAGCTGTTTATCTGTATTTAAATATGAGAATCAGTTTTTAAATAGGGGGTTTATCCAACTAGAAATCTATTATGACTGTATATATTTAACTTATCTAAATTAAAATTTTCCAAATTTTTGTATTCTTGTTGAAACTGTGTTTGATAGTTGAGGCATTAGGAAATTGCCACTGATACCTGCAGTAATTTGAAGTTTGTTATGATTTTTGCCTTGGAAAAGTGTTTTTTTAAGAACACATACAAAGAAGCAATTAGAAGTGTTCAAAATCAATGAGTTGACTTTGCCTATTAGGTTTCTAACATAATGATGTTGTATTTCTTTTCACAAATAATATCTCTATGCAAAACTATGTTAGGGCCTGGTGCTGGTTCTGTAGCACAGCGGGTTAAAGCACCAGCATCATATAAGGACACCAGTTCGAGTCCTGGCTGCTCCATTTCTGATTCAGCTACCTGATAATGCACTTGGAAAAGCAGTAGAAGACGGCCCAAGTCCTTGGGCCCCTGCACCCATGTGGGAGACCCAGAAGAAGCTCCTGCTCCTGGTTTCAGATCAGCCCAGCTCCAGCTGTTGTGGCCATTTGGGGAGCGAACCAGTGGGTGGAAGACCTCTCTCTCTCCCCCTCTGTCTCTACCTTTCTCTGTAACTCTCTTTCCAATAAATAAGAAATCTTAAAAAAGAAAAAAAAAAACTATGTGAAGATGGGGCTGCAGTGTTTTCTGTTTAGTTGGTAAATCATGGACTTATCATTCCAATGAACATGGAAAGGTGATAACTGACTTATACAAATTGGTATTAGAAGGAAATGAGAGATGACATAAATCTCTAGTAGAACATTTTCCTAAAATAACTCCTTTTCCTAAAATAACTCATTTTCCTAATCCTTATAGATTAAACACATTTGTAGGTAGGTCAAATGTTCAAGATAAGTAATAAGTAAGATAAGGAATACTTAAGTAAGATAAGTTAATACTCAGTTTTAAAAAAAATTACACAAAAAAGGATGGTTAAGAGCAAGAAAAAGTAGAAAAGCATAAAGATGTGTAAGTTTTGGAACTTTGTAAAACAAAGATTATGTTTGGTAACAGTGAGTTCCGTGTTTATTGAGATTAGAGTTATCAAAAGTATTGAGAAATGAACTTGAAATATTAATAGAACCATTACAGTCTAAGATGACAATGTTTCAGACACTCACCAACTGAACCTGATGTTTATAGCACTATGCTTTTTTAAAAAAAAAATTGTAATCTTTCAAAGATTAGTTGTAAGCGGCAGATAGAAAACCAAAAGGATTCATGCATTTCTGAGTCTCTATTATTGTGACTGTTGCAACAGATGCAGTGCATGTTTAAAATAAGTAAGAAATGTTAAAATCAAAAAGCCCTACTGCTCAAATAAGTACAAATTAAATGCTTAAAAATCTTGCAGACGTGTGTGTGTTCCTGCTTGGGAGCAAGTGCTCAGATCTAACCAATACTACATTCTCTTAAGATAGTGTGAGTGCATTCAGAAATCCACCAACAACAGATGCTGGCGAGGATGTGGGGAAAAAGGGACACTAACCCACTGTTGGTGGGAATGCAAACTGGTCAAGCCACTATGGAAGTCAGTCTGGAGATCCCTCAGAAACCTGAAGATAACCCTACCGTTCGACCCAGCCATCCCACTCCTTGGAATTTACCCAAAGGAGTTTAAATTGGCAAACAAAAAAGCGGTCTGCAGCCTAATGTTTATTGCAGCTCAATTCACAATAGCTAAGACCTGGTACCAACCTAAATGCCCATCAACGGTAGACTGGATAAAGAAATTATGGGATATGTACTCTTTAGAATACTATACCGCAGTAAGAAACAACGAAATCCAGTCATTTGCAACAAAATGGGGGAATCTGGAACACATCATGCTGAGTGAAATAAGCCAGTCCCAAAGGGACAAATACCATATGTTCTCCCTGATTGGTGACAACTGACTGAACACCAAAAAGGAAACCTGTTGAAGTGGAATGGACACTATGGGAAACGGTGACTTGATCAGCATAGCCCTGACTGTTAATGAACAACTTAATACATTATCCCTCTTAGTAGTTTTTTTGTCTGTTCTACTTAATATGACTGGTTTAATTCTGAAATTAATACACAGTTATTCTTAAGTGTTGAAATTTAACTGAAATGTGATCCCTGTTAAACATAAGAGTAGGAATAAGAGAGGGAAGAGATGTACAATTTGGGACATGCTCAAGCTGACTTGCCCCAAATGGTAGAGTTAGAAACATACCAGGGTACTCCAATTTAATCCCATCAAGGTGGCATGTACCAATGCCATCTCACTAGTCCAAGTGATCAATTTCAGTTCACAATTGATCATAATGAAAGGACTAAGAGTCAAAGGGAGCACATAAGCAAGTCTAGTACCTGCTAACACTAACCGATAGAATAAATAAAGGGGAGAGTGATCCAACATGGGAAGTGAGATACTCAGCAGACTCATAGAATGGCAGATGTCCTAAATAGCACTCTGGCCTCAGAATAAGCCCTAAAGGCATTCGGATCTGGCTGAAAAGCCCATGAGAGTATTTCAGGCATGAAAGCCAAGACACTCTGGCAAAAGATCTCTGTGAGTGAGATCTCAGTGGAAAGAACAGGTCTTCAAAGAAGGAGGTACCTTTCTCTGAAGGGAGGAGAGAACCTCCACTTTGACTATGACCTTGTCTAAACAAGATAAGAATCGGAGAACTCAGAGGGCTTCCATAGCCTTGGAAACTCATGACTGGAGCATAGGGAGATTACTGATGCCATAGACAGGAGTGTCAATTGGTAAAGTCAACAACAGGAGTCACTGTGCACTTACTCCTCATGTAGGATCTCTGTCCTTAATGTGCTGTGCATTGAGATTTAATGCTATAATGAGTACTCAAACAATATATTTCACTTTGTGTTTCTATGGGGGTGCAAGCTGTTGAAATCTTTACTTAATGCATACTAAACTGATCCTCTGTAAAAAAAAAAAAAAAAAAAAAAAAAGAAACTATCAACTCCCAACTTGACTCTCACTGGGATTAAACATGACAATAGGTCTGATCTGATTTCATCATCATTAAAAAAAAAATCATCTATTATTTTTCACTTTATGTTTCTGTGTGGGAGCAAACTGTTGAAATCCTTACTTAATGTATACTAAGCTGATCTTCTGTATATTAAGATAATCGAAAATGAATCTTGATGTGAATGGAAGGGGAGAGGGAGTGGGAAAGGGGAGGGTTGTGGGTGGGAGGGACGGTATGGGGGGGAAGCCATTGTAATCCATTATTCGTACTTTGGAAACTTATATTCATTAAATAAATAAAAAAAAAGGAAAAGAAAAAAAATAAATCTATTAAAAAAAAAAAAAGATAGTGTGAGTTACATCTAACTTGGAATCTTAGAAACTGATCACATACTGCCATAAATTATTATAAGCTTTTCAAAAGCAGAAAAGAGAAGAAAGCAATACCTTCACTGCTATGTTCTAGTACAGGTGACTACCCATTATTCTAGATAAGGTGTCCATTTTGTTGACATTTAAACTAGTATTTCACTCACCATATTTCCCTGAGACCCATGAAGGTGACTGTCTATTTTCTTTGCTTTATATTATTATATACGTTTACCAAAATATGTGAATGTGTAATGCACAGTGAGATTATTGTATACGTTTACTAAAATATGTGATGTGTAATGCACAGTGAGATTATTAAAAAGCAAACAAAAAAAAAACACAGCATAACAAAAGCAACAACTGATGGGTATCTTGCTACCTATTTCAATGTTATTTGCTACTATAAATGCAGTGGTTCAGTATGCATTTCATTGAGATTTGAAATTTTACAGGAGTCATCAAGACTGCCCTTCCAAACATGGATAGAGAAGCAAAAGACCAGTACTTGCTTGTCATTCAGGCAAAGGATATGGTTGGTCAGAACGGAGGTCTGTCAGGAACTACGTCAGTCACCGTAACCCTGACTGATGTCAACGATAACCCACCCCGCTTTCCTCGAAGTAAGTGCCATTTTTGTTAACTTTCCTCACCAAAATTTATAAAAATCTTTAAAAGGAATTCTTTAAGTGCTTCCCCAGCAAATACTATTGTCTTGCATTCTCCCCAAATTTTATTTTATCAAGGATAGGTTTATAATTGAGTAGTTAGTAACTAGAAGGATCTTGAGAATAAATAGAAACCATTATATATTTGTATTACTTCTATTTTTAAAATGATTTTAATTCATATTTTGAGTATTGGATAAGTATTATATTTATATAACCATTTTCTTTTCTAAGCCATATACTTTTTATACATTCTGTAATTATGAAGTTGTTGTCAATTAGTAATATTCAAATATATCTTATCAGTTCTAAACCAAAAATATTGGTTTATTTTTAAAGATGAAAAAAAATAGCAACAAACATTTTCCTTTTTCATTCCACATTTTTAAACCAGTGCAATACACTTAACATTCCTTTAACGGTTCTAACACATCTTTCTTGTACAGACATTCAGGGTTTCAAAAGAAATCAGTCCAAAGAACTAGAACACCACATGCCCTCAATTCAGCTTCTTTGACCAAAGTTTTTTTTGACTTAACCAAGAAAAAGGGAAAAATAACATATTCTCTAGGTAGAGGTGTTGTGTTTGTAGAAAGCATTTCATCTCATACTCTTTTTAGTTGACTTTTTTTTGTCAGCATATGTGGTACTTCTTTAGAATTCTCAAGAAAATAAAGGGATTATACAGACTCTGATGTCTGTGCAAAGTTTTTAAAATGCTTATCCAATAGAAATGAGAAAGTAAACTTTCTACCACAAAAGGGAGGCAACGATATCAAATAAGGAGGCTTTCTTGAGCAAATTTGAATGATATTGTTTTTTCTTCAAATACTGCTTCTTCAGGTATTCATCTTGTTTATATATTTTAATATTAATATTTTTTGCACAAGAAGCATTTTAATCTCCTTGCAGTATAGAAAAGTCACTAAAAGTTTATATTTTTTCATAAAAAACATGAAAATAAGTCTGTTTTTGATTGTGATATTGTTGGGT
This sequence comes from Oryctolagus cuniculus, assembly GCF_051225735.1. NCBI lineage: Eukaryota > Metazoa > Chordata > Mammalia > Lagomorpha > Leporidae > Oryctolagus > Oryctolagus cuniculus. The sequence continues at coordinate 13,004,869 of NC_142876.1, read as the reverse complement.
TATCATATTACAGTAGGAGGTTTTAGGGGAAAAAAGTAAGAATGTAATAATCTTGGGTTCATAGTAAATTAACTGCTTTTCTTTAAGTCTGGAAGGATAAGGCAATATACTCAGATAAGACATTATGCTTGGAATTTTAGTTTTAGTTATGTTTTGATAAGATAGAGCACAGATTGTCTAACTTATTGGATACTCTCCTTATTAATGTAAGAAAAGGCAAGGATATGTCACAGAAGCTTACATTTTTTTCTGACTTTTCCCACCAATTAATTATCATTCTAAGCCTGAAATTTTCAAATCTTGTGAACTTTTCCAACTGTGTCAAAGAGGTCACACGAAAACCCTAAGTATATGCTGTAATCATTTTTTAAAGTTTATAACTATCACAGCCTTTAGAAACTCACAGCCTAAAAGTGATTCCTTCATAGGAGTGCGTTTTTCTTTCCATCTTTCTCTCGAAGAGAACCCATTCTTCTCTTTTCATATGAAAGTACGAATGTGCCATAGTTTGTCAAAAGGGAATGGTGTAAGATGAAGGAGGTAAGATAGCATACACGATTAGAGAAGTAAAGAAACAGCATTGTGAGGTGCCTCCACTTTTCTAGTGGTGGTCCAGCTGCTTCCTCTGCCTCCTAGCCTTGTTTTTCAAGATGAGGGATGGTGAGGAGGAGTCATTTTAAAAGTTAAACACTCAAAAAGTTACCCTTAATTTCTTACTTTTCTTCATGTTCAAATAGTACTGACAATATTCTTGGACTGTCATGCCCTCATTAGTTCCATATACAGCTCACAAAAGTAATTCTCGTCTTTAGTAAATGTGTAACTTAAAAGTAGATTAATGAAAGGAAACACCAGAAAATTCATGGGAAAACTTGAATTAAAATATGTTTATTTTGTTGCAAAAATATTTTGAAGTTCTATGCATGAGGAATTTTTTAAAAGTTCATAGAAAAAATAGATTATGAAAAAAAGCTGCATGAATTTCCAAGTGTTCTGCACCCATGTACACTCATCTTTTAACTTATTGTTTCATGTACCTTTTGAAGTGTCATTATACTGTCTTCTACTTCCTGGCCTGTTACCTGAAATGTTCTTCATAAAATACTACATAAATTCAAACACTAAATTATCAGAACTATTTAGCCTTTTATTTGCCCATTTTAAGCCTAAGCTGTACTATTTTTATTTATTATTTGTTTTTTATTTAGTATTTATTACAATTAATTGCCTATATTTAAGGATTATATATTAATTAAAATTATTTTAAATTTATTTTTATTGATGAGTCATTTTTTTCTTAGCACAAGAAATGCAGGAAGGCAGAAGGGAGGTGTTTTCCTTGCCTGTCCTCAAGCTACCTGCTTCTGCTATTACATAGTGATCATTATCAAATCACCCCAATCAAATTGCTTGAAGTTACATGAAACTTACCATTTGTCTTAAGTTGCCTTAGTATCTTGATGATTGAAAAAATATAAGCAAATTAAGCAAAGACGATGCAAAACGGCATCTAAGTCTTTGTGGTTGTGAGTTTGGTATGAGGTTAAGTTCAATTCACGTTTTGAATTTCACAGGGTCTTACCAATACAATGTCCCGGAATCATTGCCTGTGGCCTCTGTGGTGGCCAGAATTAAAGCTGCCGATGCAGACATTGGAGCCAATGCTGAAATGGAGTATAAAATCGTGGATGGTGATGGGTTGGGAATTTTCAAGATTTCTGTTGACAAAGACACACAGGAAGGAATCATTACTATACAGAAGGTAAGGTTTTCTTTATTTTTATTTTTATTTTCTCCTGGGACGGCATCACAGGAAACTGAGAAATCATGTCTGCTTTGACAGCAGAAGGTACTAGACAAACTAAACAGCCATACGGAACCATTGATATTTTAACGTTAGTAAGATGAGTTAGGCATTTCTTTTCTCTCTTTAAAAACAGGATTTTATTTATTTATTTGAGAAGTAGAGTTACAGACACAGAGAAGGGGAGACAGAGAGAAAGGTCTTCCATCTGCTGGTTCACTCCCCAAATGGCCACAGTGGCTGGAGCCTGGCAGATCCAAAGCCAGGAGCCAGGAAACTCTTCTGGGTTTTCCATGTGGGTGCAGGGGCCCAAGCACTTGGGCCATCTTGTACTGCTTTCCCAGGCCACAGCAGAGAGCTGGATCAGAACAGGAGCAGCATGGACTTGAACCGGTGCCCGTATGGGGTGCCTGTGCCACAGTAGAGGCTTAACCCACTACACCACAGAACCGACATTTATTTTCAGTGCCAAAATGCTAGGGAAACTTGAGTGACTATTTATGATACCCCATGAATTTTACTGTTTGAGTAAAACCACATCCCATATCCATGATCCTATAACAGTAAGGCACACTGGCAAATGTGCTATGGCTGCTTTGAAGACCAAGTTGGGGAAATGAGTGTTTCTCCCTGACTATTCCACTAATGAAACCTTGAAGTCAACCGAAAGTCTGTGTATAAACATCATTTTATTTTGTTGATACATGGAAACCATACAGATACAATTGGAAGTAGAAACTAAACTGGGAAAACTTACTATATTACCAGTTACTCTGGTTTGTATTTTGCATTTATTTATTTATTTATTTTTTAAAGGCAGAGAGAGAAAGAGCTCCCCCATTCAGTGGTTCACTCCTCAAGTGTCTGCGATGAGTGAGGCCAGGCCAGGCAGAATCCAGAAGCACAGAACTCAGTCCAGGTTTCCAACATGGGAAGCAAGCACAGGGCTATTGGAACCACGTTGTGATGCCTCCCAGAGAGTGCAATAGCAGGAAACTAAGTCAGGAGTGTATCAACTCAGAACACCCAGCTACTTTGATATGGGTTGTGGGCACCCCAAGAAATGTCTTTTTTATATATATATATATTTGACAGGCAGAGTGGACAGTGAGAGAGAGAGACAGAGAGAAAGGTCTTCCTTTGCCGTTGGTTCACCCTCCAATGCCCGCCGCAGCTGGCGCGCTGCGGCTGGTGCATTGCGCTGATCCGAAGCCAGGAGCCAGGTGCTTCTTCTGGTCTCCCATGGGGTGCAGGGCCCAAGGACCTGGGCCATCCTCTACTGCACTCCCGGGCCATAGCAGAGAGCTGGCCTGGAAGAGGGGCAACCAGGACAGAATCTGGTGCCCCGACCGGGACTAGAACCTGGTGTGCTGGCTCCGCAAGGTGGAGGATTAACCTATTGAGCCATGGTGCCGGCCCAAGAAATGTCTTAACTGCTATAGTAAATGGTCCCTTTTTAAAATCTACAGTAATTGAAGGACATATAAGAAGTATTGTAAAGAATGAGACCTATCATATTCTCTAAGTAAAAGTGCAAAGGAGATAAAAAGTCAGTGAAGATTCTTTGCCAATGTATGTTTAAAATATCCCCCAATAGGGGCAGGCATCGTGGTGTAATGGGTTATGCTACCACTTGGGTTGCTCACATCCAATATTGGGGGGCTGGTTTGACTCCTGTTTATGCTACTCTGGATCCAGGTTTTTTGCTAATATGCTTTGGATGCAGCAGATGGTGGCCCAAGTTGTTGGGCCACTATCACCCATGTGGGAGGCAGAATTGGAGTTCCCGGCTCCTGGTTGCAGCATGCCCAGCCCCTACTGTTGTGGCCATTTGGAGAGTGAACCACTGTGTGGAGGATTCTCTCTCTCCTCCTCCTCCTCCTCCTCCTCTTCCCCCTCCTCCTCCTCCCTCTCCCTCTCTCTCCTCCTCCTCCTCCCTCTCCCTCCTCCTCCTCCCTCTCCCTCTCCCTACCTCCCTTCCTCTCTCTCCCTCTCCCTTCCTCCCTCTCTCCCTATCTCCCTCTCCCTTCCTCCCTCCCTCTCTCTCCCTCCCTGCCTCTCTCTCTCTCCCTCCCTCTCCCTTCCTCCCTCCCTCTCTCTCCCTCCCTCCCTCTCCCTCTCCCTCCCACCCCAGTCACTTTGCCTTTCAAATAAAAACAAACCTTCTAAAAAGCTGGATTAACCCTGACATTGACTATATATATGGAGGAAAGGAGCTCTTCTTCTATAGAATACAGGTATGATCTTTGGCAAGTTTTTAATTAAAAATAAATTAAAAGATGTTATGTCAGAATATAGTCTTATTCTATCATGTATTTGAAATATTTAAAATATGTAAAAAATCCCTACTTACAAAGATATTTGGATTTTTTTTGCCAGTTTTACATTCCAGGTTTATAATTCTGTAGTTAACACCCCTTGATAATTAACATATATAAATCAAAAAGTAATATTTTATTTGTTGTAGGAAAACATATGTTTGATTTAAGGCCAATGGGAAAATATTTCTGCAGTTATTTCCATTGACAGCTGTTATTTGAGTTCTACTGGTGAGAGTATGAAGAAGTTTTAATAACTAAGATAGGCCAACTGTGGTAAAATATTTTTTTGTCTAAAATAAGAGGAATGCAGTAAGGTACACTGCTGCTCAGACTTCAGATGTGCACCTGGAATCAGTCTGCTAGGTTCAAGAGTCTTTAATACATTAGAATGATTTTTATTGTACATGTACGTACATTTTATATATTATAATAAAGACAGCATGGATGATTGAAAAACATATTCAAAATGAGATATTTGATATATTTTCAATTTTGTAATAGAATTCCTCAAACTTTAGAAACTTGCCTGTGAAAATGGAAGCCTAAAGAACACCTAGAAATTCAAAATAGAGATCTTTCTCTCACTACACACAAAAATCAACTCAAGGTGGATCAGGCATCAAAATGTAAGTCCCATGAAACTTCTAGAAGAAAACGTGAGGAAGCACTTGAAGACATTGGGATAGTCAAAGAATCTTTGGGGGAGACCCCCAATAGCATAATCAGCTAAAGGAAAATAGATGAGTGCAAATAAGGCAGCCTAAGAAGCTCCTGCACAACAGAGTCTACAAAGTGAAGAAACAGGCAACATAATGGAAAATTTATTTGCAAGATGTTCACCCTTCAAAAGATTAATGCCCAGAATAAAAATGGACCCAAACAACAGAAATACAATCAGATTTTAAAATCAACACTATTTGAATAGATATTTCTCAAGACATGCAAATATCTAAGTGTATGAAAAAATGCTCAATATCACTAATCAGGGAAATGCAGATCAAAAGAACAGTAAGATATCATCTCATCCCAGTTAGAATGACTATTATCAAGAAAAAAAAATGATAAATGTTGGAGAGAATGCATACAGATATGTCCTGTTTTATACCTGTAATAGGAATACAAATGACTACAGCCTGTATGGAAGACAATATGGAGATTCCTCAAAAGTCTAAAAATAAAACTAGAGGGGCGAGCACTGTGTTGTAACGGGTAAAGCCTCCGCCCCCAGTGCTGGCATCCCATATGGGCTCCGGTTCGAGTCCCAGCTGCTCCACTTCCAATCCAGCTCTCTGCTATGGCCTGGGAAAGTAGTAGAAGATGGCTCAAGTCCTTGGGCCTACTCACCAACATGGGAAACCTGGAAGAAGCCTGTGGCTCCTGGCTTCAGTTCGGCACAACTTCGGCAGTTGCTGCCATCTGGGGAGTGAACCAGCAGATGGAAGATCTCTCTTTCTCTCTGCCTCTACCTCTCTGTAACTCTTTCAAATAAATAAAATAAATCTTTAAAAATAAAACTATAAAATAACCTCACTAATGGATAAATATCCAAGGGGAATGAAATAATTATATAAAAAACACCTGCATTCCCATGTATATTCCAGCACTAGTCCCGATAACCAAGGCACAAAATCAACCAATGTCCATCAACAAATGAACACATGAAAAGATACTCAGCCATAAAAAATGAGTGAAATACTGTCATTTGTATTGATGTAATGGAATTAGAAGACATTATGTTAGATGAAATAAGACAGCTACAGAAGACCTAATGTAAATGATTGTTTTAGAGCAAATGTACACAATATAGGAAAATATTAAGAAACAGTCATGCGGCTGGCGCTGTGGTGCAGCAGGTTAAAGCCCTGGCCTGCAGTGCCGCTGTCCCATTTGGGCACCTATTTCAGTCCTGGCTACTCCACTTCTGATCCAGCTCTCTGTTGTGGCCTGGGAAAGCAGTGGAAGATGGCCCAAGTCCTTGGGCCCCTGCACCCTCCTGGGAGACCTGGAAGAAGCTCCTGGCTCCTGGCTTTGGATCAGTTCAGCTCTGGCTTTTGCAGTCATATGCAGAGTGAACCAGCGAATGAAGACCTCTCTTTCTTTCTAAGGCTCTACCTCTCTCTGTAACTCTGTCTTTTAAATAAATAAAATAAATATTTAAAAAACAAAAGAAACCATCAAGGTGAAAATGTTGATAATGTTTTTGCTGTGGCATAAATAGCCAGTAGGGTTTCAATATTTTGTGAAGCATTTTTTGTTCATTCTGAGTAAATGTAGAGTGGAAATCCAAATTTGCCATCTGGCTATCAAGGGTAAAATATCCATATTATGTTAAGTGTGGGGATTTTAAAGATAGCCCCAGAAAGATGTTGAATGATAACATGATTTTGCTTGTCCTTCTAACCTACTAAAATACAGGGTTTATGAGAGCAGTAGTTTGGACTAAGAAAATTATACTGATTTATTACTATTACATATGGTTGCTCTAATTTGCTTTTATTTTTGCTAATGTAGAAAAGTGTCTTGGTTTCTAAGTTTTATCTCTTTTTTTAACTTTTATTTAATGAATATAAATTTCCAAAGTACAGCTTATGGATTACAATGGCTTCCCCCCCATAACGTCCCTCCCACCCGCAACCCTCCCCTTCCCCGCTCCCTCTCCCATTCCATTTACATCAAGATTCATTTTCAATTCTTTTTATATACAGAAGATCGGTTTAACATATATTAAGTAAAGATTTCAACAGTTTGCATCCACATAGAAACGCAAAGTGAAAAATACTGTTTGAGTACTAGTTATAGCATTAAATCACAATGTACAGCACATTAAGGACAGAGATCCTCCATGAGGAGTAAGTGCACAGTGACTCCTGTTGTTGACTTAACAAATTGACACTCTTGTTTATGGCATCAATAATCACCCTAGGCTCTTGTCATGAGTTGCCAAGGCTATGGAAACCTTTTGAGTTCACTGACTCTGATCATATTTAGACAAGGTCATAGAGTGGAAGTTCTCTCCTCCCTTCAGAGAAAGGTACCTCCTTCTTTGATGACCCATTCTTTCCACTGGGATCTCACTCATGGAGATCTTTTATTTAGGTCTTTTTTTAAATTTATTTTTATTTTTATTTATTTTTTTTTTTTTTTGCCAGAGTGTCTTGGCTTTCCATGCCTGAAATCTCTTCCCTCTCTTATTCCCACTCTTATATTTAACAGCGATCACTTTAAGTTTTATCTTAATATGCAGGAAATGAGCAGAACCATCTTATAGTGAAAGAAAAATAGTGTAAAACAACAGATAACATGACATTAGAAATATATTTTTGCCATTTTTAACAATAACATTTATTTATTTTCATTGACTTGAAAGGCAGAACAATAGATTGAGTGATTGATTGATCTTCCAACTCCTGGTTCATTCCTAAGCGAGCACAATAGCCAGGCCTGGGCCCGGCCAAAACCAGGAACCTGGAACTCAATCTGGGTCCCCCTAGGTAGATGGCAGGGGTCCAAGCACTTGCTTCAACATTTGTTGCCTCCCAGAATGCATCTGTTAGAAGATGGTTTGGAAACAAGAATGTTCAAGACTTGAGTTGGCACTCCATTATGAGACCCACTGATCCAAGTGGTTGCTTAACTCATTGGGCCATAATACCCGCTGCTGCCATGTTTTTATGATCACTAAGTCAGCATAATCAGATATATGTATGTTAAGGCAGTATATATGAAATTTTGTTATTTGAAATAGGTAAAATTAAGAAAAATCTTGTGATGCTTACAAAGTGTAACTAATCTCTATATAGAAATAAATGGAAATAAAATCTCAGTTTTCTTAATGTTAAAAATCTTTAGCATTAGCAAATGTTGCTTCACAAATTCTCCCATCCTTCCTCACATACTTCTGAGTAAATAATTGATACTGGAGGGGCTGCCTGGTACACATCAGCATAATTTTTATTCTCAAAATTTCCCTATTCACAAAATTCATTTCTAAAGTTTTTATATTCTTTGTAATTTTTAAATTGATTTAAATTTCTTTTTAAGGAATTTGTTAATACATTAGATTCTCAGTACAATAAGTGTGTGATAATTACTACAACAAAATTCTCATCAATTCTCATGTTAATGTTCTATTAATTCAAAGACAGAGATGGCGGAATAGTGATAGCGCGCACAGATAGTCCGGGAAAATTTAATTTAATAAAAGGGGAGTTACGGTAGCCTCAGAAAAAAGAACCAGGAAAATATTGCAGAGGAAACTATTCTGGATTGAGTGCCCGTGAATCGGAGGCCCTACTGGGAGAACAAGGTCGCCCACTGCGCGGAAGCCGAGCCGCGGGACCGAGCCGCGGAAGCCGAGCCGCGGGACCGAGCTGCGCAAGCCGCAGGCTCTGTGCGCCAGTGCTCGAAGGGGAGTGCGTGCCACACAGACAACAGCGGGGAGACTTGGGACGTCCAGGGCTCCAAGTCCACACATCGGTGCTGGAAGGGGAGCGGACCTGCGTGGAGAGCTTGGGAGCCCACAGTTCGGGACACCAGCAGCAGACTCAACACACCAGCGCTGGAACGCGAGGTGAGCCGAACCTCAATAGCCCGAGACACCGGCAGGCAAGTGGAGAGAGGAGACTAGAGGGAACGACCCCTGGGGCAGGGGAACTTCACCAGGCTAACTGGAAGAGAGAGAGAGGAAAAAAAAAAGGTGACTGGTACGGACACGGTTTTCTCTCTCTCCGCTCACCTCTCAAGGGCGAGCAAGACAAAGAGCAGGCGCCATCTTGGACATACATCATAAGCAGAGCGACCTCAGGTCTGCACCGGCCCTGAGCCTAGCAGAAAAACCTGACTCTGGGCGGGGCAAATTAACAGGAGATTAGGACCTAGTAAATTTGTGGTGCTACTGAACTGAGACTGTGAAAAAAGAGATGGTGGGGGAGAGAACTCACGGAATTCACGTGAGCACTCTCCAGAGACGCTACAATTCCGTAACTTTGGCAACCCAGTGGGAGACTGAAGGAGAATTTGAGCCCACTCTGAGGGCTGAACTGATTCCCTGTGTGGTCCTTGGGAAAGAGCTTCTGATCTCTGGCCCCTGTGGGTATATCATTTGCCTGCTAACTACCTCCAACTTTGTTCAGCTGTGCAGAATAAATTCCCTTTTGAATCAAAAAAAAAAAAAGAAAGAGAGAGAGAGAGAGAGGTTTGCCACGCCTAACCTGGGAGTGTCACCTTTGGCACACCAAACAGAGCTCTCAGGCCACACCCATCTCAAGCCCTAAGCCTCCATCAAAAACAGATAGTCCACTTAATCTAGAGTCATAGTATAACAAGAAAAAGCACCACAGTGAAGAAACCAAATATCTCCAATATGCCAAATAACAAATGCAAAAACCAAGGTAATAAAAACAAGGAAGTCACCATGAAGCCCTCAAATGAAAAAGACACCCCAATTCAAGATTATGAGGATGATGACATAGAAGAAATGCAAGAAGCAGATCTCAAAAAATTGATAAGAACATTAAGAAGTTCTCAAAAACAAATTCTTGAACTACAGAAATCCTTAATGGACAAGATAGAAAATCTCTCTCGTGAAAATGAAATATTAAGGAGGAATCAAAATGAAACGAAACAACTAGTACAACAGGAAACTGGGATAGTGACTGAAGTGAAGAATTCAATAGATCAAATGAAAAACACAATAGAGAGCCTTACAAACAGAATGGGTGAAGCAGAAGAGAGAATATCGGACTTAGAAGACAGAGAACAGGAAAGGATACAGTCAGACCAAAGAAAAGAAGAGGAAATTAGAAATCTAAAACATATTGTCGGGAATCTTCAGGATACTATTAAAAAACCCAACATTCGGGTTCTAGGAGTTCCTGAAGGCATGGAGAGGGAGAAAGGATTAGAAGGCCTTTTTAGTGAGATAGTAGCAGAAAATTTCCCAGGTTTGGAGAAGGACAGAGACATCCTAGTATAGGAAGCTCACAGAACCCCTAATAAACATGACCAAAAGAGATCCTCACCACGACACGTTGTAGTTAAACTCTCCACAGTGAAACATAAAGAAAAGATCCTAAAATGTGCAAGAGAGAAACGTCAGATTACTCTCAGAGGATCTCCAATCAGACTCACAGCTGACTTCTCATCAGAAACTCTATAAGCCAGGAGGGAATGGTGAGATATAGCCCAGGTACTAAGAGAGAAAAACTGCCAGCCCAGAATATTATATCCTGCAAAGCTATCATTTGTGAATGAAGGTGAAATAAAGACTTTTCATAGCAAACAGAAATTGAAAGTATTTGCTGCCACTCGTCCAGCCCTGCAAAAGATGCTTAAAGATGTGTTACACACAGAAACAAAGAAACACGGTCATCAATATGAAAGAAGGTAAAGGAAGGAAACCAAGGAAGGAAAGCTCACAGCAAAAGATCACAGGGAATTCAAAGCATATATTAGAACTTATCTTTGGCAAATGGCAGGGCAAAGTTACCACTTATCATTAGTCACATTGAACATTAATGGCCTGAACTGTCCAGTTAAAAGACACTGATTGGCTAATTGGCTTAAGGAACAAAACCCATCTATTTGCTGCTTACAAGAAACACATCTTTCCAACAAAGATCCATACAGACTGAAAGTGAAAGGCTGGAAAAAGATATACCATGCCAACAGAAATGAAAAAAGAGCGGGCGTAGCCATGTTAATATCAGACACCATAAACTTTACCACAAAAACCGTTAAGAGAGACAAAGAGGGACACTACATAATGATTAAGGGATCAATTCAACAGGAAGATATAACAATTATCAATGTATATGCACCTAACTACAGGGCACCGGTTTATCTAAAAGATTTGTTAACGGACTTAAAGGGAGACTTAGACCCCAATACAGTAGTACTGGGGGACTTCAATACTCCACTCTCAGAAATAGATCAATAGGACAGAAGATCAACAAGGATACAGTAGATTTAAACGACACTATAGCCCAAATGGATCTAACAGATATATACAGAACTTTCAATCCTACAGATAAAGATTTTACATTCTTCTCAGCAGTACATGGAACCTTCTCTAGGATTGACCACATACTAGGCCATAAAGCAAGTCTCAGCAAATTCAAAAGAATTAGAATCATACCATGCAGCTTCTCGGACCATAAAGGAATGAAGTTGGAAATTAGCAACTCAGGAATCCCTAGAGCATACGCAAACACATGGAGATTGAACAACATGCTCCTGAATGAACAATGGGTCATAGAAGAAATCAAAAGAGAAATCAAAAACTTTCTGGAAGTAAATGAGGATAACAGCACAACATACCAAAACGTATGGGACACAGCAAAAGCAGTGTTAAGAGGAAAGTTTATATCAATAGGTGCCTACATCAAGAAATTGGAAAGGCACCAAATAGATGAGCTTTCAATTCACCTCAAGGATCTAGAAAACCCACAGCAAACCAGACCCAAATCTAGTAGGAGAGGAGAAATAATTAAAATCAGAGAAGAAATCAACAGGATTGAATCAAGAAAAACATTACAAAAAATCAGCCAAACGAGGAGCTGGTTTTTTGAAAAAATAAACAAAATTGACACCCCATTGGCCCAACTAACTAAAAAAAGAAGAGAAAAGACCCAAATCCATAAAATCAGAGATGAAAAAGGAAACGTAACAACAGACACCACAGAAATAAAAAGAATCATCAGAAATTACTACAAGGACTTGTATGCCAGCAAACAGGGAAACCTATCAGAAATGGATAGATTCCTGGACACATGCAACCTACCTAAATTGAACCAGGAATACATCGAAAACCTAAACAGACCCATAACTGAGACAGAAATTGAAACAGTAATAAAGGCCCTCCCAACAAAGAAAAGCCCAGGACCAGATGGATTCACTGCTGAATTCTACCAGACATTTAAAGAAGAACTAACTCCAATTCTTCTCAAACTATTCAGAACCATCGAAAAAGAGGGAATCCTCCCAAATTCTTTCTATGAAGCCAGCATCACCTTAATTCCTAAGCTGGAAAAAGATGCAGCATTGAAAGAGAATTACAGACCAATATCCCTGATGAACATAGATGCAAAAATCCTCAATAAAATTCTCAGCGATAGAATGCAACAACACATCAGAAAGATCATCCACCCAGAACAAGTGGGATTTATCCCTGGTATGCAGGGATGGTTTAATGTGCGCAAGACAATCAATGTGATACACCACATTAACAGACTGCAGAAGAAAAACCATATGATTATCTCAATAGATGCAGAGAAAGCATTTGATAAAATACAACACCCGTTCATGATGAAAACTCTAAGCAAACTGGGCTTGGAAGGAACATTCCTCAATACAATCAAAGCAATCTATGAAAAACCCACAGCCAACATCCTATTGAATGGGGAAAAGTTGGAAGCATTTCCACTGAGATCTGGTACCAGACAGGGATGTCCACTCTCACCTCTGCTATTCAATATAGTTCTGGAGGTTCTAGCCAGAGCTATTAGGCAAGAAAAAGAAATTAAAGGGATATAAATTGGGAAGGAAGAACTCAAACTATCCCTCTTTGCAGATGACATGATTCTTTATTTAGGGGACCCAAAAAACTCTACTAAGAGACTATTGGAACTCATAGAAGAGTTTGGCAAAGTAGCAGGGTATAAAATCAATGCACAAAAATCAACAGCCTTTGTATACACAGACAATGCCATGGCTGAGGAAGAACTTCTAAGATCAATCCCATTCACAATAGCTACAAAAACAATCAAATACCATGGAATAAACTTAACCAAGGACGTTCAAGATCTCTATGATGAAAATTACAAAACCTTAAAGAAAGAAATAGAAGAGGATACCAAGAAATGGAAAAATCTTCCATGCTCATGGATTGGAAGAATCAATATCATCAAAATGTCCATTCTCCCAAAAGCAATTTATACATTCAACACAATACCAATCAAGATACCGAAGACCTTCTTCTCAGATCTGGAAAAATTGGTGCTGAAATTTATATGGAGGCACAAGAGACCTCGAATAGCTAAAGCAATCTTGTACAACAAAAACAAAGCCGGAGGCATCACAATACCAGATTTCAGGACATACTACAGGGCAGTTGTAATCAAAACCGCATGGTACTGGTACAGAAACAGATGGATAGACCAATGGAACAGAATTGAAACACCAGAAATCAATACAAACAGCTACAGCCAACTTATATTTGATCAAGGATCTAAAACTAATTCCTGGAGCAAGGACAGTCTATTCAATAAATGGTGCTGGGAAAATTGGATCTCCACGTGCAGAATCATGAAGCAAGACTCCTACCTTACACCTTACACAAAAATCCACTCAACATGGATTAAAGACCTAAATCTACGACCTGACACCATCAAGTTACTAGAGAACATTGGAGAAACCCTTCAAGATATTGGCACAGGCAAAGAGTTTCTGGAAAAGACCCGGGAGGCACAGGCAGTCAAAGCCAAAATTAACTATTGGGATTGCATCAAATTGAGAAGTTTCTGTACTGCAAAAGAAACAGTCAGGAGAGTGAAGAGACAACCGACAGAATGGTAAAAAATATTTGCAAACTATGCAACAGATAAAGGGTTAATCACCAGAATCTACAAAGAGATCAAGAAACTCCACAAAAACAAAACCAACAACCCAATTAAGAGATGGGCCAAGGACCTCAATAGACATTTTTCAAAAGAGGAAATCCAAATGGCCAACAGGCACATGAAAAAATGTTCAAGGTCATTGGCAATCAGGGAAATGCAAATCAAAACCACAATGAGGTTTCACCTCACCCCGGTTAGAATGGCTCACATTCAGAAATCTACCAACAACAGATGCTGGCGAGGATGTGGGGAAAAAGGGACACTAACCCACTGTTGGTGGGAATGCAAACTGGTCAAGCCACTGTGGAAGTCAGTCTGGAGATTCCTCAGAAACCTGAATATAACCCTACCGTTCGACCCAGCCATCCCACTCCTTGGAATTTACCCAAAGGAATTTAAATTGGCAAACAAAAAAGCGGTCTGCAGCCTAATGTTTATTGCAGCTCAATTCACAATAGCTAAGACCTGGAACCGACCTAAATGCCCATCAACGGTAGACTGGATAAAAAATTATGGGATATGTACTCTTTAGAATACTATACCGCAGTAAGAAACAACGAAATCCAGTCATTTGCAACAAAATGGAGGAATCTGGAACACATCATGCTGAGTGAAATAAGCCAGTCCCAAAGGGACAAATACCATATGTTCTCCCTGATCGGTGACAACTGACTGAACACCAAAAAGGAAACCTCCTGAAGTGAAATGGACACTATGGGAAACGGTGACTTGATCAGCATAGCCCTGACTGTTAATGAACAACTTAATACATTATCCCTCTTAGTAGTTTTTTTGTCTGTTCTACTTAATACTACTGGTTTAATTCTGTAATTAATACACAGTTATTCTTAAGTGTTAAAAATTACTGAAATGTGATCCCTGTTAAACATAAGAGTGGGAATAAGAGAGGGAAGAGATGTATAATTTGGGACATGCTCAAGCTGACTTGCCCCAAATGGTAGAGTTAAAAACATACCAGGGGATTCCAATTCAATCCCATCAAGGTGGCATGTACCAATGCCATCTCACTATTCCAAGTGATCAATTTCAGTTCACAATTGATCATAATGAAAGGACTAAGAGGCAAAGGGAGCACATAAACAAGTCTAGTACCTGCTAACACTAACCGATGGAATAAATAAAGGGGAGAGTGATCCAACATGGGAAATGAGATACTCAGCAGACTCATAGAATGGCAGATGTCCTAAATAGCACTCTGGCCTCAGAATCAGCCCTAAAGGCATTCGGATCTGGCTGAAAGCCCATGAGAGTATTTCAGGCATGGAAAGCCAAGACACTCTGGCAAAAGATCTCTGTGAGTGAGATCCCAGTGGAAAGAACAGGTCTTCAAAGAAGGAGGTACCTTTCTCTGAAGGGAGGAGAGAACCTCCACTTTGACTATGACCTTGTCTAAACAAGATAAGAATCGGAGAACTCAGAGGGCTTCCATAGCCTTGGAAACTCATGACTGGTGCATAGGGAGATTACTGATGCCATAGACAGGAGTGTCAATTGGTAAAGTCAACAACAGGAGTCACTGTGCACTTACTCCTCATGTAGGATCTCTGTCCTTAAAGTGCTGTGCATTGAGATTTAATGCTATAACGAGTACTCAAACAATATATTTCACTTTGTGTTTCTATGGGGGTGCAAACTGTTGAAATCTTTACTTAATGTATACTAAACTGATCCTCTGTAAAAAAAAAAAAAAAAAAAAAAAAAAAAGAAATTATCAACTCCCAACTTGACTCTCACTGGGATTAAACATGACAATAGGTCTGATCTGATTTCATCATCATTTAAAAAAAATCATCTATTATTTTTCACTTTATGTTTCTGTGTGGGAGCAAACTGTTGAAATCCTTACTTAATGTATACTAAGCTGATCTCTGTATATTAAGATAATCGAAAATGAATCTTGATGTGAATGGAAGGGGAGAGGGAGTGGGAAAGGGGAGGGTAGTGGGTGGGAGGGACGGTATGTGGGGGAAGCCATTGTAATCCATAAGTCGTACTTTGGAAATTTATATTCATTAAATAAAAGTTAAAAAAAAATTCAAAGACAACAGATTCCATGTAGGTCATAGGTACAGTTCTAAGAATATGATACTTCCCTTCCTCCCTCTCTCCTCCTCCTTCCTATCTTCTCTCCCTCCCTCTCTCTCCCTCTCTCTCCCTCTCCCTCTATCTCTCTTTCTTTCTGTTTTTGTTCTTTAAGGTAACATTTTTAATTTGCATAATAGTAAAAGTCTTAATGCTACACTAAATAAAGAATGCAACAGGTAAAAAGCAAGATTTTCTACTTATGTATTTCCTTATCTAAGTAATTCAGCGGAGAATTCTTAACCATATCGAAATGAGAAAACATAAATAAGTTGTTCCAGTAAGAGGTGATTAAAATAGGAGAAAGTATATGTTTACTTTGTAGTTCAAGATTAGTGATACTGAGATTTCTACACCTATAAATTATTCATAGTATTATTTATTCATTGTTTGTAGATGAAACTATATCATCCTCATGCAATTTTTTCATGCATTTATTTAGAAATGTTACTCACAGTTTATGCACAGCTGCTATCTATGCTTAGTACTAGTAAGTCTCATTGTATAGTATCCAGGACCTATCCTGTTTAAACCTCAAATAATGCTGGCATCTCAGCTCCTTATAAGGATCTGAAAGAACTATTAGACCTCAAATTTTATTCAGACTGCTGTTTGCCAGATGCATATTTCACTATTCATCCATTGTATTCAAAGATCTAAAGTTGTATATTTATTTGAAAGACAGAGTTAGTTACAGAGAGAGGTAGAGCCACAGAGAGAGAGAGAGAGGTCTTCCATCTGGTGTTTCACTCACCAGATGACCGCAACGGCTAGAGCTGAGCTGATCCGAAGCCAGGAAGCCAGGAGCTTCTTCCAGGTCCCCCACACAAGTGCAGTGGCCCAAGGACTTGGACCATCTTCTACTGCTTTCTCAGGCCATAGCAGAGAGCTGGACTGGAAGAGGAGCAGCCGGGACTAGAACCGGCATCCTTATGTGATGCCACACTGTGCCACAATGCCGGCCCTCCAAGCTCTTCAAATACCTCCTACCCATGTACACACTTATCTGTATGATCTTCTATGCTGTGTGCTTATGTCCCTTCACTGTTACGGATATTTAAAGTATGGAATAAAGGTTCCATTATGCCTTCTTTAAGCTAAACAGACAAGCCAAGGAAGCGAAATTTTCTCTTCAAATTTTATTTTTCAAGGAAGGGAGTGTGTGTGTGTGTGTGTGCATTCCTCCACGTAAGGGGAGCTACTCTGTCACTAAAATGTAGATGTCTCGGTTCTACAAATGTCATTGCTCTTTTCATAGACTTCGCTGTGACAACAAAGAATTGGGTAAATATCCAAGGCTCTGTTGCAATGTGCAAGAGAGCTCAGGTCCCATCTGTCAGCCACCTGCTTATTCCCAGCAAGACTGTCCCAAGGATTTGAGCATAGCCTAGAGTAGGAGTTGTAGAGAAGGTGTATAGCGCTGTCCCTGATATAAACAAGGTGGAAGGACACCTTCTAACAGAGGTGACCACAAGTACAAGACTCCACCGTATGAGATAACACAGTAAATCCAGGAAAATCTAAAAGACTTCCACTAACTAATGTGGAAGAAAAGTATGGGTGTGAGCACCCAGTAAGTCATGTGGGTGAAAGAGCTGTACTACTCTTGCTCCAGAGTGCTATTGGTGACAAGGAATACATACAGCATTTTAGCAGTATGAAGGGCTTGCAGATAGTGAATATTACAAGGTATTTTATGGGAAGCTTCAGGAGATTAGATGATGAGGAGAAATTAAATATTTGCTCATTTCATTTGAACTCTTATTCTTGAAAGTGTGATAATTCTAATTCATTCTTTTTCAAAGTACTCTTCTGCAGTAAATATCAATTTTTATTTACAGTGGTGTCCCTTTTGTGGCACCTTTCTTTCAGGTTTACAGCTCTTGTCCTGGCAATTGATGTACAATGTAATACTTTATCCATTTTAGTATTTTTTTTTGTTCTAGTACCATTGGTTGAACTCTGTAATTAACACACAATTGTTCTTAGGTGTTTAAATTTTAACTGAAAAGTGATCCCTGTTAGGAATTTGGAAAACATTATGCTGAGTGAAATAAGCCAATCCCAAAGGGACAAATACCACTTGTTCTCCTTGATAGGTGACAACTAACTGAGCACCAAAAAGGAAACCTGTTAAAGTGAAATGAACACTATGAGAAACGGTGACTTGATCAGCCCTCACCCTGACTGTTGATGAGCAGCTTAATATGTTATCCCTCTTAGTATTTTTTTTGTTTGTTCTACTTAATACTTTTGGTTGAATACTGTAATCAATACACAATTCTTCTTAAGTGCTGAAACTTAACTGAAAAGTGATCGCTGTTAAATATAAGAGTGGGAATAAGAGAGGGAAGAGATGTGCAATTCGGGACATGCTCAAGCTGACTTACCTCAAACGGTAGAGAGATATATTTTATCCTATGAATAAGACTAAAGAATTGTTTGTACATTAAAAATATAATGACATAAATAACCTCCTGTTATTGATTTAAGAATTGACACTTGTATTTATGATGTCAGTAATCACCCAAGGCTCTTGTTATGAGCTGCCATGGCTATGGAACTTCTGAGTTCACAAACTCCAATCTTATTTAGGCAAGGCCTTAGTCAAAGTGGAAGATCTCTCCTCCCTTCAGAGAAAGGTACCTCCTTCTTTGATGGCGCGTTCTTTCTGCTGGGATCTCACTCACAGAGATCTTTCATTTAGGTCTTTTTTTTTTTTTTCTGCCACAGTGTCTTGGCTTCCATGCCTGAAATACTCTCAATAGCTTCTTAATTCATGACTTCCTTCTATATTCTCAGTCTTTATCCTTCTAAAAAAGGCTACTCAGAATGCAATATGGTTTATTTTTATTATTCCAAATAGTGGCCTTTTTATGATTTTTTTTATTTATTTGAAAGAGCTGCAGAGTGAGGTACACACACACATGCACACGGGAGGAAGAGAGAGATATAGATAGAGAGAGGTCTTCCATCCACTGGTTCACTCCCCAGTTGGCTACAAAGGACAGAGTTGAATCCATCCTAAGCCAGGAGCCAGGAGCTCCTTCTGGGTCTCCCATATGGAAGCAGCAGCCCAAGGATTGGGCCACCCTCTGCTGCTTTCTCAGGTGTATTTGCTGGGAGCTGGGTGAGAAGTGGAGAAGCTGGGACTGGAATCAGCACTCATATGGGATGCCAGCACTGCAGGCCAGGGCTTTAACCCACTGTGCCACAGTGCTGGCCCCTCCAAGTAGTGTGTTTAAATTTTATATAATTTATACAAGTTTTATATATTTAATATATACAGCTTTTGGAATATAGTGATAATTCCTACCTACACTCCCTCCCACCCATGCTGTAACCCTCCGTTCTCCTCCCTCTGCACCACACTCCTTATGTAATGCAATGCATCTTTTTTTTTTTTTGAAGATTTATATATTTATTTGAAAGGTATAGTTACAGAGAGGCAGAGCTAAAGAGAAAGAGGTCTTCCATCTGATGGTTCACTTCCCAGATGTCCCTAATGACCACAGCTACACCAATGCGAAGCCAGGAGCCTGGAGATTCCTCTGGGTCTCCCACAAGGAGGCAGGGGCCCAAGGATTTGAGCCATCTTTTACTGCTTTCCTGGGCCCATAACAGAGAGCTGGATCAGAAGTAGAGCAGCCAGGTTTCAAACCAGAGCCCATATGGGAAGACGACGCTGCAAGCGGTGGCTTTACCTGCTACGCCACAGCGCCAGCCCCTTCCACACTTAATTTTTACAAAGATCTATCTTCACTTTATATGCTGATCTTATTCTACTTCCTAAAGTTCATATTTGAGAATGTGGAAGTGCCAGTTATCCGCATTTGATCACTACTTATCATATATATACATAAAGTTATGTACTGTACTCCATAAATAAAAATATTATGTCTATTAAAATACAATTTTTAAAAAATTTTAATACAACATACAGTTCACATAATTCTCCTAAATCCTTATAAGTACTTACACAAATGCCATACAGCAAATGAGTTTGCAAATCAATGTATGAGTCCCCTAATTCTCATCCTGTTCCAAAAAGCAGTGGAGTTGTTGAAAGTTTGGGATGGATTTTTAACTC
Source organism: Oryctolagus cuniculus (assembly GCF_051225735.1). Taxonomy (NCBI): domain Eukaryota; kingdom Metazoa; phylum Chordata; class Mammalia; order Lagomorpha; family Leporidae; genus Oryctolagus; species Oryctolagus cuniculus. The sequence continues at coordinate 12,984,934 of NC_142876.1, read as the reverse complement.
AAATTACAGAGCATCCCATCTAAACCCAAGAAATCCTGATAGAAAACAAGTGATGCCTGCTCGCATCATTCCCAGCATTATATTTTTTCAGCTTTTACTAAGATAAGCAATAGGATGCCACGGACAGTGCACCAGAAGGAACCATTTTTGGCAGATCTTCTAGTGCTTCTTAAATATAGGCAAACATTTGCAACCTGGCATTGACAAGTTTTTTGTTAAATACATACATTTATTTTTTAAGAAGTTTCTAATACGTAAATGATACTTCATATTCACATAAAAGATTTCCAGTGTCTATGTGTATAGAGTCATTTGTATTAGAATAGATGATTTTGTACCTATGGCCCATACCTGATAATCAAATAAACTTATTTTCCCTCCTCTTTATAATCTATTGAAACTTTAGTCCATCTCCTTTTTATCATCACAGTGAGAATGAAATTTATTGTGGATTGAACAAATATGATAATGAGTTGAATATTCCCATGTGTTTTAATTTGCATAGGGTAAAGTTTGGATCGGGAAGAGAAGAACAGAAAAGTAATCTTTAAAAAAATACATTCAAGAAAGAAAAACAAATAGAGAATTGTGAAATATTACTTTTTAAAAGATATTTATTTATCTGAGATGTGGATTACAGACAGTGTGAGGGAAAGGACGAGAGAAAGGTCTTCCTTTCGCTGTTTCACTCCCCAGATGGCCCCAATGGCTGGAGCTGTGCAGATCCAAAGCCAGGAGCCAGGAGCTTCTTCCTGGTCTCCCACATGGGTGCGGGGGCCCAAGCACTTGAGCCATCTTCCACTGCTTTCCCAGGCCACAACAAAGAGCTGGATTGGAAGAGGAGCAGCCTGCATTAGAACTAGTGCCCATATGGGATGCTGGCACCAAAGGCAGAGGATTAACCTACTGCGCCACGGGGCCAGCCCTGAAAGGTTACTTTTGTTACTGCTTCTTACAGCTCCAGTGTCATTAAAAAGAGGATTAAATAACGAAATGTGCTGAATCCACAAGAGTAAAATCTCAATAGAGATCTTTTTCTCATAATTTCATTTCTATATGTTAAGAGAATGTGAAGGGCAGGCATTTTGGTGCAGCAGGTCATCCTGTCATCCAAGCTGATCACATTACACATTTGAGTAGCAATTCCAGTCCTGGTGCCTTTGCTTCTAACCCAGCTCCCTGCTAATATAGCCTTGGAAAGCAGCATACAGTGTCTCAAGTACTTGAGTTCCTGCACTCAATTCGGAGAGCTGAATAGCGTTCCTGGCTCCTGGATTCAGCCATATAGTCATGTCTATTTGGGGAGTAAAGCAGAAGATAGAAGATATCTCTCTTTCTTTCTTTCTTTCTTTCTTTCTTTCTTTCTTTCTTTCTTCTTTTTTTTTTTTTTTTTTGACAGGCAAAGTTAGACAGTGAGAGAGAGAGACAGAGAGAAAGGTCTTCCTTATGATGGTTTAACCCCCAAATGGCTGCTATGGCCAGCGGGCTGAGCTGATCCAAAGCCAGGAGCCAGGTGCTTACTCGTGGTCTCCCATGCAGGTGCAGGGCCCAGCACTTGGGCCATCCTCCACTGCCTTCCAGGGCCACAGCAGAGAGCTGGACTGGAAGAGGAGCAACCGAGACAGAACCGGCGCCCCAGCCGGGACTAGAAAACCCAGGGTGCCGGCATCACAGGTGAAGGATTAGCCTAGTGAGCCGTGGCACCGGCCGGATATCTCTATTTCTCTCCCCGCCCCTTTTTCTCTTTCTTTCTCTCTCTGTCATTCTACCTTTCAAATAAATAAATCTTTTATAAAGAGTATATCTTGGAGCCAGCGCTGTGGCATAGCAGGTAAAGCTGCCGCCTGCAGTGCCAGTACCACATATAGCACCAGTTCTAGTCTCGGCTGATCCACCTCCATTCTAGCTCTTTGCTATGGCCTGGGAAGGCAGTAGAAGAAGATGTCCCAAGTCCTTGGACCCCTGCACCCATGTAGGAGACCCGTAAGAAGCTCTGGCTCCTGGCTTCGGATCGGTGCAGCTTTGGCCGTTGCGGCCATCTGGGGAGTGAACCAGCAGATGTAAGACCTCTCTCTCTCTCTCTCTCTCTCTCTCTCTCTCTGCCTCTTCTTCTCTCTGTGTAACTCTGACTTTCAAATAAATAAATAAATCTTAAAAAGTAAAAAATACTTTAAAAAAGTATATCTTATTATACAGTTTAAAAATGGAAGACTTGGTGATGAAGCTACAGATTTAAAGTTAAAACAATGTACTCATAAATACTATTTACTGGCCACTTATGAATACTTCTATAAACCTCCCTGTTGTTTGTATAGGGCTTCAAAATCCACACACTGTAAATATAAGGATTATTCCACATGACTGAAAACTTTTTTGTTCCATCTAGAATTCATTTTTTTCTCCTGCACTTCTCTATTGTAAATAACAACTTAGAAACATTAATCATTTGTTTTCCTTTAAGATATTGCAATCGTTTCTCTAATGTACTTCAGTTTTCAATATAAGACCTCAGTTGGGATTAAATATGGAATTTTTCTTCTAGTAAATGCATTACAATAGTTATAGTAAAAAAATGAGTGTTTTCAAAATGCATTTCCTGTGATGGATAACTACACCTTTGCTCTCCAACATGTGGATGGCTTGTTTTGTAGCTCGCCTGCCACTCTATGAAGATAACATATTTAAGCTTCTTTAGGACATTTTTGCTGTGCTATTTTCATAATTTCTTCATATCTGTACCCTAATAAAGGGTGAACGATGGCAAATAGCCGAGCTTTTTTGTGAAGGTATTGATAAACTGTCTGCTTTCACTCACTGTTTGTGAGGAGGAGTAGAATGCTCAATGTCCTTTCAACCTTCAATTCAGCTGTATGTATTTGTAACATCTATGGGTTTTCCCTCTTGCATGAAAATGTGATCTTCACCTACTACTTGAAATTAATAAGGGCTAATTTCCTAAACCAAGTATGTATTTCAGTATTTCATAAAATATTGCTCATGTGTGATGGGGGAAAATCAGAACAAAAATTTTTCCAATTTATTTTTTTCTTTTACTATTTTTTCTTTCAAATATATTTTTCAGTTATTCCTGCTGCAAAGGTATTTGTCTCATTTGGCAATGATGTGGATATGAAGGCATGTATTTTGGGATATTTCCATTTTAAATATTGAGATATAACAAAATTAATTTGGTGAACCTCTAAATTGCATATTATGTTTTACAGTTTGTTCAAGCAATTATTTCTATGTCTATATTTAAGTATATCCTCATAGCTGTTTAATCATTATGCATGTTTGTGTGCACAGGTTTGTTATTATCTCATCAATGTTTAAACTTACTTGCCTGTATTCAAGTAGTTATGACAGAGATGAACTTAAGGTATTATAAATAAAATAAGCATTTTGGAAGAAAGTTGACATTGGTGTAAATACTAATATGTGGTATGCTTATGAAAAGAGACTAGGAGTCTGTTCACTCAGGAATATTTTCTAATTTCTTTGACTCTGGTGATCATAGTAATGTTCTCAGAATATGTGTGTGTCAAAGACATTTCTAAGGAAGTCCACATGAAATTTATGTTATTGAAACAAGTCACAGATAATGTAAAATTTTGCTTACTGGTATCTTTTTCCACCCTATGTTGATTCCTGGAGCAGTTTCAATGGATAGATTTTCAATATATTTTTAAAACAGATAGGAGATGATTAAGAAGGTCAGAGGGAGAACTTAAAGACACTCCAATGTCTGATGTTTAAACAAATGGCTAAATAGTTGGGCTGCTCCTTGAGAATGGAAATGTGGAGATGACCAGCAGTTTGAAAATGTCATGTTTGACATTCCTGTACTGTCCAGGTAAATATGTGTAGGAGGCCACAAGCAAGTTATGAAACTCAAAGGCCAGGTTGAAGTACAGACTTAGGTCAGGGTCATAGGCACGTGCATGACAGTCAAAGCTAACGAACGGTTCAGAACTTCCATGGAGCATATATGTAAAGTGAAGGGAAGGATGCTTTGGATATTCTTTGGGGGAACTGAAAATACTAAGGTGCAGAGCAAACTTAAAACAGGCAAGTTTTTGCTTCTAAGGTTGAACTATTTTAAAAGGATTTAAAAGCAAACTTATCAACAAAGCTAGCAACATTCATATTCAGATAAAGACAGGAAAAGGGATTGCCTACACTATCAATAGAGGAGAGAACAGATGGACCCTGGAGTCTGTGTTGGATACCAGAGAAGAGACATCCTGATAAGGAAAAGAAATTTTCATGTCTAGACCTGACATCTTCTCAATTGTTTAATTTAATCATTTTGATCTACTTTGATTCATTTTTTTTTCTGTATATGCTATCATCACATTAAAAAGCTGAAGTCACCAACTCTCATTCTTTCCCTCTTTGTGGCTGGCTCCATGATCCACTGCTGTTTGATAAATATCCTCAAAGCCTTGTGCTTTAAAACAAGAAAATCCCTGTATCTCATCACTGGGTGGTCCAGTAGTGTCACCAGGGCTCACCTTGGGTGAGCTCACACATGTATCAGTGGTGGTTCTGCTGATATGGAGTTGGCTGCATGTATGCTTTAAGGGGGCTAAACGGGTCCCCTCCACAGCCACTAGCTGCCCTTGGCTTGTTCTAAGAATTGAGTGCAGAAGCTGTCTGGACTCTTTAGGATGATATACAGAATTGATGTGATACCATTTCTGCCACACTGTATCAAATTGAAGCAAGGCAGGGGTCCTCCTAGATTGCCATGAGGGAAGATAGGTATAAGTGTTGTGGACGTGGGAAAAATAGAAAAAAAAAATAGTTTCAGTCACAGCTGCAGAGACACAAAATAAACCTAAGCTTACACTTATGAAATAGTGACAAGACTGAGTATCGGGTTGGCTGGCTTCCACCATCATCTTCTCTCATCTGTCATCCTGACTTGCAAGGTAACTTCTTGGGTCAATATCAGTTAGTACTGGCGGCTGTTTGATGAATGTTCTCAGGAAACCATAAGCTGGACTGTCTTTGGGTCACAGTCTGCACTCAGCTTCCTTGGCAATGTATGAGATCCTCCTGTGACGGGCGCCAGGTACAGTCAGTAATGCATGCTGGGAAATGTGGAGCTCTGCACAGTGTCAGTCTGCCTTCAGGTGCTGGCCAGAAAGGAGTCATTTTCAAGCCTTCTTTATGCTCACAACAATTAAGACAGACAGCTTAAACTCACAGCAGGAGCTTGTGCTAAATGTTATACTGGCCCAGAAGTACCCATAGCACCTATAAATATTTTACTGTGCATGGTGAAAGGAATTTTGTGCATGTAATTAATGAGCCTGATGTGTGAAGATTATCCCCGGTCATCTGATTTGGCTCAGGACAAACAAAAGGGTCCTTAGGAGATGGATGCAAGATGCATCAGAGTCGGGAGGAAAAAAGAGAGAAGGCAGAGGAAGACGCCTTGAGCTAGGAATGTGCTCAGCCACTAGACACTGTTAACAGTTCTCCCCTGCAGCTTCCATAAGGAATGCAGCCCTATCGATGCCTCGATTTTGAACTTCTGACTGCACAAACTATAAAATTGCAAATTTGGGTTTCTTTATGCCCCTGGGTTTGTAGTAGTTTGTTACCACAGCAGTGTTAATGTAGAAATTAAAATGGAACATTTATGTGGGGCAAAAGTTAAAACAACACAAAAGATAGTTGTGAACCAAGTGTGGACGAGAATCTGGGTAAGCTATGTGCTGCATTCTGCACTCAGTTAAAACAAAAATGGATTATAGCTCAGATGTTTTGGTGATAATATCCCCTGTTTTTCTGCCTCCCTCAAACTCACCCCTCCAAGAGAGACTTTCCTCTTGTATATCAAGGTTTAGTCTTATGCCAAGTTGTCCTTTGTCATTTTCCTGGCATTCTGGTACACTCTTTGCTATTTTAGATTTTTGCTTTATGCTTCTAATTTATTCTGATTTCTTTAAAAAGCTAGTTTGTAGGCAAACAGCTACTATAGTCATACTACCAAGGCTTCTTTCAGTGAAATTGAGTAAGAAACTCAAGCTCTTCTTCTTCCTTCTTTTTTTTTTTTTTTTTTAACATGGATTTATTTATTTGAAAGGTAGAGATAAAGAGAGAGAGAGAGAGAGAGAGAGAGAGATCTTCCACCTGCTGGTTTTCTTCCTAAATGTCTGCAGTGGCTGGGGCTGGACCAGGCCGAAGCGAGGAACCTGGAGCTTCTTTCAGGTCTCCCACATGGGTGGCAGGGCCCAAGGACTAGGGGCGTGTTCTGTTGCTTTCCCAGGCACACAGCAAGGAGCTGGATCAGAAATGGAGCAGCCAGGACTCAAACCTATGCCCATATGGGATGCTGGTACTGCAGGCAGTGGTCCAGTACTCCAGGCCACAGCACCAGTACCCAAATGCAAACCCTTTCTACCTCCATTGCCAGATTGGCACAACAGAACTGACAAAGTCTGTATTGTGCTTTAAGATATTGGAAGATAAGGAGTTGGGAACAGTTAATGAATTAGTTTTATAAAACTTCTAAGGTAATATCTTGCATATATTAAGATTAATAAAAATGTCTTGTTAATGCGAAATTCATTCAGTGGCTTATAATATTGTCTTCTTGTAGACAAGTCCAGCTACAAATCTGAAATATGCTTTGCACTTAGTTGGTAATCAAGAAACTTGGGGAAAATGTGGCAAAGTCTAGGTACTAGGTTATATGCACTTGAATTTTCTTTAAAAAAGTATCAGGACTCATTATATCTACATTAAAACATTAATTTCAGATCTTACAGAAAACAAAATTTGGTATGATGGAAATAATAATTCGTATTATCTGTATTTTTGTAGTATCTTACATATTTGATGTTAAGGCTATAAATTCTTATCATTGATTGTGGTACATTTATCCCAAGATAACTTCAGAACCCAGGCACTTTTCTATGTACAGATAACAGTGTCTAAAATGTGAGTATTGCCCTGTTCATCAGCTGTGGTAAAAATAAGGTTAAAAATAATCTCAATAATTATTCTCTAAAAAAGTGAAGTGGACATGGAGGACGCCAGTAATACTTTTTACTAATTCTAATTTTGTTTATCCTTATTTTACTATTTTTCAGAAATTCATTTGAACTCACATATTTTTGTCCCCTCATTCAGTAATCAGTGGATCTATTATGTTCAGGACAGTTGTTATTTGATATACAATTGTAATATTAGTAATTTGGGGTTCTAGTGTAACAATCTTGAAGTCTCCTACAGCGACAGATTTCAGAAGGGTCACTCCCCTTGCAGAAGACATCTGTGGAGATGGCCAGACCTAGAACTCTGTGAACACAACCCCAAGGTGTATCCACATAGACTCATAGAATTTGTTTTACATGTATTATCTTTCTGATATCTTCTCTGTAAAAATTGTTCCCTCTGAAATCTGGATATAGGTTTCACAATTCACAAAAAATTCAAGACAAATATCTTCATATAACTACAAACATCACTCATATCTCTCAAACCAAAAATTGCACTGAACAAAATTGAACATATAAGGAAGACTTCTTCGAGGCCATTACAATAGGGGAGAAAGACTGCATTCAGCCTGAACTAAAATTTGCTACAACAAAGAGTTGGGACATTAGGGATGAGGAGTGGGTATAGGCACTCTGTTTTTGATCATTGGCTTTATCCAAATGAAGAGGAAATGTTCTTAACCTTTCTGATAGTAGGTAGTATATAATGAGGAGCTCCGTTGATGGTTTCATTTCAAAGATATGGCCCCTGGATCCTTGAGGAAGGTGTTCCTGGGCTATAAATCATCAGCAAGAGATTTTGTTTTAGAAAAAGATTTACATCTCAAAGTGGCAGAGGAAGGATTTGCAATTACAAATGTACTAAGAAAAGAGAGGTCTTGACCTACAATCAGAAGAAGCCTGTCTAAATGTGCTTAAGCTGAGGGTACCTGAGAGACTTTATTGGTCACAACATAGGTTAAGAATAAACTAAGGACAGCAAGGCAGTCTTGCATTTGGAAAGTACTTGGGAGGCTGGCACTGTGGCATAGTGGGTAAAGCTGCTGCCTGCAGTGCTGGCATCCCGCAAGGGCACCAGTTTAAGCCCCGGCTGCTCCACTTCAGATCCAGCTCTCTGCTATGGCCTGGGAAAGCAGTAGAAGAAGGCCCACATGCTTGGGGCCCTGCACCCATATGGGAGACCTGGAAGAAATTCTTGGCTCCTGGCTTCCCAATCAGCCTGGCTCCAGCCATTACGGCCATCTGGGGAACGAACCAGCGGATGGAAGACCTCTCTCTCTTTCTCTCTCTAAGCCTCTGCCTCTGTGTAACTATGCCTTTCAAATAAATATTTTAAAAAAAATAAAAAGGAAAGTACTTTGGAAGTGACTTGAGACTCCTTTGGCCATAAATGTACAGAGAGATTCAAGCTGAGATACCTTATCCAAGGATCTGGATCCCTTCTGATGTTCCGAGTAGCAGATTCATTTATAGTAAAATTATCATAAAGGAAAAATCATAACAGAGGGTTATTTTTCCATAGTTGTGAACTCACTTAGGTCCATTTACTAATGAAAAATTAAAATTTATATTCATTTTACCTAGAAGTAGGGAGGAAACAAAGTTACAGAATGTGTGTTGCTTTAAAAGGTAACTGGAGACACTAGAGAGGGGAAATGCTTTTAAAGATGAGAATCAGTCAGAGAGCTTTTGCACAAAATCAGCACTCAGATAAGACATTTAACATGTAGGCATGGACATGTGTACACGGGATAGCCAGCCCTGATGGTACTATGCTGTAGTAACAGAGTGCAGAATTGCAAGAAAGGACTAACTTGGAAAAAATCCTGAAACATTAACAACAGCATTGGTCAAATGTTCATGATTCAAAAAGAGGTCACTGAGCTCAATGAGAGTTTACTTGGAGATCGACTGGAGGCCAAATCCAGTGAACACAGAAAAACACAGTGCAACGATTTCATTAAATGAATTTAAGATTTTACTTAGGTGTTATTATTGAAAATGGTGAAAATGCCAGGAAAAACTAATGAGACTCCACTGACCACATTATGTCTGATATATTTCTAAAAGTCAATAATGACTGTTATACACTGACTTTTCCAAGGACAAAGAATCTGGTTCAGGAGAGGAAGCAGATGAGAAAGAGGTAGGTTGACTTTTCAGGTGTCCATAACTCAGCAGGACACATTCATACTAATATTAGCAGTGTGATAAGAATAAAGCAAATACTTACACAGTGATTATTCTGTGTCAACTACTGCTTTTCTATACATCTCCAAATAATTTACACTGAGCCTATGGAGTGGGTGAGGTAAGCTACTTGCTACAAGATATCATTGGGTGATAGGATGCCCTAACTGCTCACAGAGCTTGAAGCAGGCGTGTTTCTTGGAGCAAAGGAGGACGGATGGTGCACACTTGGGATCTTGAGTTCACGGAGTGTCTCTGCCCCTTAATCACGGAATTTTTAGCTTTTCACTGCATTGTTTTCCTATCCAACTTTCAGATCGATTCATAATACTATTTTAGTCAGTTCAAGTTTCTATAAGAAAATTTTATTTACTGGGTATTTAAACAGCTAACATTTTGTTTCTAACAGTTCTCAAGGTTGGTAAATCCAATATGAAGGCAGATTCACTTTCTGGTGGGCACCTTCTACTTGCTTCATGGATGACTGTCTTCTTGCTATGTCCTCATCTGGGAGAAAGAGTCAGGGGTCTCTCTGGGATCTCATATAAGGCTAATAGGAACATTCATGAGAGCTGAGGGTTTTAGCCTTATGACATAATTCTGTGCCACATGTCCCCCTTCCTAATGTGCTATAGCAAACTGGGGTCAGGATCTTAATCTGAACTTCAGGTGGGCATAAATATCTAGTCCAACATGAATACTAACCTTGAAATTTTAAAATTTTTAGCAGACATAAAAATTGCACATATTTATAGCATCCAAGTGATGTTTGGATGCGTGCACACATTGTGTAATGTCCAGTTAGGCTAAACATATCTTATCTCAAACATATAGCATTCTTTTAAATTGAAAACATCGAAAGTACAATCTTCTAGTTTTTTTTTTTTTCTTTTCATACAGGTTATTGTTGATAGTCCTTATCTATATGCCTGTGCAACAGTGGTCTTTCTACTGTTTGCTTGTTAAACATTATGGTTTGTGGTGCATTAAGCCTATGATTATAAAATGATTTGAAAGTAGGTTATTGCAAAACTTATAAAAAAAGGGAGTGAGGAGATTGTGGGAGGAAAAATGTTTATCTTAGAATCATATCTATGAAATAACATTAAACTGGTTCACTTTATATTAATAAAATTTTTCTAAAAAATGAAAGTGTAGTGCCCTAACTTATCTATAGTCACTCTACTGTGCAATAGGCCCTCTGAAGTTCTTATTCCTATTAGCTATAACTTAGTACCCATTAGCCAACATTTTCCTATCCCTCCCAGCCTCTAATAACCACCATTATAGTTTTAACTTCTATGAAATCTTCTTTGAAACAAGTGTTGAAGATGTGTGTGAAACTCCTAGTGCATAGTTATCTCTCATTGTAAAGGTGTTTCATTATGACTTAGGTACAGGGGTTGTACAAACGCTTATGAAAGTGATGGTCTCTAAGATATCTCAGTAAGAATGAGAAAGAACAGCAGATGATTGGTGAGGGAAAAGTGTCCTCCTCACAGTCCATTTTATTTGTAGAAAAATGAGTGGAAGGAAGGGAGATGAGCATTGAATTGAAAAGATAGTGTGACTGCTGATCTATTGCACCTTAGGAGTTAGCTTCACCCTGTTGGACTCCTTATATCAAAGAATGGCAAAGAACTGGCTGCCTACTTTCCCCATGAGCCAAGGATGTTTACTATTATTAAATGATTGAAAATTTTCAAATTGAGAGGAATGTGCCACAGAATGTAACTCTCAGTGTCTGTTCATGAGATATTATTGATGTACATCTGTGTGCATTCAGTTCTACGTGGCACAGACTGTTCATAGAAAAAGTTTGCACATTCTTGCATTGAATGTAACTCTTCTTTTTAATCCTGCATGTTATCGCCCCTAGTGACAATAAATTTTGAGGATCCTATTTTATAGTTTGGGAAGTAACATAGCAAACAAACTGCTTCCTTTGTCTGTGTCTCCAACGTAGATGCCTCTTGCCTGGAGAACGACCAGGTACTAGCATCATCTTGAGGTTCTGTAGCTTCACTGGTTCGAGTCTGTCACTCATGGTGGATCAACTCAGAGTTGATCCCAGAGTCTTGTTAATCCTGCTTCATGGTTCCTATTGTGGCTTCTGGTGTGGACACTGGTTTGGTTAAATTTTCGAATACGTACATAGTCTCTGATCGTATATGGCTTCAAATGTTGAAGAGAACTGGCTTAGATGATACATTTTCCTCCTTACTCTTATGCCTCTTCCCTCACTTGTTTATTTTTTCAAGGATAACCTTGGTAATTGCATGTAATAGTGATAGAATGCATTGCTCTTATAGAAATCAATAATGAGAAAGAAAAACATTAAAATTTTATTGCACAAATTTATTAAGAATTCTATCCATCACACCACCTCTCTGACAAAGCTCTATCTTTGGCTTATCTCTATATGATCTGAAATGATTTTGTATAGCTATTCTTTTGTCTGTATTCTTGATTCATAGGCTTTCATATGAACTCTTTGCTTGCTCCATTTTCATAACAGCTTCTAGACAACTAGTCTTCATGCATAAGATTATGTTTCTTCATGACTTTGTAGCATCCAGATGTCTTTACTTCATGTTGCTGCCTTTTTACATGTTTAGTAAAAAAAAAAAAGTTGCTACAGAATAATTGCATTCAGTTAATTTTAAATTATTTTAATGGTGAGAAAAACATTTACATTAATTCAGAAATACTTAGTATCCCTTGTGGTAATGTTGAAAACATGAACGAATATCTTAAATGTTATTGTAGCTTCGCATTAATTTGAAAGGAGATGTCGAATAGGAATCTTAACATGTTATACTATATACAGACATGTAATATTAAGAACACATTTCTCCTTATTCCTTGTAAAGAGGGACAGAAGAGAAAACTGAGAAGCCTTTTTTCCAAATAACGAGTAGGTAAATAAGAAAAATTTATTCTTGGCAGTTCAATATGTTCATTTGCATCTTTGGCCCCAAGAAAATGTTAATGACTCAACCTGGTTTATTCAAAGAGAAGTTACATCATAATTACCTGAAGAAGCTTTAAAAAATAGATCTGCCTATGCCTCAGCCTGGATCTGCCAAATCAAAATCAGGTGGGAAGAGACCAGGCCTCATGGGTTCTGATTTTCATCCTTATTGAAGACCACTGGGCTGGACTCAGTATTAGATACAAACAAAAATTAGAACAAACAAAAATGGTTACCTCATACAAATACTAGTTAGTTAATGTTTATGACAACACTTATTATATGCCCAAACTTTTTTTATGTGGAACCTCAGATAACACTTACACTTTTTTTCTCCTGAAACAATTTTATAAAGTTTTTTGTGGTCAAGAAAAAACCATATACCTGCTTGTATTTCCTCTCCTGTCTTCTATTTTAACCATCAAGATTTCCTAGATCAAAGGTATAATTCATTTTAAGGCTTTTGTGGACTGGCTGTCCTTATTGTACTTTTACTTTTCCTCATTCAACAAAAAATTGTTGAGCATCTTATATAGAGAAAAACATTGTAAGTACTGGGAATAATAGTGATAAACAGAGCAGTTTGGGTTTACAACTTAGGGGGTGAGACAGATGTTAAATAAACATTTTGGTAAATTTGCACTACATAGTGCAAGCCTATTTATTTTGGGTTTCATAAAGCTATAACTTGGAAAATTTATATTTTTACCTCATTTTAACCAGAGATTAGCATGGGTTGTCTTTATTGAATGTTTATATGCAAATACACATATAATATACAGTAAATATACATATACAAATTCACATATACCTATTATATATATTTGCTTATAAATGTATATGATATTGAAAAAGTTCATTAAAATGCACAATATGAAAAAACTACATGTCTTTCAAAAATGTTTTGCACCCAAATCAACTTGAATGGAATTATGAAATAGTTCCATTTTATAAGTTTATTGAAGTACTCTCATAAATGTGTTTTATTATATTTGATATAAATAGTAAATACACACTACTTTATAAATAGTATAGCATACACTGTATATGTTATGTGCTTGTAGGTTCTATTTTGTATTTATCTAACTGCACTGCTTTCTTTATTTTACTAAGTCTCACATCCTTTATGGAATAATTCAGAATATATATACATGTCTACATGTGTACACACATGTATGGCCGTAGAAGTATGTATGTATATAATGAGTGCATTTGGATTACAGTTTTCAGCATTACAATTTAACTCATATTCTTAGTTTTTATTTTAAAAGATTTATTTTACTTAATTGCAAGAGAGAGTTACAGAGAGAGGGAGAGACAGAGAGAGAGAGAGAAAGAGGTCTTCTGTTTGCTGGTTCACTCCCCAAATGGCCACAGTGGTCAGAGCTGGGCCGATCTGAAGTCAGGAGCTTCTTCCAGGTCTCCCAAATGGGTGCAAGGGCCCAAGTGCCTGGGCTATCTTCTACTGCTTTTGCCAGTGCCCATAAGGGATGCTGGTGCCACAGGTGGAGGATTTAGCCCCCTATGCCACAGTGCCAGCCCCCTTAGTCCGTTTTTTCATATATATTGACAATTAAGTGGAATATGCATGATATTTCACAATGTTTCTCCCATTCTTTACTATTTTAATAGTTTTTGCTTTACATCATTAAGTATAAAGATTATTTGGGGACAGTTTTTGGAGAGTCATCAAAAGCTCTTTGTATCCATGCAGGAAGTGAAGCATGCTCTCGTCACAAACAACTTCTGCCCATTCTGTACAAAAGGCTGTTCTTTGATAGATGGTGTTTCACTCGCGCCACATTTAATGGCCTTTCCTTCTAAGCTTCCATGTTGTTTGACTTGATCATGAGTTTTTGAGGAATGTTTCAGCAGATTGATCCTCCCAGAATAAAGATTCTGGAACGTAGTCATCAACCATCTGGGGGAGTTATAGTGATGGAAGAATAATGAAGGTAGAGATCCTGGGTATTCCGCTGAGATGGACTGGAAATGTTTCAGACTGGCTATCTCAGTATGCTACCCCAGCCACTGTGCTTGACAGCTCAGGATCATCATATTATCTTCCAAATCCCACACATTTTAAATGAGAGATTTCATGGAAGGCTATATTTTTCATCCTTTTTTTTTATCACCCGTACTGTTAAATTACATAATTGAAGAATATTCCATCGATGTCTCTCATGGAGGAGTTTTTAAATCTTATATATTTTCTCTTAGTAACAATCTGAAGACCTGTGTGTGTCCATTCGTTTTATGGCAGCCGAGTGGATTAAGTTAGCTCAAAAGCACTTACCATTGTCTATGAGACAGAAAAATAGCAAGGATTCTGATTGGCGTTTTTATTTATTATTTTTGAATTCCAGTGGTGCATTTTCATGGCAGACTCATTTCTATGCTCAATGACATGCATGATTGAGAAGGCTCTGCTTTGCTAAGAGGTAATTTGATTCTCTTAATTTTCTCTATAGGAACTGGATTTTGAAGCCAAAACAAGTTATACTTTACGGATAGAAGCCGCAAATAAAGATGCTGACCCTCGTTTTCTGAGTTTGGGACCATTCAGTGATACGACAACCGTGAAGATAATTGTGGAGGACGTGGACGAGCCCCCCGTGTTTTCCTCTCCCTTTTACCCCATGGAGGTATCAGAAGCTACTCAGGTTGGGAATATCATTGGCACTGTTGCAGCTCATGATCCAGACTCTTCCAACAGCCCTGTGAGGTAAAGGCTCAAAACTTTGCTTTTCTCCCATGTTAAGTGCGTGTGCCAGCATTCACCACCCATGTTTCTGCATTGTGATGCCTCTCTGTTCATAGGAACACGGCAGAAGTGAACAGGATCAGAACAACATGACGTTTTACTGATTTATTTTAATTTCAAAAAGAACAAAATAATTTTGAACACTTTGTTGATAGTTTATAATCTGAGTTCAACAATGTGCTTTAATGTGTACATGTACTTATGTGTGTGTGTGTGTATGATAAGTGATTCTTATATTTTTAGTAACTATTAAAATAGAATATACTTGAAATAAGATGACCATCATATTACAGGTCTTAACTTGAGTTTGGAAGATACTACATTTTGCAATGTGAAAGTGGGATTTTTAAATAAAAGGAGTATAGGTTAAAAAAACAGTAATTATCTCCTATTCAGATATATTCAGTTGATTAGCTAATCTCAGACTTTTACATTTGAATGATGCTTAACAATGGTAAGTGCTTTTGAGCTAACTTTTGAGCTTAGTCTGGATGTTGTCTACAAAGTGTCATGGATATTATTGGTAATTTACAAAATGATTCTTGTACTAATATATGCTAATAATATTCCTTATTTCCTCAAGTAATACATAGATTACTTTAAGTAGTAAGTTCGAGCTTTCCTTTCTTTTTTTTTCCTACCAGTAATAGAACCTAGTAAAGAATTGGCATGAAATCATACTGATTGTTTATTTATCTATGCAATAAATTCAGGTTATGTGGGTGGCAATCCTACTTTTAATGTGGTAATTATAAATCATATCTGGCATATTTTGAGTCACCAATGTACCAGATAAATAAACTAACTCCTGCCCCTTTAATCCCTCTGCTTTCGTTGTCAAAACAGCTCCCTGACTTAAGCTCAATCACACTCAGCAACTGACTTGGCAAGATTTGAATTTGAGTTGTGCAGCTCTTGGTAGAACACCAAGTCTTCTGCACTCTTGACAATAGCCAGCTGCACAACCATAGGCCTAGAGAAAACTACCTAGGATAGCTTGACTTCTGTTTTTCATTTAATGGCAAGATATTGAGACATGTTTCATGGAGTTGGGAATACAGAAAAGGACAAAGACACTAATATATATCATAATTTATTAGAAAATGAATGAATATAGTTAAGAACATTTTGAATGATTGTACTGATATTTTTATATTGCTTCTTATTTTTTCTTTACTCATTATCTTGTGTGTCAGTCTTTTGAAGCTGTTCTGAGGATATTTCTCTTTTACATTTTGTTTGAAGAACATTAACAATAGTGCTATTTAATAACAAGGTAAAACAGGAAGAGTAGGCTCCAGTGAGTACTTCAGTTGGAGAGAGATGACATGAATGTCAGGTTTACTGTTGGGCACACAAACATGGAGAACTTCAACGACTGAACTCTGTTGATTTTGAAGGCCAGGAACTCTGTGACCTTACCAGTGAAGGAGTATCTGTCTATTATTAAATATACCCCTACTTTTCAATTTCTTAAATGTAGTTAAAATTAGTATTAATTTACATTAATATCTCAGAAATACATAGGTTGACTTTGTCTTACGTGAATTAAAATATTATTTGTATGTGCTTTTTTGTAGAATTGATTTACTGACTTATGTTTAATACTTGTACACTTGAAGCATTTCTTCATACTTTTTCATAAGGTCAGCATGATAATTCATAGCTTAAATTTCTGTTGGATTTGTCACTCACATATTTCTCTTCCCCTATCCATATGTGATAACTTTTAAGAAACATGTGTTCTCATTTTATACTTTAGTGAAAATGCTTACTCTCATGCTTTGCCTGAAAGATTGGTTGGTTTTCTCCAGCACTTCTATCTGTTGCTTGGTTTAGGGCCTGTCACTTAGTTGCCTAACGTTTGATTTAAGCCAACAAAAACTCTGTCTCAGGTCTTTTGAGCAATTAAATTAAACAGGAAACATGAATGGTGCTTTTAAATTGAGACTTGTGACTTGAATGTGAGCAAGTATTCACATTATGATTGCGATTATGAAATATTATGATATTTTCAGGCCACTTTATTTCAGTCAATATAGACAGTGAAAAGAGAGATGTTTTATATATATAACCATATTGACTGTCTATATTGAATATTATTTTATACTCACATATATTCCACATATAGAAAATACTACATGCATGCGAATTTGTCTTTGTATGGGACACTCATGCCACCATCAGAATGTAAACCCTGCTCCAACATATGCCAAACGATGCATAAACTGGTTTCTAAAGTATTAAGAAAACAAATCTCCAGATTGAAAAAGAAATGAAGAATCTTAACAAATGATCGCTTTGTTCTTCTGTTGCTTTTGAAATATTACAGTTCTTGATGACTGGAAAAGCAGCATTTATTTCATAAAACCAACCAAAGCCCATTCCTAACCCCCCCATTGTAATTGTTTAAAATTAGATCAGTAGTATTAAAATTGTAAAATAAAGTGGGCTAATGAAAAAATTATTTTCACTCTATTGACATTTTTGTTTTATAATACTGAAATATAATATGTGTCATTTATGCTTGAAATATTTACTGATATGTGGGGCAAGAGATTAGAGTTCTAGAGATAAAGATACTTACTTGTCTCAAGCATGGTGAAATTGAGATCCCTGGCCGGCACCGCGGCTCAATAGGCTAATCCTCTGCCTGTGGTGCCGGAACACCGGGTTCTAGTCCTGGTGGAGGTGCCGGATTCTGTCCCAGTTGCTCCTCTTCCAGGCCAGCTTCTGCTGTGGCCTGGGAGTGCAGTGGAGGATGGCCCAAGTGTTTGGGCCCTGCACCCCATGGGAGACCAGGAGAAGCTCCTGGCTCCTGGCTTCAGATCAGCGCGGTGCACCGGCCGCAGCGCACCAGCCGTGGCGGCCATTGGAGGGTGAACCAATGGCAAAGGAAGACCTTTCTCTCTGTCTTTCTCTCTCTCACTGTCCACTCTGCCTGTTCAAAAAAAAAAAAAAAATGAAATTGAGATCCCTGCCTTGCCAAGCATTTTAAAAATTCCACCTCCTTGATTAAAACACCAACCAAAGCCCATTCCTAACCCCTCCCCATGCACTTGACTTTCCTAAAAAGAATACTGGAGTACCTATATGACTAGTGGCACCTTGCTATTTTGACTATTGACAACTGTAGTAGTCACAAATGAAAAAAGTTTTTTTTTTTTTAAATTCTGGGGAAATTTTATTTATTTTGAAAGGCAAAAAGAGGAAGAGAGAGGGACAGAGATCCCTCATCCACTGGTTCATTCCCCAAATGCCCACAGTAGCTGGAGTAGGCCAGGCCAACACCGGTACCTAGAACTCAATCCAGATCTCTCACATGGAAGCAGAGACCCAGGTGTTGTCTGACTCCAAAGGAGTCCATGACAGGAAGTGAGAACTCGAAGCAGAGCTGGGACTGAAACCCAGGCACTCTTAACGTGGGTTGTGGATGTCTCAACCACTGTGCAAAATGCCTGCTCATGGAGAAGGATCAAACGGATCTGGAGCCCACACTCTTGTGTAATGTTATCTCTTTTTTATAATCGTACCACCACCCTGATAGCTTATCTAGACCACTGTTTCATGTATGCTGTTTTTTTTTTTTTAACCCCCATATGGGACCTAAAGCTCCCATCAAAGCTGAAGATAAAAATTAGCTGGTATTTAATTAAAAAATGTATTTTTTTGTGAAAAAATAGGCAACTGAGGGTAAATTCATTTCTGGCTTCTTTTCTTTGAAGTAATTATTTGCCTGATTTCATATGAATTCTGCCCTTGAGTGCTAAATATCAGGCCTTACCCATGGAACTGGGAAGGGTTTATTATGGTCTGCTGAGTCTGATCATCTTTTGAAATGGCAGAAATTCCACTTCTGTGTTTCTAATTCACAGTGGTAAAAATGGCAGGATCAGCCTGGAGTCTAAAGGACTCCAACTCATTCCTCATGTCAGCATTGGCATACTGATCAATGACTCAACATGCCATTAAGAGTGCGCTCTGTGCAAGACACTGGGGGAGATGCTGATGGGAAACAAAGATGAATAAAACCTTTTCTTTGACCTCAGGGAACTAGAATCTGCATGAGGTAACAAACTCCTCTAAAAGTTAAACATTATGTCCGAAGAAAAATGTCAGCAGTGGAATATGGCAGATTGTGAGATAAATCGTATTTACTCTGAGTTCACTGGACACGAGACTTTGAAGAAGTGATAGCATAGGTGGAGCGCTGAGGGATGGCACAACTTGGACAAGCCAAAGAAACATAATGCAAAATGCATCTATATTATATTTAGTTATAACCTAAGATCCAATTGCTAAGTTATGAAATTAGCAAATTCATTACTTAGGCAGTACTATTTGCCCAAGATCCCATGCTAAGAATAGCCAATGATTCAAAACATGATATTATCACAAAGAAGATCAGATGTGAAGACAGATGAACCAAAATAGCTTGCATTCATTTTTAGCATTTCTAACATTTTAAATAGATAACTGTGTTTATATTTATGTTCAAAGATATTTTTGTGATATGTACTTGTAGGTTCTTTTGACATCCCTTGTATTCTGTGTTCTCAAATAAAAACTATAAAATACCACCAGAGATAATATTATGTAATGTGACTAGTATGAACATATTTGGGGGTATTTAAATAATTCAGTGTGTATTTTAAGTAGCTTGTAGCATGCATGCATTTGTCAACATTATTCTAAGTTGTGACTATCTGGATTTTATAAGAAACAGTGAGCCAGTAACATCTACAAAATAGTGCTGGCAATAAAACTGGTTAATTTCAAAAGTAACAGAAACTAAGCTATAATTTTGAAAATGCTACTTATTTTAATGTTAACTACCACTAAAAATTAAAAAAAGTATTTAGGTATGGTGAAAATATAAAATGCATTTTTGTTTGAGTGGAGTGCTATATATACAGAACTGCTTTTCAAAAGGTGTTAAGAAAGAAATGTCTGGTTTATTAAAGTCATTTTCCATTTTTGATTATATTGTTCTGGAATTAATACTGCTTGGGGGAAAGACATTCTGTGTTAGCTTTTCAGAAGACCCTAGGGAAAATGAATTTTTGAGAACTGCATTTTCTAATTTGTCCCTCACAGTATTTTCCAGGTCTAAAATATTTACTGAAAAGTCATATTAATTATATTTAAAAAAACCTGCAGTCTCTTTGTTGTAGATCACTGAGAACTGTAGATGAGCTTGAAAGATTAGGGACTTACTCTTATTTATCTTGCAATGTTCTGTTAGCATTACTTTAATTGAAATAAGCAGAGAGTAGCCACAGTTACCTGAAAAGAATAGGAATGTGGGCATAACTCACAAAAATCAGCAGATTTGAATAGCTAGACTTATTCCTCTGTAAATATGAGTAGCATCCTTTTCATTTATTGTGACCCTCTATTTAGGAATCAAATTTTGTGAAGAGGTTTTTTTGACCTGTCTTGACATACATGTCCATCTCTTGCCCGTGATGCTCTAGATATGTTAATTGTGAAAGCTAGATTGCGTAAGATTAAAACTGCTTAAATTCCCAGGGGGAAATTGAACTGCTATTATAAGAAAAGTGAGTGAGGATGCAGACAAAGCATGTGCAATCATTAGCAGGACGCAGTAGTTTGTTTGGAATTTTTTTTCAGTAAGCCCTTATAAAGCAAGAATTGTTTTTCCAGTGTTACAAAAAAAGAAATGTCCTTGGCCATGTAAGGAGCACATGTATTTCCAGGATTTTTGTAGATCTCTCTCAAACCTGAACAATACTTCACAGCAATACTCAGCAGCACACTCACACACACACCATACTTACAAATTTTATGGTGGATTAAGATTTCAACTCAACTAATTGAGATATTTTGTCCATGTTATGTCTTTTGCCATTTGGGGAGTACTGAAGCTATATTAGTGTTAACATATCCCACTCACCTGAACATTCCGTTTGGGAACTGACATGCAAATTGAAGTCATGGGGATGCTACCTGTAAATTTTAATTGCTCTCCTCAGCTTATCAAGTAGCAGTAATGATAATAGCAGCATTTGTTATGGAATTCATTTTATAACAGACGTGCGGAGTACTAAAAGCACACAGATGTGTACGAGGCAGTCTCAGCCCTCAGTCCTCTCATAAATGTGGAGCCCTCTTGGTATCTAGCTGTAGAAAAAATTTCATAAAATCTTTGAAGATCCAAGATTAAATCTATAAGTGAAAGCTCATCTTTAAAATTTCCTAATTTTGCAGATGAAGAAACAGAAAAATTCAAACAGTGAAGGCAAAGTCCCAATTAGTGCACTGGGTTGGTGGTGGGATCATGAGCATCCTTTGTTTCTGTTTATGGTTCTAAGGAGCGTTCAGGAAAGTGGAAGATAAAAATATAAAATATTTATTTAAAATATATTTATATGAAATATAAAACAAATTAGTAAATATCTACCATTTTCACCCCTTTTTAGTGAAAACATAAAAATGTACATGTTTAGAGTGCTATGTGATACTTTGGTGTGTGTGTCCATTGTGTAATGTATAAATTAGGGTAAATACATATATCTTCCCAACTATTTATAATCTCTTTATGGTAAAACCATTCAAAATTCTCTTCTCTAGTTTTTGCAGAGTATACAATGGTATTGAAAATCTTCTCAACAACATTCTTTTGCCTATCACTTTCTGTAACTTAGTTTTAAGGACACCATGTCTACAAGGGAAGCTGACAAAGATATTTTTTCCCCTGGTGACCACATAACTGTCTACCAAAAGCAGTATTTTCTTCATAATAAATGAGAAGACAGAGCTATTAAGGATGCAAATATAAGTCTTTTCCACACATGGTCTTACACATTTATTTGAGAATCAGGGAAAAAGGTTATAAAACATATTAATTTATTAATGAAAATATTTCTTAAATAAAGTGTCATTTGCATGTGCTCAAGAGAAATTTTTAATGTCTGACTGAATGATAGGAAGATGAGATAAAGAAGTCATAAATCGCAAATAAACAAACATATAAATGCATGAAGACTCCTGTCATTTGGATGAGGTTTGAGTGTCCCCTGATGGTTCATGTGTTAAAATTGAATTCCCATCGTGGGATATTATTGGGTAGAAACAATCCTGCTGATTATATTTTGAGAAGGGACCTTGGAACGATTAGATCAGATCAAATCATTAGTTTGAACCCCACGGTTGAGTTTTGCGGATTTGTAATAGACAGAGAGGGACCAGTGCACTCTTTGTCTCTAACATGAGATGCTCTGCACCACTTTGGAACTCTGACAAAAAGAAAGCCCTCACCAGATGAGATCAGTAGGCCTGTACCTTCAGAAATGTGAGCCCAAAAAAGGCTGCTTGCTTTATAAAGTGGGCTATATCGTGGTGGCAATGACAGGCTAATGCACAGACATGCTCTCCCCATCCCTGCACATACATGTAAGCACACTTACATAATTGTGCTATTTAAAGAGCTCTATGTATTACTATTACATACATACATAAGTGGATTCTACAGAGTTTATTATTTAGACATGATTAACATTTAAATTGCAGAAATTTGGTTTGCTCATATTTATTCAATTCCTTTGAAATACAAAGGCCTAGGTTATAACTCAATCCCTCAGTGACTAGTGATTTTTTATATATGGTGATTAGTGGTTGAGAACATTTAACATACTAAGTGAATTCTAATCTTTAAAATATTTTATTTTAGGGCCTTGAGACTATTGATAATAGAGGCAAGTCTTTTTTTTTTTTTTTTTTTTTTTTTTTTTTTTTTTTTGACAGGCAGAGTGGACAGTGAGAGAGAGAGAGACAGAGAGAAAGGTCTTCCTTTGCCGTTGGTTCACCAACCAATGGCCGCCGTGGCCAGCGCGATGCGACCGGCGCACCGCGCTGATCCGATGGCAGGAGCCAGGAGCCAGGTGCTTTTCCTGGTCTCCCATGGGGTGCAGGGCCCAAGCACCTGGGCCATCCTCCACTGCACTCCCGGGCCACAGCAGAGGGCTGGCCTGGAAGAGGGGCAACCGGGACAGAATCCGGCGCCCCAACTGGGACTAGAACCCGGTGTGCCGGCGCCGCTAGGCGGAGGATTAACCTAGTGAGCCGCGGCGCCGGCCCGAGGCAAGTCTTTTAGTCATAGACTTTAGCCTTGAGAGGAATTAATTAACTCATTTAGACAGATGTATATCAAGTTCAAGGTCTTTTTCATTTACTAAACTAAAAATTTATTTTGTCATGAATATGCAAATGTTGTTACTACCTTAAATATTTTATTTGAAAATTAAAGAAGTTTAGAGTTAGTTTAATTGATGCATGAATGCCTTATTATTAAACTGCAAGCTTTGCAAAGAATAATATCAATTGCTCAGTTATCATTGGTTAAAACATACTAATGAATATGTATATATTATATGTAAGCACACATGCTTACTGGTTGCATATATATGTTTATATATGTATAGACTATGTGTTTAGGTATATGTACCCCAAAATAATCCTTTTCTAGGGAAATGCATTCCCCATGTCTCACACTTAATACAGCTGTAAATCCTGCATAATGAAGCTGTCAATATTCTGAAAATCAAACAGTAGTAAGCAGTTTGGGGAAGAAGACACTGTTAAAAGTATTTCAACTGGTGACGCGTTTATCATTATTTTTCCTCTACCAATCCGTCACCTGTACTAGAAAAAAAAAATCAACAAAATATGCCCAAAGTAAGCTGAATGAATAGAATAGTAAAGAGACAGAAGTCAGTTTATTTGAAAAATAATAGGAATACAGAAATCAATGAAATTAGAAGCTTGTAGTAACTGAGGAAAATGGAAGAAACACAATAAACATAAGCAAAAATGTGAGCTATCACTACAGGCCCTGAAAACGTATAAAGAAGATAACAAAATCCTGTGAACAGCTGTATCCTCATAAATTCTATAGTTTAGATGAAATTTGGCATCTTGAATGAAATTGGATAATTGTTCACAAAATACAACCTTTCCAAAACCAGCCAGGATGAAATACGTTGTCTGTATACAGTAATCTCAAAAAAATATTGCATTTGTAATTTACTTCTGAAAAAAAAAATCTAAGCCAAGATGATTTCATTGGAAAATTCTGCCAAGCATTTAAAAGAGAGTTAGAACCAACACCAGTTCCACATGGCATTTCTGAAGAAGAGAAGAAGGAATACATCCCAACTTTTTTTGTAATTCCAGCATTATTCTCGCTACCAAAAACCAGGTAAATGTAGTAAAAAAGAATAAAATATCAGATAATGAGCTCTCATATGGGCATTTTCAACCAATTATTAGAAAATTCAGTCAATACAGGCAGAATTTATCATAGTAAAGTATGGTTTAACCAAGAATTATAATATTCAAAAATCACTCCTATATAGTTCAGCATATTAAAATATTAAGTTAAAAAATTCAAATCCATTTATGCAGAAAAATCTTTGGTGAAATTCAACACTCATTTCTGTTTAAAACACAGTAAACTAACAATACAGTGAAACATCTTAATTCTGATAAAAGAAATCTAACATGCTACAAGTAATATAATGAATAGTGAATGAATCAATGCTTTCCACTACAATTCCAAAACAAGAAAAACATATCCACTTATATTGTCTGTCATTCTGGAAGTCCTTGCCAGTGCAATAAGGCAGGAAAAAGAAATGAAAGTTGTAACAGTTTGGAAAGGAATAAGTAAGACTGTCCATATTTAAATGAAAGTATGATCATTTACACAGAAAATCCCAAAGAAATTTTTAAAATACCATGCAACAAGAGATTTTTCAGAAAACAAAGATACAAAGTCAATACACACACAACACACACACACTCACACATACTTGATTTTATATATTAGCATAGGACGATTAGAAATAAATGGTAAAAAGAAACAGTTTACAGTAATTCCAACAACTCATATATATAGGTCTAAGTATAGCAAATCTTGTATGGAATTTGTGTAATAAAAATATAAAATGCTGATGAAAGAAATCAAGGAATTCCTAGCAGCATGGCCTACTGTGTTTGTGATGTGGAAAACTCAGTACAGTAAAACTGTCAATTCCACCCAAATCAATCTATAGATTCAATGAAATTCCAGTGAAATCCCACCTATAATTTTTATAGATGTAAAGCCACCACAAAACACACAAACACCGGAGTTAGAGGAAAGGTTTATTGTCTGGTGGGGGGAGACCAGTACGCTGAGGGGAGAGGGTGAGTGAGTAAAAGAGAGTAAAAGAGCACATGACGCAGAACATCTCCTGTTAACCCTTTGCCAGGGGCAGTGAATCTCATTAGGGTGAGGGTGGAGCTGACACTGGCAGTTGCGCCACGGGGCTTAGAACGGAAGCCTAATGTGCAACTTGGGGCCAGGGGCCAGGGGCCAGGGCATAGATGATGCCACAGATAAGACTGCTCTATTTTACTAACAATAGATTTGATCTTTAAATTTATAGATATAAACTAACTGAAAGACTAAAATTTGTGTGAAAATGCAAAGAATCTAGATTGTTCAAACAATTCTGAAGAGGAAGTATAAAATCTATCAGATTTTCAGATTTATTATTTAGCAACAATAACCAAGACATTGTGGTATTGGAAAAGTGGGTTGGGAAGCACAAATCAATAGAACACAATGGCTACCCCAGAGTAGCTCCACAAACATAGGGAACATTGCTTTTATGGAAGTTACAAAGGGAAATTGAATGGGCCAGTGCTATGGCTCATTTGGCTAATCCTCCGCCTGCAGCACCGGCACCCGGGTTCTAGTCCCATTTGCTCCTCTTCCAGTCCAGCTCTCTGCTGTGGCCCAGGAAGGCAGTGGAGGATGGCCCAAGTGCTTGGGCCCTGCACCTGCATGGAAGACCAGGAAGAAGTACCTGGCTCCTGGTTTCAGATTGGCGCAGCACACTGGCCATAGCAGCCATTTGGGGGGTGAACCAACGGAAAGGAGGACCTTTCTCTCCATCTCCTCTCTCTCTCTCTGTCTCTCTCTCTCTCTCACTAACTGTGCCCGTCAAAGAATAGGCCTCCCAACAAATTAGCATAAAAATTGGAAAGCAATGAAATCCTGGTCTAACCCTTTTGTCTTCCACAAAGTTTAGCTCAAAAAGGACTCAAAAGCTCCTGGCTCTCAGTTTTAGATCAGCCTAGCCTTGGGCCCTTGCAGCCATCTGGGGAGTGAACCAGCAGGTGGAAGACCTCTCCCTCTCTCTGTCTATAATTTTAACTCTAAATAAATAAATAAATCTTAAAAAAGAGGATCTTGTTTCTAAGTATAAAGTGCAAAACTATGAAAAATTTAGAAGATAATACAGTAGAAAATATTCCTGGCCTAGTGAAAAAAAAAAAAGAAAACAGAATTTTAAATGTAACACCAATAGAACAGCTCTTAAAAAATGTATTAAACTCTTTCAAGATTAAAAGAAAATTTGTTCTTTGAGAGGTGCTTTTAAGAAATTGAAGGGGCTGGTGCTGTGGCATAGCACGTGTAAAGCCACCATCTGCAGTGCCGGTATCCCATAAGGGTGCCGGTTCACATCCGGGCTGCTCCACTTCCGATCCAGCTCTCTGCTATGGCCTGGGAAAGCAGAAGATGGCCCATGTCCTTGGGCTCCTGCACCAGTATGGGAGACCAGCAAGAAGCTCCTGGCTCTGGCTTCAGATCGGCGCCGCTCCGGCCATTGTGGCCAATTGGGGAGTGAACCAGTGGATGGAAGACCTCTCTTTCTTGCTCTGCTTCTCCTTCTCACTCTGTGTAACTCTGACTTTCAAATAAATAAATAAATCTTTTTTTAAGAAAAGAAAAAAATTGAAAAGAAACATTTTTCAAATTATGTATCCAATAGCAGTCTAGGTTTAAAAAGAACTCTGAAAACGTCATATTACAAGCAAATATCATGATTTTAAAAACAATAATTTTTAACAAATCTTAACTGAAGAGGACTATGAGTATGACATAACCACATGAGAATATGGTCAATATAATCAGGAAAATGCAAATTAAAGTTGTGTATGGTGAGGTTACAGAGCAATGAAATCTCGATATTTCTAGTAGGAATACAGATTTGGACATTTGTGATAGAAAAGGTTGAGAGTTTGTTGTTTTTTTTTTTTAGTTTTAATATACTTTTTAAAAATTTTACTAGTATAGAGGTAACAGATTCCATGTGTTTCATAGGTACAATTCTAAGAAGATAACCATACCTTCCTCTCTTCTTCCCCACCTCAAACGACCCTCTTCTTTATTTTCTTTTTATACCTTCATTTTTTTCAGTAAGATTTTTATTTCATAGATACAGTTTTAAGGGCATAACTATACTTCCCATTATAACTTCCCTGCTCCTTTCATTCCCACTCTCCTTCTCCTTCTTTTCTTATTTTTCTTTCATTTTTTACAATGATATACTTACAATTTTCTTTATAATCACAAGCTTAACCCTCCACCAAATAAAGAATTCAATGTGTAGAAAGTATAAAAATCACTGTAGACAAGGTCTATAAACAATAATCAAATCTCAAAATAACAATTTTGCCTGAATATGCTACATTTTTTGTACTTTGTATATTAATTACCACAAATCAGGAAAGAATATGTATACATCTGACAGTTTCTTATAAACTTATATTTATGATATGACTCAGCAATCCCACACTGTAGGGAAAAGAAAATATCTTTAAACTTATTTTAGCTCTACTAGCCAAACCTGGCATAAATACAAAAAATCTTTCAGTAGCTGAATGGGCAAACATGCTTTCCTATATTCACCTGGTGGAATACTACCAAACATTAAAAAGGAATGGACACAAAAGTTGGATAAATCTAATTTATTACACCAAATAAAAGCAGTCAGCCCCACAACGTTACATTCGACAGGATTCCTTTTAGAAGACATTTTCAAAAGCTTTAAATTAAAATATTGGGGAGCAACACCTACACTGACATAATCAGAGTTCAGTTGTCAGGGAAGGTGCACCCATAGGAGATATCACAAGGAAATTTTGAGGTGAAAGACCAGTTCTGCAACCTGGTCTCATTAGTAGTTGCCCAGTCCACGTGGGTTAAAATTCACAGACTTTTATTTAAAAAAATCAACGTTTGTGTCATTTTTTATTACTAATAAAATAAAAGCCAAAAAACTGTGCTATCTCTTCTGAAAATTGCTTGAAGAGATGTGTAAATCCATTACTTTAGGCAGCCTAGCCACAAACCCTGAGTCAGGAGGGAACATAGGCAATATTGTGTGGAGAGCCTGGAATTTTGCATTATAGCTATATACAGGCCCTTGATTCACAAAAGATACAATGAGCAGTTTCATAACACTTATCAATGAGCTTTCATGCCTCATTTATTCTTTGTTTATAAAATATATTGAAGCTGCTGTCTAAAATAACTTAAAAATTTTTGTACAAAATAATTTAATAGGCCGGCGCCATGGCTCACTAAGCTAATCTTCTGCCTGTGGCGCCAGCACACCAGGTTCTAGTCCTGGTTGGGGCGCCGGATTCTGTCCCGGCTGCTCCTCTTCCAGTCCAGCTCTCTGCTGTGGCCTGGGAAGGCAGTGGAGGATTGTCCAAGTGCTTGGGCCCTGCACCTGCATGGGAGACCAGGAGGAAACACCTGGCTCCTGGCTTCGGATAGGCACAGCGCGCCGGCCGCAGCACGCCAACCATAACGGCCATTTGGGGGGTGAACCAACAGAAAAGGAAGATCTTTCTCTCTCTCTCTCTCTCTCTCTCTCTCTCTCTCTCTCTCACTGTCTAACTCGGCCTGTCCAAAAAAATTTAATAAAAATACTAACAACCTTATTCTACCCATTTTCCAAGATGACTCCCAATGACCTATGTGACAAATGGAATATGATAGAAACAATGACATTTTACTTCCAAAGCTAGCTTGGAGAATTGCTGCAACTTTCACTTCCTATTTTTTTTTTAACTTTTATTTAATGAATATACGTTTCCAAAGTACGAATAATGGATTACTATGGCTTCCCCCCCATACCGTCCCTCCCACCCACAACCCTCTTCTTTCCCACTCCCTCTCCCCTTCCATTCACATCAAGATTCATTTTCGATTATCTTAATATACAGAAGATCAGCTTAGTATACATTAAGTAAGGATTTCAACAGTTTGCTCCCACACAGAAACATAAAGTGAAAAATAATAGATGATTTTTTTTTAATGATGATGAAATCAGATCAGACCTATTGTCATGTTTAATCCCAGTGAGAGTCAAGTTGGGAGTTGATAGTTTCTTTTCTTTTCTTTTTTTTTTTTTTTTAACAGAGGATCAGTTTAGTATGCATTAAGTAAAGATTTCAACAGTTTGCACCCCCCTAGAAACACAAAGTGAAATATATTATTTGAGTACTCGTTATAGCATTAAATCTCAATGCACAGCACATTAAGGACAGAGATCCTACATGAGGAGTAAGTGCACAGTGACTCCTGTTGTTGACTTTACCAATTGACACTCCTGTCTATGGCATCAGTAATCTCCCTATGCTCCAGTCATGAGTTTCCAAGGCTATGGAAGCCCTCTGAGTTCTCCGACTCTTATCTTGTTTAGACAAGGTCATAGTCAAAGTGGAGGTTCTCTCCTCCCTTCAGAGAAAGGTACCTCCTTCTTTGAAGACCTGTTCTTTCCACTGAGATCTCACTCACAGAGATCTTTTGCCAGAGTGTCTTGGCTTTCCATGCCTGAAATACTCTCATGGGCTTTTCAGCCAGATCTGAATGCCTTTAGGGCTGATTCTGAGGCCAGAGTGCTATTTAGGACATCTGCCATTCTATGAGTCTGCTGAGTATCTCACTTCCCATGTTGGATCACTCTCCCCTTTATTTATTCTATCGGTTAGTGTTAGCAGGTACTAGACTTGTTTATGTGCTCCCTTTGACTCTTAGTCCTTTCATTATGATCAATTGTGAACTGAAATTGATCACTTGGACTAGTGAGATGGCATTGGTACATGCCACCTTGATGGGATTAAATTGGAGTCCCTTCCTATTTTTGATTTCTTGCTGTGGGAAAGCTGAGTCTCAGGCTCTGATGCCACTCAGGCAGTGTTGTGAAGAGCTGACTTGTCAGACCTGCCATTCATTCCCCATCTGAGTGAATAAGACCCTTTGCAACTGGATGCCCCAGCCCCAGCCAACATTTGACTGCAGTTTCCTTGGAAATCAAGAACTAATATGCCTACCAGTACACTCTCATAAGAAAGAAAAGATAAATTAAATGCATATTATTGATGTGGCCATACAATGTTAGGTATTACAAAGTGGGTAATTACTGAGAAATGGTAATGATGTTCATGTTATATGAATTGATAAGGAAGAACTGGAGAAACAAAAAATATCAATAGAGAAAAGCATGTTGATAACATTGATATAGTAGTGCTTCACTGGGGTATATAACATGGAAGAAGGTGGTGTGGGGCAGTGTAAGAGGCTTGAAATAGAGTTCAAAGTAGAGCATGTGAGAGCTGAGAAGCCAAGGGGATGTTTGTAGAATCTATCACTACGTGGGATAGGGGACCAGGTCATTGAAGACCAGAATGCCAAAGATGTTAGAGGTCAAAAGATTTGAAGCACCTTGTGTCTATTTGAATGGGTTACTAGCCATCACACTTAAGTGAGTATTTTCTTGTTTCTCTGTGTATTTGCTTAATTATTTCTTTTTTTTAAAGATTTATTATTTATTTCAGAGGTAGAGGTACAGAGAGAAAGAGACAGAAAGGTCTTCCATCTGCTAGTTCACTCCCCAAATATCTGCAGTGGCCAGAGTTGGCCCAATCTGAAGCCAGGAGCCAAGAGCTTCTTCTGGGTCTCCCACACAGGAGCAGGGGACAAAGCATGTGGGCCATCTTCCACTGCTTTCCCAGGCCATAAGTAGAGAGCTGGAGCTGAAGAGGAACAGCGGGGACACAAACAGGCACCCTTATGGGATGCTGGCCCTGCAGGCTGCAGCTTAGCCTACTGTACCACAGCACCAGCACCTAATTATTTCTTTTTAAATGAGGACCTGTATGTTGCTCTTCTAGAAAAACTGTGATGGAATTTAAGGATGACCATTAAGTAGGGGAGGGTGAGTTTTGTGTATGGAACAAATAGTATCCATGAAATAAGAATACAAGTACTTCACTAATGCTTGGATTGCAAATAATTTGAGAAAAAATGCCTTTTACATGTGAAAATAGTCATGTGATTTTAGGGTTTCTACTTTAGAATGTGTCTTTGGAACCCTGGTCAAGACATCTAAGTAGAAGATACAAAAAAGGAATGATTACCAGGTTGGTGTTTTCAAAAAATTTTACTATTAACTATATTGAAAATGGGCAAGATGTATACATATATTTTATTTTTGAAGGATGTATAACCATGGCCAGGGTTATTAAATTTATTATAAATGTATTTAAGTATCTAAAATGGTAATAATAATAAATTCAAGGTTATAATAACATATCAGAGAATTATAAAGATAACTATGTTATGATGTTGCTTTGTACTGTGGCAGAAAAGACAAGGCATTTCTGATATATAGGTTAGGAATCAGCTATTACACGGGGAAGCTTAATGTAAGAAAAATGTTTGTCTTATTAATGTAACAGATGATGGAATCAGCAGGAAGTTGGTGATTGGCTATACAATTAATGAAATAATTTTAACAAAGTATGACCAAACATAAATGTTACTTTTTTTAAATTTTTTAATTAGGTATTCAATTGACAGAAATACAGACTTAGAGAGATACTTCAATATTGATGCCAACAGTGGAGTTATTACAACAGCCAAATCTTTGGATCGAGAGACGAATGCTGTTCATAATATCACAGTCCTTGCAATGGAGAGCCGTAAGTTATAAGGCTTAAAATTAAATTAGGGTGGAGGACAGGGAGACTGGAAAATAGGCTATCGTGAGATTATAAATGCAATCAGAATTTTAAACATTATAGATGAACAGAAACTTGAAAAGTCCCAAATTTTTGATGCATGAAGTAAATTTATATTGACTAGCTTTATTTGTAATATTTAAAATTTTATTTTTTTGCATTCTTGGTATTTTTATTCAATGCTGTGTTAAATGTTCTAGCTAAAATTTTAATAAAAAGAAATGACTGTGAACTGGCGAATATGACATACCTTCAGAGGGCTGCTGTTTTATTATCAGGCCAGAGTTCATATATTGCATTCATGCTGAAATGGAGTTGATTAAATAGTTTACAATAAAGCAAACTAACCACTAATCCAGGCACTCAGATTTAAATATTCTACTATTCAACTAATTTTAGCTTCTGATAAGAAAACTTTTAAAAAAAGAACAAATATTTAAAGCATGTTATATATACACTGTTTAATATATGCATATATTTAATACATGTGTAGATAATGCACGGGTATATTTATAGAAATATGAGCTCTAGCATTAATGGTGTGTCATCTATTCTAGCATTCATAGTGTGCCACCTATTCTTTGACATTTAGCTGATGACAGACAAAAATACACAAATACACATGGGTATGTCAAAAAGTTAACGGAAAGTGGAATTAAAAGATAAGTTTATTTTAGTGCAAAAAAAAAAAAAACACGTTTTGAGGGGACAGCATTGTAATGTAGCAGGTAATTCTGCTGTTTGCGATGCTAACATGCCATATTGGCTCCACTTCATGTCCCAGCTGTTACACTTCAGAGCTAGCTCACTGCTGTGCACCCAGGAAAGCACTGGATGATGGCCCAAATGTTTTGATCCCTGCAACCCATGAGGGAGAACTGGATGAAACTCCTGGCTCCTCCTGGCTTCAGCCTACCCCAGATCTGGCCATTAAGGCCATCTGGGAAGTAAACCAGTAGATGGAAGACCTCTCTCTCCTTCTTTATCTCTGTAACTCTTTCAAAGTAAATAATAAGTATTGAGGGGAAAAAAAACTTTGAAATGCATATGTAGATTCATACTACACATTTTTCACAAATTCTTTGAAGATGCCTATACATCTATCCATAGATCACAGATTCATTTCTATGTACAATATATCCATAAACACACATTTAAACATGTATATATGCATACATATATAGAAAGATACACACAGTACATATGTCTGTAGCTTCCTTTGAGGAATACAGTGCTGTGGTTCTGGATTTCATAAGATTCTTTATGGCTTTATTCTGAGTTCTGCTTTAGAGGGGCAAACCTGATTTCTTGATTCTAATTGTCTCCTGAGTAAAATGGCAGCCAAACAGCTTTGCTATCAGAGTAAGTAATGCATTATCTTATTCATTAGAGAACCCATCTCAAGTGGGAAGAGGCTATGTGGCCATCACCATTCTCGACATAAATGACAACGCCCCCGAATTTGCCATGGACTATGAGACCACCGTCTGTGAAAACGCCCAGCCAGGACAGGTAAGAGGCTTTCAAACACTGTACTCCCCCTCTGTGACTTTAAAAATATCCAGCAGCAGTTGTCTTTGAAATCCTTCCAGCTTTCAGATAAAATGTAATCAGCTTGTTTCAGCAAAACCAACACTTTGATGTGTAGCATAAACTAATATTAAAGGAACTTGCAGAGTCTGGTTTAATTGGGTGACGAAAACTCCTCGGGAAGAAAAGGTAAACACTGTAGAAGCAGCCTGATGGCTGAGGGCTCCCACTCCTTGTAGGGGAAACCCAGAGCATTAAGGTTTAGTGGGCTGCTCCCTCTTACACAGCAGGGGTTAAGTGCCTTGACATTCTAAGAATTAAGTGCAGTTCAGGCTCATTTTGGTTGGTTCACCCATGGTGTGCAGCGCCTTGTGATGTGTGCCGGGGTGTCTAATCAATTGGCATGGCTTATTTCCGAGGTTCACAAAAGTAAATTCAAACGTAAAATTCTAGAAGGACATGATGTTCCATACAGCCTTCTTATAGATTGGGTTCATTTTACTCCACCTGACCCTTTCTGGCCCTGCTCGTTCAGAAATTTGGAATTTATTAGAATTGTTCTGTCTCGACCTCAGAAAACCGAGGCATGCTTCCCTGCTGTGTGTGCTCTTTTCCTAGGTTATCCAGAAAGTCAGTGCCGTTGACAAGGATGAGCCAGCCAGTGGACACCAGTTCTACTTCAGCTTAACAACCGAAGCAACAAATAACCACAATTTTACACTCAAAGATAACAAAGGTAAGTACCGCTGCTGTCATTGGTGACGGCAGCAAGTACAGCCTCACCAGGGCACACCCTTGTTCTCCCACAGAAATGCTGATCATGGATTTTTTTGAACAGCCAAGGACATTAATTAAAGGGCAGTTGGCCCCTCAAGTGATTTTTATCCATGGATTTGCTGTCATGAAGGAGGACCTGTTATCTAGATCACTTTAGGCCTAAAGCCAAATGGTGAAATTTAGATCTATTTCTTTCTTTTCTTCTAGACACTTGGGTCCTTATTTTTATACCAAATTCTTTTTCGCAAAGACCCAAATATGTTGACGGCCAGCTTAATACCTTAATAAGGCTTATGTTGCATAGACAAAACTTGAGACACTCAGAAAAAATTGGACTTTATGCATTTTTAATTTAATACTTTCAATAACATCAGATATTTTTATATTTTTGCAAAATAAAAGGAAACCAAATCATAGTCATAATATATTTATGATACTGAGAATTATAAAATTACAGATAATAAATCGTTCTCCTGTCAAATCACATTTCTATACTTCAAAGGTAACTGCTCTTAGCAGTTTCCCAGGTGTCACGAACAAACCAACTTCATACAAACGTGTGAATAAACTCTGGTTTCATTTAGTAGATATACAGTGACAATTACAATAATTATAGAGAAAGCATGAGAACCTGTACTTTTTTGTCTAATTTTGAATATATATATATATATATATTTGAATGAATTTCTATTCAAGATACTTATTTCAGCAGACAACTGTATTTGAACCTGATATAAAGGGAGAATAATATCTCCAAACAGTATGGAAGATGTAGTTCTTCCTTTCATTTAGGCTGATTATGTAAGCTTGGTTTCAGGGGAAATTGCAGTAATAGATATTCCAGTCAAATACTGGCCTGTCTAAAAAGACTTGGTTTCAGAAGATGGGTATTTTGAGGACTTTTGCCTGAGGCCAAAATCTCCTTTAGAGCAGAAAATCCAACTCTGGCCTCAAAAACTAATCTGAAAACAATAATTTTCTCCTGATTCCATTCTCCATTTAAAGAGAACGCTATCTATTCCCTTCAGTAATATAAAAAGAAGAACATTTCCTATGCGGGCAATCCCAGACTCTCTCACTTAATCATAGACGGAAAGCGTTATTCTCAGCCCTGGGCTTCATCTGGTCAGGACGGAGGCAGGGGACTTGATGACTTTCACAGGAAGGATGAACACGTTGCCCCTCAGTCATAACCGGCGCCACCAGGGCTGTTGAGCAGATGTGTACCAGAGTGTCTGTATTTATATTCACACAACCACAACCAAGCTCAAGAAAATAGAGAGAGAAAGTATCCAAATAGAGTGCTAATTCTTTTTTGTCTTCTGTCTTAGGGAGCAAATAAAGCACATTGTGCATATTGTAAACTCTTTTCTGAATCCTGAGTTATCTTCTGATGGACTTTACAGCTTCTGCTCCTCAATTCTGTGTATTTGTGTGTGTTGGGGGGGGGAGTTGACTTTGATGTCAACCATGGGAGATTACACATCAATATCTTGTGAAACTTTTTCTGTTGAATCATAGAAATATATGTCAACTGAGCTAGTGGTGGCATGAACCTGTGCATTGATAGGTGTGTACTCAACACAGCATTCTTCAACAATGCATGCTTAGTTTTTCAGTGAATACCTTTTGCATGTATAAATTTTCCAGTAAAAGATCAGTTTATAAAAAATCCCACCACTTGGAATCTGAAGATCAAACAGATTTTTGTTTGTTTGTTTGTTTGGACAGGCAGAGTTAGATAGTGAGAGAGAGAGAGAGAGACAGAGAGAAAGCTTTTCTTTCTGTTGGTTTACCCCTCAAATGGCCGCTATGGCCGGTGCACTGTGCCAATCCGAAGCCAGGAGCCAGATGCTTCCTCCTGGTCTCCCACATGAGTGCAGGCCCCAAGCACTTGGGCCATCCTCCACTGCACTCCCTGGCCACAGCAGAGAGCTGGCCTGGAAGAGGAGCAACCGGGACAGAATCTGGCACCAGACAGCTTTATTTCTATCCCTGCTGTAGTGACAAGCAATGCATTTTTTGAAGTTAGGTGTGGGCTTGCTGTTTTGTGCTGTTTGAGTCAGAATGGATTTCAACTAGATCCTTCATTAGAGCACTGTTAATTCTTCCAGATTAACATTGGATAAATATAAAATTTGACTGTTTAGAAGGATAACATATATACACTCATGAAACTATGGACCGGGTTTTCTTCCTTTCCTTTACCTTTTCATTACTTGCTATAAGTTTCACATCTTACAAATTATCTAATTGGTTAAGACATTTAGGTGGAAAAAGCACCAATAGATATTAAAAAATGTGATTCTGAAACAGGTATCCCACTTAAGTTATAGAATTATTGATTGCTTTTTAAAGTTTCATAATGACTATAAGTATTTAGATGAAATAGATTGATATAAATTAAACAGGAGTGACTTGTTTTTGTCATTGATACAATGTTTGCATACCTGTGGTTTTAATTTCTAAAAGTAACAATATAGAATTTTTAAAATACCCATGTATTTATTTTGAAAGTCAGAGTTACAGAGAGAGAGGGAGAGATACAGAGATATCTTCCATCTGCTGGTTCACTCCCAAGGTGGCCACAATGCCCAGAATGGGCTAGGCCAAAGCCAGTTGTCAGGAATCACATCAGATCTCCCACAAGGGTGACAGAGGTGCAAGCACTTGGGCCATCATTTGCTGCTTTTCCCAGAGCATTAGCCGAAGCTGGGCCAGAAGTGGATTAACCACGACCTGAACTGGCACTCATATGGGATACCAGTGCCACACGTTGTCAGCTTAACCAACTCACTACATCACAGTTCATGCCCCTAGAACTGTTTGAAACTGTACAAATTTCTTTTCTGAATAGCTTTGCATACTAAACTTCTTTTTTAAAAGTTAATATACATATGAAATTATAAATATTTGTGGGGTACCATGTGATGTTTCAATACATGAGTACATGTGCATTGTCCAGTTAGGGCATTGCAGGGTTAATATGTCTGTCTCCGTGTAAATGAAGCTGGAGTGTCTTGTCTTACATTTTGCTGTACTGAGCTTGGAACTTTTGACAGAAAGTTTAGATTGGAAGTTTCATCTGTTCTCTGTGATGATGCTGAAAATATACTTAGCTTGTCAGTATTTACTCCCCTTTCTAGAAGCATATGTTTCAAATTTGAGTAAAATTGGTATCCTATATGCAGTTTTTACAAAGTTGCAATTAACAATTCATAAATGTTTTCATGTTTTATTTCATAACTGCTTCTTTGGTCATAGTTGTGCAGAGTGATGTAAGTATCTTAAAATGTATTAGGGAGTATGTCTCTGTTGAAACTGATTCAAAGAGAATTTTTTAATAAAAAGATCTGTAACTTTATAACTTTCCCTAATTAAGGAATCAAAGTAAATGGAGTGAGTTAAATAAAGTTCGGGACAACTGACTCCGTTGGAAATCTTCTGTTATAGACTTGTTTTTTTTATCCTAGACAACACAGCCTCAATACTAACCAGGCGGAATGGCTTCCGGAGACAGGAGCAGTCCGTCTACTATCTGCCAATCTTCATTGTGGACAGTGGGTCCCCTTCCCTCAGCAGCACCAACACCCTCACCATTCGAGTCTGTGACTGTGACGCTGATGGCATAGCTCAGACTTGTAACGCGGAGGCGTACGTCTTGCCTGCTGGCCTGAGTACAGGAGCCCTGATAGCAATACTTGCCTGTGTCTTGACGTTGTTGGGTAAGTGTGATTTCCAGTGCTGGGTCTTTGTGAGCAGTCGCAACAGCAGCCACGCCTCGTGACGTCCCTGTTTTCTTCTCTGTTCTGTCAGTTATCTTTTTGGGGCCTGGACTTGTGACACAGCGTGTGAAGGTGCCATGAGTGATGCTGGCATCCTGTACAGAGTGCTGGTTGAAGTCCCTGCTGCTCTACTTGTGATCAAGCTCCCTGCTAATGCTCTGAGAAGCCAGCAGAAGGAGGTCCAAGTACTTAGGCCCCTGCCATAAATGGGGGAGACGAAGAGAGAATCCCGGGTTCCTAGCGTCAGGTTGGCTCATCCCTAGCTGTTGGGGCCATTTTAGGAGTGAACCAGCAGATGAAAGATCTCTTTGTCTTACTCTGTCACCCTACTGTCAGATGATTAAAGATAAAAATCTTTTTGTCTTTAAAAGGTCTTCTAGAGAACATTTGCAAATATTTACTGGATGTTGTTTTCACTAAGAAACAACCAAAACCTGGTCATAGTTTCCAGTGGTATAGTAAAGTGAAACTGAGAGGAAATATTAATTCATTTATTTAAATCAACAGCAAAGATAAATGGCTTTTTTTAAAACTTACTCCATTCCAGCTCTTCACTTTAGAATACTCTACAGAGAATTTTGTCTATATTCTGATAGTATACTTCTTTAAGAAAGTTTGATTTTATATCCTACATTTTTGGAGAAATATTTAAGGTGGCTCTCTTAGAATATTGCAAATTTGAAAAGTTTTCTTCTTCAGCAATGTAAATGCAGTAACTCCTGGGAAAGTATCAACATATTTATTGTTCTTTTACTTGATTGCTGTTTTACAGGATTAGGTTTATAATTCACACTAAAGGTATAGGTTTTAATTTTTTTTAAGATTTATTTATTTTACTTGAAAGAGTTACATAGAGAGAAGGAGAAATAGAGAAAGAGAGAGAGAGAGAGAGAGAGAGAGAGAGGGAGGTCTTCCATCTGCTGGTTCACTCCTCACATGGTCACAACAGCCAGAGCTGAGCTGATCTGAAGCCAGGAACCAGGAGCTTCTTTTGGGTCTCCCACATGGGTGCAGGGGCTCAAGCACTTGGGCCATCTTCCAGTGCTTTCCCAGGCCATAGCAGAGAGCTGGATCAGAAATGGAGCAGCAGCCAGGTCTCGAACCATCACCCATATGGGATGCTGGCACTGCAGGTGGTGGCCCTACCCACTACACCATAGTGCTAGGCCCCAGTTTTGTAAGATTCTACAGCAACCTTTTAAAAATTGGGACGTCCAATGTGGCCACAGGGTAGTGGGTTTATTCCAGAGCAGCATTCTCCTTCCATGTAACTTCCTATGACAGGGAAACAGACACTTGATATTGCACCTGAGACTGTACTATGTGTTTTTTTTGGGGGGGGGAATTGAATTAAGAAATCCATTTAGAACAGATTTTTATAAAAACCACATTTACAGGAGGAGGTAGTATTGTATAAAGTTTAAAGAGTATATTTGTGGAGATAGGTAAGCCCAGCTTTTATTTATGCCTTTAAAATGCACTAGTTCTTCCTCAGAGGAGTATAAATTCCTTTGTAGACACTTTTAATTTAAAGCTGAAAAATTATAGAATTAGCATCATAAGGTTATTGGGAAAATTAAATGAGATAAGTCATATAAGGTACACTATACCTCCCATATAATGAACATTCAGAAATGTCAGGTGTTTTTGATGATGCAAAAATTCACGCTCTATTAACAAAGCATATACCTAGTTACTAACATATTGACAGTGATCTCAGAATAATGGAAATTATTATTCAAGAACTTAAACTGATCAAATAAATCAAGGGAAAACATATAACATCAGTCTTTTTGAGTCTGGCTTATTTACTAAGCATAATGGTTTCCAGTTGCATCCATTTTGTTGCAAAAAACAGGATTTTATTTTTATTTTTCACAGATGAGTAGTACTCCATAGAGTATATATACCATAATTGCTTTATCTAGTCTTCAGCTAATAGACGTCTGTGCAGGTTCCATAACTTAGCTACTGACAATTGAGCAGCAGTGAATATGGGAGTACTGATAACTCTCATATGCTGATTTCTTTTGGTTTGAGTAAATTCCCAGGAGTGGGATGGCTGGGTCATGTTAGGTCTGTATTCAGGTTTCTGAAGTATCATCACCATACTGTTTTCCCCAGCAGCTGCAGCAGTTTACATTCCCACCAACCGTGGATTAGGGTACCTTTTCCCCACATCCATGCCAGCATTTGTTGTTGATTTCTGAGAGTCAGTCTGATGGGTGGGTGAAACCTCATTGTGGTTTTGCTTTGCATTTCCTGATGGTTAGTGATCCTGAGCATTTCTTCAAGTGCCTGTTGGCCATTTGAATTTCCTCTTTTGAAAAATGCCTCTTTGAGTCCTTTGCCCATTACCTAACTGGATTGTTAGCTTTGTTGTTTAATTATTTAGCTCTTTTTAGATTCTGGATATTAACCCTTTATCAGTTACATAGATTGCAAATGTTTTCTTCCATTCTGTCAGTTGCCTCTACACATGGCTTAGCATTTCTTTCGTAATGCGGAAGCTTCTCAGTTTGATGTAATCCCATTTGTCTATTTTATTGCATGAATTGCTTGGATCTTTTCCAAGAAGTCTTTGCATATGCCAGTGCCTTGCATGGTTTCCCCAATGTTCTCAAGTAATTTGATGGTACTGGGTCATAGATTTAGGTCTTCCATCCATTTTGAGTGGGTTTTTGTGTAAGGTGTAAGGTAAGGGTCTAGTTCATCTTTCTGCACGTGGAGATCCATTTTCCTCAACACCAGTTGTTGAAGAGACTCCTTGCTCCAGGGCTTGATTTTAGCTCCTTTGTCAAAAATAAGTTGGTTGTAGATTTGTAGACTGTCTCCTAGAGTTTTTCTTCTGTTCCACTGGTCTACGTGTCTGATTTTATATCAGTACTAGGCTGTTTTGATTATAATTTCCCTGTAGTATGTCTTTAGATCTGGTATTGTGATGTCTCTGTTTTTGTTGTATAAGATTTCTTTAGTTATTCAGAGTCTCTTCTGTTTCCATGTGAATTTTAGCATCATTTTTTTCTAGATCTGAAAAAATGTTGTTGGTATTTTGATTGGGATCACACTGAATCTGAAATTACTTTTGATAGTGTGGACATTTTGATGATATTTATTCTTCCAATCCATGAACATGGAAGGTTTTTCCATTTTGTAATGCAATCTTCTATTTCTTTCTTTGGTGTTTTGTAATTTTCATCATAGAGATCTTTGAAATCCTTGGTTAAATTTTTCCAAGCTATTTAATTCTTTTGTAGCCGTTGTGAATTTGATTGATTTTAAAAATTCTTTTTCAGCCATGGCATCGTATGTGTATACAAAGGCTATTGATTTTTGTCTGTTAATTTTATATCCCGCCACTTTATTAAACTCTTTTATGAGTTTCAATAGTCTTTCAGTGGAAGCTTTTGGATCCCCTATATAGAGAATCATGTCATCTGCAAATAGGGATAATTGACTTCCTTTTTTCCAATTTGTATCGCTTTGATTTATTTTTCTTGCCTAATGGCTCTGGCTAAAACTTCTAGGACTAGTTTGAATAGCAATGGTGAAAATAGGCATCCTGGTAGAGCTGCATACAGTGACTGGCCAGAGACCCAGCTATACCCTGCATGCTCTCATGCAACCACCAAGTCCTTGCAGTACATAAGTTTCCCACAATCACTGGGTGCAGAGGTTCCTATCTGCCCTGCCATCCTATCAGATCCACAAAGAGGCAAATGTTCCCTTAGCCAGTTGTTCATAGGTGCTCTGCCGAGGTGGCTGGAGCCCTGGAGCCTGTGGTATATTGGGAGGCTGGGAGCGCCTCTCAGTCTTAGATGGGTGCCCAGCCACCATCTGTGCTCTCAGCTAGGCTCAAAGTCAGTGGGAACCACAGATTTTTTCCTTTGCCAGAATCTCTGGATCACACACATGCACAAAAGCCATTGGCCAAATGTTACCTCTCCCTGCCACTGCCACCAGTACTGCTGAGGAGATGGTGTCCCGGCTCAGCTAGCTGCTGTGTGTGCCCACAAGGGCTTCTGCATCTGCCACCCAAGCCCAAAATGGTGTCCACCCTCTCAGCTAGATGCTTGGAGTTATTGTGGGGAGGGTGGGGTGAGAAATGTGTGCCTTTTACTTCCACTGGGTCCACGGGTACTAGCTAGCCCCTAGGGCTCCAGGCTGGATTCCACTACACACTCTCCCTCCTGCTATATCACCATGGGCTGA
Source organism: Oryctolagus cuniculus (assembly GCF_051225735.1). NCBI lineage: Eukaryota > Metazoa > Chordata > Mammalia > Lagomorpha > Leporidae > Oryctolagus > Oryctolagus cuniculus. Next base: position 12,942,802 of record NC_142876.1, on the reverse strand, counting down.
AGAAGTTTGATCTCAGCTCCGTCTCCAAGCTGCCACCTACTCTGGCTCTCGGTTTTTTTGTGTGTTGTGTCTGTGTTTGTGCTGTGCGTCTTCTCCTTCCACTCAGGTCCATGGTGCTCTCTAATTCTCCCTTGACAGTGCACTTCTTGTTTTTTTTTTTTTTTTTAATTTTTATTTTTTTGCTTTTTATCCCTGGCGTAACACAGTACATTGTTCCTTGTTCCGCCATTTTAGAATCTCTCAATTTTTTAAAACTTTTCATTATTTATTTATTTATTTATTTATTCCTTTTTTATTTAGTGAATATAAATTTCCAAAGTACAGTTTATGGATTACAATGGCTCCCCCCCATAACTTCCCTCCCACTCGCACCCCTCCCATCTCCCGCTCCCTTTCCCATTCCATTCACATCAAAATTCATTTTCAATTATCTTTATATACAGAAGATCAATTCAGTATATATTAAGTAAAGATTTCATCAGTTTGCATCCACACAGAAACACAAAGTGTAAAATACTGCTTCAGCACTAGTTATAGCATTACTTCACACTGGACAACACATTAAGGACAGATCCCACATGAGAAGTAAGTACACAGTGACTCCTGTTGTTGACTTAACAATTTGACACTCTTGTTTATGGCGTCAGTAATCTCCCTAGGCTCTTGTCATGAGTTGCCAAGGCTATGGAAGCCTTTTGAGTTCGCCTTCGATCTTATTCCGACAGGGTCATAGTCAAAGTGGAAGTTCTCTCCTCCCTTCAGAGAAAGGTACCTCCTTCTTTGATGGCCCTGTTCTTTCCACTGGGATCTCACTTGCAGAGATCTTTCATTTAGGTCGTCGTCTTTTTTTTTTTTTTTTTTTCAGAGTGTCTTGGCTTTCCATCCTAAAATACTCTCATGGGCTCTTCAGCCATAGCCAAATGCCTTAAGGGCTGATTCTGAGGCCAGAGTGCTATTTAGGACATCTGCCTTTCTATGAGTTTGCTGTGTATCCCACTTCCTATGATGGATTGTTCTCTCCCTTTTTGATTCATCAGTTAGTATTAGGAGACACTAGTCTTCTTTGTGTGATCCCTTTGACTCTTAGACCTATCAATATGATCAATTGTGAACTGAAATTGATCACTTGGACTAGTGAGATGGCATTGGTACATGCCACCTTGATGGCATTTTATTGGAATTCCCTGGCACATTTCTAACTCCACCATTTGGGGCAAGTCCGATTGAGCATGTCCCAAATTGTACATCTCCTCCCTCTCTTATTCCCACTGTTATATTTAACAGGGATCACTTTTCAGTTAAAATTTAAACACCTAAGAATAATTGTGTGTTAATTACAGAGTTCAACCAATAGTACTAGAACAAAAAAATACTAAAGTGGATAAAGTATTACATTGTACATCAACAGTCAGGACAAGAGCTGATCAAGTCACTGATTCTCAAAGCTGTCTTAGAGATGAAGCTGGATTCACTTGCAGTAATTTCTTTCACATGTGACTTTGGTGTTCCTAGCAATTTAGGTTGCTTTCTGGTTCTTATTACTTAAGAGTCAGGTTAGATATGGTTGAATGTTACTAATGCAGCATTTCACTAGATGTAATTCTTGTATATAACATATATGAAGGGGTGTGTATGTTTGTGTGTGTGTGTGTATACAGGTTTGAGAAATTTTTTCAAAATTAAGTAATTACTTTCTCTGTTAAATTTAAATATAGCAGTTAATGAAACAACAAATTAAGAATGTCTCATTTCTAAGGATCAAGTTTTTAACCTTTATATTTTATTCATTGCTTAAAACTTTCCACAATTATTAAAATAAAAGGGAGAGAACAATCCAACATGGGAAGTGAGATACACAGCAGACCCATAGAATGGCAGATGTCCTAAACAGCACTCTGGGTTCAGAATCAGCCCTTAAGGCATGTGGATCAGGCTGGAAAGCCTATGAGAGTATTTCAGGCCTGGAAAGCCAAGACACTCTGGGGGAAAAAAAAAAAAAAACTAAATGAAAGATCTCTGCGAGTAAGATCCCAGTGGAAAGAACGGGTCATCAAAGAAGGAGGTACCTTTCTCTGAAGAGAGGAGAGAACTTCCACTTTGACCATGGCTTTATCTAAATATGATCAGAATCATTGAACTCAGGGGGCTTCCATAGCCTTGGCAAGCTCATGACAAGAGCCTAGGGTGATTACTGAGGCCATAAACAAGAGTGTCAATTTGTTAAGTCAACAACAGGAGTCACTGTGCACTTACTCCTCATGTAGGATCTTTGTCCTTAGTGTGCTGTACATTGAGATTTAATGCTATAACTAGTACTCAAACAGTATTTTTCACTTTATGTTTCTGTGTGGGAGCAAACTGTTGAAATCTTTACTTAATGTATGCTAAACTGATTTTATGTATATAAAGAGAATCGAAAATGAATCTTGATGTGAATGGAATGGGAGAGGGAGTGGGAAAGGGGAGGGTTGTGGGTGGGAGGGACGTTATGGGGGGGGAGCCATTGTAATCCATAAGCTGTACTTTGGAAATTAATATTCATTAAATAAAAGTAAAAAAAAAAATTAAAAAAACATAAATCCAACAAAATCATATTGTATTGAAATATGGTTTTGAACCAGGGGCCACCTGCTGCTTTCATTTTTATAGTGGCTCTGTGAATAATAAGTATGTTCAATGCCAGCATTATAGCTCAGAATTGTGGTCTATATATCTTATTTCCTAAATAGTTAGAAGCAAATAATCAGGACTCTTTGGTCTCTTTTGAGTCTGTGTTCATTCTGGATTTTTCACGTGAGAGGTACTAAAGCCTATGGAATTGAATATTCATAGAGGAGACAGATTAGGCACACAGCCTACCTCATACTTGATTTCTAGTGCCCAAAGACCCATTCTTGGGGCAGGTGCTGTGGCATAGCAGGTAAAGCCATCGCTTGCAGAGCCTACATCCCAAATGGGGCTAGTTCGAGTCCTGGCTGCTCCACTTCTAATCCAGCTCTCTGTTGTGGCCTGCAAAAGCAGTAGAAGATGGTCCAAGTCATTGGGCCCCTGCACCTGCGTGGGAGACCCATAGGAAGTTCCTGGCTCCTGGCTTCAGATTGGTGCAGCTCTGTCCATGTGGCCATCTGGGGAGTGAATCAGTGGTTGGAAGACCTTTCTCTCTCTGCCACTCTGCCTTTCAAATCAATAAATAAATCTCAAAAAAATCCACTTTTCATACTGCCTCTAAAATGATGTGAATCTTATGTCTAAACATTAGCTATCTCATTCAAACCTTCTAAGCAAATATTGCCAGAAGAGAGCAAGGTGAAGAGGTGGGATTAGGGAAGAACTTGAGAATTGAGTTCAGTGAAGCTTCCTGGCTTGGGATTCCTAACAAAATCAAATAATTTTCCACATGTCAACTTTTTTAAAGATGTGTTTATTTATTTGAAAAGAAGAGCAATGTGTGTGGGTGGGGCGGGGACTGGGAGGTCGAGTGAGAGATAATCTTCCATCTGTGGATTCATTCCCCAAATGGCCACAAGAGCTGGGACTGGGGTAACCAGAAGCCAGGAACTAGGAACTCTAATCTTTGTCTCCCACACAGGTGGTAGAGGCCCACGCACTTGACCTTCATCTGCTGTCTTCTCAGACCTGTTAGCAAAGAGCTAAATAGGCATCAGAGTATGCCATGGAACTGCACCACAACACCAGCCCCTACATTTCAAATTTTGTTCCATTGATTTGACAAATTAAAGCTGCTCGTAACCTAACAACAGGGTATGCAATGAAGTTTCTACAAAACTGAGACATCCAAGAAATCAACTCTAGTCCTAACCTCTCTGCCTTTCAGAGGGGGAAACAGTTGGAGGTGCTTCAGGATTTATAAGAGTTCATATAAGAAGAAAGAGGCTAGTTAATATGGTTATTGGTTTTCTTATTCTCAACCACTATTTTTTAGATTAAATCACAAGGCACCAAACCTTAAAATACAAAAAATATTCACATGATATGCTTTCTCAAGATCTGAAATGCATGTTATCTGAAGGTAGATTTATAAGTTTTCACTTATATTTGTATTCTTTTCACTTTATCGGTGAACTTTTTATCTGAGTTCTCTCACTTTTGCCCTCACTTTCATCTCTAACTTACCTGCACCTGAATTCTCTAACAACTTACACCTGAATTCTCTAAATGAAAGGGATTACCCAAAGGTTAGAACATGGAATTTCCTTTATTTATCATGAGTACTTGAATGGGAAATATTACTGTCCTATTCAGATTTCATGATACAGTGGCCAATCAGGTGCCTCAAATTTTTTTCATGCAGAAAATGCCATCAACATATAGAAAAATGCTCTAGTATTCTCTTGCTTGAAAAATATGTTCCCCGTCTCTAACACCAATACCAATTTATGCATCTTACTAAGTTCACATTTATTGATATGCACAGTTATTTTATAGCACAATGAAAACATTTCTTAAAAAAGTCTAGGAATGACTGAGACATCAGATGTTTAACCAATAAGGAAAGAATTTCAATTTGGGGGCTTAAAATAGATGACAAGATTAAATATTGCCCCCTATTTTTAAGTATATTATGGTTAGATAATGTTATTATTCCAAAGGAGCTTTTCACTGTGCATGAAAGCTGCCACTGAATTCACTAAAATTTGTCTTTTTCCCTCCCTAGGCCTTGAGTTCTAAGTAATTGAAATCCCATAGCATTCCTTCTAGTTCTTTGCTCTTCTGACAAAACTGTACATAATTAGGCTGGCCCAGCTTCATAAACTCCAGTTTAATCAGGTATTTGTAGAAACTCACAGTTCAGTGCATAGAACTCAAATCTACCCGGATGTTTTGTATGGCCACCTTGTCACTTACCAGCCATGCATTTTCACTTTTCTTCCCTGATTTCCAAATGCTAAACTATTTTTCACCACTCATCACTGTAGCTACTCATGATTTTATTCAACAGAAAAATATTTTCCTGGTATTGTGACAGTGGACATTACTGAATAATATTAATAAGTTGCTAAAAATAGTATCACTGTACAAAAACTTGATCCTCATCATGATTTATGATAGAACATATTTCACATAGCAGCCCTAGAGATAATCATAGCCAATGTGTGAGAACAGATGTGTTCCTCTTTCCAAACAAGTATGAGCATACCAAACATGATTTGTATTTCGTAAGATCATACCGTGTTTTAGATAATAGCTTAAGTGGTATTCATATAACAGAATTCTTACACAGTGTTATTATTGTATTCCCTTTTGGTATGAAAAACGTACAGCTTAGACAGAATGTGTAGAAAGTGATAGGGTGAATGAGTGTCAGGACGTGAGCACAGGCAGGATCTCAGACTCATCTGCTTTGTTGTATGTCTCTAACCTATCTTGCTCCTTATAGATGAAAGTATTTTCACATGTAAGTTTTCCAATATGAAAGATCCCTGTGTCTCTGGGAAATGCCTATAGATCTGTGGCTATTGCAACCCAGACATTTTCAAATTAGAGGCAGCAGTATCTTTGATCTGTTTCACACAGTGGCTTTTATCAGTGCCTTGGTTAACTCTGTCTAATTAATAGAACCCTCTAATTACTTCCAACCTCCAGAGAACACACATAAAATTTCGCTAAGTTTAGGATATATTTCAGTACTGCCAAAATATAATATACAAATTGTCTTTGTTCATGAAATAGTCATTTTACTTAACAACAGTGTATTTCTGTCTTAAATGAGATTCAGATTAAACCATTCCAACTCTCACATTTAAAGAGATTTGTGATATTTGTTTTGTGAGAAAGCAAAGTATATTCAGCTGGAAATAAAGCTTCCCCTGTCTTGAGACATGGAAAGAATTATTTATTTTATTCACATGTATTGCAAATCTTTGTTTCATATCATTCACTGCTGATCTAACTATGTGTATTCCCTGTACTATTGACAACTGAAGTTAGAAATCCAAAAAGAAATACCAAGTCCTGAGCAATTTTCCTGTATCTTTGCCTCTTTTTTGGAATTATTTCCTTAATATATTTTCCTGGGTGTAATCAGTGAGACCTTCTTCTTTGTGTTCCATCCTTCACAGTAAATCAGCTCTCAACTACTGTTAATTTTGCTTTGGGAGTTCTTGAATCATTTCATTTCTTCCCCTTGATTTTGTCAAGGATCCACCTCTCCTGTCCTGAATTATGCTGACTGATGCATTCTCTACCACAGCCAACCCATTAGTAAATCATACGGGCTAAGGCTTTTCAAGAAAATATGACTGTGACACACTTGAGTCTAAAATAATATTTCCATGACTCCTTAATGTCTACAGACAAAAATCCCAGGAACTCCGGGATTGTACTGCTTCCTCCTTATTGGTCTTTATTTCTCTTTACTCACAGGGTATACTTTAGTCAAATTGCCTGTGTTGATTTCTCTCAGCTCATCTGTTTGGTCATATGTGCCCTAACCTACCTTACTTTTTTATGGCTGAAATTTCTCTTTTTAGAATCTGTTAGTGTCTAACTCCTTTATGAGTGCAAAATTCACTTCCTTGGCTTCTTCAGTGCTGTTCCTAATGGCAACATAATACATAGAGTTGAATAGTACTAGAGCATTAAACCTTAACTTGACTGATTTATTAGTCTGTCCTTTTTTCTGTTTTCTCTAGTAGAATCCTGCTCTCAGAGGCAGGAATCTCTAGTAGAATCCTGCTCTCAGAGGCAGGAATAAGCATGCTGTTATCTTTATATACATAACACCTCATAAAATAATGATCTGACATATAGAAGATATGCTATCCATGCATGCAGAATCCAACATATAATTTCAATGTACCCTTAATGGAAAATGGCATTTTATTTTATTTTTATTATTATCTATAAAAAGTTTATCCATTAGATCTTGAATTTTCACATTTTCCGTTTCTATAGTTTCTGAGATTCAGCCCATCTCTTTAACTTTTCTGTAAAATATATATGACAAGGGTTAAAAGCATTGAAATTATATTTTCAGGTTAATGACCATAAATTTATAATATAATAACTTACAATTCAGATTATATGACTAAAGATAGAGGAAATACTGAAGTAGAAATGTCAAGGACACTTTGTTACCAATTTAAAATGTTATATCAACATCTACTTTATCTCAGTCATTCACTTGGATTAGATAAATTACAAAACTTTTATCTTTTGTGAGCATAATTAGCAGATAGAATCCATATGTGCAGCTTGGGATGTTGGTCTTTGTTGCTGGGGATCTGGGTATGACCCTGACTCCACAGCACACAGATTGAAACAGAATGATAAGTTGATGTCTCCTCTTTCTTTAGTTCTTAGCTCAGATGTCACTTTATATGATACCTTTTTCTGGCCACAACCAGACTAGCATTTCTCTTTTTAAAGAATAAATTATTTCATGTCTTCATTTGAAACAGTTGATATGCATCAAAAGTACTTACACAGAGCCCAGATTTTTTTCATGGTCCACAAATTGAATCCTGTTCTTAACACAAGCTCAACACTCTAAGATACCAGGCTTTCTGATCATTTGGTCACTCACTAGAAAGGGTCGCAGGGTCTTTCTTGTCATCATTTTCAAACCACACTTTTCATGGAATGTTCTTTCTGACCCCCTTAACCTGCCATGCTCATATTTTCATGTATTCTCCAGCTTCAATCTTTTCTCTTCCCAAGGAATTCCCTTATCACCATAAATAAATTAGGTTCCCTTTACATTCATTATTCTCAATCATAATACCTGTTTATTTCCTTTCTAGTGCTCATCAAATTTCAAAATACCTATTTGTTTTCTTAGCTAAAATATAAAAGTTCTTAAATAATAATCTCTTACTTCCCCCTACAATATATTTGCAAATCCTAGTGTGATACACAGATGAAAAAATACTTTGAATAATTCATGAATATAATTTATCGTGCCCTACTGTATATTTTACTGTATATTTTATGGTATCTCTATTATTCACTTTCCATCTAGCAGATAAAATAGAGATCACATGCATCTAAATTAATATCAGATCATCATAATCACATGTGAGTGCATAATAAAGTTTATATTTCTGTTTGTGCATCAGGTCCATAACTTTCCACTTGCTGCAAGAACCAAAGGAATAGGAACTGAGTTATTCAAGAATTTGTTGTATGAGTTCACAAAATATGAATTATTACTTAACAAAAAGACAGTACTTTCAATGTTGAGGTACATTTAACAAATTTACAAAAAGAAATTCAGTTGATACTCAAGATTTCACTATGAAGTAACAATTGTTACAGTCTCCATTTTAGATGGAGGGAGCAGTCTACATTTTATTTGGAGGAAACAGAGGCAGAAAGAGATACTATATTTTATCTAAGTCTCCATGTTCAACAAATGGAATAACAGGGATGCAGAGCAGATAAGGATCATAAATAAGCAGAGAAAATGAATATATGGAAGGGATTTGATGCACATTCCATGGGGTACAATATACAAGTATTGTTTGAATGGTATATGGGATGAACAGAGTTGAAAACAAAGAGAAAGTGATAAGTTGGAGTCAAAGATTATCTGGAAGTTTCTATGTATGTATTCCCTTACTGGGGAGAACAGCAAAAATATGAAACAAATTAGATGAATAGTATGAGTTTCAACCTAGAAGCTAATGATATTTGAGTGAAGTCATTTGGATTGAAAGCTGTATTAGTAAAAGCAGTGGCAGTAATAAGCAGAAAAATAATTGCCATTTTTATAATTTATTATATTCTTAAAAGTAGCTATATTTTATTATCAGTAAAATTGTGAGAGGTCATTCATAATATGATCTGATTCTCCAGAGAGATAGACACAACATTTAGAAGTCTAAGAGGCATCAACTTTTGCCATATAAGAAACAGTTAAATCTTGGGTTTCATTGGGCTCACCTAGGAGCTACATGAGATGCAAAGGGAACAAAACAAAAAATAGAACCTGAAGAGTGTTTATTTTAAGTCCTTCTTAGAGAAGAGTAGTCACAGAACAAACTGTGGTTTGAGAGGATAGTGCAAAACTCTTTTTCTTGGAAACCGACTGCAGGAAGCACCATCATATTCTGTTGAATGAGTTCAAGAAACCTGACCATACTGAGTTTCCATGCTGAGTTCTACATCACATAGGACAGATATTCCATGCAAGCAAAGGGCTAACAACGTGAATATTTTTGATATCCTTAATACAGGAAATAACAGGGAAAATAGATTGTTGTGGCTCAAACGCACTCAGTGTATAAGAAAGTGCAAGCATGAGATAGGATAGTTTTACAAAAAATAAAAACTAAACAAAATTTAGTGTAGATGAAGATAAATTATTAGTTAGAAAATATGTGGAGACTGTTTCTACTTATTGGTCTATTTTTTGATGAGAGTGCTGAACTCTGGTAGAATTGTGTGCATGGGGACAGAAGAGATGGTTTGAAATTGAAATGGAGTGAGAATAGGAAGCATCTTCATTATGGTTATTTCTGATCTAAATCCAAAAATCTTCAAATTCAATTCAAGATTAAAAGAAAATTAGCAAAACTTAATTAGTGCCCAACAGAGAGAATGTGGCACATTTTTCGTAAGTTTTATGTAAATCAACATGATCAAAGAATAGTGAAGAATTAAAAACAGAAAATTATTGAAAGATCCAGTTCTTTTTGCACACTGATATGGATAATTATTTATTATGAATTATTGAACTCCTACACAGACCCGCTAGAGTACTTCTTTTTTATATTAGATTATTTTTCAAATTCACTTTATAAGTATACTGATAATCACAGTTAATAGCTGGTTCACTGTTCAATATGTAATTTGACAATAAAAACTGAATGAATATCTTAGAACATATGCAATTAAGATTTCTGTCTAGTTTTTTCTGAAATTATTGTTTGTCTAGGTTAACTGTCCAAAATGAATTTATTATGAGTCACCGTGTGAACCACCAATGCAATTTTAAACCTTCAAGTGGTTTCATTACAAATGTAAAAAATAAACAAGTGAAATAAATATTATGTTTTTCAACATAGTACCCACAAATTATTGTTTTAACATGCAGCAAATAAAATTGTTAATGCAACATTTCCTTGTTTTAAAATTAAATCTTCAACATTTATGTGCATTTTAAAGCACATTTCAGTTCAGAATATTCCTATTGTAAGTGTTCAAAGCTACATGTGGCTAATGACAGCCATACTGGGCAGTGAAAATCTAGACAGCTATTTTGTGGCTATTAAGAAGTCAAAATTGTTCATAGACACCATAGCCAATGTAGTGTGGAGTGGCGAAATCTGACACATTCTTCAAGTTACCACTCAGAGTTCATCCCTCCTATGAGAATTAAAAAGAAAAGGAAGAATTTAGGTGCAAGCAGGGTAAAAACAGTTGTTCCTCAAATATATTTCTCTAGCATATTTTGTTATGAAATTTAATTCATTATATAACAGTCAACTGATTTTCTTGCCTGTGCAGATGTGGAGCTAGGGGTTTCTGCATAGCTCTAATGTGGTCTCAGTGTTCTGCCAGTGCTTGACTAATGCATTCAACCAATGTTTACTGAATATATACTCTCTATCACATGCTGTTCTTTGTGCCTAGAATAAACCTATAGAGAACAAAATCACTGCCCTAAAGGGCTCACAGTTTTAGCAAATCGTTGCTCATTAAAGAATATTGTTGAATAAATGAAATTCAGACTTTATAGCAGTGGCAGTAGTAACTAAATGATTCTTTAATCTTAAGAACGTGATATTTAACAGAGTAGCTTGTAAAGTCTTAAAATAAGATTTTTTAAGAACTATTTTTCAGAGTATTAGGATGGAAAAGATCTAGTTTAATGGCATTTCACATTATTTAGCAGCTTTAAGAGAATACCAGACTAAATATTTTGAATATGCTATAAAAATGAAATGCATTGATATATTTAATAAAATATACACAGTCTTACTTAGGAGTGGTACCAAGCATAGAAAATCCAGAGCAGAGAACTCAGGATGACATTGAGGTACTGAACTCCAGAATAGTGGAGCACCATGCTACAATTGCCTGTAGATTACATCTTCATGACTTCTAAGGTGCCTGCCATCTTTAAGAATACCTGGCACGTGGTGATAGAAGAAACTCATTGGCAAGCAGGGCTTCCCAATTGTAGATACAAATATGTGATTGCTACTCTCCAGGATGAGGCTGCTGACTGTTGTAGGACTGAAACACTTTTCAGGTGTTCTGGTAAAAATCCTGTTCCAATTTAAATGTCTGGATATGTGTTTGCCACAAACCACAGTAAAGCTGAGAATAAAGGGGTCCACTAATTTACAAACTGTTGTGTGTCATACACTTACATAATTTCTCTCCAGCTTCATTTTATTTCTCTCAGTTTTGGAAGAATAATGCTGTTCTGGGTGACATGTTTATTTTCACCTATGCTCATCTGTACCTAAGTTGAATTTATCACAACTTACACTAATCTGCATCTATATATCCTCCAACATTTGAGCAGTTTACATGTAGGATCTCTCTTGATACAACTTTTCCAACATCCACCACTGTTTCCTATACTCAGATACTCGGAAAATTTAAATTGAATGCTATGAAACTGAATTTTAAGACACCAGAACTTTAGGTAAGCATTATACTTCTACTGCAGTGATAACATTGTAATTTCTTCTAGATGTACTTCCTCTCTTCCTCTCTTTCATCACGAGTGAGTGATTGATTGCTTTTTTAATTTTTATTTTATTTAAAAGGGAGAGATCTTTCATATCTGGTTCAATCAAATGTTCACATCAGCCAGGGCTGAGAGACGCTGAAGCCGGGAGACCAGAAGTCAATCCTAGTTTCCCACATGGGTAGCAGCAAACTGACTACTCAAACCAGGCAATCCAATATGGGATGTAGAGTCTCCAAGTGGAACTTCAACCACTTCAGCAAACACACGCCCCTGGAATGATTATATCATGCAGTCCTTAGACCACATTTGTCCTTGAGTTTGTATACTTTGGCCCATGCTTATATCTTCAATTTTATCCTCCTACTTCTTTCTTTGCCTCCATCCTTGTTGGCCTCAAACCTCTGCCCACTGAGTACCAAGATTGTTCTTGCCTATCCCTGAGCCACTAGTTACCCTCATTAAATCTTCATCTTAATTCCCTCTGTTTAAATAACCAAAACTCTGTTTTCAATTTTTTTGGTTGATATCTTTTTCAGTGAATTACAAGTTCCAGGAGAAAATGTGTACATTTCACTCTGTGCAGCACTGTGTCATCATATTTAGTACATATAATAAGTGGCTAACATATGTTTATTAAATAAATATATAAATTCATGAACAACCAGCACAATATTGTCACATGAATGTACTTTAATTAAAATATTTTCTTTCATCTCCACTGAGAAGGATGTTTGTTCATATGACAGAGAAGACAAATGATAAGATTTCATAAAACGTATAAAATTGTGATTACTTAGGCAGAAAATATTCATGTTCATACAGGAATTATTTGCATAGTCCCTGAAAAGCAGTTAGTACTTTTTCTGTAAAGTTTAAACTGTATCTTATATGTGGTCATGTAAAAGTTTGAAATTAATATTCCTTAAGTCATTGATATGTTAAATTATCTAACTGTAGAAAACACTTCCCATTTTTTGGGAAGCAAAAACACTTCCCATTTTTTTCAAGCAAAATTGAGGAATGAGGAAAACTGCATGATATATTAATGCCCTCTGTGTGTATTACACCAGTAGATAATGCATCCATCAGTACTCTTAGTTTTCTTTTTTATTGAAGACTTGTAAGTCAAAAGGCAAGTTTGTCAAAGTATGAAGTATATTTACAATGCAATAAAAATAATTTACGTATATACCTAAGATTCATGATATGAAAAAAAACAGTTGAGAATTTTGAAGTGTGATGCCTACTTCGATGTTGACTTTGAGTACATGGACATCTAGTTACTCTCACACTTTCATTCCCTTCCTCTTGAGCTCATCCATTTCGTACATCTTTGTCTTTCTTTTTTATTATTTGTTTGTTTATTTGAGAGGTAGAGCTACAGGCAGAGAGAGGGAGAGACAGAGAAAAAGGTCTTCCATCTGCTGGTTCACTCCCCAAATGACTACAATGGCCAGAGCTGGACTGATATGAAGCCAGGAACCAAGATCTTCTGGATCTCCCGTGTGGGTTCAGGGGCCAAACACTTGGGCCATCCTCTATTGCTTTCCCAGGCCATAGCAGAGAGCTGGATTGGAAAGTGGAGCAGCCTGGACACAAACCAGTGCCCATATGGGATACTGGAGCTCAGCCTAGCCTTTTACACCACAGTGCCAGACCCACATCTTTGTCTTTCAATTGGTTATTTCCCCCTTAAAATGCTGACCAATATGTGCAACATTTTCTGTTACCTTCCTCAACCACTCCATCCAATCACCACTCTCTTTCATACTCACCCTTCTGCTCTCTGCTTTACTCTGATTTTTTAGGTTTTCTGGGTCCCACTTTCTGCTGTAATTTCTTTTACTTTTATGGCACTGTGTGAAATGTTTCAGAAAATAAATTTGTATGTACATTTAAAATAATCATTTTATTCACCAATGTGTCTTAAAACTACTGATATGTCTTTCCTTGAGCAAGTAGTTTCTCCAAGCACTTCTTATTATAGGCTTTGTTTCTCAGTTATCGTCTATGAAAGTTGTAAGCTCACACAAGAGAGACAAGTGGGGTATACCTCTTTGTCATTGCATTTAATTGCATTGACCACAGACAGATAATGTTCTTGGATGTGCCTAAGATAACTGTCAAATTGGAAAGAACCTATTCCAGAGAAATGCTGTGAAGCTCAAATCTTAAATCTCATGTGCAGAACTTCATTTCACACCTTCACACCATATCTGGGTCTCATTTAATTTTTAATGCACATGCTTACCCATATATGTAGTATACCTCCTACTTTGCTTATTACCTAATCCTATTTTTCTTTGGCTAAATAAGAATATATTTTCCTGTGCTGTGATCATATAATTTACAATTAATGTTCTTGACAGGCAGGAGAGGAACCATGAACACTGCTTTGCTGCACAAAATAAAAGCCCCTGGAATTCAGCTAACTGCTTACGTAATTCTCATGTCTATCTTTATAATCAACCCTGTGAACACTGACATTGGCTACCATCAGGTATAGCTAGGATAAGTTAGCTGAACTAACTTGCCCCAGGAGCACACAGCCAATGTGAGGTAAAGGTGGACTTCTATCCAAGGCCTGCTTTACAGCAAAGCCCAAGCCCCTGCTGTGGTAACATTCGAGTGTGGATCTTGGGAACCACAGGCTTTGGACTGGTGGAAATGTTGAAGTCCAGAAGACAAAAAGGGACAGTAGTCTTAGCAGGGGAGGAAGGTGAGTATCAGACTACTTAGAACAGGAAGACGTGCAGCAACACCTGCTAGTAGGGTACAGTCAGCTGAGAGCATTCACATGCAAGAACAGAAAAGGAGGAGGTTCACAAGCGCCACAGCAATATGAGAAAGGGGTCAGAAAAGCTCCAGAAATACAAATGAATGTCTAAATGGCAAGCTTTTCATAAAATGCAAAGCTTACAGGATGAATAATAGGGTCAAATAGGAATAGAAAGGAAAGTGTCAGAACATACGTACATCATACATACATATGCTTTCGTCACTATTTCCAAAGAGCTCCCTTAAAAGTGTCTACATCAGTCCCGTTCCTGTTGATGTTGGGAAAGCAGATAAAAGAGAAATGCTTAAGAAGGCACATACTTTTCACTGAGTATAATAAATTCATTGTATTTAAATGTCAGTGTTTAGCTTTTTGGTTTTTGAAAGTAGACAGAAGTAGAGGCTTGAGTGCACTTCTTTCCTGCTTACTTCATACAAGCTCACTGTGCTTCAGTGAGGTCCATTTGGGTTTCGTATTTTTATTTTCTAATATATTCTAAATGCCAAAGCAACAATCCACTTAGTGTATATTTTGATCCTTTTAGACCTTATAGGAAAAACACTTACGTTCATGCAGTAAAAATTGTTAAAAGGCATTTTATTTACAGATAGATAACTGCAGATAACTCGTATAGTGTTGAATTCTATCTAGAGTGCCTTTTCTACTTCACTCGTACTCAATGCAAAGGTTCATGAAATCTAACGTCTTTCCAGTTCAGGGAGCACTGAGTTGCTTAAGGCCAAAGCAGTCTCCATATTCCTGTGGAACTACTAATAAATACAGAGGGTATTCAGTGTGTTTCAGTCAAAGGAACTGCCATGGTTGTTCTCCTTTGCTTCCCAATGCAGCTACAAGTTTCTTGATTTGACTGTTTGTTTTGATCTAGGAAGAATAAATCCTACTGTTAAAGGGTTGACTTATTTCTTAAATGTACCCGTGGCTGAAGCTGAATGTCTCACAACCTGTATTCTGCCTCTAGGTAGACATAAAGCCCAAGTTCAGTTTTCATGCCCGACAGTGGGGCTCAGTATATTATACTGCATCATTTATTGTTGATATATGGCCTGGATTTTATTTAACAGTTGGGTTTCGTAGACAGGGCCCAGGCATTTCTTCAAAGAACCTGACCAATTGCTGTAATCCATTTCCTTCTGAAATTGTGCTTGTTAAATTAGACACAAAACACTTAGAAATGTCACTCTGCCTTTCCGGCAATTAAGGTGTTCAAAGAAAAAAAAAATCCCTTTGTGTTTCAGGGCTTTGAAATGATATTTATTCTGAACCGGCCCTCCAATTTGTTCTGTCAGACACTTGGGCGGTTAGAGGGAGACATCAGTCCTGAGCAGGTGTGCAAACAGGTTTCTTGATGTGTACGAGCGGTCCCCTTTAAAGCCATTCCAGCCATTTTTTAGCAGGTTTGTCGCTGGGAATTCAGGTGCCCCAAGGAAGGGAGTGCCGGGGTCAGCCGGGGGCGCGGTCCTGACTGTCCTGTGCGTCTCGCTCTTGCAGTGCTCATCCTCCTCATCGTCACCATGAGAAGGCGGAAAAAAGAGCCGCTCATCTTCGACGAGGAGAGGGACATCAGGGAGAACATCGTCCGCTACGACGACGAGGGCGGCGGCGAGGAGGACACTGAGGCCTTCGACATGGCGGCGCTGCGCAACCTCAACGTGCTGCGGGACAGCAAGGCGCGCAGGGACGTGACCCCCGAGATGCAGCTCCTGGGCCGGCCGGCCTTCAAGGGCGTCCCGGACAACGTCATCTTCCGGGAGTTCATCTGGGAGCGGCTGAAGGAGGCGGACGTGGACCCCGGCGCGCCGCCCTACGACTCCCTGCAGACCTACGCCTTCGAGGGCAACGGCTCGGTGGCCGAGTCGCTCAGCAGCCTGGACTCGGTCAGCTCCAACTCGGAGCAGAACTACGACTACCTCAGTGACTGGGGCCCGCGCTTCCAGCGGCTGGCCGACATGTACGGCCCGGGCCAGGACGGCGCGTGCTCCTAGCCTCGGCGCCCGGGCCGCTCGCTGGGGAAGGAAGCGGTGTAAATAGGCCTCCGTTTTCAACGTTAGGTTTCCGCCTGGGGGAAGCTTGCCTTCCGAGGGACCGCACTGACCACGGACTCTGAGCACTGGCGGGCTTTGGCTTTTGTGTTGGCTTTGATACGAGGACATGCTCAGTGGAGTGGGAATAGATAGCAACTCTCAGATACCTGCAAAGGCACCTAACCTCTAAGAGTCAGTAGTGCCCTGTGTTGTCGGTGAGCCCTGTGCATACCTTCCCGGTCCTGTCCGAAGAACGGAGCTGCGAGTGCCCTTGAGAAATCTTGGAACTTCTTGTGTATCGAAAATTGGGACACATTTAATTTACAGCGATGCTTACAGCTTGCTATATTATAGAACCCAGCAGAATTTTATTGCTGTTGGCTAGCAAAAAATATTTTATTTAGAAATATATAAATTCTCTGAATTTCCTCCCCAAATGCAGGCCTCCCAATAAAAGCCAGTAAAATTTGGTGAAAGGCAATACAAACCATTGTTTAGTCAATACGTTATAAACTGTTCCAAATAAAAAACGGGAAAATAATCCTTAAAGTTTACAATAGTTTTGAAGATGCTTGTGTAGGTATGATAAAAAAAAAAAAAGTTGCTGTCTATTCGTCAATTTTTATTATATCTTCTGATTTGTACAGGAGAATATCTTTTCTTCTTTTGACACATGGTGTTATATTTATTTTGGAGCTCCAATCTCCGCAAATTCAGGTCCATCTTACTGCCTCATAGTACTAAACTCATCAGAACATGCTGATTTTTCTCCAGCCTGAGCTACATGAAGGAAATGAGGCATGGAAATGGAGAAATAATAGTAAAGCAATTGAGTCCTGTTGCAGTTCACATCTCAAAGAGGAGCACAGCTACACAGACATAGAAATTGTTCTTCTGAGCCATTAAAATGTACAAAACATTAGATAAAATATTTGTATTTTAGAAAGACTTCAGAGAGAATTGAGATTTTCTTTGATGCAAGATTTATTTTTCAAGGTCGTGAGTTCTATATGCTCCAAAGACTTGCAAGAATCTGTTATCCAACCTCTTTTGCTGTAAACAAATTGAATAAAAGATTTTTTCTTTTATATCTTAAACAACATAATGTTATAAATTTCAAAACTTGTCTTTGAATTTCAACGCGAATGAATCACTCAAGAATTAACCAAGTGGTATCTAAGTTCCATAGGTTTAGATGTGCCAGACTGAAGAGGGCAGTCACAAGGAACCACATGTATTTGTCTGAGATGAGCTTCTTAGAATAAGAAGACTTTTATGACCAAAATAATATTTCTACCTATTTTTCCCTATATTAATACTAGTTTGGTGTGCATATATTCAAGTAAGATTGGATTTTTTCCTTCCTTTGTCCTTTAAAAATATATTTCATCCTTGGGCTCCTAATAAATCTACAAATAGTGAACACTGTATGGGAAATTATGTTCTAAAGTGCTACTTCTGAATGGCAGACTCTGGAACCAGGATATCCGTATGTTGATCACATGAAGAGAAACTATGTAGGATTCTGTAAACTTACAGCCCACCTTTAGAAATGAAATATGTGAAAGTGGCCTTCAGCTTCATAAAAATAAATAAATCAATAAATTTGACTATCTGCAACCAGTCCTTTAATTTGATTTAGAGGCATTGTTTCTTCATGAAGACAGTTGATGCTACATACTGGATTAATACATATATGTGTGAAATGACAATTTTATAACAGAGTAAAAGATACTGTTTATGACTTTCATTCATACATGCATGCAAGTTTTTTGATTCAAAACATAGTATACTTACCCAGTTCAATAAAGTCAGAGTGTGGTGCCAGAATTATATAAATAAATCAGTAAGGTGCTGAGAAAACAGATTTGTAATAATCTCCTTCTTGTCTGAAAGAAGATAAAATAGTTTAGCACATGTGGATTATGCTGTCAAAACAGCTGATTGTTACATGTACCATTAAATGAAGGTTTGTATGTATTTTAGAAAAGGAACATCACTTTGCTCACCTTGCTTTCTCTCCCTTTATGATATGTGTATTTTCTCTTGTGAAGTTGTTTTCATATTTACCAGTAATACATTGGAAAAAGAAAGGCTAAGCTGTAAATAATGATGTGAAATTCTTATATATACCCAATTGCTATTCATGTGCAAAATATTCTACCAATACATTACTAAGATTATTTTTTAAAATTTATTGAGATGGCTAGAAGAATGTCTTTAATCCAGACAGAATATATATGAAATACTTTAAGGATAATTGTAATGTTGAATTTATTTTTTTAATTTTAGTATTTGTCTTATGCAGTCTAATGCTATATATGTTTTTCTGGCACAATAATAGAGAGAGAGGTTTTTCTTTTAAAGAGATGATGGATAAAGCAATCTTAAAGCCAGTTACAAGAGTCTCCAGATATCATTACGCAAGTATGTATTATGTAGTAGCTTCAATTCAGTATTTTGTTGGAACCAGTCAGAACCAGCTCCCTGGAATCAAGTGTGCACAATCTCTATCCAACCCCACTTACAGTGACAACATTTTGGTTGATTGACTTCAGTCATGGTGAAAATATGAAGACTAATATGGGAAAAGGCAAACACTATCTTTTTTTCTGGATAGTCATTTTTAAATATTTAACAGCACTCCACTGCTTAAATTGCTTTATAAAAAGAAACCACATAATTGTACATATACTAGAAGTGACCCTACTTCTAAATATGAATATATGTGATAATGATTTCTTGTTATCAAATTCTTGGGAATATAGGGAGAAAACCCACCTTTTATGGGAAGCAGTGGCTTTGTGATTTCAAATGCAGACAATAGTTCAGGAAATCAATACATTTAACTATTTTCTGCTTGTCTATACAGGAGCATTAAAAGAAACACAAGATTTAAAATAATGCCATTTTAAATAATTTAGGTTTCCTTTCTTTCAGATACTACATTCAATGTAGTTCATAGAATTCTAAGAATATAACACTTTTGTTTCTTAAAACTATTTGCCTTTTACTTATTATTGTCCATATCAAGGAAATATACTCAACCACATCTTCTGAAATTTATTCTAACATCATTTTAATTTGACATAAAAATAGGAAAAACAAATCTTATTAAAAAAGACTTTCACAGATCAAGGCTAAGTCATCAATCTTGTGATACAGATCAGTCTTCTTGTTAAAGCACTATCTTAAGGTCAGCTGGAGACCCAAATCCAGAAAGAAACATGGAGGAAAAGTAAGGCATGCGGAGGCAATGAGTAATTATTTTAAAAGTAATTTCTAGGTGTGCTCGATAAACCATTCCTCTGTCATGAAGCTCCATTGAGCCTAAGTGGAGTTGAGGTTAGAAGACTGTAGGACACATCCAGAAAGTGGTAGTATTTAAGTGATAAAAGCTGCCTTTTCAACATGATCTCTGAGAATGTTTTAAATTATCTTGTCTTCTGCACAAATTTACTTATTATTCAGATGAAGAGTAGACATGGGCTTTTATTCTCATGCAAATGGTGTAGTTGTGCAATAATAATATTTGTGATGTGACCTGCCCATCTAAAGAATGGATTGTTAGAATTATATATAAATATACAATCTAAAGAAGTTTGAATCAAATTAAATATTTTGCAAGATGGAAAACAATGTATTTTAAAAATTGTAAGCACTGGCTGCAAATATTATCTTTAATTTTTAAATTTTATTTTGACATCTATTTGCTTGAACACTATTTTAGTTATCAAAATTGTTTGTTAAATATTTGAAGATTTACTTACAGTATATCTAATTAAGGTTGGTTAACACTTCAGCCAACTCTTTTAACTCTTTCTAGTCATGGATGGCCAGAGGCAGGTGGAATATATATGAGTGTGGCAATTAATCTATGAAACATTTTATTTTCTGGTAGTATATGAGAAATTAAATATGCAGTCAGCTATTTTTAAAATAATAATGTCTTATGTATATATATATATGACAGTATATAAAAATTTGACAAGGAAAGCTAATACAAACTTGCTAGCTGACTATACAAAAATTACAAAAATAAAGAAGAAAGGAGGAATAACATTTGAATGTTGAATGTGATTGAAGTTGTTTCAGAGGAGTGGGATAAGCCATTGAGAAAAATGAAAGGTATTTAAAGCCCTGGTTTGACAGGTATCACAAAGGATACATACTAGATAATTTTTCAAGCAAAAACAAGGCAAAGAGTGTGTTTTACTTTCTGACACCTTTTCATAATTATGTTAATGTCTACCTGTCCAGAATTTGGCTGGAAAAGAGGTGTGTGTGTGTATGTAAGATTGGATGACGTTCCAAGAAGTATATCTGAAGCACTCTTTAAAAAAAAAAGAGTGTAACATTATCTGATTTATATCAGTATGTTTTTGTCATTTGTCAAGTAACTGTGGTGACATAAAAATTGAAAATATGATAATGAGGGAAAAATATTTTATTTGCTTTAATTTATTTTAGAAGTATTTTGGTGGCTAAGAGAAGAGCATTCCACTGAACTAACTCTATAATTGCTGCATGTTAATTTTATTAGGCAGCTGCAATCTTATTGTTAACATAGAAATATGTATTGCAGAATGTCACCAGGCTTTGACCTTTTGAGTACCAGTGTGGAGAATGAAGCATTACTGCAGCTCTGGGGTTATAAAATCTGGGTCAGAAGCTCAGCTCCAGAACATTTTTAGCTGCATCCTGGATGCAGTTCTAATTCTCTGAACGGTTATATATTTATAATTAAAATGGAGCTAATGAGTATCCTGTTACAGAGGCTTGTGAGATGATTAAGTGAAAGCACTGGGTAAACGTAAAACCATGTGAAAATCATAAGCTTTATTATGTGAAATTATGTAAAAGAGTTTATTATATTTATTGTTATATGGTAAACACAGATAATTTCTGTTTGGGGAAATGTGCACTAGGGAAAAATACATGCAATTAATATCCAAAATTGCGAAAGAATAAATATTCAAAGAGGTGATTAGCAAAATTAATTGAAACCACAAAACAAAAACAAGCAGCAAGGTCTTTAAAAGTTAGGTTCAATCAGCTATGAGAATTACAGATGTAAATCGGGGGAAAAGGATTAAAAGAAGCAATTCTTTCTCCGTAAAGGCCTTCCAGTGGACCTGGCCCTACTGTAGAACAGCTCTATTTGTACATTGCTCTAGAGAAGATGGTTAAAAGACAATCATGTATACAAGTTACATGGTCATGGAGACATCCAGAGTAGATAAAGTGAAGTTCTAGAGAACTACATAATTTTCTGCCACAGGGGTATATGTGTAAGTATTAATTCTTTTCTTGAAATAATTATAATGCAATAAAATGACATCATGATAGATATCATCAATGTAATATACTCTTGGTTTGATGACTCAGTGGCACTTCCAATATTTTACAGTATCTCATCCCAGCCTTTTATAAATTAAGAAACTCTAGGAAACTGAAAATTTAGATACACTGAATACTGCTGTTTGTCAGTGATGTTTTACTCATGAAATGAATGCTTTAGGTTCTCTTCTCAATCTTTTATTTATCTGGTTATTTGATGCTCTGTGAATGGACATTATAAACAATTAGGTTAATAACTATGTAATGAATTAGAAGAATGTTGAGAAATGCAGCATATTTTCTTTCACACCATTGATGCATTTTAATCCCATAATTAATGTAACTATATTAAAGATTTATATTTTTATAAGTAGGAAAAATTATATGATTCACTACCCTGCTGCTTCATACTGTATTTTTTTGTGAATATAAAAACTCTGTTTTTAAATATCAAGGTCTGTTATATGTTATATGTTGTATATGATCAATATTTCAAAAGTAATATTTTAAAACAAATGACATACCTATATAGCAGTTGTATATATATTTGGTTTCAAATTGTGTGCACACATACACGTCTCTCTCTATTCATTTATTTTATTTATATATATACACATATATGTATGTAAAGCATTCACACACAAAATTTGAGGTCAGATGTAAACATGAACTGAATAGCTTTTAATATTTTTGTTTCCATTTTAAGACAGTTTGTGGCCATCAAATCCAGCTTCTAAAATTACATTTTGTGGACATGATAAACAACAAGCTACAGATTTGTAAAGCTGCTGTTTACCACAGATTTCAGAACTCCTTTCTCAAAATTTAAGGAAGTGAGTGATTCATTTGAATAAAACATACTGACATTCACTGAAACAAGTTCAACATGCTTATGAGATTCTGTTGGAATTACAGTAAGAATCAAGTCATTTTTATAATGTTTTTGTTTAAACACGAATCACTTGAATATATAAATATACCAGACAAAATAGTGTCAAAATGCTAATTCAGTTGACCACTGAACTGGTAATACTCGGGTTGGAATGCATTCCAGAACCTGAAGAAATCATTTTACTTGAGGTCAAGCACTTTCAGTCAAATAGTCTCCTAGAGTATGAAGCAATTGGGATATAAAAAGAAGATATAGGCAATAAGATGCTATTTTAGAACTACACAAACTATATGTAGAGAAGTAGACAAAGTGTGCAATGCACATGAATCAAGTAGAGGAGTCCAAGTGGCAATCATGTGGTAACTGCGTTTGTTGCCATGTTTTCTTGATGTGTGTTGTGCTGTATTTGAAAAACAAAAACATAGTTACAGATTAAGTTATTACAGAGGAAAATGAATTCTCATATTCCTCATGGTTGATAAGGCCTGAGATATTGTGATGAATGCTTCTACTGTTATCATTCTGATCTGTCATGGTGATCTCTACTTGGCTTCCAGTTTATACCTCCTGATAAGCTGGTATGGAAGATGAGCATAATTGTAATGAAAGTCTGAAGTTTTCTTCAAAGAATTGATGTTTTATAAAAACGTAGCATAATAAAATTCTTTCATTGATATATAATTTTAAATCCAAAAATATTATAATATTATATGTGCTTTCAGTTTTCTCACACATCTGCAAATTGTTCAAATTAGGCATTATTGGGAGAAAATTTAAACCTGGAACAATTGTAACTTATCCAATAATTATGTGAAGTATATGATACCGATGAGAAAAGCAAAAAATCAACGTTAAGACATTTTTCCCATTATATATTGTACTATCAGGAATCTTTAAGAAATGGTTATCTTGTTAAGAGTTAAGAAGGGAGTTGAAACTCAGATCAAAATAGAACTCACCAATCTTAATTAGGCTTCAGTTTTCGTTATGAAGACTTTAAGAAATTTCTTATTTTTTAAGTGCTGCGAAAATGACATTAAATTGATTTTTAAAGTAATGAAAAACAAATATTTGTAGTCAGTAAACTGGCACTTCAATGCTGTGTTTCAATCAATTTCATATTACCTCCTTGAGATGCTGCATCATCCTGAGAGAGGACAATATCAAAGATGTGTCAGACTAAATTTTCTAAGGGTCATCTTCTTTGTAGATTTGTAGACCTTGAACTGTTGACTCATGACAGTGTGTTTAAAATCCAGTCAAGCCATCCACCTTTGTCCACCAGCCACCCACCACCTTCAGCTCCCTACTCCCCTAGCATACCCCCCACCAGAAAAAGAAAAACTGAAGAAAAACTGAATTCTATGGATCTGAGATGTCAACAAATAGGGCTGCGGATGCTGAGGCGGTGGAAGCTGTCAATCTACGGCTGGGACTTGGAAAGCACCAAGGCTCCTGTGTTAGTCACATCAATCTAGGTGCTCATGCCACTTAAGGACAAACATTTCACTCCACCTTCCATAGATTATTTTCAATCAAATACTGATGATAAAAAATAATTTTAAGAATCCCCATAGTAGATAATACACTGTAAAAGAGGTTGTAAAAACCTCCCAAACTTCAAATATTGTAATTATTAGAAATAATAAAAAGCCATATGTAGGATATATAAGAAAATAGTAAGAGAAATAATAAAGAGATTGTCAAAGATGTAGTATATTGCACAAGTATCAAAGAGCATATTTAGAAACGAAAGATTTAATCTTTGAAGCTAAAAATATAAGGATTACAGTAGCTTCTTGGTAAGCAAAAAGCTAGGTGTATGAAATTGGGTAAGCTGTCATGGATTCAAATGATCTAATCTACAGAAATATAAGAGGTAAGGATGGAATGTGGCAGTATAATGTGTCTTTAGCCATTGTGATTAGTACTAAATAGAACTTCAGTAGAATGTTTTATCACCTTATTTTACTCTCTTGTTTGAATGGTGGTTTAACTGTGTCCAAATCCTTGTATGCCCCCAGCCTTACCAGAGACAGTGCCCACTCTGCAAAACATAGTTTGATTTATGAAGCTTAATGATCCACTTAACAAATATTATCTTGAACATATAAAGTCTCAATTCTAGCAAAAATAAATTGTATACATTCATCAAAACCTGTGGCACATTTATGAAAAATAAGCAGGGTGCCCAAGCAATTTGAATTAGAGTCAAATGGTCAGGTCATCAAGAACAGGCTCTGTGCTTTATCTTTTCTCTCTAGTGTGCTTTGGATGACTTCATCTGTCGTCACTGAAGATAAAACCAAAGCTCCAATTTTCTTCCCCTCCGCTAGAAGGTTTACGTAGTTTGAAAGAAAGGATATAATGTAATAAAGATGCTAGTGGCATAAGTTAATATGGTGGTATATTTCTCTACAATTATTCACTCCCGGTGTTCTCAACCCCTCAAAATTGTAGCATGAGTATGTTCTGTAGTGATGAAATACAGCTAGGTGTGGATTTGGCCAAATCTGTAGCTGCCAGATGGTACATTAGGCACTAGTTCTGACCTATGCCACTTCTATGTGGTCTTAAAGATCTTGACTTTCAAATATCATGGAGAACCTAGCCTTGCTTTGCCATTTCACAGCTTTGTAGCAAAGGGGATGCCATCTATTCTCATTCAAGGTAGAAAAAAAACCTGCTATGTTTTTGTTTTTGTTTTCACCTTTTGGGCATCAAAGGATAGTGAGAGGTAAGCAGAGTGTGGCTAGGGCTGGTCCTCATAAGATGTTAGCTAATTCATGGCTTTATGATAGGTTCTGGTCCTTTGTACTTGAAGACATTTGTTTCCTTGATCAGAGACAATAAGCAACTACAACTCAGTCTTCTAGTTCATACTGCAGGTACAGAATGCGGATATGTCTGTAATTATTTTAAATGGATCAAAGAAAATCAGGCTTTGAAAAGGTCTGTATTCCACTTCTTTAGACCAAAAATTAGACTAATTTTAGCAAAAATAATCAGTAACAAAGATGGGTCTCTTAAAAAATGAGTGTTTCTTATTTTTAATAGCATTGTGCATTCGTATTTTAATTACGTATAATTGCATCAGGAGAGGTTTAAGTCAAATAAATACTCAACTGAAATGTATAAACTATTTATATGAAATGTATTTTACATCCTTGCACATGTATTTTTTGAGGACATGTATTTTTGTCACCTACTTAATGTATACGTTTTGGATGTCACAGAGGGAGAGAAATTTAGCTTATTAAAATTTATTATATTTACTTCAGGTTAATACATGATGGGGGTTGGGGAGGGACTCCAAAAACCGTAATCCTTTAATCTCCAGTGTATCCAAGCTAGAATATGTGCTACCTGGGTTTATGGTCATAATCCTTTTTTAGTTTAATTTTTAGTTGACACATGATAATTGTACAAATTTACTTGGTACAATATATCATTGTGTATTTAAAAACAT
The DNA here is from genome assembly GCF_051225735.1 of Oryctolagus cuniculus. Classification (NCBI taxonomy): domain Eukaryota; kingdom Metazoa; phylum Chordata; class Mammalia; order Lagomorpha; family Leporidae; genus Oryctolagus; species Oryctolagus cuniculus. Next base: position 12,916,612 of record NC_142876.1, on the reverse strand, counting down.
GTAGAGGAGAAAATCTTGAATGTTTTACCACAAAGTAATGATAAATACTTGATGTGTTGGATATACTAACTGCCTTAATTTAATAAACACATGCATTCATGTATTGTACCACATACACACACATATATATATCGTCATGTTTATGTAAAGCAAATATTTCTTAAATTTTAAATGTTTAGTTCACCCTCTTAGCACCATATTGGTGTATAGACAAATAAAACAGGAACAAGAAAGAAATATAGCCAGATGGTTTGGATGGTTGTAAAGCTTAACTGAGATGTTATGCTCAGAATAGAACACACTGATGTAAAAGCAGATGCACCTTAGAGAAACAGGCAAGAGATGACTTGGTTATCATAATTGCCACAATACATATGTCTGCAATTGAAAAACTCTTGATGATGAATCATACACAAACAAAAAAGTGTCTATAGTTCTTGAGTCAATTCACATTTTTAACGAAAGCTTCAGAAAACATTGATTGAAAGTAGAGTATCTTTGGAGAACTAATATTCTGGTTGGCTGCGGTTTATGTCAAAATCCCTCCTCATCTTCAGTTCTGTTTCCCCAAATCTAATCGGCCATTTATTCATTTTAGAAGTTTTATTAAACATCTACTATGAGGTAGGTGCCAGACATATTCAATAGTGATTTAGGTCGACTCATTTACATGCCCATCTGAGGTTTTCTCTGAATGCAGTCCCTGGGTTATATAAATCTTTAATTCTTACTAAATAATGACATTCTTATTAATAAAGCATGTTCCTACATATTTCATACTGCATACTGCATTAGAATTTCTGGGAGTGGGAAAACCTTGAATCAAGGCATACTCTTCCCCAGTCACCAACTGCTACATTTGCAAACAGGTGCCTCTGTGAGACTTTCCGCCACTAGGATGAACAAATAAGATTTGTTATATAGTATCTGATAAAATTATTCAGGAATCCACCAGTCTCAGGTAAGAAAAAATTTATACTTATCAATCATATTGAAGGACTTCAAATTGTCTTTTCCATTTTGCTATCATGATTAGTACTAATAGTATAGATTATCTGTTGATTAAAGTAAAATCTGTGAGTTCATGATGGTAAAATGAATAAAAATGATAACAAGGATTAATGAAAGTACTACCTGGTTGTAGGATGCCAGCCAATAAAAACTGAAGGGAGGATGAATGTAAGTAGTAAAAGACAAAAATTAGTGTGTGGTGTTTGATGATAAACATGTTATTTGTATACATTGATGTTTTCCTCCCACAATATTTATTAATTACAGTGAGAAAATAATAATATACAGTGAAGAAGTCTGGAAGACACTTCATCACACAATTAAGGAAAAACTGTTGTTCAATGCACTGTGATTTAAGTAACCTGAGAAAAGGGCACATCATCATTTTTCTGTTATTCATGAGAGATATGTATTTCCTACTTGTAATCAGGAGGACAAGCAATACAAATCCAAATCAAAGTATGTGACACAAAAGAATCAGCCTGTAATTTTCAAAAACGGCAAGTTCTAGAAATAGAAAGAAAAGTGGAGGAATGTTATATATTAACAAAATAATAGATCATACAAACTCAATGCAACTATTTCCACAGTTAGATACTTTTATGATACTATAACCTGACAGCCAGCTTAGCCTCTGTCAAATTACAAAGAGAAATTTCCCTTCTTGTGCTAAATGAATAACAAATAGAATTTATAATTACACTAGAAATAGAATATTAGAGTCAGCATTATCATAGTCCTTAAATAAATCAAAGCAGATAATTAAATTAAATATATTAAGAGACTTGCATAGGACAATGCTGATACATAAAATGTACATTCAGGAGTAGTTTCTATGGTGATTAACAAGGAGTTGTTAGTAACTATCTTTTTCCCATATGACAGCATCTTTTTATTTTACAACTCTAAGAATTGATTTATTTTATGTATACATGTGTCACACACATTCATATCACAATAATTTGTCTAATATTTCAATAGCAAAAGTTACAAACATTTATGAGCTACAGTGTGACATTTTTATGCATGTATATAATATGTTTTGATCAAATCAATTTAATTGACATTTCTCCTTTTTTGACATTACTTAAGGATTAGATCTTTAGCATAGTGCAGTGACTATGGTTCATGATAACCTATTTTTATATTTTATGGAAAAATAGAACAAGCTCCAATAGTAAACTGATTTTTTTAATTTATAAATATTAGAATGAATATTATCACTTTTTTCTATTCAGTGAATGATGGTGTATTTGATAGGTTTAGTATTGATTCACAGAATAGAAATATCCTGATAGTGAGAAGCCCTGCAACTTTGCACTGTGTGTTCACCTTTATTACAGTGAACAATTAAATCCAGCAATGTTGAGCCCCTAGCCTGTTAGAGGTGGCCTTTGCCTATAGAACATTGTAAATGGTTGCACTGCAGGGAATGATGGGGAGATAAGAAGGAGTTCAAAGAGAATGCAGAGTCAAGAGAAAATTTTAATGATGAAACAGTAGTATAATATTTCTGAAAATGTAAGTTGGAGAAATATTAGTTCTAGTTAATGATAAGGATATCAATTATTAATATATTAAAATTTGGACAATTATATGGGTAAAATGCATCCTTGCATACTTGATTTCTTTATTTCTATCAGAGATACACAGAGAGAAAGAGAGGTGAGGAGGAAGAAGGAGGACAGAGGGATAAATTCAAAGAATATTAGCCACAAACTCTCTAGACTCACTGTGACACCCCCAAAAAGGTACTTTAAGAACAAAATATTTTTGTGGGGCAATCAGTTAAACCTCCACTTGGGACTCCTACACTCTGTAGCAGAGTATGTAGCTGGAATGAAGTCTTGCCTCTGCTCCCCATCCAGCTTCCTGTGAATGCGCAGCCCTATAGGCAGCAGGTGATGGCTACTGTCCCAGGTCCCTGCCATCCGTGTAACAGACCCAGATGGAGTTCCTGGTTCGTGACTATGGCCTAGCGCAGGCCTGACACTTGTGTGCCTTGAAGAGTGAACCAGCAGATGGAAGATTCTCTCCACAACTCTCTCTCTCTCTCTGCCTTTATAATGAATAAAATAAATAAGTGAACTTTAAAAATGTAACTACAAACAAAAGCATAATATCATATTTTTCTTGCTTCCTCTTATTAGCCTTAGTCATTCTTTTTCTTTTTTACTCATTTTTATGAACAGTTTATTGAAGTACAATATGCATACCAAGAAATGCACATTAAGTATACAGATGAAAGGGCTTTTGTCATCTGATTAAACTCATAGTAGCACCCAAATTAACAAAGTATTACGAGTACCCTAAGAGTCCTCACATTCCCCTCCCCATATGTTTTTCTAAAAATGTGAAATGAGCATATTTTCTTTATAAGGTATGATCTAGTGAAACATTATTTATAACAATATGCCAAATGGTATTACAACTACAAAATTTTTTAAAAGACTTATTTATTTATTTAAAAGGCAAAGTTAGAGAGCAAGAGCGAGAGGGAGAAGGAGAGAGATAGAGAGAGAGAGTCTTCCATCTGCTGGTTCACTCCCCAGGTTGCCACAATAGGTGGATTGGGGAGATCTGAAGCCAGCACCGTAGGTGGCAGCCTTACCCACTATGCCAGTGCTGGCGTCCCATACAATTTTTGTACTCTGTATATTAACTGCCAAAAATGAGAGAAAATGTGATAATTGTCTTTGTCATTTGGGTCTGGCTTATTTCAATTAGCATAATGATTGCCAGCTGCATCCATCTTTTTTGGCAAATGTTAGGATTTCATTTTTAATGGCTGAATAATATACCATCAAGTATATATGACACGTTCTTAAATTGAACTTCTATAAGCAAGGGAGTGTAGGTAACTCTTTCATATCCTTATTTCATTTCCTTTGGATATACTCTCAGGAGTGATATAGCTGGGTCATATTGTAGATCTATTTTTAGTTTTCAGAAGAATTTCCATATATTGTTTCATAAGCTTTCTTTTTTTCTTTCTTTTTTTTTCTTTCTTTCATCAAGCAGCTTGATTTAATGCTATTTGTCTATTTTTGCATTCATTGTTTGTGTTTCTGGAGTCTCATCCAAGAAGTCCTTTCCTATGTCAATGTCTTGCAGTGTTTCTCATAGTAATTTGTATGTTTTTCAGGTCTTAGGTTTACATACTTGATCCATTGTGAGCTGATTTTTGTATAGGATATAAGGGAGGTATCTTGTTTTAAACTCCTGCAGGTGGAAATCCAATTTTCCCAATGTCATATGTTGAAGAGACTGTGCTTTCTCCGGGGAATAATTTAGCTTGTTAGCCAAAGTTGGTTGTAGATCAGTGGATTTTTAAAAAGATTTATTTATTTATTTGAAAGGCAGCAATATGGAGAGAGATGAGGTGTGTGTGTGTGTGTGTGTGAGTGAGTGTGTGTGTGTGTGTGTGTGTGAGAGAGAGAGAGAGAGAGAGAGAGAGATCTTCCATCTGTTGGTTCACTCCCCAGATGGCTGCAAAGGCCAGGCAGGGCTGAGCCAGAATGAATCCAGGAGCCAGGAGCTTCTTCCAGGTCTCCCACGTGGTGCAGGGGCCCAAGTACTTTCCCAGCACATTAAAAGAGCTTGATTGAATGCAGAGCAGCCAAGACAGGAACGGGTGCCCAAGTGGGATGCCGAAATTGCAGGCAGAGGCTTAAACTTCTATGCCACAACATCGACCCCAGATAAGTGAATCAATTTCAGGGATTTCTATCCTGCTCCACTGGGCTACACATCTAATAGCATGCAGCCTTTCTGAAATTTCTTATGGGTTCTAATAGTCTATTTTTTTCTAGAGGAAAGGTTTATTGTCAGGTGGGGGAAGCCCCACAGGCCAGAGGGGAGAAGGTGAGAGATTGAGAGATCAGGAGAGAGGACACGTGTGCAGGAAGCAGGTCCTATTATACCTTTGCAGGGGGCAGGGAAATAAGAGCAGCAAATCCCATTAGGGTGGGGGTGGAGCTGACACCTATAGTTGGACTATTTGGTCACTATTTGGTTCACATGACTGGTGAGGTCTTTGGTTAATTCCCTTTATCACCTCCTGTGAACACTTAAACAAAGAAGATAGTGTAAGGGCAGGGGTGAGAATAGCAGCCAATCATCCTAGGAGTGGCATTAACCAAGTAATGAGAAGATTTCATAGAGGACAGGGAATGGGGGTGGAGGGTCCTCTAGACCCTAGTGGAGACTTTGATGGATGTGATTTTATCTTGCCTGATTGGTTAACATAGTAACAAACCTGTTAAGGCCCGTCTGTTCCATGGTACCACGCCTGTTAGTGAGGAGATATGGCTTTGGAGACCTTGGATGGTTTCAGCAATGTTGGAGTTGTTTTGAAGTCAGTTAGTTGAGATAATATTGTGACCCAAATCTGTTCCTGAGATCACTACTGAGGAGAGAGGGAAACTTGGAAGCTGATCCCAAACAAGACTGGGAAAAAGACTGCTCATCTTTTATGGGTAGAGGGATTTTTCTGAAGAAAAATTCTGAACAGGGACCAGTGCTGTGGTACAGTGGGTTAAAGCTCCTGCCTGCAGCACCAGCATCCCATATGGGTGCCCGTTCAAGTACTGGCTGCTCCACTTCTGACCCAGCTCTCTGCTATGGCCTGGGAAAGCAGTAGAAGATGGCCCAAGTCCTTGTGCCCCTGCACCCACATGGTAAATCTGGAATAAGCTCCTGGCTTCAGATCGGCACAGCTCCGGCCGTTGTGGCTAATTGGGGAGTGATCCAGTGATTGGAAGACATCTCTCTCTCTCTCTCTGTCTCTACCTCTCTCTGTAACTCTGTTTTTCAAATAAATAAAAATAAATATTTTAAAAAAATTCTGAACAATCATACAACATTAAGTTGGGTAAAGACCCATCAATACACACATGTTGGCAGTAGAGCCATTGATGTAAGATTAGAGGGTATGATTTCAGAGAAATGAGGCCCCAAGTGGGCTGGACAGAGTCTAGAACAAAGGACAGAGTCATTAGTAGAGGACCTAAGAGAGTGGCTATCTAAACCATGAATAAGTTTTCCGATTGAGCGATAAATAGAGACTAAAAGAAGGAACCTGATAATAATCAATGGGTTTGGGCGTTGTCAGTTATGAGTCCCAGGCCTATCTATCTCTGCACAAGGGGTACATCATAAGGGAGGTGAACCTCCTTGGGAAGGCACCCTGTTGACTTCCATTACCTAGTTGGCCTGGCCTGGGAGGAGAGCTGGCCAGGTATGAGCAGGAGGCATCTCTAGCAGGAAGTTTACAGTTCTGCCTGCAATGTTGCTGACCCTACTTGGCCATCCCCACAGCAGCAGTGGTTACTTTAGAAGCTGGACCCAGTGAATAGTTTTCAGCTTAGAGAAAACAACATCTATGGTTCTGACCTGGGCGTCCTTTGACTCCAGGGCAGTTCCATTTCCAGTGACCCAACTCTTGGCTGGCAGAGCTGTGAGGCTCTCCATAAGCTGACTTCTGCTGAAGCTCTGGTTTCCCACACCGAAAGTCATAGCAGTAGACTGGCCTGTTGGCTCTCTTTGATGGCCTATCACTGTGTAAAACAGCCTTAATTGGCCTGCCACCTATCTTTACATTGCTTCTGATGCCTAGCTTCCTCTTCCTCCTGGTTTCTTGTTAAAGCAGACCAGAGGAAACCTTTAAGAGGATGCAAGTCAAGGGGGTGCTCAGTCCCATCTCTAATCCTTGGTGGCCTAAACAGGAAGTCTATCGTCACAGGCATGTTCTGGTAGTGGTTTTTCTGTGAGGTAGACAATGCCCATGAGGAAAGCTTTCTCTCCCTTTGCTTGGTCTGAAAGGGAAGTTTTGCCTGTTTATTGTGCCCATGGTGAAGTAAATCTAACCATGAAATCATAAGTTAGTCTTTTAGTGGAATCTTTTGGTCCCCTACCTAAAGTGGCATGTCATCTGCAAACAGAGATAATTGACTTCCTCCTTTCCAATTTATATCCTTTGGAATTATTTTTCTGACCTAATGGCTCTAGTTAAAAGTTTCAGAACTATATTAAATAATAATAGTGAAAGCAGACAGCCTTGTCTGATTCTGGATCATAGTGGGGATGCTTCCAGCTTTTCTCCATTCACTATGATTCTGGCTGTAGTTTACTCAGAGATTGCCTTTGGCTAAGTTGAGATATGGTCCTCTGGTACCAATTTTTTTAAGTTTTTTTTTTTTATCATGAAAGAATTTTGGATTGTACCAGATGCTTTCTCTGCTTATATTTAGAAAACCATATGGTTTGTAGCCTTCATTTTGTTGATGTGATGTATCATGTTTATTGACTTGCCTATATTGAAGCATCCCTGTATCCCTGGGATAAATACCACTTGTTTTTTTAATGTGGAAGATTTTTTTAATGTGTTGTTGGATTCGATTTGCTATTATTTTGTTAAGGATTTTTTGTATCTATGTTGTTCAGCAGTATTGATTTACAGTTCTATTTTGTCATTACATCTTTCTCTGGTTTTGGAATTAATATAATTCTGGCATCAGAGAAAGACTGTGGAAGACTTCCTTCTCTTTGAATTGCTTTTGAATAATTTAAAAATAATTTGAATTAGTTCTTCCTTAAAAGTTTGATAGAATTCAACACTGAAGGCATCCGGTCTTCTGCTTTCTCTGTTTAGAAGCTCTTTTAAATGATTCAATCTTGGATTTGGTTAATGGTTTATTCAAGTTTTCTATGTCTTCTTGCCTTAATTTTAGTAAATTATATTTGTCCAGAAATGTATCTATTTCTTCTAGCTTTTCTAATATGTTAGCATAGAGCTGTATATAATAATTCTTAATGTTTCTTTGTATTTCTTGGGTATAATTTTTAACATCACCATTTTCTTCTCTGATTTTACTAGTTTGGGTCTCCTCCATGTTTTGGTAAGTTGTAAAAATTGTTTTATAAATTTTCAGTATTGTTTCAAAAAAACAACTATTTCACTGATCTTTTGTGTAGAATTTTATTTCTATTTTATTTCTTCTCTAATTTTATTATATCTTTCCTCCTACTAATTTTGGATTTGGTTTTATTTCCTACTTCTTTGAGAATAATTATTAGATTATTTATTCAATACATTTCCAATATTTTGATGTTGACACATAAACTTTCTGTATCCCATAAGTTTTGATATGTTGTGTTTTCATTTTCATTCATTTTTAGGATTTTTTAAAAATTTCTCTTTTGATTTTTTCTAAGACCCATTGTTCATTCAGGAGCATGTTATTTTGTTTCTATATATTAGTGTGCTTTTTTGAGTTACTTTTTTTGTTAATTTCCAGCATCATGCCATTGTGGACAGGAAAGATACATGATATGATTTATATGTTGAGACTTATTTTGTGGACTAATATATAGTCTATCCTAGAGAATGTTCTATCCTAGTTCTATCCTAGTTCTATCCTAGAGAATGATGAAAAGAATATATGTTCTGCAGCTGTGGGATGGAACATTCTGTAGGTGTCAATTAGGTCAGTTTGGCTTGTAATGTAGATTAATTCTGTTGTTTCATTGCTAATTTTTTGTCTAGTCCATCTGTCCTTCGTTGAAACATGGTGTGTTGAAGTCTCCCATTATTATTGTTTTGGAGTTCATATTTCCCTTTAGATCCATTGATGTTTTCTTATAAAACTGGTTACCCTGGCATTGGTTACATATACATTTACTATAATTGCATCTTCTTGTTGAATCAATCTCTTAATCATTAGATTAAAATTTTAGCCTATTAATTAAGATTAATTGTCTCCTTAACAGTTTTTGTCTTACAGTCTATTTTGTATGATAAGTATAGCTATTCCTGCTCATTTTTTATTTACATTTGTGTGGAATATCTTTTACCATCCTTTCATTTTCACTCTGTATGCATTTTTATAGATGAAATGTGTTTCTTGTAAGCCAGCATAATACATGGATCTTTTGGTATTTTTAATCCATTTGGCCAGTCAGTATGTTTTATGTGTAGAATTTATTCCACTTAAATTCAAGGTTATTTTTAGTTAGTAAGTGCGATTTCTCCATGAATATTCCTTTATTTTTCTTTTGAATCTTCTTTGTTCTTTTACTTGTAGTTTTTTCTGCCTTCACATTCTTTCATGGTATTTATTGTCTTTCTCTGTTTCTATGTGTAGCACATGAAGTATAATTTGTAAGGATGGTCAGTCCTTTTAATGTTTCTTATCTTGGAAGATCTTTATTTAACCTTCATTTATGAATGATAGCTTCATGAGGTAAGACATTCTGAGTTAACAGGTTTTTTTGTTTTGAAAATTTGTCTATAATGTGTCGTTATCAGGATTGTTTTTGATCATGCCTATGTGGTGTTCTATGCACTTCCTATATCTATATGTCCATATCATTCTCCAAATTGGGAAATTTTCTATTGCTTTAATGAATGGGTTTTCTAAGCCATTGTTTTTTACATGCCTTCAGGAACTCCTAAGACTTATATATTTAGTTGCTTGAGCTCACCCCATAGATCTCAAACAGTGTTTTTGGTCTTTCCAATTTTTTTCTCTCTTGCTCTCACTTTTTTATTTTCTTCCTGGGATTTAAAAAAAATACTTGTCTTCTAGATTGAATATTTTTTCATCGACCTCACTGTGTTTGTTGATAAGGCTTTCCACTGTATATTTTATTGGAATTACTGAATACTTCATGATTAATATTTTTATTTGTAAATATCTCTATCTCTTTGCAGATTTTCTCATCCATCTCATATATTGATATTTTTACTTCACTTAATGGTTTTCCAGTGTTTTTAGTAACCTTACTATCACTCTTTTGAAAGTTTTCAGGCATTTCATCAATATCCCCTTCTTCACAGTCTAATATTAATGTGTTAATGTGTTCCTTTAAGGGAGGCATATTACCTTCCTTGTTCATGTTCTCTCTCCCCTCTCTTTCTCTCTCTCTCTCTGTGTGTATGTTTGTGCTTCTATGTAATTTTTAATTGTCTTTCTGGGGGCTAACTTGTTACTAGCACCTCTGGAGAAGGGTGAGAATCTTTTTTTTTTTTTTATTGCAGTCTTAATCCTGGAAATGGGCTTCTTTGTCTTGGCAGGAAGCCTAAGGCTTACATTTGAATTTCATGAATGTGTGCTGGGTGGATCCAGGGAGCTCTGGCTACTATTTGTGGGTGAGTCAGGAGCCCAGAGTGACACCCACAATGGGTATTGGAGCACCTCTGGCTATAGTCAATGGGAGGATGAAATGTTGGAATAGGCTAATGTGTTCACATTCCCAGCCCTTCTGGGAATCAGCTGAGTCACAGCCTAAAATGGGTTAATTGTACCAGCTTTCTTCATCTACCCACACATACTCACCATAAAGATCCCCAACCTATTGTGTAATGTTTCTCCTAACCTTGCTCTTAGATCCATCCAGTGTGCAGGGAGTTCCAGTTCTCTGTAATCAGGCTGGGTATGTGCATAGGAACCCAGCTACAACCCATGACCCTCTCAGCTCCATGGCCTGTGCCCAGAACTGCTGCAATCACAGGTACAGGTCTGCTCTCCATCGTGTCTGCTGCCCCATCCTCCACCCTGGTGACCTCCAGCAGGAATAAAATTGTCCACCTTTCTGATCCAGCACAGAGTCCCGTTGTGACTCCACCTCGATAGATTGAATCTGGGCTCTTAACAGAAAGAGAGGGAGGCAATGCCACCTTCCTGGTTGGAGCAAAATAGTCACTCGTCCCCCACCTACTCCCAGGCCAGATGCAAATCCAGTGAGGACCATAGAATTCTTCCTCAGTTAAAGTCACTGGAAGAGACTCCTCTCACCTTGTCCTGAGACAGCTGGAAGCAAACCATGTAGATGAGGGATTAGTTGGCAGTGGGTATCTGCCCTTTCTCTGCACGCTCAACAGAGTCTTTTTTCTGTCCATTCTTTCTTGAAAGTTTATCTCAGTCCCTTGGGAAAGTGAACCTTCTTTTGTTTTTCTTTCTATGGCTGAAGTTAGTGCAGCTTCATATGGTTCAGTCATCTTGGATTCCTCTGGAACAGCTTATTTTGAAAGTGTCCACTTAACTGACATGTCTGATATGAAATGTTTATTGATATATTTTCATTTACTTGAGAGACAAGACATACACATACATGAGAGAGCAATCAATCTTACCTGTCTGCTTCACGTCCCAAATGCCTACAAGAGCCTGGAATGTGCCAGGCTTCAGCCAGGAGCCCACAACTTCATCTTCGTCTCCCATGTGGGTAGCAGTGGTACAGTCAATTGAATCATCATCTACTGCCTCCCTTGAGTGCATTAACAGAAATTTGGATAGGGAATGAGGTAGCCTGGACTGCATCCAGCACTTAGATATGAATTGTGGGCATCATAAGATGTGGATTTTCTTGCTCTGCCATTATGCCCATCTCTGTCTTAAGTATTATTGTGAGGGGCCGGTGATGTGGCGCAGTAGGTTAATCCTCCACCTGCAGCATTAGCATCCCATATGGGCATCAGTTCTGCTTCTGGCTACTCCTCTTCTGATCCAGCTTTCTTCTATGACCTGGGAAAGCAGTAGAAGATGGCCCAAGTCCTTAAACCCCTGCAACTGTGTGGGAGACCCAGAAGAAGCTCCTGGCTTCTGGTTTCAGATCAGCTCAGTTCTGGCTGTTGCGGTCATCTGGGAAGTGAACCAGTGGATGGAAGACATTTCTCTATCTCTCCCTCTCACTATCTGTAAATCTACCTCTCAAATAAATAAATAAAATCGTAAAAAAAAAGAAAAGGAAAGTAAATAAAAGAAAGAGATAGTATGGGAGTAAATGGGAGATGGGTAATCTGCAGCCAGATATGAAATTTGGGTTCAACAGTCCAAAGTCAGCAGTCAATAGTGAATAGCCTTTAAAAGAAAAGTATTATTGTGAGATATCAAAGGACAGCCCCCATGTGAACACCTAAATTGCTATTATTTATAACCCTTCTGCTTCAGTTTTAAAAAATTTGTATTCATTTATGCTTAAATATTTGTTTTTGTTGACTGGAGATTAGTAAAACATCTGTGTTGATATGAAAAGACGAGACCAGTTCTATTAAATGAAATTTCTTTCTCCAATCTACAAAAATCCAAATAAATTCTAACAAAACAAATTCTCTCAGGAATTTTATTGACACCAGTGCACTAAATACCTGTCACTTCATGAAAGAAGCAGAACAATATGTGATGGTTATGTTCACAAAGTGCATTTGTTGCCTGGAAGCTCCAAAGAAGATCTGAGATTCAATGGGGAGGAATAGTTTTCACAGAAATCATGACAAAACTACACTCATTAACTTCTCCTTTAGGGGATGCATTCAGTGCGAGGTATTAGTGATGGAGTTCTTTTTATTTTTAGAAAATTGTGATTCAATGATTTGCTTTAGCTTATTACATAATTTTGCCTTCTTTTACAGGCAATACCCACAGAGATATAAAACATACTTTGGATAATATTTCATTGCATTTTACATTCAAGGACATTGTAAGGATTTATGAATTGTATGAAAATTAAAGCCATTGCTACTGAGAACAAATACAAACATGAAAAAATACTTTTTCTGTCTTTTTTCCATACTAATTACCTTGCTAAAGCTAGAGATGATAGCAGAGATATAGAGAAGAAATTATTTTCAACTTCACCATACTTATTCCTTTATTTTTCTATATATAGAGAATAAAGGTCATTTTGAAATACTGAAATAAAAATTACTTTAAAACTTCAAATCAGAGTACATAATATAGGGTTATTCAACATATAAAATTTTTTCTAGACTATAGAAAACCACCTTTTTAAAAACTACTGCTTTTTCTGACCACGGTGGAATGATGCTGGAAATTAACAACTGAAGAATCTATAGAATATATGAAGCACGTGGAAATTGAACAACATGCTCCTAAATAAACAGTGGGTCATAGAAGAAATCAAAGTAAATAAAAAAATTCCTAAAAGTAAATGAAGATGGCAATACAACATATCAAAACTTATGGGATATAGCAATTGCAGTGTTAAGGGGGAAGTTGTAGCAATTAATGCTTACATCAAGAAATCCACACACACTTTGAACGTGAATGGCCTGAACTGTCCAGTTAAAAGACACCGATTGGCTGATTGGGTTAAGGAACAAAACCCATCTATTTGCTGCTTACAAGAAACACATCTTTCCAACAAAGATTCATACAGACTGAAAGTGAAAGGCTGGAAAAAGATATACCATGCCAACAGAAATGAAAAAAGAGCGGGCGTAGCCATCTTAATATCGGACAACATAAACTTTACCACAAAAACTGTTAAGAGAGACAAAGAGGGACACTATATCATGATTAAGGGATCAATTCAACAGGAAGATATAACAATTATCAATGTATATGCACCTAACTACAGGGCACCGGTTTATCTAAAAGATTTATTAACGGACTTAAAGGGAGACTTAGACCCCAATACACTAGTACTGGGGGACTTCAATACTCCACTCTCAGAAATAGACAGATCATCCAGTCAGAAGATCAACAAGGATACAGTAGATTTAAACGACACTATAGCCCAAATGGATCTAACAGATATATACAGAACTTTCAATCCTACAGCTAAAGATTTTACATTCTTCTCAGCAGTACATGGAAGCTTCTCTAGGATTGACCACATACTAGGCCATAAAGCAAGTCTCAGCAAATTCAAAAGAATTAGAATCATACCATGCAGCTTCTCAGACCATAAAGGAATGAAGTTGGAAATTAGCAACTCAGGAATCCCTAGAGCATACGCAAACACATGGAGATTGAACAACATGCTCCTGAATGAACAATGGGTCATAGAAGAAATCAAAAGAGAAATCAAAAACTTTCTGGAAGTAAATGAGGATAACAGCACAACATACCAAAACTTATGGGACACAGCAAAAGCAGTGTTAAGAGGAAAGTTTATATCAATAGGTGCCTACATCAAGAAATTGGAAAGACACCAAATAGATGAGCTTTCAATTCACCTCAAGGATCTAGAAAACCTACAGAAAACCAGACCCAAATCTAGTAGGAGAAGAGAAATAATTAAAATCAGAGAAGAAATCAACAGGATTGAATCAAGAAAAACATTACAAAAAATCAGCCAAACGAAGAGCTGGTTCTTTGAAAAAATAAACAAAATTGACACCCCATTGGCCCAACTAACTAAAAAAAGAAGAGAAAAGACCCAAATCAATAAAATCAGAGATGAAAAAGGAAATGTAACAACAGACACCACAGAAATAAAAAGAATCATCAGAAATTACTACAAGGATTTGTATGCCAGCAAACAAGGAAACCTATCAGAAATGGATAGATTCCTGGACACATGCAACCTGCCTAAATTGAACCAGGAAGACATCAAAAACCTAAACAGACCCATAACTGAGACAGAAATTGAAACAGTAATAAAGGCCCACCCAACAAAGAAAAGCCCAGGACCAGATGGATTCACTGCTGAATTCTACCAGACGTTTAAAGAAGAACTAACTCCAATTCTTCTCAAACTATTCAGAACAATCGAAGAAGAGGGAGTCCTCCCAAATTCTTTCTATGAAGCCAGCATCACCTTAATTCCTAAGCCAGAGAAAGATGCAGCACTGAAAGAGAATTACAGTCCAATATCCCTGATGAACATAGATGCAAAAATCCTCAATAAAATTCTCGCCAATAGAATGCAACAACACATCAGAAAGATCATCCACCCAGAACAAGTGGGATTTATCCCTGGTATGCAGGGATGGTTTAATGTGCACAAGACAATCAATGTGATACACCACATTAACAGACTGCAAAAGAAAAACCATATGATTATCTCAATAGATGCCGAGAAAGCATTTGATAAAATACAACACCCGTTCATGATGAAAACTCTAAGCAAACTGGGTCTGGAAGGAACATTCCTCAATACAATCAAAGCAATCTATGAAAAACCCACAGCCAACATCCTATTGAATGGGGAAAAGTTGGAAGCATTTCCACTGAGATCTGGAACCAGACAGGGATGCCCACTCTCACCACTGCTATTCAATATAGTTCTGGAGGTTCTAGCCAGAGCTATTAGGCAAGAAAAAGAAATTAAAGGGATACAAATTGGGAAGGAAGAACTCAAACTATCCCTCTTTGCAGATGACATGATTCTGTATTTAGGGGACCCAAAGAACTCTACTAAGAGACTATTGGAACTCATTGAAGAGTTTGGCAAAGTAGCAGGGTATAAAATCAATGCACAAAAATCAACAGCCTTTGTATACACAGACAATGCCATGGCTGAGGAAGAACTTCTAAGATCAATCCCATTCACAATAGCTACAAAAACAATCAAATACCTTGGAATAAACTTAACCAAGGACGTTCAAGATCTCTACGATGAAAATTACAAAACCTTAAAGAAAGAAATAGAAGAGGATACCAAGAAATGGAAAAATCTTCCATGCTCATGGATTGGAAGAATCAATATCATCAAAATGTCCATTTTCCCAAAAGCAATTTACAGATTCAATGCAATACCAATCAAGATACCGAAGACCTTCTTCTCAGATCTGGAAAAAATGGTGCTGAAATTTATATGGAGGCACAAGAGACCTCGAATAGCTAAAGCAATCTTGTACAACAAAAACAAAGCTGGACGCATCACAATACCAGATTTCAGGACATACTACAGGGCAGTTGTAATTAAAACAGCATGGTACTGGTACAGAAACAGATGGATAGACCAATGGAACAGAATTGAAACACCAGAAATCAACCCAAACATCTACAGCCAACTTATATTTGATCAAGTATCTAAAACTAATTCCTGGAGCAAGGACAGTCTATTCAATAAATAGTGCTGGGAAAATTGGATTTCCACGTGCAGAATCATGAAGCAAGACCCCTACCTTACGCCTTACACAAAAATCCACTCAACATGGATTAAAGACCTAAATCTACGACCTGACACCATCAAGTTACTAGAGAACATTGGAGAAACCCTTCAAGATATTGGCACAGGCAAAGAATTTCTGGAAAAGACCCGGGAGGCACAGGCAGTCAAAGCCAAAATCAACTATTGGGATTGCATCAAATTGAGAAGTTTCTGTACTGCAAAAGAAACAGTCAGGAGAGTGAAGAGACAACCGACAGAATGGGAAAAAATATTTGCAAACTATGCAACAGATAAAGGGTTAATAACCAGAATCTACAAAGAGATCAAGAAACTCCACAAAAACAAAACCAACAACCCACTTAAGAGATGGGCCAAGGACCTCAATAGACATTTTTCAAAAGAGGAAATCCCAATGGCCAACAGGCACATGAAAAAATGTTCAAGGTCATTAGCAATCAGGGAAATGCAAATCAAAACCACAATGAGGTTTCACCTCACCCCGGTTAGAATGGCTCACATGCAGAAATCTACCAACAACAGATGCTGGCGAGGATGTGGGGAAAAAGGGACACTAACCCACTGTTGGTGGGAATGCAAACTGGTTAAGCCACTATGGAAGTCAGTCTGGAGATTCCTCAGAAACCTGAAGATAACCCTACCGTTCGACCCAGCCATCCCACTCCTTGGAATTTACCCAAAGGAATTTAAATTGGCAAACAAAAAAGCGGTCTGCAGCCTAATGTTTATTGCAGCTCAATTCACAATAGCTAAGACCTGGAACCAACCTAAATGCCCATCAACGATAGACTGGATAAAGAAATTATGGGATATGTACTCTTTAGAATACTATACCGCAGTAAGAAACAACGAAATCCAGTCATTTGCAACAAAATGGAGGAATCTGGAACACATCATGCTGAGTGAAATAAGCCAGTCCCAAAGGGACAAATACCATATGTTCTCCCTGATCGGTGACAACTGACTGAACACCAAGAGGGAAACCTGTTGGAGTGAGGTGGACACTATGGGAAACGGTGGCTTGATCAGCATAGCCCTGACTGTTAATGAACAACTTAATACATTATCCCTCTTAGTAGTCTTTTTATCTGTTCTACTTAATATGACTGGTTTAGATCTGTAATTAATACACAGTTATTCTTAAGTGTTGAAAATTAACTGAAATGTGATCCCTGTTGAACATGGTGGTGGGAATGGGAGAGGGAAGAGATGTATAATTTGGGACATGCTCAGGCTGACTTGCCCCAAGTGGTGGAGTTGGAAGCATACCAGGGGATTCCAATTCAATCCCATCGAGGTGGCATGTACCAATGCCATCTCACTGTTCCAGGTGATCAGTTTCAGTTCACAGTTGGTCATGGTGGAGGGACTGGGAGTCAAAGGGAGCCCATAGACAAGTCTAGTACCTGCTAACACTAACCGATGGAGTAAATAAAGGGGAGAGTGATCCAACATGGGAAGTGAGATACTCAGCAGACTCATAGAATGGCAGATGTCCTAAATAGCACTCTGGCCTCAGAATCAGCCCTAAAGGCATTCGGAGCTGGCTGAAAAGCTCATGAGAGTATTTCAGGCATGGAAAGCCAAGACACTCTGGCAAAAGATCTCTGCGAGTGAGATCCCAGTGGAAAGAACAGGTCATCAAAGAAGGAGGTACCTTTCTCTGAAGGGAGGAGAGAACCTCCACTTTGACTATGACCTTGTCTAAACAAGATAAGAGTCGGAGAACTCAGAGGGCTTCCATAGCCTTGGAAACTCATGACTGGAGCATAGGGAGATTACTGATGCCATAGACAGGAGTGTCAATTGGTAAAGTCAACAACAGGAGTCACTGTGCACTTACTCCTCATGTAGGATCTCTATCCTTAATGTGCTGTACATTGAGATTTAATGCTATAACGAGTACTCAAACAATATATTTCACTTTGTGTTTCTATGGGGGTGCAAACTGTTGAAATCCTTACTTAATGCATACTAAACTGATCCTCTGTAAAAAAAAAAAAAAAGAAATTATCAATTCCCAACTTGACTCTCACTGGGATTAAACATGACAATAGGTCTGCTCTGATTTCATCATCATTTTAAAAAAATCATCTATTATTTTTCACTTTATGTTTCTGTGTGGGAGCAAACTGTTGAAATCCATTCTTGATGTATACTAAGCTGATCTTCTGTATATTAAGATAATCAAAAATGAATCTTGATGTGAATGGAAGGGGAGAGGGAGTGGGAAAGGGGAGGGTTGTGGGTGGGAGGGACGGTATGGGGGGGAAGCCATTGTAATCCATAAGTCGTACTTTGGAAATTTATATGCATTAAATAAAAGTTTAAAAAAAAAAGAACTTGGTAACTGATGACATTTTTGAGAAATGGAATAAAAGAAAATGTACTAATAAAAAAAAAAAGAAAAAAAAAGAAATCCGAAAGGCACCAAATAAACGAACTATCAGTGCATCTCAAGGACCTAAAAAAAAAAAAAACAAATCAAACACAAAATTAGTAGCAGAAAAGAAATAATTAACATTTAGGAAGACATAAATAAATTTGAACCCCCCCCAAAAAAATACAAAATATCATTGAAATGAAGAGCTGTTTTTTTTAAAACAAAATCGATAAACCATTGGCTCAACTAATCAAAAGAAAAAAAGATGGAGAATATCCAAATTAATAAAGTCACAGATAAAAAAGGAGATCTAATAATGGATACCACAAAAATAAAAAGGATCATCAGGAATTATTACAGATTTATGCCAACAACTGGAAAATCTAGAAGAACTAGATAGATTCCTGGACACATACATTCTATCAAATGTGAGTCATGAAGACATAAAAAACCTAAATATACCAATAACATGTCAGAGATTTTTTTTTTTTTTGACAGGCAGAGTGGACAGTGAGAGAGAGAGAAAGAGATAAAGGTCTTTCTTTTGCCGTTGGTTCACCCTCCAATGGCTGCCACGGATGGCGCGTTGTGGCCAGCACACTGTGCTGATCCGAATCCAGGAGCCAGGTGCTTCTCCTGGTCTCCCATGGGGTGCAGGACCCAAGCACTTGGGCCATCCTCCACTGCACTCTGGGCCACAGCAGAGAGCTGGCCTGGAAGAGGGGCAATTGGGACAGAATCCGGCGCCCCGACCGGGACTAGAACCCGGTGTGCCGGCGCCGCTAGGTGGAGGATTAGCCTAGAGCTGCAGCGCTGGCCCATTTCAGAGATTTAATCAGTAATAAAGGTCCCCCCAACATAGGAAAGCCCAGAACCCAATGGCTTCACTGCTGAACTCTACCAGACTTTCACAGAACTAATTCCAATTCTTCTCATGCTATCAAAATATTTGAAAGGGAAGGTATTCTCCCAAACCCCTTCTATGAGGCCAGCATCACCTTTATCCCAAACCATAAAAAATACAATGAAAAAGTGAACTATAAACCCATATCACTGATGAACATAGATGCAAAAATCTTCAACCAAATACTAGCTGATTGAATCCAAGAACACATCAGGAAGATCATCCACCCAGACCAAGAAGAATTTATTCCTGATATGCAGGGATGGGTCAACACATGAAAATCAGTAAATGTGATATATAGCATTAAAAATTTGAAGAAAAAATCATATGATTGTCTCAATAGATGCAAAAAAAGCATTTGATAAAATACAACATCCTTTCATGATTAAAAAAAAAAAACTTTAAGCAAATTTGGTATACATGGAACAATTCTCAACACAGTAAAGGCATTTATGACAAATCCACAACTGGCATCATATTCAGTGGGGAAATGTTGGAAGCATTTCCACTATGATCCACAACCAGACAAGAATGTCCACTTTTGGCCCGCGCCGTGGCTCAATAGGCTAATCCTCTGCTTTGTGGCGCTGGCACACCGGGTTCTAGTCCCGGTTGGGACACCTGATTCTGTCCCGGTTGCCCCTCTTCCAGGCCAGCTCTCTGCTGTGGCCAGGGAGTGCAGTGGAGGATGGCCCAGGTGCTTGGGCCCTGCACCCCATGGGAGACCAGGAGAAGCACCTGGCTCCTGCCTTTGGATCAGCACGGTGCGCCGGCCACAGCGCACCAGCCGTGGCGGCCATTGGAGGGTGAACCAACGGCAAAAAGAAGACCTTTCTCTCTGTCTCTCTCTCACTGTCCACTCTGCCTGTCAAAAAAAAAAGAATGTCCACTTTCACCATTGCTATTCAAAATAGTCCTGGAAGTTTTAGCCAGAGCCAATAGGTAAGAAAAAGAAGTCAAAGGAATACAAACTAGAAAGAAGGAAGTCAAACTTTCCCTGTTTGCAGATGAAATGATTCCATATGTAAAGGGAACCAAAACACTCTACCTAGAGATTATTGAAACTCATAAACAAGTTTGGTAAAATTGGAGGATATAAAATTAATTCACAGAAATCAATAGCCTTTGTATACACAGACAATGTCACGTTTGACAAAGAACTTGTAAGATCAGTCCCATTCACAATAGCTACAAAAAAATAAATACCTTGGAATTAATTTAACCAAGGAGGTGAAAGATCTCTATGATGAAAATTACGAAACATTGAAAAAAAGAAATATAAGAAGATACAAAAAATGGAAAAAAATCTTCCATGTTATGAATTAGAATTAATGTCATCAATATTTCCATACTACTAAAAGCAATTTATAGGTTCAATGGATTGAATACAAACCTAATAAATATTCTAATGACATTCTTCTTAGATCTTGAAATAATGATTCTAAATACATATGGAAACACAAAAGACCCCAAGTAGTTAAAGAATATTAAACAGTAAAACAAAGCTGGATACATCACAATACCAGATTTAAAGACACAATAGAGGAAGTTATATTCAAAACAGTCTGGTACCTGTAAAACATAGACATCTAGGCCTAAGGTACACAGGAGAAACTCCAACAATCAATCCACTCAGCTTCAAGCAAGTAATCTTTGACAAAAGAGATAAAATGAATTCCTGGAGAAAGGAAAATCTCTTCAACAAACGGTGTTGGGAAAATTGGATCTCTACATGTAGAAGTATGAAACAAGACCACTATCTTACATGTTATGCAAAATTCATTGAAAATGGATCAATGATCTAAACCTATGACCTGATACCATCAAATTACTAGAAGATAACACTGTGGAAATTCTGCAAGACATCGGCAGAGGCAAAGATTTCTTGGAAGAGACCCGCAGAAACACAGGCAATCAAAGCAAAAATAGACATATGGGATTACATCAAGCTAAGAAACTTCTGCATTGCAAAGAAAACACTCAGCAAAGTGAAGAGGCAAACAACATAATGGGACAAAATATTTACAAACCATGAAGCTAATGAAGGATTAATATCCAGAATCTATTAAGAGCTCAAGAAACTCAGCAACAACAAAACAACCAATGCAAATAAGAAATGGGCAAAAGATTTGAACAGGTGTAAGAGAGGAAATTCAAATGGCCAACAGATGCATGAAAAAATGTTCAGAATCATGAAAATGCAAATCAAAACCACATTGAGGTTTCACTTCATCCCAGTTAGAATGACTCCCATACAGAAGTCAACAAGCAATAAATGTTGGTGAGAATGTGGGGGAAAAGGTACACTAATCCACTGTTGGGTGCCAGCACTGTGGTGTAGTGGGTGGGGCCTGCTGCCTGCAGTGCCAGCATCCCATATGGGCACCTGTCCAAGACCCAGATGCTCTTCTTCCGATCCAGCTCTCTGCTATGGCCTGGGAAAGCAGTGGAAGATGGCCCAAGTTCTTGGGCCCCTGAACCCGCATGGAGACCTGAAAGAAGCTCCTGGTTCCTAGTTTCGGATAGGCACAGCTCCGGCTGTTGTGGCCATCTGGGGAGTGAACCAGTGTACATAATACCTCTCTCTCCTCTCTCTCTCTCTCTCTCTCTCTCTGTGTGTATGTGTTTCTGTGACTTTCAAGTAAATAAATAAGTCTTTAAAAAAATCCACTGTTGTGGGATCGTAACTAGTGCAACCATTCTATAAGGCAATATGAAGATATGTCACAAAGCTTAAAATAAATATGCTATTTGACCCAGGAACCCCACTCTGGGAATTTACTCAACAGAAATGAAATCAGCATATGAAAGGATTGTCTGTAAACCCTTTTTTTTATTGCAGCTCAATTTATAATAGCTAAGATATGGAATCAACCCAGATGTCCATCAACAGATGACTGGATAAGAAATATATAAATTTATTAATTATAAATATAAAATATAGTATGGAATACTACTCAGTTGCAAAAAAAAAAAATGAAATCCCGTCTTTTGCAACAAAATGGATGCAACTGGAAACCATTAAACTTAGGGGAATTAGCCAGTCCCAAAAAGACAAATACCATATGTTTTCCCTGATCTGTGGTAACTAGTAGAATACCAAAATAATGTAATTTATGTGAGTGAAGTTGACACTTTTGAGATTCGATGATTATTTACAGCCCTTGTCTTTACTGTTGAGGAAGTGGTTTTTGTTTTTCTTCTTACTATTTGTTGAATTCTTTACTTGGTGTAGGGTTAATCTTCTGAGCATAAAATAGACTGAGAATAGACCATTGTGAAAAATAAAGGAAGGAATGGGAAAGCAAGGAGGAGAGCAGGTGGGAGCATGGGCAAGAGGGAGGGAGGATGGGAAGTATCACTATGCTCCTGAAATACAAGAAATTTTTCACCTTGAAAATAAAAATAGCAGCCGGCGCCACAGCTCAATAGGCTAATCTTCCGCCTGTGGCACCGGCATCCCAGGTTCTAGTCCCGGTCGGGGCGCCGGATTCTGTCCCAGTTGCCCCTCTTCCAGACCAGCTCTCTGCTGTGGCCTGGGAGTGCAGTGGAGGATGGCCCAAGTGCTTGGGCCCTGCACCCCATGGGAGACCAGGAGAAGAACCTGGCTCCTGCCTTCGGATCAGCACGGTGTGCCCGCCTCAGCGTGCCAGCTGCAGCAGTCATTGGATGGTGATCCATCGGCAAAGGAAGACCATTCTCTCTGTCTGTCTCTCTCACTGTCCACTCTGCCTGACAAAATAAATAAATAAATAAATAAAAATAGCTATTAAAAAAACAAAAAAAAATCTATTATGTTAAATAAGGAATGTCGTCTTGAAGTAGGCAGGCATACAGGCTAAAATTGATTAGATTTTTGAGCTGGAAGACCACGCCTTCGCCATGCCCCTATGTGACCTCATGTCCCTACCTGATACCTTCGCCACACCCCTGTGTGACCTCATCCCCCTACCTGGCCTCACCTGGGTGCCAACCAGCCAATCAGATTAATTAACCACTCCCCTTTGGAAGTGGGTTAAAAGCCTAGAACATGATATTTCCGGGTCTTCTCTTCTTCCCTGGGCTCTTGCCAGGAGGGGGCTCGCTATTGCCCTGCACTTCTTGTGTGCATGGCCTTCGGGCCATGTGCTCTAGGCTGCCTGGCCTAGATGCTCCTCCACGTGGCTGGTTCCTGGTGCTCGGTATGAACCCCTATTCACCTCTCTCTCTTAATAAAGCTCTCACTCTCCTATGCATCTTTTTCTCTAAATAAAAGCTTAAAATGGATGGCAGCTCAAGGTGTTTGCTGCACTTGGCTTTTGGCCTGCTCCCTGCTTGGTATAGACACTACCATAGTTTCCAGACTTTCCCCTCTCTCCAACCTGAACTAAAACCCTCACTTTTCTAGCTACCTCTCACACTAAATGAAAGCCTAAAATGTACCATGCTGCCTCATTTATCTGTGCCGGAATTTAGAATTCTCTAAATATTAGGCAAGAACCCTCTTGGGCTTATTAATATTGGGGACTTATTAATAAGCATATGGTGAAATCGTATGGTGCCCCAAATTCTGGTAGCAATGTGGCACCCCAGATAGCACTTCTGGGGAACTTTAAGTGGCCGCATTTTTGTATAAATTTTAGAGGGTCATGTCTGATTTCAAGCTGAAGAAAGAGTAGGAGGTAACTTGGAGTTTTTTCAAACATTTAATATTGAGAATTAGTTTTATTTCCAAGTCTGCAGACATTGAAACAGGCCCCATGTGAACAGTATCTGTTAGAAGATTGTTATAGATATCTTAACTATTTCATTCCTATAAAAGAGATTCAATCTAATAGCATCCACAGAATTTGCTTTTATTTTATTTGATGATATTTAATTTATATACATCATTATGAAAAGATTTCACATGACTACACGTTTCTGTGTGTGCTTCCCTACTTTAATGTGAAATAAATGCCTCTTTTTATTTTTCAAACTTGGTTTGAAGATGTGGTTATGGCTCTCTTTTTAAAAATTTCTCTTTTGTATAGAATGCACACTGTTTCAAGGAAGAACTAATACTTTTCTTGTAAACCAAAAAGATATACTTCCAGGATTCATATAATAGAGCAACTGAAGACTTATTAATGTATTTATTGGAGTGTTTCTGCAGGTCTCCCTAGTTTTGGACCTTCAATTTCAAAATGTTCTGTATGCTATTCAAACTTCAAACATAAAGCTAAAATAAAATCAAATGCTGTCATTTTTGTTAGTTGCATATTGTTTGCTAGCAACAGAAAGACATTTTGAATAATATGCTTGTATAGTTTTGGTGTCATGATTCCACAGTATGTGCACCAAACCTTGAACAGTTCAGTAATGTGTTGTGCTGTGTTGAGAATTGCTTGTATCTGTGATCTGCTAACTTAAAATTATTAAATTTAGTGCACTTTGGATAATGTAAAATTGAACACGGAAAACTAAGATATAAGTTGTACTCTGCAAGCAATAAATCAAATTCTTTTGAGCCTCTAAAATCAGCATAAAATACAGAGAGGGATGAAAAGAGACAAAAGACACAATTCAAAGGGCAATTTCCATCATTTCTCAACATTTAGCACGGCTGTCAGCACACTCCTTGATCTCCCACCACCGTCAGCCCCCACCAACAACTCTTGAAGTCATGCTATTCACATGACCATGATTCTTTTCCTCTGTCTTGTTCTCTTTCACCTTGTATACAGGATTTTCCCCAGTGCAGCCTCAATAAAAAGATAATTAAGATAGTTTTGATTTTCATGTTATAAAGCATCAAAAACGAACTGCATTTGAAGGGTGACACAAATTGTATTCAGAAACTGTGCTTGCATTCTTATTCTGTACTAGTTTGAGCAAATCAGATAATCACACAGAAGAAACTCACGTCAAGTTGAGGAATTATGAACACCGTGAAAGTACGCAATCCATAATTCTTTATGAGTGGAAAAGTGGGCTTTCAAGATTAAAATTGTATCTACCAGGTATATTTCAGTTCTGAACACAATATTTTACATTTATTTGTCTATGAAAATGCTTTAGTCCTCTGATAATCAGCATGTAATAGCATTTAAATAACTAATAAGGCTCAAAAACATAAATGCATAGTAAATATACTGAGTTTTTTTAAATCAAGATGGTTCTAACAATCAATAATTAACAAAGAAATCCAGAGATATTGTAGACTACATTGCACTCTTTCCCAACACACTCATATAGAAACCAGTGAATGCATACCCACAGAACAAAAAGAAAGCAAAGCATTTAAATGATTGAACTTCTGTTTCAGGGGTTTGGAAGTATCCTCTGATAAATGTGGATCATGTAAGCATCCTGATTTAAAGCAAATATGTTATAGTACTATCAGCAGATGTAGACCTTAAAGCAATAAACTTACCAAAAATAAAGTGATCATTTCATATTGCTAAGAGCAGAAATTCATCATGAAGATATAACATTTGAATGTTTACATTGGTTAGAACTTCTGAAGATACTAACTAAAACGGAAAGATCAGCAGGTAGTAAAAGACGGACTTACAATAATAGAGTTTTTAATAATTAAAAATCAGTCATAAATACGAATAATATAAACCAAATAACATAAATGATACTATAGAAGTTTACAGCAACTGAAAAGAACGTGTTATATTTTTCAAGTTCACATTTAATGTCCACTAAGCTAAGGGATATTTGGTTATAAAGTAAATCCCCGGTGTAGTACTTTAAGATGTTGCTTGTTTTTCCCTTCACTGATTTCACAGTGCCTGGGTTCAAGTCCTGGCTCTGCTTTCAACTTTAGCTTCCTTCTAATGCATACCATAGGGTGCAGCAATTGTTGTTCAATCAACTAGATTGCTGCCACCCATGTGAGAGAACTGAATTGGGTTCTCAGCGTCTGGCTTTGTCCTGGAGCAGGCCTGGCTGGCTATCCTTTGTGTATCAGGTGGAACACACTTACTCTTTTTCTCTCTCTTTGACTCTCAAATAAATAAAATACAATAAAGCCGAATGTATTTCAAAAGCATGCAATCTTACAGATTGTCCTCTCTAAATGCATCAATGTTAAATTAGAAATTAAAGATGAAGATAACTAGAAAAGCCTCATGTAACTGGAAATATTCATGCAACTAGGCAAAGTATTAATTTTAAAAATAGAGAAATGAAAGAATATTTTAAGGTGCTTGTTAATGAAAAGACAACATTCCAAAATGTGGGGGTATGGTTAGAGTTCTGCCCAAAGAGAAGTTGATTGCTTATGTGTTTATGCTAATTAAATCCAAGGGTGCTTCAAAATTCTCATAGAAAATGTAATTAAAGATGAGTTATTTTGATGCAAAAAAATCTTGAAACCTATGCATATGAGAGGTATTCAAAATTGTCACTAAATTTATGTGTTAAGAGAAACTGCATGGATTTAAAAATTGTACTAAAAACTTATTTTTTAAAATTCTATTTTCTATTAACTTTTTGAAATATCCCATATAATTCCTTCATTTTGCCCCCTACCAGTGTCCATTCCAGAAAATCTGAATCTATCACTCTAGATTTGTTTACATTTTCTAGAATTTATAAGAATGGAATTTTACTGAATATAATCCTTCTTATCTTTTTTTTTTTACCTTTTATTTAATGAATATAAATTTCCAAAGTACGACTTATGGATTACAATGGCTTCCCCCCCATAACGTCCCTCCCACCCACAACCCTCCCCTTTCCCACTCCCTCTCCCCTTCCATTCACATCAAGATTCATTTTCGATTATCTTAATATACAGAAGATCAGCTTAGTATACATTAAGTAAGGATTTCAACAGTTTGCTCCCACACAGAAACATAAAGTGAAAAATAATAGATGATTTTTTTTAAATGATGATGAAATCAGATCAGACCTATTGTCATGTTTAATCCCAGTGAGAGTCAAGTTGGGAGTTGATAGTTTCTTTTTTTTTTTTTTTTTTTTTTTTTTACAGAAGATCAGTTTAGTATGCATTAAGTAAAGATTTCAACAGTTTGCACTCCCATAGAAACACAAAGTGAAATATATTGTTTGATAGCCGGCGCCGTGGCTCAATAGGCTAATCCTCCACCTTGCGGCGCCGGCACACCGGGTTCTAGTCCCGGTTGGGGCGCCGGATTCTGTCCCGGTTGCCCCTCTTCCAGGCCAGCTCTCTGCTATGGCCAGGGAGTGCAGTGGAGGATGGCCCAGGTGCTTGGGCCCTGCACCCCATGGGAGACCAGGAAAAGCACCTGGCTCCTGGCTCCTGCCAGGATCAGCGCGGTGCGCCGGCTGCAGCGGCGGCCATTGGAGAGTGAACCAACGGCAAAAGGAAGACCTTTCTCTCTCTGTCTCTCTCTCTCACTGTCCACTCTGCCTGTCAAAAAAAAAAAAAAAAAAAAAAAAAAAAAAAAGAAATATATTGTTTGAGTACTCATTATAGCATTAAATCTCAATGCACAGCACATTAAGGACAGAGATCCTACATGAGGAGTAAGTGCACAGTGACTCCTGTTGTTGACTTTACCAATTGACACTCCTGTCTATGGCATCAGTAATCTCCCTATGCTCCAGTCATGAGTTTCCAAGGCTATGGAAGCCCTCTGAGTTCTCCGACTCTTATCTTGTTTAGACAAGGTCATAGTCAAAGTGGAGGTTCTCTCCTCCCTTCAGAGAAAGGTACCTCCTTCTTTGAAGACCTGTTCTTTCCACTGGGATCTCACTCACAGAGATCTTTTGCCAGAGTGTCTTGGCTTTCCATGCCTGAAATACTCTCATGGGTTTTTCAGCCAGATCGGAATGCCTTTAGGGCTGATTCTGAGGCCAGAGTGCTATTTAGGACATCTGCCATTCTATGAGTCTGCTGAGTATCTCACTTCCCATGTTGGATCACTCTCCCCTTTATTTATTCTATCGGTTAGTGTTAGCAGGTACTAGACTTGTTTATGTGCTCCCTTTGACTCTTAGTCCTTTCATTATGATCAATTGTGAACTGAAATTGATCACAATCAGCAGATTGTTTCGGAATTGATTGATGCTGTTGAATTCTCTTTAGAACTAAGATTCCATGTATGATTATAGTGTTATTTGTTACCCATTCAACTCTTGGAGTATTTCCAATTTAGTTACTACAAATTAAGCCACCATGGTCATTTGTGTAGAAGAGTGTGGGCAAGCCTGCATGAAAAGATATCTCCTCCTCCATTTCGTGTGGGATAATTCTGGCTGGACCAGGAATATCAATGTCAATCAGCCTGACTTGGCACCAAAACAACTCAAACCCCACATTATTCATATCTGTGTATCCTTGGTTATTTTTCCCAGTCGTGAAAACTCACACTCCTACTTCTTCAAACAATGTGTATTCCATCACTTTTTTTCACCCTAAACTTTAGCATGATTTTGACAGTTCTCTTCTAAGGTCCATATATAATTGTTTAAGTTTAAAATAATGGCTTGCCAATTAGACCATAATAGCAATGGAATGTGCCTAAATTTTAATGTAATCAACTGAAAGAAGAACTATTCCAAATTTTATATAATGTTTTTCCTAATTTAAAGTGTTCTTTGCTTTCTGAAGTTAATTTTATGAAAGTTATTCTTGTTTTAGAGTTGTCCTTTCTTGGATGAAAACTAGCAATACAATCCTAACGTGTCTGCTTTGAAATTCCTAGTATAAGGAGGGCAAATTTTGGAATTATTTTTTTACAAAACACTTCACAGAATACCCTCTAGGCTTTGCATAACTGAAATCCAGCCTCCTTAAGGACGTTAGTTCTCCCGTTGAAGTGGATCAATCTCTCACATTATATGAAAATGATACGCTCGACACCTCCAGAAATGAGTGGGAAAGTCCACAATTAGAAGATAAGTTGTATTTGAGCTCTTGAGCAAGAAAATAATACTTAAGACTCAGTCATGAGTTTCAGTGTAAACAGCTGCCTACAATGCCAGCAGCCCATATGGGCACCAGTTCAAGTGAGTCCTGGTTACTTCACTTCCAATCCAGCTCTCTGCTGTGGTCTGGGAAAGCAGTGTAAGATGGCTCAAGTCCTTGGGCCCCTGCACCCGCACTGGGGACTCAGAAGAATCTCCTGTCTTCTGGCTTCAGATTGGCCAGGCTCCAGCTGTTGTGGCCACCTGGGTAATGAACCAGTACATAGAAAACCTCTCTCTCTCTCTCTCTCTCTCTCTCTCTCTCTCTGCCTCTTCTTCTCTGTAACTCTGCCTCTCAAATAAATAAATAAAACCTTTCATTTTCCATTTTCCATCTGCTAGTTTATTCCCCAAATGGCCACAGGGATTGGGGCTAGGCTGATCTGAAGCCAGGAGCCAGGAGCTTCTTCCAGGTCTCCCATGCAGGTGCAGGGGCCCAAGCACCTGTGCCATCTTCTACTGCTTTCCCAGACCATAGCAGAGAGCTGGATCCGAAGAGGAGCAGTGGGGACTAGAACCAATGCCTATATGGGATGCTGGTGCCACAGACAGAGGATTAACATATACTGTGCCACAGTGCCACCTCCGATAAATCATTTTTTTTAAAGTCAGTCATTAAATTTCCTACTCTATTGAAATCTTTGCATAAGATGTGTTTTAGAGTATGCATATGGCAGTGGTTTCAAAATTAGAAGTATGAAACACATGCAACCTTGTTATGAAACATTGTCGTCAAGGCAAAAATTGCAGCAGACACCAACAAGCAAGAGAGACTTTATTCAAGGCTGTTTGCAAAAGAGAAGAGGTCTAAGCTCTGTGGGAACTCAGCTCCTCTGAAAGAAAGCACTAGAGCGCGGGAGAAATTTTGAGATGTAAAAGAAGACTCCCCCCCCCCGCCCCCGCCCCGTAATCCAGGTTTGTTAACCGCTTGGGGCAAAGTGCACAGTGAAGTTAGGCTCCCACTGCCCCCATCCCAAGGGCATTGTCTCCCTTAATGGCTGCATGTCCAAAGGATGCCTCCCAGGCCTTTCAACAAAGACTTCCCTAGATTTTAATTGGGGCAAGAGGCTTTTTAAAATTTTACCTGCTAACACTAACCGATAGAATAAATAAAGGGGAGAGTGATCCAACATGGGAAGTGAGATACTCAGCAGACTCATAGAATGGCAGATGTCCTAAATAGCACTCTGGCCTCAGAATCAGCCCTAAAGGCATTCCGATCTGGCTGAAAAGCCCATGAGAGTATTTCAGGCATGGAAAGCCAAGACACTCTGGCAAAAGATCTCTGTGAGTGAGATCTCAGTGGAAAAAACAGGTCTTCAAAGAAGGAGGTACCTTTCTCTGAAGGGAGGAGAGAACCTCCACTTTGACTATGACCTTGTCTAAACAAGATAAGAGTCGGAGAACTCAAGGGGCTTCCATAGCCTTGGAAACTCATGACTGGAGCATAGGGGGATTGCTGATGCCATAGACAGGAGTGTCAATTGGTAAAGTCAACAACAGGAGTCACTGTGCACTTACTCCTCATGTAGGATCTCTGTCCTTAATGTGCTGTGCATTGAGATTTAATGCTATAACGAGTACTCAAACAATATATTTCACTTTGTGTTTCTATGGGGGTGCAAACTGTTGAAATCTTTACTTAATGCATACTAAACTGATCCTCTGTAAAAAAAAAAAAAAAGAAAAGAAAAAAAAAAAGAAAAAGAAAAGAAAAGAAACTATCAACTCCCAACTTGACTCTCACTGGGATTAAACATGACAATAGGTCTGATCTGATTTCATCATCATTTAAAAAAAATCATCTATTATTTTTCACTTTATGTTTCTGTGTGGGAGCAAACTGTTGAAATCCTTACTTAAGGTATACTAAGCTGATCTTCTGTATATTAAGATAATCGAAAATGAATCTTGATGTGAATGGAAGGGGAGAGGGAGTGGGAAAGGGGAGGGTTGTGGGTGGGAGGGACGGTATGGGGGGGAAGCCATAGTAATCCATTATTCGTACTTTGGAAACTTATATTCATTAAATAAAAGTTAAAAAAAAATTTACATCTCAAAGTAGCAGAGAAAGTATTCACTTAACAATGGTAAGGTGTTTTTTTTTTTTTTTTCTTGCTTTTCAATAAATGCTCTAAAAGGGAGAAACAGGGATCTAAACTCAAGAAGAAGCCTGTCTGGAGCAGAGTCAAGGGGTACTCCAGGGCACCTTGGTCACTGGCTATAACAAAATAGAGCTATAAAAACTGAATTTAAAGATTGGAAGGAAATGGACATTCAGAGAACAAAAATTAAAGCTCTTTAAAGGAGTCATAAGGAATACATGTAAGATAATAGGATTAAAAATTAGCTACCAAAGTCACAAATAAATGTAGACGGAGATTCGAGGCATAACTGCTGACATCTGAGGCTCTGAGAGCTTTCTTTACCTTCTTGTCCTTTCAGGAACCACACATTTCTATTTAACAATCTTGTGTTGTTAGAATCAATGTGTTCATACCTTTGCAATGCCTGGTGACCCATGATTAACACATTAGCAACCCTCATTGACAAGTATTTAATACATTGAGTTACTTTTTTCTCTCCCCTCCACATCTTTGTGCAGGCCGTGGCTTATGTATGTGCTCTTGGCTTTCAAAGGAAACAAAAAACAATGGATTGTAAACAAAAAGGTTTCTAAACTAGAATGCAGATAAGCATTCACAATCCTTGCACTGGAGTTGAAGGATACTGTATCTTAAGCAGGGCAGATAAAAATGCTAGAGTAACAGAGGAGGAAGAGAGAGAAATTGTGTGTGTGTGTGTGTGTGTGTGTGAGAGAGAGAGAGAGAGAGAGAGAGAGATCTTCCTTTCACTGATTCATTCCCCAAATCCCTTCAGTAGTCAGGGCTGTTGTCAGGCAGAAGCCAGGAGCACAGAACACCATCAGGTCCAGGTCTCCCAAGGCTTGACAGGGATCCAAGCACTTGAGTCATCACCTGCTGCCTCCCAGGATGTGTGCCTGTGGGTGAGAGTGTGGGTGTGTGTGTATGTGAGTGTGTGTGTCTATATGTGAGTGTGTGTGTCTCTATGTGAGTGTGGGTGCATGTGTATGTGTGTGTGTCTATATGTGAGTGTGTTTATGTGTGGATATGGATGTGTGTGTGTGAGGATGTGTGTGTGTGTGTGTGTGTGAGCATGTGTGTTTTATTGGGTTTGTGAGAAGATAGAGATCATCTTTCTTTATTGACCTGTTTGTGGTGCGCTTCTACTGTTTCTTCATTCCACCACAGCAATTTAAGACAATTTATCCACCTTAAGGACACATAAACCTGAATGAAATGTGCACTGTACTCCTCCAGTGATCTTTTTTGTCTGAGTCCTCCTTTCTTTTTAGTTAGAAATTTTAGTCATTTTTCTCCATACCAGCAAGGCTGACACAAAGCATGTGCCACACTTTTAGCCGAGCTTCTATGGTTTCCAACAATCATGACAATTGTTTTGGGGAAAAGAGCAACAACACATTTGGGACTCACATAAATGAGTTTCCGTTTCCTCTTGGATCATGCTTCCTACTTTTCCTCATGTTTTAGCTCCCTTAGTTGCTTTGCAATGTAAAGAAAATCCACTTTTAAATGTCGTACAGATTTTATTCTGTTTAGTAGGTAAGATGTAAGTAGTAGTCACTGCAAAACCATTTGCAGACAGACACATGGAATATTGATTTCTGCTTATGAATCTACAGTGATATTTTATAATGTATTTAATTCAATTAAAATAACAACTATGTATTTGAATATCAAAAAAATAAAATGTCTATGTGACATTTTATTGTTATTGTCAGGTGTTCATTGAGGAAGATATTTTTCTTACTTTTGAGCCTTTTTTTTAAAGCTGTTTGCCCAAGTACTATAACTAGGGGAAAATTCCAAATAAAATCAAGTATTGTATTTATATTTTTAAAAATACTAAAAATGTTTAACCATGTAATTCTCAAATACCCTAGAATTGAAATATAACATTTGCTGTACCATTGATGGGGTAGAGCTTTTAATTTATTTTTGGATGGTTCTTTTATTTTTCCCAGTAAACAAAATATTTTAATTTAAATTATTATTCAATGTTTTCCATTATACTTTGATAAAAACAAGCTGGAATATTTTTCACTTGAAACAAGCAAAGTGGAATATCAGAGATTATAACAATCACAACAATGGGATAATACCACTATTAATAAAACTTATATAATTATGTTGCTTTGAGCCTTTGCTCTACAAAGAAAAAAATAGATTCTGATACTAAACTGCCACTCAAAATGTAAGCAATAATGCATAATGTTTCCCAAAAAGACATATAATTTTTTAAATAAATTCTCACTTTGTTCTTCCTTCTCAGTATTTTTAAAACATTTTTAGTCATTTTCCTCAATCCACTGGAAGGTGGTGACTTGTGCTAGTGCTGTGTAGAAACACTAAGTGTTGCTATTAACTTTAATATCTCATTGTAGCTCAACTTGGTTGGCTGGAAACTTAGGAACTGCTGCAGGTGTTGTCAGAGTCAGTCATTAAAGATTCCTCATGCCTATTGATCCCTCTGGAACACTGCTGATAGCAAGCATATGAGCAGAAAAATTCAGAGTGCATTAATTTCTCAGTAGGACAAAGATGAGATTGACTTCTCTTGGTTACATCCGCCACATCTATCCCAGTCTTTTTTGTCTTGTTTACATTTATTATTCTTTATTTCCCTTTTAGCTCATCTGAAGTAACATTTACTCTCATTAGATCTGAATTTAATACAAAGTTCCCAAAGAATAATCTGATTAGCTCTGCTATCAGAAATTTATATCATAAAAAAATCTAAACTCCATCTGCTTGATACCATTCTTTAATTAAACAAATCACAAAATCAAAAGAATTGGCAAAGTGCACCCCCAGCAAAATCAGACAAGTGAAAACTAATAACTTTCTCTAACTGCACCTTGAATTACAGGTTGATGTCTTCGTTGATGTAAAAATGGCCATCGTATTTTATTATTTTATTTGCATGTTATTCCTGTTTGTCATGATCTTCAGGTAAAGACAACAGGTGACTACTTGGTGTTACTATTAATTGAGCAAAAAAAGTTTTAAAATGGCCCCAGCAATGCCAACAATTACACATTTTTATACAATAGCTTACCAAAGTGAACAGATATTTGTGGGTTTTACAGTTGAACACTGCATTCCCACACATACCTCATTCTTTTCCTACTGCTGAGTTGTAGGCATTTTCATGCTAAACAATAGAAGGAACCACTTTGATATAATTCTCTCTTATTAACTTCCTACATTATTATTATTATTATTATTATTCCTACATTATTTTTCATGCCAAAGCATCCAAATGGAATAATAAGACTTACTTTTGAAAACAACTCATTTTACATTCTCAGTAATAAAGACATTATGTTTCTCTGCTTATTTATTTATTTGAAGAGATAAAATTTTGCAGTCTACAGAACCAAAAGTTACCATGTTCTGAGCTATTGTAATACTTTGTATTCCCACAACTTCTTCTCCTTCCCCAATACATTATGGTTGACTATTTCCAATACAGGTCATGTGTACAGTGTCTTCTTACAGGTTTACTTGTAAGCTTGTATTCTCTACAGCTTTCTTGAGGTTCAATGTAACTGTAATGTATAGCATAATTTTAGAAGTGTTGATTATATACTTAGATGTTACACAATCGTGTACATATGCATTCATTTGTCTAAAAAAATGAACATATTACTACCCTGAATTTCTCTGAATGCCTGTATAATCTTGTTCTCATCTTTTGGTGGCTCACCCATCCATAGCCAATCACTGATCGAGTTCTATGATTAGTTTGCATTTATAGAATTTTATATAAAAGAAATTATACACTATGTCTTAATTCCTTATCAAGTTTTTTAAATTCAATATAAACACATTCGTTCATGTCATGTGTTTGGGTGTAGTGTCTTTTCTTATTGCTGGGCAGTGTCTCATATTACCTCATTACATGGATATTCCACATTCCAGTGGAGGGACATTTGGGTTACTTCTAGCTTATGACTATTTCAAATAAAGCTGTTATGATCACTTTTAAATTTAAAAAAAATAATCCTTTGCACAGATATATATGTTCATCTTCTTTAAGAGCCAAATTTGAAAGAATCTGAAAACATTTTCATCAAGTGTATGGTTTCAAACTGCTAGATTGAATACACCCCCCAAAGATTGTATATTGGAAAGTTAATCTCCAATGCATCTGCATTAATAGATCAGACTTTAAAGAGCTGAGTAGACCATGATTTCATGAGTAATTCGATGCCTTTATTATGGGAGTGAATTTCTTATAAAAGGAGAAGTATGAATCTTTCTGATTGTTATCATTCATCTCCTCTCTGCCCTCCCACCACGGATAATACAGCAGGAAGACCCCTGTGAGATGTTGCCTTATTGATCTTGGAGTTATCAGGTTCCAGAACCATGAACCAATGGATTTTTATTCATTGTCAGTTACATGGCCTTTGATATTCTGTTATAGCACAATGGAATGCAGGAGGACAACTGCCATTAGTGTGTGACTTTTCCAGGAACACCATGTCTTCATTGACACTATGTATGGCCAGATTATCTAGTTTTGAACAAAAATGGATCTGTAGTTGTGATTTTATTTAGCCCTTATCTGGTGACCGATAATCTTGTCCTATTTTCATGGCCTTTTCAGTTATCCATATATTTTCTTTGCTGAAATGTCCACAGGCAAATGTCCAGTTCACTTAATGTGTTTTCAGTATCTCAGATATTATTGTCCTTTATTGCCTAATGCCTAATACTGTGAGAGCAGTTGTCTAATAATCTTTGCCTGGCTCTGTAATTACATTAGGTGGGAGAGTAAATCCCTGCCGTGTTACTCCATCATGGCCCAAAGTAGAAGTGCTTATTCACACAATTAAGTCATGAGCCTTCTCACAATGAACCCATGTGTATTTTAACTACATAATAGTGACTTATACCTAAGTAACCATTTCAACGTTTTGTGTTTCTTCCTCATATGCTTTTCTCTAGAGTCATAGCACACCAAAGCGCATACACTTCTACATGTGCCATTCTTCTTTTACTATGCTGATTCATTCTCCCAAACTTGAGGCACAAATCAATAAGTACATTTGAGATTTATCCACTTGTGAATGATTAGATATCTTCTCTGTCACTAAGGAAATGGAATTTACCATTTCATATTGCCAGGATTGCTATAGTGTGTGTATATACATATCTGTATCTGCACATATTTCCTGAGATGTCAGGTTTTGATCTGTACACAGAAATATCATTAACATTTGTTTCAAGTCATTGATTATCTTCTATAATTACTACAGTGGAAGAATTTGATGCTTTCCATAGCTGAATGAACTCCCGTATGGTTCAAAGATGATTGAGAATTAATAATTAGCATCCTTGGCTCATCTCCTTATGGCGCACCCCAATTTAGGGAGACAAGATATGTCCAGACAACTGCATTCGGATTATCAGATGCAAAATAAAGTTACATATACCAAGAGTCCATGTAAATCATTGCTTTATACTCCAGGACTATGTCTAAAAGGATCTAGATGGCCGGCGCCATGGCTCAATAGGCTAATCCTCCACCTGCGGCGCCAGCACACAGGGTTCTAGTCCCAGTCGGGGCACCGGATTCTGTCCCGGTTGCCCCTCTTCCAGGCCAGCTCTCTGCTGTGGCCCGGGAGTGCAGTGGAGGATGGCCCAAGTGCTTGGGCCCTGCACCCCATGGGAGACCAGGAGAAGCACCTGGCTCCTGGCTTCAGATCAGCGCGGTGCGCCGGCCTCAGCAGCCATTGGAGGGTGAACCAATGTCAAAAGGAAGACCTTTCTCTCTGTATCTCTCTCTCACGGTTCACTCTGCCTGTCAAAAAAAAAAAAAAAGTGGTTGCTCTCATAAATATTATAAAATAACATATTAAAAAAATAAAAGGAACTAGATGAGGATGGTCCAAGTGCTTTGGCCCCTGCACCCACATGGGAAACCCAGAGGAAGTGCCTGGCTCCCAGCTTCAGATGTGCCTATCTCCAGCGTTGTGGTTATTTGGGGAGTGGACCAGTGGATGGAAGAGCTTTCTCTCTGTCACTCTGTCTCTCTGTCTGTGACTCTGCCTCTCAAAAAAATAAATAAGTAAAATTTCGTTAAAAAGGAGGTGGGTGTTTCTCATGAAATTTATTCACAACTACATCCTCAAGTTCTGAAACTTCCAGCAGATTTTATTTTACTACTGTTATTTTTCTTCCTGTTATTGTGCTGATAATTTCTATAATCATAATAGGCTATATATTTTGTGTATCCTTTACCTTTTGCATTCCAAGTTATACATTAGCAGGTAGCTGGAATGAAAAGTGACCTGGAACTCAAATCCAGACACTGATATGAGATGTGAGCATTCCAAGTGATGTATATCCATTGCACCAAGTATTCACCCCTATCCTGAACCTAATCCAGAGCTTGTTCTGGGTTAGTAAAAAGTCTCCCCTTTTACTGCTCTTCCAGGCACATGAGCAGGAATCTGGATCAGAAGTGGAACAGACGGGTCTCAAACCGGTGCCCATATGGGATGCAGGCATTACAGGCAGAGGCTTCACTTGCTGGTCCACTAGAAATCTCTTAATTATCTTTCCTGGTGATTTTTCACTTGTCAAAACTTGAAATACACTGCTATAAATAATTTTACCTTCTTACATAAACACTCTAAGACCACTATAAAATTAAGTGCACAGGAAAATTTCTATTATCTATTAACTAGTTCTCTTCTACTATTAGTGTTTTAACTGCATTCCACAGTTGTGGAACAAAACTAATTGTATGAAACCAATATAAGGATAAGTTGAAAACAGGTCTTATAAACTTGAAATGTGCCAGGGGATTCCAATACAATCCCATCAAGGTTGCGTATACCAATGCCATCTCACTAGTCCAAGTGATCAATTTCAGTTCACAACTGATCATACTGATAGGTCTAAGAGTCAAAGGGATCACACAAACAAGACTAGTGTCTGCTAATACTAACTGATAGAATCAAAAAGGGAGAGAACGATCCAACAAGGGAAGCGGGATACGCAGCAGACTCATAGAATGGCAGATGTCCTAAACAACACTCTGGCCTCAGAATCAGCCATCAAGGCATTCAGATCTGGCTGAGGAGCCCATGAGAGTATTTTAGGCATGGTAAGCCAAGACACTCTGGCAAAATAAATAAATAAATAAATAAAAAACCAACCAAACCAAACTACATGAAAGATCTCTATGAATGAGATCCCAGTAGAAAGAACGGGCCATCAAAGAAGGAGGTACCTTTCTCTGAAGGGAGGAGAGAACTTCCACTTTGACTATGATGCTGTCTGAATAAGATCAAAGTCGGCGAACTCAAAAGGCCTCCATAGCCTTGGCAACCCATGACAAGAGCCTAGGGAGATTCCTGACGCCATAAACAGGAGTGTCAATTTGTTAAGTCAACAACAGGAGTCACTGTGCACTTGCTCCCCATGTAGGATCTCTGTCCTTAATGTGTTGTTCAATGTGAATTAATGCTATAACTAGTACTCAAACAGTATTTTACACTTTATGTTCTGTGTGGGTGCAAACTGTTGAAATCTTTACTTAATATAAACTAAATAGATCTTCTGTATACAAAGAGAATTGAAAATGAATCTTGAAGTGAATGGAATGGGAGAGGGAGTGGGAGATTGGAGGGTTGCAGGTGGGAGGGAAGTTATGGGGGGGAACCATTGTAATCCATAAGCTGTACTTTGGAAATTTATATTTACTAAATAAAAGTTAAAAAAAACTTGAAACTATGACATCAAATCTAGGATAGACACTTCAAGTGGTAAATTTTCATGCTTTGCAAATAACTTTGAACTTTTTTCTAAAATTTAAAAGAATTTAAACTAGTGGTTCAAAGCAACAGGCTAGTAGCTGCTTTTTCTTTCTTAAAATTAATTTGTTTTCTTAATCTGATGACCTACTTATTTGAATATATGTAAATATTCAACTAGAAATAACATAGTAAAATCTATTTTACTTAAAATGATACATGCAATAAATATGCCCTAAATGATGAAAGTACTTAAGAGAAAACTGTCCAATGATAGCAACATAACTAAATTAATCTAGAAAATTTTTATTTTGTGTTGACAGTTTATATTAAAGTCATTTTTATAAGCTATTGATCTCCATCTTTACTAATTGGATGTAGTTTATGTTTCTTTCTTTCTTTCTTTGGAGGACAATGATCTTAAAGAATATAATTCAATATATGCAATACAATGATAAAATCAGTATAGTTGATTGTACTATTTGCCAATTTTCAGTGCACTAAGAACTTGTCCGAATTCATCAGAATATCCCTTTAAGAAATCATGAACATAGTTCTACAAAGGCAATCAGAATTAAGTTATATTTGAGAGATTTCAAGAATTAATGGGTGTAAATTACTCCTGGAAGTTTCCTAATTATTTCCAAAGCATCATAAATTTACCTGTTTTCCATTTCATTGTACCTCTGTAACCCCTCTTTGTAGATGGCACAGGACACACTGAAAATTGCTGTGCTTTGCCAAAAGAAGAATTTTCAATAACGATATAACTCAGTTTCTCCTACTTGTCCTATTACTCCTCCCACTTTGGAAAATATTAGTGTTGAAGCTCATGTTGCAGGGCCTTTGGTACATTCTGTGTTCTTTGCAGTGCAGAATCCTTAGGACAGGACCCAGCTTGAGATACTGTTCATGCACATAATGAGGTAACAGAGATGGGCAGTAGAAATTGGACAGGGAGCCGAGACTGCTTTGAACTACATAAACATGAAGTCCTTGTGCTGACAATTCACTTACTGTTTCCTTTGTTCTATTAAATCAATCTCTCTTTCTCTTAGTGTCTTCACCTGTAAATGAACATGATTTTATCTACTTTAAATGGTTACTGTGAGATTTAATGCTTATGTTTGTTGTTTTTTGCTTCTTGTAATGCTCATTACTGCCTGTGGTGATTTTATGTGGTTATCCATAAAAAAGTTTACTTGGAAGGCAATGATCAGTACATTTTCATGAGTCATATTTTTCCTATGACAATGATTTTAATTTCTGATACTGTTATTTTGCTGCTGCTTGAGTAATGCAGTTTTAATAAGTTTTGTTCTTTTTTTAGTGCTTTTCTCATAGTACAGAAGCAAACTTTTAACATCCCCTCAGTATTAAATATTTAATGATGTTTGAATACTAACTTCGTAGAGATGTTTTAAATCATTCTGTAAATACACTGGTACAAATCATAAAGGTTTAGACCTCTGCTAGATGCTTAGAAAAACAGAGAATTAAATGTACTACAAGCTAAGTGAAGTTGAATAGATTTTATATGGTAAGGAGAGCAAAGTATGTATTTTCATTTATTTCCCTGGAGTGAAAAGGTTTTTCTGCTAATTACTAGTTAATGATCATAAAGGGCATTGAAAATATGTAACCGCTGTATATAGTCCTTATAATGATGGAATCTTTATGACTCTTTCAAATTATATGATCATTTAACAACATTTGAAAACCCTTTATGCTAATTGCTTCTCTTAGTCATTTACTTTGCAGGGTGACTGCTCCCATTATAAAGGAAAAATATTCACATTCTCTGAGTACTCATCCTATTTCTCTTCTGTGCCTTCTGGTTTTCGTATTTTCTTTTAGTTCAAATATTATTTTTTAAATAATTTTCATTTTTTTTAAAACGCAGTGAGAGAGGAGAGGAGGGGAGGGGAGGGGAGAAGAGGGGAGGAGAGGAGAGGGGAGGAGAGGAGAGGGGAGGAAAGGGAAAATAAAAGAGAACAGAGAAGTCTCCCATCTGCAGGTTCGCTCCCCATATGCC
Source organism: Oryctolagus cuniculus (assembly GCF_051225735.1). Classification (NCBI taxonomy): domain Eukaryota; kingdom Metazoa; phylum Chordata; class Mammalia; order Lagomorpha; family Leporidae; genus Oryctolagus; species Oryctolagus cuniculus. Next base: position 12,875,595 of record NC_142876.1, on the reverse strand, counting down.
CACATAGAATGAGCTGGCCAGGCTGGACCTGGGGGTCAAGAACTCAATCCTAGTCTCTCACATGGGTGGCAGGTACCCAACAGCTTGAACCACCACTTACTTCTTCCCAGAGTGCACATTAGTAGGAGGCGACAGTTGGGAGCCGGAGCCAGGATTTGGACCCATGTATTCCAACATGGGATATGTGCATCCCAAACCATATCAGAACTATGGAGCCAAACTCAAATCTTGGCTCAAAGAGTCTTATAACTACTAATGTCTACCTGTATCTTTAAGTGTGGTTTATAACTAACATCAGTGCAAAGGATACTTCCTTTATTCATGTACCTTCAAAAGTAACGTTCTTTCAATTTTTAAATGGTTAATTCTCTAATACACCAAATGTGCATTTTTATATTTAATCTTATACACACTTGATTCTGGCCCACTGTCGCGTTTCCTACCTCTTCTTCCTTTAAAGACACAACTTCAATTCTCCAGGGTATGGTTTAGCAGCACATTTTGTATGCAGCTCTCTAAACACTGCCATAGCAACATAAAATGATAACTTATGCTTATATGAACTGTCATGGGTTGAGAAAATGAATGCTTGGCATAACATCAAATACTTTTCTATATTTGTTAGTTCTCTACCCTGCTATAAAACAAAAATTATGGATAGGTTGTTTCTTTTATCTTTTTCAGCGTATAGAGGTCCAAATTAGCTGCGATGATTCATGCTGACCTCCTAACATTACTTTGCAGTCATAGTCCCTTAGTGCTCAATCCTGCATCTGAACTGAGCAGCGATCAATTCATCACAGAGCAGAGAAAACAGAAATGGAGGGGAGTGAAGAGTGTGTTACAGAGAAACATATGGTTGCCTGCTAGTCAGATTTGTTTCTTTTTTGAAATTATATTATTAATGCACAGTACATTGGGTTAAATGATTTGTAATTAATAATAATCCATAACTACATACCAAATATTATTAATGCCATTGCATCAAAATATGTTATTATATATGTGTTATGAAATCAGAATTATCATTGCTTTATATATTTATTACTAAAATAATAAATATCATTTTTAAGCTTATTTTATTTTATTTCTTTGATAAGCAGAGTGGCAGAGAGAGCACATTAGAAACAGAGAGAGGGATATTCCATTTGTTGGCTCACTACTCTAATGGCCACAATGGCTAGGTCAGGCCAAAGCCAAGAGCTCAGAGCTCCCATAAGGGTGCCAAGGTCCCAATTACTTGTGCTATCTCCCAATGCATTCACATTAGCAAGGAGCTGGATCAGAAGTACAACAGCCAGGCTTAACTGGTGCTCTGAAATGGGATGCTGGAGTTGCAGGTAGAAACTTAATCTGGGGGCCGGCGCCGTGGCTCACTTGGTTAATCCTCTGCCTGCGGTGTCGGTATCCCATATGGATGCTGGGTTCTAGTCCTGGTTGCTCCTCTTCCAGACCAGCTCTCTGCTGTGGCCCGGGAAGGCAGTGGAGGATGGCCCAAGTGCTTGGGCTCCTGTACCAGCATCGGAGACCAGGATGAAGCACCTGGTTCCTGGCTTCGGATTGGCATAGCTCCAGCTGTAGTGGCCATTAGGGGAGTGAACAAATGGAAGGAAGACCTTTCTCTCTGTCTCTCTCTCTCACTGTCTAACTACCTGTCAAATAAATAAAAATAAAAAAAAAATTTTAAAAGAAACTTAATCTGATGCCAGCCCCTAAGCTTATTTTAAAAGTAATTCAATAGTAGAATTTGATTTCTTGAGCTTATTATTGTAATATTGTACATTCCTACAATTTAATACTTACAAATAAAGTTGTTAGCTGCTTTATAAAATATTGAGTTGCAAAATTAATGTGGATTTGTCTAAACAAGGAATATATAACTACACAGGGCTGCCCAAAATATCTGTTAGTCTCACTTCCATATATTCAACCAATCAAAGATCAGAAAATACTTTTTTGACATTGTATCTGTACTTAACATATACAGACATTTTCCGTGCTATCACTCAAATAACAATAGAGCATAGCAATTATCTACATAGCATTTACCTTGTACTAAGCATTACAAATAATCTAGAGATACTTAGAATATAAAGGATGATGTGCATAGATTATATTCAAATAGTGTAATATTGTACAAAAACAACTCCTATAAAGAAAATGTTTTCATCAGGTATTTGGGTATCCATGGGTTTTACTGTTCACTGATGCTAGAACCAATACCCTATGGATATTAAAAGAAAATTGCACTCAAATTTTGGGAATATATTAGACTAGTACTTGGTATAATTTATAAAGTTGTCATGAAATTACAGTAGACTTTTGTTTGGAACTGGAAATCCTAGTACTTCATGAGCCATGGCAACTAAAGCTGTAAAGGACCCCTGAATGAATAAGATCACACATGTAGGGGAAGAAGTCATCCTTAACTTCTGGGTTACTTTTTGTATACACGGTTGTCTACATGGAAGTATTTTAGAGTTGAACAAAGCAGAAAAATTCTGTGAATTTCCTGCACCTACAACTTCAGTAGTTTATGTTAGGGAATGTTGATGCTTATACAAGGTTTAAAGAATGTCAAGGACTCTGAATGACCTAGTATGACTTGACCTTTTTCCAAACTATAATAAGCCAGACAAAATGCTCAAATCCTGGTTCATCTCTGTATTTTGTTCTCCAATAAAGAAAATAAAAAATAGAAAAAGTAAGTCAAAAGATGAAGAAGCACAAAATTAAAATAATTTCCAAGATACTGAAATCTTCTAGATTCTAAAAGACTGGAGAGCAGCCCCATGAAAATGACATGAGGATGACAAAGGTGGCAATGGTGATGATCATGATTATAATCATGACAGGAACAATTAACTTTATTGAAATCATATCATGTAAGAGGTACTACAACAAGTGCTTTGCATCAAGAATCTCATTTATGTAATCCTTCCAACCACTCCATGGTGTAGTCAGTTATCAAAAAAAAAAAAAAAAGGAATATATTGATATGGAGTATAGCATTTGGATAGAATGTGAGTAAGAGATGGTATAAATGCAGGCAATTCATATTAATGAAGATGACAGGCATGCATTCTTCTGTAACATTTAGACTCTAAAGAATATGAAAGGCTGAAGAACTAAAATGAAGAGTGAATTGAATGAAAATAGACATGGTGCAATTGTACTGGAAAGGAAGAGAGAAGTAAGGACAATATAATAATAATAATAATAATCAGAGTGGTTTCAAAGCAGACAGGGCTGAATACACATGAGAGGTTGAGACCAGCAAGGATGGTAAGGAAACTACACTATTCCTCATTTTGGAGTAGATGTTGAAGATCTTTAGCAACAATAAGGATAGTCTCCATTTGTCCCCTGACATCTCCTTGTAAGAGGACTTTGTCTCATTTTCTTTGCTTCAATTATGATGGTAAATAGTATAATCCTTCAACTCTGGGCCCTCCAAAATAATGTTTCATTTCCTTAAAGCCAGCTTCGTGTGTCTCCTGTCCCTCCTGTGGCATTTCCTACTATGTTGCCTTCTCAGGTGAAATGTCATGCCATACTGAGATGTGTCCTATGCTCTGTGCTTCAAAAGTCACATTAGCACACACTGAGAATGCTCCAGGTTCCACTTTTCATGACACTATCTGTAGCACTGTCCATTTGTAATTTCTTGCTTACAGCCATTGTTACTTGAAAGGAGGGTTCATAAAGGCAGAGATAGTATTTAATTATGGCATTTAGCTCTGACATATGGGAGAAACTCAATGTGTATTTCAGGAATTAAATAAACGATTGAATCCTGTGTTGAAGAATTATAATTTAGGGGCCAGTGCTGTGGCATAACAGGTTAAGCAGCCTGCGATGCTGGCATCCCATATGGCACCAGTTCTTGCCCCAGAATGTCCAAACCAACTCCCTGCTAATGTCCAGAGAAAAGCAGTGGAATACAACCCAAGTTCCTGGGCCTCTGTTACCCACATGGCGACCCCGATAAAGCTCCTGGCCTCTGTCTTCCGACTGGCCCAGCCCTGGCCATTGCAGTCATCTGGGGGAGAGAACTATCAGATGGAAGATCTCAGTTTCTCTCTCTCTCTCTCTCTCTCTCTCTCTCTCTCTCTCTCTCTCACACACACACACACACACACACTGTGTGTGTGGGTGTTCCTCTTTCTCTGTAACCCTGATTTTCGAACAAAGAATTTGAAAACCATTGCCTTTTCAATTATATACATGCTTTGGAGTTCTAGTCAAACAGGTATGATTTAGAAATACAATTTTGTAAGAACTTAGTTTACAACAAAGCGGCCTCCAAATCAAAAGGGAGGAATGAACTGTTGAAGGTTTGTATAAAACTGATTTGTCAAAGGATACAAATGAAACTTATACCTTACATTGGCATCAGATGGATTAAAAATATAATTGTAGAAAGTATTACAATTCCTGTAATATTGTTGCTAGAAGAATATTAATGTGCTCTATCTAGAAAAGGACTTGTTTATCATTACCACCCAAGAAAAAATAGGAATTAAAAAATTACAAAGTAAAAATCAGTGTACAGTTGTCCCTCATTATCCATTGGTGTTTATCCTAGGGCCCCATGTGGATATCAAACCACTGAGATGTTCAAATCCCTTATATAAATGTCATAAAATTTCTATATAATCCATGCAATTCTCCTTGTACATTTCAAGCTACCTTGCAATTTATGATACCTAATGCAAGGTAAATGCCATGTAACTATTTGTTAAATGCATTGTTTAAAGTTAATGGAAAGAAAAATGCTAGTACTTATTTTATATAGGCATATCTTCACTATATAATCATTTGAATCCATATTTGCAGAACCATGGATACAAGATCTGACCGTATGAGTATTTGGCTTTATAAAAATTGAATTCTTCTTCTTAGAAGGATACTTTGGAGAGGTCTCCAGATCACTGGCTGCTTCAAAGTTGATAAGCACAAGTCAAGGTAATGTATAATATCTAGAAATAAAACATATTACCAAAGGGGAGATGAAATTTAAATGGGAAAATCCTAAGTGATCAAACAGACTGTGGTTGCTATTCTAAATCATTTTCAATCAGCAAATGTTTGCCAAAATGTGGGGATTCTAAGTAATATCTTTCAGACTGTTATACACACCCACACACACACACCACACACACACACATAGATTTGACAGGCTGAGCACTGCTCTAGATGTGGTTAAGTGGGTACCTTGGCAGTGATACATGTGTGTTGTATATTATAGCCATTTTATAGAGAAAACTGATAGCTCTTAGTTTATTTTTTTCAACCTCCCATATTTTCTCCTGGTGGTGGGATTATATGTCCATACCTGTCGCTCCCCCTCTTCGTGGAGGAACGACACAGGACCCTGCGTTGTTCTTTTGTCTGCTCGGCCCTCCCCAGGTTTGCTGCTGGTTCTTCCCGGGTTGGCTACCGTCCCTTCCACCTCCGTGGAAGGGCGGTTCCCCCTGCCACTTTCCCCACTTCCACAGGGGAGCGGCACACCGCCGGCCGGCTCTCTCGGGGGCTGCTCAGGTGTTCCTCAGGTGTTCCTTCAGATAGATGTTCCTGGTGCATGTTGTCTCTCTCCTCCTTTATAGTCCTCTTCCACCAATCCCAACTCTGCTACCCACACGCCGAGTACGCTGCTCTCCTCCAATCAGGAGCAGGTCCTGCTGTTTATTGGTTGAACTGGAGGCAGCTGTGTAGAAGCTGTTTCCTCCTCTCCCAGCGCCATATTGTGGGAGAGCAGATGCATAGAATAAGTCTTAATTCCAGTAACAGTATAGTCCGAGTTGCTCCCCACAGATCCCCCTTTCTTTTTATTTTTGGTGTTGATACGCGCCTGTCTTCGGTGCCCAGCGGCACACACTCTGCTCTGCTTGCTGGAGTTGCCCACAGGTGCTTACAAGCCCTACCAATCAGGCAAACAGAATCCGGGTCCTCTCTTCACCATGTTGTGAGGAGGTTTTTAGGCACTGATGCGTGCCTGTGTTCGGTGCCTTGCAGCGCATGCTCTGCTCTGCTAGAACTGCCTGCAGGTGCTTACAAGCCCTACCAATCAGGCAAACCGAATCCAAGCCCTCTCATTGCCGTCTTGTGGGGAGACTTATTGATGTTGATAACGTGCCTGTCTTCGGTGACCTGCAGCCACCCACAGGTGCTTATCGTCTTAAATCAGGCAGACCGAATCCAAGCTCTTTTATTGCCGTGTTGTGGGGAGGCCTTATTTTTCTCTATTTCTCTACCTCCGGGCATTCCTATCTCTCCTATTTTACTTCTATCTGCCAGCATTCCTATTTCTCTCATTTTACTTCTAAACTTCTGTTTCTCTTATCCCGGGGGCTTCCCGGCGCCCGCCCCGAGGCTGCTTCTTGGCGCCTCACCCCGCGGCGGCTTCCCGGCTATGCAAGGCTTCCCGGCGCCCACACTGCGGCGGCTTCCCGGCTTCGTGCGCTCCGCGACCACGCCCTTTGCGCCCGCACCACAGCCTTTGCGCTAGCCCCAGGTTTCCTATTCACGCCCCGTGCGCTCTCCCCGTTTGTGCCCCGCGTGCTCTCTCTGCGCGCGGTGGCTTCTGCAAATCACACAGCCTAGCTCACGTTTCCGCCACCGGTATTCAGTCTAAGTTCCCTGGGCTAACCTGGCGAATTCAACCTAGCTCACGTCTGCGCCTTTCGGTTTGGCTTCCGAAAGTCTTAATTCCAGTAACAGTATAGTCCGAGTTGCTCCCCACAATACCTTTGTCCTACAGTGTTACAGTGCCTTTCACTAGATAGGGGGATTATATATGACACACCCATTGATTGTGTCTTTCAATATATAGCCCACAAAATATGACAAGTAGACTTGATGTAGGGGAGATTTTAAATAGCCTTGTAGAGATTTCTTATTTATATTTTAATCAGTTGAGAGAAAAACATGCTTCAAGTTACTGTATCTTCATGAAAGAGAACTGGAACAGAACTGTATTCCACCCCAGTCTAACACCAGGGTTCCTGCAGCAGCAGATTCACCAATCCCCAGGTCAGTATATGCTTCCATGATAAAGCAGGAATGTGTCTTACTTATTCTCTGCTATCTTCAAAGAGACCTCAGTGTATTTCCTATTAAACTGCTTGAACTAAGTCATTATTAAGACTCCTACCTCCCTTTTCCCCAAACCTCAGCCCAACCACATTAGCCTGAAATCAGCTTCTATAATGATTCCATACAATGAGGATGTTGACTGTCACACCACCCTGTGTACAATCCTTTGACAGATTTTTAAAATTTCCATGACACATAAAATTCATTCCCTTCATACGGAATGTCTGTTGTGAGGATGGCACTGGTTACTGTTCTACCTGTTCTTCCACTACAGCCCCACGTGCAACCTTTGATTTCTGTGCTGTACACCATCTGTTCTTACTTGAGAACTCCTCACACGTTTAGTACTCCTCTTTATTCTCAGCGTCTAGAATTACATTTCTCAGACTCCATTGTCAACAGTGTTCTTATTTACACACAGTTCATGTCAGGCATTGGTGCAAGATTGGGATGATAGAATACAAAGAGAATGTGTCAATATGGGTCTGACATGGGTTCACAGGTGTGTGAAATTTTGCAGACAACTGGTAATATGTTTAACAGAGACTATGTCTCTTACCGATTTTCACTTCAGTGAAGCATTGACCTGAAATCATTGCTGGCATTTTTGTTCAAATATTTTAACATTCTGATTTCATGAAATCATCGGAAGCTTCCCTTGCTCCTATTGGGAGATCATTTCATCCGACCAAAAGTTTCACAAAAACATAGTGTTCTCTATAAAGGCTTTACCTTAAGTCTCTAGTGTGATTTCCTTTTTTATGACTGTTGATGGAAGTAGTCTACAAATGAATTAGATGGTCTCAAGCATTTCTGCTTTTTCATATCTTGTTTTGTTTACTGAAAAATCTCTTCCCATTACTGCTTTGCTTACTTTCTAGTTATCTTGCAAACCTTAGTGGAAAAAATGCTTCCTTTTGGAAGGCTCCTGAACCATCTCTTTATAAACCTGATAAACATGCTTCCATTTCAACCTGACTTTAACTCTCATCATACTGAATTTTTTTATTCCTTTACTTGTCTATTTCATACATTCAATATTGCTAAAGGATATTTTCTCAAAGCCTTGCTCAATAGAAAACATTACCAAGTAAACTCCATGTGTCACTAAGTGTTCTTTGGATGCAAAGAATAAAAATGACTAAGATACACAAAATATTACTGGAAATACTCTAGGTAGCACAGGAACTCAAAGGAAATGTTGAATACTTAGACATCAGGAAACAAAGATTTGAAGGCAGCCCTGGGAATCCAGGGAACAGAAATGCATAGATAGTCTCAAGGAACCACTACATGTCAGCTCTAACATGTTGCTGTCTGTGTCATTTCACCCAGACTCAGGCTCCCAGAGGAGAGGGACTGGTTTGCCTTATTTGAGTTATGTGGTCATTCCTTGATATATGTGTGTTAGTGGCCAAGAGAGGGAAGCATAAAGGGAACCTTCATTTCCATGTCCTTCCAGGATTGTGTGTAACAGGGGAATGGGAAATGGCCAAGATAAATGAAGGTTTCCTTCAGCAGGAGGGCACAGCAGTCATTCTCTTAAGTCCTACCTCAGGTGCTCTTTATTTTACTTATACATTTATTTTATTTCATTTAAAAGGCAGATAGACAGACAGACACAGAGACGGAGGCACAGAGATCTTCCTTCTATTGCAAATGACCGCAACAACTAGGGCTGTCTCAGCCTAAAGACATGAGGCAAAAATTCAACCTAAGTCCCCCATGTGGATGGCAGGGCCCAGGTATACCTGAATCACCGTTTGCTGTTGCATTATCAGAAGCATGCACATTAGCAGGAAACTGGAATCAGAAGTAGAGCTGTGACTCTAACATAGATCCTCTGATAGGGGATGCAGGCATCCCAAGCAGCATATTCACTACTGCACCAATGGCTTACCCCATTAGGGTGTTTTTTAAAATAATATTTGCTTTATTTAATTAAAATGGCAGCATTCTGGGAGGGGGACGAAGAAAGAGATTTCCCATCCAGTTGTTCACAACCCAAATGGCTATGATGGTCAGGGCTGGCCAGGCCCAAACCAGGAGCCAGGAACTTCAAGCAGGTCACCCACATGGATGGCAGGGGTTCAAGTAGTTCTGCCATCTTCTATGGCTTTCCCCAGTGCATTAGGAAGGATCTGGATCCACAGCACAGCAACTAGAATTGGAACTTGCACTCTGATATGGGATCTGATGTTGCAGGAGAGTCTTAACCCACTTCATCGCATCGCTGACCCGTTGGGTGCTTTGTTTTTGTTTTGTAATCAAGGGTGAACAAACAGCAGTCTCCAGATTGAACCTCTTGATGGTAGCACCACAGGAGTCTATGTTTAGAAGGAGATAAGTCCAATGAGAGTTACTCAAGAATTCAAGAAAGAGAGCTCCATCAAGTCCGTGGGGAGCATCAAGCTGTCAAGAGCATATGAAGAAGCAAAGGCAGTGCCCAACATAACAAACACAACTTTGTAAGTGGAATTATTGGTGCATAAAGAGTATTTAGAGAAGAGTTAAATACATGAATATTAACACATGAGGCTACTGTTTCAGATTAGATAACAGAATGGCGGAGCCTCATAAATGAAACTGTAAGCAAAGTAGCATAGTGTTCCACCTCAGGGGCTTTAAAGTTACACTCACCTAGAGACTGGAATACAGCTCTGCCACTTGCTGTTTGCGTTATGAAGTAATAATTACTTCACATCGCCATAGGTCGGTTTTTACATCTGTAACATAACATCACTGAAATTACAATAGTTCAACTACAATTAAACTATATAAAGTGCTCCACATAGTGCTTCATGTAAAAAGTGCTCAAAAAAAGGCTAGTATTATTAACATAATTATTATGATATGACATGTAGTACTAGGAGTCACTAACTTTTCAAATTCAAGAATCAAATAAGTTTATAATGCATTTCTTGATACTTTAAACTCTTGCTACTTGCTCTATAAAAATCTAGAACTCAAATAGAGACACTGACACAATACTATTCACAATCTAAATTAGTTCTGTGACACATGCTTTGAAGTTTGAAATGAAACTGACATGAATAGTAATGGTAAAACGTATAAACAAATGCAATGGTGGTTTCAGCAAAAGAAATTGGAAAAATAAGTAATGATTTGATATCAGGCTTTATCCAAATAATGCTTAATCTTTTGGAATTGAAATAAACTTTGCAAATCATATATTAAACTTTGGGGAGAAGAAATTAATTCAAACAAACATAATGAGATTTCAGGAAAACAACATATTTTACCACTCTTGGCCAAGGTTCAAAGAAATACTATCTTATACTGGTTCCTTTCTGTACATTTTATTGCATTTTGCTACATCCTAATCATAGTATGGCATCAGATTATGTAATGTAGAGTGTCGCTCCCCGTCTTCGCGGAGGAACGACACAGGACCCTGTGCTGTTCTTTTGTCTGCTCGGCCCTCCCTGGGTTTGCTGCTGGTTCTTCCAGGGTTGGCTACTGACCCTTCCACCTCCGTGGAAGGGCGGTTCCCCCTGCCACTTTCCCCACTTCCACGGGGGAGCGGCACACTGCTGGCCGGCTCTCTCGGGGGCTGCTCAGATGTTCCTCAGGTGTTCCCCTTAGATGTTTCTGGTGCATGTTGTCTCTCTCCTCCTTTATAGTCCTCTTCCACCAATCCCAACTCTGCTACCCACATGCCAAGTACGCTGCTCTCCTCCAATCAGGAGCAGGTCCTACAGTTTATTGGTTGAACTGGAGGCAGCTGTGTAGAAGCTGTTTCCTCCTCTCCCAGTGCCATATTGTGGGAGAGCAGATGCATAGAATAAGTCTTAATTCCAGTAACTTAGTCTAGTCCGAGTTGCTCCCCACAGTAGAGGCCATTTGAGATATAAGAGCTTTTATAAATGCCACTTTGTTACCTTGTAAGTGAAAGTGCCATTTGCTCTCAAGCAAATAATTTACTCAACTTCATGAAATACAAACCACATCCTGAACAACTGTTTGAAATACCATAATATGTACATATGTCTTGAGGCATTTATATAAAGACAAATTTCGGGGCTGGCGCTGTTGCTCAGCGGGTTAACGCCCTGGCCTGAAGCACCGGCATCCCATATGGGTGCTGGTTCTAGTCCCAGCTAATCCTCTTCCAATCCAGCTCTCTGCTATGGCCTGGGATAGCAGTAGAACATGGCCGAGTCCTTGGGCTCCTGCACCCATGTGGGAGGCCCAGAAGAAGCTCCTGGCTCCTGGCTTCAGATCGGCGCAGCTCCGGCTGTTGCGTCCATCTGGGGAGTGAACCAGCAGATGGAAGACCCCTCTCTCTGACTCTACCTCTTTCTGTAACTCTGTTTCTCAAATAAATAAAAATAAATCTTAAAAAAATAAAAAGAAACAAGACAAATTTCAGAATACCTCACATTTTTCTGTATTAGTTTTTAGAAAACTATTTGTGAATATTCAGCCCTTAAGGCATGTGGATCCGGCTGAAAAGCCCATGAGAGTATTTCAGGCATGGAAAGCCAAGACACTCTGGCAAAACAAACAAACAAACAAACAAAAACAAAACAAAACAAAAAAATGACCTAAATGAAAGATCTTCATGAGTGAGATCCCTGTGGAAAGAACAGGTCATCAAAGAAGGAGGTACCTTTCTCTGAAGGGAGGAGAGAACTTCCACTCTGACTACGACCTTGTCTAAATATGATCAGAGTCAGTGAACTCAAAAGGCTTCCATAGCCTTGGCAACTCATGACAAGAGCCTAGGGTGATTACTGAGGCCATAAACAAGAGTGTCAATTTGTTAAGTCAACAACAGGAGTCAGTGTGCACTTGTTCCTCATATAGGATCTCTGTCCTTAGTGTGCTGTACATTGTGATTTAATGCCTTAACTAGTACTCAAACAGTATTTTTCACTTTGTGTTTCTATGTGGGTGCAAACTGTTGAAATCTTTACTTAATATATACTAAACTGATCTTCTGTATATAAAGATAATTGAAAATGAATCTTGATGTGAATGGAAGGGGAGAGGGAGCAGGAGATGTGAGGGTTGTGGGTGGGAGGGAAATTATGGGGGGAAAAAGCCATTGTAATCCATAAGCTGTACTTTGGAAATTTATATTCATTAATAAAAGTTAAAAAAGAAAACTATTTATGAATATTTTAATCCAAATATTTTTGCCAAGTGAAACTTCCGCATATTTTAGAGCAATAATTCAATGTATGTAACTTAAGAAAAAATGCGTATAATAAACCAACTTCTTATATTTGTCATTTCTTTCTATGAGTGAGCATTAAAATTAGTTGATAACCAGAAGAATTCACATCATAGGTTTTCTGAATGTGCTGAAGTCCATGTGTGTGTACATATTCATTCATTCACATATTGAAACTATGTGATTTTTTTGTGTTTTGCTATGTTGCTTGGAGACTCATCATATTTTTCATAGTTTGTCTTTGATATGCTATATATATGTAGTGAGTAGCAAAGTGTATGGTTCTCTAGAACAGATTTGTAACAATAATACATGTGAATCAATATTAGATTGACTGGGGATTTTAACCAGTATATTATTCTTTTAATTTTAGTTGTAATACTATAGTGAGTAAGTTATGAAGCTCTTCCTGTTTCTGTGTGTGTATGTGTTTGTATATATTTGTGTTTTTTTTAAAGGCAGAGTTGCAGACAGAGAGAGAGAGAGAGAGACAAAGAGTGAGAAATTTTCCATTTGTTGGTTTACTCCTTAGATGGCTGCACTGGCCAGCACAGTGCCAGCCCAAAGCCAGGAGCTGGGAGCTCCCCACCCACCAACCCACTCAGTCTCTTACATGGAAGCAGGAGTCCAAGCACTTGGGCTATCTTCCACTGCCTTCCCAGACACATTAACAGGGAGCTGGATTGAAGGTGGAGGATCCAGGACTCAAATCTGCACCCATATGAGATGTCGGTATCATAGATGGTAGCTTTACCCACTATGCCACAACATCATCCTATATGTGTACTTGTATTTTAAGTGCCAGAAATTTAAAAGGTTTCACTATAAGTGTCTTGAAAGCATAATTATGACATGATAATTAAATGTCTCTTTTTTATTTTTAAGGTATAAATTACTATTGGTTAAATGTAATCATTAAAAGTTCAATTTCTTTATGATCTTTGGCTAATAATTCAATGTGTCATAATATATCTAGTGTGCATCTATACTTAATGTACCATTTTGTGTTCTATATAATTATTAGATTTTAAAAGTTTTATAATTTATTGAAGTACAATTGATAAATGAAAATTTTATGCATTTAAAATGTACAACTATATTCTTTTGCATAAATAAAAAAGTGGCAAAAATGATCAAAGAGAGCTGTGTCAAAGAAGACAAGCTTCCACTTATGAAAGATGAGCAATTATGAGATTTTAATACATATGTAAATTAAAGTTCCTATATGAATCTTGTATGTTCCTTTCTATGGTTTTTGCAAATTGGATCATCCTAGCCCAAATACAAAGTGTGTAACATCATTATCAGTGCTTTTTCACTCTAGCAGACAAAAAGGATGGTTTAGGTTCTGAAAGTTCTTTGCTACCTCACCTGAGAATATGAAAGTTAGAATTGCCTCAGGCACATGTTTGACAGGCTCACTGTGACTGGTGATGGCTCAGTGTTCAAAGATGAGAACGACATGAAAAGGGTTATCTGGTATTAAGAGGAAAAGAAAACCTTAAGAGAGCTGCTTAACTTTAGTCATTTTGTATGATATAAAGCATCCCAAATTTGATTTTTTATAAAAATGTCATATTTACAAAGTATGTTAATGATATTTGATAAATACATCTTCCCTCAAGTGAAAAGGAGGAAGCTAAACTAGATAATTTTAAGGTAGAGTTCAAAGAGGTTATTACTCTTACTTAGAAAGGAAAATCAAGTGAGGTAAAATTTTGTTCAGTTATGATTATAGACAAAGTACTGAGTAGAAATAGATTTAATATAATTTTATTTGTTTTTTGCATACATTGTTTCTATTATAGATAATTGTCTTCTTTGTGGTGATTTTTAAGATAAAATCATGATCATAGTACACTCAAGAGGTAGACAGAAAAATATTCTCCCGAAGATGCTCATGTCCAAATTAGATTTCACAACACTAGGGATTTAGGTAGTAGATGGAATTCAGATTGTTAGCTAGATGATCTGAAAAAAGGAAAATTATTCTAGATTATCAGAGTAAATCCAATATAACAAAAGGATCCTTTGATACGGAAAGGAAAGTCAGAAGAATCAGAGTCAAGGTGATGTGTTCTGAAGAAGATTCACGTCATGGCTTTCACGATGCTGGGCTGTGGGCAGGCTAAGGCTCCCAAACTCCTCCGGACGTGTGAACCCAGTCTTCTGTTAATGGCAGCAAGAGGTGAACACAGAACCCGCCATGGGTCTTCAGGTTGCCTTTGTGAAGTAGTGGGGTTGGATTGAGTCCACCCTTGATGAAATCCTGTTTTATCTGTAAGACATCTCATGCATGGAGCTATATGGACTCCCTGTTTGCTTGTGGTGTTCTTTGTCATCTCAGGATTCTTGGAGCAAGCACCATAGTGAGATGCTCCTCAGTCAAGGATTGTGAACTTCCAGGAAGATGAGACTTGGTAAGTCTTTTCCAATATGAACTTACCTTCTCCTTCCCGCTTTGCTGTAATTACAAAAGCTGCCTAATACAGGGACCATCGGTCAAGGAATGTTGGCAACCTCTAGAAGTTGGAACAGGTAAGGGAACAAATTTTCCCTTTAAGTCTCTGGAGAGAAATATCTGACCTTGCCCAGTGGACTCATTTTGGACTTATAACTTCCAGGACTGTAACATAATAAAGTAGTAATGTTTTAACCACCAAGTTTGAGGTCATTTGTTATAGCAACAAAAGGGAATTGATACAGGTAGAATAACAGTTCAAGGAAATGTTTTGAAATCATATTAACTTAATTATTTGATTTTGTGGGGAGCAGCTCGGACTAGACTAAGTTACTGGAATTAAGACTTATTCTATGCATCTGCTCTCCTCTGTGGGGAGCAGCTCGGACTAGACTGTTACTGGAATTAAGACTTATTCTATGCATCTGCTCTCCTACAGTATGGCGCTGGGAGAGGAGAAAACAGCTTCTACCCAGCTGCCTCCAGTTCAACCAATAAACTGTAGGACTTGCTCCTGATTGGAGAGCAGCGTACTCGGCGTGTGGGCAGCCGAGTTAGGATTGGCGGACGAGGACTATAAAGGAGGAGAGAGACGGCATGCACCAGGAACATCTATGGGGAACATCTAAGGGGAACGCCTGTGCAGCCCCCCAGAGAGCCGGCCGGCGGAGTGCCACTCCCCTGCGGAAGTGGGGAATGTGGCCAGGGGGAACTGCCCTTCCACGGAGGTGGAAGGGATAGTAGCCAACCCGGGAAGAACCAGCAGTAAACCCGGGGAGGGCCGAGCAGACAGAAGAACAGCGCAGGGTCCTGTGTCGTTCCTCCACGAAGAGGGGGAGCGACATAATGGTGCCGTGACTCGGATATGAAGCCTAGGCAGGGTTCAGTGTTGCTCCTCCACGAAGAGGGGGAGCGACATAATGGTGCCGTGACTCGGATATGAAGCCTAGGCAGGGCTTGGTGTCGTTCCCCCATGAAGACGGGGAGCGACAGATTTGAATTAATAGTTTCCTCAAAGAGGAAAAAAGATTCAGTAACTATGACTAGAAGGCAGGAGTAGGATGGTAGGCAAGGTTGAGTTGATGCTTAGATTACAAAGCATGGGCCTTCTGAGTCTCCCTGGCTGCGTGACCAGGTCATCTGGATTGAGAGTGGTCATCTGGAGTGAGAGGCAGTCCTTTCACGCAGGTAGACAGTGTGGTAGCCCAGTATGAATGATCTGTGGATTCAGAGAATATTCAAAAAGCAGACAGAATCTTTAAAACTGGATACACATATGCTAACTCTTGTTCTAATAAATCAGTTAATTTGAGAAAGATTTCATGGTTTACAGTAGAAAGATATTAATAAAATATCGAGTATTAATATAAGCCCAGTTTCTTGATTTAATGACAGAAAACAGCCACTAAGGATTCAATAATTCTTGTCAGCTGGCTTGTTGTTGGTTTTGACAAAATATTGATAAATGAAACAGATGAAATGCCAATTTTTTTCTCTGAAATCCTGTGGTACTGATGTATGTGGTGAATTTATATTTTAGGGCTGTGATAAATCCTAAATGACCAGTAAATTAAAGCTATTCTGAAAAGATGCAAACATGGTTTAATTCCTTCAATTAATTCTAAGTATGTTTAAAAATTTAGTGCAAAAAAAGACACGAAGAAATTATCTGACACCCACCTCATATATTGTATTAGGCAGTATGGCTTCCTAAAATTGTCCCTGTCCTAATCTCTGGAAACTGTGATTATGTCACATTCCATGACCAGAGAGATTTTGCATATGAAATAAGGTGATTGTTCTTAGATGGGGAGATTTTCCTGGATCACCTGGGTCTTTGCAAAGGTCTCTAAAAGTAGAGAACTTTCTCTAGTTGGAGTCAGAGGGGTATACCAGAGGAGAAAGACAGAAATGAAGCCTAAGAGGTGTTTGCCTCTAATAGCTAGCATTGAGACATCTGGAAAGCATGAAAAAGTGTGAGGGTAACAGTCTTTGGGAGCAAAGAATGGCCTCCAACTGACAGCAAGAATTGTGAACCCCAGATGTACAACCATAATGAACTGAAACCCAGTCAACAACTTGTAAAGCCATTCTACTTCAGAGCCTCCCATAAGGAACGCACTCCAGCCAACACATTGCAGACTTCTAAGACACTGAAGAGAGGACCCACTCAATCCCCACGGATGATGATCATAAATTTATCACCCCACAGAGGTGATAAATGCATGCTGTCTTAAGCCTGGAGGCTTATAGAAAGTGTTTATCAGAGTTACAGGAAATGGATACTTTGCTTCAGGAAATAGACACTGCCTTGGAGTCTCCAGGGTTTGGTTAAGCACCAGTGATATGGATCATAAACTGTGGCTTGGAGGTGTACCACGAGTTGCAGCGGAAAACACAGAATTATTAGTGTACCTCCTATCCTCTTTCAGCTGGATGAATTGCCTCAGAATTCTTGTTGACGTTACAAAAACTACAAAGTTAAAAATAAAGTCTGCTCAACGCTTTCATTTCAAGATGTAAGACTGCCATGTGTTTTTGGTTCATCTATCATACCACTATGCCACCTGGCTCATCCTGAACCAAGACTGCAAAGTATAACTCCGATATTCTCGATTTTCTATTGCCATGAAATGTGTAAAAGGAGATGTTGCAAAATTATGTTTCTTTAATGCTGCCAGTTTCTGACAATTTGAAATCTGAGTTCCAACTCAGATCTCACTATTGAACTGCTCCCTTTGCAGGACTTCTCTTGAGAGTTTTGTTTTCATTTGAGCAAATTCCTGAAGAAATTTTTTTGCAGTTACAGTAGAATGTGTCTCATCAGATATCTGTAAAAGATTGCTATTCGTTTGAAAAATGTATTACTTTTTTTAAAGATATTTGGGCTACATAGAACAGTATCACTAGTTTGCTGCATTCTGTGAAACATTCCTTCACTTGCTTCTTTTTGCTTTTAATACTTTTCTCTAAATCTTTGTATCTCTTCACATGTATCCTTCAGTGAGTTTCTTCCTCCCCCAGTTAACTGTGCTCATTTAAATGAAAGTCACCTGTCTTTGTCGTTAAATGGTACCATGTCCAAAGAATTTAAAGACCTCTGAGTAGCATATCAGAAAGGTTAACGGCAAATGAAATGGTGCATTTCAGTATTACTATGGACTTCATTAAAATTTAGTATTCATTATTGGTCTTTTCTAAGATCATGAGTTGCATTGAATCATTTGATTCTGCCCTTGCAGTTTCATTAATAATTCAAAAAACTTTGTTTGAAACATCTCTTGTCAGCATTTCAGCATCATGCTAATGACCCAACACCACCCGAATATCAAAGAAGGGGCCCTTTGATAGAGAAAGGCTTATCCTCAGGAAGAATCATATCTCTTTCCCACACAATTTCATGAATGGATACAGTCTCAATTTATATCCAGGAACACCGTACCCACGCATGATTTCTAAATGACTTGAGTGACTTGATGACACAGTAAACATTTTCATTATATTCTATAAATAATAAATTCTCACTATAAAATTTAATATGTAGAAAATTAAAAAAAGAAAATGCTAACTACTCATTTTCTCTTTCATCCAGAGATAACTTCCTGTGTCATTTGATATTTGCGTCTCTAGTAGTTAGACCTAACTAAGGTTATATATATTGTGTCTCTAGGTTTTCAGTCCATTTTAATTTGCTTAAAAATATGTCCTGTATATTTTTCTTTTCATTAATGAATTTTATAAATTGAAATTTCTAATGATTATTATAATACAATTTACCTATTTATTATTAAATTCATTATTATCAAAGATGTGCTCTTGCAAATAACATTAAATATGTAAATTTTATACTTATAATTTTCTCCCATCCTTGATAAAAGTATATAAACTATTGGAAATTTTGATACATACAACCAGTTGCCTCCAAAAGTCTATGAAGCAGTGCCACATAGTTAGCCCGCCATCATTTAATATTATCTTCCAAGTCTGCCAATTTGATACGTGGAAAGTAATATTTCATTATTTTAACTTGCATTGCTTTTGGTTTTTGGGGAAACCATATGTTTTCAGTCAAAGTTTCATTATCTTCAAAATAATAGATTACAGATTTATTAGAATGGTTAAGTTAGTCATCTATATTAAAGGTTTTCATGATTCCTGTTTTTCTCCAGCGCATCAATTTTTTGTGCTAGCATTTTTGTCACTTTACTTAAATTCTCTCTCATGAAACTACACTGTTGTATATTTTAGTAGCATGAGCTATGGTAGTTTTATGAGTTTTCTTTAAGAAAAGAGAATGAAAATCTTTAAACATGTCAATGGCTATTTCAGTGATATAGTGACTGATAAAAAAAAAAAAAAGCCAGAATATAGAGATTGAGTTGCATGACTCCTTTGCAAGTTACATTTTTTAATGTAACATATCATCATATGAATGCATTTTCAGGAGTCTAGGATGGGGTTCATGCAAGCGAAAAGGGATCTTTAGTTTATGATAAGCCTCTGCATTCAGTTATTGCAAATGAAAGTGACAGGCACATTTGAGAGTCATGGAAACCTAGGGAAAATCCAATTGACTAGAATAAACAGAGATCCTTTCCCTCAAAAGATAACATTTAGGTTGAGAACTAAAGGATGAACTAAAATATGAAAATAGCAGAATTATATTTCCATAAGAATAAATAACACTAACAAAGGCACTAATTAGCAAGGAACCTGATAAGTTATATGGTATTAATAAAAGTTCTAAAACATGAAGTGGAAAAGGCAAAAGGAGCAATGAGGCCAGCCCTATCCTGTTGGGCAAATAATCATGGATTTGTCCAGATAAGCCATTGAATGGTGTTTCAAGAAGTGGAGACATGATGTGACATACATTTCATAAACACCGTTCTAGCTGTTTCCCTAGGAATGAAGTAGGTGAGAAAGAACAAGAACTGTAATTATTGCAATAATCTAGTTGGAAATGATGACATTTGGGGAATAGGTTGTGAGGTTCATAGGTTCATTTATTTATTTAACCCCAGCTGTTCAATGTGTACCTATAATTGTGTTCTTCTACCATGTGATGCCTAGAATAGAATTAACAGAAATATATATATATATATCCTTAAATTTAGATTTTAATGAAAGAAAAAAGAAGCAAGTAAAAAATTCATGAAATAATAAAGAAATGTGATTAATTTTCAAGACACTATGGAGTACAAAGAAAAGGATTAATAGAGAAACTCTATTTTTAGAAACTGGTCAGGGGGACTTTCTGAAGAGGAGATACTTCAGGTGCTACCAGGAAGGTGAGGGGAGGCAGCTGGGGCTCTCAGGGACATTGCAGAGGGAGCAGCATGTTCAGAGACCTTGCACCAAAACATGTTGACATATTCTAGAAATGAAGCAGTGAGACTAAGACAAAGAACAAAGTTTACCGGGTCAGACCAAAGGACTAGTACTGAGGTGAAATGCAGACTAGTGCCAAATCATGTAGGCTGTATCAGGGTTTTGCTGTGAGCACACTATAAATCTTTCACAAGAAATCTTATCTGAAGTCTCTTCTTATAGTTATGAGAATAGAATTTGAGCCCTTTACCTTGAATCAGTGGACATTTGTTCCAGCAGTGAAAATGTCCACATCCCATACCAGAGTACCCAGGTTCAGCACTAGCTCCCACTTCCAGCTTCATGCCAATGCAGACCCTGGGAGTCAGTAATGATGGCTCTCGTAGTTGGATTCGTGCCACCCATGTGGGAGAATTTGATTGAGTTCTGTGCTGGAGCTCTTGCTTCAGCCTACACCTAAACATTTGGGCAGTGAGCTGGCAAATGGAAGCTGTCTCTTTCTCTCTTCATATTAAAAATTAAAAACAAATAAGTACAAAAATAAATAAATAAAACCATTACTCTGAGAAGGGACTCATAAGCTTTACACACTGCCAAGGAGGTCTGCAGCATGACACAAGTGACTAAAAGTATTAAGAGCCTCCGTGTTATTTAAGCAGAAGAGAGATCTATGGAGATTTAAAATAAAAAAAGAAGAAAGAAAGAGAAGAGAGAGAGAGAGAAGCAAGCAAGCACAATTACATCTATGAGTAGTTTACCTTGTAGCTTTAAGGAAGGAAATGTAATCATCTGGAAAACCAGCAAGGTGACCAAGTTAGAATAATGGTGAAAATACAGAACTGAATGGAATTGAGATATTTAAAGTGGTTGGGAGAATTGAAGAAGAGATAAGAGCTCAGTTGGTTCAAGATTTGAAACTTACTGAAGAAACGAATCCTCACTGGGTTGAAACTTATTGAAGAAATGCATCCTCATTCAGTTGGAAAGGAAAGTCTGGGGAAAGGAAATTTCACAGTTTTTGAAAAATCCCAAGGGCACTTTCACATTGAAATGCTAGAACTGAGATCCTACTATTCATCTAAGTGAAATACCAGGTTGAAGTTAGCCAAAAGACCAAACTGGATTTCACATCTAAATGTGAGAATTAAATCTATAAAAATATTTTGAAGAAAAAGTATAAGTTTCTAAGATAAAACAACAAAATTGTTGTGAAATATTAAGTCTTTAAGAGTTTATAAATCAAAAGCAGTGTTAAGAGAGGCAATATTCCCAGCTGTGCAGCCATTTGAGGAGTGAACCAACAGAATATCTGTCTCTCTGTCTCTGCCTCTCCCTCTCTCTCTCTTTGTAACTCTGCCTTTCAAATAAAAACAAGATAAATCTTTTAAAAATGGGTAAATCATATAGCTGATAAAGAATAAAGAACTCTTACATTTAAATAATGAATAGGTTTTTTAAGTGATAAAAATACTCGAATAGTCATTTATCAAGGAAGTAATGCAAATAACCAATAAGCCAATGAAAAACTGTTCAAAATCATTATTATTAGGAAAATATGATGTAAAACCATTAATGGTTAAAATAAAATAGACAAAAATGCGATGTGTTGGTAAAAATAGAGAGAAATTAAAATCCTCATACATTCCTTGTTGGAACAAAATATGGGCAGCCATTTTGAAAACAGCTTGGCAGATTCTTATAATCTTTTTAAAAAGGTTTATTTTATTTACTTGAATGCAGTGTTACAGAGAAATAGAGAGGGGGAGAGATAGAGAGAGAGCAGGTCTTCCATCCATTGGTTCACTCCTCAAATGGCCCCAGTGACTGGGCCTGGGGCCATGCCAAAGCCAGGAGACAGGAGCATTGTTATCTGGGTCTTTCATGTGGGTTCAGGGTCCCAAGGACTTGGGTTATCTTCTGCTGCTTTCTCAGACACACTGGCAAGGAGCTGGATTGGAAGTGGAGCAGCCAAGGCTCAAACTGGCATTCACCTGGGATGCTGGTGTTGCAGGCAGTGGCTTAATCCATTACTCTACAATGCCAGTCTCAGGTTCTTAAAATCTACATAATGGCCAAAAAGTAGAAAGGTGTATTGATCAGTGAATGGGCAAGCACAATATGTTATGCTCATACAATGGAATATTATTAGACAGTAGAAAGAATAAGGTACCCATAAATATTACAACTTGGCTTAATCTAAAAAATATTATGTTAATTGAAAGCAGTCAGTCATAGGGCCCGGCGCTGTGGTGCAGTGGGTTAAAGCCCTAAACTGCAGCGCCGGCATCCCATGTGGGTGCAGGTTCGAGTCCTGGCTGCTCTACTTCCTTGGGCCCCTGCATTCATGTGGGAGACCCAGAGGAAGTTCCTGGCTCCTGGTTTCAGATCAGTTCAGCTCTGACCGTTGTGGTCATTTGGGGAGTGAACCAGAGGAATTGAAGACTTCTCTCTCTCTGGCTCTACCTCTCTCTGTAACTCTATCTTTCAAATAAATAAAATAATTATTTTAAAAAAAGAAGTCACAAACAATATATACAGTCTGAATTTATTTACTTGAAGTACCCACAAATAGTAAATCAATATGTAAATTAGTTATAGCCTTTGGCTTCATGTGGGAATTGGGGTAATAGCAATTGGACCTTAGGTGTTTGGGAGCCAGGGCAAGAGAAAGATTCTAAGATTATATTGTGTCCAGAGTTTCACAATTCTCCACTTACTCAGTTTCATCACATTGTGCGTTTAAATGTAGTGAGTGTTAAGGCATTTAAATTATACTATAAGAAATATGTAGAGGGGGCTGGCATTATGACATAGTGAGTAAAGCTGCCAACTAGGATGCCAGTATGCCATATGAGTGCTGCTTCACGTATGACTGCTCTACTTGTGATACAGCTCCCTGATGATGGCCTGAGAAAAGCAGTGGAAGATGGACGGTCCAGTCCTTGGGCCCCTACTACCCACGTGGAAGTCCTGGCTTTGGCCTGGCCCAGCCCCGGGCGTTGCAGCAATCTGGGGAGTGAACCAGCAGATGGAAGATCTCTCCCTCTGACTCTTCCTCTCCCTCTGTAACTCTGTTGAATAAATGAATAAATGCTAAAAAAGAGAGAAATCTCTAGAAAGACAAATATGTGAATTATATAAGTGGGAATCCATCCCTGGGCTGGATATCTCAATACACGATGTCCCCACAGAATGACATGCCAGTTACAACCCAGTCATGCAAATAGAATCACTATTTGTAAACTCAGAAGGTTAAAAAGGTAATTGAAGAACATGGGGAATTGTTTGCCTCAGAGTGATACATATATAACATGTGATTGATTCTGAGAATGTACAAAATTACTTGTAGGTTACAACAAACTGAAATGATAGGGTGATGTGGCAGAGACAGCAAATCACCTCTTCCCACTTCCCGTTTTGTTGTTGGGTAGACCAACATATGGGCAGACCACCAAGGAGCCATGTGACAAAGGAGTCTGAGAACCACAGTTTGCAGAGATCCAGCCTTGTATCACACATTGATAATAGCAGAACAATTTTGGAGCTGAGATACAAAAGATGAATAGCCTGTGCAGATGTTATTTAAAGGGAAAATGATCAAAATTCTCAAAAATTCACATTCAGGTATAAAAGGAGCCTAGAAAAGTAGTCTTAGAAAGGAAGGAAGCCAAGAAGAATGATGACAGTGCACAATGAAACCCAGAGGACAAGTCAGATGAGCAAACAGAATGGCCATATGCAGAGCCTAGATAACCTTGCTAAGAACAACCTCAGTGGGATGCTAGAAAACTGACAAATACTGAGTGGGTAAAAGAACAAATTAGGGCGAATAATTTACATATCCTCTTGTCTGTGACAGTTCATAGGTCAACTTGACTGTGCCTAGATTGATCAAGTTAAACATTATTCTGCGTGTGTGTGAAAGAGAGAGTGTTCCTATATAAGATTGCCATGTGAATCCGAACATTGAGCCTTTGAGGTTGAGCTGGAACAGTATGAACCACTCTCCCTTCTTTTCATGCTGACTGCTATTTTGAGTTTTTTCAGCCTCCAAATCCCGTGAGCCAATTCCATATAATACATGTCTCTCTCTCTCCCTATCTTATTCTTTCTGTTTTTCTAGAGAACCTGACTAAAATATTCCTGATCTTTAAAATTGAGTAAGTTTGGTTAGTGAAGTTATCATTACACTGATAAAAATAGAACTCTTATAGTAGTTAAAAGTATATGAAAGTTGGGGCTGGCTCCGTGGCTCACTGGTTAATCCTCCGCCTGTGGCGCCAGCATCCCATATGGGCGCCAGGTTCTAGTCCCAGCTGCTCCTCTTCCAGTACAGCTCTCTGCTGTGGCCCAGGAGTGTAGGGGAGGATGGCCCGAGTACTTGGGCCCCTGTAACCGCATGGGAGACGAGGAGGAAGCACCTGGCTCCTGGCTTCGGATAGGCGCAGCACTGCCGTAGCAGCCATTTGCTGAGTGAACCAACGGAAGGAAGACCTTTCTCTCTGTCTCTCTCTCTCTCTCTCTCTCTAACTCTACCTGTCAAAAAAAAAGTATATGAAAGTACTTCAAAACACTGATGGAAAAGAAATTAAAATATAAATTTATGTTCATCAAAATTTTTGAAATCTATGCATTGTTTTTTCATAATATGCATTTTTGTGAATTTTTTAAAGACAGCTTATATCCCTTGATTTCAAAATCCAACTTAATTTAAACATCAATATGGGAAATATATATTGATTTCATGAATGATCTTATTATTTCTTTACTAAATATGTCTGCATTATAAAGGGGGAAATCACTATAAAAATAAAGAGAAAAATGTGGTAAGCAGGAGCATAATTTGCAATAGTTCACTTTCTCCTTTCCAAATATCATTATTTTCTTAATTTAGAGTAAAATTCTTACAGATTACAGGTATGGAAATACCTAGAATATTTTGTTGTGTTAGAGAGAAAAATGAATTGGCTGAATTTCTCTACTGAAATACCAGCTCCATTGGGTCCTCCCTTCATCTCTGGGAAAAGCAACCAACAGAAGTATCTATGAAAAAATGTACAGGCTACACTTACCACTGTCAGTTATACAGAACAGGAGTTCTGAATTCTGTGCTAAATACCCCATGATTAAAAATCATGATTCTTCAATCACAAAGATTGAGCTTTCTTGAGTAGGGCTGTTTGATCATGAGTATGGCTGATGAAGGAAAGAAACAATTGCAGCCCTGGCCTAGAGCTTTGGAAAAGCCTCATGAAGCACCTCACTAGGTGTTCAGTGTGCATTCCATACCCATCAGCAGAACTACAGGTTGAAACATGAGAATAGAAAATCAAATTTATCAGGAATATAATAACTTAAGACTATTTACAAAATACAAAGGCACAGTGGGGTTCATTAGCTAAGCTTAGAGATCCTACTGTCTGGATGGATGCTTCTGTTTTGTTTTGATATTTTTTGATATTTTGTTTTGATATTTTTTATAAAGATTTAGTTATTTATTCGAAAGGCGGAGGGGGGGGAGAGAGAGAGAGAGAGAGAGAGAGAGAATGAATCTTTCTTCCTCTGGTTTACTCCCCAAATGTCCAAAAATGGACGGAACTGGGCTGATCTGAAGCCAGGAGCCAGGAGCTTCTTCCAGGTCTCATACTTGGGTGCAGGGGCCCAAGGACTTGGGCCATTTTCTACTGCTTTCCCAGGCCACAGCAGAGAGCTGGATCAGAAGAGAAACAGCCAGGACTCAAATCCGCACCCATACGGGATGCCGGCACTGCAGGCAGCGGCTTTAACGCTATGCCACAGCACCAGTCCCACTTATGTTTTAATTCCACCACTGTCAAGTTGCTGGTGTCCCTGATGGAGGTGTATCCTCTGTGACTCATTTCTTCACCTTTACAACAGAGATAAAAGTAGAAACTCATCCCGTCTCAGGAGGTTTTGTGAGGATTAAATTGGTTAATGAATTCAAAAACTTAACAGTTTCTGGAAAAGTGTAAGCTTTGGCTAATCAAAATAGTATTCATGACACATATTGGAAACATAAACATGGAAAACCATTCCTGACTCCTGGGGATATGTCCAAATTCAAAGGAAAATAATGCATTTCCTGATATGATTTGTGCCGCATCAGATTCCAGGGAGGTAGTATTGCTTTACGTAAACAAGATCTGTGCTATTCAGGTTTGATTAATTTGCTGGCATCTTAGTCTGACCTTTTACAGGTGATAGCATGTTGCTTAATTCCCTCTGGTATCGTCACGGTATTTAAGAATAATAGAATTTTCTTATGGCCTAAGGGTTTGTAGCTGATGGGTGTTATTTGTAGCACTCTAGGAGGGAATAAAATAACAGACAGTTTAAGAAAGACATAGGGGCTCAGCTTCATTTAATTTACAAAATCAAGTGCCTCCCTGCTATAGATTATTTTGTTTACTTTCGTAATTTTCACTTATTAGTGTGAATAGTATGTCATTAGTAGATAGAATGATTTATGATGATAAGAGGCAGTGTAATTAATATGCGTACATAGTATAAATAAATATTTGAGGCACCCTTATTATTTCAATCAAGTTCAAGGAAACAAATCATAATAGTTTTTAATCAGTCTTGTCCCAGACTCTGATTATTGCCAAATGATACATTTAACAAAAATCTAAGCATTCCCTTTAGAGTTAGAAAATTATTGGGTCTAAATGTTGCCATAATGTTTAAGAGAATGCTTTTTCTGTTTTCTAATTTGTCTTATATCTTACTGTGAGAAATATGACAACTGAATAAAGGTTGCTATTTCACTGAATTCTTTCAAAAGCTTTTACAGGAGGGAATGCAAAAGCCTTTGTGAAATGAATGTTGTTTAGTTCAGCAATTTAAAATCATTTTTTTGTGTAGGGTTGTAGGTTACAGTGTTAGCTTTGAAAGGGAGAAGTAAAGTTTCCTTTTGTTCTGAAGCAATCTACTTTTTGATGCCAGATCTAAACAAATTTAAAACTGACTTATGGAGATCCAGCTTGGCTACAGAAGAATTTCCCGGTGAATGTAGGATGTCATCATGGGCAACATGCTTCCCTTTATTATGACATTGTTCAGTGTTCCAGTTCCCTTTTTGCCACACATTCCTTCCCTCAAGCCCTCAATATCGTGGCATGCCACCAAGATGCCCTCCAGGAATGCAAAATGTGTTCCCCCATCTGCTAGGACTGTTGCCACAAGATGACCATTAACGTCACCTGTTTTGAGTTGCCTCAGCAGACAGAAACTGCCTAACACAGATTACATCTTCTTCCAAGATCAGGCTCCATGCTGTAATCAGTTACCATCAGGGATGAAGGCCAGACCTGCTTACTACCATCCGGGGGAACTCTTAGGAGCTTTCCAGCCTCAGGGCTCTACATAGGTCAGTGAGTCCCTTACTGTGACTGCATCCCAGTTTGTGCTCACTTCATTTCTTTTATCCTTCCCCTACTGCATGAAATGTTGAGTGCAAGTACACGCATTGATAAACATCTTATATATTCATCTCTACTCAGTGTCAGCTTCCAAGAAATCCAGCCAATTAGTCAACCCATGTGCTGCAGCACACACATACCCCTTTAGAGTTATTTGTTTTTAACCATTTGGGTAAATATGCTTCAGAAAAAATAACTATAGAAAAGGGAATGTATGCTAATGGTGCAACTCAATGATTTCCCTCTAAACTCACACTTTACTATGAATAGTATACAGGGGAGGTAACCAAGCATTGCTGGGTACCTACTAAGGGGTGATGAAAATGGTCCAGTCAAGGCAGAAGGCGAAGGACCAGGGGAAAGGGCATGGCTGTGGGCTCTGGGGATGCTCAGGGAGTTTTTTCTGTATTCTTTCTGGAGGACTAAAGAAGGATAACATCTGCTAAGTAAGAAGTGATTTTGAGACAAGGAGAATAAAAGTGCACAGATCCTTCATCATAATGCTCCTGTTGATTCCTCTCATCAGGCAGAGTTTTGATAAGACAATCATTAGGTATTCATCTTAATGTATGTATATGGCTTATTCTACTTCTATTTGTTTCCTAATCTTTTTTTTAAAGATTTATTTATTGACTTGAAAGGCAGAGTTACATAGAGAGGAATGAGATAGAGGTCTTCCATCCTCTGGTTCACGTCCCACATGTCTGCAACATCCAGAGGCTGGGCCAGGCTGAAACCAGGGCCCAGGAGCTCCATCTGGCTCT
Source organism: Oryctolagus cuniculus (assembly GCF_051225735.1). Lineage (NCBI taxonomy): Eukaryota > Metazoa > Chordata > Mammalia > Lagomorpha > Leporidae > Oryctolagus > Oryctolagus cuniculus. The sequence continues at coordinate 12,847,299 of NC_142876.1, read as the reverse complement.
CCCATGTGGGTGCAAGGACCCAAGCACTTGGGCTGTCCTTTGTTACTTTCCCAGCATATTAGCAGGGAGCTAGACTGGAAGTTGAGCATCTGGGACTCAAAATGGTGCCCATATTGGATTCTAGCATTGCAGGTGGGGACTTAACCCTCTACTGCGTAATGTTGTCCCCATGTTTCATAATCTTTTTTTTTTTTTTTTTTGACAGGCAGAGTTAGACAGTGTGAGAGAGAGAGAGACAGAGAGAAAGGTCTTTCTTTTTCCATTGGTTCACCCCACAATGGCCGCTGCGGCTGGCGCACCACGCTGATCCGAAGCCAGGAGCCAGGTGCTTCTCCTGGTCTCCCATGCAGGTGCAGGGCCCAAGGACTTGGGCCATCCTCCACTGCACTGCTGGGCCACAGCAGAGAGCTGGACTGGAATAGGAGCAACCGGGACAGAATCCAGCGCCCCGACCAGCACTAGAACCTGGTGTGCTGGTGCTGCAGGCGGAGGATTAGCGTAGTGAGCCGTGGCACCGGCCATTTCATGATCTTAAAAAAATTTTTAAAAGGTACTGATTTATCTTTAGTTAATAATGTTTAAAAGATTGCATTGACATAATTTAACTCTCAGGACCCTTAATTCTCTAGGAATAGTCTAAGTAGCTTTCATTATCACTTACAAAAATTTCTTGAACCTGGTGCATTTATGTTGAGAAATAAAATTTATATTTTTATCGCTTAATCCCATAACCACACAGTTTTGAAATCCCCTTATGTAAACCATTCAGCAGTGCTATTCTTTAAGATTTGTTGAATAATTTTAGAGTTTTGTTTTTCCATATTAATTTTAGATGCAATGTTCTGGTTTGGAGAGAGAGGGAGAGAGAGAGAGATGCTGATGGAATTTTGATTAGGATGGGTTGAATCCTCATTTCAATTTGGGGGAAATACCTTCTTTATAATCCATGAATGATTTAAGTAGTTACATTTGAAGAGGTTGTATTTCAAATGAACTGCTCAGTGTATATGGTGAAAAATGCCAACAGTAACTGGGAGCTCAAACAGCATTGTCACCCACAAAATTCACTTGTTGCTCCTACTATCCCAACTCTTCCAGGTCCAGGATTACAACAATTTCACAGAATGGTATTCTCTTTGTAGCGCCAGCATTTTCTTTACTTTTGCATTACCACCTGACAACCAGGAAAAGTGAATAGACCTGGAACATTCAACCCCTCTGGCAGGAGAAACACCTGTCATTTCACTTTTTGACTCTCACCATAAGGAAAGTTCAGAAGCTTATTGGACCCTGTACGGTACTGACAGTGATTAACAAGATCAAATGGGAAGGAATAATACCACTTGTTTATTAATAGACACAATATATTTAAAAATGTAGCTGACCTGGTCATTTATGAGTAAGATTTTCAACCTAAGTTCAAAACTAGTTGCATTTCCTTATGGAAAAAAACACCTTTATTACCTATTCACACACTGAAACATGAAATGTGATGAGCTTTAAGCTTCCAATATTTCAAATGAAATGTCACTTCCCTTTATCAATACTCTTCTGTGGTGTGACATTATCTTTTTAATCTATGTATTTTATAGAATTTAATTTTCTAATAGTCTTAACCATTGCATCCACTGATTTAATTTTCTGTCGGTTTTGTTAAATATATCCATCTTAAGATATTTTAATGTTTTTAATTGATGTTATTGTGTAGTTTACTGAAATAATTGACTTTCCTATAATGTTTCTCATGTGCACTTTTATTCTTGTTTCCTCAGCACTGAAACAGAAAACATTCTCTTGTCTATGTGATCTTCTTTATGAGATTTGAGTTCCAGATTCTGTGGTAACTGGGTAGAATCTACAGATGACATTCTTTTCTGTTGGAATTAATTATGTAATCATATCTGGCCATAATTATACAGTGTTTTTGATCCCTTTAATGCAATCAGAAACAGAGGTCATATATTTTGGAAAGCTAGTTTACCTTCCTGCTACGGACAACCTTGTGAGACACTCAACTCAGACCTGAGTTTTTCAGAACCAAATCTTAGATACATCTGTTTTAATATTTGCATTACCATCTCAGGAGACTGCTGTAGACTCTGCTTATCATAGAATTTTACCTTTGCGTTTTAGTCTTCTGCCATGCCTAGTTTCAGAATTCAGTAAATATTTCTTAAAGAAAACTGATACTCTGTTTGAGACACCTCAAATTCCAACTTTTTGTCTCTTCAAAGTTTCAGAATTACTAGAAGTTTTACTATTTTCTGTATCCCTCAGTTGCTCCTATCTGCTGAGGGAAAACCTCAGTTTTTTGCTCTCTGCCAAGATCCATTGTTTGCCCCAGGGATAAAGTGACTTCAGAAAATAAGCTCATCTTTCTGAAATGCATTCCTCTTCAGAATCTCAATACCTTATTTCCACTTTGTTTTAGTAGCCTTGGTTTAGAGAGATTATTTTGGAACATTTTTAGCTTTTTTATTGTTCTAGGTAACAAGAACAATGTTGATTTCTTGCCATCTATTCCTTCAAATCTGAAATCTCTAGCTCTACTTTTCCAACTTCTGATGAGAGAGATGAGCGGGGAAGAGGGAGGCAGAGAGAGAGAGAGGTGAGAGAGAGGCTGTTACTCATGCATTCCTTTTATCAGATTCAGATTAGAATATAGTGTACTATTCAATGTGAGATGTAGTTGGTGCAACTTATTTTTTCACTAAAGCCAAAAGAGTAAAGTAAAAGCTGAAATTCTTCATGAAATGCTAAGAAAAATTTTAGCTACATGCTGCAGTTATTATATGTGGACATTGACTCTGGAGACTAAGCACACAGGATCAAGGTTTTTTTGTTTGTTTGTTTGTTTGTTTTTTTGACAGGCAGAGTGGACAGTGAGAGAGAGAGACAGAGAGAAAGGTCTTCCTTTGCCATTGGTTCACCCTCCAATGGCCGCTGCGGCCGGCGCGCTGCGGCTGGCGCACCGCGCTGATCCAAAGCCAGGAGCCAGGTGCTTTTCCTGGTCTCCCATGGGGTGCAGGGCCCAAGCACCTGGGCCATCCTCCACTGCACTCCTGGGCCACAGCAGAGAGCTGGCCTGGAAGAGGGGCAACCGGGACAGAATCCGGCGCCCCGACCGGGACTAGAACCCGGTGTGCCTGCGCCACTAGGCGGAGGATTAGCCTAGTGAGCCGCGGCGCCGGCCTCGTAGTCCCCTTGGGTGGTTGTTCTGTAGTCAACACTACATTTCAGTTGTTGAATAACTACGTTTGTTTTGAGCTCTTTTTTGAGCCTTTTGGACATTGTTATAAATTTTTCACTTGAGAGGAAGAAAGAGAGAGAGAGAAAGGGAGAGAAACTGCCATCTGCTGGTTCATTATCCTAACACGTACAATGGCCAGAGCTGGACCAAGCCAGTGCTAGGAGCTGAGAGCTCAATCCATGTATCCAGTGTGGGTGGAAGGGACACAACCACCTCTGCCTTCATCTGAAGCTTCACAGAATCTGTAGTAGGACAAAGCTGGAGTCAGGGAAGGAACTAAGGCATAAATCCAGACATTCTCACATGGGATGTGGGCACAGCTAGAAGCCTGGAACACTACCCAGATCACCCACAAGAGTGAAATGGACATAAGGGTTTTGGGGTATCACCTGTGACACTCTGTCAAAAAAAATGACCTAAATGAAAGATCTCCACCTGTGAGATTCCAGTGGAAAGAACAGATCATCAAAGAAGGAGGAACCTTTCTCTGAAGGGAGGAGAGAGCTTCCACTTTGACTGTGACCTTGTCTAAATATGATCAGAGTCAGTGAACTCAGGGGGCTTCCATAGCCTTGGCAACTCATGACAAGAGCCTAGGATGATTACTGATGCCATAAACAAGAGTGTCAATTTGTTAAGTCAACAACAGGAGTCAGTGTACACTTGTTCCTCATGTAGGATCTCTGTCCTTAATGTGCTGTACATTGTGATTTAATGCCTTAACTAGTACTCAAACAGTATTTTTCACTTTGTGTTTCTATGTGGGTGCAAACTGTTGAAATCTTTACTTAATATATACTAAACTGATATTCTGTATATAAAGAGAATTGAAAATGAATCTTGATGTGAATGGAAGGGGAGAGGGAGCGGGAAAGGGGAGGGTTGCGGGTGGGAGGGAAGTTATGAGGGGAAAAAGCCATTGTAATCCATAAGCTGTACTTTGGAAATTTATATTCATTAAATAAAAGTTAAAAAAAAAACAGGAAAGTGAATTTGGAAGTATAGCTGGCATTTGAACCAAGAAACACTCTCTCTTTTTTAAAATATTTATTTATTTATTTGAAAGAATTTTATAGAGAGAGAGAAGGAGAGGCAGAGAGAGAGAGAGAGAGAGAGAGGTCTTCCATCTGCTGCTTTACTCCCCAACTGGCTGTAATGGCCAGAGCTGCACTGATTTGAAGCCAGGAGCCAAGAGCTTCTTCTGGGCCTCCCACGTGGGTGCAGGGGCCCAAGATACCACTTGCAGTGTCAGCATCCCATTTGGGTGCTGGTTCAAGTCCCAGCTGCACCACTTCTGATACAGCTCTCTGCTGGATAGTAGAAGATGACCCAAATCCTTGGGCCTCTGCATCCCCATGGGAGACCCTGAAGAAACTCCTGGCTCCTGGCTTTGTACTGGCTCAGCTCTGGCTGTTGCGGCCATCTGGGGAGTGAACCAGTGGATGAAAGACCTCTCTCTCTCTGCCTCTGTCTCTCTGTAACTCTGCCTTTTGAATAAATAAATAAATAAATAAACAATTTTAAAAGAACAACTGTAACTGTACTCTTGTTTATAAACCTTGATTTGATGCAGCAGCAAATTATGCATAGGTGGTACTTAAATTGCTACTCCTTTGTCTCTTTTCTTCTAAAAGCCTTAAAACACAGGTATATGCATATTCATAGCACAATATCTGTTGATATTTTCATTAGCTAAAATGTATTAAAAGTGTCATGATTTAAAGAGACAATAAAATAAATCTGACTTCTCCTAAAATACTACATTTATCAAAATTCATTTTTATTATCTTAAAAATTGCTACAACATTATGCTCCAATCCTATATGGTAAAACTTTCTTATTATGTGAAGTACATGTGTAATACAACTGGTATTTTTCTACTCCAGGTCACAATTTATTGGGCCATGTTATTTATAATACAACACATTAGATAAAAGAAAAATCAAACCCAGGGAAACATAGTAATATGGCTTGAACCATCAACTCAACTATAAGAACAAAGTAGAGTGGGCTTAAATATATCAAGCTGAAAAATAATTATCATTTTAGTAAGTCTTGGATTTTGCTCAATGACATAGTCTTATGAGTTTCCATACTAACCTAGTTATAATGCGATCAATTTCTTCTGAAATATTGATGAGTGAAGGTAAGAATGATAAATACTTCTTCAAGTTTTATAGATAGGTGGGTAAATAATCTGATTATAAAAACCCTTTTAATTACACTTATAAATATCAAGTTATTTATTTCTTTGTTATTAAAATAGAAGGTGATTTATTACATCATCCTCATAAAATACAGATTGAGTATTATAATGAAAAAGATGGAAATACAATAATAAGTTTTTTTAATCCAACCATGCCCCTTCTTTTCTCAAAATTCTGAAAAAAATTAATTTACTACATTAGCAAGAAAATATTTTGTAGCTCTGTTCAATCTTCATGTTTTCTATTTTTGATATCAATCTGTTTTGAATTATTTTTGTTAATGTTTTCTCCTGCTTAACTACTGAACCACATATGTATAAAGTCAAGTCTAATAATATTCAAAATGACATTTTACTAAAAACACACCATATTGTCCTCTAATGATGTATCATACTCATATATTTTCTTATGAAAACAGAATTTTCACATTTACAATAATCTTAAAATGTTATTAAAAATCTATTTTAGATAATTTTCACCAGGGTGTGTCTTACTTACAATCATGAAATGGTTTTGAACCTCAGTGATTAAATTAATAGTATCAGAAGGATTTATGCTTATTTATATTTTTGGCTTAGTATTAGTTTCTAATAGATTTTGATCATATGAAACAGTCTTGAATAGTAGAATAGGACAAAGTTACACACACATACACACACTCCTAAAATAATTGAAAGAGTATGTTCTAGATTCAGAAAGACTCTTAATAACTCTTTTAAACACTTCCACTCCATAAACTCAAATTTTAGCTGTTTTCTCCTCCTACATTTGGCATTATACTCCTCAATGCCACTGGGGTCTAGATAATTGAGAATTTATTCTGTGCGAATGCAGACTGAATATATATTGTTGACAAAATATGAAGCACCCTAACAAGGTCACCTAAATTCTCAGAATATTTTGATATCCATCTAAACACATGATAGATGCTCATAGAAGTGGCTTAAGTGAGATAGGGATGCAGCTAACATCCTTGAACGTCTACTTCCAACTAAATGTACCTATGTTATTAATTAATTAATTAACTAGAAAGGCAAATGTCGAAAGATAGTGAGACAGAAAGATTTTCCATCCCTGATTCGTTCACCAAATTCCTACAGCAGCCAGGGCTGAGTGAAGAACTAATTCCATTTAGGTCTGCCATGTGGGTGGCAAGAACCAGACCAAGTTCTTGATCATCATCTGCTGCTTTCCTAGGTGCATCAGCAGAAAGCTGGTCCCAAGAAGGGAAGTCAGAACCCATATGTAGTGCAGGCGTCCCAACAGTTGCTTAACCTGTTGTACCTCAATGCCTATCCCTCAACTTTTTGTACAATCTGAGCCAATTATCTATAGAAAAAAGGTATGGAATAAAACACCTTTTAAAAATATTCATTCTGATGTACTGCTTTTTCAAAGAATTCTTGTGTCAGCTGAGTCCTTTTGATGCCATTTGGTGTGTTTTTAGTAGATTATCTGGAAAACAATGCTGGTAAATTTATCTGCTTTATGTGGCCCTTTTACCAACCCCTGACTCATGTTAACATTTGTAGTGTAGAACCTGGCACAGAAGTTTTCCAAGCTATTTACTGAATGAAGGGACAGGGTGGAGTATATCCAATTCCTAGATATCTTAAACTCTAGCCTGTAAATCTATGCTTATTGGGCTTTTACCAAAACACTTGAAAAATGAAGACCAGCATCAAGTTAAAATACAAGTCATTTTTTTCTCCGTCTGCTTTTAGATAAATTTACTCTTAAAATCTTGCAAGTTTATTATGGATATGAAATATTAAAAATTAAATGGAGGAAAAAATCGAATGATATCATGTCATGTTCTATTTCTATCTGCCCCCTAGGGCTCCACTTTCCAAACTGGAAGTTGGATTTTCTGTGGTTGTGGATAGACTAACACAATAGCATTTGTGAAGATGATTACCTGAGAGGTTCATTCCAAGCAATGGTGGGATCTTTGTGCACTCAGATGTCAACACAATTTAGGTAATATTTATATAGCAAAAAAGAAGAGACACATATTTTTAACTTATGTACATGGGAGAGAGAGAGAGAGAGAGAGAGCACTCCCAATCACTGGTTGACTCCCCAGATGGGAGTGGATGAAGGCCGAAGTCAAGAATCAGGAAGTTGATCCAGATCTCTCACAGGGCAGCAGGGATCCAACTATCTGAGCCATTACTGCCTGCCCCTCACAGTGCATAATATCAGGAAGCTGGAAGCAAGAGTCTAGGACTCAAATTCAGATAATTTGATTTGACACAGGGGCATTTACATTAGCATTGTTAGTGTTAGGACAAACATCTGCCCCGGGTAGAGATTTTTATTTTTTTAAACTTTTATTTAATGAATATAAATTTCCAAAGTACAGCTTATGGAGATTTTTAAACAAGGGATTTTGGCATTATCAAAAATCTGATTAAGACTGAGAAGTAAATGGTGAGTGTTCTGGGGGAGGAGGGAATTTAAGAACTTTTTTAATTTATGAACTTTCTAAAAGGTAGAAAAAGAAATGAAGCAAAAGCTAAAAACTTTTATAACTTCCTTTGATGCTAATCTAAATTTTCTAACAGTTACAGCAAATGCAAATTCCAAAGATGATATCTAAACAATTCCCTTTACTAGTTTTGATGTATTTTCATTAAAAAATAAGAACATAAAGTCATAAAATATTAATGTATTGTCTGGGATGGGCATTTTGGTGCAGCAGGTTAAGGTAACTCATGGAATGCCTTCATCCCATATTAGTGTTCCAGTTCAAGCCCCAGCTCTTCCGGTTTTTATTGAAGTTCCCGTTAACATGCCTGGGAAGGCAGGCGATGGTGGCCCAAGTAGTTGGATCCTTGTCACTGATATGGCAGACTTGGATGGAACTCTTGCCTCCTGGCTTGAGCCTGGCTCACTCCCCACTGCTGTGGGCATTTGGAAAGTGAACCAGAAGATTAAAGAATCTTCCACCATCACAGCATCTCCATTATGTGGCTTTCAAATAAATACATAAATATTCCTATATTCCCATATCATATTAATATTTATATATCTATATCACATATTTGTATATTTACATTATTTATTTGCATATATTTATATATTATATTAAATATATTCATTAATTATATATAATTAATCATATAACATAGTTTAAAAATATAACGTCAACCTAATTATACCATAAATATGAACAAAATACAGATTAGTTCATCATACCTCAGTTAGAACCTTTCTCCATACCTTATAATATCCTACTTGAGCCAAAAAAAGCAAAAAGACCATAAAAACAAAAAACAATCCCCCAAAATTAGCACAAAATGACTCTTTCCCACTAATAGAACACTTTCAGGCCATTTTGTGGCCTGCTTGCATTTATTGACATGTCCCATTTTAGGATAGAGCTGATGTCATTGAGGGACAAATAATTTTGGATAATTAAAACAAATCTAACTTTAGTTAACATTGACTTTACATGGAGAAATTAATATAGAAAGAGTTCATCTTCTAGTCCTCCAAAAACCTTAAATTTTTATGTTCTTTTTCCTTTGGAAGATGAACAAGGAGATTATTTTTAAACAAATAAATAATTTGGAACCATGCCTCAGGAGTCATGATTAAAGGTGGTTCTTCAGATAATTAAACATTCCGTGGTAAAAACTTATTGTAAAGCTGAATTATCCTCTGATTTTAGCTGGGCACCATATTTTCCCAAGAGATGACTTCATAGACAGTACAAATAGGAATCATTTCCTTTTTTGATAATATAAGAAAATGTTTAGGACCAAGTAACTACTTTGACAAATTACTCTAAAGTTGAAAAATAATATAGATTTTGAGTTAACCTATATATTTGAGTTTTGGATAAACTTTCATTTCACTCTGTAAGCTTTTGTTTCCAGTAGAAAATGTCTTGACTAGATCAACGTATAGCTCAGGGACAGAGGCTTATGCCAAGAGCCCCAGAAATACCACACACTACGGGGAAGTGATTTACCATACCCATGAATGCATTTTCTAGCATGCTGTGTGCGGGTTGACTTTTATCGGGTAATTATGTTGAATCTTCTCCTAAACCTTTTGTTCCCCGGGCAGCACCATCTTTTGCGTAAAGCATCATCAGTATGCCTTTCTCATGCATCATCCCCATGACAGCTTCAATGGTGTACTGAAGCAACAGCTCATCAGAGCAGCAGTGCACTGTGATGATTTATCATGGTAACACATCATCGAGAGGCGGCAGGATGATATGTGGCCAGAAGCATTCAGGAGAGTGGTGCAGGAGCGTATTTAGTTGTGCAGTAGGATTCAAGGAAACCCAAAAACCTCACTTCAGCAGACTTGTGTCCTATTCCATACATGGGGATATATGTGATGATGGCTATTCATTCACACTAAATAGCTGGACACCTACCTGTGGTATGCTGTCTAAATATTTTGAGTTTGTTTTATAGAGTCTTTGTAAGTAAAATTTGAATTTTTTAATTTGAAAGTTTATGGTTATTGAAAGTGTCATATATTGGAAGATATAGTTTTATTTTAGGGTCACTCTGAAGTTTGACCTTCTCATTTTCTAGACGTATTTGTCACAAAAAAAAAAAAACAAACAAACAAACAAAAACAACCTCCGTCTTGGAAACAACTCTTTTATAGGAAATAGGTTCACTCCAAGCCAGTTAGTAAGTAATGAATATTTCATCTTGTAAATTAACACAAAGAAAAATAGTCTACTTTTTTTTAAAAGAAAAATCAATGTTTACAAAAAGTAAATGTTAAGGAAAAGATTGACAGTTTTTTCTGTTTGACAATGACAGTTATGATCTATAATTTTTAGGAAAAGATTTGATGACATCTCAGCTCTTAAAGGGTAGCAGATATAAACTGACTTTTTCAGAAAATTTGCTAGCATTAGAAAATTCAACATTTTTCATGAAAGAATTGATTTTTGGAATTACAATAATCACTAAAAAGCTATATTGGGCACGTTGACTTTATTCAACTGCAGATCATTCAATTCGTTACACATTCCTAGTCCTCACTGTTCATGCCTGATTTCATGCAGCCACATCTGAAATGATTAGCGGGACACTGAAGCAGGTGCAGTTGAGGAAGCAGCACACTGTCTCCTCCGATGAGCCCACTTTTGGAAGGACAGAGAGTGTCCGCGCCCTAATCTGCATCTGTACGTTTGTCCTACTTCTGGAAAGTGCTGCTGAGGTAGAAATAGCTCTTGGCAAGCCTCCCAATGCAGCATTTAAGATCTCTTGACTCTTCAGTCCCAATTGGATGAGAAATATTACCTGAGTGAATTATTTCTTCAGCATTCAATGGGAAGCTGTTGTCACCAACTTTATTGGGCAGTAAAGAAGAGGTTTTAAAGGGACTAAATCATACATTTTGTTGCCAGCTTGTATTTTTGATATCCTCAATATGCAGTATCTTATTTTATGAGTTTGGATGCAACGTTTCCCCAATTCCTTCCTGCCCAGGCTGTGCTCTGAGTAATTTTTTGTGCCACTTCAACAGCACTTATCCTTATGTAATACATCATTGTAATGTATCTGTGTACTAGTACTTCTTCCCCAACTAGGCCTTGAGCCTCAAAAGGACAAGAATTATGTTTTATCAGTCTTTGCATTCTCAAGGGCAGCACTTACCCAGTGCCAAATCGATGTGAGTTGATATAATTTTGTTGTTACCTATGGTGCCATTACATATCTATCTATCTATCTATCTATCTATCTATCTATCTATCTATCTATATTACTATTCACCTGAATGAATTTCTATTTATATAGCTATTATATTTATTTTGTGTTTTTTCCTCCAATAGTATTTTTATACCTTTGACTGATGATATATGGTCTAGATTTAGTTCACAAACATTTATTCAAAATCCATTTACCACGGTTGCTCGCAGCACTTAGTGTGGAGAAGAGCATGGCTACATAAGGACATACATATCTGCAAGATATGTTGTGTTTCAGAATCAAACCATTATCATAACAATTACTAACTGGGAAAAATATAAATAAATACTAGTGAATTAATGCATTCAGAATGAAATGCAAGTTTGTGGTCCCTAAGCAGAATATAATGTACTTTTATATAAATTGTTGAATTAAATACACTCATTCTGAGATAGATGTCCCATTGTCCTAACACTTCAGAGGATAAGGCTGGTTTAACGTGAATATATCACTTCATCAAAGATAGATATTTAGTATGTGGTGGAGCAAAAATTCAATCCCAGGTGTCTAACTTGGATCCTAAATTTGAATTACCTCCTGAAGTATTTTATTAAAAATAAGCACAGCTATTGTGATATTCCATAGATTGAGGCTACCAGCAAGGATTTCCTGGGCCATTTACTTAAGTGGAGTATTGGATTTTTGTTCTCCAGATATGAAGGCCTTCAATGTCTTAAAGGGAGTGACATGTTGACTCACTCCAGTAGCAGAGAAGAGAATTTATTTAATAGAGTAGGACTAGGGACAGTATAATTAAGAACAGTGGTTCTTGGTCTTTTATGTACATTAGAATCACCTGGAGGTCTTGGGAAAGCAGACTATTGGGCCCAATACCCAGACATGTCTGCAAGAATTACAGTGCGTTTAAAGTTGCATGCAGCTTGCCGTATAACAGGATACCCAGTCACAATTTTGTGGATAATGTTAGAAAAGACAAAGGACTTTATTACTCATGGTACATAGGAAGCATATACTTCATACTATTTCAGTTCCCTTCCCTTTTCCTGTGTCCTATTGAGCAAGAAAGAATGATGGGGTGCATGCTATACACAAAATGGGCAGGTGTCACAGCTAAACAACCATGATTTTAGAAAGCCATGAACTTTTCAAGAGATCGCCAGTAAATGTGTCAGATTTTCACCTCAGATGGAATCAGTGTCTTAAATATTCTCAACAGCAAACACATGTGGCCTCGCCCCAGAGGGGTCACTTTCCGAGTTATGTTTGGTGTGTATTCATGAGAAGATGACCCAAAAGAAAGGCCTCTACAGGGAGAGCAGAAGCACAACAGGAGCTTATTCAAATGCACAAATGTAGTATCTTTCCTTCTTAAGAATGTTTACCCTTCCCCATTGATTTCTTTATAATTGATAGCAATATGATCCAAACTAAAAGTATGAGGAACACACACAGTTATGGCTTAAAAGCTCAAATACAGCTGTTGCCCCACTAACTGTAAATTCTAATGTCAAAATACCCATCAAAATTATCTCCTTTTCTGCAGCCTTTGAGTCCTTGCTGTTCCTGTCCTGAACGGTGGTGACAGCTCAGAGCAGTGGTTCCCCAACTGCTGCATCCAGATAAGCAATGTCATCACCAACGGAAACCAACACAAAGAGTGAGTACTCTATATTTCCACTTCTATGAAATCCTGGAAAAGACAAAATTACAGTGATAGAAAGTTGATCAGTGATTATCAAGAACCTGGGCAGTCATAGAGTGTTGCCAATGAAGGGATATAACCAAAAGTTTAGAAAAAGTATGTTCTAAGGGCCGGCTCTGTGGTGCAGCAGGTTAATGTCCTGGCCTGAAGCACCGGCATCCCTTATGGGCACCGGTTCTAGTCACGGAAGCTCCTCTTCCTTTCCAGCTCTCTGCTGTGGCCTGGGAAAGCAGTAGAAGATGGCCCAAGTCCTTGGGCCCCTGCACCCACGTGAGAGACCCAGAAGAAGCTCCTGGCTCCTGGCTTCGGATTGGTGCAGCTACAGCCGCTGTGGCCAATTGGGGAGTGAATCATTGGATGGAAGACCTCTCTCTCTCTGCCTCTTCTCTCTCTGTGTAACTCTGCCTTTCAAATAAAAATAAATAATAAATCTTTAAAAAAGTATGTTCTACATCTTGGCTGTGGTCATTATGCTGTCTACAGCTTTATTCAAATTAATCAAGTTGTGAAACAAATATTTGTGGATTTTATTATGTAGAAATTATACCTCAATAAAACTGAATTAAAGCAAATTAACAGAGATTTCAGGCTATGTATGAGTATTTTCTGAATTTTATTAAAATACCAAATCTTACTATTTCATAATAATGTTATATATAGTTTTATATTGGAAAGAAATTTTATATTGTCATTAAAATTTTTTCTTGTTTTATAATCTATTGTTAACATTTTTCTTTCATTCAAACATGGAATTTATGATCTTGGCACCATTCAGATGAGCTCATCACATTTTCTTTGTTTCTCTACCTTAAACAGAGATCACTCTAGGTTTTGCATTTCTTGTTAATATGTCTTCTGATTTATGAGTTTTTCAATGTCCTTGGAATATGTCACCTTAACAAAGTGTTCATTTTTTTATATGCTCTTTGAGCTCTGAGACCTTCAGATGACAGGATTTTGATTATGTTCCAAAAGAAGACTAAAAGTACTAACTCAGAATAACAAAGGAATTCCCCATCTCAATATTGGAGTCAGAGTATTTAAGAATACAAACCTAATTAGAGGAAATTTTGTCTAACTATCCATCTGTCTACTCATCTATCTATCTAAATGGGAAAGGTATACAAGATCAATTATGATTCAGGAAATTGGGAAAAGCATATCTCAGACAGATAGTAACAGACAGAAGAGACTCCACCCAGGGATGATCAACAGAACACTCTGACCAGAACACTGTGAGGCAAGGGTAGTAGCATGCAGAATGAGCAGAGATGAGAGGTGGTTGGCTGCCAGGATACCCAGTTTGTCTTTCTGCAGGTTCTCAGAGTGAACCCATTTCCTGGCCCTTTTCAGCTTTATACAGGACACTGCTTTCATCATGGAAGCCAGCAGCATGTCCTCCCCATGATCATGCTTCTGTTTCAAATCTCCCCGTCACTCTCCTCCTCTGCCTCTCTCTCACTTTTAAGGACTGTTCCTCTTGTCTACAGCCCAGCTGTTTCAGGATCTGTACTCTACAGCACATCTACAAAATGCCTTAGGCTACATACATACATTCACAGGTTTGGGGGATTAAATCTGGCACCTTTGGACTGGGGGACAATCAGTGTGCCACCACACATTTGGATAATTGTGACATGTATCTCACTAAACTTGCTATTGATTAATTTAACTTTCATTCATAAATTCAAGAGTGAGTTTAGTCAAGTACTATACTAGCAAACGCAAATGCAAAAATGAACATGATATATTACTTCACCAGAGTAGTCTAGAAATATAGCAGGAAAGTAGGAAGTATTGGTTGTAAACAAAGCAACACAGTGCCATTATAGGTAGGCAAATAAATCAGACTGAGGTGGAAACTGGTAGAGTCAGTTGGAGGTATGAGACGTTCAGGAGAGTTTTGCCAAAGAAGGTGAGGAGGAAGTGACCTGATTTCCACAGAAGGTAAAGAGCTCCTGAATTATGTAACATTCTGCAAGCAACTTAGTTCCCAAATAGTTATATTGGGCATTAGGATTCTATCTCAATGAACACACTAAACCACTAAACCATTGATGAAAATTGTTTTTGGGAAGATAGCTTAACATTTTTCATATACATATAAAATGTACAGTATGCAAACCAATTCCTACCTATGTTTTACCTACTTTTTAAAGTCTCTTCTTGGTGTAATTTCATAGTTACCTCCTTTTTAGGAAATTATGTCCTATTTTAAGACAGATATGGCTACACAAAGTGAAAAAAAATAAGAAATTAAACTAATCACTTTCATAAACAAATCTGTATTCTCAAAACTTCTTGGTAGGCCCTGTACGTGCCTTTTCTACTTTCATCCCCATCTCTCTGTCTCATCACTGTTCACTGTTGGACATAAGAGTGAGGACTGAGCTATGTGCTCTTCCCACATGTTTCCAGCACCTTTGATTTAGCCATTATGTAACATGTAACTCTCCCTACATTGTCATTTCCAACACTTCTGTGAATCCGCCTCTAGTTTGCAACCTGTTTGAGGAAAGGCACAGCATCTCTGATGCTTTCATGACCCCAGTATATACAAGATTTCATAGAAAAACCTCAAAAATACTTCAAAAGAATTTTTCTGGATGTATATTTGTAATAAGATACTGAATAACTAATTTATCTGCTTTTGTGGATGAGGGAGCTCAGGCTTACAGTGATAAATCAACTTGCTCAATTTATTGTTAGTCTTGCTACCAGCTGAGTTGCAATCCCACAAAGAACTCTTTGCAGAGTCTGTCATTTAACACCTAGATTGTTTCTACCCATCGAGGTTCGATGGACTAAAGGAGAAGGAATGGTTGATTCCTTCCAAAAACATAATGCTTGAAGGAACACAAACCTTCAAAGTGTAAAAGAACTCCTTAACAAAGCAAACTTGAAGGAAGGTATTGTCAGGACCAAGGAGATCAATTGTGGAATCAGAAGCTCAGTGGGGGAAGAACACACAAAATTGCCTCTAACCAAGTAACTTGCTCTTGCCTCCTGCAGCAACATTTTGGGGAGTGACACATTTTTCCACTCAGTTATTTTGGTTCTGCCTTATTTATGCTTACAAGGAAGCTAACAAATCTAACATTTTTTATCCTCCTGAATAACATGCTTTGCTTTGAATTAATTTTATTTCCAAAAAAAGCCTCTCCTATGTATCATTATATTGAATAAAGAAAAAAAAAATGGTGCAACAATGTATAAAGAAGGTAGAAGAGGAATACATTATTTTCAGTTTGGAGACAGAGTCAGAGCTGCCATTAGCTGAGTATGTGACATGAGAGTGGAGGACCCCAGGCTGGAGTCACTGCCACATTTTATGCTGGAAAGCAAGTAAATGTGGGCTTTACAGTCAAGTAAAATGGCTTTGACTTCTGCAGTCTCAGCCTCTGATGGACTAATGGGTGGACTTAGTAAATAATCTGGAACCCAGGCTTTAATACCCTGTGTACTGGAAGAGGAAGTCTATAGAAAAGGTTTCCTCCTTAACTGGCAGAATTGCTAGGTTGTCCAGGATGACTGGATATTCTCATAAGCAAAATTTCCTAGTTAAAATCCCAGGGAGGTCATGGCATGCTACCACTAGAGCGAGACATATTACTCATATAAGGAATATATTTGGCCTGAGGATTATGTAGTATGTATTTAAAAGACGAGAATTTATTTTACAGCCTTTAATTTGATAATGGAATTACAGCTATAGGCAACACACAGAAGATGGCACAGCTAATGGTAAAATAAAAGGCAGACCAGAGATCCTGTCTTGCTATAAAGGGAGTTTCCTTGTCCCCAATCCATTAAAGTAGACTTAGTAAGGAGAAGAGTTAGGTTATCTGTATCTGTTTCACATTGTATCTCAGTCCAACTTTTGAATCCTTTCACTTAATATGTTCTCAAAGCCGGCCGGCGCCGCAGCTCACTAGGCTAATCCTCCGCCTAGCGGCGCCAGCACACCGGGTTCTAGTCCCGGTTGGGGCTACGGATTCTGTCCCGGTTGCCCCTCTTCCAGGCCAGCTCTCTGCTGTGGCCAGGGAGTGCAGTGGAGGATGGCCCAAGTGCTTGGGCCCTGCACCCCATGGGAGACCAGGAAAAGCACCTGGCTCCTGGCTCCTGCCATCGGATCAGCGCGGTGCGCCGGCCGCAGGGCAGCGGCCATTGGAGGGTGAACCAACGGCAAAGGAAGACCTTTCTCTCTGTCTCTCTCTCACACTGTCCACTCTGCCTGTCAAAAAAAAAAAAAATGTTCTCAAAGCAAACCCTGATCATTGAGATATTAATAATCTGGTTTACAATTTAACCACTGACTAATTAGAGTTTCGGGAGTTTTCAATTCAGCATCAAAACAAGAAGTCTTTTTCATTGCCATGATTTACTTACTCTTGTGTCATGAAAAGTCACTTCTAGTGGAAACTAAAGACTCCCTGAAGAGTATCCATAGTACTGATCACTTCTGGTAACCACAGTCATCGTAATGATATGTTGCTGGCACCAGCATTTGCTGATGGGAAACTGGCCCTTGGAATCTCAGGGTGGACAACTGTAAAATGCATGTGCACATGGGGCCAGCGCTGTGGCGCAGCATGTTAACGCCCTGGCCTGAAGTGCCAGCATCCCATATGGATGCCGGTTCAAGACCCAGCGGCTCTACTTCCGATCCAGCTCTCTGCTGTGGCCTGGGAAAGCAGTAGAAGATGGCCCAAGTGCTTGGGCCCCTGCACTCACATGGGAGACCCAGAAGAGGCTCCTGGATCCTGGCTTCAGATCGGCACAGCTCCAGCCGTAACTGCCAATTGGGAAGTGAACCAGCGGATGGCAAACCTCCCTCTCCACCTGTACTCTCTGTGCAATTCTGACTTTATCTTTAAAAAAAAGTGTATGTGCACATACAGAGAAATCTGCCCCTCTCTTGTGGTCTGGATTAAGATTTATTATTGGCAGCAGAAATGATTATGTGCTTTATCTGCATTTGCTGATAATCACATGCAATCCAATTTAGTGTATGTCTGTGAGATGTAGATGCTTTACCATTAGAGAGCATGTGGATATTACTTCATATTAAAGACCATAGTTGGTTTTGAAATTATTCTTCTACATTTTTTCCTTAAGTTCCAAAAAAGCACTTGAGCCCTCTTAGCATTCATTAGAATCTCAGTTACAAACAGCTATTTATTACAAGTTGTGACAAAAGATTATGGCAGATGGGGAGTGGGTAGTAAAATTCTGTCATTTTAGCTTTCTTATTTCCCTTAGGCTCTTTTGAGTTCTTTTGTATTCAAGAGTTTCATTAGAAATGTTACTTCAAAACTCATGTCTTCATTTTTCCTCTAAAATATTTTCAGACAACTTTAAACGGTTTCTCTAGTTAGGAGAAATGGGAACCACGTTTACATTCAGGCACGAATTTCTGAGTTTCACCTTTTCCTTTTGTGCTGTGATTTTCTTTTCTTTTTTCTTTTGTTAATTTCATGAATGACATTTTTAAAGAAAACATTAAAATTCTCAAAGGGTGCTCAAGAATTATTAAAGCATTTAAAATGCACTTTCAGACCTGGTTGGTGCTTTATGCCTGTGGCAATCTTAGCTAATGAGACCATTTACATTCATGAAATAAAAAGATGGTTTGGAGAAAGTCATGAGATACATTTTTATACATTTAAATACATTACTGCATTATCTGGACGTCTGAATTGCAAGGCCAGAAGCCTCAATTACATGAGAAGCATAATTTAGAAGAGCCAAGTTCTTCTTAGAAAGTGCAGCCTTAATTTTTTAAAGTTTATATTGCTGGGGTACCCTTTATAATGAGTGTTCATGAGTATTCTTATTTGAAAATGGAGCTGTGATATTTCTTGTTGAAGTAGACCATTAAAGTGTATTTTCACCGTTTTCAGTCAATGTAATGTTATACTAGAGTCTCATAGTATTTAAAACACTTTCTGATCACATTTAGTTTAGCCAGCAGAATTAGCTATTTTAGGATATTAAGTACTACTTGGATGATTCAAGCAGAAAGCTACTAAAAATACCCCAGAACCTTTATTCAACACCTAGGGCCAGCTTGTGCAAAAGCTGTGTTTATTCACTGTGTGATGTACACAGTCCTCATTGGTATCTGTGGGGATTGATGCCAGGAGCCCTGAAAATAAAAAATGTGTGGGTACAAATCCTCTGTGCTCTGCTTATTGATCTTTCTATCTCCCAGTTACCCAAACATCTGACATTTTATTACTTCCATGGTTTTCATCCTTTTCAAATTGTAATACAGTGGGGATAGTATAGTACACAGCTTTTCAGGTTGACTTTTCTCACTTCACAATATGCGTTTACATTCCCTTCGTGCCTTTTCATGATTTGATTATTTATTGGACTTAGTATGATACTTATTGTTGGCTCTATCTGGCTTAATTAGCCACTCACCTACTGAAGGACATCTTGGTTGCTTCCTAATTTGTGCAATTAAATAAGGTTTCTTTAATATCGACATGAAGGATTTCATGTGAACATAAATTTTCATCTCCTTTGAATAAATATCTTGGAATAAAATTGCTGGATTCTAGAATAAGTGTTTGTTTAATTTGGTAAGAAATAACAAAATTTTCTTCCAAAGTGGCTACACCATTTAGCATTTCCAATCATCAGTGAATGAGAATTTCCATGGCTTCATACCCTGCCAGCATTTACTCTTATCAGTGTTCTAGATTTTGGCCATCCATATAATTGTGCATTATGCTGTTTTTGAATTTACAATTTCCTAGTGTTGTTTTTATTAAGAGCACAGCATACATATATGTGCACATAATTTTTGTTATTTCAGATTTCTTCATATTAATATTTCAGATTTCTTCAACTTAATAAATCATAGCAAATGTCATTACATGCATATTATTATTATTTTAGTGGCAAAAAGCCCTAGTGTTGCTCGGGAGAGTAATTTTTCTTCCCAAACCACAGAGGCCTTATTCTGAATATGTCCATAGTGACATAAAAGAAGCAATATCAATACTTATGTTTCAAAAGCTGTTCTCTGAGACACCACTTAAATAGTTTAATATGCATATGTTATTTGTTAAATGATTTTTTATGTAGTAAATATAAATTTTGAAAGTACAGTTTATGGATTACAATGGCTTCCCCTCCCAAATAACTTCCCTCCCACTTGCACCCTTCCCATCTCCTGCTCCCTCTCCCATTCCATTCACATCAAGATTCATTTTCAATTCTCTTTATATACAAAAGATCGGTTTAGAATACATTAAGTAAAGATTTCATCAGTTTGCACCCACACAGAAACACAAAGTGTAAAATACTGTTTGAGTACTAGTTATAGCATTACTTCACATTGGACAACACATTAAGGACAGATCCCACATGAGAAGTAAGTACACAGTGATTCCTGTTATTGACTTAACAAATTGACACTCGTGTTTATGGCATCAGTAATCTCCCTAGGTTCTAGTCATGAGTTTCCAAGGCTATGGAAGCCTTTTGAGTTCGCCGACTTCGATCTTATTCCGACAGGGTCATAGTCAAAGTGGAAGTACTCTCCTCCCTTCAGAGAAAGGTACCTCCTTTTTGATGGCCCTGTTCTTTCCACTGGGATCTCACTCACATAGATCTTCCATTTATGTCTTCTTCTTCATTTTTTTTTTTCCAGAGTGTCTTGGCTTTCCATGCCTGAAATACTCTCATGGGCTCTTTAGCCATAGCCGAATGCCTTAAGGGCTGATTCTGAGGCCAGAGTGCTACTTAGAACATCTGCCATTCTATGAGTCTGCTGTGTATCCCACTTCCCATGTTGGATCGTTCTCTCCCTTTTTGATTCTATCAGTTAGTATTAGCAGATACTAGTCTTGTTTGTGTGATCCTTTTGACTCTTAGACCTATCAATATGATCAATTGTGAACTGAAATTGGACTAGAGAGATGGCATTGGTACATGCCACCTTGATGGGATTCTATTGGAATCCCCTGGCACGTTTCTAACTCCACCATTTGGGGCAAGTCCGATTGACAATGTCCCAAATTGTACATCTCCTCCCTCTCTTATTCCCACTGTTATATTTAACAGGGATCACTTTTCAGTTAAAATTTAAACACCTAAGAATAATTGTGTGTTGATTACAGAGTTCAACCAATAGTACTAGAACAAAAAAATACTAAAATGGATAAAGTATTACATTTTACATCAATAGTCATGACAAGGGCTGATCAAGTCACTGTTTCTCATAGTGTCCATTTCACTTCAACAGGTTTCCCCCTTGGTGCTCAGTTAGTTGTTGCCGTTCAGGGAGAATATATGATATTTGTCCCTTTCAGACTGGCTTAATTCACTCAGCATAATGTTTTCCAGATTCCTCCATCTTGTTGCAAATAACCGGATTTCATTGTTTTTGACTGCTGTATAGTATTCTATAGAGTACATATCCCATAATTTCTTTATCCAGTCTACTGTTGATGGGCATTTAGGTTGATTCCAGGTCTTAGCTATTGTGAATTGAGCTTCTTTGTTTGCCAATTTAATTTCCTTTGGGTTAATTCCAAGGAGTTGGATGGCTGGGTTGTATGGCAGGATTATATTCAGGTTTCTGAGGAATCTCCAGACTGACTTCCATAGTGGCTTAACCATTTTGCATTCCCACCAACAGTGGGTTAGTGTCCCTTTTTCCCCACATCCTCTCCAGCATCTATTGTTGGTACATTTCTGAATGTGAGGCATTCTAACCAGGGTGATGTGAAACCTCATTGTGGTTTTGATTTGCATTTCCCTGATGGCTAGTGATCTTGAACATTTTTTCATGTGCCTGTTGGCCATTGGGATTTCCTCTTTTGAAAAATGTCTACTGAGGTCCTTGGCCCATCTCTTAAGTAGGTTGCTTTTTTAATGCATTGTAAAAACTTTATACCTAAAACTTGTGTAATTTTTTAGAGATTGTCATCAAAAATATTGAGTGAAAAAAATCCAATAAAACTGTATTAGCATTTTTATTTTAGCACACTAGAGACAGAAAAAAATACAAGCCATGTATCCAAGTGGTAAAGTTAAAACTATGTTCATTGCTTCTTCTCACAAGATATCCTTAGAGGATTAATTTTTAAAAATAGATTTTTAAATTATAATTTTATATTGTATAACAAAGTAAGTATTTTCTCATTTCACCAATCTTATCTTTCTTTTAAAGATTTATTTATTTGCAAAGGAGGTAGAGAGAGAGAAGAGGAAAAGAGAGGAGAGAAAGAGATAATTTCTGCCCACTGGTTCACCTACCAAATGGCCCCAATAGACAGGGCTGGGCCAGACTGAAGCTAAGAACCAAGAACTCCATCAGGATCTCCAAGACGGGTAGCAGTTAACTCAAGTACTGGAATCATTACCCACTGCTTCTCAGGTGCATAAGTGAGACCTGGGTTGGAAGCAGAGGAGCCAGCACTCAGACTGGGGGTTGTCATCCATGCTGTAACATAATCTGTTCCACCACAACACCTACCCCTTCAAGCTTATCTGTTGATATGCTACTCTAGCAATGCTTATTTGATCAATGTCATTTCATGTCGAGCTGTTGGTGTGCTGCACTTAATTATTTGCAGAAATATCTAGTATCAAAAAGCTTTTACAATAAAATTTGATTATGTTTCACTATTATTTATATGATCTTCCATCACAATTCTAACTCTAATGTACAAGGTATTTTATCTACAAATGAGGTAAATCTTTATGGATACAATAATGGTTTAGAATATATAATTATATTTTATTTTCATTTTCATATCTGAACTTTTTATTGTGTATTTGGACAATTTTGGACAGTGCTGTTAAATTTTAAGTAGTAAAATTGAACATTTTCACTTATCATGCTCTGTAAATTATGGTCACTCTTACTGTAGAGCTTATTACAGTCACTACACATAAATAATAAAAATGTTTCAGTGTTGATGACAACTCTCCACTTCTTTTAGTAACTAAATTGTTTGATTTCTGTTTGTTTTATCAAGCAGATATTTATCAACCAAACCCTTAAAGTTGTTTATTTCTGCCACAATTGAGGAAGAGAAATCAAGAGGGTATGAATTAGCAAAGAGTGAAAATTCATGACGGGGAGGGAGAGAGGGAAAGAAGGAGGGAGGGAGGGATGGAGAGAGAGAGAGAGAGTGAGTCATCTTGAGTTCCTTACAATTGCTGATCCCAGATCAGGCAGATGTCATCTGTGTGATGGCACAGACAACCTCCCAGCACTGCCAGTTTCCCAGTTTCTCCATGAGCATCTCAGAATTGTGGGCACATTTGATGATTCACTGGCCAGTAGTAAATGGACTCAGTTCCTGTTTTGTTTTGTTTTTTTTTCTATTTATAGAGCAATAAAGGAAGAACGTATTTATCAGGGAATGACTCAAACTAGTGTTAAATCACAAATCTGATGAGAGTTACAAAGAGGAAGTACACCACATCATGGGGGCATAATTGGTGAATTTAGCCAGTTACTCAAGTTAAGAAAGTCTTCCAGGTGGCCGGCGCTGCGGCTCAATAGGCTAATCCTCCGCCTAGCGGCGCCGGCACACCGGGTTCTAGTCCCGGTCGGGGCGCCGGATTCTGTCCTGGTTGCCCCTCTTCCAGGTCAGCCCTCTGCTGTGGCCAGGGAGTGCAGTGGAGGATGGCCCAGGTGCTTGGGCCCTGCACCCCATGGGAGACCAGGAAAAGCACCTGGCTCCTGGCTCCTGCCATCAGATCAGCGCGGTGCGCCGGCCGCAGCGCGCCGGCCGCGGCGGCCATTGGAGGGTGAACCAACGGCAAAGGAAGACCTTTCTCTCTGTCTCTCTCTCTCACTGTCCACTCTGCCTGTCAAAAAAAAAAAAAAAAAAAAAAAAAAGTCTTCCAGGTCAATGAAGCATAAGCTGCAGTATGACAAAATGCACAGAATGAGCTTTCATGTTTCGGTGAACAGAGTGTACATTCACATGTGGGGCCTAGGAGGACCAGGCACTGAGGGGGCAGATTTACTAGTGCAAAGGGCTTGTGGGAAGATGTGGTCCCTGTGTGCAGAGAGTCAAGAGGAGGCAGAACCTGGAGTGCAGAGTATGCTATGTTAAAAATTTACATCTTTATATTATGTGCAGTCCAATCTCAGTGAATCATTGTTATTTTAAATTAATTAATTGAATTTAGAAAATTTATTCTGATTTCAATGCAGAAAACGAATGGACACTAGGTAGGGGGTGGTTACCATGTACATGCCATGATAATTTCTGGGTCCCTTTTGTGCTATTGTTTCCACAATATTAATAAACAAACTATCTCTTATTGAGCTCTTCAAGCAAGATTATATGGTGGAAGCTATGATTTTAAAATTTGTTCTTGCAAAACTGAGGCATAGAGAAGTAAAAATATCTTTGGAAGTGCAATATAAGTAGTAAGTAAAGCAACTGAACATCAAACACACTTCTTCAATCCTCGGCTCTTGTTTAAACCCTAATTGAAATACTGTCTACCACCGTGACACCTCCCATCATTCTGAACATCTGACTGGATGTGAGGGGTTGGCTCTTGTGCAATGGAAAACACCTTGTGCTACACTGGTCAGTGCAGCTTCTTAGACATTTCTCCTTTCTGTGAAGGAAATCTACTTAGGAATTTTCCATATCTTCCCAATGCTGAGTGTCTAAAGCAACTATAAAAAAACAAGAATTTTGCCCCCGGTGGTGATCACCAGACACTCCATGTAACAGAGGCAGTGACAAATTCTCAATTCATGCCTTACTTGTCCCCTCAGTAGTATTTAATAGAGTTGATCTCTCTCTTGAAACACACTTTCTTTGCTTGGTTTAGAACATCACACTCTACCCTCTTTTCTCATTTACCATTATTTCACAAACTCCATGACTGAATTCTCTATCTCTCCCTGAAAGCTAAGTGTTTCAAAGCTTTTCTCCACCATGACTTCTGGCTTGGAATCTTCTAGACTCATTGCTCATATTGTGTTAAAGATAGACCTGCACTCTAAAATATCTGTCTCCTCAATCTCTCCACTTAAAAAAGCTAATTGGCAGAGCCAACACTGTAGTGCAGAAAGTTAAAGCCCTGGCCTGTGGCACCGGCATCCCCTATGAGTGCCAGTTCAAGTCCCGACAGCTCCACTTCTGATCAAGCTCCCTTCTAATGCACCTGGAGAAGCTGTGGAAAATGGCTCAGTCACTTGGGCCACTGCATCCATGTGGAGGACCCATAAGAAGCTCCTGGCTCATAGCTTCGTATCAGCTCAGCTCTGGCTTTGTGACCATTTGGGGAGTGAACCAGCAGATGGAACAATTTTCTCTCTCTCTCTCTCTGTCTCTACCTCCCTCTGTAACTCTTTCAAATAAATAAAATAAATCTTACCAAAAAAGAAAACCGGTATCTCAAACATAATATGCAGACACTGAATGTTTCACTCACGATTCCTCCATCATTCTTAGAAAATAATGTTTAAAATAGATTGTGGATTTCTTCTAATGTTTTGCCACACCACATATTCAACACATCAGCAAATGGAATTAACTCTGTAATCAAACGTGTATTGAATCTGACCCCTTCTAACCACCCCAGTCTTCATTGTCTAGTTTAATATTACATCCAAAAATGGTGCAGTACAAATAGTCACCCATTGCTTTTTGACCAGTCTACTGTGGTATCCCCTAATAGAGGACAGTTACTGTCTAGTCTTTACACAGCTGTCAGTGTGATGTGGTTCAGCTCTTTCCTCCATTGATTACTCCAACCATGTGGAACAACATCCAAAGTCTAGATTCACTCATGAGCTGACATATAACTGCTTCTCTCATGCCAGTTTTTACACTCTTTCTTTGGTTTATTCTGTTCCTATCAGAGTGGTCCATGTGTTCTTTGAAACACTCCTTTACCTCGGAGCTTTATTATTTGTTCTGCCTATAACATTTTTCTCTCAATAGTCTCATGGTTCTTTCACTCATTCATTTCATTCCTGTTCTTGCTCCAAAATTATCTCCTCAGAGATCATCGACGTAGATGAGGAAACACTGACCTAGGCTATAAAAATCTTACTCAGACTTACTTTTGTTCATGACTTGTCCATTTACGTGCTTATTTGTCAGTACATGTCTCTCGGTCTATAATGCTGATAAAGACTTTTTTTCTTTCTCATTATTATAAATAGCACCAGAACAGTGTCTGGTAAATTTTACATGATTGTTAAATGCGTGTTCAATTAGTTATTAAATAATTCAATGAGTCAGTCTGCATACCCACAGATTTAAGACCTATACACCTCTGGATTCCTCTTCAAGTCTTCCATGGCTTAAGTTACACCCACAAAAGTTATATGGCTGCTTTCTCCTTCATCCCATCACCTCTCTACACTTCGTGGTCAAGTGTTGGTCTTTGAACTGCATAGTTCTACATTGAGACCATAAGTTCTTCATTGTATGACCTGCACTCATGGACAAGTTCTGTGTACTTCATTTCCCTCAAATGCACATGTGGCGTAGGAGTGTCTGCTTCACAAGATTGAGATAAGTATTAAATATGGTAAACTTCTGAAAGTAACAAGCATAAAATCTAGCACACAGTAAATAGCTAATGAATTTACCAATATTTTTATTGATCATTAGACGTTCTCAAATTGAGTAAAATTGTTTTGGTCTATTCCTTTTTTTTTTTTTTTTTGACAGGCAGAGTGGACAGTGAGAGAGAGAGACAGAGAGGAAGGTCTTCCTTTTTTGTCATTGGTTCACCCTCCAATGGCCGCCACGGCCCGTGCGCAGCGGCCAGCGCACCGCGCTGATCCGATGGCAGGAGCCAGGTGCTTCTCCTGGTCTCCCATAGGGTGCAGGGCCCAAGTTCTTGGGCCATCCTCCACTGCACTCCCTGGCCACAGCAGAGAGCTGGCCTGGAAGAGGGTAACCGGGACTAGAACCTGGGACTAGAATCTGGTGTGCCGGCGCCACAAGGCAGAGAATTAGCCTAGTGAGCCGCGGCACCGGCGGTCTATTCCTTTTTAAAGTGTCTATTTTTAAATGTAATTCTGTTTTGTGATAACAAATCCATATATCATGTGTACTAAAATAGACTCATACTTTACATTACAATTTTCATCTTGTTTTCTGTATTTGTTGCATACTTAGTTTAATGGTTGTTATTTAACATTAATTCCTTTCTAGTAGAAAAAAAGTGGTCATTTGTAGGGAATCCATTTTTTAAATCTTCATATGTAGAGTTTCTTGGGAGTTTCTTCTCTTAAAATAAAGCATTACTTTGCAGCTTGTAAAAAAGTTGAAATTTCATTTCTAGTTTCATTTAAATTACTCTAATTATACTATCAATAGCCAAAGAAACATTATTTTAAATAAAAACATACATCATAAAATTATTCATGTAGAGCAGATTCCTAATAGAATACTCATCCCTACATTTTTGTTACAGCTGCAGCCAATTATATTTAGTTTTCAGCTTAATGGAGTCAATCTCAAGCAGAAATAGAGGTCTAAATGAGTCATTAAAATGTGCTTTGCTTCATAAGATAACACTTTAGTTGACAGAGGTTTTGCTCATTGAGTCATGCAAATGGATTTTTTATTTACTCATCTGATATCTCAGAAAATTGATGTTTGAAAGATCAATAATATCAACATGAGATTTTGTAAATAGTAAAGATGGGTAACTATGTTATGCTTTTAGATATTCAATACCATTTACATTCATATAACTTGGCATTTTAATTGGTCAACTAATGATGATAATTATTATAATAATGTCTCTGTGGAGAATTTTTATTACATATCCAACAATATTTGTTTATCATTTTAAGGTGGTCTTGGGAATAGAACTAAAATATAGTTGTCTGCTGTGCAAGCCCCTAACTATGTAGATTTTAGAGCCATGGAGCCTCAAATTTGCCTCAGTTCTCCCAATTAAGAAGTTTTGAGGAATGCCTCTGTATAATGAGGCTCCACTTTTATCACTGAAAAAGATTTGGACTCAATTAGTCATGAGATTCTTCTTCTTTTTTCACTCTTCCCATTATATTTTGTGTCTAAATATAGGGACATTCTCTGGCACGGGGTGTAACCATAATTCTGTGTGACAGGCTAATTCAATGGTGGAAATACATAGAAGTTCAGGATTTCTTTTCTGTGTATTGAAACTGGGAAAAAAACTCTCATCCATATTCTGAAAATTTTTTATCAAAAGACTAAATTCATGATTCTAGACTTTTCTCAATACACAAAAGTTGTGAGAATTTCCACATCAATCTACATGTTTATAGGCCACCTCCCATTTGAAGTTTGGGTACTAATTCATGTTCATTATGTTAATTTTTCTTTAGTAGAGTACAGAAAACTTTGTTTCAAAATTGTATTTTTCTTTTCAGATAAACAATCTGTTCCATCAATATTGTAACTGTCAAACCTAGAACTTCCAGAGATGTCCTTCAAAGTGAAATCTAATCTTATTGCTCAGCAGAGTGTTTGTAAATAACTATGAAGTATCTCATATGAAAAGACATCTATGGTTTGGAGTTAAAGGAGGATATATTTGTTAATATTCTCAATAACATAATTTTTGGTTGTTGATACACTGAGTTGTTGAAAAAGCTCTCAGTACCTTAAAGAGATTTCTGAATGAGTGCTTAGAGGGTCCTTATTGAAGCACATTTTGAATTTCACTCATTCTGAGAAAAGTTTTCAAGGTAAGAGGGGCCAGCCCTGTGGCATAGCGGGTAAAGCCGCCGCCTGCAGTGCCGGCAGCCCATATGGGTGCCTGTTGCAGTTGATTTCTTAACAATGTTGCAGTGGATTGTTTCTGAGAGGAGGAGCGTGGTGGGGGCAAGAGGCGTGGAGTCACCACACAGACCCTGGGAGTCCGGTTAAAGTGGGCTTCAGGCAAGCAGCCCACAGACTCATTTATTTCAGTTGGTACAACAGCTTATATAGCCAAGACCAGCCAATCCAGTCAAGGGGTGGTCCACGCCCCAACCAATCACAGCCTGTTGTCAGGCAGTTTCCAAAGCCATCCAATCACAGCCTGTTGCTAGGCAGGCTCCATTGCCAAGTGGGTTTCAAAGCCATTCCTGAGTAACTGATGCTCACTTGCCAGCAGCCATCTTGGCATGGTCTTCTCATTCCACCACAGGTGCTGGTTCAAGTCCAGGTCGCTCCACTTCAAATCCAGCTCTCTGCTATGGTCTAGGAAAGAAGTAGGGGATGGCCCAAGTCCTCAGGCCCCTGTACTCACTCGGGAGACCCAGAAGAAGCTCCTGGCTCCTGGCTTTGGATTGGCTCAGCTCCAGCTGTTGTGGCCAATCAGGGAATCAACCAGTGGATGGAAGACCTCTCTCTCTCTCTCTCTGCCTCTCCTTTTCTCTCTGTATAACTCAGACTTTAAAATAAATAAATAAATCTTTATAAATAAATAAATATATTTAAAGTAGAAGTTGTTCCCTGAAAGTAAATATTTCTCTTGATTTTCAGTTCAGTGCAGTATGCCTTGATGGTTTTTCTAATTCACTATTGAGCATAAATTAAATATGTATTAATCAGTTTACATGCAAATGCACTCAAATAATTAGATGCAGTGGCCTTCAGTGTTTATATTTAAACAACCATCTTTTTAGCAATCCCTGATAGTTCTTTCACTGCAGGGAACAATAAAACTGTACAGATGGCTTAGCTTTATACATGGGCTTTAAATAAGCAATGTGTCTTTCTTTCCTTAAAAAATCAGTTAGAATTTATTGATTGCTCACTATGTGCCTAAGGGTGAGACTCAATTTTCATGTTGACAATCATGGAAGTAATGTTTCTGCCTATGGAAGAAATGGGGTAAGTTCCCCTTATATTCTATAACTCAGTTCTTACTCTGGATCCAGAAAACACTTTGGTTAAAGTTTAAAATGACTCAAAAACAATTTTATTCTTCTTGACATAGATTCAGAATATATGTACCATTTAGGGAATGGAGAAATTTGCCATCATCTAGCTACTGGATTTGGTTTAAATGATTTCCATCTCTTTGCCTTTTTGTTTTGGGAATTTAACTACTAACATTCTGTGTTTACAGTGCACCCATTGGAAACACATTTTCTATACAAACTTGAACATATTTTCTTCTGCACATGAAGTTACTGTGCCATGCACATGCTAGAGATTAATATTTACTCTAGGAATGATAGAAAAAGATAAGTTAAGACCTTAACCAAAGGTTACTAAGGGTGGGAATGATCTTGTATCCTAAATGCATTTAGGAGATGAGACAATCTGATAATTACACTATCTGGAGATACCTGTTATGCTGTGAAAAATACTAAATTAGGGGCCAATGCCATGGCTCACTTGGTTAATCCTCCACCTGCGGTGCTGGCATCCCATATGGGCCCTGGGTTCTAGTTCTGCCTGCTCCTCTTCTAGTCCAGCTCTCTGCTGTGGCCCAGGAGGGCAGTAGAGTATGGCCCAAGTGCTTGGGGCCCTCACTAGCATGGGAGCCCAGGAAGAAGCACCTGGCTCCCGGATTTGGATTGGCACAACACCGGCTGTGGCGGCCATTTGGGGAGTGAACCAATGGAAAGAAGACCTTTCTCTCTGTCTCTCTCTATCACTGTTTGTAACTCTACCTGCCAAATAAATAAAAAAAATTAAAAAAAAGAAAAATACTAAATTAAACTGGATCATAGACCATGTATCTACTAAGACTTCAGCTACAAGAAGAGAAACTATAAACCTAATTACAGCCTTCCATATCTGCTTCTCCAGCTGCTCTTACAAACAAATGAAAAGAAATATTTGAATTTAGAAAATTCTTGGACAAATTGTAAACCAGAAATTGATTAGTAATATGGAAAGCTTTGGTAATCAAGATTTTTTTAAATATTTGTTTATTTATTTGAAAGTCAGAGTTCCACAAACAAAGAAGGAGAAGAAGAGAAAGAGAGAGAGGTCTTCTATCCACTAGTTTACTCCCCAATTGGCCACAATGGCTGGAGCTGCAAAGATCCAGAGCCAGGAGCCAGGAGCTTCTTCCAAGTCTCTCACGTAGATGCAGGGACCCAAGGACGTGGGCCATCTTCCACTGCTTTCCCAGGCCACAGCAGAGAGCAGGATCGGAAGTGGTGCAGCCAGGACTAGAGCTCTGGCACTGCAGGCGGCAGCTTTACATGCTATTCATCAGCGCTGGTCCCAAGATATTCTATTTTTAAAGTCTTTGTAAGACAAAGACTGAACAAATCTATTCAATTGAATAAAGTTACTCAGGGGAAAATATTAGAACATGATTAAAATAATAGAACCCATAAAAGTGATCAGTTGAACAAAAATAACTCAAAAATAATAATGATAAGCTTGGGGTAGCCAGAATTAGGGATGAATGGAAAGGAGGAAGGGAAAGAGAGAAAAAGAGAGAGAGAATAATGTAAAGAAATGAATTATATTTTACAAGTATTGTTGACAATAAACACCTTGGGGTTTTACTGGGATGTCGTCATTGGCACATCTCAAAAATGTTATAAAAACCGAACTCAGCGTTGATTTGGAAAGGATTATATAGACAAACAAAGCACCAAACACAGATTGTAAAAAAGCCTCTGAAACTTGGATCTTACACATCCTGTAGGAACACATCCCTGCAGTGGCATGTGATGTGGGTGTCCTAGCAGCAGTATAACTTGCCATACCACACCTACCCCAACATGCATCATTTTTACAAGTATACTATGAGAAATACCAGACTGATCCAAAATAACATGTGCAGTGAGGTAAAGAACATACTTTAAAATAGGATGACAGAATATGAGTAGATAAAGCTCTTTTTTGAAATATTTTTTAAACTTTTATTAAATGAATATAAATTTCCCAAGTGTACCTTATGGATTACAATGGCTTCCCCTCCCCCATAACTTCCCTCCCACCCTAAACCTTCCCAACTCCTGCCCCCTCTCCCTTTCCATTCACATCAAGATTCATTTTCAATTATCTTTATATACAGAAGATCGATTCAGTATATGTTAAATAAAGATTTCATCAGCTTGCACCCACACAGTAACAAAGTGTAAAATACTGTTTGAGTACTAGTTATAGCATTAATTCACAATGTGCAATACATTAATGACAGAGATCCTACATGAGGAGTAAGTGCATAGTGACTTCTGTTGTTGACTTAACAAATTGACACTCTTGTTTATGGTGTCAGTAATCACCCTAGACTCTTGTCAAGAGTTGCCAAGGCTATGCCCTTGTCCTGACTGTAGATGAACAACGCAATACTTTATCCATTTTAGTCTTTACAGGTTAAACACCTAAGAATAATTGTGTGTTAATTACAGAGTTCAAACAATGGTATTAAGTAGAACAAAAAAATACTAAAAGGATAAAGTATTAAGTTGTTCATTAACAGTCAGGACAAGGGCTGATCAAGTTACTGTTTCTCAAATTGTCCATTTCATTTCAACGGGTTTCGTTTTTGGTGCTCAGTTAGTTGTCACAAATCAGGGAGAACATATAATATTTGTCCCTTTCAGACTGGCTTATTTCACTCAGCATGATGTTTTCCAGATTCCTCCATCTTGTTGCAAATGACTAGATTTCCTTGTTTTTGACTGCTGTATAGTATTCTATAGAGTACATGCCCCATAATTTCTTTATCCAGTCTACTGTTGATGGGCATTTGGGTTGCTTCCAGGTCTTAGCTATTGTGAATTGAGCTGCAATAAACATTAAGGTGCAGGCAGCTTTTTTGTTTGCCAATTTCATTTCCTTTGGTTACATTCCAAGGAGTGGGATGGCTGGATTCATGGTAGGGTTATATTCAGGTTTCTGAGGAATCTCCAGACTGACTTCCATAGTGGCTTAACCAGTTTGCATTCCCACCAACAGTGGGTTAGTGTCCCTTTTTCCCCACATCCTCACCAGCATCTGTTGTTGGTAGATTTCTGAATTTGAGCCATTCTAATCAGGGTGAGGTGGAACCTCATTGTGGTTTTGATTTGCATTTCCCTGATGGCTAGTGATCCTGAACATTTTTTCATGTGTCTGTTGGCCATTTGGATTTCCTCTTTTGAAAAATGTCTATTGAGGTCCTTGGCCCATCGCTTAAGTGGGTTGTTTGTTTTGATGTTGTGGAGTTTGTTGATCTCTTTCTAGATTCTGGTTATTAACCCTTTATCTGTTTCATAGTTTGCAACTATTTTTTCCCATTCTGTCGGTTGCCTCTTCACTTTCCTGACTGTTTCTTTTGCAGTACAGAAACTTCTCAATTTGATGCAATCCCAATTGTTAATTTTGGCTTTGTCTGCCTGTGTGTGCTTCAGGGGTCCATTCCTTGAAGTCTTTGCCAGTACCTATATCTTGCAGGGTTTCTCCAATAATCTCTAATAATTTGATGGTGTTGGGTCATAGAATTAGGTGTTTAAGTCATGTTGAGTGGATTTTTGTGTAAGGTGTAAGGTAGCAGTCTTGTTTCATGCTTCTGCACATGGCAATCCAGTTTTCCCAGCACCATTTATTGAATAGACTGTCCTTGCTCCAAGAATTTGTTTTAGCTCCTTGATCAAATATAAGTTGGCTGTAGATGTTTGGATTGATTTCTGGTGTTTCTATTCTGTTCCACTGGTCTATCCATCTGTTTCTGTACCAGTACCATGCTGTTTGATTACAACAACCCTGTAGTATATCCTGAAATCTGGTATTATGATGCCTCTGGCTTTGTTTTTGTGTACAAGATTTCATTAGCTATTCGAGGTATCCTGTGTCTCCATATGAATTTCAGCATTACTTTTTCTAGATCTGAGAAGAATGTCTTTGGTATTTTGATTGGTATCGCATTGAATCTATAAACTGCTTTTGGGAGAATGGACATTTTGATGATATTGATTCTTCCAATCCATGAGCATGGAAGATTTTTCCATTTTTTTTGGTATCCTCTTCTATTTCTTTCTTTAAGATTTTGTAATTCTCATTGTAGAGATCTTTAAAGTCCTTAGTTAAGTTTATTCCAAGATATTTGATTGTTTTGTGGCTATTGTGAATGGGATTGATCTTAGCAGTTCTTTCTCAGCCATGGCATTGCTTGTGTATACAAAGGTTGTTGATTTTTATCCATTGATTTTGTATCCTGCTATGTTGCCAAACTCTTCTATGAGTTCCAATAATCTCTTAGAAGAGTTCTTTGGATCCCCTAAATAAAGAATCATATTATATTCAAAGAAGGTTGTTTGCCTTATTACTTCCCAGTTTTTATCCCATTAATTTCTTTTTCTTGCCTAATGGCTCTGGCTAGAACTTCCAGAACTATATTGAATAGTAGTGGTGAGTGTGGGCATGCCTGTCTGGTACCAGATCTCAGCGTAAATGCTTCCAACTTCTCCCCATTCAATAAGATGCTGGCCATGGGTTTTTCATAAATTGCTTTGATTGTATATGTATTAGAATGTTCCTTCTATATCCAATTTGCTTAGAGTTTTCATCATGAAAGGGTGCTGTGTTTTATTAAATGCTTTCTCTGCATCTATTGAGATAATCATATGGTTTTTCTTCCGCAGTCTGTTAATGTGGTGTATCACATTGATTGATTTGCGAATATTGAACCATCCCTGCATACCAGGGATAAATCCCACTTGGTCTGTGTGGATGATTTTTCTGATGTGCTGTTGTATTCTATTGGCAAGAATTTTATTGAGGACTTTTGCGTCTATGTTAATCAAGGATATTGGTCTGTAATTCTCTTTCAATGCTGCATCTTTTTCCGGCTTAGGGATTAAGGTGATGCTGGCTTCATAGAAAGAATTTGGGAGGACTCCCTCTTTTTGGATTGTTCTGAATAGTTTGAGAAGAATTGGAGTTAATTCTTCTTTAAATGTCTGATAAAATTCAGCAGTAAATCCATCTGGTCCTGCGCTTTTCTTTGTTGGGAATGCCTTAATTACTGTTTCAATTTCTTTCTCAGTTATGGGTCTATTTAGGTTTTCTATGTCTTCCTGGTTCAATTTAGGTAAGTTGCATGTGTCAAGGAATCTATTTCTGATAGATTTCCCTGTTTTCTGGCATACAACTCTTTGTAGTAATTTCTGATGATTCTTTTTATTTCTGTGGTGTCTGTTGTTATATTTCCTTTTTCATCTCCGATTTTATTGATTTGGGTCTTTTCTCTTCTTTTTTTAGTTAGTTGGGTCAATGGTGTGTCAATTTGGTTTATTTTTTTCTAAAAACCAGCTCTTCCTTTGGCTGATTTCTTGTAATTTTTTTTTTGATTCAATCCTGTTGATTTCTTCTCTGATTTTAATTATTTCTCTTCTCCTACTAGATTTGGGTTTGGTTTGCTGCAGTTTTTATAGGTCCTTGAGATGCGCTGAAAGCTCATTTATTTGGTGCCTTTCTAATTTCTTGATGTAGGCACATTTTGCTATAATCTTTCCTCTCAACACTGCTTTTGCCGTATCCCATAAGTTTTGATACGTTGTGCTGTTATCCTCATTTACTTCCAGAAACTTTTTGATTTCTCTTTTGATTTTTTTTATGACCCAGTGTTCATTCAGGAGCATGTTGTTCAGTATCCATGTGTTTGCATACTTTCTGGGGTTTCCTGAGTTGCTAATTTCCAACTTCATTCTGATGTGGTCTGAGAAGCTTCATGGTATGATTCTAATTCTTTTGAAATTGCTGAGACTTGCTTTATGGCCTAGTATGTGGTCAGTCCTAGAGTAGGTTCCATTCACTGCTGAGAAGAATGTAAATTCTTTAAATGTATGATTGAAAGTTCTGTAGATATCTGTTAGATCCATTTGGGCTATAGTGTCTATTAAATTTGTTGTTTCCTTGTTGAACTTCTGTCCGGTTGATCTGTCTATTTCTGAAAGTGGAGTACTGAAGTCCCCCAGTACTATTGTACTGGAATCTAATTCTTCCTTTAAGTCCCTTACAATATCTTTTAAATAAACCTGTGCCCTGTAATTAGGTGCATATATATTTATAATAGTTACATCTTCCTGTTGCATTGACCCCTTAATCATTATATAGTGCCCCTCTTGTCTCTCTTAATAGTTTCTGTGTTAAAGTTTATTTTGTCTGATATTAATATGGCTATACCTGCTTTTTTTGGCTTCTGTTGGCATGTAATATCTTTTTCCAGCCTTTCACTTTCAGTCTGCATGCATTTTTGTTGGAAAGATGGGTTTCTTGTAAGCAGCAAGTAGATGGGTTTTGTTCCTTAATCCATTCAGTCAGTCTGTGTCTTTTAACTGGAGAGTTGAGGCCATTAATGTTCAATTGCTAAGTAGTAACTTTGCCCTGCCATTTTCCCAAATATATTTTCTTGTATATGCTTTAAGATTCCTATGATATTTTACTGGGGGGTTTTCTTCCTTTACCTTCTTTCATATTGATGGCTGTGTTTCTGTGTTTCTGTGTGTAACACATCTTTAAACATTTTTGCAGGGTTGGACAAGTGGTGACAAATTCTTTCAATTTCTGTGTGTTATGAAAGGTCTTTATTTCACCTTCATTCACAAATGAGAGATTTGCAGGATATAATATTCTGGGCTGGAAGTTTTTCTCTCTTAGTACCTGGGCTATATCTCACTATTCCCTCCTAGCTTGTAGTGTTTCTGATGAGAAGTCAGCTGTGAGTCTAATTGGAGATCCTCTGAGAGTAATCTGACGTTTCTCTCTTGCACATTTTAGGATCTTTTCTTTATGTTTCACTGTGGTGAGTTTAATTACAACGTGTCATGGTGAGGATCTCTTTTGGTCATGTTTGTTAGGGGTTCTATGAGCTTCCTGTACTAGGATGTCTCTGTCTTTCTCCAAACCTGGGGAATTTTCTGCTAATATCTTACTAAAAAGGCCTTCTAATCCTTTCTTTCTCTCCATGCCTTCAGGGACTCCTAGAATCTTAATGTTGGGCTTTTTAATAGTATCCTGTAGATTCCCACCAATATTTTTTAGATTTTTAATTTCCTCTCCTTTTCTTTGGTTTGACTGTATAGTTACCTGTGCTCTATCTTCTAAGTCCGATATTCTCTCTTCTGCTCCACTGATTCTGTTTTTAAGGCTTTCTAATGCATTTGTCATTTGATCTATTGAATTCATCATTTCATTATGATTGCTCTTCACTATCATAGTTTCATGCTCTCCTAGTTGCTTCATTTCATTTTGATTCCTCCTTAATATTTCATTTTCATGAGAGAGAATTTCTATCCTGTCTAGTAAGGATTTCTGTAGTTCAAGAATTTGTTTTTGAGAACTTCTTAATGTTCGTATCAATTTTTTGAGATTCGTATCTTGCATTTCTTCTATCTCATCATCTTCATAATCTTGAATTGGGGTGTCTCGTTCATTTGGGGGCATCATAATGTCTTCCTTTTTCTTGTTTCCTTGGTTTCTGCATTTGTTGCTTGACATTGTGGAGATATTCTTTGGTTTCTTCACTGTAGTAGTTTTTCTCATTATACTATGACTCCATATTAAGTGGACCATCTGCTTTTGATGGATCCTTAGAGGCTGTGATGGGTGTGGCCAGAAAGCTCTGTTTGGTTCTTTATAGTTAAGGGTGTGCCAAACTATCTTTTCCCGGACTACCAGTGCATGCCCACACTCCCAGTTTAGGAGTGGTAAATATTCTCTTTCTCGCTCTCTCTCTCTTTTCTTTTTATTCAGAAGGGAAGTAATTCCAGACAGCTGAGCAGAATTGAAGGCAGTCAGTGTCTGAAATGTAGCCCCTGTGGGTATAATATTCGTCTGCTCTGTCCCAAGGACCAGACAAAGGATCTGTGCAGACCTCAGTGTGAGCTCAAATTCCCCTGCAGTCTCCGACCTCGTTGCTAAGGTTACTGAGTTTGTGTACTCTCCTGAGAGTACTCACGTCTTGGGTACTCTGTGAGTTCTCTCCCTCACCCTCAGTTTTTCACAGTCTCAGTTCATTAGCTCCACACATTCACTGGGTCCTAACCTCCTGTTATTTTTCCCCACTAGAGCCTGGTTTTTCTGCTTGGCTGATGGCAGGCACAGCTGTTATGTATATCCAAAATGGTGCCTGCTCTTTTTCTTGCTCACCTTCATAAGGTGAGTGGAGAGACTCCTGTCTGTACTGGTCCCTTTTATTTTTTTTCTCTCCTCTAGCCTCGTGAACTTTCCCCAGTGTGGCTTCAAGCCTCATTCCCTCTAGGCTCTTCCTACCGTTTCCCTGTTGATGTCTCAGGCTACTGAGGTTTCAGCTCACCTCCCTTTCCAGTGCTTGTGCATAGATTCTGTGACAGGGGTCCCGAGCCGTGG
Organism: Oryctolagus cuniculus; assembly: GCF_051225735.1. Taxonomy (NCBI): domain Eukaryota; kingdom Metazoa; phylum Chordata; class Mammalia; order Lagomorpha; family Leporidae; genus Oryctolagus; species Oryctolagus cuniculus. Next base: position 12,809,179 of record NC_142876.1, on the reverse strand, counting down.
ATGTCCTTGCCCTCCACGTAGGTACACCGTGTCCCACTAGTTCTGGAAGAGTTTCTTCTGCAGTTTTTTTCCCCTAACTTTTCCCTGAAACTACAGTATCTCCACTTTTATTAAACTATCTCTTCCTGGACTATCATTGCATGCCCTCACTATTCCGCCATCTTGGAAGACTCCCCCGATAAAGCTCTTTTGATGTTCTCTATTGCATCACTCATTGCATCTCTGTTTGGTCTTTCTCTCTGATTGGTGCTGCTTTATTCCGCAACGATGCTTTCTTTTGATGCTCTTGGGTTCCTCCTCCTCCCTTTTAAAAAAATATTTATTTAATTATTTGAAAGTCAGAGCCACAGGGAGAGAGGGCAGGACAGAGAGAGATATGTCCTCCATCCACTGGTTTGCCTCTCAGATAGTCACAATACCTGGGACTGGGCCTGGCCAAACCCAGGTGCTACGTGCTTCCTCCAGGTCTTCCACATAGTAGAGGTAGCCCAGGCTATTGGGCCATCCTCTACTGTTTTTCCCAGGCCACTTGCTGAGAGCTTGATTGAAAGCAGAGCAGCTGGAACACAAACTGGTACCTATAAGGAATTCTGTCTTCGCAAGCAGGATCTTTATGTGCTATGCCATGACATCGGCTCCAGGTTCCTCCTCCTTTTATCCAAAAATTACTTGCTTAAAGGAAATAATCAGAATGGTGAATAATTTGCTCTTCCAATTTCATCTCTAATGATGAAAAAATACCAAATTGCCATGTTTTGATCATTTCCGTGCTTTGAGATCAAGTTGTTAGGGTAGTTGTGGTCATGAGAACATAGAGGGAAAAATATTAGGTGCTTTTTAACAACTTCTACAATATCCTGTGAAACCTAGCTCCAGCTGATTTAAAACCTATAAATCAAAATTCAGTTACAAAAATTTTATTATCAGAAAAGGTCACCACCACCCAGCAGAGGAACTATTGAAATTATAATAAAATGTGTGATGTTCGGAGGAAGTGGACTGTTTCCTATAACAAGAAATAGAGTTTTTGTGTACAGTGTTTTCTTCCAACTGCTTGAATTTCTTTTCTTTCCGAAATTGATTTAGGCAGATTTTCTGCTCTTCTCTGGGCTCTTCTTTAGCAGCCAAGGAGAAATTTGAAATATTGAAAATAATAGTCATTTTGAAAGGTGAAAATGTTAGATTTGTATCTAGAGGACATTGCAGCTGTTAAAAATGTTGATATAGCATCCGGCAAAGACAGCAAGCCGTGGTTTGAATTCTCAATTCAAATGCATGGAAAGAAAGTTGAAAGGGAAGTCTGTTCGTAAGTTTTGTGAAAGCACAGAAGCTATGTCCTACCTGACAGGGAGAATAATTTTCAAACTCTCTCGAAGTGTTAACTGAATATAATGTCAAACTGTCAACATCTGCTTTCGAAAAATAAATTACCTCTAATACCTTGTGTATTTTTTCCCACCTTCTATTCCCCTGTAACCAATTAGTTAATACTAGCGTTGACAGAGAGAAGATGATTCTCAATAATCTAAGACTTCAGATGCAGTGTGAAGAACTTGAATAATGCCCTTACAGGAGAAAATCTCTCCTAAAGCCTCACTATATCAAATCCTAATTTAGAGAAATGCAGCAACAAGCTGCAAAGTGCTCTCAAGTTAATGTGCAAATGTTTATTGGATTCTCATTTCTTGTCAGGTTCATGTTTCACTTCTGTGTCTGTCTTCTCTCAGGGACACATTTTCTAAAGAAATTTATATTGCTTTTATTGATCACCATTGAAAATTAAAGTTATATTCAGCAAGAATAAAATGCATCATTCTGGAATTACTAAGCAGTTTGTGCTTTTGATACACATGAGAAAGAATTATCAGAAGATGAGTCACATGTTACGGTATTTGAAAGAAGTATTTTGTGAAGGGACTGGAGAAGTGGGCAAAGGAATAATAAAAATTATATATTATTCAGGAAAATAAACTAAACAACTTTCATGTTAAACAGCAAGGAAAGTATGTCTTAGGAAGCAGAGAAAAGATATTTAAATTGTACCAATGTTGCAGGATGATTTTAAGTTATTATACTGACTAGAATCAAACTAAGATGGACATTGTCGAAATCAAATTGTATCTCTATGAGAAGCTTGATGTCTTTTCCTTGGGATACCCTTCCAACACTTTCAGTGACATGTCATCTTCTATGGCAGCCTGTAGCCCTGCCCTGGGTCATCACGATGCTCTTCTGAACCCCAGAACACGAACTTGGGACACCGTTTGTGCCTTGCTGCTCTTTTCTTCATTCTTTCCCCCAATTAGCTATTACTAATCCTATAGCTCACTATGTTTACCTTTTTGCATGGAAATTATATCATAGTTGTTGATATAGAAAAAACTCCCTTAATTTGCAATAAATAACTAGCACTTTGCATGGAAGAAATGCATACACTATTTTTCTTGAAATCTCCACATTCTCTTCTCCTATTCAAGCACACCTGGCTGAGTGATTTTATTAAAACTTAAGACAAATTATGTAACTTCTTCACTCAAACCCCTTCATTGTATTTTTGTCTTACTCAGATTTGAAATTAATGTTTTTACACCATCAAAATTAAAATTAATAAGGGAGCAAGTATTTAACTGAGCGGTTAAGGTGCTCATCTCCCACATCAAGGTGCTTGGGTTCAATGCCCAGCACTGGCTCCTGATTCCAGCATTTGAGGAAAAATCATCACATGTGAGCTCATATTCATTCTCTCTCTCTCTCCCTCTTCCTCTCAAATAATTTATTTTAAAAAAGTGAAATGATGGACAAGATGCTCTATAATCTGCAGTATCATCCATTTCTTCTGTCCATCTACTTTTCTTCTCCAACTTCATCCTTTTGCACCATCTCAAGCCACAGTAGCTTCCTGCTGCCTGTTCCTGCAGATGCTGAGTCACGCCTACTATAAAATCTTCCCTCTTACCCTTCTTTGTGCCTAGAATGTTTCCTCTTAGTTATCGGGTTGTTTGAGGCCTGAACCTCCTTCAGCTTGTACTTTAATGTTGTACTTTTAAAGAGTCCTTTCCTGGTTATAATACCTAAAGTTGCCTTCCTCAGATTTCCATTCTCTGCTTTTTTCCCCTTTAGATCTTACCACTTTCAAGCACATTATATATTTTAACTATTTTTCATTATCTTTCACGAGAATTTAAGCTCCATGAAGGCAGATTTTTTTTGTTTATTGCTTCATCTCAAATGTCTAAGCAGTGCCCAGTACATTCTGTACAACTAACAAATGTGCTCATGACAGGCAAATGAATATGACCCACACAATGATGATTGAAACCTGAACCTTCTGAAAAGTGAGGTCCCTAGTTAATCCCTTCAGGTGAAACTGGAGAGGCAGGCAAATGCAGAGACTCACAGTCAAGGTCACCTTGTCTAGACCAGATCCACTGCACCATACACTGCTAGGAACACTTCAGTGGTAATAGAGGCTAATTGTTGTAGGCTGGTGTGAACCAGAATGAGAGTGAGAAATTCTTGGGGGCCAATAAGTTAAGGAGAGTCTCTCATTGCCTGGGAGTTTATCTTAAAGAGGCCCATCAGATCTGCATGGTGAAGGAGCAAGGGTAACCGCAGAGAAATACACACAAAGCATTCTCCACAACAAAGACTGCCTTCCAAGGAACAACACTCTGCCTCAGCCTTCCTATGCAGGGGAGGGCATTTCTATATCTTTAGCCACCTCATCCTTGTGAAATTCTCAGCCCAAGAAATACCGCCAACACAAAAACTGAGTTTTAATGTAACTTTGTAGCTGTTTCATCAGTCCCACATTTTAACACAACTTAAATATAACTCCAGTGTAACAACTAAGTTATAGCTCAAAAATATATACAGTGAAGACTTCATGTAAGAAGTTTTTAGAAAATGTCAAAGACAACAAGGGAATCAAAAACCAGGAACAAGAGGAATAGAGTTCTCTGACGCCTATAGCTACAGCAAACAGTTAAACATAGCCCAAATCAATCAGATTAACATTGGACATCACACTGAAAACCACTATTATTCACTTTCTACTATTGTTTGCCTTTTACTTAAAAAGTGTGCTAAGAATCAAGAAAAAAGACTTTTATTGGACAAAGTGAGCAACAAAAGGCAACTAAGAGAGGGCTAGTAACACAGCAGGTAAACCAGAGTTGGGTATGCCTGCTTCCCATACCAGAGTGCCTGGGTAGGGTCTCAACTCTTCTCCTGATCTCAGCTTTCTGCTAATGAGCATCTCAGGAGGCAGGAGATGATGACTCAAGTACTTGGTTCCCTTTCAGCCATGCAGGGAGATTTGGGCTCCTGACTGTCTGGCCCCTGGCTGCTGCAGGTATTTGGGGGATGAACCAGCAGATGGGACATCTCTCTCTCTCTGTCACTCTTCCACTGACTTTCTGTGTTTCAAATAAAATGAAAGTAAATAAAGAAAAACAGAGTCAGCTGCGACAGATTTTAGTCATGAGAAGTGAATTGAAAGTAACTATGATCAATATGTTAAGGGTTTTACTGGAAAAGAATAAACAGTATGCAAGCACGAATGGACAATACAAGCACAGACAGAAACACAATCAAAAGGAAATGTCAGAAATCAGTCACTGCAACAGAAATGAAGAATGCTATTGATGGGCTTAACACAATGTGCTATTTAGCCAATAAAGGAATCAGTCAGCTTGCATGTGTATCAGTGGAAAGTTCCAGATTAAATCAAAAAGAACAAAATACACAAGGGAAAAATGTACAGAATATCCAAGATTCATGAAAAAAAAATCAAAAGATGTAATATACACATGATTATAATACCAGAAAGAGAAGAAAGAGAGATTGGAACAGAAGATAACACTGGAATTAATAATGCCTAAAACATTTCAAAATTAATGACAGACATCAAGACACAGATCCAGGAATTTTGGAAAACATGAAGCAAGATAAATATCTAAAATCATGTAACTATGTATATAACATTCAAACTGCAGAAAACCAAGGAGAAAATCTGAATGATATTTTGAGGTCATGGGGTGAGACTCCTTATCTATCCAAAATTGCAATCGACCTCTTATCAGAAATCAGGCAAGAATGATTTATGGCTTGTCCTTGCATCCGTATACAAATTTTAGAAAGCAAACACCTCTCTCTGAGCTTTTTTCTTCTAGTGTTCCTTGTTGTGTTTCTGTTTCATCATATTCTGCTTGTCTCTCGATGCATTCCATGCTGACCCCGTCACCCTTACTTTCACTGAAGATTTCAATTTCATCTAAAATCCTCCAACACAGCCACCCCCATATTTTGATGTAACTCTCGGCAATTTTCACATCTTAGGGTAATCCTTTCCCTTCCTTTCCTGATCTCTTCTGGTCTTTTCTTCGTCATTTTCTTTCTTTCAATTCCACGTATTATTTTGCTTTAGCTCCACTTTAACTTCATAAAATTATAAAATAGAGAACATGAAGATAATACAATTGTGATACTCATATTCTCTTTGTTCAGAAAAATAATACAGATGTCATAAATATTCCAGATTTTATTTTTAGGAAATAAATGCTTAAGTCCTGTGTATTTGATAAATGATATAATCAATACTCCCCTTTCCTACTCCTGCAACCATAGTTATCATAAGTTTTAAATATTCAGGCTTGGCATTCTAAATTCACATTATTAGGTCTGTGTGTGTGTGTGTGTGTGTGTGTACTTTATGGTATTATTTAGCTATTTCAAGAAATTTCATAAAGTGCATTAACAAGTGTAAAACACAGACCCTCCCCCTTGGCCTGAATCTGCTTTGCTGTGAACCAATTTTTTTGTTTAAGGATCATTAGCCAAGTCTGTAACTATTTAACTATTTGTCTCTCTGAAACCAGCTAAATGCAGAGAAACCATTGCTGTCCAGTTAATTGATTCAGAATGCCCCTCCTTACAAATCATTCCAAACCATAAATCATCCCATCTCTGAGCTAAATACTCCTACCTTTGGATTTCACAGACAGAATCAGTTGGCTGGATACTCTGACCTTGGGTTAGAGGAGCTTTCCCATTGTAGTAGCCTGAATAAAACCAAACTTCTCTCATTGCCACAGTTGACGGTATCTTGGATTTCTCTGCCTTTCAACAATAACGACAACTTATACCATAAAGCTGTGCACCTGTATACTCATAATTCTTTGTTTTCAAGTAGGCACCAGATGGAGTTTCAGGTACTGCAGAGAAAGGTGTCATGTCAATTACCTTCCATTATAGGTACCAGGGAAAAAGATAGCAGACTTGAATATTCACTTTTTATTATACTTTTTCCCAAAATGAAATGGTAGCAAAGCCCAGCTGAATTAACTCATTTTCATTTATTCCACATTTCAAATATATTTGTCTCAGCTTGAACATGGTTCCTAATATTAACAAATTAAGATTTTTATCTACTAACTACAGAAAATTCTGAACAATCATACAACATTAGATGGGGAAGAAGAGCATCAGTACACACAGGTCTGGAGTAGAGCCATTGATGTTAGAGTAGAGGCTGTGATTACAAAGGAATGAGACTCCATGTGGGCTAGACAGGGTCTAGAACAAAGGACAGAGTCACTATTGGAGGACCTAAGAAAGCTACTGTCTAAACCACAACTACGTTTTCCGATTGAGATTCCAATAGAAACTGACAGAAGGAGTCTGATAATAATCTGGTGGGCTTTAAGGCCTTGCCAGTTATGAGTGTCAGGCCTATCTGTCTCTTCACATGGGGTACATCTTAAGGAAGGTGTGAACCTCCTTGGGGAAGGCACCCTGTTGACTTCCATTACCTAGCTGGCCTGGGAGGACAGCTGGCCAGGTGAATGCATGCGGCATCTGCAGCAGGAAATTTGCAGTTCTGCTTGTAATGTTGCAGACCCAACTTGGCCATCCCCTCAGCAGCGGTGGTTACTTTGGAAGCTGGACCAAGTGAAGGGCTTGTCAGCTTAGAGCCAACAAACAAAATCTGTGGCATTGACCTGAATTATTCTATACCTATCTTCACATTGCTTCTGATGCCTAGCTTAACTTTTCTCCTGATTTTTATTAATGCAGACCAGAGGATGCAAGTCAAGGGGGTGCTCAAGTCCCATCTCTAATCTTTGGTGGCCTAAATTAGAAGTCTATAGTCACAGGCATGTTCTGGTAGTGGTTTTTCTGTGAGGTAGACAGTGCTTATGAGGAAAGCTAGTCCTCACTTTAAAGCTTTCTCTCCCGTTGTTTTGTCAGAAAGCGAGGTTTTGCCTGTTTACTGTGGCTTTATGAAGTAAATGTAGCTGTGAAATTATAATTTAAGCTCTTATTTTGGCTATACTATTATTACAGAAAATGGTAGCCATCCCCCCCTCCCCTTTTGACAGGCAGAGTGAGAGACAGAGAGATAGAGAGAAAGGTCTTCCTTTCCATTGGTTCACGCCTCAATGGCCACTGTGGCTGGTGTACTGCGCTGATCCAAAGCCAGGAGTCAGGTGCTTCTCCTGGTCTCCCATGCCGGTGCAGGACCCAAGGACCTGGCCCTCCTTCACTGCAATCCTGGGCCACAGCAGAGAGCTGGACTGGAAGAGGAGCAACCGGGACAGAATCCGGTGCCCCAACCTGGACTAGAACCCAGGGTACCGGTGCCGCTGGTGGAGGATTAGTCTATTGAGCCGCGGCACCAGCCTAGGCATCCATTTTATAAGATCTAAAAATTGAACTGTAGATCCTGGAGAGTTCTTTAGTATAGAGTCAGTTTCCCATCTTAAAGAGAATAGAGAAATGAAGGAGAAAGTCAGGTTCAGAATAGAGAAATGAGGGAGCAAGTCCCAGATTGCTTACTGACAATAGCTATATCAAATGAAATCTTAGCATCCAATGTCAACTGTTAAAAAAAAAAAAAAACTAACACACTGTAGCTTGTTTGACCAGCAAACTGAAGCACAAACATATAGAAACATTTTAGTTTCTTTCTACTAACAAATTTAAAACATTTGATACAGAGATTCAGGTCACATGAATTCAACTGTATCTTTGATTAAATTTATCAGCTTAAGTTCAAAAAGCCTACCTCGTCTTTATGAGCCATAAAACAAATATTTGAACCCTCTAATGGTAACTTCCAGTTGTGTATAGTCATCCCTGTGTCTCTGTGGAGTTTATTTTTTTAGTTTTATTTAAGTTATACATGTTTCATGTATTTCATATGTACAGATTTAGGAACGTACTGAACCTTCCCCATTCCCTCTCTGCCATGCTCCAACTTTTCTTGCTCCTCCCTCTCGCATTCTCACTCTTAATTTTTACAGAGATCTAGTCTCAGTTTTCTTAATGAACATATAGTTAACCCTACACTAAGTAAAATATTTCAATAAATAGTAAGAAGAGAAAAACATAAAACACTGTTCCTCAACAGAAGAGACAAGGGCTGTGAACAATCACTGAGTCTGGAAATGTCCACTTCACTTCAATACATTGTATTTCAGGTACTCTATTAGTTACCTTGGGTCAGGGAACACATGATATCTGTCCTTTTGGGACTGGCTTATTTCACTAAGTATAATGGTTTCCCGTTGTGTCCATCTTCTTGAAAAATAAAGGATTTCAAATTTTTTTTTTTACAGCTTAGTAGTACTCCATCGTGTATGTATACCATAATTTCTTTATCCAATCAACAGTTGATGGACATCTGGATTGATTCCATATTTTAGCTATTGTGAGTTGTGCTGCAATGAATGTGGGTGTACAGATAACACTTTCTTATACTGATTTCTTTTGGTTTGGGTAAATTCCCAGGAGTGGATGGCTAGATCATATGATAGGTCTCTATTCATATTTCTGAGGTAACTACATACTGCCTTCCACAATGGCTGCACCAGTTTGCATTCTAAAACTTCAATTCATTTATTTATTTAAGAGAGACAGATGAGTCCCATCAACTGGTTCACTTTTCAAACAGATACAGTGGCTGGGACTGTTCCAGGCCAAAGCTAGGAGCCAGGAATTGCAGGCTTACCATGTGAGTGGCAGGGACCCAACTATTTGAGCTATCTTCTGCTGCCTCCCAGAGTCTGTTGGCAGCAAGCTGGGATCAAGTGTGAAGCCAGACTCAAACCAAGCACTCTGAAATGGGATTCAGGCATTCCAACAAGTGTCTTAACCATGAGGCCAGGTACTGGTAGCTCCTGGGTACTGAAATTTTGACCTATTGAAATGCATATATTTTTTCCTGTATTTTGTTAATGAAACAATCTAAGTGATTGATTTCTGATGGTATCCCAAGCTTGTTTCCTGAAATAAATCCAGCTTGGCACTGATATTCCAGTTCAGTGATTTTTTTTCTTTTATTTTCAAAAGCTGTTTGATCTGTCTTTTTAGTTCCAAGTTTCCTTTACTGAATTATTCAGGTTTAGAATTTCTATTTGATATTTTTCACAGTATATAGTTCTCTGCTGTAATTCCTTATCATGTCATCTAATTTTTGATACATATATACTGTAGGCATTTTAAATCTGTGCCTGATAATTCTGATATCTGAACCTCCCATAGGTATGTCCTGTGGTCTGGTGTTTGCTATGTTTTCAGTCATGTATTCTTATTTCCAAATAAGCTTTGTAATATATGTAAAGCAGACACAAACCCAGTTAAGTTATTGTAAACTAAATTATATTAGACTTTAATAGGTCAAGAAGTTATGTTGTAACTTATAGTTAATGACTAAAAGAACAGCAAAAGCTGTGGTGCTAACAAGGTAAAAGAGGGACACAAAATGCAGCTTTTAAAATCTTTAAATGATTTGAAGTAATATGTTTTCAAAATAAAAGTGGTATAACAAGAGTGAAGCAAGAACTACTTACCCAGTGTTTTCTCTTAATTATATGAAATAGAGAAAGAGAGAGAATTTCATTTGCTGGCTCATTCCTGAAAGGCCAATAACAGCAAGGAATGAAGAGTCAGGAAATCTAATTTGTTCCCCTATGTGAGTGGCAGGGGCCCAATTTCTTTAGTCACCACTTGCTGCCTACTGTGGTCTGCATTAGCAGCAATCTGGAATTAGGAGTCATAATCACGACTTAAATCCAGGTACCTTGATATGGTTACGGGCATCACACTCAGCATCTTCACTGCTAGGGAAAACAGCCACTCACCACTCATCAAGTCTTGATGAGTTTACAATGAATGCATTGCTATATTTATCAATGTTTCTGGTATTTTAAATTTCTAAATTTACTAAATAAATATTATTTGTAAGTAGTTTTACCTGACACTAATGATTTTTTAAAGATTTATTTATTTGATAGGCAGAGTTACAGAGAGAGAGAGAGAGAGAGAGAGAGAGAGAGAGATCTTCCATTTTCTGGTTCACTCCCTACATGGCCACAATAGCCAGGGTTGGACTGAGCAGAAGCCTGGAGCTTCTTCAGGTCTCCCACATGGGTGCAGGGGCCTAATCAGTTGGGCCATCCTCCGCTGCTTTCCCAGGTGCATTAGCAGGGAGCTGGAAAGGAAGTGGAGCAGCTGGGACACAAACTGGCACTGATATTGGATGCCAGTGTTGCAGATAACAGCTTAATTGCAATGCCAAAACACTGGGTCCCAGCACTCACAAACTTAAATGTTTTATCAAAATGATTAAAGGTCAATGAATAATCAATGATATGCTTCGCTTTGGGCATTAAGAACACTTTGCACTTTCAGCTTGTGCAGTCATTCTTATGCCTTACACTGTCATGTAGAGAAAGGTCTAACCTATATGTATGACACCTCTTTCTCTACTTGACATGGTAAATGCAAAGATTCCACAGAGGTGGGAGACCTTTACATTTTAAAGTATTTAAAGCACTGAGATTTGGCTGTAACTTGCTGTGGTAACACTCATCCTGCTACATATTTTGAAAGTTTCTTTATATACGGATTTTTTACTTAACTTGAAAGGCTGAGAGGGAGAGATAGAGAGATATCTTCCTTCTGTTCCTTCCCCAAGATGACTGCAATAGCCAGGGGTCAGCCAGTTTTAAATCAGAAGCAAGTACGTAAGCCATCGTCTGCTGCCCCTCAAGATATCCAGGAGCTGGATCAGGAGAAAAGGAGCTGGGACTCGAACCAGACATTTGGAAATGAGATGCCAGCATCGTAAATGGTGCCTCAGTTGCTGCCTTTCATTTTGAATGCAATTTCCAATCAGGATTGAGCATCTAAAGTGTATCTTTCATTAGACTGCAATGTGTCAATTTATTTACAGTATATGAGCTATCAGAATAGTTATAACCATTAATGATTACAGATTAACTTCAAAGAAGATATTTCTTGGTTCTATAATATCTTCACTTTGTACTATCCAGTGTATCATAATAAAATCCAGTTGTCCTCATTACTTTTGTATCAAAATTATGATGGATTAATGACATATAGAATTGAATCACTGACAAATTAAAGAATGTATTTGGTAAGAAGGAAGAATTTCTCCCTTAATATTCAAACAGAATTATTCTTTGAAAGATGCTGACTTTTCATCCATTTTCATTTGTTTAGTACATATCACATTTCCTCATCTAAACAAGAATCCATAGATACTCAATTTGAAATGAGATACACTCGCTGCCTTCCAAAATTAGAAAAGATGAGTACCTTGAATTAGACCATGCAGCCTAACCACACATTCTTTGATGGATGGACTCTGTCTTTCCTGGATTACTGGTGTTAATGAGCCACTTACAGCAGCTCACTGGAACTAAGACTCAAAATGCCCCATGTTATTTTAGCCTTTTATGATGCCAGATTATGCAGTAATTTGTCGATTTTAAATTACATTATGTGTTGATTTTTCAAAATAGACCACACATATTAAAATAACACAGCACGTTATAAATTTTTGAAGAGGAATCAGAAAATATTTCATTTTTATTTATAAAGAGTGGGAGTGAGAGAAAGATTGAAAACTAGTCTAGCAGAAAAGTCTAAAATGGATATGTCGTTTTCTTTTTGGTTGCCATTCTTCCTCTTCTATTGATTATCTTCTCTATATAGATCTTACTTTTTCCTCTTTTTATAATGCTATTAATTTTGGCAGAGAACAAATAGTCTCTTGACTTTTTTAAATACAGCATTATGTAATTTCATTTTTCATATGCACTCAAGTATTCATCCCCCACAAGCAATTACATTGCAAGTGCCATGTCAGCACAAAGTAATTACATGCTTTTATAGATTACTTGATAGTTATTCCTGACATTACTGAGTACTTTCAAATATTAACTTGTAATGTTGCTGGAATATTTGATAATAAACCATTTGAACACATTTCTGAAAGAGAAAGAAACCTACACAACAAAGAATTTGTACTCTATTTTCACCTTAGCACAAGAGAAAGTCATTGTAGCTAATAGGTTTTTCTGAGCATAAAATGATTATTCACTGGGGGCCGGTGCTGTGACTCACTTGGTCAATCCTCCGCCTGTGGCACTGGCATCCCATTTGGGCACTGGGTTCTAGTTCTGGTTTCTCCTCTTCCAGTCCAGCTCTCTGTTGTGGCCAAGGAAGGCAGTGGAGGATGGCCCAAGTGCTTGGGCGCCTGCACCTGCCTGGGAGATAAGGAAGAAGCACCTAGCTCCTGGCTTCGTATCGGCACAGCACCAGCCATAGCAGCCATTTGGGGAGTGAACCAATGGAATGAAGACTTTTCTCTCTGTCTCTCTCTCTCTCATTGTCTATAATTCTACCTGTCAAATAAATAAAAAAAAAAATTAGTCCCTGAAAGTAAGTGGCCTTGATCCCCCCCCCCCCCACAAAATGTATTATTAAACACAGGTATGATTTTCTGAAATCAGAAATTATTATTTCATTTACAATGATTGATTCATTTGACAAACATTTTTGTATGTTTACAATTTGCTGGGCACATTGCTAAATTCTGGGGCACAAATGGGAACAAAAAATAACTTGGTGTCCATTCTCATTGTTTTCTTTTTTAGTTTGGTGGTATAAATAATGATTGAACAGATTATCTCACAGAGGGATTATTGAAGTATTTTTGAAGATTTATTTATTTATTTGAAAGGCAGATTTATAGATAGGCAGAGGTAGAGGCAGAAAGAGAGAGAGAGGTCTACCATCAGGTGTTTCACTGATTAAATAGCAGCAATGCAAAGAGCTGGGCCAATCTGAAGCTGGAAGCCAGGAGCCAAGCACTTGGGTCATTTTTTATTGCTTTCTTAGGCCATCGCAGAGAGCTGGATCAGAAGTGGAGCAGCAGAGTCTCAAACCTGCAACCATATGGGATGCCAGGACTGCAAGCAGTGATTTTACCAGCTATGCCACAGTGCTAGGCCTGATTACTGAAGTTTTAACAATGTTAAGGACTACCAATAGAAGGTGTAGAGGGCCAGAACATAATCTCAACATTTAACCTAGTCTAACTTGATTGAAAATAGAGAAAAATGACCAGTGATTCCATATTTGAAACACAAATCAATATATCTTTGAAGTGGAAAATTCCATTTCAATTTAGTTTTGGAGAAAATGCAAAACGGATGTATGACAGGTTAACTGACACAGATGTAAGAAACAAATGACCATTATGGACTATCTTGAAGATTACATATATGCACAAAATACTTATGGGGCATCTTTTCAGGATTTTAAGCATACTGGCAATATGATGAGATTTGAAATACCTAGTTGGAGATTTAGGAAGTGATTTAAGAGTCTACTGCAGTACTATGGATAAGAAATAATAGGTTGAGATTCACATCGTAGTGGTAGTGAAAGGAAGAGGATGATTTAGACAGGAATTGGGTAATAGAGGGAGGGGGGGAGTATAAAACACTTGTTTTTTAAAAAAGATTTATTTATTTATTTGAGAGGTAGAGTTACAGAGACAGAGAGGAAGAGACAGAGAGAAATGTCTTCCATCCATTGGTTCACTCCCCAGATGGCTGCAATGGCCAGAACAGGGCAATCTGAAGCTGGGTTTTCATGGAAGATATGAATTCCATGATTGGTTTTGAGCATGTTCAGCATGAAAATCCTTCAATTTTCTCGACTCTTTATACCGAATATGTAGTTGAGTGTATAAAGAATCTCAGCTGGAAATTTTGGGGCAGATTGTAATGCTCAATGTGTTTCAGGAGAACAGGAATAACTCAACAGTAGAGCTGAATCTGAAATCTTGCCTTGTAATGCTATATGCTTTCCACTATGACATGATGCCACATGTTGAAATTTCGTTTCAATAAGAAAACTCTTAAACAACTTTCCTTAGACCCACTGACAGTTAGCTTCACTTTGTAGTCTCCTGGGAAAATAAATGCTTTTGTTTTCCCAGCTGTCATGAGTAACAACTGCTAGTGGCTTGCCTCTGCCTCTCTGTAATTCTGCATTAAAAAATAAATCTTTATTAAAAAACACAACTTTTCATAATTTAATAAATCACATTCTTGTATCCATGTCTCAGGCTCTCCTTTTAAGCAACAAAGGAGAATTCTTAGAAAAAGTGAATTGATGTCTAAAATTCCTAATATTTTGATAGTTTATATTTTTCAAAAAATGAATTTATTAATATTACTGATATTCCATTTACTATCATATATACATGAAATTTTGTTGTTACAAGTAACATTTTGTTATGCATATTCACTCTAAAACTATGCCACTGAAAATGAATACATTCTTCTGTATCATTATGTAATTTATATGGAATTTTGAGTTCTCACTACTTATTTGTAATTTTTATGACAATCAACATAGTATGTATGCACTACTGTTTGTTAGAAGATACTATCTAATTCTTAAAATTTCAAAATGTTGCATTTTCCTCTCAAAATATCTATCTGAAAAAAGTGGAAAGCTAATTTGTTCTTCAAGCACTAAATGAAAGAAACATTTCTGTACCTGAAAGTTATTTTCCATTTTAAAATTTCAGATAATTGCTTTGGTATTGAATTGAGTGATTTCATTGTATATATTTTTAATATTAACCAGTTATTGTTTGCAAGGATTTTTTTTCCTGCAGTTCTTGGCTGCTTTGCCATTTTGTTTATTTTCTTGGTTGTACAGGAGATTTTTAGTTTGACATATCCCACTTGTTTGCTTTGCCTCTGCTACCCAAGTTTTTGGTAAGGTGTGAAATCCAAAAATTCATTCCTGAAGTGAATATCAAGCACATTTCTTTCCTTCATGTTTTCTTCTAGGAGTTTTACAGTTTCAGATCATTTAGGCAGCTGGTCCATATTGAGCTTATTTTTGTGTATGGTGTAAGAGAATAGTCCTATTTGAGTCTTCTGCATATGATACCCAGTTTTTCCAAAATCATTGATAGGTGAGTGTACCCTTAACTGCTGAGCCATATTTTGCTTTCTTTTATTTCACCACTGTAACCAGTTATTTTCATGGCAATGCACATGTAAGTAATCTTTCAGCTTTACAATCTGGAGCAACACAAGTTGTTGATGTTAATTACGCCTCTGCCACCTGTGTTTTCAGTAAAAGACTTTGCCAACCGACTTAGGTTTAATTTTTGCTACATTTAGAACTTCTGAGATTTTTATTTATATATGAATAACTTTGTGAGTTTTGATAAAATATTTATTGATTTAAGTGAAAATATTTCTCAGTGTTCACTATGGGCTGCATCTACGGTCAGATACTTCATAAAAATAAGTGTGATTTACTTGTGCGTGTGTACAATGAGATTTTTATTTATCCTTATTAATGAATGAGAAACCAAACTTAGAAAAATGATTTGTTGTTATAGGGTCTGATACATGTTAAATTTTAAGAGCAGATATTGGCTGGCGCCATGGCTCAATAGGCTAATCCTCCACCTAGCGGCGCCAGCACACCGGGTTCTAGTCCCGGTCGGGGCGCCAGATTCTGTCCCGATTGCTCCTCTTCCAGGCCAGCCCTCTGCTATGGCCCAGGAGTGCAGTGGAGGATGGCCCAGGTCCTTGGGCCCTGCACCCGCATGGGAGACCAGGAGAAGCACCTGGCTCCTGCCTTTGGATCAGTGCAGCGCGCCAGCCGTAGCGGCCATTTGAGGGATGAACCAACGGAAGAAGGAAGACTTTTCTCTCTGTCTCTCTCTCTCACTGTCCACTCTGCCTGTCAAAAAAATTTTTTAAAAAAGAGCATATATTAAGACCAATGATTCTATGACTCCAGGATATTTTCGCACTTATATTGCTGTTGGCAGTAAAACTAAACAGTGATCAAGACATTCTTGAAAAAAATTTTGGGAAATTCTAAACAATGTGATCCTTAAAACTTAATTATGGAGACAATATTTTGAGTAATTTTATTAGTTCTTATTTCATATATACATATTATATATACATACCCCCCCACGCATTTTTCTTAGGATTTTATTTTCCTGAATAATAATTTATTATTTGTAATCAAAATTATAACAGATCAATGTACAGCCAAATTTTAAAATTATTTTGCCTTCACTTGAATTGATACTTAATTAGTAGTGACTTTCCATATTTTAACTATAATTTCTCCTGTTGGCCTATATTGTGAATCAATTAGAATGTCATATCAATCACTTAATAAAGTAGAAGCAGCATGAAATTAACTCATGAAATTTAATAAATCCACGGGTCAAAAATAATCATACTCTATCATTTTAGGAATGAAAACAGTGGACAACATTAAGTTACTTTGTTACCTGATTGACCTAAAATCTTATATAATTCTCAAATCCGATGTTTTATTATAATTAAATTGTAATAAAAGTCTCAACTAATAGAATTAGTATATCATTAACAAAAGACCTGACAATATCAGATGACATTCATTTGACATACATAGTTTAGTTCGATCACCAAGAGGTGGAAAAAATATACAAATTAAAAGTTGATATTGTAGATGGACCTACTTAGCAATGTTGGGAGAATGTCTCTGTTTTCTGTAAGAGAATGTATCCTTCAAATAATTTATGGCACTTACAAAGGATAACTCTGCATTGTGAAAAGTATTTAATATTGTTATCAGTTTTCCTCTTAAATCATGACAAGAAGTTATGAATAGGTTACTTGCTTCTGTTCTACTATTCTTACATTTCCATGGAAGCATCTTCAAATTATACGTAACTCCACTAACTCCCACAAAATATGGGCCTTGTTTTTATGGCTGACCTAGATGTTTGCATTTTCTGAAGAGAGGTTTACCAATCAGTCAGGAAAAACATTTACGTAGTGCTTATTCTGTACCCCGAGATCTGTCCTAGGTGCTGAAATTGTGGCCTTGAACAAGCTAGCTGAGGAAGGATGAGACCCCAATACCAACATAAACTTCCTCCTAAGGCCTCCTAATGCCAGCTGACTGCTAGCCGTGTGTAAACAGAGGGTAACGGGGAGAAGTGGTCCAAAACCCAAGAAGATTCTGTTTTTGGAGGGCAGAACTTAACTGAGTGAGGTTTTCTTGTTTCTCTTTGAATTTCCCCAGCCCATATGCAGTTCTAAGTGGAACTTAGAAGATTTACTAACTCAAAGTGTTAAATGAAAAATACCAAAGTTGGCAGCCTGGCTGGAAACTTAATGGAGGACGCCCCCAAAGAATGGGAGGTACAGTGCAAAATTCTGAGAATAAACTGCCAAATCCTCCACACTCTACTAAGCAGGCCCAGGGGAGACCACCAAAGGGCACACAGTAAGTAGGTAGCAACCACAATCTTTAAAGCTGAGCAGGGATATCAAGGCCTAACAAGGGGTCGAGGTTGGGGGACAACTGGCTGAGTCTGAGCTAGACCACTGCTTAACAAGACAAAACCTAGTACTTCCTTGTGAGCCTGCAACCTTAAGTTAGTACAGAATGTGAGAAAAAGGGAACATGTAACAGTTTTGGTGAAAGAGTGATTAAAGGGATTGCCTAATCCTCTGATTAACAAGATCAGAAAAGAAAACAGCTCTTAAGGAAAAGACAATATATGAATAGATAATCACTGAAGGTTTCACTAAAATAACGAAAACTGCAAAGTCTAAGATTTGGGTAGTGTGGTGAACAAAAAGAAAAGTGGTAACCTTCTTCTGTGTTGTTTTTTTTTTTTTTTTTTTTTTTTGGAGTCTCTTTACTCTCATCTAGACTTCTCACAACAAATGCTCTGGTCCTCCCCCTGGTCAGCTCGTCAAGGCTCCTCAGGTGGAGAAATGGCCTCCATACTCATTTACACCTGGGAAAGGCTTGACCTTGTCCACACCTCATTTCCGGTAAGTTCCTTTGCAACCACAGCTCTTAACATCATTTAAAATGAATAGTTTAATTTATCTAATTTTGTGAATGGCTGTATATTTTGTCATGCATGTTTACAATCCAACGGAGTCACAAGTTCTATTTATTATGCTATTGTTGCACATTTTTCTATAGATGAAAAGTAGCCCAGTATGGTGAAGGAATCCTACTACTGAGTATATAACCAGAAGACATGAAATCACTGTATCTAAGAGGCATAAGTTCCACTATGTCCATTGCAGCTGTTCACAATGACCAGGATATAAAATGAAGCTAGGTGTCCACCATCAGATGAACAGGTAAAGAAAACATGAGTCATATATATATATATATATATATATATATATATATGTAGTGGATTATTATTCAGCACAATGAAAGAGGGAACTCCTGGCACTTCAAGCAAAAATCCATGAAATTGTAGGACATCATGTTAAATGAAGTAAGCCAGACACAGATGAATACTGCATGTTTCCTCAAATGCAGAAGTTAAATCCTCAATCTGAACACATAAAGAGATTACTAGAGACTGGGAGATGTGCAGGGGATGTAGGGGGTTGAATGATGAGTACCAAATCTGAATTAAATTGAAGGAATAAGTTCCTAGTGTTACACAGAATAGTGGGGTTTCTATCATTCATAGTAAACTTATATATTTTATAATCAATAGAAGGAAGGAGCTCCAAGGCTTTTTATCAAAAACTAATGTCAAAAAGCAGAAATGTTGATCACTATCATTTCATCAATATATATTGTATACATGTATTGAAATGTCACAGATTGCTCAGAAATACATACACTTTTTACTAATAAACATGTTTGCATGTTTGAATATATTAAATATATAAAACAAGGTTTTTAAATTAAATTATGTATGTAATAACTATTTTAACATTTACTGTTTAGGTTAATAATTAGGATCTCAAGAATAAAGTGAAAAAAGCTTATAACTTTTTTGAGATAATATTTTTATGTAAAAGAATTGTGCATGACTGACTGTATATGTATATCATTGATGCTCTGCCTTCTCTTGTCCATTTATTTTATACCCAATATTTTTAAATAATGCAAACATTGTATATTTGGAGGAATTTATTTACTGATAGAAGTAAATTAAAAATAAAAAATATATTAGAAGCTGTCCCTGAGTAATTTGTAACGTGTACAGTATCAACCCTCAGAGCAGTTTAGATAAAGTTCTAATTGCTAAATGTATAAAGTTTGTAACTGCAAAGCAGTATAGTTCTGCATATATTCCTATGGACTTACTTACAAGAGTACAGTTTAAAAACTTGCCATAGGAGTTAGAAAGCTGTGTTAGTATGTAAATCTGAAATTCTTAAAGGAAATTATGTGTTATCATTTACCTTGAAAGTTTGGAGATGACTAGGATTTTCCAAAGCCTTTTCATTTATCAGGATTTCAGATTACAGCCTAAATTCATCAACTTAACCTTATAATCAAGCAGGTCGAGCAGGGGCATTACCTCTGAGCATCAGTGTTAATTTTCATCTTTCCTTGACTGCTTAGATTTTATTTATTTATTTATTTACATGCATCTCATAAACACATTAGGAACATAGTAATTCTTCTCCCTGTACCAACCCTCCCATTCTCTATCCCACCCTTCCTCCCTCCTCTACTGTTCTCTGTCCTGTTTTTCACTAGGATCTATTTTCATTTAACTTTACATGCAGAGGATTAACTCTATTCTAGGTAAAGCATTCGATGCTTAGTCTGAAAAAGAAAAAGAAAGAAAGAAAAGAAAAAAAATGAAAAAAAATCACAACTGTTCCTCAATGATCCAGACAAGTGCTGTTCAAAGTTATTGTGTCCCAAAGGTGATTTTGCTTTGTTTTTTTCTTTTTTTCCCTTCCTCTTTTTCCTTCTTTCCTCACCCATTCTTTTCTTTTAGAAACTTAGTTATATTTAAAGAAGAACCCAAGAATGATGCATCTTTTGTGAACTCTTAGACATAACGATAACTTATGAGACATGAGAATTTCCCCCACTTAATACATTAAAAGGAAATGATTCTTGAAAGCAAGTTTACTATTAATTGTCCTGATAAAACTCTTAGTTATAGAGGTCCTCCGTGAGAAGTTAGTGCACAGTGACTCTTGTTGTTTATTTAAAAATTAACTCTCTTACATATAACATCAGTGTTATATGTAAGGCTCTTGAGCTGCTAGCCTTGGATTATTTTTGGCCAACTAGCTCAACAAGGCCATAAGCAAAGTGGAAGTTCTCTCTGCCCATGAGAGAAAAGTATGTCCTTCCTTGGTGACTGCTTGTTTCCACTGGGGTCTCACCTATATATGTCCTTAGTATAGAACATTTTTTGCCACAGTGTCTTGGCTTTCCATGCCTGAGATGTTTCCCTGGGTTTTCAGATAGACCAGAATGCCTTAAGGGCTGATTATGAGGTCAGACTGTTACTTAAATGATTGTCATTCTATGAGTTTACTCAATGGACTGCTTCCCATGTTGGAGCATTCACTTTTTTTAAATTCTATTATTATTTACAACCCCTATTTTTAATATCACTGTAACATTTGATCCTATCTATATGGTAACTTTACCACTTAATCCTGTCCATTTTATCTCTATCACATTTAAGTTGCTATATTTACCAGCCAGTTTAAAGGGATTTGGGATCCCATTGCAAGTTTTTAAAATGTACCCTTGGAAGCAAGTTCATAGGAATATATGCAGAAATATACAGCTTTGCAGTTACATACTTTATACATTTAGCAATTAGAACTTTATGACCTTGGTAATTCTTTCCACCATAACTGCTCTCCCACCCACTCTGCCTCTCCCTACCTCTTCCCTTTCTTTTCCTCATTCTTAGTTTTTACTAAGATCTATTTTCAATTAACTTTATACATATATACATATATAGTTAACTCTGTGTTAAGTAAAGAGTTCAATGAATAGTATGAAAGAAAAAAGATAAGGAAAATATGATAAAGGAAATGAAAAAAGAAAAAGAATTAAAATTAAAATTAAAATTAAAGCTGTTCCTCAACAGTCAAGAGAAGGGCTGTTCAAAGTAATTACTTCTCAAAGTGTCAATTTCATTTCTACATGTTGCTTTTTAGGTGTTCTATTAGTTATCACAGGTCAGAGAAAACATATAGAATTTATCCCTTTGGAACTGGCTTATTTAACAAAGTATGATGTACTCCAGTTTCATTGATTTTGTTGCAAATCACTGGAGTTCATTTTTTCTATTGCTGTTTATTATTCTTTGGTATACCTATCCCATAATTTCTTTATCCAGTCATCAGTTGATGAGCATTTGGGTTGACTCCATGTTGTTGATATTGTGAATTGAGCTGTGATAAACATGGAGGTGCATATAGCTCTTAAAAACGCTGATTTAATTTCCCTTGATATCTATATTCTGGTCATTAATCCTTTTTCAGTTGTATAGTTTGTAAATATTTTCCCATATGTCAGTTGCCTCTTCACTTTGCTGATTGCTTCTTTTGCAGAGCAGAATCTTCTCAATTTGATGTAATACCATTTGTGGATTTTGGCTTTGGTTTTCTGTGCCTCTGGGGTCTTTTCCAAGAAGTCTTTGCCTATGCTGCTGTCTTGTAGGGTTTCCCCAATGTTCTCTAATAATTTGATGATATCGGCTTTAGATTTACATCTTTAGTCAATTTTGAGTGGATTTTAGTGAAAGATGTAAAGTAAGGGTCTTGCTTCATGATTCTGCATGTGGAGATCCATTTTTCCTAGCACCGTTTGTTGAAGAAACTATCCTTGCTCCAGTGATTGATTTAAGCTCCTTTGTCAAAGTTAAGTTGGTTGTAGATGCTTGGATTAATTTCTGGTGTTTCTATTCTGTTTCATTGTTCTATCTGTCTGTTTTTGTACCTGTACCAGAGAGTTTTGATTATAATTCCCCTCAGTGTGTCTTGAAATTTGGTATTGTGATGCCTCTGGCATTGCTTTTGTTGTATGGGATTGCTTTAGCTATTTGGGGTCTCCTGTGTTTTCATATGAATTTCAATATCATTTTTCCATACCTGAGAAGACTGTCTTTGGTATTTTGATTAGTATTGGATTGATTCTGTAAATTGCCTTCTGTAGTGTGGTAATTTAATTATTCCAATCCATAAACATGGAAGTTTTTTCCATTTTTTGTATCTTCTTCTATTTCTTTTTTAATATTTTGTCATTCTCATCATAGAAACCATTGACCTCCCTTTGGATTGTTTTGAATAGCTTGAGAAGAATTGCAGTTAGTTCTTTAAATGTTTGGTAGAATACAGTGGTGAAGCCTTCCAGACCTTGATTTTTCTTTGTTGGGAGGGTCTTTATTACTGATTCTCGTTCAGTCTTGGTTATTTTTTAGGTTTTCTATGTCTTTATGGTTCATTTTAGGTAGTTTGTGTGTGAACAGGAATCTATCCATTTGTTCTGGGTTTCCTGTTTTGTTGGTGCACAGTTCTCTGTAGCAATTTCTGAGTATTCTTATTGTTTCTGTGATGTCTGTTGTTGCATTTACTTTTTCATTTCTAATTTTATTAATTTGGGTCTTCCCCCTCCTTTTTAGGTTAATTGAGCAAATGGTGTGTCAATTTTATTTCTTTTTTCAAAAAACAGCTCTTTGTTTTGCTGATTTTTGTATTATTTTATTGGTTTTGATTTTGGTTTTTTTTCTTCTCTAATTTTAATTATTGCTTTTCTCCTTAGTTTTGGATTTGGTTTGCTGGTTTTTTTTAATCTAGGTCATTGAGATGCATTGACACCTCATTTATTTGGTGCCTTTCCAAATTCTTAATGTAGGCTCTAACTGCTATAAATTTTCCTCTTAACATTGCTTTTGCTGTATCCACTAAGTTTTGATATGTTGTGTTGTTGTCTTTGTTTCCAGAATCTTTTCAGTTTTTCTTTTGATTTCTTCTATGACCCACTCTTCATTGAGGAACATATCTTTCAGTCTCCATCTGTTTGCATATGTTCTGGGAGTTGTTGATTACCAGCTTCATTATAAAGAGGTCTGAGAAGATGCATGGTATGATTTTGATTTTTTTTTTTTGAATTTGCTGAACCTTGCTTTATGGCCTAGAATGTTGTCAATCCTAGAGAAAGTTCCATTCTTCTGGTGAGGGTAATGTGTATTCTGTGGCTATAAGATGGAAAGCTCTGTAGATAGCTGTTAGATCCATTTGGTCTATAGTGTCCATGAACTATTGTTTCCTTGCTGCTTTTCTGTCTGATTGATTTGTCCTTTGCTGAAAGTGGGTTTTTGAAGTTCCCCATTACTATTGTATTTGAGACTGTGTCTCCCTGTAAATCCATTAACATTTCTTTTAAACACCCAGGTGTCCTGTAATTAGGTGCACATATATTTATTATAGTCACATTTTCATGTTGAATTGATCTGTTAATCATAATATAGTGCCCTTCTTTGTCTCTTTTAACAGTTTTTGTTTTAAAGTGTATTTTATCTGATATTAGGATGCCTACACCAGATCTTTTTTTGGTTTCTGTTAGCATGGATTATCTTTTTTCATCCTTTCAGTTTTCATCTGTGAGTATCATTGTTGGTGAGATATGTTTCTTGTAGGCAGCAAATAGATGAGTTTTGTTTTTAATCCATTCAGCCAGTCTGTATCTTTTAACTGGAGAGTTGAAGCCATTGTCATTCAGGGTAAGTATTGTTAAGTAGCAATTTTTCCCTGCCATATTTCTGTTAATAGTCCTAATTTTTGCTTTTGAGTTTCCTTTGTCCTTTGACTGGGTGAGTTTCTGCCTTCACTGTCTATTGTGGTGATGACCATGTTTCTGTGTTTCTGTGTGTAGCACATCCTTGAGTATCTTTTATTGGGTAGGTGGTGACAAACTCTTTCAATTTCTGTTTGTTATGGAAGGTCTTTATTCACATTAATTCATAAATGAGAGTTTTGGAGGTAGACTATTCTGGGTTGACAGTTTTTTCTCTTAAGACTTGGGACATATCTTAGCATTCTTTCCTAGCATCCAGGGTTTCTAATGAGTTTAATTGGGGTTCCTCTAGCGTAATCTGGCCTTTCTCTTGGCACATTTTAGAATCTTTTCTTTATGTTTTACTGTGGAGAGTTTTACTACAATGTGTTATGGCAAAAATCTTTTCTGTTCATGTCTATTGGGAGTTCTGTGTGCTTCCTCTACTTGGATGTCCTTTTCTTTCTCCAAATTTGGCAAACTTTTCTGATATTATTTCATTAAAAAGGCCTTCCAATCATTTCTCTTTTTCTGTCTTCAGGAAATCCTAGGACCTGTATATTGGGTTATTTGATAGTGTCTTATAGATCTCCAACATTTTTTTTAGTTTTGTAATTCCTTCTTGTTTTTGGTCTCACTGTCATATTTCCAGAGATTTGTCTTCTAGTTCAGAAATTCTTTCTTTTGCTTCAACTACTCTATTGTTAACACTTTCCACTGCATTTGTAATTTGATCTATTGAATTCTTCATTTATAGTATTTCATTCTGATTTATCTTCAATATATCAATTACATGATTAAAAATTTTCATTCATATCATGTATAGTTTTCTTTAGTTTGTGAATTTATTTCTGATTGCTTCTAAGTAATCCAATGATTAATTTTCTGAATTCAATTTCTGGCATTTGCTCAATCTCTTTGATGTTCACTTTCTAATACTGAAATGTTTTAGTGTCCCTTTGGGAAGCTCATAGTGTCTTCCTTATTCTTATTTTTTTCTTTTGTTTTTAAGCATTTGTGTAGTTTGTTTTTATTGTCTGGTGGCTTTTATTTTTGGTCTGTGTCTCTATGGCTTAGTGGGACATGTATACTTTCAGTGAATGCCAGCAAGTGTTTGCTGGCTGTAGCCATGGTGCTCTGTTCAGTATTCCAGGGTGGAGCAAGTATCCAAGGTAAGGCCCCTGTTGGGCTTGGAAGCTCTCCTCTAGTTATCTAGATGGAGGAGAATGGTCACCTCTGTTGGTGTGACCCACTCTTTTACTCTCAGCTGCAGGATGCCCCAGTATCAGTCCCTAGTGTGCTCAGCATCCATTTGCACTGCTTAATGAACTGCACATTGATCTGTGGAGTCTTTCCTGTGAGCATCGTTCTCTCTGTTATGAGCTCCTATAGGTAACTGAGGAGCTCAAAGGGTATGAGGAAGCACTCCATAGTTGCCCAGGGCCTAGCCACACTTTGTCTCCTCTTATGCAGTAACTGTTTTCTCAGCTCCCAGGGTGGGTATTTTTCTCTGGTTAGGTCTGTGGGTCATGGGCATGCAGAGCCCTTGCCCACTGGAGCCCTGCTCACTTCTCAATGGTGGTGGGCAGGTAGGAGAGTCCCATCAGTGGGGTGTCACCTCCCCTCCCATTGCTGGGAAACTGGCACAGTACAGCTTGCATGGAAGGGAAAGGAATTCTTCTAAATTGTTGTGACCCTTGCTCTTTGGGTGGTGGTGAGGCGACTCTCCCTATTACTGAATAAGTAAGAGGTGGAGTCGCAGCCACCTGCTTGCATACAAAAACAAACAAACAAACAAACAAACAAACAAAAAAACAAAAAAACAACAACTGGCATGACTTTTCTCCTGGCTAGCTGCAGGACCCTGCTGTAGCAGGACAGGAGGATGGGGGAGGGGAGAGAGGTGCACCCCCTTATTTATTTATTTATTCTCTTCCCACCTCTGCTGTTCCAGGGTGCTCTCATTGAACTTCAAAAGCAGTTCAACAAGCTCTCCCTCCCACTGCTATCTGCAGCACCATGGGCTTGTGGGTTCCTCTGTCACCTGGTCTGCCATGGGTGTGTTCTCCTCCTGGGTCCAAGCTCCTGCTTATTTGCTGTTTTTCCACAGACCTGGACTGTCTCTTTTGTTTTCTCTGGGTTTTCTGCTGTGCATTTCCCACAGCATTATCTTAAGTATGTACTTTCTCCCCTTTTTGAATATTTATATTGCCCTGCATGAGTCAAATCGTCCTGTTGCTATTCTGCCATCTTGGAATCCCCCTCTCACTAATGTAGCTATCATTTTAATGAAATTCTTGTCATCATTTTTAACCAAGATTTTTTCACATAAGTTTCCATGCATTTTAAGAATCCTTTTAAATCTTAATTAACATTAAATAAATTAAATTATGACAAAATAAACACATTTGCTTTCATTATCCCAATATGGATTTATGGAGTGACTCACGTTGTAGAACTTAGTATCAATTGCACCAATGTCTGTGGCAATGCCATTATCACGTATTTGCTGGCTCCACATTTGCATGATTTTTGTGATCACTCACTGAATGAGAAGAGTGTTGGAGATGGACAATTTGGATAAAATAAATATGATACATACATAAAGTTTTAGTCCCCCTAAAGTTACCTGATTCTCAAGAAACCCACAAGTCTTCACTACAATAAAATCTGAGTGGTGTTTTAATAATCTGTGTCCGTCGCTATTATTTTCTGGAAATAATATTTGCAATATCTATCAAGAGCTTTGTACTAGTGTATTATTTTATGCAGAGATTTAATTTCTAAAAATTCATCTTATGCATATAATAAACACACAACACAGAAGTAAGTACTTATGGTCTCAGTGTAATAAACATAATGATACTATTTAAAACTTAAGACAATGCCCTCTAGTTTGAAAATATTTATATAAAATTAATGTATCCACACATTGTACTGGTAAACTTTCATTCAGATATTAACATTTAAGAGTCTATGATGATTTTCTGGGCACTGTAATCATAAGATTAAGTAAAACGTGTTACAAAACTGGAATATACAATAAAAATCAATTAAAATAATTTTTATACACATATGATTGTATAGCACAATACTAACATAAAATAAATTTACAATGCTATAAACAACAGTATGGAAATTAGAAATAAATAAGTTATGTAATATGTGTATTTATACACTATGCTTGCACACATAAAAAACTAATGACAGCAAAAAGTATTAAATATTAATTATCATCTTCTTTAGATGGGATATATGGATGCTTTTTCTACTCCATGCTTCTCTGTATTTCATAAAAACAATGGCAAAACCTGAAATCATTTATATTATTGCTTTCATAAAAAGAAGACATGTTGGGGCTAGCACTGTGGCATAGCGGTTAAGCTGCTCCCTGCAATGCTGGCATTTCGTATAGTGCTGGTTTGTGTTCCAGCTGCTGCACTTCTGATCCAGCTCCCTCCTAATGGCCTGTGAAGAGCAATGGAGGCTGGCATAAGTGTTTGAGCCTTGCCACCCATGTGACATTCCTGGATGAAGTTCCTGGTTCCTGGCCTCAGCCTGGCCCAGCACTGGCTGTTGCATTCATCTGAGGGATGAACCAATGGACGGAAGCTCTCTCTCTCACTGTCTCTCACTCTCTCTATGTAATTCTAACTTGCAAAATGAATCTTTTTTTAAAGATGACAGATTATATGTATTGTTGAAATTATTTCTTTTCACTTTGAGTGAGGGAAAGAGTGAAATATCTTTTTTTTTTTTTGCAGATTCACTTCCCAATTCCTCACAAGAACTACGGCTGATCGAACCTAAAGCCCGAAGCCTGGAACTCAACCTAGGTCTCCCAACTGTTTGAACCATCATCGCTGCCTCCTGAGATGCACATTAGAAGAAAGCTGGAGTCAGAAGCAGGACTGGGACTTAAACCCAGGCACTGTGATATGGGACATGGACATCCCCAACGAATGTTAATCACTGTGGACAAGACCTGCTCTGCCATACTATTTTTAAATTATCCTACTGACACTCTCAAAATTTAGCAGTCATTGTGTGCATAATTGTTCCTGCTTCACTGTTTTCTTTGTTGTATTTAAAACGATTTTAGACACTCCTTGTTTTTACAATTGCAATGCATAGAAATATGTGTAATTTTATTTCACATCTATGAAGTAAATGTTTCAAATAATATCTTTTTTTGAGATCCACATTTTATTTTTCCTTCTATCACTTTGTGCTCAGAAATAGACTCCAGAAACGAGCTATCTGTATTGTATTTCTCATGCAGGAGGAAGTGATGAGCAATCTATGCATTGATTTTTACATAGGAGGCCTTGGAAGACTGCTGTGCTTCACTATCCTTTGAGAGTAATAATTTTCCTTTGGGTTTTTATTCTGATGGAAAGATACATGAAGATAGAATTTTTATGTTAATGTTGCATTTCTGAAATTTATTCTGAAATGTCTTGATCTGTAAGTGTTATTTTGGATTCAACAATTTTTAAAGTTCTCCTTTTATTAAGAACTTTTATGAATCAAAGAAAATAATATCTAGATCAGTAAATCATCAAGTTGCATTATATGCTGTTATTAATATAATCAACCCATCGTGTGCATTTTGCATTTCATATTAGTCAACTGCATCTTCTGAAAGTCTACAGAATGATAAATGAGATTTCTGATACAAAACAGTGGAAAATAGGGCAAATTTTCTACCTTTGAACCACGAGAAATGATTTAAAATAGGGCCATCACACCAATCTGCTTCAAAGTATAGAACCCGAAAGATATTTGTAACACTGGTTGTACTTTCTCAAAACTTTCTTTCTTTGTCTATTTCTCTGGTATTTAGCGAAATCCTCTTCAGAAAAGAGCTTATTATGAGTAGGGAAAGCAAGGGAAATGAAAGGATCTATCACAGCCACATCAGGATACATTTTTTAAACTTTTATTTAATAAATATAAATTTCTAAAGTACAACGTTTGGATTATTGCAGCTTTTTCCCCCCATAACCACCCCCCCACCTGCAACCATCCCAGCTCCCACTCCCTCTCCCATCCCATTCTTCATCAAGATTCATTTTCAATTATCTTTATATACAGAAGATCAATTTCGTATATACTAAGTAGGATAAAATTTAACTTTATTATCTTACTAACATAAGTGTTATCAAAAAATTGTATAACT
This sequence comes from Oryctolagus cuniculus, assembly GCF_051225735.1. Classification (NCBI taxonomy): domain Eukaryota; kingdom Metazoa; phylum Chordata; class Mammalia; order Lagomorpha; family Leporidae; genus Oryctolagus; species Oryctolagus cuniculus. The sequence goes on along the minus strand of NC_142876.1, from coordinate 12,780,048 downwards.
ACTATTAGACCAGATTTCAATATTAGCGAGTCCAAAAGTGCAGTGGGATTAAATGATAATGAGATAATCTCCCTTGCTCATATACCCCTGGATTTCTTTCTGTGTGATTCTGCCAGTATGATACATCTTGCAATCTCCTTCTCTCTGTCCCTGGACTCAGCACTTTTTGAAGTTGGAAACTGTGTCATAGTCATTGTCATAGTTACGATGCTTAGCTATGTAAACATACAATGAGTGGTGGCTTTAAAATGACACGCTACTCCCTTTCGGGAGCCTCTCGAATTCTTTCCACTTAAATGTCACCTTCACACCATGGTCAGTAAATACTCTGAAGTCTGGAAAAATTGTTTGAAAACTAAGCTCCTTATTGTCATAAGTGTTCTCAAGTGAATTCTTCAGGCCACCAAAGGAGAAAGGTGGTTGGACAGCATTCATAAGGACTCTACCATTTCAATGAGATGAACTTAAACTTGATTTCAAATGTAATATACTTACAAAAAGAACTCTAAAGCTAGAAAGGGTATGATTTTCCTTTTTACAACAATAAAACAATAACCAAGCAATTTGCAGACTCCTATATCTTTTTTCTTGAATCCATCAGAGGTATTGGGTTATGGAGTAATCAACTAATACAAAATCTAATGAAAGACATGTGCCTCTAAGTCATGACTGGACATGAAACCATGCTTATGTATAAGTGCCTCTGTTTTCTACAGAAAGACACAGGAAGACTGTGCCACTGTGAAGCAAAGCAAGCCCTCAACAGACACCAAATCCGCTGGGCCCTTGGAGTTGGACATCTAAGACCACTGGGAGAAATAAATTTATGTTTATAAATTATTCAATGTATTTTGTCATAGTAGTCCAAACAGATAAATAACTCCTTATAATACATGTGAAGGGAACTAAAATAATTTAGGCGGTATCTGAAAAACCAGTGACATAGTTTATAAATTCAATGGCAAATGCACAATGAAATGAGAGGGAAGAGGGAATCGGAACTTAGCCTCACAGTTAAGATGCTTGCATTCCACTTAAGAGTAACTGGCTTTATTTCCTAACTCTGACCCCGGACTTTTGATTCCTGCTAATGTAATTACTGGGAGGCAGCAGTGAAAACTCAATTAAAAGGATTTCTCCTACCCACACGGGAGACATGAGTTGCATTCCCTACTCCCTTGTTCAGCCCCAACACAATGCAGTGCTGCTGTGGGTATTTATTGAATCAGCATTGACCTCAGAATCAGATGTTGCAGGTTGGGATATCAGTAAATTAAAGAGAGAATATCTTGCAGTCATATGAATTTATGCAAAGAAAGTACTGATAAACCTGGCATATACTACTTATCTGAATCATCCACACTCCCAGAAGAGAATGGGCTTTCTCTGTCTGACAAAGAGCACCTGTGATGAGCCTACAACTACTGTTATACTGAGCAATGAAAGATATCACGTCATCACTCATCTCTTAGCATTCCCACTCAGCATCATATGAGAAGTCCCACACAGCACAAAAATGTAAGAGAGCAAAAAGGAAAGAGCTTAAAAGACAGAAAAGAAAACAGCCCCTATTCAGAGATGGCATTATTGTCTACTAAGAAAATACAAAGATTGTACCCAAATGCTACTTGCTTTGTCAGGGTCTCAAAAAAAGGTTGATATCTGAAAACTGGTACATTTATGTCTACCAGCAATGAATAATTACAAATTGAAGTGAAAAAAAATTACAATCTACAAAGCATTAAACATTCTACCATGAGTAGGAACTGTGTATTCAAATTATTAAACAAGTAAAAACAAATCAAATATTTAAACAAATCATGCTCATGAGTTGAAAATTCAAACTCAACTATTGTTTACTTGTAAATTTCAACCCAGATTTCTCCTGGATATATCATTTCAAACATAAATCAAGAAAGTTGATATATAAATTGAAATAACAAGAAAGGAAGTAGGAGAGCTAAAATGATTTTGAAAAAAAAAAAAAAGAACAATGATGAGGATTCACAACTTCTGATTTCAAGTTTATTAAACTAGAGGCATCTGACCGAGCACCAAAAAGGAAACCTGTTGAAGTGAAATGGACACTATGAGAAACAGTGACTTGAGCAGCCCTTGTCCTGTTGATGAACAACTTAATTACTTTATCACTCCTAGTATTTTTTTGTCCTACTTAATACTATTGGTTGAACTCTACAATTAACACACAATTAATCTTAGGTGTTTAAATTTAACTAAAAAGTGACCTCTGTTAAAAATAAGAGGGGGAATAAGAGAGGGAGGAGATACACAATTTAGGACATTCTCAAACCAAGTTACCCCAAACGGTAGAGTTAGAAATGTGCCAGAGAATTCCAATTAAATTCCATCAAGGTGGCATGTGCCAATGCGATCTCACTAGTCCAAGTGATCAATTTCAGTTCACAGTTGATCACACTGATAGGTCTAAGAGTCAAAGAGATCACATAAACAAGACTAGTGTCTGCTAATACTATCTGATAGAATTAAGAAGGAGAGAACGATTCAACATGGGAAGTGGGATACACAGCAGGCTCATAAAATGGCAGATGTCCTAAACAGCACTCTGGCCTCAGAATCAGCCCTTAAGGCATTCGGATCTGACTGAAGAGCCCATGAGAGTATTTTAGGCATGGAAAGCCAAGACACTCTGGCAAAAAAAAAAAAAAAAAAAAAAAAAAAAAAAAAAAAAACACCAAACACCTAAATGAAAGATCTCTGTGAATGAGATCCCAGTAGAAAGAATGGGCCATCAAGGAAGGAGGTACCTTTCTCTGAAGGGAGGAGAGAACCTCCACTTTGACTATGAACTTGTCTAAATAAGATCGAGGTCAGCGAACTCAAGAGGCTTCCATAGCCTTGGAAACTCATGACTAGAGCCTAGGGTGATTACTGATGCCATAAACAAGAGTGTCAACAACAGGAGTCACTGTGTACTTATTCCTCATGTGGGATCTGTCCTTAATGTGTTGTGCAATGTGAATTAATGCTATAACTAGTACTGAAACAGTATTTTACACTTTGTTTCTTTGTGGGTGCAAACTGATGAAATCTTTACTTAATATATGCTAAATCCATCTTCTGTATATAAAGAGAATCGAAAATGAACCTTGATGTGAATGGAAAGGGAGAGGGAGCGGGAGAGGGGAGGGGTGCAGGTGGTAGGGAAGTTATGGGGGGGGGGGACCATTGTAATCCATAAACTGCACTTTGGAAATCTGCCATTTTATGAGCCTGCTGTGTATCCCACTTCCCATGTTGAATCGTTCTCTCCTTAATTCTATCAGATAGTATTAGCAGACACTAGTCTTATTTATGTGATATCTTTGACTCTTAGACCTATCAGTGTGATCAACTGTGAACTGAAATTGATCACTTGGACTAGTGAGATCGCATTGGCGCATGCCACCTTGATGGGATTTAATTGGAATCCTCTGGCATGATTCTAACTCTAGCGTTTGGGGCAACTTTCATGTACTTCATTTATACAGATTTAGGAACATAGTGATACTTCCCACGAAAAAACTCACCAAAGAAAATATATGATAGCACACAATCTCATTATAATATGTCAAATACCATTACACATTAGAGAAATATAAATTGGTACCAAAACGGATTACGGTATCTATCGGATAGCAGTCTTTGCAATACTTGTTAATTTTACTTTCAGTTTCATTTCTATACTTGTCACCTTAATCAGATTATTTATGGGATATGAAAACCAAATATTTGATTTTCATCATTACAAATTTCTGAATAAATTTTGCTGAAGACCTAGGTCTTGGATTAGCATCAAAGCTAATCTAATATTTAATTCACATGCTGTAAAAAGTGAAATAACTTTCTAAGAATATGTAAGCAAATTGTCTAATTCTGGAAACAGGTTTTTTCTTTTCAAGGGAATATGGAGTTGCAACTTTGCAGGCATATTTAGGTCATAAATGCCAGAGACTCAGGGGCTTATGTAGACCATGGAGATGGGTTTGTATTCCAAAATGCTGTATTAAGAAATCTAGTTCCTTTATATCCCATGAATGATGGCTTCTATGCTTTTTAAAAGAAGAGAAAGTCAACACTTTCTTTTCTCTCTACATAAGAAGAGAAAATCCATTCCCCTGCCTATGATGTAGACTATGACTATATATATGACTATAGACTATGACTGTATAAATTGTAACCTGGCATTCAGCGCATTATCCTGGATGGTGTACTAACCCAGGGAACTATACAGTCATTGTTTGCTTTTTAGGAGTAGTGATAATCTGCTTGATCCCATATACCTGTGGTCACATTCAGGATAAAATCTATAAAGACAAATAGGAAAAACAGAATAGTGGTGTCTCATCCTGTTAAATTAGGCTTTTTATTTGTTGACTTTTGGTCAGGGATATATTACCATTTGTATATCCATTGAACTCTTTCTTTACCACAAAAATAACAAAATCAGAATTTCTTTTGTTGTCAAGTATTTTTTAAAGTTTTTTAAAAAAAATTTACTTATGATAAAAGTAATTTATTTTGGTGTACATTTCTTTGCAGTCAGCCATTTTATAAAGTTGCATGTACATCACTACAATCAAGACACAGAACACTTACCTCAGCACAGAAAAATATTTATAATGTCTCTTTAATAGTGAACCTCTCCCCCAGTTACCTGATTCCCTGATCCCAGGAAATCTGCTTCGCATGTTGATAGATTTGCCGTATCTAGAAAATCGCATACATGGAGTCATACAGGATGTAGCCTTTGTCTGGCTTGAAATAACTTCACAATATCACTGGAATGCATCCATGTTTTTTGTGAACCCATAGTCCCACTCTATTTCTGAGTGGTATTGTGTGGTTGTAACCTTATTTTTTTTTTTCAATCATCAAGTGATCTTTACAGATTTTGGAGTTTTTAAATTAAACTGCTATAAACACTCACAGAATTTTGTGTGGATGTAAATATCCATTTCCTCGAGCAAGTATCTAGGAATTAGGTTACTGTGTCACATGCCAATTGTGTATTTTGTGTATAAGAAATTCCTGGAGTGGGCACTGTGGCACAGGAGGTTGAGCTGTTCTTTGGGACACCTGCATCCCATATCACAGTGTCTGGGATGCAGTTCTGCTTACATTTCAACATACTTCCTGCCAATGTGCCCCTGAGAGTAGTGAGTGGTGGTGCAAGCACAAGAGTTCCTGCCATCACTGTAGGAGACTTGTGTTGAATCCCTGGATCCTGCCTTTAGCCTGGCCAAGCCCTGGTTATTGCAGGCATTTGGTGAGTGAACCAGTGGATGGGAGCTATCTCTCTCTTGCTTTGTCTCTCTCTTCCTCTCGCTTCCCCCTCCCCCCCCCCTCTTTCTCCTCAGCCTGCTGCCAGCAGGTTTCTCTGCCTTTCAAATGAATAAAAATAAACCAAATTTTCATAGAAATTGTCATGCTCTTTTTCGAAGAGGGAAATAAAACGAAGTCAAATGATGAAAGCAGAAGTGATCTGTGGAAGCACCCATGGTAGGGAATCTGGTAGAAGGGAAATGGGGGATTCTTCAGGAATTGATCATAGAAGGTATACAGCAGTTGCTAATACCAAAGCTGAAGTAAATATTCATTGCTTGCTTTATGAGCCATTAGTTATGCAGTAGGTGATATATTTGAGTGGATTAAAGGTAATTTTTAATGGTAGACTTGTGATACTTCTTCAATAAATTCATGGAAAATGAAATTAAAAGATAAGCTAATTTTTGCTGCAGAATTTTGAATTCCATGTATAATTTTTCATGTATGTATTTCTCATGAACTTTTGAAGTATTCTATAACATGTTTTATCCTTTTTATGTGAGAGATAATTGAAGCTTAAAAGAATAGCAATGTATATGATATTTATTTGGCCTCTTTTTTTCTTTTACAGGTTTGATCTGGAGAGAATTTAATGAGCTGAATTGAGTATGCTTGTTATTTAATAGGTTAATCTCTATAATGAAGGGTCATTATGGTTCAACCACAGAAAATAGAAAGACTCTTTTAACATAGAAAAATGAGGTCTTTAACCTCAATTCCTGCATTTAAACCTTCTTAGCATTCTGCGCACATAATATTTTAACCTCTGGTTTTAAATTGTAGAATTGAAATTATAATTTTGACCCTATTGAGTTAAGGTAAAAGTTCCTGATATGGCTGAGTGTTACTTTCTAACACTCACAAATTGACAAAAAGGATAAAGTTATGAAATGATTAACATGAGGGTTATTTTAAATAATCTGATGAAAGATTGCCTTTTCCATAGCAAATAGTTCGGTCTATTATTTTTATCAAAAAATATAGCAGATTACTAATAAGAATTATTATGAGTCAGTATTTTAGACTTGGGTTTGACTTGTTAAAAATGTGTTATTGTCTAAGTAAATAAAAAGTAATATTCAATGTTATATTTAAAATTAATTGATTATTAAAATTGTAGCTTAGGTTGATATAATTATTCCAGAGAACAGAGGACCACAAAATACAACTACCAGTCACTCAGCTGATGTAAGCTTATTTGTTTTCTCATCTTTTTGGATGGTGTTGTGCTTCATAACATATATAAGGAAATAAAATTTTTGCTTCTTTATATATACATCCTGATAGCACTGTGATCTCCAATTCAAACTTTTATTACTCTTTTATTTTTAAAATGTTTGTTTATTTGAGAGGGAGAGAGGGTTGGAGTGTCAGACATTGGAGGTGTGCTCCCATCTTCTGCTCACTCCTCAAATGCTATAATGAGACCAGGAGCTGGGAACATGATGAGCATTTCTCACATAGGTATCAGGGACCCAACTTCTTGAGTAATCACAGCTACTTCTAATTCAAGCTCCAGAGATAGGAACAAAATCTTGGTACTCTGATGTGGGATGTAGGGTATCTTAATGGCTATGTCAAATGCACACACACACTATCACTCTCTTCTCCTTTTTTTTAGGATATATTTGTTTATTTATTTAAAAGTCACAGTTGCAGAAAGAAAGGGACAGACAGAGAGAGAGTGATCTTCCATTCCCTGGTCTAGCCTACAGATGGCCACAATGTCTAGCTCTGGGGCAGGCAAAGCCTGGGTTTCCCAAGTGAATGGCAGGGGCCCAAGCAATTGAACCATCTTCTGCTGCTTTTCTCAATCCATTAGCAAGGAGGTAGATGGGAATTGGAGCAGACAGGACATGAAATGATGCCTGTATGGCATGCTGGTGACACAGGAGGTGGTTTTATCTACTGTGCCATAATGCTGTAGGAACATTTTTGCTTTCTTTTCCTAATTTCCCTGTTTGCTTTCTTTCCCTAATATTAATTTATTTATTTGAAAGGGAGAGAGAGAAAGGGAGAGCTAGAAGGAAAGAGAGAGAGAGAGAATCTTCCATCTTCCATCCACTGGTTCACTCTCCAAATGCCCGTAAGAACCAGAGCTGGGCCAGGCTGAAACCATGGGACTGGAACTCCATCTGGATCTTCTGCATGAGTGCCAGGAACTCAAGCATTTGAGGCATCACCTGCTGCTTTCCCAGCACATTAGCAGGGAGTTGGATAGGATCCGGAAGATCGTGAGCTCAAGCCTGCACTGATATGTACAATGTGTTGTACAAAGGGTTCCCAAGAAACTGCTTAACCTGCTGACAATAATGGCTGCTGCTTATCACTGTCTTCTAGACGCCAAGTCTGTTACATACCTAGTCCCCTAGGCCTCTGTCTGTGAAATAGTTATAAATTCTCTTGCTATTTTATTCCTTCTTTCATGTTTACTGCTTGATTTATTCCTATGTGAAGGGATCACAGAAAACCTTCATTAGGCCAGGCAGTGTGATGAGTGACACCTTCATTTAACCAGTAAGTATAAAATTAGAAAGAGGAAACTCACAGTAAGACAGTCTCCTTGAGAGTCAAATAAGGGATACCAAAAGGCAGTCACACGAGTGAGAATTAAGAGGACTGGTGTTTTAACTTGAGGTAGGTCCCTCCTGTGTTCTAGATATAAAATATTAAATCTTCACCTGCTGAAATCTTTACGATGAGCATTTTTCTATCTTGTTGATCTAATATCTCAGTTGGGAGGATCAGTCAATGCCTTCTCAATTATGTGCTTTTGGTCACTTATAGGAGAAGAGATTCTATCAGTTGAACCCAGTTATAAATATTCTTATTAAAATTATTCTGTGTGTAGTAGAACAAAGATGGCCTTAAATCATTCATATTCATTCAATGGTAATGGTAACATGTTATATTGGAAAAATGAATGCCAATCGGAAAAAAGGCTACTTCAGAGTATTCTGTTATTAAACTTCCTATCTCTTATTCTAAAGATGGGGCTTGTGGCACAGTAGGGCAAGTTGCTGCTTGAGATGTCCCAGATCAGATTGTTGGTTCTAGCCTGGTCACACCTCTTCCAACAATCTATCTTCCTCTAACACATATCAGGAGGCAGTAGATGATAGTTCAATTACTTGCTCCCCTGCTACCTATATGGGAGACTGGGCAGAGTTCCAGGCCCAGATGTTGTGGGCATTTGGGGAATGAACCAGCAGACAGAAAATCTCATACTCTCTCTCTCTCTCTACCTCCCTCTCACTCTCTCTCTCTCTCTTTCAATAGCTAAAAATAACTTTGTTAATGCTGAAATCTAGGCAAAATAATAAAAGATAAATTTTGTAAATTTGATATTATAAATGAATTATTCTTATAGTGAAAGTTATATTGGGTTTGGCTTTGTATTCAAAGCACAAACAGGGCCTTGAAAATACTGTAAAGCCTGAGGTATTTATGTCTCCAAAAATTACACTGTAGGTGTGGCATAAAATGAATCAAATCACTTACATAATAATATATCACTTACATAATATTGTCAATGTTCTGAGGTTCTTAGAAGTATCTAGGCCATTCAAGCTTTATATTCCTGTGGTCAGTGCACTCGAATAGCAGCTGGGAATGGAGTAATCTGAAGGCTGAATTGGGCTGAAAGTTCAAGGCAGTTTCTTGGTTCATGTGCCTTGCAGCTCAGCGATGGTTGGGGCAACCTGGAGATGATTTTCCATTTCTTATTCTGTCAGTGTCAACTATTTGTGCCTGGCTTAACAGTGCATTGGTCTCGGGGAAATCAGTCTAGTTACATGGTGACTGGAGTTTTTTTTTTTAAGATTTTATTTATTTATTTGAAAAGTAGAGTTACAGACAGTGAGAGGGAGAAACAGAGAAAGACCTTCCATCCACTGGTTCACTCCCCAAACGGCTGAAATGGCCAGAGCTGTGCCAATCAGAAGCCAGGAGCCAGGAGATTCTTCCAGGTCTCCCAGGCAGGTGCAGGGGCCTGAGAGCTTGGGCCATCTTCCACTGCTTTCTCAGGCCATAGAAGAGAGATGGATTAGAAACAGAGCAGCCAGGACTTGAACTGGCACCCATATGGGATGCCAGCACTACAGACAGAGGGTTAACCTACTGAGCCACAGTGCTGGGACCCTGGAGTTATTTAGAACACATATTTCAAAAGACTCAGATGAAAGACACAAGGACGCTTAAGACTTAGACTTGGGAGAAATGTAGCATCTTCTTCACTTTAACATATTGGCCAAAATCCAGTCAAAGAGCTAGCATAGGGGCTTGTGTTGTGGTGCACACAGCAGGTTAATACTCGTATCCCAGTCCCGACTGTTCCACTTCTGATCCAGCTCCCCCTTTATGCACTTTGGAAAGCAGCAGCAGAAGGTCAAAATATTTGTGTTATATATACACACACACGGCGCCAGCTTAAAAATGCTAGTATAAAGGTAGGATCATATATATGTATATGGCGCCGCGGCTCAATAGGCTAATCCTCCGCCTGCGGCACCGGCACACCAGGTTCTAGTCCCTGTCGGGGCGCTGGATTCTGTCCCGGTTGCTCCTCTTCCAGGCCAGCTCTCTGCTATGGCCTGGGAGTGCAGTGGAGGATGGCCCAAGTCCTTGGGCCCTGCACCCACATGGGAGACCAGGAGAAGCACCTGGCACCTGGCTCGGATCAGCGTGATGCACTGGCCACACTGCACTGGCCACGGCGGCCAGTGAAGGGTGAACCAACGGCAAAAGGAACACCTTTCTCTCTGTCTCTCTCTTTCTCACTGTCCACTCTGCCTGTCAAAAAAAATGATATATGTGTATAATCATATGCCTTCTCAAATACATATATAATTATATATGCATATATCATAATAATATGTTATATATGTATACAACATATATAATAATAATATATGTATATAATCATATATATATATATATATGATCCTACCTTTAAGAAACTAATATAAATGTAAGAAAAGTATTATACATGAATTGTGACTATCAAGAGTTTGGGTTAGTCTATAGGGATTACTAAACCAGCTTAGAGTGTTGTGCTGGTGTGTGTGTTAAAAATGGAAGATGTCGGCCGGCACCATGGCTCACTTGGCTAACTGCGGCGCGGCGCACCGGGTTCTAGTCCCAGTTCGGGCACTGGATTCTGTCCTGGTTGCTCCTCTTCCAGTTCAGCTCTCTGCTGTGGCCCGGGAGTACAGTGGAGGATGACCCAATTGCTTGGGCCCTGCACCTGCATGGGAGACCAGGAGGAAGCACCTGGCTCCTGGCTTCAGATCAGCACAGAGGGCCGGCCATAGCAGACATTTGGGGGGTGAACCAATGGCAAGGAAGACCTCTCTCTCTCACTGTCTAACTCTGCCTGTCAAAAAAAAAAAAAAAAAAAAAAAAGGAAGATGTCACTTTAGAAAGGCAGCAAAATGCTTAGTTCACAGTGGTAGATTTTGGAAAGAATTCATTAATAACTGATAACTGATTCCTTATATACAGACAGAGATATACACAATAATTTGTGAAACCAAACAAGAACCTGCATCTTTTGTGTTTCACTTGATAGATTATCATAAATCACATTTGTTTTGTGTACATACAAATTTAAATGGAAATGTCTTCTTATTGAAATGAGTAATGTTTTATATTTAATATCCATGGATCATAAACTGTGCCTTAGGTTGTCTTACTATTTTATCTAGCATAGTGCAGAGAATTTGATATGAAATCTTTTTTCAATAGAACACAAATAATGAATAAAGTTAATAAACACTCATCAGTTGTTAATTTTATATAAATCATTCAAGGATATTCTGAGGTATCAATTAGTCTAATTATGGTTTATTTTATCAACTAATTTTAGTTTCTGAAATATCATTGTATGTAACAGTGAAACAAAAGAAAAATGTCTTCAGCAGTCATTTATAAAACAACATTTTCTCCCAAATCAGCAAATAACACACACTATCAATGAATGGATTTTTCTCCCCAGGCAATAGCCCTCATTACCTTGTTGCTTATGTAATTGGGGTGGTATTGCATTACATTACCATTTAAAGTCTTTTGAGATCTAATTTTAATCACAAATCTGTTGTGAATATAAAGCATCATTTTTATCACAGTATGTTTATAATCTAATGGATTATTCTTTTCTGTTTGGCTATGCAGCATAGTGGACAGAGGATAAAATTTTGCAACAACCAAAGTAATCATTGAAAAGGAAAAGAAGTAGGTAAACGTATCTGCCATAAAGTGTCCTTAATATGACAAAAACAAAGGCTTTATTTATCTTTTTTCTTTTTAAAGAGATATTTGAGATCTTAAATTAGGTCACAAGAGTAGGCAGACTTACCCTCTGGGTGCACCCATGAAGACTCAAGAGGTAAAAGTATAATTCTTAATGAATGCATAGAGCTTGGAATATCCTGTAACTTAACTGCAGTAGGAGTGCTAAGTAGCACCCGGTAGGACCCTACATCTAGGCTTAACAGACCAGAGGGAGAGCCTTCCCTCTAAGTCTTTATGAAGCCTAGGTCTCCCAGGAAGGCATCTGTTCATGACTTTTGGGACCTAGTTGTGAGAATTTTGCTACCATACTCCATCAGAGCCTTTTGTAGCTGACATAAATTAATAATGTGTTTTATCTGACCTGAAGTTTCTAAATCAATGAAGTTGTCAGAGGTGAGGACGGGGCTTCCATATCGCGTTTTGAAGCAGGCTTAGGTGCTGTTCTCATCCTGAACAGGGAACTAGGCAACAACTTAAGCCATAATTAAGAAGTCTCTGGGCAAAACTTAGCCAGAATCCTTAAGACTATGATTAGCTTTCAAACGTCACCTAATGAATGAGATCTCCAAGAGGAATGGATGTGCTAAGAGATTCCTAGAGCAGTGGCTATCTGCTGAGTTACTTTAGACACAAAAGAGTCACTCTGGAGTGACTTTTGGAGGCCAAAGTGGGGGATTATTTTTCTTTTTCAGTGCTTTAGACATATTCTGTGCCTTTTCTGCTCGGGTTGGTAGAGCTCCTATCCATCTCACGAAAGTACAACAAAGACTAGCAGATATTTGTAATTATTTCCTGAGGACATGTTAGTGAAGCCAATTTGCCAGTTTTCACCTGGGTATGTCCCTTTCCTTTGTACAGGAGTGAGTAACGGGGTGGGGGGGTGGCCTGATGTGACCACTGGGGTTATTTTGTAAAAAGAAATACAGGACCAAGTTAGATCGATTGTGACAGTATGCAGTCCTGAAAAATAAATTTGCACTAAAGCTCCTCTCCCCATATGTGTAGAGTCATGTATTTCCTTTATAATTTCCCACTGAGAGGCCATTGGAAACATGACCGAGTGATTTAACGTCAACCACTGAGTTGTATTTTTAGTGTGACCTCATTGCTGAGCCCATTTTATCTCAGGCTTAGTATCATAGGATTTTTAGCCACTTCTACAGGCTGAGATACTAGATCCATTTCTAAAGTCTCCTGTGCAGCAGCCCTTTGAGGCCTGTGTGCTGCTGCATTTCCTTTGCGGACTTAGCGGTCTTCATTCTGGTGCCCCCTGTGGAATATGACAGCCATTTCAGAAATTTCCAGCACCACTTAGACCACTTAATGGACGAGTTCTTTGTTGACAGTAGGCCTCTCACTCCCTAGATTGCTGCGCATGCATGTAACACAAAAGAAACCATATTGAAAGTCTGTAAATATTAACTCTTTGGCTTTTTTATAATTGTAATTCCCAAATCAAAGCAATAAGTTCAGTCTTTAGCGCTGACATGCCAGATGGCAATGCCCAACCTTCTATTACCTGAGTATGATGAAGCATAACCTGTTTTTCAGCTCTTTCCTTCAGAACACTATTAGCATCAGTAAACCATTCAAGATCCGGATTTTTCTAGAGGTTCATCTTATAGGGCAGGTCTGATAGATTAGACCGCCTACTGATGCTAATGAGGAAATTTAGTCTTATACTTTAAGAGGACACAGCGGGTGTGGCCACCTCAATTACTGCCTGATACCAGATCGGATGATCTACTCTATCTGTTATTTTAGTAGGGAGATCATCGAGCCTGGGTTCTGCCACAGTGCTCGTTGACGTAATAATAAGTAACTTAAACTTCGGAGCAGTTAATTTGAGGGAACAAGCCCTTGAATGATAGCAAACCTCTTTGAAACGAAGGAGCTGGAAATTCAGACATCAACAAAACTGATGAGAGATAAAACTATCCTTTATTTCACAAACTAAAGGCAAAGTAAATCTCTAAGAATGAGGTTCGCCATCCACTCCTATAATAAAACTTCTGAAGATAGGGTCCTGCATGGGAAGTTAGTACGCAGTGACTCCTGCTGTCCTGTTGTCAGTTAAAAACTAAAACCCTTGCTTCTAATGACAGCAATCACTAGGGACTTTCAACATTAAAGACCTATGCTACGGAAGTCTCCTGAATTCTCAGGCCCCATCAGTCCTCTGACAAGGCCATGAGGGAAGTGGGAGATTTTCTTCTTTTCAGAGGAGGAGGCAACCCTCTTTTAGTGAACTCTATCCTTGCACTGGGGTCATGGACCATGGGGATCCTTCAAGGAGGGACACGCCTTGCACCAGTGTGTCAGCTTTGCACACCTGAGACACTCTCCTGTTGGCATTTTAGCCAGACCAGAATGCTTCTTGCAGCCATTACCATTTTATGAGTCTGCTGTCTGGACTGCTCTCCATGTTGCAGTAACCTTTTCTCTTTAGCCCTGGTTTTAATACTAAACACCTGAAGTGTTATTTTTGCCATCTGATTTAGGGAGAGTCTGGGATCCTGTGGGCTATTGGTGAAACTATAGGAGTGAATCCATAGGAAAAAATGCAGATTTGGATATATCTAAAAAGTATCTGTAGATACTGGGAAAGCAAAACATGGCTTTCTGTGGGCTGAGTTATACTTTCACATGGGAATTCAATCCCTTATATTAGATGAAACCTAGTGTCCCGATATATTTTGGTACCCAGAGGTGGGGTTTTCTGTTCCAGCCAGCTTCAGGGCTCTCTGAAGATTGATACTAGGTGTGGGGTGTTCTCCCAGACCTGAAACAACAGTCCAGTACCCCAAATATTTTTGGGGTCCTTTTACTGCCAAACCTAAGGCACCTGGGCCAGGGGACACCACTGTGACTAAGGTTATAGTAAGCCAGTGGATGCAATTGATACCTTCATGAGATACATATCTCAGGACTTTTTCCACTGCCCTAAATATTTTGGAAAGTCTACATACCTAAGGCTTTTGACCTCTAGGGGGCATTGAAGCACACAGCTGGATCTATGCTCCATGGTGGTATCAGAATCAAGCTGATGACAGCATTCAGAGTTCAGTTTCAAGTCTGAAGATCCAGCACCCTGAATATTTTGGGGGACTTATACCACCATGCCTAGGGACTTTGAATTCTAAGGGGCATTGAACTCCACACCTGGAATCTGTGCCCCAAAGTGCTCTGAGCATGGAGCTCAAAAAGTGCAGCACTACTGATGTAGTAGGTGGTAAAGGACCAAGGCTCACCTGTGCCAGGGTGGGAGGGGGATCATCCATCCATCTCCCACCAAAGAGGAAGTCCTGCTCGCTGTGGCTGGATGTGGAACCTCTGCCACCATTGGAGGTCCCACCTCCTTACACCAGGCTTGGTAACTAAGCAACAGAACCAGTTTTCCTCTCTATCCCTTCCTATCAGGCAAAGGGATGGGGGCTAATAAGCAGAGTGCCAATTTGAACATCGATTAAATCAGAGTTGGAAATGAAACATGGATCCGGCACATGGAGTCTGTGGTGGTTCAGTAGTAAGAGCCAACCTATCTTGCAATGAACATTAACTCCAGAACCACACAGTGGTCCAACTGTGGGCACTCATTAATTATCAACAGATGGGCAACAGCAGGCCTGCTCTCTCCCTGTAACCCTCAGCTCTGCCCCAACCTTAACAGCCTGTTTCAGGTGCCCTGCAGCTACTAGCATTAAAAAAACAAGACACACAAACAAACAAACAAACAAAAACCCGCCAAGATTTGCAGTTTAGAAGGTCTGTCAGAAACTCCAAAAGCAGAGACACTTAAAGTGACCACAGTGGTTTTTCCAAAGTCTGTGAGACTGCAACTGAGGGGCAGTTAGGTTTCACTCACCGGCTTCCACTTCTGGGCAGGGACAGGAGCTTGGAACACAGTTGGAATTCTTCAGACTCCTGGCCGGCTCGCCATGGCCTAGGTTGTTTTCATTTTTACCCTAGGCTCTTGTCTTGCACAAAGCAAGCATTCTAAGTGCAGACATGTATAAGCTATGCAAGTGATAACAGAATTTATGCAGAAGGTGAGAAAGTGAACACACATACACACATGAACACAGGGTGCTCCACACAGGTTGCTCCACCTGTCATGAGTGGGCAGTGGGCCAGAGATTGCCCAAAGGAAGGAGGGGTGGAGAAAGGAGAGAGGACCTTGTGTAGGCCCTCCAGCTATGGTCAACAATGAGAACTCCTTTCCTGATGTTGGCCCCTTTACGTAGTAGGAGGTAGTGGTTAGTGCCTTTACAATTGTAAAGCTGCCTGGGAATTTTGTGAAACCTCCACAAATTCCATTTTCCATGGCATCCACCCTTAGGTCCCAGATGAAGCAGGTACATCCAGGGAAAGGGGCATTTTGATTGACGAGTAAGAGGACTGAACTTTCAGCTCAGCAGATGTATATATCCACCTGCCTATTCATCACATATCCTCTTTAATAAAGACTTTATTTGTTTATTAGAGAGATACAGTTATGGTCAGAGAGAGGGAGAGACAGAAATAAAGGTCTTTCATCCACTGATTCACTCTGCATATGGCCACAACAGCCAGAGCTGAGCTAATCCAAAGCCAGTAACTAGGAGTTTCTTTGGGGGCCTCTATGCGGTGCAGGGACACAAGCACTTGGGCCATCTTCCACTGCTTTCCCAGGCCATAAAGAGAAAGCTGGATAGGAAGAGAAACAGCGGGACACGAACCAGCACCCAATGGGATGCTGGCATGACAGGCAGAGGCTTAGCCTACTATGTCACAACCCCGGCTCCCAACATCCCTTTTAGCATTTCTAAAATTCTTCTAAAAAGAGATAATTTTTTCTAAAAGAATGAGGAGACAAATGCATGATGTATATGGCAAGACAGGCACAGAATAGACCACACAGATCTTCAGACAAAACCCAATGGGAGAATATTGAAAGAGTAAGACTTGTATTTTGAGATATTCAATACAGGGGCTGGTGCTGGGGCATAGAGAGTAAAGCCACCACCTGCAGTGCCAGCATCCCATATGGGCTCCAGTTCAAGTCCTGGCTGCTTTACTTCTGATCTGGCCCTCTGCTATGGCCTGGGAAAGCAATAGAAGATGGCCCAAGTCCTTGGGTCCCTGAACCACTGTAGGAGATCTGGAAGAAGCTCCTGGCTACTGGCTTCAGATTGGCACAGCCCCAGGCATTGCAGCCATCTGCCTCTCCTTCTCTCTCTATGTAACTCTGACTTTCAAATAAATAAATAAATTTTTTAAAAAAGAGAAATATTAAATACAAATCATTTGTGGGGTTAGACTTTACTTTTTATCTTTTCCTTTTTTTAATATTGACCATATTTATTTGAAAGAGTTATAGAGAGGTAGAGCCAGAGAGAGAGAGGTCTTCCGTTCTGTTGGTTCTCTCCCCAAATGGCTTCAACTGTCAGAGCTGAGCTGATCTGAAGTCAGGAGCCAGGAACTTCCTCCAGGTCTACCATGTGGGTGCAGGGGGCCCAAGAACTTAGGCCACCTTCTACTGCTTTCCCAGGCCATAGCAAGAGAGCTGGATCAGAAGAGGAGCAGCTGGGACTCAAACCAGAACCCATATGGGATGCCAGTTTGCAGGCTGGGGCTTTAACCCATGGCGCCACAGTGCCAGCCCCTCTTTTTCAGTTTTTAAACTCTCTATTTATATAGTGAAATGTAGAGAGAAAGAAATAGAGCTCTCCCATCCACTGGTTCATTCCCCAAAGATCCCCAGGAGCTGGGACTGGGGCCAACGACTCAATCTAAACCTGTCAATGGATGGCAGAGGAACAAGTATTTGATCCATCATTTGCTGCCTTCCCAGGGTGTGCAGCAGGAGGTATCTGGGATTGAGGGTAGAATTTGGACTCAAACCAAGAGATTTCAATGTGGGTTGCCATCCTGCCTACCATCTTAACTGCTCAACATTGAACAATTGCCCCAAACTTTTATTTTTAATAAAACTCTGGCTACATTTGTAGAAAGAATTGGCAGTAAGCCAAACTGTATGGAGATTTATTAGTGATATTTTATTAGGCAAAGAGAAGATGACAGAAATTTTTCCAGAGAGATGAAAATGGGGGTGAAGAGAGGTAGAATGCAGATATATGAAGCAAAATAAATCAGATATAGAGATGGATTAAATGGCAAACATTATTAGTATAACAGGGTGAGAGATATATTAAGAGAAAGCTAAGATTTCTCGCTAATGTATCTCATTAATGAAATTGGCATTTATTGAAAAAAAAAAACAGAAAATGAGAACATATGTTCTAACTCATTCTGTAGGTTTCCATTTAAATTCTTCTGCTTTGATGGAACTCTGGCTTTTCTCCTTTAAGGACTTGCTGCTTTGAAGTCTCTCAGGGGACAGCACTCTGGGACAAGGGCATAAAGACTCTCTTCCCCATTGTTCCCTTCCTGTTTGTTATGATACCCGACGTGGAGTGGGTACCCAGCAAAGAGGCTATGAACCACAAACACATGCTTTCAGTAAAAGGTGAATTTGGACATGGGTTTTGAATAAATTCCCAATAGATACTGGCTTTTGGAAATTGATTTGTGCAGTTGCTCTTCATACACACATTTTTTGCCTTTCCTTCCAGATTTTCACATAATTTTAGACAATTTCCTCTATGTGCATTGCCATTAGAATAGATGTTTACAGATTTTGGCACACATTAAGTTTTGAAAGTTATTTAGATTCACTGCTGAATTATTGAGCATTTCATATTTACATTTGGAAAACTCCTACCATGTTCTTCACTTCTGTTAAGATATCATTTCTGTTGATTTTGCATCTAATCTAGTCACTCTTTTTATAACCTTTTAAATGATTTGTGTCTTGTTTTGAAACTTATGATGCAAACAGATGAATGTGAATTACATAAGTAGAATATGAGGTATTCTTCAGTATACCACTAAAAATAAAACACTCAGAAAATATATACTTACATTAAAGTGCAATATTACTCAGTCTTGACTTCCATTCTCATTCTGAATGTATGAAGGGAATGTTGTTATGTGGTGATTTAATTCTAGAATAAATTTTTTGTACTCATGCACCTACTTTCATTAAGCTATTGCTTCTGCCCGTGTAACTGCTCATAATCTGACTTCCTCTATGATAAAGTTATGATTTCAATCCAGTTCCCAGCTAATGGCCTGGGGTAAACAGAAGCAGAAGATGACCCAAATGCTTGGGCCCCTGCTAACAATATGGGAGACCTGAAAGTCACTCTTGGCTCCTGAGTGGCTTGGCCCAATACTGGCCTTTGTGGCCATCTGCAGAGTGAACCAATGGATGTAAAATCTGTGTGTGCGTGTGTGTGTGTGTGTGTGAGAGAGAGAGAGAGAGAGAGAGAGTCTCTTCCTCTCTCTCTGTAACTCTGACTTCCAAATAAGTTAATTAAAAAAAAAAAAAAAAAACTAATGAAGAATGGATGTTAACCTAGTAGTTGAGATGCTGGTAAGGACCCCATATCCCATATCAGAGTGCCTTGGTTCAGTTCCAGCTCCAGGGTCAGACCCCAGTTTTTGCTAATGCAGACCCTGGGAGGCAGCACTGATGTGTTCCTGCCAGCCACATGGAAGACCTGGCTTGAATACCCAGCTCTTGGCTTTGAGCCAAGTCTGAGCCAACTCTGAGCATTGTAGGTGTTTGAGGAGTGACTCACTAGATGGCAGCTTGCTCTCTCTCTCTCTCCGCTCTCTTCATCTCTCTACTTCTAAAATACATAAACAAAAATGTTTAAATGTTCATGATCTAATTAGAATTGAATGCAATTTTAATGGAAATAACATGTTAAAATACATTTATTTCAATATTGTTGCATAAATCTCATAGATTTGAGACCTTCTTTGGAAAATGTTATTATTGCTATTATTTATAAATGTTAGATATCATTTTATAATTTGATTTAGTTTTACACTGCATATATGAATGTGCTTCTATAAAATTTACATTTAAATGACACATTTATGATGTAAATTTGGCAAACATGATGGCTAGTAAGATGCAACTTCTATTTCTGTAAATGATTCATTTTTCTATTTATTTTTCAAAATTTTAATTGACAGTTCTAACACTGTGACTTTACAGTGTGATATCTACAACAAAAGTAACATTTATGTAATTGTTAGAAATAAAAATTCCATGACATCATCTTAAGCCTACTTAATCAGAATTTTTAGGTTAGAATTTAGCAATATACTTTTTAAAATTTTTTAAAAGATTTATTTATTTTATTTGAAAGGCAGAGTTACAGAGAGGCAGAGGCAGAGGCAGAGGTAGAGAGAGAGGTCTTCCTTCTGCTGGTTCACTCTCCAAATGACCACAATGGCTGGAGCTGCGCTGATCCAAAGCCAGAAGCCAGGAGCCAGGAGCTTCTTCTGGTTCTCCTACATGGATGCAGAATCCCAAGGACTTGGGCTATCTTCCACTGCTTTCCCAGGCCACAGCAGAGAACTAGATTGGAAGTGGAGCAGCCAGGACTCAAACCAGTACCCATATGGGATGCCAGCACTAGCCCCAGCAATATGATTTTTGTAAGTCCTCCAGGTTCTTACAGAACCTAAAGTTAGAGAAACACTATTCTAATAAATAAGACAAATGTCTGACCTCAGAATCAGCCCTCAAGGCAGGCTGGTCTGGCTGATAATCCCACAAGAGCATTTCAGGCATGGAAAACCAGAACACTGTGATGAAAAAATGTCCCACATGAAGGACCTCAATGGGTGAGACCCCAGTGGAAGGAAGTGGTCGTCAAAGAAGGAGGTACTTTTCTTTGAAGGGAGGAGGGAACTTCCACTTTATTATGAACTTGTCTAAATACTGATGGAGTTTGTGGATTCAAAAGGTTTCCATAGCCTAGGCAGCTCATGTCAAGAGACTTAGGTGATCACTGACATCATACATAAGAGTGTTAATTGTTAAATTAACAGGAGTCACTGTGCACTTACTTCCCATGTAGGACCTCTGTCCTCAAAGAGTTGTATAATAATTATGTCTAAGTGCTTGCAAATGACATATCATTCTTGGATGCTTCTTTAAAATTAATTAAGTTTCTAAAAAAAAGTGAAATTAACTTCAAGATACCATGATTTTGACCAGCCCTTGTCTCCACTGTTGAGGAACAGGTTTTTTTTTTCCCTGTAAATTGTCGAACTCTTTAGTTAGTATAGAGTTGGTCTTCTGTGTATAAAGTTAATCAAAATGTATCTTGGTGGAGAATGGGGCTGGGAATGGGAGAAGGAGGAGGATGAGAGGTGGCAGTATGGGTAGGAGAGTAAGTATGGTGGGAAGAATCCCTATGTTCCTAAAGTAATACTTATGAAATGCAAGACATTTGTATTCCTTATATAAAAGTTTTCCTTGGGGGAAAAAAGCAGCTTACAGATACTACAAAAAAGTAAGTCGCAGTCAGAATGGAGATTTAAAAGTTCAATTTGATTTCCATTAGGAGAATCAAAAAATAATACATGTTGGACTAAGTAATATTTAAATTCATATGCAAAGACTTTGCATAAGTGAAATTGATAAAGCTGTAAGTCATTCTTTCAGGAGGGATGAATGACATGATTTGCCAGGTTATACTCAGGGGCGGGTGGCTCAGATTCCATGGTGATTACCTCTAAGAGGGGAGAATCACGATTTAGAAAGTCAAAGCAAATTGATACTCCATACTATGATAAGTTCTGAATGTACAGATGGATAATGATATCCCGGTATTGGATATAACTGTGATCACTATTATATTTGTGAGCATGGATTTTTATAATCAAGATAGTATTTGAGGAAGTTTAATCTATTATTAGTCTATAAAATAAATAGGACTGACCATCTCTCTGCTGTGGTCTGGGAAGGCAGTGGAGGATGGCCCAAGTGCTTGGGCCCTGCACCCACATGGGAGACCAAGAGGAAGAACCTGGCCCTAGTGGTCATTTGGGGGTTGAACCAATGGAAGGAAGACTTTCTCTCTGTCTCTCTCTCTCTCTCACTGTCTAACTCTGTCTGGCAAAAATAAATAAATGAATAAATAAATAAATAGGACTGAGTAGAGTTTTAAAAAGAAAAGGAAGGAAACATTTCTCCAAATACATTTTATATGGAAATGATGTCATCAAAGAAGCTAGACAAAGTTAGGCAAAGTTTTAAAATTTTTGTTTTAAGTGGGACTTATCAGTGGAATGATTATTTGCAATAGGGAACTCACAATAAAGTAGATTTTTAGAAACCATGTTTTAAGTTTAAAACACGACTATGGACTTGGAAGAAAAATTCCATTAGGTTTTCTTTGGTAATTAAATTTTTGCCTAAAAGGCTTATGTCACTCAGGGATCACTTTTCAGTTAAAATTTAAATACCTAAGAAAAATTGTGTGTTTATTACAGAGTTCAACCAATGGTACTAGAACAAAAAAAAAATACTAACATGGATAAAGTATTACATTGTACATCAAATAAGCCAATCCCAAAGGGACAAACACCACATGTTCTCACTGATAGGTGACAACTAACTGAGCATTAAAAAGGAAACCTGTTAAAGTGAAATGAACACTATGAGAAATGATGACTTGATCAGCCCTTGCCCTGACTGTTGATGAACAACTTAATATGTTATCCATCTTAGTATTTTTTTTGTTTGTTCTACTTAATACTTTTGGTTGAATACTGTAATCAATACACAGTTATTCTCAAGTGTTGAAACTTAACTGAAAAGTGATCGCTGTTAAATATAAGAGTGGGAATAAGAAAGGGAAGAGATGTGCAATTCGGGACATGCTCCAGCTTACTTACCTCAAACGGTAGAGTTAGAAACATACCAGGGGATTCCAATTCAATCCCATCAAGGTGGTGTGTACCAGTGCCATCTCACTAGTCCCAGTGATCAATTTCTGTTCACAATTGATCATAATGATAGGACTAAGAACCAAAGGGATCACATAAACAAGAATAGTGTCTGCAAATACTAGCTGATAGAATAAAAAAGGGAGAGAACGATTCAACGTGGGAAGTGAGATACACAGCAGACCTATAGAATGGCAGATGTCCTAAACAGCACTCTGGCCTCAGAATCAGCCCTTAAGGCATGCAGATCCGGCTGAAATGCCCATGAGAGTATTTCAGGCATAGAAAGCCAAGACACTCTGGGAAAAAAAAAAAAAAAAAAAAAAAAAAAAAAAAAAAAAAAAAAACAACTAAATGAAAGATCTCCATGAGTGTGATCCCAGTGGAAAGAATGGGTCATCAAAGAAGGAGGTACCTTTCTCTGAAGGGAGAAGAGAACTTCCACTTTGACCATGGCCTTGTCTAAATATGATCAGAGTCGGCGAACTCAGGGGGCTTCCATAGCCTTGGCAGCTCATGACAAGAGCCTGGGGTGATGACTGATGCCATAAACAAGAGTGTCAATTTGTTAAGTCAACAACAGGAGTCACTGTGCACTTACTCCTCATGTAGGATCTCTGTCCTTAGTGTGCTGTACATTGAGATTTAATGCTATAACTGGTACTCAAACAGTATTTTTCACTTTATGTTTCTGTGTGAGAGCAAACTGTTGTAATCTTTACTTAATGTATGCTAAACTGATCTTCTGTATATAAAGAGAATCGAAAATGAATCTTGATGTGAATGGAAAGGGAGAGGAAGTGGGAAAGGGGAGGGTTGTGGGTGGGAGGGACGTTATGGGGGGGAGCCATTGTAATCCATAAGCTGTACTTTGGAAATTTATATTCATTAAATAAAAGTTAAAAAAAAATTGTTGCCTAAAAGGGTAGAATAATCCCTTTAACAGTAGGGATTGGTTTTGTCCATTTACAATTGTTTTGTTGTTAGAATCACACTTATCATTTTGTTTCTTACCTCTTTAAGTCAATATTTTGTACATGAAATTCTTTCATATTTTGTCAGTAGTTTGAACAAATTTTTGGTCTTTTTCTTTGACTTTTGCCTACTGATGTGTGAGTTCTTTTTACATTCTGAAATTAATCTTTTCTCTGATTTATAAATATATTCTTCCACTCATTTTTTGTGTAGTATACTATCCCTTTCTTTATTTGCTTGCCAGTATTTGGCTATAGCCCATGTCCTGGTTATAAAATCACCAGAAGAATTATATTCAAAATGAAGTAGATGATACTTATTTTGATAAGTACAGAAACAAGTTTATAATCATTTGAAATTTGGAAAACATTTGGAGCTGAAGAAAAAGCAACACACTCAAAGGAGGTAGGAACATAACTAGAAAAACTAAAGAAATTGTTCTCGGGTAACACAGTCATCTGAAATTTCAAAAAAATGAAGATAATTTCAAGGTCAGCAGATGATTATATTGCCACATGTTACCAAAGTGTGGTGATTTAAGTAGAGATCAATTAGTTTATCTAAAAGTAGTTTATTTGTAAGCAAAAAAAAAGAAAAGAGGAATAATTGAAATAATTGGAGTAACAGACTAGAGTTCAGAGCCTCCTTGTAAGCAGCTTATGAAAAAAGGTTAATATTGATTTTTGAATTCTTTTTTAAACACAAAGCTAATTATATGCAATTATGTTCACTGACAAATTTTTATTTGTGGATATGTTAATGATTTTTGTAAATATTTCTTCTTTTGTTGTCTAATAGTGTATAGTAATGTATTCTATTTTCTCCAGGAACACTGGGAAGTTGGTTTATTGCATATTTCAAGGTGTAAAATCATATTTATAGTTAGCATTATTAAACTCAATATTATTGCATTTATTCTTCACCTACATTACACATGTCTGAATGGCATTTTCAAATATTCCTTGCTTAGAAATATGTTAGTAATATCCTCAATTCTCTCTGTGTTCAAAGCCATTCGCAGCTCCTACAGCTTTAGCAACAGGATGTGAATTCTTCAAAGCACCTATAAATGTTTGTGTAATGTGGTTGCCACCTGTTCTGACTTCTCTCTATCTTCTTCTTCCTTTTTTTCCCTGTTTATTTCTTAAGCAGATATTGCTCCTTCCCTTCCTAGTTTCCTGAATTTTCCTGGGAATGTTCCATTTCTAAGTCCTCTTTATTAAAATTAACGCTTAGAGTTTGCCTACTTTGTTACCTGGGCTTCAAGGATCATACTAAAAATTGAGTTTGAAGTGTAGAATATGTCAGCAATAGGACCATAAAATAAACATTATGAATGTATAGTTAAATTATTAAAATCTCAATTTGATTCAGGTCTGAAACTGCTGTAAAAAAGTCTACTGTAAAGAGACCTAGTAGTGAGCTCCAAAAATTTTCTGATGATATTTTTGCATCTGCATTTTTAGATTAAAATAAATTTAAAACACTCATAATGAAAATATCTTTATAAGACAAGATAATGATCTAAATAATTATTTGTAAATAAAATTATGAACTATATAGGAAGGTACAGGGAATTGGAGAAGGAGATTGGGAGAAGGTCACATATTTCCTGCAGGAAGTCGCCTGTTGAGGCTGGCATCACTGGTGGTGAAAAAGTTCACCAGAGCAGTCAAGCAGAGTGAGCAGAGTTGGATTTACTTATCTGGGGTGCTGAGTCTTATTCTAGTCCAGTGGCTTTTCCCAGTAATGTAATTTGCTTTTCTGGGCAGGACTGAGAAGTTTGCAAGACTGTTAGCCAGGGACTTTCTTTCCCAGTCCTCCAAATGCACTATGGCAACCCTCCCCACACACACGACTTGTTAAAAAAATAAATACACTTAGGAACAAATTTACCTAGAAGTAGAATCTGAAAATTCTTCATGCCTTTTCTATGGTTAAATTGATTCCATGGCTCCATCTATTTTGGCTAGAATTGAAGGAATTGTGTTATCTTTATTCATTGTATTATATATCCCATCTGTAGCGCTCTTTGTGCTGGCCTGTGGCACAATGAACTGGGTCTTCCTGAAACAGAGAGTGGGAATGCGGGGACAAGGACGCAAAGAATGGAGCCAAGACAAGTCCTGATCAAGGCTCATTTAATGAAGAAATCCAGTAGTATTTAAACATGACCAGTTGTTTACAAGAAGGAGCACAAAAGATTTACATATCAAAAAGGCTCTTAAGGTTACAATAAAACACTTAGGTGATAAATGCAGGTTACAGGTGTGACTGATTATCTGTATCATCTCTTGTGAAAGGTTTAGGTTCTTCCTGCCTCTTCCAGGAATCTCCCTAGCCTAATTGTATGTGCCAGGAAGTCTCCATTCATACGTTTAAGTGTAAACAAAGGGAGCGACTACCTGTGGCTGCCCACACTCTTTATTTTAGACATTATTTGTACTTAGACCTCTTAGGTCTCTACGTGATTTAGTGTTTTGGTTTCATATTGCTAGCATATTCCCTTATGTTGTTTAGTGGGTTTATTATGCTTGTTTTTAAATCTAGATCTCTCTATGCTAATATGTTTGCTCCTGGGCTGTGTCTATAATCCATTTGTCATTTTATGTTTGAAGCATTAATTTGCTTTAGCTCAAATCCCTTTAGTCTATTGGCTGTTCTAGCAGGATACATTGCAGAGAGGCTAAAGGCTAGAGGGTGATCTAATCACCTTTGATAATTAAGGGAGGCCTGGTTGAATGAGTCAGGATATACAGCCACAGAACCAAATAGCATGAATCACTCCCTCTCTTTATTTGAGAAGATGAGACATACAGATAGAGACAGACACACAGAGAGAGCTCCCCTCTGCTGGCTCAGACTCCACATGTTTGCAACAACCTGGGCTGGGCCAGGTTGGAAACTTAATGCAGGTCTCTCACTTGGGTATCAGAGATCTAACCACTTGAGTCATTGCCTACTAACTCCTATGGGGTACATTAGCAAGAATCTGGAATCAGGAGAAGGAATTGAATCCAGGAACCCTAATATGGGTTGCAGGCATCCCAAAATATTTCTTAAATATGATGCCAAACACCTGTCCCAAATACATGGATCATTCTTCCTTCTTAACCATTTAGGAAGAGTAATCATGTCCAGTTCAATAGCTTTTGATGCTCAGGAAGAAGCAATTTGGCCAGAAACATTCTAAATTGTAACTATGGGAGTTTAGGAAGAAATCCCAAGGCTGATTGGCTCAGACTTGTTTTCTCTGCAATTCTTTGCCTGGGCAAGAGTGAACACCTTGATTTTTACCCCTATGATCACATATTCAAGTGATTCTGGCCTTAACAAAATATTTGTAATCAGGGCAAAAATAATGCTTCTCCCCCTTCACAGCACCCACCTGAAGACAAATGGCATATGGAGAAAGAGAATTTAAACCGTATTTTAAAACAAAGGTCTCCTCGATGCTTCACCTGGCAGCTTTCTGCTTTCACAGTTCTTTCAGATTTCTCTATTTGATCTTTGGGAAAGGAAGCTGCAAGAAGGAAACGTCACTTTTTGTTATCAATCTGAAGTGGATATCGCCCAGAAACATTTATTTCTTTTTTAAAAAAGATTTATTTATTTATTCGATAGGCACAGCTACATTGAGAATGAGAGGCAGAGAGACAAAGAGAGAGTTTCCATGATTTGGTTCATTCCACAAATGGCCAGGGTGGCCAGAGCTGGGCCAGGCTGAAGCCAGGAGCCAGGAGCTTCTTCTGGGTCTCCAACTTGAGTGCAAGTGACAACGGACTTCAAGCATTCTCCACTGCTTTACCTAGAGCATTGGCAGGGAGCTGGATTGGCAGTGGAGTAGCTGGGACTCGAATCAGCACCCATATGGGATGCCAGTGCTACAGGCCTTGGCTTAAACCACTGTGCCACAGCACAAGCCCCATATTTACTTCTTTAATCCTTTTGGGTATATATATATATATATATATATATATATATACACACACACACACATCTTGCCAATAACTAGGACTGAAAGTAAGCAATTATGGATAATTTTTGCAAATAAAATAAAACAGGTCAGATCTTTGGCATAAAGGACTATGCACAAACATTTGTTCGAGAATGTTCTGTTTTGTGCTGTTGAGAGTTGAATATGGGTAAAATTGCAACGGCTTCTGAAAACTCCTTATGATGCACTTTTACTTTGAATGTGGAAGTAGAACTGAAACAGCCATGATACAAAAACAAAGTAACTAGTTCTTGTGTATATCTTGCTTGTCTAGGCTCTAAGAGGATGAATGATTTACTGTGTAAGAGATATTTCATACAAAGTTGGAATATTTTAACACAAGGGAGAACAATAATAAAAGCACTGTTTATGTTGGGAAATTATTTTAAAGAAAAATGCTATGTTTTCTTTATGAAGTAAAAAGAAGGGCATTCTATCTGCAATGCATTTTTGAGTGTGTTTGGTTCAGATAGAACTGAAATAAACCCTATCTCTATCACAGTGTATAGTAATTTTAATCTTACAGAACTGCCATGTGGTGCACACTTACATTTTCCTAAATTTTCATAAGAATTTTCTACAAGATAAGTTTGCTCAGTACTGCTTAAGCTCCTCGTTTCCTGACTGGGGCTCAGAAGATACACCAATGAACGTACATTCGCCTTTTTGGATAAAATAACCACCCAAGCCATGGACAAACATGATTTACTCTCTAAGGGCAATTCTCAAAGTTTAGTGATTACCAGAATCACCTGGAGTACCATTGAAACAGACTTCACCCTGAGGGCTCCTGTAGGTCAAAGAGGTACTTGGGAGTTTGCGTGCGGCGCTTTCCTCTGGGCAGCCGAGACCTCGCCCAGCCTCGGGATGACCTGGGGGCTGCCGCCACGTGATGCACAGCCACCTCCCTAAGCCCAGGGAGCACCCGGAGGCCAGGGAATGCTGCTGGCATGCGTCACCGCGGGACCAACTTTGACAGATATCAGCCAGGCTACTCTGGGAAAGCATAAGGCATTAACACTTAGAGAGGGGCCAGAGCTTCTGCCAACTGTGAACCTGGTGAGCGGTGGGCATTGGTCAGTGAGCAGTCACGGGAAAATGCTGCCAAGGACGAGGCCGGCACTGCTCCCATCCTTGATGTGGTATGGCTGGGCAGTCAGGGATAGAGTTCTGGGAAAGGGAAAGTTCCCAGCAAGGCCCTCAGCGTGAAGACCAGATTCTTCAGCGGAGGACATAATGGGTGGGGGAGCTTGTGTCCTGGTGGCTTAAAGCTAAGGGTTCATTAAATGCCTGCACAAGCTTTTTTTTTTTTTTTTTTTTTTTTTTTAAGATTTATTTACTTTTTACTTGAGAGTCAGATTTACACATAGAGAGGAGAGGCATAGAGAGAGAGAGAGAGAGAGAGAGGTCTTCCATCGATGGTTCACACCACAATTCACCGCAATGGCTGGAACTGCACTGATCTGAAGCCAAGAGCCAGGAGCTTCTTCTGGGTCTTCCACACGGGTGCAGGGGCCCAAGTACTTGAACCATCTTCTAATGCTATCCCAGGTCATAGCAGAGAGCTGAATCAGAAGTGGAGTAGGCGGGATTAGAACCGGCGCCCATATGGGATGCCGGCACTTCAGGCCAGGGCGTTAACCCACTGCGTCACAGCACTGGCCCCTGTGCAAGTTTAAAAACAAACAAACAAACAAAAAAAAAAAAACAAACAAACAAACAAACAAAAAAAACAAAACAAAACAAAACAAAAAAACAATTTGTATCTCTGAGTAGTCTCCTGGGTGACCCCCATGTACATGTCCTGGGACTGTGTTTTCAGAACCATTCTAATATAGAAAAACAAAATGCGGTGATCTCTGTTGTCCAAAGAGGAGATTGCTACTTCTCTGTCTCTCTGATTTGATGATGGATTACATTTTGACCCCTGCCCTGAGTACATCAGCATAGAGGACACGGAGGTCCAGCAGTGCTGAAGTCTTGTTCTAAGAACTTCAGCCATATGCGTCCACAGGTGGACTCTCCAACTTGTGCTGTTGTGGGAAATTAGAAAGGGGAAGCGTGTTTAGGGTATCTGTTTTTATTTGCATTTTCCCTTATTCCTTGACATCACATAAATAAATGAACTTCACTTATCTACTTAAGTATTAGCAGTTCTGTACTTAAATTCAGTTTCCATGTCAATCCAGTAGTCTCAGAAATATCTATAATTTTTTTAAACTTTTATTTAGTAAATATAATTTTCTGAAGTACAGTTTATGGGTTACAATGGCTTCCCCCTTTAACTTCCCCCCAACTGCACCCCTCCCCTCTCCCGCTCCCTCTCCCTTTCCATTCACATCAAGGTTCATTTTCGATTCTCTTTATATACAGAAGATGGATTTAGCATATATTAAGTAAAGATTTCATCAGTTTGCACCCACACAGAAACAAAGTGTAAAATACTGTTTCAGTACTAGTTATAGCATTAATTCACATTGCACAACACATTAAGGACAGATCCCACATCAGGAATAAGCACACAGTGACTCCTGTTGTTGACACTCTTGTTTATGGCATCAGTAATCACCCTAGGCTCTAGTCATGAGTTTCCAAGGCTATGGAAGCCTCTTGAGTTCGCTGACCTCGATCTTATTTAGACAAGGTCATAGTCAAAGTGGAGGTTCTCTCCTCCCTTCAGAGAAAGGTACCTCCTTCCTTGATGGCCCATTCTTTCTACTGGGATCTCACCCACAGAGATCTTTCATTTAGGTGTTTGGTGTGTGTTTGTTGTTGTTGTGTTTGTTTTTTTTTTTTTTTTTGCCAGAGTGTCTTGGTTTTCCATGCCTAAAATACTCTCATGGGCTCTTCAGTCAGATCTGAATGCCTTAAGGGCTGATTCTGAGGCCAGAGTGCTGTTTAGGACATCTGCCATTTTATGAGTCTGCTGTGTATCCCGCTTCCCATGTTGGATCATTCTCTCCCTTTTTTATTCTATCAGTTAGTTTTCCAATACAATCCCATCAAGATTGCATGTACCATTGCCATCTCACTAGTGCAAGTGATCAATTTCAATTCACAATTGATCACACTGATAGGTCTAAGAGTTCTAAGAGTCAAAGAGATCACACAAACAAGACTACTTCTGCGAATACTAACTGATAGAATTATCTATAATTTTTAAAAATTCTGTTTCAATTTTATTCTATCAGGTTTAGTATAACATATGTGGTTTAAATAGGTTTTCTTTTTTAATTATTTTTTATTTTTTTATTTTATTTATTTGACAGCTACAGTTACAGACAGTGAGAGAGAGACACAGAGAAAGATCTTCCTTCCGTTGGTTAACTCCCCAAATGGCCGGAGCTGTGCCGATCCAAAGCCAGGAGCCAGGCACTTCTTCCTGGTATCCCATGTGGGTGCAGGGGCCCAAGCACTTGGGCCATCCTCCCCTGCCCCCCCGGCGCACAGCAGAGAGCTGGACTAGAACCCAGCATCCATATGGGATGCCGGCGCCACAGGTGGAAGATTAACCAAGTGAGCCATGGTTTTGGGTCCTTAAGGTCCTTAAATAGGTTTTCATGACACAAAACTGGAAATAATTTCTAAGAAATTTTAAAGTATAAAAATATTTTATTGTTTCATTGCTTTTCAGTGAATTTACCTTTGCTAAGTTAATTTGCAAAAAGGTCTATTATTAAGAAATTCTCAACATATTTCTTTCCAAACAGAAAATTATTTTATTTTTCCTGATAATTTGTACCATACAAAATCTTTTAATTGAAGGACATAATTTTTAAGATCATTTTGCTTCATTTAGTCTATGTAATTCTACCTAAATTGTTAAATACACAGACACAATGACATGGTATTGTCAGTTACTACTTTTGCAAGTAAAAATGTTGTTTCTTCATTTACTCAAGTTTTTTGAGGGTAAAGGCGACGCAGAGATGGAAATATTGTCTCTGGTGTTGTTTACATATGCACCTCACACTGCTGAAGTTAATTCAGAGTCCAAGCCTGCTGAGAATCATAATGCTCTACAAATAAGTGAAAACTGCCTCATATAAATCTCTGCTACTCATACTTATAATACCTACAAAACTGCTGGTACAATTTCCTTCTCCTTTAGTAATTAACTCAGAGTGAGCTGGACATTAGTTTTCAATTAAAACTTCATGGATGTTTCCTAAATTTGTTCTGTATCCTAGTCTGCTCAGGCTGCCACTGTAAACACCAGAGACTGGACGGCTTATGCAATGCTATTTACTTTCCCTCAGTTCTGGAGACCAGGTCCCAGAAGGATGTTGGCTTACAAGAAGTAGTAGAGGCCTGGTCTTTGTGTTTGGGTTCACTGTATGTGTATCGCAAGAAGTCTGATTTCTGGGCATATTTTGAAAACACAGTGGTAACAGTGTTTGCTTATGATTTGGATTTGGATTTGTGGTGGAGCAGGGGACAATGAAAGAATAACCGTCAAAATGCTAATGTGAGCAACTATTATTCACTGAGATAGGGAGCAATAAAGTGATAGAATTGAGATGGAAACCCGAAGTTCATGTTTCTCATATTTATTTAATTATTTATTTATAAGGCAGCATGATAGACAGTTTGATATTCCCTCAGTAGATTCACTCCCTAAATGTTTGCGACGGCAAGGACTGGACCAAGTAAAAGCCAGGAGCCCAAAATTGCATACTTGTCTCCTCTATGGCTGTCACAGACCCAGTACTTGGGTCATCATTTGCTGGCTTCCCAGGAACACCAGCAGGAGCTGGATCAAAGCAGAAGCAGCCAGGACTCCAACGGGCACTTCAACATGTAATGCCAGCAGTGTGAGCAGTGGAAGCAGTAGCTTAACTCAGCGTGCCACAATGCCAGACCCAGAAAGGTCCTATTTTGACATACCGAATTTAAGTGCTATCAGCGTATTGATAAAATTCAAGGAATTCAATGAAATCAAGTAGGATGTGAGTACAAGTAGTGGAAAGGAAGCAGCCACAGTGTAAATGCATCCCCTTCAGACTCGAGTGTTGCCATTATGTCACCACTTACTAAGAAGTGAGGATTTTAGGAAGGGATTACGACATGAATGCACCTCCCTTGTGAACAGGCCTTATCAAAATGTACATATTGTTTGCCCGCCTGGGAAAAAATATCCAGAACTCTGTTTTACTTGGCTTATAGATAAAAGACTGCTCCTACATTTAAACTGCTAAATTAACCCAAAACACCTTTTTGGTTCACATGACATAAATAAATCCTCACCTTAGATGTTTTAAATTTGTTGGTAGAAAGAAACTAGAAATGTTTCATTGACATGTTTGTGCTTGGGTTTGCTGGTCACACGAGTTACATTTCTGTTAGACATTTAAGCGACGTTTCCAAATACATGAGCTCTTGTCTTGCAATTTATAGAGGGCGTTGGACCTTTTGGTAAATTGTTTCCTAAGTTGTTATTTAACAGTTAAAATTGTTAAGTTTTTACTTAGTATTAAGTTACTAAGAGTACACAATCTGGGAAGCCTGACTTGTTCTCTCATTTCTTCTCTGGTCTCTTCAAGATGGGAAACCTGACTATTCTGAAGTACTCTCTATCAGGGTGTACAGTTTGATCTTTGGATCTTATAAAAGGGATGGCTAACGTTTTCCTGTAATAATAGCCTGGTCACATAGAAGACCAAATAGCATAGACAAAATGAGAGCTTAAATTATGCTTTCACAGCTGGATTTATTTTGCCATGGACACAGTAAAAAACTCCCTTTTCAAACCAAGCTAAGGGATAAATAAAAAATTTCTACTAATAACTTCAGAATTTACAGTTTGCATAAGGTGGTCATCATGCTTGATCTTGAAGTGAGGCCGTAACTTTCCTCATGAGCACTGTCTATCTACCTCACAGAAGAACCACTATCAGAACATGCCTGTGACTATAGATTTCTAGCTCAGGCTGCCAAAGATTGGGATGGGACTGAGTACCCCCTTGGCTGACATCTAAGGCTGCATCCATGGTCTACTTTACCAGAAACCAGGAGGCAAAGGAGCAAGCTAGGCAGCAGGAGCAATGAACGGATAGGTGGAAGGCCAATTAATAACAGCTTTACTCAGAGATCTGCCACCAAATAGACCCAACAAGGCCTGTCCTCAAATGGCATTGGTTTTCAATGTGGAAAGCCAGGGCTTCAGACAGATGGCAGTCATGACATAAGTCAGCCTCTGAAGAGCCCTGTCAGCTCTTGGAGCCAAGAGCTGGGTCGCTGGAAACAGAACTGCCCTGGAGTTAAGGGCTCCCAGGTCAGAGCCATAGAATTGTTGGCTCTAAGCTGAGATGCCCTTCACTCTGCCCAGCTTCCAAAGTAGCTACTGTTGTTGAGGAGATGGCCGAGGATCTGTAACATTGCAGGTGGAACTGTAAACCTCCTTTTAGAGATGCCAATTACCTTCTATTCAGGCCAGCTCTCCTACCAGGCCAGCTAGACAATGGAAGCCAACAGGGTCCTTCCCTAAATGCCCAAATGCTTGCGATGGCCAGTCACGGGACAGAGCAGAGCAGGAAGATGGAAGCTCAATCCAGGTCTCCCATGTGGGTGACAGAGACCCAGTTACTTATTATGAGAAGGAGTAAGAAGTGAGGAGATGGCATCATTTACGTTAAGGGGAGAAAAGAAGCAGAAGTGGATTTCTGTTTCAAGACAGCAAAGTTACTGTAAAATGTCACATGCTGTCAGGTTGTCAAGTAAGGTGATGACGGATAATTACCTACACATAAAGAATGGAATAGCATGAATTCTGGCAACTCTTCCCAAGAATTTGAAGTTAATAAGAGAGGAGAGATGGATGGATGGTAGATAGAAATGTTAGGTCAAGATCCTTGAAGATAGGAGACATTATAACGTTGTATCATTTGGAAGGAAAAAATTAATTAAGAGACTATTTGGGATAAAGAGGAGAGATCTTGCAGGAGCACCATCCAGTGCACAACAAGAATGTGTGTTGGTGATTGAATGTAAACACACATAGCAGTGCTTGACACAGACTAAGTGAGCTCACCGTGCCACAATGCCAGGTTACACCTCACACACTTCAGTGTGTAGTGTTGTGGTGTTACTAAGAGATGCTCAATCTCTTTAGATTTTGGGTCTTTGATAAGTTTTGGTTGTTTACCACTCTCTGCTTTTTCCCACCATGTACCTGTTGACTCTTATATGTGGTAGCACTATACCTTTTATTTTCATTGTTATGGGTTTGTGTTTAACCCACTAATTTATTTATCATTTTATTAGTTTCTCTGGAGGTTAAAGTAAACATGTAATCTTTCTACTACTGGCAACTAAATTCTGCTTCATAAGAAATCATGACCTCATTAACTTTAGATTTTATTTTATTCCTATATTATGGATGTAAAATCAAAATCACAGGTTCCTAAGATTATTTTTTTTCTAAAGAGAAAATTGGTGAACTATGTAACTGAAAATATTAAGGATGTGTGTATGACTCTATACAAAAACTACTTTTCAGCTGAATAACATTGAAATAAATAAAACAACCACTTCCTCATTGCATTATGATTGCCCTTCGAGCCAAATAATGCTGGATCAATGAAAAGATCCTAACTAGTGATTTTAACGTTCTAGGCATTGCTAACTTAATTATTTACTTCAGAGGCATCACACTTTATCACACAAAATTAAATATCTTAGTTGTAAGACTTTCCAGAACGTATTAGTAATCCTAGGCCACTGTACCATAGCTCTGCCACCAGGGAACATACTACGGTAAAAATATTAGCTGTCCAAAGTTCCTTCAGTTCAGCACTGATTGACAGTCCCCAAATATAGTAATATTTTCCAAAGCAGACAAGTAAGCAGCTGAAATTGATCCTGGTATAACCTTGGCAATGCATACAGTTATCATCTGAAGCAACAGGAAAACATAAAAGCTCATCAATAATTTGAATTTAGAGAAATTAGCCTTTAGTGTCTTTACGCAGCAGCACTGTATTCAAATTCCCTTTGTAGCAGGAGTCTCCAATGGAGAGGCAGGACACCAAAGCCTTTAGCAGGAAGCAGCTTTTATTTTCATCAGCAGTCTCAGAGGATTCTTATACAGAGCCTGGGCCCCAAACAAAACAGGGCATTGCCTTATATACCCTGGCACAGACAACTGTAAGTTTCCCTTTACATGTTTGGTTACACATATTTGATTGCATATTTTGGAGCCACAGCAATGCTTACATAACAATTACAAGGCTGCGCATGCTATACTAGAACTGCTTAGGTTATGAGGTAGGTTTTGCTGGAAACTCCACTTTGCTCCATTGTTTCCCGAAGCCCCTGCTGGAAAGCCCCTACCTTATCTGACCCAAACCAGTTCCCCTTGAGAGCTAAGTTTTCCTGAGTTTTGGGAGGGGTCCTGGCCACACTGTCATATATCCAGTCAAAGCACCTCAGTCAATGGGAGAAATGATCCCTCTGACTTTGTTTACATTAATTCACATTTTTCTAATAACTGGATTCAACTTGTTTTAAATATGAGAATATTAGGTTCAAGCTATTTAAACACTAATAAATATATGAAAGGGAAAGTCATACTTTAAAGACTGTGGGATCAGATAAAAACTATATTAACCTTCATATATTTTTCAAAGATCAGGCATAATTAGGAAGTTGCATTGGAACAGGCAAAGCTAGAGGGAAAACAGCTAGAATTTATAATGACTTTTAAATCAATAAAATAAAAAGAACGAAGTGTTTACTTTTTTTGCTTTTCCACATGGATATCATTTTGAAAAGTTTCAAATAGCAATATACAAAGTAAGAAAGCTCATTGGAGTTAGACACACAGAATTAGCATTAGAACTTTAACAATTTATGCAGAAAAAGCATTGTCAGAAGAATGTGCTACAGGCAGTATGTATGATTTTTAATAAGAAAAAAAAAAGAGAGAGAAACATTGATTCTGTGGACAGACAATGAGCTTTTATTCCAGCTCAGCAATTGCCAGATACCTGACCTAGGAAAGTCACTCCTTTTTGGGGGTTGGTTTCTTTAAGTAAAGGAATGCTTTTGAGAATTTAATGAGGACATTTGTAAACAACCCTACCACAGTACTTAAAAATAAATACTATTTGGGCTGGCACCCCACTCACTAAGCTAATCCTCTGCCTGCGGTGGCAGTACCCTGGGTTCTAGTCCTGGTTAGGGCGCCGAATGCTGTCCCTTTTGCACCTCTTCCAGTCCAGCTCTCTGCTGTGGCCTGGGAAGGCAGTGGAGGATGGCCCAAGTGTTTGGAGGCACCTGGCTCCTGGCTTCGGATCGGCGCAGCGCACTGGCCTTGGCAGCCATTTGGGGGGGGGGGGGTGAACAAGGGAAGGAAGACCTTTCTCTCTGTATCTCTCTCTCACTGTCTAACTCTGCCCGTCAAAAAAATACTATTTTCAATAATCCAAAAACAGTTTTATTTTTTACTTTTATGTGTGTATATGCGTATAGCCAAGGTGAGAATATCTGTCTTGACCTTTCTAACTCCTACACTGCTAATATCAGTAAGTAAAATTTTAATCTTACTGTGTATTGTTACAATTCAAAGGTCAACATCTCCAGGCAACCATAATCATTGTCTTTTACATTTAAAATATGTGAGCCTGAAATAGAAATTTCATGTCTAAATACCACTAAACTGAAATTCAATCATGAAATACCTACTTCACTCAAAAACACAATTTTAAGTGTATTTGATGTA
This sequence comes from Oryctolagus cuniculus, assembly GCF_051225735.1. Classification (NCBI taxonomy): domain Eukaryota; kingdom Metazoa; phylum Chordata; class Mammalia; order Lagomorpha; family Leporidae; genus Oryctolagus; species Oryctolagus cuniculus. The sequence goes on along the minus strand of NC_142876.1, from coordinate 12,742,861 downwards.
TCTAAATAAACCTCCAATTTCATGTGGATATAAAAATAGGTGTATGAAGCTTGTTTTGATGTCTTTTCATAAAAAAGAATGGTCATCAGCTAAAATCATATGCATTAAAATGCTCAAATGCAAGGAAATATTTCTCTTCTTCATATATTGACAGCTTCCTTTCAAATCTCCCTGGTATTGAATTCCTGCATTACACACGGCATAGTTGGTAGGATTCATCTCAGGCCAAAATGAAGCCTTCTGTCCCCACCAAAAGGTGGGATTCAGGGGTGGCCAGCCGTTAGTGTATGGTATTCAGTGAGCTCCTGCACCATAGCACTATCGGATATTATATCATCCTTTGCAATAAAGAGCTTAAGAGGCTTGCATTTTGGGTGCAATTTGCTTTTTTAAAACTATTTATTTACTTGAAAGAGAGAAAGCTACACAGAGATAGGAGAGGCAGAGAGAGAGGTCTTCCATCCACTGGTTCACTCCCCAGTTGGCCGCAACAGCCAGAGCTGTGCCAATCCGAAGCCAGGAGCAAGGAGCTTCTTCCAGGTCTCCCAAGCTGGTGCAGGGGCCCAAGGACTTGGGTCACCTTCTATTACTTTCCCAGGCCATAGCAGAGAGCTGGATCAGAACTGGAGCATCTGGGTCTTGAACCAGTACCCTTATGGGATGAAGGCACTGCAGGTGGCGGCTTTACCCACTATGCCTCAGTGCCGGCCCCTGCAATTTGCTTTTTTTTTTTTTTTTTTTTTTTTTGACAGGCAGAGTGGACAGTGAGAGAGAGAGACAGAGAGAAAGGTTTTCCTTTCTTCCTTTTGCTGTTGGTTCACCCTCCAATGGCCCCTGCGGCCGGTGCGCTGCAGCCGGCGCACCGCGCTGATCCGATGGCAGGAGCCAGGAGCCAGGTGCTTTTCCTGGTCTCCCATGGGGTGCAGGGCCCAAGCACTTGGGCCATCCTCCACTGCACTCGCTGGCCACAGCAGAGAGCTGGCTTGGAAGAGGGGCAACCGGGACAGAATCCGGCGCCCCGACCGGGACTAGAACCCGGTGTGCCGGCGCCGCTAGGCGGAGGATTAGCCTAGTGAGCCACAGCGCCGGCCGCAATTTGTTTTAATATCAGTTTTAAGATTAGAAGAAATCTATTTACGTATCCCCATAAAGCTTGGCCGAATCTGACATACTCCCCTCACTTTCCAGCATGGCAAGGCAGCATCAGAACCAGACAGGCAGTGCTCTTAGGGAGAGAATTAGTCTTGTCTACTGCAAGTTTGTACCCACTGACCCATCCTTTCCCTCTTGCCTCCTACTGCCCTTTCTAGCCTTTGATAAACACTGTTCAGCTTTCTACTTCTATGAAACCAAGTTTTTTATACTGCACTGACTGTGTAATATTCACACTGATGAAAACTGCTGGCATGAAGTTAGACATTTTAAAACAACTAGATTTTATAACATAGTGATTATCTCATGGAAAATAAGATCAATGAGATAACACTCATTAAAGTTCTTGAGAAAATAATGAGAGTTTGAAGTTATAACTCTTTCAGGTGTGTTATGTTTGTAAATCACAAGCATTTCCTGGGGGTAGTTTCTAAATCAACTCAAAGACTATTGGTGCTACCTCTCAACCCAAGTTAAATATTTTGTCAATGCTTGCAATTAAGTAACATCCCAACATAATGTGAAAATCAAAGCTGATCTGTTGTTATATAACAAGCAAATTTTACTAAGCATATTGTGATTCATATTTCTGTCGCTTTTCTCATTAAGAACACTTATCTCATTTTTACGGTGCTATTAACTGATTTTTTTAAAGAATGAGTTATCTATCTGAAAGAGTTACAGAGAGAAGGTAAGAGAGAAAGAGGGAAGGGGATGGGGGAAGGGGAGAGGGAGGGGGAGGGGGGGGAGGGACATCATTCAGCTACTGGTTTATTCCCCAACTGGCCACAACTGCTGCGGTTGGGCTAGGCTGAAACCAGGAGCTTCATCCAGGTCTCCCACCTGGGTAGCAAGGGTCTGGTGTATGGGCCATCTGTCTGCCGCTCTTTTCCCAACTGTATTAGCAGTGAGTAAAATTGAAAGTGTAGCAGCCAGGACTGGAATCTGTGCCCTTATGGGATGCCAGCTCCCCAGGTGGTGGGTTAACCCAGTGAGCAAGAAGGCCTGCCCCTCTGTAGGAATCTTAACTCTCTCCTGTACCAAAGAAAAGGTGATTCCTAATCTTTCTAAATAACCATTTCTTCTTTTGCTAATTTTATTTATTTATTTATTTAGCCAAGTTTTCCCAGTTTGGTCAGGGGTCTCTACTCTGGTTCCCTAAATTTGTGTCTACTGGAGCACTTAATTCAGTCTAGCCCCACCCTCATGCTCTCAATAGATAGGTAGTTTCTAGAGCATGAAACCAACTCAGTGCCAGATAGGACAACCATGTACATTTTTGATAAAATAATTGATGAACTGAAAATCATATCATTTTATTCTTGGAATCATATCTATGGAACTCATGAAATCTGTTCTGTATGTATTAATAGATTTAAAATTAAACAATCAACAAGTTTAAACACATGCAATTAACAGAAAATAGGTGAAGGAATGAGTTTACAAAATGCTATTTTCCTGTCTGCTGAAGATCAAATTCTGTAGTTCTCTTGAATCCTGTCATGTAGACCTTGCGATTTGCACCAGAAGCTCATTTAAAAGCAGTGAATTAGAAGAGTTCTAGTCCTCTTTTCAGTAGAATTCCTGGGTTTGGCTGTATCCAATCTGAACTGTCCCTTTGGCTAGGATTGTATTAAGCTGCTTTACTGATCTTTTAAGTGACAGCTTAAGGAAAGTTTTTCATCACTATTAGGGTGACAGAACAACAAAATAATGGGCTTCTCCCTGAGGTGCATGGCAGAACCTCACCTCAGGCGTTGTTTGCACTTAGGCGGACATTCTATTTTAAGCATCTGAGTTAAGTAGAGCAGTTTTTGAGGTTGTATTTCTTGCTTTTCTTTTTGTCTTGTTACTGGTCAGTTTGAAGCATGCATTTTGCATTCAAATCATCTTTCAAGTATGAATTACACATTATTCATATATTTTAGTATTACTTTTTGTTGTTTTGTTTTTAAACGATGTTTGGACTATACACTAAGACTCCTCAAACCACTTATGTCTAGAAAGAGATGTGAAGTTTTTATTTTATTTTTTTTTCTGTGATAGGCTGAGAAGAACCATCCTCTCTCTCTCCATGTGTTCTAATGACACACGGGACAGTATGCAGGAGTTCATGTCAAGATGATTGACTTTTACTTCATTAACCTAGGAGCTAGGCTATTCTTACACATTCTCAAAGCTTCAACTACCTCCCAGCAAATATTTGATAGCAGAAAACTAGCTGTGCAGATTTAGAGTAAGTACTCATTAATGGCAATAAATAGAGTGAGAGCCATTGAAAATTATATCATCAACTGTTCAGAATAATGGACATTCAAGGACACTGGCCAGAACCGTATTCTAAAAAGATATTTCCTGAACTCATTCCTTTAGTTTCATGTTTGTGTGTATATGTGTGTGTGTGTGTGTGTGTGTGTGTGTGATTGCTCTAACAAAAAAGTAATTCAACATATTTATTCAAATTACTTTTCCTCACCACTATTGTGAACTTTTAAACTCTCATTAGTTTGCAGGACAGATTTAAAAGTTCTAAAACTTTCTCGGAGACAATCATTAAAAAACATCTAACAGTGACAGGAAAATTTGAATATCTATTTCTTTCCAATTCCTTTTGACCCAAATGAATTTACGCTTTCCCTGTGTAAGACTAACTCTTAAACTGGCCTCTTTCTGACTCCAGGTCTCTACCTCCCTTTCATTGTGTATGTTTACTTTCCAAAACATAGCTGCAATTTCTTTGAAATAAAATGGCCTCTCACCTTCTTTTAAAACTACGGAATATGTGTTTAATGGACTCAGGATACAACCTTTTAAAATGTCAGCTTCAAGATGGGGCTTCTGTCTCACACTCTCTGTGGAGTGGTGGGAGTCTAACTTTTGTAAGGGACAATTAGTAAACACAGATGGCCTAACTGCACTGTCTCCCCTTCCCATTTTCTAGGAACTTTTTGAGTGCTTAAAAACCTTCCTTTTCTTTCAGCTGGTGTTGATTCAATCTCTCTTTCCTGTTGCAATAGTCTTGACCTATATGATGATCTTAAAAAAGGTCTCCACTGGCTGTGTAACCTGTTCACTGGGACTACTTTTTAACATTAAAAACTTTATTATATAGTTTATAGTCTATTCGTTGTTGTTCTTTATCTTCTAATCCCTATCTTTGCACCTACATAAAATGGAATTAGGAAGTTAATTATGATTATAAACACTTTAAAATACTTTTATTTTTAATCTGTTGTGATCAGTTAAATGTTTTCTCCTCTGGCCAATTAAAACATTTTTGGCAGTGATATACATATATGTATATTCCATACAGAAGATACTGAAAGACGCATATTTACGTCAGATCTTTTTTTAAAAAAAAGTATTTATTTATTTGGAAGACTTACAGAGAGAAGGACACACAGAGAGAAAGGTCTCCCTCACTCCCCAAATGGCTGCAGCGGCTGGAGCTGGGCCAATCCGAAGCCAGGATCCAGGAGCTTCTTCCAGGTCTCCAACGTGGGTGCAGGGGCCCAAGCACTGGGGCCATCTTTCACTGCTTTCCCAAGTCATAGCAGAGAGCTGGATTGGAAGAGGAAGCAGAGAGTTGAATCGGAAGAGGAACAGCATCATATGGGATGATGACATCATAGGCAGAGGCTTCGCCTACTTTGTCACAGCTCCGGCCCCCTACCACTGCTCATATGGGATGCAGGCACTGCAGGTGGTGACTTTGCTTTCTAAGTCACAGTGCCAGCCCCATGAATTGATTTTTAACACTGAGCATGTATTAAGTCCATCTAAGAGTCACAAGTACTCATGGTCCCAGAGAGACAGACTTGCCTATGAAGTGCCTCTTCCAGGAAGGTGTCATTGTCAAAGCAGTCAGAGACTGTGCTGACAGACAGTGAGCAGTGAACTAAAATGACCTGTGACGATAACTACACTTGGGGTACTCCTTGGGAAGATGACGCACCATCTTGAGAAAGATGGGAGGATTGCACAAATGAATTCCAACATGAAGGGGGGTCTTGGAATTTGTCAAACAAGGAGAAGTGGGCAATTGTGATGTGTCTGGGGACAAAGTAAGGAGCAATTTTCTGGTGTGAAGAAAGAGATTAACTATGCAGATCAACATTCAGCTCTGAGAGGCCTTCGATGCACTGAAAAATACTTTAGGTTTTAATTTTGAGCCATTATCTTCATATTTTCTCTTTCATACATTTCCTCACATTTCAAAAATCTTTATCTTTTCTCTCTATGTCTCTTGTAAAACTAATAGTTGGTTTTTACTAAGTTTTGGGACTTTTTTTGGTAATTACATGTGAAAACTTCCTTGTATTTAATGCATTGATCATAAGCAAACTTATTTAAATCATATTTTAAGCAACTTTGTGAAAGTATAATTGGCATACAATAAATTGCACCTATTTAAAGGTTATAATACAACATACTCAATGTATCTATCAACAAAAAGTATAATTACACTCTGCAATTCATCCTTCTCACTTTCCCAACAACCACAGATCTGTTATTAATCACAGATTATTTTGCATTTTCTAAAATGTTATATGAATACATTTTATCTTAAATATTTTTATCTCTCTAACTTCTTTCATTAAGCATAATTATTTTGAGATTTGCCCTCATTGTGAGTGTATCAGTGGTCTACTCCTTTTTAATGCTGAAAAGTATTCCATGGTGTATTCATGGCCCACAACGCCATCCAACCAGCTGTCGAAGGACGGGAGAGGAAAAGTGTTCTGATCACTTGTAGGGTCCTGTCCTCCATGTCTCCTGGTACAGACTGAGGAATAGAATGACTGAATCGTAACCTTGGTGTACTTCTGCCTCTTTAAGGAGTGGCAAACTGTTTTCCAAAATGGTTAGACAACACTCCATTTTGATCGTAGGTGTGTGAGTTCCAATTCCACTACCTCCTTACCAAGAATATTTTCAATTTCAGCCATCCTAATGAGTAATCAGCAGTCATTTTTTCCTGATTATTGAGAACTGATGATTTTTCACATAGTGTATATGCAGTCTTCATCATATTTTCTCCGGGGCAGATTTTTATTTTCATTCTTAAAACGATGTTTTATAGAGGGTAGAAATTTTCAATTTTGATGAATTTAAGTTTATACTTTTTTTCTTTGATTTTGTGTCTCTCCCCCAAAGGGCTCTGTTTATATATAAATTAGGCAGTTTGAAATTGTTCTTCAGTTTCTGTTGCTCTTCTGTACTTACTTTGCTTATTTCAGTTCAGCTTTTTTTCTGTGTGCATTTCTAAAGAGCTACTGTTGCTGTATCTTCCTGTTTTCCCATCTGTTCTTCGGCAAAGTTAATTTTTCATTAACTTCATCCAGTGTATTTTTTATCTTGGGCACTGAAAATTTCAGCTTTAGAAATATAATTGGGTCTTTCTTGCATATTCCATGTCTCTATTTGTGAATATATGGAACAGTTACAATATCTGTTTTAATGCACTTGTCTACTAATCCTAACATCTGTGCCAGTTCTGGGTTGGTTTGAATCCTTGATTTTACTCCTCATTATGAGTTGTACTAAGTGAAAAAAATGTAAAATTTCTCTTCTTGGTTACAGGCAATTTTTTATTCCTATAAATACTGATGCACTTTGGGGATCCGATTATGCTACTCAGAACTATTTTAACCCTTTCGGAATTCTCTTATAGGTAGGAGCAGAACAGTTCTCATTCTAGTTCTGACTATTTTACAGTAATAAAGTAAGACCCACAGAATATCCTATGAATTATGAAATCTTTGCAATATGGCTGGTGAGAATTGGCACCATTTCTGGGTTACTGTGAGCACTGGGTCCTGTTTCCTCTGATTCTTTCCCATGGTTCTCACCCTGGCCCTGGGCGGGTGCACGCTCTGAGCGGACACTTTCTGAACACATGGTGGCCCTCTGTAGTCTTTAGCTTTCTCTCTGTGCAGTTCTGTCCTCTCAGATGTTCTAGCCACTTTCACAAATCCCCACAAATCATTATGAGTCTGTTATTTCTGCCTGTTTTACCTATCCCTGAAACACTCTCAACAGCTAACCACCTGCGAAGTGAAAAAGGAACAAAAGATGAAACAAAACATTTAGTAGCCAGGAGGAGGAGGAATAGGAAGAATTCGTAGGAAGCGATTTCTTTTTATTTCTTTTTTAATTTTTTTGACAGGCAGGATTAGACAGTGAGAGAGAGAGAGACAGAGAGAAAGGTCTTCCTTTTTCCGTTGGTTCACTCCCCAAGTGGCCGCCATGGCCGGGGCGTTGTGGCCCGCGCGCTGCACTGATCTGAAGCCAGGAGCCAGGTGCGATTTCTAAAGGGTGGGTTAATGGAAGGTCGACAAGAGCACAGCTAATAGAATGCACTCTTCCTGAGCACACAGTGCTTAAGTGAACAGATGTCGTAATTGTCCCACGTCTGTTTTTCAGCTGTCATCTTTTTATCAGTTCCCTTTAGTTAGTTCAATGTTCTTTTTTCTTTATTTGATTTGTATTTATTCAATTTCTAGTGACACTTTTTCAAGTTTTATTCAATGATTCTCATTTATTTGAAAGATAAGTATATAGATAGAGAGTGCTCCATCCAATGGTTCATCCCCTCCAATGTCTGTAACAGCCAAGGTTGGACAAGGTGAAGGCAAGGAGCCAGAAACACAATTCAGGTTTTCTACATAAGAATGCAGGACTCATTCATTAGAACCATTAGCAGGATGCTTGGTTAGAAGCAGAGAAATGACACAGTCCTGGACACTCAAATATGGGAAGTGGGCATCCAAAGCAGAGTCCTAACCACTGTGCCAAGTACCAGCCTCTTTTCTTGTTCTGAATCTATTGTTCTATGTTATCTTTCTCCTGCTACTACCCTTCACGCATTGTAAATATCTGAATTTCTATGTCTAAATTACAGCTCACAGTAATTGTACTCTGTGATACAGAATGAATCAAGTATCTCAATGTAAAATATCATATATACACACTAAATGCTATAAACTGTATTAAATAATTTCAGTAGTTACTACACTGCTAATATTATGACAGAGTAGATACATTGATTAAGAAAAAGCATTTACATATCAAAAATTAACAAACTGTATCACAAATTTTATCTTACAAACTTCATTGGTATTTTCCTATAAAAAGGAATTCATTTGTTTGCATATTATTACAAATCTATTTCCAGACTACTTTTGTTACTGTCTACTTGTGACTATAATTTTGTTCTGTGTCTTGAAAAAAATACATGTATATAGGGTTCTGAGATAAACTCCAAGGTTTATGAAATTTTGCAATCATGTTATATAAGCAATATCTCTGTTTTCATCAACAGCTATATGAAAGAAAATAAATGACATTTGTAGAAATTAAGCAAAATATAAGTAATGTTTATATCAAAAGTATTCATTGAGTTTTATTTATTTTTGACCATCTTTGAGAAGGAAGAACATTAATTTCTTTTTTTTTAAAGATTTACTTATTTATTCAAAAGTCAGAGTTACATAGAGAGAAGAGAGGCAGAGAGAGAGAGAGAAATCTTCCATCCGATGGTTCACTCCCCAATTGGCGGCAACGGCTGGAACTGCACGATCCAAAGCCAGGAGCTTCTTCCGGGTCTCACACGTGGAGACTTCCACTACAGGAAGTATGCCTTCCAGTGACAGAGAATTTTTGAGTAGAGATCAACACAGCCCAAGAAGGGTAGGAGTTGCTTCTTTAACAATAAGGACTGTGTTCTGTCTACTTCTAATTCTCAATAAGAGATGTTATACAACAAAGTTTGTACATTAATATAGAAGTTCCTGCTGTGTGCTGGTGATTCTGAAACCCCAGATTCATCCTCTGAGGGCTAGGATACTCCACCCTACATCAAGAATCTTCTTCATAGAACGGCAGATGTCCTAAACAGCACTCTGGCCTCAGAATCAGCCCTAAAGGCCTTCAGATCCGGCTGAAAAGCCCATGAGAGTATTTCAGGCATGGAAAGCCAAGACACCCTGGCAAAAAAAAAAAAAAAAAAAAAAAAAAAAAAAAAAAAAAAAAAAAAAAAAGAAAGATCTCTGTGAGTGAGATCCCAGTGGAAAGAACAGGTCTTCAAAGAAGGAGGTACCTTTCTCTGAAGGGAGGAGAGAACCTCCACTTTGACCATGACCTTGTCTAAACAAGGTAAGAGTCGGAGAACTCAAAAGGATTCCATAGCCTTGGAAACTCATGACTGGAGCATAGGGAGATTACTGATGCCATAAATAGGAGTGTCAGTTTGTAAAGTCAACAACAGGAGTCACTGTGCACTTACTCCTCATGTAGGATTTCTGTCCTTAATGTGCTGTACATTGAGATTTAATGCTATAACTGGTACTCAAACAGTATATTTCACTTTGTGTTTCTATGGGGGTGCAAACTGTTGAAATCTTTACTTAATGTATACTAAACTGATCTGTAAAATAAATAAATAAATAAATAAATAAATAAATTATCAATTCCCAACTTGACTCTCACTGAGATTAAACATGACAATAGGTCTGATCTGGTTTCATCATCATTTAAAAAATCATCTATTATTTTTCACTTTATGTTTCTATGTGGGAGCAAACTGTTGAAATCTTTACTTAATGTATGCTAAACTGATCTTCTGTATATAAAGAGAATCGAAAATAAATCTTGATGTGAATGGAAGGTGAGAGGGAGTGGGAAAGGGGAGGGTTGCGGGAGGGAGGGACGTAATGGGGGGAAGCCATTATAATCCATAAGCTGTATTTTGGAAATTTATATTCATTAAATAAAAGTTAAAAAAAAATAGGACCTGGCTTCCAAAAAAAAAAAAAAAAAAAAAGAAAGAATCTTCTTCAAGTACCGGGTACTACACCTTCTAAGTTAATTCTGTTGGCAGCACAGCCATGAAGAACCTTGAGCTTCCTCATTTCATCTGCCCTCACCTTTCTTAAGACTGTTTGTACTGTCCGGTGCCATGGCTCATTAGGCTAATCCTCCACCTTGCGGCGCTGGCACACAGGGTTCTAGTCCCGGTCGGGGCTCCGGATTCTGTCCCGGTTGCCCCTCTTTCAGGCCAGCTCTCTGCTGTGGCCCGGGAGTGCAGTGGAGGATGGCCCAAGTCCTTGGGCCCTGCACCCCATGGGAGACCAGGAAGAAGCACCTGGCTCCTGCCATCGGATCAGTGCAGTGCGCCGGCCGCAGCGCACCGGTCATGGCGGCCATTGGAGCATGAACCAATGGCAAAGGAAGACCTTTCTCTCTGTCTCTCTCTCTCCCACTCTCCACTCTGCCTGTCAAAAAAAAAAAAAAAAAAAAAAAAAAACTGTAAGTACAGCCCTGCATTGTGGTACAGTGATTCCAAATTCCTGGTGATATGCCTGAGGAGATAGTGGCTGATGGCCCATGTGCTTGGGCCCCAGCCGCTCATGTGGGATACTCAGATGGACTTCCTCTTTCCTGGCTTCAGCCAGACCCAGCCCTGGCTGTGGTCATTTGCGGGGTGAACCAGCAGATGGACCATCTCTGTGTGTGTATGTGTGTCTGTGTGTGTCCGTGTGTGTATGTGTGTGTGTATGTGTGTGTGTATGTGTGTGTGTGTGTCCGTGTGTGTCCCTCTCTTTCTGGTGGTCTTCCTTTAAAATAAATAAATAAATAAACTTTAAAAAGACACTATGCTCTCAATGACTTTTTAATCTCTTGGTAACAAATCATGGTAATAATAGTTATACTACTGAGATATTTTGCTATGAAAATAAGTTTATAGACTTCATACAAATACTCTAAATTTTCTTGAATAAAATGCACAAAGATGTTTAACATATGCTGATATATAAAGTAGAGGACTGTTGTGTTTATATGTGACTTTGTTTCAGGCACTGTGTTTGTGCAGTATAATCTTTTACAATTTTAGATGCATTTTCAAAGACATAACAATAAACATAAAAGGAGGCACAACATAAACTAGGATTAAAATTTACAATCAAAGGATTAGGTTTTGAAGAAACAGATCCATATGTTAGTATCCCCGTAGGCAATTCATGCTAAGTCAGCCAGCATTAAAGCAACAGATGGATCATAGAGACAGTGACATCAATGGAAATTTGGGATTGATTTTTTGACAAAGATAGACGATTATCAAACATGAAATTCATATGGAAGCGCCATCATTAGATACGGATGCCTTCAATTTAGAAGAGGAAAACATATTACATCATGATTATTGTGTAGAAGCATTAAATGGTTGAATTAGCCTTACAATCTTAGCCTTCTCATTTTGGGGTGGGTGTGTAAGTGTGAAAATGGAAAGTCACACCGATTGCTGTGTGATCACATGTGGTAGAATTTTTTTCTATTTAAACATCTGTACTTTTTTATTCTTGAGTGAAGAATTATCCTTTCTTTAAAATTATGCAAAAATATTTGATATCAGGTTTGAAAACTTTCATTGGATAAATCTACAAACTGAGTAAACACCAAAAATCTCTACTATTAAACTATGAGTTTTAGTAATTTTTTCCTGAGCTAATACAATAGAATAAAATAAGAAATCACCAAAAATTATCATCTCCCTTTGCCTCACCTTTCTTTTCCTATTGGTTATTTAGACCTCTATATGCACTACGACATTCAGAATTTCAGTGTCATACGTGACATCCCCACAAATTCTGTCCTTCCTAGAAAAAAGTGGCATCTCAATGATCAAGCAAAACTTTAACTTTCTATGGTTGTTATGCTTTGTGCAAACATCATGAACTCACTTATATTTACATTAGGGCTAATTAATAGTTGAAAATGAATTAGAATGATTTCTTATCTCATTGAAATGGTCTTTTAAGGAGTCATTTCTGAACACAAATTATAAATATGACAGGAATGATGGATTTTTGTATAATCCAAAGAACATTTAAAAACATCAAAAATTACCTAGCTGTAGTGTAGCAACTCTGAGCTTTCTTTTTAATTTTGAAAATGTGTATATATTGTCCAGTTTTCAGATTTCTATTTCTGAGAGATATTTGGAGTAAGCTGACTTTTTACCACTTCAACTTTAAAATTATTCATTATTGCAGTAAAACATAAAAAGAAAAACTATGAGTTGTATTCGTTTTATTTCTGCACCAAAGAAAGGCCTTCTAACATATGATACAATAAATTAAAAGTATCCAAATCAAAAATCTTGAGATTTATTTGGAGGTTATAATATCTTATTTCTGCTCCATTGTTTTCATTTTATCTACACTAACTAACCTCTGTACCATTTAATCATCATTATTCACTTAGGTAACTTGTATTGCCAGTGTATAAAACAGATGCCTCAAATGCACATATTCTGCCTAGGATTTGTTCAGGATTTCAAATATTAGAAAATGACATTTTATTCATTATGTCATGATATATTTTCACTTGATATTTTCTCTCCATTTGCCTATAATTTTTAACATTGTCTTTGGCTATAAATTATTTTGTTCTTTCTCATTGCTCCCTAGCATTTGGGACTTGCATTTTTATGTGTGTGTGTGCTATTTTTGTATTCACTTGCCACTCTGAATATAGCATCTTCAGGTGTCTTAGACAATGTCTCCTATTGTATAGCTAAACATTTTTGGAAATGCAACATCCCTAAACTACTTCAGATAACGTATTTCCAGGCAAACAGTGGACATGTGTAGAGAGTAGATTTTATTTTATTTTTAAAAATGAGTTAAGATTATATCTCAGCCGGTGCCGCGGCTCACTAGGCTAATCCTCCGCCTAGCGGCGCCAGCACACCGGGTTCTAGTCCCGGTTGGGGCGCCGGATTCTGTCCCGGTTGCCCCTCTTCCAGGCCAGCTCTCTGCTGTGGCCCGGGAGTGCAGTGGAGGATGGCCCAAGTGCTTGGGCCCTGCACCCCATGGGAGACCAGGAAAAGCACCTGGCTCCTGGCTCCTGCCATCGGATCAGCGCGGTGTGCCGGCCGCAGCGCGCTGGCCGCGGCGGCCATTGGAGGGTGAACCAACGGCAAAGGAAGACCTTTCTGTCTGTCTCTCTCTCTCACTGTCCACTCTGCCTGTCAAAAAAAAAAAAAGACTATATCTCTTTTAAAAAAAGATTTATTTATTTTATTTGAAAGGCAGAGTCACAGAGAGGCAGAGACAGGGAGAGAGAGAAAGAGATCTTTCATCCACTGATTCACTCCCCAGAGGGCTGCAAGGGCTGATCTGAAGCCAGGAGCCAGGAGCTTCCCCCTGGGTCTCCCAAGTGATGCAGGGACCCAAGTACTTGGGCCATCCTCCACTGCTTTCCCAGGCCATAGCAGAGAGCTGGATTGGAAGTGGAGCAGCTAGGACTTGAACCAGCACCCATATGGGATGTTGTCACTGCAGGCGGTGGCAGCTTTACCTGCTACCCAACAGCACCAGACCCAACACAGTAAGAATTAAAAAAAAAAAAATCCATGGGGCTGGACTTTCGTAATTTTCATGCATAATATGACACTGGAAAATGCAACTAAATTCTCAGTAGAAAAGCATGCCCTGAATCCACACTATATCCTGGCATGCATGTTAAGTTATCTAAGTATGCTCACATCAGTACCATAAGCCAGATCTTTGTGTTTTCTTACCACTGTTTTTCCTTAAATCTGGACTTAATGTCAAAGGTCACTGTCATAATAAAAATAATGTGCATGTGTAAATTCTATAGATAAATGTATTACGTAAAGAAACACACTATAATTCAGCTTTGTTTATAAAATTAATGAACTTGTCATTTTATGTATAAAAATGGATAATTATCACCCACCATTATGTTTGAAAAGTAAGTAAAAGTCATCTTATTCTGCAATCACCAATGGAAAAATTCCTTTTCTCCATGATTACATCTTAATCTTTTTCTTATTTAAGAGCTTTACGTGGCTTCCTGCCAATCTTCACTCATTCACTTCTCTCTCAGAACTGCGTCATGGTATGAAGAAGGATGTGGGCAGACGTGGGTGAATAAGCGTCAGCTGGAAGAAAGGGATAATAGATCTTTTTCACTTCAGTGAAGTTTTCTAATTCTAGAATTGATTTCACATTTTAAAGTTCACCTGAAATCAAGCAGAACCAAAACAATTTACAAATATAGAAGTCCGAATACTTGAAAATAGGATCTATTTGTTTTGTAAGTTTAGGCATTCATCCAGTTATTTTAGTATGTCAACACAGCTTAAATACAGTAACTGACAAATGCTCTTGCCTTTATATATAGCTCTTTTATTTTGCCTAAATAGGTCTTAGATTATTATGCTGCTCATTGCATGTAAATGTTATAAGAAATAGAGCGAGGGGCTGGCGCTGTGGCGTAGTAGGCTAAGCCTCTGCCTTTGGCAAGGACATCCCTTATGGGCACGGGTTCTAGTCCCTGCTGCTCTTCTTCTGATCCAGCTCTCTGCTATGGCCTTGGAAAGCAGTGGAAGAAAGTTCAAGTGCTCGGGCCCTGCACCTACTTGGGAGAGCCAGAAGAACCTCCTAGCTCTTGGCTTCAGATCATCCCAGGTCTTCCTATTGCGGCCATTTGGGTAGTGAAACAGCAGACAGAAGACCTTTCTCTCTGGCTCTCACACTCTGTAACTCAACCTCTCAAATAAATAACAAAATTAAAAAAAAATAAAGAGACATCATTGTGCTATAAACAGAGAGAAGTAGTATTTATGTAATGTGTCCTACTGACCTTGCTCTTCAAAGTGACTTGCCATCACAGGATCTTGAAGAATAGCCAGTATCCTTTATGAAAGTTCAGCCTGCTCCAACAAATTAGTTATTTTCAGATATTTACATATTCTAATTTTATTTATCAATAAGAAGTCAGCCAAAAAATCTTCAGTTTCACCTTCAGTTTAAAGTCCTCCTTCTTTCCCCATTGTGCAAGGTAAATCTAGTATCTCTAATAGGATGTAGGCAATAGTTGCTCTCTCACACTCACTCCCCTGTTCTGGGTTTTCTGCACAGCAATTGGCTTGGAAGTAGACGATAGCTATTTTCCCAGCTGACTTCCATTAATGGGCTTCCTGTTTTGTCCCATATAGATTAAAATTGTCCTTAATCTTGAGATCCACTCCTCAATGAATAGTGCTCATTTAGACTAATTCTGCTCCAACATGAGCAGGAATCATTTAATAAAAAGAAAATTGTGTGACTCAATACATTCAGTGGAAATATTTCCTCTCTCCGCCCTTTAGTGGTTCCTTTGCCTCACTTCCATTTCCCACTAGCATTAGGCACAACTTGCTCAGTGACTCATTAGAATTTTTTGAAATATGTTTATAAATACTTAATTTAGCTAAAGGGATCGTGTCTTGGCACTGCCGCTCAAGTTCTTTTGGAAGAAGAAAGAGGAAACTGATCGCACTAACTTACAAATGCAGTGATTCTCCAAAAGACAATGTCATTGACTCTTTCCTACTTCTCTTTTGGTTGAATGTAGTATTAGGGATTGCTGAAGGGACACCTTTATTTAAGTCATAGTTGGATCCTCAGTTCTTTGTTTTGTGAACTTGAATAGTGGAGCTACTTAATATACTGCTAATTCTCAAATAAAAATGGGTGGCCAGATATATTACCATCCGGGTGAGCTAATCACAATGCTGAAATTAGTAGTGGTCTAATTGGACTTCAAGATCTTTGAGAAGAATGATCTCATTTTAATAATCTTTGTGCTTAGAGATTCTAGTGCAACTTGGACAAGCATAGATAGATAGATAAATGTTTAACAGATGATAATGGCTTTGAACTTATTTTTAGAGCCACATTTAATCACAAATTTTGACCATTGATACCATGTTTCATATTATGTCTTTTTTTTTTAAAAAAAAAAAGGACCATGAAACTACAAACAGATATAACACTCCATAAAATTCTGATCAAAAAATAGGAAATCCCCTGAGGACAAGATGATAACGAGCAAGATAGAGTTTTTTCAAAGGACAACAACAAAGACCAGCAAATCAATATTATACCATCGATGTTTACCAGTTTATCTGACCTGAGTGTTATTGAAAAATAAGCACTTACAATTAGATATTTGTTAAGTAACAATTTTTAAATACTCTCTCTCTCTCTCTCTCTCTCTGTCTCTTTCTGTATGTCTGTCTCTCTCTCACACACACGCACACAAACACACAGACACACACACATTCCCCATAAGTAACAGGGAATATGGGTATTGGTTCGTCGTGTCCTGGCAGCTCTACTTTTCTTCCAGCTCCTTGCAAATGCTGGTGAGAAAGCATCAGAAGATGGCCCAAGTCCTTGGGCCCCTGCACCCATGTGGGAGACCTGGAGGAAGCTCCGGGCTGCTGGCTTTGGCCTGGCCCAGACCCGGCTATTGCTTTCATCTGGGGAGTGAACCAATGGGTAGAAGATTCTCTCTCTCTCTCTCTCTCTCTAATTTTCTCTCTCCTTCCCTCCCTCTATCTCCCTTTCTCTTCCTCTCCCTCTGTAACTCTTTCAAATAAATAATACATATTCAAAAAAAGAAAGAGGAAATACCACAAAATGGAGAAAAAAAATCAAATCTTAAATGTGCTAAGAGATTTGTATCCAGAATAGATAAGAGACTCAAGATAAGGGGCCGGAGCTGTGGCACAGCAGGTTAACGTCCTGGCCTGAAGCACCGGCATCCCATATGGGCCCCGGTTGTAGCCCCAGCTGCTTCTCTTCCGATCCAGCTCTCTGCTATGGTCAGGGATAGCAGTAGAAGATGGCCCAAGTCCTTGGGCCCCTGCATCCATGTGGGAGACCCGAAAGAAGCTCCTGGCTCCTGACTTTGTATCAGTGCAGCTCCGGCCGTTGCAACCATTTGGGGAGTGAACCAGCAGATGGAAGACCTATCTCTCTTCTCTACCTCTCTCTGTAACACTTTAAATAAATAAAATAAAACTTTTAGAAAAAGATACTCAAGATAAAATAATAAAAACAGAAACACAATTTCGAAGACCTTTTAGTGATCAAGTGGGAAGGGGTTCGAAATAGACCCTTTTCCAAGAGTATATAAATACATAAAAACTCAATATCCTTAATCAACAGGAAATGTAAATGAAAACCAAAGTAAGATACCACTTCATATATTCTAGGATAGCAATAATCAAAATGGTAATTATATGTGTTGTGGAAGGTGTGGGTAAACTGGAATTCTCATACATCACTTGTGGGTCTGTCAACTGTGTTTTCATTTTGGAAGGCAGACAGTCTGAGAGACCCTCAAAGTATTAACATAGGGAGTTCATATGCCCCACTAAATCCCAAGGATTTTTCCAAGAAGTGTGAAAACATCTGTTCATACACTAATTTGTTTACCAATGTTCATAACAGCCTCATTCATGGTGGCCCAAAGGAGGAAGCAATCTAAATGCCATCAGATGGGGAATGGATAAATAAATGTTGTGTACACATACAATGGAATCTTATTTAGCAGTAAAATGGGCTAAAGTAGTAATATATGCTGCAATGTGGATAAAAATTCAAAATGAAAAATTCAAAGTGAAAGTAGCCAGTCACAACTCACCACATATCATGGAGTTTTATAACGGTTTGACATAACTTTTTTGATTTTGACTGGTGCGAATGTGAGACATATCAAGTCAAAGATATATTTCAAATTCTGAACTCAACCTTTCCTGGGCTAACAACATCTTGCATATGATTCTATGCTCTCAATGCTGGGCTGTAACCGTGAGCAGCTCCCAATCATCCCTAAGTCTTAAGTGTAAGCCACTGATCCTCTGCAGTGTACCGAATGGATGCGTTACACTGTTTTTGGGTTAGGTTTATTCAAGGCATTTCAATCTATGGTATTTTCTATTTACAGTGGATTTATTGGGACAAAACCCCACTGTGAGTTGATGATCATTTAATTATGAAATGCCCAGAAGTATATTTATAGAGATGCTGCTGCTAGGAAAACTGGATCTCCACATGCAGAAGCATGAAGCAAGACCCCTACCTTACACCTTACACAAAAATCCACTCAACATGGATTAAATATCTAAATCTGTGACCCGACACCATCAAATTATTAGAAAACATCAGAGAAACGCTGCAAGATATAAGCACAGGTAAAGACTTCTTGGAAAAGACCCCAGAGGCACAGGCAGACAAAGCCAAATTTAATAATTGGGATTGTATCAAACTGAGAAGTTTCTGTACTGCAAAAGAAACAGTAAGGAAAGTGAAGAGGCAACCAACAGAATGAGAAAAATATTTGCAACCTATGCAACAAATAAAGGATTAATAACCAGAATCTACAAAGAGATCAAGAAACTCCACAACAACAAAACAAACAACCCACTTAAGAGATGGGCCAAGGACCTCAATAGACATTTTTCAAAAGAGGAAATACAAATGGCCAACAGACACATGAAAAAATATTTAGGATCACTAGCCATCAGGGAAATAAAAATCAAAACCACAATGAGGTTCACCTTACCCTGGTTAGAATGGCTCACACACAGAAATCTGCGAACAACAGATACTGGCAAGGATGTGGGTAAAAAGGGACACTAATCCACTGTTGGTGGGAATGTAAACTGGTTAAGCCACTATGGAAGTCAGTCTGGAGATTCCTCAGAAACCTGAATATAACCCTTCCATACAACCCAGCCATCCCACTCCTTGGAATTTACCTAAAGGAAATGAAATTGGCAAACAAAAAAGCTGCCTGCACCTTAATGTTTATTGCAACTCAATTCACAATAGCTAAGACCTGAAATCAACCTAAATGCCCTTCAACAGAAGACTGGATAAAGAAATTATGGGATATGTGCTCTATAGAATACTATGCAGCAGTAAAAAAACAATGAAATCCTTTCTTTTGAAACAAAATGGAGGAATCTGGAACACATCATGCTGAGTGAAATAAGCCAATCCCAAAGTGACAAATATCATATATTCTCCCTGATCGGTGACAACTAACTGAGCACCAGAAAGGAAACCCTTGAAGTGCAATGGACACTATGAGGAACAATGACTTGATCAGCCCTTGTCCCGACTGTCAAGGAACAACTTACTATTTTATTCCTTTTAATGTTTTTGGTTCTACTTAACACCATTGGTTTAACACTTTAATTAACACACAATTACTCCTAGTCATTTAAATTTAACTGAAAAGTGACCCCTGTTAAATATAAGAGTGGGAGTAAGAGAGGGAGGAGATGTACAGTTCGGCACATGCTCACTCACACTTACCCCTAATGGTAAAGCTAGAAACGTGCCAAGGGATTCCAATTCAATCCCATCAAGGTGGCACGTACTAATGCCATCTCACTAGTCCAAGTGATCAGTTTCAGTTCATAATTGATCATAATCGTAGGATTAAGTCACAGGGATCACATAAATAAGACTAGTGTGTGCTAATTCTAACTGATAGAATAAAAAAGGAGAGAATGATCCTAAATGGGAAGCAGGATACACAGCAGACTCATAGAATGGCAGATTTCCTAAACTGCACTCTGGCATCAGAACCAGCCCTTAAGGAATTCGAATCTGGCTAAAAAGCCCATGAGAGTATTTCAGGCATGGAAAGCCAAGACACGGTGGCCAAAAAAAAAAAAAAAAAAAAAAAAATGACCTAAATGAAAGTTCTCTTTGAGTGAGATTCCAGCAGAAAGAACAGGCCATCAAAGAAGGCAGTACCTTTATCTGAAGGGAGGAGAGAACTTCCACTTTGGCTATGGCTTTGTCTAAATAAGATCAGAGTGGGCAAACTCAAGAGGCTTCCATAGCCTTGACAGCTCATGACATGAGCCTCGGGTGATTACTGATGCCATAAACAAGAGTGTCAATTGTTAAATCAACAACAGGAGTCACTGTGCACCTGTTTCCCATGTAGGACCTCTGCCCTTAATGTATTGTACTATGAGAATTAACGGTAAAACTACCACTCAAACAGTACTCTATACTTTGTGTGTTTTTGTGGGTGCAGTCTGTTGAAATCTTTACTTAGTATATACTAAGTTGATCTTCTGTATATACAGATAATTGAAAGTGAATCATGATAAAGAATGGGATGGGAGAGGGAGTGGGAGATGGGATGGTTGCAGGTGGGAGGGAGGTTATGGGGGGAAAGCTGCTATAATTCAAAAGTTGTACTTTGGAAATTTATTAAATAAAACTTAAAAAAATTACAGAGATGAAAACCAGATTAGTAGTTGCCTAAGTGAGGTGGGGTTAAGGAACATTAAGTGGTGAAGGAATGAAAGTGATGGAACTTCTTTTTGGGAGATAAAAATGTTCTAAAATGCAGATTTTGTGATAGTTGCTCAACTTGATATAATAAGAGAGCTGATAATTGCATAGCTAAGTGAATTGTATGGTTTGTATGCTATATATCAATAACATTGTTAAACAACTTCAAGGACAGAATAAAGAGAAGGAAAATTGCCAGCATTTCCACTAAGCAGTTAAGAACACATTGTCAATGCATGGGAATAAGAACTTATTACCAATCCTCCTCTCACTATTTAAAGTGCCTCACTATATTTACTATAATCAGCTTACATTGCAAAAATTCAAATCCATCATGATGATCATGATTCAGAATAGAAAATATTTGAAAAAAATTACAAGGTACTTCTATATATAAAGCAAAAATTTTCTAATCAAAATGATTGAGGTTTTGATTGACATGTTTGAGATCTTGCTCAGACTCTGGTAGAGGATCTTGGGAAATCTGCATGATTTTGGTGAAGTAGACTGGTTGATGTGCAAAATTTCTGAGGTTACTATTTACCTGTGCCCAATGAACACAATGTGAAATTCCAAACACTAAAATTACGAGTCGGTCCGATCCAGCTCCCTGCAAATGTGCCCGGGAAATCAGTGGAAGACGGCCCAAGTCCTTGGGCTCCGGCACCCACGTGGAATACCCAGAAGAAGCCCCTGTCTTGCAATTGGCCCAGCTTTAACCATTGCAGCTATTTGGAGAGTGAACCAGTGGATGGAAGCTCGGTCTCTCTCTCTCTCTTTCTCTCTCTCTCTGCCTTCCTTTCTGTAACTTGGCCTTTCAAGTAAAATAAAAAATCTTAAAAATTTTTTTTTTAAATCGTGAGTGGGGCCAGTGCTGTGGTGCAGCATGCTAAACCACTGCCTGAGACACTGACATCCCCTATCAGAGCATCAGTGCAAATCCTAGTTTCTCTGATTCTAATCAAGCTAACGCACCTGAAAAAGCAGCAGAGCATGGCCCAAGGGCCTGGGACCCTGCACATGGGAGATCCAGATGGAGGCCCTGCCTGCTGGCTTTGGCCTGGCCTAGTCCTGGCCATTGCAACCATTTGGGGAATAAAACAGTCGATGGAAGGTTCTTTCTCCCTCTCTCTTCCCTTCTCTTTCTGTCACAGCCTTTGAAATAAAGAAATCTTTAAAAAAATATGAAAATAAATCTGTAAGAGTATGGAGAAGAAAGAGAACGCAGTGGTGAGTGGGCATTTGACATAGTAGCAAGGCTGCCTGCCTCTCAGTGGTGTCTGGGTTTGAGTTGGGTCCTGCTCTCCATTCCATTTTCCTGCAAATGTGCACCATGGGAAGCAGTATGGCTCAAGTATTTGGGTTCTTGCTGCTCCTGTGGGAAACATGGATAGAATGAGTGAGCCAACAGTTAGGACCTTCTCTCTCTGTCTCTGTGTCGCCCTCTCCTTTCTTTCCCTTTTTCCCTCTGTTTTCTCTGTCTTTCAAATAAATAACATAAACAAGTACTGTGTTTTTCAAAAGAAAATACAACATGGTAGAAATTGAGGACTAAGTTATAATTCAGAATGTGTGACTAGAGAATGTTCTGTGAATTCATTGTGTTTACCTGAATGCACAATTTTATATCAACTAACTGTGCTCTTCTACAGTTTTATTTACCATAATGAAAAGGAAGCTTTTGACTTTCCCAAATTCCCCTAATGGTAAATTTTAAGCATTATTTAAGAAATAGAGAATTGCTGCAGGACAAATGTAAGGTCATTTCTGATTGTGGTAATGCATGAAATAGAAATTTTGACATAAAAGGTACTTTTTTGGATTAAACAAGGTATTTTCCCCAATTACTTAGCAGTACCTGATCTATGAGAAACTAGAGGAAAAGCACCAGTCAAGAGGGACTGGCCTGCCATTATGTTCTTACTTAATGTCTTATTTTCAATAGTAATTTTGGAACCCAGCCGGAATAATTTTCTATATAGTGGATGGAATTCCAGCTTGTTTATTGTAATGCCACGGGGATATTTGAGTTTGCTGCCTGGTTGCTATTATCTAGTGAAGCAGGAGTTAGGTTTGATCGACAGAGTGGTACAGTGATGAGATCGATGTAGGCCAGGAGCTAGGTAGCAAAGAGCAGCTTTCCTGCAGCCTCACCAATGCTGTAGCCTCACTTGCACCACTCCAACGCTCGACCCCCTCCCCTGCAGTGGAAATCTGTGGTTTCTGAGGTTTCAATGCTTATAACCTGTTCCAACTAAAATATCCATGTGCCAACATGTTCCTGTAATGACCTTTTAGCCCACTATAAGGTTATTATAATAAAATTACTATGGCTGACACACCTACTCCCTTCATGATTTCCGAGTTTTCCAAAAGATGGCAAGGAAATGGGTGGTGCTCAAGCCCTTCCCCAAACTCAGCTTCCTTTGAATATTCAAATAAGCCCTACCAGGGACACCACTCCCTAGGACTCCAGTTGATAAAAAGGGGTGGATGAGAAGCTCATGAAGTACAGCTTTCTCTTGAGTGTGTCCACACTCCTGGCTAAGTGCATACTTTCACCTTGCGTGTAAATACGTCTTCTTCTCTGATGCCCTTCACCTGTGTCTCATTCTCAAATTATTTCTTGTGTCAGAGATAAGCACCTGGACCCGGGAACCCAGCCAGCTCAAGAAAATATCATAACTGACTCCTCAGAGAAAGAAGCTCAGAAGGTATTGAAGATTATGTCCACACACACGACAAATGGAAACCTTTTGATGAACACAGCTTAAATGTCAAGTTTCGTCTAAGAAATGCTTGGAGCATGCATGTAGTCCTACACCTCTGGGATTGAGTTATTTCTCATTGACACCACCACTAAGTAAGAATCTCAGAGCCTAGCAGATGGTTCAGACTTTAAGAAACTCATATTCTTTGCTTGGGGATTCTGTTGATCGCTATTCCCATGGGAATAGAGAGATGCCTGAATTTGAACGGAGCCTGAGTTGAAACTGTTTGTACTGTGGCTCAGGCAAGCCTGCTAGGTTCACATGAATTGACATGGTACTGTTGTTTGATATGTGTATGGAAATACTAGTAGCATATGCAAAGGGCGCACACAAACTGCTGTCGTATATTGAAATCAAACAAGGCTGCCAGCAGAGAGCTCTTGGGGTTTTCACTCAGAATCTGCCTAATGTAGCTCATCAGTGCAGCTAGTGGGAAAGACAATTGCTAGCTGCTTCTTGGACAGTAGCCGACACTCCTGCAGGAGCGAATTCTGAGGGCAGAACCACTGTTTATGTGGGCAGTGTCAGAGGGACATTTTAGTGGAGGCAGAAATCAGGCCAGCGAAACTCACTTATTAAATGGAGGTAGTATTCAGGAGCATCTTCCTGCAGGAGGCTCCTGAGAAGTGCACCGTCTGTGCAAGCAAGTTGCTTCACAGCTTACAGGGACAATTAGGCACCCTCCTAGGAACTCCTTTCCCTCCGTTCTGTGTGCTAAAAGCTACGCCTAGTTCTCTGAGCAGAAATTCTGAACTACGAACACATTGCTGCTTATAGACCATCTGAAATACACTGTGCAGAAAATAAATCTGGTGAAAGAAAGAAAGGACAATTTAGTAGAGAGGACAGAGCCCTAGAAAGGAAGTGCGTGTTCTACCTCCAGGGATGTTTCTTGATACTTACAGAACATTAGGGCACATGGCCAACAGCTTTGCACTCATGTCAGGCAGTGAGCCAGAGATAACAGTGCAATAACTAAAAACAAACACGATGCACCCCAAACACCACCCATTTGGAATACTCAGATATAGAAATTTCCAGTGAATCAGAAATGCTAAAGTGAAACATAGGCATACTCACTTTAAAACCGAGAGAGAGAGAGAGAGAGAGAGAGAGAGAGAGAGAACAAGAAAGCTTCCATTTACTGGTTCACTTCCCAAATGGCGCAGCAGCTAGGGCTGGGCTAGACCAAAGCCAGGAGCCAGGAGCTTCTTCCAGGTCTCCCACATGGGTGCAGAGGCCAAATACTTGGGCCATCTTCCCCTACTTTTCCAAGCGCATTAGCATGGAGCATGATTGGAAGTGTAGAAGCTGGGACTCAAACCAGCTCCATTATGGGATGCTGGCATCACAGGTGGTAGCTTAACTGGCTACGCCACAATGCATGCCACTCAAGTTCATATTTCAATATATATTTGCCAAAAGAAGGAAAGCGCAATGCATGAGACACAATGGCAATGCTATTGAATTTAACTGCACATATTCCTAATGGCACTGTAGGTACCAAAGACCTGGATTATCTATACTGTGATTGTGGCCTCTTCTTACATCTGCCTCAAAATGTGACTGAAGATGGATGCTGTTGCAGTTGGCTCTATGAGCAATGCACCTAAGCCAGGAAAATCCAACTACTGGGGAATGCCATGGTTTAGATCCATTAATAAAAGGAAATGGGCACCCAGGCTGGGTCACATCCACAGGAAGGAAGGGAATCATGCCATTTTAAGAGTGCCTCTGGAGGGGCCGGTGCTGTGGCATAGCAGATAAAGCCACCACCTACAGTAAACATCCTATATAGGCACTGGTTCACGTCCTGACTGCTCCACTCCAGAACCAGCTCTCTGCTATGGTCTGGGAATGCAGTAGAAGATGGCCCAAGTCCTTGGGCCCCTGAACCCACGTGGGAGACCCAGTAGAAGCTCCTGGCTTTGTATTAGTGCAGCATCATCTGTTGCAGCCATCTGGGGAGTGAACCAGCGGATGGAAGACCTCTCTCCCTGTGCTTCTCCTTCTCTCTCTATGTAACTCTGACTTGCAAATAAATAAGCAAATCTTTTTTTAAAGAGTGCCTCCGAAGGCAGGAGTTTAGCACACTGGTAAGTGGGCAATTGGATTGCCTGCATTCTATATTAGAGTGCCTGGTTCAAGTCTTTGCTACTCTGCTTGCAATCCAGCTTCCTGATGATGCACCCTGAGTGGGAACAGACAACAGTTTAAGTAACTGGGCCTCTGTCATAGGAAACCTGAATGGATTTCCTGGCTGCTGGCTTGGACCTGGCTCAGTCCTGGCTGCTGTGGGCATCCAGGGAGAGAGCTCTCGCTCTCTCTCCTCTCATCCCCTGCAAATGAAATGAAAATATATTAATACTTTTTTACATGAATGTCTCAGAACATTTCTCTTAGATAAATTGGTGGCTAAATGGTAATAAGAAATCTCTGGCCCTGTTTTATCCAAATAATGGAAACTGGTGTTTGCATGAGCATGAACTTGTCCTACTCTATCTGGGTGACATGGAAAGGAACAAAAAAGCACCACCTGGTGATTCAACCACTATATTTGACATCACTCACCTTTTGGTTCATGGTTTCAACATAATTATCACTTTTCTGTAAATGGTCTAAGATAAATACAAATAATGAAGATAGGACTGAGAATACTAAATATTCTGGATTTCTTACTCTGGGTGCCAAGTATCTATAAAAGTTATTTTCATTGAAATATACCACTTAGATAATAACACACTCTTCTTTCTCTGATTTTAAAATCTTTGTCATGAATCCCATATTATGTGATATAAAAATATCCACTCTTGCTTTCAAAAATAGTATGTATGTGTATGTATATAATGTTTACATATGAGGTGTATTTGGAAAATAAATGTTAAAAATTGTTATATCTCATTTATGTTATGTTATATGATATAACATATGTTATATGTTAACTCTTCTGTATACTTTTATGTATTATTTTAAAACAAAGAGACAGGGGCCAGCACTGTAGCATAGTGGGTAAAGCTGCCGCCTGTGAGGACAGTATTCCATATGCGTGCTGGTTTGAGTCCCACTGGCTCCACTTCCCAACCAGTTCCCTGCTAATGTGCCTGGGAAAGCAGTGGACGATGGCCCAAGTACTTGATACTCTGTACCAACATGGGAGACCTGGAAGGAGCTCCTGAATTCAGATTGTCCTAGCTCTGGCCATTTCAGCCTTTTGGGGAATAATACAATGAATGGGAAAACTCACTTTCTCTCTGTTTTTCTCTTTCTTTTTGTAAATCTGTCTTTCAAATAAATAAATAAACAAAATCTTTTAAAAGACACAAAAGACAAAAGTCAATCAATAAGTAGATAGGCATAAAAAAAACAGGAACACAATACATTGTTGATTTGGCCAGTTAATTTATGGGATGTAAATTTCTGGCATTATAGATTGTTATGTAAATTGATATTTTATTTATTTGTTTATTTATTTGAAAGCCAGGATTACACAGAGAGTGGAGAGGCAGAGAGAGAGAGTCTTCCATCTGATGGTTCACTCCCTAATTGGCTGCAACGGCTGGAGCTGTGCCGATCCAAAGCAAGGAGCCAGAAGCTTTCTCCAGGTCTCCCACGCAGGTGCAGGGGCCCAAGGACTTGGGCCATCTACCACTGCTTTCCCAGGCCATAGCAAAGTGCTGGATCGGAAGTGGAGCAGGCGCCCATATGGATTGCTGGTGCTTCAGGCCAGAGCGTTAACCCACTGAGCCACAACGCTGGTGCCAATGTTTTATGTTTTTACTCATACTGTATGTGAATGTGTATGGAATGCACTTAATGTGAACAGAAATGGAACCATCAAGGGAGGAATAGTTGAGAGTGAGTTGATGGTTGAATATTTTCAATAACTTCCTGTCTGAAGTTTACTGAAGACACTTAATATCCAATAGTAAATCCAATTTTCTTAATATTAAATAGTAAATCATAAGCAGCAGTTTGGTCAGCACAATCCCTTTCCATGACAGATTTTCTGTGGGCATTTGTGGACTTAATTTTTACTTGCAGAATCAGGGTTAAAGACTGTCCTAAAAAGGTTGTCATCACTCTTTGTATCGGTTATCAAATAAGTGTTCTAGAGGGCCTTTTTTTTTGTAGGCGATTGGATGGGATATCAAATCAACTTGGGAAGAAAAATAAAGTTAAAGTCAAAAGACTACCTGAATAACTATTCTAATATAACACTCTGCTAACCAGAATAAAAGGGGAAAGTAGTTATTCTCTTATAAAAAGAGATTCTTCCAGTTTTAATGACTTTGAAATCTGATATCTCTACATGTCAATGGCCAGGGGTGGTAGTGGACACATTCAAGAGGATATATCTATAAAAACACATGATATGTCTAGTTTAAAGGAGAACAACATTGCAGAGTGTGAACTTGATCATAGCTCTGTATTGGACTAGGTACCACATATAAAAAAGGACTTGTCTGTCCTATGATGTACCTTCTTGCTTAGCTTGCAAGTATATTGGTGATAAATTATATAACAGTGTTGTATAAGTCTTAAAATTTTCTGATTTAAATCATTAAACTGCAGTTATATAAGAAAATATTCTGAATCTTGGGATCTATACTCTGAATTAAAATATATGATATCTTTAATAAATGTTCTTCAAAACATTACTTATATATGATGTATACATATTATTAGTATTATATAAATAAATATATTAAAGAGAGAGAGAGGCCGGCACCATGGCTTACTAGGCTAATCTTCCACCTGCAGCGCTGTCACACCGGGTTCTAGTCCCGGTCGGGGCACCGGATTCTGTCCTCGTTGCTCCTCTTCCAGTCCAGCTCTCTGCTGTGGCATTGGAGGGCAATGGAGGATCGCCCAAGTCCTTGGGTCCTGTTCCCGCATGGGAGACTAGGGGAAGCATCTGGCTCTGGGCTTTGGATCAGCTCGGTGCGCGACTGCAGCACCCGGCTGCAGCAGCCATTGGAGGGTGAAGCAACGGCAAAGAAAGACCTTTCTCTCTGTCTCTCTCTCTCTCACTGTCCACTCTACCTGTCAAAAAATAAAAATAAATAAATAAATAAATAAATAAATAAATAAATAAAAAAGAGACTGAGAAACAGAGATATGTAAATAGATAAGACAATAGTATAGATAGATTGTATATTTGTCAGTTTTTCATTGCTACAACTAAAATACCTTACAGAAACTACTTGGGAAGAAGAAGATCTATTTTGTTTCACAGTACTGAAGGCTCACAATAAAGATTGGCCAACTCTACTCCTCGGCCCTCTGTTGGGGATGGTGGAGTTGGAATGCATGTGGAGGGAGGGTCACACAGGGATCCAGGATGCAGAGAAAGAGCAGCTAGGCCCAACTTGGCTATTATAACTTAAAACTGCCTGTTGGGGCTGGCGCCATGGCTCACTTGGTTAATCCTCGCCTGTGGCGCTGGCAAGCCATGTGGGCGCCAGATTCTGTCCTGGTTGCTCCTCTTCCAGTCCAGCTCTCTGCTGTGGCCCAGGAGGGCAGTGGAGGATGGTCAAAGTGCTTGGGTCCCTGTACCCGCATGGGAGACCAGGGAGAAGCATCTGGCTCCTGGCTTTGGATTAGTGCAGCATCAGCCGTAGTGGCCATTTGGGGAGTGAACCAATGGAAAGGAAGACCTTTCTCTCTGTCTCTCTCTTTCACTGTCTATAATTCTACCTGTCAAATAAATAATAATAATAATAATAAAACTGCCTGTCAAGGGCATGCTCCAATGACCATAGAGACTTTTTTTGGGCCACTTTGCTAACACCATTATTAGATAGTCTCAACCAGTACTCCATTGACCATTGACATCAGACATTGTGGACCAAATGTCCAGTACAAACCATTTAGGTACTACCCAAACTCCTGAAACACAGAGAATGCAAATGGGGAAAATGTAAATAAGTTGGCTATGAGTAAAATATCAGAAATCTTACTAAAGAAAATGTAATACTTTGTGACCAAGTGGACTTTATTTCAGAAAAAAAAAATTGGTTTGATTTAATGAAAATGGTTGCTATGGCTTGAATGTGATTTACATACCAAGACCTTGTGGTTTTGAAGCACGGTCCCAAATGTGGTGCTGCTGGGAGGTTGCGCAGAACATGTAAGAGGTGAGGCCATCTGGGAGGTCCTTGGGTCATTTAGAGAACTGTTTTGGAAGGCATTAATGTGGCTCTTAGGGATTCTAGAACTTTCATAAGACTGAGTTGTTACCATCGTGGGCCCTGTGCCTATGTCTGAGTCCCTCTCTGCCTTTCTGCAATGTGAGGTGATTTACTTCTCTCACATGTACACACACATGCTGTCATCACTCATTAGACCCTCATCAGATGCTGAGCCAACAGAGTCTTCCAACTCTAAACTCCCAGCCTCCAACCTGTGAGCTAAACTTTTATTTATAAGTAGCACGCCTTGTGTTTTGGTGGTCACAGAAAATAGAATACTACAACCATCTCATAATCTATGAGGCAGAAAAACCCTGGTTATCAAGTGTAGGAATTGAGTGGGAAGAAAATAAGAAAAAGGAAATAAGAAGTTAGGGGATACAAGGTGGCAGATAAGTAGCATAAATCAGTCTAGAAAGCTAATGTTAGAGATAGAACTACAGGTAACAAAATTATATTCTATTTGGTATTTGTGCCAAGTAAGTACACTTTTGCTGTTCTTGCCACAAAAATGGGGAAACTATGTGAGATAATGAATACGTTCATTTGCTTCACTATTGGAACCTTTTATTATCTTTGTGTATCTTATAACATATTGTATACATTAAATGTATACAATAAAACTTTAATTACTAAAAACAGAAATCTTGAAAATTATAATTTTGGGGCCAGCACAATGACATAACAGTTAAAACTGCTGGCTGCAATGCCAGCATCTTATGTGGGTGCCCATTTGTGTACTGACTGCTCCACTTCTGATCAAGCTCCATGTTAATGTGCCTAGGAAAGCAGCAGAAGATGACCCAAGTACTTGAGCCCTTTCCACACACATGGGAGACTCAGATAAAGCTCCTGGCTTCTGCCTGGCCATTGCAGCCATTTGGGGAGTGAACTAGAAGATGGAAGACCGATTCTCTCTCTCTCTCTCTCTCTCTCTCTCCCTTTTTCTCTGTAAATCTTTCAAATAAATTAATAAATATTTTAAAAAAGAAAATCATATGGTTGCACTACTATTTCTTATTTAGGGGCAGGAAAGTATTATTTACTCTTTAAAGATTTTAATTACATTGGGGTCTATTATTTTATATGTTATCCATCCTTGTTTTTTCCTTCTGTTACAGGATCATAGAATAAACATCTTTCATGTATAAATTTAATAAGGTTAATGGTATTTGCAGTTATGAGTTTACTGTGGGTATCTGGATTTCATAGTTACAGAAATATTATACATCTACAAAGAAAGTGAGAGGTTAAGTGCTTGGTTACTAAGAAGAAATAATGAGGGAACTTTCCTTTACACAAATGCAAGTGTGTGTGCCTACAAGCATACATAAGGATGTATGTGGATATGCTTGTGTGGGCACGTGTATGAGTGTATGTGTGTGCATGTGTGTGTTCCCTTTTAAGGAAGAGAGGATACAGGAGGGGTGTGAGAGTATCACTGTCTTCCAGTCTGAGACAAAAGAGGACACTAACACCGGCGAATTGAGGTACACCAAACTCTATTTAAATATTTAAATCCTCAGTGACTTAATTTTGCAAGATTCTCATTTACATTTGCCAATTTGAAGAATCATATAAAATAAGATTTTCTAATATTAAATTGGAGTGAAATTTAACAAGAAAGATGATACTTACATCCATTTTAGAGTAATTTAGTGCCGTTTAGTTTTAGTTTAGTTTGTTTGCCTCTTTCATAAAAGAAAAAATGTACGTATTGATTTTAGAACATTGATTACACTAGGATGCACACAATTTCATCTAAAATAAGCAGAACAACCAAGCTAGGAACAAAAGCCAGTGTAGTTTCAAAATCATTATATTTTTAATATCTATTTACTTAATTATTTTATAGGTGAAGAAACAGAGAGACAGAGAGAAAGAGACAGAAGCAGAGAGGGAGTTCCCATTTGCTGATTTACTCTCCCAAATGCCTGCAATGGCTGAGACTGGGCCGGGCCAAAGTCAAGACCTGAGCAATCAATCAAGATCTCCCATGTGGGTGGCAGGAACCTAATTATGCAGGACATCACCATGCCTCCCAGAGTCTGAGTGAGTGGGAAACTGGAGCCAGGAGCTCATGCCAGTACACGTTCTGATGTGGGACACAGACACCTTAATTGGCATCTTGACCACTCATCTAAACATCCATCCCAAGCCCTACCGTCTTATTGAGGCTATTAGGATGAATCTCATTTTTCACTGATGTTTTGGTAAGAATTACTTCCAAGGGTTTTACCATCCATTGCTGATACAGAGTGCACTGTGTTTTACACCCTCTACCAGGACAAGGAGAAAGTGCAATTATCCTAGAAAAACTAGGGAAACCTCCTAAAAAGAAAAAGGAAGAGAATCTAATCCAACAAATGTCCCAGCTGTCCAAGCACTCATAAACATATACATACATGCACTCAAGCAAGTTTAAAACAACTATTAGTAATGCATAGTTAAATTGTAAAAACTTCAGCCTTAATAGTTTTAATAATTAGGAACATAGAGTTTGCTGTCAGTACTGGATTAAAATCAATATCTTCATTTATTGCTCCATTTGTAAGTTTTTAAGCCTTGTTATTTGTTTTCAAGAGGAGAATATCTGAATAATTATAGTACATGCATAATAAGTACCCACATGATTTCTTCTGTGCAATCAAAAGCAGAAGGAGGAGGAAGGGAAGAAAAGAGAGAGGGGGAGGGAGAGGATGGAAGGAGAGAAGACAGGGAGGAAGGGAGAAAGGATGGAAGCAGAAAGCTAAGTGTGAAGGGAAGGGGAAAGTGTCCATGGAGCTGACCAGTCTTGTTCTGTTTCTTACCTTTGCCACTCAGAGTGTTCTTGTTATAGACAGACACCAAAAGGTGATCATGCTTACATTTTAAAATTAGAAATTACAATATTGCTTAAAGAAACCTTCTGAGCAACTGAACCCATGTGCTCCCAGGTTGTTTTTGCTCAAACCCTCCCTATCGCATAAGAACTAAACAAGGTGGTATGAACCGGCCAACATAACCAACTTAAAGAATGACATAAGGAGAGAGGCATGGGGCTCTGTCCCTGAGCTCTCCTAAGGGATAATTCTTCCTTGCCCATGTGTTCCCATTGGGGCCTCATAGTTGCCTGGATTAGGATGGTCCATACTACCATGGCTTTCATCTTCTAGGCAGACCAGAGTGAAATGATGTGACTATCACCCCATAGACAGCTTCAGTAATCTCTCCCCAATTCTTCCCACCCATCCAATCCTAATTCTACTTCACTGTCATTATGAGGTCTAGTTTCCACTAAAAGGCCTCTAGGATTGTCAGATATGAGACTCCTTCCCATGTCTACTAAGAACTGCTGGGGTGCCACAAAGCCACAACTATGGTCAGACCACTGTACCCTCTAAAGTGACAAGTCTGCATCAATCAGCTTGGGACTGTAGATGTTCATATCAATATCATGGAGGGCTGGTTTCAGTGCCATTCTGAGCAAAGATCATCAATTTTACCTTAAAGTTGTTGTGCAGCTGTAATACCTAAGGTTCTCAACATTGTGGGAACACCAAAGTTGTCAGCTGTTTAGAGAGTCAGCAGCCATTCCAGGAGAGGAGGAGGATGGTTTTGGGGCAAGTGTGACTTTCATGACATGACTTCAAGGCTGGCCAGGTTTGCTGAGAACTCCTGCCAAAGAGGAACCTTTAGATCTGCCCCACTAGAGTCTAGAATTGGAGAGTAGGCAGAGGTCCAAGGAGAGAATCTCTGGACAGCTAACTCTGCACAGCCCCACATGGCATGCCATCACCTGCTTTTTCCTGAACAATCTTGGCTTTATCACCTCCTCATCCAGTCCTCAGCTTCTTCTTCCGCCTCATGGTCAATTCCCCCATGATGTGAAGATTCTGAATGACCTTAGGGGCCATTCTCACCAGGTCACTCAAATCCTTTGGCTTCGTGTGAATCACATGGAGTTCCGTGAAGGTGAAATTAACAACTTCACTACATCTGGAGAACTCTTCAGTGTAGTTAGTACTGGATGTTTTAGAGAAGATGGAGATGACGATTAGAGGATGAGGATGATGACTCATGGGATTTTAGTCAGTGCCTGCATGAAATATTTTAATCAGTGTAAGTTTTAACTTATGAGCACAGGCGCCCCTAAACCAACATCTACACCAGATAATGCTTCCAGTCAACACAGTGATCATCGCACAATTCTTTCTCTGTCTCTGTTATGTAGATGAGGTAGGTATCTGTGACTCAAGGTTTACCCCAGTACCTGAAGTCAGTGAGAAAAGAGGACATTCAAATACATATTTGTGTGATCCAGTATGTTTCAGTATTTTCCTATTTTCTACCAGAAGAAATTTATAGATGAAAAGAATAAAATGGATTTGACAGAGATTAAAATAAAGTAATATTTTCATTATGGATTATCAGATATACAAAAGAAAAGCAGTTTATCTCCAAATGATTCAATACAACATATAGTAGCTTTGTTTGCCCCTTTGTTCTTAAAACAATCATGCTATCAATCCATCAAGAGAATGAAATAAATTTGAATAAGCAGTATTCACCTTGAAACTCTCATTCAAGTCAAACACAAAACAGCAGAATAAAAACAACAGCAATAAAAAAAAACCCTTAGAACAAGATCTGTCATTTGGAAAACATATATTTTTGGGTCCTACACATTTATAGCAATGTGACTCTGGATTTGATTACATTTGTAAGCATAATCCCTATAAAGTTCTTTCCCACCAGATCATCCTTTGTCTCTGAAATGGACAGGCCTTTGCTTTCTTTCTCTACTGCTGCCTTGTGTGTGTGTGTGTGTGTATCTCACATAGCTTCATGTGAGTTGGTCAGTTCTATTAAATGTCAGCACATCAGGGTACCCTTCCATTTATCAGGTTCAACTATGTCACCGTTGCCTATATTCCTGCTGGAAAATGGTCTTTTTACTTTCTATTTGTTGTACGATTTATTTAGTGGAGCATGAAGCCTTTGACTGTAATGTAAATTAAAAATATGTCATCTCAAAAATTCAAATAAATTAAAAAAATCTTGTTTGGTGGGCCAACTTGACTAAATATAGCCATACATGGATGTAAAAGTAAAACATCTCCATCCTCCTCAGAATTTCAGATAGAAAAGTGAGAAATCAGAAATATGCATTTTAACTAGCTTTGGCTGCTAAATTTGGGAATCACTGATTTAATGTGTCTTGTCTCCAATTTGTACTAACCTTGTACTTTTTTTATATAAAACATTACTGAATCTCTTTTTCAGAAGGGGAAAATAAGAAAGAGACACAGAGGGACTGTACATTTATTGAACAATTGGAATAAGTATAATTCTTGATTTAGCAATTTTAAATATGTGATGACTTTTAATGTTTTCATTCCTACTGCTGAGTTTCTCATTTGCCTTGTATGTCATTACTATTTTATATATTTTATCAGTATCTCATGAAGGGAATACTATATGTTTTTTTTAGGTTTATTATTTTATTCATTTGAAAGGCAGAGTGGCGCAGAAAGAGAGAGAGGGAGAGACAGATAAGGAGGTCTTCCATCTGCTGGTTCACTCCTTAAATGGCTGCAATCAGCAGAGCTGAGTTTCTTCCTGGTCTCCCCTATGGGTGCAGGGGCCTAAGCACTTGAGCCATCCTCCATTGCTTTCCCAGATGCACTAGCAAGGAGCTGGATGGGAAGTGGAGCAACAGGAACTCAAACTGGAGCCTATCTGCGATGCCAGCTCTGCAGGCAGTAGCTTTGCCAGCTACACCAGGGCACCAGTCCCCTGTGTAATGTTTAATGTCACAGACTCTGGGTTCTATCTGTACTAGCTGTGGGACTTTGGGTGGTTCCTAAAACTCTTTGTGCCCTAGTTTATTCATTTGTTAAACTGTTATGATGATGTCACCTATCTAATAAGAGTTCTTCGAAACTTGAAAAAGAAGGCTTAGAACAGTGCCCGGCCCATAGTCCTATTCAGGTTCTTAAAGTAATTGCATGTGGACTCTGAGACACCTTCAAAACTGTTGTGATTCTTAGATTCTATATAGATTCGCATATGGAAAACAAACTTGAATATATATGTATATTTATGTATCTATTTTATAGTTTATTTAAATTATATATATAATTCCACATATATATAATTCCACAGGACCAAAGAAATTTGGACCACATAATTAGGATTGTTTTAAGATCTAGAGATAGCCATCTTCTTCCTGGAAATAAATGATGTTTTTGCAATTTGCTTTCTAGATTTGTCTTGTGCATAACTCACTGTTGTCTTTATGGTTTGGTTATATATGATCATGCCTTTATACCTACAAGGCAACAAGTGTAATCCAATCAGTAGTAATGAACAGTAATTGTGGAAATAAAGGCTTACATTAACTTGTACTTTATAAGGCCCCTGAGTACACAATATCCGATTTGATCCCCATGATGTCTTTAAATAACAGGGAACAAACATTCACTGTACACACACACACACACACACATATATATACTCCCCTAACTATAAAATGCATATGTCCCCACATATACACACATACATATATAATATAGATATATGTATGTGTATATATATATACATATAAAATATAGATAAGAAATTAAAGTTCAATTACAATGATTCACCAAAAACCATAAAAAAGAAGTAAGGAGAAGCACATTTATCTCCAGTCAAGTGATACTGTGAACTCTTCACCTGATGTCATGTTTTTCCTGCATACTATTTTCTATCATTGAATTCAGTGGAGACGATTTTTATACCCAGGTGCCTGTGTATGGCATTGAGTGCTTAGGCCCTGCACCCCATGGGAGACCAGGAAAAGCACCTGCTCCTGGCTCCTGCCATCGGATCAGCGCGGTGCGCCGGCCGCAGCACACTGGCCGCGGCGGCCATTGGAGGGTGAACCAACGGCAAAGGAAGACCTTTCTCTCTGTCTCTCTCTCTCACTGTCCACTCTGCCTGTCAAAAAAAAAATTATCTCAACTATGCTATATCTACGGATTCTTTTTAAAGAGGTAATTGGCCTTCTGTGGATTACGAAATTTTGGGTAATACCAGGTCAGTGAGGGAAAAACTCAGATCAGACTTAGTTCAAAATCCAGAAGACAAGACCCTTGAGACAACAGATTCACTGTGGGGAGCCATTGACTATGTCTTGCCCAAACTCCATTCTGCAATCATGGAGCTGTCTTGAATATGCCTATTTCTTCTTGTGCAGTGATATTGAATATGTAAAGAGTCTTCTTGTACAAGATGCAAAGCACAACCAATGTTGATAGCCAATTAGTGGCCTCCTCTTTGTATATGAAAGAGGGCACTTGCATATATAAAGTACCTATCCTTGGTGCACTCAGAATTTTTGAAATTAGAGCCTGAATTGCAAACATATATTTTTTGTTCATTTTCTGAAAAGTAAAGATTTTCTTATCATTTTGGGGCATTTATTTTTCCCTATCTATTATCACATCATCTTTGCAGAGTATCGAAGAAAAAATATATTTTAAGCTAGATTATGATTTTATTTTGGGGAGTACATTGATGAGTAAAATATGAGCATTGTCTCTTTATCCATAGTGTATTTGTGTAGGTCTGTATGCACTTTCCAATATGCAACATACAAGTCAAATATAATATAATACACATTCGTAAAACCATGAAGAAATATTTTTAAATAAACATAATTAGTATAATAATAGAAAATAAAAAATTCCATCATGACTTTTTTCCAAATTTTTAAAAAAGTTTCATTTATTTATTTATTTGTTTGAAAGTCAGTTACAGAAAGAGAAGTGGGAGATAAAGGTCTTGCATCCATTGATTCACTCCCCAGATGGCCACAGTGGCCAGGGCTGGGCCAGGGCTGGGAGAGGCCAAAGTCAAGAGAAAGAAACTTCTCCTGGGTCTCCCACAGGGCATCTTCCATTACTTTCCCAGGGGCGTTAGCAGGGAGTTGGATCAGAAGTTGAGTAGCAGGGACTCAAACCAGTGCAGATATGAGATGCCAGCACTGAGGTAGTGGCCTTACCTGCTATGCCACAGTGCTGGCCCCTTTTTTCCAAATTGACCTCTAAGAATTACCAGTCACATAAATATTGACAGCTTTTTATGAAATCAGATATCAAGAAGCATGTAAGAAAAATAAACTTCTCCTTATTGAATTTAACTATTCTTTCTCCAGTTATCTTCACAATTATACTTTCATATCATATAGAATTGAGCACAGAAAAAAAATATTGCATAATTTGCTTTCATTTTCATACTTTATAAATCATATACATACAACATTTTCACTTATTAATGAGTGATTTTTATTATGTCTTCTGCAACCTGCCTGTCTTTAGTTCCTTTCTTTCTTCCCCCCTCCTCTTTTCTACTTCTATCCTTCCTTCTTCCTGACAAAACAAAAAAAAACATTTTTTTAAAAATTTCTATTAGTGTAGTAGCATCCAAGAGAAAGGTGAACTCCATCAGATTGCAGACTCCCCCAGTTTCAAGCTAAAATCTCAACAAATGCCTTTAACTACTGAATTTTGTTCAGCCCGGCTCTGTTCTTATTGAGTACTGCTTGATTTACCTGATCAGTGGGTAGATGTAGGGTTGGGAGTGGAGGAGAGGAACATATTTTTTGAGACAGTAGTTTGGCCAGTTTGCCTTACAAAACCCCAATCTATGCACAAACAGAAGTGGTGCAAGTGCACAGCATAATTTCTCCACTGAGGGTATCTGCCCTGTGATTCAGGTCAGGATGACATTAACAAAAGCTATGAGATGAGCTCACTTGCAGTTGTTGAAACATTGACCTTTCTGTCACAGGCACACAAAATTCAACAATTCTGGTAATTTTGTTATCAACAATAGCTTTACCAAAGCATTATCCATCTCTGAAGCCAGTGGAGTTCCTGATTAGCATGTCAATAACTATGTATCTTCCTCATTTAAGGATGACATCATCTGCTGCAAAGTTCCCTGAGTACCTTAAATACAGGTATAACTCAATTTAAATCTCTACTGCTGTTATGCTTCTCATATTAATAACTTTTCTAGATGAGAAAATAAAATCCAAAATGTGTATCTTTTCACATTTGTTGCTGGAGTAGAAATGGCATCTGTTCTGAGAAATGTAATCAATGATCTTTTCCATTAGTAATAATTGTGAAAGATTATGTTGCCTACATGCAATCTGCAGATGCATTTGTGTGTTGTTGGATTAAATTATTGTGCACATATTATTTAAGCCATGATTTTGCTATTAAAAATCAGATAAAAGCTAGGATTTTTGTTTATTTTTGTTTTCGTTTAAATGGCACTTCTAAAAAATAACACCACACAAAAATAAAATGTATTGGTTAGTTGGCTCAATTCTGAAAACAAGATGACAAAGCTTGCAGTGATTATGCTGGGGCTATAATTTTAAAAATGTTGCAGTGACTTCTTGATTAGTCTGGGAATAAGGCACTATTTTACTCAACTATGTGATTAAAGTAGAAGAACTTAGTTTATTGGAGATTAATAATGTTTAAGAAACATTAAAATGTTGCAGAATTCTAAAATTACAAGTCAAGGTGTGATACTATATTTTCTTTAAGGAGTAAAAAACATATCCATACTTCTAAATTACTACTACATGGTAAATCATATGATATTTCAAAAACACACATATTTAGAAAACACAGCTTTGTTTTTTTTTTTTTTTTTTTTTTTTAAAGAATGAACACTATCCAGAAAGGCAGTTAACTTTCAATTCAACTTGGGATCCTAATGATTAAATCAGCACAGAATCAACACAGTAGAATCATCTGGAGTATCGATGTACATGGAACACTTTAAAGGACTACTAGAAGAGAGAACACAATTGAAAGGCATTTATTTTCACACTTATGGGAGCCTACAGATGTGTGAAACATGATTCTGTATTTGAGTGCATACACACACACACACACACACACACACATATATATAAAATTTCAGGGAAGTAGACTTTGGAATATTCCCTGTTAACATATTCAACAACTTTATAAACCATTAATCTAAGAATCCTAAACTGAAAATAAGCTATATATTATTGTTGTATCTATTTACTTTTTTATTCTCCTTGAGAGCTGATTTTGTGGATTGTCAGTCAATTCCTAGGCTATTTATTCTGGTTTGGAAACTTCATTTTTTTCTCTGAATATACCTTAAGGGTATTATTTATTTATTTGAAAGACAGAGTTGTAGAGAGAAATAAGGAGACACAGAGAGAGGAGTAAGGGGAGGAGGGAGATAGAGATAGAGATGAGATAGAGATAGAGAGAGAGATAGAGATAGAGAGATAGAGAGATAGAGATAGAGATAGAGAAAATGAGAGAGAGAGAGAGAGAGAGATTCATTTTCCATCTACTGTTTCACTCCCCAAATGGCTGCCAAGGCTTGGGCTGGGCTGGGCTAAAACCAGAACCCAAGAGCCAGGAGTTTCTTCTAGTCTTCTGCATGAGTGCAGAACTTTACCAGACACGTAAGCAAGGAGCTGGATAGGAAGTGGGGTAGCAGGGACACAAAGTAGTGGCCATATGGGATGCTGGTATCACAGAGGGCAGCTTAACCTGCTATGCCACAAAGCTGCTCCTAGCACCCCCCACACATATTTTAATCATTTTAATTTCTCCCTTTGGATCAAATTTTGCATATCTTTCTATAAAAATGTGAAGAATTTTAAAAGAAACAGCATTATCTCAGCTTGCAAAATATCCTTAATTTCATCACTGAATCTTTGATTTATGTTCAGTAGTTGGTCCATTCCTATATAGATTCCTATTTTTTTTTCTAGATAGATTATGTCTAGACTATGACTTTCCCATTACTATAGTTGCTGCAGACCCTAGGACTGGTGTTGAAAATTCTGTTGAGATGGCCATTTGTTGAGCAGTGCTAGTCTCTGAAAGTTCTTAATATGTAGAGTGATATTTGCAATTGGATAATGTTAGGAAGAGTTCAGCACTGGGAATAGAGAATATATAACACTTTCTCACATTAACTAAGGCTACTAGGCTTGCACGATTACTTGGTAGTTGAATTAGGTGTAATTTGAAGACCCTTTCAAGGCCAAGATATTATTACAACATATTCTCAGTAAAGACTATGTGTAATTTCAATGACCAGAACTGTTATAGGACCACGATCATGAGCTTGGCATGGGAAATGAGAGTTTATGGGCAGGTGCATAAACCAGGACAAGAGGCCCTTATGGTTTTGGCCAACATCCTTGCAGAAGTAACATGAGACATGGTGGAGTATGGAAGGGCAGACCCAGTAATGCTGGTTATGATAGCTACAGGCAAACACGCTGAAAGCAGATGGTATTTGTTCTTAACATGTTTCACTTTCTTTAAAGTAAGCTAATTAAAATTTGCTTCCACAGCCTACGAAAATTTAGTTAAAATATCATTTGTAAAAGTATCTACACTCTTATTGACATAATGTTTAAAAGGCAACTATGCAATAGAGACTTCTTTTAAATGTTGCTTTCATGGCCTCTGTGAAAAGTAACCCAGAATATCCTTAGCACTCTCCTATCTCCAGGAACCTAGCTCCCTGAATCAAATTATGTGAATAAGTATTTCTTTAAACCAGGACTTTTCAGACATAAAAAACAATAGAGACACATAACACCCCCCTTCCCTGCGCTTCATTCTTTGTCCTGCTTTCCATGTGAGTAAAGGTGATGCTGTTAATTTAAATAACTCGGAAATACATGCTAAAGAAGCCTGTGATCTATTTTCTCCTGATTTTGATGAGACTGGCACCATGGAAGCTCTTCCAGACATTTTGCCTGCCACTATATGGAAATGGTTTGGTGATGGAAGAAATGCACTAAATAGGAACAGAGAATTGGCGAAAATTTGAGCCGATCACACTGGGCTCCTTGTGACCTTCTGCACACTCCCACGGTGTGAGTCAGACGCTTTTCCACCAAGAGGCATGAAAAGTCCAGATAATAATTACTTTGATATATACACATTCCACCATTTACCTCTGCATGTGACCACTATCTGGAAACCAAAAAGAGCTATTTGGGATTGAAAAATACATGAAACCATTCCATCAAGAAGAACAGAGCAAATTTTCTCCCTGTAGGAAACTGAGGTTTTACTCAAGTCCTACTTTTAGCAGCTGTGGTTGCAGACATTACTTTAAAAAAAAGTATTGGTTTCAGCTGAATATGACCAAAGAAAAATTATTTTAAATCAAATAACAACAGGGTACAGAAAGTCTTGCCATCTAATAAGTCTTGAAAACTGATTTTAGAACATGTTAACTTTTTTTTTTTGCTGATGATAGTCCCTTATAATCAGGAGCTGGACAGAATTTCATATTCTAGGTTTAAGAATTTAAGAGCTGAAATAAAATCTCAGAGATAGGAAAGGGATATACATTTCAATAATTCAGATTATTGGGAAATCTAATCAATCCAGTTTGCTTTTTTCAAAAATTATTAATTTTCAAATATTCATGGAACATTTGTTAGCTTTACAAGCCTTGTCTTTTTTCTTCTCCATTTTAATACAAGTTTTATCTTATTA
The DNA here is from genome assembly GCF_051225735.1 of Oryctolagus cuniculus. Taxonomy (NCBI): domain Eukaryota; kingdom Metazoa; phylum Chordata; class Mammalia; order Lagomorpha; family Leporidae; genus Oryctolagus; species Oryctolagus cuniculus. The sequence goes on along the minus strand of NC_142876.1, from coordinate 12,701,000 downwards.
ATTGGAAAGGCAGATTGAAATAGAGATCTACCATCTGCTGGTTCACTCTATAAATGGTTACAATGGCCGGTGCTGTACCAGGCTGAAACCAGGAGCCTGGAACTCCATCCAGGTCCCCTATGTCATGGCAGGGTCCCAAGTATCAGATCATGAAATATTGCTTTACCAGGTGTAGTAGCAGTAGGTGAATTGGGAATGGAGCAGGGGTACTAGACTAGCACAGTGCTATGTGATGCTGCTAAAGGAGCTACTTAACCCACTGAATGACTCAGGCCCTGCCTTGTGGTTTTGCACCCCCTGTTGCTTGCCGCCCTACACACTCAGTAACATGGATGAGATAAAATACCAATGGGAAAACTCATTTGAGTTTGTTATTTTGCTATATTAGCAATGCCTTGATTAATTTTTGTATCAATGAAAATTGTGTGGAGCACCACAGTATGGAAGGCTGTTCTCTGGCCTACTTACTATTGCTTTCATCTCAGCACACCAGTGCCAGTGAATGCCTCCTGAATTCACCTGTGCCATGGCACTTACCCACATGCAGTCTCATCTCAAATCCCATTGCTATCCTGATTCATTCAAGAGCCGCTTGACAAATAAGTAAGAAATGGCATCTGAATAGTATATTGTTATTACCCACAGGCATTTCTGAGTAAGTGCATTAATAAATTAAGTAATCTTAATCCTAATGGCAATGAGTTTCTCTGCACCATCAGCCATGGAGTTTCTGACTATTGCAGCCCAGTTTAGTAGATAAGGAGAGAAAAATCCATTTAAAGGCTTGGAGATGGAAAAGACAAGACAGCTTCATATATGGTAGGTTACTCAGTACAATATAGTGACGTTTCCAATAAACGTGTCAGACTCAGTGGTGTCTTTAATGATTATCTTCTACGGAAACAGTCCTCACAAGTGAATATGAGGAGTGGACATTCAGCTTGTAAATGCACTGGTTAGGTCCACTGCATCCGACAACTTAGTGCCTGGTATCAATGCCCAGCTGTGGCTCCTGACTCTAACTTCCTGCTAATGCAGACTCTTGAGGGCAGCAGTGATGCCTTGGGTAGTTGAGTATCTGCCACCCATATGGGAGACCCAGACTGAGTTCCCAGCTTTCAGCTTTGGACCACAGCTATTGCAGATACTTACGCTACAGAACCGGAGGCTGAGATCTCTTTCTCTCTGTCTCCCTCTCTCTCTGCCTATGGAATAAATACAAATGAATAAACACTTAAAAATGCCCTTCAATGTTAGTAGCTCCTGTGTCATGAACACTTCAACATTTGCCAAGTTCTGTTCTCAAACATTTCTTTTTTTTTATTTTTTTGACAGGCAGAGTGGACAGTGAGAGAGAGAGACAGAGAGAAAGGTCTTCCTTTGCTGTTGGTTCACCCTCCAATGGCCACCGTGGCCAGCGCACTGTTGCCAGCACATCGCGCTGATCTGATGGCAGGAGCCAGGTACTTATCCTGGTGTCCCATGGCATGCAGGGCCCAAGTACTTGGGCCATCCTCCACTGCACTCCCGGGCCATCGCAGAGAGCAGGCCTGGAAGAGGGGCAATTGGACAGGATCCGGCGCCCCGACTGGGACTAGAACCCGGTGTGCCGGTGCCGCAAGGTGGAGGATTAGCCTAGTGAGCTGCGGCGCCGGCCTCAAACATTTCTTCAACTCACATAAGATTCCTTACAAGTAGGTACTATATTTTATTACATAAGAGTGAAGTATTAAAGTAGGCAAAGTTCATATGGACTACTTCATCTATAAAATTTAAGTTTTTGGTTTACAAACCCCCAACTGCAAGTTGAAGAGCATATTAAAAAGGAGAAAATCTTAAAAACTATGTTTAAAACCACATGGGATAGTTATATAACACATTAGTCAATATACTATTGCATATTTAAATGAAAAGTGTGATTTTTTTATCCTCTATGTGGTCCTATTAGCTGCTACTCCCAGGTTATTTATAGTGGTTTGAATGAGACTGCTGTATAAGCAATCACACGAGGTTACTTTAGCTGTTTCTTTAATCAGTTACTCCCAGTGACTAAGGAAACATGATTCATCTGTTCTATCTAAGCTGTAATTGCAGACAGTTGGTGCAGACTGTTGAGACTCTATATCTCTGATCTTCCTGGGATCTGCCTTCTGAGTTTTCTTTGCAACAGTTTGGAATGCGATTGGAGCTAGTAAGTGTATTAGCAGGTGTAACACCCCAGCAAACACTAAAGATATAGTGTTTTCACTGATATGTGGTAGCTGATATAGAATACAAAAAATCCACAATGTAAAGAAATGAAACTGCCATCTTATGGTTTGGTTGTTGTTTTAGCCCTTGTTCCTGTGGAACAGTGGTCTCTCGACGTTTTACTTGTGGAACATTATGGTTAGTGACGCATTAAGTATGTGATTATAAAGTAAATTGAAATGATGTTATTCAAAAAAAGAATCAAAGGAAGGGGGTAGGATAGAGGGAAGGAGGGAAGTATGGCTCTCGTCTTAGAATTGTAACTATGAAACGCATGAATCTGTATTATATTAGTAACAAAATGAAAAAAGATAATACATATTTAAATAACTATTATGTACCCTGAAATTTCTCAAATGGAAATGTTTTCCTAAATCCAATATTTTCCAAATTGTTTTGTTAAATTAAATAACAAGACAAAATAAAATTTATAAGTGAAAGTTGATGTAAAATTTCTGTTATCTCTTCTTTTTCATTCATCATTCAAAAACTTTTGTTGTTCTCCAACATTCTCTCCTTCTACATCATCTCTAACATATTCCATAATATATTATGTGAGTGAGACAAGAAATAGAGAATCTCTCTTAAAATAATTCAATTACATGGAGCATTGGCAGTTGGTGATTGCAAAGCTCTCTCTGCCAAGAATCATCTGTAGTAGGCCAACATATTATCATAGCAATAAACCAATTCCTGTAGATTATCTTAGAATTGAAGAAGCCTGCCCCCTCTGTTCCAGTCCAGCTTGCCCATATAAACATTCCCTATAGCTGCCCCACAGGCATCTGTGGCTTAAATTGTCCAAAGATCTTTGTTTTCCAGTCATATGCATTTCTTGTATATAATTGTGATAAAGATTTACTAATACTTGGAGACTTGCTGGATTCCTCTTCAGTTTCTTTGTCATTTGGTCAGTGACAGATGATTTTTAGAGAGGTTCTATGACCATCTGGGATAGCTATATTACATAGTTTCTGCATGACTTAAAACCATAGGGAAATATTATATTTATTTTATATTTTTTGAAGACAGGCAAGAAATTTACCTCAGCCACATATTATAGCACTCCTGAAGAAAATGAAAGCATGATATATGTTTGTATAATTGCAAATGGTATACAGATATTTATTATTTATGTTTCCTTTTATATACACACAACATTCAATATATATGACATATATCCTGGTCTCCCATGGGATGCAGGGCCCAAGCACTTGGGCCATCCTCCACTGTACTCCCGGGCCACAGCAAAGAGCTGGCCTGGAAGAGGGGCAACCAGGACAGAATCCAGCACCCCGACCGGGACTAGAACCCGGTGTGCCGGCACTGCAGGTGAAGGATTAGCCTATTGAGCTGCGGCGCCAGCCAGGATTTTATGTTTTAATATGTGACTAAGGAACCAATGTTTGATAGCTATCACATGGCAACCTGTATATGAAATTGGAGAAACTGCCCTAAGGAACTTGAAAAAATGATAAATTAAAACTGGTGACATGACTTCATGCCCTTTATTGTCATTACAATGTTTGAAAGGAAATGCATTTAGATATAGCTATATTTTGATTCTCAGTATCTTCAAGGTGGAATGAAGTTTCGAAAAGTGTTTCCACTTCCCCTCTAGACAGGGGGGAAAGCCTTCACTGTAGAGAATTTCACACCTGTTCTCTTTTGTCAAGGAGACTGGAGGATGGCTCCCAAATTTATGACTACTGAATACAGAGGATGATAATTTAGTTTCTTAGTGGTTCATCACAGGGTGAAGGAGGCTAGATGCAGTACCAAGATAGAATTTCAAGGTAAACTCCCCCAAAATGAGTGTTCAGTGTAGACAGCAGGAGGGGCCATCATTGATGGGAAAACCATTTGCTGTTCTCCAGTATCATTTTCATTTACTCCATACATAGTGACTTTCATCTAGACAATACATCTTAGAAAGTAAAGGCTATGTTTCCAATTCCTCTCCATAGGTGGGTGTGGCCATGTCTCTTAGTTAAAGCCATTAGGACTGATGTCAATGGAAATGTTTTCTGGCAGCCTTGCGAAAGCTTCCTTAAGAGTTGGTTCACACAGCTTGGCATCTTCCTCTCTTTCACCACATGGTTTCTAAAAGAATTGCTTTAATTTTACATCACTACTGACCCTCTTTCTTCCTTATGCTACACTGACATAGAACCAATAATATAAATATGTGTTTGATATCCAAGGATAGAGAGAACAACAGTGGCCCCAATGTGTCTGACACCACACCACGCATTTTCAAGTGTGCCGAAAGGGTGTGTCAAAGTTTGTTGTAGGAATTCACTGAAGAATACTGTTGTGGACAGAAGGAGACATCTTAGAAAAAGTCTGCAGGAGCAGATGAGATACCCAAACCTGAGTCCAGCAGCAATGCCTGCATGCACCTGGAGAGAAGCTGAGGGAACACTCAGGTACCTCACAGCACTTGCTCTACGTACCAGACGCAGCTTCTGCTTGATTGACTTGATGCAGGGTCAAATAAGAGAGATGAGACAAGAAAAGTCACACAGACACTGTGAAATTCTGAAATGAGTACATGAAGTTGGAAAGTGAAGACTGACTTAAGTTCTACAATAGACAAACTTCTGTTTGATTTTAAACCTGATTTTTTGGCCATGATTTTCACTGGTTGCATCATTCTAGGAAAACGTATCTATGCATTGAATAATTGGATGGAAATTCCTACTTAGGGTAACCCAGAAGGAAAATGAAATGCTATCTTCACTGAAATTTTCAGACAATGAAAAATGTTAACAGATTGGCTGTGATTTTCCAGTATGTAAGAAGAATGAGGGATGTGATTGATTGTTCTACAATATACTCAATTGTTCGTTTTAAAGAGATCAAATCAAATCATTTCCTAACACATTCTACTTTTAATATCTTTTTTTTTTGGTTGCTGTTGTAGAAGACAACTTGAAGCTATTAACATCTTTTTCTCTTTAGTTCTCTGGATTTTTCTTTTCACTTTATAAAGTAAATTTATTTTTACTGGATGCTGATTCATCTAAAATAATTACATATTTTGAGTAAATTGCTATTACCACTATTTTGAAATTTTATTCTTGACTTCTGTATTTTTGCAATCAAATTTCAATGTATGATTAATTTTAAAAGATCTTTCTGATTCTGCTATCTCTAATATTACCAATGAAAAAATATTTTTCTTAAATTCTATAGTAAATTGAATCCCACTACATGAAATGTTTTCACTTGTTATTACAATTATATTATTCATGTTTGTCATTAATGTACAGTATTCAAATTATTGACCTTGTGAAAATAAATTTCCTTTTGAAGAGTGATTTCTAAATTCATATGATTATAAATATAATTATGATCACTAATGTCAGCATAATATTGTCTTGGCCAAATAATTTCCCAATGTTACAAAATTTTATTTCAATTGTGAGCTCATTCATTCATGGTTGCTCCATCCCAGAAACATATATTGATTTCTGAAATTAAATAGATTCACAAAAGAACTAAAACTGAGGGCATATAATTTTGTGTAATCTATTTTATGACTAATGATTAAAGATCTTTTACATCTGATAACTGATAGGAGAAACCATAGCCCATACCTTAATTGATTTTATAAAAATATATTCTGTATTCATATGAAAAGATTTATTATTCAAATATGGACATATTTTAGTACTAAATATATATGTATATGTATCTGTTCACATGGACACACACTTATAATCAGCAGACTTGGAGTCTTCTGTTCATTTTGTATAACAATAAATATTTAAAATATATCTTGAAATATAACTTTTCATTTTAAATATTCAATGTACTCTTCTAACATAAAGTGAAGAGATTTGAGGCATTGAAGTGTGCCTTAAACTATGTGGTTTTAAAAAGATCTGTAATTGCAGCTGACTAATAGGTGATGGAAATAGATGTGTACATCTGTGTTCTATAAAAGCCATGAGTCTACATATATTTTCAAAACAAAAATATGTTACACAATGTCTTACCGCAAGTTAAAGAGTGATATTTTAAAAGCATTTTAAAAAGTATTTTAGAATGTCACATGAGGCACGAGGGAATGTGACTATATCTGAGAAAAGTGAATGGAAATTATTGTGCTATCATTCCTATCCATCTAATCAAAAACTTTTACTATTTGGACTGTCATATCTTTGAATACTTATTAAAACTTGCCTTTTTGCTGTACTTTGATAAAGCAAAACATCTTAGTTGGGGTGCAAAATTCCATGAAGTAATTTTCACAATGATTATGACAGCTCTGACAAATTTAAACTCCAGGAGTAAAACTAAACACAATTTTGTCATACAGGTTGTTACTAAAGTAACATTATTAGTATAATCTAAAGGCCCAAGCACTCAGACTGATATTTGTTCACACAACCACCATTTTTGAACATTTGCTTGAATCCCAGCAGGAAGAAAAGATACACTAAGACACTGGAGTTGGTGGATAAACCAGACCGTAAACAAAGATAGCCACACTGCCTTCTCCCCAAGAAGTCTGGATTCTGTGTAGATGCTGGACTTGTCAAGCAGTGATCCTTTTCTCCTAGTTTTGTAATCTAGACTTTAATATGGTAGAGAAGATGATTTGGGCGATGATGGGCATTCTATACAGAGAATTGAGATTTGTAGCTAGTTTGTGAGATGACCTGGGCGTGCAACGCTCTACTGGAAAGTACCCTGAGAGTCAGTACCTGTGCGGGGGGAAGAGGGAGCAGACCAGCTGGGGACCAGTCCAACTTTTACCTTTGTGGACCCTCCATGAGTGCCTTGGAACTGAAATGTCTCTACAGTTAAGCAGAGTTGAGACAGGGCTGCCAACTAACTTTAAAACTCCTCCTGCTAGAATCCTCGATGATTTGTCACAGGCTGTGGATAGTCCAGATAATGGGTGTGAACTTGAGAGAAGTGGAAATTTGCAGCTGAGACCAGTGTGGCTGGAGCCGAGGGCTGAACCCTCCTCAGCAGCTTGGGGCAACCCAACTTCACTGAGGGAGGGCCTTGGCATAGAGGGAACATTAAAGCTTTTCCATTGGCTATGGTAAGTGTCCATCTCAGATTCAGCATTTCCCCCTTTCTTTTCACATATTAGAAGATTAGTCAAGTCAACATAATTTATCAATGTCAGACTAATTTCTTAGAGCTTTCTGCTGAAATTGTAAGTGTTGTTGGCCCACTTAAGTCATCATAAGACTCGCAATTCAACCATAGCCATTCTTACATAAAAATCTGCAGTTTCGTCAACTATTGTTACAATGTTCTATGCTAGCCTTAAGAAAACAAAGATATATTCAGATATTTTTAAGATCGGAGACAACTGTAAAACTTTTACTGAAGCCGACATTTTGTCATCAAAATGTTGGAGGTGTGTAATTTTTAATTATGAATGTTTATATGACATAAATTGTTAAAATTAATATTCAGGGGCTGGAGCTGTGGCATAGCAGGTAAAGCTGCTGTCTGCAGTGCCAGCATCCAATATGAGCGCCTGTTTGAGACCCGGCTGCTCTTCTGATCCAGCTCTCTGCTATGAACTGGGAAGGCAGTGGAAGATGGTCCAAGTCCTTGGGCTCCTGCACCCACTTGGGGGACCCAAAAGAAGCTCCTGGCTCCTGGCTTCATATCGGCGCAGCTCCGGCCTCTGCAGCCATCTGGGGAGTGAACCAGTAGATGGAAGATTCTCTCTCTCTCTCTCTCTCTCTCTCTCTCTCTCTCTGCCTCTCTGTAACTCCACCTTTCAAATAAATAAATAAATCTTTAAAAATTAATATTCCTATGGATTTTTTCCTACAATTGATCAAACTTAAATAAAACAACACTAAACAAATTAATAAAATGTCTAGATGATATTTTTTATTGAGAACCTCCTTTCATTTCTGTTTACCAAATTGTTTATCATTCATAATATTAATGGATATTCGACATCTTTGTTGAATGACTTTAACATTGGGTCATATGTAAGAATGAATGTACATTTAAATGTGCTCTATATATTTTAATATCTCTAGAAACTTTCTCATGAAGATTAAAAAGAGCTTTAAAATACTAGCAATGATTTACCTAAGAGGAAGATAATTTTAAAAAAAATTGGTAGTTTTATTCAACTAATCCCAGGTGCAATATATTATGAATCAATGATTCTTATGGTTCTATGTTAGTGAAGTAGTTAACTAACATTTTCCTGGGCAAGCATTGTGGTACAGCAGGTTGAGCTGTCACTTGAGATGCCCATATCCCTACTGAAGTGCTGATTCAAGTCCCAGCTAACACTGGGCTTACTATACAATTCCCTGTTAATATGCAGAGTATGTCTCAAGTACATGACTCCCGAAAACCCCCATGGGGGATTCAAATGGAATTCTGGCTTCTGATTTTGGCCTGGCACAGACTCTGCTCTTGTGAATCTGGAGAGTGAACATGAGGATGGAAGGTTTCTTTCTGTCTTTGTTTCTCTCTCTCCCTCTCTGTTACTCTACCTTCCAAAATAAATAAATCTAATAAAAGAAATATTTTCCTAATTTAACAGAATTGCCAGGACATTTAGGCAATTATTTATAAATATTAAAAATTATAGATTGATGTTGCAACATTTATTTTCATTAATCATAGAGAATGAATTTTCCCTACTGTATTTATATTTCTTTCTTTTTGTATCCTGCTCTTATATGTTTTAAGACATTTTGACTGTTTGTGCTTTGTACCTTCCTGCTGTGTGTGAAATGATTTTCTTTGCAGAAGGACAAGTGATTAATTAACTTCACCTTCTCCAACTTACAACTGTGACTCAATATTAATCCTTATGTAGATCACTCTCATTTGACAGTAACACCAATATCTGAATTTTTTTTCAAACATCCTTTGCATAGATATTTCATGAGGGCAGCTTAGTTTTCCAAATTCATGGCAGCTGCTTGCATTAAAGTGCTGTGCAATCTAAGAGAAAGTGTAAAAATAACACATACTAGTTCTACTCTTTTAAATGGGGCTAATTTGCATAGTTTTAAAAGATCACATGAATCACAATAGATTTTTCACACTCTACACATTTAAAAAATATTCTGGGTATATCTTGAGAATCCAAATCTTTCAAGTAACTTCTTTCTCTATTTTTTAAGAACTTCTATAACTTTATTTGTAATATATTTCCTAAAATTATTATATTTTATAGATAATAATGCCTTCTTTATTAACATAGGATTAATACATGAATCTTTTGTGGCAAAAGTAAAATATACAGAATGTTTTAAAGTTCAGTTTTAAATTCTTTCCAGCTACTCTTCATAATTTGTTTTTTTTTTTTTTTGGTGAGTTTTTATTTATCTTAAGTATTTAAGTTATTACACTTATTGTATCCATCTATCTGGTTCACTTTCAGTTACATAATGGAACCAAATAATACAAATTGTCTGTAACATGCTTTTTCTGATTAGTTATATTTGTTTCTGCTGCTATAACACATATGATTTATTTTTTAAAAGATTTTATTTATTTATTTGAGAAGTAGAGTTACAGAGAGAGGGAAAGACAGTGTTCACTCTCCAAATGGCAGCAATGACTGAAGCTGAGCCAATCTGAAGCCAGGAGCCAGAAGCCTCTTCTGGGTCTCACCAATGGGTGTAGGGGCCAAAGTGCTTGGACTATCTCTTCTACTGCCTTCCCAGGCCATAGCAGAGAACTGGATCAGAAGAGGAGCAGTTGGGATTAGAACTGGCGCCAATATGGGATTCCGGTGCCGCAGGCAGAGGCTTAGCCCACTATGCCCCAGTGCCGGCCCATATCATGGCTCATTCTTAATGGGTGAATAGTATTTTCCCATTGGAACTTTTTAAAGAGCAGTTTTAAAAATGCCACAGCACTTATTGTCTTTGGTAATAACATAAAGGTAATCAAAACAACATGAACAAATATTTGAAAAGTAGGTACCAAACAAAGCACATCTAAGAAAATAAGCAAGTCTGTATTGCCTTTACATTTTCTGCCTTCAACCAATTCTACTTGGACACATTTTGTAGCAAAGTATATCATCTCCTTTTAGCATGGTCCATTCTTGACTTTGGTTTAGAGTAAATCCCTTTTTTTCTATACCACTTAATCAAGATTCATGTACTCACCAAAGCCAACAATAAGGCCCTCTATCCACACATTCACTTGCTCCAAGTGTCACACCTTCGGGCGAGGTCTGAAGATGCAGTTGATGGACTGCTCTGCCATCTCTGAAATCTTGGTGCTGGTACTCTTTGGTGGACTCTTACAATGACCACACTAACATGCTCCTAAGGTACTCAGAAAGCATCTGACAGAATCCATAGCAGAACATTTTAAGCATCAATTTAGTGCTGATGATCAAATCTGTTTCCTAGGTTTTGCTGTTATAAATAATGTTTCTGTTCACACTTGTACAAAATCGTTATGTTCATATCAAGGCATTTCTGTAGAAAACAGTTGGTAAAAATGAAATTGAAATGTTAACTATTCTGCCAATTTCCCCAAAGCATCAAAACATGGCTTACCCTATTGGTAGACTGAGGGTTTGAATGCAAACTTGAACTCCTGTGTGAGTGTCCAGATAGAAGAATGAAAGATCTCACTTTTATAAGTGGTCATATTTTCCTGTTGGGTGCTCCCCTTATTTCCATGACACTCTTGTGATTTAACTCATTTAAATCTTGTTCATAATCATTTTTGCTCTCTGTATCTGTAACAGTGACCTAAAACATATTTCTAACTTTTTCCTTCTGAAGTTGCTTGGACATGCGTGGGTGGGGAACATACATCTCATGTATAATAAGAAGCTTTAGGAAGGACACAGGGGTTGGTTGCTGCAGTGGACAACAATGAATAACAGCATCTATGGTATTAAGTGCAAAAGAACACAGGGGACTGGGCCTGTGTCCCAGCAGGTTTGGACACCGTGTTTCACATTTCACCCCTTACTGGAGTGATTGTTTGAATCCTGCCTATTCTGCTTCTAATCCACCTTCCAGCTAATGTGTCTGGGAAAGTACTTGGGCCCCTGCCACCCATGTAGGATGCCCAGGTGGAGTTCCAAACTCCTGGCTTCAAGCTGGCCAATCTTGGCTCTTGCAGGCAATTGGTGAATGAACTAGAAAAAAGAGGATCTCTCTCTCTCTCATTCTCTCTCTCTCTCTCTCATTTTCTCTCCCTCTTTCCCTGTCTGTCACTCTGCCTTTCAAACATATAAGCAAACCTTTAAAAACCAAAAGAAGGAAAAGCTTGGAGTTTTAAATCAGTGAGGGAGACATTTTAAAAATGGGTAATTTGAGTTGGGTATTAAAAAATTAGTTAAGGATTAGTCCACTATAAAGACAGAAACAGGTATATGATAATAGTAGCAAATTTTATGGCACTATAAAGATTTAAGGTTTTAATTTGTATATTTTATTAGTTTACAAAATATAAATATTTAAACAATTATTTTGAATATTTGTACTCCATTCTGTTGTATGAAAATGAAGGGAAATTCAACTCATGAAGACTAAGATGTATGCTTAATGAATGAAGTGTGAGAGTACGAAGTATGTCAAGTTTAAGACAAAGCTTCCTCATTTTAAATCTTTGCCTTACCTTTTGCTTTATTAGATGCTTATTCTCATGTAGAATCTTTACTGTAAATGCCTTTAAGCTCAGTTGCTTCTTTGAAAAAAAAGATTTGATGATAAACTGCAAAGTCATTCTGATGCTCAAATGCAATATTTTAATATGCATGATATATTGTAGACAGACAATGTACATTAATTTATTTAGTCTCAAATTTAATAAGGATAGAATGCTTTCAAAGTAGTAATTTAATTCAGTGAGGAAGAAAAGAAGGACAAATTAGTGTCTTAGGGGATGTATTAAAAGTAACTGGAAAAACTTGAGAAGAATGTCTTTCCAAATCTGACTCAGAAAAAAACACATTGAACATCCTGATGATTTGAGTTATAATTGGCCATGATAAGATCCCGCTGTTGCTCACCATGATGCAGTGACTTCTGCATTGGCTCGCATTAGAAAGCACGCTCACAAACCCTTGATGGGCTGAATTATTTCATTTAAAATGTGATGACAATTCAGAACAAGTTGCCAAAGAGCAGTCATGAAAACAAACAGTGTGGCACAGCTCCTGAGACAGGAGCCATATTGAAAAGCAATACAGAAAATTAACAGATGCAGCAGCAAGGCAGGAAGGCTTGGAGCTGTTTAAACTTAATTTTCTGTCCTTGGTAACTTTTCCTTAGAGCAGATTTTAACAAATCAAGTAAATTCTCAGGTACCATGAATGGGCAAGCTATTGCCCAATAAGCTTTTCATAGATCACCTGGGAAATGTGTAAATTATGCTGGACCACTTTGGCACCAAGGAAGACAGCTTGTACCAGACCAATACACTATTTTAAGACACAGTGTTCCCCTGAGGTGTGTTTCCACAAGCCAGTGTATTTCATCCATAATGGGCAGGCATCAGAAGCACGACAGCTAAGATCTATTGCCAAGAAGTAGTGATAAGCCATCTAAGTGAGTTTGCTGTTTATGTTCAGATTATTTGACTGTGTACAAACCTTACATTCCAAAGCCCTAATGTAATAGAGTAATAATGTATCAACTTTCACCAATAACATGACAAAATTTATACAGCATCACAGTTTTGAATGTAAAAATATTTTTTTCTGTGAAACAAACACATTGGTTATATAAATAAAGCTAATGTACTGAATGCTTTTTTTCAGTTCTTTCCTAGGCTGGATTTAATATATAATTACATAAATTCAAATCATTATAAATGCAATCCAATGCTTGGAACTTTTGCCATGGTAGAATTAATGAATATAAACTGTGTGGGCAACATAAAATGCTTTTACTCTTATTGGTTTAATCCCCATGTTTGCATAATACGGTTGGGATCAATAAATACTACAGCAAAGTGAAAGCATTGTCCAATCACTGCTCACAAGTGGAGACATGGGCTCCTGGCAGTTCTGGACTGTGTTTCTACTGCTGCACGTTTGGAAATGCAGTGCTTTTCGTCCTGCTCCAGGCCCTGCAGCCCTGCACTCAGAGTAACATTTCCTGCAGAGATTCCTGACTGACTTGGTGTGAAAAAATAGGGGAATAAGATGTTAATTAAAAAATATTAGTGATTTTGTGGTAGTGATGCTACAGTTCCCAACACTCACAGTTCAAAATTCAAATCACAGAAAATTCAAATATCACTCGTTTCAGACACTAACATAAAGATAGTTTTGTTCCACCAAAGCAGAACAATAAGATATGAACATACTGATCTGGGGTTCTATTGCACAATAGGGAGACAAGATAATACACCACATTTTGTCTTAAAATTAGAAGAAAGAATTTTGAATGTTTTCTCCATAAAACAATGGTAAATGTTTAAGGACACAGATATGTTTACCCTAATATGAACATTGTATACTATGTATACATGTATCAAGATATCACAAGGTACCCCATAAAAATGCACAATTTCTATGTGTCCATTAAAATGATTTTTAAAATGAAAAAAATAATTGTGGTTCAAATATCAAATCACAATTATTAATGATCCAGGAAAATAATTGGACAAAAATACAATGATAATGTGAGAACCTATTCAGATCTAAAAGTAGAAGTCATGGACTAGTATTGTGGTGTAGTGCATAAAGCTACCGCCTACAACACTAGCATCTCATGTGGGTGCTGGTTCAAGTCCCAACTTCTCTACTTCCAATCCAGCTCCCTGTTAATATGCCTTTCAAAGGAACAGAAGATGGTCCAGGTACTTGGGTTCCTATCACACAAGTGGGAGAGCTCCTGGCTCCTGGTTTTGGACTGGCCCAGCTCCAGCCATTGTGGCTCTTTGGAGAGTGAATTAGCAGATGGAAGATTATCTCTCTCTCTCTCTCTCCCTCTCTCTCTCTCAACTCTGCCTTTGAAATAAATAAATAAATCTTTTTTTTTTTTTTTTTTGAAAAAAGTAGATATCAAAGAAAGTTCGGATCACAATGATTGGGTTCAGTGTTCTAGGTTGACCAAGGGGAGAGCAGTGAAGATTGGCAGTGAATACAACAGTAGTGAGTCTAAGGGAGAGAATGCTTTGAACGTATCTCCAGATCCTCTAAGAAGGCCTCAACTCCAGGGAGAAGTCTGTAACTGTGTTGTGTCCTGGGAGAAAGCTTAAGTCCCCACTGCTGGGTGACAACAGCAGGAGGCGGGTCCAGCCAGTTACAATGAGAGCTCCTGTGTACATCCACTTAAACTGATGACCACAGAGCAAACTGTCACAGTGTGAACCTCTGATACACTATCGCGATTTAAGTCAGGCAAAACAGACATGAACACAGTTTCTCAAATAGACAAAACCAAGGATATAGCACCTATATTTTATTCTAAATAATCTTGAGATTAACAGTCCTACTAAATATGAACTAATGTTTTACAAGAAATACTCAAAAAGGTATATATTAAGTAAAATATTAATACCAAAAATTGCCTTATAAAATATATCTAACATAGTCTAAACAAAACAACAACAAAAATATGAGAATACAAATAATGCAGAGATCATGTTATGTATAACATAACCAGGTTAGTGCCAGGGACATAGTAGACATTCAATAAATACTTTTTGTATTAATGATAAAGTTAATTAGGTAATAAAGAATTTGAAGTCACAAAGGAAATGGCACTGAAAAGAAACCTATGTTCTAATTTTCAAAACAAAAGGTATGCTGTTGTTGTTGTTGTTTTGTTGTAGCATGTGGGTCCCAGCTGCCTGAGTATCCTTCATTAGCTGGTACAGGGAGCAAGCTCTCTCTCTATGTCCAGTGATTCATAGATGACAGAATCGAAAAAATGAAGAGATAGATTTAATTATCTTTTCCAGCAACACCTGTATTCTTTCTGATAGAATCAAGCCTAGATATCTTACTGAAGCCTCGTAGACCAGGGCTTTAGATTTCAATATTTTGTGGAACCATTCTGCCAGAAAGTTGAGGAGGATCTTGTTGCCTTCTTAGGAGGTGTCCTCAGTGGGTACATGCAGGATATCATCTTCATATTATAGAAGGGTAACCTGCAGATGAGAGAACTCTGAGAGATCCCTCGACAATGCCTGCCCGAATATACATGTGCTATCTCAATTCTTTGTGGCAGGGCAGTCCAGGTTAATTGAGTGGACTGGTTTGAAGGATCTCACAGGCAAATAGGTATTGGGAGTTCAGTTTAAGAGTATTAAAAAATGTCATTCTT
The DNA here is from genome assembly GCF_051225735.1 of Oryctolagus cuniculus. Classification (NCBI taxonomy): domain Eukaryota; kingdom Metazoa; phylum Chordata; class Mammalia; order Lagomorpha; family Leporidae; genus Oryctolagus; species Oryctolagus cuniculus. Next base: position 12,685,482 of record NC_142876.1, on the reverse strand, counting down.
AAAATATTAAACTGCAAATCATTTCCCCACCTCTGGGATTTGAGTTAGCAATGTGTAAGGTTTAGGGACTACTATGTGGACAGGGATCACAGCCTCATTAATGAGATGGAGATCCTGTTTCAGTCTCTACTACATAGTAGATTTTTGTACCCCAAGTAATGGGGCGTTACAAGGACTCCTGCGTGGACTTAGGAAACTGAAACTCTTGGCTGTCCTTTATGACTCTCTCACCCCTTAGAACATCTAGATTCAGGAGCTATTTTCTTTGATGGGGAAGGAGGAGGGATTTTTAAAGTGTTATCAAACTAGTATGGCAGATGTGGCTTCGCTGATCTTTCCTTGCATTGGCCAAACCTCTATACTAATTTTTGTCCCAGCCAAGAGAAGACAAAAAGTCTGTTCTGGGGCCATGAAGGTTTGTGGCTCCCAATCAGGCCAGGATGCCCCTGCTCAAAAGGGGAGCAGGACTTTCTTACATGATTGAGAAGGCAGGAATGAAGAGCAGGCTTATCCAACTACAACTAAAGGGTTGAGAGAAGACTCTAGTTAGTGCTCTTCCTGAGATGCCCCTCATAGTTGTTCAAAAAGAGGCCCACATTAGAGAGAACTGAAAAGGTGGCTCCAGTATAGATGATCTCTTTCCCTTCAAGATCACCAGGGGCTCCTGTGTGGTGCTGGAAGTCTGAGTGGTAGGAGCCAAAGTGGAGAGCCCCAAGACCCCTCAGTCCTGTGGGACCTTTGTGGAGAAAGTCTTGCCCTGAATGCCTTTGCCTTCAGGGAATGTCTATCCATCAGTGACCACCGCCACAGGATTGGAGTAGCTTCCTCTGCCTGGGAGGGCATTGCTGTATGAAGTGTCTGGTTGACTGCAACCATAGACTTTGCTGGTAGAAACCTTTCAGGGATCACTAGGTCTGTATGATTGCAGAGTGGCTCCCAGTGCAGTCACCTTTTCCCTAGTTCACCTCTCCCATTGTTGGGCTTCCTCCTGACTGATTGTAAAAGATTAAGGTGACAATTATTCAAAAGATTATCTAGGAAGCTATACAACCTGTGACCTGCTTCTGGTGCTGTCTCTAATATCTGGGGTTGACTGAGTAATAAACTTATCCTTTAGGATTTCCTGTCTTACACAGTCAGGAGGCAAGGAGGTGTGTTTTCGTAGAGCCCCTTTTATCTTTCCAGAAAGGCACAGGGGTTTCCCTCAGGGCCCTGATCTACCACTGATGGTCTATGGTAATTTAGACGTTTTTGGTTCTCCACCCTTTGCGTATCTATGACTGGGAAGTGCTTACTTCCGCAGTCCTCCATGGGTCCTCAGGGTCCCATTTAGGACAAGCCCATGGTCTATGTGTTTCCCTGGCCAGACAAAGGGCTGTGGGTCATAAATGGTTTGTTTTCAAAAGTGTTAGCTAGCTGTAAAACTTCCTGTTTTTCCATCCTACTGAGGGTTAGATTAAGAGAAATCTGTATATCCTTCCAGATTGGCTCCAATGCTTGAGTCAGGTTTGAAAGGCCCCTATATATCAGTCAAGGTCCTCTGAGAATTTTCTCAGGTCTCCCTTTATCTACCTCAGTTCTTATAGGGAAAAGGGGACCTGCACTTTGGCGGTACCAAATTCACCATGAAGGATTATTTTTGGCAAAGAAGACCTATACATAGAGGCCCTCAGAACATTTCCCAACCCTGTATCCAAACAGGTCTAACTGTTGAATAGTATTATAAATAATTCTTTCTCTGCTTCCCCATCTCCTGGTTTGTAATCAGGTCAAGCTGTGGCAGAGAAAATATTTAGGTGCATTTTCTTCCAAGTTTGAAGATCAATGTCATCTTGGTGTCTCAAGATGCACTCATACACTCAAGGGATGTACAAGCTAAAAGTGACTTATTACCCATTTGAAAAGAAAGGGGAGAAAAAGAAATCTTTAAGCTCTCTCTGTCTTTCTCATTTGCAAGGTTCCCCCTGAACTCCTGGATTGAAAATGGATGGGTGTCCTCCTGCTTGTGACCAAGGAAGGCCAAACCATCAAGAACAGACACCCTCCTCTGCGCTTGGCTCTGGCCTCCTATCTCCTTTCCCTGGTTCCCTTGATAAGCTTTGGAGAAACCAACTGTAGACACCAGTGGGCACAGTCTAGCAGTCATGTGCCTTCAGCTGGAAACAAATCTCTAAAAAGAGGTTGCTGACTAGTACCCTCAAAACTATGCCCACAGCTAGTGTGGAGTGTCCTGTGCCAGCAACCTTGATTCAGAAATGCAGTGCTAGGTAGGTACCCCAGTATTTTATGTTCTATCCACCTAATAGGCTAGGCCCTATGCAGCCTTGGAGGGGTATTGATAGAACAAAGGATGCTGTAAGACCATGTGCAGACTATCCACTGAGCCATACTCAGGAACTGGGTCAAGAAAATAAATGTCTTTCTGTTCTCCCTCCAGAGGGGATATCCTAAAGAATGTCTGCATCAGGCAAACAAAAATATAGTAGACCACATCAAGCCTAGTTTTAAACCTTGTCCTCATCAAGAAGAAAAACAATAGAGTAAGAGAGAGAGAGAAGGGAGTGGGGGAGAGAAAGAGAGAGAGAGAGAGAGAGAGAGAGAGAGTTAGGCTTGGGACAGATGGCACAAGGGATATCTATGAACTCTAGTCCCTTACAACTTATTCAAAGTGAAGACAGCCTCCTCACCCCTCACACATCTCAAGAGGGCTGTTTAGAAATAAGACTGATCACCAGGACAGTGTCTCCAACCAGACAACATTTTATGGTAAACTGGCAAAGAGTAGAGTGCAGATCTCAGTCCAACACCATAATAAGCATTCAGACTTAATATGTCTAGATCCAATAAGATTATGTCTTATTCAGTCTAGATCCGGTGAAGGAGACTTCCCGTGATGCTGGGGAGTCAACGTTGCCCGCAATCATCAGTTGCCCCAGAGCTTTATTCCAGTCTCATGCGTGGCATGGATCTCTGTGCAGGGAAACTGAGGCAAGACAGGACCAAGAGTTCCAGTGCCAAAAGGCAGCAAGGGATGGATTCAAGTCCACCTGAGCAAGTCTATCCTTTGAATTTTAATACCAGCAACTATGCTAGTTGCTTTAAACTGGCTGATGGAGCCCTGGTGTTTTCACTGGTAAAGGTGTGTGGTGGAGTGCAGAGACTCCAAAAATGGAAGTAAGACAATGTTAGTTTGCTTTACTTACCCTTTTGCAATACCTTGGATGAGCCTCAAGAAATGCTGAAGAATTTTCTCTCCAACAATTCTTTGTCTTGCAACCATGAAGAATGAGAACACGAATAACAGAGTGAGCAAAGCAAAATAAGTTTTTTTTTGAGTGAAAGAGAAAGCTCCCAATAGCCAGGAGGGATTATTAAAGTAGTTGTTGATGAGCAGTCTTTTCCAGGGGTTTTCTATGTTTTAAAATAGTAAACTTTACCTGCCTGGTGATTATATATGTTAATAAGGTGAAACTTTTGGTTCTTGATTTGGGCCACTCAGGGGGCAGGTGCCAGAATCACTGATGTGTACATATATGTTAACAAGGTAAAATACAAAGTGCTCCTCTAAACCACTTAGTCTAGGGAGCTGAGTCACTCATTGTGCAAAGGGAAAGTTGGTAGAGTGCTCAAACACACCTGTGTCGGTCAGAATTTTGGCTGACGCAGCATTGCCTGAGCATTGCATGATCCTTCCTTGGTGCTCCCTTGTCCCTCTCTATCTGCCTGCATTAGCAACCTGTCTCTCAAGTGTGTCTATCATCCTTGGTGACAGCCAGCTTACCTTGGTTCCATTTTTGCTGATGGCGTAATAAATGCTCTCATTCATATTTTCTTGATCTTGAATTTCATTTTATTTAGCACATGGATCTTTCATATTGTCATAATTCAGTCATGTTGACTTATTCTGAGGCAATATTAAGCAGAAATAAGAGGTAACAAAGTATTTAGGACTTCCTAATAGAGATTTATACTTATTGAAAAATTCGTCTTAAACAACTCAATTAGAGAAGCATTGTTTTCTCCTTTTTGCAGTTTGTATAATCGATACCCACTGAGGTTTCTCCAACATCCTTTGTCGATGACATTTCCTGTGTGGCAAAGCTAGTAACACATGGACATGTAGAGCCATGACTTTCATCATTTTAGCACTGAGATATTCCTGCTCCACCATGATTTTTATAAGAAATTGAGCCAAAATGAAACAACTCTTCATCAATATCCTAAACACATACTTTACATGCTGGCAATCAATATTTCTTTGTAAATCTTCCTTAATATTTAAGTATAGGCACTGCAACCCTTTCTAAAATGCAGGTTATTCATGGGTATCATCTGTCCACTGTAGATGCCTTATATAAGAGCTAAATAATGTGCCGAATCATGTGTCCTTGACTACAAGTGGACTTTATTTGCAAAAATACTTAATAGAAAAAAAAAAACTCTTCAAAGCGAAATATTTTTAGTATTTTAATGAAATAGAAATACATTTTAAAACATATTCTAACAACTGTTGAACTTCTAATTCAGTATTTGAACTGTGATATTTTTCTGGAGAGGGGTACGCTACATTGCTAATTAACAAACTTGAGTACAACCAATAGACTATTTCCTAAAAATCCTTACAAATCTGCAATGATTCAATTGAGTATGCACTGGAAATAGAAATATTAACTTATGTAAATTATTTAAGAAATTAGTATTCTAACTATATAATATTACTTTAAAGGAAAGTCTCCTCTCGAAGCAAAAACTGCTATCAACCTTCAAGCACATATGGCAAAATTTCCCTCTGCACATTTTTTTCTCAATTTTACTTGCAATTCTTGATAAATTCTATTTCCTTGGACATTTCTGCTGAAGTTGTGAAATCTTTCTTTTATCTCTTTGTTGTAGTGCTAAAGGGATTTCAAATGCAATGTTTTGTTCATTTTTCAAAGTCCAAAGTTCCTTAGCTTCTTTAAGTTTTATTTTTCCCTTTCTTATGGCAGGTCTCACAGAGGTCTGCTTGTGAATGAGACCCTCCCACCATGTACTTTAACCCCAATTTCACTACTTGCCTCCCCTAACACAGTTCCGCATACTCCTTTCCTCTTAAAGAATCCAGATTCAGAGTGGGATTTTAAACTGACAGGAGGTAAAAGAAAACTTCTTGCTTAAGTTGTTTTTCACTTCAAAGTCTTCTTTAGTGACAAACTTTCTTCTCTTGGAAAAGAGAAAATGGCAAAGGTGAATGGTGGTTACAGGTATATTTGAAAACATCAGTTTCCTTAGGAATGAATTTAACCACATGCATTTGTACAACCATAATACAATAGTCTTATCTGCCTTTCTTTCAGGTCTACCTTAACAAAGGCATCTTCCCTTTCTTTCTTTTATGTGTTAACTAACAGACTCCTGAAACTGTGAATCAACTGTAACTAGTATTGTAATTAAGTTTATGAAAGAATTTCCAAAGCTCACAGACAGGAGATGACTGGGAATGGCAGCCCTTAAACCCAGTTATCAAAGACACGTTCACCAACCAAGGCTGCGCTCCGGTATCAGGAAGCGTCTGCCTGGCTCCTGCCCTGGGTTTGCGCGATGGACCGTCACCAGAGCAAAGCCTGAAAATAGGCTTCATCCTCAGTTGACTGGACTCGTCTTTTTTCCAACTTGCCCCTGCAACTACCCCACATTCCTTTACAAATCCTTTTTGCTAGTTTGTTGGGCGGAAAGACCTTATTTTGGATCCAGAAATCACTCTTTCCCGAGATGGGAAGCTTCATGAAGAAAACCCTTTTGTCTTACTAACATTCATCTCTGGTGAATCCTCTATCCAAGCAGTGAGCAGCAAGGGCCGGAATATTTGTCTGGTGATAGAACTCGATAATCCATTACCATTTTAACACAAATTTACTTTAGTTATAAAAATAAATTTTATGTAAATGATTCTATATAAAGTTAGAGCTTGCAATTTAGATTTTAGAAAAATAAATAGTAATTTCCCAGATAGAAGAATAGTGATTTTTAACATAATTCTACAATTGTTTTGAATGATTTAACTCTGCGGAGCAGAGACATGGCCTGTGAAGAGCAGGTAGACCCTCTCTCCCTTCGAGTTTGTACAGAGGATTCAGTATCCTGAGAGTCTCTCTCAGACTTCTCTATTTCCTGGTTCTTGAAGAATTGTTGTCAAAATAAAACCTAGCATGTAAGCAAAGCCTACTGGGATGGGTGGTTGGCATAGCAGTAAAGTTATCACTGTTTAGGACATCAGGAGAGCTTGGGTTGAGTTCTGGTTACTTCAGTTCGTCTCTGGATTCCTGCCAATGTGCAGCCTGGGAGGCAGCAACCAATGGCGCAAGTATGTGGACCCCTGCCACACATGTTGACGACTCAGAGGGAGTTCCTGGCTCCTACGTTCGGAGTGTCCCGCTCCTGGTGGTTGTGGCCATTTGGTGAATGAACCAATGTATGGAAGATCTCTCTGTCTTTCTTACTTTCAAGGGCAATTATTATATTTTTCCTTTCCAATATCTTTGACAATACATTCTTTTCCCCCCAGGAGGGAAAAATGTGTATTTAAGGTATACAAACTTCATGAATTTCCTAAATACATAGGATTTAGGAACATAGTGATTCTTCCCACTGTACCCACCCTCCCACTTATACTCTCACCTTGCTTCTTCTTCCCTCTCCTATTCTCATTCTTATTTTTTTTTACCAAGATCTATTTTCAATTAACTTTATACACAAGGTTAGCTCTATAATAAGTTAAAAAATAAAAATTAGAATAAAAGGAAAAGCTTATGGAAACTTTTATTTAAAGAACTACAGCAAGAAAGTATTATTTTGCTTATAATTGCATGGAAAGTAAAAATGTATAAGGTAGATATTTTGTTTCCCTTCTTCCCTTCCTGTCCCTACCCCCAATTAATTCCTTCTTTTCTTCCTTTCTAGGCATTGGGTTTGATTGTTACTTGTGATTATTTGCCCCTATAACAATACATGGCAATAAGTCCCCAAAGGACACATTAGACTGTTTAAAATGCATTGCTTTGTTGCTGCAAACTTTTATTTGAGGAAGTTATTTCAATATTTCTCCTGTACCACAAACCAAAACTCTGTTACTGCCTCTGATTCCTCCCATAGAACTCAGCATGGATTCCAGCACACCTCGGAGTCTCAGTATTGGTGGATTAATTAATCCCTGACCAACTGAAGTGTTACCCAGGTGCAATGGAATTGGCATTCTAATCCATGCTTGGTAGCAGAGCCATTCAGCATGACCTTCTTAGAATGTAAATGTTACTTTGCAGAAATAAGAGCCATTAAGATGCAGTGCCCTTTGACACAGGCAATCAGTTACTCAAACATTTATCCTATAGAAAGAAATCACAAAGTCTAAATCAATTAACAGTTTAATATATTAACACCTCTGTTTTAAGATAAAGAAAAGAAAAACTGAAATTTTAAATATCAAAGGAATAGTTTAACATAGATCATATTAACAAACAGTGTACAGCTACTTAAATTATGAAAATTATATAAATGTTTGACAAATTATGAATCAAATTGCTGGAGAAATATGCAGAGTATATAAAAATTAGTTTTATATATATATAGTCAAGTAACAAAGATAAAACTTTATAAAGAGGAGCAGTATGTTTTAAAATACTCATGTTAAAATCTTTCAGATCGTGGTCTTACTACTAAGCGTATTTTGAAAATAACATTTATTTTGAATTCAGCTGGTTTTAATATACTTACTCTTCTGAAAGCTGTGTGGCGTGTTCATCCCAAACTTGGGTTGTTTTGTAAAGAGACAGTAACTTCCTTTACCCCAGATAGTTATGATCCATGTTTCCTGAGAGCTATTTAGCTATCCGAGGCAAGTTCTACTTTTGAAAAATAAATATTTTCAATATTTTTTGAACTGTTATTGGGAAGATAGATTTAGGGAGATAGAGAGGATGAGTGAGCTCCCCTGCACTAGTTAACTTGTCAAATGTTCACAACAGCTGGGGCTGGTCTGAGACCGAAATTAGGAGCCAGGAACTCCATCCAGGTCTTCCACGTAGGTAGAAGGAGTACCTTATGTATCTTACTAGGCCAATATAACCCTGACACCAAAAAACAGAATGGAGAATTAGAGATTCTTTGCCCTTGTAGGAACAGATACATAAATGTTTATTATTAGAAAATTAAACCAAGTGTCCTAGGGAAAAATAACATATACGTACAAATAAAGTTTATTTCAGTAATGTAAACTTGGCTTAATATTAGAACATGAAAAGACACATTTAACAAAAATAACAGAATTCTTATAATAAATAGCACAATAGTTAGCATAAATGAATCTGATAATATCCAAAGCTATTAATAAATCAGGGGTAGAACAGAACTTTCTTAACATTATGAAGTGTTTAAAAACCTACAGTTAAAAATTGTGTGTAAAAGCTACAGAGTCAAGGATCCTGTCTGTTCTGCAGTAAAAGAGGCTAGCCAGCACCAATTTTATTAATGTGAGTGAAATTGTTCAAGAAATATAAGTATAAACACTGAAGTTAATAGATATATTTTAATTAACTTGCAAATAATGTCCATATAAATTCAGAAAAATGTATCAACAGCTAATATACACAATTAGCAAAGTTGCTGAATGCAAAGAAACACTTTAAAATAATATGCATTTTCTATATTTTATTACATGTAAATAGAGAATAAAGAATAAATACCTGATACCAAAATTTACAACAACATTAACAATAGCTTCAGTATCTCAGAATTGCAGAGAACTGGCACTCAAAATCCTGCCTGAGAAGCAATAAGACTTTGCCAATAAAGACTAGATACCTTAACAAACGGCGCACCATACTGCAATATTGTGCCAGAGTACCTGATGTTGAAGTGCTCTCTTCCATGGCACAGCAATAATGCAACCACAGGCAAGTAGGTTTTAGTGAAAGTTGACCTGGTTTCCAAAGTTTAAGTGGGAAAAAAATAGCCTAATCTAATCAGCATTTTGGAAGAAAATGGTTAAAGATTACTAACTTATAGTAACCGGATACTGACTGTTCATACACTTACTAAAATTAACACAGTGTGTTGTTAATATCAGGTTAGTCAAATAAGCAATAGAAAATAATAGTGAGTACCAAAACAGGCATAATGTGTTTATCTGCTAACACTGACAAAGGACCACTATAATTTAATAACAAAAAGTTAAACATTTTAAAAATTTTATGAAATTTTCCCAAGTAAGTTGGATATTCACAGAGAAAGTGATCCATAAATTCTACAGAAAACCATAGAAAATTAATTTTCAATAGAAAACAACACATTGAAAACAAAACATTTTTGCATCTTTCCCCTGTCTGGTTCTAGATTTTGGAGAGATATGACCATTAAATACAGTGACATGTTCCTGACAAGATTTGAATGTTATTTGTTATTTTCACATAAGCAATATAAATAATTGCTTTATGGAAAATGTAAATATACATATGATAATGAAAAATTATGTCACTGAAAGAGATAATCAAAGTTAATAATTCGGAATAAACTACTTGAATTAAAAAGTCATATGTGTATTCTGGAAAATAGTTAAAATATCTCAGTTTACAAGTTCTGTTCCATTTGAAACTCTTAGAAATTTTTGTTTTCTTAAAGATATATTAAACTACAACACGAATCTTTCTAAAATGCATGTCTTATCTGACTATAAGTATTAAGTATTACTATTTAATGTTACTGTTAGTATGCATGGTTTTCAGCCTTTGTGTTGTAAACTGCCTGAAACACTTAATTATCGGAGTCACTTTGGCCAGAAACATACAGAGAGTCAAAATTCTGCCCTGTAGGGGATGTATAACCTCACCCTTTCTAGAATAATTGATTCTAATAAAGGTCCCAAAACTCACTCTACTGGCATATTACACATCAATGTAATAGTATGTGCATTCAACATATTTAAATATTAGAATATTGTGTTGCATGAATTATCAATTCCCAAATGCACTGAAGGATGTTCCTATAAATTCAATGTTTAGATAATTTATGTGTGTGTGTGTATGTTGGGAGGGGTGTGTATTGGTGTATGTGCAAGATATAAATTAATTAATAAATCATATAAAATAAATATGGTTTAGATACACCATGATTTTACCATGAAACATGGATTTTTATTTTGTTTTATAGAAGAACATTTGCAGCTGAAAGTACATTTTATTCTGATAATTCATTGTCTTCAGGTGAAAAACTTAGCCTTAGTATTCTTAGTTATTAGGTTCATTAATGTCTTAACTCTTTCAAAGCTACTAATTAACTCATCCTTTTTTTTTTTTTTTTTTTTTTTTTTTTTTTTGGACAGGCAGAGTGGACAGTGAGAGAGAGAGAGACAGAGAGAAAGGTCTTCCTTTGCCATTAGTTTACCCTCCAATGGCCGCCGTGGCCGGTGTGCTGCGGCTGGCGCACTGCGCTGATCTGATGGCAGGAGCCAGGTACTTATCCTGGTGTCCCATGGCATGCAGGGCCCAAGTACTTTGGCCATCCTCCACTGCACTCCCGGGCCACAGCAGAGAGCTGGCCTGGAAGAGGGGCAACCGGGACAGAATCCGGCGCCCTGACCGGGACTAGAACCCGGTGTGCCAGCACCGCAAGGCAGAGGATTAGCCTACTGAGCCGTGGTGCCGGCCTCATCCCATTTTTCAAGAAATGTGATTTGATTATACTCTCAAAAGTGAATTAAATTGCTACTAAGGTGTAATTGGTATTTTCTTTAAAAATACTTCAACTATAATTCTACTTTTTGACTCCATGAATATTCTGTCCTACATTCTTACTTGTGCATACATTTTATATCCTTTGACGTGGAGTAAAAAAGACTTAACACCAAAACTATGGGGCCAGCCAGGTAGCATAGTGGGTAAAGCTGCTGTCTCCAGTGCTGGCATCCTGTATGGGTGCCAGTTCGAGTCTCGGCTGCACCACTTTTGATCCAGCTCTCTGCTATGGCCTGGGATAACAGTAGAGGATGGCCCAAGTCCTTGGGCCCTTGCACCCACGTGGGAGACCTGGAAGAAGCTCCTTGCTCCTGGCTTTGGATTGGCACAGCTCTGGCTCTTGCGGCCATTGGGGAGTGAACCAGCTGATGGAAGATCTCCCTCTCTGCCTCTCCTTCTTTCTCTGTGTAACTCTGACTTTCAAATAAGTCCATAAATAAATCTTTAAAAAATTCAAAACTATAGAACATAGCCTCATGCAACAAATTTAAGAGAAGATCAAAAGGCTGTAAGAGAGTTCACAGTCTTTACTTGGGGAGTGACAAAATTATTCATCATGATGATGAACTATTTGAAATTTTGGAAGCATCTCGAGAGAAGCAGAACAGTTTGAAGCATAAAAGTAGGTGATGTTAATTAGCTTTATGTTATGTATATTTTACTTTGCTTAAAAATGATGTTGAGCAATAATCAACATAGAATTTTAGATTATTTTCAGGATCTTTTGAACAATATATTGCTGTGCCAAATGAATTATATGAAGACTTTGAACAGTGGGGAAGGCTCATAGAGGTGTTTTGCTAAGAAATCTTTGAAAGGATTTTTAGTCATTTTTAAGAGAAAATTACAATTTTAAAGCAAATTTAAGAACTCAATTACAGTAAAACTTTAAAATGATGGAAAATTTCAGTTATTGGAAACTGATTATAATTTAACAGTTAAGAAAAAAAGATTTGAATACATTTGAGGATTTAAAATTTCAAGGCTAAATGTTTCTGAAAACACAGGTGCTTGATCCTTAGAATTATCACTATTGCAAAAGCAGATAAGAGTGTGAGACTGAAGAAGCTGTAGAATTCTTAGTCATAAAAACCTTGAAAGGTGAAAATGCAGTTTCAGTGGTTGCAGTGAAAGCTTGGTGGGAATCAAGTAATGATGAATGCCTAATTCTTAGACAAATCTAATTCCTTCTCTTCATCCAATACTTAACAGGGGTGTAAATGGGAGGAACACTCACCAGAATCAAAGGAACAGTTTTTATTCTGGGTAATGAGTATTTAGCCCCTTTTTACCATTTTCCTACTTCCTTAAACCTCCTCCTTTAACTTCACACCAGGCTTATATATTTTTTCTTTCTCTTTCTTCCTATAATATTATTGAAATGGTGTCTCTTCCTAATTTTTGCCCAAAATTTCTTTTTTATTTTAAAGTTAAGATCGATAACCCAAGCTATGATACAGGTAATTCTTTCCCCTAGTTTAACCTCTCCTGTTTGTACCAATAACTGGATTAAGAAAATCAGTAAGTCAAAAATCTCTCCTGGTTCAACAAGTTAAACAATTACCATTGTGCAACTAATGCATGCCAGGAATAATACCAGAAGTTGAAGATTATGCAATAATTTTAAAAAACTTCATAAATTTCATTTTTCTAGCAAGATATTATTTCAGTACCTCTGGTGGATACCTCCTTACCTCATAGTAGCAGATCATTATTGAACTAAATACAATTTTGTTTTTTCCTGAATAGTCTTCCTACTTATACATTGATAGTTATTATCAGTAACAAATGATGAGCTGTTATTGCACATTATATACACATAGATAAAAATATATAATTATATATTGCAAAGACAGGTGCACTCTCTAAATTTGATTCTTATTCTAACTGATGATGTTTCCAAGATCATGGACATTCAGTCACACTGCTCATTTTATTTATGCAGCTACCTCACTTGAACTCATTCTGTTTATTCAATATTTTCAGATCCAGCTGCTGTCTTTTCTTCATGAAACTTTTCTTAGCAATTATAAAGTAGATGGTGCAGGCCTTCCAATGGAGTTACAGACTTTTGTTTATCGGGAGCGAATTAGTACCTGGAGTTTTGTGAGTAACAGTGGGATCTAAATATTTTTGACAGAATTGATTATGTGCTCCTTGAGAAAACATTTTTTTACTTGAAATCATCAGGACCCAAAATACAGAAGAGTGCTAAATTAATACCTGTAGCTTTATTAATTGATAATCACTATTCATGAACTATATTTTTGAAATATAATTATTTATAATATTTAATGGTAAATATAACTTTATTCATATTGCTTTGTGGTGATCACATTTTCTCCTTTTTTTTTTTTTTTTTTTTGACAGGCAGAGTTAGACAGTGAGAGAGAGAGACAGAGAGAAAGGTCTTCCTTTTCCGTTGGTTCACCTCCCAAATGGCCACTATGGCTGGCCGGTGCACTGTGCCAATCCGAAGCCAGGAGCCATGTGCTTCTCCTGGTCTCCTGTGCGGGTGCAGGGCCCAAGCACTTGGGTCATCCTCCGCTGTCTTCCCAGGCCACAGCAAAGAGCTGGACTGGAAGAGGAGCAACGGGACAGAACCGGCACCCCAACTGGGACTAGAACCTGGAGTGCCGGCGCCGCAGGCAGAGGATTAGCCTAGTGAGCCGTGGCCCGGCCCACATTTTCTCCTTAATGCTATATTTCCCCATTGAAAAGTATTTCAGATGAGAACAGAGTTTAAAATAACAAATTCAATGTAACATACATTTGAGAGATATAAAACTTACACACATATCTTGAATTAATAAATAAGACATTTAAAAAATTCTTCAAACAATTTAGTTATCAGGAGTAAAAATGTGCATATGGTGATGTAGCAACTAGTCTGCTGCTCAGTTTACTCTAAGTCCACAGTTGGTGGTGGTGGCAATAGTGAATGGGAGTGCTCTTTATCTCAGTTTTAATTACTTGGTTTTCTTTGGGTGTGGATCAAATATTTTGATAAGGTTTAAGCAAATGTGATTTTAAATAGACATCACAAATAAATGTGTGTGTGTGAAAAGATAACAAACAATAGGATATGGACTATTTTTCCCCATTCCAGGTCTCCTTTACCAGTTTTGGGACTTGTAATTCCCTGCAGATTAGATGTAAGTGTCACTCTCACTGTAACACATGATGTTAAACTCTCTATTAATGGTAACACATGATAACCCAGGAAGGTGTCAAGGCCTGTTTCTGTTGGGAGAAATGACCTGTCTGGAAGGCTTTCCCAATTGCATCTCACCTACTGTAACCTTTCGTGGCTGTAAAATTGAGCTGAGAATTCTAGGAGAAAATGCAAGCTTTACACCAAGATTTAATCTTCCTGCAAGAAGCTGGTCCAGAAATACCATAACAACAGCTGTTCTCATAGAATATTAGCATTTCTGCTTATGGCTTCAGCTGCTACTCAGAAGTGTAAAGAAATGCAAACATGGAAAATGTTCATTTTTAAAATTATCTTGAGTTTGAAAATCAGGGGACATTCATCAGTCCCCAAAAGTAATAGACGCACATCCCTGCTAAATATTTTATTCCTGAAGTAGTATATGGCATATGTTTAGCTTATATAATATAATTCAGTAACCATAAACTGGTGCATATTTATGACTTGACATATGATTTTCAACTATTGTCCATAATGTGCTTTGATTGCATGTGAGACAAAATTCAATGTAATTCTCATCCTATTAATATTGCCATAGTTAAATGCTATCTGCTTATGCTTTTATATTCATGACTCAAATATGGAAACTATGAAAATGTAGTAACTATGACAATTTGTAAGAGAATAAATTCCTCTTCCTAATTCTGAGTATTAAGAACAATTTAAAATAAAAATAAATAAATAAACTAAAAAAAAAAAAGAACAATTTTATCATTGGTCTGTTCCAAAAGAGATTTGGAGAAGACAGCTGAGATTATGTGAAAATTCCTTTTAATACATGTTTTAGTTTATTTTCCTGAATACCTGTATTGTATGAAATGATTAAAATTCACAAATAATATTATTCACTCTTTTTACATCAAAATAAGATATTCTCTTCAAGGCAACATGGTTCAAGCTTTCTGTTTCTCACTATTATCAGAGTATACATTACTAAGTTTAAAGTCCATTAATTCCTCACTAAATAATTAACATACTTTGTTGTAATACTTATTAGCAGGGGTTTAATAACCCTAAGGGTAGGAGCATATTAATAGGATAAACATGAAGAATCATGTTTTCATAATTGATGTTAGTCAAATAATTATTTGCCTTGTTAGAAGCCTTCCTATGAATTGTTTTATTTACCCAACTCAATTGCAATGAATTCAAGGATCATGAAGTCATTGAATGGTTGTTTTTCTTCCATTTAAAAAATTATGTAAAATAATATTTTATTATGGAATTATTTTTTCAAATTTTATTTTCATTGCATTTATTTATTTGTGAAGGAGAGAAATAGAGAGGGAGAGAGAAATAACACACACAGAAACAGAGAGCTTTCATCCACTGACAGCTCACTACCTAAATGCTGACAATGGCCACTGGTCAGGGCCTAAGCATGAATGGCAGGTTCCAAGTTACTTGGATCATCACCACCGTCTTCCAGCGTCTTTACCAGTAGGAAGTCTGTCAGGAGCCAGAGTCAGGCATTTAATCTTGAGCAGTCAATAAGGAATGCAGGAGTCTTAACTTTAAGTCAAACACTCATCCCTAGAATGATATAAATAAGACCAAAGTTTTAAAAATTGCATGTGTAATTTGATGATACACAACTAAATGAGCTGTCTCTTCAGTTACACACACACACCACAAATCCCAATAATATCTACATTATGGTGGAAATTTAGAAACATGTTTACCTTTAGAGTGCCCTATCACCCATGGATTTTGCTTTCTTTGTCAATATTTGTACATTTATTTTGGATTTAAGTGTGTGTGCAGGTGATTGACTACAGTACATCTTTGCCAGCAAAGTGTTCACATATGAGCTCTTTTTTCTTATATATCTTGTACACATCCTTGCACACACTACATGATAATGATTTGCAGTCCTCTCGCTTCATTTTAAAATACTTTTTTTTTATTTTAATGGAAGCTACATAAGTTTTAAAATACTTTCTCACATGCCATCCACTATCCATTAATGTCGTATTTTTCTTTTGTTCTATCGGAAAAATAGTAAGGAGTAAGATGATGAATGATGCTTATGAATCAATTTAACATTTGTGGGAACTGACAACAATCTATGAGGTATGCTGTTTCATAAAAATTATAAAGCTATTGCTTTCCAAAATAGCTCTGTAGACCTGAAAACCAAGATTTAGATTTTAGTAATCTCATAATCATCTATAGGACATGGAACACTTGGTCTCGAGATTTGTGTTTTTGGTTATACATTCCAAGTACCTGAACTGTCCCTGTAAGTTACTTGTAGAGAAATTTCATGAGGTAATATCATTCAGATTAGCCAATTTCAGGTAGAATATTTATATATAACTGAATATAAATTAAATTCATTATTTTAAAAAACTACAGACAGGTATTGGCAATTAAAAAGAATGAAGGAAAGAAACTAGGGAATGAGGAGGGGGAGAAAAAAGAGGGAGAGAGAGACTGAACAGCTGAATGTTTTAGAGTTTATGTTGCATATGAAGGACAGGAAGGATTACATAGAGGAGATATGTTGGAAATAGGTGTGAAATGATAAAACTGATTTTCATAAAGGGTGATTGGGCAAGCAAGAGAAATATTTGAAGTTAAGGGAATAAAAAAGATGAGATTTCAGGAATATGAAATGACAAAACAATGTCAAATTTAGTTTGACATCATAGTTCGGTTTTAAAAGAGAGCAACAGGAAATAACGCCAAAGTGTTACAAGTCATGAGGCAGAAGTTCATGAAGAGCAGACAACGGGGTTAGTCCTTGGTTTGGAAGGCTCATGGAACTTTTGTCTAGGTTTTTTTTTTTTTTTTAACTTTTATTTAGTAAATATAAATTTCCAAAGCACAGTTTATGGATTACAATGGCTTTTCCCACCCACAACTTCCCTCCCACCTCCAACCCTCCCATCTTCTACTTCCTCTCCCATTCCATTCACATCAAGATTCATTTTCAATTATCTTTGTATACAGAAGATCGATTTAGTATATATTAAGTAAAGATTTCATCAGTTTGCACCCACACAGAACATAAAGTGTAAAATACTGTTTAAGTACTAGTTATTGAAGGACCCCAAAAAGTGGTGCCCTTTTGTGATGACCCCAGAAACACAGACTCCAGACCAGGCGATGCAAAAAGCAAGAGGCAGTTTTATTTCATTTGCGCAAATGGGCCCTCTGCTGCCACAAGCAGCGAGAAAGAGGAGGAGCCCTGAGCAATCTTTTCACACAGCTTTTAAAGGGCAAAACCACAAGATTAACATACCATAGGGTGGCGTGAGTTCATTGGGCAACTACAAGGGGAGGAGGTCATTGAGGAGGAGAAATGGGTGGCTACATGCCCTACGTGCCTCGCGGTTTCTTTGTTAAGCTTGAACAAGCACAGGGGAGGGGGCTTATGTGCATAACAGGATGTTCTGTCGCTCTTATCTCTGGGTAGTAGCTATCTGCTTTCTCTGTGAACTAGTTTACTCCCCATTTCCCAGGACTGTTTCTGGAACTGCTTGTCTCAGTTTCTGTTTTTTTTTTTTTTTTTTTTTTTTATTGTATTAAGGCCATTTTTATGGCGGCTCACAGCCGCTCCCTTCAGTTATAGCATTAATTCACATTCGACAACACATTAAGGACAGAGATCCTACATGAGGAGTAAGTACACAGTGACTCCTGTTGTTGACTTAACAAATTGACACTCTTGTTTATGGCATCAGTAATCACCCTAGGCTCTTGTCATGAGTTGCCAAGGCTATGGAAGCCTTTTGAGTTCGTCGGCTTTGATCTTATTTAGACAAGGTCATAGTCAAAGTGGAAGTTCTCTCCTCCCTTCAGAGAAAGGTACCTCCTTCTTTGATGGCCCGTTCTTTCTACTGGGATCTCACTTGCAGAGATCTTTCATTTAGGTCTTTTTTTTTCCCTGAGTGTCTTGGCTTTCCATGCCTAAAATACTCTCCTGGGCTCCTCAGCCAGATCTTAATGCCTCAAAGGCTGATTCTGAGGCCAGAGTGCTGTTTAAGACATCTGCCATTCTGAGTCTGCTGTGTATCCCGCTTCCCATGTTGGATCATTCTCTCTTTTTTAATTCTATCAGTTAGTATTAGCAGACACTATTCTTGTTTATGTGATCCCTTTGACTCTTAGACCTATCAGTATGATCAATTGTGAACTGAAAATGATCACTTGGACTAGTGAGATGGCATTGGTATATGCCACCTTGGTGGCGTTGTATTGGAACCCCCTGGCACATTTCTAACTCCACCATTTTTGTCTAGGTTTTAAAAAGAAGAATCTGCCATTTCACAACAGATAATCGTGTCCCTAGGTACAAAATCACAATAATTCTGTAGATTGTTCTGAAACAGGAAAGCTCTTGGGGATAGAACTGAGGAAATGATTTGTCAATAGCGTTTTAAATTTCAAAACTACAGTTTGTAAATATAATTTGATTGTGAAGTAACAGGTAGTAAATGACAGTGGTCACCGGTGACACTCCCCTTTAATGTGAACACTGTGCTAAGAGCGGGAAATTGAGATATGTTCTGAAGCATTTGTCCCTTTTCTCTGTGCTCTCCCCATCTTGTGGCACAATTCTCTGTGCGTTCTCTTCTGTAAGTGAGCTAGAAAAAAAAATCAAGAGTGTTCTTAAGTAAAAAAAAACCTAAAGCAGAGATTGTCATTTCAGGGAATTATAGCAAACACATTGTGACTTGGTCTTACCCAATTTGTACTGTGTACAATATATATCATATGTCTAAGCTTATACTGGAATACAATTCTTAAAGATTCAAAAAAATGTATCACACATTTCTACACTATTCCATGAATCTCTCAGGAGGAGGAAATAAACCTGATAAATAACAAAGTTTGTTTTAAATAAAAACTTGTCACAGAGCAAGAAAATGCATCATTTCCCAGCCTACCTCTTCACCTTATCCTACAACCCAAGAGAAATTAATTACCAGCGGAGGATGGCTTTCTCTAGTTCCATGGAGAGGAAATCTACAAACAAAAAAACAAAACAAACAAACAAAAGTACCTTGCAGATTGGGCAAGACGCAGAAGTGATTTGAAGTAAAGGCAAGAAGATATCATTCCTGAACAGCAACAGAATTAAGAACAAAAGAGGAAAGAATGAAGGTAGGCATAATGTAATTCACAACAAATTCCTTTTATTTATTTATTTATCTTTTTTAATTTATTATTTTTTTTAACAGGCAGAGTGGACAGTGAGAGAGAGAGACAGAGAGAAAGGTCTTCCTTTGCCGTTGGTTCACCCTCCAATGGCCACCGCGGCTGGCGCGCTGCGGCCGGTGCACCGCGCTGATCCGATGGCAGGAGCCAGGAGCCAGGTGCTTTTCCTGGTCTCCCATGGGGTGCAGGGCCCAAGCACTTGGGCCATCCTCCACTGCACTCCCTGGCCACAGCAGAGAGCTGGCCTGGAAGAGGGGCAACCGGGACAGAATCCGGCGCCCCAACCGGGACTAGAACCCGGTGTGCCGGCGCCGCAAGGCGGAGGATTAGCCTAGTGAGCCGCGGCGCCGGCCCAACAAATTCCTTTTATTGGAAGTTATATGACACATTTTTTTTTGATATTTGTGTGATTTGACGAATATATTTGTTGCTTGTCTTAATTCTTCTAGGTTCAGGTATCTCAAAATATAAGATTTTTTCGTTATAGATGTCATTGTAGGAAACACACTCAATAAAATAATGAATTAAACTTTTAACACAACTCTGAATGGAGATGGACAAGTAACTAACTTCTTATCCATGTACACTTTAACTGATAATAAATAATTTATGGATCACTATAAATTATATTTTATAAAATGCTAACAATAAAATGCATGATATTCCTTTTTTCTAACTTCCATACTCTCTGTGCCCAAACTAAGGAAGGAAACAACATGGACTGCTTTGTCTTTTTGATAAGTCCTATAAATCATGCTAGAGTCAAATTGAATATTTCCAGTGTGTCATGGCTTTGAACTGAGACAACTTAATAAAATAAAAAAAAAAAATTCCCAGAAAACTCTTTTCTGTGTGGTTCTAGTTTTCAGTGGTAAGCAGAGACCATCTCTACAGAGATGGTCATTCCCTAATCAACATGCTCTATGGTTGGAACACTGCTATCGCCATCGCTGAAGAGGGAAGAAGGGACTACATGTCAAGGCATGAGGGAGGTCAGTGGTAACTAAGAAATACGAGGAAGAACTTAGATCTTATTTGCAGCATGCAGCCCTATCTGCTTATTTTATCCCATTGAAATTGATTTTGAATTTATCACCCCTGGTATTTCTTGCAACATAGATAGAGAACAGGAGGAATTTGCATAAAATTTGGATATTGAAAATAAAGAAGCAACAAATTTTCATACTGTAAAAATCAGATTAAGGAACTAGTACATCAGCATTTTTTACAGGCTCACCCTGATCTGCTAACTCACCTAATCAGCCTGGAGCACTTCTTTTTTTTTTTTTTTTAATATTTATTTATTTGACAGGCAGAGTTAAAAAGAGGCAGAAGCAGAGAGAGAAAGAGAGAGGTGTTCCATCTGCTAGATCACTCCCCAAATGGCCACAATGGCCAGAGGTGGGTCGATGTTAAACCAGGAGACAGGAGCTTCTTCTGGGTCTCCCACATGAGTACAGGGCCCAAAGCCTTAGGCCACCTTTTACTGCTTTCCCAGGCCAAAGCAGAGAGCTGGATTGGAAGTGGAGCTGCTGAGAGTGGAATCGGTGCCCATAAGGGATGCCAGCACTGCAAGTGGTAGCTTTACCCACTATGCCACAGCACTGGCCCCATGGAGCAGTTCTTCCAGCTCCCATAGGACATCTTCCTTTGGCTCTCTGGGTCCTAGTACTGGGTATGTGTGCAGCCACATGGTGAATGATGGTAACATCTGTGGCATATCATTTGCATCACCAAGGTTTGAGGTGTTGAGAAATGAATTTTTTTTTTTTTTTGATCTGCTATCAAGAGTTCCTGCTAATACTTATTCTCCCCTACTTTGTGTCCCCTTCTCCTTACCTACTGCTAAACTAAATGAACTATATAATCTTCAGGCTTAACACTAGGCTTGGTGGCCTTGCCTAGGTCCCTCCACCATCCTCCACCCCAGCTTCTACAAATGCATGCAATCGAATGATTTATTCTACATCACTTCATTAACGTTGTTATCTAATCAGTAGGTACATTTATACCCTTAGGATTTTGAACACAAGGATTTTGGAGAAAGGTGGTGCAATCCTCTGCATTTAAATAATCTTGTTTGGAGGGACAGCCCTAACAACTGGTCTTTAGGGTGACTGAACACTTGACTGAAGACCACTGCATTACTAACTTAATAAACACCTACAAATTACTAAATTTCCAGTCATAAAACTGAATTCATCAAGCCTCAAATTTCAGCCTGCAGAGCATACTGCCTTCTAGAAGTTCTTGCAGGCACAAATTACACGAAGAAGTACAGGGGGCTCTAACTGAAAAGGTAACAAAGTTGCTAAGCCTTCCCTGGACAAGGCCTCTAAGACTTTGCTTGAGTTTGCCGCACTTCCGCATCTCAGTGACTCAGCGTTTCCAGCAATCTAAGATGGCCCCCCGGGGGAGGTACCTAGCCTGACAGGAGACTTCCTTATTCGTGGACAGTATGTGTCCTCAGCGGGATAGGCCCTTGAGGGCGTGCCTGGCTCGTGTCCTGCCTTACCTTTCAGCTGGTTGGCTCAGTTCCCTTGTGACCTGGACAGCCCCCTTTCTGTGTCTATAAAAGCTCTTCCCCTCCCAATAAAATCAAGAACCTGGCTACGCCCTGGGTGTTGACTGATCTCCCAGCTCTGGTGTGGTTCCTTTGCCACTGACACTCATCATCCTGCTGGGCCCCTGAGCTTCCCAGGCTGGCCCTGAGGAGCTCTATCAGACATGCTGCCCTGTGACAAGCAGCAAAGAAGTGGCTCATAATGCCCCTGGCCCATACCCCTGCTACATTTCCATCAACCTCTGCATTCGAAGGCCTGACCTCATGGTTAATTCCCTATAATGAATATACTGCGTTATAAACAATTAAACATTAGTTTAAAGTAGCTTAAGTACCCTATGCTATGCTCACTTACCAAAAGTAAAAATTATAGTCACACCTTTATTTGGCACTGAGAGACAATGGGCTCTGTCTCAAGAATCTGCTGCATCCTGATGCTGTTTATATGTGGGAGGGTAGATGACAAGACTTTGAGTGTATACCAGTGCGTTAGAATTTCTCTAGGAGCAGGATAAGAGAAAAAGAGCACAGTTATATCTTCCTGAAAGAGCACAGAGGATCAAGATATTTGTGATTAATGAAAATGCTTAGCAAATATAAATCTCAATGAAGGGTATTCTTAATCACGGGAACAAGATGACTCATTCTGTATCTGACAGCCACTTAACCCACCACCTCTGTTTCTCTTTAACGGGTGTATAAACAATGCCAACGGTAGAAGGACGTAGGTTATGAAGCATGGACTGGAGCCAGTGCTGTCTTCATCTTGCCAATAGCAGAGATCAACACTAAGTCCCCAATGTTACCCTGTTTCCAAGCGGAACACATTTCAACCAGCAGCCTGATAACAGGTAGACTATACCTCTCTCGAGGAAAGCACAGATATTAGCTGCCTAGGAACTGATTTCATGTCTTGAATGCAGACACTTTATTTTTGTAAATGATTCTAAGCAAAGAAAAGCAGTTGTGAAGGGCAAAGCAAGGAAAGAGGGACAATTAATACAAAGCTGAAATGTTGAGCTGACTACCACTACGGGTAAATGGATTTTATACTGAGGACAAGTTTCTAAAGACACTTGTAAGATGAACCACCAAGGTCTCTACTTTAAAGGCGATAAGAACATTTAGTCACCAAGAAATGGGATAACTGCCTTTGGCAATGTTTGCACCAGAGGAGTTAACTTGCTTATACTTCACTGTTTGTACAAGTTCATTCTAGCTGAGCGAGTACCTGCAGAGATGTTCCAAATGGCAACAGGGGTGTCTGAAGCAAGATGTTCCCCGTTTATAAACTGATCAATTGGTTGCACTTGTAATGGCGGGAGTGAAAATGAAGACTGAGAAAATTTAAGTGGGGTACAGATGGTACCATTTTTATTTCAAATATTACTCAATATCTGGTCTTAAGTAATGAATATTTTTCATTGGTGTTTTCTTTCTTTCTGTTCTTGGTTCACATGCATAATCAGGACAAAACAGATGATAATGGCAACATGGACACAAGACACAGCAATTGATACTAGCACTGCATCGACAAATTCTGAATCTAAGCAAATTAAGACCTAGAATATTTTAGCTTGTAGAGGCCAAACCTCTTAATTTAGATAGGTATATAAAAATTTAAAGTGCCAAGAAAAGGCTATGGATTACCAGGACTGAACTGAAACAGATGCTACCAGAATAAGAACAAAATGGGTCCATAGTTTTATCTTGAGATTATTTTCCTAATCGTAAAATTGAAATAAATAAATTGTAATAGGAAGAAACTCCATAAACATTATATTAATTATGAAATAAGACCCATTTGTATGTGGAAGACCAAAAGAAATAACTAAACTCACCCCCCCTCTACCACAGGAATGAATTCATTCTAGGATGAATGCAAGAAATTAACTGCACAACCAAAGGATTAAAGGATACTGTGATGGTAAGCCCTAAAATTTCATTTTAGTTGCAGCCTGGCCATTACTCAGAACAGCAAATTGTGCCAGATAATCATGGAGCATGATAAATTGAAACAAATGGTACCTCAATCGCAGCTGGCACGTCACATATGGTATTGATACTCAAGCAATTTAACACAGCCTCTGGCACTAGGTATGTGGCTGCTGATCAAAATTAAGACCTACCTTTAAAATGCATCAATGAGAGTGCTGAAAAGTCAGGCCCAGGACAGATAATACCTGCAGTCATGATAGTGAACAAATTATTCATGTTCAAGTATAACGATTATGTAGCAAAATTTCAGTCCTTCCAATTGAAAAAGTAAGCAACTATTTGGGTTAGTTCCATATATAATAGAATATCCAATTGGCAGTAGACCTGAAAATATACTAAACCTTTATATAAATAAAGGTAATGCAAATAGCAGTCACAATGCAAATATCTAAACACCTACCAAATTTGCTAAAGTGAACAAAGGAAAGGCAATGCTGTTGGAAAAATATGCATTGAGGGGAATTCTTATCTATACTAATGAGAAATAAATTGTACAAACAACAGTTGAAACTGCAGGAGAAGGCATTTGGTGAATCAGTTGAGACAACCCTTGGAATCTTTCATCTCATATTAGAGTTTCTGAGTTTAGGTCTCAGCTCTTCTTCTAATCCCATCTTCATGATAAGGCAGATCCTTGGAGGCAATAGATGATAGCTTACATTGTCTAGTCACTGCTGGCCATGTTGGAAACCGTGATTTTATTCCTTGATCTTGACTCCATCCTGGTTTAACCCTGGCTACTGAGAGTATTAGAGGGAATGAGTCAGCAGGTGAAAGATCTGTTTTTCTATCTGTCTCCATCTCTGCCTCTGTCTCTGTCTTTGTCACTCCCCTACTCTGCCATTCTGCTTATCAAATAAATTAATATGATAAAAATAATAAAAGATTGATAATAATGAAATACTTCAAAAATGAAATTAAAAAGATACATTTATTTTGGCACGAGACATTTTTGTAATCCATGCATAGTTTTCCTATAACAAATGCTTTCCACTAACTATTTGAAGACTTCTCATATACTAAAACTATCCGTCTGCAAAGCTTATCACCCAGTGAGTACTCTCCTAAGTACATATCAAAGAAAAATTCATGTGAATCTTTGAAAACAGATGTGCAATAGAGTCTTTATATAAGCACTATTTATAACATACCAAACTGAGTAAACAGTTGGCTGAGTAAACTTTAATGTATTCATGAGTGGAATCCTATAGAGCAATAAGAAAGACTAATTTGTAACTACATATAGCCCTACTGAATTTTGTCATAGAAATGTTTGTAAGAGAGTGTCCACTCTGAAAACTTATCAACATAAAAACATTTCATTTGTTTACTTTTTCTATTAATTGTGTACTTTAGTAAACATTTCCTTACATGGAAAAGACAGCAGAACAAATTTACTATCTTTTTCCTGGTCTATGTTCATTCTTTTCTCCACTGCAGTATAGTCTGCAGGGGTTTTGGCCATCTGGTTATTCTGCAGAACACCACACTGGTGCAATGTATTGATGTTTTCATGCTTACGGCCTGAAAATATGCACTAATCAGGAAGTTAGACTCTGGGTTCCCTAGCGAGACATATGAATTCCAGATGGTCACAAATATGACCCACAAAGATTAAAGGACCCGCCAGTCAATAACATTTTAAAGCTCTGATAGTAGGATCCCCAACTACCCACATCCTTCGGTGCTTTTTCTTGCACTTAGGATCATGTTGTTTAAGCTTGCTGGAGTTCTTTGCCTTCTGGACTTGGTGTACATGACACCTGGAATGGTTTTCCACAGACTTCATCAGGGGACTCAATCTCTGAACAAGAAAATGTCCTGCACCATGTCCAGGCTGTGGTGCAAGCTGCCTTTCCATTGTGGTACACGTTGTACTTCCATGCGACTCCACAGATCTGACACTGCTAGAGTTAACTGGGTGCATAAGGTTAAGAGTGAAATCTCTAGACAGCCAAAGAGGAGAATTACAAAGTCCACATATCAAGAACTAAAGCAAGGCTTGCTTCTCTAGCAGAGAACTATATGTGCCACTTTTAACAATAATGCTGTTGGCATGGTGCTGCTTCCTATCAGGGTTTGAGTGACTGACGATGAAACATTCAGAGGCTTTGCAATCAGAGCAGCCCATCCAGATCCGCTTTACAAGATCCATCAGGCATGCTTGGGCAACTGCAGCAGCAATCTACTCGCACTGCAAATAACACATTATTGATCGAGCATGAGAACGTCCAGAAGGCAGAAACTTGTTGAATGATCAGGTGATTTAGATTCCTTTGTCACTTACCTTTGTTGTATCAATGCTTCTTTCTCAGTTCATCTATGCAGGCATGCAGGAACTTCACTCTAATTACCTCATAAAGGAGAAGCATAGCCTTGTTCACAAATTCATTGGGTTTTCGTGTTGTACTAGAGTGATTGGGCACATACTTAGTTTGTTACATAACAGGTCTATGGCTTCAAAGGTAATGGCCACGAAAATGTCTGCCTGCTGAGCAGAGTAATGTGTAACTGCTCTTTGACTTTATCTGGAGAGGTAGCCAACATAAAGACATCCATGGGTTCTTGAACAAACAGCTCAAATGTTTAGTCAGGGAACTGGAAGAAGCAGAGGATCGGACCCAAATAAGTTCAGAAAAGAATGTGTGCAGATATATGAGTGGCGGTCGTTGTGTAGCATTCCCAAGAGGACCAGAGGCAATGCAGCACCAAAGAGGAAATGCAAGAGCAGATGGACAAGACTCTTCCACTGCTAGGTGCCTACTTTCTGTTTTCAACCAGAACAGTTGTTGCATAATAGATCTGATAGCATCACTGCCCATAAAACAGCAGGATATCTGATTTACCAAGCAGATCCCACTACTACCTAGAACAAGGGATACAGTTCTCATGAAAGGAGGCACAACATACAGATCAGACCATGGGAGTTACTGGTCCTGCTAAACAACATCTCTTTGAAGTGGCCGCTCACAGGATTTATTGCATTCTTGGTTAAGCCGAAAGCTCAGGGACAATGGACTGTGGAATGTGGTATGTATATTCGAATGTGGTGTGTATATTCTATCATGTGCATTTATGTGCATATTCCTGTATTCTCAATAGCTAGAATATGAAGTCTGAGAGTCAGCCATGAAAGTAGTATTGATTCCACTATTATCTATTCAAGAGATTCATTTGTGGAGGATTTTTTTCTCAAGTTCATTAGTATACACTATGCTGGATCCAAAGTCATGGTTCCAGGGATTTCATGTTTTAGCTGGCCATCAATGTCATGGATGTGTGATGGGTGGGACTTCTTCTTGGAGGTGAATTTTCTGAATGGTGCAATGGATGTAAGTTTTAGGACCTGTCTTGCATCCTGAACCTGCCGGGGAACTCTGTACTCCAGCTAATGCTCAATCTCTGAGCACAAGAATAAACTGAGAATAGCTCATCTTTCCTGTGATGCATAGCAGTCACTTTCTGCTCTAGACCTTCTGTGACATCACTATCGGGCACATCTTTGGAAATTTCATCATTTTGATGCAATAGGCAACTTGAAAGTGAAAGGTCATTAACACTTTGACCAATGGGTAAGTGTTCTCCTGTTGTTAGTATATTTAGTGGACAGTGCCCATTAGCGCTCAGAGCTGAAAGGCCCTATTATGTATCCCTTAATTGACTTTTTCTTTGTCACTTTTCCTGTGCATAGGACTTGTGGAAACAGTTTAAAATTTTAGTTGCTGATGCTCTTACCTCTTTAAACCCAGCAGTAGCTATTAACATTTTTGTTTATCTTATGCAAGTACATTTTTTAAAATTTCAATACAATGGTCTAGACTCAAGCACTCTGGAATTATTGAGTATTATATGAGTCATTTTAATAAGTGGAGGTGTATTTTTGTTATGATCCATGCTATTTGATTGCATTTACACTCAAACCAGTTAAAAAGATATGAACACCCAAAGTACCATGAGAATTATTGAATCATTTTTTCCACATGCTCAAGAGGTTTAGGAAGGAAACAGGCACACAATATAAATATAGATTGTTACAGACACTGAACCCTCTATAGGAAATGGGAAAATATAACCCTGTTTAATGGAAGGATAGCAGTCATTTTCATGGAGGAATAATTTGTTCAGATCTCAGGTTGAGAAATATATCCTGCAGTGCAGGAAAAGAGTTGGAGAGAGAGTTTATCGTCAAGGTTGACACTGATTGTGCATAGGCAAGGTAGCAGATCTGAATTAAGACAGCATTAAAGGGGAAGAAAAGGAGTGTCTGTAATTGAGTATAATTGAGAAAATGCATCAAAATGACATCTTGCTAACTTAACATTAGCAGTGACAAAAAAAGAGTTTAGAATGTCAACAATTTTGGAACTGAGCCATGTACAAATACGTTCAGTGCTTAGCCCCATTCCCTCATAGATCCCTTTACATTTATTTCGTCACTCACAGCACTCGCTACTGTGTCTCTGTTCAGAAGACTCCCTTCTGGCTGTAGGATTTTGTTTAGGAGTGCTCATGGGGTTACCTGGGATTCACATTTGCCCTGAGATGACAGGCCACCTAATGTCTGTCTCTACAGGAGACCAAATATTGAGCTCCCTTGCACCAGATCAGGGCAGCTCTGAGATGGTGCCTGTGTCATCTCTACATGTTGCCTGCTGTAAAAGTTGATCCACACTACATTTTACGGGATGTTTTACCTTTATCTGCAGGCATCTCCTTTCTGGCACTTGCTTTTGCTAATCCCAGTGGCCAGTGTTTCCTGAAAAACAGTTGTTAATAAAGTAAGATTAAAAAAAAAACAACAACATTGTCTCAAGATCTGCATCTGGAAAATACACATTTTGTGTTTGTTTGTTTCAGTTGCTTGTGGAGTACTGGAGATGACAGATCATTACTCAATTATCTAAGAATGGATCACAGAAAAAGTCAGTCTGAAGTTATAGCTTGGATATGGAAGAAAAGATAATTATTTTCAACTGTTGTCAAATTTCTAGTATAACACTATCGTTCAGGTTTCCTACAGTATTTCAACATTTAGATTTCAATATCTTTCAAATGAAAAATGAGCATAGGTTCTGGTTGTAATGAGGCACCCTTACATGACCTTGTGTGTTACGAAGTTGGTATCCTAACCTATTGCTATCATGTATTGTTCCATTGTAACCGGCATACTTTTTGTTGCCTGAGATGGAACTTTCTGTTAAATTCTGCTATTCAATAATTTATTTGCTGATTTGTTTATCCATGTATCAATTCTTGTTTTTATCATTAACAACATCTATAAAATGTCAGCCTCTGTGTTAACCACTGAGAAACAATCGTGCATTGAAGAGATACTTTTCTACGTGCAAACTGTGATAAAAAATTATTGAGAATCATACACTTCAATAAATTATTAAAGATGAATAATTTGCCATTTATGGTGTGGAATATTGTTTTACACTGTAATCATTTTATAAGATTAAGAACAAAGATATATTAGGCAAACTTGTTTAGTATATACCAAAGCGGTAGAACAAAAACACTAAATTTGAAAAGGAAGTAATCCACACATTAAAGTCCTAGTTGTTTTGCATAAACAGGCTACAGAGCAGACACTTGAATATGCTTTAGCTCGGAGGATGTATGCCAGGGCCACCTATGTTTTTTTCTGTTTTCACTTCAAGAGTCCAATAAAAAGGACTGTGATCAACACAATGCTGGGTGTGCCCTCTATTTGAACCTTAAATCTAGCTCAGAACTGTAATTCCCACAGGAAACCTCCTATTAAGTGATCTTTCATTGAAAAATTATATGTAATTAGTCAACACTCTTTAGAAGCCATGAGACATATTATCCAAATACCCCAAACTGATATTCAAATAGCACACAATAAATACTTAGAAATATGTACTAATGCATAGCATATAGTTTCCTAAATGTTGTCTTTAATTGAGTAAAGTACTGAGGCAGTAGAAAACTGATGTACCCTTAGGATGATGGAATGTGGAAGGATCTGGACTTTATTTAATTCTATCTTTGTATATGCAATCAGCCCAGTTAGTAGGAGTCAAAAATGATGGTTTTAGGTAGTTCATCTACTCTTTGCTACAAATTTTTTTTGCATATAGCTTTGAAATTTAGTTAAGTTCAGTAAGAGGGTCTGGCATTGTGGTATAGTAGATAAAACCATCACCTACAATGCCAGCATCCAATATAGATGCAGGTTTGTGTTCCAGCTGCTCTACTTCTGATCCAGCTCTCTGCTAATGGCCTGGGAAAGTAGTGGAAGATGGCCCAAGTGTTTGTTCCCCTGCTCTTGGCCTTGGCCAGGCCTAGCCATGGCCATTGGGGTCATCTGGGGAGTGAAGAAGCAGATGGAAGATAACTCACTCTGTCTCTCCCTCTCTGACACTGAAATTAAATGTCTAAAAAAAAGTTCTGATACAGTTAGTCTTGGTATGTATAATGAAGAAACAACATTGAAGCTTGGTACAGAGCTTTGGAATTCAAGATATCTTCATTTCCATTATCGCATATATTAGAGATAGTTTCATATTTACCTTGCAAGGATGAAGCAAGGAGAAAAAAGTACTTATAGCACTCACAAGGTACTTCTACTGTGTGTGCACATATAAGTGTGCAGGTATATGTGTTTAGTGAAGTTAAAACAGTACTAATACATGTGTCCTGTCAGATTCTTAAATAATTCCACCAGGGATGTAAAATTGAGTATCAGTGCATGTAAAATAGAAAGTAGGAATGACTTTCTTAAAAATGTATAGAGCAGTGATGAAATGGAATATGTTTTTTAAACAGTTCTGTTCAGAAGTCTTAGTGTCTACAGGAATTCTGTGTTTTTTTAAAGATTTATTAATTTATATGAAAGGTAGAGTTACAGAGAGACGGGGCGGGGGGGGAGAGAGAGGTCTTCCATCCACTGAATCACTCCCCAGATGGCCGGAAAGACTGAGCCGGGATGATCCGAAGCCAGCAGCCAGGAACTTCTTGATCGCCCATGCAGGTGCAGGGGCCCAAGGACTTATACCATCTTCTACTGCTTTCCCAGGCCATAGTAGAGAGGTAAATCATATATGGAGCAGCTGGGACTCGAACAGGTACCCATGTGGGATGCTGGCATTGCAGGCGGCAGCTTTACTTGCTATGCCATAGCACTGCCCCAGAAATTCTGTTTTTTAACAAGCTGTCACTACAGTCTAGTGGTGGATAAATACCAAACATTGATTTCCAGAAGTTCCATTTTAATTGACTAAAATTCACTGAGTTGCCAAAGGCCAAGAAAGTGTCTTTGTTCCTGGTGTTCTATCAGATTCCCAGTCTTGTTATCTTACTATATTCACACCAACAAAGAACAAAAAGCAGAAGGATGAGGCTCTCAAGAGAACATGAATGACTTCTACATGGCCAGGGCTCTGCAGCACCGCCTGTGGCTGTGCTTGCTCTATGACAGAATCTGAGGTAAGCACACTCTTTGTACCAGTAAGAGTTGTGATTGTTTTACAAATTAATTTCCCTCTTAATTCCTGGACTTGCAGTTCTTTGGATTTGCATTCATATTTTGAAAGATTCATGTGTGTTTTTAATTTCACAGCTATGTAGTAGGACAACATGGAACAGAAGATGGCATATATAAAACTGATTTTATGCTTATAAATTTGCAATATTCCCACACATTCTCAAAGAAAGGAATCCATGTTTCAAAGACTAGCTCAGAAACACAGTGCGACTTGATGGAATTAGAGCATGCATTCACATGATGGTGGTTTGCATAAAGAAGATATATGTAAGGACTTCAAAATGTTCTTGTTTTTTTAATGTTTAATCATTGACTTATTTTTATTTACATTAAAGAGAGGGGGGAAGGAGGCAGGGAGAGAGACAAAGAGAGAGAGAGAGATCTTCCAACTGCAGGTTCATATCCAAATGTCCTCAATAGCCAGGAGCTCAGAATGCCCTCGATGTCTCCCAGATGAGTGGCAGGGACCCAAGCTCTTGTGGCATCAACTGTTGACTCCCAGGGTGTGCATTAACCTATATATATATATATATATATATACACACACATACACATATATACACACACACATATACACACACATATATACACACATACACACATATACACACATACATATATACACACATATACACACATACATATATACACACATATATACACACATATATACACACATATATACACATACATATATACACAAACACATATATATACACACACATATATACACACACATATATACACACATATATACACACACTTATATATACAAACACATATATATACACACACACATATATATATACACACACATATATACACACACATATATACACACATACACACATGTATACACACATATATATACACACACATATATATACACACATATACACACACACATATACACACACATATATATACACACATATAAACACAAACACATATATACACACACATATACACACACATATATACAAACACATATATATACACACACATACACACATATATACATACACACATATATATATAAACACACATATATATATACACATATATATACACACATACACACACATATATACATACACACATATATATAAACACACATATATACATATATATACACATGCACATATATACACACATATACACACACATATATACACACATACATATATACACACATATATACACACATATACACACATATATACACACACACATATATATATACACATATACACACATATATATACACATACACACATATGTATATATTGATGCAAGTGAGCATTCTGGAAGAATATGTCACAGTTCTGAAAATATAGATAACGAAAACTCTCTTCATTGTAACATTTTGCATTCTTACATGAAAGAATATCCTGCTTTCTGGTTGCATTGAGGCAGAATATATAACATATAGTATATATAATAGGTACTGTATATAATATAGTTGGCTCAGGAGATCCATAGCAGTTTTCTCATAAATAAATTGCTCTATTACTCTGTTATTTTTTAAAAAGTGGACATTTGGGAAATAGTAATATATATTATTGTTAAACTGAATGGTTGTTCAATATCCAAATCTACAACTCAAACCATTTGTAAATGACACAAAGACAAACAAATAAACCAATGGAATAAAGAACTGAGAAATAATGCTTCCAGTATTTGATGAAATGGTTTTTAATAAAGGTACCCAAGACACTTCAGAAAAAGCATAAGCCCACTTCAAAAGAAAAAAGCTTTAAACAAAATTCAATATTCATTTATGATGAAAAAATGTTCCATCAAATTGGGTAAGGAAAATTATTTCAACATACTTAAGAGCATGTATGATAAACCCAGAGCCATAATCATGCTCAATAGTGAAAATTTGCAATATTTTTTTCAACAATTGGAGGCAAAAATCTCATTTGCAATGTTTCTTATTGATCATAGTACTAGAAGTTCTAGCCCAACTAATTAGTAAAGATAAATAAAAAAGTATCTAAGTTAGAAAGGAAGATAATTTTTTTTGCAGAGAAACCCTAAAGACTTCAAAGAATATAAAAAAATATTTAAAACTAATAAATCAATTTAGTAAGGTTGCAAGTTACAAAATCAACGTACAAAGTCAACTTTCATATTTTGACAATGAACCATCAAGAAAAGACTTTCATTCATAACAGATTGTTGAAACTAGGAATAATTGTACAAGAAGATAAAAGTCCTATGCATAGAAAATCATTAAATGATTGATGACAGAATTTGAAGAGGCAACCAAATGTAAAGACATGCTGCATTCACGCATTGGAAGAATTAATACTCTCCAAAGGTTTATGCTATCATAGCAATCTACAGATTTAACCCAATCCCTATGAGAATTCCGATGACATTTCACAGAAAAGAGAAATTCAATTATGCATTTGTATATGATCACAAAAGACACCAAATAGCCAAAAAGTTTGAGCAAAAGGAGCAAACCTGGAGGCATTAGGCTACCTAACTTCAAACCATATTGTAAAGATTTAGTCTTCAAAACATAATGGTGCTTGCATAACAACAGCCATAAAGACCAAAGAAACAAAGAAACAAAATACATCTATGGACAATTAATTTTCAAAGAAGATGCCAAGAACACAGAACTGGAAAAATATAATATCTTCAATAAATAGTGCTGATAAAGCTAGTCAAATAATAAGAATTCCAAATGTCTGGGGATTTTTTGACAACTGAGTTCTCCCCCTTCAACAGCTGTGATTGCCAGAGTGCTGGGTCTCAAATCTCCAGTGGAGCTGAGAGGACTGTTAGGTAGAGGAAGGGTATGTGACTTACTAAAGGCTCAAACTCGTAAGGCATTTTCACTAAAGTCTGCTAGTTTTTCTTGCATAAAAATTCCTCAAATAGTTGCAAGCCTTTGATTAATTTCCAGAGCTCTGAAAATACTGATTTTAACAATTTTACTAGGTTTCCTTTTTATGTGGAGGAGAGATCTATAGAGCTTCTCACTCTGTACTCCCAGTGGTACTTCTCTAGACACCCATTTTATACACTGAAAAAAGGTCATTTATATTCCCAAGATGCTTATTTCAATACTAAGCAACTCAGCTGTACTTCTCACTATCATCTTTCCTATTGTGGTTTCAACTTTGAACCACAGGGTATTTTGTAGATATTTTAGGCCTTTATATCAAAAACTCAACTGCAGGCATACTATTATTTTTTTCTTTCTTTTGACAGGCAGAGTGGACAGTGAGAGAGAGAGACAGAGAGAAAGGTCTTCCTTTGCTGTTGGTTCACCCTCCAATGGCCGCCGCGGCCGGCGCACCGCGCTGATCCGATGGCAGGAGCCAGGTACTTATCCTGGTCTCCCATGGGGTGCAGGGCCCAAGGACTTGGGCCATCCTCCACTGCACTCCCGGGCCACAGCAGAGAGCTGGCCTGGAAGAGGTACAACCGGGACAGAATCCGGCACCCTGACCGGGACTAGAACCCAGTGCGCCGGCGCCGCAAGGCAAAGGATTAGCCTAGTGAACCGCAGCGCCAGCGGCATACTATTTCATATGTAGCACATTTTCAAATTTAGAGAAAAGACCATGATTCCTACCCAAAGTCATTTAACTTGCTCTGCAGTTCATTTTGAAATATAAATAATAGGAGAGTAAATTAGTTATTCCTTAATCTCTCTGAAATAAAAAAAAAAAAAAATTCAGTGGCTGCAGCTGGAGCTGCCCATGAAACCATGGCCTGCAGTATCAGCATCTCATATGGGTGCCAATTCGAGTCCGGCCTGCTCTGCTTCTGATCCAACTCCCTAGTAATGGTCCAGGAAGATGGTCTAGGTCCTTGGACCCCTGTATCCACACAGGAGATCCTAAAGAAGCTCCTGGCCCTGACTTTCTCTTGCCTCAGCCCTGGCTAGTGCAGCCATTTAGGGAGTGAATCAGCAGGTGGAAGATCTCTTTGTCTTTTTCCTTCTCTCTTTCTGTAATTCTATTTTTCAAATAAATAAATAAAATCTTTTAAAAATATTTTAAAATCAAATATTAATATTATTGCAATAGAATACTGCAGCACAGGCATCACACATCAGCACCGGTTCAAGTCCCGGCTGCTCCACTTCTGATCCAGTTTCCTGTTTGTGCTTCTGGGAAATCAGTGGAAGATGACCCAAGTTCTTGGTCCCCTGAAACCACATGGGAGGAAGTTCCTGGCTCCTGGCTCTTGGTTCCTGGTTTTGGCCTGGCCCAGTGCAAGTCACTGAGGATGATAGTGGAGTGAACCAACAAATGTAAGACCCTTCCTTCCTTCCTTCCTTCCTTCCTTCCTTCCTTCCTTCCTTCCTTCCTTCCTTCCTTCCTTCTTTCTCTTGCTCTCTTTTGCTGTGACTCACACTTTCAAATAAATAAATAAATCTTTAAAATGTGCATGTGCATAAATGAGTATTAAATATTAAGCACCGATATATTCAATCATTTACTATAAAAGCCAATACTGTTGCAACTAAGCAGTTCAAAGATTCTTATTTTTCTTCCTATAAAGATGCTATGTTTGAATTCATGAATTGGATATTTTATAGGAAACATACCACCAAAATATTCAGTGGATCATTTAAAGTAATTATGTGGTATCATTATTCAGGAAGCTAACTGCATAGTTAAAATTGCTTTGCAAAGTACTGGTTTCTACATGCTTATAACAACAAATTGCTTGTTTTTGAAAACTGACAATCAGCACTGAGACCAGAAAGGAAAGCAGATATTTTGTGAGAGGACATGAGTCTCGAAAGCTTCAGATAATATTGTCTTAATTTGATTTTTCCATTTGAAAATTGGATAATTTTTATGCTACATTCTTATTTAAATGAAGTAATCTGAGTACAAAAAAGTTACGCAATTCAAAATTGTTAGTACAGGAGTCGTACAGCATTGTGTAGGTATAAGCATGGTTTTGTTACCTGAAGTTTTAAAATCCCAATTAAAACAAACAAGAAAAAAATCTTAAACAAAAACTACACAAAACAGAAATGAAACTAAGAAAAATACAAAAGCTCAAGGCCGGCGCCTTGGCTCACTTGGTTAATCCTCAGCCTGCAGCACCCACATCCCATATGGGCACAGGTTCTAGTCCTGGTTGTTTCTCTTCCAGTCCAGCTCTCTGCTGTGGCCCGGGAGGGCAGTGGAGGATGGCTGAAGTGCTTGGGCCCCTGCACTTGCATGGGAGACCAGGAAGAAGCACCTGGCTCCTGGCTTCGGATTGGCGCAGCGCCGGCTGTGGAGGCTATTTGGGGAATGAAACAACGGAAGGAAGACCTTTCTCTCTGTCTCTCACTCACTGTAACTCTACCTGTCAAATAAATTAATTAAAAAATTAAAAAAAAAGAAAAATACAAAAACTCTAAAACTGTGCTTCTCAGAGGAAAATAGAAAATACCTCAAACTTTGGCAGAGTAGATACGCTATATAATGAAAATTCACCTTGATATAAAACATCTAATTATAAACATTTTTATGGGCCTGCCATCATAGAATTTCTAGCTATTCATCATTAGCGTTTTTCCTCTGAATTTGTTTCACATGTCTTCTGCAGCAACCTCACAGAAAAGACCAT
Source organism: Oryctolagus cuniculus (assembly GCF_051225735.1). Classification (NCBI taxonomy): domain Eukaryota; kingdom Metazoa; phylum Chordata; class Mammalia; order Lagomorpha; family Leporidae; genus Oryctolagus; species Oryctolagus cuniculus. The sequence goes on along the minus strand of NC_142876.1, from coordinate 12,648,664 downwards.
GCAAAAGCTCTCAGATTGAATCTGAATTTGCTTAGTGCTCAATAACCATCATGGAAAGGTTTATTATGTTGTTAATATTGCCTAATAACTTTTAAAAAAATTGTCGCATTTTATTAGCCAGTGACAATATACATTTTTACAATCGTGGTGTAATCTTTCAGCATACTCACCCATTACATATTAATCCACTCATTTCTTTGTGATAAAGTTATTCAAAATACTCTATTAGAGCCACTTTGAATTATACAGTATAATATTGTTGACTGTATCATCCTTCTGTAGAATAGAACACCACAGCCTTTCTCACTTACTCAGAGAGGAATTAATTAATAGGTACAGAGTCACAACCTTACTAAACTCAGTTGTTTGAACTTTGTGTCTCATTTCAAGAAAATAGTTTTTCTTTGATTATGAGTCACCTAAGTCTGGGTTCAAGTTATGATAATCCTCAAATACAATGACTCTCAAATCATAAAAGTTCTGTGATTCTATTAAAATATGAGATACGTGAGGGGTGGCTCCAACATGGAGGAATAGGGAGGGACTGCACTGCTAGTCCGGGAAAAGATACTTGCTTTCCCAAAATAGATATGCAATGGGTCATAAGTTAATAGGGCAATCTGATTAAGCTGAAAGAACCCCTGCAATGTAAAAACAGCTTTGGATCAGATGTTGAACATGAAGGAAACGTTTTCAGAATATTAGGCAATTCCTCACTTTCAGAAAAAGAATTAATTGAAATGCAGAGCAGACAAACTATAATCAGGAGACTGAGAGAACATTCAAACTCAACCTTACAGATGCTAACAGCATGTAATTTTTTAGATCACTTCTCCTTGTTACTGTTTCTTTTTTTTTTCATTTCATAAGCACATTATCTTGCTTTTGCTGCAATATGAATATATATTGAAATTCTTTTAACAATTACAACTTCTATTTCTTGAACTCAGCTTAACCATTTTTATATAGTTAGGCAAAAAATGTTTTAAAACTTGGCTATACTTGTTTTCATATATATGTATATAAGTGTGCATATAAGTTACCAGTGGGGAATTTTTAAAAATGCTGCTGTCTCAGCTGCCATGACACGTTGGTTCAGTAGAGCAGACTTTACTAACAACAATATTCTGAAATGAAAGGATGGTGAATGCTACACAGCTATATCTAAAACACTTGCTAGTTTCAAGAATCACAGGACCCCAGCAAACTAAGGTCTAAAGTAGAGTAACCTTTTATACTTTTACAATCTTTTACAGTTTTATAGCAATATAATAAAGTAATTTAGTATATGCTCAATGAAACAATAATAAAATATGGCTCGAATCCTGCTTCAAACTATTGATTTAAGGATTTTAAATATATATATATATATATATTTAATTTGACTGGTAGAGTTACAGACAGAGAGAGAGAGAGAGAGACAGAGAGAAAAGTCTTCCTTCCATTGGTTCACCCCCCAAATGGCCACTACAGACGGAACTACACCGATCTGAAGCCAGGAGCCAGGCACTTCTTCTTGGTCTCTCATGTGGGTGCAGGGGCCCAAGCACTTGGGCCATCCTCCACTGCCTTCCCGGGCCACAGTAGAGAGCTGGACTGGAAGAGGAGCAACTGGGACTAGAACCCGGAGCCCATATGGGATGCTGGTGCCTCAGGTGGAGGATTAGCCAAGTGAGCCACGGCGCTGGCCCCAGGATTTTAAATCTTTTAATTACAAATTCTGACACAAACTGCTGTTTTTTTTTTTTAACGGGGAACCACATGATATTGTTATACATGTATTTATTGTATAATGTTCAATCAGGGAAAATATAGCTATCTCTTCAAATATTAAACATTCAAAATCTCATCTTCTAGATTTTTGTAGAGAAATATAACATGTTGTATCATCCTACTGTGCAGTACAACCTTAGAATATCTTGCTCTCATCTAACCATAACTTAGTGTCTGTTAATTAATCTTCCCCATATATTCTTCTCCTTTTCCCCTTGGCTTCTGGTAACTTCTATGAGATCACCTTATTTTTATACTCATCACAACTGACCACAAGCAATAAATCAAGTTGTTAAAAAGTAGTTATCAGGGTGACTGTTACTGTGAAGCAGGTTAAACTACTGCCTGGGATATCCGCATCTCATACCTGAGTGCCAGGTTTGAGTCCTGGCTCCTTGCACTTCGATCCAGCTGCTGCTACTGCACCTGAAAAGCAGCAGATAATGGCCAAATTACTTGAGTTCTTACCACTCATGTAGGCAACTGAACAGTTCATGGCTCCTGGAATCATCCTGACTTAGTCCCAGCTCTTCTGGGCATTTGGAGGATGAACCAACGGATGGAGGATCTCTGTCTTAATCTCCCACTCCCTCTCTCTGTCACTGTTCCTTTCAAGTAAACACATCTCTAAGAAAGTGATTGTCTCGAGTGTGAGAGATGCCAATGGAAATCGAATCAGATTCTGATTCAACATTTAGGATAAAAAATATTCCTGTATATATCTTATATAATCATCAAATCAATAACTAGTGTTTCCATCTCCTAAAATATATATGGTTTCTCTGTGTTGGGAACCTCCATACTCCTCTTATTATTTTGAAATACATGGAAATGTGTTTTAAATTATAGTTACCATACTGTGCTATAGAGACTAGAAGTAATCCAACTGTATTTTGTAGCCTGTTATCCAGCATTCCTCTATCTTATCATTCTCTAGTAATCACTCTTTTATCCTCTACTTCTATTAAATCAACTTTGTTAGCTTCTGTAAATGAGAACATGAGGCATTTGTATTCCTGCACCGGACGTATGTCATTTAACATGAAATCTTCCGGTTCAATCCATTTTGTGCAAAGTGCAGGATTTCATTCTTTTTTATGGCTAAATAAAATCCATATGTTTACATTTACTACACTTTCTTTATCTATTCTTCCACCCATGGGCAACTTGTTTGATTCCATATCTTGGCTATTGCGGATAGTGCTGCAATAAACATGACAGTTCAGTAAATCTTTAATTTGGTAACTTCATTTACTTTGTATTTATACCCAGGAATAAGATTGTTGGGCCATATGATAGTTCTATATTCAGGCTTTTTTTTTTTTTTCCTTTTTTTTTTTTAAATGAAACTCCATGCTATCTACAATAATGAGTGCACTTATTTGCATTTCCAACAAAAGTGTATGATAGTTCATTTTCCTCTGCATCCTCACCAGAATTTGCTTGATTTTGTCTTTTAAACATACTTAATTTTGGGGGCTGGTTCTGTGGCATGGTGGGTAAAGCCACTAACCAACAGTACCAAAATCCCATATGGGTGCTGGTTCGAGTCCCAGCTGCTCCACTTCCAATATAGCTCTCTGCTATGGCCTGGGAAAGCAGTAGAAGGTGACTCAAGTGCTTGGACTCCAGCACCTGCGTGGGAGACCTGGAAGAAGCTCTTGGCTCCTGGATTTGGATCAGCGCAGCTCTGGCCATGGCAGCCATCTGGAGAGTGAACCAGCGGATGGGAAACCTCTCTCTTTGTCTCTACCTTTCTCTGTAACTCTGTCTTTTAAATAAATAAAAAATAAATCTTTAAAAAAACATTTGCTTTTTGAAGTGTTTTTAAATTTTTGATTAACAATAATTGTACAAATTTATGTAGTAGAGTATAAAATCTCTCTCTATATATATATACACACACACACACACACACACACACACTGTATACTGATCAAATTAGGCTCATCAGCATTGCCCCTCCTTGATGAGCTCCTTTATCTATTTGTTCATAAAATCTATCATAGATTATTGTGAACTATAGTCGCCCCGCTGTGTTGTGTAATGCTAGGAAGTTATTCCTTCTACCTAACTCTGATTTTTATCTCATTATCAAAATTCCTTCTACCCTTCTTGGCCACTAGTAATTTCTGTATTCCTGACTGAAGTATTTTAGTGTCTACTTATGAGGGAGAACATGTGGTATTTACATTCTGGTGTCTGGTTTATTTCACTTAACAGTATCCTCCCATTCCATCCATTTTGTTGCAAACAACAAATTTCATTCCTCTTTGACTGCGGGATAATATGCCATATTCTCTTCTTCCATTCATCTGTCTATTGGCACCTTAGGTGATTTCATATATTCATACTATTTAATTTTTTAATAAGGAGAACAGATTTCATGCATTTTGTAAGTACAATAATAAGATAACCATACTTCCTTCACCCCTTCTCTCCCGCAATGCCCCTCCTTCCTTCCCTTGTTTTTCTTTACTTTTTTTCAAAAATATAACATAAATAGTGCTGCAAAAATACTACATATAGCAGTGGAATGGCTTGACTCTATGACGGTTCTAGTTACGGTGTTTTAGGGAACCTCCATGTGTTCTCCATGGCTATACTAGTTTACATTCCCAAAAACACGGTTTCAGAATCCCCCTTTCTCCCCATCTCCAGCAGCACTTGTTATTTCTTGTGTCCTTGACAACATCTATTTTACGTGGAGTGAGGTAAAAGCTCATTGTAATTTTGAATTATATTTCAAAGATGGCTAGTGACATTAAAAATTTCTCATGTATTTCTTGACCATTTGCATTTCTTCTTTGAGAAATGTCCATTCAGGTCCTTTGCCCATTTATTTTTAAATTTGTTTATTTATTTATTTATGTAAAGGGAAAAGACTTCATATGTTCCATATATACAGCTTTAAAGGATAATAATATGTTCATCCTCCCTCCTCCATCCCTTACCATCTTTCTTTTAATTTTTGTGATGACATACTTGCTTGCTGTTTTTAAAAATATTTTTCTTATTTGAAAGGCAGAGGTGAGAGAGAGAGAGAGAGAGAGAAAGGTCTTTCACACGGTGATTCACTCCCCAAATGGCAGAATGGCCAGAGCTGGGTGTATCTGAAGCCAGGAGCCGGGAGCTTTTTCTGGGTCTCACAGACGAATACAGGGGCGGTGGAACTTGGACCATCTTCTCCTGCTTTCTCAAAATTTTTAGCAGAGCGCTGGATAGGAAGAGGAGCAACCTGAACACGACCTGGCAGCCATTTGGGATGCTGGCACTAGAGGTGGAGGATTAGCCTACGAATTTCACAGTGCTGAGGGATTTTTAGAAAAAAACTATTTCTGAAAAGGAAGTGACTCTAGGAATTGGGACAAAATTAGGAAATCCATAACTCAAGTTTATTTCAGAAAAAGAAACTTTGCAAAATAATAAAGATTCAATTCACTTATAGTTTGATTTCAGAACACTGATATTTTCTGTTATTTTGCTGTTTACTCCTAGTTACACCTATTATGGTCAGAAGTTTGGAGTATGATTTCAATCCATTTAAAATTATTATGACTGGTTTTATAATGAGTTCTACCTTAGTGAAAATTTCATGTGCAGTTATATGCACTGTAGTGGTTGGGTGTGCTATTCTATTAATGTCAATTTCATGATGGTGACTAAGTCTTCTAAAATGATCTATATTCGTTTGGGTGCTTTCTATATCAACTATATTAAAAATCAACCAGGCTAGCGCCATGGCTCACTAGGCTAATCCTCCACCTGCAGCGCCAGCACCGCGGGTTCTAGTCCCGGTTGGGGCACCGGATTCTGTCCCGGTTGCTCCTCTTCCAGTCCAGCTCTCTTCTGTGGCCCAGGAAGGCAGTGGAGGATGGCCAGTGCTTGGACCCTGCACCCGCATGGGAGACCAGGAGGAAGCACCTGGCTCCTGGCTTTGGATAGGCTCAGCGCGCTGGCCATAGCAGCCATTTGGGGGTTAAACCATCGTAAGGAAGACCTTTGTCTCTGTCTGTCTCTCTCTCACTGTCGAACTCTGCCTGTCAAAAAAATAAATAAATAAATAAAAACTTAAACATTATTAATTCCAGATCTGCCACAGTAGTGTACACGAACTTAAACCTATTCAGAAATAGCAAATTTAAACTCGAATTAAAGTAAAACCAATGCAAAATGATAAAGGAGAGTTTCTGAGTGATGTAAGTGGATACTGCATGAATGTACATAGTGGCTTTGGATCAAAGCTGAAGAATTCTGAGCTTACAGACAATGAATCTTGTATGATAGTGGCCAATTAAGCGGTCAATGAAGATGGTAGAAATAGCAATATTATATTGGATAGGCAATAAACTTGCATCTCTTCCAACAAAGACACCATCACCACATTCTAAAACTGATTGCTGTACAAATAGCCTTGAAAAGACTGTTTGAAATAAAGTCAAACTCTTTGAATAGTACTGTGAAATAAAATACACGAATGTGGGGAGCAACTGGGAGCAACTCGGACTAGACTAAGTTACTGGAATTAAGACTTATTCTATGCATCTGCTCTCCCACAATATGGCGCTGGGAAGGGAGAAACAGCTTCTACACAGCTGCCTCCAGTTCAACCAATGAACAGCAGGACCTGCTCCTGATTGGAGGAGAGCAGCGTACTCGGCATGTGGGTAGCAGAGTTGGGATTGGTGGAAGAGGACTATAAAGGAGGAGAGAGACAACATGCACCAGGAACATCTGAGGAACACCTAAGTGGAACATCTAAAGGGAACATCTATCTGAAGGAACACCTGTGCAGCCCCCGAGAGAGCCAGCCAGCGGTGTGCCGCTCCCCCGTGGAAGTGGGGAAAGTGGCTAGGGGGAACCGCCCTTCCACGGAGGTGGAAGGGTCGGTAGCCAACCCGGGAAGAACCAGCAGCAAACCCGGGGAGGGCCGAGCAGACAAAAGAACAGCACAGGGTCCTGTGTCGTTCCTCCATGAAGAGGGGGAGCGACATAATGGTGCCGTGACTCGGATATGAAGCCTAGGCAGGGTTTAGTGTCGTTCCTCCACGAAGAGGGGGAGCGACACACGAAGACCATCTAAACTTTCATTTTAGGGAAAATAATTTCTTAGTATTATATGACCTCAGCAATACTTAAATTTATTCATTATTTATCTGAACATTCTCTAATTTTACTTAGCAAATGCAGTTGTCATTATTACTTGAAAAACCTTAAGAACTGTCAAGGACTAGTGGAAAACTTTATACTCACAGTAAATTGCCCATTGCTATTTTCTTTTTTCTACGTTTTTCACAGAGCAAGCATAAATTGCTAATCTGAGCAAAAGATCTCAGGAAAGAAACCTTTCCATTTATTCCAGGAGAGAACCTAGAGAAGAGTCCAAGCAGAATGGGGAGTGATAGGTGAAATTCAGAGGAAATGATCAGAAAAATGTCTCAAATATCTATAAAGGTTTAGACAAGCCCCTCAAAAACGCATGCACAGGAGTGACCCAAAACACCATAATAGAACATGAGTCATGCGAGTGAGATTTGAACCAAACCCACAAGAGTTAAGTCATATCTTAAAGCTTTATGGCACAGATCCCTAGGAAAGCATTCAACAAGGCCAATCTTGTACTAAAATGTAAAGAGAACAAACAAAAAGTTAAAATAAGAATCCCCAGAGCATCCAACAAACTGTGAGTAAATATCAACAAATCTGTCTGGAATGGCAAAAGCAGAGAATGAAACAAAACAATATTTGCCACAGTAATGGTAAAGAACTTTCAGAAGTGAAGGGAAAACATCAAGAAACAGATTCAGACTCAAGAAGCTCGGAGCATACTGAGCAGAGCAACAGCAACATCGTATTCAAGGGAAGAAAACCAAAGACAATGAAAAAAAAATGAGAAAAGTCATCAGAAAAGAAGCATGTGGCTTGCAGAGGGACAGATGCTAGAATGACAGCAAATTTAGAGTCACTAACCACACAAGGAAGTGGAGTGAACTATTTAAATTCTTACTATTTCAAAAAATACTTTTATTAACCTAGAATCTCACATAAGGAAATAAGACCTTATCATTTATAAATGAGAAGATATAAAGCTAGTTTAAACAAAAAAGTGAGGAAATTTATTCCTGGGAAAATTTTCTCCCCAAAAAATGTTTAAATTGTTCAAAGAGAAGGAGATAATATGGTTTGAACTTGCACATCAACAAAGAAAGTGAGAGTAATGGATGAGGAAGAGATGAAGGTAATAAAATGTCACCTTCTTATTTGACCTGAAAGAAAACAAAGATAGCAACAGTGAATTCAGTGATTATAAAGGCAAAAAATGGAAATGTGTCACAAACATGGTGGATGGCAATTAAACAATATAATCACTGAAAACGTAAATAATTTAAATACATTAAAACATTTTAAGGTTATTTTAATACATTTTTATCTTTTTATTTGTAATAGCATCATTAATTTCTTTACACAATTTAATTGGTTTTCACTAGATAATTTTCTTATTTTCCCAGAAACGTTTTTATTTAAGATATATAAACTTCATGCATTTTATAGATACAAATTTAGAGATATAGTTATTCTTTTTTAAAAGATTTTATTTATTTATTTGACAGGTAGAATTACAGATAGTGAGAGAGAGAGACAGAGAGAAAAGTCTTCCTTCCATTGGTTCACTGCCCAAATTGCGGCAATGGCTGGAGCTGTACTGATCTGAAGCCAGGAGCCAGGTGCTCCAACCTGGTCTCCCACATAGGTGTAGGACCCAAGCGCTTGGGCCATCCTCCACTGCCTTCCCGGGCCACAGCAGAGAGCTGGACTGGAAGAAGAGCAACTGGGACTAGAACCTGTGCCCATACGGGATGCCAACACCACAAGTGGAGGATTAACTTAGTGTGCCACAGTGCCAGCCCCGGGATATAGTGATTCTACCCAGCTTACCTGCCCTCCCTCCCACGCTCCCACTCTTCTTCCTCCTCCCTTTCCTATTCCCATTCTTATTTTCTACTAAGATCTATTTTCAATTAACTTTATACACATAAGATTGACCCTATACTAAGTAAAGAGTTCAACAAATAGTATGACAAAAAAAAAAAAGTTCCTCAACAGTCGAGACAAGGGTTGTTCAAAATAATCATATCTCAAAGTGTCAACTTCAGTTCTATAAATTATTTTTTAGGTGCGCTATTAGTTACCGTAGATCAGGGAAAAATATGGCATTTGTTATTGAAAATGGTTTATTTCACTAATTATAATGTCTTCCAGTTGTATCCATTTTGTTGCAAATGATGGGATTTCATTTTTTTAACTGCTGTCTAGTGTCCATGGTGTGCATATTCCACAATTTCTTTATACAGTCTTCAACTGATGAACATTTGTGTTGAGTCTGTATCTTAGCTGTTGTGAATTGAGCTGCAATAAACATGGGTATACAGATGACACTTTCTTATGCTGATTTCATTTCTCTTGGAAAAATCCCCAGGAGTGAGATGGCTGGGTCTTACAGGAGGTCTAAATTCGATTTCTGAGGTATCTCCATACTGTATTCCATAGTGGCTGTACCAGTTTACATTCCCACCAACAGTGGATTAGCAAACCTTTTCCCCCACATCCTAGCCAAATTTATTGTTTGTTGATTTCTTTATGAAAGTTTCTAACTGGGGTGAGATGAAATTTCATTGTGGTTTTGATTTTAAAAAAGCAAGATGCAACAATATCTTTGACAAGAAAGTTACTTTAAATCAAATAATACAGACAGTTCAGAGATAAGGAAACATATATCACTCTAATACTAATCAAAAGAAAGCCTGGCTAGTTGTATTTATTTCAGACAAAGCACACTTAATAATGAAGATGATCAGCCAAATAAAAGTCAGTGCATAAAGATAAAGAGATCAATTTTTCCAAGAAGATGACAACATTCTTAACCTGTGTTCACATAAATAGAGTGAATCAAAGCAAAGGAGGTAAAAACTGATAGAACTGAAAGGAGAAAGAGACAAATCCAATATTAGATTTGGAAACATCAACATGCCTCAGTCAGTATGATCAGTCAGGCCAGAAATCAGGAGGAATACCTATGACATAAACAGCACTATCAATCATTTTGATCAGTTTGACTTTTTTTTTTTTTTTTTTGACAGGCAGAGTGGACAGTGAGAGAGAGACAGAGAGAAAAGTCTTCCTTTGCCGTTGGTTCACCCTCCAATGGCCGCCGCGGCCAGCGCAATTCGGCCGGCGCACCGTGCTGATCCGATGGCAGGAGCCAGGTACTTATCCTGGTCTCCCATGGGGTGCAGGGCCCAAGCACTTGGGCCATCCTCCACTGCACTCCCTGGCCACAGCAGAGAGCTGGCCTGGAAGAGGGGCAACCGGGACAGAATCCGGCGCCCCGACCAGGACTAGAACCCGGTGTGCCGACACTGCTAGGTGGAGGATTAGCCTAGTGAGCCGCGGCACTGGCCTTGATCAGTTTGACTTTTATGGACTACCATCCAATCACAACAAAAAGCACATTCTTCTCAAAATCATAGAGAAGGTTCACAAGACAGATCACTTTCTGAAACTTAAAACACACCTTGACATGTACAAAAATTATACAGATTTTACAATCTGTTAACGGATATTAATGGGATTAAACAAGAAATCCAAAGAAAATTTGTTAGAAAATCTGCAACTCTTTGGAAAATAAACCACACACATATAAATACCCATATGTCAAAAATGTGTCTTTATATATATTTAATCAAATTAAAATTAAAATGTCTCTAATAAAAACTTTAGAAATTCCATGAAATTAGAGAAAATTTTGAAACACTAAATGAATGACTCAGAGAAGGCCTTAAACTGAAAAATCTCAGCTTCTAATCTAGCAAAATATGAAGAGAGCAACAACTTAACCTTAAAGCAAGAAGAAATTATAAAATTAGATTAAAAGCTAATGTGTGGTGTGGGCATCTGTTGTAGTGGTTAATACATCCCTTTGGAAGACCTCACCCCATTTCAGAATGCCTGGATTTGAGTGCGAGATTCACTTTCAAATTCAGCTTTCTTTTTTTTTAAAGAATTTATTTATTTTATTTGAAGTTAGAGTTACAGACAGTGAGAAGGAGAGACAGAGAGAAAGGTCTTCCTTCCATTGGTTCACTCTCAAATAGCCGCAATGGCCACTGCTGCGGCGATCCAAAGCCAGGAGCCAGGCGCTTTCTCCTGGTCTCCCACGTGGGTGCAGGGGCCCAAGGACTTCGGCCATCTACTGCTTTTCCAGGCCATAGCAGAGAGCTGGACTGGAAGTGGAGCAGCCAGGACCAGAACTGGCGCCCATATGGGATGTTGGTGCTGTAGGTGGAGGATTAGCCTCCTTTGCCAGGGCGATGGCCCCTCAGCTTTCTTTTAATGCACACCATGGAGGACAGCAGACATTGGCTCAAGTAGTTGGGTTCCTGACATGCACTTAGGGAACCCAGATTGAATTCCTGTTTCCTGGCTTAAGCTTGGCTCATCATAGGCTATGAGGGCATTTGGGGAGTGAACCAGTGGATGGAAGATTTAGTTCTCCCTCTAGAGAGGGAGAGAGAGAGAGAGAGAGAGAGAGAGAGCGCGCTAATGTAATTGAAATAGTGATACAGAAAAAAAAAATCAGTGAAACCTTAAAGATGGTTCTTTGGTAAAATCAATATGATTAATTTATCTCCAGTTGGGGGGTGGGATGAAGAGAGAAAGAGAGATTTAAAAGCCATAGGCAATGACAATGGAGTTAGAAAATGCTAGTGTCTCGGTCTGAAGAATAAAGTTCAAGAGGGGCAATGACAAGAAATGTATCTATTACGTAAACTAAATATTGTAAATGCCTAACTAAGAGATTTCTTACATAATTTAAAGGTCTGAAAATACATTCTTTTAAATTTTGAAAAGATTTTGTGAGTGACTGACTGAAAGATGAATTTAAGGCAGCCAAAGTCAAGAAAGGGGTGAGGAAATGGAGTAATGAGAGCAGAAAGGATTACTGGTTGAATCAGCATGGTCTGCGGCGATAGTTGGTAAATTTGGAAATAAAAGTTATTATTGATTGCATAGAGAGATGGGGGGCAAATCTAAAATGGTAACCTTATTTATTGGCTTTAGAACTAAGCATGTGAAATGGCGATCAACAATAATAGAGTGAGAAGGGAAAATGAGTTCATTTTAGGGTCAATTGTATCTGAGTTTCCTGTTTGTTAAGGAATTGCTTAGTAGGTCTGAAGACCGGGACAGCAGCCATATATTTTCTTTCTTTTTTTTTAAGATTTATTTATTTATTTGAAAGAGTTACACAGAGAGAAGGAGAAGCAGAGAGAGAGAGAGAGAGAGAGAGAGAGAGAAAGATCTTCCATCATGTTTCACTCCCCAGTTGGTCACAAAAGCCAGAGTTGCACTGATCCAAAGCTAGGAGCTTCCTCCAGGTTCCCCACATGGGCACAGGGGCCCAAGGACTTGAGCCATCTTCCACTGCTTTCCCAGGCCATTGTAGAGAGCTGGATTAGAAGTAGAGCAGCCGGGACTCGAACAAGCGCGCATATGGGATGCAGGCTCTGTAGGCGGCAGCTTTACCTGCTGCACCACAGCGCCTGTCCTCATATATTTTCAAGCCTATATCATGGTACAAATGTTGTTGGCACCATGATATCCCTTAGAGAGATTCTTAGGAAACAGGCATTGAGGAACACCAGTATTTTGTAACTGGTCACAAAAAATAGATAACTATTGATAAAGAGAAGTCTTAGAGATAGAAGGAATGAGGGGAGAGCAATGTCATGAAAGCCAAAGGAAGAGGGAGTTTTTCAGTGAAGTAGAAATCATCTCTGATGAAATGAAGAGCAAAATCAAGACAGACCGCTGAGTCTGTAGAGACTGGAAAGGTGATAGCTGAAGACCACTTTAAGTTGTCTTACTCTCCAGGGAAGTCTTTTCTGATTTAAACAACAAAAAAAAATGATTTCAGTTTCTTCATTTTTAAAATTAGTACAAGTATAGTTACTTACTTTGTAGCTTTTTTTTTTTTAGTCAGGAGTAATTAGTTCATATATGTAAAGCATTTCTAGCAAACCTGGTCAATGGTGTGTATGTACTTATTATATAAGTACCAGAAATTATTATCTGAATTTATGTCCTTGTTTTGTCATTTGTTATTGAGATTGATTTTTTTTTTGGAAACAGGAAAATGCATGTTTGCCTATGTGGAATATTGATGATTTAAAAAATTTGCTAGTGTACCTGCAATATAGTATGTGTTAAGTCTGTGAATGTTAATAGTATCAACTCCTATCACAGCATGACAGAAAGCACTGGGAGGAAGTGATATTACCAGATGTGACCAGACTTTATTACTGCCAGAGAGTGTGCCAAATTTCCCCTTATCTCCCCAAACCATGTTCCCAAAGGTGCATCCAATCTCAATAATAATGGAATAGACTTGCTATGGTTGAGGGAGTGAGACTGGACCACTCCACATTTGCAGAAGCTATTTTCTCTGAACTGTGCTGGGTAGAATGTGTTTGGTATATTTCTAAGGACTTCTCAGTTTCACCACTCCCACCTGCAGCACATTATGCCAATGACTTGGGTTTGGACACAAATACGTATAGGTATGTTGAAATTCAAGGTAACATTACTTATCAAGAGATTATAATGTTGTATCTTCTTTCTTTTTTAAATTTAATTTTATTCTCCTAAATACTTTCAACACTGCATCTTTTAGTAATCTTTATAAAAACACCAAAATGATTGATCCGTTTTCCTTTTGATGAAATTTAGGGTATTCAGAATTTTTCACTATTAAAATGATGTTGCCATGAGTAATAATATTGCTGCATGTAAGAATTATTTCAAGATTATTCTCATAATGGAAATGTTGGAAGATTGAATACGCACATTCTGAAGTTTAATACTGGTTGCGAAATAGATATAAATTGTTTAGTATTCAAAATATTCAACACCCCAAGGACAAGTTATAATGGCACAAATCATAGTTAATGCTGATCTGATATGTGAGAAATATGCCTTTTTTGGTTTAATTTGTATTATTCTGATCATTGATATGAGTCATAACCTCTTCATTTGTTTCCAAATGATTTGAATTTTCTATTTTGGGAATTTCTTTTGTTATATTTTTTCTGAAATCTATCTACAGTATCAGTATTAACTTTATTTTAACTATTATTGTTATTGCAATTTTTACTGCATTTTATTGCTCCTTTTGGAAACATGAGTAAGCTTTTGCTTGGATCTGTAATTTGGAGCAGCCAGGGGTCTTATTTTAAAAGAGAATCCTTTTGAGAGGTTCTGATAACAGGATTTCAGTTGAAGTAGCTAATTTGATAGATGATCCAAAGAAATCATAGTCAAATAGTGAAAACCATGATACAGAGAAGGGAAAAGAGTCAGTGAAGGGACTCTTCCATGAATATCGGCTCTGAGGACAGCCAGATCTTAGTCCTCCCATGAGCACAGAAAACAACACAGAACACACGGAGAGCTACTCTAACAAAAAGCTGAAGAAGAGGAATAATTTTATTTATCTGTGCTGTGGATGAAAATTGAGTCTCATGGCAATCACTGTTATGGCTAGTTACCAGGACCTACTTAGTGGCATCTATTTAAGTCCACCCTTCACAATGTTTAGGACCTTTGTGACTTTTGTTAACTCTCCTCTGTTCTTTCTCTGATTTTTCAAGATAATGACCAGTGATAGTTTCAGCAAGACAAGCAGAAGTTGGATACAGATAATAATTTACTTATCACCCTCTTCTACCATCACATTTTAGATCCTCACATACACAGTGCAGTCCTACCTCTTAGCCTAGGTTGGTTCTCTGGTAGAGTAACCCAGGCACTTATTCCTTGAGAGGTCTGAATCTCCAACGATAATGTAGGTTGATTAGACTGCAGTTTGTGAAACTGTTCATTGTATTGTACCTCTGTCAGTGCTGAAATGCTAGACCTACTTGTTATTAACCCTACCGTGCAGCAATATGTTTTCATAGTAAATACATACAACTTCCCCTGCAAGAATGGTCCATACCCAGGAGGAACAAAATATAGCCTGAAGGTGGCCATATTTGGGTTTAAGTAATCATTCATTTTATGGAATTTTGGTCAATTTCCTACCAACACCATAATCTCTCCTGAAAAAAAAATCACCCTATCTACCAAGACATCAATAATTCAACAGAAGCAACAATTCTCAAAGTTGGCGAAAATGGATGTGGTGGTGAGAGGATTGCTCCCCACCATTTTCACTTGATTCCTGGAGCCATGTATTCTAGCTATTATAGCTGCATTGTTATGGAATAGAATTTTTTTCAAAGTGCACACTGCATTCTAAAGGACAATATCTTGGTCACAGGAGATGTTACCTTTAAGTGGATGCCTTGGATAAGCTCCAAGAGGTGGTCAAATTTTCTAGTTTTGAGTAGGATGGAGTAAATTGAGTCACTTTAGTGCTCCCATGCCAACCATTAGAAAAGACAAATGGATTACAATCTGATATTTCTGGAAATCTAAAATAAGATTACACGAATTTGTTTTCCCAACAGCCATGAGCTCTTCTAATGCTGTCACAGCTGAGGAGAATGAGATTGTTCTGACCCCCAGTCTGAAGCAGAGTAGAGCCCAACCCAAGGAACAGAGAGAACCTGGGGACTGACTGGATCTCATCCCCCACAGCTGAAGCTTTGGACTCAGGAACAGTGCTCTCCATCTCTTCTCTCCCTTCAGGCACAGCCAGCCACCATTCTACATTCAGGCTCTATGAGTTTGATCAGTTGAAATGAGGATTGTTATTTTCTAGTAATAATGGAAATGTACCTGCTTCTCTGAAATAAAACCTTCTTTGCTAATTTTTTGATTCTTGTTATAGCAGTTATAGCAGTTTTATTCAGGAAAATATCTCAGTTCCTTCACACACCCTCTAATTTTCTAAGGCACAATGCTTGTCACTAATGTACTTAAATGGGTGCTAGGCTAACCTTCCTTTCTTATAAGAAGCAATTTAGGCCGGCGCCGCAGCTCACTAGGCTAATTCTCCGCCTTGCAGCGCCGGCACACTGGGTTCTAGTCCCGGTCGGGGCGCCGGATTCTGTCCCGGTTGCCCCTCTTCCAGGCCAGCTCTCTGCTGTGGCCTGGGAGTGCAGTGGAGGATGGCCCAAGTGCTTGGGCCCTGCACCTGCATGGGAGACCAGGATAAGTACCTGGCTCCTGCCTTTGGATCAGCGCGGTGTGCCAGCCACAGCGTGCTGGCCGCGGCGGCCATTGGAGGGTGAACCAACGGCAAAGGGCAAAGGAAGACCTTTCTCTCTGTCTCTCTCTCTCACTGTCCACTCTGCCTGTCAAAAAAAAAAAAAAAAAAAAAAAAAGAAGCAATTTAGACATCCTCTCACCATCTGCTCCTCTGCCTCATAATCTCAGGATTTCCCTCAGAGTTTCTTTTGTTATCCTAATTCCGAGGTGCCTGTTTCAAGGAAGTACTGGCTTTATGTGCTTCTCTCAAAAAATCCCCTCTATGTTTGCTTTCTATTCTTATTGCTCTATTCTGGGTGGTAGGTTTATCCAGGAGAACAGCTGTTGGTATAGACAACTCTCGCAATTGCTTGCCATACCTCTTTATTTTTTTTTTATAATTTTCATTAATATGCCTACATAGGTTCTCTAGTCCGATTCAGCTCTCTGCTGTGGCCTGGGAAGGCAGTGGAGATGGCCGAAGTCCTTGGGCCTCTATACTCACGTGGAAAGACCTGGAGGAAGCTCCTGGCTCCTGCCTTTGGATCAGTGCAGCTGCAACCATTGTGGCCAATTGGGGAGTGAACCAGGGGATGAAGACCTCTCCCTCTCTCTCTGCCTCTCCTTTCTCTGTGTAACTCTGATTTTCAAATAAATAGATAAATAGATAAATAGATCTTTTTTTAAAAAAATATTTCATGCTACATTACTCCTTTTCTGCTTTTGCTTACTGTGAAGCTACAAACTGACATCTTAAGTGTGATATGTAAGTGTCTAAATAATTGTAAGATGTTAATAGACTGCACTATTGATCTCAGGGAAAACGCTATGTATTTGAATATGTAACATATTCAGACACTGTAAGTCATTTGCAAGCTCATCTCCCTCAAGCCTTGCAAGGGACAAAATCAGTTTAATTACATTCACAGTAATGATTTACAAGATAATTTTTATCCACAAATAAGTAAATAACATAGCAATCGCCTTTGGATTGTGTTTATTGACTCGTTAGTGGTAAATAAACATTTTCTAAATGCTAGCCATTTAATTGCATTCAGTACAATGATTAAAACATGCATACTGCAGGTGTTTTTGCAGTGTCCATTGTCTTTAACTAATCTGTCTCCTCTTTCACTTTACCAAAATATTTAACTTAACATTGTCTTTATATATTAAAATATCATTTTATAAAATATGTTGTTTCCAAATATTTACATTTATTCTGCGTAACTTGAGAGTCCTTGTCAATGAGAGAAAAATTTATTTTATTCATTCCTTTATGAATAATTTTATGTGTATTTATGATATATTACATGATGTTATGAGCTTGAATATGAAAATGATTCTATATTGAAGAAAAGTAACATGTGCATCATCACTCCACACAGTTCCTCTCTCTCTCTCTTTTTTTAGCAGGAGTTGTAAAAAGAAATCTCATTAGGAAAAGTGTTGAGTAAAATTATTACAATTGCAATAACATTTTTGGAATCATATTATGAAGGGATGCTCTCAAAACCTTTAACTAGTAATTAAATAATAGTGATAATAATGAGGTTTTAATTTACAAATATATTTTAATATATCCAAGTTTTGCTAAACATATTAATATTTCAATTGAAAAATGATAACATAACTTCAAATGGTAGAGTTAATAAATGAGAAGGGAAATTTCAGAGAAGAGAAACGTAAGGTAAATAAGTCATAAAGATAAATATATTTTTCTTTATGTACTAAAATATTATTCTATGGCAGAATACTAATAAAATAAATATATATGCATAGGAAGTCAAGTAGAGCACAATATGCAATGAAATCATTGGAGAATGGAAGGGTTTTCCTCAGTACAATTATTCAAATATTCAATAAAATTAGAAATAAGATTTAGTCCATACATTCTATCAAAATAATTATTGCTTGAAATATAATTCAAATTGTATAAAAGGAAATCATATAAGTCTAAAAATTGTGAATTAATAATTATTTCTTGGATTATGAGATGTTTCTATGTGCAATGAAAGAATCACTAATATTAACACTATGTTTGGCTCGATGGAAACTTTAAACATCTGTATGTCAAAATGTAAAGCATTATGTAAAATGAAATATTACGGCTTGAAAAATTTTACATAAAATGTGATACTTGGCAATCAGACTTCCTAACTCTGAAACTATTTTAACAAATCAAAATGAATAGTACAAATGTCTCATTTAAAAACAAGTTAAGTTCATGGTTAATTTACTTCAAAAGCAAGTGACATATGGATGCTATTATAGCCTCACCAGTAAACCAGTGATGAATGATTAAATGAACAATATAAACAGGGTTCTCACATGAATATGTCTTGAAAAATATATGTTGTAGAAACTTTCTGAAAGTAATTTAAAAAAATACAACTAGATTTCACAAATTAAGCAATTTTTCCAAGATTATCATCAGGAAATCCCTTGTCTGTGATCATCTATTGATAGTATGATCATGGATTCTTCTAAAATTTCCTGTATAAAGATGTTTATTAATTACAAATATGTGTAAGAAGTCATGTCTTAAAATAAGCTAAATAAAAGGGGAATAATTTTGTATTTTATTGTGAATCTATGTGATGAAATATGCTATGAGTTAAAAAGTAAGTTTTCAAATAATATCAATGTCATCATTTGTAATCAGAAACATTATCATGGTGAGTAGACTATACTGAGTAGAAAACAATATTAAGATCTTAAAAATATAATTTTTGTGTGTCTCTATAAAAAGGTAGTGGGGAAACAAAACTATTCACATATTTAATCATGCTTTTAATTACTTCACAGTGAACATTTGTTTCCTATAGTAGAAATTTTTGCTTTATAGTTGTAGTGTCCTTGCAAAGGAAGCTTAAAAATTTACATGCAGCAGCAAGTCTAAAATGACATCAACAGTCAGTAGTAAGAAGTATGAAAATTCTAGTGTCGAAAGAGTTTGGAATATGATTCATGTGTGAAAACTAGAAATTATGAAATATTTTTTAAATTTGAAATTTTAAAAATGATGTTTTCTTCTTTTCTTTCTTTCTTTTTTTTTTTTTTTGACAGGTAGAGTTATAGACAGTGAGAGAGAGACAGAGAGAAAGGTCTTCCTTCCATTGGTTCACTCCCCAAATGGCTGCTATGGCCGAAGCTGCGCTGATCCGAAGCCAGGAGCCAGGCGCTTTCTCCTGGTCTCCCGTGTGGTTGCAGGACCCAAGCACTTGGGCCATCCTCCACGGCCCTCCTGGGCTACAGCAGAGAGCTGGACTGGAAGAGGAGCAACCAGGACTAGAACCTGGCCCCATATGGGATGCGGGTGCCTCAGGCAGAGGATTAACCAAGTGAGCCATGGTGCTGGCCAGCTTATTTACTTCTAGGTCTAAATAACACATGTAACTAAGAAGCATTTTGAGAGGAAAAATAATTCACAAAATTACTGTGCTCCATTAGAAATACTTCAGTACTTTTTTCTGTTTTTATTTTGAAACTTGAAAACTATTTTGCAATGACAGAAGAGTTTCAGCATTATTATTTTTAGCTCAGAAGGCCTGAGTACATATCACTTAGTTGACCCTAAAGTAGCATTCATTTTCAGTTTTTATAGAAGAAAATTTCAATAGACATAAAGATTATACATATTAATGGGGTAATCTCCCATTCATTTTCTTACATGCTTTGTGCTTCTTATATCACCCCTTGAGTTTCAATTTTGGGTACTATGAAGATTCAGTACATTCATATATTGTGTAATGTCCAATCAGAGTATTTATATCTATTTTCCCAAATACTTAAGATTTATTTAACACAATTTATAAAAATTATTGTGGAAAATTTTTCTATAATTTTTGTAATGTTGATTTTTGAACATGATTTCAGATTAACTTTGTCTCCCATTTTAAAAAATGCACATTCAGGGGCCGGTGCTGTGGCAGAGCAGATTAATGCCCTGGCCTGACACACCGACATCCCATATGGGTGCCAGTTCTAGTCCTGGTTGCTCCTCTTCTGATCCAACTCTCTGTTATGTCCTGGGAAGGCAGTAGAGGATATCCCAAGTCCTTGGGGCCCTGCACCCATGTGGGAGACCCAGAGGAAGCTCCTGGCTCTTCGCTTCAGAATGCCTCAGCTCCAGCTGTTGCAGCCATCCAGGGAGTGAACCAGCGGATGGAGGATCTCTCTATCCGTCTCTGCCTCATTCTGTAACTCTGTCTTACCAATAAATAAAAATAAATCTTAAAAAAAATTCCATTAAATTTATCAACAACATTTATTGAATAGGTAGTCCTTTCCTTGCTATATTATAAAAAAAAATTTTATGTTAAATATTGTTACAAAAAATAAATTTTGGAAATTTTAAAATATGTTTCTTTTGGGCGCTGGGTTCTAGTCCTGGTTGCTCCTCTTCCAGTCCAGCTCTCTGCTGTGGCCCGGGAGGGCAGTGGAGGATGGCCCAGGTGCTTGGGCCCCTGTACACACATGGAAGACCAGGAAGAAGCACCTGGGTCCTGGCTTTGGATGGGTGCAGAGCGCCAGCCATAGCAGCCATTTGGGGGGTGAACCAATGGAAAAAAGGAAGACCTTTCTCTCTCTCTCTCTCTCTCTCTCTCTCTCTAACTCTGCCTGTCAAAAAAATACATATATGTTTCTTTTTTAATCACCTAGTTCTTTTACTAATGTCATCATGTACTTTATTGCTACGTATATTAAAATTTGCAAAACGCAGTTATTTTTGCTTCAGAGAAAATCAAATAGCATTTTAGAAGTTTAATATAAAATTTACATATATATGCATACTTGCCATTGCTGGCATCCTATTTCTCCTTAGAAGACCTAGTTTTCTTTAAGTCCCTTAACAAATCTTTTAAATAAACCTGTGCCCTGTGATTAGGTGTATATACATTGATAATTGTTATATCTTCCTGTTGAATTGATCCCTTAATCATTATATAGTGTCCCTCTTTGTCTCTCCTAACAGTTTTTGTGGTAAAGTTTATGTTGTCCGATATTAAGATGGCTACGCCCGCTCTTTTTTCATTTCTGTTGGCATGGTATATCTTTTTCCAGCCTTTCACTTTCAGTCTGTATGCATCTTTGTTGGAAAGATGTGTTTCTTGTAAGCAGCAAATAGATGGGTTTTGTTCCTTAAGCCAATCAGCCAATTGGTGTCTTTTAACTGGACAGTTCAGGCCATTAACGTTCAATGTAACTAATGATAAGAGGTAACTTTGCCCTGCCATTTGCCAAAGATAAGTTCTAATATATGCTTTGAATTCCCTGTGATCTTTTGCTGTGAGGTTTCCTTTGTTTACCTTCTTTCATATTGATGACCATGTTTCTGTGTTTCTGTGTGCAACACATCGTAAAGCATCTTTTGCAGGGATGGACGAGTGGCGACAAATTCTTTCAATTTCTGTTTGATATGAAAAGTCTTTATTTCACCTTCATTCACAAATGAGAGCTTTGCAGGTTATAATATTCTGGGCTGGCAGTTTTTCTCTCTTAGTACCTGGACTATATCTCGCCATTCCCTCCTAGCTGAGAAGTCAACTGTGAGTCTGATTGGAGATCCTCTGAGAGTAATCTGACGTCTCTCTTGCACATTTTAGGATCTTTTCTTTATGTTTCACTGTGGAGAGTTTAATTACAACGTGTCGTGGTGAGGATCTCTTTTGGTCGTGTTTATTAGGGGTTCTGTGAGCTTCCTGTACTAGGATTTCTCTGTCCTTCTCCAAACCTGGGAAATTCTCTGCTAATATCTCACTAAAAAGGCCTTCTAATCCTTTCTCCCTCTCCATGCCTTCAGGAACTCCTAGAACCTGATGTTGGGTTTTTTAATAGTATCCTGAAGATTCCTGACAATATGTTTTAGATTTCTAATTTCCTCTTCTTTTCTTTGGTCTGACTGTATCCTTTCCTGTTCTCCATCTTCTAAGTCTGATATTCTCTCTTCTGCTTCACCCATTCTGTTTGTAATGCTCTCTAATGTGTTTTTCATTTGATCTATTGAATTATTCACTTCATTATGATTTCTCATCACTATCACAGTTTCCTGTTGTACTAGTTGTTTCATTTCATTTTGATTCCTCCTTAATATTTCATTTTCACAAGAGAGATTTTCTAGCTTGTCCATTAAGGATTTCTGTAGTTCAAGAATTTGTTTTTGAGAACTTCTTGGGACGGCGCCGCGGCTCAATAGGCTAATCCTCCGCCTAGCGGCGCCGGCACACCGGGTTCTAGTCCCGGTCGGGGCGCCGGATTCTGTCCCGGTTGCCCCTCTTCCAGGCCAGCCCTCTGCTGTGGCCAGGGAGTGCAGTGGAGGATGGCCCAGGTGCTTGGGCCCTGCACCCCATGGGAGACCAGGAAAAGCACCTGGCTCCTGGCTCCTGCCATCGGATCAGCGCGGTGCGCCGGCCGCAGCGCGCCGGCCGCGGTGGCCATTGGAGGGTGAACCAACGGCAAAGGAAGACCTTTCTCTCTGTCTCTCTCTCTCACTGTCCACTCTGCCTGTCAAAAAATAATAAAAAAAAAAAATAAAAAATAAAAAAAATAAAAAAAAGAGAACTTCTTAATGTTCTATCAATATCAATTTTTTTAGTCTGCTTCTTGCATTTCTTCTATCTCATCATCTTCATAATCTTGAATTGGGGTGTCTTGTTCATTTGGTGGTGTCATAGTGACTTCCTTGTTTTTATTACCTCGGGTTTTTTTTTTTTTGTTATTTGGCATATTGGAGATATTTGGTTTCTTCACTGTGGTGCTTTTTCTTGTTATACTATAACTCTAGTTTAAGTGGACTGTCTGTTTTTGATGGAGCCTTAGAAGCTTGAGATGGGTGTGGCCTGAGAGCACTGTTTGGTGTGCCAAAGGTGACACTCCCAGGTTAGGCGTGGTAGATCTCTCTCTCTCTTTCTTTCTTTCTTTGATTCAAAAGGGAAGTAATTCCACACAGCTGAATGAAGTTGGTGGTAGTTAGCAGGCAAATGATATACCCACAGGAGCTAGAGATCAGAAGCTCTTTCCCAAGGACCACACAGGGAATCTGTTCTGCCCTCAGAGTGTGCTCAAATTCTCCTTCAGCCTCCCACTGGGTTGCCAAAGTTATGGAAGCGTAGCGTCTCTGGAGAGTACTCACGTGAATTCCGTGAGTTCTCTCCCCCACCATCTCTTTTTTCACAGTCTCTGTTCAGTAGCAGCACAAATTCACTAGGTCCTAATCTCCTGTTAATTCACTCCGCCCAGAGTCAGGTTTTCCTGCTAGGCTCAGGGCCAGTGCAGACCTGAGGTTGCCCTGCTTATGACGTATGTCCAAGATGCAACCTGCTCTTTGTCTTGCTCGCCTTTGAGAGGTGAGCAGAGAGAGAGAAACCCGTGCCCCTATCGGTCACTTTTTTTTTTCTCTCTCTCTCTCTTGCAGTTAGCCTGGTGAACTTTTCCCCCCGGGGTCGTTCCCTCTAGTCTCCTCTTTCCGCTTGCCTGCCGGTGTCTCAGGCTATTGCGGTTCGGCTTACCTCGCGTTCCAGCGCTGGTGTGTTGAGTCTGCCGCTGGTGTCCCAAACTTTTGGCTCCCATGTTCTCCTTGCAGGTCCACTGTGAATCACTAGTTCCAGAAGAGTTTCTTCTGCTGTTTCTTCCCCTACTCTTCCTTGAACCTGCGGTATCTCCACTTTTATTAAATTGTCTCTCCCCGGCACCGGTTTATTTAAAAGATTTGTTAAGGCACTTAAAGGGAGACTTAGACCCCAATACAATAGTACTGGGGGACTTCAATACTCCACTCTCAGAAATAGACAGATTAACAGGACAGAAGACCAACAAGGATACAGTAGATTTATACGACACTATAGCCCAAATGGATCTAACAGATATCTACAGAACTTTCAATCCTACAGTTAAGATTTTACATTATTCTCAACAGTACATAGAGCCTTATCTAGGATTGAACACATACTAGGCCATAAAGCAAGTCTCAGCAAATTCAAAAGAATTAGAATCATACCATGCAGCTTCTCAGACCATAAAGGAATGAAGTTGGAAATTAGCAACTCAGGAATCCCTAGAGCATACGCAAACACATGGAGATTGAACAACATGCTCCTGAATGAACAATGGGTCATAGAAGAAATTAAAAGAGAAATCAAAAATTTTCTGGAAGTAAATGAGGATAACAGCACAACATACCAAAACTTATGGGATGCAGCAAAAGCAGTGTTAAGAGGAAAGTTTATATCAATAGGTGCCTACATCAAGAAATTGGAAAGGCACCAAATAGATGAGCTTTTAATTTACCTCAAGGATCTAGAAAATCTACAGCAAACCAGATCCAAATCTAGTAGGAGAAGAGAAATAATTAAAATCAGAGAAGAAATCAACAGGATTGAATCCAAAAAAAAAATTACAAAAAATCAGCCAAACGAGGAGCTGGTTTTTTTTGAAAAAATAAACAAAACTGACATCCCATTGGCCCAACCAACTAAAAAAAAAAAAGACCCAAATCAATAAAATCAGAGATGAAAAAGGAAACGTAACAAAGACACCACAGAAATAAAAAGAATCATCAGAAATTACTACAAGGAATTCTTTGCCAGCAAACAGGGAAACCTATCAGAAATGGATAGATTCCTGGACACATGCAACCTGCTAAATTGAACCAGGAAGACATCGAAAACCTAAACAGACCCATAACTGAAACAGAAATTGAAACAGTAATAAAGGCCCTCCCAACAAAGAAAACCCAGGACCAGATGGATTCACTGCTGAATTCTACCAGACATTTAAAGAAGAACTGACTCCAATTCTTCTCAAACTATTCAGAACAATCGAAAAAGAGGGAGTCCTCCCAAATTCTTTCTATGAAGCCAGCATCACCTTAATCGTAAAGCCAGAAAAAGATGCGGCATTGAAAGAAAATTATAGACCAATATCCCTGATGAACATAGATGCAAAAATCCTCAATAAAATTCTCGCCAATAGAATGCAGCAACACATCAGAAAGATCATCCAGCCACCCAGGTGGGATTTATCCCTGGTATGCAGGGATGTTTAATGTGTGCAAAACAATCAATGTGATACACCACATTAACAGACTGCAGAAGAAAAACCATATGATTATCTCAATAGATGCTGAGAAAGCATTTGATAAAATACAACACCCTTTCATGATGAAAACTGTAAGCAAACTGGGTTTGGAAGGAACATTCCTCAATACAATCAAAGCAATGTATGAAAAACCCACGGCCAACATCCTATTGAATGGGGAAAAGTTGGAAGCATTTCTGCTGAGATCTGGTACCAGACAGGGATGCCCACTCTCACCACTGCTATTCAATATAGTTCTGGAAGTTCTAGCCAGAGCTATTAGGCAAGAAAAAGAAATTAAAGGGATACAAATTGGGAAGGAAGAACTCAAAATATCATTTTTGCAGATGATATGATTCTTTATTTATTTAGGGGACCCAAAGAACTCTACTAAGAGATTATTGGAACTCACAGAAGATTTTGGCAAAGTAGCAGGGTATAAAATCAATGCACAAAAATCAACAGCCTTTGTATGCACAGGCAATGCCACGGCTGAGGAAGAACTTCTAAGATCAATCCCATTCACAATATCTACAAAAACAATCAAATACCTTGGAATAAACTTAACCAAGGACGTTAAAGATCTCTACGATGAAAATTACAAAACCTTAAAGAAAGAAATAGAAGAGGATACCAAGAAATGGAAAAATCTTCCATGCTCATGGATTAGAAGAATCAATATCATCAAAATGTCCATTCTCCCAAAAGCAATTTATAAATTCAATGCAATACCAATCAAGATACTGAAGACCTTCTTCTCAGATCTGGAAAAAATGATGCTGAATTCATATGGAGACACAGGAGACCTCCAATAGCTAAAGCAATCTTGTACAACAAAAACAAAGCTGGAGGCATCACAATACCAGATTTCAGGACATACTACAGGGCAGTTGTAATAAAAACAGCATGGTACTGGTACAGAAACAGATGGATAGACCAATGGAACAAAATTGAAACACCAGAAATCAATCCAAACATCTACAGCCAACTCATATTTGATCAAGGATCCAAAACCAATCCCTGGAGTAAGGACAGTCTATTCAATAAATGGTGCTGGGAAAATTGGATTTCCACGTGCAGAAGCATGAAGCAAGACCCCTACATTTCACCTTACACAAAAATTCACTCAACATGGATTAAAGACTTAAATCTACGACCTGACACCATCAAATAATTAGAGAGCATTGGAAAAACCCTACAAGATATAGGTACCAGCAATGACTTCTTGGAAAACACCCCAGAAGCACAGGCACTCAAAGCCAAAATTAACATTTGGGATTACATCAAATTGAGAAGTTTCTGTACTGCAAAAGAAACAGTCAGGAAAGTGAAGAGACAACCGACAGAATGGGAAAATATATTTGCAAACTATGCAACTGATAAAAAGTTGATAACAAGAATCTACAAAGAAATCAAGAAACTCGACAACATCAAAACCAACAACCCACTTAAGACATGGGCCAAGGACCTCAATAGACATTTTGCAAAAGAGGAAATCCAAATGGCCAACAGGCACATGAAAAAATGTTCAAGATCACTAGCAATCAGGGAAATGCAAATCAAAAACACAGTGAGGTTTCACCTCACCCCAGTTAGAATGGCTCACATTCAGAAATCTACCAACAATATTGCTGGAGAGGATGTGGAGAAAAAGGGACACTAAGCCACTGTTGGTGGGAATGCAAATTGGTTAAGCCACTATGGACTCAGTCTGGAGATTCCTCAGAAACCTGAATATAACCGTACCATACAACCCAGCCATCCCACTCCTTGGAATTTACCCAAAGGAAATGAAATTGGCAAACAAACAAGCTGTCTGCACATTAATGTTTATTGCAGCTCAATTCACAATAGCTAAGACTTGGAACCAACCCAAATGCCCATCAACAGTAGACTGGATAAAGAAATTATGGGACATGTACTCTATCGAATACTATACAGCAGTCAAAAACAGCGAGACCTGGTCATTTGCAACAAGATGGAGGAATTTGGAAAACATCATGCTGAGTGAATTAAGCCAGTCCCAAAGGGACAAATATCATATGTTCTCCCTGATTGGCGACAACTGACTGAGCACCAAAGGGGAAACTTGTTGTAGTGTAATGGACACTATGAGAAACAGTGACTTGATCAGCTCTTGTCCTGACGGTTGATGTACAATGTAATACTTTATCCATGTTAGTATTTTTTTTTTGTTCTAGTACCATTGGTTGAACTCTGTAATTAACACACACTTATTTTTAGGTGTTTAAATTTTAACTGAAAAGTGATCCGTGTTAGGAATTTGAAAACATTATGCTGAGTGAAATAAGCCAATCCCTAAGGGACAAATAACATATGTTCTCCCTGATCAGTGACAACTAACTGAGAACCAAAAAGGAAACCTGTTAAAGTGAAATGAACACTATCAGAAACGGTGACTTGATCAGCCCTCACCCTGACTGTTGATGAGCAGCTTAATATGTTATCCCTCTTAGTATTTTTTTTTTGTTTGTTCTACTTAATACTTTTGGTTGGATACTGTAATCAATACACAATTCTTCTTAAGTGCTGAAACTTAACTGAAAAGTAATTGCTGTTAAATATAAGAGTGGGAATAAGAGAGGGAAGAGATGTGCAATTCGGGACATGCTCAAGCTGACTTACCTCAAACGGTAGAGTTAGTAATATACCAGCTGGATTCCAATTCAATCCCATCAAAGTGGCATGTACCATTGCCATCTCACTAGTCCCAGTGATCAATTTCTGTTCATAATTGATCATAATCATAGGATTAAGAGTCAAAGGGATCATATAAACAAGAATAGTGTCTTCAAATACTAGCTGATAGAATAAAAAAGGGAGAGAACGGTCCAACATGGGAAGTGAGATACAGCAGACCCATAGAATGGCAGATGTCCTAAACAGCACTTGGCCTCAGAATCAGCCCTTAAGGCATGAGGATCTGGCTGAAAAGCCCATGAGAGTACTTCAGGCATGGAAAGCCAAGACACTCTGGCAAAAAAAAAAAAAAAAAAAAAAAAAAAAAAAAAAAGAAAAAGAAAAAAAAACTAAATGAAAGATCTCCGTGAGTGAGATCCCAGTGGAAAGAATGGGTCATCAAAGAAGGAGGTACCTTTCTCTGAAGGGAGGAGAGAACTTCCGCTTTGACCATGCCTTCTCTAAATATTATCAGAGTTGGTGAACTCAAGGGGCTTCCATAGCCTTGGCAGCTCATGTCAAGAGCCTAGGGTGATTACTGATGCCATAAACAAGAGTGTCAATTTGTTAAGTCAACAACAGGTGTTACTGTGCACTTACTCCTCATGTAGGATCTCTGCCCTTAGTGTGCTGTACATTGTGATTTAATGCTATAACTAGTAGTCAAACAGTATTTTTCACTTTATGTTTCTGTGTGGGAGCAAACTGTTGAAATCTTCACTTAATGTATGCTAAACTGATCTTCTGTCTATAAAGAGAATCGAAAATGAATCTTGATGTGAATGGAAGGGGAGAGAGAGTGGGAAAGGGGAGGGTTGCGGGTGGGAGGGACGTTCTGGGGGGGAAGCCATTGTAATCCATAAGCTGTACTTTGGAAATTTATATTCAGTAAATAAAAGTTAAAAAAAAAAAAGAAGACCTAGTTTTCATGCAGCACTATTTTCTTTATGACTGTGAAAATTGTTTAAAGTTTCTTTATGGAAAAGTCCAAATGAAATAAATTATATCACTCACAATATATCTGGGTTTTGAAGTCTTCATTTTCTGTGTAATTGTGGTTGAAATATTTAGATACTAGAGTATCTAAATTTAAATCTACTATTCTGGATTTATAGTATTTTTTTAATTTAATTATATTCCTCCATTGAGTCCTGGTATTTATATTAAGGACTTTGTCACTACCTTTCTTCATTGTTCCTCAGTATAAAATATTTCTTCTCAGTTTCCTTCAACATTTTCCATCAAATTTTATTTCAGGTGTTCAAATTTATTACTTAGTGGTTTAGCATATATTTTGCTTTAAGATTCTCTAATCTTTTTAGAACTTTAGGCAACATTTAAGACTTTCAAAGATTTTTGAATCATTCTTGAGCAATTTATGATCTCCATAGATTTCTCAGGTAGAACAAAGCATGCCTAGGAAGAGAGAAATGAAAACTTGGCAGATCCATTTAAAAGTCACACACTCTGGCCCTTGGAAAAACACTATAAAGCCATAACCTGGGAGAAGAAATTCACAACACTTCTGTCAAAGTCTTGTATTTTGATTAAAAATTGAAATGAACTTTCCAAAGAAAGTGATGTAAATGATTGAGAGCAATGGAAAGGTACTCAGTATTATCAATTAGAAAAGCACACATTAAAACACATTGTGGTACCACTATGCAGGCACAGAATGACTGAAATCTGAGGCTTTCCTGAAAACAGGTGAATGCAGACACTGTCATGCAGGTATTTTTGTTGATATAAAATTTCAAAATCAAACATCACTGACACTTCTAAAACATTGATAGACTCACAATGATTCAGTAGTTCACCACCTGGCATTTTCCAAAGATGACTGAAAACCTTTCCCAAATGAACTCACAAAAATTTAAGTCTTTCTGGTTGGTAGTTACAAGATAACCAAAAAACCATCTGAGAATTAGCAAATACTAAAAAAAAATTTGTATATTCCTGCCACTGAATGATGCTCAGTAATAAATAACAACACATGAATATATATACAATAGCACTAAACACATACAATAATACTAAAATGTTATGCTGAGTGGCATAAGTCAGATATAAAAGCATATATACAGTATTTTAATTTGACCTTTATCAAGACAATGCAAGTCTATTTGGTAGGGAAAAATAATTCAATTTTTTCCTAATGCTGATCATTGAATGAAATTTCCATGGTGGATTATATATATATATATATATATATATATATATATATATATCTGTCAATTTAAATGAATGAATAAATTTGAAATGGGCAAAGAAACATTTTATATTGCTGAAGCCTTTAAATATCTTAATTATGGTTTATGGGTACCTGGGCATATTCATATTTGTCAAGATATAACTGCAATGAAAGTGAGCACTAGTTTTATGTAAATTTAAATAAAATCAATTAAAATAAGTGTATACAGATCTCTATACAATATGCTGGTTACATACTCATCTGTATGAAGTACTGTAAAAAATTATGGTCATTTTTTTGAAGACACTTTCTTGCATTATGAATGTTCAGTAATATATTAATGTAACATTTTAAATATTATTTTAACTGTCAATGAGTAAAACAGCTACACACTTAGAATCTGCAAGAAATAATGCATAAATGCTTAAATCTTTGACACTTGGATCTAGGCACTCACTAGGATGATGCTTAAATCTGTAGCTAAACTAGATTCACATTTTAATGGAATTTTGCAAAATAAAAAACCTACCACACATTCAGTGTTAATAATCATTTATTGATAATGACGCTGTACAAGTTGGCCACTTCACAGAGGAGATTAATTTCAATATTGGCTTCAGTACTTGGAGACAAAGTGCCCATTTTCAAAGCTTGCATGGAAGCTACGAACAGTCTTACTATTTTTGTTAATGCCCTTACAGTTGTGGTTGAATTTTGTAATAATTTTAAATCATTTTATTGTAAAATTTTTTTATTTTTTGGCAGGTATACCCAGTTCTATAGTGAATTAAAAGATCCTTCTCAGTAGTAGCAAGAATTGGTAAGTAGTAGCTAGAATTGGTATCCAAAAGTATTTCCTCATGAGACAAAAATGTTCCTTATGTCTCCAGAATGCTCACCCAACCCCATGCCCAATAACAGCAATGGTGGATGGGTCATTACCTGCCTTTAGGACATTATAATTAGCAATTATTTCAATATCTTTCAGGCTCATGTGGTAATTATTAAAATAAATTGTACTGTATCAATTGCATTGTCTTCCCAAGTTAGATGGATACACTTATTTTCATAAACTTATAAGATACTTAGTGAAACATTTTTCTCCTTTTGGTATTTTAAATGAACCTACAGCCTCTCTGAATTATTCACCACCATGAAAGCTTTGTATCTGTTGGACTACTGTATTATCAAATATCTATTCAGTGAAATTTTTGCATCAAAAATATATCTGTGTGCTTCACTGCTATATTAATGTTTGAAGTATAGCATCTATATCATTGCTTAAGACAAGGTAGCTTGGTTATTTCCCCACTTCCCAGATTAGTAGTAATGACTTCAGCTTTCCTGTTCTAGAATACACTCACAACATGAGAGTGTCAAGATCAATTCCAAGTAAAATTTTATTTGATGTAACTTCTAGGGAAGTTTAGTCCAGCATGTTTGGCAAAAATTGCAGATACTGTGATGATACTAAATTGAATGAAAGTGTAAGCTGAATTTAGAAGCCTAAATTTATGCATAAAATTATCTATTTTTCTTCTTATAGATAATACAAGATCCTTATTTTATAGGTGAGTACAATGAGGGCTTGTATTATAGAAATAATTTTGCACAGCTATGCCAAACAATTGTTAGTAGGGTAGCATTTTAGACTGGTATCTCTTAATTGCAACTCCAGTATTA
Source organism: Oryctolagus cuniculus (assembly GCF_051225735.1). NCBI lineage: Eukaryota > Metazoa > Chordata > Mammalia > Lagomorpha > Leporidae > Oryctolagus > Oryctolagus cuniculus. The sequence goes on along the minus strand of NC_142876.1, from coordinate 12,616,989 downwards.
CACAGAAACCACAACTTTGAAACTCCATGAAAAATTATCTTCTTCACAGCAGTATTTCAGCAAATTTACAAATCTAATTTTTTCTTTTTCTTTTCTTTTTTTGACAGGAAGAGTTAGACAATGAGAGAGAGAGAGACAGAGAGAAAGGTCTTCCTTTTTCCGTTGGTTCACCCCCCCAAGCGGCTGCTATGGCTGGCGCACTGCGCAGATCCGAAGGCAGGAGCCAGGTGCTTTCTCTTAGTCTCCCACGTGGGTGCAGGGCCCAAGGACCTGGGCCATCCTCCACTGCCTTCCTGGGCCACAGCAGAGAGCTGGCCTGGAAGAGGAGCAACTGGGACAAAATTTAGCGCTCAGACCGGGACTAGAAACCGGGGTGCTGGCGCTGCAGGCGGAGGATTAGCCTAGTGAGCCATGGCGCTGGCCTTACAAATCTAATTTTTCAATGAATCTACAACTAAAACAACCTTTCCATATAACATTCTCCTTTATCATATTCACCTTACAAAAAAGAATGAGAATTCTATTTAAAAGTTTCTAGGACAATAATTCATTCAATATTAATGCATAATATACAGTTAATTACATATTCTAAACTCCATGGTGACAGAATAAATGTGTGTTTTGCTATTTTTCCTGTGGTGTCTAGTATTCAATAAATGCATGCTGGATAAATGGATAAATTAAATTACCAAATAAACACTAAGTGGATAAGTGTTTCCCTAATGTGCTGCAATTCTAATCAGAGTGGTGCCACCAATCCTAATAGAACACATTGTTTATCTTCTGGTAGCCACAGCCATAAAAGGAAGAAGGAATGTAAAGAGACAGACACAACTAGAACATATTTGCATCTCTCATGTTGGTTGCTTGTAACTTTGATTTAACCATAAGTAATATAGCACAAATTATATTAGGAAAATATGACTCCAATTTTCACTTCATCTATCATTATTAGGGAGTAAAATGTTATTTAATGAACATAATCTATGATATATTTTATTGAATTGCATGTAAAGATGGGTGGATTTGCATTGATATTGGCAAGTAGGAAAGACCTTCGCTCTTTATTGTTGTAACAGGTACAAACTTAGAGGCTTAAGCAACTAAGAATCACTCAGACAACTTTGTTTTGTTTGTTTGTTTGTTTGTTTTGACAGGCAAAATGGACAGTGAGAGAGAGAGAGACAGAGAGAAAGGTTTTCCTTTGCCGTTCGTTTACCCTCCAATGGCCGCTGTGGCTGCTGTGCTGCAGCCGGCGCACCGCGCTGATCCGATGGCAGGAGCCAGGTGCTTCCTCCTGGTCTCCCATGGGGTGCAGGGCCCAAGCACTTGGGCCATCCTCCACTGCCTTCCCGGGCCACAGCAGAGAGCTGGCCTGGAAGAGGGGCAACTGGGAAAGAATCCAGCGCCCCGACCGGGACTAGAACCCAGTGTGCCGGAGCCGCTAGGTGGAGGATTAGCCTATTGAGCCGCGGCGCCGACATAATGATAGATATTTTCAAAGATTTATATTTATTTATTTGACAGTCATAGTTACACAGAGAGAGTAGAGGGGGAGAGAGAGAGAGAGAGAAAGAGAGAGAGAAAGTATTCCATCCGCTGGTTCACTCCTCAATTGGCCGCAATGGCCGGAGCGGCACTGATCTGAAGCCAGGAGCCACAAGCTTCCTCCACGTCTTCCCATGCAAGTGCAGGGACCCAAGCACTTGGACCATCTTCTACTGCTTTCCCAGGCCACAGCAGAGAGCTGGAATGGAAGTGGAGAGCAGGGACCTGATCCGGAGCCCATATGGGATGCAGACACTGCAGGAGGCAGCTTTACCTGCTATGCCAAAGTGCTGGCACCAGTGATATGATTTTGGGACTGAGTTTATTTGGCATCTCCAAATATCAGTCTATTCAAATAGAAAGTTTGGAATAGCCTAGTAGTTAAGACTCCCATTAAGGCATCAATGATGCATAAGGAACAAATGTATAGCTTCACAACACAGCTCTGGGCTTTTGGCTAATGCAAACTCTGGGAGGCAGTGGTAAAGGCTAAAGTTTCTGATTTCTTGCCATTGACATAAGGGGCTCAGTTTGAGCTCCCAGCTCCTAGCTTTAGCCAAGCTCAATCCTGGTCAACCTCCAGAAATTGCAGGCATGTGGGGAGTGATTCAAATGGAATACTCTTTCCCTCTCTTTGAAATTGAAAAAAAATGATTTGATGATGAACTTTGTAATTGGAAGCACACCAGTTGTGAGTTAGTGGTCATTAAAAGTATTCAAATTACCTGTTCTCATAGATATTTAAAGGGAATTTATATTTAGGTGGGAGTGATGGACTAGAGGATTTATATGGAAACTACCAATTGTTTATGTGCTCTCTTATTAACTTAAATGATTTAGACATGCCAACTGTTTGGATTAAAATCATTAGCTTGTGTTTTGATGAATGCTTACTAAATGCAATGTTAATTTTTAATGATATGGTAAGTTGGCAAACTGCATCATTTGGAACAATGGGTATGGCAATATTGCTTTTTAATCTGTGTGAGGCACATACAAAACACACACACACACACACACACAGAGCATTCTCATTCACCTATTCACTCCTCACAATGGCTGGATCTGGGCCAGCCAGTGACAGAGACAGAAGCCTGGAATTCAAACTAGGTCTCCTACAATGGTTGCAGGAACTTTATTACCTGAGCTATCATACTGCCTCTGAGGGTCTGTATTAGCACTAAGTTGGAGTCAGGGCGTGGAGCCAAAGCCAGGAATCAAACTCAGGTACTCCAGTGTGGGAACTGGGCATCTTAACTGCTAAGCTAAGCACGTAGGCCTGACAGCACTGCTTTTTAAGTCACATGTCACTAACGAAAGTACTCATCCAAATGACTTAGCTATCCATAACTCTAGAAGTGTGACTTTCTCTCCCAACTCTGAAATTTACATTTATAATTAATAGGATTTATTTGAATTATATATGTATGGTACATTGTATGCAGAGGCTTGTTGTGAGCGTTGTGGGATAATCTACAAGTGAGAAAACAGTAATTTCTTTTCTCAAGGGTTTATACTTACAAATATCATGTATATCAATAAAGTGGAAAGGGAATTCCTTCTTCTATTTAATCAGCAAGCATATTAAAACTATGAACTGTTACAGTTTCTGTCTGTAGTTCCAAATTTGTGGTGCGGCTACTTTATGTTATAGAATTCATTTTTATGAGCAAAATCCATGATTCTTACTAATCAAATTTATTGACTGGAAATCAATACTAGTTCTCCATTGAAATGTCTAATCATGTTAATTTCATCAGACTCATTCTAGGTGTTTTGTGGAACTAATCAATGGGAAAATAAGTACAATTATAAAATTAGAATGAATGCTATATTTACAAGGAGGTTTGTTTTAATGGCAGAGCTTGATATCAATTATTACATAATATCCTCAGGATTCTAATAATTCCACTGATGACTCATTATAAAGCATTTTTCCAGTGATTCAGCATATTAAAGATTAAACAATTTTATTGATATTTAAGTATTAAAAAGTATATGTACTTTCAAGTTTTACTTTTTATTTTCTGAATTTAAATCAAAGAATGTAAACCAAGTTCAACTTCAAAGTTTAAGCCTGCTAAGTTTCTTTTCAGTTTTTATTGCATTGAAAAAAAATCTTGCTTCTAAAGAAAATAAATAATGAAGGGTAATATTTGAAATAAAATGCCCATTTAAAACATCAAAACAGATAATGGGTTCTTGTGCATGCTGCCGTGGTCTCTCTGGAGGCTGAAGACTTAAATGACACTGATTATACCTGTTCCTCCCATGCATTATTCATGAATCGGGTGATAGAGCATCTTGAAACAGCCTGTCATTTCCCATTACATTCCATCAAAGAACCATATGCTGCTCTCACAGTGTATTGACACTGAGGCATGCATAACACACTCAGTAAGGCACAGAGGCTTCTTATGAGCCTTTGAAAATTCTCATTCAGGGCTTTGGCTGTTTCATCCGATAATGCAGTGTTTTGACTGACAAGTTTCAATCATGGAGGCAGCAGGTCGTCCTCTGCTCGGGGTCATTCTGGCTGATTACCACTATCAGTTAAATGTTGGGCTCAGACCCACGGAGCTTTGCTGGCCTTTCCCCCATCTGTCATAGAGGGTTAACAAAGTGGTTATGAATGTGAAATATAACAAAAGTATATGAATTCTATCAGTGTCTGTCAGAATAACGATGTTCAATAAGTGCTAATAGTATTTGCTCAGCTCCTATCATGTACACAGGTATGAAAGAGGCATAAAGGGATTTTTAAAGAGGCAAAGAGCACATGGATTCCAAATAATGAAAGCTATGCATGTTTGCTTTATCTTAGAGCAATCATTATTTTCCTAAATAGACATGTTTTCTGCTATTTAGATTCTTGGCCTACAGGCAGTCAGTTGATATACAAAGGCACCCTTGTGACTATAGTTCTCTTAAGATTTTTTTTTTATTTTGACAGGCAGAGTTAGACAGTGAGAGAGAGAGAAACAGAGAAAGGTCTTCCTTTTTCCTTTGGTTCACCCCCCAGGTGGCCACCACGGCCGGTGCGCTGCGCAGATCTGAAGCCAGGAGCCATGTGCTTCCTCCTGGTCTCCCATGTGGGTGCAGGGCCCAAGGACTTGGGCCATCCTCTACTGCCTTCCCGGGCCACAGCAGAGAGCTGGACTGGAAGAAGAGCAACAGGGACAGAATCTGGCGCCCCAATCAGGACTAGAACCTGGGGTGCCAGTGCCGCAGGTGGAGGATTAGCCTAGTGAGCCACAGCGCTGGCCCTCAATCTAACATCATTGTTAAAACTAACATCATAGATGTCTACTGAGGACTGTCTTCTGACTTGTTGGTGCCATGTGCCACTAGGTGATAACATTTACTTGTATGTTCCTATTACCCCACATCTTTATCAGCAGAAACACAATCAGTCAACTTTGATGATTAAAACAGCTTCTCTTTCTTCACACTTCTTGTGATGATCAGTTAACAGTGGTTGTCAAGAATTTATATGTAGCTGAACTCTACCTGGCACACTAAATATATATTGGCTTGTGATTACAAAATAATAAATATCTTTAGACTTGCATTGGCTTATAAAACTTTATAGAATTGTTTCAACTTTGCATTTTGGGATTATTCTTCTCATTAATTTTATAGGGAGAATTGAATATAAACTTACCATATGGGACACACAAAATCTACAAATAAATTAAATAAATTCCTTTGGAGTGAAAATATAGAAAGTTTACCTACTAATAATCTAGAGTTTGGTGGTGGGTTCGCAAAGAATTAATAGGCTAAAATAGGATAGTTGATGTAGGAGAAAATACTTTGGATTTTGAGTTTAAAACAAGCCTGCTTGCAGTGGAAAATGCTTTTGAATATCAGAAGTGTAACATCAGACAAACTGCAAATAATATTCATAGCAGTTTTTCATTGAAAGCGGCTGCTTAGAACCCCTCATCTCTACCAGAAGTGCTGGAAATTAATGGCTGAAGTAGATAGAAGAGCACAAGATTATTTAGCAATCTTTGGCAATGGAACTGACCCCCAGAAATTTTTATATATTAAATTGTGTTTTCCTTTAAAAAAGATTCGTTTATTATTTATTTGTTTTTATTTATTTTAAAGACAGAGTGACAGTGAAAGACAGAGGCATATGCCATCTGCTGGTTCACTTCCCCAAATGCTCACAACAGCTAAGATTGAACCAGTCCAAAGTCAGAAGCCAGAGGCCGGCACGGTGGTGAATCAGGTTTGCGTCCTGGCCTGATGCTGGCATCCCATATGGGTGCCGGTTCGAGACCCCACTGCTCCACTTCCGATCCAGCTCTCTACTGTGGCCTGGGAAAGCAGTAGAAGATGGCCCAAATCCTTGGGCCCCTGCACCCACGTGGGAGACTTGGAAGAAGTTCCTGGCTCCTGGCTTCTGATTGGTGCCATAGCGGCCAAATGGGGAATGAAACAGCGGATGGAAGACCTCTCTCTCTCTCTCTCCCTCTTTCTCCCTCTATCTCTGTGTAACACTGACTTTCAAGTAAATAAATAAATCTCAAAAAAAAAAAAAAAAAAAAAAGCCAGAAGCCAGGAATTCCATCTGGGTCTCCCATATGGATGGCAGGGAACCAAATACATGGGCCATTGTTGGCTGCCTCCCAAGATGTGCATTAACAGGAAGGTGTTTAAACTAGGCACTCTGATATGGAATGCTGATGTTCCAAGCTGTGGCTTAACCTGTTGTGTCACATCTTAAAGCTATTATACCCAATTCTCATTAAATTACAGTAAAAACATTACATTTTTTACTTCCTATAAGAAAAATAATGCATATGTATGCATTTAAATATACATATATTACATTGTATAGAGCAATATATATACTACTATAAAGAAGATTATGATATATAACAGATTTCAATATGATACATAATATATACATACAGAATCCATATATGTATCCTATGTGCATACATTGTAGTAATTAATATGCAACTAAACACACAGTTATTACATGCACAGAGAGTGTATACCTGTTTTCTGAAAATAGAGCATGAAATTATTTGAAGGGAGGAGCATAACATCTCAATCTGTCTGCCTGTCTCTCTTTGTTCTTTGTTTCTTGCTTTGTGTTTCTTGTCTCTTTCTTTCTCTCTCTCTCTCCCTCTCTGTGTGTGTGTGTTTATTTGTGATTTCTTCTCTCTCTCTCTCTCTCTCTCTCTCTCTCTCTGTTTATTTGAAAGAGTAACAGAGATAGAGGGAGAGACAGAGAGACAGAGAGAGAAAGAGATCTTACATCATCTGGTTCACTCTTCAGATAACCACAACAGCTAAGGTTGGGTTAAGTCAAAGTCAGGAGCCAAGAATTTCATGTGGTTCTTTCACACGAGTGGCCAGAACCCATGTACTGGGTCCATCTGCTGCCTTCCAAGGTACATTAGTAGGAAGACTGATAGGAAGTACAGAGTAGCCAAGGCTGGAGCCAGAAGCCCAACATGGAATGTGGATGTCCAAAAATTTTGTTTAACCTGCTATGCCAGAGTACCCACCCCATATATATATATATACTTTGTATATTTGCTGTTAACAATGTTTAATAGTACAAAGATTTGCCATTCTTATATACCTGTATCAGTCTGCTTTTGGCCTTCAAAATAATCCTTGGGAAAGGATATCTTGGAGTAGTGGGTTAGGTCACCTCCTGGGATGTCAGCCAACTATATGGACATACCTGGTTCAAGTTCCGGCTACAAAATGCTTCTGATGACACTTCCTGTTAATGTGCAGCCAGGAGGCCACAGATGATGGCCTAAGTACTTGAGTCTTTGCCACCCACGTGGGAGATGTAGATGAGATTCCTTGCTCGTGGCCTCACACTGGTCAAACCATGAAGGCTGCAGACATTTGGTCAGTGAACCAAGTATATGGCTCTCTCTCTGTCTCTGTCTCTGTGTGTGTATGTGTGTGCGTGTGCATGCATGTATTTGTGTGTGTGTTACTGTACCTTTCAAATAATAAAAAATTTTAAAAGCGAATGGAAAACATTCAAAAATTTTTCTTAGGAAGTTCAATTCAATATCTGTGACTCTGTTCAAAGCTGACCTGTGCTGGTTTATTACTGAGATGTTTTGATTTCACAGCTAAATCTGTTTATTTTTTTATTTATTTTTATTTTTATTTTTTTAAATTTTTTGACAGGCAGAGTGGACAGTGAGAGAGAGAGACAGAGAGGAAGGTCTTCCTTTGCTGTTGGTTCACCCTCCAATGGCCGCCGTGGCCAGTGTGCTGCAGCTGGCACACCGCGCTGATCCGATGGCAGGAGCAGGTACTTATCCCGGTCTCCCATGGGGTGCAGGGCCCAAGTACTTGGGCCATCCTCCACTGCACTCCCCGGCTACAGCAGAGAGCTGGCCTGGAAGAGGGGCAACCGGGACAGAATCCGGCGCTCCGACCGGAACTAGAACCCGGTGTGCCGGTGCCGCAAGGCGCAGGATTAGCCTAGTGAGCCGCGGCGCTGGACTAAATCTGTTTATTAAGTATGTACTATTTTAAAACATAGATATAGTAATCAAAGTTAGTTTTCTTACAGTGACTGTGAGGACTTTGATTCAATGAATTTATGCTTATAAAAATAATTTAGGGGCTGACGTTGCGCCATAGTGGGTTAAGCTGCCGCCTGTAACACCGTCATCCCATATGGTTGCCAGTTTGAATCCTGGCTGGTCCACTTTCTCATCCATCTCCCTAATAATGCACCTGGGAAAGCAGTGAAAGATTGCACAAGAGCTTGGGCCCCTGCACATGTGGAAATGCAGAAGCAGCTCCTGGTTCCTGGCTATTGCAGGCAGTCATTTGGGGAATGAAGCAGTGTATGGAAGATCTCTATCTCCTGTCTCTCCCTCTCTGTAACTCTGCCTTTGAAATAATAAGTCATTTAAAAAAATAATAATAAATTACATTTAACATGTGAAATATCATTTTGCTCTTTTTGTCTATATTGTAAGAGACATTATCATGATTCGTAGGTTCTCAAATCAACCCCTACATGCAAAATAGAACATGAAATTTTTTTTGATAAAGCAATGTCAAAAACAATTTCAAAAGTCTTTAATCAAGATTGCATTGCCTAAATGACAGTAATTAGACCATATTTGAATATATAAGTAAATATGTCATTATTTAAATAAACATTTGTATATGTCCAGATTAAATTTTAATTATCTTTTTCAATCTTGATTTTTTATGGTCTTTGTGTTTGGCCTTTCCCTTTTGTCATATTTCTTTCAAGCACTGGCAGCTGTTTTGCTAGCATTTTATCTGTATGTTCTACATAAGGTGGCATGCTTCTGAGACTTGTGTGGAAAGATAGAGATTTGTTCCCAGGATATGTGTCTCAGTAGCTTTTTATGTTTGTGATGTCCCCATCAATTTTGGTGGCCAGCAGCTAGCTCCCAACTGTCGTAGCCTTTTTGACAACTGAATGCATACTCACTGCTACCTCCTGAGAGTAAATGCTAGAACTGACCACATCACAGCTTTAGGGTATCTTTTCAGGGCACTTTAGTTTCATGTTTAAAGTTGTACACTCATGTGCACTTCTCTTCAATTATTGAAATTATTATAATGCATTTTCCCTTTTCCATGACCATAGTGATCTACATACAGTGATTTTAAATATGAGCCAATCAGACGTTCTTGGGATAAGCCCTCCTTGGTTACAATATGTAATTATATATATAATTGTATTTGTTATAACATTTTCACAGGATTTTAGATGTATATTCATGAGGGAGATTGGCTTAAAATATCTTTTTTTTTTTTTTGACAGGCAGAGTAGACAGTGAGACAGAGAGAAAGGTCTTCCTTTTGCCGTTGGTTCACACCCCAATGGCCGCTGCGGCTGGCACGCTGTGGCCAGCGCACCACGCTGATCCGAAGCCAGGAGCCAGGTGCTGCTCCTGGTCTCCCATGTGGGTGCAGGGCCCAAGGACCTGGGCCATCCTCCACTGCACTCCCGGGCCACAGCAGAGAGCTGGCCTGGAAGAGGAGCAACCGGGACAGAATCAGGCGCCCTGACCAGGTCTAGAACCCAGTGTGCCGTTGCCGCAGGCAGAGGATTAGCCTATTGAGCCGCGGCACATTTTTTGTAGTATCAACTGCTGGTATTAAAATTAATTTTTATAATATTCTTTTTAAAAAATTATATAGTTATTTGAGAGGCAGAGTTACAGATAGAGAGGGAGAGACAGACAGAGATCTTCCATCTTTTTGCTCACTCCCCCATGGCTACAATGGCTGGGGCTGTGCTCATCCAAAGCCAGGCGCCCAGAGCTTCTTCTGGGTCTTCTATGTGGGTACAGGTGCCCAAGCACTTGGGCATCTTCCATGTCTTATCCAGGACATTAGCAGAGAGCTGGATGGGAAGAGCAGTAGCTGGGATACAAAACGATGCCTATATGGGATGTGGGCATCGCAGGCGGAGGCTTAACCTAAAATGCCATAGCACTGGCCCCTTAGTTAAATTGACAGCTTTAAACAAGTTGGAGTATTTTTATATTCTTTTATATTCTGCAAACTCTGCTTAATATTTTTGTTTGCTCATTTAAATATTGGGGAAATTGTCCAGAAAAATGATATAGATTTGAGTACAAGTTAGAATTTAAAATATTTAATTAAATAATTATTCATAACTTTGACTTGCAAGAGAACCAAACTCAGAATTCCCATCCTAATTTAGCACAGCTTCCCACTTAATGATAAATTACATTTGCATAATGCCTCAGTTTTCAAATCATGAGTGATAATAATGTGCATTTTATAGTTGAGGAAAATAATGTAAACATGTGTTAAGGTTATTAGATCTAGATCACAATAGAAAGATGAAAGCTTGGTAAAGTTTAACTTAAAAACATCTTTTGACTTTTGAATCACTTTGCACTTCCACATGCACAAGCACCCACACACCATTTATGCCTGAACCCTTTACTAAGAACTTTCAGGTGCGTTCACGTAATCAGCCAATTCACTAAGGCGCTAGTGCATCGTTCAGTGCCCAGTAGAGCTCACTTGTTTTAGAAGAAGTTTATGCTATGTCCTGAAGTTCTGTCATCACATACATCATGACATAGAGTGAAAATTACTGAACATTCCATAAAACAATGATTAACGATCAATCAACTAGTATGTTATCCAAAATTTCTCTGCTTGATAACAACATGATTTGTCCAAGTGTTGTCTGCATAAGTTTAAATGTAGCTAATTGTCACTGAATTTTTAAATAATTATATCACCTGCATATTGAATTATTTGCAAGAAAACGTGCATGCAACTAGATATGTACCTGCTTGATTTTTTTATTTTTTTGTACAGTATTCTGTTTTAAACCAGAAAACAAAAAACAAAACCAAATAAACAAAAAGCTTTTGATTGCCAACTTGATTCTGAAGAAATAAACCTTAGCTAGTAAAAGTGTCAGCTTCATGGTGGGTAACATAGTGATGTACATGAAACATAATGTGGAAATATGTTTCCTGGGCTTTTCATTATAAATATTGTATAAATGTTGACCTCTACCCAGCATCTTGGAGATTTAGGTGTCTGTTTGAATATCCTAGACATATTTTGTCATATCACTATATTCTCATATATGCCTTTTGAAATTGCACTCTTAAAAATGACACCATTTATGGGATCCATAAAGAGCATGATTTCTCTAGAGTTTCAGTGATTGTGGTGAAATATTGAAAAGCATGCCATATTAAATACATCATCACTAGAACTTGCCTCTAGGCAGTTAGATAAAAGCTTTAACAAGTATTTAAGCTTAAAATCAGTTGGATTCTAAGCATCTCCTTAAGATACAATAAAAGAACGAATATATGGAGATTTTAAAATCTAACTAACTTGTATTCAAATTACTTTGTTTTCTAATTCAAATAGTTCTTGAGAAATTTCCCTACTTTTCCATAATATTTCAACATTTAATGAAGTTAAGGAATGAAAAATATTTTAAACTAGTTTCTTTTCCCTCAATGCATTTTCCGTTTTTGTTATTGTTGTCTGATTGTTATATTAAACTTAAGCAGTACCATAAGAAGTGCAGCAGTGACATAAAGACATTTTTCAATTCATAAATCCAGTTAAATATTATTTTTGGACTTCTTTTCACTTTGATGAAGTTAAATTTTGTCAAGTGGTGTCAGCATAAGCAACCGCCAAGTAACTCAGTTATAATTCTGAGAAAATTGGACATATTTCTTAGCATCTAGTACTACCTTTTCCATTGTACATTCTTTAGCATGAATTTCTAGCGTTCAGTAAATCTGTGAGGCTTCTAGTGTATTTTGTAATCAGAGTTTGTTTAGGACCAAGAAACATGACCGGTCAGGTCACAATACCATATTTAAACTGAAGTTTGGAAAAATGGGCATAATTTTGAAGTGGATTCTGATTCAATTTGTGCCGAAGGTAAGTACAAACCAGGTAACAATGAAATGCTGATAATTCTAGTGATATGCAGTAGTACAAAGGCTAACTACACTATATCTTGGAATCACCTGTGTGGGGAGCAATTCGGACTAGACTAAGTTACTGGAATTAAGACTTATTCTATGCATCTGCTCTCCCACAATATGGCGCTGGGAAGGGAGAAACAGCTTCTACACAGCTGCCTCCAGTTCAACCAATAAACTGTAGGACCTGCTCCTGATTGGAGGAGAGCAGCGTACTCGGCGTGTGGGTAGCAGAGTTGGGATTGGTGGAAGAGGACTATAAAGGAGGAGAGAGACAACATGCACGGGGAACATCTAAGGGAACATCTATCTGAAGGAACACCTGTGCAGCCCCCGAGAGAGCCGGCCAGCGGTGTGCCGCTCCCCCGCGGAAGTGGGGAAAGTGGCCAGGGGGAACCGCCCTTCCACGGAGGTGGAAGGGACAGTAGCCAACCCGGGAAGAACCAGCAGCAAACCCGGGGAGGGCCGAGCAGACGAAAGAACAGCGCAGGGTCCTGTGTCGTTCCTCCACGAAGAGGGGGAGCGACACACCTGCAATGTAATTGTCATGGAAGTCAAAGTTTTGTGGCTCAGTCAAGACATATTACAAGATTGCAAGATGAGGTTCATGTATAACTTTAAAAAGTGGGGTCACAAAAAATCTTAGCATGAGAAACAGTAGAAATATAGAGGATTCTTATTCTATAAGATTCTGTTGTGTGTAACATTTGCAGTGCAATAATATCATATTCATATATCTGTACCAATTCCTGAAGGATGTTTAAATGTAATTTATAGCTTTTTTTAGTTTTTCTTCCTAAAAATGCATCAGTTGAAAGATGGTGAGAATTGCAAGCAAGATATTCATGAGGACTTCTGGTATCCCTGGTTTCAAGTCCCAGTTAGGTCTTCTTAGCAACTAAACAAGTCCCTTTCCTGAGTACCATCCCTTTCTTCTTTGTTGAATGTTTCCACCCAGTACGGTTTCTTGTAATGGGAATCTAGTAACCATCCTGAAAGATTGCCCATTGCCTGTAGTCTTTGCTATTATTTGAATGTGGTTCGTCTTCCAAGGTTCATGTTTTTGGTTCCTAGTATGGTGATGTGGAGAGATGGTGGAGCCTTGTAGGAGGCACGTAGATTAATTGGGACACTGGCCCTGAATGGGATTAAGATAGTTTTTAAGAAACAGGGGCTAGCTTTCCAAGAGTAAGAATGGTCCCTCTCCTTCCTGTGGCTTCTTTTTTGCCATGTGATCTTTTCCCCTTGCCATGATGCCAGCCATCATTAGGCACTCACCATGTCACAGCTGATGGGGCATCCTGATCTTGGAAATTTAGTCTCCAAAACTGTGAGCTGTGAGAAAATGTTTGGTTCTTCTTTTTAATGGATCAGTCAACAAGAACAACAAAAATCAGTGTCAGTGAAATGGTTGGCTATAACCATCAAGGCGGAATTAAAATGCTAATATACTAATGAAAGAGTGATGGGTAGAATATAAGTGATTCACTTGTGTGCCAGTTCGTATCATAAAACACAACATTAAAATTCACTGAAACATTGTTGACATATACTGGAATAAAAAAGGCAGAAGAACAAAGAAGCAGTAAAGGGCATCAGGAGAGAAATGCCAAAGTCAGCAAACTCCCAATAATCGGTTTCAAAGCAAAAATACAATTTTACAAGATTTTTCCTTATGATGTGACTTTTATTTGATATGATTGAAATGTTCCTTATATTTCTCTCCTTTTAACACATTACTATTATAAAGGAAGTAAAAATATCCTTTGCTGACCTATAACTAGGTTTATGGTTGGGATACTACAACAAAATACAGATTAATAAAAGAAACATATCCAAATGCATTTAATGTAATCTTATATGGCAATGTAATTATGAAGTCACTGGTAGTCAGGATCTAAAGGAGTTAACTCTATATGTTTCATGTTATGTTTGATGTAGAAGTGTATGGTTGTATAGAAGTAGGTTTTAATAGAAAATAACCTCTAAAGTTAATAGACTAGTGAGAACAAGGCAAGGCCCATTGGTTCAGATTATTCTCTGCTTACCAATAACTGTGGAGATTGTCGCTCCCCCTCTTCGTGGAGGAACGACACAGGACCCTGCGCTGTTCTTTCGTCTGCTCGGCCCTCCCCGGGTTTGCTGCTGGTTCTTCCCGGGTTGGCTACTGTCCCTTCCACCTCCGTGGAAGGGCGGTTCCCCCTGGCCACTTTCCCCACTTCCGCGGGGGAGCGGCACACCGCTGGCCGGCTCTCTCGGGGGCTGCACAGGTGTTCCTTCAGATAGATGTTCCCTTAGATGTTCCCCGTGCATGTTGTCTCTCTCCTCCTTTATAGTCCTCTTCCACCAATCCCAACTCTGCTACCCACACGCCGAGTACGCTGCTCTCCTCCAATCAGGAGCAGGTCCTACAGTTTATTGGTTGAACTGGAGGCAGCTGTGTAGAAGCTGTTTCTCCCTTCCCAGCGCCATATTGTGGGAGAGCAGATGCATAGAATAAGTCTTAATTCCAGTAACTTAGTCCAGTCCGGGTTGCTCCCCACAGAGATAAAGACATTTCTTATTTCCCAGTGTAGAGAGGCCACACATTCAATGAAGGCCTTAAGATCTACTTTAGAGGAGGAAACGGGAGTGGGCCAGTGAGTGATCTTAGACCCTGATCTACTTCAGTGGAGATGGTGAAGGGAAGGGGACAAACACAATGCTCTTGCTGCTGTTTTCTCAAACGCCATGACGCTATCATCTGGGATTGCATGTCCTGAGACCCACCATGATGTATGGATTTGGTGAGATAAATTAACTCCTATAATGCACAGACGGCAACATACATCAGAAGTGAAAGCGAGGAAGAATGATACCACTCAGAGTCTTGGCTTGGACTTAGGTGACTATGTGATAAAACCTTGGTGTGTCTGAAGTAAATTGATTTTTAATGTTTCAAGGAGGTTCTGATTTATATGTATAAACTTTTTATATTGGACCTATACATATATATGGAAAGAAGGGTGTGTGTTAATGTTTGTAGCTAACAATGTGGATTGATTGACATTTATCAGCTGTGGTTGCTTAGTATCTGAAATCTCTATGTCTAGATACTATACTTTGGAGAGAACTGACAAATGGTCTCATTTATTGAATGAAAAAAAATCTATATTTGGTCTTTGATATATAGGAATTAAATAACAGATGAAATCTGCACTTATGAGAATTACAGTATTCCAGAGACTTCTACACATATATGTAGCATGTCCATAGGAAGTTAGGGTGAATAAAAACATGAATAAGACAGAGTATGTGAACTTGGGGATCTAAATAAAATGAAGAATACATAAACATCAAATTAATTTTACAGCACAAATGTCTAGCTGGTGTTAATGACATTGAGAGAATGCAGTTGTGGAATGACACACATATATCTGTATTTGGAGGATTTTGGACAAAAGGAAAGTGTGAAAGAAAAATCCACTCAAAGTCAGAAAACAAAGCCTGATACTTAATGTGTCACTAGAAAAGAGTGAATAGACTTTTGGAGATACAAGAACGTTTATTCCTGGCTGCAGAGAACTTGGCTCTGCAGTGTAAACAGATTGAAGAGATGAAGGACGAGTTGTACGGCTGAGGTACTTGGCAAAGAAACAGGTGATAAGAATTGAAGCAACTAAGGTAATGGGTATGAACAGTGATTGTGGAGAGAAGAATCAGGATGATTTACAAGAAGAAGTGTCAGGGAGGATGCTGAGAACAACGAGAGATACAGTGTAGAGACTTCTGAAATAATCCCAAATCACAGACTCGCAGGGCTTTTTTTTTTTGACAGGCAGAGTTAGACAGTGCAAGAGAGAGACAGAGAGAAAGCTCTTCCTTCCGTTGGTTCATCTCCCAAATGGCTGCTACGGCCGGCACCAATCCGAAGCCAGAAGCCAGGTGCTTCCTCCTGGTCTCCCATGCGGGTGCAGGGCCCAAGGACTTGGGCCATCCTCCACTGCACTCCCGGGCCACAGCAGAGAGCTGTACTGGAAGAAGAGCAACCCAGCGCCCCAATGGAGACTAGAACCCGGGGTGCCAGCGCCACAGGCGGAGGATTAGCCTAGTAGCTGCGACACGGCGCCGGCTTTTAGATGAAATTCTAAAGGTGACCGTATTATGTAATAACAAATATAACTGGCTGCCCTCTATTGTTCCTGGGAAGTAGCCTCTACACGCCTAGAATAGAAAAGTTGTCAGGATTCTGTCCACACTCCTAGAAAATGGCCTCTAAATCCTTGGAACTTCCTGCATAATTGTGTGTTTGCTCTTCATGTTGGGTCCTGATGATTTACAATAATGGGGTGACTCTTGATGGTCCCTGCGTAATATAATAAGACATTTTAGCATGGATGTTGGCCATGCCGAAAGGACCAACCACGTGTGGAGAATTGGAATTTTGAGTTGCATGATATCAACTCAACCTCTGAAAAGGGCACTGGGGACTGAGTTTTACCTTGGCCAGTGATCTGCATAATGTAACCCCAATACCTCTTGACACCAAAGCTTTGGAGAACTTTCTTGGTTGGCAGTGCCTTGCACACATCATAATGCTGTGAAATTTTGAGAAGATGGGACGTTTGAGCCATAAAAGAAGATTCACACCTGGGACTTTCCCAGCGCTCCCAGGATACAACTGTTACTTTGGCTTTCAGATTTGTAACCCTTTTGCAATTAAAGCTTTGGAGTCAATGTTTTTGTTTTAGATTTTTTCTTTTACAAGAATCTCAGGCTCTGAGAAAATAAAGTAACATCTATCTGTAAATAGACTCCAGAATGGCCAGAATCTACGCTGCCATCATCAAAATTCCCAAAAGAAAACAAGGACCATCCTATCCCTGAGCAATCAAAAGGAGGCCATCGTCATGGCAGGCTAACCAGAGACATGCACATGGGATGAACACAACACTCATCATCAACTTCCGTCTATCAACCTCCTTGCTTGGAATCCCTAGGGAAGTTTAGGACTAAACCACACACTTTGCTCTGTGTTTTGCAAAAATAAATACATAATTTCTTCCACCATGCTAGGGTTAGTGATTGACTCATTATTTTTCAGACAAGCAGATCCAGGTTTGGGGGTTTTAAAACACTTTTAAACACAAATTAGGCTACATGGTGTCAAATCAACTTCATGTTTAAAACTACTTCTTGTTATCTGGAATATAAGCTCACTCTCAGAACTCAGAGCATCCTTCTTTTTCTTTATAAGACACTTAAATGTCCGCAGTGTTAATGAGTGTATAGGTAGCATACTGCTACTCAGCAAGTAGAGTTTAGATGAGACATTGGCTTGCCACTCACAGGGAACAGTTCAGGTGAAGTGAATGTTGTTTCATTCATTTTTCCTAACTCAAATAAGTTGTGTAAAATCCAGATCCGTGAAATCCAAATTAGTTTACTCACCTTGGCAACTTTATCAAGTGAAAAAACTGTTGGAAAATGTGAATACATTACAGACATGAACTGTTTCACAGCTTACTCAACATTCTATCCTTGCCAGCCAGCAAGTGCCTGCCACATAATACAAACTCAATGAATGCATGATACATTGAATTGAGGATGGATTGCCTCATGAATAATAATAGATATATAGTTAGCATCTGAGTTATTCAGTATGAATACAGGATAATTTTTTAAATTTCCCTTTCTTTAAGATCATACTAGTATGTTTCAGAAAATATAAATATTTCCACTTAGCAAAAATTCTAGCAATTTACACACCTAGTTTTCTATTATTCAATCTATAAGGAGTAACATCAAAGTCACACCAACAATGTGGTTAGCCAAGTGGAAAAGATATTCACATTTTATACCTCTGAAAACAATACTATTATCTCACCCAAACATTTATCTTCATGAGAATATTTTACAGTCAAAATGTTCCAATAAAAGACTCAGAATATGTGTTTACCACTTTGTTTTTATAAAATTGAACAAAAATATGTACTTCATTCAAAATTTGCAATTTTTTGCAAACTTAATGTGTGAGAGTATGCATGTTATTCATACTCTTGTAGGAAATGTTTTTGTTAATATTATTTTCACAGGAAAGCAATGGGAAATTTAAATAATTAAATATAAATTTTCCCAACAGAGAACAGTTTTTCATATGAGTTCAGTATCAAATAGCAAAATTTTGCTAAAGAATATTGATATTCAGTTAAAGGCAGAATATGTAGACATCAAAATGTCATGGGTACTGTTTATTTTTTTCTATAAAACAAATCCCTAAGTATCTCAGAGACCTTTTTATGCATATTGTGACTTTAAAATTGTTGATTATTTGTCTTTTAATATCTAATCATAAAAATCTCTCTAAATACTATTAGGAAGAAAATATTGTCAAAACTAAATCAGATATTTCATGTCTTTGCTATTAAAAATATGTAATTGATGCTTTTAAGAACAGTGTATACTGCCGGCGCCGCGGCTCACTAGGCTAATCCTCCGTCTAGCGGCGCCGGCACACCGGGTTCTAGTCCCGGTTGGGGCGCCGGATTCTGTCCCAGTTGCCCCTCTTCCAGGCCAGCCCTCTGCTGTGGCCCGGGAGTGCAGTGGAGGATGGCCCAAGTGCTTGGGCCCTGCACCCCATGGGAGACCAGGAAAAGCACCTGGCTCCTGGCTCCTGCCATCGGATCAGCGCGGTGCGCCGGCTGCAGCGCGCCGGCCGCGGCGGCCATTGGAGGGTGAACCAACGGCAAAGGAAGACCTTTCTCTCTGTCTCTCTCTCTCTCACTGTCCACTCTGCCTGTCAAAAAATAAAAAAAAAAAAAGAACAGTGTATACTATATACACATAGACATAGTTCAGGTTGAAAATTCTGTCTAATTCCGTGATTTGATCAAAATAAAAATTACAGAATGAAAAGGAGTTAATTCACATGTTAGCAGACCTAGTTGATACAAAGGACAAAAACTTCTTGATAATGATTTACTTTGTTTATTTACACTCCACTTTTTCCAGCAACAGTAATTATTTATTCACTTTATAAATAAGTTCCTGTTTAGGAACATTTCATTTATTCACCTTCTTTTACACTCTTTATGTACTAGAAAAAAAATCAATTATGTTAGCAAAGGTGATGTGGGTAATGAACTGATTAATTTTAAACCAGGCTGTTGTCTCCCACAGAAATAGATTCTAAGCAGAGACTGATACTGTGAACCAACAAGAGCAGTTTTCTTGGCAATGAGGGAATGAGTATGTATTCACAAGATTGTGGGCTGTCCTGCACAGCGAACTATATGGTGTATGTGGGTTAAAGAGGTGCTCACGTTCCAGGGAGGAAAGGTAAACAGAAAGTGATACCTGTGAGAAGGAAGGTTTGCCCAAGCATAGACATGAAGGAGCAGGGAAATGCTCCATTCGTGCATGGGGCAGTCCAACGCCGAAAGATGAGCTTTTACAGCGCCTTTACAGGTGGTCCATGGTGAAAATAAATAGCTCCTCTGTCTTCCCCTCAATGTATATCCTCTCTGCACACATCCTGGATGTGAGGTGCATTCTGGGAAGACAGATGTTTTGACTGACAGGTCAGAGCCTGGTGGCTGCTTGTGACATCCAACTCTACAGACGAAATGACTTGCTTGCCTTCGTGTCTCTGCAGATGCAACTCTTTGGCTGCCTACTGAGCGCACACCAGAGAAAGGGATCCAGGTGTTGGGGCTATGAATCAGCTATTCCCGAAGCCCTGCCTCTCTCATTTTAGTTCATACTAGGATTTAATATAGGCCCCCTTATGTAACAAGGAAAGCATCGCCTCTGGTGTATTGAAAACCTGATTTGTTTTCTTCATTGAAGAATTTTGTTTAATTCTCACAATTTCAGTTCATGAAGGAGACAATTATGATCATGTTTACATTGATTAGCAAACAACAGACAGGAGGTGAGGAAACTTGATCAAAAGTACATTTCTCTGGTTACTGAAAATAGGTAAACCAATCTCAACATTAAAGGTTTATTTATTTGAAAGGCAGAGTTACAGAGAGGCAGAGGAAGAGAGGGGTCTTCATCTGCTGGTTCACTACCCTGATGGCCGCAACTGCCGCAGCTGTGCTGATCTGAAGCCAGGAGGCAGGTGCTTCTTCTGGGTCTCCCATGCTGCTGCAGGGGACCCAAGGACTTGGGCCATCTTCAACTGCTTTCCCAGGCCATAGCAGAGAACTGGATTGGAAGTGGAGCAGCCAGGACTCGAACCAGTGTGCATAAGAATAACAGAACTGCAGACTGCGGCTTTACCCGCTACGCCACAGTGTTAGCCCTGGACTTTTGTTTTCAATCACCGAGTAAACCATGTGAATCTAATACTTTCCCCTTCAATTTATTCTGCATGATTCACAACTTGGGTGTTTCTGTGAAATAATATAGCATAGAAGACTGAAAGATTAATACAGTCAAATTTGCCTATGGGACTAAGATGTTGAGTTTATATAGCAACTAGTGTTTGATCAGTTGCGGGGGTGTAAGGGCATTCCTTCTTATCCTAGAAAGCATTTCAGTTAGCATGCAAATGAGAATAAAAAAGTTTATTGCTTACTGTGTGTTTTTTTTTTAAGATTTATTTATTTTTCTTGTAAGTCAGTGTTACACAGAGAGAGAAGGAGAGTCAGAGAGAGAGAGAGAGAGAGAGAGAGAGAGGTCTTCCATCCATTGGTTCACTCCCCAACTGGCCACAATGGCCCAAGCTGCGCCAATCTGAAGCCAGGAGTCAGGAGCTTCTTCCAGGTATCCCAATGGGTGCAGGGGCCCAAGGACTTGAGCCATCTTCCACTGCTTTCCCAGGCCACAGCAGAGAGCTGGATCAGAAGTGGAGTAGTTGGAACATAAACCGGTGCCCATAAGGGATGCCCGCAAAGCAGGCAGTGGCTTTACCCAGTATGCCACAGTGCCAGCCCTGTTACTGTGTTTTTTTTTTAATTTTTTTAACATGGACTGTGAGAATCAATTGCTAGTGTTTCTAGCTAAACAAATGTTCCTACATTATGAAAATTAGGAATTTTTACTTTTGAATTTACTTTCTGAAAATTAATTTTAATTACTAAATTTCCTTTAAATGACAAAAGATGAATTTGGATATTACAAAAGGAAGAATGAATTAACAAGAGATGTGTAAGTATGAATATATTGCTCTAGTGACGATAAGGAATTTAGAAATCAGATGTGAAATAATACAAATTTTTAACTTATTTCATTGCTGAGTTCATAAAAGATAAAAGGATATTTCTGCTACCTTGATGGACATGCAAAATATAGAATAGTGTTTACCAAAGCTGAGTTCAAAGACAGATGCCTTGCAGCTGAATCTGTAATGCGCAGAGTGTCATTTTATTGACTAGACAACCCCATTCAACAATCTTATATTATGAATAATGGGAAGCTCTAAGATGAATCACCTGCCAAACAATTGAATCACATGATTCAATCAAACTTTCCACTAGGAATATGGACTGTATATTGCAATTGGCCACGAAGAGCAGCAGGATGCTTGTTACAGATATAGGTGGTCTATAGCAACCTACACAGAACTTCCACCTCTGTTAACTTGAAATATCAGACACTTTATTGAGACACTGCATGACAGAAAAGCTACAATTTCAATTTTTATTACCCAAAGAGCATATGGTAGATCATAATGATTTATTTTGATGCTGCAAAAGCCATGTATTAATTAGTATACCTACAGCTGACAATATGCATCGACTCAGGAGATCACATAAACTGACTTTCTAAAGTGCATCGCTAACACCTGTCATCAGGTGTCTGAGTCACTTGAACGCAGCAAGTTATAAAGTCCCATTTAGCCACAGTGAACAAGAGGGAAGTCTTCCCAGGTGAAGAGAAGATAGCCTTTTACTGGTTGAGATGAGACTGAGGTAAGGACTATCGTATTAACGAAAGTTAGGTGTGAGCCTAACAAATATGTTAAGCAAATTCAAGCAAGTCATTATGATTTTTGTCAAAGTCCATATCACATCCACGCATTTTTGTGTGGTAGAAATTTCATAGCATATCATCCAAATGAACTGTTCTGTTTGGTCTCATTTAAATGATGGAATAACTAAGTAAAATAATGGATGATACAAGACATTTTTAAATTGGTCCAGTGGATCACATGTTAGAGGTGAATTCATACATATATAATGAACTATAGCACAAAACCTACATAGTCAAAGGTAGTGATACATACAACCCTAACACAATCTCTCCTCTGTGAGGTAATTTGCTATTTATATTAATTTAAGGGCATTTATTTTGTGCAGTGATTAAAATGGTGCACAGGATACCCACATCCCACACTGGAGTGCCTAGGTTCAGTATCAGTTGTACTCTTAATTCCCGTTTCTGCTAATATGCACCCTGGGAGGTGGTGCAAGATAGTTCCAGTAGATGGGTCTCTGCCATTAACTCAGGAAACCCAGGCTGATGCCACGGCTCACTTGGCTAATCCTCCGCCTGCAGCGCCGGCACCCTGGGTTCTAGTCCCGGTTGGGGCGCCAGATTCTGTCCCGGTTGTTTCTCCTCCACTCCAGCTCTCTTCTGTGGCCCAGGAAGGCAGTGGAGGGTGGCACAAGTGCTTGGGCCCTGCACCCGCATGGGAGACCAGGAAGCGCTGGCCATTTGGGAGATGAACCAATGAAAAAGGAAGACCTTTCTCTGTCTTACTCTCTCTCACTGTCTAACTTTGCCTGTCAAAAAATAAATAAATAAATAAATAAATAAGGAAACCCAGACTGTTTTAGGCTCCTGACTTCAGTATCCTCTAATCCTGACTATTGCAGGCATTTGGGGGAGTAAACCAGCAGATGGGGCTCCTCTCTCTCTCTCTGTCTCTCTTTTTTTTTTTTTTTTTTGACTATTTCTATGTCTCTCTGGCTTTAAAATAAATAATATAAAAAGCTAATCTTAAAATGTGCAGTTGCTTGGGATCCTGGGTAATTTTTGAAGTAGAAAGATATTAATAGCAAATAAGGCATAATTATGTGCAGCATTTGTAAGATAGTTCTTAGTTTCCCAACATATTTGATGGTAATTAATTCAACAAGTCTATTTAAGTACTCTGTATTTCACATTTTTAAAACAATTGAAACATTTTGTGCATAAAAGCTTTTGGTAATGGCTGTCATGAATTAAAATGTTTATGCAATTGATATAAAGGATTTTATAAATTAGTGAGCTTAAAGTTAACAAGAATAACAAAATTACTTTGATATATGGTTTTGCTGATTGGTTTGATGACTTAGCAGAAGGAATACATTTGAACATTTACCTATTGGTCAATAGAATTGCTTTTTCCTTTAAAACTCAGCATCAAATTTATCTATTTTTGTCTGCATTATTGTGAAAAGTCTTCCTTACTGTTGTGACTAGCATCCTTTTAAAAGGTAGTGTGATTTAATCTCAAAATCACCTTCCACAAAACTGACAAGTGTTTTTGAAAAATTCTGAATTACTAACGACTGCTAACTACTACTGTTTTAACATCATAAATGTGATTTGTTATGCTACTAATATATATTATTGTCACTTCTAGCAACCTATTGAGCTGCTACAGCTAAGAACAAGAGTAGGGGATGTTGTAAAAACTACGAATGATAATTTTACAAATGTTCTAATTTATGTTTAATTCCTGTTTGTGAAAAGACCTCCCTCTCCACTGACAAAATAGTTTAATGGAGATGTTCTCTATGTACAGCTAAATCCAGAATAAAGCCTGAAAGCAGGTTTTGAGAACAAAAAATGATTGTCAACAAATAAAAATATAGGGTTCCAAGGTAAATTAAAATTTCAGAAAAATAGTATTTTTACTATAAATAACTCCTAAATATTTTGTGGAACATACATATAGTCAAATACTAACCATAATTTCTTAAAAAAATATTTAATTGTATCCCCATAATTTATGAAAAATGCTTAGATGAAAAAGGAATAAACTACTCAAGGATAACATAATTTCTTCAATTCAGACAGGCAGCATCACCACAAATTAATTTTCAGTGCCTTTTTTCCTTGTGTGTGGATGTTATATAGAACTATTTACAGTCTTTGGTTAAAAACACCCATAGAACAAAGTCTGATTTGAAATAAAAGGGTTTCAACACTGCGGAACCGTATTAATATGATGAAAAATGGCAAAGGAGGCTTCCTCCCACGATGTGCATAGCCGTGAAATTATCCCCATGCTTTCAACAACTGGTTCCCCATACCTAGATTCTTTTTCAATACATACAAGTTTTTAAGATTTATTTATTTATTTGAAAGGCAGAGTTGCAGAGGCGGAGAGAGAGAGAGACGAGACAGAGAGACAGAGAGAGAAATAAAATATCTTCCATCTGCTACTTCACTCCTTAGATGGCCGCAATGGCCAGAATTGCACTGATCTGAATCCAGGAGCCAGGAGCCTCCTCCAGGTCTCCCATGTGGGTGTAGAGGCCCAAGGACTTGGGCCATCTTCCACTGCTTTCCCAGGCCATAGCAGAGAGCTGGAGTGAAAGTGGAACAGCCAAGATTCTAACTGGCGCCCATATGGGATAATGGCACTACAGATGGAAGGTTCACCTGCTATGCCACAGTCCAGGCCCCTATACCTAGTTTTTAAGAGACAAGCCTGATTCTTCCTTGCAGTTTATGATTGTCGGGAAAGGGAGTAGCCTGGAAGAATTGTGACGTCAGAAAGCTTCGGGACAGTTGAACACACAAGATGCATGCTTCCAACTCGAGAAAAATCAGTGTTCAGACAGCTGCTTCTGACGAAATGTTAGACAGCAGTCTGGCAGGTGTGTGCCATTATGCTTTTTTTGTCATGAACATGTGACATTATGATCAAGAAGGGTAACTTACATGTTCTATTTTCTCTGCATTAACTTGTCCTTGATTTAGTGACCAATTACCATAAGAGTAGAGGCTTAAAAGAACACAAATTTATTCTTTTTAGTTCTGGACTCCAGATTCCAGGCTGTATCTCACAAGTTTAAATCTTAAGTGTCTGCCAGGCTGATTTCCTTTATGCAGGAGTTAGGGCTGAATCCACTTTCCTGTTTTGTTTTTTTTTTTTTTTCCTTATTTCTAGGAGCTGCCTCTGTTCTTTGCCGTGCAGGCCTTTCTTACACCTGCAACTTACTCTAATCTGCACACATCTTCCTGGCTCCTTACCTGACTCTCCCATCTCCCTCTTTATTTTATAAGGATGCTCATGATAGATTACACAGTGGGCTCACGGGCGATCATCCAGGTTACGTTTCCCTTTTCAAGATCCTTAACTTCATGCTTGATTTGTTTATGGTGTAAGAGATGGAATTCACAATGCAGGGCATCCTTGGGAGCGCATTGCTTCCCTCTCACAGTTCCACATATGTGATGGTTTAAAGCAAATATTCTACACTCAAGTCATGCTCTTAATTAGGTATATAACTGATGTATTTATAGTATTGACAAAATCCCTTCCAAATTAGAGACATATTATCTCATTTGACCGCTACACTTATTTATCTCATTTCACAGAGGACTTCCACAGGTTTACTTGGTCAAAGTTATACAGGTACTAAGTAGCTGCCCTACACTTAGGACCATCATTACCTTCGTTCTTAATTTCCATTGCCTCCAAATAATGTAAATATTGTAAATAAAGCATGCTAAATTTACAAGTAATAAAACTATTTTAATAATATTATAATAAGAAACTCAACAACGAACTTGTTTTCACATAACTGGCCCTTAAAACAAGTAATGCTTTAAAATTATGTTTCTGAGGTTGAAAACAACAGCAAGGAACTTCTGTTTGTCAGTGTACAATTGACAGCCATTACTCTGGAAATGCTTTGTGGGCTGATTTCCTTAATCAATTTACATGTCCTTTTATTACTGTGCATGACTGTTAAAGGGCGGTTACCAACGTTTCCATATTTACTTTGATTATACCGCCAATCAAATTCTTGGCAGAGATTACAATGAGGTATGGGGGAATCAATAGTTTTCCTGACAAATTTCTAGCAAGAGTTCTCTTATCTTAAGTGGAGTATGTGAAGACCTTCTTTTGGGTCTTGTAAAGATACTGAACCATGAGTTGTTTTTTTTTTTTTTTTTTAATAGCTTTCTAATAAGTCAGTTGGAAAATAATGAGCCCAAAATGCAGTTCAGGAAACATGACTCCAGAGCAGTAAAAAGCCATTGATTTAAAGATACCATGTTATCAGATTCATTGAATAGCTAACGCAAGAGCCTTGTAGTTTTCTATTTTACCTTACACGGAAATGCATGCTCGACAGTTTTCTAACATTTAAAATCAGAAATAGGCTGTTAAAGAAACTGCTACAATAGTTATCAAGGAGGGTACTTTAATTTGTAATTGCTATGTAAAATAAATATTCAAAGAAAATTCAAATTAATTCATTAAAAATTAAAGTCTAAGACTTTTTTTTTTTTTTGACAGGCAGAGTTAGACAGTGAGAGGGAGAGACAGAGAGAAAGGTCTTCCTTTTCTGTTGGTTCACCCCGCAAATGGCCGCTACAGCCAGCGCGCTGCGCCAATCTAAAGCCAGGAGTCAGGTGCTTCCTCCTGGTCTCGCATGGGGTGCAGGGCCCAAGCACTTGGGCCATCCTCCACTGCACTCTCGGGCCACAGCAGAGAACTGGACTGGAAGAGGAGCAGCCGGGACAGAATCTGCTCCCCAACCGGGACTAGAACACAGGGTGCAGGTACCGCAGGCAGAGGATTAGCCAAGTGAGCCGTGGTGCCAGCCCAGTCTATGACTTCTAAGATAAATATGTTCCCAACTGGAAATAGATACTCTGATAGATATTAATCTTTGATGTTTAGAATATTCTGCTACTTTATATTGTGTAATTTATTACAGAGAGAAATACAATAGGAAGCCAGCATTGGTGCACAATGGGTTAAACTCCACATTGAGACATGGGAAGCCCATATCAGAGCACTGTTTTTAGCCCAAACTGCCTCTCTTCTGATCTAGTTTGTTGTTAATGTGCCTACAAAAGCACCAGATGGTGGCCCAAGTACTCATGCCACTATCATTTATGTGGTAGACTAGGATTGAGTTCGCTGCTCTGATTTTGGCCTGGTCCAGACCTGGCCTCTGCAGGCATTTGGGGAAATGAACCAGCAGATTGAAGATTCTCTCTCTCTCTCTCTTTCTCTCCCTTCCCTTCAGTTACTCTGCCTTTTAAATATATAAATAAATATTTAAAAACTGAATGAAATCATCACTTAAAAATAGAAATTTGAGTCATCCTTGTACTGTTTTTTTTTTTTGTACTGTAAAATAAAATGTAAGAGAGTTTGAAAGTTACACCAGAGAGAGATTTATAAACTAATCGCAGAGAATAATTATACTTTGTTATTAAGCTGCTTAAGTGTTTTTATTTCTCTCTATATCATTTTGATTTTTATTGTTTTAAAAATAATGATAAACTTGCCAATTATAGTTACAACTATAAAAATTACAACTGTAAAATAATTATGTATGCTTTTAGGATACAATTTGATGTTTAATACCTGTGTATATTGTATAAAATCCAATCACATAATTTAACCTAAGAAAAGGCTAACTCTCATAATATAGAAAAATACATGAACATTTATTGTATTCTAATTGAAAGGTACTGCATGGATTGCTTCAAATACTTTCACTCATTTTGTCTGGTGAAATTATATAAAGGAAATAGTGTTGTGAAACTTATTTTCTTGGTGGAGAAACAGATTTATACTGGTTATTTCTTGACAAACCCCACAAAATAGTGGTAAAGCTAGTATTTGAACCATAGCAACCTAGTTACTGCCAGTATACATGACCCTCGTGATATTATTCATAATTTATTTCTATCCACCCATCAACTATGTGGTGATCACTTCTCATTTCATTTGCAAACTTGTTAAAATTAATGTAATGTTCAAAAATTAATCCCAACATCGAATTTTCCTTATGTATTGGACTGATGGGCCAGGTAAGGTGACTTTTCTCTATGGCTCATTTACACGACATGAGCTGACATTTTGGGGTTGGTGTGGTGGTACAGGCAACCTCGTGAAGTTGTACACAGCAGCAATGGCAACCATTCATTCGGTTTGAGTCACAGTACTCAAAACTTTCAGTGCTCTTACAGATTTGAACTTTCTTTATTGCCTTCAACCTGACAATAATGTCAATTGCTTGCTTTGTCCATCGGGGTCTAAAAACAAAGACCCATATATCTTGACACAGAAGGGCAAGGATCAGACAAAATTGTTCTTATGTTCAATGACTCTGAGTGTTTGCAATTTATTTGATGAGAGAAACAGTGACCTTTCTTGGAAATGATCTTAGTTTCCTGACCTCCTTCAAAACCTCTCATTTGTTTGTCTTGGAGTCAACCTTTAAGAGCTCAGTCATCTCCTTTTTGGATTGTCCAAAGATGACAGCCACATCGGTGCCAACTATTGCCTTAATTTGGGAGCTTACTTTATATCATCCTACTTTCCTTCTTGACATTCACAGTGGAAGAAAGTATCTTCAAACATCAGTATGGAATTTCATCAGTATGCACAATGTCCGTTATTCGTGTTTCTCAGCCTTTCAAATATTTTTCTTTATACACCTGTTCGAATTCATTTTAGTTTCATATTTAGTCAACTATAGTTATTTGTTACTGCTGTGTCTTCATTCCATTCAAGTCATAACCATGTTTTGCCTTTGCCATTGATTTTGTCTCACAAGTCACCTGCGGATATTTATTGGTTTCTAGGCCCCCAGGCATACACTGTCATAAGAGAGTGCAAGGCATAAATACAGACTAGTCACGATGAACACTGCTTCAAATGTGGTGGTGTTCAAGCACGTATTTCAATTCCAATTAAGAACACTTGTACCCAGAAATGCAGAAAATGACTTCTATTATGAGAAGGCAACAAAATCGGATAAATCTATTTTTACTCCAAATATTACCTATTGCAGCAAAAATGGAAGCTATCATCCCTTCTAACCCCAGAAGCTTATTTCTTTTTTATTTTTAATTTTCCTTCCTTCCTTCCTTTCTTCCTTCACTTCTTTCTTTCTCTTCTCTCTCTCTCTCTCTTTCTTTTCATCTGTCTGTCTTATTCCCTTTCTTTAATTCCTTCTTTCATTTGTTATCTTCAAAGACCTAGAAATGATAAATTTCTTCCATGACACATACACAATGAAAAAATTCTTTGCTTCTCATATAAGAGACTACAGAATCTACGTTATAATTGATGGTTAGCAGTTGGAAGTATTGAACATTATCTCTGGAAAGTGTTTGTGTAGAGAGAAATGGCCATTTATGATTGCGACCTGATGTGGCCAAGCTCCTATGGACCCTGAGTGAGTATTTGGTTTTGGCCAGAAATACAGAACAGTCTCATCCTTAAACTCATAGACCTCTGGTATCAGCCATGGTACATGCATAGACAAAAGCAAACTTCTACCTCCCGCTATAATTTGGATTCTATGCCTTTTTTAACAAAATCTAACACTTGCCAATAAAAAATCTGAAACTTTGGGATAGGTTGCTACTCAAGACAGAAATTTAAAATGTGTTTGACTTAGTGGCTATTGAGCAGGCACAAATACCTTAGAGATTACAGATAGTAGGTTTATATGTCCCTTGAAGTTCGAAGTATTCAACTAATGCCTATATTACATTGAAAGCAGTGTGTGTGACAACCAAGATATTCATACAACAATGAGAGGAAAATAAAAGTGTTGATTAATTTGGCCAGTTGTAGGTACTTTCTGGGAATAAATTTATTGATAGTTGAATCTAGTTCCAGCTAGCTGTGCCCTACACATTAAAGGAAGGTGCGTGTACATACAGTTATTCTGCCTCTGGTGCATGATATATCACAGATTCTATCATTTAGAGTCTTACAATGCAGATAATGCAATGACCCTTTTTAATGTTTTATTTATTTATGAATTGTAATGAATGATGTCTTCAAATTTCCATCAGGCTAGAAATAACAGTGTGATCACAAGCTAAGCCAAAAAATAACAATCGGTAAAAAATCAGATTAATATCAATATATTAGTATCCACTTCTTTTATTCTGACACACCATGCTTAGATTGAGAGAAGGATGGAGAGAGAAAGAAATATGCCATAACAAATCAGTGGATAAAATAGGAATTTGTTCTCTCACATTTCTGGCTGCCTTAAATCCAATATAAAACTTTCAGAAGGAAAGTACTCCATGTGGAGACTCTAGGGGAAAATTCTTTCTTAACTTTCTGGCTTATAACAGCTTACTGGAATTCCTTGGTATTCCTTTGCTTGTGGGCACATCACTCAAGTCTCTGCTTCTAGTTTCCAATTACTTTCTCCTCTGCATGTCTCTCTCTCTCTCTCTCTCTCTCTCTCTCTCTGTGTGTGTGTGTGTGTGTGACTTTCACTTTGTGTCTAAGCTTCCTCTCTCTATCTTATAAAATGTGATGACATTTAGGGTATCCTTAAATAAGTGAAGATTATCATCTCTGCTTACATCTTTCATCATGTGAGACAATCATGCTTTTGTCACATATGGTAACATGTGTAGGTTCCAGGGATTAGGGAATGCATGTATCTTTGAAATTACCATTCAGCCTAATGCAAGCTACAAGCCATGAAGTTAATGACTGCAGATTCCATTATACTCATGGCTTACTTATACATGATCATAGAGCATCTCTAAGGGTAATTTTAAAACATGTCATGGGACTCCAAACCCCATTAGCTGGGTGATAAAAAATATCATCTTAAGTGTTAAAGTGATCATATTAATTGTTAAAGTGAGCATATAGATAAGATGAAGTGTTAAAATGACCACATAAATTGGATCAAGTGTGGGGTAATTATAGTAGATAGAATTGAAAAGGAAAGAATGTTCCAACATGGGAAGTAGTCCACATAGCAGATTCATAGAGTGACAATTGCTTTAAGTCGCACTCTGACCTCAGAATCAGCCCTTAAAGCTTCCTGGCTGAAAAGCTGTGAGAGCATTTCAGGCATAGAAAGCCAAGACACTGTGGCAAAAAATGTATTCTACATGAAGGATCTCTGTGAGTGAGATCCCAAGGGAAAGAATTGGCCATCAAAGAAGGATGTACTTTTCTCTAAAGGGAGGAGAGAACTTCCACTTTGCTAATAGCCTGTCTAAATACTGATGGAGTTTGTGGATTCAAAGGCTTCCATTGTATAGGCAGCTGATGTCAAGAGCCTCAAGTGGATGCTGGCGTCATACATAAGAGAGTTAACTGTTAAATTAACAACAGTGAAATTCTGTTCACTAACTCTCCATGCAGGACCTCTGTCCTCAATGAGTTGTATTATGAGATTTCAGTATGATACTTGTTCCCAAACAGATTTTTTTTGTGTGCATGTGTGTTCAAATTGCTGAAAACTTTACTTAGTACAGAGTTGTTCTTCTGTGTACAAAGTTAATTGAAAATGAATCTTAATGAAGAAGGGGACTGGGAAGGGGAGTGGGAAGAGGAGAAGTGAGAGTGTGGATGGGAGGAGGGGTATAGTGGGAAGAATAACTATATTCCTAAATTTGTGCATATAAAATCTGTATTCCTTAAAAATAAATTAATTACTTAAAAAAAATAATTCTAAACTCCAGAAAAAAAGTGCATCAAAATCCTTCCAAATTTTGGATGGAATTACACTGCGGAAGACTTCACAAGTCCTTTCTCTATATTTCTGTAATAGTAAAATTCCAAGCACAAAAGGAAGTCAAGTATAAGGACCCTAGTCCCTGAATAAAACAATGACCTACATGTCTCCTTCAATTATGGCAATGGGTGAAGAAAAGAAAGGATGGGACAGATTTCAGAGTAAGCAAACAAAGCTTGCTGGTGTGAGGAGCACATACACAGAAGAGCAAAGGCGTGCTCTTCCCTGCATTCCCCAGACCTGAATGAGCCTCAGAGTTAATGACTCTTACTCAGTTTCTCTTTTCTTTCATGATATGAACCTTTGCTTCAGACATGCTATTTCATTATTCTATCCTGGATATTTTATATTATCTCATGTATTCACTTAGTCAGTGGATTTGAGAGAAAGACCCATAGAGAAAGCTCCAATCCAGTGGCTCACTCCCCAAATGCCCACAAAGGCCAAGTCTAGGAGTCAGGAGCTCATTCCAGGTCTCCCATACGTTTGGTAGGGACCTAGCCACTTGAACCATCACCTGCTGCCTCCTGGGATGTGCATGAGTAGGAAGCTGGAATATGATGCTGAGCAGGGTTCAGGTTGAAGACATTTTAACTGTTAATCCAAATGTCTGTCCCTGTATCCTGAGGTTTCTGCAATCAGATAATTCACCTTGAGATGTGTGAATAACTATAATCTTATCAATTATGTATAGATCAATAGATCATGGAAGACCCATCCCTGCCTAAAACTGTGACTCTAAAAAGAAGCTAAATTGGATTTTGGGGTTATTTCTCTTAGAAAGTTATTAATATATTTTATTTTATTCTATTTAGAAACCTTTAATTTAATAAATATAAATTGCAAAAGTACAACTTTCAGATTATAGCGGTCCCCGCCCATAACTACCCTCCCACCTGCAAACCATCCCATCTCCTACTCCCTCTCCCATCCCATTCTTCATTAAGAATCATTTTTAATTATCTGCATATACAGAAGATCAACTTAGTATATACCTGCACAGGCACACAAAGTATAAAGAACTTATATATTAAATATGTAAGGAAGAGTGTGCATAAGTGTCTAATTGGCCAAACAGATGTGCTCTAGAGAGATAACTATGTATCTTCTCTTTATTCCTATTGTAATATTTAATGTGTAACTGAATACAAAGTCTGTCGTAAGAAAGCTATGGTTCATATCCATGATGTTAGGTGTGATTATTTGATGAAGTTCTATCTAATGAGATAATTAGATATGTATGTACCAGTGTGTTTACAAATTCCAGAAAATTTCTTTACAAGAGCTCTATTCTTTATTGAAAGCTGGATAAAGACATATTGTCAGTAATATAATATCTATCTCAGATAATATATGAATATTGTATGGTTAAAATGACTGTTGAACATATTTGATGGCCTTTGATCTTATAATTTGGTAACTTCATACAGTTTATACATACATGCATATTTGTGCTAAATTGTCTTATGGGTCAATATAAGTCTACTCTTTCTGCAGAGGAATAGGTAAGCTCAGTGATCTTGGATTTGTTCAGGGATCTTTCCCACCCATGTATGTGGTAAATCTCAGGATGACCTGTCACTGTAAGGGTTTGATATCGACCGTCTCCTTCTTGCCCTTGCCATTAGCCATGATAATAGTCCAACTCAGGTAGCTATAACCATTTTGCACTGCTTTTTAGGGTGAAAACATGTGAACAGGATGAATGCAAGAAAACTGAAGTCTAGCAAAGTCCTCCAAATGGCAAGGATTATCATCCACGTGGTGGCAGCTAATAAATATTTTAAAGAGTGAATCTTCACAACTATTTATTGAGGTGGTTAAAGCTATTAACAATTTTACAGATGAATAAATTGAGACATAAAAAGTTAAATTGTTTCCACAATATTATTTATGTAGAGAAGAGGGAAGCAGAATTCAAATCCAGGTTATGTATTTGGGTGCATGTGTTGAGCCACCTTGTTTTTTTTGTTGTTGTTGTTGTCTTTTTTTTTTTTTTTTTTTTTTTTTTAATTTTTGACAGGCAGAGTGGACAGTGAGAGAGAGAGACAGAGAGAGAAAGGTCTTCCTTTGCCGTTGGTTCACCCTCCAATGGCCGCCGCTGCAGCCGGCACACCGCGCTGATCCGATGGCAGGAGCCAGGATCCAGGTGCTTTTCCTGATCTCCCATGGGGTGCAGGGCCCAAGCACCTGGGCCATCCTCCACTGCACTCCCTGGCCACAGCAGAGAGCTGGCCTGGAAGAGGGGCAACCGGGACAGAATCCGGCGCCCCAACCGAGTCTAGAACCCGGTGTGCCGGCGCCGCAAGGTGGAGGATTAGCCTATTGAGCCACGGCGCCGGCTATGTTGTTAAATTTTTTTTTTTTTTTTTTCTTGACAGACAGGAGTGGACAGTGAGAGAGAGAAACAGAGAGAAAGGTCTTCCTTTTGCCGTTGGTTCACCCTCCAATGGCCGCTGCGGCCGGCACTGCAACCAGCGCACCGTGCCGATCCGATGGCAGCAGCCAGGTACTTCTCCTGGTCTCCCATGGGGTGCAGGGCCCAAGGACTTGGGCCATCCTCCACTGCACTCCCTGGCCGCAGCAGAGAGCTGGCCTGGAAGAGGGGCAACCGGGACAGAATCCGGCACCCCGACCGGGACTAGAACCGGTGTGCCGGCGCCGCAAGGCGGAGGATTAGCCTAGTGAGCCACGGCGCCGGCCGTTTTTTTTTTTTTTTTCTAATCTGAAAAAGACAAACTTCATGAGAGAAATAACTTTAAAAAACCAAATGACCATTGGTTCATTTGTTCTGCAGGCTCAAGTGTCCCTAACTAATACAACTTTGTGATTTATTTGAACTGTGATTTAATTTTAAAACAATTGTTTTAGAATGAATGAGTCATAGGTAAAATAAGAAGGGCATTTGCAAATATAGATATCTGTGAGTTATAATAGGAGGAATATATATTTGACCACTGTTCAGGTTAAGAAATAAAACACTTTCAGAACCTCTGTTTGTGCTTTGTGTGACAACATGCTTTTACAACTAATCTGTGTTTTTAATGAAACTCTAGTTTGTTCCATTTATTGGTGTATACCTTGCATTGTAGAAATATATTTCATTTATTATATTATATAATGCTAGATATTTAGGCCTTCAATTGTTTTATGACAAACAATACTACAATACACAGATGTGTTCACATCTACTAATGATTCTCTACACACATTTCTGTGTATTATATTCTTAGAAAAATAATTCCTTTATTAGGGTACCTGTACTCTTGTGTTGACAATTTTATTTTTAAAACAAAAATAGTTATAGGTCTTTTGATCAGGAGATGTTGTATGGCTACAGTACATGTAAATGGTTTTATGCAAGGTAGATACATCATCTTCCAAAAGAAAGCGAAAATAGACTTTTTCAAGATAGAATTTTTTACTTTTGCAAGCCACAGAATTTCATGATATTTCAGGTACAATTAAGACCTTTAAGTGTTTTGGAATTCATGTCCCATTCTGTCCCCGAGTCTCACTCATACTAATCATGGCCCTGATCTTAAAAGGCAGGTCTGATCAAAGCTGAAAAGTCAATATGATCTTAAGCTCTACCACCTACATTAAGTTGAAGGCCTGATGTTCAATGTTTTTCCCTCCTAGTGCAGATTTGCACCATTATATATTCTTATAAAGAGTCTTCTAGTTTTGTCTTATGACAGATTAATGGATCTTGACTTTGTCTTTCTGATTGAATTAATATTCTCCAGCACCATCTATTAGACTCCAACTTCTACCTCCTCAGCTATCTCTAAAACCTAACATTCCATGACCGGTGTGAGGCCTTCTGAAAGCTTTCTGTCTTGCTTCAACACCACTGATTTTTTTTTTTTTTTTTTTTTTTTTTTTTTTTTTTTTTGACAGGCAGAGTGGACAGTGAGAGAGAGAGACAGAGAGAAAGGCATCACCCTCCAATGGCCGCCACGGCTGGCGCGCTGTGGCCGGCGCACCACGCTGATCCGATGGCAGGAGCCAGGTGCTTCTCCTGGTCTCCCATAGGGTGCAGGGCCCAAGCACTTGGGCCATCCTCCACTGCACTCCCTGGCCACAGCAGAGAGCTGGCCTGGAAGAGGGGCAACCAGGACAGAATCTGGCGCCCCGACAGGGACTAGAACCCGGTGTGCTGGCGCTGCAAGGCAGAGGATTAGCCTAGTGAGCCGCGGCGCCGGCCCAACACCACTGATTTGTTACCATGGCTCTGTTCCCCTCTTCCAACCGCTACCTGTGCTCCACCTACCATCTTGAGAGATGAGGTCCACTATGTGCGCAGCCAGCAGGTGATCTACCTTAACATTCTCCAGTTAAAGCCTGTCCCAAACCCTTACTGAGCAAAGCGTAATCAGGCACATTCCTTAGGAAATATTCTATGAACCAGAGTTTCCACTGTGGTGATTCTTGGTCGTTGCTTTCAATGAACAAAATTATAAGAAAGAAAGAGGGAGAGCTGAGCACACAAAAAAACAGAATTGTGGGACAATTCAACAGGGGACTCAGTGATTGAATGTGAGGTTTCCAGCCTGCATCACATTGGAGGCGTGAAAAGTGAGGAAGGGGAGCCAGACGGTCTTATATACACATCACACAGTGGATGAGTGTAGGAAACCCTGGTTTGGAGATCAGGTAAAGCCTTGAAATGAGCAGCTGTCTTATAAGTAAAGCAACCCTGGGGGAGTACCGAGTGCTAAGCCATTAGGAGGCAGTGTGTATGACAGCTAGGAGAATTCTAGAATCTGGAAAGAGATATCAGATGAAAGCAATGTAGCAACCAAACTATCGTGTTTTCAGCAAATGATAAAGCACCTCTCTAGTATTAGCAGAATCACCGCACTAGTATTAGCAAAATCACCGCATCATGTATTTGTGAGTTTGCTCAAGTTATTCTTAAAAAAAGTTTACCAACATGTTTGTAGCAGTTATTTCAGGCAAAACAAATGTCTCTTGTTTATGGTTTTCCTTGTATTTTGTATGTTCTTTCCATTTCTTTTAAAATGAACAACAATTCTGTGTATTTTGGAAATGTTGCATAGTTGTATTATTGCTAAAATAAAGTTTACTAAAATATATCTTTATTTTAGAAACCAACGTACTATATATTTAATAAAAATATATTTTCAAATGTAAAAACAACAGAAAACTTAGCTCTCATCTCCCTGTAAATACCAACAAACTTCTAAGTATTTTCTTCTTGAATTAAAAAAAAAGTTTATATTTATTTAGCAAATCTTTTTCATTTAAATAATTAAGATTTATCTTTATCTTAATTGTTTTACAGAAAGTGTAAGTTAAACATTGATAATCATTTCTCTGTTTCACTGTGATCCTATATTAAGCCTTTTCTATTTTATGAACATAATTTCAATGAACTGGACATTTCTTTCACCATTTATATTTCATGCTTCTGTTTTATAACTCTTGTAACCATAGTACATACACTTTGCTGTTATTTTGATTTCTAGGCGAAATTTATAATATCTTTTGGTGATTTTCTTTTTGAGAAATTGTTTGCAGGTCAATATCCTTGTATTCTCTTTGGATACTGTCATTTTCCTCCATCAGGCCTTTAACAGGCCCTTTCTCCCCAAACTGCAGCTTGCAGTGAGAGTAACAGGCTTTTGAAGTTGCTGGTTAGATTTTCTTTGATGTGTTTCTGAAGATTGCAGAGAACGCAATCAACCCCTGGTGTGTTCATATATGTTTTGATGTTTGTTCAAATCCAATTTTTGTTCCTAAAGTGGAGAAGTTCACAACCATAATTCTAACTGTATCTTTCCTTCTGAACTAACATCTTTCAGCCACTTCACCTTAATCACCATGATAATATTAAAATGTGCACTTCTGCTGCGTTATTTAAAGTTAAAGTTGGAAAGACTATGATATTTAAATGGTCTTATTAGATAACTAGATATGTATTCGACCATACCATGGCTCATTATGACTTTGTGATTAAATTGGCATTTCTCCTCATTTTATTAAGGAATAGTCTAGATAAAAGCAAAAGGGTATGAGCAGATGAAGTAATAAGCAGACTCACAGAATATGGTTTGTGTAGCTCACATCATTTGTATTAAGAGTGGGGGAATATTTTGACTAATTACTCCAGAGGGAAACTGAATGATTAACTGGGTTACTGATTAGTAGTTTTTCACTTAAGGGTTATAATGTACCCTTCACTAATGAGATTCCTCAAATCGTGGCCATGACTCTAATAGCCAGGAGTCCTAATAGTTAAGATATGGAAATTCTATCACTTCTCCTTTCATGTATTGTTCTTTTATCAGCTAAATACCAGTGAAAATTAATTACGACTAGCACTTAAATAGTGAGGGAAAAGCGATGCGAACAATAATGTGCACAATGGGTGTAAGTGGCAGTGAAAGTCAAACTAAATAAGATTTGGAAAACTCTGAATAATTATCTCAGTAATAGTTCTTTGTGGCTGTATTAAAAGAGCAAATGATAATTTAGAAGTTAAATGATTCCTCTTTGCCCTAATCTAATTCCTATTGGCTTTCAGTATAATTGAAATAATTATATTGGTTCAAAACTCATCATTCCTATTATAAATGAATGAAAAGACCCAGGCTTGTTTTTGAGATTTCTGGCCTCTGCGTTTCTGCACATTGCTTCACAATTTGACAACTCAATGCCTGCTCGCCCACCAATACTCCTTCAGCTTGTAAAATAACAGCAAGAAGAGCCAAGAAACCTAAAGTCAAGAAGAATATTATTTTCTAGAAATATTTTTCAAATATCTCAACCTCAACAAGGCTTGGGTAAAAGATTCTCTTCGGTAGCCTCATACTCTGCAAATAGTTGTATTTCACATCATCATTATTTTATCCACTTTTATATTTTCTCATTCACAGATTGATATGAAAATTGTCTTGAAATAAGTGTCTATTTTCATCATATTTTTTGTAACTGTCAATGTCCTAAAATGAATGTCGAATTTTAATTGTTCTAAGATGGCAAATTTGCAAGGCTTCCCCTTTCTGTCTGAAAATATCAGCACTGGATAAAAAATAAAGGAAATGCTAGCATCTAAGAAGTAAAAATTAGAATAATAGCATATGAGATATAATTTCTGTGCAGTGGCAGAAATGAAAGAAAAGATAGGAAAAGATCATGATACTTTAGAAAAATGTATGCACATTTTGACTGAAAAAAATCTCACTATAACAGAAATAATATGATATTAAAATAAGAACTTATTTTTTTAAATATTTATTTATTTATTTGAAAGTCAGAGTTACACAAAGAAAACACAAACGCACCACACACACGCACACACACATACACACACGGATCTTCCATCTGCTGGTTCACTGCCCAAATAGCCACAATGGCCAGGACTGCACCAAGCTGAAGCCAGGATCAGGAGTTTCTTCCCCATCTCCCACGGAAGTAAAGGTGCATAAACACTTGGGCCATCTTCTGCTGTTTTCCCAGGCATATTGGCAGGGAGCTAGATTGGCAGTAGAACAACCAGGTCTTGAACAAGTGCCCATATAAGATGCCAAAGTTCTAGGCGACGGCTTTACCCTTTGTGATACAATGCAGGCCCCCAAATCAGAAACTTCTTTTTTTAATTTTTTTTGACAGGCAGAGTTAGACAGTGAGAGAGAGAG
This sequence comes from Oryctolagus cuniculus, assembly GCF_051225735.1. Taxonomy (NCBI): domain Eukaryota; kingdom Metazoa; phylum Chordata; class Mammalia; order Lagomorpha; family Leporidae; genus Oryctolagus; species Oryctolagus cuniculus. The sequence goes on along the minus strand of NC_142876.1, from coordinate 12,577,596 downwards.
ACAGAAAAAAGTCTTCCTTCCGTTGGTTCACACCCCAAATGGCTGACAGCCCCTGCGCTGCGCAGATCCAAAGCCAGGAGCCAGGTGCTTTCTCCTGATCTCCCATGTGGGTTCAGGGCCCAAGCACTTGGGCCATCCTCCACTGCACTCTCGGGCCATAGCAGAGAGCTGGACTGGAAGAGGAGCTAGGACTAGAACCCAGGGTGCTGGTGCCACAGGCGGAGGATAAGCCTAGTGAGCCACGGCGCCGGCCAAGAAACTTCTGATAGCAAAAGTGTAAAACATAGAGGAGATTCTATTTCAGGAACAGATACACTATATTAGGGGATGAATTCCAGAATGCATAGATACTAGCAGTCAATAAGAATAATAAAGGCAATATTGTATCCCAGAGTAGACATATACATGAACACTGACGTCAATAATGGGATAAAAAAATTCTGATGAGGTATATAAACAGTGTCCCTTTTCAGGAATACACATGTGTAAAATAAAGTACAACTGTGGTTTGCTGACACTGCACCATATGGATAAGTTCAAGTCTGATGGCCTCAGGTATTTAAGGAAAGTGGGACAACTGGAATTCTTAAACATGTTTGTTGGAACACAATTTGCTTCACTTATTTGGGAAACATTTGATCATTACCAGTTAGTGCAGGTCACACACCTACCATATGAGCAACAATTCTACTTTTGAATATGTTTCTGTCAGAATTGTGTATTATACAATGCTAATAATAGCTGTATTTATAACAGGAAAAATAATTTGATCCACCTAAATATCCATCAGTAGGGGAATGTATATATAAATTTTGTACACTCACACAGTGGAATGTTACTCAGTAATAAGAAGAAGAACATCTTGGTACTACATTTTATATCATGTGTAAGCGTCATGAATATAATGCCAGATGGGAACAAGTGCATACGATACTCACAAAATTTCAGAGGCCCCAGTAGAAGATAGCATCATCAACACAATGCTAATTGTTCCCAGGATTTGAAATATGTTTCATGAAACAAATGGAGCAAGCTCATAGTTGCTAAACATTCTGAGAAACAGTGAGGTACAAATGCACGTAGAATGTAAGTAATTGCTTTATGATCATAAATAAATGGACAGGTGCATGATAGAATTTTTAAACTGAATTTCTTATTTTGTACATGATTAAATGGTATTTAGGAAAAAGAGTGTCGTTGTTATGCATGTCATTGTCTAGGACATACTCAAAAAACTGCATGAATCAAATGAAAAATTCCCTCCTGGCATCAACATTTTATTTCTATCTCCATTTAAGAAACTTTTTTATGACTTGACATCTTACTCAGTCTCCCTGAGTCTCTATGTATAATACATTGGTCACACTTGAATCATTGTTGATATTTAGATTTTCTGTTTAGCTAAGAAAATTCATATCTTTTCCCATTATGCCTTGTAAGTCTATGCTAAAATATATTTCCCTTTAAGAAGTATTTTCAGTAACTTACAGGTCAAAGTAATTTTTTTGACTAGAATAATTACCATTATGCTCTCTAATATTAAATCTAAAATTAACCACTTAATTGTTAAACTATCATACTTCTTAGGTTCTTTTATTCTCTTTATTACTAAGCAGTTCATGTGCTCTCGCCATTTTATACGAGAACCAAAGCTTCTTAAAAGCTATTTTTATTTATAATTTTGGAGTATACACTGATGCACAAGTTGGCATCAAAACATTTCTTTACACATTATTATTCTCCTTTGTAAGTGTATCAAAATAGTAACAAGTAAAATTAGATGAGAGATTTTGTAATTCTTATGGAGAATATTTTCAGACATGATGGTATTATTTATTACTTTACAATACTGAAAGATTTGTAACTTCTAAGTAAATTTTTGTGACAAATAAATAAGTTTCAATTCCCCTAAATGCCTGCACACTACAATGAAAATAAAGCTTATTCTGTAAAGTAATATACAAATTTATATTTTCATAATTATTAGTGAATATATGTTCATATAATAACATTGTTTACTTAATACAGGGAATAACAATTAAAAATGTGCAGCATGTGTTGTCATAATTTCAATATAATTAGTGTTATTATCACAGAAAACTCTTCCACATCCATCAATTTCTAGTTATCTATTTTGGATTAGCTCAACTTGGCTTTTGGACATGAGCATGCTTAATTAATAGAAACACATATCTCTATCCTTGTGTGGGTATTATGCTTCTAAAACATGACTTTTAACATTTCAAGATAGCTTAAACCTTGAATAAAATATATTTTGAGAGATAATAAAGCCATAAGGAGTAGACAAATGGTTTTAAAGGCTTGTGATAACTCATTTTCCCAGAAGTCTTTGAAGCAAGGGCTGTAATTTCCACCGTTACAGTAAGCCATTTATTCTAAAAACAGGAAGGGAGTATCTATCAATTGGATATTTTGAAACAGACTCCCATAATACATTTCTGATAAATGAACCTTTGCACTGCCAGGCTACAAGAAGAACTGAAAACAATTGACCTTGTGCCATTCTCCACTGTGCTAAGGAGTGCCTCTCCCACGTCAGGACTTTTGAGTGTTTGACTTTAGAAGCTCAGTGCCACTTAATTATAATACTAAAAGTTGTTTAGAAGTCCTTTTATTCCTGAAGCTATTCACAAAACTCTTCGAAAGAATTGCTCCTTTCCTTAGATTTTTTTTTTTTTTAATATTTACCTCCCGTAGCGAATTTGCTCTAAGCATTCAGGAAGACATTTTTGTTCCAGTCTTATTTGATCCTTGTATTGCAATGTCAAGAAACTGATAGTGACCCTGAAATGCCCTTCCGCAGACACCATGTTACTCAAGAACTCAGTCTCCTGAGTGATGTGATAATTTAGTAAATGAAATAAAATATCTAATTTTAGAAAAAGAGAACTACAAGACCTGATGTACCCTTTTCAATATGATGGTTGTAGCATTTTAGGAAATTATAAGTGACCCCATGAAATGTTCTTCACTTACACCTTCTCCATGGGAATGAACAGCTTGTGTCTGATACGCTTGGCTGAAACCTTTTAGATCAAAGAGATCAGGAAAGACAACAGCTTTTGTACATGTGAAAAGGAAAAAATCATTTATTTCATATATGAGGATTTGAAATTGGCTAACCACAGAAAAGGTAAGGATTTTTAAACTTTTTAAAAAATATTTTATTTATTTATTTGAGAGGTAGAGTTACAAACAGAGAGAGGGAGAGACAGAGAAAGATCTTCCATCAGCTGGCTTGCTCGCCAGATAGCTGCAATGGCCGGAGCTGGGCAGACCTGAAATCAGGAAACAAGAGATTCTTACAGGTCTCCCATGCTGGTGCAAGGGACCAGGCACATGGGCCATCTTCCACTGCCTTCCCAGGCCATAGCAGAGATCTGGAACTGAAGAAGAGCAGCTGGAGCATGAACTGGTGACCTTATGGGATGCTGGCACCTCAGAGAGAGACTTAGCCTACTAGGCCACAGCACAGGTTCCAGGATATTTAAACTTTAAATGGTATGCATATAGTGCTGGTATTATTCAGACAAATCATTGACAGGGTTTCTGAATCTGTTGTACTGATGGCAAACAATGTATTATTATATTACGTTTATCAGAATGAATTCCCATAAAATTCTTTGTCTACTTTTTATTTCTGGATCAGAGATTGTGGGATTATAGTTTTAATCCAATTATTTTTCCAAGGTAAATTATACATATCATTTAGGTACTTATATTTTTAAAATGATTATGGAGGGCCAGCACTGTGGTGCAGCCTATCTGCAGCACCATCATTGCATATGGGCGCCAGTTGGAATCCCAACTGCTATACTTGTGATCTGGCCCCCTGGTAGTGCGTCTGGGAAGGAAGCAGAGGATTGCTCAAGTCCTTGGGCCCCTGCATCCATGTGGCAGACTTGGAGGAAGCTGCTGGATCGTGGCTTCAGATAGGATCAGCTTCTGCTGTTGTAGCCATTTGGGAGGGAACTAGCAGATGGAAGACCTCTCTCTCTCTCTCTCTCTCTCTCCTTCTCACTGTAACTTTGCCTTTAAAAAATAAAGTAAAAAAATAAAATGACTATGGATTTCATTTTATAAGGGAAGGACATATAGGCATTGTTATTTTTGGGGTGACTTAAAATATTAAGCATAAATACACTATTTTACCAAATATATGCAGTAAAAATATTTTCATAGAGGTTAGAGTCTGACCAAACACAATTCTTTATTAATTTTTTGAATTATGGAAATTCATTACAAGTCCAGAAATAAAAGAGGTAATTTATCACATAATTTGTTAGATATAACAATGAGACAAGTTAACGAAATCTGCATCTTTAAATTTAAACATATTTACAAGCTCTACATAGAAATATAAATGTATATATACATAGAGAATTCAGTCAACACAAACATAAGACATTAATGTGGCATTACAAAGTATATATATTTTTAGGGATATTTCTGCATAGTTTTCAGCAGTAAAATCAAGTGTTACATTAATATGTGTTTCTTTTACAGTGGCAACTAACTTCAGTCTCTTTCCATTTATTATTGCAATGGCTAATAATTGATACTGGGCAAAAATTAAAAAAAAATTCTGGCATTGTGGCATAGTGCTTTAAGTTGTCTGCAAATGCCAGCATCCCATATGGGTGCCACTTCAAGTCCTGGCTGCTCCATTCCAATACAGCTCCCTGATAATGCACCTGGGAAAACAGCAGAAAATGGCTCAATTACTCGGGCCCTGCACCCACGTGGGAGACCTGGAAGAATCTTCTGGCTCCTGGCTTTTGCCTGGCCCAGCCCTGATTCTTGCAGCTTTCTGGGAAGTGATACAGTGGATGAAAGCTCTCTCTCTCTCTCTTTCTCTTTCTCTCTGTAATGCTGCATTTCAAATAAATAAGATGCATTGCTTTTTTACAAATTAAAAATAAAACTGTTTAAAGGTCCTAGTCATTGATGTACTAAAGATTAGTGTTCATTTTTTGGTAAATAAATATTATTAAGTCTTTCTGTAAACACTAAATATTGTGTATCTTTATTATAATAGTTCACAAGGTTGTCATTATAAATACAGGAATTTTCTAAATAATATAAGGATAATCTACAGTGAGATAATTATTTTACTGTTCGTAGACAATAGGGTTAATATCACTCATGGTGTGCCACATGGTGCTGATTTTCAAAACCTGACCATGGCTTTATACAATCTGGCTTACATTTCATGCCAACTGTTTCAGCAAGTACTTATATCTATGGACATTCTGCCTAAGGTGGTTATGGACAATTGAGAGGCCTTGATATATACTGATAGAACAAGGAAGAACAATTAGTTCAGCAATTAGTGGTATCTGCCACCTCTATTCTAACAGTATTATGTTTACTGAAAGCGACATTAAAAATCTCAGGCTAAAAGGTTTTACAACCTGCATGAGGATGGCCTATTGCCACCCACTATCTGGGAATCAATAGAATATTTTCTTTCCATCCTAAAAAGTATTCCACTTTCAATTTGTTTTCTTCTAGTTTTGTTCATACTGATTAATAAACTTGTGCGTTTAAGAATTCAGCAACTTCTAAGAGTAATGATGATCATGTGGGGAACATAGCCATTAGCAGTGATTAAAAATTCTCCAGCTCATGAAACGGATTCCTTAGATGAGACAGGAAGAGATTTCTGGACCCAAGACAGGCAGGGCCTGAGTCTGATCAGCAGGAAGTAGATACAGAGTATACGATGAGTCTGTGTCTTTCAGCATCCCCTTTAGAGTAAAGATCAGAAATCTCTGAGGGGGTAATGAAGTGGGAAGAGTCAGGGTGATTGTTTAAGTTCCTAAGCTGGAGACCACATCTCCCCACCCACATGTAATCTTATCAATCAGATGACCCCTTCCTAAGATGCACCTTCCCTTACTAGGGACCTGAGGCAGTACGAGGTAACCACTCCCCTTTTCAAAGCTAGTAAAAACATCTGGTGAATGGGGAGGGTGGAGGGCCCCCATTTCTCCCCCTTTTTTTTTCTCTCTTCACCTTGTGTACCCAGAATGAGTAGAGCAGGATATGAAATTCCTCCTTTTACCTTTCCTGGTCAACTTTCCCTAAGTGAAGCCCTCATGTACCTGTGTACTTACACTTTCTAAATAAATCTTACTATGCTATGTGCCATGTTTGAGCTGTGCTTAGATTTCTTTTCTAAGTAAAATACAAAAACATGAGATATTAATTTTGGCCCAACCTAGCATACAACAGAATTAAATTGGAAGAACCCACTAAAGAATTTTCCTGCAGATAATAGCTCCCAGAAAGAATCAAAAGAAGAGGTAGGTACAACATGTCTGCTTTGGGGCCGGCGCTGTGGTGCAGCGGGTTAATGCCCTGGCCTGAAGAGCTGGCATCCGATATGGGCACTGGTTTGGGACCTGGCTGCTCCACTTCCAATCCAGCTCTTTGCTGTGGCTTAGGGAAGCAGTGGAAGATGGCTCAATGACCTGCACCGGTGTGGGAGACCCGGAAGAGCCTCCTGGCTCCTGGCTTCCAATCAGTACAGCTCAGCTGTTGTGGCCAACTGGGGAGTGAACCATTGGATGGAAGACCTCTCTCTCTCTCTCTCTCTCTCTCTCTCTCTCTCTTCCTTTCCTCTCTCTGTGTAACTCTGACTTGCAAATAAATAAATCTTTATTTAAAAAAACCATGTCTGCATTAAAATGCAATAGTCTTAATGTGACAAAAGCTTTACTTATTCTTTGCTTTTGGAAGAGGTATCTGAGATCTTCAATTGGCTCACAGGAGTAGGCAGACTTATTTTTGAAGTTTACCTGAGAAGACTCAAGTGGTAGTTTAATCCTTGACAATGTACCCAGGTTGAATAACACCTGGCAGGGTCCCTTCCATTTTGGCTGTAACTGGTCTGAACAGGAACATTCCTTCACAGGTTTTAATAAAACTAAATCTGGGGAAATGGGCTGTGCATGAGTTTTAGGATCTGGCACTGGGAGAACTTCACTACTATGTCAGAGCCTTTTGTACCTGGCCTAAATTGATAATATGCTTTATCTTGTTAGACCCTCTGAGTGAGGATGCTAACACGTCGAGAGGCACATCCCAAAGACTCAGAGTCCAGACCAGCTGATGCAAAAGCCAGAGGATTTATTCGGCGTCTGTGCAGATGGGTCTCCTGAACTCGGGAGTCCAGAGAGCGCCCGCAGCACAAAGCCACACGGTTTATATACCCGCAGCGACCAATCAAAAGCTCTATAGTGTCCATGCACACAGCAGTCCAATCCGTGAGCTGATCATGTGAAAGGCATGCGTCTTCTATCCAATCAGCTACGGGATCACATGGGAGGCATGTACCTCATCGCCATTTTGTTGTTTACTTCTTTAGTAGTCTCTTTCCCTGTCAGCACCATCTTGTTCACCCTGAGGGGGACGACATCTCGTTCCCTTTGTTCCACTGGAGAGAGAGCAGCGTCCCGCTTCCCACATCGTTATTTGAGTATTAGGAGGCATACAGACTGGGTTAGGTCTTAGCACAGCCAGGCACAAGTGTCGCAGCTAGCTAAGCATAGGGTCCCTTATTTTTATAGCTGCACCTAATTTTAGCGCTGGGGGAAAAAGTTTAGGGCTATAATTTTTAAACTTTAATTTTATTTGGGGCAAAGGTGACTTCTTGTTTTTAATAGTGTTAGCTTAAGTCACTCCATCTTGGTTTGATTTTTAAGGTTCTTCAATCTGATCTTGAATCTCTGAATCAAAGAGGATGTCAGAGGTGAGGAAAGGCTTTCTAGACAGAATCTCATATCAACTATGCTTTAAGGCAGTCTTGAGTGCTATTCTCATCCTGAGGAGGGCAGTAGGCAATAGTTAAAACAACGTTTTTGAGGCCTCTTTGCAAAGCTTAGCTAGAATTTTCTTAAGTCTATGATTAGCATTTACATGTTAGCCAATGACTACGGTCTCCAAGAGGAATGGAGGGGGTAAGAAGCTCCTAGAGCAGCAGCTACCTGTTGAGTTATCTTAGCTACAAATCAAAGTCTGGAGTATGAGAGTCCAAAGCATGACACACTGTCCTTCAGGAAGGCTTTGGGTACCTCCTGTGCCTTTTCTGTTTGAGGTGGAAAAGCTTTTATTCATCCTGTGAAAGTATTGACAAAAAACAGATGATATTTATAATTATTCATTGGAGGCATGTTAGTAAAGTCTGTTTGTCACTCTTCACCTGAGCATGTTCCTCCTCTTTGCATAGGAATCAGAAAGGACATGGCTTTACTTGCCCACCAGGATTATTTTGTAAACAGAGCAGACTAGAACTTTCCTTATGAAAGCATTTAGTCCTTCCCCTCCAAACACTTGGGAGACTATATGCATTAAAGCTCCTCTTCCCAGATGGGTAGAGTCATGTATTTCCTTAATGATTTTCCATTGAGAGGCCATCGGAAGCACAACCTTATGGTGTAAAGTCCACCATCCACTAGCATCCTTAGTATAACCTCATTGTTGGGCCCATTCGGTCTCGGACTCAGTATAGTGAGGCTCTTTGTCCACTACTACAGGCGGAGGTATTAGAGCCATTTCCAGAACTTCCTGTGCAGTAGCTCTTTTTTTGCAGCCTTATATGCAGGTGCATTTCCCTTGCTAACATGGCTGTCTTCCTTCTGATGTCCCTTAAAGTGAATGACAGATGCTTCCGAAGGTTCCAGTGCTTCCTGAAGTAGAGCTAATATCTCCTTTCCATATGTAATGTGGGAATTCTTTAAATTCATCAAGCCTCTTTCTCTCCAAATTGTTTCATGTGCATGTCACACAAGGAAAGCATATTTGGAATCTGTATAAATTAACTTGCTTACCATTTTCTAATTGCAAATAATTTTCTAATTCAATAAGTTCAATTGAGCTGAAGTTCTACCTGGCAACGCTTGAGCTTCTATTAGCTGGGTAAGATCACTGTGGCATTACCTGTCTTTTTAATTCCTTCCTTCATGTAGCTACTTACATCAGTAACCACTCAACTTCTAGATTCTCTGAAGGCTCATCTCATGGGTCAGGTCTACTAGAATACACTTGTTCTATAGTTTCTACACAAGAATCAGTTAACTCTTCAGTACCCTTAGGTTGCAACAGAGTTGCTGGACTGTGGACTTGGCAAACTCTAAGTTATCTCAGGCAAGTCTAACAGTAGATCCTGATATTTTGTGAGATGCTCTCCAGTTAACCATTGATGTCCATTAATTTCTAAGATCCCTTGTACCTGGTGTGGAGTTTGAACTTCAAGTGGCTGGCCCAAGTCAGCTTGGTGGCTTCTTCTAAGAGAGCTATGGCAGCAACAGCCCTTGAGCACGCAGGCCACCTTGTAGCCACTGAATCTAGATGTTTAGAAACAATGGCCACCATTCATGGAAGTGGACCCAATTCTGGAGTCATTACTCCTAAAGCAACGCCCTGTTTCTCTGCTATAAACAAGGTGAATGGATTACTCAGGTTAGGGATTTCTGATGCTGGAACTTCTGTTAAAAGCTCTTTAATTCTTTGTAATGCCTCTGTAACTCTCAACGTCCTGCAGAGTGGATCTGTGTCACGGCCTTTTAAAGCTTCATACAAAGGTTTGGGAATCCAAATTCTATGGAATCTTGCCATTCCCAGAAATATTTTTAGATGTGTTTTCATCTGTAGTGATCCTACACATAGAAAAGCTTCCTTTCTCTTGACTATAAGATAATTTTCCTGGGGTCAGAATATATCCTAGGTAATCTACCTTTTTATTTAGAAACCTTAACTTTTGTTAGTGAAACTCTGTATGCTTGTTTTGCTAGATTCTGGGTTTAATTGGATGCAGGATAAAACACTCCTTAGTTAAGGGTTTAATACAACAGGATGCATTGAGACAACTGCCTCATTAACAGCCCTGAGACCTTGAACCATTTTGTACTCTCACTTTGACTTTAAAACAGGCAAGATAGGAGTATTATAAGGAGACTAAAGTGAAACCAAGGGTCCATGTCTGGGAACTTAATTAACTTTAAAGAAGTACCTAAGGATGATAACAAACCACTTACAAGCAATGGAGTTGGACACTTGGACATAACTAACACTTATGAAACAAAAGAATATCCTCTACTTAATACACTAAAACAAAGTAAATCTTTGAGACCAAGTAATATCATTAACTCTTAACAGTGCAACTCCTTGAGTGCAGAGGTCCTGCATGGGGAGTTAGTACACAGTGACTCCTGTTGTTAATTTAACATCCTTATGTATGATGTTGGTGATCACCCGAGGCTCTTGACATGAGATTCGTAGGCTGTGGAAGCCTCTTGAATCCACATATCCTCTCAGTCTACAGACAAGACCAAGAACAAAATGGAAGTTCTCTCCTCCCTTCAAAGAAAAGCACACCCTTCTTTGATGACCACTTCTTTCCACTGGGGCCTGAACCACAAAGGTCCTTCATGGAGGGACACTCTTTGGACCAGTGTTCTGGTTTCCAATGCCTAAAATGCTCATGGGCTTTGCAGCCAGATCAGAATGCTTCATTGAGTTGATTCTGAGGCCACCAAGTGTTGCAGCGATTGCCATTCATGAGTTTGGCTCAAGGACTGCTTCCCATGCTGGGGCATTCCCTCCTCTTCAATCCTATCTATATTGTCACTAAATACTTACAATGATAACTTTGTCACCCAGTGCATGGGAATTTGGAATCCCATGGCAAGTTTTCAAACTGCACCACTAGAATTAAGTCCATAGGAATGTATGCAGAATTATGCAGGTGAATAGTCACTGTGTAGGATCTGAGAAGATAAAAATAGACATGGCTCTCCAGGAGCCTAATTATCTTTAAGCATGTGGCTTGGATACATTGCATTAGCTATAATTTGGCACCTTAGAATCTCCATTTGTTCAATAAGTCGGGTCCATAATTTTACCAAGCCCGCTAGAAGGCTCCCATTTTTTTTTTTTCCTTTCCTTTCCTTTTCCCTCTCCTCTCCTCCCCTCCCCTCCCATCCCTACTCTTCCCCTCCCCTCCCCTCCCCTCCCCTCTCCTCTCCTCTCCTCTCCTCTCCTCTCCTCTCCTCTCCTCTCCTCTCCTCTCCTCTCCTCTCCTTTTTTAAAACCAGTGTAAAGCTAAAATACCATATCAAGATAAATAAAAAGAACACCACTGCCTAGTCTGGGAAACACCATCCCAGATGGCCATGCTATTCCTGGTGTACTGAACCCCAGGGGGCCCACAAGAACTAGTGCAAAGCCAAAAAATAAAAAAAGCTAACATAAAAAATGGGAACTCAAGAAGTCCACAGAACTAAAATAAAGCCAAAACATAAAAAAAAAAACCCTAAAACAAAAAACAAAAACATGTGACCGTCCCATCTTGGGGTGGAGTCTGTTGCCATCTTCCAGTAAGGGTGGAAGTCTCCATGGGGACTGACTGCCAACTTGGCAACCATGTGTTTTTCAAAAGAAAAGTCACTTTAGCATACCTGATTTTAAAATCAAATAAACCAATTGTCAGGAAGCATGAAATAAATCAAAAACCTAAGGCAAAACAAGATGTTTGTAACCATAAAATCAATCCATAACGCTAAAGGGTTAAGTTTATCCTTGGAAAATACATAAATTATTCTTAAAATCACTTTACAAAAAACTTGGAAACATTTACATATTAGCAAACACTGGCAACCTGCCTCCTCTCACTCTCATCTTTATGCCCAAATTCCATTAATGCTAACAGTCTGTATTGGCCCCTGCTCCCCAAAAGATACCAAACCAAAACCACAAAAGACATTAACCTTTGCATTTTAGCTGAACTTCCCAAACCAAGAGCACTAAGAGAAGAGAGACTGGAAGACAGAAAAACTTTGAGGATTCAGGTGCAGCTCCGGCCTTGCGGCCAATTGGGGAGTGAACCATCGGATGGAAGACCTACCTCTCTCTCTCTCTCTCTCTCTCTCTCTCTCTTTCCTTTCTCTGTGTAACTCTGACTTTCAAATAAATAAATAAATCCTTTTTAAAAAAAGAAATCACACATTTCTGAGACAGAAATCATTTGGATTCTACTTACCAGGCTGCTGCTTCCACTTTTGAAACAACTTAACTCCTGGCTGGCATTGCCAATATGTTGTGGGCTAGGTTGGGGCAATATTAACATCTCAGGCTCTTGCCTTTTACTTAGAGAATTCTAAGCATGGCAATGCAGCATGGTAAGGTTTATTTAGAAAGTGAGAACACACAGGTACATGAGGGCCTTAGTTATGGAGAGTTGGCCAGGAATGGTAAAAGGGGGGAATTTCATCCCCTGCTCTGCTCATCCTGGGTCCATGAAGAGAGGAGAAAAAAGGGGGCCCCTCCCCATTCATCCAGACTTTTTATTAGCTTCAAAAAGGGGAGTGACTTCATAGTACTGCCCTGGGTCTTCGGTAAGGGGAGGTGCATGTTAGGGAGGGCTCATCTGATTGATGATAGGATTACATGGGGGTGGGATAGGTATGATCTCCTGCTCATGAACTGAATCTATCTCCCTGACTTTTCCCACTTTATTTGGATTACTGTTGCTACAGATTTCTAAGACAAAAATAATTATTTGGGTGTATAAGGAAGTAAACCTGATCAAGATGGGATGAAATTATATAGCTGACCTTTTGAAACTGTACACATTGTAACATCCATAATGTAAATGTTAAAAACAGGAAACTCCATTTGTTCTCAGGGTTATAAAGTTGATGTGTAAATATACTTGTCTTCTATGCTCCTCGTGCACCTCCACTCCTGGCAAATCATTATTATCATTCTTTGAGATGGTGTGAAAGATTTAGATTTAAGTTAGGATACAATTATCAGTAGATTTATTTGTTCCCAAATAAATGAAGGAAATGTAAGATTTTACTTACTATTGCTAAAAGACAGTTTCTTTGAGTCATAAAGATGTAAAAATGGGAAAATTTTATTCAACTGGAGAATACCAGGCGGATGTAATAACATGTTCAAAGGAGAATCCAAAGAAAAGGCGTATTTATAGATTAAGAATATTGAAAGAATGTGCAAATGGAGGCAAAATTAGCTTCTTTCACAGTTAGCAAAAGATAGTTATTTGAACCTCTACAGGGCAGGACAGAATTTGCATGCATATGGAAAGCAACTATTTTGCATTGCTAAAATTTTTCTACAATTTCCAGAGTTGTAGAATATCTCATATCATCAGAATCAGATGTGCTGCACAAGTGTCCTCTAAACAGTTTTTCTTCTGAAGCAGTGTTTTTTTTTTACAACACTAAATTCTGGATAATTTAACACATGTTACCGATAATTTATTTTATAAATAGAACAAGCTCTGCTGTGAGGCAGAAATGAATTCAAATCTTGCTTCTGCTATGTAGTGTGTGCATGGAGTCAGTGCTTAACTAATGACTGCAAAGCTCAGATTCCTCCTTTGAAAATAACTTCATATCATGCAGGATGGGGGACCAAGGAATTAAATGGCACAGTTTATGGCGAGGACCTTCCTTAAACACTCTAAAAGGTGACATATAATTCTCATAAGAAACACTGAGACTGTGGTCAGAATGCCAAGCTCAAAGTTCTTCAGACAAAGACATATACCCATTTACTCCTAGCAAAAAGTACTTGATGATCTGTTACCATTTCAATAATCTTTTGGTATCTCCCATTCTGTATATGTTCAAATCCATATTATCACTCTGAAACGATGTATTCTAAAACCTTTAGTGAATAACCATTGCACCTGCCTGGGTGGCTGTCACAAATGTGGTTGTCAGCAATTGTGTGTACTCTAATTTGATCATTGGCTGTCATATGGTCAGAAATCCAATCCAATCAATCAAATTATGTGTCTATTGAATTACACATAATTAAAACCAAATTTAAATTGCCTTAAAATATAGAAATAAAAACTTGAAGTCTTTTCAGAAAGTTCATGGGGTAAGTCAGAAAATAATGCATTTGTTATTAGAGGATTTACAAAAGTCATTTAATTTTTTCATATATAAAATGAAATTATAAAAAATAATTTTCACGGTTTATTTTCTTTCTTAGTAAATGTAAATGATGCCCCCATTACGGTTGACATTATTCTGGGCCAATTGAATTATAGCAGATTAATTTATTCAATTTTCATCATAACTGATACAGAGTTTTTATTGTATTATTTAAACAAGAAATCTGGTATTTAGAAAATAGTCAAACTTCAAAACCTTTTTTCCTAATTCACTGTGTTTTTCATTACCACAGCAATATATTCAGAACACTCATTCTATAAAGCTTTCATTAATGGCATTAAATGAATAAATGATCTTTGAAGCAGTGATTTCTTGATCCATTATTTATGTGTTAGTGAAATGGCAAGTCAATCATGCTCTAAAGGAATATTTGCTGAAACAAAAATAAGTAAAATATAATTTATTTTGAATAAATCATAAATTGATTTATTTTTCTTTGTAAATGCATGTTGCCTGGGTTCAGGTCTCTCCTAAGCTCCCAGTTCCAGGTTCCTGCCTGTGTGTACCATTTAAACAGCAGGTAATCGCTGAAGTAGTTTGTCCCTGCCTTCCACCTGGGAGACCTGCATTGAATTCCTGACTCCCAGCTTTGTTGGGGTCAATTTGAGAATGAATCAGAGGATAAGAACCCTTTATCTCTTTGCCTCATTATTTCTGCCTCTCAAACAAGAACTGCACATTCTCACTCAACAAAGAATGTATTTTATAATATTGTTATTAATGTCATGATTGATCATTTCCTGTTTTATTATATTTTCATGTATATTAATCATTGTAAAACTGTTTTGACATCTTGCTTACTTTCATTTGCACAAAAGGGAACATATCCCCTCAAAGTTCCAAAAGTCTACTAATCTGCTCTACAATATAAGAGAGATTGTACTGGATATGAAGTGTATCCAAAGTATTAAAAATCCATTGCCTAAATAAGAAATGGGAAATTTCTAGGAAAAAACTACAGAATAAAAAAGCAAATGTTTGCTTGGTGTGGTTCAAGAAAGCTCATTTTTACATTGGCAATTATAGCTTCTATTTTTATTTTGTGCTTTCTAGATTTCTATTTAATGTGCTCACATGTGAAAACTGTACATATAAGTTCATATGTTTCTGTTTTGTATTGCTTAAATTATGTATTTAGTTGATTTCATTATTGTTTTCACATTCAAGTCTTCAATCCATCTAGATTATATTGTTCTGAGTTTTTACTTTCTTTTTGAGGTGAAGTTAGTTTTATGAACTAATTTGTATTTGGTTTCCACTAGTTTGTGTGTGTGTGTATGTTGTGTTTTGTGTGTGTGTGTGTGACATATTCATTCTCAGAAATGAATAATATTTAAGCTATTTATGAACTGCTTACTTTCAACCAGTCATCTATATATCTGTATCTATTCCATAACACAGATGTTTTATGTTCTTATTTCAGAGAAATTAAATTTTCTTTTCATTCTTCTATTTTCTTATTTTTTATATATATATGTGTGTTTCATATATATATATATATATTTTCTTGTAAATTTTATAATGATTTTATCCAAGTGTATAAGAAAAGCAACTTTCAACATTATTTGATTTTGGCCAGCACTGCGGCTCAATAGGCTAATCCTCCACCTACCAGCGCCAGCACACCAGGTTCTAGTCCCTGTCGGGGTGCCGGATTCTGTCCCGGTTGCCCCTCTTCCAGGCCAGCTGTCTACTGTGGCCCAGAAAGGCAGTGGAGGATGGCCCAAGTGGTTGAGCCCTGCACCCCATGAGAGACCAGGAGAAGCACCGGGCTCCTGCCATCGGATCAGCGCGGTGTGCCGGCCGCAGCATGCCAGCCGCGGCGGCTATTGGAGGGTGAACCAATGTCTAAAGGAAGACCTTTCTCTCTGTCTCTCTCTCTCACTCTCCACTCTGCCTGTCAAAAAAAACAAAAAAAAACAAAAAAAAAAACACATTATTGGATTCTAATTGAAAATAACCATTAGGTTTTATTGTGAATGTTGGAAAATCTGACATTCTATAATGTTTCTCCCTATCCAAGAACATAGTGTGACTTTCTTGTAGTTTAATTAATATTTTATGGCCTTAAAATATTATTTTCTCCATATAGATCTACTTTACTATTATATTTTTCTTAAAGCTATTATTAATTGCTTGTATGTTTGCCAAAAAACAATTTTTTCTTGCATTATTTGCACCCCTAAGCAAATTATCTTGTTTTTATTACATTGAAGCAAATCTGTGGCAACCATTAGATAATGATGGTAACAGAGAACATTTCCCTGGTTTCTGACTTGATTTAATGAATTGAAGAGCTTCCTACTTGGTAGAAAAGCAACTGCAGGTGGGTATTATCATATTTCATTTTATTAGCTGAGATATTTTTGCCTACTGCATCATTTACTTTTTATTAGAATTTATATTTAGAGCAGTAGTAGTTTCACAGTAAAAACAAACAGAAAGTACAGAGACTTCCTATATACCCATTGCCCTGAACATGCACAGCCTCCCCCAATACAAAACCCCCACTGGAATGGTACCTTTGTTACAAATTATGCACCCACCTACACTGATTCTTCATTGTCACTGGAGTCCATAGTTTACACTAGGGTTTACTCTGGGTGTTGTGCATTCTGTGGGCTTTGACAGGTGTTATCCATTATAGTGTAATACAGAATTATTTCGCTCCAATAAAAGTCTCTACTGTGCCTCATCATCCCTTTCTTATTTCAGATTTTAGTAGAAAGTCGCCATTAGTGATGAAGTTTGATGGAAAGTTTTTGTAGATGTTCTATATATAGTTGAGGAATTCACCCTACATTTCCAGTTTTCTGAGAGGTCATTATTTTTTAAATTGAAATTGCTACCTGAATTTTAGCACACAAATTTTGAGAAATTCTCTTTGAATTTGTACAATAAATGATGATAAAGCTCACGTTCAACAAGATGCCTACTTTAAACCTTACACAAAAATCAACTCACACTGAATTGAGGATCTAAATTACTAGAACCCAATTACTAGAGAAGAGCATAGAGGAAACTCTGGAAGACATTGATATACACAAAAACTTCTTAGAAAATATCCCAGAAGCACAAGCAATCAAACCCAAAATAGATAAATGGTATTATATCATGCTAAGAAGCTTCTGCACTACAAAGGTAACACTCATCAAAATTAAGTGGCAACCAACAGAATGGGAGAAAATATTTGCGAACTGTGCAACAGATAACAGTTTAATATCTAGAATCTGTAAAGAGCTCAAAAATCTAAACAACAACAAAACAATTCAGTTTAGTAATGGACAAGCAAAAACCACAATGAGGTTTCACTTCACCTCAGTTAGAATGGCTCTCATATGGAAATAAAACAGAAAACAACAATAAATTCTGGTTGGTGAGGATAGGGGAAAAGTTTCCTTAATCTTTATGTTAACATAATGTTTGTTAAAGTGCAAACTAGTACAGCCATTGTGCAAGACAGTATAGAGATACCTCAGAAAGCTGAAAATAATTCTACAATATGAACCAGCAATTCTACTCATGGGAATTTACTAAAAAAATGAAATCAGCATATGAAATTGTTACCTGTACCCCTGTGTTTATTGCAACTCAATTGCAATGGGTAAGATATGGAAACCACCAGGATGTTTATCCACTTACGACTGGGAACAATAGTGAAGAAAATTTCTGATATTTACTCTATGGAATGCTACGCAGTCATAAAAAGAATGAAATCCTGTCTTTTACAACAAAATGAATGCAACTGGAAACCATTAAACTTAGTGCAAAAAGTCTGTCCCCAAGACAAATGCCATATACTTTCCTTGATCTGTGGTAACTAATAGAGTACAAAACGTGTAACATACATTAGCAAAATTTACATTTTGAGAATTGATCATTGTTTACTGCCTTTGTCTCTACAAAAGAAACAAAAACTCATGCTCTCTTGGAATGAGTTTTCATGTATAATTTTCTCTTATAGTTTAATATTTTTTCTACATTGCTGCTTTTACCCAATGTTATATATTGCCTTTATTCACTTGTTAGTTAATACGTGTACTCTAATTTTTCCACATAATTAACATTCACGCTTTCTAAGTGTATAGCATTAAACATACTTCAACGGGCATAACGGAAAACAAGGAGTTAGCTATTATAAATTCTCAGAGATGATTCCATTACAGGATGTGCACTGTGAATAATTTTAGTTTATACCAAACTCCCATTTCTTCCACTGTCCTATGTCAGATTCATTGAAAATAGTTTCATTTATTTCTTTCCATTTTCAAGAATCCTTATTCAATACTTATGAGTATCACAAATTCCCAGCAAGTCTCTATGGGTTCTTTTAGATAAGCAAGCGTGTGTAACTAGAGAAGTTTGACTCACCCTTGAGCTGGCTGTAATTTGAGTCCTCTGTTTTAAAATCATTGTGGTTTGGTGTACATCCCTTTTTCTATTCTTATGTGAATGCATTCATACCTGGATACCTGCCTTTCCTCCAGTATCTTTCTCTGCACTTAAAACATGAATGGTATACCTAGTCACGAGGTTTGGGGTACAGTGCTTTCTCTGATTCATATGTCACTGCACTCTTTTCTACCCTTCAGTTTCACCTATGAAAGCCCAAGGTGAAATTCTCCACCGTTCATTTTCTACCATTTGGTTCCTACAACCAGAAGGCTTAT
This sequence comes from Oryctolagus cuniculus, assembly GCF_051225735.1. Lineage (NCBI taxonomy): Eukaryota > Metazoa > Chordata > Mammalia > Lagomorpha > Leporidae > Oryctolagus > Oryctolagus cuniculus. The sequence goes on along the minus strand of NC_142876.1, from coordinate 12,558,911 downwards.
TTTTTTATTCTTATAATATATATAATTTTATAAATAAGGGTGTTTGAGAAAAGCATATCTTCTATCTCAGTTTTACAACATTTTTCTTATAGCTTCTGTATTTACTTTGAAAATTAATGTTTATATGTCTATAGTGCTACCTCTGTAGACAATTTTCCACACAAAAACATCATTGTTATTATTATTTTTAATGGGAGAAAACATTTATAGACTATTCATCTGACAGAGGATAATATACAGAATATCTAAGGAACCCAGAAAACTTAACAAAAAAAAAAAACCCAGTTAAGAAAAGGGAATTGAATATAAATGGAGATTTTGCCCTTTGACAGTATATCATGGAAAAATGCAAACATTTTTCCTTATTCCACATGCGAGTTTTTGGTTCTTCATGCTCATGGAGCTATTTGGAAGGAAAGTAGTGTGGTTTCAATGGGAAATGATAATGAAAGGAAACACTGGACCTGAAAACCTAAAGTTATTGATGGCAGTACAGGGTCCCACTTAAGGAACATATATCTATTACCAGAGACACGAGAAAAATCAACTAGCAGATCATATAGTTAAGAACATTTCCCTATGTAAATTATCTCATTGTACATGGCACTCACTCCATATTTTGGCTTGCTCAAGAGCTGTATCTTTAATTCCAGTTTCCTCAAAAATTTTAAGTACTCTCATATTTGGAGAATTTTAATTAGAAATTATGAAATATCACTAAAATGCAGGTTATATATTTTATGTAATTTATATATATATAGTATCTGAGAGATAGTGTATAAAATTTAAAACAAACAAACAAAGTAGATTTTTATATTTTAAGAACAGAACAGTGGTTTTGGGACCAGAATTGTGGCATAGCAGGTAAAACTACCTCCTGTGATGCCGGCATCCTATGGGGGTGCCAGTTTGAGTCCCAGCTGCTCCACTTCTGATTCAGCTCTCTGCTAATGGCCTGGGAAAACAGTGGAAGACGGCCCCAGTATTTGGGCCACTGCCACCCAGGTGGGAGACCTGGATGAAGCTCCTGGCTTCCAGCTTTGGCTGGGCCCAGTCCTGGCTGTTTGGGGCATCTGTGGAGTGAAGCAGCAGATGGAACATCTCTCTCCCTGTCTCTCATTCTCTCTGTAACTCTCACTTTCAAATAAATAAATACATCTTCAAAAAGAAGAGGAAAGGTAGCTTTTAATCAACTGAATATTGAGTATAACTCAAAAGGCCAGTTTAAATATAACCAAAACCTCTCTTATTACTGGATTGCTGAATTGCTTTTCATGCATTTATTCCATATTTGTAGGTGTTCTGTGACTCACACATTCAGTATCTTGTTTGTGAAACCCATTCATCTTGTTTTCAGCAGTTACATTTTTAAGAGAAAGAAGGAGTTAAGATGACCTAGTATCAAATACCTATGTTGAATGAAATCCTGGCTGAATAAATAATTACCTTTGCTGGTGTGAATACATTATATGTAAGGAGATAATTAGGGATCATAAAAGCAGCAGGAGGAGATGTGCCACCACGTCCAGCCCCAAGACTGTAGCTGTTAACCAGCACCGGCACTGGCTGAATATACCTAACATGACTGCTGCAAAGACTGCTGCAAGAACCTACAGCCCACTATGAGATCATTATCATAAAATTACTGTGGCTGTCATTCCCACTAGGCAGTCACTAAATGCCTGGAATTCTTTGCCCTTTCCTGGAAAACTCTTCCCAAAGCACTGCCCGCTATGCCTCTAGATCATATAAAGGGAAGATCCCAAAGTTGGTGGGTTATAGAACCCCTTAGAGTGTGGCTGCACTCGTTTTTGAGTGTGTACTTCCGCTCTGTTAGTCATTCAGTTCCTTCTGCTACATTCTATCTATGTCTTGTTCACAAATTCTTTCACGCATTAAAGACAAGAATCTTGAATGTTTTGACCCCTCACTTTACAACATAGAGATCATAAATATAAAACATTACCTACATAGTTCACTTGGTTAAAAAATTACTCAGAGTAAGTCTATACACAAGGGATTTATGAGACAGTGGTCCCTGAAAAAATATGGAATTAACCATTACACATTTTAAACAAGCAAAATGGAAATGTTTCATAAAACACTTTGCTGTATGAAGTAATACCATCATTAACTCGTGCTCAGATCTGTAATCTACGATTTTGTGCCAAAGAACACATACAGATGCTGATGTGGCCAAGGGCGGGAAATTCATACTCTAGACGTCTCTGCTTTCTGTGTGCCTCTTGATGGTCTTTGTCCTCATACTGATCAGCACAGCTTGCATTGTGAGTTTTGTTTACTGTGAGTCTGATGCACAATCTGTTCCTGTCCTAACTTTTTATATGACATGTACTTTAAAATAGTGTTTTATTTACTCATCACTTCTCTTTTTGTTTTGTTTTACAAGTATGAAATTGCCCTTACCAGCATCAGAAGTAAAACTAACTGCTGGGGCCGGCTCTGTGAAGCAGCAGGTTAATACTCTGGCCTGAAGCGCCGGCATCCCAAATAGGTGCTGATTCTAGTCCCAGCTGCTCCACTTCTGATCCAGCTGTCTGCTATGGCCTGGGAAGGCAGTAGAAGACGGCCCAAGTCCTTGGGCCCTTACACCCATATGGGAGACCTGGAAGAAGCTCCTGACTCCTGCCTTCCGATTGGTGCAGCTTCTGCTGTTGCAGCCAGCTGGGGAGTGATCCAACAGATGGAAGACCTCTTTCTCTGTCTTTACCTCTCTCTGTAACTCTTTCAAAAAAATAAAATAAATCTTTAAAAAAAACTAAGTGCTAAATTTTGCAATAAAAGAAGATATCTATTTCATTAAAGAAAACAATATTTTGGAAAAATATCACGATTTGGAGTCAAGTCTCATCTTAAGGGGAGGGGCTTAAAAATCAGTTCTCTTCTTTGGCTATACATCTTTGATTTAAAGACATTTAAGGCCAAATGTGAGTGACTGGTCTTTTGCTTTGAACATGTAATATTGCAGAGTGTGTATCAATTGCTTTATTCCTATTCTTCCCCGGTGATGTTCGCTTGAATCACATCTGGAAACTCCCACTGCTAAGGCACCACTTGCACTGACAGCCTTATTAGGTAACCTCGTAGGGCCACATGACCCTCCTCTGAATAAGCCTACTCACAGTTCTGCTTCTTCAGGTCCAATTTCCAAATAGTCACTAGTCTATATGTCTTCCTTATTTCTATTCAAAGATATTTTTAAGATATGTCATGCCTTCATCTAATTTCTTATCATTGACTTTGATATTACTTCTTTTTATGAAAGACCAAAAATATCATTTTATAATTATACTGTGACACATTAACTTACTATTATGTGTTTACTTATATACTCAGTTATTTCCATGTTACAAGAGTAAGCATCAAATGCATTTTCAGTGGTAAAACTTATGACTGATATAAACTCACAGCCTCCTCAGCTGTGGAAATAGGCACTGGTTTCTTTTTGCCTATACATTTTCACTTAGCTCTTACCTAGAGGACTAGATCTGCAGAACCTTGTTTTACTTTTGGTGGAGCTAATTGCTTTCATTCAAGAGGATAGTAAACATTCTCCTTTCTTGCCAAGTGTCACATGGTTACACATTGGAATGGACACCTGTGTTAATTCCAAAGTGATCTACTCACCCAGATAACACCAATCCCACAGACCCTGTGGTAAGTGTTTGCATTCCAAGGTGCTGAGATCTAGAAAGATAGAAAATCCCTGGGGTTGAAATCCTGAAGAATTGGTCCTATATTTGTATTGAAGAAGTATATTTACACTCCCGATAATTTAGAGTGAATAACTAACTCCTTCCCATGCCACATCTAGGGGAGGGAAAGTGAGGAGGACAAATTCGTGTTCTTGGTATTTCTTGCCAGTCACACTACTTGTCAATCAGGAGCTGTCATCAAGTTGCCCCGAGGCAAGATTTGTGCAGAGTATTCCCGTACAATTTCAACTTTCCTACCAGTGTGTGCGTTAAGGATATTATTAGTAAATATACCGATCACAAATCTAATAACATAGATGGAAGAGGAAAGATCTTAAGAGAGCAACTTTAATGCTAGGAAAAGTCTTTGATATCAGGCATCTTCATATTTGATTCTCAGTACAAAGGAAAGTACCAAAAGAGAAGTGGACTCAGATAGATTTAAGGAAATCAATAATTACATCATTAACTTTCATATATTCTCTTCCAAGCATCAATCCACTCAAGAATATCCCTGTCTCCCACAGTTCTCTTTTGTTCTCAATATGTGACTTTCACTTCATAAAAGAAAGGCATAATATACTTCATCAGGAATTTTACAATGGTCCTTATCTGACTAGATAGACACAAAAAAGGACGAATCTATTGAAAATTCTGGTACTCCGATGTCAAGTTCCCTGAGAACAAACCCAAAATAATTTACACTTATATCATGGAAACGACTTCTTTTTTCCTCCAAGCAGTAAACATTTGACAAAACCCTTTCCCTTGCTCCACTCCCTCCCTTCTACCCTTCCTCTGACCACCTCCGCCCCTTTATTTCTCCTTTTATCTGTCTTTGCTATCTTAGAATTCAGCAGAGATAGTTGTCCTAAAGATACTTATTAATCTTTTTTTGTTGAATTTTAAACTTGATGCCAGCTTTTCTGTCTGAAGTGTGATTGAATCGATCATGCTTTGCTGATTATATAGACTTCTGAATAGTGCTTTTAAATATAATGAAATAAGTATATAGTACCAATATGTTTAACATTTATGTACAATATTAAAAAAGAAACAATTTCCTTTGCTACTATTTAACCTCAAAAACATTTTAGATATTATCCTAAAAATGTACACATGGACAAAAGGTTTTTGAAATTACCTATACCTTGCCTGTGTGTCTCCAGAATTCACAGTGCACTTAATCACTATTATGGTGGTATTAAGAAATAGGGTCTTTGGGAACGCGATTAGGTAGAAAGGCAGAGCCTCATGAAAGGATTTGTGCCTGACAATGGGTTAAAGGCTGCTAACGAGGTCCTTTTTGCCCCCTTTTGACCTTAATCCCTCCCCACCACATGTGGACCCAGCATTCAAGACACAACCTGGGAAGAGGAGACAGGGACCACACCAGTTCCTGAAGAAATTGATGTCTTTATCTTGGATTTCTCAGCTTCCAGAACTTTATGAAAAATAGATCTTCTGATGACCATAAATTACCCAGTTCCAGTATTATGTTATACCTGCAGTAATGGACTAAGACAGCCAACATGGTGACAAATTGTATTAGGGTTCTCTAGAGACAAAGAAAAATGAAGGTAGATACATGAGATTTATTATGGGAATTGCCTCATATGGTTAGGAACATAGCAAGTTGCACTGAAAAGCCATCTGTGGGTGTGACTCTAGCTTCGCTGAAGTTGGGGTTCACTCTGATGCTTTGGAAGCACTGCCCATAGACAAAGTGAGAAGGTGACAATGGCTCCTTCCTCTGTTTTATTAGGATGTCCACCTCTGTTAGTGAAACTCAATCTTCTTTACTCAGTCTGCTGATTCAAGTGTTAATCTCCTCTATAAATATCCTCAGGGACACATCCAGAATTCTATTTTTTTTCTGGCTAACTGGGCATTCCTTAACTAGTTGAAAAATAAAATTAACTGTTACAAAAATATTGAGATAATTTTATTATTAAGCATCCAATTTTCATAAAGAGCCAAATAGTATGAAATGTTTTTGGAGAGAAAACATTCTTTAAAAACTGCATAAATAAAATCGAGGTTAGTATATTTAGAAAAAATAACAAGTATCTAAAGAAGTTATTGAATAAAATTTGAGTGTGATTGAGATAAAATTAGTAACATTGCTAAAATGTTGATCCAATAAGAAAATTATATAGGCTTTATATGGTAGTCAGTTTATATCATTATTGGGAAATCTATGAATTACAACAAAATTTATATTAACTAACAAATTAAATCTTGCAAATTACATTTTTCTGACATTTATAAGTATCTGGAGGAAAAAGCTACAAGTTACACATTAGAATTTTTTATGGTTTTTATTTAATTAATACAAATTTCAAATGTACAGCTTTTAGAGATATAGTGTTTTTTCTCCCCATTACTGCCCTCCCACCCCCACTCCCATCCCACTTCTCATTCCCTCTCCCATTCCATTTTCCATTCAGATTCATTTTAATTGACTTTATATACCGTAGACCAACTCTATACTAAGCAGATTTCAACTATTTGCACCCACACAGACACACAAAGTATAAAGTGTAGTTTGATGGCAAGTTTTACTGTTGATTCTCATAGTATTCCTCATTAAAGACAGAGGTCCAACAAGGGGAGAAAGTGCACAGTGACTCTTGTTGCTGATTTAGCAACTAACACTCTTATTTAACACATGAGAATTTTAAATAGTCTTTAAGTTCTGCTTGAAAGTATTTGAAAAATCTTTGGAAAGAATTATATTACATGCTCTCATAATAATACATTATAAATCTAATCATTCTATTATGAAACTTCTATGATTATCTCAATAAGCAAATAAAGCATTTGATAAAATCCATAAGCCAATAGGAAATAGAGGTAACATACCTCAACAAATTAAGACAATATATGACAAATCCACCACCAGCATCATATCAAATGGAGAAAAGTTGTAAGCATTTCCACTAAGATCCAGAACCATACAAGAATGCCCATTCTCATCTCACCATTACTATTCAATATAGTTCTGGAAGTTTTAGCTAGAGCCATTAGACAAGAAAAAAATTAAATGGGAAAGGAGGAAGTGAAAATTATCCTTGTTTGAAGATGATATGATCCTTTTTTAGGGCATTCAAAAGACACCACTAAGAGACTATTAAAACTCTCAGCAGAGTTTGGTAAAATTGCAGGTTTTAAAATCAACACACAGGGGCCGGCACCATGGCTCACTTGGTTAATCCTCCGCCTGCTGCACCGGCATCCCAAATGGGCACCGGATTCTAGTCTCAGCTGCTCCTCTTCCAGTCCAGCTCTCTGCTGTGGCCTGGGAGGGCAGTGGAGGATGGCCCAAGTCCTTGGGTGCCTGCACCTGCATGGGAGACCAGGAGAAAGCACCTGGCTCCTGGGTTTGGATCGGCATAGTTCCAGCCATAGCGGGCATTTGGGGAGTGAACTAACGGAAGAAAGACCTTTCTCTCTGTCTCTCTCTCACTGTCTAACTCTGTCAAATAAATTGAAAAAAATCAACACACAAAAATTTTTGTACACAGAAAAAAATGTCATGGCTGAGAAAGAACTCGTAAGATCAATTCCATTCACCAGAGCTGCAAAATATTTAAATATATCAGAAAGAATTTAACCAAGCTTGTGAAAGAATCTACAATGAAAATTATAAAACATTATGGAAAGCCATAGGAGAAGACACAAAAAATAGGAAAAAAAAACTTGCATTTTATGGATTGGAAAATTACTATTATCAAAATGTCCATGCTACCCAAAACAATTTACATATTCAATGTGATACCAATCAAAATACCAAGGATATTTTTTCCAGAAATAAAAAGTTCCTAAATCATATGGAAATACCAGAGATCTTGAACAGCTAATTCAATCTTAAACGATAAAACAAAAATCTGGAGGCATCACAACACCAGATTGCAAGACATATTGCAGGGCAGTTATTTCAAAATAGTCTGGTAGTGGCACAAAAATAGTCATGTCGGCCAAAGCAACAAAACAGAAACCCAGAAACTGATCTGTGACAAACAAGCTGATACCAATACCTGGAAAAAGGACAGTCGCTTCAATAAATGATACTGGGAACTGCATTGTCACACGCAGAATATGAAACAGGACCCCTAACTTACACATTATGCAAAAATGAACTTAAAATGGATCAAGAATCTAAATCCGTGTTCTGAGTTGATATCTTCAAATTATTATAGATAAATATTGAGGAAGATCTGCAATACATTGGCATAGACACATACTTCCGAGATATGACCCCAGAAGCACAGAAAACAAAAGCAAAAGTGTTCAAATGGTATTATACCAAGTTTGAAGCGTCTGCACAGTAAAAGAAACAACAAAGTAAGAGACAACCGAAAGATTGGGAGAAAGTATTTGGAAGCTATCCATTTGATATAGGATTAATATCCAGAAAAATACAAGGGCTTAAGAAACTCAACAAAAAGAAAGCAAACAATCCAATTAAGAAATGGACAAGGGTCATGAACAGGAATTTTTCAGAGAATTAAGTACAAACAGCAAACAGACCCCTGAAAACTGCTCAGGATCACTAGATATCAGGAAAACACAAATAAAAGCCACCATAAGGTTTCTCCTAACCCCCGTTAGAATGGTTATCATCCAAAAATTAAAAAAAAAAAAAAAAAGAATGCTGGTGAGGATGTAGGACAAATGCACTGTTGGTGTGAAGGTAAACCGGTTCAACAATTGTGGAAGACAGTATGGAGATTGCTCAGAAATCTGAAAATAAGTTTACCGTATTATTCAGTCAAATCACCCCTGGAAACATACTCAAAGGAATTGAGATCAGCATATGGAAAAAGTTATCTGTGCCATCATGCTTACAGAAGCCCGATTCACAGTAGTTAGGACATGTAATCCACCCAGATGTCTCTCAATAATGACTGGATAAAGAAAATGAGTTACATTTACATGATGGAATACTACTTAGCTACCAATTCCTGCCTTTTGCAACAAAATGGATGCAACTGTAGACTATTAAGCTTAGGCAAGTAAGCCAGACACAAAAAGACAAATTTCATGTTTTCTCTGATATGTGGGAGTTAACATAGAGACAGTGCTAAAAAGGTTCTTAGTGTACATGAGCAAAATTGACATTGTGATTTGATTATTATTTATAAACCTTGTATGTATCCCTATGAAATAGTGGTCTTTCTACATTTACCTGTGAAACGTTTTATTTAGAGGAGCATTAAGCCTATAAAGTAAATTGAAAATATGTTATTTCAAAATGTGAAAAAAACACACAATTAAGAAAGAAAGGAAGGGAGGAGAAGTAAGGGAGGAAGGAATGGTGTCAGGTAGGAAAGTATCAATATATTTGTAAAACCCTATCTATGAATATATGAAACCTGTTCTCTTTATATTAATAAATATGTAATATTTAATAATAAATAAAATGAATAAAACATATAAAAGAATATCCAGTTTATATATATATGTATGCATAGATGCATATTTAATTTTAAGATATAACTGCATTTTTAAAAGATTTATTTATTTACTTGAAAGTCAGAGTTATACAGAGAGAAGAGAGGCAGAGAGAGAGAGAAGTCTTCCATCCGATGATTCACTCCCCAGTTGGCCACAATGGCTGGAGATGCAACAATCTGAAGCCAGGAGTCAGGAGCTTCTTCCAGGTCTCCCACGTGGGTGCAGGGGCCCAAGGACTTGGGCCGTCTTCTACCGCTTTCCCAGGCCATAACAGAGAGCTGGATGGGTAGTGGAGCAACCAGGACTCAAACCAGTGCCCGCATGGGATGCCAGTGCATTAAACTGCTGTACCACAGTATCAGTCCCTGTAATTGCACTTAAAAATTAAACACAAGTGGACCCATTCTGTTAAATAGGTCTTTTAAAATCTGGCACATTACTCTGATCTAGAACTCTTTGCCCAAAATCTAATGATAGTGAAGTCAACGTCATACTCCAATTGTGGTTTACAATATAATCTCATGTCCACAAAAATCCTTTACTACTCAAAGATTTTTCAATGATCATAAAATTTTCAGACAGTAAATTTTAAAATCAATGAATTTATTTTGTCTTATTAGGACAATGATTCAAAAAAGTATTAATCATGCAAAAGCTCTAAATTAATTTTCCTCAACTATAATTTTATTTTTTTAAATTTCTTTTTAAAAATCTATTTATTTATTTTGAAAGTCAAAATTACAGAGAGAGGCAGAGTCAGAAAGAGAGAGATGTTCCATATACTGATTTACCGGATCCTGGAGTTTCATCCAGATCTCCCACTTGATTGGCAAGGGACAAACCACTTGGGTCATCTTCTGCTGCTTTTCCCTGGTCATAGGGTGGGAGTTTGATAGGAAGTTGTCAAGTATAATTTTCAATTTATAGTGCCTTTCTATTGACAGTCACTACAGCATAGTAATTGTTGCAATATTTCAGAAAAAATGAAAGGGAAATATTCATCTTTTTAAAATTCTATTTTGCTTGAGTTTTCAAGCACTAAATCCATGGATTTAACTATATAGATAGAGTAATTAGTTTTAGTGTATTAGAAAGTAATAATGCTTACAAATATAAATTTATTGCTCAGTTTTTAATTATCAAATTTGACTCTTCCTGGTTTCATACTGTGATTATAATCTTATCAATGAGACACCGACAGAGAGAAAAATGGTCTTTATCTAATTCCAAGAAATATTTTTTTAACTATAAAGAGATAATCCCAGGGAACTGGGAACAAAACCATTTAGTGAGTCAAACCACACATAACAGATCTTAATTCTTTGTTTCCTTTTTTTTTTTTTTTAGATTTATTTATTTGAAAGTCAGAGTTACACAGAGAGACAAAGAGAGGTCTTCCATCTGCTGATTCACTCTCCAGTTGACTACAACGGCCAGAGCTGCGCTGATCAGAAGCCCGGAGCCAGGATCTTCCTAAGACTTCCCACGCAGGCATAGGGGCCCAAAGACTTGGGCCATCTTCCACTGCTTTCCCAAGCCATAGCAAAGAGCTGGATCAGAATTGGACTAGCCAACACTTCAAGTAGAGCCCATATGGGATTCAGGCACTGCAGGTGGTGGCTTTACCTGCTATGCCACAGTGCAGGGCCCCTAATTCTTTGTTTCTTACTAACAGAACTCTAGTTTAAACCCTGTTCTAGGCAATAAGACAACATTGGTTTTACCCAATCCTGAAAATTGCCTTCCTTTGCTGGGCACACATTTCTTCAGTTCCCTGGGGTGATGAAAGGATAAGATGGCCAAAAGCAAGTGATGTGCAGGTGCTAGCCAGTTGGGAACTTCTGAGAAAAATGTTGGCCCTATCCTGCTAAAAAGAAATGTCTGCTATGTAAATCATCTCAATAGCTTGCTTTCATGTGTGTAGAGATTTTCATAATGAGCCAATACACTTAAAGAAAAAATGTCAAAACCTATATTGTGACAGATCAGAAGACTGGGGGAAAAATTCCAGCAAGCAACAGGTTACAGGATTAAGTGACAAAAGGAAATCTGTGTTATTTGGCTCATTGTTAGATAGATTTCCATTAGTATCAGCTTAGAATACTCCTAATGGAAAGACAAACATACAAAGTTGGAATTGTACAAAAAATAAGCAAAAACCACCTTCTCTATGCAAAAACTTTGTTTTATTTGATAGGAGGCAGTGGGAAAAAGTCTTTTTTTATCAAGAGAAAATATTTATAGAATTCAAATCTCATTTTTCTCCCATGCTGCTTGTTAATTCTGCTCCAGACATAGAGGGTAAGAAAAGTCGCAGTCTGTATTAAGGATAGGTCCTCTCTGCCTGAAGCAATTGTTTGATGGCTCAGGGCACAGCCTATTAATGTAAGGGCTCAAGGAATGCCAGACAGGGCACACAGTGAATAAAAGAAAAAAATAAATAAAATAAAGCAACTTCAAGCCTGTGGACTGTATCTAGATACAATCTTTAGTATTTCCCTTTAAATGAGACAGAATATTTAGGAATTTCAATGAATGATGGAGCAAAAATATTGGTTGAACAAACCTATCTGGGTCACAAAGATATGTTAATGACCGTTCCCTAAAATGACCCCGAGTTTCTTAATCTGCACCAGTATGCAATGAAAACTGGACTTTACCCATGTAGGAAATCCTACCCAGTCCCCAATTCATATTGACCTTGGGGAACGAAACATCTGCTAACTCAGTGACTGAACATCACGGATTGGCAGTACAGCATGCTGTACAGTGTCTTGTTTGCCCTCATGGCTGGCAGCTGCAGCTGGATGCTGCTGCCAAGTACTGCAGACAGTATTAACCAAGTATTGCGACACAGTATTAACCAAGTACTGCAAGACAGTATTAACCAAGTACTGCAACACAGTATTAACCTTTGTATTGCTAGCCTGAGAAAAAGATCAAAATTCACAATTTGAAATATGCTTTCTATTCGCTATATATTGCATTTACACTATTTTAAGTTCAAATTCAAAACCTGGTAAGCAAAAACATCAGAAGATTGGTACTGCCTGTACAAGTTCAGTGTTTTATGTAATGTAAAAAAGAATATTTATTCATTGTCTTTGTTAGACTCTCAACATCATCATGTTAGATTTAGACAAAAGATATTGAGTTATCAATGGGACAAGTGATAGAACACACTTCCCAAAGACATTGAGGGAGAATGTACATTTCTAAGTTCCTCTTAATACAAGACAGCATTAAAATATGTAGAAGGTATGGATAAATAAATGTAATCTGTGGGATATAATAATTTTTGTAAAGTACATGCAATAATGTTCCTTTCTATAATAGTTATTGAAATTACAACAATTAAGGAAAGCTATTAGGCTCATGTATCAACTGGACCTGAAGTCTTAGTGTCACAAGCAAGATGTAAGAGCAAGTTTTACTAACATTGTCTAGTTTTCTAATGTAGGGGGAACACACAGAGAAATTTCTGTTGAATGCATTCACATGGTCATTTTCAAAAATTATTACAGGTGCAGCATATCTGTAATGCTCATTAATTCAAATTTCCCCTTATTCATATGAATGTGCCATAACAAAAAAGGGAAAAAAAGTACCACATGAGATTATGTCAAATATAATTAACTTGTTTGTTCACTTACTCTCTTTCAGTGTTCACACAAACACACACAATTTAAATAATTTTATTAATTCAACTGTTAAATAATTGGTAAAATTTGAGTATGGCTTTCATCTTTCATTACTTGAAAATAAAAATTGGGTAGCAGCAGAGGAAACAAAGTGAATAATTATTTTATAAAGTTGAATTTTTAAAGCTAAACAAGGGAAACCAGGAATGTTACCTAGAGGACAGAATAAATTATATGATATGTAAGCAAGGACTATCTTGATTTTTCAAGACTATTTACAATAATTCAAAAATTAAGAAAAATGAGAAAGGGGAGAGGATAGTTGAGAGCTTTAAATGGAACACATGAGATTTATTTTCTTTATATAAATAAAAATGGAAAAAGGAAAAGGTATGAAAGCTGAGGTATTTCAAATAATTTTCATGCATTATCTGACTCAAAATTTAAATTAACTTAAATTTACACCCAAAATTATTTCTAAAGCTCTGTGATAGCCAGCTGGTCTCCCTGTCCATTCCTTGATATTTTTTTCTTTCACAAGCTCTGTAGTGCGCATACACTTAAGAAACAACCTTAAATAAAAGCTAACTGTAACATATGTATAACGTTATGTATGAAACAGCCCTAATGCTCCTCCCATGCAATGCTAGATAAATTTCCTCTCAGTGTATATTTTACTTCTGTTCTGGAACAAGGCAAGTGTGTTAGAGTCAACCATTTGAGTCAGTCAACACTCCATCTTTCTTAAAATAATTTTTATCATATAAGGTGAGCTAATTACATGAAATTAGTTGTAGGAGCATAGTGATACTTCCCACTCCACCCTTCCTTCTGCGCATGCTCCCACCCTCCCTCTGCTTTCCTTTATTAATCTTTCTTTTACCAGGATATAATTTCAGTTTAATTATATTCAGAAGCTTAACTCTCCAGTAAGTAAAGAATTCAACAAATAGAAGAAAAAAAGAAAAAGCTTTTTTCTTAACAGTATAGACAATAATCAAACACTATTATTGTAAACAATGATCAAATCACTCCATCATTTTTATCCTACAAAAATGGCAATTTTATACAGCTTAACAGTACAAAAAGTATCTGGTCATGATAGAAACTTCTACTAAACTTAGATAATTTTTAAATATAGAAATTACAACTTGAAACTATTTTGATTTGAAACTATGTAGTTATTGATGTACCTTAAAATATGAATGTAGGTCCAGCACTTGGTTAATCATCTGCCTGCAGTGCCAGCATCCCATATGGTTGCCAGTTCTAGTCCCGGTTGCTCCTCTTCCAGTCCACCTCTCTGCTGTGGCCCAGGAAGGCAGTGGAGGATGACCCAAGTGCTCGGGCCCCTGCACCTGCATGGGAGGCCAGGTAGAAGCACCTGGCTTTGGATAGGCACAGTGCCAGCTGTAGCAGCCAATTGGGGAGTGAACCAACGGAAGGAAGACCTTTCTCTCTGTCTCTCTCTCTCTCGCTGTCTATAACTCTATCTGTCAAATTAAAAAAAAGAATGTAAATTATTAACAATACTTTTTTGATTATGTCAGTACATGTTCAGTTGCTATGTTCTATAGTTTGTTAGTCACTAAAATAGTGATTTCCACCACTTTTAAAAATAATATCAGAGTCTTCTCAGTATCTCAGTGTTTAGAAAGCTAACACATAAAAAGCAATGAACCTTGGCTATTTCTTTTACAAAACAACTAAAGAACAGATTAATTCCCTCAGCTTTTTTTAAAAGATTTATTTATGCATTTGAAAAGCAGAGTTACAGAGAGAGAAAATGGGAGAGACAGAGAGAGAGAGAGAGAGAGAGAGAGAGACAAATCTTTCACCTGCTGGTTCAATCCCGAATGGTGACTGTGGCAGGAGCTGGTCTGACCTAAAGCCAGGAGCCAGGAGCCTCCTCTGGGTCCCAACATGGATGTAAGGGCCAAAGGGCTAGGGCAGTCTTGCGATTCTACCCTCTGCCACAGCACTGGCTCCCCTCAGCTTTATTATTGCATGCCAACGCAAAAAGTGTCTCCAGTCATCACTTTTACCTGAGAGTGCAAGATTCACAATTGCTTTCACTGTGTTTAAGAAGCAATGTTAGCATATGCGAGGCAGCTTAGATTACAGCTGAAAAGTATGTAGGAGAATATTCTTTCAAGATATCCCCGTGAACAATGTGCCCGAATACCCAGTCAGTATTTGTTGATTCTAATTTTATATGATGAAATGTCATAGGGTAGAAGTCCAAAATGTCAAAATATGATTGAAATTCTTCTCTGGATACATTGGTATCCAAGATCTGTCAAAATTATGATTTATATTATGGACCACCTTTGAAACTTGATTGTGGTACTGGTTTTTGGAAATGTATTTTATGAATCTTTATAACATTTTATAATCATTTTTAGAGTCAGTCAATGTATGTCACCCTCCCTTTGTAATCTGTAAAAAAATAAAAGTAACAGGCATATGCATATGCATGAGATCAATAACACCATGAAATTCCACTCTTGTATGTGATATTCATACTTTGTATTCACTGGTTGTCAATGTTGGCCCCTACAAATATTGTACTTCTAGTCTAACGAAAACAAAGAGATAACATTTATTGTTTTTATTAGGGAGAAATTCACTAGATTGTGTACAATTAATGCAATTATTTCTGACAACTCTATAAAAGATACATTGTTATTTATTATGCTGAAAATAATTTTACTATGAATACAACAAAACACTTTGGCAAAGAAGTTAGAAATATATTCAAAGTTTTTATTCCGAAATCCATGGTTCTCTACAACATAAGGAAATGGGATTAACATTGAATTATGCTTTTATACCCATTAACCTTGAGATGTTACAGAGGTAAAAGTCAAGTCTGTACTAACCATAGTATTCAGAGATTTATTCCTTCCATTAGACATATAATCAGCTATGAACTTAGGCTAACGCATTTTCAATAAGTGGGAAAACTTGGCATTTTGTGTTTGTTTAAGAAAATATATTCCAATCTTTTTACAGAAAAGTAAAAATTCTCATAACACTCCTCTTTGTATAATAATTTAATTTAAGTAATGATGCCATAGAGCTAGTTATTTCTTGGCAGAAAAAAAAAATAAGTGCATTGTTACCTGCTGCTAGGAAAATTCTATACAAAGGTGACTAAAAGTATTATAAATCACAAAAATACAAAGATAAATAAAAGGTAGGATATATGACTATCACAGTTTCATAAGTTCAAAGATATTTAAAGGAAGCAGAAAAGAGATGTTCATGTTTTTATTTGTGATTGAATAAAATACAATTTGAATAACTGTCATTTTATTTACAACTGTTAATAATACAATTTAACTTGGTAATTTTCTGGTAAATTATCGCTAGAAGACAGACCCCTGAAAACTGCTCAGGATCACTAGATATCAGGAAAACACAAATAAAAGCCACCATAAGGTTTCTCCTAACCCCCGTTAGAATGGTTATCATCCAAAAATAAAAAAATAAAAAAATAAATAAAAATGCTGGTGAGGATGTAGGACAAATGCACTGTTGGTGTGTTTTGTTTTAAATGGTGTATCAGTTGAAGTGAAATTATAATTATTTCTCTTGCAAAGAAGAAAATACTTTAAAATTGGCCATTAAATAAAATTAACAATTTTAAGAAAGATTAGCATTTGACTTCAGTTGCATAATGTTTTATGATAATTAAATCATTTATGAAAATGCATGTATTTGTGTGTAGGTGTTGGTGGGTGTTACGTGTGATATATGAAAACTCAGTCTACAACCTTGAAGTTGATTTTAGTAAACAATTTAATTTGTAATTCAGTACTATTCATCTGCAAACCATCTGCCCCTCTCTGTACCCACATAAATAAGCTGAAAATTCTTAAGCATTTAAATAATCATCTGGTATTTAAAAATATCAAAACAATACCACCTGAAATGCTAAAAATATTAGTATCATAAAATTTAAAATCTTATAAAAATAAAAGAAAGTAATAGGTAGTTATATAAATTATTACTATATTTAATATATATCAGAAGCCTTGATTTTGTTGTTGTTTAGAGGGTGGAAAGATGAGAGACTCTTCTTTCATCCTTTTGCTGAACTTACAAAATGGTTTAACTTGTAGATCTTGGCTAAATCCAGGAGTTTAGAACAGAATCCTGTGCAGCTTGGTCCTGCAAAGCCATACTGTGGAGAAAGAACAGGGCAGTGGTGCCCTTTCCCACAAAAAGACACTGGGGACAGGCTGAGATGAGCATGTCCGTTTAATAACAGCCATGTACGCTTTTTAAAGAGTAGGGAGAAGGGGTGTGACCAACTCTGGGGAAAGCTAACTATAGGACAGTACCGACTCTGGTGCCACTATGCCTCTCCAATCAGCTTGAAGGTCACTTAGCTGCCCAACAGGAAACGGGAGCAGTTTACCTGATTGGCAGAAGGTGTGAGTGAGGAGAAATGTACCTGGGGCGCCCAGTCAGGCTGACTACATGGGCTAGAGCTAGGCAGGCAGCCTCATGGGATCCCCCACAATCTAGGAGTCTAGGACACAAGCCAATCTCCATGTATATGACAAGAGCTCAACTACTTGAGCTATCACCAACTGCTTTCCAGAACACATGTAGCAGAGCTGGACCTTAAACACAAAAGTATAAACCACGGCACCCCACACCAAAGAAATTCTTATTTTTTTTAACTTTTATTTGATGAATATAAATTTCCAAAGTAAAGAATATTGATTACAATGACTTCCCCCCCATAACGTCCCTCCAACCCACAACCCTCCCCTTATCCACTCCCTCTCCCCTTCCTTTCATATCAAGATTCATTTTTGATTCTCTTTATATACAGAAGATCAGTTTAGCATACATTAAGTAAAGATTTCAACAGTTTGCTCCCACACAGAAACATAAAGTGAAAAATACTGTTTGAGTACTAGTTATAGCATTAAATCTCAATGTACAGCACACTAAGGACAAAGATCCTACATGAGGAGTAAGTGCACAGTGACTCCTGTTGTTGACTTAACAAATTGACACTCTTGTTTATGGCATCAGTAATCACCCTAGGCTCTTGTCATGAGCTGCCAAGGCTAGGGAAGCCCCCTGGGTTCACTGACTCTGATCATTTTTAGACAAGGCCATGGTCAAAGTGGAAGTTGTCTCCTCCCTTCAGAGAAAGGTACCTCCTTCTTTGATGACCCATTCTTTCCACTGGGATCTCACTCGTGGAGATCTTTCATTTAGGTTTTTTTTTTTCCCCCCCAGAGTGTCTTGGCTTTCCATGCCTGAAATACTCTCATGGGCATTTCAGCCAGATCCGCATGCCTTAAGGGCCGATTCTGAGGCCAGAGTGCTGTTAGGACATTTGCCATTCTATGGGTCTGCTGTGTATCTCACTTCCCATGTTGGACCATTCTCTCCCTTTTTGATTCTATCAGCTAGTATTTGCAGACACTAGTCTTGTTTATGTGATCCCTTTGGTTCTTAGTCCTATCATTACGATCAATTGTGAACAGCAATTGATCACTGGGACTAGTGAGATGGCATTGGTACATGCCACCTTGATGGGATTGAATTCGAATCCCCTGGTATGTTTCTAACTCTACTGTTTGAGGTAAGTCAGCTTGAGCATGTCCCGAATAGCACATCTCTTCCCTCTCTTATTCCCACTCTTATATTTAACAGTGATCACTTTTCAGTTAAGTTTCAGCACTTAAGAAGAATTGTGTATTGATTACAGTATTCAACCAAAAGTATTAAGTAGAACGAACAAAAAAAATACTAAGAGGGATAACATATCAAGTTGCTCATCAACAGTCAGGGTGAGGGCTGATCAAGTCCCCGTTTCTCATAGTGTTCATTTCACTTTAACAGGTTTCCTTTTTGGTGCTCAGTTAGTTGTCACCTATCAAGGAGAAAAAGTGGTATTTGTCCCTTTGGGATTGGCTTATTTCACTCCGCATAAAAGTTCATATAGATGAGCTTTCAATTGATCTCAAGGATCTAGAAAATCTGCAGCAAACCAGACCCAAATCTAGTAGAAGAGAAATAATTAAAATCAGAGAAGAAATGAACAGGATTGAATCCAAAAAAACAGTACAAAAAATCAGCCAAACGAGGAGCTGGTTTTTTGAAAAAATAAACAAAATTGTCACCCCATTGGCCCAACTAACTAAAAAAAGTAGAGAAAAGACCCAAATCAATAAAATCAGAGATGAAAAAGGAAACGTAACAACAGACACCACAGAAATAAAAAGAATCATCAGAAATTACTACAAGGACTTGTATGCCAGCAAACAGGGAAACCTATCAGAAATGGATAGATTCCTGGACACATTCAACCTACCTAAATTGAACCAGGAAGACATAGAAAACCTAAACAGACCCATAACTGAGACAGAAATTGAAACAGTAATAAAGGCCCTCCCAACAAAGAAAAGCCCAGGACCAGATGGATTCACTGCTGAATTCTACCAGACATTTAAAGAAGAACTAACTCCAATTCTTCTTAAACTATTCAGAACAATCGAAGAAGAGGGAATCCTCCCAAATTCTTTCTATGAAGCCAGCATCACCTTAATTCCTAAGCCAGAAAAAGATGCAGCACTGAAAGAGAATTACAGACCAATATCCCTGATGAACATAGATGCAAAAGTCCTCAATAAAATTCTCGCCAATAGAATGCAACAACACATCAGAAAGATCATCCACCCACACCAAGTGGGATTTATCCCTGGTATGCAGGGATGTTTAATGTGCGCAAAACAATCAATGTGATACACACATTATCAGACTGCAGAAGAAAAACCATATGATTATCTCATAGATGCTGAGAAAGCATTTGATAAAATACAACACCCGTTCATGATGAAAACTCTAAGCAAACTGGGTTTGGAAGGAACATTCCTCAATACAATCAAAGCAATGTATGAAAAACCCACGGCCAACATCCTATTGAATGGGGAAAAGTTGGAAGCATTTCCACTGAGATCTGGTACCAGACAGGGATGCCCACTCTCACCACTGCTATTCAATATAGTTCTGGAGGTTCTAGCCAGAGCTATTAGGCAAGAAAAAGAAATTAAAGGGATACAAATTGGGAAGGAAGAACTCAAACTATCCCTCTTTGCAGATGATATGATTCTTTATTTAGGGGACCCAAAGAACTCTACTAAGAGACTATTGGAACTCATAGAAGATTTTGGCAAAGTAGCAGGGTATAAAATCAAGCACAAAAATCAACAGCCTTTGTATGCACAGGCAATGCCACGGCTGAGGAAGAACTTCTAAGATCAATCCCACTCACAATAGCTACAAAAACAATCAAATACCTTGGAATAAACTTAACCAAGGACGTTAAAGATCTCTGTGATGAAAATTACAAAACCTTAAAGAAAGAAATAGAAGAGGATACCAAGAAATGGAAAAATCTTCCATGCTCATGCATTGGAAGAATCAATATCATCAAAATGTCCATTCTCCCAAAAGCAATTTATAGATTCAATGCAATACCAATCAAGATACCAAAGACCTTCTTCTCAGATCTGGAAAAAATGATGCTGAAATTTATATGGAGACACAGGAGACCTCAAATAGATAAAGCAATCCTGTACAACAAAAATGAAGCTGGAGACATCACAATACCTATTTCAGGAGATATTACAGGGCAGTTGTAATCAAAACAGCATGGTACTGGTACAGAAACAGATGGATAGACCAATGGAACAGAATTGAAACACCAGAAATCAATTCAAACATCTACAGCCAACTTATATTTGATCAAGGATCTAAAACCAATCCCTGGAGCAAGGACAGTCTATTCAATAAATGGTGCTGGGAAAATTGGATTTCCACGTGCATAATCATGAAGCAAGACCCCTACCTTTCACCTTACACAAAAATCCACTCAACATGGATTAAAGACTTAAATCTATGACCTGACACCATCAAATTATTAGAGAGCATTGGAAAAACCCTGCAAGATATAGGCACCGGCAATGACTTCTTGGAAAACACCCCAGAAGCACAGGCAGTCAAAGCCAAAATTAACATTTGGGATTGCATCAAATTGAGAAGTTTCTGTACTGCAAAAGAAACAGTCAGGAAAGTGAAGAGACCCGACAGAATGGGAAAATATATTTGCAAACTATGCAACTGATAAAGGGTTGATAAACAGAATCTACAAAGAAATCAAGAAACTCCACAAGATCAAAACAAACAACCCACTTAAGAGATGGGCCAAGGACCTCAATAGACATTTTTCAAAAGAGGAAATCAAAATGGCCAACAGACACATGAAAAAATGTCCAGGATCACTAACAATCAGGGAAATGCAAATCAAAACCACAATGAGGTTCCACCTCACCCTAGTTAGAATGGCTCACATTCAGAAATCTACCAACAACAGATGCTGGCGAGGATGTGGGGACAAAGGGACACTAACCCACTGTTGGTGGGAATGCAAGCTGGTTAAGCCACTATGGAAGTCATTCTGGAGATTCCTCAGAAACCTGAAGATAACCCTACCATTCAACCCAGCCATCCCACTCCTTGGAATTTACCCAAAGGAAATTAAATTGGCAAACAAACAAGCTGTCTGCACATTAATGTTTATTGCAGCTCAATTCACAATAGCTAAGACCTGGAACCAACCCAAATGCCCATCAATGATAGACTGGATAAACAAATTATGGGACATGTACTCTATAGAATACTATACAGCAGTCAAAAACAATGAAACCCAGTCATTTGCAACAAGATGGAGGAATTTGAAAAACATCATGCTGAGTGAATCAAGCCAGTCCCAAAGGGACAAATCTCATATGTTCTCCCTGATCGGCGACAACTAACTGAGCACCAAAGGGGAAACTTGTTGAAGTGAAATGGACACTGTGAGAAACAGTGACTTGATCAGCTCTTGTCCTGACGGTTGATGTACAATGTAATACTTTATCCATTTTAGTATTTTTTTTTTTGTTGTAGTACCATTGGTTGAACTCTGTAATTAACACACCATTATTCTTAGGTGTTTAAATTTTAGCTGAAAAGTGATCCCTGTTAAGAATTTGGAAAACATTATGCTGAGTGAAATAAGCCACACCAAAGAAATTCTATACACAAGGGGCCTGCAGTGTCAGCATCCCATATGGGCACCAATTCGAGTTGGCTGCTCTACTTCCAATTGCGCTCTCTGCTATAGCCTGGGTAAGCACTGGAAGATGGCCCAAGTCCTTGGGCTCCTGCACCCGCATGTCAGACCAAGAGGAAACTCCTGGCTCCTGCCTTGGATGGGCACAGCTCTGCAGCTCTGGCCATTGTAGCCATCTGTGGAGTGAACCAGCACATGGAAGACCTTTCTTTCTCTCTCTGTCTATCTCTCAGTCTCTGCCTCTCTGTAACTTTGTCTTTCAAATAAATAAACAAATCTATAAAA
This sequence comes from Oryctolagus cuniculus, assembly GCF_051225735.1. Classification (NCBI taxonomy): domain Eukaryota; kingdom Metazoa; phylum Chordata; class Mammalia; order Lagomorpha; family Leporidae; genus Oryctolagus; species Oryctolagus cuniculus. Next base: position 12,536,661 of record NC_142876.1, on the reverse strand, counting down.
AAAGAAAAATTCTACACACAAAAATGGCAATGCTGTGGAGCAGTGGGGATGGTACAATCATGCAGTAGTGAGTTAGACTTTACCTGTGACTCCCAAAGCTGGTGGCTGGCAGGGATGTCATCTCCTTGGAGCAAGGTAAGAGGAATCAGCAGCAATCCATGCCATTGATTATATTGCCTGAGAGCGAAACTCATGGTACCCAACTGGAATTGAACCTGAAGCTCTAGCAAGGCGGCAGGGTACTCGCCTAACCCTGTGAAGGGAGAGCACATTGCATTCTTCTGCATCCCTAGAGAGGTTCCCAGTGACCAGAAGGGAGCAACTGCCAGTAGGTGAGTAGAGGCTACTCTGGACTATGTGCACAGTCCTCATTGACTTTGAGTCTGGCCTAGAGGGTTGGCAGGGAGCGGGGTGCCCAGATAGACTTGTGAAGTACTCCTCTCCCCTCACTTTATCAGGGCAATTAGACTCAACTTGCCAAGGTGCAGCATGGACCGACTTCTATGGAGCAGACAGCTGGCTCTCTCTCAGGATGGAGGAGGCATGCAGAGCTGAGAATGGATCCTCTACTACCTGTAGAGTCTTGCACACTGTGACTGTAGGAATTCTGTGACTATGCAATAGGGCATGACATGTGACTGGGGCTTTGAGTAATCACTATGTCTGAGTTCAGCAGTTCAGAGTTCCTTGAGTGCCTGGGGCAGGTCATTGCAGAGCATTGAACGCTTACTTTGAGGAGTGTACAAATTCTTTGTGCATTTCACACACCTGAATAAGTGGGGTGCTTAGCCGCTGTGGGCTCACCTTGGACATTTTCCTTGGCAGGGAGGGTGTGAGGCAGTGCTACTGATGGCTGATAGAATCATATCTACCACCTGTTGACTATGGAGGAGAGCTACCATACACAACTTGGATGTTAATTCTGGACTATTGCCCCACCCTCCAGCTCTGGCCAGAGATCCCTGGCCCTACCAAGCATATGCCTCTGGATATCTGCTGAAGGAATAGACATTCCAGTAAACCATAGAAGCATCTTTCAAAGAAAAAAAGCCCTCAGAAAATAAAATCAATAAGTGTCTCCAAAAATGACAAAAAATAAACATAGAAATACAAGAAACATGAAAAATAAAGGCTATATGACTCCCCAAAGGAACATAACAGCACTTCCATTTTAGAATGTAAAGACAAGGAAATTGAAGTACCTGAAAAGGAATTCAGAAGAATGATCCTAAGATTACTCAAAAACACAGAAATCAAGTATGTGAGTTAAAAAGAAATTCATACATTACATGAATGAGAAATCCCACTGTGATATAGATATATTAAGAGGAATCAGTCTGAAATATTAGAAATGAAGAATTCAGTATGTGAAAAAGAAAATATGGTAGAAAGTCTTAACAACAGGTTCAGTGAGGAAGAAGAATGTCTTAGCTAGAAGACAAATCTTTGGAAGTATCTCAGACAAAAAATTAGAAAAACAAAAAACAGTGTTTGAAATGTGTAGTATACTATCAAATGACCAAATATATGTTGTAGATTTTCCTATAAGTGTGGAGAGAGAGAATGTCTTAGAATATCTAGACAGCAAAATTATAGCAGAAAATTTCCCTAATTTGGAGAAAGATAGGAACATCTAAGTTCAGGAAGAACATAGAACTCTTAATATCCATGATCAGAGAAGTCTTCATCATGATACATTACAGTCAAACTTTCAAATATATAAAATAAACAATCCAAAGTATAAACAAGAGAAATGCCAGATTACCTTCAAAGGATCTCCAATTTGTAAGCCAATTTCTCATCAGAAATCATATAGGCTAGGAGAGAATGCAGAGACCTTGTCCATGTCCCCAAACAAACAAAATCGTTCAACCCAGAATTCTATACTCAGCAAAACTCTCATTTGTAAATAAAGGCTGCCCAAAAGATTAAATAATTTTTCACAACTTGTCCAGCCTAACAAATGATACTTATGGATGTACTGCACCAAGAAATGTAGAAAAATAGCATAATAAAAGAATGTGAAGGCAAAAAACTCCTAGTAAAATATTTTAAAAAAAGAGTATTTATGGAAAAATGGCAGGACCAAGTTGTTACTTATCAGTAATAACCTGGAATGTAAATGGCCTAAATTCTCCAGATAATAGACGTATACTGAATGAATGGATTAAAAAAAAATAGGACCTATATTTTTGAGGCCTAGATGAGACACACCTCATCAACCAAGAAACAGTAATACTAAAAGTAAAAGGATGCAAAAAGATAGTCCATGCTAATGAAAAGCAAACATGAGCAGGAGTAGCCATCCTAATATCAGACAAAATAGACTTTAACACAAAAACCATTAAAAGAGAAAAAAGTAGGGCATTATGTAATGAATAAGGAACAATTCAACAGGAAGATGTGCATTTAGTAAATGTATATGTTAGGGTTACTGGCAATTTAAAACAAATGTTAATGGATCTAAAGGGAGCCAGCGAATCCAACACACTTATAATGGGGGAATTCAACATCCAAATTTCATTTCACCAATGAACAGATCAAGTAGACAAAAAAAAAAATCAGTGAAGAATCAACAGAGCTAATTTAAACAATTGACTTAATGGACGTAATTGATATCTCTAGACCATTTCATCCCACACCTGCAGAATACACATTATTTTTATCAATGCTTGGAACTTTCTCTAGGATAGACCAAATGCTAGGCCATAAAACAAATTTAAAAATTTAATTCATACCATATATCTTTTCTGAACACAATGGAAAAGTGCTAGAAATTAACAACTTAAAAATGCTAGAAAATATGTGAACTCACAGAAACTAAACACCATGTTCCTGAATGAACAATGAGGTCATAGAAGAACTCAAAAGGGAAATGAAAAAATTCCTAGAAATGAATGTAGGTGGTAACACAGCAGATCAAAACTTACGAGATACTGCAGATGCAGTGTTAAGAACAAAGTCTATAGCAATTAGTGCCTACATCAAGAAATTGGAAAAGGGGTTGGCACTGTGGTGTAGTAAGCAAAGCCTCCCCATGAGGTGCCAGCCTTCCATATGGATGCTGGCTTGAATCCTAGATGCTCCTTTTTCCAACTAGCTCCCTGCTATGGCCTGGGAAAGAGGTGGAAGATGGCCCAAATGTTTGGGCCCTGCATCCATGTGGGAAACCTAGAAGAAGCTCCTGGCTTCTTGCTTCATTCTGGTCTAGTCCTGGCCTTTGTGGCCATTTGGGGTGGGAACTGGTAGATGGAAGACCTTTCTCTCTGTCTTCCTCTCTGTGGATCTACGTCTCAAATAAAAAATAAAATTTAAAGAAAATTTGAAAAATATCAAATAAGTGATCTAACAGTGCATCTCAAGGATCTAGAAAAGCAATAACAAACCAAATGAAAAATTATTAGATAGAAATAATAAAAATTAGATAAGAAACAAACAAAATTGAAATAAAAAAAAACCATACAAGAAAAATCAACGAAATTAAAAGCTATTAAAAAATATAACAGGCCAAATAAAAAAGAGCTAGTTTTTTGGTAAAGAAAACAAACAAAAACAGGAAGAAGACCCAAATTAATAAAATCAAAGATGTAAAAGGAGACATTATGACAGACACTACATAAATAAAAAAAAATCATCAAGAATTACCATAAACAGCTATCTGTCAATGAACTGGATAATGTAGAAGAAATGTAAAGATTTCTGGACACAAACAATTTACTAAAATTCTAACAAAAAGATATAGAAACTTAAATAAGCAAATAAAAAGTGAAGAGCCCATCCCAACCAAGAAGAGTCCATTCTCTACTGAATTCTGCAAAGCAACTAAAGCACAGATAAGTCCAGTTCTTCCCAAACTATCCCCAACAATTGAAAGGGAAAGAATGAATACTCCCAAAATCCTTCTGTGAGGCCAGCATCCCCTGAATTCCAAAATCAGAAATTGATACAACAAAGAAAGAGAAATATAGACCAATATCCCTAATGGACATAGCTGCAAAAATCTGCAAATAATCCAATAACACATTAGAAAATCACTTACGTGGTCCAATTGGGATTTATTGCTAGTATGCATGGATGGTTCAACATACACAAGGCAATAAATGTGATACATCTCATTAATAAATTGAAGAATAAAAACCATATTATTATCTCAATACAGAGAAATCATTTTATAAAATACAATATCCTTTCATGACAAAAGACTTAATCAAATTGGGTTAGGAGGAACATTTTTCAACACAATGAAGGCAATATATGACAAACCCACAGCCACCATCATATTGTATAGGGAAAAGCTGTAAGCATTTCCACTAAGATCCAGAACCAGACAAGGATGCTCAATACCCCACTGATTTTCAATATAGTTTTGAAAGATTTAGCCAGAGCCATTAGGCAAGATAAAGAAATCAAAAGAATACAAAATGCATAGGAAGAAGTCAAATGATCTCTGTTTTCAGAATATATGATCCTATACATAGGGGAACTAAAAGACTCCACTGAGAGTGTTGGAGTAATTGAGGAAATACTGCTAAAGTTGCAAGATATAAAATCAGCACAAAAACTCAATAGCTTTTGTATACACAGACATTGCCGTAGCTGATAAAGAACTTGTAAGATCAGTGCTATTCACAATAGCTACAAAAATTTAAATATGTTGGGATAAATTTACCAAAGATATGACAGATCTCTACGATGAATGTTTCAAGAAAGAAATGAGACACAAAAGTGGAAAACTGCCCATGGCATTGAATTAGAAAAAATTAATATCATGTTTGCATACTACCCAAAGCAATTTAGTTTCAGTGCAATGTCAAAATTCCAAATGTGTTCTTTTCAGATTTGAAAAAAAAAAAAAAATGTAGAATTACAAGAAACCCTGAATAGCTGAAGTAATCCTAAGCCACAAAAATAAATCTACAGACATCACAACACCATATTTCAAGACACATACAGGGCAGCAATAATCAAAACAGCCTGGTACTGGTATAGCAATAGACACGTTGACCATTGAAACAGACTATAGATCCTGGAAATGAATCTACCCGTTTATAGCCAACTAATCTGAAAAGCAAGCTAAAATTATTCCCTGAGGAAAGGACAGCCTCTTCAGCAAACAGTATTGGAAAATGGGATCTACACATGCGGAAGTGTGAAATCAGACTACTTCCATACAGCCTATCCAACATTAAGTCACAGTGGATCTAGAATCTATATCTAAGACCTGAAACCAACAAATTACTAAAGGAAAAGACAGCAGAAATAATGCAAGACATTGGCATAAGCACAGACTTCTTGGATAAGACTCCAGAAGCAAAGGCAATAAAAGCAAAAGCAATTGGGACTGCAGAGGGCTAAGAAACTTCGGCACAGCAAAGTAAAATATTTATAAAAAACAACAGAGTAAAGAAGCAACAACAGAATCAGAGAAGAACTTCCAAATTATACAATAAAATAGAATGAAATCCTGTCTTTTACAACCCAATAGATGGAAATGGAGACCATTATGCCTAGTGAAATAAGCCAGCCCCCAAAAGACAAATATACATTTCCTTAGTTTTTGGTACCTAATTTACAGAGAACAACAGTAAAAAGAGAAATGTCTATGATGAAATTCAACATTTTGAGATTGGATTATTGTGTACAACCTTTGTCTATACAATTGACGAACAATGATTTTTCTACCTACAGCTTCTTGGATTCTTTATTTAGAGTAAGGTTAAGATTGTTATAAAGTAAATTGAAAACATGCCACTGTAAAAAATAAAAGAAAAATAAGAAAAGAAGGGTAAGAGAGGGTGGGAGCAGTTAAGCGAGGGAAGGTTAGGAAGTATCATTATGCTCTTTAAACTGTATATATGAAATACAAGAAATGTGCTCCCTTTATTCAAATAAAAAATAGCTAAAATTCCACAGTAATAAAAATGAGTAGAAATTAATGAAGTAAAAAAATGAACACACAGTAAAAATATTAATTTTTAAAACTAAAAATATACAAAAAAGATGGCTTTGTATCCAAATAATTTGTTAAATAATGCAGTTAAATTCTATGAAATCAGTTAGTGCACTTTCTTTTCTGGAATGATTTGTGGGTGATAATTTCCCTCTATATTATCAAAAATATCAGATGAAATAAAATTGAATTATTGTAGCCAATTAGAGAAAGTATTATAGCTTTGAAATTCAGAAATTTTTGTAGGTAAATATTTTTTTCACCCACAATGTCTTACATATCAAGAAATAAACCTGGAAATTTCTGCTTTGATAATGATTGGTTAACATTTATCCAATGAAATCTCCTAATTACAGGAATTGTAAGCTCCACACCAAATATAAAAATATGCTCTTTGATACCCAGATTAACCAAAATCAGGAGACACAGGATGGAAAGTGATTCTAGGAAAACATAAGCATACTAAGTAAGAGTGTTATATTGCTGTGCCCCTGAGGATACATCCCTAAGGCTGTAAGAATCTCAAAGAGAATGAAAAGGAGTCATACCAAGATAGAATAGCTTTCAATTTCACAAAACTAAATATAGAGACAATTTAAAATTCACCAGAAGAAATGAAAACAGAAAGCCACATTGTACTATGTATCTAGTGTTTAGAACTAAGATAATATGATTTTTATCACAAATATTATTTCATTAAATCTTAAGAAAGCTGTGAGAACAAAATTATTTTATTCATTGAAAAAGATTTAATTGCTGCATTAATTTTATTTTATTTATTTATTTTTTTAACTTTTATTTAATAAATATAAAAATTTAAGTCACTATTTGTAGTAATTTGAAACAAAGCAATAGAAACCAAATGAAAGCTTTATAAACATCAAATGCCTAGGACTAAAATTAGTCTTAAAAAATTTTTAAGCGCTGACTGACACAGTAGCTCACTTGGTTAATCCTCCTCCTGCGGCGCCGGCATCCCATATGGGCGCCGGCTTCTAGTCCAGTTGCTCCTTTTTCCAGTCCAGCTCTCTGCTGTGGCCCAGGAGGGCAGTGGAGGATGGCCCAAGTGCTTGGGCCCCGCACCCGTAACAGGAGACCAGGAGAAGCTCCTGGCTCGAAGGGCACACCGCGGGCCATAGCAGCCATTTGAGGAGTGAACCAGCGGAAGGAAGACCTTTCTCTGAAGGGAGGAGAGAACTTCCACTTTGACTAAATATGATCAGAGTGGGTGAACTCAAAAGGCTTCCATAGCCTTGGCAGCTCATGACAAGAGCCTAGGGTGATTACTGATGCCATAATCAAGAGTGTCAATTTGTTAAGTCAATAACAGGAGTCACTGTGCAGTTTCTCCTCATGTAGGATCTCTGTCCTTAATGTGCTGTACATTGAGATTTAATGCTATAACTAGTACTCAAACGATATTTTTCACTTTATGTTTCTATGTGGGTGCAAACTGTTGAAATCTTTACTTAATGTATGCTAAACTGATCTTCTGTATATAAAGAGAATTGAAAATGAATCTTGATGTGAATGGAAAGGGGGAGGGAGAGGGAAAGGGGAGGGTTGCGGGTGGGAGGGAGGTTATGGGGGGGAAGCCATTGTAATCCATAAGATGTACTTTGGAAATTTATATTCATTAAATAAAAGTTAAAAAAAAAAAACCAAAAGAGAGTTGTTAGGTCATAAAGTAATATAAAAGAACTGGAGATGTTGATTTTAATTATTTCATCAGTACCCATTGTATACATGTGTTGCAATGTCACAGTGAGGTCCATAAATACATGCAATTATTGTTCAGCACTGTTTTCTAGACAGTGAGACTATTATTTAGAAGTCCTTTTTCTAGGTTAGGTATTGGCTTAGGAACCAACTTAGGATGTCTGCATCCTATATCACAGTGCCTGAGTGTTAAGTCCGGCTCCACTTCCAGTTCTAACTTTCTGCTATTGTAGCCTCTGGGAGGCAGGGGGTGATCGCTTCAATGATTGGGTCCTTGCCACTCCGTGGGGGACCTGGGTTGAGTTCTCAGTGGTTTGCTTGTTATAGGAACTTGGGGAGTGGGATAGCAGATGAAGGTATGTGTCTTCCAATTTCTCTCTCTCTCTCCCTCTGTCTGTCTCTCCCTTTCTCTTTATAACTCTGATTTCCAAACGAATAAATATTGTACAAAAGATATTGACTTACACCCACAGTATTTGTAGATCCAAAGTCTCTTAGATAAAAATCATAGCATCCTTTTGTAGTTCTTCAAAGTCAAGAAAATGTTTCAAGAATAAGCTTGCAGAAATTAAAGCAATTATTTCAGGACTAATTCTTGAGCTTCCATAGTAAAGACCTTGGTGCTCTTGGGGGGATTGACAAAAAGATCAAACAAACAGAACAAAGGATCACGAAATGTGTTCATGTGTGCCTTTGTATAGGTATGTGGTGGGGGAAAGAGTAGAATCACTTGTTATGCAATTAATGTCTCATCGTAATTCATCAGGGAAATGAGCAACTAAAATTGTCTTGGGGAAAGTAATTAAGGAAACAATTAAATCAGGTGAAATATAGACCTAAATGTGATCATTGTAACTTAAAATGTGTTGTAGAAGATATGGGAAAGTCTTATAATTTGATAGACAAATACTCTTAATGTGGGCACAACAAGAAATAATTTCAAGGAAATTTTAATAAACTGCATTCCATGCAAATAAAATGAATCTCGTCATCAAATATATTGTTAAAAAGTGAAATTAGGGCCAGCGCCATGGCTCACTTGGCTAATCCTCCACCTGCGGTGACGGCACCCTGAGTTCTAGTCCCGGTTGAGGTGCCAGGTACTAGTCCTGGTTGCTCCTCTTCCAGTCCAGCTCTCTGCTGTGGCCCGGGAAGGGCAGCGGAGGATGGCCCAAGTGCTTGGATCCCTGCACCCCCATGGCAGACTGGGAGGAAGCACCTGATTTCTGGCGCTGGCCGTGACGGCCATTAGGGGAGTGAACTAATGGAAGGAAGACCTTTCTCTCTGTCTCTCTCTCTCACTGTTTATAACTCTGTCAAATAAAAAAAAAAAAAAGTGAAATTACATTAAGGCTTCAACAACCTAGAGAAAGTAACTGCAGTATGTATATCTGATAGGTGTTTTGCAACCAGAAGACATGGACAAATCTCAAATGAGTTAGTACCCAAACACATACTGGATTTCAAAGATATATATCAATAACCATTAAGCCCTCTCATCATCTCCAAAATGTTATTCAAAGTCATTAATCATTAGGAAATTGTAAGGAAATACCAGTATATGTCTATTATGATGCTTAAAATTAAATGTCTGAAAATAGCAGGTTTTGGAAAGAATGAAGAACTATTGCAAATCTCTTATCTTGCTTCCTATTTTGTAAGAATTATTTTGGAAAAAAAGCAGGAGTTTCTTATAAATTTAAATGCATCTACTCTATAGCTGAGGAACTCCCACCCCACCCCTCCACCCCTGGCAGAAGAAAGTGAATCCTTTAAAAATAAAATTTATATTGGGATGCTTAAATTAATTTTATTCATGTCTGTGTAAAAATGGAAGTAGTAAGAAAATAGACAAATTGTCCCATACTCATACAACTGAATTCTGCTCAGCAATTAAAGGAACTTGTATCACTTTCTAGAAAAGAACATTAAAAAGATTTCTGGAGAAATAGAGATGGTAATGCTCTTCAAACAGTAACAATATATTCCTTACCCCAAATAAACTGCACTGAGGCCTGGGGAACCCCAACTCGGCAGTTTAAATGTCATACATGGAGGAAAAATCATCAAAATTGTAAGCAAAATCAATATACCCCCAAAAGAACGAATGACTCCTTTATAATTAAAAAGCAATGAAGGCAAGAGGGAGACTCTCCTGTCCTGGCTTGTCACTCTTTTTTTTTTTAACTTTTATTTAATGAATATAAATTTCCAAAGTACATCTTATGGATTACAATGGCTTGCCCCCCATAACGTCCCTCCCACCTGCAACCCTCCCCTTTCCCACTCCCTCTCCCTATCCATTCATATCAAGATTCATTTGGCTTTTCACTCTTACTGCTAGATAAGGCTTGGGAGGTAATGAATAAGGGAATGCAAAAAAAAAAAAAAAAAAAAAAGCAAACGAGTTGTTGTGAAAAGCAGAGTGAGCTTCCTTTATGGTTCTCCAGACTCATGCTGGAAAGCTTCAGGCTACCTCAGCACGTGATTTGTACTCAAGGCACACATAGTGCATACTCATCAAATTGACTGCATGAAATATGTGCAAACTTTTTACATATCACTTATACCTCAATAAACTTAGTCATTTAAAAAAATTAGTTAAGGCGAATCTCTTCAATCAAAGGGAGACAGCATTCCCTGCCACTTCCAGGAGACCCCATGCAACAGGAAAGCATTCATAGATTTCTCTTAGCTCCCCTTTGAGGGGGTTAGAAGACTTGTCTTTGGGGAATAACTACTGGATTTTCAACAGACCTGCTGTAATTCAGCATAATAGAATGCTTTGAATGAAGTTGTGGAAGGGCAGGACACTGGCGACACCAGTGACAGGTGAAGTGCTGCCATAGTAGCACTTGAATCAGATACCAAGCAATTCGCCAGCCAATACTTCGGTCAGCAGAGGCCAGAGCACAGCCAGCAACCATGCAGGATGTGGCACCAATGCTGTCTTAGCCTTCCAAGTCTTTAGGGATCTGGCATAGTAATTAGCAATTAAGTTCCATGATCCCTCATTTGGTAGGTTGATATTCTACTTTTGTTATTATTTTGATGTATAAAAAAGCTTATTTTGATAAATATGGCTACCTCAATTTTTTTTTTCCTTCTCTCTTGTTTCCTTGGAAACTTCTTAACTCACCACACTGTCTAGGGGATGATGGACGTCAATCTATATGAAGGTAGGATAGGTGTCAAGCCATATTTTCATGGGAAAATGTTAAAATTAAATTGCAAATATTCCTTGAAAGACAATGTGTGAAAGGATTAAGAGGGAAAGGAGTGCGCCAGCACCGTGGCTTAGCAGGTAAGGCCGTCATCTGAAGTGTTGGCATTCCATATGGGCCCCGGTTTGAGTCTCAGATGCTTCACTTCAGATCCAGCTCTCTTCTATGGCCTGGGAAAGCATAGAAGTCCTTGGGCCCCTGCACCCACGTGGGAGACCCAGAGGAAGCTCCTGGCTCCTGGCTTTGCATTGGCGCAGCTCTGGCCGTTGTGGCCAATTGGGGAGTGAAGCATCAGGTAGAAGACCCCCCGCCCCCCGCCTCTCCTCTCTCTGTGTAACTCTGCCTTTCAAATAAATAATCTTTTTTTTTTTTTTAAAGAGGAAATGGAAGAGAGTTAACACTTATTGGGTGCTACTTTTGTGACATATGTAAAACATTATGAAATACTTCCCATTTTATATCTGTGCTATATTCCATGGATAATTAAAGTTGTTTCATAAAGAACAAACAATAAAATAAATGGTGTGGCAAAATAATAAAATAGAAAATGATGGCATATGGAATTAAAACAGAAAGTAAGAGTGTATTATACAAAATTGATGAAGTTTGTACCTACTAAGTGGTGCTTAATATAAAACAAACTCTCTACATGGTGAATTATAAAATTTGCACTCTCTAAGGAGAAAAATCTTCCCAATTCCATAGCAGAAACATAGATTTTCTTTAATCTAAGACAGAAAAGATTTCCCACTATGTGAGGTTAAACAACATCTTCAACATTAAATGGAATAGGGAATTATAAGGTCATGCATTTAATAATCCACTCAGCTATAGCTGAAGGCAAATCTTGAACATAGAAAATGAATACAAATGTATTGATTCACACATATTGTGCTATTTGGGGAGATTCAATACAGTAGAGGAGACACATATTTAGAACTGCAAGTGACAAAATTGCCAGACACTAATACGTGTACATTCATTCAACCATTCATTTCCTTAGTATCTATTACTTGTCAAGCACTGTAAAATGCACTAGGGATTCAACAATAAACTGTAAAGATAAAAATCAGTTTCTTTCTTTTCTAAGCTTCCAAACAAGTGATACCCAATAGTAATAAGCAAACAGTGGGCTACAGTTAATAAATAAAATTCATTGCTCTGGAGGGGAGAATTTGGAATGAGTACACATAGTGTCAGAGTTACAGTCCAATCCCTTGAAATTATTTAGAATCATAGACCCTCAAAATTGTAGAAATGAATTCAGAAAATGGAAAGAGAATGCAGATGGAATAGACTGAAGAAACAGTTCCGATACATAGTACACACTGAAGCAGAGGTCTCTCCAATATATCCTTTTTTAAAAAACAAAATATCAATTTATTGAGAGGGAGAGTTACAGAGATAGGCAGAGACAGAGAGAGAGAGATCCTTCATTCACTGGTTCACTGCCCAAACGGCCACAAAGGCCGGAGCTGGGCTGATCCAAAGCCAGGAGCCAGGAGCCAAGAGCTTCTTCTGGGTCACCTAGTTGGGTGCAGGGGCACAAGCCTTGGACCAGCTTTCACAGGTTTCCCAGGCAATCAGCGGAGAGCTGGATAGGAAAAGGATTAGCCAGGATACAAATGGAAAGCTGGAGTTGCATGGAGAGCCTTAACCTACTAACTCACAATGCCAGCCCCTCCAATGCATCTTTTAATTTTCATTATGTTTATGGTAAAGATAGCCCTGATTACCTAAAAGTGTCCTGGCATCATAATTAGTCTAGTTGATAACACAATCCAAACATTTGGAAAATAAATCATAGAATTATCTAGTTAATCTAATTATCTAGATGTACTAAAAATGTTAATTTCTATTCCTAATAAGTATGCACCTCTGTATTATTTCTGAAAGCCCAGCCTCCAGAAAATACAAGTTAATGATGGAAGAAGTCTTTATGCGACTGCCATTTATTCTGAATAGACTCAGTATTGTCACAAGCTTCAGCTTAGACCTTTGGCTGTTAATGCAACTTGGAAGCATTTTCATGATTCTGGAGAGAATGTCTGTCATGTTTGAACTCTTGTTTTTCATGACAAATATTGTCTCAGGCATTTTGGAGGAACATTATTGGAGGAACATCAGAATGCCTTGAAAATTTAAATTTTATTCTTGCAGTCCTGGGGGTGGGGGTATTTACAGGGTTGGCCATCATCTACTTCCAAACCAGGAATTACATTAGTGTAGAATATTCAAGGCTGAGATGTGGCATCACTGTGAATTCTCCATAGTCTCTAACTTTTTTTTTTCATTTTGAACACACTTCCCAGTACTAGGAAGATAATACCTCATAAAATTAGAATATAGCTCTATGTCAGAAGCAATGGCTGTAGTTTCTGGAACAAATGCTCCAAATTCTTAGGTAGTAATGAACATTCACATTGTAATAATGTTATTTTTGAGAGATTTTTGTCCTATGTCTAGCCTTACCACATTTTCTATTGGTGGATAATAGTCATTAGGCAAAAATTAAACACTTTCCATCTGTTACAGGGACACAGGCATTTTATCTTCAGAGTACTGTCAGGGCATATACCAGGGGTTCTCTTGAAAAAGCATTTCAGCACATATTATTCATTTTGGAAGATTTTTCTTATTTGGTGGGTAGCCATTCTTGATAATATCCTTTAGGGAACAGAAAATGGTGGCGGACTAAATGTGCATTCTAAGAAGCTAAACTCTCCATCTTCTCTGATATCCCAGACACCCTCTTGTCAGTACGACATGTGACTAAATCAGCATTTATTGTACACCAGGTCCTATGAAGAAGCACCTGATGGAGATGCACTGCCCTCACCCTCACTACCCAGTGGGTGAAGCAGGCTCCAGGCTCTGGAGCTGTAACAGTGCCCCCTGAAAACACTGCAGTCCTTTCAATGCTGACTCACTCAGAATACAATGGCTTCATGGTGGTAACAACGCCAAGGGCAGTAATGAGCTCAGAGAAGCCTGGCTTGAATTCAGGGAAGGTATTTTTAGTGGAGGTCGGAGAGAAGGGCCTGGGCGGCAATTCCAGTTATAAATCCACTGACTAAGCAGAGGTAACAGTTGAAGCAGGGGGTCCAACTGCCTGGTTTCTCTTCCCCAATCACTTGTGGCATTGTTCCTGATTAAACTAAGCTTCATTTGCCTCCCATCGGTAGGTGGACTCCAGGCACTGCTTAGCAGTCAGGAGTAACTGAATAATGTTAAATGAATGTGCACACTAACTTAGACAAGGAAGCACCTAGTTCATTTAATTTGAAAGATATCAGTGCTTCTATTTAATATTCCTTTTGTAGTAAGATTAACCATTATTATTGATTATTTGTGGTTTATTGTTACATATTAGGAAAAGAGCCTTATTGATAATATCTGTTTCCAAGATTCACCTGCATGGGAACTGATTCAACATATTGAGTATGGGTCCTAGGAATCTAAATATAAGCAAATATTTCACATAGTCATGAGGTAGATATTATTAAAATCTCTTAAAATATTTTCCTATCTCATGCATATGATTCTGTGTGCACCTGATAGGTAACAGATGACTACAGGCTTAGATTTCTCAGTGAAGAACATCTCAAATCATGGATACTTTGAATAAAAATGAAACATTAATATTTATTTAATATAATATTTATCAAATTTACACTAAATATATTTCAGATAAAGTCAGTATAATGTAAAGTTTATAAATTTCATTTAAAAACTTCACCAGATGTTGTTTTTCAGTACTTGAATATATCTCTTTGCATATTCTAGACACTACTACTGTTACCAATGAATGGCAGGGTTCTTGTCTTCGCGCAAGCAAGAATTCAGGCATGAGACAGAGTAGTGGGAGGTAAAATAGCAAGGTTTATTAGGGAAGGGACATCTGTAAGAATAGATGGACACCTCTCCAGACAGGACCTGAGAGAGTGCGCAGTTGCTCAGACTGGGGCGGGGGACAAGGTTACATGGTTGAGTGGAGAGATTACACCTGACCAGGCCAGGTGGGCGGCGGAGCAGAGAGGCAGAGGGCTGAGCGCGCAGTCCGGTTGAGGCCGGGGGTTTTTACGGGGATGGGTCTTTGTCTTTACACATCTCCTCCTGAAACAAAGGGTTTTATGGATGTAAATATTAATAATATTCTATCTGAGTTTTCCCCTGAAGGTATCAGACAGGAAGAAGGCTAGCTGAGTTTAGAGGAAGGGTGAGCAAGACCCCCTGGAGAATCGGGATCCCAAGCCAGCAGGGTGTTTGAAATGCAGATACTGGGCTGCATCTGGGAGATTGTGGAAGATTGTCAGGCAGAAGGTGGGGGCAACCTGGTAGGTTGTCGGGCAGAAGGGGGCAGGGCAGGATATGAATGCTGGACTGCCCCTGAAACGTTATTGGGTTGACTTTGAGATGCAGATGCATATGCTGGACATAGACGTCTTCTCTTTAGGCCTGTCACACACACATAAGCTCATACCTGACTTCATACCTAACACTACTACAATTACAATGAAAAGATATCACTAGAATATTCTTTTCTCAACACTAAGGGAAATACATTTGAACAGTCATCAGCTAAGAAGTCTGTTCTAGTTCGTAGCAACCAGAGGGAATAGATTCAGGCAAAGTATGCTTAGGAGTGAGGTCAAGATAAGAAGAGCAACGCAAAATGATGTTGAATACTCTAATGATACAACCATGTGTGGAGGTGTTACACATAAGCGTATACATGTACGTGTGTGTGTGTGTGTGTGTGTGTAGATCAGTGAGATACTAGGAAGTGTTCTGTATGCATTCTACTATAAATCTGCATTTCTCTAATATAAAATTATCTGGTCTGATGATGAAATCAGTCTATTGGGCTGTTTATTAAATTGACTGATTTCAATTGCCATTTCTGAACTTCTAAATAATTTAAAATCAGTATTTTTAATAAATGTCCAGATGACATTTGTAATTAGGCAAGCTTAAAAATCCCTGAACTGAAAGAAAAACCATGTGCACAATATATATTGAAATATAAATTGACCCTTCCTATCATAATAAACAATCTGAAATGATAAATAAAACCTCACTTTCAAAGATAATGCATTTTGCTTAAACATCTACTGAAAACATATGCAAAAGGCTATAGTTAATATGAGTCTGTGTTTGTGTAAATCCAGTTTCAGTGATGCCAGAACCTCATTGGCTTGGCCTTTATGGAGTTCAGGACATCACATATGGAAGCTTTGACTTCAGCCTGATGTTTCAACAGTCTTTTCTGGGTGCTGGTAGCACTGGATGTCTACTTTGTTTTCAAGTAGAAAATATCCTGTAGAGTTAGAATGTAGGTACAGGGTGTGTGGGGGCACAGAATAGAGTTCATCCTGCAACCTGAATGATTTTTACAGAGTTTTAGGAATTTCTGAAAATCTTACAAATATCTGAGCGAGGGATTCTAGCACTTGAAGGCTGCACAGTCCATGGCTGTTGTGGCTGAGTCCCCCGGGAAGGCACATTGTTCAGACAGGTAGTGTAGACCCAGCAGGTATGTGTTAGATCAGTAGTAAACCACAGCTATCTCTTCAGGAGGAACATTCTGCGCATTTTATTTTTAGCATTAGTGCCATTAAAAAGAAAATGAAAAAAAGTAGCTTGAAGTTAAATAAAAGGAAAAGTTGATGAGTAAATTGAAATATAGTTAAATATTCCCAAAGATGTGGTATTGCTCTCTTTGTTTCTGAATGCATCTTATTATCCTACAAACAATAAAATGACCAATCTGATTATCTTTTTTGAAAGATAATTACAGAACACTACTAAAACCAAAAGAAAACAGTAGATGGACATATTCAGTAAAGTAGATGATTCATAGTTGGGTGATGGGCTAAGAATTTCTTAATGAGAATGTTCTACATTTTAAGCCTCAGATCATATTTAGAAGTAAATGTTTGAGTATGAATTTTTGAAGAAAATTTAAAATATTTGAACAAAAATCTAATTAAGTCTGCAAATATGCCTTATTTATAAAAGAAGTATTTTAGTTTGCTTTCATTTCTTAGGTTAGTAGAGGGGCTGTAAACAGAACAAATTTGAGAGGGGGAAATGGATGAGTTAATAACTCAATGACAATTTCTATTTCTCTCTTTGACATTTAAAAGGAACAAGAGCTAGAAGCCCATGAGTATTTTAAATGTGATAGATCCAAAAACAGAGAATTAATCATTCTCATTGTATCTTGGCATCCTCATCCTCCTTTTTCTTCTCCAGGTTTTATTTCAAGGCAAAAATAAAGTTCATTCATTCTTATTGATACTAAAGTAACCCAGTTTGGAAAAGTTATTTTTCTCATATTTGTTGGAAATGAGATCTTATTTGAGACTGACTGCATTTACATTTATTGTGCCTGTGGAGAATCTGATTTGAAAGATTAGGAAGTGCTCTATGCATCATGAATTATGAATATGCACTAGAAACAGCAGTGCCAGAGGATAATTTAATTCACCTTGGTCATGACACATGACAATGAGGCTCACACAATTTGACCACATACTATGTGATTCAGAGATTTAAAAAATACAATAACAAAAAGGATAAAAATTTCCCTTTAGCAAGAAAAATTATTCAACATTAGAGTTTTTTTCATAAGTAGTGTACCAAGGAAGAAAATATGTTTTTTTCACTAAGATCATATTTGTTGACTAAATATTTAATAAAATATCCAATAAATTAGCATGAATATGCACTATGCCTGCATTTTAATGGGATGAAACAGATATTCACTTGGGCCTTGATATGATGGCCTTCTACTTAATTTCGCAGAATAACTTTCGAGAGTCAATGGATATCACATGAGAACAATGAAACCACACATACTGAAAGCACTATGCTCAGATGCAACTCTGCCACTACAGTGCACTTGACATCCCTAAAGGATCAACGTTAAGATCTTGTTCTGTTTAAACACTTGTGTAAAATTATCTTGGTTTGCAGTTACTGAGGGCTCATTTACATTTTAACTGAACAGTATCATTCTGGATGCCATCAGGCCCTGTTTAGAGAAGTTCAAGGACACTCCTTAGGAGTCTTTTGACATTTACAAGTTAGGTTTTTGTGAATGCAGTAGCACATGAAAGAAAGGCACTGTGGTTTATACCCCAAAATGTAAACGTGAAAAAAATTCATGGATCTTCTTACTTTATGATAACATCCAAATAGCAATGTAAAATACAAAGGAGTATGAATGTGAATGCAGATTGATTTAAAGTGCCATTAACTCAATAGATAAAATGATCTAGTTTGTTTGCTTCACATTGGTATTGATTTGCTTTTCCTAATTAGAACAAATTTCAGATTCAGAAAAAAAAAAGAAAATAATAATACCAACCAATGAGGACTAGCCTAGGCCCCAGTCACCTTGCTGACTTCTCTCTCCTCAGCTATAAACACCATGGCTAACCTAAAGAGACAATTACATGTGTTGCTTATGTAAACAAAGTAAGAAACAGGGGCTGGAATTGTGGTGTAGTGGGTAAAGGCCTCTGCCTGTGACACCCGCATCCTATATGGGCACCAGTTTGAGCTCCAGTTGCTCCACTTCTGTTGCAGCTCCCTGCTAATGGCCTGTGAAAAGCAGCAGAAGATGGCTCAATTGCTTGGGGCCCAGCATCCACATGGGAGATCTGGAAGAAACTCCTGGCTCCTGGCTTTGGCTTGGCCCAGCCCCATCTATTACTGTTATTTGGGGAGTGAACCATCTGATTGAAGATCCCTTCCTCTTTCCCACATCCCCACCTGGTCTGTGGCTCTTTCTTATAAATAAGTAAATCTTAAAATAAAAGAAAAGGAAAGGAAAGAAGGATTTTGCTAGTCTGTAAATAATTCATACAATAACTGTGAACAATGAAAATAATATCAATGCTTTCACCTCCACTCCTGCATTTCTCATTTCACAATATTATTTTTATTATCAATCAGTTAGAAAATGATCATACATCGGGGCCGGCTCTATGGTGCAACGGGTTAAAGCCCTGGCCTGAAGCACCTGCATTCTATATGGGTGCTGCTTCAAGTCCTGGCTGCTCCTCTTCCAATCCAGCTCTCTGCTATGGCCTGGGAAAGCAGTAGAAGATGGCCCAAGTCCTTAGGCCCCTGTGTCCACATGGAAGACTCGGAAGAAGCTCCTGGCTCCTGGCTTCAGATCAGTGCAGCTCCGGCCGTTGCAGCCATCTAGGGAGTGAACCAGAGGATGGAAGACCTCTCTCTCTATCTCTACCTCTCTCTTTAACTCTTTCAAATAAATAAGATAAATCTTACAAAAAAAAAGAAAATTATCATACACCAGTATTACATTTGCAAGTATTTTAGGATATATTTAGGGTTATTATTCACAGGATAGATATTAATATAAGTTCACATGAAGTATATTAAAGCCAATTATTGACATGTGCCTGCATTTAAATTCACATGTATTTGTGCATATTAATTTAGTATAAAATAATTATACATTTAATGCTTTTAAGAGCATGCATTCATTATACCTTAACTAAAAAACAACCACTATGTAACTCTAATGCTCAAACTTCTAAAGCAAATTTTTAATTTTCCTGTCTGCTTTACATATATATTTTTAAAATCTCTTTTACTGGGGTCAGCGCGGTAGTACAGCGAGTTAAAGCCTTGGCCTGAAGCGCTGGCATCCCATATGGGCGCTGGTTCTAGTCCCGGCTGCTCCTCTTCCGACCCATCTCTCTGCTATGACCTTGGATAGCAGTAGAAGATGACCCAAGTCCTTGGGCCCCTGCACCCATGTGGGAGACCCGGAAGAGGCTCCTGGCTCCTGGCTTAGGATCAGTGTGGTAAAGCTCTGGCCATGAAGGCCAACTGGGGAGTGAACCAGAGGATGGAAGACCTCTCTCTCTTTGCCTCTCCTTCTCTCTGTAACTCTGTCTTTCAAATAAATAAATTAAAAAAATCTTTAAAAAATAAAATCTCCTTTAATTTTATTTTCTGATTGCATACTATATATGTACATATGTGATTTTATGATATGCAATCTGGGTGTAGATGTGTAAATTTAAGATATATGCTAGAGTTTGAAAGGAGTGGATTTTTCATGTGTATTTAAAAAAATGGAAATATATGGAAGGTAAACGCATTTTAAAGGCATAGTAACTGAAGCTAGAATAATTTGTCAGTGTTTCCAGAAAAATGTTGAGGTTTGGTAATTTAAAATTTTGTTTATTTTCAAAAGGAGAGTGAGAGAGAAGAACCAGAGACAAGAGACAGGCAGAGGAAGGTCTCCTCTGCTTGGTCACTCCCCAAATGCCCCCGACCACTGAGACAGGAAGCTAGGAACTGGATCCAGGCATCCCACGTGGATGACTACCTCCCAGTGTGCATTAGCAAAAGACTGGAGTCAGAGTGGAGACTCATATACCAACACTTCTATACGGCTTCTGGGCGTCCCAAAAAGGGGCTTAGACACTGTGCAGAATGACAGCCCAAGACTAGCTAATTTATATTTGTAAGACACATAATCTACATTTTGTTTGGTCACATTATCATCATGGTAATAGGTGATAACCATTTTCACAATGGGATATAATGCATCGGTATTTTATACAAAATTAAAATATATTCACAAGATGGATAATTGATCATCAGAATAAAATACAAATCAAGAACAAACATTTCTTAGTATAATTTTTCATTATGAAACTGAAATATTTCCAACGGCATCTGCCTTGATATCTGGATTGTGTACCATAAATTCTTACTCATTTAAAAAATCTATTGAAACTAAGAAAAATATATTCTAAAAATTGAAATGGAGACAATTTTAAATGTATATACTTAGCAAATATTAGAATAACATCGGTAGAAATTTATACTCTGCAATTAAAAATAGTGTGAAATAAATTTATGCCTATTTGCCATTCAAAAATATTTCATAAGAAATCTAATGTATATATTATGCATTCCCATTAATTATTCAAGTCTAACATACACTTTCAGAAACAAATAGTTCTACAGTTCATTCCTCCTGACTGCATTTGAAAGCATTACAAATACTAATTCAAAATTGTCATAAAATCAAAGTATACTAAATTATTGATGAATTTTCTTTAGTAATTATCAATTATTAAAATTCACAATAAGATTTCCTCTTAAATTGCTATGTGCATATGTGCATAGATGTGCATATGAGCTAATAATTCATGCAAAGTATTTGCTGAGTTAGTGATAAAACATTATCACTTGTACTATAAATGATTGAAATGTGGTACTGGTCTTTTGTTTGTTCTCTTTAAGTAATTCATGACACTTCATTTTTGTCTCATGTAATTATTAATACGCTAATGTAACCATTATTTTCAGGAAAAAAATCTTAGATGACTAGCACATTTTATATAAAAAGATGTTTTAATAGGCCAGCAAGAGTAACATTCAAATTTTCGTGAACAGTGAGATGTAAATTTAAAACATAAAATTATCTGATTTCTGTCTTAAGATGCAGTAGGAATTTATGAAATACTATTTCAAACACGAGGACTTGTGTATTCATTTCATCCTATTTCTGATTTTTATATGTAAAAGCTATTATTTAAAATGATATGGAGGAAGAAAATATGCCTTTTGTCTTATTTTAAATAGCAATCTCAATGTGTCTTTTATAATTGGAAATGAGTTTATGGCTAGTAACTTAGGCAGAAAATTAGCATGTTGAGAAAAATGTTTGCTTCCATGTTTTAGCTCCGTTTTGAAGAATATTTTGACAACTATATTTGTAAATACATATAAAAGCAATTGTGAAAAGATAAATTTAACATACTAGATTAAAATAATTGTGAATAAAATAAATATTGTTGATAGAGAAAATATATGGCCTGCTATTGCTCTACATACTAATCATTTCATTTTCTCTCTTAATTATTCTAATAGCTTCATTGTTCAAGTTATTTTTCACATGACATTTAGTAGAAGTTCCCAAACAATTAATTTTCTTTCTATATTTAATTCATAACATTCTTTTGTGAACATATTTCAGATGTTTTTTTCAAAATTAAGTAATGACTACTCCAATCATTTATTTAAACATTACAAATACAAAGCTATCTACGTTAATGAAAAAAATCCTTACAATTATTTTCAAAGTCTTTCAAATCTGGACACCTATTGATTTTGTCTTTCACTGTCTTATCACACCAGGCTGCATGCAAATAAAGAGGCCAATGAGATTTTTTTTTGTTTAATCTGAACAAATTTTCCATCTAGTTCTCTAAATCTTAAAAAAGATCTTGTGTTCTCATTAATTAAGTAATATACAAATTGTCTTTGACTTATGCATCAATAACTCAGTGGTAAGTTGAAAATATCCTGTATTGAACATTTGTTACCCTAACCTCTTGAACATCATAGTTTAGGAACCCAGGACCTGCAGAGTATTGCTTGTTTACCTTGTGATTGTGTGGTTGCCCTGGAGCTGCAGCTCACTGTCAAGTCTGGCACCAGGAGAATGTCCTACTACATCTCGCTGGTCATGATGAAATGAAAATTCAGAACTCACACTACAAACTCTATGAAATATATAATGTTTTCAAACCATCACAAAGTCAAACAGTTACGTCAAGTCATGGTAAGTCAATTGTCATCTGTATCTATTATTGCAGCCCACATTCCTTTTGTCCCTTATTTTTATTTACGTTTCCTGCAGTATTATGTACTTTCCAGCATGCTTTATAAATTGGCTTCATAGGACTACAGAGAAAGCTCTATGAAACTAAGGATCTTTGTTCTGCTCCTTGGTATATTTCAAACACACAGATCAGTGAATTGCAAAAGGTAGGTCTTTGATATTCACTCACAGAATTATTGAATGAAAAGTGGAAGAAGGAAAGAAGGAAGGAGAAGGTAAGGGAACACTGGGTAGGAACCAATTTGGAACATATTGGGGTAAATATACAGACTTCTGCTTAATACATTTTCATTGTCACAAAATTAATGGGAAGATGAATTTCCAGATGAGGATGGATAATGAAAAATCTGGAGCAGAGAAATTCATTACTTTTGCTACAAATTATTATTGCCACAAAACCACTGGTGAGAATGGTTTAGAGATCATATTCTGCATAAGACTGAGAGTGCACCCCAGGGCAGATTATAGAAAGTTTTGAAGAATGCTGAGCTTTTCATTGTATGCTAAGTCCACTGCACATCATTGAAAACACATTTTTAGAGTGCCTAGCTAGATACATAGATATAGAAAAGAGATAAATGAATATAGAGCTCAAGGCATACAAAAAAGTACCACACTAATGCAAAAGAAAATATTTAAATGAAATACACTTTTTTCTTTATCTTTTTTTTTAAATTTTATTTCTTTTGAGTGTTGAGGAAGAGAATTAGAGAGTGAAAGAGGGAGAGTCAAAGAGAGTTTCTATTTACTGGTTCACTCCCTAAATGACTCCAACAGCTATTGTTGGGACAGGACAATGCCAGCAACCAGGCAAATAATCCATTTCTTCTATGTGGGTGGCAGGGAAAGAATTATTTGTGTCATTACCTGCTGTCTTCTATTATGTGAAACTCCAGGAAACAGGAATTGGGTCTAGAGTACAGAGCTGACCCTAGGCATTTTGATATAAGATATCAGTATCCTTTCTAGCATCTTAACATCTAGGTCAAAGCCTCACCCATTATTTTCTTACTGTCAACATGAAATATCAAAAACACAGCTATTTTATTGCCTGTTGATCCTATATTAAATAAATTTATAAATTAATTTGTATTTTGGAAAAATCACTGTTGGAATAAATAAGTTATCTTCCACGTTAGAGCTCCTGGAGCAATTATAATCAAGCACAAAATTAAAGTTGAATAGGAAGTTGGATAGAAAATTATGAGTTTTATACATTTCTATAAAGATGTTAAACATGGGGGTTACAACTGTAATATGTTGCCACGATAATTTTTTTGGTAATATTGTGTTGCTGTTGTTGTTGCTTGCTTTGCCTAGAAATACTATGAACCAGAATTGGTCTCTAGCATTTCTCCTTCTTCTCTTGATCTAGTTGAGTATTTCTTCAGTGTGGTTGTGATGGACATAACTATAAATGTCATTTCACTAGGTATTGTAGTCTGATTTTCATTATTGCTCACATATGACCAACAGTCAAATGATTGCCCTGTTATCAACCTGTTATCTTTACTTCTCATATCAATTAAATGAAAAAAATGGTGCACAAAGTTTCTTGATGGACCTAAATAATGTAAAGAAGAATAAATAATGTAAAGAAGAGAAAAAGAGAACATCAAATTATAAAGAAGAAAACTGAGATGTTAATTTCTGTTGAAACTAAGGTTTCCTAGATTTTGGTCTGTCATGTTTATAATCATAGAGCCTTGCGATCTCTGAGAAACCATCTGTGTAAGGTAGATTATATGTATGCTAATATATTCTAAGTCATTATGGTACTGGGGCATATTTTGACAGCCTAGTTTATTTCATTCTGTCATTTACAGTGAATAGGCAAGTTTATGTTTGCGTTTCAGTAGGTGCTACATTTAACATTTGAGTAAAGCATTTGTAATTTGTTATTTATTTGATTACTTGTGGGCAGGACAGGAGGGGAGAGAGAGAGAGAGAGAGAGACCCCATCAGCTGGTTTACTCCCCACAAGTCTGCAGTAGGGGAAAACACTGAGGAGGAGTAAAGCCATAAGCTGGGAATTCAATCCAAGTCTCTCACATGGATGATAGAATCTCAATTTCTTGATCTATCACTGCCTTCTAGCAACTACATTACCTAGAAAATGGAGTTAGGAGACAGAGCTGAGTTCTAAACCCAAGAACTCCAATGTGTCATGCCCATGTCCTAACAAATATCTTATCTCTACACCAAAATCCTGCCCCAGGTTTACTTTTTATTTCATTCATTCACTTATCATACATTTACTACATATTGTGATCTAGACACTTTTCTAGGTGTAAGAGATACTGTTGGAACTGGAACTGTGGCAGAGTGAGTAAAGGTGCTGCCTGCAGTGCCAGCATCCCTTATGGGCACCAGTTTGAGTCCTGGCTGCTCCACTTTTGACCCAGCTCCCTGCTATGGCCTGGGAAAAACAGTAGAAGATGGCCCAAGTGCTTGGGACCCTGCACCTGTGTGGGAGATCCAGAAGAAGCTCCTGGTTTCTGGCTTCGAAACACCAGTTCCTGGTGTTTTTGACCATCTCATGAGTGAACCATAGGATAGATGACTCTCTCTCTCTCTCTCTCTCCCTCCCTCTCTGTAACTATGACTTTCAAATTAATAAATAAATCTTAAAAAAAGATAATGTTGTGAACAAGATTTTAAAACATTTTCTTCATGTGCTCCTAGGGAGTACAAATTCTGTGTGAGTACCAACAGCAAAGAAGCAAAAACGTAACCACAGAAGCAGATCAGAGAATGGAGAAATTTAAGTGGATTTATGCAGTCAGCATCTGGGTATTGTCAGCCATCTCAGTTTGAGAAGTCAGGGAAGCCTGAAGGAGGTGATGCAGGGACTTCTGTTTGATTAGGAGGAAATAGACAGAGAAGGGTGAGGAAGACGAGAGAGAGGAGAGTAGGATCAGAAGAGAAAGGGTTCCAGTGAGAGGAAGAAAGAGCGAGTGTAGATTCCTAACTTTCTGCGTTGATGACTGCAAGAAGAGCAGAGGGAGAGGAGATGCAGACAGAGGCGAGGCTGGAGACAACAGCTCTGCTCTTCTAAGGCCTTTTCAGCCGTGCTGGAGAATGTGGGTTTCATACCTTTGAGCAAAGGGGAACCATTAAAGAGCTGTGGGGTGAGTGAGGCGATGTGGTTTCTTTCTGATAGGCCCTGTACAGTGAATGGGCCTTAGGCATCAATCACGAAATGCAGACAAGAAGCTAGACTGTTTTCTGCTGTTTTCCAGACCGTAGATGATGTCAAAATAGAGAAGACAGCAACTAGGAATACAAATAAATGAATATATGTGTACTTGGGCAAAAATATCAACATTGAAAGAGTAGGAATCTGGAATGGTCTATGATTAACATAGTTCAAAACAGATGAGTACTTTACTCCTACTTCCTTATATTCAAAGAAACTTAATGAGATGGGTACAATCAAATTTCTTTTAAAGCGAAGAAAATTGTATCTGCAAATATTAAGAACATTGTCCAACATGGCACAAATGGTAAGAAGTGCTGTTCTAATTTGTATACCACTCATGAGAGTGCAAAGCCTACTCTCTGTTTGGTGGCACCTCATGTACACTTTTAAAAATCATCACATTTGAAAGAAAGTGGACAAAGATGTATATTCATAGCAAGGCCTAATAAAAGACGAGAACTCTATCTGTGGAATTTGTCTTGTGATGATTTGCTATGCAGAACTTCTAACGATGCACTGTCACTATTTCTAGCAGGATTATGGTTTTCTCCTTACATGCCTTTTGTGCACAACTGAAATTTCATGGATCTAGAACCCTTACCATCCCTACCAAATCTTAGATGAGAATTGTAAAACTCTTTTTAGTTGTTTTAAATTAATGGTATCTACCAATCTCCCTCATATCCATTCAAATGTATCATGCAGTCCCTATTTTATTACACTTCCACACATCCAACACTTTTTCTGCAGAGCTAGATTGTGGCACATCCTGTTCAGAGTCATAACTTGGAACTAGTATAGAGATGCATGTAGAAAATCCAGAGGTCACACACACACACACACACACCATTTTTACATTTAGCTAATTGCTCCATTGTATCTGTATCTTAAATCAATTTTTCAGTGGGCCCTGCCCTTCTTTGTGATGCTTAAAAAAGTCTCCATTTATATCACGTAGTCTTTGATAATGTAGTAAATAACTGACGTCTAAATTGTATGTTCTTGTATGGTATTCTCAGATAGACTCTAATCCTTAAGGCTATTAACCTATTTTGCCTAACTAATGTAGAAATGTCTTTGATACTGAGACCATTTCTCTTTCTACCAAAAGCAACTGAAATAATGCTACCTGAATAGCAAGTGATAAATAATATTTGTTGATAAAAATATCACCGAAATAAAAATGATGAGCTAAAAGTGTAAGAAAATACAGGGTATTCTTGCTCATTCTGGCATAATTAATGTTACTCTTTCAAGTGCACAAGCTGAGGTTTATCTTTTCTGATACTTTTTCTGGATTTTCAATAAAACACATGAGGATCTTCAAAAAGTTATGAATATGTATATTTTGAAAAAATATGAATTTCAAAATATCTTTGCACCAATAGAAACATTACTTAATTTCATTTCAACAAAATTTTTGAAGTCTCCATGCACATTTTTATCATGAATATTTTACAACTATACTTATTTTATCTTCTGTCTTTTGTTTCTACTTTATATCATCACGTCTTAGTGAAATTTAAACCAACTAAATCAAAAAATTGAAATTTTGCTTTTAAAAATGGTGTTTTGGATAGAAAATCATTATCTTATTTTCCAGACTACATGGATTATATTGTGGCATTCTAGTAGCTCAGCTTGGAGAAATGTGCTTGACCCCTTGGTCTATTGTTTTGGACAGGAATTATATCCAATCCATCAATTCTAATGTCCATTTGATAAATTTCTGACAGCACTACTTTCTACTTCCAGTGGAATAAAAAAAGTACATTTGTTGTTTTCCATTGTCAATTCCTCAATAATACCAAATATGTGGGTGACATTTCCGAAAACAATTCAGTGTGCACTTAATAAGCTTGACAACTGCCAGCAAAACCCAGTGGAAACCTGAACATATTGGAAAAGGAAAACAGGTCTGCTTGTTTATAATATCAACACACTAATGAATTAATTAAAAACTTTTAATATTTAAAACTAATAAGCTTTCTTTGCTGTTTTCAGTACTGAAATTTTCTTAGGGGCATTCAAAAAGGAAAAGGTGTAACTCCTGTGAAGACCAGGAGCAGTCAGTAGTTGTTTTGGGGACACATTCCCTTTAGTTTTATAAAATTACTTCATTTTTTCTTGATCAAAGGAGGTTGTGGCAGTGCAATACCTTTGCTTTATGGTAGAGTTAAGTTTCAGTACACCATATCAATAATTACCTAAACACTGAAACAATAGAAATGTCTCTAAATCTCATGTCTGTATTCCTAATTTGTGTAACCTGAGTTGTTCAAATAATTGGGCAAATGCTAATTATTTGTGATTTAGAATAGATGTAGGAGATGTTAGTAATGTAGTGCCAAAAATAAAAGTCATTATAGCCTGAGTTACAACCATATTATCAACACAGCCGTCTAAATCATGAGGTGTGTGAGCTGGCCATGTGACAGTGTTTGTAACAGCCAGTGTTCATACAGTGTTATTTCTGTTGTCAGTGAAAATAAAGGGGGGTTAAATTTTGAAGGAAAATCCTTATATTATTTGTTCATTGAGCTTTAACAGCGTACTGGCTATTAGGCTTCATTTATTAAGTCCTAAATATTAGAACACTTAATTTAAGAGACCCATCAAAAACATCTCAAACGGAATATTTTGGTTCATATTTACAGTGATTTATGGCATTCATATATTCATCTATTTAATAACCAGGATAATGTCATCATTGGTATGGGTATGTTTATTTTCTTCAGAACATTTAATTCAATGGATATATAGCCCATGTGCCAGGATCAATGCTTTTCAAAATGTATATGAAGTTATTTGTAGTTTTAAAATTCAGTGGTTTCAATGTTGCTTTTTTACTCTCTTGGGATGTGGAAAAGAATTTGAGATGACTTTATAACTCAAAGTCGGCTCTGGGAGTAGATTCAACATCTAGGAGTAGATTAAATGTGTAGAATGTGATTTTGAATGACTGTTTCTAACATTTTGGGCCCTAGTTTCTTAATTATAGTTTCTTAATTCTGGATTGAATTACAATTTTGATCTGAAAAGTTGAGAAAGGAATGGAGTCACTTGCATTAAGCCTACCTAACAAAAACAGAAAAGGAAAGCTGAGCATTTCTTATGCACGATTGTCTGATATAAACTGTCTTATTAGCTAACTTCTTATGCTGTGTGATATTAACTATCCCAAGAGTCGGCCAGAGCCACAAGCTGGCAGAGGCCTCTGCACTCTCACACCAAGAGTACTACGCAGGGACCTCTGCCCACCACCTGTCCATTCTCAGACTAATGTCACTCTGGTTATACATGATGGCTTCCAAAGATAATTCTTTCTCAATATCTGATGTACCCTTCTTCACTTTTCCTTTAACCAATTCCCCTTGCCACAATCTCTTTGAATATGCCGTGGTTCCCCATGGTCTGTGTATTCCCATTGCACTTTGCTGATGTTCTCGGTTGAATATCATTATTCTTTGGAGAATCTCTCTCTGACTGATATTGTAGACTGATGATTTAACCACAGCTATCACTTACATATTTCCAACTTTATCTTGAAGGAACCAACAAGTGTTAGCATTTAATGGGAATGTTTTCTGCCATGAAAAAGTGCTGAAGAATCTAGCATTGATGAAACAGATCAATTAGACATGAAGAGAGAAGTAGTGAGAAGTTAGAGTCTTGGCAGTGTTCCTAGCCCTAGAACTTGATTTCAAATATCACTGTAGTGCACCTGTTTTTTTAATGATTTAATTGTTATAGATGGCACATTGTTATCTTTATAGTACATATTTACCATTTTCCTTAATTAGTAGGAATTATGTTTCTATTACTTGTAAACACAGAGTAATGTCTAAGTCAGTGTTAATTATGTGTATATATGCAGGAATCTTCTGTGCTTTAGAGTATTAATGAAATGGGGATGTTAAATCCTGTTAAGATAATTCTAAAAACATTTTAGTGTATATATTTTAAATGTAAAAAAAAAGAAATTCCTTCATTCTCATCTCCCAAATTCTATAGATACTAGCATCCTTTTTTTTACAGGTTTATTTTATTTATTTTAAAGTCAGAGTGACAGAGATGTGGTTGGGGGGAGAGAATGAGAGAGAAAGAGAGAGAGAGAGAGAGATCTTCCATATACTGATTCACTCTCCAAACGGCCACAACACTAAGGCTGGGTCAGGCTGCAGCCAGGAGTCCAGACTTCCATGCTGGTCTCCCACATGGATGGTAGAGGCCCAACTGCTGAGTCACCTTCTGTCACCTTCCCAGGTGCACTAGCAGGAAGCTGAATCAGAAGCACAGCAGCTGAGACTCAGATCAGGGCTCTTACGTGGGATCTGGCATTGCAAACTGCAGCTTAACCCCACTGTGTCACAATGCAGATCTGACAATGGCTACCATTCTGCCATTATTATGTCACCCATGAAGAAAGAAATTCATGAAAATCTCCTTAGGTTCATTTGGCAAAATTCAGCAAAGATTGTGATAAATATTCTCAGTGCTAGAAAGTACTAGAGGCCAGCGCTGCGGCTCAATAGGCTAATCCTCCGCCTTGTGGCACCAGCACACCGGGTTCAAGTCCCGGTCGGGGCACTGGATTCTGTCCCAGTTGCCCCTCTTCCAGGCCAGCTCTCTGCTGTGGCCAGGGAGTACAGTGGAGGATGGCCCAGGTCCTTGGGCCCTGCACCCCATGGGAGACCAGGAGAAGCACCTGGCTTCTGCCTTCGGATCGGCGCGGTGCGCCAGCCGCAGCGGCCATTGGAGGGTGAACCAACGGCAAAGGAAGACCTTTCTCTCTGTCTCTCTCTCACTGTCCACTCTGCCTGTAAAAAAAAAAAAAGTACTAGAAAATAAAAGTTCTTCCATATCAAAATTACCTATTTATGAGAAACTTATAGGTAGTTTGGTAAATATGAATAGGCTGAGTTTTTTAATCTCAAAATCAGGAACCGAAAATAATATATTATTTTCATTTCTTCTATTGAACACCTTCTTGGATGGAAACAGGAAAAAATAAATAAAAAACATCTGAATTGGAATGATGATATAAAATCATCTTTATTTGAGGACAAGCAATTCCTAATTAATAAATTCATTAAAATAATTAGTACTTACAATCAACATAATATAAATAGAATTTATAATAACATCCAACTAATGAAGTGCTTAGGGACTGATCAGACAAAAGGTGTGAAAGACTTGAACACAGAAAGCAAGGAAATGTTGCCAAGAGGGATTACCAAAAGAGTCATTCAGTGGAGATATATACTGTATACAGACTTTGGAAGATTCACTATTCTCAAAGCGCTACTAGTTCTTCCACCAATATATCTGTGATTCAATGCAGTTGCAATCAAATTTATAGAAAGAAATTTTACAGAAATTGGCAAGCTGATTCTGAAATTTGCATTGGGATAAAATGGAACTAAAGTTGCCAAATAATTTTGAAATTAAAGAAGAAGGCTGAAAATTGCTTGATGTCAAAGCCTAATTATAACCCTCAGTAACCAGTGAATGGAATCCACATCGCTGTAATGCATCATCTGTGTACAAGTATGTATTTGGTTATTCACATTCTGCTTGAGGGTCTCTGAGATTTTGGGGTATGTGTAGTTAGCTCTTTCAGTGATTTGTGGAAATTACTGACTAATGTTTTTTTCAAATATTTCCTTCTTCATATTATGACTTATTTTCTGTCCTTCTGATATTTCATTTATTATCTTAAACCATATGATGATGTCCCCTATCTTTGATATTTTTCCCACACTTATTGTTTTGTGTTTAGTTTGAGTGATGTCTACTAAGTTTATTTTCCCATCTTTAACTTTATTGATTCTGTCTTTAGATGTTTTAATTCTAATCACAGTTTTTCCATGGCATTTTTCATTTCTGATACTTTTAAATTTCTAAAATATTTCCTTAAGTTTTAATACATTTTTCATCTATTTATGGATATGGATGTCTTTATTTACAAGATACTTTAAGATACAAAGTTTATTTTTTAAATTAAAGAGTTGTTTTTTTTTTTTAAGAGAGAAATAGAGACAGAGGGAAATAGAGAAACAGGCAGAAAGAGATAGTGAGTGAGCTACCATTGTCTGGTTCTCTTTACAAATACATTGGCAAATGCTGGACTAATTGAGAAGCTGGGAACCCAATTCCAGTCTCGCATTTGGGTCACAAGAATCCAATTATGTGAATCTCCCAGGGTCTTCACTGTCAGGAAATTGGAGTCAGGAACTGGATTCTGGAATTATGATATGGGATATGGGAATTTTAACTGCTAGGCTAAACAACTGTACCCATTATTAAGCTTCCTGTCTCATGACTGCAATATCTTAATTTTTGCTGAACCTGTTTTTATTAGTTGTTTAGTCTCTTAGAAATCACATTTAATTGTGAAAAATATACTAATATGTTAAGAGGGGAAGAAGGACATGATTTATAGACTTTTAAAAATATATCATACTGGGCCGGCGCCGCGGCTCACTAGGCTAATCCTCCGCCTAGCGGCGCCGGCACACCGGGTTCTAGTCCCGGTCGGGGCGCCGGATTCTGTCCCGGTTGCCCCTCTTCCAGGCCAGCCCTCTGCTGTGGCCAGGGAGTGCAGTGGAGGATGGCCCAGGTGCTTGGGCCCTGCACCCCATGGGAGACCAGGAAAAGCACCTGGCTCCTGGCTCCTGCCATCGGATCAGCGCGGTGCACCGGCCGCGGCAGCCATTGGAGGGTGAACCAACGGCAAAGGAAGACCTTTCTCTCTGTCTCTCTCTCTCACTGTCCACTCTGCCTGTCAAAAAAAAAAAAAAATGTATCATACTAATATATGATGTTGTCAATAGGGGTTGGCTTTATGGAGCAGTGGATAAAGCGGCCGCCTACAGTGCCAGCATCCTATGTGGGTGACTGATCAAGTCCCAGAGGCTCCACTTCCAATCCAGCTCCATGATGCACCTGGGAAAGCAGTGGAAGATGGCCCAAGTGCTTGGGCCCTGCACCCACATTGGAGACCAGGAAGAAGCTCCTGGCTTCTGACTTCAATTAGGCCCAGCGTTAGCTGTTGCAGACATTTGGGGAGTGAACCAGTGGATAGAAGATTCTCTTTCTCTTTCTCTTCCTGTAACTCTGCCTTAATAAATAAATAAAAATCTTCTAACAAAAAAAGGAGGGGGGGAATTGTTGCCAATAGTGGAAGATGTTTGTGAGGCATATGGAAATTCTTTGTACTACCAAAATGAGTTCCATTTACCTAAAAAAAATCATATTTAACTTTTGTTCTATCATGTGCTCATCATTTTTAATTTTGTGCCTATCACTGTAGTAGAGTGACAGAAACTATGAAATTATTGTTGACTCTTGCTTCGGGGGCAACTTTATTCTTTGGTAAGGCTGCTGGAGTGGAGGTTGAATCAATAGTCTAGTGTTTTGTTGATTTTGTTTTGATTTGGAATGGTTGTTATAGTTGCTCTCCAAATGTCACAGGTTTCAATGCCTGCAGTGATGAACTAGCGCTCCATATAGAGATGGAATACTGTAGAATTCTTCTCAGATCTATTGCTTTACGTACTTGCACATCCCTAGTAACACATTGTGTTACACTTGTTGGGGAGTTGGGGATGAGAATTTACCTTTTTTTTTTTTTTTTCATTTCCAACTTTCTTTTTTCTTAGGAGCAGGGATTCTCTGCACACTTGTGCCTTGGGGGAGTGCATTTCTCGACATTTCTATACCCACATCTCATCAGTGAACACTCAACCTTCTATTTACAATTGCTGTTGGGAGGTGATTTCCTTTATATCCTTAAGCTGTGGTAGACCACTCAGTACATGTCATGTCATATACCTTATCACTGAAGAATTTAGGCCCATGGTGGACTCTTTCCTGCCTATCAGTTGTAGAGAATTTCGCTTTAAATTTCCTGTATATGTTGTCTTTGCCATGAAGTCCAAAGGTGTTGATGTCCCGCTGAGCAACTTAAAATTTGCACAGAATGTCTTTGTGGGAGAAGTGATGACTGGCTGACTGCCTTGTTGTCTTCACAGGTGCTAACCATTTCCTTCAAGTCCTACCTAACCTTTGAAATCTTTTGCTCCTTAGGAAAGACGTGTGGGGCTAATTGACTAGATTTTGCATCTGTTTTTCCATGACAACTTAATAATCTCCATGGAGCATTGTGTGAGGGAGTTTTCCTTCTCCAGCTATGTAACCTGTCAGCTTTATACAACAAATAGTTTGAAGAAGCAGGTAGTGTGTTACTTCATCTAGTCTTAGAGCGATAATTAGTCTATATGCATTCTGTGGGCAAAAAGTGTTTGCTGCCCCTCTCTCTAGTAGCAAGACATATGCTTTATATAAAGAAGGGACTCAAGAAGTGGAAGATTTTCACACCTGTCCCTCAACAGCTGCCAATCACATCTTGCCCACCTGATTTATGGTTGTGATCAGTTTCCGCAGTGAGTATTCAGAAGGGATGAGGTTTCATGTGACTACAGTGCTGTATGACTGAATGAGGGCAGTTGCTAAGGGCCCCCAGCAGATTCAGGGTTTATTAGCTCCCACTTGGCTTTGAGCCAAATTAAATTTTGCCTGCTTGTATTGTGGCCAAAACAGCTGCAGATTTATTGTAGTCCTGGAAAAAATATATATATATGAATACCCTTTTGCATTTCAGATTCCTTCTAACTTTAACTTAACAGTTAGAAGAAGAAATTTTATGCAATTATAGGTTATTTTAAATCATTGTTAAATAACAGATTAACAAGTTTTAAAAAAGGCATTCTGTATTTTTGGTGGAAGTAAAAGTTCACCCACAGTTGCTATATATATTGAGTTTATTTTTATTCAGCTTAGAATATTAAAAAATACCATTATGCTTTATTTAACCTGGTATTATTTTGAAATGTGTTACTCTAAAAATATTTGTGGAATTTCCTTATATCTCAATTTTATCAGTTCCTGATTAATATAATTATGGTCAGAGAATATACTCTAGATTATTACAAATTTTCAGCATTAAGAATTGCGAGGGGCCAATACTGTGGCTTAGCGGGTAAAGCTGCCGCCTCCAGTGCAGACATCCACATGTGCGCCGGTTAGAGTCTCGGCTGCTCCACTTCTGATCCAGCTCTCTGCTATGGCCTGGGAAATCAGTGAAGGATGGCCCAAGTTCTTGGGCCCCTGCACCCACATGGGAGACCTGGAAGAAGTCCTGGCTCCTGGCTTTGGATCGACAGAACTCCTGCTGTTGAGGCCAACTGGGGAGTGAACCAGTGGATGGAAGACTTTCTCTCTCTCTCTTTCTCTCTCTCTCTCTCTGTATCTCTGGCATTCAAATAAATAAACAAATTTTAACAAAAGAGGCTTTCCACATATTATATAAAAATAATTGCTAAAGAAACGCATGGTGTTTAATTGAATTATTTCATCCAATTACTTATATACACACATACACACACACACACACACTCACATACACATATCTTTAGATATTTGTCCGTCTTGCACTCTTACTTTTTTCCTGGGATTGTGATTAAATTTTATAATGTTTCAAGAGTCTAAACACTCAGGGTTGTATTTCTTTGCCAGGAAGAATTAGGAGCCTGGATAAGGAGAAAGAATATGGAAAGCAGAAGTAGTTTACTTAAAGGAAGGCGAGGTTCTCACGATTGGTCTGGGAGTGGCATTGAGAAGTGATTGTTTTGATTGGCTCTATCTGCTGGTCCATTCTTCAAACACCCACAAGTGCCCTCAGCTAGGGCTGAAGCTGGGATTTCCCATAAGAGCAGCAAGAACCCAGTAACCTGATCATCACTGTTTCCCCCAAGGACCTTCTTTATTAATATCATTATTTTTTCAATAATATCTTTTAACAATCCTGGTAGCCTGTGTTATGCTAGATTCAATGAATCTCAGCTTTTCTTTAACTTAGAATGTTTATTTTACATTTTTTAGATTGTATATACACTTAGCAGGGAGCATGTTAAGCAAATTGAATAAAGAGAATACACCTAACAAGCCAGGTTGTCATCTCAGTAAAGAACTGAGAACCGAGTCTGCATTTAGGCTGAGATTTTGTGGATATGAGCATGGGCCATCAGCTTCTCCTGCCCCTGCCCCCTGAGATATGGCTGGGTAGAGGGTTCCTGGGTGTAGATTATTTGAAGTTCTTCCTAGAATTTATAATGGAACTCACATGTCCTGTGAGATTACCCCTAAGCTCTCCCCAGGAAAGAGATAGGACCCACCTAACATGCTTATCAAACAAGGACAAGATTTTTGATGTGTGACAGGACCAGTGTTGTGGTGTAGTGGGTTAAGCCGCAGCCTGTGATGCCAGCATCCCATACAGGTTCATATCCAGGCTACTTTGCTTTCCATCCAGCTCCCTGCAAATACACCTGTGAAAGCAGCAGAATATGGCCCAAGTGCATGCGCCTTTGAATCTTGAGCCCCTCCCATCTGGAAGACCCAGATGAAGCTCCTGGCTCCTGGTTTGGACTGTTCCACTCCCTGTTGTTGGTGATCATTTTGGGGTAGAACCAGCAGGGGAAAATTTTCTCGCTCTCTGTCCATCTCTCCCCTCTTCTCTTAACTAACTTTGAATTAAATAAAAAATAAATCTTTTCAAAAAATGAATTTTGATGTGTAAATGCTGGTCTGCTTCTGAGGTTTGCTTTTGCATTTTTTTCCTTCACAGCCATTTTCCCCAAAAGATCTAATTTTTTTCAGCTTCTCTACTGACACTGGCAAATGTTTACCTAGCTACATTAACATTCCTCCCTCAAGAGAAGTAACTGATAATTTTATTGTGGGGCAACATGTGTGAAGGGTCATCTTCATTTTCTTCAAACTGGCATATGGGTGAAGAGCTGGCTTACTGCTTGTCTTAGAGGGAGGTCTTGGAAAAGATTGTCTTGCACAGTCCAGAGGGTTGGTTACAAATCCAACAAAATAGGCTGGAAGCCCTGTTTCATGATCATTTGAAGGACGCCCTGTATTCTGATTAGAGACAAAATTAATGAGTACTTTACAGACACATGGTTCAAAGAGATACAGTTAGATTATGGAGTGAGAGTTGTTTTTTTTTTTTTAAAGTGTGTTATTGTTTTGAGTTTTTTGACTATCCCTTAATTCCATCATTTCTGTATAATTCAGCTTTACACGTATTTCTTAAAAGATACAGTGTAGTTGAGTATGGAATTTTAACCCTTACTTTCTATTGGAAATACAATTTTTTCCACTCACAGCATAATATATGATGCACTTTATTTATTTATTTATAGTATTATTTATTTACTTTCCCCAAAGAAATTATTTATTTAATGAGTGCAAATTTCAAAAGTACAACTTTAGGAATATACTGATTACACTTGATTTAATTTGTTCAAATCACCTTATTAATTTTGATTAGAATTTTTTTCTCATTATACTTCATCACATTACTGTGTTACATTTTGTTTCATTTCAAATTTTGTAATTCTACACTTGTGTTCAATTCTGGCTTGTTTTCTTCCCTTTTCGAGTTGTACTTATTTTACGAAAACAGTTTACTTAATATTATCTCTACAAAGGTATTTGATGAAAACAATCATGCTATAGACTAATATTTTAGAATATTTATGATCTTACTGTTTTTTTCCAAATCCTTCTATGTTTACACATGTTATTATATCCATTTTCCTGAGTTCTAACTGTTTTTGGAGTTAGAATACCTGTTTCAATAGTAAGTGCCACTAGCCCAGCTTTGTGACACAGTGGACTAAGCTACTACGTATGACACTCTCATCCCAGAGTTTAGTGCCTATTCAGGTCCTGGCAGCTGGGATTCAGATCTAAGTGCCTAGGAAGAATGTGGAACATAGGTCACGTGT
The DNA here is from genome assembly GCF_051225735.1 of Oryctolagus cuniculus. Lineage (NCBI taxonomy): Eukaryota > Metazoa > Chordata > Mammalia > Lagomorpha > Leporidae > Oryctolagus > Oryctolagus cuniculus. The sequence continues at coordinate 12,499,016 of NC_142876.1, read as the reverse complement.
ACTTGGACCCATGTTCCCCTGCGAGAGACCTGGATGGAGTTCCTGACTCCTGGCGTTGGCCTAGACAAGTCCTGACTATAGTAGGGATTTGGGGAGTAAATCAGCATATGGAAGATGTCTCATTCTCTTTCTCTCTCCCAGTCTTTGTGTCTTTCTGCCTTTTCAGTAAATAATACATAATAACCACTTCTATCTTTAAAACGTAAATAACTTTGTATCTTTTTGAAATAAGCCCGTTTCAGACACTAGTCTTGTTTATGTGATCCCTTTGACTCTTAATCCTATCATTATGCTCAATTATGAACTGAAACTGATCACATTGACTAGTGAGATGGCATTGGTACATGCCACCTTGATGGGATTGAATTGGAATGCCCTGGCATGTTTCTAACTTTATCGTTTGGGGCAAGTCCGATTGAGCATGTGATGAACTGTACATCTCCTCCCTCTCTTATTCCCATTCTTATATGTCTGCTAATACTAACTGATAGAATTAAAAAGGAGAGAACGATACAACATGGGAAGTGGGATACACAACAGACTCCTAGAATGGCAGATGTCCTAAACAGCACTCTAGCCTCAGAATCAGCCCTTAAGGCATTCTGATCTGGCTAAAAAGCCCATGAGAATATTTCAGGCATGGAAAGCCAAAACACTCTGGCGAAAAAAAAAAAAAATGACCTGAATGAAGATCTCTGTGATTGAAATCCCAGTGGAAAGAATGGGCCATCAAAGAAGAGGTACCTTTCTCTGAAGGGAGGAGAGAACTTCCACTTTGACTATGACCTTGTCTAAATAAGATCGGAGTTGGCAAACTCAAAAGGCTTCCATAGCCTTGGCAACTCATGACAAGAGCCTCAGGTGATTACTGATGCCATAAGCAAGAGTGTCAATTGTTAAATCAACAACAGGAGTCACTGTGCACTTACTCCCCATGTAGGATCTCTGTCCTTAATGTGTTGCTCAATGTGAATTAATGGTATAACTAGTACTCAAACAGTACTTTACCTTTTGTGTTTCTGTGTGGGTGCAAACTGCTGGAATCTTTTCTTAGTATATACTAAATTAATCTTCTGTATATAAAGATAATTGAAAATGAATCTTGATGTGAATGGGATGGGAGAGGGAGCAGGAGATGGGATGGTTGTGGGTGGGAGAGAGGTTACGGGGGAAAAGCCACTGTAATCCAAAAGCTGTACTTTGGAAATTTATATGATTTAAATGAAAGTTAAAAAAAGAAATAAGCCCCTATCATAATAATTTTCTTCATATTATAACCTATAATATTATCCATATTTACATAGAAAATATATGTCTCTATGGAAATCCTGTGATTTATTTGTTTTTTTTTTTTATCTGTGTATATTTAATCTATTTTTTGTTTAGAGTTTATAGTAAACTCCATCCAAGTATCATACTTTGTTTCATCTTCAAGAATATTTCATGGGTTGGCTGGTGCTGCAGCTCACTTGGCTAATCCTCCACCTGTGGCTCCAGCACCCTGGGTTCTAGTCCCAGTTGTGGCGCTGGATTCTGTCCCAGTTGCTCCTCTTCCAGTCCAGCTCTCTGCTATGGCCCAGGAGGGCAGTGGAGGATGGCCTAAATGCTTGGGCCCTGTACCCACATGGGAGACCAGGAGGAAGCACCTGGCTCCTGGCTTTGGATCGGCACGGTGCGCCGGCTGCAGCTCACCGGCCATAGCGGCCATTTTGGGGGGTGAACCAACAGATAGAGACACCTTTCTCTCTCTCTCTCTCTCTCTCTCTCTATCTCTATCTCTCTCTCTCACTGTCTAAATCTGCTTTTCAAAATAAAATAAAATAAAATTAAGAATATTTCATGGGCCTATTATCTTTAAAATATTTCATGACTAAACATCATTCTATTGTTTTGATTCTTTAACTTTTATATGATTATAAGACATGGTTTATTTCTCTAATGTCTTTGAAGAGAGTGTTCCTTATACAATGTTGTAACATTAAGTATTGCTATGAAAAATTGGGATCAACATTATTAGGTCTCTGTGTATATACTTCTTTTATTTTTATTTATATTTTTAAAGATTTATTTATTTATTTGAGAGGTAGAATTACAGACAGTGAGAGAGAGAGAGACAGAAAGGAATGTCTTTCTTTTGTTGGTTAACTCCCCAGATGGCCGCAATGGCCAAAGCTACACCGATCTGAAGCCAGGAGCCATGTTCTTCTTCCTGGTCTCCTATGTGGGTATGGGGGCCTAAGGACTTGGGCCATCTTCCACTGTTTGCCCAGGCCACAGCAGAGAGCTGGATTGGAAGAGGGGCAGTGGGGACCAGAACCAGTACCCATATGGGATGCTGGTGCATCAGGCTGAGGATTAACCCACTGTGCCACGGTGCTGGCCCCCCCTTTATTTTTAATTTAAAGTTAGATGTTGTTGAGGTTGATTTCTTCTGAGAGGATTCATTCTGAGAGGAGGAGCATGGTGGGGCAAGAGGCGTGAAGTCACCACACAGACCCCGGGAGTCGGGTGAAAGCAGGCCAGAGGTGAGCAGCCCACAGACTCGTTTATTTCAGTTGCTACATTTGCTTATATAGCCAAGGCAGCCAATCTGGTCAAAGGGTGGTCTATGCCTGTTGCCAGGCAGTTTTCAAAGCCATCCAATACAGCCTGTTGCCAGTCAGGCTCTTTTGCCAGGCAGTTTCTGAAATCATCCAATCATGGCCTGTTGTCAGTCAGGCTCTGTTGTCATGTGGTTTCCGAAGCCATCCAATCACAGCCTGTTGCCAGGCAGTTTCTGTTGTCAGTGGCCATCTTGGCATGACCTTTTCACTTTCTCATTATACCACAAGATGTATATAATCTAAATCCAAAAGAAGTCCTTTCAGTAACACAGAAAGAAGGGCGATGTATCTGGGGATGATTTCTTTCTCTGTGGTCATCACAAAATTTTCTCTATATTCTCACTGTACAATTGTGTTGTCTGACTTTGAGACTCAACTTTACCTCATTGTTCAGAATGGCTGATGAAATTTCTACAGTCATGTTACAACTCTATGGAGGAAAAAGTATCAGAGGCCAGAGAAGAAAGCAACCATATGCCCACTGAATTTTTATATTTCTATTTCTCTTATGTTAAGCAAAGCAAAGCAAGAACAAGCACATTGGTCAGGTGATACAGAGCAGTTATATCAAGATACTCAGATTCTGCCACAATAACTTTAACTCTAGTGCATGGTCCAACACTTCTATCATTTAAGTACACAATTTAGCAGGAAGAAGAGGAACTGTGAGAAGAGTAACTGAGAGTAATCGCCAGCCAAGACAATTATCTCTGTACAGTGTCCCCAGGAGCCCACCCTGCATCCTTGGATGAAAATTAATTGATCACCTCTTGTTACCAGCAAGAATTAGACATGGAATTCTTGAGCTGCATCCCGTATTACATAGATGAAAACAGAGGCCTTTTAAAAAAGAAGAAGGGGAAGTACTTGAAAAGTGTTTCCACCGACTCTGCGTGTTCTCCATAAATTACTTTATAACATCATCTTGAACTTTGAAGTTTAATGTCTTCATAAATATGCATTCATTCAAAAAGTTAACAGCATTTTTTCATTCAAAAATTTACCACATCTATTTGGATTGTGTTATTTTTACATGAGAACAACATAGCTAAGGCATAATCTGTCATAGTTTTTAAATGAGTGCTAACTGACCTTTAAATCTGCCAGCTTCCCTCTCTCTCAGCTCAGCAGTCATTGCCTGGAGGTGACCTGGGACATCTGTCATCCTTGTCAGGAAAATCACTGCCTTTACCCGGCCAGGCACCTGCACTGTTCCGCACTGTACTTGAAGTTCCAGGATCACAGTTCATAATCAACTTACAAGAAATACAAATAATTGCATTTTTAACCCTGAAGAATGTTTCAAATTAGAGACTCCCTGGCAACTTCTTTTCTAAGCCACAGGAAAAGAGCTTCTTTCTTGGCAAAGTTGCATTCCTTTCTACCTCTGTTGGTAGAGGGAAACTCTAGTTTCTATTTATTTCTGTCTGATAGTCTTGTTGAAGGCATTGAGAAAAAGTCAATGTAGAGAAGCACTCTGAGTTTTTCATAACTTTCCTATAATATCACAGTCTTGAGAATCATTGTTCTACCTTCCAAAATACTGAAAGAAAGAATTTGACCTAATGTTTTACCACAGCAAAATGGTGGCCACCAGCTCTCCAGACTGAAAATATTTCACCTCTTATTATATGTATTCACGTCTCCCAAATGTTCAGTTTTGTCACCTGTGCTCTTTTCCTGGTAAGGCACCACAGCTGTTCCTCAAATGCACACATTTGAACTCTTCTACCAAAAAGTGGTTTAAACAAAGGAGAGTCACAATTTTTTATCATAAAAACAAATAAAGAAAAAACAAACCAAAAAAGCTCATGAAGTCTGTCTTAGAGAGGTATGCTAGAACACATGCTCACTTTCTTTTCTACCATGATTGGTTCAGGGTTTCCATCCTCACTGTGATCTCTTTTCCGGGATAGATTCTGGCTTTCCGGCTCTGGTTCTGAGTCTGTATGTCTGGAATGGAGCAAGGTGAACATAAAACAGTATTCGTGGGGCTGGTGCTGTGGTACAGTGGGTTAAAACCCCGGCCTGAAGCACCGGCATCCCAGCACTTTGTGTCCCAGATACTCCTCTTCCAGTCCAGCTCTCTGCTGTGGCCTGGGAAAGCAGCGGAAGATGGCCCAAGTGCTTGGGCCCCTGCACCCACGTGGCAGACCCAGAAGAAGCTCCTGGCTCCTGGCTTTGGATCAGTGCAGCTCTGGCCATTGTGGCCATCTGGGGAGTGAACCAGCGGATGGAAGACCTCTCTCTTTGTCTCTACCTCTCTAACTCTTTCAAATAAATAAATTAAATCTTAAAAAAAAAAGTACTCTCCAACTGGCTAACATGTCTTGATAAGTACCAAGAAAAGCAGAAGAGACCCATGCACTTGGCTCCCTGCCATTCATCTGAGAAATCTACATGGAGTTCTTGGCTGGAGCTTCAACCTGCTCCAATCCTGGCTGTTGGAGACATTTGGAGAAATAAGGAGCACACAGAAGATCTCTATCTGTTCTCCTTCTATCTCTCTGCCATTCTGCCTTTCAAATGAACAAATCTTTTAAAATGTACATGAAAATACATATATTTTGAGAGCTGAGGGAGGATGGGGAGAAAGAAAAGAAGGCAGTGTATATCATTGAACCATAAAAAATGCAAAAAACCAAAAACAGCCACTGATCACATTGATCATTTTCTTTAGCATAAAACAAAGCATTTTTTTATTCTTTTAATGTCTTATGGCTTTTGATTCAATCTTTATGTTATGGAGTTTTCTATTGTAATATTTTTTATTCTCCTTTTTTAACCAAATCATTGTCTGAAATTCCATATAAATGTCATGCTATCATGATTTCTCTACATCCTTTTATTATTATCACACTACTATAAGGCATAAACTTTAGGCAAATTATTAACATTTAATTCTCCAACTATGCAATTTACCCATCCCTTATATTAAATAGCTTTTGAAATGCATTACAGTTGTGCAAACATCAGTATAATCTAGTTGGAAATTTTTATTAGCCCTAAAAAATTGCCATAATCCCACATTCCACAAATACCACATTCTTCTCAATGTTTGACAACCACCAATTTAATTTCAGTGTCTATAACATTAGCTTTTCTGAACACACCATAGAAATGATGTTGTACATTATTTGATCTTCTATGTATTTCGTGTAGCATAAGGCTTAATGATTCATCCATAATGTAGCATGTGTAGGTATTTTTTTACTTCTCACTTTTTAAAAATATTTATTTTATTTAGTTGAAAGGCAGAGCAACAGAGAAAGAGAGAGACAGAGAAAAAGAGATCTTCCATTCACGGATTCATTCCTGAAATGGCCACAACAGCTGGGGTGGGGTGCAGATGAAGCCAGGGGCCAGAAACCCCATCCGGATCTCAAATGTGGGAGGAGAGCGAGGTTTCTTTCAATGTGAAATGAACAATGAATCGTTGCCTAGTGTATTATTTGAGAACATGTATGCACTAAATCTTATTTGTTATCTGTGTGAAATTTTAATTTTCCGGGGTGGCACATCCCTCATTTGAGAACCCTCCTTCATAGGCATGGGGTATATAGATCTGGTAGTGTTTTGGTGGTGATTGATACCCATATCCTGCAGTTGTGTACTTCAACCAAAGTCCCTAGATCACAGTTTTTTTTCTTTCCATTTACCCTACAGATTGAAGTTTCTGTTCTGTAGACTAGACGCTGGAGATGGGTTGAGTTGATTTTACAAAACTTGAGTTCCTTTTCTCTGGCTAGCACCCTGGAGAAACAATTTCAGGATTCATCCTTTAACAACAGCTGGGTTTTATTGAGGAAAAGCTTGAAAGAGCATTAGAATCCCCCCGTGAAGAGCTTTCAACAGCTTCACACATTAAGAATATGTCACAGTAAGCCTTTAGCAATCAGTTAAAACATCCAAACCTCATCTTCCTGCTTGATGACATTACATGGTTTTATTCCCAGGTAAACAAAAGCTGGGGAAATGTTTCTAATCAAGATCTCTCTCTCCATATTTCAGAATAGTTATTTGCCCTGAAGTCTCAGTTCTCCAATGCGCTCAGAAGTAGTCATTAGTTTGCAGTTTGCCTGTCTTTCATTTTGACAACATGAGAGAAACGTTCTTCCTCGCTTTCTACCTGAAACTCAACTCAATCCTTATTTCTATCCACAATTTTGTTTTCTCTGTTTTTATTTCAGTCTTCTTTATGATATTAACCTCTGATCTGCTGCCCCTTAATATAATGACATTAAACTTTTTTTTTTTGCTTTTTTTTTTTTTTTTTTGACAGGCAGATTGGACAATGAGAGAGAGAGAGACAGAGAGAAATGTCTTCCTTTTACTGTTGGTTCACCCCCAAATCCGGTGCGCTGAGGCCGGTGCACCTTGCTGATCCAAAGCCAGGAGCCAGGTGCTTCTCCTGGTCTCCCATGCAGGTGCAGGGCCCAAGAACCTGGGCCATCCTCCACTGCACTCCCGGGCCACAGCAAAGAGCTGGACTGGAAGAGCAGCAACCGGGACAGAATCCGGTGCCCTGACAAAGACTAGAACCCGGGTGCCGGCGCCGCAGGCAGAGGATTATCCTATTGAGCCATGGCGCCTGCCATCACTTTCTAATATCTTCATATTTATTATATATTATTATGTTAAACCACTTTAACATGGTATGGATTAATTTTTTTTCTGAATCATTCTCTGTACATTTCCTGAAAAACTCTTCATCTTTGGTAATTATTATTTTTTCTTTCCTCAAATATTTATTGAATAACTAAAGGTACCAAGCAGTGATTGAGAAATTGGGATGAATCAATGAAAAGAAGAAGACAAGAAATCCTATCCAAAACAAAAAAATTATAATATATTAAGAGTTACAAACATTATTTTAAAAGAGAAAATATCAAATACATGGTGAGATAATTATCAAAGGAACATTAAAGCAATCACAGAATAAGCCAGCTGGTCACCTATCTACATGGTCCATTTCTGTTTCTGTTTTTTTTTTTTTTCTTTTTTTTTTTTTTTTTTTGATTTGTTTATTTGAGGGGCCAGCACTACTGTGCTGTAGTGGGTAAAGCTGACACACCTGCAGTGCCAGCATCTGATATGGGTTCCAGTTCCAGTTCCGGCTGCTCCACTTCCGATCCAGCTATCTGCTGTGGCCTAGGAAAGCAATAGAAGATGGCCCAAGTCCTTAGGCCCCTGCATGCACATGGGAGACCTGGAATAAGCTCTAGGATTCTGGTTCGAATGAACCTAGCTCCCGCCATTGTGGCCATTTGGGGAGTGAACCAGCAGATCAGTAGTTGAAAGAACTCTCTCTTTCTCTCTCTCTCTCTCTCTCTCTCTCTGCCTCTGTAATGTTGCCTTTCAAAAAATAAATCTTAAAAAAGATCTAAAGAAAAAATTGATTTATTTGAAAGGCAGAGTTACAGAGAGAACGGGAGATAGAGAGAGAGAGAAAGAGAAAGAGAGAGAGAGAGAGAGAGATCTTCCATCTGCTGGTTCACTCCCCAGATGGCTGCAACAGCCAGGAGCCAGGAGCTGCATGTGGGTTTTCCATGTGAGTCCAGGGCCCAATACTTGGGCCACCTTCTGTAGCTTTCCTTGGTGCATTGTTAGGAAGCTGGATTGAAGTACAGCAGAGGGACTTGAACTGGCACCCATATGTGATGTCAGTGTCAGATAGCTGCATAACCTGCTATACCGCAGCACCAGCCCACAGGGTCTATTTTAAGAAGAGGGAAGGCTTGAACCAGTGTCAAGGGTCTGCTAAGAAGCAGCCAGGAAGGCAATGGTGTGGAGATGCTACGACAGCTTCACTCCAACTTTGTGAGGTGATTGTGGTTTTTGTTGCTGCTACCCACAGAGAGTTCTTGCCACAGCAGTGACGCATACAAAACCTTTGTGAAGAGCAGTTCATTCTAAGTTTTTCTGTTCATTTTTTCCTATTATCTCCAAATTATAGAAAAATTTTTGGGAAAATTGTGGTAATTACTCATGCACTGTATTTTTCAAGAGGTCAACTTTTTCTAAAACAATAGTAACTAAATATAAATTACATTTCCATAGTCACGGTAGACTTGATTATCCCACTCTGTGTCACCCATGCAATTTATAAAATGAATCTATGCTCATTTTAAGTAATTAAACTTGCGCAAATTGCACGTTATGCTATCTAAAGCCAGAAAACACTTTCCGTCTGCCTGAAGAATGGCTTGTATGTGGTATTTACAATGATGCCAAAGGGCTCTGTTCACACTTATCATTGACTAACACGTGAATATTTGGCAAATGTGACACTTTCTTACAGAGTAGTGGGTGCCTGATGACAAGTCACAGTGTGAGTGAAATTAAAGGAGCTACAAGAAATACTATTGTTTATTAGTTTTTAAAAAGTTTTATTTATATAAGGTGAAAAATGCATGTATTTCATATACACAGATTTAAATGCATAATGATACTTCCCACCCTATCCTCCCTCACTCCCATGCTCCTAACCTCTCTTCCCCTTGCTTTCTTGTTTCAGCTCTAACAATGACACATTTTCAGTTTATTTTATAATCACTATCTTAACCCTCCACCAAATAAAGAATTCAACAAGTAGTAAGTAGAGAAACTACTATTTCTCAAGAGTATAGACAAGGACTGTAAACAGTAATCAAATCTCAAAATGTCAATTTAGCTCATATTTTTGTGTGCTATATATTAATGACCACAAATAAGGGAAAATGTATGATAGTTGTATTTTTGGACTGACTTATTTCAGTAACCATGATGCCTTCTAGTCGCATCCATTATGTTGCAAAAGTCAGCATTTCATTCTCTTTATGGCTGAGCAGTGTTCCGTACTGTATATATACCACATTTTCTTTATCCAGTCATCAGTTAAGGGACATTTGGGTTGATTCCATATCTTAGCTATTGTGAATTGAGCTACACTTATCATGGCAGTATAGATAACTCTTTCATATGCTGCTTTCATTTCCTTTGGGTGAATTTCTAGGAGTGAGATGGCTTCATCATATGGTAGACCTGTTTTTAGATTTCTGAAGAATCTCCATACTATCTTCCACTATGGCTGTACTAGTTTACTCTCCCACCAAAAGTGAATTAGGATACCTTTTTCCTCACATCCTCATCAACATTTATTATGTTTTGATTTTTGGGTGATAGCTATTCTAACTGGAGTGAATTGAAACTTCCTTGTGGTTTTTATTTGGATTTTACAGACGGTTAGTGGAAATGAGCATTTTTTCATGTGTCAGTTGGCCATTTGAATACCTCTTGCAAAATGCCTGTTCAAGTCCTTTGCCCATTTTTTCACTAGATTGTATTTTTGTAGAGTTTCTTGAGCTCTTTATATATTGTGGATATTAATCTTTTATGATTTCATAGTTTTTTATTGATATTTATTTATTTATTTATTTTTAAACTTTTATTTAGTAAATATAAATTTCCGAAGTACAGTTTATGGATTACAATGGGTTTCTCCCCCATAATTTCACTCCCACTTGCACCCTCCCATCTCCCGCTCCCTCTCCCATTCCCTTCACATCAAGATTCATTTTCCATTCTCTTTATAGACAGAAGATCAATTTAGTATATATTAAGTAAAGATTTCATCAGTTTGCACCCACACAGAAACACAAAGTGTAAAATACTGTTTCAGTACTAGTTATAAGATTACTTCACATTGGACAACACATTAAGGACAGATTTCACATGAGGAGTAAGTGCACAGTGTTTCCTGTTGTTGACTTAACAAATTGACACTCTTGTTTATGGAGTCAGTAATCTCCCAAGGCTCTAGTCATGAGTTGCCAAGGCTATGGAAGCCTTTTGAGTTCGCCGATTTTGATCTTATTCAGACAGGGTCATAGTCAAAGTGGAAGTTCTCTCCTCCCTTCAGAGAAAGGCACCTCCTTCTTTGATGGCCCTGTTCTTTCCACTGGGATCTCACTCGCAGAGATCTTTCATTTAGGTCATTTTTTGCCACAGTGTCTTGGCTTTCCATGCCTAAAATACTCTCATGGGTTCTTCAGCCAGATCCGACTGCCTCAAAGGCTGATTCTGAGGCCAGAGTGCTATTTAGGACATCTGCCATTCTATGAGTCTGCTGTGTATCCTGCTTCCCATGTTGGATCATTCTCTCCTTTTTTTATTCTATCAGTTAGTCTTAGCAGACACAGATGAAGGGTTGATAACCAGAATCTACAAAGAAGTCAAGAAACTCCACAACATCAAAACAAACAACCCACTTAAGAGATGGGCCAGGGACCTCAATAGACATTTTTCAAAAGAGGAAATCCAAATGGCCAACAGACAGATGAGAAAATGTTCAAAATCACTAGCAATCAGGGAAATGCAAATCAAAACCACAATGAGGTTTCACCTCACCCCGGTTAGAATGGCTCACATTCAGAAATGTACCAACAACAGATGCTGGTGAGGATGTGGGGAAAAAGGGACACTAACCCACTGTTGGTGGGAATGCAAATTGGTTAAGCCACTATGGAAGTCAGTCTGGAGATTCCTCAGAAACCTGAATATAACCCTACCATACAACCCAGCCATCCCACTCCTTGGAATTTACCCAAAGGAAATTAAATTGGCAAACAAACAAGCTGTCTGCACATTAATGTTCATTGCAGCTCAATTCACAACAGCTAAGACCTGGAATCAACCCAAATGCCCATCAACAGTAGACTGGATAAAGAAATTATGGGACATGTACTCTCGAGTACTATGCAGCAGTCAAAAACAACGAAATCTGGTCATTTGCAACAAAATGGAGGAATCTGGAACACATCATGCTGAGTGAAATAAGCCAGTCCCAAAGGGACAAATATCATATGTTCTCCCTGATGGGCGACAGCTAACTGAGCAGCAAAGGGGAAACCTGTTGAAGTGAAATGGACACTAGGAGAAACAGTGACTTGATCAGCTCTTGTCCTGACTGTTGATGTACAATGTAGTACTTTATCCCTTTTAGTATTTTTTTTTTTGTTCTAGTACTATTGGTTGAACTCTGTAATTAACACACAATTATTCTTAGGTGTCTAAATTTAACTGAAAAGTGATCCCTGTTAAATATAAGAGTGGGAATAAGAGAGGGAGGAGATGTACAAATTGGGACATGCTCAATCGGACTTGCCCCAAATGGTGAAGTTAGAAATGTGCCAGGGGATTCCAATACAATCCCATCATGGTTGCATGTACCAATGCCATCTCACTAGTCCAAGTGATCAATTTCGACTGACAGTTGATCACACTGATAGGTCTAAGAGTCAAAGGGATCACACAAACAAGACTAGTGAATTTCATAGTTTTAAAATATTTTGTCCCTTTCTGCTGATTGCCTTTGAACATTGTTGAGTGTTCCCTTTGCTGTGCACATGCTTCTTAGCTTGTTGTAATCCCTTTTGTATTTTTTTGTTTTGATTGCCTGTGTTTTAGGGTTTTTCCAAGAAGTCTTTGTCTACATTTATGTCTTGCAGAGTTTTCCCCTATAAATTTGATTGTATCAGATCTTAGGTCCATTTGGAGTTGATCCATTTGGAGTTGATTTTGTGTATGCGGTGTAAGGTAGGGGTCTTGTTTCATACTTCAGCATGTGAAGATCCAGTTTTCCAGCACCATTTTTTGAAGAGACTGTCTTTTCTCCAGTGGTTAATTTCAGCAAGTTTTTCAAAGATTAGTTGCTTGTAGATGCATAGAATAACCTCTAGCGTTTCGATTACGTTCCATTGGCCAACACGTCTACTTTTGTACCAGTTCCAGGCTGTGTTGATTATAACTGCTTTGTAGTATGTCTTAAAATCTGGTATTGTGAAGCCTAGTGTTTTGTTTTTGTTATTTTCTTTTAGCTTTTTGAGATCTCTTGTGTTTCCACATGAATTAAAGCATCATTTTTCCTAGATCTGAGAAGAATGTCCTTGGTATTTTGATTTTGGTCGTGCTGAATCTGTAAATTCACTTGAAGAGTATGGACATTTTGATGATAGTTATCTAATTGGCTATGTGTTTTCCATTGGATTATCTATCTATTTTAGAACATTTATCCTTATTAAACTGAATATGTACTTAGAAAATGAGTTTCTATGGGACACACAGTTTCCTAGGGATATTAAAATGGAAAATATTTTAATCAGTTAACAGTTAATATGATATAAAAATCTTTGAGAAAGTTTATGTTAGAGAACATAACTAAAATCTGTCTAATTAGAACAATTGAATAACAATTTTAAGAAAAAGCATTAAAATAAGTGTTAGCATTTTTGCTGGGGTTTAGAGTAGTTTGAATTGCATCACTTCTCAGCCTTTTGGCTAAGATGAAATGTAGAATATTTTGAGTTGGAATTAAAATTATTTTGCTATCAAACATCTACAACATAGGTTCTGTGTTACATTAAGGCAAACATAGGGATTGAGTGTTTGTTCATGTCCCATATCCAAGTGCCTGGGTTCCATATCAGCCTCCTAGCTCCTGACTCCATCTTTCTACTTTATTCAGGTTCTTGGAGGCATAACATTATTAAATGTCTGCTACTTATGTTGGAGACTTGGGTTGAGTTCAAAGATCACAAGCTCATCTCTACTCTAGGCTCATTGGAGGCATTTGAAAAGTGAACCCACAAATTGGATATATATACACACAAATTATACATACACACACACACAGGCCCAAATTCTTTACTTTCATAGCATTTTGAAATACAGTAAATTCAAGCTTACTTAATATTAAGTTATTTCAAGGGTGAAATGGAGACAAATAGTGTTTATATTTAGAATAACTGAAATTCAAATGAAATAACTGAAAACAGTGAGCTTCTAGCTTGACACTGGACACTTGTTTAATAAATATAAATGAAAATGTTTATGGCCATTAATAGAATAAACTGATTTTTATCAGTATGGCTAATGAAAGCCCTCAGTTAGAAATATTATCATGAGTATCTTTTTCCAGGATTCCTATTTTAAAATAGAAAATACTTGAATTTCATTATTACTAAGTTGTATATCATTAAATTTAAGTTGTTCTAATGATACTGCTCTCTGAAAATTATTATATAAAGATATTAGATTTTAAGCCAGTTTTGTTTTACTACATGTATATCTATACAATATTTTTTAAAATACCATCCAATATATTGCCATTAAGTGATTTCTTGTTTGTTTAGAAGCAAATAAATTCTTCTGGAAAGGAATAAAAGACCTCTTTCAAAAAAAGAGTGAGCTCATCTTGGTGATTTTTGCTAAATTTAGGGTTACATTGTAACAAATTCAGGTATACTCTGCTCAAAACCAAACCAAATTTATTAAAACTATTACTTATAAAGTAATTTGCTTCTTCAATATTTTCTTTTTTGTAACCTTATTTGAACTTCAGCTTGAATTATGAAATCTAAATCCCAACCAAACAATCATGGATACAGTTGTAACCACTGATGAATATAATCATACAGTAGCAATGAAAGTTCCCTCAAAATTCAAAGGAATAGCAGTTAATATTACATTTTGTTAATACAAACAAAGGATATAGCCAGACAGAAATGCTGAGGAAAATGAAAAGAGCACATCTATGAGCACGGCACAAACACTTACGAAAGAATTAAACTGACAGTGCATGTTTACCAAAATTAACATTAGAAAAGTGTGCATAATAACGTTGACTCTGTTATTTGCTAGCGATTTATGGAGGCCGTTGAAAGTGAATCAGCAACACAAACTGAATATAAAATAATAGGAAGGATCTAAGCAGACTGTACAAATAGGATATAATGAAATTGATTTTAAGTATTAAAATATGAGCAACACACCCATAATGATAGCAAGAAGGAAATTTGGGATCATGAACACCTGATTCTAAGATCCCTCAGGGTGAAGTGCTGAGGCCAGCCACGATGACCGCTCAGGAGCCCTGGCTTTGTTTCCAGGCTCATCCCCTGCCTATGTTTTTAAGCCCTTGGAATATTTAAGGTTTTATCTTGTTAAAGCTGAGTGTCCACTTTTTAACTCTTCTGAAATGTTCCTTTCCTAACTGCTCATTTATTTATTTTTACTTATCTTTCAAGTGTGTGGGGGGGAGAGAAGAGATTGGAAAGGAGAGAGGAGCGAGGGTGGCAGGGATGCAAGTGTGGGAGCCATCATTTGCTGCCTCTCAGTGTGCGCATCAGCAGAATCGTAAGCAGAACTGGGACTCCAACCCAAAAAATCTGACACAGGGCGCAGGCATCCCAAGTGGTGTCCTAATCTCTGTGCCGAACAAGCTGCACTGTACTCCCTTCAGTTTATCTGATGCATATCTGTGTGTATTCTTAGCCAATGGCCTTAAGAATTTTATATGTTAAATATGCATTTCAGATTAAATTATCTTATTGAAATACGTCACAAGAAAGTAACTTCTATTGACTCTTTTAAAATTTAACTGCATAACTGCATATCTTGGGAAGAACAGGAACATGTGGGGGGAATTCACTAATATCTATAAGGATTTGCTGTCTTTACTTAACAGCAATTATTTCTTCTTCCTTAATGCTGTTTCAGTACTCAGATCATTCTACCTTTATTCTGAGACATGAAGGTTTTAGAATAAAGTGAATGTCTATTCCTTCCCAAACTGAAAGTTCTTTTCCAGAAAACTAAACTTTGAATCATCTTCTCAGCAACTTTCACTATTGTGTGTGAACCTGTTATTATAAATGTGTAGCAAAAATGATGAAGTACAGACAATCACTCTGAGTCAACTAAGCCAAATATATCAACTTGAAGTCATTTTCCTGATTCTGTTTTCTTTGTTTTTGCTTTTCAGAATGTTTTTCAAACTTTGCTCATTTATAATTTGAGGATTTTAGAGTTGTATTGCCCAGGCCTAGCTCTTTTTTAGGACTAGCAGGGAAATCTGAGGTTTTAAGAGGAGACACTTCTAGTGTCTTCAAATACAACTTAATCCAAATTTTCCTGGCCTTTTGTATCTTAAGTGTCCATTATAAATTAGTTTGTTCTCTCCAGCACCCATGTCTTACCATCATTCCATTCTTTTTTGAAAGCATGAAAAAATAGATAAGTGCTCCAACATGGCAAAATAAGGAGGGAGCGCATTGATAGTCTGGGAAAAGATAGTTTAATAAACATGGAGATACTGTAGTCTCAGGGAAGAGTTAGGGAAAAAACTGCAGAGGAGACTCTTCCAGAACTAGGGTGACACGGTGGACCTATGTGGAGGGCACGGGCGCCCACAGCTTGGGACCCCTGGCTGAGTCTATGCACCAGCGCTGGAAAGGTAGGTGAGGCGAACCTTAGCAGCCTGAGACACTGGTGGGAAAGCATCAGGAAGAGCCCAGAGGGAACAAGTCTTGAAGCCCCATGGGGGAAAGTTCACCAGGCTAACTAGAGGAGGGAAAATAAATAAATAAATAAATAAATGGGACCCATATGGACATGAGTCTCTCTCTCCACTCACCTTACAAAGGTGAGCAAGACAATGAGCAGGTGCCATTTTGGACATATGTAAAAGCTGTGCCAGCTCTGGGCTGCACCCGCCCTCAGCCAAACAGAAAAACCTGACTCTGGTGGGGAGAAATAACAGGAGGTTAAGACCTAGTGAATGTGTGGAGCTAATGAACTGAGACTATGAATAAGAAATGAGGTGTGTGAGAGAACTCAAGGAGTGCCTGAGACGTGAGGACTCAGTGGGAGATGCCACAAACTTGGTAACCTTGGCAACACTGGCAACCTGGTGAGAGATTGCAGGGGAATTTTAGCTCACACTGAGGGCTGCACAGATCCTTTGTGTAGTCTTTGGGAAGAACAGATGAATATTATACCCACAGGGACCAACGCTCAGACACTAACTGCCTTCAAGGAGAATAGCTCAGCTGTGCAGAATTACTTCCCTTCTGAATTAAAAAAAAAAAAATAAGAGAGAGAGAGAGAGAAGATTTACCATGCCAAACCTCTTGTGTCACTTTTGGCACATCCTAAACCTGAAGACCCAAACAGATCTCTCTGGCCACACCCATCACAAGCATCTAAAGATCCAGCAAAACAGACAGTCCACTTAATCTAGAGTCATAGTATAATGAGAAAAGCCACCACAGCAAGAAAAAAAAAAAAGAAGAAACCAAAGAATATCTCCACAATGTCAAGCAACAAATGCAGAAACCGAGGAAACAAGAAAAAGGAAGACATTATGATACCCCCAAATGAACATGACACCCCGATTCAAGATTATGAAGATGATGAGATAGAAGAAATTAAAATACGGATTTCAAAAAATTTATGATAAGAACATTTAGAAGTTCTCAAAAAGAAATTCTTAAACTACAGAAATCCTTACTGGACAGGACAGGAAATATGTCATGAAAATGAAACCTTAAGGAAGAATCAAAATGAAATGAAGAAGTCAATAAATCAAATGACAAATGCATTAGAGAGCCTTAAAAACAGAATCAGTGAAGCAGAAGAGAGAATAACAGACTTAGAAGACAGAGCACAGGAAAGTATACAAACCAAAGAAAAGAAGAGGAAATTAGAAATCTAAAAAATATTGTTGGGAATCTACAGGACACCATTAAAAAACTCAATATTCCAAGTGATCAATTTCTGTTCACAATTGATCATAATGATAGGATTAAAAGTCAAAGGGATCACATAAAGAAGACTAGTGTCTGCTAATACTAACTGATAGAATTAAAAAAAGGAGAGAATGATCCAACATGGGAAGCGGGATACACAGCAGACTCATAGAATGGCAGATGTCCTAAACAGCACTCTGGCCGGCCTTAGAATCAGCCCTTAAGGCATTTGGATCTGGATGAAAAGCCAATGAGAGTATTTCAGACATGGAAAGCCAAGACACTCTGGCAAAAAAAAAAAAAAATGACCTAAGTGAAAGATCTCTGCGAGTGAGATCCCAGTGGAAAGAACAGGTCGTCAAAGAAGGAGGTACCTTTCTCTGAAGGGAGGAGAGAACTTCCACTTTGACTATGACCTTGTCTAAATATGATCAGAGTCAACAAACTCAAAAGGCTTCCATAGCCTTGGCAATTCATGACAAGAGCCTTGGGAGATTACTGATGCCATAAACAAGAGTCTCAATTTGTTAAGTCAACAACAGGAGTCACTGTGCACTTACTCCTCATGTAGGATCTCTGTCCTTAATGTGCTGTACATTGTGATTTAATGATATAACCAGTACTCAAACAGTATTTTTCACTTTGTGTTTCTATGTGGGTGCAAACTGTTGAAATCTTTACTTAATATATACTGAACTGATCTGTCTATAAAGAGAATTGAAATGAATCTTGATGTGAATGGAAGGGGAGAGGGAGCGGGAAAGTTGAGGGTTGCAGGTGGGAGGGAAGCTAAGGGAGGGTAAAGCCATTGTAATCCATAAGCTGTATATTCATTAAATAAAAGTGAAAAAAAAAACAATATTCGGTTTATAGTTGTTCCTGAAGGCATGGGGAGAGAGAAAGGATTAGAAGGCCTTTTTAGTGAGATACTAGCAGAAAACATCTAGGGTTTGGAGAAGGACAGAGACATCCTAGTACAGGAAGCTCATAGAATCCCTGATAAACATGACCAAAAGAGATCCTTACCACGACACATTGTAATCAAACTCACTAAAATGAAACATAAAGAAAAGGTTCTAAAATGTGCAAGAGAGAAATGTCAGATTACTCTCAGAGGATCTCCAATTAGACTCACAACAGACTTCTCATCAGAACCCTATAGTCTAGGAGGGAATGGTGAGATATAGCCCAGGTACTAAGAGAGAAAAACTGCCAGCCCAGAATATTATATCCAGCAAAGCTCTCATTTGTGAATGAAGGTGAAATAAAGAATTTCCATAGCAAACAGAAATTGAAAGAATTTGTCCAGCCCTGCAAAAGATGCTTAAAGATGTGTTACACACAGAAACACAGAAACACGGCCATCAATATGAAAGAAGGTAAAAGAAGAAAACCTCCCAGTAGCAGATCACAGGAAGTTCAAAGCATATATTAGAAATATATTTAGGCCAGCGCCATGGCTCAATATGCTAATCCTTCCCCTGCAGCGCTGGCACACCGGGTTCTAGTCCCGGTCGGGGTGCTGGATTCTGTCCCTGTTGCCCCTCTTCCAGGTCAGCTCTCTGCTGTGGCCCGGGAGTGCAGTGGAGGATGGCCCAAGTTTTTGGGCCCTGCACCTGCATGGGAGACCATGAGAAGCACCTTGATCCTGGCTTCGGATCATCATGTTGCATAGGCCGCAGCAGCCATTGGAGGGTGAACGGATGGCAAAAAAGGAAGACCTTTCTCTCTGTCTCTCTCTCTCACTGTCCACTCTGCCTGTCAAAAAAAAAAAAAAAAAAAAAGAAATATCTTTGGGAAAATGGCAGGGCAAAGTTACTACTTATCAATAGTCACATTGAATGTTAATGGCCTCAACTCTCCAGTTAAAAGACACAGACTGGCAAGATGGCAAAATAGAAAGGGAGCACACTGAAAGTCCAGGAAAAGACAATCTAATATAAATGGAGATACTGCAGGTTCAAGGAAGAGTTAGGGAAGAAACAGCAGAGGAAACTCTTCCAGAACTAGTGGTTCACGGTGGACCTATGTGGAGGGCACAGGCGCCCATGGCTCAGGACCCCAGCCGTGGATTCTACGCACCAGCACTGGAAAGAGAGGTGAGGCGAACCTCAGTAGCCCAAGACACCACCAGGAAAATGGATGGAGGAGCCTAGAGGGAACAAGGCTTGAAGCCCTGTTGGGGAAAGTTCACCAGGCTAACCAGATTAGAGAGGAAAAAAAAGGGACTGGTACGGACACGAGTCTTTCTCTCTCTGCTCACCTTTCAAAGGTGAGCAAGACAAAGAGCAGGTGCCATTTTGGACATACGTAATAGCTGCGCCCACCATCAGCCAACCAGAAAAACCTGACTCCAGAGGGTGAAATAACAGGAGGTTAGGACCTAGTGAATGTGTGGAGCTAATGAACTGAGACTGTGAAAAAAAAAAAAAAAGCAGTGTGTAATAGAACTCACGGAGTTCACGTGAGCACTCTATGGAGTGCCACAAACTCAGTTACCTTTGCAACCTAGTGGGAGACTGCAGGGGAATTTGAGCTCACACTGAGGGCAGCACAGATCCTTTGTGTGGTTCTTGGGACAGAGCAGATGAATATTATACCCACAGGAGCCAGAGATCAGAAACTACAACATAGACTTTTAATATAAATATAAGATTGGTGAAAAATTATTATTATGCAGATAAAATGAAATAATGAATTGTGTTAGTGAAATTGAGGAACACAAATATTTCAAAAACAGTGTAAAGAGTGATGAAATGAGAAAACAAGGAAATTTTAATAAGAGGAAATGTCAGTGTACAGTAAACAATTTTTGATTATTTATAACCTATCTGGCAGTAATCTCATATCATACTTAACTGATTGTTATACCCTACACTGTTTAAACATTTCATTAATATTGGAAATGGTATCTTTAATATGTGCAGTTTTTAAAGTATGTACCTAAGTGTAAAATGGTGTGTCATTCTAAATGAAATTTTAAAAATACTTATTGTATTATTCTTAGTCTAAAAATGTCAAATTCAAAAGTTTGACAATATCCTTAATAAGTTTTATAAATAGGGATATATTTATTTTTTAAAAGGAAAGGTATAAATTTAAGTTTCAACAAGTTGAGGAAAACCTGGGGCAATTTAGATAAAATCAACTTAATATTTTTAGTTAATGAATAGTTTTGAATGAGTCCAATTGACAAAGACATATTTCACCCATTAGTAAATGCATTACAGGTAGAAATGATTATTCAGCATAGTTTTGAATGTAACCTGAAGCAAATGTTAGCATCATAGTTTTATATAGAACAGTGTGGTACACAAGATGATGATTTCATAACTGACCTTTATTATAGCTATCCCTTTAAATCCCATATTATTTTAAAATTTCACCTAATAAATAACTGGAGGAGTCAAAAATAGACAAGGGAAAAGCACATCCTATTTTTAAATAAATGTTCCCTGTTATTTATAGGCCTGAAGCCTAATGATTTGTAACTTTTGATTATTAAGACCTTTTCAGTTCTTAGTTCAGGATTGAGCCATTTATCCGTATGCTCAGAAATCCTATGATTTAGGCATATTTTACTGATACTTTGTGATTCTCACCATTCAAGGACAACATGCTCAGGCTTAGACTGCCTGCTCTTTTAGAAGGATATGTTTTAGAAACAGAATGGCCAGCAACTAAAATGCTGCTATCAAATATCCTAGGGGAAGATAATGGGTGAATTTATCACTATTTTCAAATTCATTATTGTAATAGTCTCATTTTTATCTACCTAAAATTGAAAATAAGTTTTTATTCATTTTTTGGGGGGGGGGTAAAAATTGTGTCAGATTCTAATACACAGAAAGATGGTCAACTTTGAATTGCTTTCACAGCACAAAATGCTGAATCATTAATCACTGTTGAGACAATGGAGTTAATTATGGGATACCATATGATGTGGCTGTGAGACCCTTGATGAACTCTCTGAAAGTGATGCCCAGCGACACAGAAGAGATTTCTAAGTAGCACAAACTGGGCTTTTATCTTTGAGACAGGATTACAATTATAGATTTGTTTTAAAGATTTTATTTGTTTAATTGAAAGTCAGAGTTACACAGAAAGAGAAGGAGAGGCAAAGAGAGCTAGAGAGATCTTCCATTGGCTGGTTCACTCCCCAGATGGCCACAACGGCTGGAGCTGTGCTGATCTGAAGCCAAGTGTCGGGAGCTTCTTCCAGGTCTCCCATGCAGGCGCAGGGGACCAAAGACTTTGGCCATCTCCTACTGCTTTCCCAGGCTATAACAGAGAGCTGGATTAGAAGTGGAGCAGCTGGGACTTGAACCAGAGCCCATATTGGATGCCAACACTACAGGTGACGGCTTTACCCATTATGCCACAGCGCCGGCCCCACATCTATAGACTTTTAAATATTTTCAGGATCTCACTCATGTCTAATGCATTGACAGATTTAGTTTAAATTAACAATTTTTATTTGTCTTCTTTGTTCTTCCTTTTAAACCTATCATATGTTAATTACATTTTTGAATTTTAGATATGAGAGCACATCAAGCATTTTTAGAAACACTGAAATAAAGTTTACATTTATCTGATAAATTTTTTTTTGATATCCATTAATTTATTTTCATAATATGCATTTTGCTAACATTTTAACATCCCTCCTATATCTCCTTCTTAAATAGTTGTCATGCTAGATAAACAAACACTGTACATCTTTTGCTTCACAATATTATGCTGCCAATTACAATATTATCCTGCCAAATATTAAACAATTTTTAAAACAATTTTAGAAAATCACACACTTTAAAGACACAAAATTGTGGAATTAAAAGTGTTTATGGGCCGGCGCCGTGGCTCAATAGGCTAATCCTCCACCTGTGGCGCCAGCACACTGGGTTCTAGTCCTGGTCGGGGCACCAGATTCTGCCCCGGTCACTCCTCTTCCAGTCCAGCTCTCTGCCGTGGCCCTGGAGTGCAGTGGAGGATGGCCCAAGTGCTTGGGCCCTGCACCCGCATGGGAGACCAGGAGAAGCACCTGGCTCGTAGCTTTAGATCAGCGTGGTGCTCAGGCCACAGTGCGCCGGCTGCAGTGGCCACTGGGGGGTGAACCAAGAGAAAAAGGAAGACCTTTCTCTCTGTCTTTCTCTCTGTCTTTCTCTCTCACTGTATAACTCTACCTGTCAAAAATAAAAAACAAAAAACAAAAAAGTGTGTATGGATATATTATGAATGCACTTTTCACATTGACTTTGAGACTTCTTCCATTAATTGTAATAAGCACATTCTACTTCTGCTAAGTGTGTCTGTTGCCAGTAAGTCTCATTTTTCTACTTCTTTAAAGTCTCATGTTTGAAATTATGTTTTATGTCCTTTGACCAATAACTCCCTGGAAGCTGGAAACCATGCTATGCTGTACTGCTGTAAGTGCAGCATTTTTAAATTCTACCTATAAATGATTACGTGGTACTTGTCTGTCTGTTTCTGGCTTATCTAACTTCAGATAATCCTCTCCAGGTTTATCTATGTTGTTAGAAATGACAGGAATTATCATCCTTATTGCAAATAATATCCCAAGGTGTATATCTAGCACATTTTTAAAATCCATTTTTCATTAATGGGAATTTATGTTCATTATGTATCTTGGTTATGGTGAATAATGCTGCAATAAACATAGGAAGGCAGACATCACTTCAACATACAGATTTCACTTCCTTTAAGTATAAAACCAAAGTTGAGATTCCAGGATCATATGGTAATTGCACTTTTCACTAATTGAGGGATTTACATATTGTTTTCATAATGGCTGTACCCATTATGGTATACATATAACCCCATCTAACATTGTAAAAGTATTTCCTTTTCTCCACTTCCTCACCAGCAACACTTATCTTTTGTCCATTTGACATTTTTTTTTTTTTTGAAAGGCAGAGAGATAGAGAGAGACCTAGTAGATCTCCCATCTACTAGTTCTCTCCTTAAATGCTCACATGGCCAGGGCTAGGCCATGCTGAAGCCAGCAGCCAGGAACTTCTTTCAGGTATACCACATGTGAGGCAGGGACCTGAGTACTTGGACCATCATCGTTTGTTGCTTCTCAGGGTGCACTTTAGCAGGAAGCTGAAATACAGAGGACATTCCTGGAATACAGAGGACAGGCCCTCCAATCTGGGATTCAGGAGTTTCAAGCAACGTCATAGCTGCTGCATCAAATGCCTGGCCTTCTTTTGTCTGTTTACTAATAGTCATTTAAAGGGGTAATGTCTCATTGTGGTTTCAAATTGTATTTTCTTTTTTTTAACATTTATTTATTTATATGAAAGAGTTGCAGAGAGAGAGAGGAACATACAGAGAGAGAGAGAGAGAGAGGGAAAGAGAGAGGGAATCTTCCATCTGCTAATTCACTCCTCAAATGGCCTAAAGTCAGGGCTCAGACAGGCTGAAGCCAGGATCCAGGCACTTTATCCAGGTCTCCCATGTGGGTACAGGGGCCCAAGCATGTGGGCAATCTTCTGTTGCTTTCCCAGGCACATCAGCAGGAAGCTAGATCAGAAGTGGTGAAGCTAAGACACAAACTGGTGCCCATGTGAGATGCTGATGTCACAGAATGTGGATTAACGCACTATGACACAATCAGCCCTTATTTTGCATTTTATTTATGTTGAGGTTGAATCTTTTTTTCTACACTTATACCCGTTGGCCAGTTCAATGTCTTCTTTTCAGAACTATCTCTTCATGTCTTTCGCTTGTTTTCTAACTGGGTGTATGTCAACTTTTCATCACTATAACAAAAACTTGAGAGAAGCTACTAATGATGACAGTAGGCTTATTTCAGCTTATAGTCTTGGCGGTTAATGCTCCAAGATCAGGGATCCTATTGGCCTCATGTCTGATGAGGGTGATCATTGACAAGACCTGTTCAAAGGAACCTCATGGTGGGCCAGGAAGCAGGAACAGCAGGCAGAAGAGACGTTCTCCAGGTCCAGGCCTCTACAGTCACCATGATTTGATTATATGGCACCACTCCCAGCAACACAATATAATCTAATCCCATTCCAATGACTTGGAATATTAATCTATGAACTACTAACATTAATCAATTAATCATTAGCAAAAGACTTTAGAGACCTAGTCCTTAATGCATGTACCCTTAGAGGACACCTGAATTAATATCCAAATTATAGCATTGGGTTACTTGTTTTGTTGTTATTGAGTTGTTTGATTTTCATATAAATTTTGTCAGACACATAGTTTGTGAATGTATTCTTATTGTGTGGGTTGCCTCTTCACTTTTTTGTTGTTATTATACAGAACTTTTAAGTTTGACATGATTTCATTTGTCTGGTTCTTTTGCCTTTCAATTATGTAGGAAGGATACATTTCAAGAGATATATAATACATGAAATTGTCGATAGTTAATGACAATATATTTAATTCTGGAAAAATGTTGGATGGATGAAATGTGCCATTATCAGAAAAATGATAAATATGTGAGACAATTTATTTGTGAATTAGCTGGAGTGAACCATTCTGAAATATATATATATATATATATATATACACACACACACACACACACACACACCTCAAAACATCATGATTGTGGGCCTGGCATTAAGGAGCAGTGGGTTCCACCACCTGCAAGGCAGGCATCTCATATGAGCACTGGTTTGAGTCCTGGCTGCTCCACTCCTGATCCAAATCCCCACTAATGCATCTGGGAAAGCAGTAGAAGGTGTCTCAAGTACTTGGGCCCCTGCCCTGACATGGAGACCTGGATGGAGTTCCATGTGCCTGGCTTCAGCCTGGTTCATCTCCAGCTGTTGCTGACATTTGGGGAGTGAACCAACAGACAAAAGATGTCTGTTTCTCTCCTTCTCTCTGTGTAATATTGACTTTCAAATAAATACTTAAATGTAAAATGAAACAAAAAACAGCCAGGTGGCATTGTGGCGTAGCAGATACAGCAGTTGCCCACAACTCTGGCATACCAATTGGTGCTGGTTTCTGTCTTGGCTTCTCCACTCTGATCCTGCTCCCTGCTAATGGCCTGGGAAAAATAGTGGACGATGGTCCAAGTGTTTGGTTTTCCCTCCTTGAGGAAGACCCAGATGAATCTCCTGGCTCCTGGCTCCTGCCTGGCCCAGCACTGGTCATTGCAGTCATCTGGGGAGTGAACCAGCAGATGGAAAATTCCCTTCCTCTCTTTCTCCTTCTCTCTGTAACTCTGACTTTCAAATTAAATAAATAAATATAATTTAAAAAACATTGTAGTATGCATGACAAAGCATTTATTATCTGTAAG
This sequence comes from Oryctolagus cuniculus, assembly GCF_051225735.1. NCBI lineage: Eukaryota > Metazoa > Chordata > Mammalia > Lagomorpha > Leporidae > Oryctolagus > Oryctolagus cuniculus. Next base: position 12,473,541 of record NC_142876.1, on the reverse strand, counting down.
ATGAATAAATAGAATGCTAAAAATAGCATTTGGACTTCAGATGTAGAGAAATAATAAATTTTGAGGCAAATATTATTTACTCTCAATATAACACTGTAGGGATTACAGGTGACATGTGCTCTTATTGAACTGACTCTTATCTCTATTGTTGCTTAAATTAAATTCAGTTTAACCATTGACTTCAAAACAAAATGAAAATCTGTTTATTTGGGTTACAAAAATGTGAAATCCATGTGGAGATTTCTCATAATACACATTCCCCATGATATTTTCAGGACTCCTTATGTCTTTCAGTACTTGCCTTGTCTTCACCTCCTCAACTTTGTCAAAGCTACAGAAACCATACTTGCTTGGCTGTGATCACAAATGTGGTTGTCCCAGGGTACAGTGTTTCCATTGCAATCCACATATGCTGATTTCTGATCTCTTTCCAAATGTGCAGAATAGTAGATGTCTTTCATAATATTATATTGGTATAGTGTGATAGGATGTCTTTCTTCCCTAATAGATTGTTAAGATATAAGAGTAATTAAAACATTGTATGGAAAATGGAATTAAAAGGTAAACTTATTTTGCCACAAAAGTAGAAAGGACAGTGCATTTTTTTCTAAATCTGATATAGTTGCATTTAGAATAAACTTATTGTGATTCATTTGTAACTTTTCTTAAGAAGGAACCCCGATTCCTATGTATTTACATAGCTGTAATCCTCTTACAACCTTAGAAAATCATCTAGTGTCTCTAGGTTCTACCCCCAACTTCCAGTGTTACATCTCTTTATTTCTGTTCATTATCTTGCTGAGACTACAATTCTGGAATCCATCTCACCTGTGGTGGTAGGTCGCTGCTGTTTGTTTGCTTGTCTGTTTTGTGATGTTGTCATCCTGGTGTCCTATAGATGTCCCCTTGCTTTTGTATCTTAGTGAATAGCCAATAATCAGAACTGAGTTTGTGCTCAATGCAAGTTTTTAATGCCCCCATCCTGGGTCAGTTCAACCATCAGTGGGCAGAGAAATACATCCGGAGTACAGTCAGTTCTCCAATCTGACTTGGCTTAAATTGCTCTCCTTCTTGTGTCTCCCATATGCTTTTGTATACTTTACCATTTGTCCTGGCATATGTGAAGAACATAGCTAAATGTTTTTTATTTTTTTTTTTATTTTTTATTTTTTATTTTTGACAGGCAGAGTGGACAGTGAGAGAGAGAGAGACAGAGAGGAAGGTCTTCCTTTGCCGTTGGTTCACCCTCCAATGGCCGCCGCGGCCGGCGCACTGCGGCCGGCGCACCGCGCTGATCCGATGGCAGGAGCCAGGAGCCAGGTACTTATCCTGGTCTCCCATGGGGTGCAGGGCCCAAGGACCTGGGCCATCCTCCACTGCACTCCCTGGCCACAGCAGAGGGCTGGCCTGGAAGAGGGGCAACCGGGACAGAATCCGGCGCCCTGACCGGGACTAGAACCCGGGGTGCCGGCGCCGCTAGGCGGAGGATTAGCCTAGTGAGCCGCGGCGCCGGAAAGCTAAATGTTTTAATACATTCTTTTTTTTTTTTTTTTTTTTTTTTTTTTTTTCCTGAGATAGGTTCTTTTTTCTAGGATCTTTCCAATACATTTCTCTGCTCTCTGATATTTTCCCCCTACTAGAGCCTCAATATCAGGCTTGATTTGAAATTGTCTCACACAGTTTCCTACAATCTTTACCAATTTACTGATGACGCTTTTCGGGGGAAGCAGGAGGGATGTATCCTTTATTGTAAAGCATTCAAGCCACTATTATATTTAAGAAGTTTTTGATTTTAATACACAATCTTAATTTGGAAAAACCTACTATTCTCAATTATTATCTAGAGATTAAGAAGTTTGTAGGAGATCTGTGAGGAAGAATGATGACACCTGCTGTTTTGAACCACAGATGGGCACATTTTTCATGAATAAAAGCTTCTTAATTATTTTCCAGAGCACTAAATTTTTCTTGACAATTTTGTCAATTCTTTACTTGCCTTTGAGATGGTGATTTATAGACTTGTGTACATCTTCTTGGATGAATCATCTCATAATTTTGGCAAGCATTTATTTCTCATATGAACCAGACACCAGTATCACAAGGAAACCTGCAAATGTTCTTATACTACTCTTTCACACTTTGGTATTTGTTTAAATCTCCAAAACGTGAGACACTATGATTCACTTGTGAACAAGTGATGCCAGTCTCTATGACAATGGGAACATCTGGATTTTGCTATTTCTTGATATCAATTAATGTTTGATATCAAGATGAAGAAATATTTATATGAAATTTATCAAATAAATAAAATGAAATATGATTAAAATTTTCATTCCTCATTGGATTTTAAAGGTCATATCAATAAAAATTCCTCATCTTGATATTTTATAGATGAATAAATTAATACTTAGAATGAATGATATGATCAGATTTTCTGGGGTAACAATTAAATGATTCATTATGTGTTGCCATAATTCCTAAATCTTTAAAAATCGTTTTATTTTTCAAAATTAAAGCATTAGTTGTTTCTCAAATATTTACTGATAAAAATCAATTTTTAAAAAAGAAAATATTGACCACTAATGCTATTTTATTTTTTTCATGGAAACTTTTCTAATATCTGGTTTGTAAGCAGTACAAAGTATCAGAGCAAGTCAAAGTACAAATCTTTGACGATATTTTTAACTTTTTGGTTCAGTTAATGGTTATTAATTTGAATAGTTTTAAAATACAGAAAACAAATTGAACATTGATAAATTAAGAACAATTTAATCCCAGATTCAAAGTTGATGTCCATAGCAAGTCATTATTCATGAAAGGTATATCTGTGTGTTGGCACATATAGTAATAGATCATTTATAAATATGCTTATTTGTTTCAGAATTAATTAATATTTTTACATTTTAATAAAGTAAAAATTATCATTGATATAGTCCAGAATATTTTAGGAAATAAACATGGATGTTCATATCCTTGATGGGGAATGAAAATAATCAATACTTTTATCTAAATTTCACTGATATATATGTCCGAATCCAATTCATATCATATAGCACATGTCTGACTCTGCTGTGAACACCTTCAGAATTATTTAAATATCACCTAAACAGCAAGAAAATATATGCTAACTGTCATGTGAATTGAATCGCCATGGAAACATTATCATATATGTTGCTTCATAAAGCTGTCCGATTATGACCTGGGAACTCAAGAAAAACAGATTTCAAAGTGACAAAACCATATTTTGTTTATATGTTATGACATCTCACTTTGTTTTGTGACAGTACCAGTATCAAATATTAAAATATACAATAAAGAATGCTAGATGTTATCTTGTGTACAGAGTAATTGTAACGCATTTTGTCTATATTACAATTACAATTCAACTGTCCTCTTACTGTTACTGGTGAAGGAGTTTTTGCTTATGTTGTATAAATCTAGACTACAATAACTAGGAAAAGAATGTATAATATAATTTACAGCTTCCAGCTTTCTATCTTGAAATGAGGATTATGCCTAGAACTTATACATATATTTAAAGTACAGCAGCAATATTTACTTGTTTTAATTACTTATTAATAACTATCCAGAATTTGAACTAATCAAAGATGATTTCATATTACTCTAAAATTGTCACTGATGTTTCTTCCAAATAATTTAACATTTGTGTGTGTAATATTAGTTAAAATAATGTGAAACATACAGGGATTGTTTTATTCAAAGTTTGTGCTTTACAGATGCTGAAGAAATAAAAACTATGTAGTTGTGTAGGCTTTTGGATATGGCTAGCATACCGTATTTGGGTGCACTTGCAGAGACTTGAAATGCAGACTTGAGGTGAGGAGATGGTCATTCTGGGACTGCTGGCAGTTACCACTGTTGAGAAAGCTCATAGGGCTGGCGCCTTGGCTCACTAAGCTAATCCTCCGCCTTGCGGCGCCAGCACACCGGGTTCTAGTCTCGGTCGGGGCACCGGTTTCTGTCCCGGTTGCCCCTCTTCCAGGCCAGCTCTCTGCTGTGGCCCAGGAGTGCAGTGAAGGATGGCCCAAGTGCTTGGGCCCTGCACCCCATGGGAGACCAGGAGGAAGCACCTGGCTCCTGCCTTCGGATCAGCGCAGTGCACCGGCCGCGGCCATTGGAGGGTGAACCAATGGCAAAGGAAGACCTTTCTTTCTGTCTCTCTCTCTCTCTCACTGTCCACTCTGCCTGTAAAAAAAAAAAAAAAAAAAAAAAAAAAAAGAGAGAGAGAGAGAGAGAGAGAGAAATGTCTTTCATCAGCATCTAAGTTTATTCTGGATGAAGTTCATGTGCCAGGTTTGATGAAAAAGCAGTGAAAAAAGCAATGTCTTCATGGAGCTCCTGAAGCTTGGGACTGTGTCTTAGGGGACATGCTCCTACTTACTGGTGCTGAGAGGCTGTGTTGGCGCACAGGGCTTGAGAGAGCACTTGCAGTTCTGGGAATAATTGTACAATTATGAGCTAGCATGACTTTATGACTCAATTTTTGTAAGCTCTTCTCCCCTATATTAAATTTCTTTCAGAATGGTGTTATCTAGCATGATTTTTGTTTCCTTTTTTGAAGTGGGTAGAAAAAATATGTGTATGATGAATTAACTATCAATTAATGAAAGCATAAAAGCAAAATGTCTTAAGAGTTGATAGGTTATTGATATAAAATGGTATGCATTTTCTTGGAAAATATTTTATTTAAACTTTTATGTTAGGATAGATTTTAGCAGATTTACCTCCTTGGAAAATGTCTTATACTGGTGATGCATGCATTTTCGTATGCTTGTCATCAAGCAGAATCCTCATGGTTGAAAAACAGAATGCAGGTGATCTTTCTAATACATCTACAGTGTTTCCAGAGACGAATACTATGCAATAAATTAATTTTGACTATGTCCTATTGGGCATTGCCTAAAATAGTTCCTGACAACATGGCACCTAGCGGATGTTCGAGGGGTGTGTTTGCGGCCACTGCGGTTAAGCCACACAAGACCAGAACACCTGCAGGGATAGGTCTGCTTTAGTTCTGGACACGTGGACAGTGCATGATCCCTATACTTTGCTTAAGGTGCCCCTGTGCGTGGTCCACCCATGCCTGCATGACCTTTTCGCTGATTGGCTCCCCTACTGCGCATGTCTTTTGTAAGCCTTATAAGCCTGTACACCTCCTCAATAAAGTAGTTCCTGCTTTGACAGAACTCATGGGTGCTTGCTGTGTTCTTGACCCATCCACCTTACCTTTCCCATTCACCTTGTCGGGGAGTGCTTGTATTGTTCCCTGCAGGTCAGGGACCAGCCTCAGGCTTAAGACCCCAACAATGTCCCTGTGCTACATATATCACAGTGCTTAGGAAAATACATAAAAGGTAGAATTTCAAATTAAAGCTAATATACTGTATATTTCACTATAAAATAAACTAGAAAATATGGTTTTGGGCATTTCATCCTGAAAAATATTTGAGGACATAGGAATATTTAGCATGATTAGCACAATCTATACATATATTGAAACTTCACATTATACTCACCCAATAAGTATGAGCAATTTTTATACTTTTGATACAATTTTAAATAAAAATTTAATGAATATTAATCTTCTATATAAAATTTATTCATTTGTAAGCCAGTATAAATACCAATAGTACAATATGTTTTATAATTATACTTAGGCAAGATTTTCAATATTCTATTTCCTTTTTTTTGACAGGCAGAGTGGACAGTGAGAGAGAGAGACAGAGAGAAAGGTCTTCCGTTGGTTCACCCTCCAATGGCCGCCGCAGCCGGCATGCTGTGGCTGGCACACTTCGCTGATCCGAAACAGGAGCCAGGAGCTTCTCCTGGTCTCCCCATGGGGTGCAGGGCCCAAGCACTTGGGCCATCCTCCATTGCACTCCCTGGCCACAGCAGAGAGCTGGCCTGGAAGAGGGGCAACTGGGACAGAATCCAGCGCCCCGACCGGGACTAGAACCCACTGTGCTGGCGCTGCAGGCAGAGGATTAGCCTAGTGAGCTGCGGTGCTGGCCAATATTCTATTTCCATCAGATAACAGTTTTTAAGCTGAAAATATGGAATTTTGTTTTCTACACTCAATTCTATGTACTTTTGTGTTTTATGCTTTATCCTGTCACATATTAGCTATTCAAGAAATGACAGTTTAAAGACATTAAATACGCAAAGAAAATTAAGAATTTTGCTATTGCTGAGTATTTTATATGTCTCATAAATTTTATTGGTCAGCAACATGATTAGCATCATTTTTTATAATTTCCAAGGTTTCCTCCATGTTTCTTCTCAATTGATACAATATTAAAATTCTGAATCGCTTTACAAAATATATTTACTATTTAATTTCTATACTTCTTTCAAATTATAGAATAATAAAGATGCCATAAAATTCTAATTTTTAAATGAAGATGTACTTATTTCATTATCTGGTTGGCAGAGTTACAGAGAGAGAGGGAGAGGCAGAGGCAGACAAAGAGCTCTCTTCCATTTGTCGGGTCCCTACGCAAATGGCTGCGATGTCTGGAGTGAGCCAGTCTGAAACCAGGAGCTAGGAGCTTGCTGTAGGTCTTGTGCTCGGGTGCAGGGGCCCAAGCACGGGAGCCATCTGCTGCTGCTTTTCCAGGTGCCTCAGCGAGGAGCTGGACTAGAAGTGGAGCATACGGGACTTGAACCAGTATCCATATGGGATGCCGGTGCCACAGGCTGTGCTTTTACCTGCAACCCTTCAATGCCGGCCCACAGAAGATTATTCTATAAACATGTATTGTACTTTCTTTAAGGATTGTATACAAGTAAAATTGAGCATTAGAATATACATGTGAAAGGAAAAATTAATACTGGAATTATGGAATAGAAGAACATGGTGGGTGACTGAATTATATCCAAGATTTTATATTTTTAGATGAATCTACCGAGTATTAGTAATACTCTAAGAACAATTTGGTACTTTTAATTATTGAGCTTTTGTTACAAAGTGAGTTGATTGATATATTGTGTTTGTTCACAAATCCTTAATAGTGGACACGTGATAAATTATGTTTAAAGATTCTGGTCATATTTCTAGATTAAAAACTTGTAGTTAATTTTAATAGTAAGCCACAATAATTTCTAGTATTTCATTATGACCTGCTCATGATGTGCATTTGTATTAATAATCATGTGAAATATAATATTTGCCATTTTATAAACTTAGCTCATTTTTATAACATTTATCATTACACTGATATGGGCATGAAATAATTAATGGGTGTTTGTAGTAGTTATGTATATTCTATATCATTTCAAAAGATGAGAAAGAATTTTGATATTGCTTAATATGATTTCTCCAATCCATTACAGCAAAATAATGAATGAATAAATAAAATAGATATTTAATTACATCTTCTAAATGTAAGATATTGTGCCAAATCTTGTGGATATAACATGAGCAAAATAGAAACATATTATCACACAAGACTGAATCTACTAATCATAGATATTGTAGTAAACAAGTTACCCTTTATTTGTCATCTCCCTCTAAATTGGGAAGTACAAATTAGTATTTGATACTTATGTTTCTGGAGAAAAATTAGATGAAGTCAAGCAGTTTACCCTTCTGCTTGAATAAAGACAAAATGTATTTTTTTCAGTATTCTAAACTGCAGACAGGGTTAGAGAAGAATACCTCGGAGACGGGCGAATAAACAAAGTCCTGAGAGTTTCTGAAGGGGAGGGAGTTAAGCTGCCAGACTTGGGGGAAATGAACTGAAAAACTGAGTGAAACGTTTCAGAACTCATAGAAGAAAAAAAGAAAGACACATAGGAAAATTCCAAGCCCTATGTAGGACTTTCCACAAGAGTTCAGTGAAGTTCCAGTTGGTTCATTCATGACAAAAGTGCCTCAAATGGTAAAAATGGTCAGAGAAAAGTAGAAGTGGTTCTCCCACAGTGCAAGGAATAGAATCTCTTCCCACCAACCAGACAAGATCATCTCAGAATTCATGGATTTTTTGTTAGAGCATTCAGAAAGCTTTACCTTAGTCATTGGGAGCTAAGCTAAGCACTGCACTGGTCCAACTCAAAATATGATTTTTTAAAGATATATTTTAATTATTTGTAAAGCAGAGTTACGGGGTTGGGTGTGGAGGAGACACAGAGAGAGAGAGAGAGCCAGAGAGAGAGAGAGGGTTCCTTGATCCACTAGTTCACTCCCCAAATAGCCACAAGGGCAGGGGCTGAACCAAGCCCAACCAGGAGCCAGGAACTTCTTTGGGAAAGGTGACAGAAAAATATTTAAAGATGAATAACGGTCACTTTTTCAAACTGATGAAAAGTATAAACCTATAGATTTAAGAAGTTCAACGTTCCCAAAGGACAAGAAGCAAGCGGAAAGTTATTTATGGATATCATAAACAAGCTGCTAAAAAGCTGTGAAATGGATAATACTTGGGTGTCTCCCTAGGGGCTGGCTGTGAAGTGCAGCTTGTTCCCTAGAGTTTCATTCTCAAATTCCTTGATGTACTTTGAGCATTTGGTATTTTACATCTCTATAATTAACCAAGTTTGGAGAATATACACCTCCTTATGCAACAGAATTACAGGATTAAGATTGTCTCATACGCTTTTAAAATGTATTTATTTATTTAATGTGAGAACAGGTAGAGAAAGACAGACAATAAGACAGAAAGACTCCCCATCCACAGGTTCATTCTTCAAATGCTTCCAAGGGCTGAGTATGCTAACACTGCTGCTGGGCTCAGTGTGGGTGACTCATGTGTGTGGCAACAATCCAGTAACTTTAGCAATCACCACTGCCTCCCAAAGTTCACATAGCAGGAAGCTCAAGTCTGCAGCCAGAGCCAGGAGGACAACCCAGACATTCTGCTTCAAGTCTCAAATGTCTCAACTGATGTCTTAACCACTTGGCCAAATGTTTGCCTGTTGTTTCATAGTATTGAAAAGCCCTATGATGGGGCCAGGTGCTGTGGCACAGCAGGCTAAGTGTCCCGCCTACAGCACTGGAATCCCATATGGGTGCTGGTTCAGGTCCCGGATGCTCCTCTTCTGATCCAGCTCTCAACTATGGCCTGGGAAAACAGTTGAAGATGGTTCAAGTGCTTTACCCTCTGCATGTGCCTGGGAGACAAGGAGGAAGCTCTTGGCTCCTGGCATTGGATTGGCTCAGGTCCAGCTGTTACAACCATTTGGGGAGTGAATCAGCCAAGGGAAGACCTTTCTCTTTCTCTCTTTTCTGTCTGTAACTCTCTCTCTCAAATACATAAATAAAATCTAAAAAAAAAAAAAAAAACTAAAAGGAAGAAAAGCCCTATGGAGTTCTGACTATAACTTACAAGATGCATTGCTACCATAGCAAAGCAAAGTACTCTACCAGTTGAAAATCCTTTTTGTCAAGTGCATTGATAATATGCCTCAAGCAATTCTGTAATAGCATGATTTCAGAGTTGTTTTTCACTGATGTGACCTAATCTTTCCAAAGGCTTAATAGACAGAAAGTTGAAAAGCGTTGCAGCCATGCAACAAGATATTTTACAAGTAATTGCCAGAATGAGTCACCATTCTGATGGTGAACAACATTGATTTTTTAGTCCCTTTGAGGATTTAACTATTTTTACCCTTTTTAGCTTGTCTACAAACCTTCAATAAAGAAATAATGCTGAGTGTTTAATCATAAATGTTTAAGGCAATGGCATTTGGGAATGGTGATTCTCTTATTCATTTCAGAAATATATTTCAACTATAGAGGGGTTAGAAACAAATAATTAGTAGAATCTTCTAAGCTGTAGTGAAATGTCAACACTTTTTTAAAGTGAAAATGATTTTTCTTATTTTTGAAAGTATAAATAGATATTGATGACACATAGATAGATTGGTGTTAGAATTAAGAACAACCTACTTCTATAACTCTGTCTTTCAAATAAATAAAAAATAAAATATTAAAGAAAGAACAACCTATATGCTCCATTTTAATCCATTTTGAATGTTGAATCAAATTTTGTAAATACTTCTGAATGAATGATAAAGCCAGAAAACATTCCTCAGAATCAAAATAGGTTTCATTCACTGATTGCTTTTATATTTTTTCAACTAATTCTTATAGTATAAATATGCTTTATGATGTTAGTGCGTCTAGATATGGAAATAGAATCCTGTGTGCTTTCTATGATCCAAAACATGATAAAATAAACTACTAATATTTTTATTACTGCTCTTAAAATTATGTTTAACATTTTTATATAAACAACTTTATAAAATTTTATTTTGTGAAAATTCAGAGCAGCTATCTATCATCTATCTAGGTATATACCTACCCACTTACCTATCATCTATCTACTCTATCCAAATATTTAATTTATTTTTCTAGTTAATAATCAGTGAATGCTAAAGTGGTTAGCCTTTTCAGAGTCATCAGTAGTATCTTTTTGAAGTAAGTTATTTGTTCAACCAGCAAACCTGTATTCCATAGCCGGGGTACTAAATATTATGTTGGCTATTGGAAATATTGAATAGAATGACAAATTCCTCTCTCAGAGGAACTTGCTGGAAAAGTATTCTGTGGTCATAAATATAAGATGAATGGACACCAATTTTCTTCAATAAATTTTACTGAATTCACTTTGTGATCAGTACTGATAACTCTATCAAAGATATGTTGGAAGAAACATTAATTTCAAGTGTACAAATGCATCTATGTAACCAAAAGTACAGTTATGCTTTTCATTTATGATTGGACTTATTGTTTTCTGGTTCACCATCCTTGGTTATTTATCTAAGTTTCCTGGTTTCTGTTTCCTTTTGTAAGAAATATGCACAAATATATAAGTCATACCACAGGGTAGAAGTAAAAATGAAGTAAGATGAATCTTGAATAGTATATAAAATAATGACTGATGTATGTATCATTAAGTGCTAGATATTCCTTTTATTTTATTACTAAATATGATGCAAACTATAATTTTTAAATTCAAATATATAAGAAAACAATAACTACTAAATATGGAAATTTATTTTTTTCATAAAGAAAACCCAAATAAGCACTGTACCTCCTCAAATGGTTCCTTAAATATTTTTCTTCCTGTGCAACAGCATTCTTTACTCCTCTAACAAAGTTTAGTTCTTAAATCCAGTAATACTATATATCATAAAATAAATTTTTTAAAATATTTAATAGTTTTCATGATCATCATACTTTTCTCTCATCTTCCTTCTTTCTTTCCTTCTTTCTTTGCTTTTTCCTTCCTTCCTTCCTTCCTTCCTTCCTTCCTTCCTTCCTTCCTTCCTTCCTTCCTTCCTTCCTTCCTTCCTTCTTTCCTTCCTACCTTCCTTTCTTTTCTTCCTACCTTCGTCTCTTTCTTTCATTCATTCCAGTATTTTTTTTCTAAAGAGAATGTTAGGATACATTGTTATCTAATTAAACATTTCTTTTTTTTTAAGTTTTTTATTTATTTATTTGAAAGTCAGAGTTACACAGAGAGAGGAGATGCAGAGAGAGACAGAGAGAGAGAGGTCTTCCATCCGATGGTTCACTCTCCAATTGGCTGCAAAGGCCAGAGCTGCGTGGATCCAAAGCCAGTAGCCAGGAGCTTCTTACGGGTCTCCCATGCAGGTGCAGAGGCCCAAGGACTTAGGGAATCCTTCACTGCCTTCCCAGACCATAGCAGAGAGCTGGATTGGAAATGGAGCAGCAGGTGCTCAAACCGGCACCCACCTGGGTTGCCGATGCTTCAGGCCAGGGCATTAACCCACTGCACCACAGTGCCGGCCTCTGTTTAACATTTCTAATCATTATTTTGATAGTTTTGAACTATAAATATTGCATGAACGAAATCATATATTATGATAAAAACAACGTCTGATGGGGAATATTTATATTTGTAGTCTATCTGAAAAGCAATTTAAAAATTGTATTGGCCCAAGGTATAGGTCATATTGTTTTGAATTCATAGTGACCTACAAGACAATCGTTATTTCTTACACTTTACACATGGGCAGCCTGAAACTGATGGACATGAAGTGTTCAGATGAAGAAAAAGAGTTTACCTCACTTAAAGCTGAAATGCCATTAAAAAGTACACCTGTTACAATAACTGTACTGATTTACTCGTGTCTCTACTTATTTCAAGTTCTGTTTTATCTTTCACTTCTAAAAAACATTGAGTTATATAAACTAGACATCATATTCAGATTTTATAGGAAATTTCCATAAAATGTTTATCTTATGACTGGAACATTTAAAGGAGTGACCCTCCTTCTATTCTGACTGGAGATAAATGCCCTTGTTTGATATTCTTATCACTTTACTAAGAAAAGACAGATTTAAACAAACAGGCAAGCAAACCTGTATAAAATTCCATTAGGGTAAGGATTCCAGAAACATGAGGTCAGTCAAGCTTATGGTTTAATTCTTCTCCATACATCTTTATTGAGTTCTAATTTGTATCAGGGGTCATGCCTCCATCACATGGTTTAAAATTAACTGTGTGAAACCAAGCTCAGGCATCAAAAGTAAAGTGCAAAAATATAAAAAAAAACATCCATGGAAGAATAAATTGAGTAATTTACTTCATTTTCATGTTTAGAATCTTAATTTATTTCCAATGAAAATATTGTAAAATATTGGCCATTTAGTGAGTATTGCTAATGAAATAATGAAGATAGAATGTGAATAACTTCCCATAATTTTTATTTGCCCTTGTCCGTAATTTCATATTTGAGCTCCATATTACAAACCACATTATATTCATAAGTATTATTTTGCATGTTTCCAATACACAACTTAGAAGACATACTTACTTGCATATATGCATCCATTATATGTAGCAGCTGAAGTCATGTGTAATTTATTATGCAATCTCTAAGTTTTCAGTTATGTTTTAATAAAGATATCGCTATGATTAAACACAGTTGCCATTCCTGTATTCTTTCTCCCCATTGCAGCATTATCTCAGAAACTTTACACAGAGATTTTGTTCTCCTGAAATATGTCATGGTCCTCCTCTTCTTTTTGTTTTCTGGATACATTTTCCCTAGGAATTAAAATTTTCTTGTTTTTCCTCCTATTTACTTCTCAAAATCAATAATCAATGCTCTAGTCTTTGTGACAGTATAAGCATGCATAGGATGAATGGACATCAGGATATGTCTGTCATAGTGCTTGACTTACTTCAGTGTAGCTGTTTAGCCATGCTTTTGTGCTGGCATTGCCTTTCTCTTTGCCCAGCACTCTGCTTTTCTATTGTGTGCCTGTTCCCCTTTCCATCCCAAATGGTAGTGTTGCACCTGCTCAGCTCACTATTCCATCAACTCCTCTGTAGCATGCAGTATATGAACCCATAGTAGAAAATCATGCTCTGAGTTGGCCACTTGGTTTTAAAATATTAGTTGAATGAGGACATTCCCCATGGATGAGACTACAAGCAAGTAAACAAAGCCAGGTGAGGAAGAGCTACTGGACAGAGCATTAATTGCATTGTCTTTCTTCCAGGTCCAGACATGTCATAATACAAATCAACCTCTTGATTTCATAGTTTTGTAAAATATCATATTTGCTTTCTTTTCTAAATTTGAACATTTTATTAACATGGGAGCAGATTTCCTGTATTTTATATATGCAACTCTAGAGTATTTTGTGATATTTCTTTCCCTCACTTCCTCCTTCCTTTCTTCTTTTTCTTTTAATTTTTGTGATACCATACTTTCAATTTACTTTATAAACACAGGCTTAATGATCCACTATATAAAGAACTCCAAAAATGAAATGTAGAACACTGCTCCATAGGAATGTAAACAAGAGCTGTAATTAATATTCAAATCACATGATATCAATTTCACTCAAGTAAATCATTTTTGTTGATGTTTTACTCTATATATTCTCTACCATAAGCCAGACTAAACATATCATATTTGTCTTGGAGTCGGGAATATTTCACTAAGCATAATGATCTCTAGTTGCATCCATTTTGTTGCAAAACTCAAAATTTCATTCTTTTTTTTTAACTTTCATTTAATGAATATAAATTTCCAAAGTACAGCTTATGGATTACAATGGCTTCCCCCCCATATCGTCTCTCCCACCTGCATCCCTCCCCTTTCCCACTCCCTCTCCCCTTCCATTCACATCAAGATTCATTTTCGATTCTCTTTATATACAGAAGATCAGTTTAGCATACATTAAGTAAAGATTTCAACAGTTTTCTCCCACACAAACATAAAGTGAAAAATAATAGATGATTTTTTAAATGATGATGAAACCAGATCAGACCTATTGTCATGTTTAATCCCAGTGAGAGTCAAGTTGGGAATTGATAATTTCTTCTTTTTTTTTTTTTTACAGAAGATCAGTTTAGTATACATTAAGTAAAGATTTCAACAGTTTGCACCCCCATAGAAACACAAAGCGAAATATACTGTTTGAGTACTCATTATAGCATTAAGTCTCAATGTACAGCACATTAAGGACAGAGATCCTACATGAGGAGTAAGTGCACAGTGACTCCTGTTGTTGACTTTACAAATTGACACTCCTGTTTATGGCATCAGTAATCTCCCTATGCTCCAGTCATGAGTTTCCAAGGCTATGGAAGCCGTCTGAGTTCTCCGACTCTTATCTTGTTTAAACAAGGTCATAGTCAAAGTGGAGGTTCTCTCCTCCCTTCAGAGAAAGGTACCTCCTTCTTTGAAGACCTGTTCTTTCCACTGAGATCTCACTCACAGAGATCTTTCATTTAGGTTTTTTTGTTTTGTTTTGTTTTTTTTTTGTTTGTTTGTTTGTTTTTTGCCAGAGTGTCTTGGCTTTCCATGCCTGAAATACTCTCATGGGCTTTTCAGCTGGATCTGCATGCCTTAAGGGCTGATTCTGAGGCCAGAGTGCTTTCATTTCATTCTTTTATATGGCTGAGTTTCATTCCATTGTGTATATATGCAGTCTTGTCTTTATCCAGTCATCACTTGATGGTCATCTTTGTTGATTCCCCATCTCAGCTATTCAGAATTGAGTTCCCATAAACATGGGTATACAGACAACTCTTTCTTATGCAGCCTATTTCCTTTCATATAGGTTAGCTAATTGGGTTTATATCATTTTCAATAGTATCCTGAGGAATAAAAACTTAACAAGAGTGCAGTTAAAAAATCGACCATTCTAGTCCTGGCATGAGAGTCTGCAGCTGATTAGCATGATAGCATTTTTAAAATCGTACCTTACTTTACTTTTCAGTTTAGACCATATACTATGAAATTATTTTTAAACACGTGAATATTGGCCTTTCTTACTGCAGTTGACGTTTTTATTAAGACATCCCATTGATCTGTCTCCAGATAGCTTGCATTGGGCAGAAGTTCTGAAAATCAAATGCCCTGTGGAAATTCCAACAAAGCTGATATTTGGCTCAGACAGTTAGAAAGCATTTTGCCATGTGCTTCTGAATAATGAAAATCCACATAATGACCAAGGTATGGGTTTTAGGGCAATGGTATTTATCACAGAGTGACAAGCTGATCCTGCGCTTGGAGCTGGAAGTAGGAATTGAGTAAGACTTGGAGAAGTTTCCATTTTTCTGCTGATGGAAGGAGCAGGTGATTTAATTCTGTTGTCCCACAATGCAAAGGGAGAATAATATTATAATGGAGCCTTGTATTTGGAAATATGTGCCTCTTCACATATTTTTATAATGGCAAATAGAGAGGAAAACTGTGGTCTTCCTCATGCCTCTTTTTTATCGTGGAGAACTCCTGGCTCCCACCCATATAAGTAAGAAGAGAGTGTCAACTCTCCCCCCTCTCCCTGCCCCAATTTTTCTGGTTACTGATGAGTCTTACATGCCTGTTGGCCCAGGACAGAGGTGGCTTATGACATGTACCCGGCCAATAATTGTATGGCATCTCTCTGAATCATTCATTAAAAACATGACGCTAATACTGAAGACTGGTGCAAGGACACCAGAGACATAATATCCTTTTTGAAGTGGGTAAGGAGTGGGATAGGACTGGGTAGGATTGTGGCACCTGTTTTTCTTGCCATATGGAGACATCATATCTATAGATGAACCCAAGTTCTGAAAGAGACATAAACCTAAAATGAAAGCAGTTATTATGGTGTGTGTGTGTGTGTGTGTGTGTGTTAACTCCAGGTTAAAACAAAAATCCTCCAACTGTATTTTAATGTACATCCTCACTTGAAACTTTTTATTAATGTTTCAAATAATGAAAGTTACAGTTTATTTATACTAAACACCTTTGACTAAAAATCTTCTTCAATAGTCTTAGAAATGGAAGTATGTGTCACTAATGATTATATGTCCCATGAAAAGCATTATTTCTGATACTAATCAATGCTTGGTAATGGGATAACAAGTACAAATTCCTAAGCTATTATTGGACATGCGTATGTGTACTAAACATTAGTCAGACTGCTGTTCAGATGAGATTTCTATTCCTCATCTCTCTGAGAATAGCTCTACTATTTGCCGCTTTTGGATTCAGATATGCTTGACATATTTGGATTTTGTTTAAAATTATATAGACGTGTCAAAACTATGATAAGTGTGCATTATTTTTACATTTCCTATAATTAAAATAACCACTTCATAACATTATAATTATGTATAGCAAAACAGCAAAAGAAAAGAAGGAGAATGTAGAAGGACAATTCAAAGGGAAAATTAACAACCAAAATGTGAGATCATCACAAAATATCAGAAGGAATGATTAAATCACTTTTTTGAATTACAAAAGTTACTGACGTTATAATAATCGGAAGTAGGAAAAAGAAATCATAACATCTTTGTAGCAACTGATTTTTAAAGACTAATCCTCCAATGGTTTATATTATTTAACTTTGCTCCCACTGAAAATATAATTTTAACTATAAATTGAATATAATAACCTTCATCACCCAAATTAATTTAGAAGAATATATTGCTAGAACAGGTCACTGACATTTTTAGTAAACATAATTATATGAGTAATTGAATAGTATCATATTCTGAAAGATGAATTCTAATTTTGGACTACATAGTATGAATCAAGTTTCTAATATGTTTTTGTTAGAGTACAAATGTGTCTTATGGAAACAAATATGGAATGAAGATTTTATTATAGCTTTTATTTTCAATTTAAACCTTACTATATGTTAGGCCATCTCATCACCTTATCACATTTGCAAAGATATATATATATATATATAATATGTTATATATTATATGTATATATACATATACATATATATATATAGAGAGAGAGAGAGAGAGAAGACAGATTAATTGTACTTGTAAGCATGGTCCTAATGCGACAATATTAACATAAAATATTTTACTAAAATTTTGTTACCAGGGAGTTTTTTATAAAATGTTCATACATGTAAATAATATTTTCTTATGTGTGCTAGTAAAATGCCAATAACACTTTTTGCTCAACTTTCTGATAAAATACTAAAATATAAGTACCACAATACTCATTAAATAAAAAGTGTAGCTTGTTGCTGTGGTTCAAAAGCAGGTACTAAAATCAACTTCTCTAGATTAAGATCGTATCACCTGTAGTTACTGCTTAGTTGATGTAAGATAATCTTTATAAATATATTTTCTGAATATTCAAGCTAACAATAAAAATATTCTTCAGCATATATCAGTTGTGCTTCTATAATGATCTGATGTACTATATCCCAGTGTCACTGAGGCATGGTTCTAGACTGGAGCCATACACCATAGCTTTATATCAGATAGATTGTCCTGCACCTTGCGTTGATCGAGTGATGACACTGGGATGTTTGTAATGGGAACATATGCTCTCTTCTCTACCCTTGGCATCCATCTAGGACCAAACAAGTGCTGGGCAGGGAGCTGGCTGCCTTCCCCCTCTGCACTCCTGTCTTTTTCACAATCCTCACCACCTAGAAAAACCAACATTAAGGGTAAAACCCTAGAGGACATGATGCTGTAGGATAAGGGTTTGGAGCTATGCACATGGAGTTTCAACCCTTGGGTAGGGCACACAAATCATGGACAAGCAACTGCCCAGTAGACAGGAAATAGGTACATTTTCATGTCATTCTGTCCGCAAGGCTTCAGCTGGCTAAAGATAAAAAAAAAAAAAAAAAAAAGGATAAATTACTTTTGTCCTGCCCAAGGTGGAAGGCCCAGTGAACAGGATATATTCATCAAGGGGAATAAAAAATGCTCAGGCAATGTTAACATTAAATAAACTCACATTGCCAGATTAAATATGGATTAAAAAAGAGATCCAGAAAAAAGGGAGGGCAATGTTAGTCACAGGTAAGGGTAATCGCTCCTGCAGTATTAACCCTCCTCAATTGTGAATGCTAGGTCAAGGACACACTCCTGATCTATGGAATCAGGGTCCCAGGAACACAAGTGAAGGGGCAGAGGTATAGTTAAGTGACTCCGGAATGCTAGGTTCCTACAGCTTAGGAACTTGAGGTATGCCTCTAATGGATAGTGGCAGAAATTTAGGGATGACTTTGTTTCTTGTCCTTTTATTTCAGATGGTTAATAAACCATCTTCAGCATGAAACCCTTTCAAATTCATCATCAGGAACTGAGTTTCTATTCACCTCCAAACATTGAAGAAAGAACATGTGATCTTCTATATCAGGGTGTGGCCAGTATATTACCTGGAGGATGGTGAAACTTGGGTCCCAGAGGGAAATATTAGCTATCCTCCAACTAGACTTCTTAAGTCCAAAAAAAAAGAGAAATGGTTTGACATCCTTATGTCCAAGTGTTTTTTGTTGTGCAAGATAAGCCAGGCATTCATCACCTCTGTAAGGTAGATGCAGGATATTCAGAGGCAGTTACCTTCAAGATCCAAGCTATCCCCTCCCTCCACCCATCACAGAGCATGCAACAAAGTCAACATTGATCCCTTCCTCTACCATTTCAGTTTCCTCATTCCACACCATCCACCATTACCCATTACCAGAAAACAAGGTCTCTGGGGTTGGGGCCCCTTCTTCAGATGCTGCAGCAGGTCAGAAGGATCTGGGGGATTTTTCTAGATGATCCTACCTCCCAGACCATCAGGACTCAGGAGGCCCATGTAGTCCTACCCAATGAAGGGAATGGGGTAGACATCCTCCCGGATCCCAGAGCCACTTTTCCTGTCCTCTCAAATATGGACCATCTCTTTTCCCTTAGTGAGACCCCGAGAGGCAACTCAGGAAAACACTGAGCTATTTCACCTGGCCCCTGAGATGTAACTTGGATAGCTTGTTTCTTACACATGCCTTCTTAATCATACCAGAGGACCCAGCATACATTCTTGGGAGAAATTTAGCACAGAGGGGAACCACCATCCAAGACGATTCTTATGCCTGGAAGTAGAATTAAGCCCATAACCACTCAGTGTTAGTGCGACCCCTCCAACTCACTCTCTATCTTTAAAGGAGGGTTAAAAAGGAGCCCTATTTTGTGATTCTTTCTACTGTCATTGCAGTAAATGTGTCTGAATTGGATTCTTGGAACCACCAGTTCCTACAAAAGGCCTGGTTTCTGAACCAAGTTCAGATTAAATCCTAAAGAGTAACTTTTACACTGCCAAGGAATATGAATGCCCTTTCTAAGAAACTGAAGGACTCAAACTCCTCTTTACAAAACATAAGTAGGTTGCAATGCACACTCCTCTCTATCCTTCATTTGTCAATCCCATCATCTATGAATCTCATCACCAAGATGCAGTTAATTTGGGAATAGCCTTGATAACTCAGGTTACTAGTTCTTTCCTCTTGTTCACCTGTTTATCTCCACTAACAGAAAGATGCCATATCACAATTTTACTTGGCTTTAAATCTATTGACTGTATGCAACACAGTGATGGCTTACAATCTACCCTTTTGTTTCATGGACATACCCTTGGCAACCTCCTCTTACCCTATTGTATGGCTTACCTGTTCTTGTCTAAAGGATCTCCAACTTCAGATGGTACTGCATATAGAACCAGATGTGTGGAGAAGGAACACTGAATGCTCTTTCCAATGTCGGTCCTCTCCAGCTTGTTCAAAGTGGATATCACCACTTCTCCCTAGTGGCAGTTAGGGTTATTCTTCAGAGAGGGGAACTGATGGAGGGATGCACTCTGGTTTGATAGGCAGGGACAGGGGCACCTTCCCTACCACCTCAAGATGGGTCTCAGAAGCCTGAGATAAGCTAGCGGTGGCTTCTATGAGTTATGTTGATGTCATGTGATGATCCTTATAATCAAGTTTTTCCTATGCTTTTGTCACTGATCTAAGTAATGACAATTTTATTCATCTTGGGGGAAAGTTCTACGTGTTTTCTGCTGTCTCTATTAAGACTCCATTGGAACTTTCACCTAATTAACCTAAAAAAACATCATTCTCCTGGACCAAACAGCCTTTAAAAATCCATAGACAGGCCGGCGCCGCGGCTCACTAGGCTAATCCTCCGCCTAGCGGCGCCGGACCACCGGGTTCTAGTCCCGGTCGGGGCGCCGGATTCTGTCCCGGTTGCCCCTCTTCCAGGCCAGCCCTCTGCTGTGGCCAGGGAGTGCAGTGGAGGATGGCCCAGGTGCTTGGGCCCTGCACCCCATGGGAGACCAGGAAAAGCACCTGGCTCCTGGCTCCTGCCATCGGATCAGCGCGGTGCGCCGGCCGCGGCAGCCATTGGAGGGTGAACCAACGGCAAAGGAAGACCTTTCTCTCTGTCTCTCTCTCTCACTGTCCACTCTGCCTGTAAAAAAAAAAAAAAAAAAAAAAAAAAAAAAATCCATAGACAAACAGTCCTCAGTAGCTCCCTACTTCAGGGATACTTGCAGCACTGCTAGAAGGGTCTTCTCTCACTTTTGCTCTCCCTGCTTTCTTCTAATAAACTACTTTTTCTTTACACACTCTTCCTCTTCCATGCTACCAATTCTCCATGGAAGATATGAACCTGGCAGAGAAAAAGAAATGCGATAATGTCAGAATCCTGAGAAATACTTTCCCATGTTTCCACACGATTAATTCAACATCAAGAAGAAGCTTATTTACTTAGTCCTGAGAAGAGCTTACACAAGCACACTCCTGATGTAGGGAATTATTTTGTTATCAAATGATGCTTTTCATCAGGACGGATAAGATAGTGAGATCAAAGGGTTATTTCTAAGTATCTTTTATGTCCAGAGAGCACTTTGTGATTTGAATATTTTTCAGCATTTTCTTTGTTTTTATAAATCTCTGTTTAGTCAAATTAAGGAAAAATATTGTGATTTTCCT
Source organism: Oryctolagus cuniculus (assembly GCF_051225735.1). NCBI lineage: Eukaryota > Metazoa > Chordata > Mammalia > Lagomorpha > Leporidae > Oryctolagus > Oryctolagus cuniculus. Next base: position 12,452,303 of record NC_142876.1, on the reverse strand, counting down.
GGATTTACGGTTTACAAATTGGATTACAAATGAATGGAAATCGATATTGAAGGTGCACTGGTAGTAATAGCGTAATGACTCAGGAAAAAAGATCAGATTCAATCTTCCTTTGTATATGTACCTCATATGTGCCTTTTACCTATAGTTTTGTTTGTTTGTTTGTTTGTTTGTTTTGACAGGCAGAGTGGACAATGAGAGAGAGAGACAGAGAGAAAGGTCTTCCTTTGCCGTTGGTTCACCCTCCAATGGCCGCCGCTGCCGGCATGCTGAGGCCGGCGCACCACACTGATCCGATGGCAGGAGCCAGGTGCTTTTCCTGGTCTCCCATGGGGTGCAGGGCCCAAGCACTTGGGCCATCCTCCACTGCACTCCTGGGCCACAGAGCTGGCCTGGAAGAGAGGCAACCGGGATAGAATCCGGCGCCCCGACCAGGACTAGAACCCGGTGTGCCGGTGCCGCAAGGCGGAGGATTAGCCTAGTGAGCCGCGGCGCCGGCCTTTTACCTATAGTTTTATTGACATCTTATGACTTCAATATTTCAGTAAATCAGTACAAACATATGGAGTGAGGAAGCATAATAATACTTAAGAATTTAGAAAACTAAACATCTTGCCTAATTTCCCTAGTTAATGTTATAAATTTATTACTTTCATTTTCAAAGAACAAATAGTTTTAAAGTCCCACCAACCATTACAGAAATTTCTTCCCTGAAATTGTATAAGATTGCAGTTATCTCTTGGTGGAAACATGCAGTGACCCCAACTAGAAAATTTTAAATATGTAATGAAATGAGGAAATATTTAAAACTTAGTTCATTAAACTGCCAAGGGATACTTAAATAAATATTAATGTAACTAGTTAAAATGTAAATCTTGGGGCCAATGCTGTGGCATAGCGGGTAAAGCTGCCACCTATAGTACCGGCATCCCATATGGGGACTGGTTTGTGTCCTGGCTGCTCCACTTCCAATCCAGCTCACTGCTGTGGCCTGTGAAAGCAGTGGAAGATGGCCCAAGACCTTGGGTCCTTGCACCAACATGGGAGATGCAGAAGAAGCTCCTGAATCCTGTCTTTGGCCTGGCCCAGCTCTGGCCATTGCAGCCATATGGGGAGTGAACCAGTGGGTGAAAGATCTCTCTCTCTCCCTCTCTCTGCTTCAGCCTCTCTGTAACAATTCCTTTCAAATAAATTAATTAAATAAATCTTTAAAAATGTAAATCTGACAACTTTCCTCTTAATTTAAGCTTTAGTAATAAAAAACATCAGGTAGCCATAAATATATTTTATAAAAAATAAACTTGAAGAAAAGTGTTGAATTGATGTGAAAGACATTCACTAGTTTATTCTCTCATTTTATGGTTAAATGCTTTTCTTTAGTTATGATTGTTCAATTTTCAGTCATTTTTGACTCATCTTTAGCTGCTAATAGAAAAAAAGAATACTATCTACCTAGTTTTAAACACAGAAACACAACACTCACAATGTTATATTATGTGATATTTCAAAAGCAACATACCAAAAAAATACAGTATTTTAAAGAGTGAGATCCCAGTGGAAAGAACAGGTCTTCAAAGAAGGAGGTACCTTTCTCTGAAGGGAGGAGAGAACCTCCACTTTGACTATGACCTTGTCTAAACAAGATAAGAGTCGGAGAACTCAGAGGGCTTCCATAGCCTTGGAAACTCATGACTGGAGCATAGGGAGATTACTGATGCCATAGACAGGAGTGTCAATTGGTAAAGTCAACAACAGGAGTCACTGTGCACTTACTCCTCATGTAGGATCTTTATCCTTAATGTGCTGTACATTGAGATTTAATGCTATAATGAGTACTCAAACAATATATTTCACTTTGTGTTTCTATGGGGGTGCAAACTGTTGAAATCCTTACTTAATGCATACTAAACTGATCCTCTGTAAAAAAAAAAAAAAAAAGAAATTATCAATTCCCAACTTGACTCTCACTGGGATTAAACATGACAATAGGTCTGATCTGATTTCATCATCATTTAAAAAAATCATCTATTATTTTTCACTTTATGTTTCTGTGTGGGAGCAAACTGTTGAAATCCATACTTAATGTATACTAAGCTGATCTTCTGTATATTAAGATAATCGAAAATGAATCTTGATGTGAATGGAAGGGGAGAGGGAGTGGGAAAGGGGAGGATTGTTGGTGGGAGGGACGGTATGGGGGGGAAGCCATTGTAATCCATAAGTCGTACTTTGGAAATTTATATGCATTAAATAAAAGTTTAAAAAAATAAAAAAAAAATCTTAGAAATTTTGTAAAATAATTTGGTTAGTTGTCACTTGATGATTCACATCTTACTTTCTCTTCAGAGTAGAAACATACTTAAATATACTCTCCAATCAATCAAAAACTGTAAGTTGTTTTACTGTAATGGAGGGAAAAATTGATAATTTTGTTTATGAGTGATTTCATCTTGAATCATCTTAAACTCCAATGGTAAAATTGTTATCCATTGTGCATAACTAATGATATTATTTTAAAAGTTTGCATGAGGGCAGGGACTTCACTTTCAAGTTAAAATGTGGCTTAATCCATCCATATCCCATATCGGAGTATCTGGGTTTATTTATCAGCTCCTGCTTTTGACTTGCTTCCTGCTAATGAAGAATCTTGGAAGGGGAGGTGGTGACAGCTTCACTAAGTTCCTGCTACTCACTCAGCTTAGATACCCGGACTGCATTCCCTGCTTTTGGGATCACCCATCCCCTCGTCCCTTCACCTTTGTAAAATACAGACATTTAGGGAGTGAATCAGCAGATGGAAGTTCTCTCTCTCTTTTTATTAAAGATTTATTTATTTATTTGAAAAGCAGAGTTACAGAGAGGCAGAGACAGAGAGGGAGAGAGGGCGAGAGAGAGTGAGAGAGAGAGATCCTCCATCTGCTGGTTCTCCCTCCCAAGTGGCTTCAATGGCCGGAGCTGGGCTAATCCAAAGCCAGGAGACAGGAGCTTCCTCTAGCTATCCCATGTGGGTGCAAGGCTCCAAGGACCTGGGCCATCCTTCACTGCTTTTCCAGGCCATAGCAAAGAGCTGGATCAGAAATGGAGCAGCCGGAACTCGAACCAGTGCCCACATGGGATGCTGGCACCTCAGGTGGTGACCTTACCTGCTACCCCATAGTGCTGGCCCTGGAAGTTCTCTCTCTGTGTCTATCTCTATCTCAAATCCATCTCTGTCTCTTTCTTCTTTTCAAGTAAATAAATTAAAAATTTACAGTGTTAAGAAGTTCCTAAATAAGTAAATTAGAAGTTTTCATGGAAAAAAAATCACAACACTCCTGTTGTGATAAAAATATATCCATTTAAAAGAAATATTTCGTGCTATTTAAAAACATAATACTAATATTGTATACAGATTTATAAAGAGCAAAGATATTTTTTTTTAAACAGAGGCTATTCAATATTTATGAACAGTATTCAAGATGTCTCCAGAAAGCTCATGGAAAACGTGTTTTATGCAAAAACAATGTGTTTTAAAATTTTGCACCAGAATAAGTGTAAACATATTTTAATTACCTTTTTCCACCAACTTTTTATAAAAGAGTTATTTGTTTAAAAGTTAGAGTTAGAGAGAGAGAGAGAGAGAGAGAGAGAGAGAGAGAATCTTCCATTTACTGGTTCACTTCCCAGATGACTGCAATGTCTTGGGCTGGGCCAGGTCAAAGTTAGGAGACATGAGCTTCATCTGGGTCTCCCATGTCGATTCAGGGGCCCAAACATTTGGGGTGTTCTATATTGCATTTCCCAGGAAATTTGCAGGGAGCTGGATCAGAACAGTAGCAGCGGGGACATGAACTTGCACTCATGGAGGATGCTGGTGTCTGGTGGTGTCTTCACTGGCTATGCCACAATTCTGAGCCTTTCCCACAAACTCATTGCAGTACCCTCGCATGATTACACGCTGACTCCTGTGGAGTCAGCAAATACTTGAAAACAGGCACTTTTACCCACTCTTTTTTTTTTTTTTTTTTGTAAAACTTGACACTTGCTTGTATAATATACAGTGTAAGTATAGATGTGTTGTTTTGTTGATTTCTTTATCCCAAGTGTTAGAAGAGTATCTGACACACAATGAGCAACATGTATATGCTAAGCTGAATAAGGGGACCATAGAAACAATCTTACTCACTGGTATATGAGGAAAAATGAGCATGGCACAAAATAATACTTGTGTTCAAACTCACTTTCTGCAGTTTTTAAATACACATATTATATATATTAATTATGGATTTATTTAAAGAGAAATGGAAGAAAATTTATCAAAGCACAAACAGGATTTAATATACTTTAAAAATATTGTATCTTCATATTTGTATCTTCATATTATACTGTTTGTTTTACCATGATTCTGTCTATAATTAATATACACACATATCCTCACTAAATGTAATTTTCATTGAACAAGTGACAACACATTTCATAAATATAATGATTTTATATTCCAGTTTTTTAACATTTAAGTAATACCAGATAAAAGCAAAGGATCTCGTATTATTTTCTAGGTCCAAACATGCAGAACCAGTGCTCAAGTAGTTTTGAGTAATTGGCTGAATTTACTTCATTGTTAGTAGATAATTAAACTTCAGATACATTTATTTGCTTTCCAAACAGGTCTTTGCTTCTGTGTTAGTTGTGCTTGAAAGTTAGTTGAAACTGTATACACATGTTAAATGTCAATTTTGAAGTTAAAAATATGAGGGAGGCTGGCGCCACTGCTCACTAGGCTAATCCTCCGCCTGTGGTGCCGATTCTTCAGGTTCTTGTCCTGGTTGGGGCACCAGTTCTGTTCCGGTTGCTCTTCTTCCAGTCCAGCTCTCTGCTGTGGCCCAAGAAGGCAGTGGAGGATGGCCCAAGTGCTTGGGTCCTGCACCCGCATGGGAGACCAGGAGGAAGCACCTTGTTCCTGGCTTCAGATCTGCGCAGCACCAGCCATAGCGGCTATTTGTGGGGTGAACCAATGGAAGGAAGACCTTTCTCTCTGTCTCTCCCTCTCACTGTCTAACTCTGCCTGTCCAAAAAAAAAAAAAAAAAAAAATATGAGGGAAAGATTCATTTTTAAAGATTTATTTATTTATTTGAAAGAAGGATGGGACAGAGGGAGAGAGAGGAAGCAGGGCGAGCGAGTGAGCGAGAGAAAGTGAAGAAAGAGAAAGGTGGAGGAGAGAGAGAAAGAGAGAGGGAAAGAGAGAGAGATGTCTTCCAACTGATGGTTTACACTCCAGGTGGCAGCAAAAACAGTTTGAGCTGGAACAGGTTTACGCCAAGATCCAGGAATTCCATCCGGATCCCAGTTTGGTGGCAGAGGACCACATTGTTGTATCATCTTCTGCTTCATTTCCGGGCACATTTTCAGGAAGCTGGATCAGAAGTGGAACAACAGGGGATCTGTTCCGAACTGGGATAAGGAATGCTGGAATCCCAAGCAGCAGCAGCTTAACCAGCTGTGCCACAATGTTGACTACTGAAAGAGTTCTTTTATTTTTATTTTTATTATTATTTTTTTTTTGACAGGCAGAGTGGACAGTGAGAGAGAGTGACAGAGAGAAAGGTCTTCCTTTGCCATTGGTTCACCCTCCAATGGCCGCCGCGGCCTGCGCGCTGCGGCCGGCGCACCGCGTTGATCTGAAGGCAGGAGCAAGGTACTTATCCTGGTCTCCCATGGGGTGCAGGGCCCAAGCACTTGGGCCATCCTCCACTGCACTCCCGGGCCACAGCAGAGAGCTGGCCTGGAAGAGGGACAACCAGGACAGAATCCGGCGCCCCGACCAGGACTAGAACCCGGTGTGCCGGCGCCGCAAGGCGAAGGATTAGCCTAGTGAGCCGCGGCGCCGGCCAGTATTTTCTTTAAATATTGATTTATTATTTGATGGCATGTCATCTGGCATCATTCAGAAATAAATTATTTTAAAAACTAATCAGGAATACTAACAAATGGGAAGAAATGACTTCATAGCTTATTTTTGTGTCACGTATTAGTGGTGTGATTAGAGAAAGTCACACTAAAAAGGATTTTGTGGTGTGAACCAAAAAATTGGAAAAAAAATTCTTAGTTTTAAGATTGGAATTTTGCTGAGAAGACCCAGATCTCAATTACACGTACATACACATAGTATGATAAAAGACTTGCTGGATCTTGTAGGAAGACCACAGATATTGTCCACAAATTTTCCTTTCTTTTCAACACATGTGTTTTGAAGAAGCGTTATTAGAAGGATCAAAGAACTTGTGTCACTTGTTGATAAAAAGCTTCAGTGTGTAGTCTAGATCCTGTGTCCATCATGTGTTCTGGGACTGAAGGAAACTTTCCCAGACATTGCTAAGATTTGGTGATGATAGTTATCCCTGCACCTCCAGCAGAGACTCGAATAGGGAGGATGGGACATAGAAGAAGAAATGAAAGGATTTTGTTCACTGAAGGCAGAATTATTGTGCTCATACAGCATTGTCATGCACATTCTCTGAACATTTATCAATGCATTTGTTTTTCTGTGAACTTCTGTGGTTTTCTGCCTTTTCTAAGACTCTTTTATTATTATTGCTGCTGGAGAACATTTTATATGTAAAAGCACTTAGTCTTTAATTTATTATTTATTATATATTATTATATACTTTTATATAAATTTTACATTGTGTTGTAACTTAAATAATAGCATAATTTGGTATACTTAATTTTAATGTTCATGTAATCAGATTCATAAATTTTTTTAATTTATATTAGCTAGATTTTGTTACTTTGGTAAGGTCAGTATGACTAGAGTTCATGATTATTTCCCTTTAGTAAATAAGTATTTTTAAATTCATTTGCAACTTATTTGCTTCTATTGTTCTATTGGACCACAGAAAATTATTATGAGTATAGTTTTACCTGAGTTCTGAAGCATTTGCTTCAACAGTATCTATTAGTAGTTTTTCTCACCATTTTGCTGCGTTTTGTACAATTTAGATTATGAGTTCACTTTGTCATAAAAATTCCATATCTTTTCACATGTACATTTAAGTTAATGTTAATTTAATGGATTAAGTTCAGTTAACTTTTCTTCAAAACATAAGTTTTGAAAAGAAAGAAAAATCTATGGACAGTATCTGGTCTTCCTACAAGATCCAGCAAGTCTTTGTTGTCGTAGTATGTGTATGTACATGTAATTTAGATCTGGGTCTTCTCAGCAAAATTCCAATCATAAAACTCAGACTTTTTTCCAATTTCTTGGTTCACACCACAAAATCCATCTTAGTTAACATTGTTATTCCTTAACTGCTTCTCCAGCTTTATATATATAAACAATATGTCCCTTTTTAATGTGAATAGTATTTTATTAGATTTTATTTCTTTGTAAAATCTACACATCAGGAACCTGGATAACGTCTCCATTTATACACATTTATCTAATTTTTCACAATAAAACCTGAAGACCATTGATGTTTGCCTATTAGTAGTTGCTATTTAGTCAATTAATATAAATATTCATATATTTTCCTCTATAGCCATTTTGATGAGTAACTGAGGATTTTATATAAAACATGTTATGTGCACTGTAATACTATTTAAACAAATTTGTCTTTTGAGTTGTCTTTCAGTTTATTGCAATGGTTTTAGAATAAAGATCGTGGACCTGTTTTTTGCAATTAATTGATATTTTCCTATTTATATGTGGATATTATCCCTTACCTAATCTACATATAATCCATCAATGTGTGTTACTGTGTACCTGCAACACAACTCTGTCTGTGTCTCCCACTCTGTGACATCAGTGTGATAAACAACTACCATTCTATCTTTTCTGGCAGCCTCAACAGTTTTCTGTGTCTGCTGCATTCCCTACCTGCCACACCTTTAAGCACCTACAACTTTAGCAGACACATCAGGGCCAGTTCTCTCATTTGTGTTTAGGAGAGTCAGCTGCCAATTTTTCAGGATATGTGCAAGCAGAACCTTTACTGTAAAGTAAGTTATAGTATGTTAGCATAAACAAAGTATTTTAATTATTTATTTGTTTTCCAATTTCATTTGAAAACCTGATAGAGTTTTATTATTATTATTATTATTATTATTCTGCTGATTCACTACCCAAATTCCCACAATATCCTGGCCTGGGCTGAAAGCAGAAATCTGGAAATCCATCCAATCTTTTATACGGGTGGCAGGAACCCAAGGACTTGAGGCATCACCTGCTGCCTCCCAGGATGCGCATAAGCAGGCAAATGGATCAGAAAATGAGGAGCTGGAATTCAAACTACACTCTGCTGTACTCCATACAGGCAAATCAAGTGCAATTTAACCACTGAGCCAAATACTTTCCATGAAAAAAAGGTATTTAAAACAAAGGCAGTGAATGATCAAAACATCATTTCTATTTATTCCCACATGTTTTGTTGTCATCTATGCTGTGGTCATTATTTGTCATCTGTTTATTCCTACTGAGCCTCAGACATGGAGAGAAAGAGAGAGAGAGAGAGAGAGAGAGAGAGAGAGAGAGAGAGAGAGAGAGAGAGAGAAACTATCACAAAAGAGGCACAAGTCTCATAAGTCCATGAGAGTTACCGGGAGAGCAACAGGAATGAGGAGGGTAGGGAGCCTACTAGTTGCCACTACATCACATGTTTAGCAATTTAACCAAATATTATGCTGCTGTGAGCGACATATTACTGCTATCAACTGTTTCTCTCTAGTGACACTACTGGGGTGAGAATTTTCAAGTACATGTTATAGTATTATGATGTATGTTAAGAATATGCCTGATTTTTGAACAGAAATAAAGCTGTTGTTGAATTTTCAAAATACTTGCATTATCTATAATCTAATCACTTATTTCTATGTAGCATAGTTCAGCAGATAAATGAATTGTATTCTCACTATCATGGTTACCCCACTTATGACAGTGAATTCTCAATTATTGTAAAAAAAATGTAGCTATCACATGTTCTGTTAAATATTAGAGACACTCTATAATTTTTTAGCAAATGCCCAAAAATTTTTAATAGATGTCCAAAAATTCATTGACAGTTTTTCCCGTAAAGGACTCTTACGGGATGAATGTTAGTTAACCTTATAATTATTTCCATATCTTTGAAGTCAAAAATCTTAGCAAGAAGGGTGTGCCTAATGATCTATGTCACTTGTGCTTGTTCAAATTTTATCTTTTAATCTAAATACTCAGGCAGCTTCTGTCAGATAAGGTTTCTTTGAAGGAACAGTTTCACTATTTTTCTCCTCTTCTTTTAATGAGAAGCTACAAGTAATCTCATTCAATTCTTAGCCTATAATCAATATTTCCTTATAATTTTATTTCAGTAATTTTCCAAAGAAAATCACCATTTTTCCAAGCCCCATATTCTAGTGCTTAGTTTAATCACACCACAGTCATTTCTAGGTTGATTTTAACTTTATTGCAAATTTCTATTCTCAGTTATGCCAGTTCACTTATTTCTACATCTGTTTGTTGTCAAATCCTCATCTTTTACAAATTGTCCTTTGTTTGTTTTTAATTTTAAAAGAAATGTACTCTTTACATTTCATTGTGATTTTCCCTGCTGTGAAATGTTCACTTGTCTACCAGCATTACTCTTTGGGGCCATTTGTTCCTTGTTTTCCTTTTGCCTTCTGGCTATGTAGCTACAATGTTGTTTGCTGCGTTTTTTTTTTTTTTTCAAACTCTATACTTTTTTTTTTTTTTCAAATACTGAGTGTTCAGATGGGATTTTTTTTCTTGTGAATAAAACTTCCTGGAGGGACACTGTGATTATAATTAGTCTCATATTAGTTGCTTGAATGTAAGTATGTTCTCACTGATCATATTCTTTTTAAAATTTTATTAATAATAGTTGGGAATATTTATGGGGTACAATATGACATTTCAATAAATGTATAGAGTGTGCTTTTATCACATTAAGCCAATCAATACCTTCTTTCTCTGATGTATTGTGTGATTGGAACCTTGCAGCTCTTTTCTTAAATTTGCTCGTAAAATATATAAAGTTCATTTTGAACCTTATGCAGTTGTCCTCTATCCCAGCTGAAATAACTATCATCAAACAGACAAGAAGAGACACATAGCTGAGGATACAGCAGAAGCATAACTCTTGTACACTGTTGACAGGAATGTAAATGAGTAGAATCTCTGTGGAAAAGAGTGTAAGAATTTCCTTTAAAATAGAAATAGAAATGGTGTATGCTGTACCAATCCAAGTACTGAGTACATATCTAAAACAATGAAATCATTGTGTCAAAGAGATATCTACACCATCGTGTCTGACATGTTCTTAACAAGCTAATGCATCTGTAATATAGTTTATGATTGATATCTTGCCAATTACCTTTTTAGTTCTCCAGAAGTCCATGTCCTGGCTGATAAAAATCTAAGCTTACTTTTTTTACTTCATTTTATGAAGACAATGGTACAGTGGAATATAGAAACCCATGAGGAATACCATAGTCTATTAAAATCAATGTTTTTAAACCAGGCAAATAACTTCATCACTCAGAGATCTACCATGATAAATTGAAAATAAATTGATTGAGGTTGAAGAGTCTTGATAGAATTGCAATTATGCATTTTATAATAAAAATTTTTACAAAATCACATAATGTACAGATGAAATGGAAAAATTACCAGTCCTTCATTGGTCACTTCAAGTGCTAGGATAAATGGAACGTAGAGGAGACACAGCCCCTGCATACAGTTTTAACCCAGCGGGGCTGCAGTCTGGGAATGTTCTGTGCAGCACAGAGCACCGCTGGATCATTCAGGCACTCACCCTCAGCTGCTATGAGTTTCTTCTGTGGGCAGCCCACAGCTCAGCCTCTGCTCCAGGAATTGCCTTCTGCCCAAAGAGTCATCTCACACAAAATTGCAACCACCTTCACTGGGTAGTCACCACCCAATCACTGAATTATAGAGAAGCACAAAGGTCCTCACACCCACTTATAAGGAATCAGAAAGGTCAATCCACTCCACAATTCCTGGCAGTTGCCTCTATCAGCTGCGTGGTAGCTCCCTCTGCCAAGCCCTGCACCCATCTTACCTTAGAATTGATGATCCCAAGAGGACTTAGAAATCAACTTTGAGCACACAAACCTTCTTCTCAGAGTCTATTTCTTGTGAACTGAACTAAAACAGCCTGAGATACCTGAAAACTACATATTGACAGCCATGGAACTGAGGATAAATATGTGTGAATGTTGAGAATAGAGTAGATATTGCTCACTGTATACCCAGAAGGTCTCTTCATTCAGAATGAGTTTGTCCAAGCAATCCCTTCCTATCTTCCTTCCTCCCTCCCTACCTTCATCCTTATCTCCCTTTATTGATTTTCTATGTCCTCTCTCCCCTTATACTGAGGAATTGATTTTGGAAAAAATTTGTGTTGCACACAGAGACAAATGCACACAGGTATCTACAGCCCACTTTTCTTTTTTAAATTTTATTTAAATTATACAAGTTTCATGTATTTCATATGTACAGATTTAGGAACATAGTGACACATCTCCCTACCCTCCCTCAACCCACACTCCAACCATTCTTCCATCTCCTTTTCACATTCCCACTCTTGATTTTTATAAAGATCTACTTTCAGTTTATTTAATGACCATAATGTTAACCCTACACTAAGTAAAAAGAGTTCAACAAATAATACAAAGGAAAACACAGCAATAAAAAAACACAACAGAATAAAGCACGGTTCGTCAACAGGCGAGACAAGGGGTGTAAACAATGTCAAATTTCAAAATGTCCATTTCACTCCAATGCATTACGTATTAGGTACTCAATTAGTTATCTCTGATCAGGGAAAACATATAGTATCTGTCTTTTTGGGACTGGCATATTTCACTAAATATAATGGTTTCCAGTTGCATCCATTTTGCTGCAAAAAAACAGGATTTAATTTTTTTAAAGCTGAATAGTACTCCATAGTCTATATATACCATATTTTTTTATCTAGTCAATAGTTGATGGACATCTGGGTTGATTCATATTTTTTCTATTGTGAATTGTGCTGGAAAGAACATGGGGGTACAGATAACTCTTTCATATGCTGATTTTTTTGGCTTGAATAAATTCCTAGAGCAGAATGGCTAAATCATGTGGTAGGTCTATATTCATATTTCTGAGGTATTTGCATACTGTCTTCCACAGTGGCTGTACCAGTTTACTTTCTTGCAAATAGCATATTAGGGTGCTTTATCCCAAAATCTCAACCAATACTTTCTTGTTTATTGATTTGTGTATGAGAGCCACTCTAACTGGAGTGGAGTAAGACCCCATTGTGATTTTGATTTGCATTCTCCTGATGGGTAGTGATCCTGAACATTTTCTCAAATGTCTATTGACCATTCGATATCCTCTCTTTAAAAATGCCTGTTAAAGTCCTTTGCCTATTTCTTAACTGGGTTATTTGTTTTGTTGTTGTTGAATTTCTTGAGCTCTTTACAGATTCTGAATAATAACCATTTATCCAGTTGCATAATTTGCAAATAATTTTTCCCATTCTGCCAGTTGACTCTTCACTTTGCTGAGTGTTTGTTCTGTAGTGCAGAAGCTTCTCAGCTTGAAGTAATCCTATTTGTCAATTTGGCTTTGATTGCCTTTGCTTCTGGGATCTTTAACAAGAAGTCTTTGCCTATGCCAATGTCTTGCAGAGTTTCTCCAATTTTCTCTAATAATTGATAATATTGGGTCATAGATTTAGGTCATTGATCTGTTATGAGCAGGTTTTTGTGTAAGGTATAAGGTAGGGGTCTAGTTTAAAACTTCTGCATGTGGAGATCCAGTTTTCCCAGCACCATTTGGTAAAGAGACTGCCCTTGCTCCAGGGATTGATTTTAGCTTCTATGTCAAAGAGAAGTTAGTTGTAGATGTGTGGATTGACTTCTGGAGTTTCTATTCCATTACATTGGTCAACATTTCTGTTTTTGTGACAACACCAGACTGTTTTGATTATAAGTGCCCTGTAGTAAATCTTGAAATCTGATATTGTGATGGCTTCATTTTGTATTTTGTTATATAAGATTGTTTTAGCTTCTAGTATTTATATTCTTATTCCTTGGAGACAGCTTTAATTTCAATAGAAATTATCGTTACTTTATTCCTATGTAGAATTAGGTTAATGGGATCAGCTGCATTATACACAAAAAGAGGAGTCACATGTTGGCCAGAATATGAGAAATAACCAATGAAATAATCAACATTGTTGGCATTACATTTTTATCTTCTTTATATATGTTGTAAATTAAACTTCAATAACATGTATTTTAATTTCTTTTCCACATCCTGCATATTTTAAAAGATTAATTTTCAGTTTTTAAATTAAATATTTTAACAACCAGAAATTCATTCCCTTATCCTTGTATCATTTTTTTTCATAAATCTAACATTTACATTTTGAACTACTAGTACTACATTTTAAAATGTTATACAAAATACAGAGGACAGCATAGTTTAGTATGGTAAGAAACACATTTTTAATCTAATTTTGCAAAGATTCAATTTTGGAACATAAGAGAGAACGGAAATGGTAGATTCTTTTTTTTATGCTTAAGAAACCCATATTCCCTGGGATGGAAGGGAGAATTGCGTCCATTACTTGGCAACATTATTGAAAATCACGCTATTTCCCCTCTAGGGTTGTGAAGCACAGAATGCGAGGCTATCCAGTTCTTAGATTGCATAACTGATGAAATGCTTTCTATTGTAACCTTTCAGCCTTAAAGAAATCTTATGTTTTACAGATTCTAACTTATTGTCAGGCTGTAAACCCTTAGCTAGGCCATGGGATTTGATATATCTTGACAGACTGTTAATGTTTTTCTTTTTAAAGCTAAGTTTGTGGTATTGAGTCTGCTCAGATTCCTTAGATAAAGCAAGTATCATAGCGTAGGCATGCCTTCGCATTCTAAAATCTCTGACCATCTCAGCAAGGCATAGATACCTTCTGGTTGTAAAGAAAATGAAGAGAATTAACATGGTAAATAATCTAACAGAAGGAGTTTCAGTGAGCAAATATAATCTGATATTTTTGTATGAATTATCCTTAAAACTTCAATTATCATTGATAAATGAACACTATGTAAGAATATATTTTATGTCCCTTACTGGGTAAGAAACAGTGTTTTTCTTTCAAGAGCATATATACAACCCAAATTTTCTTACGTTCTAACTGTATAAAAATATGCTAGTAAAACAGCCATAAATATGCACCCAATATTTCTTCTTTATTTATTTATTCATAATTTTAAAAACACATTTATTTTAATTTTTATATAATTTTGAAGATCTATTTCTTTGAAAGGCAAAGTGAGGGAGAAAGAGACAGAGAGACACAGAGAAAGAGAGAGAGAGAGAGAGAGAGAGAGAGAGAGACAAAGATTTCAACTGCTGGGCCGGAGCTGGGCCGGGCAGAAGCTTAGAGCTTTTTCCGGGTCTCCCAAATGGGTGGAGGGGCCCAATCACTTGTGCCTTTCTCTGCTGCTTTCCCAGGCACGTGAGCTTGGAGCAGGATCAGAAGTGGTGCAGCCTGGACTTGAACCAGCGGCCATATGGGATGCTGGCACTGCATTTCATATATACAGGTTTAGAAGCATAGTGATACTTCCCACCTTACCTTCCATCCCTCCCTCTCATAATCCTACCCTCCTTCCTCCTTCCATTTTTATTCTTTCCTTTAATTTTTACAATGGCATGCTTTCAGTTTATTGTATAATCATAAAATTAACCCTTCAACTAGTAAAGAATGAAACAAAAGTAAAAAAAAAAATCCACAACCATAGGGGCAAGGGCTATAAACAATAATCAATTCTCAATATATCAATTTTGCTAACATATATTACATTTTAGGTACTCTATCAGTTTCCACAGATCAGGATAAATTTATGGTAGTTGTATTCTATAGACTGGCTTATTTCTCTAGGTGTAATTTGACAGATAGAATTATAGACAGTGAAAGAGAGAGAGACAGAGAGAAAGGTCTCCCTTTTGTTGCTTCTCTCCCCAAATGGCCATGACAGACGGAGCTGAGCTGATCTGAAGCCAGGAGCCATGTGCTTCTTCCTGGTCTCCCACCTGGGTGCAGGGGCCCAAGGACTTGGGCCATCTTCTGCTGCTTTCCCAGGCAAGCCATAGCAGAGAGCTGGACTGGAAGAGGAGCAGCCAGGACTAGAACCGGCCCCTATATGGGATGCTGGCACAGCAGGCAGAGAATTAACCTAGTGAGCTATGGCACCGGCCAAGATTCTATTCTTTTTATGGCTGAGTAATAGTCCAAAGTATATAAATATACTACGTGAGAGAGAGAGAGAGACAGAGAGAGAGAGACAGAGAGAGAGAAAAAGGTCTTCCTTTTGCCATTGGTTCATCCTCCAGTGGCTGCCACGACCAGTGGGCTGTGGCTGGTGCATGGTGCTGATCTGAAGCCAGGAGCCACGTACTTATCCTGGTCTCCCATGCAGTTGCAGGGCCCAAGCACTTGGGCCATCCTCCACTGCACTCCCGGGCCATAGCAGAGAGCTGGCCTGGAAGAGGGACAACCGGGACAGAATCCGGCACCCTGACTGGGACTAGAACCTGGTGTGCCGCAGGTGGAGGATTAGCCTATTAAGCTGCGGTGCCGGCCAATATACTACGTTTTGTTTATTCAGTCATCAGTTGATGGACATTTGTGTTGATTCCATAACTGAGTAATTGTGAAATGAGTTA
The DNA here is from genome assembly GCF_051225735.1 of Oryctolagus cuniculus. Lineage (NCBI taxonomy): Eukaryota > Metazoa > Chordata > Mammalia > Lagomorpha > Leporidae > Oryctolagus > Oryctolagus cuniculus. Next base: position 12,436,584 of record NC_142876.1, on the reverse strand, counting down.
CAATGACTCTGAGGGTAAGGTTAAGTATTTCATATGCTGATTTCATTTGAATAAATCCCAAGAGTAGGATGGTGGGTCATATCGTAAAACTATTTTTAACATTCTTACGTATTCCCATACTGTGTCCCGCAATGGTTACACCAGTTTACATTCTCACCAACAGTCAATTAGTGGACCTTACCCCCACATCCCTGCCAGCATTTATTGGTTTTGTGTGTGAAAACCATTCTAACTTGGATAAAGTGAAATATCACTGTGGGTTTTATTTGCATTTTCTTAATGGTTAGTAATACTGAGAATTTTTCATGTGAAGTTGGGCATTTGAATATTTTTTTTTAAAACGTGCCTGCTCAAGTCCTTTGCCCTTTTCTTAACTGGATTGTGTGAGCTGCTTTTAGATTCTAGATATTAATCATTTATCAGTTGAATAATTTGCAAACATTTTCTCTCATTGTGAAGCTGCCTCTTCACTTCATTAAGTGTTTCCTTTGCAGTGCAGAGGTTCCTTAGCTTTATGTAATCCTATTGCCTATTTTGGCTTTGATTGTCTATGCTTATGGGGTCTTTTCCATATAGTCTTTGTCTATGTCAATGACTTGTGGAGTGTCCTCAATTTTCTCCTCTAGAAATTTGATGGTATCACGTCATAGATTTAGATCCTTGCTCCATTTTGAGTTGATGTTTTTGTAAGGAATAAGGTAGGGTTCTTGGTACATTTAATTCAAGAAATTTGCAAGCCTGCTCATATAATTTTGAGAAAAGTTATCTGATATATTCTACTTTTGGCAACATTTATACCCAGAAAAGTAATTTTGGGTTAAATATTATATAAATAAACATCTGTTGTCAGAGGGATGAGTAGTATAAAAAGTTACTTAAAAATCTATTTAATCATTTTATTTATTTTAATAAAAAATTTGTAACATAAAAGTTTAAGATTAGTTTGTATAGAGCCAGAAAGCATAGAATTATGAAATTAAAATAAAGAGGTCAAGTTATTACTTAATAAAGTAGAACTTTGGAACATTGAAATGCACTTGAGTTTAGCAAAACACAAAGGAGAAAAAACATGATCTCCTATACCACATAAGTTTATTTCAAAAATTTTTGTGGAAAAATGAATTAAAAGGTAATGCATATTTCCACAAATTATTGAAATACCTTCATGTAATTAAACTAATGTATCAGAAAAGTTACACATTTAGATAGTCATTATCCCAAGCTATGTATTCTTGTTTTTAGAAGATATTATTAACCATTCATAGGAAACAACACATTGATAAGATTTTTGATTACACACTACTTTTAAGGTTAACAGTATTCAAGAAAATCAACCAGAGGAAACGGAAAATGTTTAAAAGGTTCAATTATTATTCTTTAAATATATTTGCAAATTAATTCCTTAATTATATATTTCTGTCATTTAATATATTTTCTGAGACAGATCTATTCAGAAAAAATAGTCCTGCCTTTGTGCTTTTCCATTGGCAATTGGTACTGTTTGTTAGCAAACAGATGACCTTAGGCACTATTCAGGAAAAATAAGAAAAAATAATATTTAATAGCTCTCAGTATAAACACAACTAAGCGGCCCTTCAGCAAACCCCCACCCACCAGCTAGTGAGGTCCCTTTGAATAGCATGTTCCTGGAAGACACCTTTGGAGCTACTCTGAACCTCTGTGTTCCTCACAGATAAATGGCATTGACAGTTGTCCAGTGGAGCAGGAACACAACATATCACAGAGTAATCAAGACACTACTAGGACAAGCTGGTTTGGAATAAAATTGTAAAGTCAAGTTGCAATTGAAAGAAAAGCACTACAGTTTATTCTGTGAAGCAGTTTGATGACCTAATGATGTGAGTCCAGCTTAGCATTTGGACAATCTTGGAAACTGAAAGGAGCAAATTCTATTATTGAATGACAATTACAGAAGCAATATGCAAGCCAAACACTATTACCACCGAAAGTGTGTACTGAAGCTATAGCTGGGACTGAAGAAGCAAAGGAAACTGGGAAGAGGCCTGGAACTGAACGATACCTGACTCTGGAGAGGTAGAGTAATAGGGTAAAGAAGTAAAATGGGTGATGGCTTTCATTAAAAATCAGCTTAATGCAGCTGCTAATGATAGGTTGTCTACAGATGCACAGGTAACTCATCCTCCCTCACTCATGTATACCATTGATTTAGCAAGAGAACATCTCTCTCCAGACCTCTGTTGTGATGGCCTATCCTGTCCCTGCACAGTATCATTAACTCCTAGTGGCCTAAATCTCCTAGGTTGAAACCAGGTTTAAAAGATACATATTTGTTTATTTTAAGCTTTATTTATTTATTTATTTGAAAGTCAGAGTTACACAGAGAGAAGAGAAGCAGAGAGAGAGAGAGTCTTCCATCCGATGGTTCACTCCCCAATTGGCTGCAATGGCTGGAGCTGTGCTGATCCGAAGCCAGGAGCCAAGAGGTTCTGCCGGGTCTCCCACGTGAGTGCAGGTGCCCAAGGACTTGGGCCATCTTCTACTGCTTTCCTAGGCCATAGCAGAGAGCTGGATAGAAAGTGGAGCGGCCGGTGCCGCCGCTCAATAGGTTAATCCTCCACCTAGCGGCACCAGCACACGGGATTCTAATCCCGGTCGGATAGCCGGATTCTTTCCTGGTTGCCCCTCTTCCAGGCCAGCTCTCTGCTATTGCCCGGGAAGGCAGTGGGGGATGGCCCAAGTGCTTGGACCCTGCACCCCATGGGAGACCAGGAGAAGCACCTGGCTCCTGGCTTCAGATCAGCACGGTGCGCCGCCGCAGCACACCAGCCGTGACAGCCATTGGAGGGTGAACCAACGGCAAAAGGAAGACCTTTCTCTCTGTTTCTCTCTCTCCCTATCCACTCTGCCTGTCACAAAAAAAAAAAAAAAAAAAAAAAAAAAAGTGGAGCAGCCGGGTCTTGAACCGGTGCCCATATGGGATGCCAGTGCTTCAGGCCAAGGCATTAACTTGCTGGGTCACAGCATTGGCCCCAATAAAGATATATATTTGCAAATGTAAATGTATGTGTATATACATATCTTGCAAATGTGGATTTGTGTGTGAATGTAAGTGTTTTTTGAAACATACATGCATATATCTCTTCAGGTTTGACGGTGTTCTGATTTTTTTTTTTATTTAATGAATATAAATTTCCAAAGTACAGCTTATGGATTACAATGGCTTCCCCCCCAGAAAGTCCCTCCCACCCGCAACCCTCCCCTTTCCCACTCCCTCTGCCCTTCCATTCACATCAAGATTCATTTTCGATTCTCTTTATAGACAGAAGATCAGTTTAGCATACATTAAGTAAAGATTTCAACAGTTTGCTCCCACACAGAAACATAAAGTGAAAAATACTGTTTGACTACTAGTTATAGCATTAAATCTCAATGTACAGCACACTAAGGACAGAGATCCTACACACAGTGACTCCTGTTGTTGACTTAACAAATTGACACTCTTGTTTATGGCCTCAGTAATCACCCTAGGCTTTTGTCATGAGCTGCCAAGGCTATGGAAGCCCCCTGAGTTCACCGACTCTGATCATATTTAGACAAGGCCATGGTCAAAGTGGAAGTTCTCTCCTCCCTTCAGAGAAAGGTACTTCCTTCTTTGACGACCCATTCTTTCCACTGGGATCTCACTCACAGAGATCTTTCATTTAGGGTTTTTTTTTTTTTTCCCCCCCAGAGTGTCTTGGCTTTCCATGCCTGAAATATTCTCATGGGCTTTTCAGCTGGATCCGCATGCCTTAAGGGCTGATTCTGAGGCCAGAGTGCTATTTAGGACATCTGCCATTCTATGGGTCTGCTGTGTATCTCTCTTCCCATGTTGGACCATTCTCTCCCTTTTTTATTCTATCAGCTAGTATTTGCAGACACTATTTTTGTTTATGTGATCCTTTTGACTCTTAGACCTATCAGTATGATCAATTGTGAACAGAAATTGATCACTTGGACTAGTGAGATGGCATTGGTATATGCCACTTTGATGGGATGAATTGGAATCCCCTGGTATGTTTCTAAATCTACCATTTGAGGTAAGACAGCTTGAGCATGTCCTGAAATGCACATCGCTTCCCTTGCTTATTCCCACTCTTATATTTAATGGCGATCTCTTTTCAGTTAAGTTTCAGCACTTAGAAATAATTGTGTATTGATTACAGTATTCAACCAAAAGTATTAAGTAGAACAAATAAAAAAAAATACTAAGAGGGATAACATATTAAGTTGCTCATCAACAGTCAGGGTGAGGGCTGATCAAGTCAGCGTTTCTCATAGTGTTCATTTCACTTTAACAGGTTTCCTTTTTGGTGCTCAGTTAGTTGTCACCGATCAGGGAGAACATATGGTATTTGTCCCTTTGGGATTCACTTATTTCACTCAGCATAATGTTTTCCAAATTCCTAACAGTGATCACTTTTCAGTTAAAATTTAAACACCTAAGAATAATTGTGTGTTAATTACAGAGTTCAACCAATGGTACTAGAACAAAAAAAAAAATACTAAAATGGATAAAGTATTACATTGTACATCAACCATCAGGACAAGAGCTGATCAAGTCACTGTTTCTCATAGTGTCCATTTCACTTCAACAAGTTTCCCCTTTGGTGCTCAGTTAGTTGTCGCCCATCAGGGAGAACATATATTTGTCCCTTTGGGACTGGCTTAATTCACTCAGCATGATGTTTTCCAAATTCCTCCATCTTGTTGCCCGGTCATTTGATTTTTTTTTTTTTTAAGATCTATTTATTTTATTGAAAGTTAGAATTACACAGAGAGAGAGAGAGAGTGAGAGAGAGGTTGGTCTTCCATGCTTTGGTTCACTCCCCAAATGGCCGCAACAGCCAGAGCTGTGCCGATCTGAAGCCAGGAGCCAGGAGCTTTCTCCAGGCCTCACACATGTGTGCAAGGGTCCAAGGGCTTGGACCATCTTCCACTGTTCTCCCTGGCCACAGCAGGGAGCTGGATCAGAATTGAAGCAGCCAGGTCACGAACCAGCGCCCATAGGGGATGCCGGCACTGCAGTGCCAGCCTGGTTCTGATTGTTTTTTAAAACTTTGCCATCTGAATTAATACTGCTTCTTCGAAAGAGGTATGCTCAGATGAAAGCAAAACCACAAGTGTCATCCTTCAGTGTCATGGTTTTCCCTCTAGTTTGTTCATAGACAGAGTTGGAATGGTTTTATAGTTGGTTAATAAGTTTGCCTGAAGAAGAAAATCGAAAAAAAATGTTTTCTTCTTCTTCTTTTTTTTATTTTATTTTTTTATTTATTTATTTTTTTCAGGCAGAGTGGACAGTGAGAGAGACAGACAGAGAGAAAGGTCTTCCTTTTGCCGTTGGTTTACCCTCCAATGGCCACCGCGGCAGGCGCGCTGCAGCCGGCGCACCGTGCTGATCCGATGGCAGGAGCCAGGTGCTTCTCCTGGTCTCCCTTGGGGTGCAGGGCCCAAGCACTTGGGCCATCCTCTGCTGCACTCCCTGGCCACAGCAGAGAGCTGGCCTGGAGGAGGGGCAACCGGGACAGAATCCAGCGCCCCGACCGGGACTAGAACCCGGTGTGCCAGCGCCACAAGGCGGAGGATTAGCCTAGTGAGCATGCTGAGGTATTGTAGAATGAGGCCTTTTCAAGTTAGAAATTCCTGGATTATCCTGTAAATCTTATTAAAGTATGCATTTTTTTTTTGATTTCTACTTGCTTTACAAAAACTTTACATGTTTTAAAACAATAATATTTAAAGGTTTAAGCAGCAAAACATACCATTTGACTGTATTTTCTTGGCTAAGATTATGAAGGTACATTTTAGGAAATTTAATATAATACATATTTATGGAAATATGGCATATTGTATAATGCATTAAGAATTATTAAAATATTATTATAAAATTAGTGATACACAACTGTTCATGGACTTTAATAGTCTAAGAAAAATAGCCAGTTCTAAGATATAACAAATCCTATTTCAATACTAGTCCATAAATTCAATAGATATCCATATTTTATCCAAATGTTTTGAAACAAACGGGTATTTTAATAAGGGGCTCACTTAAAGTTGAGTCATTCAGGCTCCTTTGGTTGCCTAAATCTTGTACGTTGTGGGGAAGAAGACTTACAGAAAACAGCGACTCAGATTTACTGGAAAAAAAAAAAAAAAAAAAAAAAAAAAAAGGTCCCAAATTATTCTGGATATCTTCCTCTTACACAGTGCGTTTTAATTATAATTTCCATAAATTTTATGATCAAAAACATCTTTTTATTTAGTCACTATTTATTTCCACATATTTCTACAGTTGTGAGGTTCAATAGTTTCAGCCATATTGGGGTTCCCTTTAGTTTACAAAGCTTTGTGTTACATTGATTGTGGCTGGGAAAGCCCTTTATGGAGTTTCAGTCACATTTTAACTGTGATAGCCACTCAGTTGTTAAGGAAAGTCCTGTCTTCTTTCCTTCAATCTGATAACTGAAATTGTCCTTTTGATCGTATCACTAGAACTCATACTTTTCTTTTGCTGATAGAATTTATTTTTCCTTCACTTTATAAAGTTACAACAGTGTGAAATTTAAAGTCACAAAATTGTGGATGTAATAATTGATCTTTATAGCTAAAAAAAATCAAATTTAGGTCTGACCCCAGATTACAGTGCACAAAGTAATCAAAGTGAATTCTGGTGTGTTCCAATTGATGCAGCGATTAACTGGTAATTCAGGATTACTTCAGGCACAAACAGCTTCCAATTTCTGCTTCAAAATTCCATTTATTTTGGCTACACCTGCCTCAAACATATGAAGCAATCAATCATTACCGGGTCTTGGGAATTGGAGATGTTGGTGTGTAAGCCTCTCCGGGTATACACCTGATAAAACTGGGATGCCCTTATGCCACTCTACCTCTCCTTCATATTTCAGTTCTCACAGTTAGTGGATCTCAGCTGCTTATTAGAGCAAACGTAGTTTTTTTGTTCATTGGTTTTCCCTAACTACCCTCACCAACTGATATCATCCATCTCTCTTAGTGTCTGTCTCACGTATTACCTAGTGAATGCCAAGGCAGTACATCAGATTTGTATGCTACCTCAGCTAAGCTTCACTCTTGATTCAAGGCCTCAGGAGCTGTGAAGACCCCACAGAGTCACACTTGCCCAGAACCTTCTATGATTTCAATAATTACCTACTGGAGGTAAACGTTAGCTTCAACTTCATTCATCTGAAAACTTCTTTACTTGGACAGCTTTCTTGAACAATAATTTAGTTATTAATAAAGCTAGGCTGACTTTTTAAATTGTCACACTGAATTCATTTCAATCCCTTTCTAGATCCCCTTGTTCCTGCAGAAAATTCTAAAGCTAATATATGTGGTACTTCTTTATAGATGATCACTGTTAAATATCTAGCTGTGTTTAACATCCTCTGTTTGTACTTCATGATGACACTATGATCCCTCTAGGTGCTGCATACTTTTATTTTGACCAGAGTGGGGGTTTATCGAGATTGGCTAATGAGTGCCAAAAACTTTCAAGTAAATTGAATTGGAGACGAAGCCTAAAGACTCCTTGATTAGAGAAAACTATGCCAGCTCCATAAGAGGCCAGACCCTTGCTTGAGCTGCAAACGTAAGTACAATGAGCTACTTCTCATAAATGTCTATATTAGTTAAAAATGGAAATTAATTTCACCCATTAAGAACCATTCAAAAAACTTGCAAGCTTGTAATTAGAGACTTTACAACAGGATAGATGAAATAAGGCAACTGTGTTTTATAACCAGTCAAAATTGCTGATTCACTTATGTGCCCGTCCTACAAAAGCTTCCACTTTGCTTTTTCTGTTAGAACCCCAAAACCACTCCTGGTTTGGAACAGACTGACTTAGACCATTGTTTGCTCAAATTAACTCTTTAAAATTTTATTATACTAATGTAATTTTAGCACCATCTTTTTGAATCTCTCTGTTTTTAGAATTTTCTCACATTATCCTGTAAAATACTGCCTCTTCTATTCTCTCTCCGTATTTTTTTTACCTGCTGGAAGTCAAGTAAATTACACTAAGTCTTATTGCCCTTATTTCTACTTCATTTAATTAGCATTCCTATCTTCCAGGAAATTTTCTTTTCACCTTAAGAAGAACTTATTCAGGTTTACTAATAATTTACTACTTCTTTGTTTACTTTTTTTTTCATTTGTTGAGTAAGCGGTCCGGTATATTTTCAAATATACTTTGTTATTTTCACTTTACTTTTTTTGTTCTCTTAAGATTCCTTTTCACTAACTCAAAATGAACTTATATAAATATGTGATTTTATTAAAAAATTAGATTTATTTATTTGAAAGGCAGAGTTACAGAGAGGCAGAAGCAGAGAGAGAGAGAGAGAGAGAGAGTGAGAGAGAGATTTTCCATCTAATGCTTCACTCACAAATGGTCATAATGGCCAGAGCTGGGCTGATCCAAAGCCAGGAGCCAGAAGCTTCCTTCAGATCTCCCTCCTTAGTGCAGGGGCCCAATACTTGGGTCATCCACTGCTTTCCCAGGTATGGAGCTGCCAGGACTTTAACTGGTGCCCATATGGGATTCCAGCACTGCAGGTGGAGCCTTTACCTGCTAAGCCACAGCATAGGCACCTAAATATATGATTTTAAAAATGGTTTTCCTAGGCATACTTTTCAGTATTAAGTGGGAAAACTGTCCAGAATATTTTGTTTCTGCAGCAATGATGAAACAACTTGCAATGGTGAAGATAGCAGCTTTCTAATTCCACAAATCAAGCTCATTCAGGAATTTTAGTACCACTCATGTAATGCTTACTTGAACATTTGGTATGGATTATGGGGCCTGGGATAGGGCATGTTTCAAAATAAGTCTGGTATTTTCATGACTGTGTGCAGGTATACCTGTTCTCCTTCTAGCATGTAATCTTTTAATCTCAACCATGGGTTTGGCTTTTCTAGTCAGGTCTACTTCCCCAGGAAATGGATGGAATACTGTGAGAAGGGAGAAAGGCTCCCTGGTACAAATTATATTAATTCAGGTATACATGGATACACTCTAGGAATAGAATTTGAAAATTTGCCACTGATAGTTCCTTTAATTTTGGTAAAATAAAAAAAAAAAAAACACACCTGGAATATTCTGATCTCTTGTGGCTTATATGCATGTTTCAATAATAGCAGGAGAAAATGTCCTTAAACCTCAATTGCCTAAAATGTAAAAAATCCAGAATATTTCAACACCTTTGTATATTTTTTAAAGATTTATTTTATCTATTTGAAAGAGAGTTAGTAGAGAGGTAGAGACAGAGATAGGTAGAGACACACAGAGAGAGATATCTTCCATCCACTGGTTCATACCCCAGATGGCCCCAACGGCCCAAGCTGTACAGATCTGAAGCCAGGGGACAGGAGCTTCCTCCGGGTCTCCAACGCGGGTGCAGGGGCCCAAGGACTTGGGCCATCTTCTACTGCTATCCCAGGCCACAGCAGAGAGCTGGATTGGAAGAGGAGCAGCCAGGACTAGAACCAGCGCCCATATGGAATGCAGGCACTTCAGGCCAGGGCTTTAACCCATTGCGCCACAGCGCCGGGCCCCATCTTTGTGTTTTAAATGAGAAAATGTAGTGAAGCAAAGAAAAGAAGACCAAAGGATGTCTATGATGATTTTATATTTGGCCAATGAGGCATTTTGCTCCTGGTTCCTTTTCTGCTTACTCTCTATACTCTATTGCCACCACCTAGAGCTAAAACAATAAACTGATATAGAGAAAGTAAGGGCTCAAGATGCTGTGATGTTGGTCTACCAGGCCCAGCAGAACATAATAAAATGGACTTGTTTTATATCTCATTAGAATTTTACCCTGAACATGTGGACCTATATCTCAATATGACAAAATAATCCTTAGTTTTCCTTTGTCTCCTTAACTTATGCTTTATAAAAAAACCTCCAGGGAAATAATCCAGTGGCTCAAGAGCAAGATGGATAGGACTGTGATAACGTGTTCTACTTTTTTGTCTCTAGTACTTAATTCATTCTAAAATCCATCTTACTGGGAGTGTCTAGAGCTCACCACGGGGATCAGGAAGAATGTAGGCAATCTGTTTATTATATCCCATCCCATAAATATCACACCATTGATTCGACCCATGTAGCACAGTTTTCTTGAATCTGAAGGAATAGAAAAGAGCTAATAAAAATCGATCCATCCAGTAAACACTATAGAACCACAGGTAGAGAGAAATATTTATATGTAAAAGTTTCTCATCCATTTTTAATTCCGTAAGTTTCTTTTCTCCTAGAAGGAATTTGCACTACACAGTAGGGCATATTTTCATAAAGGTCTCAGTGTGAAGCAGAGAAATGAAGTCACGAAGTGTGGGGTTGCAGACTGCAGCAGTGCTCAACTAGGGTGAAAAAAAGAGTAACCTGAGGAGGTTCAGCTCAGTCTCATCTCCAGAGAATTTGGTTTAATTTGTCGTAGATGCATCTCGACGTCTGAATCCTTCAATATGCAGAAAAGGCTGAGGAAAACTGGTTCATAACTGCAGGCATCTGATTGACAAATCATGGCGTCTTGTAAACCTGGCCTCCTTTCTGGTGTGAAGTAAATACTCAAGAAATATGCTTGAGAACTAAGAGGTCAACATAACAAGGTTCATTCCCTTTTACGATGCAGCAAATTGTGGTGTGCATTACAGTGAAAGCAGCACACACACAGGGGAGCTGTGTCTTCTCGCAGCTTCGCCCTATTCTTCATGAGAAACATCATAGACGGCGCCGAAGACTGGAGAAATCATTCCACTCGCTGAAGCTATTGAGGGGAGAAAGAAAACCATGAGACACTGGGGGATGGACAGCAAACTGTTGTCCCCCGGGGCACACGTGAAGAGCCACTTCAGCTTGGGAAAGGAGAAAGGAGAAAAAGACTTTGAACTTCAGAAAAAGGGCAGAAATCAACCTAAGATCTCCTCCAATATGAGCGCTTCTCCCACTAGAGGAGGAGTTGAACCCCTCAGTCCAATCCCAAGATCCAAAACACAGTGACTGCCTATGACATAGAACAGACAAGTCTTTCCCAGTAGCCAGGCCAGCAAGCAATGAGTAGGAAGCACTGAGAGTCTACTGTTGAGAAATCAACACGTGTATAAAGAAAGTCTGAATTTGTGGCCTGGGTACACACAGAAGTTCTAAAAGAAGGGAAGCATCATTAAAACAACACCATAAAACAAAGTAGGCATTGCAAAAGTTAGAAGCTGAATGTCCTAAAACAACAAGAAAACACTCACCCATTCATTTCCTGAATAAGTGAGTTGAACTCTCAAGATGTTATACATGCAAATTCCAAGTTATAAATGCAAAATAAAAGAGATCTACTCAGATATGACATTGCGAACAATCAACAAATTTTAAATAGCTATGATTAATGTATTTCAGGCTTTAGAGGAAAATGTGTCCACAATGCACATTTTCTGAGGAATGATAACTGAGAAACATAAAATATAAGAAAGAATGAACAGGAAACTCTAGAAGAAAGATTGCAAAGATGAAAAATGCTTTTCACAGAATGTGATGATCAGTAAGCCTGATACAACTGAAGAATCAATTAAGATGTATAAAAAGAGGGGACAGCGCTGTGGTGCAGCGGGTGAAGCTGCCACCTGCAGTGCCGGCACCCCCAGTGCTGGCTACCCCACGTCTGATCCAGCTTTCTGCTAGGGTCTGGAAAAGCAGTAGAAGATGGCCCAGGTCCTTCGCCCTCTGCACCAGTGTGAGAGACCCAGAAGAAGCTCCTGGCTCCTGGCTTCTGATCAGCGCAGCTCTGGCCATTGTGGCCATCTCGGGGTGAACCAGCAGATGGAAAACCTCCCTCTCTGTCTCTCTCTCTCTCTCTTTCCCTTTCCTTCCCTGTGTAGCTCTTTCAAATAAATAAGTAAATATTTAAAAAAAATGGTTATAAATAACTCAAACTGAAACTCGGAACAAAAATGGTTAAGCCACAACAATTGCAAATCAGGGTACACAGGGATAGTCTTTCAGAAGTGTGGAAAAACTTCAATCAACTTAATGCACTTATAAATGGATTTCTGGAAGAAAGAGAGAAATGCTGTGGACAAGAAATTTAAGTATGTAGAGTTCATCCTTTTCGAACTGAATGAAATCAAACCTAGGATCTTGGAAGCTAAGTGAATGGAACCTTATAAAAGAAAGTACATGCACAAAGTGCGCACACACACACACACACACGCGCGCCCTAGCCATTATTATTATTATAAAACTGCTGGGTACTAAAAATAAAGAGAATATCACAAAGGCAATATGAATTGTAGAAACGGAGAGGGAATAATATTTAAATCACAAGACGATGGATTAAAATCTCCAAAATGCTGAAACAATAAAGTCGCTGCCAACACAGAATGATATGTGTAGTGAAATAATATCTTTCATCTAGAAAGTAGAAATAGACTTCTTCAAAGAAACAAAAATTGAGTGAATCAATTTCCAAGATCTGTGCACTACGGAAGTGTTAAAAGCTAAACATCAGACAGAAAAATATAATATGCAATAGACAGAAGTATGAACTGCAAAACGATCATACTCAACACAACTGGACAGTGTTAAAAGTGAATTTAAAATACATTTTCCCGGTTTTAATCTCTCTAATGAAATTTGAATATTCAAGGAAAGATTGCACCAATATGGTGTGTTAAATGTGTGAAAAATAAAATGTTTAATGCAATATCACAAAAGATTGAGAGATGCAATTGGAAATATATTGCTGTAAGATTTGTATAAGTGAAGTAGTATAACATTCACTCCAATCTACACATGGATTGATTGAAGAAATATAGTATAAACCCTGGGCGAGTAGAGCATAAAGATTCTGAAGAAAGATACTGAAAAAGGGAGAGTAAAAAAAATGGGAAAAAGTATACAACTGTCAAACCTGTGAATTGATAGTAAGTGCTCAAATTATGGAAAAATATATAAATGTAGAAAATTTAGTAACTATATTAACTATAGTAACTATATTTCCCCTGGGTATTTCTAGGAGCAAACATTTATATACCTACAAAGAAAATATCATATCCAGATAGTTTGCTGATTAACATTCTCAAATATACAACTTCAAAATATCACGTATTGTTAACAAGCTTTTAAAAAATGGAAGAAATCACTTCCCACTTAGTTTTAAGGCCTTATTACACTCACACCAAAGTAACTAATACATCATTTCTCAAAAATTACATCATAGCAATAAAAATGATTATCCTACAAGAAGCAGATGAGGTACTTGCCAAAATCCAACATCCATTCACTTTAAAAATTTCAGCAAAAAGGGAATATAAATTAACCTCTCTAATATGATTAAGGTGATGTACTAAAAATGTATAGCTGGAAAACTACTTATGAATAGAAAGTTGAATTTTTCATCGCACATTCAGGAAAAAAGTGAGGATGTTAGTTCTTATCATTCTTGCCAAACATCATGTCCAATGTCCTTCGCAGTGTGAAAGGAAAGAAGCAGAAAATTCATACAGATTTAAAAGGAAGAAATAAAATGTTATCTATTTTCAGACAGCATGACAAAAAAGAAAAGAACATTTACAATAGCATCCAATAAATATAAGAGAAATACTGGAGCTATGTAGTAAAAGTTAGAAACCAATTTTAAAAGAAATAAAAGAAAAGCTGTACTAGATCAATTGAACATGATTATTTTAAAACAAAATAAACACAAATACATAAAGACCAAATGTTTACTTCTATTTCACACTGTATACCAAAAATTGTCTTGAAATTTATCACAAGGAAATTCTGATAGGCATCAAAGTGATGTGTGATTTACCAGAATTTAGAGGTTTCTATCAGGACTAGCGTTGGCATTCATCCTCGGAAGACTTACAAAGTCCTTCCACACCCTTTTTCTTTCTGAACGTGGAATAACAGAGCACCCCTGTCCCTGTGTCGCTGGTGAAACCTCCTCATTCTGGGCAAATTGACACTCATTTGCAGGAACAAAAAGAGTTTGTAAAATAAAGATTATTTTTCTTTTCTAATATCAGATCAATTTATTTTGGATAAAACAGGATAAATCAAACTGAATCTGTACTTTTTTTCAAAAATTATATAGGAATGATTATCAAAACATGCAACTATAATAGCTACTGCCACTGCATTTCAATTTCTAGCATTCTCAAATACAGTTCATTTGTTTTGGAATACTAGAAATTCTAATAAAATTATTAACATTGATTTCAATGCATATTTACTACTCTACAGACTGAAAAGTAATATCTCCTACAATACTTCACATTTCCTCAAATTCATGTTGTATAAAAGACTTGCTTTGTGAAAAATTTCTTTTTTTATTTATTTATCTGAAAGGCAGAGTTACAGAGGGGTTGAGGGGAGAGAAAGAGAGAGAGAGAGAGAGAGAATCTCATCTATTGCTTTACACCCAAATGGCCACAAAACTCAGGGCTTTACCATGCTTCAGCCAGGAGCTTCATCTTGGTCTCCCACATGGGTGGCAGGGACCCAAGCACTTGGGACATTTTCCTCTGGTTTCCAGGTGCATTAGCAGGGAGCTGGATTAGAAGCGGAGCAGCTTGAGTGCTGTGGTCACAGGTTGTGGTTTAACACCACAATGTCGAACCCTCTTTTTTTAATTTCTATATAATCTTAGCATATTTATTTAAATAACCAATCTGTTTTTCTAACTCCTATTATACAGATGTTATCCACATATTCCCAGAATTTCATAATTGTCTCTGCTATTGTCTATTTGTTTTTCCTTGCTGGACCTAATTTTCAGCTTTATTACTTTTAAATGTGCATACTTTGGTGCATGGTACCTATTGCACCTCTAATATACATACACCTCTAGTTTTTGTTATGTATTTCTGCTTATTTATTCCATTAGTAATATATAATCCCTTACACTGTAGAATATTCACATATTTAATTTGACATGTTTGATCCTTTTTCTGTGGTGTCAAATTTTATTGTGATACAGCTTGTACAGCTTAATTTGTTTACATTATAGTTGTAGTTATACTATTCATTTCTCCTGTTAATTCTGGTTCGTATGTGGGTAAGTGTCCATGAGGGGAGTGTGTTCTAAAATTTAGGGTCTGGTCCCTGTGCAGTAGAAGAATCACAATTGGAGCTTTTTCATTGGTGCTGCCTCTCCCACCCATCACAAAAACACAAAGTTCATCTAAGATAAACTTGTTGGGTTTGTTAGAAGCCACATCTTCATGATAATATAAGGACTTAGCAAGCTTTCAAATATTTAATAGACTCCTGATGCATTCACTTCCAGTTAGTTCCATGTGACATATTTAATTCATGCATTCATTTTAAGTTAAATAATTAATCATGTAATGTTGGTAAATACTACTGAAACAAACTTCAATTCTTTCTAGAATTCACCTGCTATATGTGACTGGCAGATTTTGATTTTTTTTTTTTTGTCTCTGAGGTAACCACATCTTTTAATCAGTATTTGCTTATTGAAAATTATGCAGCAAGTAATGTTGATATCAGAGTCCCCAGAAATGTATGGGAGTGGAAACAGAATCAACATACATTTTGCCATGATAGTAGGAGTGACTTAAAATGGGTCTTCAAAAAGTATTTAGAAAATGTAAATCATGGGAAACTATTCACATATTTAATTATTTGGCTGCAAAAAGAAAATTGTTTCTAAGTTAATTTTATACTTTTTTCAATGTTTGTCTATGTTTTAGTTAACTTTTCAGGCATATGGGTTCTAAGTTACTCCAGAAATATTCGTAATAGAAAATAATTTAGATATTAATATGACACTAAGACACAAATAACCAGGTAGCTATGTGAGAAAAATTTAAAAAAGTTAAAATATATAAGTAACTGATTCTAGCTTTTAGCTAACACAGACTCTGAGAAGCAGTGATGATGGCTCAAGCAAGTGGGTCCTGTTACCCATTGTTTGAGACCTGGATTGAGGTTCTGTCTTCTGGCTTTGGCTTAGCATAACCCTAGAACTTGAATATTGCAGGCATTTAAGGAATAAACTAGTGGATAGGAGTTATCTCTGTCTGTCTCTTTGTGTATGCACCTTTCAAATAAATAGGGCAACTTTTAGAAAGATAGTTTAATTTTTGTGAAAAAGTATTGATATATGGGGCTGACTTTGCAGTGCTGTGGGTTAAGCCATGGCTTACCAGCCCAGTATCCCATATCAAAATGGAGTCCTGGGTGCTCCACTTCCAATCCAGTGTCCTGCTGATAAGAGTGGAAAAGCACAGATGAAAGCCCAAGAAGAACCTGTGTCCCTGCCACCCATGTGGGAGACCCAGATGGAGTTCATGGCTTATAGCTTGGGCCTGGCCCAGCCCTATTGTTAAGGCTATTGGTAGAATGAACCAGTGTATGGAAGATCTCTCTCTGTCTCTGTCTATATGTCACGTCACCTTTCCAATAAACAAATCATTTAAAAAGTTGATCCATGTATAGCTTCCACAAAAGAGACATGGACCTTTGAAGACCAACATGCTTGTCAAAATCCTTCATTTCTCAAGAAATAGAGAACTATGTTACATGGAGAAAATATCCTTCAGTGTATGGTGATTAATATATCAACCCAAAATAAATACATTAAAGGCATCTTATATTGGAAAAAAAAAGCACGAATTTGGAAAAACTCCTCATTTAACGTCAGTTGCTAAAAATCTTTGAAAAAATGTTGGAAATAATAATGACTTCTCACATACATTATGATAGTCTCAAAAAACACTGACTTGATAGATATAAATAAGAGAGGAGCAAGCAATGTGATTAGCTGCTTTTCTGGAGAGAAAGGAGTAAATCATTCACAAAATTAGGGGAAATGAAGCTACCAATTGTGAGTAGACTTTGGCTATCCTACTGCCTGGAATGAAGCCGGGAATGGGAATTATGTTTGGGAATAAACTCGTAAGCACATGTTGCAGTGTGGTATAAAGTTTTTATGTGGGTGAATGATTTTCATTCATCTACAGCTGGTTTTAAAAGCATAGGATATAGGCCACAAGATTCCTGTGACACACTTACAACCTTTCTGTAAATGTGCTACCTTTATTTTTTATATCAAATGAATCCTGGGGTTTCAAAAGGTATTATTCATAAATAGGATCTATTTCCTCAAAGGGAAAGAAAAACTAGCACATAACGTACTGACCCCTGGGAAATAAAGTACAAAACCATTTCTCCTTTAACTCCAAAGGAAGCCTATTTTTTTTTTATCAGTCACTTTTTCAGAGGGAGAAATCACTAGAGTTTCAGCATCTATCTCTGTTTCTATTAGCTTGTCAATTTGGTTTGAGTTTTCATCAGAGTTGGCTTAACAGCTGGAAGGAAGAGTGTTTCATCCAAACATTCACCAAGGGGCAAAGAAAAATTCTATTGAAGTTGACGTAGGATAATACACTTATTCAAGAATGTACTTTGAACATTTGTAGTGAAAAGGCAGCAATAGCAAAATTTGCTCAGATAAATTCTGAATTTAAGATGATAAGAATTTAAGATGATAAGTAGGGGCTGGAGCACTGGTGCAGTAGGTTAATCCTCCGCCTGCGATGCCAGCCTCCTATATGGGTGCCAGTTCTAGTCCCAGATGCTCCTCTTCTGATCCGACTCTCTGCTATGCCCTGGGAGAGCAGTAGAAGTTAGCCCCAGCACTTGGGCCCCTGAACCCATGTGGGAGACTTGGAAAAAGCTCATGGCTCCTGGCTTGAGATAGCTGAGTAAAAGCTCAGCTATGGCCCTTGAGGCCATTTAGAGAGTGTACCAGGGGATGGAACACCTTTCTCTCTGTCTCTCCCTCTCACTGTCTGTAACTCTGCTTCTCAAATAAATAAACAATATATTTTTTAAAAAAAGATGATAAGTAATTTAAAAAGAAGTCTAATGAAATCAAGGAGGAATTGCTATTATTATTAATTTTTATTATTAATTATTATTTTGAAGTATTACTAATGAAAGTTATTAATTAAAGGGTTAATCCCTGATCTCAAAGGAAAAATACAACAAGTTTTAAAAAACTATTGTTCAGAATTAGTGTAAAAATACACATTATATATATATATTATTTCTATTTTGTGAATAGAGATAAAAGAAAATAGAGTTTACAAAAATTATGAAAACCATGCCCAAAGGGTGTTTTTTTTTTTTTTTGCAGTAGGTTAGGTAGGTGCTTGCAATGTTGATATTCCAGATCAAAATGCTGGTTTTTGTCCCTGCTTCTTTGATTAGCCCAATCGTGTTTCCTGCTAATGTGCCTGGGAAAGCAGCAAATCATGGTCTAAGTACTTGGGTGTTTGCTGCCTACATGGAAGGCCAGTAAGGTATTCCTGGCTCCTGACTTCAGCTCAAACCTGGATTCTGCTGTCATTTGGGAGTGAACCGGCAGCTGGAAGTTCTCTTTATCTTTCTGTCTTTCCCTCTCTATTGCTCTACCTTTCAAATACACACATGCATACGTAAGTCTTTTTTTTTTTTTTTAAAGATTTGTTTATTTATTAGAATGTCAGAGTTACACAGAGAGAGAAGGAGAGGCAGAGAAAGAGGGCTTCCATCTGCTGGTTCACTCCCCAATTGGCCTCAACGGCCGAAGCTTCTTCCAGGTGTCCCAAAGGGGTGCACATGCCCAAGGACTTTATCATTTTCTACTGCTTTCCCAGGTCATAGCAGAGATCTGGATCAGAAGTGGAGCAGGCGAGACTCAATCTGGCGCCCAAATGAAATGCCAGCACTGCAGGGGGCAGCTCTGCCTGCTCTGCCTGACACAGCGCCGGCCCCATGAATCTTTCAAAAATTATGAAAATTATTACAAGATAAAGACTATCTCAACTAATGCTATTAAATATAAAATTTGCCAAAGAAAGCTCTAATATGCATTTTCTTTTGTGTGTTTAAATATGAATAGCAATTATCTTCTATTGATTTAGACTTTTTAATTCAAACTTACTAAAATGTTCCACTATGATCAAGAAGAAATAAAATATACTTTCTCAGTTGAATGAGGTCAAAGAACTGGTGAAATGAAGAATAATCATTGAGAGCTTAGGATGCACAAAGCAGAGGAATCAGGAGATGTATAATTTTTGAAGGCAAATGGCAAAGCTGCAAATTCCTCTACAGTCCGCTTGAAAATACAAGGGAAAATGTCAGCCATAATGAAGTGAATGATGTCAGCTCACAAAGGAACCACTTTAGTGTTCTCACCAAACTCAAAAATATAAGCTAGACAAATTATTTACAGAGCAAATGAGAAAACTCATATGTTTTCTATCCTACAGGGATTTAGCTGCTGAGCATTATTAAAGAAAAAAAAAAAAACTTACTCTATGCTTTTAGAACGTATCTGATTGTATTTAGTAAATAAAGCTTTTAAAATCAGTTTCTAACCTCTTATAATTGAGTTCTAAGAAGGAGTCGGGAAGTGTTTTCTCATCTCTTATATTGAGGGAATGTCCTCCTGCTTAGAGTCCAAACTGAGGATGAGTTCATGATTGGGTGGAGGCACTCCCTCTGAATTAATTCCTTCACTTGTTATGGGGTGAATAGGAATTTTTGACTCAAAACTGATGCAGATGTTTAGCCTCTTACTGTTAACGGTTGATGGATTATAGTTGGAGACTCTGGGAGATGGGTCTGTTGGGAAGTCCTTAGGTCATTGAGGGTATGCCCTCTGAAGGTGATTCGTAGAAGACGGTTGATTATTTGTGTTCAGGTTCTGCTTAGTGACTCTCTGCTTGCTGGCTTGGCCTATGATTAATCCTCCACACTAGCCATGACCTGCGTTAAGGTCCCATGACAGACTATGGGACCAGCCAATCCTGAAGTGTAACCTCCAAACTATAAGCTGAAATTTCCCAGAAATTCCTCTCATACAGTTTAGTTAAAGCAATGCTAAGCACATTAAGACATTCTGCAAACACTGATGGCTCACTTTCTCGTAGTAAAATGTAAAAGGGCTACCTATACTACTTAAGAGACCTCTCATCTTTAAATGAGAAGTCCTCCAAAAATTTGTGCCCACCTATTTATGAGACAAAATTAATTTTCACCTGGACTGGAAAAGTTTTGTCTTTACTTCTGACGACTCTTGTGAACCTCTGCTGTTTTTTCTGATTCTTGATAATTCTCAAAGCAATAAGACTATGGTATCTAATTTCTGTTAATATTATTAATGAGTATGCCATTAGTTTATTTTTTTACTGATGGTTTTCAACTGGCTTAAGTAGTTTGTGAAATCTGGCTTGAGTTATTTCAAAAATTTCCCCAGAGCTCCTCTTTGAGCTCCCTTAGTCAGGTTTTTAGCAGAGATCTTGGCATTTTGAACCAGTGAGAGATTGTGTGTCTGAATAATGATTTGTGGGGGACTTGCTGTGGGGGTTTAACTCCCCATGCTTGCCTACATTCTCTGCACTAGATTCTATGCCTTTATCTAAAAGACTGCATGCTGTTTGGGGGACTATTGTTAGTCTTTCCAAATATCTAAAGTGAATACATCTTTTCCCTGCTGCACAATGACCTGCGATTATAAGAATGAGAATATTGGGAGAAAAGGAACATCATTCAAATTTTTAAGGACTTAACTTATACATCCATTGATTTAAATATGACAGAAAAGAAATTTTAGGGATAGGTCATTTCAAATATTACATGTAGATATAGATATAGGAATAGGTATAAGTATAGGTATAGGTATAGGTATAGGTATATAGACAGTTATAGATAGGTAGATATAGATATCCATACCTACACATACCTATTCTGAAAATTTCAAAGTATATTTATTTTTAAATTTTATTTGAAAGACAATAGGAGAGAGAGAAAGCTAGATGGAGAATGTCTTTCTCGAATGACTCCATGCTTTTGGTATGTAAATGGATTGCTCAATGAAATCCAATATATTTTCATAATGTACTTGAATGAGGCATAAATAGAAGGAAATAGTACATTTATGCTACCATATACATGATTCATTTAACTAGCACCTTCTAGCTCTGTTTCTCATTCCAAAATGTGTTTTTATTTTCTTGCATTTCAAAGATTTTTTATTTTTACTTTATTTTTTATTATTGAATGCATTTTTTTCAATCTTTTTACTCTCTTTCTGTGTATTTATTTATTTATGAAATGGTTTCTTTGTAGACATCATAAAGATGGATCTTGTCTTTTTACACATTCAGCCAGTCTATATATTATAATTGGAGAATTAAGTCTATTTGTATTCAAATTTAGTACTGATGAGTAATGCCTTGGCCCTGCCATTTTCCCATAAATATTCCTGTTGTTTTTTGTCAGTCTCCTTTATTTTTAGGGGGTTTTCTGCCCTCATTCTTTCATGATGTTTTTTGTCTTTGCCTGTGTCTGTGTGTATTACATTCTTAGGTATCACTTGTAAGGCTGGCTGTGCAATGACAAATTCTTTCAGTTTTTGCACTTCCTGCAAGGTGTTTATTTTATATTCATTTATGAAAGATAGCTTCACTAGATATTCTGAGTTGTCAGACTAATTTTTCCTTTTAGGGTTCAAACTTCCTAACTTCATTCTCTCTGTCCTGTAGGGTTTCTGTTGAGAGATTCAATAGCAATCTGATAAGAGTTCCTTCAAAGGTGATCCGGCATTCTGTCTTGCAACTTTTAGGATATTTTCTTTATGTTTTGCTTTTGAAAGTTTGATTATGATGTCTCATGGTGAGGATCTTTTCTGATCAATCCTATTTGGGGTTCTATGTGCTTCCTGTATTTTGATATCCCTATGTTTCTCCAAATTGGGGGAATTTGCTGCTATTATTTCACTCAATAGATTTCCTAAGCTACTCTCTATTTGTATATCTTCAAGAATACTTAAGACTCATATTTGGTTGTTTGATTGTATACTATAGATTTCTTATTTCTTGTTTTTTTCTTCTTGTTTGTGTTTTTAAAGTGAGAAATATTTCAGAAGTTTTGTCTTCAATGTTAGATATTCTTTCTTCTGCATTGCCAAGTCTGTTGTTAAAGTTTTCCACTGTGTTTTTTTTAAGGTTTATTTATTTGAAAGTCAGAGTTACACAGAGAGAGGAGAGGCAGAGAAAGAGAGAGAGAGAGAGAGAGAGAGAGAGAGAGAGAGAGAGAGAGAGAGAGGTCTTCCATACAATGGTTCACTCTCCAGTTGGCCGCAATGGCCAGAGCTGCACCAATCTGAAACCAGAAGCCAGGAGCTTTCTCAGGGTCTCCCACTCTGGCGTAGGGGCCCAAGGCCTTGGGGCATCCTCTACTGCTTTCCCAGGCCATAGAAGAGAGGTGGATCGGAAGTAGAGCAGCCAGTTCTCCAACCGGTGCCCATATGGGATACTGGCACCTCAGGCCATCGCGTTAACCCACTGTGCCACAGCGCTGGCCCCCACCACTGTGTTTTTTATTTGATTTATCCAATCCTTAATTGCTAATATTTCTGTTTGTTTTTTTTTTTTTTTTCAATATCTCTGTCTCCTTGCAGAATTTCTTGTTCTGGTCATGTATTAATGATTCTCTGTACTTTTGAATAATCTTATACTCATTCTTTTGATTATTTTTCATGCAGAACAGAGTCAGAAAGAGTTCAGCTGTAACTCCACTACACAAAACTGAATTCGGCCCTTTGGTAGAGGATGGGGTGGGAGGCAGCGGGACATCCTTTCTTGGATGGCCTAACATTAAGCCAGTGGCGACTGTGGGATTCTCCCTCAGCCAAAGCCAAAATGTATGTTTTTGACATATACTGACAGTCTTCTTGATCTTTTTTGTACTTGTAGTTTATTGAACATGTTGTATCTGAAAGTTTAGCTTTCATCAAATTTGATTTATGGTGATTATTTCTTTTTTGGTGTAAAATAAATCTATTTCTAGTTAAATAAAGGCCTATAAAAATGTTCATCATTCAGAAGTATGATAAGGCATGATTTTACTCTCTTGTGGTCCCCATAAATGACTTGTTCCATTGTTTCATTATTAAATGTTATTTGGTGATTGCCATCTTCTGGCTGCCAGCATTCTTCTCTTACAATTTCAAATGTTTTCTATATAGTATGTACACAATTCAGTGAGGTATTTTGTGAAAGTAAACATTGTCTCAAAACCAGTTGCCTTGCAAAAGTCATATGATGTTTTGACAAAAATAAAAAATTGTAAAAACAGGTGAATATGAAATGAGGAGAGGTACATAATGAGAATAATCATGATACTTTTTCTTTCAAGAAAAGTAAACTTAGTATGAACATGTCATCCAGAAAGTAACACTATGTACTTTAATATAGAACATATTATCTTGATTTGATATATGGCCCTGTTTTCTTTCCTAAAATAATTTTGTCACTCTATGGAATATTGTTTCTACAAGTGGTTTCCAACTTGTGTTTCACTGGAATATAAATCCCTTTTCAAAGATATTTAGAAAGAATTTTATTGCAATTTTGCTATGAATGTGATAAACTTGGTGTAGTTAACTTCTTCACCTTGTAATGTCTTTGTTGGTAACACTGTTTCTCCCATAACATATTTATGCCATAATTATTTTTCATATATATATATATATATATATATACACATATACACACACATGCTATTGAGCAAATTTAGTGATATACCTTTAAATAACATGTGCATATTTTATATTTGTTTGAAATTTACTATTTATTTTTAACCAAAATATTGACATTTCTAAAACAACACTAAATACAAATGCTCAAGTTCTGGTGATTTTGAGGATCTAAAACTAAGAGAATTGATGACACATCTGACTATATAATAAAATTAAAACTCATAACTCAAGGGTCAAGGAATAGAGGGATTAAAGGTACAATGGGATTTTTTAGAAAAGAGTGTACAAAGTTAAATATGTCTGTTAAAATCAAGGCTACATTTTGAAATATAAAGTCTTTGGAAATTATGAAAGATTAATGAAATTATGCGTTCATGTCATCTGTTCCAGGTCAGCAATGTAATTAGGACAGAAAATAATGGAGTGATGTTTCCCGACAGCTGAAGTGATTCCTATTATCCCTTGAAATAGCATGCAGTTATACCAGTAGGTGTTTGACCTGAACTATAAATAGTTGTGCTTGCACCCTGGTCAAGCTCTCTTTTAGAGTTAGGGTATCTGAACGCATTGTTCACATGGTAGGTGGATTCAAGGGGCTAAGTGAAGCACACAGATGGCAGCAAAGGCATTATTACTGTTCAGGCCGATGACAAACTCCCCTGTCTCATACTGTAAAATA
This sequence comes from Oryctolagus cuniculus, assembly GCF_051225735.1. Classification (NCBI taxonomy): domain Eukaryota; kingdom Metazoa; phylum Chordata; class Mammalia; order Lagomorpha; family Leporidae; genus Oryctolagus; species Oryctolagus cuniculus. The sequence continues at coordinate 12,412,302 of NC_142876.1, read as the reverse complement.
GATAAGCTAGCTTAGTTTAGTTCATGATTATGATTTCTTGGGCAGAAAATTAGAAGGTATATACAGCAAATTATCCATGGTTTAAGATTCAAGGTAAAAGGATGTTTTCCTTAAGCAAACTGTAATTTCTTCAAACAATGCCATAGTATTTCTAAAAATTCTATAAAGAAAGGAGATTTTCAACTTAGGGATAGGTTTACAGATCCAGCGGATTGCAAATTACTTGAAAATGTGCTGAGAGTCACAACTTAGAACTTTCCCACGCAACCTCCTCAAACTCCTCAGTGCCTTTATACTTACACTCGTGCTTCTCATGATAAATTTCCAAAAATCCTAAATTGTATAACCTGGAGTCCCTGAAGTTTTCTCAACTATGATTCTCCATAGTTTGTTTTGACCTTTAATTCTCACAGTTTTCAGTGTATTTTGGTACAGATCAAATGTATAAAAAGACAAATAAAGCTTCAAGACACCAAATAACTAAGTTTAAATGTAGAACACATATTGAAACAAGATTATCAACTGCTCTAGAAACTAAGAAAGTGGAAACTATTTTGAATGCCCTGTACAACAAAAATACACTGAAATTAACTCTTGTTTTAATTCCACTATTCAGTGAAATTTTTGGAAAACATGTGTCTATGAACAGATCTGACTTTTAAAGTATATTACAACTTCTTTTTAAATAGAGTTTATCAGCTATTTGCAGCCAGGTAAGATAAATATTGGAGGGGAAGTGAGCAGTGGAAAATATCTGTATGGTGAAATCTGAGCTCTATAATATTAAAATTCTCTAATTTTTTGGTTTGTTTTATATTCCATTTCAATTTATTTAAAAAAATTACCAGTAATTGTATCTGTTTGTGAGTTACAACAGAACACTGCAATACATGTCTACTGATCAAATAAAAGTAACCAACATTTCCCCTTTGTTGACATTTCTTTATGATTGGAGTCATGTAGCTCCTTCTATGTACTCACAAAATACAACAGGTGATTGTGAAATATTTTCACCCCACTCTTCTATGTGAGAGCTTCTTCCTTTGATCTGACTCTGATTTGGGAGGAAATTAAATTGTTCAAACAAACGTTGAGAAGCAAATGCCAGGTTTTGGAAATCACAAAATCAAGTGTTTTTTTGTCCATCCTGTAAAACATAGCATCCAAAGAAACCATATCTCTTGTTTGGAATAATATGGAAAGAAATGATGATTCTATAATTCCCAAAAGCAATAAAATTAGTTACATTAAACAACCAATCTGGAAATATCAAAGTCTGAAAATATCTAGAGTGAAGCTATCAACAGTTCTTTTTAACTTGATCATGGCCCATCCATATAAGGAGGGTGAATTGTTATTAAAAAGAATAAATTAGTTGACTGAAACTGATAAGGATGCTGATGTTTATTTATCTGAAAAACAAAACTCAGAATAAATTAATTTACTCAATACTTTTGTTAGTCAAAAATATATGGACTATAGATAATTTTGTAGTTATACAGAGTAAACAACTTTGGATATGAATTGAAAATGATTGTGGTTTGCAGGTGCAGCCTATGTTACAAATATAGATGTGGTAATATGGAATGTCTGTGTTTAACTTATCTTGCAGGTGGCAGAATACATTTTCTGCAATCATAATCTCTTAAGAGATTTCTCTGGGCTTGTCATTTCAAAAGTGACCAGTTGAATTGTGAATGTTTTTGCTTCTCCTTTCTCTTTTTGTCTGTTTTTCCCTATTCATGTGGTTGAATTCCATTTTGATACAGATTACATTGAAGAGTACAAACTTTTAAAAAGTATGCTTTTGTTTGTGGTCCAATTACTGTTTAATTTTGGATTTTATATATATTTATTTAAAACATATTTTAGTATTAGTGAGTGCTATATATGTGCTTATTAACACACATGTGCATTGTGTCATGGTATACATTTCATGTATGTATATTATTAGTATATTACATATGATCATGTGTTGATTTCTATAATGTTATTATCATGTTAATACAGTTTATAAAGTATATTACATATGATATATGCATTGTAAATAATGCAAAATTTTATATTTCTTTGTAGCATATATGTAATATTTGTGACTAATGTATAAGGTACAGTATATATTTGCTTTATAGTATAAATATGCATATAGAAAATTAGGTCAAATTTATTAGCTCTTCATATCTATTTACTTTAAAGCTCTATAAATTAGAATGCTATACAATATCTGTATCAATCTATATTATCATACTTTGAAGTATAAGGTATACATCAGGAGTGAGTATTGGACCTCAGTTAACAGACTCAGAGACTACATCAGAGTATTTAGATTCAGTTTCTGGCTCTGGCTCCGGACTCTGTCCTACAATTGATATAGACCCTGGGCAGGCAACACGGATGACTCAAGCATTTCTTGTCACCTGAGATAAAATCTGGATTGTGTTCTCAGCCCATCCTCAGTCCATGTCCCAGATATTGTGGGAATTTAGGCAGCCAATCAACCAACAGATGGGAATCTGTCTCCCTCTCTCACTCTAGCTCTAAAAAATTATACACATGTAAAATACATATATGTATGCATATATATTATTTCCCTTATTTTATTATGTGTATTGTTTTATATTTAGGAAAGGTTTTTTCCATAACAAACTTTATTTTCTGATGCTTATTCCATAAATCTATGAATAACAGAAATGGGCATTGTAGCACGGTGGGTTAAGCTGTCACTTGGGATGCCTGCATCCAAAACCCAAGTGTTTTCAAAAGTTTTGGCTAATCAGCTTCTGATCCAGCTTCCTCCTAATAGACCTGAGCAGGCAGCAGGTGATGGTCCAAGTGCTTGAATTCCTGCCACCCACTTGGAAGACCTGAATGGAGTTTCTGGCTTTCAAATTTGGCCTGGATTAGCCATGGATGTTAAGGTGATTTGGGGATCGAAACAGCATATGAGAGACTGCTCTCTCCCTCTCTCTCTCTCCCTCTCTCTCTCTCACGTGTGTATGTGTGTGTGTGTGTATGTGTGTGTCTCTCTCCCAGTCACTGTGCCTTTCAAAAATATTTAAAAACAGCAGTAACAGAGACAAGCATTGTGATATATCAGGTAAAGTCACCATTTGTGACACAGCATCTCATGTGGGCACTAGTTTGTCTCCCATATTATCCACTTCTGACTCAGTTCCCTGCTAGTGACTTCAGAAAAGCAATGGAAAATGGTCCAGGTGTTTGAGTCCCTGCCACCCACGTGGGATACCAGAATGAACTCCTGGCTTCAGCTGGCCCAGCAGTAGCAACTGTGGCCATATGGGAAGTGAATCAATGGACAGAATATCTCTTTCTCTGTCTCTCCTTTGTCTTTGTAACTCTTTCAAAACTAATAAATAAACCTTTAAAAAATAAAAAATAAATAATACCAACATATATTGTTGTTTTGTTTTTTACTTTTATTATTAATTGTATATTACTAATATTGTGTGTTTGATTCGACAAAAAAGAACTATTCCATTAAGTATATTTTGAATCTTGCCCAAATTTATTTTATAATTTGCAGAATTTGGTTATCTTAACTATACTCAATGCCATAATACGATGTTCTTATATCAATATTTCTACCATATTAGATAATGATTTTCCTTGGATCTTCTCTTAAAAATTGTAAATTCAGAATTGTATCAGGTGATTTTTTTAAACAGGGGATTTCCCTTAACTCTTGTCAGGAACTTAGGCTAATAAAACTACCTATTGATTGTGTTTAACCCTAAAATGCAATGGTAGAGAAGGTATATTTATGCCATCCAAGATGATAGTATTGCTTATTTAGTTTACAAACATGAATTGTAAATAGCCAAAGCCGTTATGTAATAGGAATCATGACTGTTTCTCCAGGCTCCCCTTGACTCCTAGTTGCCCAGGTTATAGTATCTGAAATATTGTGGTTTTCTTTTGCATTTCTCTGTTAGTGATGTTGAGCATTGTAGTGTTTACCTGTTGGCCATTTGTATTTCCTCTATTGAGGTCCTCTGCCCATTATTAACTGGATTGGTTTGTTGTTGTTGACTTTTTGAGTTGCTGATATATTCTGGATATTGACCCTTTGTTGGATAGGTGAGCTGCAAATATTTTCCCATTCTGTTGGCTGTTTCCTCACTCTGCTGTTTGCTTTCTTTGCTGTGCAGAAGCTTCTGCATTTGAGATAGTCCAATTTGCCTAGTTTTGCTTTGTTGCCTGTGCTTTGGGGGGTCTTATCCAATAAGTCATTACCTACAGAACTATCTTGAGATATTTTCCCTACATTTTCATAGTCTCAGGTCTTAAATTCAGGTCTTTGATCCATCTTGAGTTGATTTTTGTATGTGGTGAAAGGTAGGGATCTAATTCCATTCTTCTACACATATCCATCTATTTTTGCCAGCAGCATTTATTGATGAGTTTATCCATTCTCTAATGTATGTTCTGGGCACTTTTGTCAAAAATCAGTTGGTTGTATGGATGCTTATTAGTTTCTGGGCCCTCTATTCTATTTCATTGAACTATGTGCCAGTGTCATGCTATTTTAATTACTAAATCATTGTAGTATGCTTTGAAGTCTGGGATTGTGATGTTTTCTGCTTGATTTATTCACTTATTTTTATTCATTTATTTTTCTCAGGATCAGTTTGGTTATTCTGTGCCCTTTGTGATTACATATATATGAATTTTAGGATACATTTTTCTAATTATCTAAATAATATATTTTATAGGGATTAAATTGAATCTGTAGATCGCTTTAGGCAGTAAAGACATTTTAACGTATCAGTATTGCTGCAAATGTAGTGCTGTCAAACTTTGTTTTATATCTTTTTCAAACATTTGTGTATGAATGATATACTAAAATAGCTTTAATGACCTGTGATTATTTTAAAATGTATTGTATATGAGGGAAATGATCAACTTTTCATTTGATTATTATTAATAGCCATTGCCTATATTCCCACTGAAATTTTATTTTTTAATTGATGAATTTTTTATTTAGTGGAACATTAAGCCTTTGACTGCAATCATTTCAAAAAAACAAAGAGAAAGAACGAAAGAAAGGATGAACGTTGTTACAGTTTCAGCATGTGTGGATCCACAGCAGAACTGAAATGTGGCAATTGTTTCAGCCAGCATTTCCACAAATGAGCCTAAGCTACCTGAGAAAAATTTGTCAGAACTCAGAGTCCTGATTCCTCCCCTGGCAGCAGAGTTGGTTTGTTCTATTGGCTTATTACTGTGACAAGCAGTATTTTTTTTTTTTTTTTTGACAGGCAGAGTGGACAGTGAGAGAGAGAGAGAGAGACAGAGAGAAAGGTCTTCCTTTTGCCATTGGTTCACCCTCCAATGGCTGCCGCGGCCGGTGCGCTGCGCCAGGCGCACTGAGCTGATCCGATGGCAGGAGCCAGGTGCTTCTCCTGGTCCCCCATGGGGTGCAGGGCCCAAGCACTTGGGCCATCCTCCACTGCACTCCCGGGCCACAGCAGAGAGCTGGCCTGGAAGAGGGGCAACCGGGACAGAATCTGGCTCCCAGACCAGGACTAGAACCCGGTGTGCTGGTGCCACTAGGCGGAGGATTAGCCTAGTGAGCTGTGGTGCAGGCACAAGCAGTATTTCAAACACCTATCAGGGTGGTCTTCCTAGCATATCAAATTCATAAAGAGCTTTCACAGGCAGGCTTCATCAACAAACAAAAATGACCTGGAAAATAAGAATTTGTAAAGGCAACTTAAGAAAAATTGGTAGAGGCAAATTTTGCTTTCTGTTCTGGTAGGTCAAACAGACTAAAAATAAATATTTGTAAACTGAGCAAAGGTGAAGAACTAGGTGAGTAACTGGGAAGAAAGAGCAAATTATTTGAATGCTATCTGGGAATTGAAGACACTGAAAATATTTCCTGTGGTTGTAAGGGACACATTTGACCATGTCCTCCAACCCAAAGTTCAAAAGTAATTTTAAATTGCTCTAATGAGCAGAACTGAGATGTACACCCTACACAGACTGAGACAAATGATTGATCTATGAAAAGCTGCCAGTCAAAACACTGGGAAGACACATGGTGAAAATATCTGACCTCCAATTTAACAGCCTTCAACTGTGAAGAAAAGAGAATGTGGGATCATCAGGGTCAAAGAGCAGAAATATGTAAGTCAGTGGAACAAAGCGGTTGATGGGGTTTTATTTTCCTAGTTTCTGATATTACAGTATGCAATAATGACATGGTACAAACCCAGTAGGTTCATTATTTATGCCAACAATTTCACTAAGCATTTCTGGAAAAAAAAAAAAAAAGGACTTGTCAGTTTTAAATACTGTTAACAGAGTCCAGGAACAAAGCTATCTTAAACTAATTTCCACATGTATTTCTAGAATCACACCTCCTTCTGGTGTGGTAATCAGATCACAGAATACATACTAGACTACTCTGCTACTCTGTGTTAGAAAAAAGCAGTATTTGATTTCAGTACCAGCCTTCCCAGAAATCTTTTATGTTATTTGTAGAAAAGGATTCGTTTCTCTATGTTAATGCAATGGGAAAACTCATTTACCAGGAAAATTGGGAAAAGAAATCCTACATTTCTTTTAGGTTACATCCAGTTTTTTGGTTTTTTATTACTGAAGAGTGCAGACATTGGATGGATAAGAAATTAATTATAAATTTTTTAGGTAAAAAGGTACCCCTTAGTAAATTGACACACTCTCCTTTGGGGTATTGAGGATTACAGAAAAATCCAAGCAGATAAAGTTCATGTGAGCTATACAATCACTAAGTGAAAGAAGAATCAGCAGAGTATAGTCATTTATTTTCACTCTAGATAAAATTCAAAGTACTTTGAAACTATTAGCTCCATTTTGACAAAGTCAGTCTTTTCTGATGAAGTGAAATGTTGTTGCATTATTTATTTGTAATGTATTGTATGTCATCATATTGCCATTAGAGGTTCTTTTTGTTGCTTATCTTTTTTCTTGCACTGTAATGTCCTAGATAAAGATAGCTCTAGGCAAGTGGTTTACCTTGACTGGCACCACACAGTGCTATCATTCAATGACTGCTACTCGCCATACTGAGGTTGCAAAGAAAATGGTGTTTTACAAGTGTCATATCACAAAGATAAATATCACTCCAAATGTTTGTCTGCTCGGACTCTGATTGGTAGTCCCATTCTGCATTACATTTTTCCAAATCCTTTGTGAGTTTTCTCAAAATCTTACTAGCTAGCAGTTTACTAAATGGAGCTTTCTAAACTTAAGCATTTTAGAGACAAATGTCCACTGCTCTGTATTATTGACTTTAACTTTATGATAAACTGATTACAGCTCATACATATTCCTATTAGAAACAATAGCTAAATAACTAAAAATAAATAATGAAAATTAAATTATAAATCTCTCAAGAATGGTACGTTTTAGATTGAGATCATTTCTACTTTTAAAAATACAAATCAGTCACTAGATATTTGCCCACAAATTAAACTATGAAAATTGCCAAACTCCCATTGCTATTTTGATTCCATAACTTTGGGGATAACTCATTTTTGTTGTTGAATGATGTAGTTTTTCATTAATCTAAGGTCCTTTGATATAGAATACCATAATTAACAGAAGGAAAATCAATCCACAGATATAATATTGTACCTAGGAATGTTGTTCTTGCCTCTATTTTTCCATATCATGAAGAAATAATACAATATGTGATTTTGCTTATGCTACTCAGTTTATCAGTTTTTATTACAACTGTACAAAATAATAAATCAACCCAAACTTTTTTGTTTTCTTTTTCCATTGTCTGTGAGTTTGTTGGAGAGGCTCTATTTTGGCTCTTGAGTCAACTGACTTGGCTTTATGATTTGTGTTGTATTCAATTTGGCTGCACCTGTCTACATTCCTTGTTAGCAGCAGCAGTCATGCATATTATTTCAGTAACTTCTCGCAAGTTGAAGAGCTCAGGAGGAGCACTTAATATCTTGGCTCAGAACTTGTAGGGCTGTAACACCTTTACCAATTACATTGACCAAATAAGTCCTACAGCCGAGCCAAATGTCAATGGATGGGGGCCGGCGTTGTGGCACAGTAGGTTAATCCTCCACCTGCAGCGTCGGCATCCCATATGGGTGCAGGGTTCTAGTCCCGGCTGCTGCTCTTCCAATCCAGCTCTCTGCTGTGGCCTGGGAAAGCAGTGGAAGATGGCCTAAGTGCTTGGGCCTCTGAACCGGCATGGGAGACCAGGAAGAGTCACCTGGCTCCTGGCTTCAGGTCAGCGCAGCTCTGACCATTGCAGCCATTTGGGGAGTGAACCAACCGGCTAGAAGACCTTTCTCTCTGTCTCTCCCTCTTGCTGTATGTACTCTACCTCTAAAATAAATAAATAAATAAATAATCTTTAAAAAAAGCCAATGGATGGCAAAAATACACTTTGCCCAATTCCATATATGACAAGAAAATGTTCTAGGAAGGATTAATTAAACAATAGTCTGTCATAGAAAATCTATATATCAAAGTAGGTATTATATAACTTTCCTTAGGCTTGCAAATGATGCTACTATGAAAAACATAGCAGAAGAAAATGGAATAGATAATTTAATACATTTTACAAATTTAAAGATATGTCCTTTTTATTTTTTGGATTAATTAATTTAGTTTTTAAGGTGAACAAACTTTATGTATGTTATATAAAGAGATTTAGTAGCATAGTGATACTTCCCACCCTATGCTCTCTCATACCCATGTTGCCATCCTCTCTCTTCCTTCTTTTCTTATTCTTTATTTTAATTTTTCATGATCTACTTTCAGTTTATTTTATACTCATAAGATTAATCCTACATTAAGTAAAGAATTCAGCAAACAGTAAGTAAAATATAACATTGTTCCTCAGAAGTAGAAACAAGGGTTGTAAACAATCAATGAATTTCAAAATGTCAATTTTGCTAATACACATTATATTTTTTGTACTCTATTAGCACAGGTCAGAGAAAACATATGGTGTCTGTCTTTGGCGGTCTGTCTTATTTTACTAAGTAAAATGGTTTCCAGCTGCATCCATTTTGTAACCAAGGGAAGGATTTAATTCTTTTTTACAGCTAAGTGTCATTCCAAAATACATGTATACAACAATTTCTTTATCCAGTCATCAGTTTAAGGATATCTGAGTTGATTCCATATTTTAGCTATTGTGAATTGAGCTGCAATAAACATAAGAGTACAAATAACATTTCCATATTCTGATTTCATTTCCTCTGGGTAAATTCCCACAAGTGAGATTGCTGGGTCATAGTGTAGACCTGGTTTCAGCTTTCTGGGGAATCCCCATACTGTCTTCCCTAGTTGGTATACTAATGTAAATTCTCACCAACAGTGGGTTAGGGAACCTCCCCCCTCCCTTCCACATTGTCACTGACATTTAGTGTTTTTGATTTCTGTGTGAGAAACAACCTAACTGTCATGAGGAAAACTCATTGTGGTTTTGATTATCTTTTCCCTGATGGCTAGTGATGGTGAGCATTTCTTCATGTCTGTTGGCCATTTGAATTTCATGTTTTGAAAAGTGCTTGTTCAAGTTCTTTGGCCACTTCTTAACTGTGTTTTTAGTTTGCTGTTGTTGAGTTTCTTGAGCTGTTTGTAGATTCTGGATATTGATCCTTTATGTTGTGTAGTTGCAAACATTTTCTCTCATTCTGTCGGCTGCCTCTTCACTTTGCTGATGTTTCCTTTGCAGTCGAGAAGCTCCTCATCTTGATGTAATCCCATTTGTCAGTTTTGGCTTTGTTTACCTGTGCTTTAGGTTCTTTTCCAAGAAGTCTTTGCCTAGGCCAATGTCCTAGAGTTTCCTCAATGATCTTCTCTAGTAATTTATTGATATTTTGTCATATTTTAGGTCCTTGATCCATTTTGATTGATTTTTGTATAAGGTGTTAGGCAGGTGTCTTGCATCATACTTCTGCACACCATTCTGCACATCATTTCCCAGCACTATTTGTTGAAGAGTTTGTCCTTTCTCAAAGGATATATTGTAGCTATTGAAAAAGTGTGTATTCTTCAGTTGTGGGTTGATATATTTTGTAGATGTCAGTTAGGTCCATTTGGTCCATAGTATAGATTAGCTCTGCTGTTTCTTTGTACATTTTCTGTCCAGTGATGAAAGTGGGGTGTTGAAATATACAATTACTGGCCGGCACTGTGGCTCACTAGGCTAATCCTCCACCTGCAGCACCAGCACACTGGGTTCTAGTCCCGGTAGGGGCGCCAGATTCTGTCCCGTTTGCTCCTTTTCCAGTTCAGCTCTCTGCTGTGGCCCAGGAGTGCAGTGGAGGGTGGCCCAGGTCCTTGGGCTCTGCACCTGCATGGGAAACCAGGAGAAGACCTGGCTCCTGGCTTCGGATCAGCACAGTACACAGCAGCCATTGTGGGGTGAACCAACGGCAAAGGAAGACCTTTCTCTCTGTCTCTCTCTCTCACTGTCCACTCTGCCTGTCCAAAAAAAAAATAAATACACAATTACTACTCTATTAGAATCTATGTCTCCCTTTAAGTCCATTAACACTGATTTTAAATAGCCAGGTACCCTGGCATTGGGAGCAAATACATGTATTATAGTCACATCTTCCCATTGAATTGATCCCTTCATCATTACACAGTGCTGCCCTTTGTCTCTTTTAACATTTTTTAAAGATTTATCTTATTTATTTGAAAGTCACAGTTACTGAGAGAAGTAGAGACATAGAGAGAGGTCTTCTATCCACTGGTTCACTCCCAAGATGGCCAGAGCTGTGCCTATCTGAAGCCAGAAGCCAGGAGCTTCTTCTGTGTCTCCCATGTGGGTACAGGGGCCCAAACACTTGGGCTATCTTCTACTGCTTTCCCAGGCCATAGCAGAGAGCCAGATCAGAAGAGGAGCAGCCAGGACTCATATGGTGCCCAATTGGGATGCTGGCACCTCAGGCCAGGGCTTTAACCCACTGCGCCAGAGCACTGGCCCCTCTTTAAAAATTCTTTTGTGTTAATGTCTTTTTTGTCTGATATGTGGATGGATATGCCTGCTAATTTTCTCTATCAATTAGTATGGAATATCTTTTTCAATCCTTTCACTTTTCAGTCAACATGTATCTTTGTTGATGAAATGTGTTTCTTTTAGGCAGCAAATCGATGGGTCTTGTTTTTAAACCCATTTCAGCCAATCTGCATCATTTATTTGGATAACTTAGGCCATTTATATTCAGGTTTACTATTGGTCAGTAATGACATGGCCCTGCCATATGTCCATAAATATTCCTATTGTTTGCTTTGGATTTCTTTTGTAGTTTTACTGGGAGATTTTCTGCCTTTACATTCTTTCATATTGGTAACTATCCCTCTGTGTTTCTGTGTGTAGCACATCCTTAAGCATCTTTGTAAGGCTGTGCAAGTGTTGACAAATTCTTTCAATTTCTGTTTGTTATGAAAGATATTTGGGACTGGTGGCATGGCTCACTGTGGTGCTGGCATCCCATATGGGTGCCACGTTCTAGTCCCGGTTGCACCTCTTCCAGTCCAGCTCTCTGCTGTGGCCTGGGAGGGCAGTGGAGAATGGCCCAAGTGCTTGGGCCCCTGCATCCGCATGGGAGACCAGGAAGAAGCACCTGGCTCCTGGCTTCAGAATGGCCCAGCGTCAGTTGAAGCTGCCATTTGGGGAATGAACCAACGGAAGGAAGACCTTTCTCTCTGTCTCTCTCTCTCACTGTCTATAACTACCTTTCAAATAAAAAAAAAGAAAGATATTTATTTCATCTTCATTTATAAATCAGAGCTTTGTGGGATACAGTAGTCTGGGTTGATAGTGTTTTTTTCTCTTTAATTGGACTATGTCTTTCCATTGTCTCCTAGCTTGTAGAGTTTTTGTCCAGCAATCAGCTGCACATCTGATTGGAGAACATCTGAAGTTAATCTGGCATTTCCTTCATACATGTTTTAGAATCTTTTCTGATGTATTATTGTTGAAGGTTTGACTACAATGTATCATGGTGAAGAACACTTCTGACCATGTCTTTTAGGGTTCTCTGTGCTTCCTCAATTTGTATCTATCTTTCTCCAAATTAGGGAAGTGTCCTGTTATTACCTCACTGAGTAGCCATCCTGATCCATTCTCTCTATCCACACCTTTGGAAACTCCTACGATTCATATATTTGGTTGTTTGATAGTGTCCTATAAATCTCCAACATTGTTTTTAATTTAATTTTTCTAATTTCTTATTCTTCTTGGGGGGCTAATGGAGATATTTTCAAGGATTTGTCTTCTAGTTTAGTTACTTTTTATTCTGCCTCACCAAGTCTTTCATTAAATCTTTCCATTGTGGATTTATTTTACATATTTAATTTTTCATTCCAAATATTTCAGTTTGATTTCTCTTCTAAATCTCAATTTCATGAGACTATTTTAATCTATGCCATATATGGATTTCTTCAACTCTTGAATTTTCTTCTGAGTGCTTCAGAATAATCCTATGATCATTCTTTTGAAGTCATTTTCAGACATTTCATCAGCCTTTTCAATTTCTCATTCCAATATTGAAGCATTGCTGTGTTCCTTTTGGGGAGTCATGTCATCTTCATTTTCTAGTTTATTTTTGTATTTATTTTTAGGTATTTGTGGAACTACTTGCTGGTTTTTCCCCTAATGGTTTTTTTGTTTGTTTGTTTGACAGGCAGAGTGGATAGTGAGAGAGAGACAGAGAGAGAAAGGTCTTCCTTTTTGCTGTTGGTTCACTCTCCAATGGCCACCACAGCCAGTGTTCTGCAGCCAGCGCACTGCACTGATCTGAAGCCAGGAGCCAGGTGCTGCTCCTGGTCTCTCATGCGGGTGCAGGGCCCAATGACTTGGGACATCCTCCACTGCACTCCCAGGCCATAGTAGAGAGCTGGCCTGGAAGAGGGGCAACCGGGACAGAATCTGTTGCCCCGACAAGGACTAGAATCTGGTGTGCAGGTGGAGGATTAGCCTATTGAGCTGCGGCACCGGTCCCCCTAATGGGTTTTATCTTTGAACTATTCCTCTGTGTCTTAGTGCAGTATCTGTTCTTTCAATGAATACTCAGACATGTGGGCTGGATGTGGCCAGAGAATTCTGGTTAGTACTCAAGGGTGAGGGGAAAATCCAGGGAGACACGAGAAGTTGGACCTGGTAAATCTCCTCTATTGTCAGCAGGGAAGAGTGTATGATCTGGTCTGTCAGTGTAATCACACTTTCACATCCTTTCTTTCAAGGTGAGCAATGACTGGTGTAAGCACACAGCGGGTACAACCCCACCCATGCTGGTGCATGAACCAAACAAAGGATTCATGCAAACCTCTGTGTGAGCACAGAAATTCTCAATGACCCACTGCCGATTGTCAGGGAGCTCTGAGCTTCTGTTGCCTGACACAGAGATTGCCCAGAGATCAGTTATATCCCTCACCCATTGTGCAGTCACATAATTCCCACAGTCACTGAACAGAAGGCTCTCATATTTAAGGAGTTTACAGGATCCACTCAGTCACATGAGCCTGCTCTGTCCACAGAGAGAGTTGAGACATTCCCTGAGCCAGCTGTATGCAGTTTTAACCCCACAGCCTGGGACATGCTGAGAGGATGGGGCACCTCACAGTTCTTCATCTCTGCCTAGCTCCCTGTTAACCCTCCCACCAAGACTCAAAAATCAGTGGGGAACACAGATTTTTCCTTCTGGTAAAATATCTTGGTCACTTGTGTGCACGGGAGCTGCCCATAGCTGCTGCTGGTGTCAAAATTACCTCTTCTTTCTGCCTGTTATTGGGCTCCCTTGTGGATGTAGAGGGAGAAAGAAACGTGTTCCTTCATGGCTCCAGGTCAGATTCAATGTCTGTGTGGCCCACAGTGTTCATCCTCATGGAATATCACCAATGACATGGGCTGCCTGAGTCTGTGCACATCTAGGTCTCAGATGCTAGCGTGTCCTCCAGCCCACCAGCTGTGAGAATCTTGTGTGTGGTGTCTCCACTTGCTGGGATTCCACACTTTCCACACTGCTCCCCAGTACCCCTCTTCCTTTTGTAGAATTTCCACTGCAAACTTCTCTCCTACTCTCCCCTGGGGATGCATTTCCTCCACTTTTCTTTTCCTGTTTTTCTCCTGGTCAGAGGCAGCATGTCATTTCATTATTCAGCCATGGAATACAAGGTATGTGTTCTGATAGAAAATAAAGGAATACTAACACAACAATAGAAGTTCAAGCTTTCATGAAACAAAGAAGATCATAATTCCGAATCAAGAATTAATGATTTTAAAATGTTTTCTTTATCCAAGAAACTATGAATAACAGATATCCTACATGATAGATTGCAGGAAGACTCTTCAACAAGTTTGACACTGGATATAATAGTCATAAAGATTGACAAGGAACATGTATTATAATCATTGAATATTTGTTATAATCACTTAATTGTTTGCTTCTTCTTATAACATGCATTTTCAAAGCAATATGAACAATACACAAGCCACTGGAACATGTTTGAATGTTGTACCAATCAGCAGCAAAGACTCAAACCCTCTGTCCTAGCGGACCTAACATGATGGGTAAGTGACTGTACTCACAAGGTAACACATATTATTTAAAATAATGATGTGACTCATGAGGGGTCTCATCCAGAGGAGTGGAGTGTGTTTTTCATTTTTAATTCATTTTTATCTTCATTTGTTTTCATTTCATTTGAAAGAGAGGGCAATTGGGGGAGAGAGAGAGAGAAGGGGGGAGGGGGAGAGAGAGAGAAGCTGCTTCTTCTGCTGGTTCTCTTCCCAAATGCCCTCAACAACCACGACTGGGCCAGCGTGAAGCCAGGAGACCTGAATACCAACCTGGTCTCCCCCATGGGTAGCAGGAAGCCTTGTATCTGAACCATCCTCTGCTCTATCTCAGAATGCGCATCATCAGGAAACTGAATCCCAAGTTAAGAAGTTGAGACTCAATCCAGGCAGTCTGGTATGGAACACAAGCGTATCAAACACCACCTTAACCACTGTGTCAGACACTCACCCCTCCATTTTTAACCTGAATGCAGTTTTATGGTTATTAAATAGGTGTATGTATTAAACTAGGTGAATATATTTTTAGACATTTAATCTGAGGTGGTTTTATGAAGATTGATTAAAAAGTAATGGGGCATATAGTAAATACTGGCTCTTTCAGCTCCACTTGCACTTCCTTTTCTCTTGAAATCTGGCTTTTGGGCTGCAGTATGTATATGACCTGGCTCCCACACACAGGTGCACCATGATGAAATTTGGACCATTAAACGAGGCTGATGAATGTTTGGTTTTCCTGTACAAGTGGTAACAGAGATGTTTTTCTTAGTTTTTGTGGACATCTGGCAATAATTTAGGCAACTTGAACATCTTGTGGACATGAAATGTAACGGAAGTGTTATGGCCCTTGTGTTAATTACTTCCTTCTCTGTGGACTGTGACCAAGATGCTGTAATTTTGAATCAACTGATAGACTTCCTGGTTCTCCAGTCTCACAATTGTGGCAGAAGCAGCTGCTTCTACACAAAGAAAATTTGAGTTATCATTATAACCACCATTCATAGAACTCAGACCTAAAGCAAGTACTCATTTCCCTGAATTCAGTATATTGTTTCATTAATAACCTATTTTTGCATATATGGTATTTTTGCAGAGACCTTTTTCTTATTATTTAACAGTAGTTTATAAATTGCGAAGGCCAACTATGTATGATATATATGTCCATGCATAAGCATATATAAATAAATACAATGTATAATTATATGTAATATATAGCCATTCTACTAATAAGAACTACAAATATTTTCCCTTTGAGTCATTTATCTTTTGACTTTTTATTGATTTATTTGTTAATTTATAATTAGAGCTGCTTTCTTTCATTTTGCTTGAAGCTCACTGATTTGTCAGTCTTCTAGATTTGATTCAGAATCTACAATGTTGTTGGTGAAGGGCTGGTGAGCAAAGCCCTGGAGAAGTAGGCACACGTGTGGCTGCCCAGCTACTAGATTTCTCCAGGCACTACTGAGTCCACCATCAGGCTGACAGTTAACTACCGATCATACATGTACATGCTGCTTTTCTAACCCATTAATGACTTTTTCATATTTACTTCTGCGCTTTCACAGCTTTCTTGAATATAATCCTTTTTTTTTTTACATTTTATTTGTATATATCTTGTCAATTCAACATTAGGAACACAGTAATTCTTCCCACAGCCCCATGCCCCCACCCACTCTCCATTTTTCCTCTCCCCTATCCTGTTAGGTCTGAGAAAGAAAAGGAAAGAGAATGAAAGGAAGAAAAAAAAAAAAAGAAAGATAGAATGGAGTAAAAAAATACTAAGAGAACTATTCCTCAATAGTCTAAATAAGGGCTATTCTTTGTTATTGCTTCTTTAATGTGATTTCACTTTTTTCCCCCTTCTTCTCCCTTCCTTCCTCCCCTTTGTTCTTTTTTGAGACTTAATTGTCTTTAGAGGAGAACCCAAAGATCTTTTGAGAACTCTTAGACGTGACTATAACTTATGAGACGTAATAATATCCTCCTTTTAATACACTAAAGAGAACTGATTCTTGAGAACAAGTGTTACTGTTAGAGAAGTTGCCACCAAAGAAGGGTGTAGTTTTATCTGAAAGGAGGAGAGAACTTTGCTTATGGCCTTTTTGAGCAACTGGATCCAAAAGGCTTCCATATCCAAGGCAGCTCATGTCAAGAGCCTTGGGTGATCACTGATGTCATATAAGAATGATATTTATTAAATAAACAACAAGAATCACTGTGCACTAACTTAACTATAATCTTACTTTGCATGCACAGTTCTTGTATTTTATCAAAGTATGATTGAACAATGCATGTATGTATTGTATCTACATGCATGTTTGTATTTTTATGTATATATATATTTATGTCTATGTACACATATATAGTGGCATAACTCTAAAGTCACTTATTTCTGATCATTGCTTAGCTTTACCTATATATGCTAATATGAATTGCTTTATTGCATTTTTTTTGGAAATATGCTACTTGATTTTTACTCTGCTGTGGACTTGTGATTTTTGTTCTGTTTTGCTTTTTCATGGAAAAGCTGAAAATTTCATATTTAAATTGCCTTACCTTTTAAAATTGCTGTTTGGTTTGAATTTTTATTTAATCAATATTAAATAATGCACTGGGAGTTTATATTTGTTTATATTTGTAATATTTGATCATTTGGTGATATAATACATAACTCACTTTCATGAATCATCCTCCAAGGGCTCTTTTAATCTAATTCATTTTATTCAACTTCTGTTATTTATCAATACTTCAAACACTGTCTTGAGAAATGTAACACAAATGCAACACGAGATTGAGAACAAGGAGATATGGCTTCATCAAATATTGTAACATCTGAAACTACCCCCAAGTACAAGAAAGGAATCATTATCCAGCAAATGTCCTGTCTATCATTCCACGTTCATCTTTGAGATTTCTCTGGAGGTTCGTTTGGAGAAAAAGGTAGAAATACACAGTATTATTTAAGCCCACATACAGTATTTGGGATTTTATAAGAAGTCATGCTTGAAACAGTTCCTGTAAGAACTAGCTTAATTCAAGATCAATGACCACCCATGATGCCTCCTTTCAGGTGTCTAGATAAATAAAGCTCAAAGAGTTTATTATGGCAATACATTTGGTGAGTCAAGGATTCCCTCTTGTAGGCCTCAAAGTCATAGTCTCTCAAGCTTTTATTACTTTAGAGCCTTATTATTATTGTCATTGTTATTTTACCATCCCCAAAAGGTCCTTAATAGACAAATTAATCATGGAACAAAGGAAACTAAAGAATAAGGGGACGTTACATTATCTGAGTTTAAAGGACATAACAAAACTACTGTAGTTAAAATAGCATGAAAATGCATAAATACAAATTCACAGAAAAAAAAAAAAAAAACAAGAAGAAAAAACAAGCCCTAGAAGTCAGCCAATGAGCATGCATCCAACTGGTCTTTCTCAAAGGTCCTAAGAATATAAAATGAAAACAATAGAGTCATTTCAATAACTGGCTCTGGGAATTGGATATCACATTCAAAAATGAAACTAGACTCCTGTCTTGCACTGTATACAGAAAAGTCAACTTAAAATGAATCAACTGTCTAGAAGTGAGAGTTTAAACTCTGAAGCTACTACAGGAAAACAGCAAAAATATTTCATGATGCTTAAATGAGCAAGGATTTTCAGGATCAGACCCCCAAACACAGGAAATAAAAGGAAACAGAAATGAAATGTCATCAACCGAGCCATTTGAGGATAGAACCAGCAGATGGAAGATTTCTTTCCCCCCTTGCCCATGTGTGTCACCCTGACTTTCAAATGAATACATAAATCTTTTAAAAGAGCAGTTTCATCAAACTGAAGAGATTTTGCACAGGAAAAGAAACAGCAGGTGCAGGCACTGTGGTGCAACAAATTAAGCCTACAATGCTGGCATTCCATATGGAAACTGATTTGGGCCCTGGCTGTCCACTTCTGATCTAGTCCCTATTAATGCACCTGGGAAAGCAGTAGAAGATGGTCCAAGTGGGCCCCTACACCCACATGGAAGACCAAGATGAAGCCCCTGGCTCCTAGCTTTGGCCTGGCTGAGTCCTGGCTGATGTGGGCATTTGGGGAGTGCACCAGCAGACGGAAGATCTCTCTCTTTCTCTCTAGCTCTTTCACTCCCTCTTCTATTCAAATTAATAAATAGATCTCTTCCTTGTTATTTTTAAGAGAAACAATCAACAGAGTTGTGGGGCTCCATGGGATGTGCAGCCATGGAGCCCCCACGTCAAGGTCGGTCAGCACAGCTGTTGCTGTGTCTTTTTCACAAGGCGGATGTTGCTAGTTTCGGTTAGGGCAATGCTTTCCCACGGTCGGGACTTCCCAGAGGAGTTGAGAATGTTGTAAACAACAAGATGGCGCCAAGGACCGCGCGGTGAGCCTGCCTGCTGCGTGACACCTCATCTGATTGGCCCGAGGACGCGTGCACACTGCATGAACAGACAGCGGATTGGAGTGTTGCGTGTATGGACTTGAGCCCGCTTGCAATTGGCCAGATTTTGTATATAAGCTGTGTGCTGAGGAAGGAGGGGGCTTTTCTGTCCACTCTCCTCCCTTCATTCTTTCTCTGTCACTGTTATTTTCTCATTAAAAGTCTACTGAAGACTGATAAGCTGCGAACGAACAGTGTCGTTCCTTTGCAGGCAAGGGAGCGGCACAGAGTGAAGGGACAGCCTACAGAATGGTAGATAATAGTTGCAGGCTACACAGCTGACAAGGGCTTTATATCCAAAACACATGGAAACATTTTAGTTCTTCTCCTTTGGGTTCTTCTCTAGGAAACCGTTTTTCCTTAACACGCTCTAACCTGGAAGAGAAGAATATATTGTGAACAGAGTGAAGAAAAATAAATTCTCAGGACACAAGAACTTATTTACACTTCCTTCATCTCCTCCTCATCTGGGATGTTGTTTTCTGGTTGAAGATGAAGAGGGACCAGACAATGATCTGGGGGAAGCACAAGAAAGACGGGTTGGGGGGAAAGGGAGAAAAAAAGTCTTCAATTGTCGCTCCCCCTCTTCGTGGAGGAGCAACACAGGACCCTGCGCTGTTCTTTCGTCTGCTCGGCCCTCCCCGGGTTTGCTGCTGGTTCTTCCCGGGTTGGCTACTATCCCTTCCACCTCCGTGGAAGGGCAGTTCCCCCTGGCCGCATTCCCCACTTCCGCAGGGGAGCGGCACACCGCCGGCCGGCTCTCTCGGGGGCTGCACGGGTTCCCTTAGATGTTCCCCATAGATGTTCCTGGTGCATGCCGTCTCTCTCCTCCTTTATAGTCCTCCTCTGCCAATCCCAACTCGGCTGCCCACACGCCGAGTACGCTGCTCTCCAATCAGGAGCAAGTCCTACAGTTTATTGGTTGAACTGGAGGCACCTGTGTAGAAGCTGTTTACTTCTCTCCCAGCGCCATATTGTGGGAGAGCAGATGCATAGAATAAGTCTTAATTCCAGTAACTCAGTCCAGTCCGGATTGCTCCCCACATTCAATATCTATCCAGAATTAGGTCTTTTAAAAGATTTTTTAACAATAATACTACATAATTGTGGGGGTTATGGTTTGACATTTTAGTGCACATGTACAATGAGTGTGGACCAAGTCAATATGATTCACTTATTTAAGGTTTACTTTTTTTTTGAAATGTTGGAGTTGCTTTTTTCTCTTTGGATGTAAAATATGCAGTAGCCTATTGTGAACTGTGACAATTCCACTAGGTTATGTAACACTAGGAACATATTCCTTCTAGCTCATTCTGATTTGGTACCACTTATCCAACTCCCTCAGTCCCTCCCTCCTTCTCCTGGGTTCTACCAATCATTACAGTATTCAGATTGAGCTTTTTAAACAATCTGATGCTATCTACCCAAGTCAGTAGTTTCTAATAGATTAAGCCTTGCTTCTCATATAAAACTGCATCCCATACGTGAGGCGTCATAAGTGTAACTATGAAAGGAATCAATATTGTCAGGGCCATTATTATGTGCATTACCTTAAGTGGCATAAATTACATAACTCACATTGTCCATCTCTGCCCATCTGATGAAACAGTTTTATATTTGTGGAGAAATATCCAACTATAATAAGAAAATGATTGAAACATTATCTCTGCAAAACGTGTCCATCATGAGATTGTGGGGAGCAACTCAGACTAGACTGTTACTGGAATTAAGACTTATTCTATGCATCTGCTCTCCCACAATATGGCGCTGAGAAGGGAGAAACAGCTTCTACACAGCTGCCTCCAGTTCAACCAATAAACTGTAGGACTTACTCCTGATTGGAGGAGAGCAGTGTACTCGGCGTGTGGGTAGCAGAGTTGGGATTGGCGGAAGAGGACTATAAAGGAGGAGAGAGACAACATGCACCAGGAACATCTAAGGGGAACATCTATCTGAGGGAACACCTGTGCAGCCCCTGAGAGAGCCGGCCAGCGGTGTGCCGCTCCCCCGCGGAAGTGGGGAAAGTGGCTAGGGGGAACCGCCCTTCCACGGAGGTGGAAGGGTTGGTAGCCAACCCGGGAAGAACCAGCAGCAAACCCGGGAAGGGCCAAGCAGACAAAAGAACAGCGCAGGGTCCTGTGTCGTTCCTCCACGAAGACGGGGAGCGACAGAGATAGTCACAATAAAGTGCTCCACATTGTGGCTCAGGAGTAAACCACATCTTGCAAGGTGAGCTTTCCACACTGCAGTGACAGCTCTGGTTCCAGCTGCTCTACTTCCAGTCCAACTTCTTGCTCATGCATCCGGGAAGGCAGTGGAGGATTGCTATCCATGTGGGATACCAGAATAGAGTTCCTAGCTGCTGGCGTAGGTCTCACCCGGGCTGGACTTTTGCAGCCATTTGGTGA
This sequence comes from Oryctolagus cuniculus, assembly GCF_051225735.1. Lineage (NCBI taxonomy): Eukaryota > Metazoa > Chordata > Mammalia > Lagomorpha > Leporidae > Oryctolagus > Oryctolagus cuniculus. The sequence continues at coordinate 12,390,866 of NC_142876.1, read as the reverse complement.
GGGAGAAGGAAAAGCACTCTCTCTTTTTCTTCTATCCCTCTCTTTGTCATTCTTCCTTTCAAATAAATAAATAAATAAATATTTTTTACAAAGTTTGTTCCAAGAAAATCCACTTTGTCCCTCAATGCAAATGTAGTTAATACTCTACCTCTCTTCTGTAAATATACACTTGAGATGGTTGAATTTTATTTCCCTAGTGTATAGAAAATTAATAAATGTAATATTGTATTGATCTTTTGTTTCAATTGATTGGCATCTCATATAAGATTGCTAGATAAATTAGTTACTACTATAGTAACTACTTAGGATTATTTATTTTTAGTAGGTAAAAATTACCTATGAATTGTTTAAATGTAAGAGCTGCAATGCATGTTTCATGACACAATGAATTAAGTCTTTGTCAGTACTGAAAAACCTTTTTGACAATTTGTGTTTTTTTTTGTTTGTTTTTTTGACAGGCAGAGTGGACAGTGAGAGAGAGAGACAGAGAGGAAGGTCTTCCTTTGCCGTTGGTTCACCCTCCAATGGCCGCCACGGCCTGCATGCTGCGGCCGGCGCACCGCGCTGATCTGAAGGCAGGAGCCAGGTGCTTCTCCTGGTCTCCCATGGGGTGCAGGGCCCAACCACTTGGGCCATCCTCCACTGTACTCCCTGGCCACAGCAGAGAGCTGGCCTGCAAGAGGGGCAACCGGGACAGAATCCGGCGCCCCGACCGGGACTAGAACCTGGTGTGCCGGCGCCGCAAGGCGGAGGATTAGCCTAGTGAGCCGCGGCGCCAGCCGACAATTTGTGGTTTTTAAGTAAGTGATGCTGTTTGCATTGTCTTTCCATTAATATGATTGTGGTTATCTCTTGATGGGTATGGTTCTAACTACACAGAATGCATTAAGAAAGGGGTATATATTTAGAATAAAACTAAATACAGTATCACTTTCTCTTTTGTTATTTTTAAATGTTTGATTATGCATATCCAGACTGGAAAGCAATGCATATGAAATAGTGAATCTAAATATTATGAAATTAATGCAAATTGTTCCCCGTAATAAATCTACAGCTTATAAATATAAAAACTGAAAATTTGATTTAATCTGTATGATGAGAAACATTTTCACTTGGAATAGTTGTAAGCATAGTTAAACAGAAATATGCTAAAAATGAAGAAAAGTATATCTGTTAGGTCCCACGTGTAGAAATAGTAACATTTCTGAAATAATGCATTATAATGAGGAAAATATTGGCATTATAAATAAGTGTATGAAAGCAGCATGAATAATTCAACGAATTTCAAATGATAATTCTGTATATTCTGAAGGGAAATTAAGAGCAAAGGTTGGTACTGCATCCTTAATTCAGTTTCTTTCTCATCAGTATTTTATAACTCTTTTTTTGTATGCTTGTTTAGGGCACACTAGCATAGTGGATTTATATTCATTAACAAATGCATTTGAGTTTAACATGCATGCTTTTAAAACAAATTCTAACAAGTGAAATTAACTAAAATAATATTTTAGGCTTTTACATTCTATTCTAGTAATTTGGTTTACCAGCATGCATGTTGTACGATAGAAATGGTGCTTTTAGGGCAGACCAGGACAATGATACAGATCTGCCTCATCACAATTAAGAGCTTGTGACGAGCCATAAGGCACTAGCTAGTCTAAAGACCAAGGTACTATTGCACTGGCAGTTTATTTGGGTAGTAGAATTCACTTTTTGGGTTTCCAGAGAAGACTTAAAATTGGACAGAATTGAATTTGCAGCTGTACTAACTAAGAGAGCATTGTATTTTACATATGTATTCAGAATAACCCTAGGTTAACATGTTATTGCATCCATATATTAGAAGATCACTGGGTTAAAGGAGAGATTTACTCAAAACCTGTATTTCCCTGTTTCAGTCCATTGTGTTGTAGTGGAATTTTTGAGTTTAATCTTTAAATTTTTGTAAGGACTTCTTTTCATTTAGAAAACCTCTGTTCAAGGTTTGAAAGGTTTCAAGGTTTTACACTACACAAATAACTCAAGGTTCGCATTCAGAAAAACTCTCAACCCTTATTATTGAGCAGACAACACTTTGATTTAAAGAATATATATTCTTTATATATATAATATACAATATATATAATATATATTCTTTATATATACATATATGTATATGCATGTATATATACACCTTTATATATCATTAGTTTGGGCAGATTAAGAAAAATAGTCAAATATTTGCAACAACCAAATTTATATTGATATCCTTAAAAGAAAACATAAAAAAGAGTGGTTTGTAATGTTTTTATTTGCCCTTGGTCAATGATTTCAAACTTTGTAGTTGTATTAAACAGAGAGTTCTCTATACCCACTGTGGTAACTTGCTGTTTGTTCTGTAGTGGAGAAAGTAATTGTTATTCTCAAACTATTGTGTTGGAGTGTGTGTCTATTTTCACATAATATCTCAAAGAAAACATAAGCAAATCATTACAGTAACAAATAACTTAGGAAAGTTGTAGGATACAAGATGAACACACAAAAATCAGTTGTGAGTCACAGAAACATTAATGAATTATTTTTACACTGAAATCTATAAAACAGTATTAAAGGAGATTAAAGGGCTCCTAATAAATGAAAAGATATCCTATGTTCACCTATTTGGAGACCAAACAGTATCAAGATGACAGTGCCAGTTAATGAGATCTGCAGATTCAAACTAATTCTTCTTAAAATTCCTATGATTTTTCCCACAGGTGGAAAGAATCCACAGGTTTATGCAAAGTGTCCATGTGCTCACAATGATGAAAATAATATTTAAAAGAAAATAAATTTGGAGGACTACCATATTCAGATTTCAGAATTACTACACAGCTACCATAATCAAAACAGTGCAGTCCTGGTGTAAGAGGAAACAAATCAACTAAAATAGTAGAATCAAGAATCCCGAAAATAACCAAAAAAGCAGATCTATCATTCACATCATAAGTAGTAATTATCTTAAGATGTGTCAAATATTTAAATATGTGATTATAACTGCAGTTCTTAGAAGAAAACCTAGAAGTAAATCCTTTGGATTTTGTAGTTAGCAATGGAATTTTAGATGGGACAATAAAAGCACAAATAGCACAATAAAATAAATATTTTGTTTTGTTATGTTTTAAAAAATGAGAAATATCAGTGCTTAAAAGGGAATAATTGGGACTGGCGCTGTAGCATAGTGGTTAAGCTGTAGTGCTGGCACTACATATGGGCAACAGTAAGAGCCCTGACTGCTCCATTTCTGATCCAGCTCCCTGCTGATGTGCCTGGGAAAGCAATGGAAGATGGTGCAATATCTTGTGCCCTGTACCCATGTGGCAGACCCAGAAGATACTCCTAACTTCTGATTTTGACCTGGCCAGGCCCTGGCTCTATGGCCATTTGGAGAGTGAACTAGCAGATGGAAGATTCTCTCTCTCTCTCTCTCTCTCTCTCTCTCTCTCTGTCTTTCTTTCTTTTCAACTCTGGCTTTCAAACAAATGAACAAATAAATTTTTTTTAAGAAAATTTTTTTTAACTTTTATTTAATGAATATAAATTTCCAAAGTACAGAATATTGATTACAATGGCTTCCCCCCATAACGTCCCTCCAACCTGCAACCCTCCCCTTATCCACTCCCTCTCCCCTTCCATTCATATCAAGATTCATTTTCGATTCTCTTTATATACAGAAGATCAGTTTAGCATACATTAAGTAAAGATTTCAACAGTTTGCTCCCACACAGAAACATAAAGTGAAAAATACTGTTTGAGTACTAGTTATAGCATTAAATCTCAATGCACAGCACACTAAGGACAAAGATCCTACATGAGGATTTTTAAAATGACATTATCCTGAAAATGAAAAACAATTTTAGAAATGGAAGAAAGTTTTTGCAGTCATTATTATTACAAGAATCTAATTCTCAGACTACTTAAAAATTTGCAAGTTGACAAGCAACAACAACTCAATTCAAATAGGTAAATAAGTTAAGTAGTCATTTCTATGAAATGTATATATATGGCCAATGAGTGCAAATGGAAAACAGGTACTCAGTGATCAAAAGACTGAAAAAAATCCACAAACTATGTTATGCCCCTCTATTAAGTATCATTCAGCTATAAAAATGAGTGAAGTGCTAACACATAATACAATGGAGATAGCCCTTGAAACCATAAGGCTACCTGAAAATTGCTAAACTCCAAAGATCACATACCAAGTCATTCTATTCATGAAATATTAAAAATAGACACAATAGTGGAGACAGAAAATGAGCAATGTTTGCCCTGAAACTTGAAGGAGGTGAACTTGAAACTACCGACTGACTAAATGAGATGGACTTTGAGGTCGGGGATGATAGGAGTTATGGAACAAGACACAATATTGTGAATTACAAAAACCAATGGATTGTATACTTCAAGTTAGTTAATTCTATGTTATGTGAAGTTCACTTCAAAAGTGAAGGCACAAAAAAAAATCAGACTAATATATTCATCCTCCAAAACTAAATAAACAATTTGAACCAAAGAGAGCCCTCGGAGGGGATATGAATGATAGCAACATATCTCAGGAGTAGTCACAGGGCATCTACATGTTTCACATTATTAGGTTTCTGATTGATTGGGGATAACAACCAAAGCCCACCTTAGCTGGCTTCTACCCGGTTGCATTCACAATTTGATCACATTACTTACACACAGATACCTTCCCTATCATAATGCCACTTCTATGCACTTGGACACACCTAGCTCCTAATCCCCCCCCCCCACACACACACACAGATGGGAGAGAGATAAGAAACCAAGATAGAAATACAAATTATTTATCTTGTTTTTGAATTTTTCCCACCACGTTCCATTTGCCTTCATATCTAAATGGAATGTATTCTGTCAGGTTTTTGTTTGTGTTTTTTTTTTTTTCTAAAAGATTTTTCCTAATTACTCACACACACACATTTCTCTTTACCCCATTCTGCTGATCATTGGATTAGCTTGGTGTGGTAAAAACCAATAATTTTCATTCAATATCAAAAATTGCCTGCAAACAGGCAATCATGGCTTAAAATGCTTTATACCATTTAGGATGACAGTAAAGGGTTTTAATAACAGCAGTAAGTTTTTATTGTTGTGGAATTATTTGAATCCATCTAAAAAGACTGCAATGAAAAATTTTACCAAATATAAGACACTTATACGGTAGTTAAGAGTAGGTGAGGATAATGTCTAACACTCCATAAGTTTATTACTAAAATTAATTATGAAATACATAGCAGATGATGTACATTCAAACAAAATTTTTATGAATTATAAAATACGTATAAAGAAATGCATTGACTTAGTATTATCATTTATTACATATTTATTACATATTAAATGATGTCACATAGATTAAATTAAAATTATTACTTTATATGGGTTATTTCTTGATGCTTCCTGTCTCTGATAAATTTAATGTCAATGATAATTTTACTTATATCAAACCTTTGTTAGCAAATTTGGAACCCACTTTTGTGTTTGGATTATAATTTCAGATCTCTGACAAGAATCGAATTATGCCATTGCTTTAAAAAATAGGGAGTTGCCTATAAGCCACATTCCTTTGAGGTTGAGACAATAGATTTTGCTGCTTTAACCTCTAGGTCACACCATCATCATGCTCTTTTATAAATGATCTTTGAGAGGAAAAAAAAAAGTCACAGAACCACCAACTTCAGCAAAATGCTGCTGTCAAAATTTTGCTCACACTACGTGTCCTCAACATGTCAATGGTTTCCTCTGGGAACGGAAATGGTTCCCTGTCAAACACCAAATTGATTTCAGAATTGCCTGGACGGCTTCTGAGGCAGAGCAGTTGGGCGCTGCGTCTTTATCTGAGTCGGTGTCAGATCATGGGCCGGGGTCCCTTCTAGCAGATGTGACATGCTAATAACATGTTCCAAGCAAAGAGGTAGAAAGTCTAAGGTTCAGCGTTTTAACTTGCATGTATGCTGATCACAGGGGTACAATCAATTTTAAACTTGAAATGCTTATGTTTTTAAAGCATACTAAAATTTTAAAATCCTTTAAAATATGTAATTATTTTTCCTTAGATTATGACACTGTAACATGCTGTATACAATATACAATATAGGATGAATAGAAACAATATTTCCCAAATATACCTAAACACTTTTCTAATCAAAACACATAAAAGAACACACAAACAAATCAAAAGAACTTGGAATTCTCTCGAGTCAATAAGTTTTAACAAATTTAATCTTTATTTTCACTGAGCCTGTTAATAATCATTCATTCAGAATACACGGAATGAAAAATTGCACAGAAGTACTCTTCAGATGCACAAAAGGGGTCAATATAATTAACCATTTTGTTTTAGTAAGTAATGTCTGTTTTTAAAATAACATAATAACACTAATTTGGCATCTTACAGTCAATATTAGTAAATTGAATAAGGAACATGGAAAATGAAAGAGAAAAATTCAAAAACTGATCACACAAAATTTCTGCTACATAAAAATTGCTACCTGAACATCGCAAGCAATGTTTTTCCTAAGAGAGGTAGGAGAGAGGTAGGAGTTGTACAGTTGGGTTATGTTCTTTTCAACAAACATACACGTGTGTGTGTGTGTGTGTGTGTGTTGGTAGTAAATTCAAACAGCACTTGGAAAACAAACAGAAGAATATATAGAGCATTACACTATGTCCTAGGACACATGGATAGGACATGAAGTAAAGAAAACTTTTTAAAAGGCTATTATTGATAAAGCTGAGATTGAACTAATAGTCAAAGGGAATAGCTAAAATCAACAAGAGAAAGAAAAAGAATCATCCCGAAAAACATAAAGGAGATAAAGTAAAGGGAATTTTGGAAATCACAGACTGAATTGGATTACAGTGGAAGATTCTGGAAAAAATTTTGGTCTACCATTCCATAGTTACAGCTAAAACTGATGATATTTATCATGCAATATATGTCTGGTAACTTAAATACAAATAAAAAAGATATGAATTATAGAGTATGTAGAATGAAATGCATTCATTCAGACTTATTCAGTGCATATTAAGTGTTTTACATATACATTTATATAAAATGATGTATGAATGACTAAATTAAATTTGCTGCTTGATATGTGTTGTTGCCTGAAGCCTCCAGTCTTTTCCAAGTTGAATGGCAATGGTCACGGTACTTATGCCCAACTGTTCACAGCACATTTAGAATCAAGTTTTGCACCTCAGATTTGCCTGGATTGACAATTCTTCAGGTCAGGACACCACCTGCAGGATCCTTTCAGGAAGGATCAGCGCAGCACACATCTCCCTTTCAACTGCCTCTCTTCAATATAACCTGTAGCTCTCTTATTAATAAGGATTATGGCTTTCTGTGACACACACACACACGGTCTGTGAATAAAAATAACTTTTGTAGTTTCAACAGTAAAAGCTGATCAGGTTGGGTGTTCAGTGCATTGACTGGTGGGAAGTATTATTATGTTCTTACAAGTGTATATGTGAGGGGCTGGTGCTGTGGCATATCAGCTAAAGCTGTTGCCTGTAGTGCCAGCATCACATAACGGGGCACCAGGTGAGTCCTGGCTGCTCCACTTCTGATCTAGCTCTCTGCTATGGCCTGGGAAAGCAATAGAAGATGGCCCAAGTCCTTGGGCTCCTGCACCGGTGTGGAAGACCTGAAAGAAGCTCCTGGCTCCTGGCTTTGGATAGGCTCAGCTCCAGCCTTTGCGGCCAACTGGAGTGGATGGAAGACCTATCTCTCTCTGCCTTTCCTTCTCTCTCTGTGTAACTCTGACTTTCAAATAAATGAAAGAATAATTTTTTAAAAAGTGTATATGTGAAATACCTGAAATGTGTTCACTTTGTATATAAATAAAATTAAAAATAATTTCAAAAAGACACTGCTTGGACACACACATCCCATGTCAGAACGTCTGAGTTTGAAACCCAGATGTGTCCCAGATCCCAGTTTTGTGCTGCTAAGCACCTACGGCAAAACGCAGATATTGGCACTAGTACATGGATCCTGGCCACCCCGTGAGTAACGTATATTGAATCTGTTGGCTCCCACTTTTGGCCTGGTATAGCTCCTGCTACTATGGATATCTGGAGGATAAACCAGTGGGTGGAGGAATCTTGGTCTGAATCTGTCTCTCTATATCTTTGTCTTTCTCCTTTCAAATAAATAAAATACACATTTTTTAAACAATTACATGTTTTAAAGCCTTAAAATTTGAGGCCTTTGCTGGCACCGTGGCTCACTTGGCTAATCCTCCGCCTGCATCGCCGGAACCCCAGGGTTCTAGTCCCGGTTGCTCCTCTTCCAGTACAATTCTCTGCTGTGGCCTGGGAAGGCAGTGGAAGATGGCCCAAGTGCTTGGGCTCTGCACCCGCATGGAAGCACCTGGCTCCTGGCTTCGGATCAGTGCAGTGCGCCGGCCGTAGCAGCCATTTGGGGGGTGAACCAATGGAAGGAAGACCTTTCTGTCTCTCTCTCACTGTCTAACTCGGCCTGTCCAAAAAAATAAATAAATAAATAAATAAAATAAAAATAAATTGAGGCCTTAGATACTTACATAATGTTTCAAAAATACATTTTATTATTACTCATAAAATTGGTATATAATAGGATGTTGAGAATGAATCTTTTTTGGCTTCAGTAATTGGCAAATAGAACACTTGGCTAAGAACAAAACATTTTGCAATACTACCTTCTAAATAGAATTGCCAACAGTCAGGACAAAATATCCTCCAAGGATTATTAGATTTATATGCAGTTAACTCTCTACCCTGACCTTAAAACCTGGCCATATGTTGAGTATGGAGACCTTCCCTGAACCCATACATGTAAGCAGTTAGTGTGCAGATGGGGATGATGAGATAATTACGTACTCAGAAGCAGAGGTATACATTTTGGAGCAGTGAGAAATATTGTAACTTTTCCATTTCCTTCACCTGTAGAACGAATGTGTCATGTTATGAACAATCAAGTAACTTCAGAACGCCTTACAGAAAGACTGGAATAACTTTTAAGGAATTCATTGTCTAATTCACTCCAAATAGGCTATTAAGGTCATGTATTTGATGTCTCCGACACTTTCCAGTTAAAGATGACAGAAACAAAAAAAATGCTACATAGATGCCAAATATTTAGGGGTAATATATTTGTTCTTGATTCTGTTAGTATCTTAAGTTGGTCTTTTCTCTTTTTTTCTTTTTTTAAAAGATATATTTATTTATTTGAAATTAAAGGGGAGAGAGAGAGAGAGGAGAAAAAGAGAAAGATGGGGAAAGATCTTTCATCTGCTGGTGCTGGTTCACTCCCTAAAAGGCCACAATGCTCTGGGTTGGGTTAGGCCGATGCCAGGAGCCAGGAAATCCATCAGGGTCTCCCATGTGGGTGTCAGGTCCCAAGCATCTGTGCCATCTTCCACTGCCCTCCTAGGCACATTAGCAGCAGTGAGTAAGATCTGAAGCAGCTCCACTTCCGATCCATCTCCCTTATACTGTGCCTGGAAAGGCAGCAGAAAATGGCCCAAGTTCTTAGGCTCCTGCTACCTGCGTGGGAGACCCACAGAAAGCTCCTGGCTCCTGCCTTCAGCCTGGCACAGCCCTGGCAGTTGTGGCCATTTAGGAAGAGACCCAGAAGATAGATAGATAGATAGATCTCTCTCTCTCTCTCTCTGGCTCTAACTTTAAAATAAGCAAATGAATATTTAAAAATTATGTTTGGAGTATTGACATTCACTAATTCCTAATTCCTTGAAAATAAATTATTACCATTTAATTGTGTGTTTTTTTTTTCTTTTTGTGGGAAGGAGGTGGTAAGCAAGGCAGCAAGGTTTAGTGGGCTAGGGCTTCTGTCAGAAAGGATGAAAGCAAGATTACACGGTTTACTGGAGAGAATACATCTGGCAGGCCAGATGGGCAGCTCAGAAAGGAGCTGAGAGCTGAGTGCTCAGAGTATATTCAGTCTGGCGCTTATAAGGGAAAGAGGCCCAATTCTTCCTTCCTTTTCTCCTTCACCCCACCCTCCTCCCCCAGGAAGAAGGGTTTGCTGAGTGTGCATTAGGTACCATCCCTCCCAGGTTTTCACTACTGAGTGCTAGCAGACTGAGCAGCCCACCTGGTGCTGGACAGAGGCGCTTCCCCTAGGCGCCTTCCTTGGAGGAAGGTTGTGAAGGTTTTGTTGCCCAAAGTTTTCAGGCTAGGCTGTTAAATTGGTACTGAGGATTCTCCTGGGGAGCTTTTCTTGGGGGTGGGAAGAGGCTGAGGCCATCTGTAAAGTTATCTGGGTATAGGCAAGACTTTGTTGTATAAAATACTGGGTGCTTCCAATGTGTACTTCTGAGGCTTTTGTATTCCTCTCTGAAGAAACTGTTGTTTTCTTCAGTCCCCCCCCCACCCCAAACATAGGCTAACTTCTCACTTCCTACCTACCTTTCTCTGCCTCAGAAATTACCCATAATCTCATAGGGCTAGAATGGATGACGGCCTCTTCTGCAAGTCAGTCCAGATGACAAATGGATGTAGAACTGATTATGCGAATTCTCTTGCTATCCGTCCTTTGGTATTTGAGGGTAGACTTTGGGGAGACTGTCCTGCTGGGTCCAGAGGACTCGTTATCTCATCTGATGGGATAGGCTGGAAGGCCTGTCTTACAAGTATCTAAAGCTGGGGTCTTGCATTCTGTTAGACATAAAATGAACCCAAGAGGTTGGTGCTGTTGCATAGTAGGCTAAGCTTCTTCCTATGGCTCTGGCATTCCATAGAGGCATTCCTGACTGCTCCTCTTCTGATCCAACTCTCTGCTGATGGCCTTGGAAGGCAACAGAAGATGGTCCAAGTGCTTGGGCCCCTGGGCTCATATGTGAGAACTGGATGGAGTTCCTGGCTTCAGATCAGCCCAGCTCTGGCAGTTGCAGCCATTTAAGGAATGAATCAGAGCATGGAGGACATCTCTCTGTGTGTCTCTATCTCTCTCTGTAACTCTGTCTTTAAGTAAATAAAGAAATCATTTAAAAAAATGAACCTAAGGAATTGGAACACATGGTCTTAAGAGACACAGAGTTTGGAAGCTATGTCACCAAGGGAAGGCAATGGCCAGGATTTCCATGATCAATTCTACCTTTGTTCGTCTTGATTCTGAAGTTGTCTGGCACTGTCCAAGGAAGTATGAACATGATTTTGTACTTGTTTAGTTTCCAGTTTGATCCCAAAGACATTTTTAGAGCAGCCTCCCCATTTGCAGCAGTTAGCAGACATAGGGCCTGCCTGTTTGAATGACTGGGCTTAGTAATCCCAACGTGGGGGCCCTGGTCATGGCAGCTTTGCAATGGGTGAAAGGCTATTTCCCATTCCCTTTTTCCAGAGGAGGGGCCTCTGTTTTGGCTTATTCTTGAGAGCCTGATTTAGGAATTTTGTTATTTCCATGTACCTAGGAATTTGTAAACTGTTAGGGGAATGCTGAGCCTGTCCTTAGTTTGCAGAAATAAGAATTTGTCACATGGCCTATAACCTCTCTGGGGCTAGTTTTCTCTACCCAGGGGTGAGTTCTATACAAAGTCATGTTGTTACCTAAACCTTAGTCCACTCCCCACAATCTTTTTTTTTTTTTTGGTAAAATGATGGACTTATGTTAAATCACTATGATATTGGGAGAGTTGAACGTAGTATCAATGATCTCCAGAGTGAAATTGCTTGGTTTTGAATTCTGATTTTGCCTTTTAATGGCTGTGTAAGTTTGAGCAAGTAATTTAAATTCTGTCACATTTCTGACAGAGATGTTTTACCATTAAGTCTTACATATATACAGATATAAGTGAAATAAAAATATATAATATATAAATAATAGCTAAATTATGTTGATTAATTTTTAGAAAAAGTCATTTGGTTAGTAGTATCAATGTGTAACACAGGAAGCAGCATAGTCTAAAATATAAAATAAATTCATTTATTTAACTGTATGACTGACACAGACTTTAAAAGTGACACAAAAACACTATAGTCACAAGATGATTAGTAAAATCTCCCTCCCCCCCCCCCCGCATAGATGGATTATATCCTGCACAGCTGTCCATTTGGCAAAGCAGATATCCATGCATTTTTTTAGAAGATCGGGGCACATTTCACTATTTAACAACAGGAATTTGGGGAAGCAGATGAAACATGAAATTGAATCTTGTGAATAGTAAAGAGAATGATTACAGTAAAATCGCTTTAAGGTGTTTTTAAGGAGCTGTTCCCTAGAACAGAGTTAACAGTAAAACCCTAGGAAAAAAATGAAAAAAGCATATTGACAAATAACAGGCAAAATGAATGATATACCCAAAAACTCCTTAGGAAGTTTTCATTGCACTTATATTTCCTACACAGAACACATATATCACATTTCTTTTCCCACTGAGGACTGTCAGGATTGCTATTTTTAGTTTACTTATAAAGGTAATACTATATATTTTCACTTTGGTTGCAGTACCAAATTGTGGTTTTTATTGTTCAGTCAACTAAATGGAACTCACCTATATTTAAGTATGTATAAGATTCATATATAAAATTCCCCAGTAGGCATACCAAATAAATTGTGTGTGTATGGTAGAGTTTACTTAAAGGAATAGAGGCACTATGTTAGAGACAGTGGACTTCATGCAGCCTGTGAGTAATCAGTCTTCTCATGCAATGCTACCTTAACTCATAGGTCTCAGAATCCATTCTGTAAAAACTATGGTTGATATATGTATCATAAAATTTAGTGTTCTCTGTTGTAGTAGTAAGGGTGTGCTAAACTAAGCTTGTATGATACGAGATACTACTTGAAAAGATAGTGCCTTCATAGAAGCTTCTCTCAAATATTGACCCAGGTCTACTCACAGTTCTCCATTTGTTGATTGAGAGACTGAGGACCCTTGCATTAGGCTGGTCCCCATTCTCTCATAGGTCACTCACCAGTGACATGGTGGAGACCTGGTGAGCAGTGCCTTGACTGTAGAATGTCTGAATGTAAGATGTTGCTGGCTAAAATTATCTTGGTTAGAACAGAAGGCTTCTGCTCACATTTCTTTAGCTGGTGAAGTGATCAAACCATAATGCAAAATAGGCAGGTATGCAATCTATCTCTGATAAAGGAGGAGGTGAAAACTCTTGATAGCTAAATTAAAAAATTAATATGACAGATGTTCTTACTTGACTTTTCAGGTATAAATAATTAGGAGTACTTGAAAAGAAAAACTCATGATCCCAACAACATTTCATGCCATTAATTACTTGGTAGCATTTATGCCAAAATGATCTGAGGCCGATATTTAGCAGTTAAGTCACCTGTGTCTCTTATTGTAATACCTGGGTTCGACTCCTACCCTTGGATCTTGACTCCAGGTTCCTTCCAATGCACACATTTGGTAGTCAGTGTTGGTGGCTCAAGTGCTTGGGCCTTGCTAGCCATGAGGGAGGCTTGTATTGAAGAAGCTGATGGGAGCTCTGTCCTCTGTGCCCTTGTCTCTTTCCCTCTCAAATAAATCAATCAACAAAAATTTACAAAATGAACTGAGGCAGAGGATGTTTATTCACTTGTGTGTTGGTTCTGTTCTCACAAATATTGAACCCTGGAAGACCAAGATGGAGCCTTGTAAGCTCAGCAAGCAGAACTATGTCTGGAATCAACTGTGAGAGGGTCATCACCTTAGTTACACCATCAAGAAATGTAGCTAGACAAAATGGTTGTTACAGTCTTACTAGCTAAAAAGGCGCTATTGGGTAATGGTGCTTCGATAATGCCACTGGTAATTTATCACTTATTTCCAACAATTAACTTAAGCAGTGTATACATGAATAAGAATATCTGCAAATTTAAAGTTATTAATATTGGCTCAGATGAAACGGTAATTCAGTATCATGTCAGATCAGATGAGAACAGATAACTGAAATATGTCTACTTTTTGGGGGAAAATGTGTGTAAGGATATAACAGCTGTTTCAAATACTAAAAGATATTTGCTCTTTCTGACATTCCAAAGAAAATTTAGGGCCCTTGATTGGAAATTCTTAGCTTAATTAGTATAAATACACTCTACAAGTGACTATGGTTCAAAATCAGGTAGGTAATTTAGAATGATAGTCAATCTTGTTACTTGATCCTGTCTTAGATAAACTTTGAGTGTTTTCTTTAGAAAGGATTCTGTTTGTGGTCAGATAATCTACTCATATATTTGACTTTTGTGCAAATCTTAATATTCTAGATCAAAGCCATGATAAGAATTTAAATAGCATTGCTCAAAAAGTAAACTTTTGTATATAGATGGTGTCAGCTATAATGTTATTTTTGGGGACAGTTTTCCAAAGATAAATGTAATCCAAACAAGTCAATGAATATCTCTACTAAGTATTTTTAAAACATAATGTGAACACAGAATTACTACAGGCTAGGATGGGAAGGAAGAGTAGAGGGCATGTGGATAACAGAATCAAATTAGAATTGAATCAAAAGGAGTAAGTTTCCAGTGCTACATAACATAGGTGGGTGACTATTGTTCACCATAACCTAGCATGCATTTTACAAATAGAAGAAAAGAACTCCAATCATTAAACAATGCCAAAAAGGACAAATGCTGATTACCCTAATTTGAACAGTATACATTACAAGCATGTATTTAAATGCAGCATGATATCCTACAAATAGGTGTAATTACCATTAATTAAAAATAAGAGTAGCACATTGCTATTTAAAAGAACAAATAATAACTGGACCAATAGAGTTATGTTTTGTTAAATACACATATTTCATAATTAATTTATTCCATGTATATTTTACTAATTTCCTGAAATGTGTACCGTGTTGTGGATATTATATTGTTCCAGAGATCAATAAACTTATTATCATGAAATTGTTCATATAAAAGTTGATATCTCTCTGTTTTGTTTTTTTTTTTTTTTTTTTTTTTTTGACAGAGTGGACAGTGAGAGAGAGAGACAGAGAGAAAGGTCTTCCTTTGCCGTTGGTTCACCCTCCAATGGCCGCCGCGGCCGGCGCGCTGCGGCCGGCGCACTGCGCTGATCCGATGGCAGGAGCCAGGAGCCAGGTGCTTATCCTGGTCTCCCATGGGGTGCAGGGCCCAAGCACCTGGGCCATCCTCCACTGCACTCCCTGGCCACAGCAGAGGGCTGGCCTGGAAGAGGGGCAACCGGGACAGAATCCGGCGCCCCAACCGGGACTAGAACCCGGTGTGCCGGCGCCGCAAGGCGGAGGATTAGCCTAGTGAGCCGCGGCGCCGGCCTCTGGTTGTTTATATACACAATCATTCCTATAAGGTAATTCCAAACTCCTAGCAAAAATCCAATAATAATATGCTACTTGAGAAATAAAAGCAAAATTCTACACTAACTATTTTTGGAACCTGACACATACAATCATATTTTAATGTACAAAATACAGTTTCAATTTCATAAAAAGGAAAATATTGTTACTTTTAAATATTCATTGAAAGATTTCATCATGGTAGCCTTGGAGATGTCAGAACAAATGGTGTTGTGCACTAATGTCCTAACTAGACTCTGGTGTCTTTAGAGGCATTTTTTGTAATGTCTTTAACTTGGAGGTATAATTAGACCCTTTCATAACCTGGCTTCCTAAAAATATATTATGTCTTGAAACAAGGAGATCATAAATCTGGCTTTGCTCACTTTGCAGGTACTTACTTTTTAGGATGTTCTTAAGTAGCTCAGTGTACCAGTTAATAACTGACTCTTTCAAAATTATATTGTAGAAAAGTCTATTAGCAGACTAATTCTAAGACATTCTCATTTGAATTAGGTGACAACATGGTTTGTTGAATGAGAACAAAATTAAAATCTAACAAACAAAAGTCATACTTCAAATGATTCTAAATCCAGTCTCTGTAACATGAATTTAGTACAGCAGTTTAATTTACAAATCATCTGCTGTGGCTTGATTGCCCACTCCAAAAATCATTTCAAAACTTAGTTGCAATCATAACAATATTAAGAAGTGACTCTGCCTACAAGTCTGTAATTTATGTTCTTACAAAAGTCTGAGTTCACCCTTGCTACTTCATTGTCCTTCCATTTTGCATCATTTGCTAACACGGTAAGAAAACCACTTCCAGATGCCAGTTTCGTGATCTTAGACTAAGCCTCCAGAAATGTAGGAAAATAAATTTCTGTTCTTTGTAAATTATTCAATGTGTGGTAGTCTGCTGTAGCATCACAAATGGATTGATACCACGTTTATTTTTTTCCTCTTGAATTTTGATTCTCTAAGTCACAACTACGGACAGCACAAAGGAAACCAGAATGAGGTTAGATGCATCATTATATGGCATCCATTACTGCCACAGCTCAATTCTCCAGTGCCATTGGGAATATTGCCCTTTTCAGATGTGTCTAATGAGCTCCACATTTAAAGGCAACATCTGTTAACAACATAAATAAAATGCAAATAAAACATAAAGCATGTAAGCATATGTGAAATATAAAAAACATTTCTTTTAACTGGTTCAGTAAACTGTCCATGGCTCAGCTGCCAGCAAGAGTAAGTCTGTACAGACATTCAGAGGCAGTGAAGACAGTTCATTTTTTATTTTTAGAATATTTAGAAATACAATATATTTAAACACAATATATTTAATACAATATACTTAAATAAATACAATAAATTTCCACAATAATTTTAACTTATTTAAGATATTTGATTTTCTAGTTATGTCTTTGAATATTATGCGGTTTTACATACATATATATCATCAATATTTGTCTTGATTTGAATATATAATCTATAACGTATTTTATCATCTAACTTTTTATACCATGTACCTGAATTTGTGCAGCAAGAGTATACATATTTGCTCTCGAAATAGCAGGAAAGGGGAATTCTTTGGAAAATAACTAAAATAAAAAAAAAATGGCCCTACCATCTTCTTTAATTTTTTTGAAGACTTTATTTTTTTTCATTTTTTTACTTTTATTTAGTAAATATAAATTTCCAGAGTACAGTTTATGGATTATAATGCCTTCCCCCCCATAACTTCCCTCCCCCTTCACCCCTCCCAACTCCCACTCCCTCTCCCATTCCATTCACATCATGATTCATTTTCAATTCTCTTTATATACAGAAGATCGGTTTAGTATATACTAAGTAAAGATTTCATCAGTTTGCACCCACACAGCACATAAAGTGTAATATACTGTTTGAGTACTAGTTATAGCATTAATTCACATTGAACAACACATTAAGGACAGAAATCCTGCATGAGGAGTAAGTACACAGTGACTCCTGTTGTTGACTAAACAATTTGACACTCTTGTTTATGGCATCAGTAATCTCCCTAGGCTCTTGTCATGAGTTGTCAAGGCTATGGGAGCCTTTTGAGTTCACCAACTTCAATCTTATTTAGACAAAGTCATAGTCAAAGTGGAAGTTCTCTCCTCCCTTCAGAGAAATGTACCTCCTTCTTTGATGGCACATTCTTTCTACTGGGATCTCACTGCAGAGATTTTTTTTTTTTTTTTTTTTTTTTTTCCGGAGTATCTTGGCTTTCCATGCCTAAAATACTCTCACGGACTCTTCAACCAGATCCGAATGCCTTAAGGACTGATTCTGAGTGCTGTTTAGGACATCTGCCATTCCACGAGTCTGCTGTGTATCCCTCTTCCCATGTTGGATCGTTCTCTCCCTTTTTTATTCTATCCGTTAGTATTCACAGACACTAGTCTTGTTTGTGTGATCCCTTTGACTCTTAGACCTATCAGTATGATCAATTGTGAACTGAAATTGATCACTTGGACTAGTGAGATGGCATTGGTACATGCAACCTTGATGGTATTTACTTGGAATCCCCTGGCACATTTCTAACTCCACCATTTGGGGCAAGTCCGATTGAGCATGTCCCAAACTGTACATCTCCTCCCTCTCTTATTCCCACTCTTATATTTAACAGGGATCATTTTTCAGTTAAATTTAGACACCTAAGAATAATTGTGTGTTAATTACACAGTTCATCCAATAGTATTAACTAGAACAAAAAAAATACTAAAAGGGATAAAGTATTAAATTGTACATCAATAGTCAGGACAAGGGCTGATCAAGCCACTGTTTCTCATAGTGTCCCTTTCACTTCAACGGGTTTCCTTTGTTGTGCTCGGTTAGCTGTCACTGATCAAGAAGAACATATGATATTTGTCCCTTATTTTAATGCAGAAGCCTGCCAAAGTTTCTGGCCATCTGCCTCTATTCTGGGCTTGTAGTCAACAGGACACTTTTCCGAATAAAAGCCGTTTCCATATATTCTTTAGGTTTTACTACCTGTTGACTTTTCTCTCTGGTTTTATCTGTCAGTTAATCACTTCAAGATGTAATTCTTGAAAGATTTCAGCCTATTTTAAGAAAAAAAAAACAAATTATATAACATCAATGTATGTAAATGTTCTTAATATTTTAAAGAGTTAATGCATCTTCATGAAAATTGAGTGGGGAGTTGAGAAAGATGGTAAGTAGAAGCATTCATTATCTATCTTGATTGTATGCATTTGGAAAGCCTGGAGAGGGGAGAGACTGCGGAAGGCTTTTGTGGAGATTGTCCATGCGGCAGTGAAGAAAGTATGACCATGAAGGGAAGCAGATGAAAAACCCCGGTACCACTGCAAAGATGCCAGATAATCCCAAGAGTTCTTGCAGGTTTTGCAGTCCTTCAGAAGTGTCCCATCTAAGGCAAAGTGGAAGTGCCTGTATTCCCCACATTGACTAATTATTGATGCAGGCTGTTCCAAGAAGGGGACATGACCTTGATAAAGCTGAGAGAAATTCCCACAGATTGCCTTGGCTAACAACACGGGGATGACAACATTTCTCACACCTAAGGGAATGAACGTGTGGTGTTGAAGGAGAAATTTGGACAGTGCCCAGACATCCCATAGCAACCATAAGCTGAAATTGCTATAAATTGAAAATATTCTTGGAAGCTACCTGTCCCTATCAAAATGATGTATATCATCAATTTAATGGTAGGTCCACACTTCTCATAAGATTTGATGTAGAAAGGTGCAAAAAAAAAAAAAAAACCAGGTAAACACATATAAATGTAAAGCTACAAAGCTAATAGTACAGTATATGAATTTATAACTGAAAACGTATATTTAGCTAATGACTATCTAAAGAAACAAAGTCATGGCTGAATTAGGTTGACTGTTTTTGTGGATATCAGACACAATCATTTGTGTACCTGTGTGTATGCATGCACTTATGTATAGCTGTATGTTTGTGTATAGTGTTGGCTGTCCACATCTGAAGTTCCTGCATCCTTTAAAGCTCACATTAGCACAAAGCTAGCATCAGGGATGGAACAGAGCATCAAATCCAGGTTCACTGAGAGGCAGCAACAGAACTAGTGCCTTGTTTTCTAGACCAAAGTCCTGCCCCCAGTATGCCCAAAAATGTTTACTTCGATATACTTCCATATATCTAGTTTTAAAAATTTTGTTGACTAGTTTTGGAGTTATAGCCACTAAATTGTCAAATCCACTGTTACTAATCTTCTTTACTATTTTACAAAACATACATTACTAGAACTCTAAGAAGGTACTTACGTTGGTTCAGGCTTTCATTTGTATACTTCTTTCATCATTAAGCTTCATGGTTAAGCTTTCTTAGACTGCATACACAATGTGTGCATCACTAAACTCTTTCAATCTTTCATAAACTATGGAAGTGCAATCACATCCTATCCCTGTAAGTAACAATCTACACTTTTAGAATCATACAGAGCAATTTTATAAAATGTGTTTATTTTCTGTATCACATTTGCTTTTCTATCTTCATTGCAGATTTATTTTTAATGTTTGAATGGAAGAAAATGTGCTATACTACAGGAGGCAATCTAAGCTGATATAAGCTTTTTAGCAAGCAACATATTTATACAGTGGTCCTTGAGAAAAAAAAATTTAATTCCTAAAAAAATTTCAATTACTTCACCCCTTGCAGCATATTAATTTCTGATAACCATTCTATCCTTATACTGTGCACTGTGTAACTAAAGATTAAGTAGGGAAACACTGCATTTGCTATTTTAGAATTTTATATTTCTTACTGGAAATAGGGAAACGTGTTTTACAATAGCATCTCATAACATCAGCTGTTGCTTATAGAAAATACCCCCTACTAATGTGAACAAGGGCTGTGTGCATTTCACCAAGGCCGTTCTTGTGAGCTCAGTGAATGGTACATCGTTGGGTTTTCTTAAGGCTCAGTCATCTTGTGAAACCTCTTACACGATAAATCCATTGTCATATGCCCACACTCTGAGATTTTTCATCACTTTCCCTGCACTTCTCCAAGGATATTCTTAAATATTCAGTTTATTACCTGTTGGGACAAATCTGCAGGGCAATCATTTGGTCCCAAGCAAGGCTTCAGAAGTCCCCCCCTTTCCTCTGCACCCCTTCCCCGAGGCAGGCCAAGATTGCTGTCCAGGAGGGGCCTGAGCTAAGCTTAGGAGTCTGGCCATCTCGCTCATCTTTCCCTTTGCTCAGAGTTGAGCAGGGTCCAAGGTTAGGGCAGGTTGTGATGCCCACCAGGTGTCCAAAGCACCCTGGGCAGCCCCTGAGGAAGGACAGTGTGTTGAGTTTGTAGAGCCACCTGAAACAACATTGTGTGTGAGCCACTGCATCCAGGGCTCCTAGTTGTTGTTTAACTAAGAAGTTATCCCCGATTCTGTCTTAGCAAGGGAATTAAAGGGGTAGTTCCTGGTTTCTAGAATGTGCACTGGGGTCTCTAGCCCGCCATCTCTCTAGAAGAACTGCTGCTTCACACACCCAGCAGACCTGGCCCAGGGAGTGAACTGTTGTCACCTGGGCGTGTGACACCTGCTCAGGCTCTGAGTTTTAAGATCTTTGTGGAGCCTGGAAGAAAACCTGTCCTGGGAATGCTCAGGGGCTTCTTGTCGCTCCTTGCTATTCGAAACAGGTGGAGAACAGCTAACGGCGCTGTGCGCCATCCGGGCAGGACAGGGCCATTAGTACTGGAAGACCTGTTGCTGCGTCACCTGTCGCTTTCAGTAGCCCCCTTTCCTTCCCCCCTCCGACTCTCTCGCTTGTCCGTTTCTTCCGTCCTGTATCCACAGGTCTTCGTTCCTCTACCCCTTCCCCAGGGGCTTCCTGCGGCCCTGACCGGCTGGCTCTCCTCCTGGGAGTGTCCGACGGCTGTTCCTGTGCTGGCCCTCTGTGCCCACTCCCTCCGCGCCTCGTGCCAAGCCGCGCTGGGTGAGCCTGGGTCAGCCGGAGCCGCAAGCTTCCATCTCTGTCTGTCTGTAACCCGCAGAATAAGCCCGGCCCACTCCTGTCTAAAGCTGGCACACACGGTTTGCCAAAGGAAAATCGGTTTTCTCAATTAGAAACGCAGCAGAACAGTCCTGGATGGCAGCTCCTCCTGTTGAAGAAAAAAATAAAAACAAAAAGTCGCCTGTTCTCTCGCCCTTTTCTCTACCCTGTGTTCTTCCTGCTGCCCTGCACTCCATAAAAACAAACACTAGAATTAAAGAAGTCAGTTTATCCGAGGCGCGCCAGCACATTTCAAAGTTTCAGGTGCGGAACGTTGATTTCTGGTGTCTCTGAGAGGCAGGGGCCTCCCCCTGCCCACGTCACTGGATTCTTCCCCAGGCCGCGGTCACCTGGCCCAGCTGCGAGCCTGCGCTCCGCGTCTCTAACCCTTCGTGCGGGCGGGGTACTGCGGTTGCTCTGGTGCAGTCCTCTGGTACTCAGCTTCCCCAGAAGCGGTGACTCAGATTCGGAGGAGAAAGTACTGCCTTGTCTCACGGTTTCAAGGTGCAGGTGAACGTGCCAGAGGAAAGCCTGGAAATAAATCATTGCTACTTTGTATCCACCCACGAAAGTCAGCGTTAACGCCTCCGGCTGAGACTAACGCATAACGGCCCCTACCGTACAATCTGAGTCCTGGTTCTACCACATAAAAGGCATGTGAACGCTGGTTGCATTAAAAATGCACTTGTGCCCTTGACTTCCAGATAGGAAAATTGAAATAATATATATATATATATTTGAAAAGATGAAATAAGGCAATGTGCTTATATAATAACTCTCATCTCTATTAATCTATTATTATCTCTATTATCTGTCAGAAATAAATTTCATCTGCTGAGAACAATCAGGTGGACATGAAGTTTTCCTTTAAGCATCCATTTCTTTTAAAAGGAATTGGTATGCCGGCGCCGTGGCTCACTAGGCTAATCCTCCGCCTGGTTCTAGTCCCGGTCAGGGCGCCGGATTCTGTCCCGGTTGCCCCTCTTCCAGGCCAGCTCTCTGCTGTGGCCAGGGAAT
The DNA here is from genome assembly GCF_051225735.1 of Oryctolagus cuniculus. Lineage (NCBI taxonomy): Eukaryota > Metazoa > Chordata > Mammalia > Lagomorpha > Leporidae > Oryctolagus > Oryctolagus cuniculus. Next base: position 12,368,520 of record NC_142876.1, on the reverse strand, counting down.
GCAGTGGAGGATGGCCCAGGTACTTGGGCCCTGCACTCCATGGGAGACCAGGATAAGCACCTGGCTCCTGCCATCGGATCAGCGCAGTGCACAGGCCGCAGCGCGCTGGCCGCGGCTGCCATTGGAGGGTGAACCAACGGCAAAGGAAGACCTTTCTCTCTGTCTCTCTCTCTCACTGTCCACTCTGCCTGTCAAAAGAAACAAAAAAAAAAAAAAAAGAAAAAATTAAAAATTAAAAAAAAAGAGGAATTGCTTATGTACACTGAAACCTCAAATGAGAAACTTAAAATTAATGGATAGAAATTATGGTAATGAAGTTAAAAAACAAGTATCATAGATGGCATGCTGATTGTTCTCTGGATGTCTTTATCTCATTACTGTGGAGGTGTCCAAGTGGAAGAGGGATGAGGATTTGAACAATATGTTGAAAATTATTCACATCATAAGGGTTTGGCAATATGCTAGTAAGTCACCTTTAATTATGTTATTCTAGTATTTTGCCTTGAGTCATTATAGGATATAATTAGTTCCTGACTATATTTAATAGATTGTACCATAAGAGAAAATACATAATATAGACTTCTTTGTTAAACTGACTTGTGCCATAATATTTGTAACATTTTCATTTATAATAGAATAAGAAGTTACTGAAAAATTGAAAACAGCCTACAGGTATAGATTTATTTATAAAAACGAGTGTGAAATATTACAGTATTTTCTTACACTCAGCACTGTTAAAATCATGGGCAAAATATATTGATTCTTTTCCATTTTACCTTTTATTTATTATAGATCTATTTTCCTACTATTATTAATCAATGGTCATGGAATTTAAATAAACTAAACCAGCATGAGAAATTTTGTTCTGTTTTCACGAGGCTTGTCTTTCCTAAGCATAATATTTAAAATAGTTTTAATATAAAGTGCCCTTTGTAAAGAGACAATGGAACAAAAAGGCTTTAGTTATGTATTACAAATTTTCTAAATGAAATTTCACCCAAGAAGTTCTCATCAGCTTTAAATTTGTTATGTCATTTGGTGAATAGAGCAAATTCAAGAAATTCATAATATGATGTATCTGTCTGCAAGCATCCTGGAGAACATTTGCTAAATAACTATTAAAACAAGAAATAATTGTCTCTCATTATACATATTCAAGACTGTCTTTATTTTTAATAATTGTGCTTTGAAAATAATTTCTGTAATAACCATCAGAGAAAGAATTGAGATAGGACAACATTGATAATGAAACTGTGGCCTTGTGTGGTGGCTAATTTTAGGTACTAATCTGGCAAAGCCTCTGTGCCCAGATGTGTGTTTATATCCTAGAGAGTTTTGTGAAGAAATTTTTGGATGAGGATAACAATTATGTCAGTAGGTGAATTGAGCCTGTGATTGTAGAGTGGATTGAAATCATGTCTTTGCGAAAATCAAAGCAAATAAGGAACGAAGGAAGGAGGGATTTTTGTACAGAGTGAGGGAGAGAGAAAAGTGTATTTACCTTCTGAGAACTGTACCTATGAAATACGTGAAATCTGTTTTCTATTTTTTAAGATTTATTTTATTTATTTGAAATAAAGTTACAGAGTGTGGTAGAGAGAGAGAGAGAGAGAGAGAGAGAGAGGGCTTCCATTCACTGGTTCACTTTGCAAATGGCCAAAACAGCTGGAGTTGAGCAAATCTTAACTCAGGCACCAAGAGCTTCTTCTGGGTCTCCCACGTGGGTGCAGGGGCCCAAGGATTTGGGCCATCCTCCACTGCTTTCCCAGGTGCATTAGCAAAGAGCTGGATTAGAAGTGGAGCAGCTGGTACTTGAGTCAGCACCACATGAGATGTTGGTGATGCAAGCCGGGGCTTTAACCCACTGTGCCACAGTGCTGGCCCTGAAATCTGTTATCTTAATAAACATTTATAAAAATAAAATAATTGAAGTATGATGAAAATTGCATCATTAGACTTTGAATAATGCGATTATTTTCCTTAATACAAGTGGTTTCTTCTAATCACTTGAAAAACGCAGTAGAATAACCTCTGCTAAGGAAGAGGAAATTTTGACAACAGACTGCCCTTTAACCCAGCTGCAGCAGTTCTTCTCTGGGTTTCCCAGCTGCCAGCATACTCTACATGATTTGTATTTATCAGCTTCCTCATTTCCTAAAACCAATCTCTCTGTCTCTCAAATGAATATAGATAAAGGCATGGGCATAATAGATAGATCTATCTATGTTCTTTCTACCTGTCATATTTTGGGATCTTCTCTGAAAAACCCCAATTCTTCCATTCAAAAAATAAAAAAATTATTTGGTAAAACAACATAATATGTTTCATAACTTCCTATCATAATGATGTCTTTAATGTAACGCATGGTGTTTACATGGATAGTGATGAGCCAACATAATATTGAATGTCAAAGCTTGTGTTTATGTGTCTGTCTTTTCATGTTTGAACGAATTGCCAAAAGTTCATGTGCTATGGTTAGAACAGGTTTGGCTCTCAAACTCACATAAATGTCCAAAAACCATAGTCTTGGGGACTGGCGCTGAGGTATAGTGGGTAAACCCACTGGCTACAGTGCCAGCATTCCATATGGATGCCAATTTGAGTCCCGACTGCTCCACTTTTGATCCAGTTCCCTGTTATGGCCTTTATGGCAGTAGAAGATGCCCCAAATCATTGGGCCCCTGCACCTGCGTGGGAGCTCCTGGCTTCGGATCAGCGCAGCTCTGGCCATTGCAGCCAATGGGGAGTGAACCAGCAAATGGAAGACCTCTCTCTCTCTTTCTTTCTGTCTGTGTCTCTCTCTGCCTCTCCTTCTCTCTGTGTGTAACTCTGACTTTCAAATAAATAAATAAATATTTATAAAGAAAAAGCAGAGTCATGGACTGATGCTTCTGTGATGGAGAAGGCTTCATTCATTGATGGACCTACTTGGAGGCTCTTAGGTCTTTGGAAGCATTCCCAGGAAGATAGCTCTTGTCAGAGGGTTTTTATCAAAGGCAAGCTGCACCTAACCTTTAGCCTGATTCTTGATTATCATGTGATCCTTCCTCTGCCTGACCTCTCCCACTCCCATTCTCCAGCTTGCCAAACAGCCAGACCAATGGAGGCACCTGATTTTGGATTGTAAATCACTGTTAGCTGAGATAAAACCTTCCTCTGTAACTAGCTTATCCTTGGTACTTCATTATGACGACAAAAATCTAACACATCTTGGAAAATGGAATAATAGATCCATTTATTTTGGTGGAAAGAAGTTAAAATTCTTGTATACTTGTTCATACTATTTATGTTGCATTAACTTTTTGATGACTCCTATATACATATTTTATATCTTGGTGATATGTGTTGTGAGATAGTAGGATATCAAAGTACTACTACTATAAGACACATCAGAAAATCTCAACACAGTCATCATAGCATTGTTCAGACACCTTCATAAAGGAATATGTATTAGTTAGGGATTAAACAGATTCAAATGGGTAAGAATTAGCCCAGGGGACTTTGGGAGCTGATCAAACAGCTCTAAAATTCTCATGGTATGCTGTCAGAAGAGCAGGCAGGAACTCTCAGATATGAGATGAAGCTGCAGTTCACAGTCAGAATTTCATCTTCTTTGGGAAAGCCTCAGCTTTGTTCAGTCATAACAGCTAATTGAATCAGCTCTTCCCAGATTATCTAGAAAAATCTTTCTTACTTAAAGTCAATAGGTTGTGGACTTTAATCACGTGTACAAAATTCCTTCACAGTGATAGATCCACATTCGTATTTGGTTGAATACTTGGGGACTAAAAAATAACCAGGTTGGCAAATGAAAACAATTAACTTTCATTCCATCCACCATTCAACTTGAGCTATTCAATCATGTTTAATCTACCAATAAAGAAATTAATAAAATATACCTTTGCTTAATGCAATGCAATTATCCTGTGTACAGCTGGAAGCATGTTAACTCGTTCTCCTCAAGAACATGCCAAGTTTCAGGAAGCTTTCACTTCCGTCATTTGCTATCCAGTAACTTAAATGGTTTGAAGCAAAGTTTGCTGTTATTCATCCATTTTTGTTTTATAAGGTTGTGTATCAAAAAAATAAGGTTGTGAGAGAGAGCTGGGTAAAATTATTCTGTTAATGTGCATTTAAATATATTTCTAAAACAGTAAGAAAGAAACACCAATAATTATCATTCCTGCTTCTACAAATGGTCATGTAGTCATAGTTTATTCAGCACTTCCCCTTGTGAGAAGGGAACATTTATCAGGATGCCCTATATACACCTGCAACTGTGCAGTGTTAAGCCCTAACACGTGTCATGTTGTTTCCTATACAATAATATCTCTTTATCTGCAGTTTGCTTTCTGTGGTTTCACTTATCCAGGGTAGGTCATGATCTACAAATCTTAGAAAATTTCAGAAATTATTTGTAAGATTGAATAAAGTTTATTATGTATTATGTGATTTTTATGAATTATTCCATTTGGTTTTTTTCTTCTTTTATTGTTTGTAATTCATATATTAAACTTTACCATAGGCTGAAAAGTAGATAGATATAGATGCTTAGATGTGTCGTGTGTGTGTGTGTGTGTGCGTGTAGTTCAGTGCAATCTGCAGTTTCAGGTAGTCACTGGAGGTCTTGGAAAATATATCTTTTAAATAAGGTGAAACCATCATAGATATACACAGAAATTCATTTTATTTCCATCTTAACTGAGCACTTGATATCTACTCTGGACATAATTTTCAGCAGCAAAGCTATCACAAAATTTCTTTTGTATAAACAGATGTTGGAAAAGAGTGGCACTTCCCCCTCTACCCTGCCTCCCGCTCATGCTCTAATCCTTCCTTCCCCTCTCTTATTTCCACTCATAATTTTTCCAATGATCTATTTTCAGTATATTAATGATTTTATATTTAACCCTACACTAACTGACTTAGTTCAACAATTAGTATTAAAAGAAAAATAAATAAATAAATAAATAAATAACACTGTTCCTCAATAAAAGAGACAAAGGCTATAAATAATCATCAATTCTCAAAATGTCTATTTCACTCCAATACGTTACATTTCAGGTACTCTATTAGTTACCCAGGATCAGGGAAAACATGTGATATCTGTCTTTTTGGGACTGGTTTATTTCCCTAAGTATTTCACAGATAGAGGATGATTTCTTACCATAGATCCCACCAACGTCAGTATATGATTTGCTTTTCTTCCCTTACATTGAACACTTCTACCTTTTCAATTTAAGGAAATGCTTATGGCTTTTCTTGGACATATCCATGTTTCCTGAATCACTGTCCTTGCCTGTTGGGGTTAATATTAAATAAAATGATGGTTACAGTCACACAGGACCTTTGATGCCATGATAGTCTGATCATTGCCAGACCTACTAAGTGGCAACTAAGTAGGAAGTGTATATAGCATGGATGCAGTGGACAAAGGGATGATTTACTTCTGTGTGAGATAGAACAATATGACGCAATAGTATGACACAAGTATCATACTGCTCAGATAAGTGAACAATTTAAGACTTGTAATTTATGGATGGAGAAAGTGTGGTATACATTTATAGTTAAAAACTATCTAATCTTCAAAATATAAGGACATGATGTCATTGAAAAAAGGTTGGAAGAAATTGGAAAATGTGCCACGCTAAATTAATTCAAGCAAAGAAAAACACTACGTGATGCCACATGTCGAATATAAAAAATTTCAAACTATGGAAATAAGAAAGTGACGATGATGTGGGCAGTGGGAGAATATTAATCAAATGGTACCAAGCTTCAGTTAAAATAGAGCAAAAGTTTTTCGATATCTTTCACTCTACACGATTACCACAGTTAACAATATTATGTCATATATTTCAAAATTGCCAGAAGGGTATATTTTACCTGTTCACGCAACAGAACGTGATGTGAGATGATGAACCCATCATTACCTGGACATATTGTTAACCAACATAAATTATGTAAAAACAGCTCCATGCATAGTGAACTGTGTCCTAGCTTGATGTATAAGTAAATTGTAACTTAACGTAAAAGTGTACACTTGGAACCAATCTACTTTGTGACTGGCAATTAGAAGCTGCTAATTAATAAAAACAGGTCCAGATTATCGAATGCCATTGTCACTAACAGAAAACACAATGGTATTATTATAAAGGAAGGAACCAGATTTTACCAAGAAAGAGAGACACCACCAAATAATAGAGTAACTGAGTGGAAAAGCTCTTGTAACAGCATGTTTGTAATTTAAAAAAAAAAAAAAATCATCCAGAAAAGACAAATATCATGGTTTCTCTGGTTTGATCTCTGTAATATAAAGAACGAAAAAAAACCTCTTAATTATATACAAATTAAGTTGACATCCTGGTATTTGATCATTGTTTATAGCCCTCGTTTTGATCAAAGAAATCAAGAGTGTATAATACTGAATCATAGGTTGTTCTGTTTTTGCTCTTTCTCATGAGGCACACATTTTTCTTCCCTGATTTCTCTAAAAGTCATAAACAACAAATAAATCCAGAGCATTACTTCAGAGTGCATAGAGACAGAGTCATTAACAATCTACACTCCACTCTACTTGTGAAGATGCCCATCTATCATACTGAACTAATATAACCTGCCCCTGTGATAAATGAAAATACCCAGTCTTCAAATAATCACGCAAACAAATGAGTATGCTGGTTGTCGGTAACTTAGTGAAAGAAATACCAAAAGTCAAATCATAGACTATAATAACATTTCCTGTCAATGAGCCATACTCCTAACACGATATCTAAATAATTTTTCTAACTCAAAATATTTATGCAAACAAATGCTGCCAAATTAAGTTTTCTAAATATGGGGAAACATTCATATCCTATATCAAAATGGGTAAATAAAATAGGAATTAAAAACCATTTACTATTTTTTGTTGAAAACTAAAATTTATTGTTCCCTTTCTTAAAACTAAGCATTTTTAAAAGAATATTATTTCTACATCAGCCAAAAAATCTCTTTCTGAGTGGAGCATTCACTCCAAGTCAGTTGCAAGAAAACTAACTGCAAAGTCATTCTAGATATTTAAGTTCTCTACCCTCATTTTTGTCTTTTCTTAAGATTTATTTACTTATTTGAAAGTCACAGTTACACACAGAGAGGAGAGGCAGAAATAGAGAGAGGTCTGCCATCCACTGATTCACTCCCCAATTGGCTGCAACAGCCGGAGTTGTGCCAATCCAAAGCCAGGAACCAGGAGCTTCTTATGGGTCTCCTACAGGGGTACAGGGGCCCGAGGACTTGGGCCATCTTCCACTGCTTTCCCAGGCCATAGCAGAGAGCTGGATCAGAAGCAGAGCAGCCAGGACTCGAACCTGTGCCCATATGGGATGTCAGCATTGTAGGTGGCAGCTTTACCCGCTATGCCACAGAGCTGACCTCTCATCTCTTTTAATATTGTTCCTCAGGTTATCCATTTGGGCTGATTTGCAAAAATATTATGAACTAAGAAGCTGAGAAATAATTGAGTCATTCTCCATGTTCTGGAAGTCTAAGATCCGGAAGCACACAGAGCAGAAGTATGGCAAAGGCCCGCTAACTGGTTCAAAAATGGCACCTTCTTCTCCATGTGGCAGGATGGGGTGAGGCAGTTGTCTAGCACCCATCGGGAGCCTACTTTATGAGAAGAGGATTTCATCTCTTATACGATCATGTTTAGTGTTAGGAGACAAAGATCCACAGGACAGCACAATCCCACTACTACATTGACAGGAATACTTTAATAATTCACAAATGAGTTATCCATGAGCAAATAGATAGTTCTTCCTAGGAAAAAACAAACTATACCACCCCCCCAAAAAAAAAAAAAAACTATTCTCATTTTGCTGATCTCATTTTTTGAACTTAGGTTTAAAAATTATTTCATTTTTTAAATTTATTTTATTTATTTGAAAGAGTGATGGGGGCCGGCGCCGTGGCTCACTTGGCTAATCCTCCGCCTGTGGTGCTGGCATCCCATATGGGTGCTGGATTCTTGTCCAGGCTGCTCCTCTTCCAGGCCAGCTCTCTGCTGTGGCCCGGGAGGGCGGTGGAGGATGGCCCAAGTGCTTGGGCCCCTGCACCTGCATGGGAGACCAAGAAGAAGCACCTGGCTCCTGGCTTCAGATCGGCGCAGCATGCTGGCTGTAGTGGCCATTTGCGGGGGGTGAACCAACGGAAGGAAGACCTTCCTGTCTTTCACTGTCTATAACTGTACCTGTCAAATAAATTTTAAAAAAATTAAAAAGAGTGATAGGGAGAGACAGAGAAACAGATCTTCCATCTGTTGGTTCACTCCTAAATGATTGTAATGGCCACGGCTGGTGCCATGCCGAAGTCAGAGCCTGGCACTTCAGTACAAGTGGTTAAGCCATAGCCTGAAATTCCAGCAACCCTTATGGGTTCCAGTTTGAGGCCAAGCTGCAACAAATCCAATGCAGCTCCTTGCTAATGTGCCTGGGAGAGCAGCATAAAATGGCCCAAGTTCATGGGCCCCTGCCACCCACATGGGAAATCTGGATGTAGCTCCTGGCTCTTGGTTTTGGTTTGGCCAAGCCGTGGCTGATGCAGCAACTTGAAGAGCAAACCAGTAGATGGAAGATCTCTTTCTTTCTCTCTTTCTGTCTCTGTAACTTTGCCTCTCAAATATATAAATAAATCTTTTAAAAGTAAGAAAATATATACACTGGAAAGCAGAGTACTGATCTTTCCAGTGAGTCATATGTGTCTTCTATCAGAATCACTGAAAGCGAAAATGGAGTCATTTGTTTATCAGTTAAATATAAAAGCTTCCTTTAAACAGTGATTTTTCTTCCATCTTTGTCTGAAGAACAAAGTTCAGAAAGAAAGCAGACTGGTAAAATAGAACAGGACTCTCTTTTTTTAAAGATTTATTGATTTATTTGAAAGGGAGAATTACAGAGAGCAGAGGCAGAGAGAGAGAGAGGTGTAGCATCCAACGGTTCACTCCCCAGTTGGTCACAATAGCCAAAGATGGGCCTATCCAAAGCCAGGAGCCAGGAGCTTCCTCCAGATCTCCCACAGGGATGTAGAGGCCCAAGGACCTAGGCCATCCTCCACTACTTTCCCAGGACATAGCAGAGAGCTGGATAGGAAGTGGAGCAGCTGGGAATCAAACCGACACCCACATGGGATGACGGCATTGCAGACGGCAGCTTTACCCACTATGCCACAATGCCACCTGGACAGGGCTATGCTGATGATGCATAGCGAACACAACTGAGCTGGAAAGAAGTGTTTAAGAAGTATACACTTGGCCAACATTGTGGCATAGCGAGTAAAGCTACTGCCTGTGGTGCTGGCATCCCATATGGCGCCAGTATGTATCCTCACTGCTCCACTCCATATTCAGCTCTCTGCTATGGCCTGGGAAAACAGTTGAAGATGACCTGAGTGCTTGGGCTCCAGCACCCACTTGGGAGACCCAGAGGAAACTCCAGACTTCTACGTAACTTTTTTTGTTTCTGTCATCTTTAACTGGAAAGCGAGGGAGACTCGAATACATGACTTTAATAGCCTACTTGAAAAAAAAAATTACACAATTCATTCCTTAAAAGTGATTCCAGTGTTTCTGTAAGCTGTTCTGAAGTTGCTTGACTGTTCAGAACACGACAAATTCATTCAACAGGTGAAAGAGTTGGAGACACTGTACCCTTCAAAGATCTCGTTTTTGAATGAAAGTGAAATAAAGACCTTCATAACAAACAGAAGTTGACAGAATTTGTCACCGCAATTCCAGCCTTACAAAAGATGTTTAAGGATGTGTTACCCACAGAAACACAGAAAGATAGCCATCATTATGGAAGAATGTGAAAGCAGAAAATCCCCCAGTAAAAGTACAAAATAAATCCAAAGTAAACAATATGAGTATTTATGGAAAAATGGCAGGGCCAAGTCGTTACTTATCAATAATTACCTTGAATGTAAACAGCATAAATTCTCCAGTTAAAAGATACAGACAGGCTGAATGGAATTACAAAAAAAGCTCATGTATTTTCTGCCTACAAGAAACACATTTCATCAAAAAAGATGCATGCAGACTGAAAGTGAAAGGATGGAAAAAGGTATCCCATGCTAATGGAAAGCAAAGAAGGGCAGGTGTGTCATCAGACAAAATAGATTTTAACATAAAAGCTATTAAAAGAGATGAAGAAGGACACAGCACTATGTAAAGATTAAGGGATATATTCAACAAGAAGATATGACTATAATACATATGTATGCACCCAATTGTAGGGTGCCTGGCTAATTAAAAGAAATTTCAGTGGATCTAAAGAAAGACATAGACTCCAATACAACAGTAGTGGAAGATTCACACCCCACTTTCATCAATGGACAGATCAACTGGACAGAAAATCAACAAAGAAACCACCAAGTTAATTGACACTATGGACCAAATTGATCTGATATCTACAGAACATGTTACCCAACAGTTGCAGAATACACATTATTTTCATTAGTCCATGGAACTTACTCTAGGATAGACCATAAGGTAGGCCATAAAGCAAGTCTCAGCAAATTCAAAAAAATTGAAATCATACCCAATGCATCTTCTCTGACCACAATGGAATGAAACAGGAAATCAACAGCTCAAGAATCTCCAGGGGCTGGCGTTGTTGCATACTGGGTAAAGAGACCACCTGCAGTGCTGGCATCTCATATGGGCACCAATTCAAGTCATAGCTGCTTCATTTCTGATCCAGCTCTCTCTATGGCCTGGGAATGCAGTAGGAGATGGTCCAAATCCTTGGGATCCTGCACACATGTAGGAGACCCAGAAGAAGCTCCTGGCTCCTGGCTTCGGATCAGCACAGTTCTAGCCATTGTGGCCAATTAGGGAGTGAACCAGCAGATAGGAAGACCTCTTTCTCTCTGCTTCTCCTTCTCTCTCTGTGTAACTCTGACTTTCAAGTAAATAAATATTTTTAAAAAGTAAAAGAATCTGTAGGGCATATGCAAACACATGGAGATTGAATAACATGTTTCTGAATGAACAGAGGGTCATCAAAAGAGATATCAAGAAATTTCTGGAAATAAATAAAGCTGATAATACAAAATATCAAATCCCATGGGATACAGCAAAAGCAATGTTAAGAGGGAAATTTATAGCAATTGGTGCCTACATCAAGAAATTGGAAAGATACCAAATAAATGAGCTATCAATGCATCTCAAGGACTTAGAAAAACAAAAGCACACCAAACTCAGAATTAGTAAAAGGAAAGAATTAAAATTAATGAAGAAATACACACCCTGAAACAAACAAAAAAATACAAAGGATCAGTGAAATAAAAAGCTGTTATTTTTTTTTTAAAATAAAGAAAATTGACATACCATTAGCCCAACTAACCAAATGACAAGAGGAAGAAGATCCAAATCAATAAAATAAGAAATGAAAAAGGAAATGTAACAACAGATACCACAGAAATAATGAAGACTCATCAAGACTTACTACAAAAGCTGTATGTCAACAAATTGGAAAACCTGGGAGAAATGGATAAATTCCTGGACACATATAATTTACTAAATTGAGCCATGAAGACATGGAAATCCTAAAGAGACCAATAACCAATATGGAAATTGAATCAGTACTAAAGACTCTCCCAACCAAGAAGAGTCAGGGCCAGATGACTTCTCTGCTGGATTAGACCAAACATTTAAAGAAGAATTAATTTCAATTTTTCTCAAGCTATTCAAAACAATTGAAATGGAGGGATCTTCCCAAACTCCTGCTCTGAAGGCTGCATCACCTTAATTCCTAAGCCAGAAGAAAATACAACAGGGAAAGAGTACAACAGAAAAATAGCCCTGTGGAACACACGTGCAGAAATCTTCAACAAAATATTAGCTAATTGGGTCCAACAACACATCAGAAAAAAACCATTTACCTGAACCCAGTGGGATTTAACCCTGGTATGCAGGGATGGTTCAACATTTGAAAATCAAGAATTATGATATATCACCTTAACAAACTGTAGTACAAACCCAATAGATGCAGACAGTATTTGAAAAAATACAACATATTTTCATGATGAAAACATTAAACAAATTGGGAATAGAAGGAACATTCCTCAACACAATCAGGCAATTTATGACAAAGCCAAGGCTGCAACCTATGAGATGAGGAAAAGCTGGAAGCATTCCATCTAAGATCTGGAACAGACAAGGATGCCCACTCCCACCATTGCTTTTTAATATAGTCATGGAAATCTTAACCACAGGAATTAAACAAGAAAAAGAAATCAAAGGGGCATGAATTAGAAAGGAGGAAATTAAACTATGACTATTTGCAGATGGCATGATTCTATATATATGAGATGAAAAGACTCCACTGAGAGACTATTTGAACTCATAAAACAGTTTAGTAAAGTGGCAGGATATAAAATCAACAGAGAAATATCTATACCCTTTGAATACACAGACAATACCATAGCTGAGAAAGCAGTCTTAAGATAGTCCCGTTTATAGTAGCTCCAAAATAATTAAATACCTTGGAATAAATTTAACCATGGATGACAAAGATATCTATGATGAAAATTACAAAACACTAAAGAATGGAATATAAGTAGACATTAAAAAATGGAAAAATCTTCAATATTCCACAACTGGAAGAATCAACATAATCAAAATATCCATACTAACAAAAACAATTTATAGATTCAATGTGATCCCAATCAATATGTAAATTGCATTCTTCCTAGATGTAGAAATATGATACAAATATTCATATGGAAACACAGTAGACCAAGATTAGCTAAAGAAATATCATACAACAAAAACAAAACTGGAGGCATCACAATACCTGATTTCCAGATAGTCTACAGGGTAGTTATAGTCAAAATAACTTGGTGCTGATACAAAAAATAGATGTGTAGAGCAATGGAACAGAATAGAAACTCGAGAAATCAATCCACACATGTACAACCAACTTATCTTTGACAAAGGAGCTAAAATCAATCCCTGGACAATGACAGTCTCTTCAACAAATGATGCTGGGAAAATTGGATATCCTCATGTAGAAGTATGAAACTAGACCTCTACCTTACACCTTATACAAAAATCCACTCAAAGTAGATCAGAGATATAAATCCATGAATACCATCAAATTATGAGGGAACATTGGGGAAACTCTCCAAGATGTCAGCATAGGCAAAGACATCTTGGAAAAGACCACAGAAGCACACGCAATTAAAGCCTTAAATGACAAATGGAATTACATAAAACTGAGAAGTTTCTGTACTACAAAAGAAACACTCAGCAAAGTGAAGAGCAACTGACAGAATGGGAGAAAATATGTACAATTATGAAACTGATAAAGGATTCATATCCAGAATCTCTAAAGAGCTTACGAAATTAAGCAACAACAAAATAAACAATCCAGTTAAGAAATTGGCAAAGGACTTGAACAAGCATTTTTTGGCCAGCGTTGCAGATCAATAGGCTAATCCTCTGCCTGCGGCGCCGGCACACTGGGTTCTAGTCCCAGTCAGAGTGCCAGATTCTGCCCCAGTTGCTCCTCTTCCTGTCCAGCTCTCTGCTGTGGCCTGGGAGTGCAGTGGAGGATGGCCCACGTCCTTGAGCCCTGTACCCACATGGGAGACCGGGAGAAGCACCTGGCTCCTGGCTTCGGATCAGTGCAGTGTGCCGGCTGCAGCACACCGGCCAAAGTGGCCATTGTGGGGGTGAACCAACGGAAAAGGAAGACCTTTCTCTCTGTTTCTCTCTCTCTCTCTCTCACTGTCCACTCTGCCTGTCCAAAAAAAAAAAAAAAAAAAAAAAAGAGAAGAAGAAGAAGAAGAAGAAGAAGAAGAAGAAGAAGAAGAAGAAGAAGAAGAAGAAGAAATGGGCAAAGGAGTTGAACAAGCATTTTTTAAGAGAGGAAATTCAAATGACCTATAGGCACTTGAAAAATGCTCAGGATCACTAGCCATCAAGGGAATACAAATCAAAACCACAATGAGGTTTCACATTACTTCAATTAGAATGGCTCTAATACAGAAATCAATAACAACAACAACAAAAAAAAAACAAATGCTGCCAATATGGGGAGAAAAAGGTACCCTAACCCATTATTGGTGGGAATGTAAACTGGTACAGCCACCATGGAAGACAGTATGGAGATACCTCAGAAATCTGAATATAGATCTACCATATGATCTATCCCTCTCCTGGGAATTTACACATACCAAAAGAAATCAGCATCTGAAAGAATTATATGCATCCCCATGTTCATTACAGCACAATTCACAAAAGCCAAGATATGCATTCAACCCAGATGTCTATCACCGTTGACTAGATAAATAAATTATGGTATTTATGCATTGTGGAGTACTACTTAGCTCTAAAAAATGAAATCTTGTCTTTTGCAACAATATGCACACAGCTGGAAACCATTACACTTAGTCCCAAAAGACAGATATTATATGTTGTACCTGATGTAACTAATAGAGTACTAATTTACTGGAGTGAAATGAGCATTTTGAGATTTGATGATTCTTTACAATTCACAATGTCTTCCAAAATGGATGTACCAGTTTATGTCCCCATCAGCAGTGGATTAGGGTACCTTTTACCCCACATCCTTACCAGAATTTTTTGTTTGTTGATTTCTCAAGGAAGCCACTAGCATGAGGGAAAACAGTGTTGGAGTTTCATTTGCATTTCACTGATGCCTAGTGATCTTGAAAATTTTTTCATGTTTTGTTGACCATTTGAATTCCCTCCTTGGAAAAATATTTTCAAGTCTTTTGTCCAATTCTTACTGGATTGTTAGTTTTGTTGTTGCTGAGTTTCATGTGCTTTTATAGATTCTGAATATTAAGCCTTTATCAGTCACATGATTTGAAATATTTGTTTTTCCATTTTGTTGTTTGCCTCTTCATTTTGCTGTGTTTCCTTTGCAGTGCAGAAGCTTCTCACCTTGTTATAATCCAATTTGTCAGTTTTGGCTTTGATTGCCTATGCTTCTGGCTCTTTTATTTCTTTTTAACGATTTTCATTTATTTATTTGAGAGGTAGAGCTACAGACAGTGAGAGGGAGAGACAGAGAAAAAGGTCTTCCATCCACTAGTTCACTCCCCAAATGGCCGCAATGTCTGAGCTGGGCCAGTATGAAGCCAGGAACCAAGATCTTCTTCCGGATCTCCCACATGTTTCAGGGCCACCTTCTACTGCTTTCCCAGGCCATAGTAGAGAGCTGGATTGGAAGAAGAGCAGCCAGGACTAGAACCAGTGTCAATATAGGGTGTTGGCACCATGGACAGAGGGTTAACATACTGAGCCACAGTGCCAGCCCCGTCTATATCTTTTCAAAGATATTTTTTCACATTCTAATGTCTTGAAGTGTTTCCCTGATGTTCTCTAGTAATTTGATAGTATTGGTTCATAGATTTATGTCTTTGATCCACTTTGAGTGAATTTTTGTGTAAGGTGTATGGTAGTGGTCTAACTTCATACTTCTATATGTGGAGATCCAATTTTCCCAGCACAATTTGTTGGAGAGACAATCCTTTTTCCAGAGATCAATTTTAGTTATTTTGTCAAAGGTAAGTTGGTTGTAGATTTGTGAATTGATTTTTCAAGTTTCTATTCGGTCCCATGGATTTCATGTCTATTTTTGCGCTAGTACCAAGTTGTTTTATTTATAATTTCCCTGTATTATGTCTTGAAATTGTAATGGTGATGTTACCAGTTTTGTTTTTGTTGTTTAAAATAACTTTATTTATTCAGGGTCTCTTGTATTGTCATATGAAGTTTAACATCATTTTTTCTAGATCTGAGTAGAATGTCATTGGCATTCTGATTGAGATTGCATTGAATCTTTAAGCTGCATTCTGTAGTATGGGCATTTTGTTGATATTGATTATTGCAATCCATAGACATGGAAGATTTTTTCCATTTTTTAACTTTTATTTAATAAATATAAGTTTCCAAAATACAGCATTTGGATTACAGTGGCTTTTTCCCCCCATAACCTCCCTCGCACCTGCAACCACCCCATCTCCCACTCCCTCTCCATCCCATTCACATCAAGATTCTGAGGCCAGAGTTTGCTGTTTAGGACATCTGCCATTCTAAGAGTCTGCTGTGTATCCCGCTTTCCATGTTGGATCGTTCTCTCCTTTTTAATTCTATCAGTTAGTATTAGCAGACACTAGTCTTGTTTATGTGATCCCTTTAACTCTTAATCCTATCATTATGATCAGTTATGAACTGAAACTGATCACTTTGACTAGTGAGATGGCATTGGTACATGCTACCTTGAAGGGAGTGAATTGGAATCCTCTAACACATTACATCTATTCCAAGGTATTTAAATTTTTTGGTAGCTGCTGTGATTGGGATTGATCTTAAAAGTTCTTTTTCAGCCATGGAATTGCCAATGTATATAAATGATCTTAAAAGTTCTTTTTCAGCCATGGAATTGCCAATGCATATAAATCTATTGATTTTTTTGTTAATTTTATATTTTGCAATTTTACTAAGCTCTCTCATGAGTTTCAGTAGTCTCTTAGTAGAGTCTTTTGGTTCCCTGATATATAGAATCATGTCATCTGCAAACTGGGATAATTTGACTCCCTCCTTTCCAATTTGTATCTCTTTGGATTTTATTTTTCTTGCCTAATATCTCTGACTAAAACTTCCAGGACTATACTGAACAGCAATGGTGAAAGGGGACATCCTTTTCTGGTTCTGTATTTTAGTAGAAGTGTCTCTAAACTATCCCATTCAATAAAGTGCAGTCTGTGGGTTTGTCATATATTGCTTTTATTGTGTTAAAGAAATTTCCTTGAGCAGCCCTTGCCCTGACTGTTGATGAACAACTTAAAACGTTATCCCTCTTAGTATTTTTTTGTTTGTTCTACTTAATACGATTGGTTGAATTCTGTAATTAATACAAAGTTATTCTTAAGTGTTGAAATTTACCTGAAAAGTGATCCCTGTTAAATATAAGAGTGGGAATAAGAGAGGGAAGAGATGTGCAATTCGGGACATGCTCAGGCTGACTTGCCCCAAACGGTAGTTAGAAACATACCAGGGGATTCCAATTCAATCCCATCAAGGTGGCGTGTACCGATGCCATATCACTAGTCCAAGTGATCAATTTCCATTCACAATTGATCATAAGGATAGGACTAAGAACCAAAGGGATCACATGAACAAGGCTAGTGTCTGCAAATACTAACTGATAGAATAAGCTCCAACATGGGAAGTGAGATACACAGCAGACTCATAGAATGGCAGATGTCCTAAACAGCACTCTGGCCTCAGAATCAGCCCTTAAGGCATACGGATCTGGCTGAAAAGCCCATGAGAGTATTTCAGGCATGGAAAGCCAAGACACTCTGGGGAAAAAAAAAAAAAAAAAAAAAAAAAAACCTAAATGAAAGATCTCCGCGAGTGAGATTCCAGTGGAAAGAACAGGTCATCAAAGAAGGAGGTACCTTTCTCTGAAGGATGGAGAGAACGTCCACTTTGACTACGACCTTGTCTAAATATGATCAGAGTCAGTGAACTCAAAAGGCTTCCATAGCCTTGGCAACTCATGACAAGAGCCTAGGGTGATTACTGATGCCATAAACAAGAGTGTCAATTTGTTAAATCAACAACAGGAGTCACTGTGCACTTACTCCTCATGTAGGATCTCTGTCCTTAATGTGCTGTACATTGTGATTAAGTACTCAAACAGTATTTTTCACTCTGTGTTTCTATGTGGGTGCAAACTGTTGAAATCTTTACTTAATATATGCTAAACTGATCTCTATATAAAGAAAATTGAAAATGAATCTGGATGTGAATGGAAGGGGAGAGGGAGTGTGAAATGGGAGGGTTGTGGGTGGGAGGGGCATTATGGGGGGAAAGCCATTGTAATCCATAAGCTGTACTTTGGAAATTTATATTCATTAAATAAAACTTCAAAAAAATAAAAAAAGAAATTTCCTTCTGTGCCTAATTTTCTTAAGATTATTATCATAAATGGGTGTTGCATTTTTAAATTCTTTTTCTGCATCTATTGAAACAATATTTTCTTTTTGGAAAATCCATAAGATCATGTCTAAATAATTGTTGATAACTCATTTCTTAGCTTCCCCAGAATATATCTATTTCTTCTACGAAGAGGAGAAAAGTGACTTCAAGATGAAGGGGAGGGGTTAAGAGATCCTAGGCCTAGCAAACTTTTAGAGAATCTCATCTTATCTTTCTGATTTCCAACCACATTTCTCTTATGTTTGGACAAACCTGAGGTCACTAATTTCCTAAAACTTTGGAGAATTTTGTTGTACAAATGAGGTAATGCATTGCAGGCTGGACCCTGATATGTGTTAATTTCAGGAAACACATTAAAGTTATTTTCCCTAAACAATCTTCGTAGGGGAGGAAATATAAAAATTGAATCTGTTAGAGGCTAACTACACTTTTTTTAGTAATTAATGTTATAATTTAAGGGAATGCAACTCATTGTAAACTTCATTTGGAAGCATTTATGCTGCTGAAAAACATTATATTTTTATGAATAATAAAGTCCATGAATAAAATTACATGAAATTTTAATAATATGTAAACATCTCTTAGCCTTTCATTTGTTTGCTGTGTAGGATGCAATCAAGTAGGTGTATTGAGGAGCTAGTGTTAGTAATTGCTTAGTAATTTTCTTGCAATTAGCGAACAAAATTTTTCTTGCACTAGAAGAGAGACTATAATATGGTAGAAAATGATTATTGAGCTTTGTTTAAGGGAAATTAAGTTTAGAGTCATGGGTAAGAGAAATTAATCAACTGTACCTACAAGTTGAAATATTTTGCCTTCATATACCAAGAGCTTTTCGTCATCATTTAATTATTTGAAATGCTGGTATGATTTAATTGAACTTTTTCATAATTAGAATACCTAATTCATTATCTAAGAAAATGGGAACTCCTTTGTATTACTACCAAATGCAAACATGACCTCAAAAGTGAAACTGCATGAATATTTCCCTTTATAGATTATCAGAGAAAATCTGTTGTAGTGAATTCTTGCAAATCATGTGACAGTGCATTATCTTATTTCATTCAAATTCCAAGTTTTAACATCATGGTAACCTGACATTTATTTTCCTTCTACTGAAAATTACTAAATCCAAACTTCGTATATCTGCCCCAGTGACAACTATTTAGCTATATTCCTTATAATTAACAATGTTTTTTTTTTCTTGAATTTGTAAGTATTTGGCACTGCTGAAACTTTTCAAACTCTTCAGCATCTTGGCAAACAAATTTGGAATAATGGCCCATAACAGCTATTTGGCAATGTTTGTTCCTTAAATTTATTTAATTTAATAATATATTATATTATTTATAATTAAAATTAAATTTTAATTATAAATTAAATTAAAATTAAATAATTAAATTATTTAATTTAATATATGATATATTTATATATTATTTAATTTATATATTTATATATAAATATATTATTTATATATTTAATTTAATATATTAAATTATTTACTAGTTTTTATTACAAATACTTGGATAGCACTAGTATAGTTCATTCAGTGGAAAGGGGTTTGTACCTATTAGACATATTTTAAAAGAAGTCTGTCAAAATTTTATATAACTTATACAGTAAATCCATTTTTAAAAGTTTTCTATTTTGTATTTAGTTGTTTTTATAAAAACTAAGTTTTAAAGAATTTTTTTAATTTATTTTATTTATTTGAAAGACAGTGCTACAGAGAGAGGTACAGATAGAGA
The DNA here is from genome assembly GCF_051225735.1 of Oryctolagus cuniculus. Classification (NCBI taxonomy): domain Eukaryota; kingdom Metazoa; phylum Chordata; class Mammalia; order Lagomorpha; family Leporidae; genus Oryctolagus; species Oryctolagus cuniculus. The sequence goes on along the minus strand of NC_142876.1, from coordinate 12,348,753 downwards.
AAGAGAGAGGTCTCCTATCTGCTGGTTCACTCTCCAAATGGCTGGACAGCCTGAGCTGAGCTGAACTAAAATTAGGAGCCAGGAGCTTCTTCCTGATCTCTCACAAGGGCAAAGGGGACCATGTACTTGCGCCATCTTCCACTGTTTTCCCAGTCACATTAACAGGGAACTAGATTGGAAGTGGAGCAGCCAGGACTGTAAGCGGCGCACCTATGGGATGCTGGTGCTGCATACCGGGCATTTAACCTGCTGCACCACAGCACTGGCCCCCAAAAAGTTTTAAATAAAATATTTTCTGTATTTAGGATCAGAAAAATAAATATTAATTAATATTAATTAATATTAATTGGCCCTCAAATGTGTATAATCGTCCACCCCTGTTTATTTTTCCATTAGGTTGTTTTGTACGCTGTTTTCACTAGAAAAAAATGATTCTTTTTTTTTTTTTTTTTTTTTTGACAGGCAGAGTGGACAGTGAGAGAGAGAGACAGAGAGAAAGGTCTTCCTTTGCCGTTGGTTCACCCTCCAATGGCCGCCACGGCCAGTGCGCTGAGGACGGCGCACCGCGCTGATCCGAAGGCAGGAGGCAGGTACTTCTCCTGGTCTCCCATGGGGTGCAGGGCCCAAGCACTTGGGCCATCCTCCACTGCACTCCCGGGCCACAGCAGAGGGCTGGCCTGGAAGAGAGGCAACCGGGACAGAATCCGGCGCCCCAACCCAGACTAGAACCCAGTGTGCCGGCGCCGCAAGGCGGAGGATTAGCCTAGTGAGCGGCGGCGCCGGCCGAAAAAATGATTCTTAATCATTTTAATGTAGGCTTAAATGTTGTTGGAAATGTCATGTGATTAACACTGTATTCCTTTAAGCTTCTTAGTCTCCATTAATACTTAGTTTAACTAAATAAGATGGAGTTTATGAAAGACACCCTTATTCAATATATTAGAATGTATAGTCCCTTATATACAACCATGAATTAATGAACACAAATATAGTAATAATAAGGATGAATTTAAACATAACATTATTGAAGCTGCATCAAATAACTATTACTCAGAAAACACCACTGTATTGTAGGACCTATCTTAGTTGTTGTATATACATTAAGTCACCATGTAATGAAAGGGTTTATTGCTAGGTCCGTACTCCCTGTGGGAAGACACAGACACCGTGAGGCTCAGACTTCCTCAGGAACACACAGATGGAAATTGTCAAGCTGCTTTCAGGTCTGGCTCTGAGGTCCCACTGTGTGCCCTGGAAGCTATTCCAGTCCCCACCATATTAGCATTCTTTTTATTGGTAAGGTAAGAAAGATGATTGTTAACTTTGCATTTTATGGAACACTTTAGTGTAATTAAAATTGCTATTCCCATGAATAAAACATTTCAATTTGAGAAATGTAGGAAGATGGAATTTGTGTTTCAGCTAGACATTTGTACATTTTACTGCACGTGGGGGAAGCTATTAATTAAAGTAAATCATTTCAATATCCATACTTCATCAAGGTATGATGGATTCTTTGACCCTACCAAGCAGCTTGCAAGATTTTCTTGACTTTCAGTTTATTCTGAGACACACTTAGGATATCAAATTTTACTTCCAAATTGAATATGAATGGTGAATATTGCTTTAGTACATGCTGGATAGCCCTATTAGAGAGTTTCCAAAGTTAAAGTACTTTCAAATCTTTCCAGTCATGTGTACAATGATGATAGTCGGTTACACAGAGGGGATTTTAATATATCAAGAAGAGGTTGGTGTTTGTTACAGAGATTGAGATACTGCAGCGGATATCCACATCCTATACCAGACTGCCCAAGTTTGAGGCTCTGGTCTGTGCCTGATTCCAACTTCTGGTTATGTCTACCACACAGCTGGTGGTTTTAGTTTGAGATCTGGGCTTCTCATGGTAGACTGTCCCAACTTTGGCTATTGTGGGCAATTGGGAAGTGAGCAAGAATATGGGAAATTTCTCCAGTTTTCTCTATGTCTCTGCTTTTCAAATAAAAACAAATAAGAAATAAAATTTTAATATTATATGTGATAAGTTCATACAGCCATGAATATTTATGTTAATATAATTGTATTACAATAATATGATATTTATTTAACATCTATTTCTAAACTCAGGTCAATATGGTTCATGATGATGGTATGACGTGTTTATGCTATCCATAAAGAACCCACTGTCTTCTTTTAACAATCCTTTAACAGGAAAACAACTGCACTATCAGTTCAGGAATGCTTCTTCCTCCCTTCCTGAGTATCACTGACATCTAACTGCTGCGTAGGGATGGAGCAGTCCAGGTTGTCTGTGCTAGGTGTGCTGCTTATCCTCTGCCACATACCTTATACCAGTAGGAATTTGTGTGTATTTATTTACTGCTTAGACCTTTTTTTTTTTTTTTTTACTGTCATCTATCAACTTTCTATTCATTGTCCCCCATGTTTCAGGATTTCTCTCTCTGTACCAGAAATCCATTTCCATTATAAATATCTCATGTTATTGTGCATAACTTATCTTTTCTACTGTGACAACATTCTCTTATTTTTTTTGCCTTTTATTTAATGAATATAAATTTCCAAAGTACAGCTTATGGATTACAATGGCTTTCCCCCCCATAACTTCCTTCCCACCTGCAACCCTCCCCTTTCCCGCTCCCTCTCCCCTTCCATTCACATCCAGATTCATTTTCAATCCACTTTATATAGAGAAGATCAGTTTAGCATATATTAAGTAAAGATTTCAACAGATTGCACCCACATAGAAACACAAAGTGAAAAATACTGTATGAGTACTAGTTATAGCATTAAATCACAATGTACAGCACATTAAGGACAGAGTATTTTTTTGTTTGTTCTCCTTAATACTATTGGTTGAATTCTGTAATTAATACACAGTTATTCTCAAGTGTTGAAACTTAACTGAAAAGTGATCACTGTTAAATATAAGAGTGGGAATAAGAGAGGGAAGAGATGTACAATTTGGGACATGCTCAAGCTGACTTGCCCCAAACAGTAGAGTTAGAAACATACCAAGGTATTCCAATTCAATCCCATCAAGATGGCATGTAACAATGCCATCTCACTAGTCCCGGTGATCAATTTCTGTTCACAATTGATCATAATGATAGGACTAAGAACCAAAGGGATCACATGAACAAGACTAGTGTCTGCAAATACTAACCGATAGAATAAAAAAAGGGAGAGAATGATCCAACATGGGAAGTGAGATACACAGCAGACTCATAGAATGGCAGATGTCCTAAACAGCACTCTGGCCTCAGAATCAGCCCTTAAGGCATACAGATCCAGCTGAAAAGCCCATGAGAGTATTTCAGGCATGGGAAGCCAAGACACTCTGTCAAAACATTCTCTTATGATCAAAGTAACTTGAAACGTGTCATCATAAATCATTGTTTTCTATATGAAAAAGGAAATGTAGGCTTTTAGTTTTCTGAATACCACATGTAGCCTCCTGTGATGAGCAAGATCACTCTCTCCCAAGTTCTCAAGCAAACTGACCTCTAGGTGTCCCACTGTAAAATATAGTGCATGCTCTACATTATGGCTGAATGATAGACCTAAACTCCACATATGAGTAGAAAAACTTTTTCATCATCCCTATTGCACCTGTGAATGAAACTGTTCAAAAATCATGCCCATCTCAAGAAACTAAGATATATATTAAGAATTAGAAATATTGCAGCAGAATATGTTAGTCAGGGTTGTTCAGAGAAAAAGAACCAATATGATACAGAATAAGCAGTGCAGAAGTGATAGATTTTAAAGAATGGCTGGCAGGACTGGGAATTGTCAAGCCTGAAATTCTAAGAACAAGCCAGCTAGGTAGAAATTCAAATAAAATTTAATGTTAGTTTGCAGTGTTGAGCCTTAATTCCATCTCTGGGACCCTTTCTTATAGATATTTTCTTCAACTGATTGGATAAGTCATATCCACATTAAAGATATATATACATATATATCTTTTGAATATCTGTATATTCAAAGTCTACTAAGATATTAACAATGTCTAAAAACTACTGTATATATCTGTATATTATATATGTATAATATCTGTATATTAACAATGTCTGTATATTCAAAGTCTACTAATTAAGATATTAACAATGTCTAAAAACTACTTTCGTAACTGTGGGGAGCAACTGGGAGCAACTCGGACTAGACTGTTACTGGAATTAAGACTTATTCTATGCATCTGCTCTCCCACAATATGGCGCTGGGAGAAGGGAGTAACAACTTCTACGCAGCTGCCTCTCGCCAACTTGAGTGATGACCTGCAGGAGCTGATCCTGCTCCTGATTGGAGGAGAGCAGCGTACTCGGCGAGTGGGTAGCAGAGTTGGGATTGGTGGAAGAGGACTACAAAGGAGGAGAGAGACAACATGCACCAGGAACATCTAAAAGGAACATCTATCTGAAGAAACACCTGTGCAGCCCCCGAGAGAGCCGGCCGGCGGTATGCTGCTCCCCCGCGGAAGTGGGGAAAGTGGCAGGGGGAACCGCCCTTCCATGGAGGTGGAAGGGTCGGTAGCCAACCTGGGAAGAACCAGCAGCAAACCCGGGGAGGGACGAGCAGACAAAAGAACAGCGCAGGGTCCTGTGTCGTTCCTCCACGAAGAAGGGGAGCGACAGTAACAATGTGAACCAGTGTTTGGCTCAATAACTGAGCCACATGGCCCAGCTAAGTCAGACTCATTAACTTAACCATCACAAGCAGCTAGGAAAACAGAAAGCATGAGGTAGCGAGCTGAATAATCAAGTGTGCATTCATACTGGACAGATTTTAGTCATGATGTATGTACTGTGTTGGGAAGGAAAGCATATTGATACATAAAAAAATAAAATAATGAGGTTACTCAGCAGTTTAGTATAATTTCATATTGGTAGAATTGCTACTTTTGAAATATTCAAGTCTTGGAAATAATATATCCTTCCAATGTGTTCATATTTTTTCCTTTCAGTGCACTTGTTTCTCTTAGATAAAACCTTAAATTGTACTCCTAGAATTGAGAAATCAATATGTTCTTTCTGATGGTGATTTAAAATATTTCTGTAAAAATTAACAATATATATATATATATATCTGATAATATCTTATTTAAAACAAAACAAAAAATTGTAGATGGAGTCATGACTACAGCAAGCTAATGACCTGCTTCTTTGTTGAAATGAATTATTGTCAACCTGGAGTAAATCAGTCAAACTACTCTGTCATCAGCTGAACTTACCATGCTATCATTCATGGCATATTTGATACACCTTGACATCAAATTATTTGTGACCATGAGAATTTAGGTGTTGGGATGTAAATAATTAGCCTTTGGTAAGAGACAGTGCAGTCACAGATATGATTGGGTTTTGGTCAGCTGGAATTTACTTATTTGGGATAAATGATTTCAGCTAATATTTAAATCTAGGAGAAGAAAATTTTAAGAAAGAATTACATTCTTTGGGATACATTGTCTTGTGCCAGATAATGGAAATATAATACTTTTAGTTATGAGGCATGAACACAAATTTTAATTTTCTATGAGTTAGTTTTAGAAGGTTAAAATAAACATGTGAAATCGTTTGAATGGCATATCTTACTTTACACAATATATGCAGCACATTATTATCATTTCAACATGCAATAGTAACATTTTAAAGAGTTTTTATATATTTATGTATATTTAACATTGGCTTTGAAATCTGAGCATTTTATACTCATTAGTATATGATTATAGTTATTATAAATATATCTGTAGCATAAACATTTATATATAACTTAATATGATTTTCTAAACTCAAAGTATAAAATAGAGATTTAGCCCAGGTGTATATTTAATATATATATACTATATACTATATACATATACTATATATATGCATAGTACACATTTATACTTATTGTATAATAATGTTTAATTATGCATTATTACATATTTGATACTTATTATTACACAATGCAGCCTCACTTCAGGTACTCACTAACTACATCTTTCTAGTATTCATCATATTGGACAAACCAGTTAAGAATCATTACAATTTATTAGTCCCCATATCCTGCAGTTATACATTACATGATTTCAGTTATCTATAGTCAACTGCAGTTTGAAAATTAAAAGGCAGTTCCAGAAATGAGCAACCTGAGCTTGCAAATGCACAGTACTGAGAGTCCTATGACGGAATCTTGTGCCTTGTTTTGTCCTGCTGGGAGCTTGCCCAGCAGACCTGTTCTGTGTGTGTCCCCCAATCCTTAGTCATTTAGAAGCCCTCTTTGTTGTCACTATCACAGTGTTTGGTGTTCATGTAACCTTTATGTTATTAATAATGATCGCCAAGCCAAGGAAAGTGGTGATGGACATTTGATTTATCAAAGAGAAGCCTTATTGCTCCTCATAACTAAAAGGTGAAAGTTCTTGACTTAATATAAAAAAGGAAAAAAAAAAGTTGAAAAAAGCTGTATCATGAGATTTCTAAAATCTATATTAAGAACAAACAAGAATAAACATACTGTTCTCATATATAGGGATAAGTACAAGGCATGATTTCAGGCAGCTATCTGGGGGTGGGAGTGGGATCTTGGAATGCATGCCCTGTGGATAAGGGCAGATACTGTGATCCACATGAGACAATGTTAGCTTGCAACTGAGTAATAAAGGTAGATACAAAGGTAATTGCATAAATTTGAGATCTTTTTAGGAAGTAGAAACACGAAATCTGAGAATAGATAGGATGTAGGGAAAAGCATAGATCCACCTACAGTCATTCCTACTATCCTCTGGCTCTCTCTGCTGCCTGAGTCAGGAAGCATAGCCAGCAAGATTCTGGTTGAAGTTTTGCCAAAGAAAAGCTTGGAAAGGCAGAGAACAGAAGTCAATATGAAAGACAGAAGAGAAGCAGAAACCATCCCTTTTTCCTCAGAGGCCTTAGGCATATGCATGGTGTTTGGAACATACAGATTAGTGCAGGTCTTACAGCTTGTCTCTGGAAATTTCCCTGTCTGGTGCTACAAGCAGTTGAGGTCATTGTAAGATGTTCCCTTGTTCTGAAAATTAATGGTTTTCTAAACAAAAGAGTAAAATAGAGATTTAGCCCTAGGGTTTGTCTGGCCTAGAATTCTCCAACATTTTAAAGGAATTTTAAGCATCTCATTCTCTGTATTAAATACCTACCTGTAAGAAAAAGTGGTTATTATCTTTTTTGTTTCTGAGCCTCACTAAGCAGTGCTCCATATCAGAAAGGGCCAGAACCTTCCTTGCATCCTCTCTGGTTAAATTTTAACCTTACTGTTCACAAGCTACCTGTGGTATCTGCAAGGTGAAAGAAAAACCAGAAGTGATTACTTTTTTTTTTTTTTTTTTTTTGACAGGCAGAGTGGACAGTGAGAGAGAGAGACAGAGAGAAAGGTCTTCCTTTGCCATTGGTTCACCCTCCAATGGCCGCCACGCAGCGCGCTGATCCGATGGCAGGAGCCAGGTACTTCTCCTGGTCTCCCATGGGGTGCAGGGCCCAAGGACTTGGGCCATCCTCCACTGCACTCCCTGGCCACAGCAGAGAGCTGGCCTGGAAGAGAGGCAACCGGGACAGAATCCGGTGCCCTGACCGGGACTAGAACCCGGTGTGCCGGCGCCGCAAGGTGGAGGATTAGCCTAGTGAACCGCAGCGCGGGCAGAAGTGATTATTTCTAAGGAAGTTAATATTCTATACATTCCATGTTTAATCATTTTATTTCTTTAAACTCCTTTTCAAATGCTGCATGTATTTTTGATAATAGACGTTATCTTACAAATCTGAAAACTTCTCACCTCCCTAAATACTACCTAAGAAAGTTTCTCCTACAATTTTACATTTCAGAGCTTCCAATAATGCTTATGCATTTAATCCCTTAAGCTAAGTTTAGACTCCCTTGACTTACTTAGATTGACAAATATGACTCTTCAGCATGTACATCACTCTGTCTTGTAATGCGTGTTTAGTAATGACAGAATCAGGATATGTTGTGAGGAATTACCACACTTGGATTTTAACAAAACACTTTACAAAATTTCTTATGAATTTTTTACAAGCATCTCTGCAAGATATGGGTTTTGTGAGAGTACTTTTACAGAGTATTTATATGTTAATGGAAGTAGCTGAATGGAATTCACCAGTGGATACCTTAAGTTATGATATTAATGATCTCTGATAGAAGACTATTGTTGAATTTCTTGCATTTAAATTGTCCGTGGCTTTGACAAAAAGTAGAAAAGATGCTATCATATTACCAGATGCAATAAAGCTGAGAGATTGAAAGAATAAATTGAATACCATTAGTGATTCTCCTCATCTTGTGATTTGAGCCAGTTTAATACTTAAGTTTGTTTTGACACTTGTCAAATTCTAATCTTTAGTTAATTTATGAGAAGTCATAGAGAATCTTTCACCTGCGTGGCACATTTTCCCAAGTTTGACGTAGGCTATATAAAAACAGTATTGGTGTAAATTCTTGCAATATAAATGCATGATAACGTTCAGACTGCTGCAGTTCATTTAATTCTTATTAACTTAAAATAAAAGGGTGCCGATGACCCAAAACGAGCGCTCGTCTCTCTCAGCTCAGCTTTAACTGCTACTCTGCCCGGATAAGTGGATTTTGTAAGGATAATTTATACTTACCCTAAGTGCCTAATTTATGATTTCATTGATCACCTATTAAGCCCAAAGCTCTGTACTGTGCTCTTTGATTATTAAGGAGATAACTTTTTGGCATGATAAATTAGGATTGATTCATAAAGGAGTAACAATTATGAGTTTAAATGACTCACAGCCAACTAGTTATAAAAAAAAAGTAATCACTACATCCTTGTATGTCCTAAAAACTGTCACTGTGGGACTCTGCAAATGAGTGCTTAGGGTTTAAACCCTTTTCCAAGTGTAATTCTTGATGGATTTAGAAGTTTCTGAAAAAGGGCATGTGAATAGAGACAGTGCTTTTAAATTGCTTCAGACTATTCTTTCCATTTAATTTTTAAATCTAACAGACTGATTCACACTGTACTATGATTCAAAGCAAAATTGCCCATAAGGATACAGTGGTCACATCCTGACAAATTCATGTTTTAGAAAAGTTTCCATAATTCTTTAGTAAAGCATTAAACCCAGTTCACTGTTAAATTGTATAAGAAAAAAAATGATCTATAGGCTTTTGGTTTAAGGAAATGACAGGGATGTCCACTACTTAAAGAAGATCTGTATCTTATGAGAAGTACTGTATATGATAATCACTGTACTGAAAGTGTCCATTCAAAGAAATGGCTGCATTGGGAGAAATTATGGATGAAATGTGGAGTTACAGGCTAAAAATATAGGTTACTTCAAAGTCATATACTCTTCTTTTAACCAGACAACTTTAGGCAGAGCAGAAAAACTAGGGGAAAAGAAGCATCTCCTTTAGGAGATGAAAATAACAAGGATGTGTGGGCAAAAATTTCATTATTGATCAATTTATTCATTGACTGAGCAGTCCATTGATCCATTGGACTATGCCTACTCAGAAGCTTGGACAATAATTAGCTACACACAGGAACACAGTATGTTTATTAATTGAAAAATAATATTATTATGTAATTTGTCAATTACAATATTTGTTCAGTTTAATTTTCTAATGTAATTTTTTAAAGATTTATTTATTTATTTGACAGAGGCAAAGAGAGAGGGAGAAAGAGGTCTTCCATTGTGGCCACCCCAAATGGCCACAACGGGTGAAGCTGCGCCAATCTGAAGCCAGGAGCCAGGAGCTTCTTCTGGGTCTCCCACACAGGTGCAGGGGCCCACAGGCTCAGGCCATTTTCTACTGCTTTTTCAGGCCATAGCAGAGAGTTAGATGGGAAGTGGAGCAGCCGAGACTTGAACCAGAGCCATATGGGTTGCCAGCACCATAAGCAGCAGTTTATCTGCTACATACACCATAATGCCGGCCCCTCTCATGTAAATGTTTCATAAAACAAGTAGGTAAAGTATGCATTCTTAATGAATTCCTACAAAGATACTGAAGTAGACATTCAAAGGTTATAATGATGTAATTCATTTTCTTCAATTCTATATTTTTCCCTCAAAATAAATATTGCTTTAATTGATCTTGCACATAAATACATTGAAGTAGGGAATTTAAATTACCTGCCCATAATTGGTGGATTCGGTTTAGAACCTTTAATTCAGAACACAACCCAGAAATACTCCACAGCATTTTAACTCTCTGCAGACTGAAAATAAATCACATTTAAAAAAACTAGAGTTCTGAATTGTTTATGTAAGTGTTTTGAATTTCCAAGGACTATCCTGGAAGAGAAGTTCAAAAATAAAGAGAGTGGGCCCACTGCCCAATTTTACAAATATCTATTGGAATACAGAATTGGCTAATGATTTACTTATTTCCTAAATCTTTGTTGTGCTATGAAAGCACAGTTGAGCCCTAGCAGTTAAGATTCTGCTTGAGATGCCACATCCCGTATTTGATTGCTTGGGCTTGGAGGCCTGACTCCACTCCAGATTCCAGACTTCCGCTCGTATATACCCTAGGAGATAACAGGTAATGGTGTATGTAGCTGGGTTCCTGCCCTCATTGAGGACGATTTCAGTTCCTGAGACCTGGCTTTGGCCTGCCTACCCCAACTCAAGTTGTTGGCATTTAGGGAGTAAACTAATTGTAATTACTTAACTAATATGATTTTTATCATTTACAATGATTTTAGGTACATTTTCAATAGACATCACATATATACTGCACTATTAAATATGTTTTATCTGACTTTTTAAGGAAAAGTTGACAGTACTGCCCTAAGATTCATAAGGGCCACAAACAATTTCAACTACAGCAGTAATAGGAAGCCTACGGAAAACTGCCCAAGGGATGTGTTTTCTTTTGGTGATATTTCATTATAGATGTTGTTATCTATTATCTGTTGATATTGAAATGATAATTTATATTCTTCAAATAAATGACTAAATAAATGTTTTCTTTAAGCACAATGGTAATTTTAGATCATAATTAAGTGTATTGTGGAAAACGGAGAGAAAGATGATTACATTAGTGCATGCTATGAATAAGACGTTTGGGAATCTTCTTCCTTGATTTTAAAGATAATAAATATAAAAAAGTGAGAGGAAGTTCAGAATTCAGTTATTTACCTAGTTTATTCCTTAGATTCTAGGTTTTACTATGTACTAGTACATGTACATTGATGTATCAAGATGTGTAGTATTAAATACAAATGATTTTTAAAATCACACCAGTTATCTTTAAAGAAAATTGATTGTATGAAGTTTTCACATTGTATGCATATGTTGTCATTTTAATTTTAATAAAACATACAATTTTGATTAATGCTAATTGTACATATTTATGAAATATGACTGTTACTTTAGGAGCAGTAGCCAGTTTCAGTATTTGTGTCTATTACCCACAATTTCATGAATGATAACAACAACAACAACAACAAAAACCGTAGGTAATAGCTGAACATTCACTGGGGTGCATTTCAGAAGAGGAGATGTGACTCAGGAAACCTGTATTTTACATTAGATAGCAAGCATGACTATCCTTTGCTATGCTGAAAGAAGATAGCTTGTCTTCTAAGAATAAGAGCAAACTCTACCTTTGTACTTGACTGAGGCACTGTGTGTATCTTACAATATTGCTGCTACATTGCATTTTTTCAAAAATACTCCACAACAGAAAAGAATCAGTTCCTATGTTCCCATAACATGCAGAACCATGAGTAAGTCTAGGAGAAGAGTTGGTCCACACATGTATGGCATGCAAATATGTTTACATGGTTTATGTTTATTAATATACTAAATATTAATTATCATTATTATCATTGTTTGTTCATTATTATTTATCATTCTTATTAATCACTGTTAATTATCCAGGCAGGTATTAACACTTTTAAAAATACCAAAAGCTGCTTTTTGATGGCTGTTCTCATCAGTGAGTTTCTAGTTCCAGAGCTTCTCAGTGATTTAATTTCTGGAATTAAAGGTTGAGGGACAGACTTCTGTCATTGCCACCCAAACCTAAAACTTTTGCAAGATGTCATCCTCAACCTTAAAAAATCAACAAAACCTGAACAAACTGAAAAATAATAACTTTTCATAAATCCCATCAGAGAACTGGGGTCTCAGGACAAATTGCTTTCCTGTAATCTGGAGAGAGAGGGTAGTATAGACAGAAACAGGAGAGATCTACTTATCAGAAAGAAAAGCTCTCAGAATGATAATTTGGAGAAATTGCCAGCAAATGCGTGAGGAACAGTAACAAAGTGACAGTCTCCTTGGAGCTGCAACCTTTTGTGGGTTTAACTTTAGGATTTGCAGCAGATTTTCATCTTCATGGTGAAGAGCCTAAAAGAGAGTACCTTTTGTTTATGGCAGCGGATAAGGTACAGTAACTGTTGTGACAATATGTTGGAATATTTCCATAGGCTTCTAAAACAGTGCATCTTCATGGTCACTTCCCGTCCTCTGACGCCAGCTCTCCAGGGAGGAGTTCCCCCAAGATGAATCCCACTTAGACAGGGGCATTTACCTAAATCCAGCTCCCTGTCTCACCAAATAAGCTGGAGGAGCTGAAGAATCTTGTGAAAGTCACAGCACAGGGACACATGGCCTCTAAGAGAGGAGTCATAAAGTGACTCTAATTACAGCATTGCAGAAAGCCCCCCTCACCCCTCACCTTATTACCGTGCTGTCACAGCTCCACTAAACAACAGCGGATTACAGATGGGAAGAGCACAAGTAACAGGCTCTAGGCAAGAAAGTTAACTATGCCCTAAATTGCCCCCAAAATATCTGTTACTTCATTATTCCCAACCAATATCTATTGACTCTTTTATTAGTCATGCAAAGCAGTATAAATATGTTATTTTAAAAATTCATTATTATTCTAGCCTGCTTAAATCAGGAGCAATACCTTAAGGAAACAAGTAATTTTCAAGCCACATATCAGGTCGTATCCACTTGAATTAAGGAACTGTTTAAAAGAAGAGAAGCATATTGAATTACTTTATAAAGATGATAATGGTGTTGAGATCCCTACTTCTCTCAGTGAGACCTTTGCCATGTTAACATATTTAATAGTTTGAAGCATCCCACCTTTTAGAAAAGCATTTAGACATCATAATGAAATGTTCTGATTTACTTAATGCTATACATGGTATGTAAATAAGTGGAAGTGATTAGTGAGGGGAAATCCGGGACTGAAATTTGCCTCAAGGAGCAGCCTACCTGCCCAGGAAAGCAGCTTTGGCTTTTAGCATTGTGCAGCATGTAGCAAAACAGGGGCCAACCTGGAATGAATAGACACGGCCCCATCATGCTCTATGAGTTCAAATCCCAAAGTTCCATAGGCTTTGTACAGCCAATTTTCTTAGGAGAAAACACAATATAAAATAGCAGATGATTTACTAGGGCAGACAGCCTTCTGCAACCTGCAATGTTAACTAAATGTTCTAAGATGATCCACTCATAGAGCCTAATGTGATTCTCATTGCTAGTTATGTTTCTGTTTTAATATGTTCATTAGTCAATATTTATTAGTGTCCAAAAATAACAAGAAAACAGGAAACCATGGGAATTTACTATTTTAATGTAATATTAAACTCTTGGTGGGTTGGTGCTATTCCCTACACACATTAGTGCATTCTCTTCCTCTGAGCTGGTAATGGTAATGTTTGACTAAACACAAAATACAGAGGGGAAAATTTTGTTTTATCTAAGCAAAAATGGATGGACTGCACCCTCTACTTGGGGCATAAAATGTCCATAACTTGTTCACAGGGCCTCGCCAGATATGGTTCAAGTTTTGTTTTGTTTTGTTTTGTTTTGTTTTGTTTTGTTTTGTTTTATGACAGGCAGAGTGGACAGTGAGAGAGACAGACAGAGAGAAAGGTCTTCCTTTTGCCTTTGGTTCACCCTCCAATGGCCGCCACGGCCAGTGCGCTGTGGCCGGCGCACCGCGCTGATCCAATGGCAGGAGCCAGGTGCTTCTCCTGGTCTCCCATGGGGTGCAGGGCCCAAGCACCTGGGCCATCCTCCACTGCACTCCCTGGCCACAGCAGAGGGCTGGCCTGGAAGAGGGGCAACCGGGACAGAATCCGGCGCCCCGACCGGGACTAGAACCCGGTGTGCCGGTGCTGCTAGGCGGAGGATTAGCCTAGTGAGCCGCGGCGCCGGCCCTCAAGTTTTATGACTGTAAAAGGAAGAAAACACTTTATGTAGCTGTAAGATCACAGTAATGATTCAATGTTCATAAATGCCATCACATTTTAATATTTTTAAAGTTTATTTATTTAGTCATTTACTTTAAAGTTAGAGTGATTGAGAAAAATAAGAGAGAGAGAGAGAGAATTTTTCCTTCTGCTGGTTCACTTCCAAAATGCTTGGATCGGACTGAAGCCAGGAGCCTGGGATTGTATCCAGATCTCCCATGTGGGTGGCAGGGACCCAAGTACTTAGCCATACTCCAGTTCCCAGACACATTAGCAGGAAACAGAATCAGAAGTGGAGGAGTTGGGACTCAAAACAGGGACTTTGGTATGTTATATAGGGTCCCAAGTTGTGACTTAATCTACTTCGCCACAACATCGTCCCACACATTCATATATTTTATCCAGATATGTTACAGAGGAAGGATTTTATATTATTTGGTTACTAACATGGAAAGTAGATATGTGCGTGCAAAATGTTGAGATCTTTACTTAGTATAGAGTTGGTCGTCTGTATATAAAGTTAATTAAAAATGAATCTTAATGAAGAATGGGATGGGAGAGAGTATAGGAGGTGGGACAGGAGTGGGTGTGGGAGGGCGGATACGGGGAAAGAACAACTATATTCTTAAAGTTGTACCTATGAAATTTATATTCATTAAATAAAAGCTTTTTAAAAAAATAATTAACTTATTAAAAACAGTAGTCATTTAACCATATCTGGCTTTTCAATATGTGCCTTAGCTCAGAGCACCTGATTTATTCTTTACTCATTTTTGTCCTTTGCAAGGTTATTATTTCAGAGATTTGCACTTTTTTGGACCTAAATTTGATTATAAGACACTTATAACTAAGAAATTTCAAGGACAATATTATTTGAATTGACTTATATGGTTCTATATTTGCCACCTTAAAAATCCATGCCATATAAATTAAATTAATAACAATTCAAATGTACAAAAACAAGAAAACGGACTCATTATTTATTTTATTTCATCCTTTTAATGTTACTCCATATTGGCCATTTTTCTCATTACTCAAATTATGCTGTGTGCATTGAGTATCACACTGTGTTTATCCAACCGCTGAACACTGTCCCTGACTGCTGGCCAGTGGGCATGTTCTGGAAGTGACTGGAAGCCAATCAGCATCACTTCAACTCCCATTGAAACTGTGAGTGTTTTAAGTTTGGGGCATAAATCCTATTCAATATCTGGCCTGAGGGGCCAGCACTGTGGCTTAGCAGGTAAAGCAGCCCCCTGCAGTGCTGGCATTCCATATGGATGCTTGTTCAAGTCCCTGCTTCTCCACTTCCAATCCAGCTCTCTAGTATGGCCTGGGAAAGAAGTAGAAGATGGCCCAAGCCCTTTGGCCCCTGCACCTGTATGGGAAACCCAGAAGAAGCTCCTGGCTCCTGGCTTCAGAATGGCACAGCTCCAGCCATTGTGGGCAATTGGGGAGTGAACCAGCGGATGGAACACCTCTTTCTCTCTATGCCTCTCCTTCTCTCTCTATGTAACTCTTAGTTTCAAGTAAAATAAATAAATCTTTTAAAAAAATTGTCTGGCCTGGTCACCAGCCAAGACCCTCTACATTACTGGAACCATTTTCATTGATCAGGTTTCTTTACAGAAACAGAACCAGTAATTGGAACTGTCTCTTAACAACTATGGAATCAAAGAAGTCCCATGATCTACCTACCCTCTGCGAGCTGGAGGACTGAGAGATCCACTGGTACAATTCAGCCATAGACCAAAGTATGTGAATGGGTAGAAAAGCTGCAGTAAAGTAAGTGCTGTAGTCTGAGAGCCAGAACCTCTGATGCCCAAGGACAGGAGAAGATAGACAGTGCCCCAGCTCAAGAGAGGGAGAAGTCAGCTTTCATCTCCCCTTCCGTTCTATTCAGGTCCTTGGTGCATTGAGCTGCTGATGAAGTATGTTTTCTTAATCTACTGATTCAAGTGTGAATCTGTTCTAGAATTATCTGCCACAGATGCATCCGAATAGAAATAATGTCCTATGAGTCATCTCACAACCCCTTCAAGTTGATTCATACAATTAACCATTGCACGATTAGCACCACCAACAACATTCCGAGTCCTTTATGGAACACGAGGCAGTACAGGGAAAGTTTTCAAAGCATTTTGAAACTAAAAAAGTGGTCAGACAACAAATAAAGACTTTACATAACCCAAGTATAACAAATTATCTTCTTCTGCCCACAGGAGCCCATTGAGGGTTGGGTCACTTTGGATGTCAGACCCTTCTCAGAGTTTAAGCAGAGAGCAGGGGTAGGCTAATTTGCCCATATCACAGAATTTTCTCAATCCATTTGATATTGAATTTTCATTATTCTTTCTGAGAGTAATACTAGTTGGATATGTCTCCTTACCCTGTCTTTTTTTTTTTGGTGGGGGGGGGGCAGGAGAGTTAGACAGTGAGAGAGAGAGACAGAGAGAGAGAGAGAGAGACAGAGAGAGAGAGAAAGGTCTTCCTTTTTCTGTTGGTTCACCCCCAAAGTGGCCGCTACGGCCAGCGAGTTGCGGCCGGTGCGCTGCGCCGATCTGAAACCAGGAGCCAGGTTCTTCTTCCTGGTCTTCCATGCAGGTGCAGGGCCCAAGCACTTGGGCCATCCTGCACTGCCTTCCCAGGCCACAGCAGAGAGCTGGACTGGAAGAGGAGCAACCAGGACAGAACCAGCGCCCCAACTGGGACTAGAACCTGGAGTACCGGCACCGCAGGCGGAGGATTAGCCTAGTCAGCCGCAGTGCCAGCCTACCCTGTTTTCTTTGTCCCTCACATACTAAACTTGAATCTGTGTGTCGGAAACTTCATTAAATAATAGTTCCTAAGGATTATCTAACTTGGACATAGTAATAAATTAGATTTGCCCTAGCCGTCATGGATTACAATAACCTAACCTTCATGAATTATGTACATAAGAATTTTATTTTTTATTTTTTTATTTACTTTTATACAAGGGTTTTAAATCCAATTCCTTCCAAGTGATCAAGAATTCTATTTTGATTATCTAGTCTTTATTTGTATTCCAGTCCTCACAGACCAAATTCCATTCAACACTTCTATTGTATAAGTTGACTTTCTCTAAGGTGATAGTCACATATACAGAAGTACAAAAGGGGACAAATACACAAACTCACACAAACACACACACACAAACACGTTTCAAATATACAAACAACCCATGTGCAACACACATACTCTCATTTTGTCCATTATTGTGAAAATTTAAGTGATATATATGCATAAATGTGTCTGGGGGGAAAGAGAGAGACCATCAGAGATCCCTTTTCTCAAAACCTCTTCAGCATTTGCTAGTTTTTGTCTTTTTGATAATAGCCTTTGTAACTGGAGTGAGATGACAACTCATGTATGTTTAGTTTTCATTTCCCTGATGTATAGCAACAGTGAGCATCTTTTAACATGTCTGTTGTCTACATTTCTTTTTTCCTTTGAAAAGTATCTATTCATTTCCTTTGTCCATTTCTTAGCTGCATTGTTTGTTTTGATGTTGTTGAAATTTGGATTCCCTATATTTTGCTGAATGGATATTTACGAATGCCTTCTTCAGCAAATTACACCTGGTACATGATGATATACCCACCTATCTTCATTTTAGGATTTTGATATATGTATATTCACCACTTTTTAGTGTTATTTTATAGTTGTGGTATTTAATTCTCAAACTTATCAAATATTTTTGTTTGGATATATCTTTACATATAGCATGCATTTGTGGCTCATAAATATGTACAGTTATCACTAATAGTTTTTACAAATAGTGCTTATTTATATTTATTTATATTTACTTAAATTGGAAGAGTAATAAACTGAGCAAGTCCAAATAGATAAATGGCAGAGGAAGAAACAGGAGACAATACCAAAAGTCATGCAAATGGCTGGCAGTTATTCTGAATTTTACAATTTGAACTCAGTATTTTTTCTATACTCTTGTTTTAACCTTACTTTTGTTTGCTTATCATTTATTTGTTGCACAAGACAATATCAAAATCACATACAAGTGTTTCCTTGTATGCCCCCAGTGGAGGGATTATCATTATTGACAATTTAAAAATTGAGACATATTAATTACAGTAGCATGAAGGAAGTTAATTTGTTTGGCTGCAAAACATTTTGAAACCTGTATCTAGCATTTTCAGCATATGTGTTTCCCATGATCTCTTTGATGACCCTTCATGCACTGACTTTGTACACCATTGCTTATTACAACAATTTATTTAATAAAATATTGAATCATTACTTCTTTTGTGTACCCAAAGGTGTTGTACTTATGTGCCATTTCGATGGTTATTACCACAATAAGTGATATATAATAATAGAACTGAAAGTTTGTAATTCAATATTATTGATAGTCTTGCTAGTAATATTAAACAGATAGGTGGATTTTGAAAGAACATTAATCAATTATGCTATCTCTCTGTATACAGAATATTTATGTAACACAATCTTTAAAGTAATAAAAATTATTGAAAACCAAATGGAATGAAACCTCTAGTGAATAACCTAAGTATGTTATGTAAATGGAAAGCCAATATAGTGCAATGTACAGTAACCTAAAATCTAGATGTTTTTAGCTTAGATTTTTCTTTCAACTGTGTCACTTACAGGATGTGTGACAATAGGCAAACTGATTTCTATGTGTTTCTGGTTCTTTATTACTGTCCTGGGGTAATGACTGTACCTAAGTCATTACAAGAAATGACACTTTGACTCTTTAAAAATAATTATGATAGAACCTGGACTCGTATCTGCTTAAAAAGGAGAGTGAAGAGGATCCAGAACAGTATTGCTTGGGATGTACAGGAGCTAAAAAAGAAAAAAGAAAGAAAAAGAAAGGGTATAAATGCTCCTGTAAGTTTCCTCTTTTGGACAGTAGCCCAGCTCTGGGAGGATCAGTAAGAAGGTGTTATTCCTTTGCCCAGTGAGAAGGGCAGCTGAGTTCACTTCAGCATCAGCCTATACCCCAGTCACATTCTCTCACTGCACTTATAAGTGTTCTGTACCATTATTTTCTCATCCAGGACACAAGTATTTAATTTGCTAAGATTTTATGCTCTGAAAAAATATTCTGTGTATCACCACACAGATATTCAGTAGGTACTATTCAAATAATAGTTGTAACTAGGACAAAATATTTAATGATTATTATTTGTTTAATATTTAGAAACAGTGAACACAAATTAAAGAAAATATTGGAATTTTCACCATCATACATTTCCCAAGTATTTCCCTTGGCATAGAATTCCGTTTTGGCTATCATTGAAAAAATACTAACCTGGATATGAAAAATATATAATTAGTAGGGAAAATTTTTCTATTGAAAACTGTGTTATTGGAACAGACTATTTAATGGTATGTCATATTGTTATGAATAAATGTGTCAAGTTCTAATTTTATTTCTAGAATGAATAAAAAGTTTTTAAAAGTTCAAATAATTGAGTGCAATCCTTCTTAATATAAGTGGAATATCTCAAGTGCAGGTACATCTAAGTTAAAAATAATCAGCTCCACTGAGGACACTTCAAGAATAACATTAGAGGTTATCTGAGAACAGAAAGAAGTTTGTGAAAACTGAGCTGAGAATGTGCGCTGGACTACTGCCTAGAAGTGGCTTGAGCCCTAAAACTGCCTCGGATGTGAAGAGAGACATCATCTCTTAAATTTTTTATCAAAACTTACTCATTAGAGAGCATACGGTAATACGTCCTTAATTTTTGTTTTTAAACCAAAAGGAGGCAAGGGAGAGCAACTTGGAGAAGTCAAGGGTGCAGCTTTTCATTTTTTATTGTCAGAGGTGATGAGAACAATCTGCTTCATAATTTAATTTTTATTTCCTGAGACATAAAATTGGAACTACAGGTATCAGATGGTAGACATTAGCAATATGTTTGCAATGGTTTCTGTTTGAACCATTAACATATATCTCATTTTTTTCCTTTCACATATTTCTAATATTATTTAGAAATAATCGATTTTCTGAATAGGTTGCAAAGTGAGCAAAACCAACTCTGTTTTTGTGGCAGGTTTTCCTGTTGTATATCTATCCCTAGAAAAATTAGCCAAAGAAAGTTGTTTACTACCTAACTGCACAAGTTTTCCCCAAAATAAATTCCATGAAATAATGACTTTGCATCAGAATTCCTCATACATAATGTGCAACTTGAGTAATTAATTTTTCCTTTGGCAATAATGAAGAATTACCCTGGAGAGTCAAGGTGAGGAGGCACTGAGTGGCAATAAGCTAATTATTGTCCAGAATTAATTCAATTTTTTCTTATTCATATTAATTTTAGTACTTGAGAAGGAGATATGGCAATGAGTCTTCCTTTAAAGTAAAATTAACAATACAATGATTATCTTTATTTTCACAATAATCATAACATATACAAATGTCAAACATTGGTTATGTACTTGACCAGGTTCTATATGCTTTATATAATATTTAAGGTAATTCTTATGATAATCCTATGACATGTATTATTGTCATCACCATCATTCAGATGAAGATATAAACAGAAAATATTTTGAATAATCTGCTTAAGGTTATACAATAAAGAAATCTTAGCAACTAAAAATAATTAAAAATGGATTTCCTATCACTTGGTTTCACTAGTTTACAAAGGAGATGAAATTATGCAACTGTTTAACATTACTGTATATGGATACTATATCATTTCCACTCCCTAGTATTCAAAAAATATGCTACTGATTTGCACCTCAATATAATAATTACAGTATTATACTTTCATTTTTTAAGATTTCATTTATTTATTTGAGAGGTAGAGTTACAGTGATTGGGAGAGGCAGAGAGAAAGGTCCTCCATCTGCTGGTCTTCCATCTGATGGTTTACTCCCCAACTGGCCACAATGGCCGGAGCTTGGCACATCTGAAGCCAGGAGCCAGGAGCTTCCTCTGGGTCTCCCACTTGGGTGCAAGGACCCAAGCACCTGTGCCATCTTCGACTGCTTTCCTAGGCCACAGCAGAGAGCTGGATCAGAAGAGGAGCAGCTGCTGCTAGAAGCTGTGCCCATATGGGATGCCAGTGCTGCAAGAGGAGGCTTAACATACTGCACCATAGTGCTGGCCCCTATAATATTACACTTTCTACATCCAACCTTACTTATAGATTAGGTAACACACACATCATTGTGGAATTCAACAGGAACAGTATTTTATTTATTAAAGTGAACAAACATAAGTGTGATTAGTTGGGATATAAATTAAGCTGCTGCTTGGGACATCTGCTTTCCCCTTTTGAGTGCTGAAATGGATTGAGTGCTGGCTCAGCTTATGATTCTAGCTTCCTACCAATGCACACACAAGGCAGCAGGTGGTGATAGGTCAAGTACTTGGTTTCCTGCCATGTTAAATTGAGACCCTACACCCTGGCTTGGCCATTTCCAAACCCTCACTGTTGCAGGAATTTAGGAAGTGAAACCATGGATGGGAGATCTCTGTCTGTCTGCCTATCAACTTTGTTATAAACACAAATTAGTTAATTAAAAATTGAAAAATATAAAGGAATAGCATGAAATAAGTTGCATAAACGAATTTGCTTCCAGTTATTTAAGAACATATCAAACATATTTACTTTTTTGTATTGTGCTTATGATAAACCATTGAACTTGGAATTATTATTTGAACTACATGAAATGCCAAATTGATTTGACATTTTAATATATCCCGTTTACTCATAAGTTTGTAACTTTAGGGGAATCAACATGAA
The DNA here is from genome assembly GCF_051225735.1 of Oryctolagus cuniculus. NCBI lineage: Eukaryota > Metazoa > Chordata > Mammalia > Lagomorpha > Leporidae > Oryctolagus > Oryctolagus cuniculus. The sequence continues at coordinate 12,326,736 of NC_142876.1, read as the reverse complement.
AATGTTTGCTTTTATTGAATTTAGGACAAATTTCTATTGATCTTTCTGATACTCACCTTGGCCAGATGTCAGACTGTTTCTGCAGTTCTGTCACTTTCAAATATTAAAAGAAAAAATCTTTTTCATGTATGAGCGTCACCATCTATGCCCTGCCCTCTCCCACACATTCTGCTGCACTTGCACTCTGGGATCTGGGTAGGAATGAAGGGATATGATGAGGTTCATGGTGAACAAGCAGAGCATGGTCATTGTACAGCATGTGTCTTCAATGGTGACAGGAACCTGACAGCTGTACCGCTCTCCTGGAGCATGCATGGAATACGTATCTGAACGACTTAGAATCCCAGTTGCTCACTGAACTATATCTTATTCTTTGTATGGCTAATTTGAGGTCCCTCTTAGCTCCTACCACTTCTGCAAACTTTCTGCAGAGCTGCAGTCATTTAACTGTGGGGGACTTGTACAGGTTCGTCTGTTCAAAAGCTAGAATCTGCATTTCCCCTAGCAACTCCCCTCAGTCCTGCCCTGCTATTTCAGATGGGTCTTCCAGCCAGCCTCAGTGCAATTTGGAAAAAAAAAAAAAAGAAAAAATTCTAATAATCTCAAGGAACTACTTTGTGGTTGAGATACTATTTATTTTTATTTATTTGAAAGTCAGGGTTCAACAGAGAGAGGAGAGACAGAGAAAGAGAGAGAGAGAGAGAGAGAGAGAGAGAGAGGTCTTCCATCCGATGGTTCACTCCCCAGTTGGCCGCAATGGCCAGAGCTGTGCTGATGCAAAACCAGGAACCAGAAGCTTCTTCTGTGTCTTCCACGTTGGCTCAGGGGCCCAAGAACTTGGGCCATCTTCTACTGCTTTCCCAGGCCATAGCAGAGATCTGGATAGGAAGTGGAGCAGCCAGCACTCAAACCAGCACGCATATGGGATGCCGGCGCTTCAGACCAGGCCGTTAACCCACTGTGGCACAGTGCCGGCCCCAACTCTGCCATTCTTATATATTGCTGTCAATTATACAATATAAGCAAGAATTTGGGGCTGTGTTGTAGGTTTTAAGTAGTACTATGAACTTTAGCAATGCATATGTCTCTGAGTTCTACACTAATTCATAAATTAGGATTCACATGAAGTAGGAAAGCACCTATTTGCATAATATTTACACTTCATGGGATGTCATTCATATGAGATATTACACAACAACCATCAAAGGATGTCTTTGACTGTATATAACTTTACCAATCTTCCCCTGCACACCAGGTGTAATATCAACAAATGAAAACAAAGAGAACATAGAGACAAAGACAAAGAGATCTTCCACCTGCTGGTTCACTCCTCAAATACCTACAAATGCTGTGTTTAGACCAGGATGAAGACAAGAGCCTGACATTCAGTCTGAATCTCCAACCTGATAGTGGGGTGCCCAAGTACTTGAGCCATCATCTGTTGCCATGTATGGTGCTCATTAGCAGGAAGCTGGAATCTGAAGTGGAGCTGGGAGCCAAACCCAGGTACATTGGTGTAGAATATGGGCACCTCAAGCAGCATTGTTTCTATACAAAGAACTAACCAGTGCTAACTTGACAAACACATGTCAATATAACATGTAAATATTTCACCTTAACATTCAATAAAATTAACATGACTTCCATATCTGACTGAGAAAATTAGATAGGGATTCATTATATTTATTTAATAAATATTTCTTGGTCACTCATTATGTGCCAGAAACAATATTAGACAATATTAAAAGAAGCAGACTGATAAGTCTTTGTCCACTTAAGGTTTACATTTTCAATAAAGCAGAAGGGTGACAAGTATTATGTGTAACAATAGATGGCTTGGTGACTTGAAGAAAGAAAAGGCAAAGCAAGGGCCACGAGGTGGAGAGAGGTAAAGTAGGTCTTTCTGAAGACGCTACAGCTGGTTGCAGACCTAAATGAAGTAAAGGGATGAGAGAAAGAAAGGCATGTTTAGAGGAAGACTGTTCCAAGCTCAGAATCTGAGATCCCAAGAGTAAAGAGGAAACAGGGGAGATGATAGAAATTAACTGGGACCAGATAACACTTGTACATGGCTTATGGGTCAGGTCAGGAAGTCGGTTTATATTTCCAATATGCCATTAAACTGCTGTTGTCGCTGGCTGTAGAAAAGAAAGGGATCTGTCTGTGTTCCAGCAGAGTTTCGTCAGCTGTTATAATGACATACCATTATTTATTGAGCCCTTGGGTTTCCTCAGGTGCAACTTGTACAGCTTGCATTGGATATTTTATTGTTTATTCTTCATAACAACCCTGTGACATAGGTAGAGTAGACTTCATTTCACACATTAAAAATTGAGGTCTGAAAAGATCAGGCAGTTTGACAGAGTTCAAAGCTTCTTAAATAAAGGGGACTCGCGCACAAGTGCTGAGTGGACTACAAGTATTGCTAACATTTCCTGATTCATAGAAATGATTGAAAATATGTTCATATTTAACCATTAGCAATCCAAAGCTTGCATGTAAAACTGAGTAAACTAAGAGGGATTTTTAAATGTCATGAGTATTGGCATGAAGTTGTCCTATTTCCATAAACATCTGCATGAATTTAAATGAACTGCAATTAATCATAATGCCTTTGGCTCAGGAAATAGCAACACTCGGGCTACTAGTACACAACATAAAATAATTGTTGAAATATTACCAGCTCTAATGTCTAGGAAGTTGTAACCTCTCTACTATAATCAGCATTTGTTGATATGGTCAAGGCATATTATAGAGTAGCAAATATATTTATATTTATATTTATATTTATATCTATATATAAATATCTATATTTATAGAGTAGCAAATATATAACAATTGTGTGTACTTTTATCCTATGCACCCTGTGATTGACAGATCATTAACTAAACAACAATTTATTTTAAAACATCTGCTTAGTGCCACTGGACAAAAACTTTAAATATATTGGTGCAAATATTGCATGAATTTTTAAGTTGTTTATCCGAGTGTATGAGGCTTTCATCCATGACAGAACCTACTGTGATCCCCAGAAGAACTTATTTCTTTTTTCTAATCTATTTTCCATGGACTGCTTCATCTGTTGTGTATCATACTTTGCAATTCTTCAAGCAAGATTACATAGCACACCTTAAATACTAGGAGAAATCCTTCATTGAATAATGCATGAAAATGTCCACACCTTCATTCTTTCCATTTGTATTTTAATATGAAGGAAATATGAATCTCTCTCAACTCATATATTTGTATTTTGCTGTTATAAATTTTTAGTATTTCACTCTTTCTTAAGTTAAGTTTTCACATACAGAGGAAAATATATGGTAATCATTCAACTATTCTCTCCACATCTCAAGATTACTCTCAATATTTGATTTAGGCAAATATGGCCAATTTGCTTTAACTCAGTCTTACATGCTATTAATAAAAATGATCATATAAACCAATTTTAAGGACATTGTATCACTACTTTCATTCTGTTCAAACTGTAAATTTTGAAGTATACCTTGATTTGAGTGTAATAATAAGGATCATTCTTAAAAGGTCAATTAAAATTAAAGTGTTTTATTGTCTTATTATCTGATATTACCATAAAGCTTTATGTCCAACAGCTTAACATTTACTTCCTTCATAATGCCACAATAAAAGTAACTACTGCACCTAATTTCATACGGAGCAATAAAAGAAAATGACACTGAAGGATCAGTTATATCCTAAGTTCGTAACAGAATACAAAATGCTAAGAATTGTATATTCTTTTATTCTGTAAAAGGTAAGAATCAGTGCAGTTGATTATAAACTTTAGGATGAATAGTAATTCACATTTGCAACCAATACCTCTTCCACATATCTGTATCATTTTTAGTAGGGATTAAACTTTCTTAACATCTTTCAAACTTGTCTCTAGCTTCATAACATCTGAATTCAAAAGTGAATAAATCATGACTCATATTTGCCATGGTAAGAGTGTATCTTGGGCTGCCTGTGATAATAATCTATGCAAATTTCTAACTATATTTTCATGCCCCATTTAAACACAAAGACATAGTGTAAAAAAATGACACCGATTTACTTGTATAACTCTGATTAATTAATACATACCAAGCATCTATCCAAAACTGAAAACATTTTAATTGAAATTACAGTTTAGATCTTCACAAAGATTGTAAAATATCAAGCTAGAATGACCCATAGAATCCCAAAGCCTGCTTCTTCATATAGAGTACATGTTATAAAATGTGTATGCAATCAGCCAGATTCTCCTAGGTTTCAACACTTATCTCTAATACCAAGAACTTAACAAATATGAACAATTCACTCTTACTTTGTCAGAAGGAAATGAAAAGGATAACTGAAATAATCTTAAGCAAGCCTAAATTTTTGCCTCTCTCAAATTTGCTGTTCACACTGTCATGGGCTGTCACTGGATGACACTGGAAGGTCCGGAAGAGTATTTGAGCCATGCACAAGTAGCTCATTGTAGGCAAGCCCGTTGTTAGTGACAACAGGAGAGTGGCTTGAAATAACATGGACCATTTACTGCAAGGACATCAGAAAACTATTCGGCTCAACCTGGGCTTTAAAGTTTCTTCTCGTGAGGAGCCACGTCGCTCTTGACCAAGAGACTACGTCTTCCCCAAACGCACGTGAGCACTTTCCACATTTCGACGGCGAAACCCTCTAATTATGGGACTGCACTGCAGAACCAAACATGCACGCTAGTCGTTGAAAGCGAGGGCCTAAGTCCGCAAGGTAGTCATAGTCTTCTTCCTGCTCGGAGCCGGCCGAAGCGACGGAGCTGAGGGACCCGGCGCTCGACCCGGTGCCCTCGAAAGCGTAGGTCTGCAGGGCGTCAAAGGGAGGCGCGCAGGGGTCCGCGTCCGCCTCCTCCAGCTTCTCCAGGATGAACCTCCGGAACACGGCGCTGTCGGGGCCCGCCTGCAGGGACTGGCGGTACAGGCTGCGGGGGTCGGCGCTGTCGGGGCCCGCCTGCAGGGACTGGCGGTACAGGCTGCGGGGGTCGGCGCTGGCGCTGTCCGGGCCCGCCTGCAGGGGCCGGCGTGGGCGCCTGACGGTGCTGCTCCTCAGTTCCACGATGTCGAAGGCCTCTGTGTCTTCCTCCCCGCCCCCCTCATCGTTGTAGCTGAAAATGTTTTCTCGGAAGCCGTCACCTTTCTCCGGAAACGGAGGCTGCTCTTTCCGCTGTGTCAGGCCCAAGGTCAAAAACACAAACCCTGAGCAAGAGATCGCAGCAGTGTGTTAGTGAGGACGCGCCAGCGATGGTTCACAACCACAAGCTTAAGGCGGAGCTTTAACTTTATGACTGATAAACACAGAATGCATTTCTTGTGGAAATTTACAAAACCATGTAAGAGAAACCTGAGGATCTATCTGGCTGACGATTCAGAGGAAAAGTGTCAGGCTGATACAGTCAGCTGTACTTATGATGAACAATTTAAAATTTAATTCTAAGATAATAACCTTGAACAAGGTAGATGATGGTGTTCAAGTCTGCATGTGCTTTTCAACCCTGGAAACCAACGATCCAGATGATTAAAAGTTTCAAACAACAGAGCAGTTTCATGATACTCTTCATTCAGGCAAAATTCTGTGGCATAATTATTTTCTGAGTTAATATTGACTCTAAAGTGTATGCCAGAAATTGTTCTAAAATGTTCCAGCTTATTGATTGATTTCATTCCTACCATATCCTATTGAGGATGAAAAAGGGAACTGACACACAAAAGCATTAAGTAAAAGCTCCAGAAAGACAGCTAGGAAATATTAATTCAGAACCTGAACTCTGTGAAACCATATTAATTTCAGAAATTCCCAATTATCAGGCATATAAATCATAACACCTTTTTTACAAAATTGATATGCAAAACAGCCCCATAACACTCTTATTTTGAAGAAAATATTTAGGTGTGTGTATATGCTCATATGCATGCATGTCTGTGTTTACGTGTGTGTATCAAGGACAGCTAACTCTTACCCAACCTTGGAAGTTACATTGCTATTCAATTAAGCACATATATAAGAAAAGGATACCACTATAACTATCACATATACTTGCTTTTATCATTTGATTTTGAATACATGAACATATGGTCAGTTCAGTACTACTCACCAAATATTATCATAATGCAGATCAGAATAGCGATTATGACTTCCATCATGAATCCCAAGGAAAGCGCAAGTTCCTTGTTACTGCAGGACTGAGTGTTTCCATCGTCATCACAATCACAGACATACACTGTGAGGGTGTTTGTACTTGTGAGTGATGGGATTCCATTGTCCGCAATTAAGATAGATATGTACAAGACAGGTTCTTCTTGAAGGCTAAAACCAGTTCTATTGGTCAAAATTACAGCTGTATTGTCTAAAACAGAAATCCATGTGCATAATTTTTCAACAGTATAAAAGAAATACACATGTCATAAATACTTGAGGTAATAGTATGGAAATATGACAGGACAAATTCAAATAAAAGAAAAAGATTTCAGATAAACAATATATCCAGGGATGCATATTTGGCACAGCAGCTAATTCACCACTTGGAACACTTGCGTCCCATATCAGGGTCCATTATTGAGTCCTGGATCTCTAATTCTGATCCAGCTCCCTGCTAATGCTGGCCTAGTGAAACAGGAGCTCTTGGCTCAAGTACTTGGGTCTCTGCCACTCAAGTGGGAGACCTGGATTAAGTTCGGAGCTCCTAGCTTCTGCCTAGCCAACACAGCTGTTGTGGAAAACTGGAGAAATAACCAGCACAGGTATTTAAATTAAATAAAGATAAATAAATAAATAATTAGTTAAGAGACCGCCCCCCAATTGTTCTTTTTTAAGACAGAGACAGACACAATGACTTCTTCCATTCTCTGTTTCACTCCACAAATGCCGGCACAGAAGTCTGCCCAGGTCTCCCCAGTGGGTGACAGAGACCCTTGTACTTTATTGTCATCTGGTGCCCCCATAATGTGCATTTGCAGGAAGCTGGATAGGAAGTGGAGGAGCCAGGCATCCAATATAGATCAGGCATCCATTATGGAATGTGGCTATCCTAGGTGGCAGCTGAATCATGGAGCCAAACTCCCACAAATTATTGTTTCTCACATCACATAAACCTTAATTGTATAAATAGAAGAATTGCTTGAATCATTTCCAAATGTCTGGCAAAATGAGAAACTCATATGTGGAACATAGAAAACAGTTTTTAAATATTTTCTGGGTACCACCAGTATTCGATTTATGCCAATGATGTGACTATTTACACATGACAACGTTTTTCTTTTACTTGAGAACCATTATTTTCAAAACACTAGTAATACTATATCTTCAAAATTATCATAATAGCATGTAATCTCAAATAATTCTAATAAGAGAAATAATTAATTTACTTAGTAAAGAAAATCATATTAAGATGTTTCATTTCCCTTTGACTTTATGATCTCATTTCCTATTTAAAAATTTAGATAATCATTGCAACTAACACACACTAATTCGTTCATATACAAATAGAATTTTAAAAATTGGTGGAAATTAACAACATATACTTTGATATACATCAAATTGTTCTTCCTTAGATACCAGAATACTTTAAGCAACTCTTTTCAGTGTAATAACTCTTTTTTTACTTTACTTTTTGCTTTTTTGTTTGCTACTTTTAGATTGTCATCACTCAAAATATTTTCTGAGGCCATAAGAAAAACATTGGAAGATAATAGCATTAAAATGTAAATTTTGAAAGCTTGTTGAAACACCTTTTTTTTTTAAATTTTTCCAGATGATATTAAAGACTCCATTATACTCTGGAAATCAATAAAGCCCATGAGATTGTATTTACTAGACAGATTTAAGAGCAGAGAGATCTTTTGCATTTTTCAATATGCTTTCTATTAAATTACTTATAACCACAACATATGTTTTATATACTAATATATTTATTTGCCTTAATAACTATTTTTTATCAATATAAGAAAACTCAAGCCACAACTTAGATCTGTGGGGTTTTCTATATTATTATGAGTTACTTTTTGAGAGTTTGACAAGGGCAAAAAAGAGAGAGACGTGTTTGCCTTTACTATTCCCCAAAAAGTTCTCTCCAGGAAATCTTCATATTCACTGTGAAGGAAGGAAGCTATCTTCCTGCATGCTGGCATCCTATATTGGCACTGGTTTTAGTCTCAGCTGTTCCACTTCTAATCCAGCTTCCTGCTGATGCACCCGGCAATGCAGAGGAACATAGCACAAATGCTTGTGTCCCTACATCCACGTGGGAGACTTGGATGAAGCTGTTTGCTTTTTCAGTCTGGCATGGTCCTGGCTAGTGTGGCTATTTGGAGTGTGAATCAGCATATACAGGATCTCTGTCTCTCTCTCTGCCTCTCCCTCTCTGTAATGCCACTTTTCAAATAAATAACTAAATCTTAAAAGAAAAAAAATTAAAGACTAAAAGGCAGCTGTGAGAATTTTGTTTATAGGTGCTTGAGTAATTCATCCTTTTGTAGTATAAACAAAAAATGAGGTAAAAACCCATATTATGGAAAAAATCTCTTACTGAATTTGGGGCTAGTGCTGTGGAGTCGCAGGCAAAGCCATCACCCCGCAACACTGGCATCCCACAAAGATGCCGGTTTGAGTCCTGGCTGCTCCACTTCCAATCCAGCTCCCTGTCAACGGCCTGGGAAAAGCAGATGAAGATGGGCCTCAAGCGTTTGGGCCTCTGCCACCCATGTAGGACACCCAGATAGAGCGCCTGGCTTCTGACTTCTGCCTAGCCTAGTGCTGGCCATCTGGAGAGTGAGCCAGCTGATGGAAGATCTCTCCCTCTCTTTCTACCCCCTCTTTCTCCTCCTCCTCCTCTCTCTCTGTAATTCTGCCTTAAAAATCTTATTAAAATAAATGAAAAAAACAGAAATTTGTATAAAATTAATCCTCTTTTACAAAGAATCTTCCACCTAATCTTCCACCTATGAACCCACTAGAACACTAATATTTAAATAGACAAAATATTTTTCCATTTAAGGAAGAAAACATTCTTAGACAAATTCATATATTTGCAGTTACTAATTAATACTACAAATATATTTTAATCAATCAAGCTAACACAGGTCTGAATTAAGGTTAAGATTGTATCACTGGGACCAGTGTTGTGGCTAAGCAGGTAAAGCTGCTACACGCAGCACCAGCATTGCATATGGGCGCTGCTTCAAGTCTTAGCTGCTCCACTTCCATTCCAGCTCTCTGCTAATGGGCCTGGGAAAGCAGTGGAAGATGGTCCGAGTGCCTGGGACCCTGTACCCACATGGGAGATCCAGAAGAAGCTCCTGGCTCCTGGCTTCAGCTTGGCCCAGCCCCCAGCCCTTGCAGCCATTTGGGAAGTGAACCAATGATTGGAAGATCTGTGTGTGTGTGTGTGTGTGTGTGCCCTTCTATCTCTGTAACTGTACCATTCAAATAAATAAAATGAATTCTTAAAAAAGATTTTTATCATTTTCCACAGATGTGAATTGAAGTTTGAGATAGATGATTTTAACACGAAAGAAGCAATGGGGTCAGAGCTGCATTAATATTTGTAGAATCATTTGGATTTTACAAGAACATAGAGCCAATATTTTTAAAACTTGACTTTGAGTTTTACTTTCCATTTTCATGGTTATTGCTTTGCTACAGTTCTCAGCATTATCACGTTGCAAGAACAACATAAAAGTTAGTGCAGTAAATTTCATTGAAATCAAATGTAATTCACAAAGAATGGATAATGCCATTACCAACAATTGCAAATGAGTGCTTTTACCTTGATTGTCTATGATGATAAAATTTGAGTTGTTTTTGTCTTCCATAGAGAGATTAAAGTAGAAATGGTGGTCTTCTACAGATTCATCTCTATCCATTGCACTGATAGTCTGAATTACCTAGGAAAATAATAAGGATGGATTTTCTCATCTCTTTTTGTATTTAGCAAATAATCACTGTTATTTTTATTTTTACCTTATATTAACATCTCTTTACCAAAGTCACTAGGGACATTGCTAAGAATATCTGACAATTGGTTAATCAGGTTAAGATGTTTTAGTCCCCCTTTCAGAACTGTAGCATCATATTACATAATAAATAAAATCACATTAATGGATCCAGTGAACTTCATAAGCTAAATTTTCAAAGCATGTCTGCTATCTATATGCTTCCTTACTCGCTCTGCCCACGTTTTCCTCTTCCTTCCTTCTTCCTCCTGCTTCTTCATCTGAATTCAAGACATCATGATTTGCTAATTTTTTTTGCTTGTAATGAGATGAAAAATGTGGTAGTTATTTGGTTTAAATGTATTTGCTAATGTAATGAGTTTTTAAATTGCTATGGTAAAATAATGCATCTAAATCTGAGAAAAATGTACATAATTTCCTTTGACCTATAAAGATGATAGGAATATCTTACATATCCAATAAGCCCCTCTCTATATCTCAGATCATAAAACAATGAAGTCATGCAGATAAGAATAAATCCATCCTCAATTAATTCTTTTATTTGAAGACATTAATGTGTCAGTCATTTAATTCATTATTGTCAAAAGAGATATGCTGCCACAATCATATTGTGAGATTGTAATTAATCCTGGAAATTAAAGTAAATTGATTATACAAGTTAACGTTTAAATCTTCTAGAACAAAAGTATTTTTAGCAATGTGTCACTCAAAGCTATCATCCTTTGCAAGCTGACAGACCCAATTTTTTAATGTTATACTTCAAAGAGCAGGTATTTCTCCAATTTATACTTTATTCCTCTACATAGATTTACTTTCTCTACAACACATCTATAATTAAATCATAATCATCTAGTGTTGATCAGATAATCTAATGAGGGAAATTTTCATTTCATCCATGCTAATAACAATGTGATTGTATCATATGAAAGTAATTCTTTTAATTCAGAAAACCATACGCGTTAATACCGGCTGGGTGAATCACAGGGCTAGGAAGTCTGATATTCCTAACTCTGGTTTTGACACTATGAAGTTTTCCGTTTTAAAAATGTAGGTATTACCTGATCTGTTACACTTTCCTTCTAGGACTGTGTACCTTATCAAATAGCATGATGCAAAATGAATACATGGCTTTCATATACATTCTTCATGAAAACACTCTTTTATTCATAGGCCATTGCACTTGTTAATGATCTTATTATAGGTATATTTGTTGGAGTAAGATTAGCAACAATTGTATTTTACTGCCTAATGTTCTTTACGGAGCATGAACCTCTGACTAAATGTTAAAAATGTCTCCTTTTTATGTATGAAGCATTAAGAGGACTGGAGAGACACTGGCTTTGTACACTTGTAGCTACTTAGAATATCCTCTACATACATATAGGTAAAACTTTCAACACTGTCTCCTTGACAAACCTTCCATCAATTTATTTTTTCTTTTTAAGTCATGCTTGCTGAAATATATGGTTTATTGCACTCTACACACAGGAAAACACCGGCACAATAAGTGTAGTAATAGATTGGTTATCATTAATTCCATTGAATTAACATTGAACATGTACTCTTTTAATCTCTAAAAGATGGCCAATATTAAGGTGCCCATCATCTAGTTTAGTGACATTTATTTCTTTTAATACCAAAAGCATTTTTGCTTTAGTTTTCAAATAAATTCTAAGAAAATTTTGAATTTGTTGCATGGTTAGATTTCTAAGTTATATCTACAACTTACCTGAGGCATATTGCAGACTGTCTACATTTATTGGATCAAAGACAAATAAGAAATTAAAAATAAATACACAGATGAAAGTCATGACTTGAAAGATTGGACAAAGAGGTAATGAGAATGATTTCAAATTATGACAAATTCTGTGAACTCAAATTTTTAATATTCTCTTTGGTCTCTGGATAGAATTTTATCCAATTTATATCTGACACAACTCATTCTATTTCCTATATATCGGAAAGCAAAATGTATGATGGAAATATAGTGTGCCAGTCTGGCATATCTAAAATGAACCACCCGTTAATAGGAACTTATCTATGTGTCAGGCAGTGCTCTGCCAATTAACTTAGCCAATCTTCACAGGGATATGTTACGATGCATTCTACTCTCCATTTTATAAATATTTATATTCTTTCTCAAGTAAGGTAAGTATCAGGAGTGAACTGGCTCGGTTAAATTAGGTTGCACGCTGAGGCACAGCTGCTGTGGAATATGGGGTATACATGTGGGGCCTGTGGGCCTGGCTTCTGCCCTGTCCTATTCCTGTTCTTGAAGGTCTCTCTCTCTCTCTCTCTCTCTCTCTCTCTCACACACACACACACACACACACACACACTTACTCTAAAATATCTGGAATAAATAAGCACCAAAAAAGTCTCAGAAAAGATAGAGACATAAAGAGAAATCAGCAAAATAATTGCAATAGAATAGATCAAAAATAACCTGGGTTTTTGGTATGGAATAGAATATATTGTAGGCTAGGAATTTATCAAGGGAGCTAACCCCTTAGTAAAAATATGCGAATTAAAGGGGAAGATGGAATCCAGACCATTAAATAATGCACAAAAGCAGTGAAGATGAAGAAGTCACATATTAGCTAAAAATTAATGGAATTCATATTTTGAAGGTTAAAGGTGGTAAAATATTGGCAGTTTCATAAATTTCAAGTTAATTATTTTATGTGACTACATAGAGTTTTTGACTTTAAAGATGATTGTGGAAATAAAGGTAATTTTCCTGATATCAATCACTCTGTATGATATATTTCCCCAGGAAAAAAAGGCACACAAGGGCCAATTTACTAAAATGTCATTGCTAGATTAATTTTCCTGACACAAAATAAATACAATGCTAACTCTTGCAAACCAGAGGTATGGGTATTATTAACATGAAATCTTTTGACAGCTTGTCTAAGAAGTCACAGTTGTGCATTCTGGTATGGAGCAAGCAATAAATTAGATTCTATTTACTTCTCTTCAGTGCAACTGACAATTAAATCCAATTCCAGAATTAGTCAAAGAATAAATTGTTAAGTATTATTATAAACTATAAAGTGAAGGGTGAAATTCTTAAGTCAATATACATATATTCAGCATTAATTATACAAAAATCAATTTCTGGAAATGTGTTGAATAGAAAATGATTTTTAGTATAAAATGAGAAACAAAATGCAGAGTTACAATAAATGAACATATAGAAGGAATTTGTAAATTATCATTGAAGTTCCTTATTTATCTGAGTGTTTTGTACCTTTCTTAAGGCTAAAGATAAAAATTATTTCCCATTGTCTGGAAAGTATTATCAGTAAAGAAGTTTGTTGAACATCTATTCAAAAAGCCAAAGTGAAAATTATAGAATTAGAAACAAAAAGAAAATCTAGATTACCTTATTATCTCCTTTGGTTAGCATGATAGGACACAAATGATGAGAAATTAATGGTAGTCTAAAATCTTGTTCCCGTTCAGAAGCATGGTACACTGAACTCCATGCTATGTCGGTGAAGCCATATTTTTTCACTATTTCCTAGAGGGACATAACTTTTTCTGGTCCTTTCGCTACCACTAAAATCTGTAGAGACTGTCTACATGCCTACATGTTACCTTGTGAATATAATTTTTTTCAAGGAGCACTATATTGTGCATGTGTTTGGGAGATTGCAATGAAGCAGAGCTTGATCTTATGGGAATGTCCCTCTGTGTAATTAAGAAAATACACTTCAGAAGAGCTACTTGGTTCCTGGCAGGTCAAAAGAGTGAACATCTAGAGAAATGGAAGTACTGAACGTATATTTAGGAGGTGGGATAGATGGAACTTCACAACTGATCACATATGGAGAATGAAGGAAAGAATGGATTAGGCATGATGTCCACATGTCTTTTTTCCACAACTTGGTGAATTGCATTTTTGCTAAAGATACTGGGAAGGTACAAGCTTGCGGGTAGGTTTCCTGTAACCATAGATTCTCTGAGTATACTTTTTTCTAGTAAGTTGGACAGACAAGTTTGAAACCTAAGAGGCAGAGTGAGCAGACACATGCATCTGGAAGTCATTTGGCCATTTACTGGACTTGAGGAGTTACAGGTACATGATAGAAGAAAAGAAGGAGCTATGGAAAACAGAAAAAGACAGGCAAAAGTGGAGAAGGAAAATGAGTAGAATATCATGGTTGATGATGTGTTCTCATTGAAATTTAGAGAAGAGAAAAACATTTTTATATTATTATAAGAAGAATTATATTTCTTTGCATTAGACAGACTTCATATAAAAGAATAAAAAAATCACCAATATTTAATTTACTTCAGGAAAAGATACTATGCTATTTATAGTCAAGGTAATGAGAATCACTGATTTGAAAAATGATATTATTAATACTAAGTACAGAAGACAAATTACTCTAATATCAGCACATTTGTTATACTAATATTTGCAAAACACTGAAAATTTGCCTCCTTTTGTCTTCACCACAGTCTCTACACATTATGAAAAAAATATATCTGCTTAAGTTTATAGGCCATTGAGGAAGTGTTTGTGTCAATGTGGACTGTGACCATTTTGTCATTTTCATTTTATAAAATGAAAGTATTATTAATTTAACGATGATAGATACAGAATACTCTTTAACCTGTCATTTGTCCTGTTTGAATCTGTGAGACGTGATTCAACCATCATCTTCATAGAATGGAAAACTAAATAAAATGTCCTCATCTATGATAATAAACAAGATAATATTTTATATTCATTTTTTCAAACAAGTAACATTAAAATTAATTCTATTTGCTTATATTTTGTACATTAAATACACCAGTTAGATAAACTAAAATTCAATATTCATTTAGTAGTATTATGGTAGACAATCATTTCAAAAGGCTTTTTTTTTTTTAAAGATTTATTTATTTATTTGAAAGTCAGAGTTACACAGAGAGAGGCAAGGCAAGAAAGAGGTCTTCCATCTGATGGTTCACTCCCCAATTTGCTGCAACAGCCGGAGCTGCGCTGATCTGAAGCCAGGAGTCAGAAACTTCTTCCAGGTCTCCCATGGGGCTGCAGGGGCCCAAGGGCTTGGGCCATCTTCTACAGCTTTCCCAGGCCATAGCAGAGAGCTGGATTAGAGGTGGAGCAGCTGAGTCTGGAACCAGAGCCCATTTGGGATGCTGGCGCTTCAGGCCAGGGTGTTAACCCCTTGTGCCACAGCACTGGTCCCTCAAACACCTTTCTAAGTTTTATAACTTTATCTGTAACTCAGATGATTTTTTTTTAGATTTTGGTATGGATACTATGATACAATTAATAGTCTAAAGACTTACTTTGCATTACTATATATTTTAAATTCTACTAACATACAAATGTCAGTATCACAAGATTTTAGGACTGGTTTGAGCACTAGTATAACATTTTATTCTTATATTTACTATGTGTGCATTTTGACTTATTTTTTTGTAGCCTAGAATATTGGCTTAACTTTCTCAGCAGAGTTTTTAGCATCACATTTAATGTTTGTGTGTTCAACTTTGTTTCTTTGACAATTGATATAATATTAATAGATTTAAAACACTAAGTTCTGTTATCTTTCTAAGGATAATGTTTCTTTTTGGATGTCACCTTTTAATATCTCTAGACATTTATATTAATACTAGTTTACATACTAAATTTTCAGCCAAATGCTTAATAATTTTTTTATTTGACAGGTAGAGTTACAAACAGAGAGAGAGACAGAGAGAAAGGTCATCCTTCCGTTGGTTCACCCCCCAATTGGCCCTTATGGCTGGCGCTGCACCGATCCGAAGCCAGGAGCCAGGTGCTTCCTCCTGGTCTCCCATGCTGGTGCAGGGCCCAAGCACTTGGGCCATCCTCCACTGCTCTCCCAGGCCACAGCAGAGAGGTGGACTGGAAGAGGAGCAAATGGGACTAGAACCTGGTGCCCATACGGGATGTCGGCACCGCAGGCAGAGGATTAACCAAGTAAGCCACAGCGCTGGCCCCAGTAAGTTTTGTATTTAAGTTTATGGGTGTAGGTATGTAATTTTGTAATTTTTGTAAGCTACTTAAAGTAACTTGAGAAGTTTTCACTCATTTTGAATTCTCTGAAAAAAGTTTATATAGCCTAAGGATAGTTGTAATTTTTTCACATTTCTTGAACTAAAATATTTCTTAGAAGCATTTCTATTATGTATTCTAAATAATGCTAATTATTACTGTTTTAGTTGCCTCTTGGTTTTCTTTACATCACTGTTTTTGCACTTTATTTTCCCTCATTCTAGCTTGGTGATTTCATCTTGGATCTCTAAATGATTACAGATTTACAGGAATTGCAAAAACAATGTAGTCAGATTCTTAAACACTTCATTCACCTAACCCACTGATCATACTGTATTTAACTCTAGCACAGTATCCATTACACATCCATGCAATAAAACAGCAACACTATCCTCAGTAATATGTTTGTATTTGAGTTCTTAAAACTTAGTTTTATTTTTGTAAGGTTACCTTAAGCAATTGATGAAATACCTTAAGCAGCTTCCCTCCTCATCTGCAGTGTACACGGACAGCACTGTTTCCACGCACAGGACACACAGGTCCTGGACAGCTCATTAACTTCCAGAAGGAAATGAGCATCATGCTAAGAGTTTGTGATGTGTGGCATGACTCTGATTTTCACTGTTAATATTAACAAAATTGCTTTTAGCAAAGTCCTCTTTTACCCCTTTTTCGTATTTAATAGTATGAAGTCTTTGCAAAATCTCAAAAGATGGGTCTTTGATCAGAAGCTCTACTGTTATTTCTGCAGTGATGAGACTGGTATGCAGCACAGTTAGGAGAGCATTGTCTTATTTGGGTAGTGTGGATGAATGCTAATAGATCTCTTGCTATCTTTCAATATATTATTTGTTTGCTGATGTTTGTGGTGTTTCACTCCCACATGGGAAGAAACATATGAATTAAAAGCCAATATCCTTACACATGTGATGTTTAGACAATATTCAAGAATACTAATTAGCCACAAAAATGTCTGGAAATTAACACTAGAAAACAAATGTTCATTGCAATCCTGTACATTGGAATTCTTTGTCTTTCTAAAACACAAGACAAAACCACAACTAAAAACAAAATCAAAACATGGCTTTCAAATAGATAAAGGGAGCAAAATATTATTGTTATCCTGTTTATTTTTTTCTCAAAAGTGAAAGAAGTAAACTCATCAAATTCAAGCTGACACACTTGGCTATCATTGGAAAGCTGAGTGCTGTCTATTGTTCAGGAATAAATTGGAAGTGTGGTTGATAATTCTACTTAACAAAGTAGAGAAGGCTGAGCTACTAAAAATCTAACCTTTGTTTTGACTCTCTGTAGAGTCAAGAATGATAATTAGCTGCAAAGAAAATGGCTTGTTTTTATTCTTATTTTTTTCTGAGAGTCTAGCACATTTAAGCAATCTCCAATATTTCAAAATAAATTCATAATTTAAGAAATCCTAATTACCTTTGAAGATAAAGAAATTCTATTTAAAATAAACAACTTCATACCTTCATTGAAATGCATTGATAAAATTTTAGATTGCTGCTAAATATTTTAGTTTGCCCTCCCCACCTATTCAGAGATTTACATTATAAAAAATGAGCCAGAAAGCTCAGGGAGTTTCATAAATCCTCATATGCAGAGTCATATCTAGAACTAAAAAAAAAAAAAAAACAAAAAAAAAAAAACAAAGCAAATTTTATTATTGTCTCAATTGCTTCTGAATATACTTTTTAAAAAGTGGCTAATCTTGATGCTGAAAGCAATAAGGGAAAATGTTGTTTTTGTAGGATGATTTATTCATTGTTATGGAAACTAATTGCTTCAAATTGTGTTCCTTCAAGACTCATTAATCTGGTTGCTCTATTAATTTGGGAACCAATTTGAAAGGCTGCTTTCTTTTCATGAGTTTTAAGGTGTCTTATTAGGTAAATGGTGTTCCAAAGCATCCATTACTTGGGTTAGAATTCCTAAATTTACTAAAATAATCTGTATGTTCGAATTATATTTATACACATTTTATATACTTTATTGTAGTCTTTATGAATAAATTATCAAAGAAATCTTGCTAATAAATTTATTAAAATATTCAGCTTCTAGAGTACTAATATTAAAATTACACTTTAACAACGTACATTCATGTATTGCATAACAATGGTGTTGAGTTTTGAGGAAGGCATCAGGTGATTTCCTCACTGTGTCCACAGAAGGCACTTGCACAGATCCTGATGGCATATGCTCCTAGACACCTAGGCTACAAGTACTATCACACATACTATTCACTCTGAAATGAAATCCTCTTTGCAGAGCATAATTATAAGTCATTTCTGGATTTGATTAAAAAATGAAACATTTGTTCATTTCCATTTATGCATATTATTGAAAATAATTTTGAAAGAATTCAATGGTACACATGTATCCTGGGGGAAACATTCATTTTGATAAATAATATTTCATTAGTGGTAGTTATATACTGTATGGATATTTCTTAATTGACACAGTCACCCACAGTGTTTGTGGACATTCACTCACCACATTACTGCCAGTGAACCAACTTTTAAGCAAGATGAGTTCTTATCAACCAGCAAGTCCACTTGTATATCGATGACAAAATACTTCCATCAGAGAAAGGTACCTCCTTCTTTGATGGCCCCGTTCTTTCCACTGGGATCTCACTCGCAGAAATCTTTCATTAAGGTTTTTTTTTTTTTTTTCTTTGCCAAAGTATCTTGTCTTTCCATTCCTTTCTCTGAAGGGAGGAGAGAACTTCCACTTTGACTATGACCCTGTCGGAATAAGATCGAAATCGGCGAACTCAAAAGGCTTCCATAGCCTTGGCCACTCATGACTAGAGCCTAGGGAAAGTACTGACGCCATAAACAAGAGTGTCAAATTGTTAAGTCAGCAACAGGAGTCACTGTGTACTTACTCCTCATGTGGGATCTATCCTTAATGTGTTGTCCAATGTGAAGTAATGCTATAACTAGTACTGAAACAATATTTTACACTTTATGTTCTGTGTGGGTGCAAACTGATGAAATCTTTACTTAATATATACTAAATCGATCTTCTGTATATATAGATGAATGAAGATGAATCTTGATGTGACTAGAATGGGAGAGGGAGTGGAAGGGGTGTGAGTGGGAGGGAAGTTATGGGGGGAAAGCCATTGTAATCCATAAACTGTCTTTGGAAATTTATATTTACTAAATAAAAGTTAAAAAATCACTTTCTTGCTTTTTCAAATAACTATTTTTGTTGTGTTTTATTTTTAATTAAAATTTGCTGACCTACCAAAAGGTTATGGGGTATGTGAACATAGTTATTCATAAGCAAAGTTTCCACATTTTATGCTGCTTGCAAATACTTACATTTCATAGGACTTGCTTTTTTAATTTTCTTTAAATGTATGATAACCTTTAATGTATAAATATTTATATTTAATACTTTTAATATGAATTTTACCACACTTATGGAGTCCTAGGTTTCATGTCTCTATTACATATTTAGACAAAAAAATTATTTAACATCAGTTCCCAGACCAGGACAGAGAGAGAGGTAGAGTAGAATTTTCTTGAACAAGTACCCCAATCTTAAGTACTGACCATTCCATCCGCCCACTAAAGGGTCATTGAATCCTGGAGAGGGGTATTAAACAGTTCTAGTGCAGGAAATATGAGAAGTCTATGTGTCAGTATGAGCCTACCCAAGGGACAAAAATCACAGTAATTAAAAGGAGGAATTTCAATAAAAATGAATTAATAAGCTTAATACTAGTGTAACCACATCTTCGTGTTAAGTAGACCTCTAAGGCTACTTTGAGGCTGAATACAAATATCAAGGCCAGTCCTTCTCACTAATGTTAGCTTTCCGTCTCCTTGGAGAAGGTGCAGTTGCAGTCTCCTTTATGGTGAAAACATCCACTAGGCTTCCTGGGTTACAGCTACTTTATACTATTCATGCAGGTAGCAACAACCATCACAGACACAAGTGTAGTGAGGGTAAAGGACAAATAATTTCAGTTGGACAAGAGGATTAAGTTCAAAAGATCTTGTACATCATGTTGGTCACAGTTCAGGCCGAAGTATTTTACATTTGAAAACTGCTGAGAGTAGATTTTAAGTGTTCTCTTCTCAAAAACAATTTGTGAGCAATGCGTGTACTAACTTGGTTTACTCATTTGACAATAAACATCATAAGGTAAACTATAAATATATGAAACTGTTACTGGTCAAACGAAAAATTTTAGTCACACTACTGTGTACTACAGAGGTAAGAGTGACAGAGAGTGAACTTCAGTTTGAGATTTTTTTTTTCTTTTTTGAGTTGAAAGTGACAAAATATACAGTTTGGGGGACAGGGAATCTTAAAATAAGCTGAACTGCACCAACTCTGTTATCCTGGGCAAAACTTTGTCTTTAGTTTTGGTATTGAGGGGCTTTCTATGTCTTAAACAAGTATTTTCTAAATTGCATGCTTCCCATGCTTTGTTGTGCCCCACTCTTACCAGCTGAAAAGTCTCATGAAACAAAGACTCTCTTTCCCTTCATCTCTGTCCTTTCCTCATTCTGCAGTGCAAAGGTGGCTAAGTGTTGCTTCCCCTTGTTGCAACCACTCCTGTTCCCTGCTCGGGTCTTAGGAAGTAGAAACTGGCTCTGGGTTTCCTCATGGCTAAGTCAAGAATTTACTATCTTTGGCATGCCTATTTCACAATTTGTGCTCTGATAATACAGTCTTTACTTAATTGATTATTCATTATTTTACCAATTCTTTCTGAAAAATTTTAAGTTGAATGTTAACAATATTGTACTTAGAAGCACCATTCACTTTTGCAATTCAGAAAACGGTAAACTTAGTCAAGTAGATTTTACAACTCCTTTGAAATGATTTTAATACAAAAATTTACAAAAAATCACACTAAATAGTTATGGTTTCTGCATAAAGAAAATATCAATTGCATGCATTAGGCTTTGTTACCTTTCAAAACATGCAATTATGCTTACTCCATAAGTGTTAATGTTTACACATTACTGTCTCACTTATCTATCATGTTGGGAAATCTTCAGTGGCACTTTAGGAAGTGCACATTGACATGAGATGCTGGGTTTTAATTTTACTTGAAGAAAATCTGTCCAGTGCATTTCAAAGCAGAAATTCAAGGCTAAGCCAATCTTATTCTATAATGATCTATAAAAACACATGACAGTTGCAAATGACATTCTTGTAGATGTGACAGACCTAGTGGCCTGACTAATAAAAGGAAGTATCTTAGCATACAGTGAAGAAAGCAGCTATGATAATGTGATCTACATTGGTGGCACTCCAATGACTGGCTACTGATTAAATTCATAAACCATAGTTTACGCCAAGGGTAAAGGTTTGGCTTCCTCTGGATTTAAGTATATTCACCTTTCAGACGTATACAGGATTGAGACAGACATGTAAAATTTGATAGTGACATCTACAAGTTCCCCACACCATATTTGATTATGTCTAGCCTTTTTCTTTAGGGAATAGATGATAAAAATGGGGCTATTCCATATCATGGTCTGGGTTTGAATATATTTCAGAAAGAAAGCATCAATCAAAATGACTTTATTTTGATTTTTTTCATTAAAATTGTACAGCAGGAGGTGTTTAACAAGGGTAATACCCCAGTTTTGGTGCCTGCATTCAATATCAACGTGTTATTTTTCAAGTCCTAGCTCTGCTTTTACTTCCAGCTTGCTGCTAACATACACCCCGGAGGAAACAGGTTATGGCTCCGTTCCACCCAAGTGAAAAACTAAGACTGAAATCCTGGCTCCTGGCTTTAGCCTGGCCCAGCCCAGGCTGTGGAGGTTAACACGTAGATGGAAGATCCCTTTGCCTGTCTGTGTGTCTTTCTCCCCACCCTCCAAATTTCAAATTAAATTAAACCAAGTAAAATGTAGAAATAATTGTTTCAGATTAGAGAAACAGAAAACACTGTTTTTATATATTGTTTTTAATTGTGTAAATAATTAAAGAATATCTAGACTTTATGATCAGTGTGACATTCTTGGAGACAAAATGCAAATTATAATCCTAGTGAAGTAGTTTATAAAACTGCATGCTGTTGAGAAAGATACGTAAGCTTTTTGAAGCATTGTGTTCACAATAGTTAAACTATTAAAGAGTTTACTATTTCAGAGTTTCTTTTCTTCATTTAAACTTTTAGCCAGGCATAAGAAAATTAATTCTATAGCATTACATCCAAGATGCATTTCTATTCTTTGGCAGAGTTTAGTCATTGATATTCTTTCAGAGTACATTGTGTCAAATGTTAGTATTTGAGTTTCTTTTAGACAATCCCTTTGTAGAGATTGATCTTTCAATTTTTATTTTCAAAAGTGTTTCCATTATTAAAGACATATTACTTTGCTTTAAATAAAAATTCAAATCATATATTCAATCACTATGTGGATCCAATGGACATTTTTATAAATATGATACATTATGTAAATTTAGTGCTGTGATACTTTTCATGTCCTTGTACTTTGTCAAGATACTTCAGTTGGATATTGTGATGATGTTCATCATCCAAGGGATTATCCTATCATCGCTCCTAGTTTTTTCCAAATGTTCTTTAGAAAGACTTTTGAAAAACTTGTGTGATTGGGGCTGGCATTGTGGCATAGCAGCTTAAGCTGTAGCCTTCAACACTGGCATCCCTATGGAAACCAGTTCGAGTCTGGACTGTTCTACTTCAGAACCAGCTCCCTGCTAATGAGCCTGGGAAAGTAGCAGTGGATGGCACAAGTCATTAGACCCTTGCACCACACGGGACACCTGGAAGAAGCCTCTGGCTCTTGGCTTTGGCCTGGCTAGTCCCTGGTTCTTGTGGCCAATAGGAGAGTCAACCAGCAGATGGAAGACCTCTCTCTCTCTCTCTCTCTCTCTCTCTCTCTCTTTCTTTAATACTGCCTTTCATGAAAAGCCAAGCACTGTGGCAAAAAATGACCTACATGAAAGAGCTCTGTGAGTGAGATCCTGGTGGAAAGAAGGGGCCATAAAAGAGGGAGGTACCTTTCTCTTAAGGGAGGAGGGAATGTCCACTTTGATCATGGCCTTGTCTAAATAAGGTCGGAGTTTGTGGACTCAAGAGGCTTCCATAGCATCGGCAGCCCATGACAAGAGCCTCGGGTGATTACTGATGTCATAAATAAGAGTGTCAATTGTTAAATCAACAACAGGAGTCACTATGCACTTGCTCCACATGTAAGATTTGTCCTTAATGCATTGTACTATGAGAATTAACAGTAAAACTTGTCTTAAAACAGTACTTCAGGTGCCGCGGCTCACTAGGCTAATCCTCCGCCTTGCAGCGCCGGCACACCGGGTTCTAGTCCCGGTCGGGGCGCCAGATTCTGTCCCGGTTGCCCCTCTTCCAGGCCAGCCCTCTGCTGTGGCCAGGGAGTGCAGTGGAGGATGGCCCAAGTCCTTGGGCCCTGCACCCCATGGGAGACCAGGAGAAGTACCTGGCTCCTGCCATCAGATCAGTGCGGTGCACCGGCCGCAGCAGGCCAGCCGCGGCGGCCATTGGAGGGTGAACCAACGGCAAAGGAAGACCTTTCTCTCTGTCTCTCTCTCTCACTGTCCACTCTGCCTGTCAAAATAAATAAATAAATAAATAACAGTACTTTATGCTGTGTGTGTCTGTGTTGGTACAAACTGTTGAAATCTTACTTAGTATAGAGTTGATCCTCTGTATATAAAGATAATTAAAAATGAATCTTAATGAAGAATGGGATGGGAGAAGAATAGGAGGTGGGATGGTTTGGGGGTGGGAGGACAGGTAAGGGAGTAAGAACCACTACAATCTAAAAGTTGTACTTATGAAATTTATATTTCTTAAATAAAAGCTTTCTACCAAAAAAAGAAAAACAAACACTGTCTTTCAAAAAAAAAACTTAAGAATAAAAGAAGAAACTTTTCTGGTTAATAGCATAGACAGATGATATAATAATGAAATTGATCTTCACCATTGCATCATTCTTCTACCGTTTCTTGTTTGTGCTGCTCAAAGTATTACGTGAACTTTTACAAAGACTGAAGAGATAATTGGCACACTATCATTTTAGTCTGATTTTAGCTTTCACTGAAAACAGTTGAAAGTTCAGAGCTTCTCTTATTTTCTTATTTCCATAATAACAGAGAAAAAATAATTAACAGTAGACAATGGTTCAATTTTTGAGGATTGGAAGATGAATATCAAAAGTAGAAATCAAGAATGTGGACTACAGAGGATGGTGAAATTGATCATGTGAGCAAAATTTCAGGCTATGAGAATGAAATTATAACAAGTGAATTTTCCCAAATCAGGAATCAGAGAGTGAATGATATAAAATGATAGATAAAAGAAACAAGTCATGCAACAGGACAACCACTATCTCAACGTGTTTTATAACAGGAATATGGATATTTCTGTTTTACTAAATATAAATTGGATGTTTTATCGTCTTTATGATTTTACAACAAATATACTTTATAAATTCAACATTGCTAAAGATAGCGAGTATCCAAATGTTGCTGGAAGGAAAGGGGTGCTTTAAAGTATTTTTATAGAAGGGCAGATGTTGTGGCACAGCAGGTTAAGTCACCACTTGGGATACCACTATCCAGGTTGTAAGTGCCTGGTTTTAGCCATGGATGCTCCATTTCTGATGCAGATTCTTTCAAAGGCACATTGGGAGGCACTAGATGATGCCACAAATTCTTGAGTTCCTGCCATCTCTGTGGGTGACCTGGATTAAGTTCCTGCTGCTAACTCCATCCTGATCTATCCCTGGCTCTTGCAGGTAATTGAGAAGTGAACCAAGAGATGGAAGAGGTCTCTCTCTCCCTGATTCTCTCTCTTTTTCTGTTGCCGTGCTTTTTAAATAAGTAAATATAAATGCACATTTAAAAATGAAAAAAAGTTCTTAAATGATTGATTATTCTACTTGATGTCTATGATTTTACACCATATATATCATATATATAATAATTTTGAATTTCTATAATCACAAAGATAGACGTTTCATTTTTTGAAAAAGATGTAATCAAAAATTATTTATTGTCTTTGAGCATACGCGTTTGGAACATGAATCCATTTTATTTTAACTTGTCATTCCCTTCCATGTAAAGATTGTTCCTTCGCCTCCCTTCTCCTAGAGCATGTACTTTAAGAAAACTGACCGTTGCAAGTTCTTTCCTCTGACCTCTTGTAATATAGATACATCTTCAACCAATCTTTCCATTTTTACAACCCAGGACTGTCTTTCTCAAGATCCTAGGAGCTACCCTTGGAAGCACAATCATTAAGAATCGCAGGTGCCAGTACCGGTGGATTACAGGAGCCTAACTCCAATAGTCAGCAGTTATTTAAAACACAGATTTCTTTTTACAGATTTGTGTACATATTTGAAAGGCAGAGTAACAGAAAAATAAGTGGAGAGAGAGAGCGAGAGAGAGAGTGAAAGAGAGAATATCGTCAACCCCCTGATTCATTTCTCAAATATCAGCAACAGTTAGAGCTGAAACCAGGAGCCAGAGACTCCATCCCTATCACCCACATGGGTAGCAGAGACCCAAGTGTTGCCTCCCAGGCACACTAGCAGGAAGCTGGATTGGAATTAGAGTAGCTGGGGCTGAAATCAGAACACCAATATGGGATACCAATGTAGTAAGTGGTGGCTAAACCCACTGCAATGCAACACTGGCTCCCAAAACAGATACCAAAATCACATTTACCTTTTCTCTACTATCGCATCCCCCAGCATTTTCTCACAGCTTTATCCAGCACCTAAAGCTCTCCAGCCTTTTGTTTGAATAGAGTTGAGTGCATCTCTCTCCTCTATCAATTGCCTTGAATGCCATCACCTTGGCTGCTCTTAGTAAGTGTCCAATGCAATTTCTTTCCACATATTTTCATATGTTGTTCTGCACTCTCATTTCATTCACATAGATTTATTTTAATTATTTGATCAATGACATGGTTTGTAAAGAGTAAATTTGATCATTTGGTAAACTATCAAAAATTTTCTCTACAATCGTGACAAATCTACTCACACTTCCTCAATCAAAAATGATCTCCATGCATGTCTGTGTCAACAGTTACCTCGTTTACTTCCTGTATCAACAGTCTCCTTTGAAGTATTTTTTTTTCTTTCTTTACTAATCCATAAATATTATGGGACTTATGGTTGCATCTCATTTTCTTCTGTATTCCCATTTATTTTTCCTTCCTTCCTGGGTGACATCCTTTCTTAGCTATAAATAATCCAGTAAACCCCAAATATCTTTTTAATGGGAATGTTAGTGTGCATCCTGGTCTATAATCAGCAAATAAAGCAGGTAATAACTCTTTCATTGAGAGGCACTTTCTTTATTTCTGATTACAATATTTTTCTAGTGCTTTCTCATTTCCCCATGTACTTGATATTGAAGTTTCCAAGCCACAGTCTTTAGACACATCATTCTCTGTCCACACTCACTCCCTAGGAGCCCCCATCATACCAATGGCTGTAAAATTCCAACACATGTGTCCATATGGACTTTTCCTGTGAAATCCATGTTCATGCCAAAGGTCTATAGAGCATGTCCAGGTGGAAATTACGGAGTTTTAAACATGGTATGAAAATCATTAAAAATAATGTTTTACCTGATAGTATGACTCTGATTAGGATGCCAAATTAAAAGAATACATATGAAAGAGATGTTTTTGATCAAACAATTGTTTCTACCCTTATTAAAATGGCTTATTTTACCCATATTAAGGGTTTGAATTTCTAGGTAGTAAAGGATTATGACAGAGAATCACAGAAACAAAATATTCCTTGATTTCCGACAGCACATCATAGTCATTTATTCAATTAAATATTATTGAGAACTTCCCTGTATAGTATCAAAATATGAAAACAAAATCTTACAATCCAGAAAGTATGCAAAATAAGACACAGACACTGTAAAATGATAATATATAGTCAATATAAGATGAAAGAGAGAGAGAGAGAGAGAGAGAGAGAATGGAGAGTAATGGTTATGTGCCTGAATGCTGATATCAGCTCCTGGGTTAAAACAATTATATAGACTCGAGTTTCTTCTATTAACTTGAGACTTGTAATGCACAATCAAATGGGTTAATGCTTGAACAATGTTTGGGGTATTTCAAGTAATATATTTGCTTTAAGCAATAATGATTTGTTATCCAATTCAAACCCCAAACTCCCTACAACTGTTCTACCCACTGAAACCTCTAGTAATTAATATTCTATGTTCAATTTGTTTTTTTTTTCTAAATTTCCAAATATGTGGAAGAAAACACAGTCTTTGTCTCTCTGTATCTAGCTTATTTTACCTAATAGGATGCCTTCCATTCCGTTAAATTTGCTGTAAATACAGGATTTCATTATTTCTTATAGCTGAATAACATTGTTATAGTGTGTGTGTGTGTGTGTGTGTGTACAAGTGGGACACACTCAACGTGGTTGAGTCCTATATAGGCTATTGTAGATACTGTTGTCAGTGAATATAGTGGAGTAAGCATTCATTGATATACTTTATGTAATGTTTAATTCACTTTTGCAACATAATAAAATTTTCAATAGGTATTTCAGAAATAAAGGTTAATCTGAAGAAAACTGTACGTTAGAAAGCACAAGTAATGTTTTTAAATGAAAGCAATTCAGAATGTTAACAAGAAGAGAATTTTAAAAAAAGATAAAATTGTGAACTTATGACCAGATCAATAAAAATGTTAAATAACATATTACTGAGTTTTCCACTAATACTTGCTGATATTAGGAAAATGGCAAAGTCTCTGAGAACGTATGTCAGAGAACTGTACACTAAGAAATTTTGTCTACTCTTCCTCTACTAATTAATTCACCTATGCTTTGTACTCAAAGCTTCCTATGAGAATGATGTCACTGGAAGTCAGCAATGAGTAGAACACATTCATTCTCAAAATAGGCTATTATCCCTCGATGCTACAAATATACCAATATTTGAGTTTTAATTTATCATCCAGGATCTATGAAAAGAATGAACATTCCACTCAGGCACTCAAGATATGAAATACACTCTGAAATGACCCCAAAAGAAGCCAGTTCTTCTAGCAATGCATGTGTCTGTCTTTTCAGTAGAATAGTTATTATGAACGTTTTATCCATAATCATTATTAAAAAACATTATGGAGTTAGGATAGAAAGTCCATTATAGTTAATAGAGACAAGTAGCTTACTCTTGGAAATACTTATCACACACATCTAGTACTATGTCCAGACCTCAATTCCCTCATTTTATAAAATTTTGCTCTTTTCCCAAATCTTCTGTCCAGTAACTTAAGCCCAACTGAGAACACTGAATATATAATTTTGTTCAGTAAGTATATTTACTACCTGGAGCATTTATAGAACTCTATGTAGAAGATGAAATAAACTAATTTTTTTATTTTTTTTATTTATTTGACAGAGTTAGACAGTGAGAGAGAGAGACAGAGAGAAATAGAAAACTTGAAGTTTGCATGTTACTAAATAAAAAAGAAATTTATATTATTATACTCAATTCACAGCTTAAAAGTATTTTATGTATATTTAGAATAATGCATATTTCCAATATTTCAAAATACAATGAATAAGTACAAAATATTATATGTAATGCATTATATAGTACTCATACATAATATGTGAAGTATGTTATATAGAATAATTATTATTGTATAATAGAATACATTGACTATTTTATTGAATGACTTACATAAATTACACAATACACAAATATTATATTATATGATATCTGTGAATGCATATGACATATATTCATAATAATACATGGAAATATGATGCAATGTTTCAATTTCAGTAATTATTATAGATTCTTACCTGACCAGGGTCTGCATTTTCACAAACGTAAGTCTCATAGTATTGAGACAACTCAGGAGCATGATCATTGATATTAAGAATTTGCACATATACGGGGACTGACGAGATCTGCTGTACATTGTCTGCAAATTAAAGATAGAAACAGAAATAAAAGACTGTGATGCTGCCTGTAGAAAAGTGTCATGAAAATATATGAAAAGCTATGCCATTTATTTGAACGTTGCTCTAAAAAAGCCAAGGACAGGATTGCAATATGATTCACATATTTTTACTAAAAAAAGTTGTTTATTTTAAAGGCAGAGTGATAAAGAGGGAGAGATAGAAGGACAGAGAGACAGAGGAAGAGAAAGAGAGAAATAGACAAAGAGAATCATATATTCTCACTATTGGTTCACTCCCTAAATGATTGAAATGCCTAGGGCTGGTCCAGTTTTGAAAACAGGAGCCAAGAACTCCATCCTGGTCTCTAAGATGGGTGGCAGGGACACAACTATTTTGGCCATCATCTAATGCTTTCCCAATTTCATTAGTAGGGAGCTGAATCTGAAGCAGAATGGCTGGGACTCAAACTAGTGCTCAAATATGGATGCCAGCATTGCAAGTGGCTGCAGCACTCCACCAACCTCATGATTTACATATTTATCCATGATATATCTTATAAAAATTCTGTATGCAACATACTCATCTCAAATAAATATTTACTGATGGGGCTGGCGCTTTGGCGCAGCAGGTTAAAGCCCTGGCCTGAAGCACCAGCATCACATAGTCTCAGCTGCTCCTCTCCCGATCCAGCTCTCTGCTATGGCCTGGGAAAGCAGTAGAAGATGGCCCAAGTGCTTGGGCCCCTGCACTGGAGCCCTGGAAGGAGCTCCTGGCTCCTGGCTTTGGATCGGCGCGGCTCTGGCCGTTGTGATCATCTTGGGAGTGGACCAGTGGATGGAAGACCTCTCTCTGTCTCTACCTCTCTCTGTAGTTCTTTCAAAAAAAAAAATAAAATAAATCTTTAAAAACATATTTATTGAGTAACTCTGCCATGCACTCTAGGTAGGAATGAAAATAAAAAGATAATCTGTTATACAGAGATCTTGCTAAAGTATGCAATTATTTGCATTAACTCGCTTAATATTTAATATATGCATTATTAATCATCAAATTTACTTGAAAAAAATTGAGAAATTATTTTTTCAACTCAAAGTGGAAATGACAGGTTATAATGATTACTATTGGTACTCTGAGCCAATGATGTTTAGAGATTGTAGCTTTTACAAAGAAAAATGAGTATATACTAATGATATAAGCAAATTCAAAATAAAGTACTTCAATAAAGCCTAGGTGAAATGATCTGAATGGTCACAAAATCCAGAAACTGTGGAGGCAGAAAATTATGCTTAAATACATTTTTAAAGGCAAGAATAACACAAAACAATCATCAGACAAAACACTCATCACAAAGCAACAATCTGTGAAAATGTTTGCCATCACATCATGAAACATTAGTTTTTCTTATTTTAAAATCTCTACAATTGATACGGAAAAGACATTTCAGGAAGAAAATTGCAAAGTAGAAAGTCACAGAGGAGAAAATCAAAAAGACCTGTAATACAGTGGTTCAGCCTTTTCTCTGCTGATGTTACAGTTTGCATGATTCTTTGTTGAGGGGGTGGGGTTGTCCTGTGCCTGGCTTGAGGCCAAGTTCAGCCCCTGGGCTCAGCTGACTGCATGCTGGTGGACTCTGCACCCCAGTGTAAGGACCAGAGCGGTCTTCAGACATTGTCAGATGGAAGCCCATGTTTCTTTTGATTACTATGTTGTTAATGGGAAAGTATTATTTTTCTAATTGCAGTTTTTAAGGGCAAATGCACATTAAAATTAGGATGCTTAATTCTGTCTCTTCAAGATAAAGGAACATACTTTCCCTCCTTTTTCTTTAAGCATTTATGTTAGAAAATTTGTAATTATAAGAGCTATGTCCTTTTAGAGTGGAGATAAATTCTTAAAGAACCCAATGAGCTTCTTGACCACTCTACAGCCTGTGTTTGTCTTTCTGCCTATTGGGGACCCTCCCTGGGACAGGTGATCATCAGCAAATGGAGCTCCTTTGAAACCCAGCTTCTCTGCAGGTGAAGAGAATAATTTCAGCAAAGTCCTTGTGCCAACTATAAAGGTGTATGTGGTCAAAGTGATATGAAATGTTCAGTTTTCCATTAGATAAAGTTGATTGGCAAATTCAGGTGGTCATTCTAATTATCCAATGAATTCTGGATGAATTATTTGTAACAAGTTATGCTAAATCCTGTTCTGTGAATTCTATATGTTTATCCTGAGAACATGAAGATAATGGGATGTATCTCTTAGTTTTTTCTTGCTTTGGCTTTCTCTTAGGAAATCCCCTGTGTATAACATCTTGATTTAATGAAACAATTTCTTGGTCTGGTGGCGTGGCTCACGTGATTAATCCTCCGCCTGCAGCACTGGCATCCCATATGGGCACCGAGTTCTAGTCTCTGTTGCTCCTCTTCCAGTCCAGCTCTCTGCTGTGGCCTGGGAGGGCAGTAGAGGATGGCCCAAGTGCTTGGGTGTCTGCACCCGCATGTGAGCCCAGGAGTAGGCACCTGGATCCTGGCTTTGGATCAGTGCAGCATCGGCCGTAGCGGCCATTTAGGGGAGTGAACCAACGGAAGGAAGACCTTTCTCTCTGTCTCTCTCTCTCACTGTCTATAATTCTACCTGTCAAATAAATAAAAAAAAAAGAAAAAAAAAAGAAACTATTTCCTTACATTACACGCAGTGACATTATCTGGGTAGGCATGAGATTTTCTAGTTATTTTCCCCCAACAATTGACTGTTGAAATTAATGGAAATTGCAATATCCAATTAATGAAAAATGAAACTTAAGTTTATTACACACACAAAACCCAATCAATGGCCTTTAGGAAATAACGGAACTTAGGAATTTTCATTTTGAGAAGATCCTTGTTGTATTACATTTAAGATTAAAATATATAAATAAATGAGTAAAAATTAAAAGATATTTCTATAGGCAAACATTTGGTGCATTTAAGATTCTGCATAGGATGCCCATAGTCCATCTTGGAATACATGAGATGCCAATGAATATAGCAGCTTCCTGCGCATGTGCACTCTGGAGGTAGCAGGTGATGGCTCAAGAACTTGGGTCCCTGCCCCACATGGGAAACTCAGCTTGGTTTTTGGTTTCCTAGGTTCAGTGTTGTTTAGCTCTGGCTGCCACATGCATTTGGAAGAGTGTGCAAGCTGGCTGAAGGTCTGTGTCTCCTCTATATCTGCCTTTCAATTAAACGAAGATAATGTTTCAAAAAGAAAATGATATTTCTAAAAATTTCAAGGCTAGAATTATTCAGGAACTAACCCCCATTCACATTAGTTATGCTATAAACACATGATCTATAATCACAGAACATCTTTTTTTCATAAATAAGTTCATTATAAAACTTATATTCAGATGTGAATACACCGAAGGAAAATAAATATGACATTCATCTAAACTGTTATCATTTATCTTAAAAATGTTTAAAGTTGAGTTCAACCTGTGCTTTTAGTATGGCTGTGTAAAACATGCATAGATCTTCACAGCTTCAATTTAATTAGTGGTTTTGTTCATTTCGCTGGCAAACTGATAAATAGCTTGGCTCTTAGCTTGGGAAGCTTTCCAGGAAAGACACTACTAAGCACAATGAACTTCATTTGCTGGAAAAACAAATGTTAAAAAGGAATATCTCTTTCCTGTAATCAGCTTACTTGTGTTGCAAACTTTTCACAATGCTTAAAAAATGCAGCTAGAGTTTTTATAAATTTTATATGATACTCTGTTTCCCCCTGGTGAAGAGATTTATTTATATTAACTATTTGCATATATTATTGAAGATCAAATGGTCAAACTTAATCTTTCTTGCATTCATATCATAGGATTAATAAAGTGGTACACGTATTTCTCCCCAAATAGTTCAAAAATGGGCTTAATCATCTAGCTATTATTTAAATTTTGAGAAAAGTAAATGAAAATGTGTTACCCAATGCAACAAAAGTATTTTCAGACAAGTTTTCCCTTAAAAGAAAGAAGAAAGAAAAATCCTAAATGTGTCATTGAAATCATGTTAAATCAGCATTATGTTTGTGGGTGTCTGAAAATATTTATCTTACTATATTTTGCCTGTAAACCTCATTTCCCATCTTCTAACTTCTCTGCCCTCCTATAAAATTATTATTGCAATATGAAATTTTTCACTACATAAAATGTGTTTTTTTTGTGTGTGGTTTCTTTCTAACAAAATTGATTATGTGAAAGTACTTCAAAAATTCATGGAAAAATTGGGGCCAGCACTGTGGCATTGAGGATTAACCTACCTTCTGCAGAGCCGGCATCCCATAAGGGTGCTGGTTCAAGACCCAGCTGCTCCACTTCCAATGCGGATCCCTGCTAATGCACTTGGGAAAGCAGCAGATGCTGAACTCAGGGCTTAAGCTCCTGGCTCCTGGCTTTAGAACAGCCCAGCTCCTGCTGTTGCAACCATTTGGGAATAAAACAGCAGATGGAAGATTTATGTTCTCTCTCTCTCTTGCTCGCTCTCTCTCTCTCCCTCTATCTCTTTTTCCTCCTATTCCTCCTTCTCTCCTTGTAAATATTTTTTAATTTATGGAAAATTAAATTAAAATATAAATTTATTTTGGTACAACTTTTTTAAAAGAATCCATTCATGGTTTTTACTTAAACATTTTCCATGAACTTTTTGAAGATCCCTAGTTAAACATTAGGAGCAGATCATCATGAATGTACGGTTCCTATACATTCCTTAATGCCTTAATCACTCCATTATTAAATAATGATAAGGTTCTAATGATAAAATTATATAGAATCTAAAAATACTCAGTCTGGGCCAGTGTTGTGGTACAGTAGATTAACTTTGGCAACCCCTACTGGAGCACAGTTGGAAGTATCAGCTGATGTGCTTCTGTTAATGTGTTAATATGTCTTCCTGTTAATTAACAGCTTCCTATTAGAGTGCCTAGGAAGGAAATAGAGGATGGCCAAGTACTCGGGACCCTGTCACCCATGTGGGAGAATGGAATGGAGTTCCTGACAATTGGCTTCAGCTTCAACCAGACCTAAATGTTTATGATGATTTGGGGAGTGAAGCAGGGGTTAGAGGATCTTTCACTCTGTCTCTCCCTCTCTCTCTGTCGCTCTGCCTGTCACATAAAGAAATCTTTCAAAAAATATTCAATGTATAGCCACTTTGACCCTCATTATCATTTAGAACATAAGGTTATATTATAGTGGATAAAACCAGTGCCTGTGACACTGGCATCTCATATGGGTCCCAGCTGCTCCACTGCCAATCCAGCTCCCTGTTAGTGGCCTGGGAAAAACAGTAGAGGACTGCCCAGGTAAGTGCTTGGCCCCTGCCAAACACATAGGAGACCCAGATGAAGCTCTTACTCCCGGCCTCAGCCTGGTCTAACCCCAGAAATCATGGGTATCTGGGGAGTGAATCAGCAGATGGAAGATCTCTCTGCCATCCAAATAAATAAATAAATCATTTTTATTTTTTGCATTTTTATCTTCTTTTATTTGAGTTATTTAATACAATGTTCTATAATGCACGAGTTTTACATTTAAAATTTTACTAAAAACTTTGAGACTTTTGCTCTAAAAGATCAATTCCAACTATGAAGTATAAAGCTGTGTGATATATGTGTTTCAAATGTTATATATGTATATAATATATATACTCTTATTAAATGTTATGCTTCCATTAAATTCACTTCAGTGCTCATTCACTCAACTTTTTTCAAGGGAGTTGAAATAATTTCAAATCACCTTCTTATTATTTTTCCTTTTTCCATTTTTTGTCCATTTTATTACAGAATATTTTGGAGTTGACAAAACAAAATATATGAAGTAGTAATACATAAAGTTCCCGTGTACCACTCGCCCCATTTCCTCTGCTAACATCTCATATGAGCATCTTGGTTATTATTTATAAACCACAACCACCTTCCCCTATATTTCTTATCCAGATTCTTTTCCTTCCTCCCATTCCTTTCAACTTCCAGGGATCAATATTCCATGTTCAGATGGTTTTTTGGTTGTTCTGTGTTTGTTGTTGTTTGTTTCATTTTGCTTTTAAGATTTTATTTATTTATTTGAGAAGTAGTTATAACACAGAAAGAGAGAAAGAGACAGAGAGAAACATCTTCCATCCACTAATTCACTCCCAAAATGGCTACAATGGTCAGAAGTGAGCCAATCTGAAGCTAAGAGCCAGGAGCTTCTTCCTCGTCTCCCACGTGGGTTCGAATGCCCAATGACTTGGGCCATCTTCTTTTCTAGGCCATAAGCAGAGTGCTGGATCATAAGAGGAGCAGCCAGGACATGAAACTGGTGCCCATATGGGATGCTGGCACCACAGGCAGAGGCTTAGCCCACTAAACCACAGTGCTGGCCCCAGTAGTTGTTGTTTTTATTAATTTTAACTTACACATGTGAGGGAGAATATGCTGAAATTGTCTGCATTGGCTTATTTTGCTCAACGTGACATCCTCCAGTTCCATAAATTTTGCTGCTCATGACAGGATTTCATTCTTTTTAATAGCTGAATAGTATTCCAGCATGAATTTGTAGTATATTACCCTTCATCTGATGATGGACACTAAGGTTGATTCCATAATTTGCTATTGTGAACAGTGCTGCAATAAATATGGAGAACCAGGCATCTCCTGGATAAAGTAAGTTCATGTCTTTTCAATATATACCCAATAGCAGGATTGATGGATCATATGACAGTTCCAGTTCCAGGATTTCAGGAAATCTCCATTACTGTTTTCCACAATGGCTGCACTAATTTATATTCCCACCAACAGCATATAGGAGTTCCTTTTTCTCCACATCATTAGCAGCATTTGTTCATCTTTGTCCTTTTTATAACATCAGATTTCTCATTGTAGTTTTGATCTGCAAAATCCCACCCCAGGCAATCAGGGAGCCCTGAGTGTGTGGAGCCACCCCCAGAGATTGCCCAGAGACCCAGCCACAGCCTGCAGCTTCCCATTTAGCCAGAGTGTTTCCACAGTGGCAGCACACAAGTTTCCCACAGTCCCGGGGTGCTAAGGATCCACTCTGCCCTGCCAATCTGTGCCATGCACAGAGAGGTGGAGACACTCACAGAGCCAGCTGCCTGTGGATGTCCTGCCTAGACAATTAAAGCCCCAGAGCCCATGATGTGTTGGGAGGCTGGGGGCATTTCACAGTCCAGCCTGGGTGCCAGTGCCCTGTCAATCCTCCCAGCCATACTTAGGCATCTCCTCTCTGCTGGTTGCTGGGCACACAGACACAAGCTAGCACAGCTGTTGCATATGTCCAAAATTGTGCCCAACCTCTCAACAGTTTGCAGGGCGCCATTGTCAGGGGGACAGCGAGAGAAACGTGCCCCTTTCTTGGTTCCAGGTTGGCAGGTACCCTGTCCTCCACATGGCTCCAGGCCAGATTCGTGCCAGGCTTTCCCCACAGCTTTATCGCCAACAGCTTGGGCTGCTGCAGTCCAGTCTCACCTCACTCTCCAAAGCTGGTGCTGAGGATCTCAGCTGCTGGGGTCCTGTGTTGTGTCCATGCTCAAGCTGTGTCCACACCCTCTACGTAGAGCCACACCATCTCTCTTCCTTCCGTGGAGCTTCTGCTGTTTTCTCCTTAACTCTTCCCTGAAATTTCACTCTCTCCACTTTTTTGTTGTTGTTGTTGTTGGAAACTATCTTACCCTAAACTAGAGCAGTAAGCTCCCTCCCGATTCTACCATCTTGGAACCTCTCCTCACAAAAGTTTTTGATTTTGTTTTAAATTTCTTCACTGATCCATTAGTCTTTCAGTGGCATGTTGTTTAATGTCCATTAATTTCTAAATTTCCTTTTGTTCTTCTTCTTGTTGATTTCTAGTGTTCCTTTGAGATTGAAAAGATATCATCTTTTTAAATCCACTAAGTCTTGATTTGCTGCCTAATACATGCATTACCCTAGAAAATGCTCCAAGTGCTAATGAGAACAATATGTATTCTACAACTCTTGGGTGAAATTTTCTGTACATGTATATAAAGGTCCATTTGCTCAACCATATGGTTCAACTTTGATGTATCTGCCGATTTACTGCTTGGAAAATGTGTCCATTGATGACAGTGGAGTATTAAAATCCACAACTGTGGCCAGCGCTGTGGCGCAGTGGGTTAACGCCCGGGTCCCGTATGGACACCGGTTCTAGTCCTGGCTGATCCACTTCCGATCTAGCTCTCTGCTGTGGCCTGGAATAGCAGTAGAAGATGGCCCAAGTCCTTGGACACCTGCACCTGTGTGGGAGACCTGGAAGAAGCTCCTGGCTCCTGGCATCAGATGAGTGCAGCTCTGGCCATCGTGGCCAATTGGGGAGTGAACCATCGGATGGAAGATCTCTCTTTCTCTTTATCTCTCTCTCTCTCTGCCTCTCCTTTCTCTGTGTAACTCTGACTTTCAAATAAATAAATCTTTAAAAAAAAAAAACAACTATTTTGTATTAGAGTCTTTCTTTCCCTCTAGGTCTAGTAAGAATTGCTATATTATCAGGATGGTCCTGTGTTAGGTGAATATATAATTAAGATTGTTGTATCTTCTCAGTGAATTGATAATTTTACCAATATTTAACAAATCTTTTGGTTTTGTTTACATTTTTTGATTTAATGTCTGCTTTATCTGACTATTGCTACTCCCACTCATTGTTTGGTTCCATTTCCATGCTATACATTTTACACAAAGGAGTTAAGGAGTTTCTTGTGGGCAGCATGTACCTGGGTCTTGGTTTTTTTTTTTTTTTTATCCATTCATATAACCCATCTCTTGATGGGGAGAATTGATCCATTTATCTTCAGCGTTAATATTGATAGATAAGAATCAACTCTTGTTCTTTTGTTGTTTGGTTATTGATTGTATCTGCACAACTGATGAGTTTGGTGTCTTTTCATGATGTTTACTTCTGTTCTAGTACAGAAGTACTAGATGAACTCTGTGTTTGTTTATCTGGGAAATAACTATTTGTCTTTCATTTCTAAAGGATGGATTCACTAGATATAATACTTTGCTTAAAGTTTTTAAGACTTTGAAAATGTGGCTTCAGTTGTTACATAGTGGACAAAGCTGTCACCTACAACACTGGAATCCATATGGGTGCTGGTTCAATTCCTGGATGCTCCACTTCCAATCCAAATCTCTGTTGATGTGCCTGGGGAGCAGTGGAAGATAAAGCTGCTGGCTCCTGGTTCCTGGCTTCTGTCTCACCCAGCCCTGGTTGTTGTGACCACTTGGAGAATGAATGAGCAGATACAAGTTCTCTCTCTCTCTCTCTCTCTCTCTCTCTCTCTTTCTCTGTAACCCCACCTATCAAGTAAATAAACATATTTTTTAAGTATCTGAAAATGTCATCCTCTTTTCGTCTGCCCTACAGGGTTTCTGCTGAGAAGTCACAATTAGACTAATTGGTTTTCCTTCCTATGCAATTTGATATTTTCTCTTACTGTCTTTCAGATTCTGTCTCTGTTCTTAATTTTTGACAACTTAACTACTATATGTCTTGCGGGGGGAGCTATTTTGATTGAGCCTGATTATGATCCTGAGATTATGGGGCCAGCACTGTGGTGCAGCAGGTTTTAACCCAGCCTGCAGCCCTGGAATCCCCTGTGGGTGCAGGCTCAAGTCTGGCTGCTTCACTTCCAATCCAGCTCCCTGCTAATGCACCTGGGGAGACAGCAGAGAATGGCCCAAGCCCTTAGGCCACAGCACCCACATGGGAGATCCGGAGGAAGCTCCTGACTGCTGGCTCTGGCCATCACGCCCATCTGGTGAGTGAACCAGCCGATAGAAGATGCCTTTCTCCATATGTCTCTACCTTCTCTGCAATTCCTTCAAATAAAAAAAAAAAAAAATTAAAAAAATATCCTGAGAGCTTCCTGTATCTGGATCCACAGGTCTTTGAAGACAGGGGGAGTTTTTAACTATTATTTCATTCAGTCGGCTTTCAGTACCTTTTTTCCTTCTCTGTTTCAAGTATTCCTACAATATAAATATTTGTTGTCTTAATGATATCCTATATGTCATGTAGATTTCTTCATTAATTTCAAAATATTTTCTCCTAATTTGTATTTGGGTTATTTCAAAGTCTTATCCTCCAGATCAAAAATTCTTCCCCTGTTCAGTCTTTTCTGCTCTTGAGGATCTCAATTGTATTTTTTTTTAATTTCATTGATTAAAAATTTTGCTTCAAAAACAAGCTCTTTTAAATGATTTCTATCTAGTTATTGAATTTTTCATTCACATCATCTACAGCTTTCGTTACTTCTTTAAATTGTCTATATCTATTCCCTTGTATATAATTGAGTTTCCTTAGCATCATTGTTGTGAATTCTTTTTCCAGGATTTCATAGATTGTTTCAAATGAAGTCCTAGTTTCTGAAAACTATTATGTATTTTTGGAGGTGCCACGCTTCCTTGCTTCTTCATCCACTTTATCCCTGTGTGGACATCTGCACACTGACTGTAATAGTCACTTTTTTTTTTTTTTTAATGAAGTAGGTTTTGTTTGAAAAAGATTTTTTTTTAAGCGGAATGTGGGTTGCCACTTGGGTTGTTGATTTGAACTTCTTTGTAGGGGATCCCGGAAATGTAATATCTTGAGTGTGTTCTTCAGTGGTAATCAGGGTTAGCACTGTCTGCAAAAGCCACAGTTCTCTAGTCTGCAGCAGTTTGTGGAGGAAGTAGTATGACTGAACTGAACATGAGCTTCCAAATGTGTGCATCCTTATTCTCTAAAGAGTTGGGGCTTTAATGGCTGTAGCCACTTGTCTGTTGCTATGGACACAGAGGATCCTGTCCCTTTGTGCTTCCAGGAAAGCCTGGAAATAATGACTTGCATTCCTCTTTTCCAGACATACTACCTGACAGTTTGAAATCCTCAGCAAAATCTGTATTCATCCTGTGGAACTGGAGGAGGTTCCCCTTAACATATCTAGTGCTGGGGCTTGGGATCTGGGTGCTACAAGCCCCAGCATTAATCCAAGTCAAAAATCAAGACCTGGCTAAGATCTTATACACAGCAATCCAACCAAGAGCCAGAGCTAATGGTTTCATAAGTCCCGGCAGCACTCAAGCTTTTGGGAAATGAACTAGTGGATGGGAGTATTTCCTCTCAGTTTCTACAGCTCACAAATAAATTCAAAAATCAATCGATAATATATTAAAATATTACTTCAAACACAGTCCTTCTTAGGTCTTCTCTAATAGCATGGCATCCTTCACATTGAAAAATTCATTAGTGAGATAGAGTATTATTAAAGTTTTTGGCAAATTTTTGATAACAATCATTCATATATTTCTTCTTTTTATTCATAAATTATACAACCTCTCATCTATAAATGCACATTATTAAGATACTACCTTCTATTAATTCATAATATATAGCATTTAATTAAAAGAAGATAAAAGATCTGCGTTACAACAAAAATTTTTCTTACCTATAAAATAAACTCTTGTGGATAATTATTTCTATAAGTTCAATAAATCAGGATCTTTTAGTAGTTGAGAGCTATTTTATAAACAAATATATTTTTCAAAGATTTCTAGTCTTTCCTTGAACTCATTTGAATTCCTTTTTCTCAAGAGCTTTGTAAAGAACGACTTTATAAATAGTTTGTTCCCAGAAATATTCAGTGAAGAGACTTGTTCTCTAAATAAACAACATTGTGTTCTATGACATGAAAAGCCTTGGCGTTTTTTCTGTGGCAGAAAACCTTTGTTCCTTTTAACTTTTGCTCCCCTTCCTTTATTGTTTAGTTAAACTAAAAATTCAAAATACAGACCCAAGTCCTCCTGCAGTGTTTCCATAGAGCTATTCAATGTATTGCAAAAAAAAAAAAAAAACATGCAACACATGCTTTCCAACCGACCAAATCACCTGCCAATTGTTCCGTAAGTGAGGAATAAGGTACATGCTTAACACTTATAAATAAGAGGCCAAGAAAGTAGACAAGGTTATTGAAATTCTGTGCCAATCAGTTATAAGAAAACTATATTCTAGACTATTTAAAATGCATAATTTTAATTCTATAGTGGAATTACTAATCCATTGAGTAATAATAGGGATGTTTTTTATAATATAGGTTGTAGTAGCTGTCCCTTTAACTTTTAATTAATATGAATAGTTGACTATCATTGGTTCATAAGTTTTCTTTTTTCAACTTTTATTTAATAAGTATAAATTTCCAAAGTACAACTTTTGAATTATAGCAGCTTTCCCCCATAACCTCCCTCCCACCTGCAACCATCCTATCTCCCACTCCCTCTCCCACCCCATTCTTCATCATGATTCATTTTCAATTATTTTTATATACAGAAGATCAACTTAGTATATACTAAGTAAAGATTTCAACAGACTGCACCCACACAGACACAAAGTATAGAGCACTGTTTGAGTAGTAGTTTCACCATTAATTCTCATAGTACAGCACACTAAGGGCAGAGGTCATAATTTTAAGGATTATATTCAGGTAGTGAATTATTATGATTTTATTTATATTTACAACAAGAATATAAAAATTTTGCCTATCTTTGGAAAAGAAAAGAAAAAAGAAGCAACTTGTCATGACTTATTTTTTAATATGACTATCAGAATTGATACAGATATTAATCCAAAAATGTAAAGCTAGCCTGCAAAGAAATCTTTCAGATTCTATAACATAATTTCATTTAAATCAGACAGATTTTAATGTTTGTATTTTAAAGGCTAATTTAGTATCACCTCATCCCTGAAGAATAAAAATACCTCATTATTTTATTCTAAAATAGAGTGAGGCACAGGTATTCTGTATTTGCTCTCTAAAATAACCATTCATGAACTAATGGACTTAATCTAACCTGATACTATTAAGGGCAGCATATTTCAGTTATTTTTAAAAATTTCAATTTCCAGTTATAGTTTTACTAGTATTCGCATAATAGAAAGGCTATGCAGAACAAAGCAATGGTGACTACATTGAAATTTCCTTAAAGGTAATAATTTATGTCAAATAAATATTGCAACTTCTTGTAGCTGCCTTTTCATAAAGAATACATATTTTGGAAAATACACAAGACATGTTCATGTTTTTTTCATGAAACTCATCTTTTTAAACAAACATGTATAGAATTTGAAGGATCTTCAAAAAGATCATAGAAAATACATATTATCTTTCAGTTTCATTTCCACAAACATTTTGAAGTGCGTTGTATATATTAGCAAAAATCCGCAAATTTTGTATTTTATTTTTATAAATTTATATAAAATATATACATAAACAAGATCATAAGGCCATAAATGTACACAATAATAAGTTTTAAAATTTCAAGTGTTTTTTGTTTTCTGCATTATGTTTTCCTCACTTCATTTATTTCTTTAACATTATTTATTGTTAAAATAAGAAAACAGTTTTCAATGTATATTTTAGTTAGTTAGAAATAAAGAGTAATGGGAATGAAAAATATTAATTTAAAATAAAACAGTTATGTACATAAATATGCACTCAAAATCATTTTACATTAATTCAAACAATATGATTTAAACTCTATTTATGTATATTTATTTGAAAGACAGAAAGACACAGAGACCTGCTGTCTGCCAATCTGCTACCCAAATTCCCACAACAGTCAGACACAGAACAGATCCAAGTCATGAGTGAGGATTAAAATCTGGGTCTAAGCTGTGGATGCCAGGGACCCAGGCAAAGGAGCCATCATCTGCTGCCCACCAGGGTAGACACTGACAGGGAGCTAGAGCCGAAGCTGGAATGGGGTTTGATCTCAATCAACACATGGGTTGCAGAAGTCCCGGTGAGCACCTGTACCCCAACCCCTGCCCCCCAACGATATTTTCAAGAAAATTCATTGCACATTTAGAACGGGTGTGATGCTTTACAGAATAGGGTGAATAAGCAAGTGGTACCCAAATAAATACTTACATATCTCTGTGGCTGCAACACTTAGGTTGTACCAAGCATTGCTCTCCCGGTCGAGTGTGTTAGTTGTAGTGATTGTGCCATTGTCATCAATACTGAACACTTTGCTTCTGATAATGGAATACCTGCACCAAAAGGAAAAATTTTCTTTAATGTTATTGTTTTCTTGTATAAATTGACACATATTACTCCCTTTAAAAAAAACACAAATTATTTAATGCATGCTCTACATAATAGTGTGATACTGAATAATGTTCCTAATAGTACATTCATATATTTAAGATTCAACTCAGTGGAGATCCCAAAACAAAAACTATGATGTCTTCAGATTTAAATTTATGTTAATTAAATATAAACACAATCCATTCATCTTCAAGTCCAAGTGAAAATTTTAAAAGATGTGGAATTTGGTTAAAACATAATGGCAAAGAGTGTTCTTTTTAACAAATACAAGTACACATACATAGGGGTAAAAGTAATGATTGTGAATAATCTTATTTTTTCATTTGGAGCAAAGTAAAATATATCCTAAGCCTAGACTAGTACTGGTTTATTTTTCTTAAGATTTATGTTTATTTTTGTTCCATTTGGAAATGAGAGAGCGAGAAAGAGCAAGCGAATGAGCTTCCATCCTGACTCATAATCCAAATCACAAATACAAAATGACCACAACCACTGTGGTTGGACCAAATCAGATTCAGGACGCTATTTCGTTCCTACTAATCCATGGTTCCAATGTGAGTGACAA
Organism: Oryctolagus cuniculus; assembly: GCF_051225735.1. NCBI lineage: Eukaryota > Metazoa > Chordata > Mammalia > Lagomorpha > Leporidae > Oryctolagus > Oryctolagus cuniculus. The sequence continues at coordinate 12,283,072 of NC_142876.1, read as the reverse complement.
GGACCCAACTACTTGAGCCATCACTACTGCCTCCTGGAGTGTGCCTTACCAGGAAGCTGGATAGAAAACAGAGCTGGGGCTCAAACCCAGTAACCCCCATCAGGAATGAACATATCCCCCATGGTGAGTTGCTGCTGCCCCCACACCCACCTCTGATCTCTTTCTGACACCACCTGTGTTGTAATCTGTGCATTATACTACAGTGACTTGACTGGTGATACATAGAAATGTTTGCTTTTGTTCATTTGCTAGTATTTGAGTCAACTTCTGGCCCTGGCTTGACAGCTCAGTCTCTTGTGAGCATTTGGAGTGTGAACCAGAAGATTTTAAATCTTCCTCTATGTATATCTACCTATAAGATAAATATGTAAATTAATTTAAAAATAAAATCTTTATAAAGTACATGCACATTTAATTATTTCCACATACCTGACATATTTCCAAATTATGAAATTTTATGTATAAAAGACCGATATAGTGGAAGTATAATACATAAATTACACATACATATATTTCAGATTCCAGAAATTTTCAGATCCACTAGGCTTTACTTTTGGAATTTAGACATTAGGAAGAAGAACCAAGGCCACAACAAACATATCTGAGTTACAGAATCAAAGGACTATAGATCTAATGTGCTGTTAGAGCATGCAGTCAAGGAGGCTGTTACAAAAGCCCCGCATGCAAAAAGCTGAAGAAGGATTTCAAACTCCACAATACAAAAGTCCTTGGATGCCTTCCATGTGTTATGACTGCTTACAGCTAATTAATAATAAAAATGAGAGAATAGTAATAACTAGGGTTCAGTAATGTTGTTTCATTGCACACATATTCCTTAAGACCTTTATGACAATGAGGTTTGCCATAATTATGTGGCATGAGATGAGATTATTTTAATATTCAATTGACAGGTTTCTAAAAATATCATACTAGTTTGTAGCTTGGTGTTCATGAGAAGGTTAAAATAGAAATGAAAGAAAATTAGGCTTTAGAGGAGCCCAAATTTATGTAAGTTCAACTTTAAACATTAAGAAGTATTTTACTTCAATATTTTTTGGCAAAAATACAGCAGCATTTTAACATACTATTTTAAATTAGATGTTTAATCCTGTTTCTATAAAATGTATTCCAAGTAAAACTCATCAAAAGCTTAATAGGAAGTTACAGTTTCTAATAGGTTAACATGCATCTGCTACAACTAGCAACAAAAGTCAAGGCCACAATTAGTAGATCTGAGTCCCACTAAAAATGAAAACATGGGTGTGTGTTTGACATAGTGGTTATGATTCTGTTTGGGATGCTTTCATCCCATATCAGACTGCTAATGTACATCCTGAGAGACAGTGGATGACAGCTCAAGCAGTTGAGTAGGAAACCCAGATGGAGTTTGGCCTACCCTATCCTGTTCTATTATTAGCACTTGAGGAACGAATAACTGGATGAAGCTTCTGTTTCTGTCTCTGTCTCTCTGTCTTTCAAGTTAATAAATTATAAATAAATTTAATTAAAAATCAAGAAATTCATGTCTTTGATACTATTAACTCAACTACCAAGTATAATTGACTTTACTGTTTCCACAAATGTTCCTTTCTTTTTTAGGAGTACAATTTAGGATCTCATATTGTATTGCATTTCATGTCCCTATAGTCTCCTACACAGTAATGCATTGTCTTTGTCATTTACTTAACACTATTGAAGAGTATCAGTTGGTAATTTTGTATGTCTCTTACTTTGGGGGTGTTTGATGTGATCTCCTGATGAGATAAATCTTATCCATTTTTTGCAAGAATAATACAGAAACACTGTGCTGTTCTTTTAGTATTATATAAGGGCTACATGACACTGATTCTGTCACATTAATGACGAAATTAACATTGATCTCTTGGTTAAGGTCATATCTGCCTAACATCTCTTCTCTAGTTATTTTTCTACTTGTGACTGACAAAAATCTAAGGAAGAATTTTTTTAAAATGAAGAGGTTTTACTTCAAATATTCATCCACTCCTTTTGTCATTCATTGATCAATATTGCCTATAATGATTACCATTTTGGGGTACTATTGATAATACATATTCCTATTTGTTGCATCTTTATACATATATTAAGCACAACCTCTAAAAAAACGTGTTCCTTTATTGTCTGTGACACTATAAATTCCAGAATTTTTTCAATGTGTAATAAACCTAAGTTGATTGTATAAACTATTGCTATTCTTTTGTTATCTGAATATTCACAGCTCTGTACAGTTGGAGTAGTTCCTGCATGGTTCCTGGGACTTGCCAGCATGCCCCTGTACTTAACATTTGTTTTTGAATACCTCCTTATATCTATTATGGCATCTTGACAAACATTGAGTCTAACCAACATTTAGTTTCCTGATTTTAATTTATTCCTTTAAATTGTTATAAACTCATTTGTACTATATAGAAAATATAGGAACAGTTTTATCATTGTTACTTTTGCATGATACTTTGTCCTCAAGCTTTTCCCATTTCTTATTTTAATGCAGACGTAACATTAAAGACATACCTGATCGGAGATTTCTGGTGATCTGGGTCTGTTGCAGATACCATGCCTACAAATGATCTCTGTGGATTTTCCTCCGATATTTCAAAGATGTAATAAGGGAGCAGAAAAACAGGAGGCTCATCTTCATCTTCCACCTGGACCTTAATGAAAGTTGTGGAAGCTTCAGTATGATACTGCATGAGGTGCTCTTTCACATGGCGATTTCTGACTTTCGCTCTTATACCATAGTGGTTCTGGTGCTCAAAATCCACTTTCTACGAAGAAACAGTGCACACAGAATAAATGCTTTCAGTGATTCATGATTTAGTCAGAAGAAAAAAGTTTCCCTTGTTTAACTGTCACTTTTCAATTAGAGTTTATGAGTCAATCTAATATTATAGTTAAGCAGGTCTACATTTGCATTTTGTACTTATGTCTATCACAAAATGTTATAGAATAATCATTATATTGCATTTAAGATTAAAATTAGTCTTTTGTGGTCATAAATATTTTATATAATTGAAGACTAATTTCCTGGTTTTTCACATCTTTTCAAAATTTTCTGAAACCTTATTCTACATATAACTCAGGATCTATAGGAATGAGTAAGATAATTGACTCTCTTAAATCTAAACTCCTTTTATCCCTAAATCATAAATCACAAATTCTCATCTTGATAACTTAATGAAGCAACAACTAACCAGCTACACAAAGTAATCATTCATATTTTGCTTTACTCCATAAGACAAATAGTTTTAATATAGCTACCTTTTTCAATACAACTATGCCTTCTTGGGTCTCATTATCAGTAACTATGTCAAATGTCTGTGAATCATCCTCTTCAATGCTGTAATCCATTTCTGCATTCTCGCCTATGTCATTGTCATGTGCCATGATTTTTCCTATAGAAGTCCCAGTGGGTGCAGATTCAGAGACACTCATGCGGTAAAAACCTACAAAAGCAAAATTTAAATTATTTTGGATAAATACTTAATGTAAGAAATTTCCAATTTGAACATCCTTTATTTATAGTACACGAACATCCAGATCTATCCTTTCCAATGACTCTTTTTAGATCTCAGTCTCTATTTCCTTTTTATTTTAAAATCTGGGCGTTTCCTCAATTTTCTATTTGAGAATTTATCATTGCCTCTGAAATCTCATAGGCAGTCCCAGGAACAGTAAACATAACTCAAAGTTTATTTCATATGTGCATCTCATATTCATTTGTCTTATTTTGTCTTTCCTGCATTCACTATTAAATTTGAATAATGGACTTTTATTCTTTTCTTTAAGATTTATTTATTTATTGGAATGTCAGAGTTACAGGGAGAGGAGAAAGACAGACAGTCAGACACACACCCAAACATACACACAAACACAAGGAGAAAGAGAGAGAAAATCTTCCATATTCTGGTTACTCTCCAAGTGGTTGCACCAGCCAGGTTTGAGCCAGGCTGAAGCCAGGAGCCAGGAGTTTCATGCAAGTCTCTTTCATGAGTAGCAGGGATCCAAGCACTAGCGCCATTTGCCATTGCTTTTCCCAGGCCACTACTAGGGAACTGGATGGGAAGTGGAGCATCCAAAACACAAACCAGTGACCATTTGTGATCTCAGCATTGCAGGCTGCATATTCACCTGCTATTCCACAATGCCTCCTCTATTTTTTACCACTTTTTAAAAAAATTTATTAACATCATTATAAATGAGTGTATGTGTAGATTTTAAGTGGGAGACATTAAACACAAATAATTGAATGAAGACCATAATATTTTGATTTTCTGAGTGCATGGCATTAGCCATAATGAAAATGAAAAAAAAAAAAGAAAATGAATAGTTGGTAAGTCGATGTAGTAGAAAAAGCCTCTGTTGATGTGGCCACAAGAAAATATTGAAATACATAAAAATACTTAGAAATTACTAAGATTTTTCTCCAGAGTTCAGGAGTATCTTGTAAAAAACTGATAAAGGGTTGCTTTAGTCATAAATTAGTATCATAATTTATGATCAAATGTAGGAAATAATCATGTATGTCATTATTTTAAAGTGTGAAATTACTTACCATGAAAAAGGAACACGTATAATGCAATTATTCTTTAAATTTTTGTTGTTTTTTTTTTTTTTTTGTATTTGAGTAAGCAGAGAGAGACAGAGAGGAAGAGATCTTGTATTTAATGATTTACTCCCCAAGTGATCAAAAAAATTGATGTTTGGCCAGATTAATGTTGAGAGTCAATCTGTGTCTCCCAGTACTTGAGACAGCACCTGCTACCACCCACTGTGGGTATTAGCAAGAAGCTGGAATCATAAGGGAATCCAAGACTCAAATCCAGACACTCTAAGAAGGGATATAGATACTCCAGAAAGCATACTAACTGCTATTGCAAACATCCATGCCTAGAATTCTTCTTTAAGGGTATTTTTAGTTTCTTTAGAAGCACCCAACAAGTCACTTGCAGATGCATTTTTAATTAAATTCTATTTTTATGTGGGAGAAATATTACTTAAAATCTGATAATATTTTACAGTTTCCATTTTTTAGAGTGGCATTGGCAATTTAAATGCACATTAATGTTTTTTTCACTGTGGGAAAACAAAAATTATTAATTATTGATTGCATATATAAAAAAGTTGCAAACAAATTAATCTGAAGAAAACAATGATACTACCTTAAGTTTGAAAACAGATGATACAGACTAAAATGTTGTTGAATTTATATTTGACTACTGGCCTTCAAACTTATAAACAAAATAAATAATAATTTATAAATATATAATAATCTGTGCAATTTTCCATGCATTTAAAATTGTTATTTTGATAAAATTCTCCACAAGCCCCAGGTCTAAAGGTTGGATATATAACCAGGATATAATGAGAAGGCATTGAGTAATGGCAGATCATTTAGTACTATCAGGATCACTTTTGTTTTTACTTTTTGCATAACTGAGACGGAAATCCTTGAAAGGATATGATCTGACTTGCATTTTAACAAGTTTACAAAAGCTGTGATGAAAATAAAGTGAACCAGATCAATGGTGTAAGCCCAGAGACCATATATAAGAGCCGATTGCAATAGTAGAAATAAAATAAGGTAGTGGCATGAACCAAGGTCAGAACAGGGGTGATAAGAAACATTCATAATTTTTTTTCAAGGCGGGGTTAATGGGAAGTTCAGATGACTAGATAGTGAGTCAGAGAATAAGAAAGGAGGAAAGAATGACTTAAAATCCTTTAAAGAGTGTTGAGAGTTGGCACAGTGGCTAAGACTCCTCTCGGGATGGCCACAACCTATATCAGAGTGTCGGTTTCAATGTGGCCCCACTTTAAATTCCAGCTTCTTGCTAATGCATACCCTTGGGAGGCAGCAGATGAGGCCTCAAGAGGTTGGGTTCCAGCCATCCTTATGGGAGACCCATATTTAGTTCCTGGTTCTTGTGGCCCAGCCTCAGCATCTGGAGAGTGAACCACCAGATGAAAGATCTCTGTCTGTAGCTGTCTTAGTTTCTTCACTTTCCAAATAAATGAAAATAAACAAATGAATAAATGTGTGTACATAAAAATGAAGACTTTAAAAAGTATTTCTATTCATTTGAAGGACAGATTAATTGGGAGAGAGGGAGAGGGAGAGAGAGAGAAATCTTCTGTCTGGTGGTTCATTCCTTATACGCCCATGACAGCCAAGGCAAAAGACAGGAACCAGGAACTCCATCTTAGTTTCCCATGAGTGAGGCAGGAAGTTAAATACATGTGTATGAAGTTCAAGGAAGAACTTTTCACTAGAGATACCTACTTGGAAGTTGTCAACATAGAAGTAGTATTTAAAGTCACACAAATGTAGTATTTAATGTCAGAAGACTGTGTAAGAAAATCAAGGAATAAGTCTTGAAAGGAGACGCAATACAAAAGGCTTTATTCCAGAAAATGTCCACATTTAACATATGGATGGGCCGGCGCTGTGGCTAACCCTGAGATAGGGAAATTGTCTAGATTTTGCAATGTGCCCAAGTATAGACACAAGAATTACTGAAAATGGAAGAAGAGGAAACATCGCTGGTCTGAGACATGTGAGTTTTAAAGCATTTGCCATCCCTTGTTGCTTCTGAGATTTATGGGTAAATCAAGAACCAGGAAAGACTACAGAAGTTGAAGGTGTCCCCATCTGACAGCCTTCAAAGAAGCCATTACCTCAGGTAGCAAACGCAAAGAACTGAGAATGTTGGCACTCAAGTGAGTGAAAACATGTATTCTTTCCCATAGCCATAGGAAAGCAACAGTCTGTAGACACCTGGACCGCAGCCTGGTGGCACCCATACCAGACTCCTTTAGATGACAAATTTGCTGTAAGTCAGAAGTCTGCAGCAAAGTATGTTAAAGTAATTGAATGCTAATGCAACAGTCTTTCATTCGTATTTGCTTTGGCACATTAGTGAAAATAACACCTTAAAAATTAACAAATGCATTTTTACACAATTCTAGTGCAACTGGAGTGTTTTCATAATGCAATCTTTAGAATTTGCCTATAATACACACACTCAGAGTTACACCGTAGAGAAAATTCAGGATGCTTCCTACTTACTTTCTTTAAATATAGGCTTGTTGTCGTTAACATCCCAAAGTTTAATTAATACACTTGTAGTTCCAGACAGTGCTCCAGACTGACCAATCATATCTTTGGCTTGAATAATTACCCAATACTCATCCTGCAGTTCTCTATCCATTTTGGAAGATATCCTTATGACTCCTTCAAAAATGTAACAAAATTCCAATTATTATTTCATTAAGAATCATGACATCTTCTCAGCAATTTCTAAAGCATCCCAACCATGAAATCATGCCTTTGATATATGTTGAACCACCACAATATACCAGACAGTGTCTTGGAAACAAAAATTACAAGGAAGTGAACACCAGCTCTGTTTGTAGTCTAGATGGGTCCCCAGTAGCTGGGAACACTGGCAGACACTTAATACAATAGTATACTAACTGGTGTCCATTTAGTCTAAGTACTTCTACCTTTGCTACCTAAAGAATCTGCCATGTAGTTTTCCCATAACCTGTAAAATCCTCCACTCCCTCTTCTCCATTGTCATGCACAGCTCAGCATCTGTTTTAGCATGCTCTTCCCTGAACACACAATGTAAAGTTGTCCTCACTTTCTCTTGGAGGAATTTTTTTTGGTTCACTTCAGACTTGTTCACAAGCTTAATGTGTGTATTTATTAATATCCACATGCTTAATATCTAAGTTCCACAAGAGAAGTTTATGTTTATGATTTGTTTTATTATTGTCATTTTTATTCTTTTAATTGTGGCAAGGTTGTACCTCCATAAACCCATAATGTTGTAAAATGTCTGGTTACATATTCAGCCTTTCTCAACCAAGAGTGTGTGAGGGCATTAAACCCTGATATCTTAAAGCATCCATTGCTTGTAGTAAAATAATTTCTCTCTAGTGTATCCTGATTAATAAAATCTATGCACCAACCTTGGGATAATTAAGAACATATTTACTCAAATCACATTCTTGAGAATTGGATTCTATTAAAAAACCTTGATTGAGCAAGTCTGAGACATTTAATATTGTTAAATGATGAATTCTTAATTACTAAAAATTAAAATATACAACATGCTGTAATTCTTTAAATCTCTCCATGTTATCAAACTAGAAATAATATTTCTACTAAATGAAAAACATATGTCTTCATTTTTTAATACTTCTCACATTTTCACAAAATCAGGTGATTATATATATGTGTGTATGTGTGTATCTATTTATCTATCTATCTTCATTTTTGGAGACTATTAGCTCTTAGGCAAAGATTCATTTGGAGTTACTCTTTGTTTTGAACATGACAATAATTTTAAATGGAATTAGTAACTAACAAAATGCTCAATAGATAATTTTTGAAAGATAACAGAAATATCGGTATTTAATTTATTTTATAAGATTCAGCTATTTAATGTAAATTGGAGAGGCAGTGACAGAAAAATAATTAAATATTTCATGCATTGAATTAAAAAACAGAATCATTAAAACTTTAATGAAATATGTGAATTATGAAATTCCTATTTTTATTTTATAACAAAATAAACCTATCTTTAAGAAACATAGCGCCGGCGCCGCGGCTCACTAGGCTAATCCTCCGCCTAGCGTCGCCGGCACACCGGGTTCTAGTCCCGGTCGGGGCGCCGGATTCTGTCCTGGTTGCCCCTCTTCCAGGCCAGCTCTCTGCTGTGGCCAGGGAGTGCAGTGGAGGATGGGCCAAGTGCTTGGGCCCTGCACCCCATGGGACACCAGAAAAAGCACCTGGCTCCTGGCTCCTGCCATCGGATCAGCGCGGTGCGCCGGCTGCAGCGCGCCGGCCGCAGCGGCCATTGGAGGGTGAACCAACGTCAAAGGAAGACCTTTCTCTCTGTCTCTCTCTCTCACTGTCCACTCTGCCTGTCAAAAAAATAAATTAATTAATTAAAAAAAAAGAAAAGAAAAGAAAAGAAACATAGCGACAGAAAGAGAGAGAAGGAGAAACAACCCACCTGATGGTTCACTTCCCAAATGTCCAAAATACACAGGGCTGAGCTAAACTGATCTGGGAACTGGAAACTCAATCCAGGTACCCATGTAAGTAGTGGGATACAATTATTTGAGCTATCAGTAGTGCCTCCCAGGGTTCACAGTCAAGGAAGATGGAATTGGAAGCCAAGCCAGGACTGAGTCACATCAATACAGGACAAAAATATTTTAAAAAATGACTGTCTCATGCAAACTGATAAACCAAACCTTATATTCAGAATTAATTTCAGGCATGCTGTTTGGAAATTCAAATGTTTCATGCTGTGGTTTTAATTTGTATTTCTCTGATAATGGCTGAGGGTATTTTTAATACGCATATAAATTTTTATGAATCATGTTTTTCCAACTGTGTCTTTTCCTCATATTTTCAATTGGGTTGTCTTTTTCTTCATTATTTTATGAGAAACCTTACATATATTTTATATCCCATACACAACTCATTTGTGATATAGATATTGAAAATCCAATCTCTTAACCTTAGAAAAAGCCTAAAGATGAGAAGCAATTTAATGCTTAGGCATTACAACTCACTTATTTATTGATACCTTAGAGAGGCTCTAAAACTTGTTTCTAAGTTGATAATTTTTTCTGACACTTGCTCAGTTTTGAGTCATCCTGAATTGTGTTCAGAATTGTGGTGTAGTTGGTAAAGCCACTGCTTGCAATGCTGTCATCCCACATGATTGTCAGTCTGAATCCTGGCAGATTCACTTCTGATCCACCTCCCTGCTAGCAACCTGGGAAAGGCAATGGAAGATGGCCAAAATGCTTGGGCCCCTTCCACCCATGTGGAAGACCTGGAGGAAGCTGCTGGCTCTTGATATTAGCCTGGTCCAGCCCTGGCCACTGTGGTCATCTGGGGAGTGAACCAGTGGATAGAAAATCTTCTCTCTCTCTCTCTCTCTCTCTCTCCCCCCTTCCCTGAAACTCCTATTTTCAAATGAATAATCATAAAACAGAATCAGTTTTCATTGCATTTTGTATTTATTCATAAATACCTGTTGTTGGTTCAATGGAAAAGTATGGTTGGCCTTGTAGTAAGCTGTATAGGAGTCGAGCATTGTTGCCAGTTGAAGGGTCATCAGCATCACTTGCTGTAACCTGGATGACAAAAGTTCCTGAAAAAAGAAATAGTAACAGGAAATTAACACGATGATCTATTAACAGTGAATTATGTCCTGGAAAGCATTTTTAGCAAGAAATATGATGGTATCAAATCCAAGCCTAATTTATCTATTGTTCTGAATTATCAAAATGGTGTTTTTATATAGACTAGAAAGTAGAACCTTAAAGAAAATAGCTCCAATTCCCATGACAATATGGAGTCTTAAACATGTAGGTAGATACATGACATCAGGAAATGTAACTATTAAATAGTTCATTAAAATGTGCAATCCACAACCTTTCCAAGACTAGTGGAACAATCAGAAGGAAAGTGGAAACTTTTCATCCAAGATCATAGCTTGGCCTCTACGTATAACAAATTGCAGCATACGAATGAGAATTTATAAAGGTTATTTAAATGAATTTATAAAAATAGTTAGGATGAGCATAATTATTTGGTCTGTTTGATTAATTTACATAATCTACCAATTTGTCTTTAATAATTAAAATAGTATCTGGGGGCCAGAGTTGTAGCACAAGGGATTAAGCCAACACTTGTAAAGCTGGCAGTCCACAGTAGAGCATTTTTTGAGTCCTGGCTGTTCTATTTCCCATCCGGCTTCCAGCTGATTCACCTGGAAAGCAGCGGAAGATGACCCGAGTGAGGGGCCTTGTCTACCCAAGTAGGAGACCTACACTGAGTTTCTGGCAGCTGCTTTCTGCACAGCGAAGCATTGAAGGTCACTGAATGTCGTGGCCATTTGGAGAGTGAATCACCAGAAGGAGGATCTCTCTGTTTCTCTCTCACTTTCTATTTCTTGCTTTGTCTTTCAAGTAAGTAAATAAATCCTTAAGAAATAAACCTATTAAATATTGATAAAATAAGTATTCTCATAATTCAGTAATAAGCATTAAACATGTAAAATAATTATTTTTACATTTAAAGTAAGTGCCTTAATTTCTAAAATTTATTTAAAATATTGATCTTTTAATTATGTTCCTGTATACATGAAATTGCTTTTGATGGATGGTGATAGAAAGGTATTTTTGGGCCAGTGCTATGGAACAGCGGGTAAAGCCACCACTTACAGTGCCAGCATCCGATATTTGCACCAGTTCGATTTGTGGCTGCTTCACTTCCTATCCAGCTCTCTACTATGGCCTGGGAAAGCAACAGAGGGTGGCCCAAGGCCTTGGGTCCCTGCATCCACATGGAAGACCTGGAGGAATCTCTGGCTCCTGGCTTCGGATTGGCACAGCTCCTCGTTGTGGCAAATTGGGGAGAGAACCAGAGAATGGAAGACCTCTCTCTCTCTGTGTGTAATTCTGACTTTCAAATAAAATAAATAAATCTCTTAAAAAAAGAAATGTATTTTTGTTGAAAAAACATACACTGTGTCATTGTGAATGACAACATGATTGAGAGAAAATTAAATAGTTTATGTAGTCTTCTTTACAATTAATAAAATCTCTCATAAAATCCAATTTCATAAACTGACACATTCTTGATAGGAATTGCTTGCATATTTCACTAATTGTTGAAACTTTTACTATAACCCTATATAGTATGATTTTGTGCTATTTTGTTGTTTAACATTTTTAATATCAGTCACCATATTTTACTTAATAAGAATTTCTGTTTATTTTAATAGACAACCCCTATTCTGATTAAAAAACAAGAGCAATTAATGCATGAAAAGAAAACTAGGACTACCACTTCTGATAATTATTGAATTTCTCAACTGCTCCTTGTGTGGACACTTTTACTTTCAGGTGTTTTAAATATATACTCCTAGAGCAGTCATGAAGATTTATGCAAACAAATTGCTCATAGGGCTTATCACTTCAATCAGTGTTTATTGGCAAGATTGTTCTTTTAATTAAATTTCTGTTCTTATATCCACTTAATTCTTCTACATTTCTTACCATATCTCTTTATCTTTAATTTGCACAGGGATTTCTCATCCCTGATGGGTTTCCACAAGTGCACCCCTGTATTTAGCTTCAGGAATCATTTTCAAACGTCATAGCAATGGGAGACAGACATTTTGGACCATGTGGGAGACCTGGATGTAGTTCTTGGCTTCTGGTTTGACATGGCTCAGCCCTGGATTTTGTGGTTATTTGAAAGGTGAACCAGTTGGGGCAAGATCTTTCTCTCTCTCTCTCTCTTTCTCTGTCTCTGTTATTCTGCCTTTCAAATAAGTAAATAAATAAACAAATCTCTTTTTAAAATGAGAATAGTGTAATTCTACCAGTTCTGATTTTTGTGGATTTTATCATCATACATGAATTTTATAAGGACTGAATGATTTTCAACCAAATGTTAGCTTTAATATTAGTAACAGAACATTATATTATCATATAATACTGAATGCTTTATCTTCTATGTGGTAGGAGGAATTCAAATATAAATGCATAAGAGAATGATAAGTTTTTATATGCAGACTATTCACATATTATGTAGAAAATGAGAGGTGATCAACCTAGGGCAAGGGCATGTCATAATTAGAACTTTCATGAATTATGGAACTCTAAACATGTGTCAGAGTTTATTATAACGTTTGAATGCTGAGATTCAAAATGACACATTTACTTTCATGCATAATATTCCTTTTGTTTTAAGCCAGAAGTAAGAAAATTCAACAGACCTTTCACAGAAATAAAATGTAAATTATCTAATAGGACAACTCTTTTAATAGACATTATTAGTACAGTTATACTTTGATTAACCTGAAACAAATTTATTGGGTACATATTGAGATGAATAATGATCAACTTTAAGCAGCACAGGTTAAATCACATTATTTTTTACAACTTTATGAATTTGTTAACAACAGGTTTTTGTAAGGTCAATTGGATGATCAAGTGATTGAAATAACGGTGGAAATAATGGTTTTTCCAGTGCATTTGTTCACTACCTCACAATGAGAGTTATTAGTATGAGGATCACCACTTCTTTATAAGCCTTACTGAATGTGTAATCAAGATGCAATTACTTTAAAACCTAGAATTTCAATGTGAAATTCAGGAAGCAAGCAGATGATATTTTTCCCACATACTACCTTACTGAGCAAAGTATTCTTCAATTATTTTAGCTTCTCTGTCCAAAATCTACTAACAACTAGCTCATCCTTATTCACTTTTTCTTGCATTTGATACCCTTATTCTTCATAATCTGAGATAGAATTTAAGTAAAACAAAGCAGACTGCGTTTAAGAAAACAAACAATAAAGCATTCTGAAGAATAAGAGGTATGTTCTAGTCTCAATCATTTTCAATTCATTGTCCGAAGGCAAAAGATTCATACAATCTAAAATAACTGAAATTATGTACATCTGTATGTGTTTTGTGTTAAATTGAATTTCAACTTTATTTTTCTAATGGCTCTGTCTTAGGACATATTTATGCTACATTGATGACAAAGATACTAAAATAAATTTTCAATCCTCCCTTTCAAAAAAATAAAATGTGTAAGTTAAAAATTTTGTAATAATTTTATAGTTCAGTGTAGTCCACTTCATTTGTATATTAGACCTGAAATGCTCTCATGTAAACAGAATCTCACTCATAAATTACCCCTTTTCACTTTTAAAAGCATATTGTTTCAATAATAAATAACATGGTCAATATAAATATATTCCTGTTATTGTTATTGCTGAAAGTGTTTCCTGCTACTGCTGAAATTGTTGCGCTGTGAAAAACTTAATAAAGAATATTTACATGGTAAATCTTCAAAAAATAGAGATAAAAGCATATATTCACTTGACAATACATAGTGTTTGTTTTCTATATGCAAAAATATATAAAATAAATTTTAAAATCAAGTATTAAATATTATTTTACGCTGGCGCCGCGGCTCACTAGGCTAATCCTCTGCCTTGCGGCGCCGGCACACCGGGTTCTAGTCCTGGTCGGGGTGCCGGATTCTGTCCCGGCTGCCCCTCTTCCAGGCCAGCTCTCTGCTGTGGCCAGGGAGTGCAGTGGAGGATGGCCCAAGTGGTTGAGCCCTGCACCGCATGGAAGACCAGGATAAGTACCTGGCTCCTGCCATTGGATCAGCGCGGTACACCAGCCGCAGCACTCTGGCCGCGGCGGCCATTGGAGGGTGAACCAACAGTAAAGGAAGACCTTTCTCTCTGTCTCTCTCTCTCACTTTCCACTCTGCCTGTCAAAAAAATTAAAAAAAAAATATTATTTTACATATACATGTAAAACCAACAAAGTATGTTAATACCAATAAGAATTCAATGCGTTGAAATCATGTAATTTAAGTATTATTGTTTTTCACTCAGTGTGACCCAATTTGTTAAATCATGATTCAGTTTTAATAGGATTTTTATTGTGATTTTCAGAACATAAATTACCAAAATTTACTTTTTGAGATCATGTGAAATTGTATCTAAGTACAACTACTGAATGGCATAATCTGCTATGGGAGGTTTAACTGGTTAGTAAATAGCATACTGACTCTATTTTTTTATTTATTTATTTTTATTTATTTGACAGGTAGAGTTGTAGACAGAGAGAGAGACAGAGAGAAAGGTCTTCCTTCCGTTGGTTCACTCCCCAAGTGGCTGCTATGGCCAGCGCTGTGCTGATCCAAAGCCAGGAGCCAGGCGCTTCCTCCTGGTCTCCCATGAGGGTACAGGGGCCCAAGTACATGGGCCATCCTCCACTGCCCTCCCTGGCCACAGCAGAGAGCTGGACTGGAAGAGGAGCAACCGGTACTAGAACCCAGTGCCCATATGGGATGCCGGTGCCTCAGGTGGAGGGTTAACCTAGTGCGCTACAGCGCAGGCCCCATACTGAATCCATTTTAATGTAACTTTCTTTTTGACATTGTAATGCTTTAGGTAAAAACTAACAACCATTATTGAAGGGAAGAGTACCTTCTTGATAGGTTCTTATTTTCACATAATTAAAGGGACCTAAACTTGAATATGCAGGCTCTCAGGTTGTGGCATACTGCTTTAGCTGTTATCCGGGAAGCCTGCACCCCATATTAGAGTGTCCTTTATAGTCCGGGCCTCGCTGCACTTCCTGCTACTGTGCCTGGGATTCAGCAGATGATTGTCTAAGTACTTGGGTTCTTGAAACCGCTCTGGGAGACCCAGATGAATTGTGCTGGCTTTGCAAACATTTGGAGAATAAATCATTTGATGGAGGATCTCTGTCTCCCTCTGTCTTCTCTGCCTCTCTTTCCACATTTAGAAATGAATGAATGAATTAATTAATTATTCTTTGTAAAAAAAACGACATAGATGAATGGGCATTTAACACTGTGGTTGGTTAATACTTCAATTGGGACATCCCAATCCACATTAGAATACCTGGATTCATGTTTTAGCCCTACTTCAAATCCCAGCTTTCTGCTAATGAATATCCCATACCAAACAGATAAAGGTTCAAGTACTTAGGCCCTCATAACCCACGTAAGTGACCAAGATTGACTTCTGGGCTCATGGCTCCATCATGGCCAAGTCAATGCTGTCAGTAAGCAGATGGAAAATCTCTCTCTCTTTCTTCCTCTGTATCTTTTCTTTTCAAATATAAATTAAAATAAGTATATGATGACTATGCAGTATTTGCACTGGATATTTCACAATTATTAATCACTATCTGACAATTATGTGAATCATCTTAGGCCACTATGAATTCAACTCATACCTATGCAGTCTCCCTGAACTTAATATCCACCAATACCTTCTAATCACCTCCCCAGCTAGTCTAATCATTTCTGCCTGCTTTGTCTATGTATTCACCCATTCACTCACTCACTTATTCAACCTTTCCAAATCTAATGCACTATATGGCTACTGGCATAATAGAGCTTATATTTTCATGTGGATAACAGGTAATAACTTTGTAAATGTAGACTGCCAAGTAGCAAAATTTAATGTATTATTTCAATTCTTCTGGAAATTTCTAATTTAAGAGTAACTGTATTTCAGATATAAATTCAACAATTGAAAGCCCACTACTACTTGCAAATAAATGTGTGTTGAATAAGCAACAAATAGTTTGTGATTTTATTGGCTTCCCCTTCATATGACCCATCAGAATTTGGACTCCTTTCCATAATGCAAACCCAATATACATTTGAAGTATGGACTCAGATATAATAATTCATGTTGATATTATTTCAATATATATATGAATATGTTTAAAAAAGATGAAATAATGAAATCTTTGCACTAGTTACTTTAACAGAAAATTCAAAAAGACGAGCTCATTGGATGCCAGTGGTTATGGAAAGAAGGTAAAGAATTATGAACAAATTTAGATAAAATAATTAATAATTTTATCAGTTAAAATTGGAGCTTTTTAAGGATTTATTTACTTATTTGAAAAGCAGAGCAACACACAGAGAAGGAGGTACAGAGAGATTCTCCATCTGCTGGTTCACTTCCCAAAGAGCTACAACTGCCAAGGCTAACACTGGATGAAGCCAGAGCCAGTAACTCCATCTGCGTTTGCAATGTGGGTGGAGGGGCCCACGCACCTGGGCCATCATCTGTTGTCTTGGCACACATATAACAGAAAGCTGGACTGGAAGCAGAGTAGCCAGGATTCAAACCAACACTCAGATATGGGTTGCTGCCATTCCAAGAGCAGCATAACCTGCTGTGCCATAATACCTTCTCCAATTTAATAATATTTATTAATTAAATATTGAGATTGCTTGAGACAGAGAAATCACCTTTACTTTTTGATTTATTTACTTTGAATCAAAGTCAACAAAGATTGCAAGAATTCTCCAGAGATAAACCATTAGTAAAATGGATGCAAGAGTAATAGTAATATTTCCCTATTTATATATTAAATGGCATTTATTACAATAACTTATCACCACTATGTTGGCCCCCTTGCTCCCGTGGAGAGACACATGAAGTGTTCTTTGAATTTCACATGAATTCAGATGTAGCCTAGGCCTAAATGGCAATCCCATTCTGTATGAATTATATATAGTAACTAGATAATTTGCACACATACATCAAATTGCAATGCACAGGAGATTTTTGATAAGCAAATATTGCATGGCCCAAACTGCTTTTACATCATCATCAAGTCACTCTTAATGAGGTTGCAGTCTACTACCACTAATGCTCCATTGTATGTATATTAATTCTCTTGTGGACTGACTTGCTGTCTCACTTTAAAGAACACCTGTTGTGTATATCCTCTACTCCATCTAAACTACTATCCCTTTTTTCTCAGTTATTCAATTATTTGTTTCACTTATTCTCTATATCATATTCACCATTAAAACAGAAACAAACACTTATTAACTGGTTTATTATGAATCAATGTAGTGATGAATTTGAATCTGTACTTTTTTCTGACATCCGGAATTCCATTATTACTTCTGTTTTTCAAAAATTGCTTCACATCAGTTACATATATTTTATTTTTGCTTCAAAATATTCAATTTTTGGATTATTCCCTACAGTGAATAATTTTGCTATTAAATATCCCATCTTGGTGAATAATTAAACAGTTATTGAGTAACAATCTCTTTGGTCTTCATCTCCTTCTAGCTAGTGTGTGATTTCTCTATTTTCTACTGGTAGCATAGCATCTTTTATGTTGGCTAAATTTGCTATCACCCCTTCTTGTCATTCCATTCATGCCATAGAATCCAATCCAGCAAGTTACAATAGTAAAAAATCATCCAAAATCTTTGTGAAAGAGGAAATCCAAATGGCCAATAGACACACGTGATCAGGATCATTAGCCTAAAGGGAAATGCAAATCAAAACCACAATCAGTTCTAAATTACCCCAGTTAGAATGGCTTTCACACAGAAAACAACAAAAAACAAATGCTGGTGAGGATGTGAGGAAAAAGGTACCTTAATCCACTTTTGGTGGGAATGTACTGGCACTATCACTGTGGAAGGTAGTATGGAGATTGCTCAGAAATCTGAATATAGACCTTCCATATGGCCCAGCCATACCACTCCTGAGAATTTACCCAACGGAAATCAAATCAGTATATGAAAGTTACCTGTACCCCAATTTTTTTTTTTTTTTTTGCAGCTGAATTCACAATAGCAAAGATATAGAATCAACTCAGATGTCCATCAACTGAAGACTGGATAAAGACGTTATGGAATACATACACCATAGAATACTACACAGCGATAAAAAAAATCCTGTCATTTGCAACAAAATGGATGCAACTGGAAACCATTACACTTAGTGAAATGTCAGTTCAAAAAAGACAAATACCAGATGTTCTCCCTGATCTGTGGTAACTAATAGATTACCTGAAATGGGCACTTCGAGGTGTGATAACTTTGTACAGCCATTGTCACTACTGCTGAGGAAGGTTGTTTTTTTTTTTTTTTCTTCATACTATTTGTTGAACTCTTTACTTAGTATAGTTAATCATATGTGTATGAAGTTAATTGAAAATAGATCTTATTGAAAATAAGAAAATTGGTCTTAATTGAAAATAGATCACTGATAACAATGCACATAAAAATGGGAATAAGAGAGGGAGGAGGAAGAGGGGTGGGAGTTTGGGTGGGAGAGTGGGTACAGTGGGAAGAACCACCGTGTTTCTAAAGTTGTAACTATAAAATTTATGAAGTTTGTATTCCTTAAATAAAAAGTTTTTTGAGGGAAGAAGTGAAGAATTGGGAAAATGAATGGTGGAATATACATGGTTATCATCTTTAACTAATGAATCAAATACTTAGTGGAGGCAGTTTCAAAGCAAGTTAGCATAATTTTAAATGACCTTTAAAGAATCACATTTGTCACAGTTAAGCAAATTTTTTAAATGTAATTTTACCTTATATTACACTACCAGTTTTTTGAGGATAAATTTTGCATAAACATGTCTTCCCCTAAACCACAAAGACATTTCTGACTTCTAGAACTAACTCTTATATATTCTGAAAATCACTCTTCTATATGTGTTATGTTTAAAACAATAACACCAACTCTGAGTCTTGAAAAAGAGGCATAAAATGAAAATAACTGCACAGAGGTGCTCAACCACTTTGATTTACTTTTGGTCTTCATGTTATGTTTTTCTGATACAAATAGGTTTTGTCTCTCCCTATTTCCACACCCATATTGTATAGAATTGTCTTTTTTTAAGATAAAATAGTATGTTTAAGAAATTAGGTCATTAAAAAGTAGTTTCATGAATCTCTTACATAAATATGTCCAATGGTTTCATTTTGCTTTAAAACCTGTGATGACATTGAATAACAGCAATTTTTAAAGTATGGTAACAAGAGTAAAAAATTTGAAAATTATTCATAATTTTATAATTGCATCTTCTTGATCTTTTGATGCATCCTCATACCTCTGCAAATCGAAACACCTGCACAGGCACACACGAGACTGGTGCTGCCTTGTAGTTGTTTCTAGGTTGAGAATATAGGTAACTGGAAAACATGGGTGAGCCGGTGAATTACTTTACTTTGAACATATTTGAGTAGTGTGGTTATATTTTTTCCTCTTCAAAAAAAAAGAATGCTATTAGGGGAAATCATGGGATTCATACACCTGCAGGTGGGGTCCAGCTATGCAACTGGAAAGTGTTTTCTTCTTAAAGTTATAAATGGAGTTGAGGCTTAGGGTAGAATTGGATAACAAACCCTCAAAACATGTCTGAAATAAGCATGAGTGAACAAATGATTGAGGCTAGTAAAAATAATTTAAACTAAGGAAACTATCATAACAGAATTACAAAATTTAAATATATTGCCTAATTTTTCAATGATTTTGCTTTTATTTGCTTAAATAGGTTTGCAGATGGGTGTACTGGTATTGAATTTAAACATTCCACTTCTAGAACACATGCTCAAAATCTTCAATGTTTTCCATGTTAATATATCTTTGATGAAAATGCATTTGCAGTACCTTCTGGAGACAGCTCTGGTACAGTGGCCTCATAAGGTCCATCTAGGAATTTTGGCTCATTGTCATTGACATCCGAAACTCTGATGACAAACTCAGACTCTGGCTCCACAGCCTTCCCAGTGGTGGTGTCGACTACCTGAGCTCTTAAGGTGTAAAGGGATTGTTCCTCTCTGTCAAGCCTCTGTACGGCATGGATGTCACCCGTTTTTTCATCAATAGTAAAAATAGTCCCAGCTCCAGCTCCCAGAAGTTTGTACTGAAAAGAATTGTTTCCATTGTCTAAATCAGATCTTAGCTGCAAGTGTAAAGAAGGACAACTTAGTTTTCTGCCTAATAATGGTATTAGTATTAATAAAATAATAATATTAATAAAGTTAGTATTATCAGTATTAGTATTAATAAAATAATGATAATAATAAAAATTATTAGTCAGCTTTCTGACTAATAATAAAGTATACTAAAGGGAGAACAAAGACCTAGAGATTATGCACAGTATCATTGATTCAAGTTTATTTCATGATTACATTCTTAATCTAAAACAATACTCTCAAATTTTTATATTATATTTGGCCTTAAAGAAAGATAGGACAATAACAATGAAGGGATATTTAAACAGCAATGCCTGTTTCTGGGCTGCAAATACATGGAAAACGGGGAAATATTGTCGCTCCCCGTCTTCGTGGAGGAACGACACAGGACCCTGCGCTGTTCTTTCGTCTGCTCGGCCCTCCCCGGGTTTGCTGCTGGTTCTTCCCGGGTTGGCTACTGTCCCTTCCACCTCCGTGGAAGGGCAGTTCCCCCTGGCCACATTCCCCACTTCCGCAGGGGAGCGGCACACCGCTGGCCGGCTCTCTCGGGGGCTGCACAGGTGTTCCCTTAGATGTTCCCCTTAGATGTTCCCCTTAGATGTTCCTGGTGCATGCCGTCTCTCTCCTCCTTTATAGTCCTCCTCTACCAATCCCAACTCGGCTGCCCACACGCCGAGTACGCTGCTCTCCTCCAATCAGGAGCAAGTCCTACAGCTTATTGGCTGAACTGGAGGCAGCTGTGTAGAAGCTGTTTTCTTCTCTCCCAGCGCCATATTGTGGGAGAGCAGATGCATAGAATAAGTCTTAATTCCAGTAACTCAGTCCAGTCCGGGTTGCTCCCCACAAATATAAGAAAGGAAATGAGGGAAAACAATGAGAAATTAATAAGTCAACAATAGGGTATTTACTGGAAAATATAACATCTATGTTATCTATATACTTTATATTCATTTTCTTAAGGAATCCTCATTACAGAATTAAGAGATCTTTTCTACTTATGTAATAAATTCTTTCTTCAGAGAAGGTCAATGAGATTGAAAGTTTTAAAAACATTCCCAGTCACAGGTCTTTGTGTAGATTTATGATTTAGTTGATCAGTGTGGTAATTCCAGATTCTCTCTCAGTGATAACTGTGTCATATGATGTGAGCCCTGGACTTATAACCAGAAGAAATGAAACTTTGAAATCATTCTATGGACAAGGTATATCAAGTATACTTTGTCTTGTGTTATGCTAACCCTTTATATTTTGAAAAAAGGAAAGTAAATTTATTATCAAACATAGCATTGATTAATCATTCAGAAATTCATCTTTATAAATTTAATGAATTTCATTCTGTTTGAAAGGTAGATATAAAGGGACAAGGAGAGAGAAAGAGAGAGACAGAGAGAGAGAGAGGGAAACAGATAGCTTCTCTCCACTGGTTCACTCTCTAAATGTCTGTAACAGCAGACAGGTAGCCAGGGAGATGTTCTTTGTTCCAGTTATGCAGCTGCATTTGCCTCCAGCTCTTTCTTTGCTAAGTCTGGGCCCCTTAGTGATGGGAGAACACAAGGTGCTTGGCTAACTGAGGCACTCTTGGTTGATGAGCAGACTCTGAATACAGCCTCATGTAACCTACCAGACAAGTGATTTCCCTGCAGTCACCCTAGAATACTAAAATAGGATGAGAAATATTACTTGTTGCAGGTATGCACATACACACACTTCACAGATAGTTTGAAATCTATCTGTTTAAGATCCTAATCTAAGCCTTAGGTTGAATGTACTCAAGTACTTTGCTAATGCAGTAGGTGAACCTCTATGGCAATCAGATAATACGCTAGCACTGTGGCTCTCCTGAAAGGAATAGAAAAGAGAGTTAATGAATTGTGAGTGCTTCACCCTTTGGGTCCAATTAAATTTTAGTGCCAGTTAATTAGTGGTTAAACTTATTTCAGTTCATTTATCTAGAGAAAGAGCCTTACAGAAAAGGGTGTGCTTTCATAATTACCTCTGTTTAAAGAAAACCAAGCAATAATTAAACCCTAAACCATAAATAGAAGATGTTCTGTTTCATTAAGGTACTTTTCTTTAAATATATTCTTCTAAGAGAGTAAAAATAATGATTTTTTGTACTTCAATGTCACGAATCAAAAGGAGTGTTAGGCTACTAAGTTAGCTCATTGTAAAAGGATACGGTCTTAATCTGCTTCATTAAAAATGAATCGGGGTAAATCCACAGCTACTTAGTACAGCAGAAATTCGGATTGAAAACATGGGTCAATGATATTTATCTCAGTATGGCTCCTTTGAACCCTTACCAAGAATAACACAATCAAATTTCCAGATGTTGATAAATGAGGGTTACATTTTCACAAGGGAAATAGAAGGGCAAACCAGAGCTTTGCATTTTCTGCAAGTTTTTAGTGGATGCTTCTGGTGCTTGCAAATCTAAAATAATTTTGGTGACTTGGACTTTCCAGCTGTTCCATTGAGAAATGTCAAAGTCATCAAATACCAAATCACTTAACATGGTTACAACTCAATATGCTATGACACTTAGAAAATAAGTACCCGGCCAACAAGATGACTGGTATTCATTTCCTCTGGTACAGAAAATTGGTTCCACACCCAGCCACGCTTCACTCTTGAATGAGGAGCCACTAGTTGCTTCATTTTCTGTGTTTTGGAGTTCTCTGTTGCTGTAAGGCAATGCCAAAGAAGAGGAATTCCCAAGACAAAAGGTAGCAACAAGCCACAATTCATTATGATGTGTCTCTTGATTCCAGCTTCTCTTCTGAGGAAAACCGATGTTGCAAATAAAATCTTGTGTTCTTTTATAATCTTTTTTACTCATAAGTATCTTTTATATTCCTAAAGCATAAGAAACAAAAAATGGTCAAAAATAACATTTTCTCACATAATTACTAAAGACATGTTACAACTTTTGCTTGTGAAAAAAATAAAAATACACATTTAATTTCTCTTTCACTTAAGCTTATTAACTACATTTTGTAGCTCTGCAATAATTTGTTTCTGTTCAGGCATCATTTGTTTCAAATCACATCATAAATCTTTCTGAAAGTTCAAAAGTTGCTCTAGCAATCTCTTTGATTGACAGGTTACATTGAGATTGATTTTTTAGACATATAACTTGCTTGCTTATTCCTGTCTATCTCAGTAAAACTCAAACTATGTTGATAAAGCAACAGTAAGTCAGGAGAATATAAAAATCACATATTTTCCTTATTTTTAATCAATAGAAATAAGCTTTTCCATTCAGTTTTCCAAACTGTTATTTTATGAAGTTAATTAAATAGACAAAATGACAATTCAGATTAAAACTCAGGGATTTAATAAAGCATTATACTGATGCTATAAAACACTCTGAATAGAAAGCCAGTGCAAGATATTTACCCTTTTACAATGTGAAATATGTGGAGAAGTGCTTTGCAGCTTCATAAAGAGGAGATAAGATGATTTTCAGACAATAAACACAAAATTATATTGCCTAGTAAAAGGGCTGAAATTTCATAACATTTAAAATGGACATAAAAATATCTTGTAGCTCTAAATACTCAAATGTATTTTAAGGTTGAAACCTTCCATTTACCTGAGGCTGACCTTACCCATCTTACTGACATTCTTTTTCATGATAGGTAGTCCTCATCCTTACCTGCAGTTGAATCCTTGACATTTCACACACTTGCCTGAACTGAAAAGGATTCACTTATTTGGAACCGATGTAGAGAAATAATTATATGAGATCTATATTGGAGTTTAATATCATATAATCAACAGAAACGCCATAGAGACCAATATTACAGTTATTATACATAATTTTGTTTTAAATATTTTGCGTGTATTTTTGAACAGCCCTTGAGAGACTTTTTACGCTTGGGCTTCTTGTTAGGAAAAGTTGTTAACAACACATAATTAAGAAGGAACACGGGGTTTCGGTAGTCCTCCTGTATGGCCTTCAAACAGATGTGTTCTTTGTTATACATTTCTGGGGGAAGGTCATGAAGAGATTCAGTCAAGGTGAAAATTAAAGATGAATATTATACTTATGTTGAATATTTAAAACCCAAATATCTGTTGTTTAGAAACAACAGCTGATGAAAATCTTTGAAAGAAATCCAATTTTCTTCATGAGAAAGATATATTGTGTATATTTTAAATACTATCACCAACACTGATAACAATGTACACCTGGGGTCGCCACTGTGGCATAGTAATTTAACCCTCCACCTATGGAGTCAGTATCCCTGATGGGCATGGGTTTCAGTCCCAGTTGCTCTGTTTCTGATCCAGCTCCTGCTGATGGCCTGGGAAAGCAATGGAAGATGGCCCAAGTGCTTGGGCCCCTGCATGCATGTGGAAGACCCAGAAGAAGCTCCAGGCTCCTGGATTTAAATTGGCCCAGCTCCATTTGGGAAGTTAACCTTTAGAGAGATGGAAGACCTCTCTCTCTCTCTTTCTCTTTCTCTCTCTCTCCTTCTCTCTCTGTTTAACTCTTCTTCTCAAATAAATAAATCTTTAAGGAAATACACTCACCATGAATAAAATTGTTGTTTTCCTTATTATATTTTCATACATATAAACTGCAGAAAATAATAGAATGAATACCTACCTATACAAGATTACCTGGCTTCAACACATGGCTAATCTTGTGTCATCTTTAGAGATATCTACTCCATGACATTAAAGCAAATTTCAATAGTGACACAGTTTTAACCACTCAACACACACAAGCATAAATGCCATATACATATGCATGTGTATACTTTTATAAATCAAAATTGCAGTTTGAAAATTAGTCTCCAATATAATCGAATATTCATTTAGTGTTCACATTAAAACTGTCCAACCACCTCTTAAACAGGATTCAAATGTGTTAACATAATACAGTTTCTTGACACATTTCTTAAATTTTGTGTGATCTATTGATTTCCTTAGTTTTCTTTTGATTTGTCCTTGCATTAACGTGTTGGACATATCAAGTCAGTTTTCCTATGGAGTTCCCTACATTCTGGATTTTTCCTTGTCTCTATAGTGTGATTCAGTGTTTCCTTATCCTATATATGTTTTATAATCAAGTAAAGACTAGATTAAATGTCATTTAATTTTCTTTGTAAAAAAATTCTAATAGCTATGACCTGCATTATGACACAGTAGGTTAAGCCAAAAATTTTATGCTGGCATCCTATATGTTCAGGTTCAAATCCTGGCTGATCCATTTCCAATACAGCTCCCTGCCAATGTGCCTGGGAAAGCAGTGGAAGAAGCCCCAAATCCTTGGCTTCTGCCAGTCATGTGGGAGATTTAGATGGAGTTCCTGCATCCTGGCTTCAGCCTGGCCCAGTCAATCTTATAACTATAACTATAATATTAGATTGACTCATAAACTCTAATTGAATTGTGACTATTTGGTGGGTGAATGAAACGTTGTGAGATCTCTCTACCTGCTGCTATTTCTATGTAACTGTTTTTCAAATAAATTAGTATACTTTTAAAAATATATTAATAGCTGAGGGTTTTTACTTCCTATTGCATGGCATCCTGTGTCTCAGAATGCCTTGTACTTCATAGTTTGTTTCTATTCTGTAGTTATTTTCTTTTTTGATTCTAAGATTCATTGAATATTCTAATATTATAATAAATATGCATTAGAATATTCACTCTACTATTCATATTTATTAGTAGGATAATTTTATGGACTTCCTCATCATCTTCTTTTAAAGTTTTATGAACTATTAATGAAAGTTACCTAAATTAAATAGTTAAATGACCACATGATGAAACAAAACAAAGAAATAGAAACTCAAAGGGAACCAAATAAAATCACTAGAAATTAATAATATGATATTTGAAATAATTTTAAGATATTATGGGATGGCTAATCAAAAAAATTGAACACAGCTGAAGAAAATATCTTTGAGTTTGAAGATGATTTAGTAGAAACTAATAAAATTAAAGTACAGAGATGACAGCAAGCGTGGCAATAGTGATTTTTATAATAAATAGAATTTCAGTAACTCATTGGAAAATATAAAGAGGCATAAAATATCTATAGCTGTGATCTCTTAAAGGGAGCTTGGATTATTTTAATGGCCAATGATTTTTCAAATTTTAAAAAAAAAAATTACATCCACAGAAAGTAATGTCAGAAAAAACAGGATTTCCAGAACTTGTTGCTTGGGATGTCTACATCCAAAGACCGGGCACCACTTTTGAGTTCACACTGTTCTGCTTCAAATCAGAGCCATGCTGATGTGCCTTTGAAACAGTGAGTAATGGCTCAAATACTGGAGTTGCTGTCACCAATGTGAGAGATCCAGATGGAATTCTTGACTCCTCTTGGCTTTATCTGTGCCAGTCCTGGATGTTGCAACCAATTTTGGAACAACCTAGTGGCTGGAAGTGTTTTTCTCTCTCTCTCTGTCTCTCTCTGTCTCTCTGCCTCAAATCTACAAATGAAACATCAAGAGAAAAACTTAAAATCATCATTGAAAATACGAAAGAATTACAATTCATTTTTTTTTTTTTTGACAGGCAGAGTTAGACAGTGAGAGAGAGAGAAACAGAGAGAAAGGTCTTCCTTCCATTGGTTCACCCCCCAAATGGCTGCTTCGGCCGGCGCTGCACTGATCCGAAGCCAGGAGCCAGGTGCCTCCTCCCTATCTCCCCATGTGGGTGCAGGCGCCCAAGTAGCTGGGCCATCCTCCATTGCCTTCCCTGGCCACAGCAGAGAGCCGGACTGGAAGAGGAGCAACCGAGACAGAATCCGGTGCCCCAACCGGGACTATAACTTGGGGTGCCGGCGCCGCAGGTGGAGGATTAGCCTAGTGAGCCACGGTGCCGGCTTACAATTCATTTTAAATATTATTCAGAAATAATGTTAATATCACCAGCAATAGAATGGCATCCATATTTTTTTTCAGAGGAAAAACTCTCAAGGCATAATTATGTATGCTACAAAATAAGAGAAATACTAAGTAAAACTGACAGTCCCCATCAATGGCACAACTTCACTACAACAATGACATGGAGCAAGGTGTGGCCTTGCAGTAAAGAGACACTATGTAGGATACCTACACAGCACATTGCATTACCTGGGCTTAATACCTAGCCCCTGCTTCTGATCCCAGCTTCCTGGTGTCGTGGACCCTGGGAGGCAAAAATGATGGCTCCAGTACTTGGATTCCTGCTATCCCTGTGGGAAACCCAGACTGAGTTCTCAGCTCTATGCTTCAGTTTCAGACCAGCCTCAGTCACTGCGGGAATTTTCAGAGTTCTGTCTCCTTCTCTGCCCTCTTCATCGCTGTTGCTCCCTCTCTCTCTCTCTCTCTCTCATAAATAAATAAATAAATAAATAACATTTAAAATAATAATGGGAGAATATTCAGAACGAAAGATATGTGAGCCTACACAGAATAATGGTATGATATAAAAATGTCAAATATACGGATAAATATACAAGATTACATTAGCTTATTTTTGCTTTAAAAAGCAATTTACTGACTATACAATAAAAACAATGTGCTATGGGATGTGTAACATATAATAAAGCAAAAGTCATGATGATAATGGAACTAATGATGTCATGTGAGAAGTTAAAATAGCTGGTAGTCAACTCCTTACATTGAAGGTAAAGTGATACAATAATTTGAGTATTGTGATGAGTGAAGTATGCAAGTTTAAATTCCAAGAGTAGTCACTACAAACTATCAGAAAAGGACAAAAGTAATGAGATAATTGGAAATACTTTCATATAATAATAGGTAAAGAGAGAGAAAAATGTGAAATCATATTTCATAGCAAACCATACCAAATCACTAACTTCATTAATCAATACACCCTACAAAAACCAAAAGCTAAAGATCATCAGATGAGATTTTAAAACTTAACCTAGTCATGTACTCCTTAGAAAGTAAACATGTTAATGTTAACTACACATATGACTTGTGAACAAAATATAGGAAGACAAGCACTGTACAAATAATCATTATCGGGGCCTACATTTAGCCTAGTGATTCAAATATGTAAAGACACCTGAGTCCCATATTGGACGATTGTGTGTGTACTATCTCTATTCTCAAGTCTAGCTTCCTATCAATGTTTACCTTGAGAGGTGGTAGATGACGGTTCAAGTATTTAGTCCCCTGTTACCCATGTGGGAGGCTTGGACTGAATTACAGGCCCCTGGCTCTGGCTTTCAGATTGGATAGTTGCCAACATTTGGGGATTGAACAGGAGGATAGGGCCTCTTTCTCTCTCTCAAATAAATAAAATTTTAAATTGAAGATAAATATACATATGAAAATAATAATAAAATATGTGATATATTTTTCAATAAGCATGGTAGATAATAGTAAATATTTTAATAGCAGTTTATTGATGAAAGTTTACCAAAGAATTTAAATTATACACAAAACTAATTCAATTAAAAATCTACACAATCATTTTGGAAACTAACTTGACAAAACAGTGTACCTTAATGTATTTTTTTATTTGACAGGCAGAATTAGACAGTGAGAGAGAGACAGAGAGAAAGGTCTTCCTTCTGTTGGTTCACCCCCAAAATGGCTGCTAAGGCCATTTGTGGCCAGCGCGCTGCACCAATCCGAAGCCAGGAGCCAGGTGCTTCTTCCTGGTCTCCCATGCGGGTGCAGGGGCCCAAGCACTTGGGCCATTCTCCACTGCCTTCCGGGGCCACAGCAGAGAACTGAACTGGAAGAGGAGCAACCAGGACTAGAACCCGGCACCCATATGTGATGCCGGCTCCACAGGAAGAGGATTAACCAAGCAAGCCAAGGCACCGGCCCCTGTATGTTTAATATATATATAACCATTGGTTATATTTTATTGCTCCATAACTAAATAAATGATCAAGTTTATTCACTGAGGAGCAAATAAATTGGATTAACACAGACAAAATTTGAAAAATAAACCATAAGTTAAAATACCATATTATATCAATTTTATAAGTGTTTCAACTATATAAGGTAACAATATTTGATGCCCTCAATGTATTCTATAAATGAGTAAGTCTAGAAGCAGAAAACAGATGCTTAACATTTTATAGTAATTACCATACTAGTAGGAAGTGAAATTTATATTAAACTTTGAAGTTACAAAGATCTGTCATGTGTTCCTTCCTTTAAAACAACCTAAACTAAATA
Organism: Oryctolagus cuniculus; assembly: GCF_051225735.1. Taxonomy (NCBI): domain Eukaryota; kingdom Metazoa; phylum Chordata; class Mammalia; order Lagomorpha; family Leporidae; genus Oryctolagus; species Oryctolagus cuniculus. Next base: position 12,253,531 of record NC_142876.1, on the reverse strand, counting down.
TATCAAATAATAATATTCAAAAATAAGGAAGATTGTCTTCTCTGGGTTTTATGTTATGTGCATATTTTTAATATTTCATACTTGGATTGAAATTAAAAGTTAAAATGCTATCCTTTAATAAAAACACCTGTGATTATCCTGTAATTTTAATCTGCTGATATTAATCATTCTACAAAAATATTTGAAAGGGTAGTAGTTACATCTAAATAATGAAATATTGTGGCTTTATGTAAAGTTTCCTATTATCCCAAACATACTATAATGCTCACACATTTCAGAGGAAGAACAAAATATTTCAGATAAGTGTCCACTTCTGATTGAGGACTGGTGACAGCTGTCAGCACTGCCAGACGAGGAAGCGCTTCAGCATGAACCCAGGCAAGTAAGGAAAACCTCACCACCTAGTTGTGTCAGAAACCAGCCCACAAGAAACCAGCAGTGACATTTATGTCCTGCATTTGTAATCCTGGTTATATCTTCCAGTCAGTGAGCACATTAATAGCAACTTGTAAAATATTTCAACACGGAGGAAAAACACATCTAACAGTGCATATCATGTTGATGTACTGCTGCACCTGTGTTAATTAATAAACGTTTATTACATAAAGTACTAATTGTATCTTAAAATATATAATTCATCAAGTAGCACAGTACTTAAGAAATTTCAGGAGAGGAGAGAAAAGGCCTAACATTTATTCATTTGCTCATAAGGAGAACTAGACTAGAAACCTCTTCTTACAGATGTCAAGTATGTAACATACATGGTGCTTTACTGGACAGAAGGAAAAGTACATTGATAGCTAGCACTATGACACCTGTCACCGAAAGTTCACCTTGTTAACACTGAATGAAGTTCCACATGTTTCCTTGTAACTTTCAGATCATTCTTGAAACTAGATATTATAAAGTGTTTTCTATTATCAGTTTTTAGCACATTTTCCCCATTTTTCTTAAGAACTCCATGGTCAGAAAAAGAAAATAGAAGAATAAGTCAGAATGACAAATTTGGTGTCTGTGTAGTGAAGCACAAACGTTGAAGCTGGGAGGTGCTGGTGGGATAAATAAAGAAGGGTAACCCTGTTTGTGATCTCTTAAAAACGAAGGGAAATGTGGCAGTTTCGTGGGTGATGCGATATATAAATGCTTTGAATGGTGCTGTCACATCCAGTAGTAGGAAATATGGAAAGAAATGTGAGTGGAAATAGCTTGCATATGTTAGTGAGAACGAAGCAATATTTCTGGACCAAAAATTGTAATAAAGCATGTGCCAACTCTTGTTTCCAAAAACCTTCATTCCACAGGATTAGAATGCGAATGATCTTACCCTGTTCCATTTTTGAACTCCCATTAAGTATCTATTTTGCATATTTACTGCCACACAGGACTCAGCCCTGTGCTACAGCTAAAGCAACGTGGCTCAGAATATCCTCTGCACAGCCCTCCCCACTCACTGTTCGTGTGATGTCCTTGGATGCGCAGCAAGAAGAGCCACTGCAGATCTGAGCTGGGTGTCCTGACCTCTGCACCTGAGTGCTGGGGAAACCTGAGAACTAACAAGCAGCATGGAGCTAAGCACTGCCATGGTGAGCCTGTTGTGAAAAATGCCCTAGAATAAATGATAGGTTCCAATGGATGAAACCTCATTTTCTGAAATCCTTTCTCCCACTTTTTTTCTCCTTACACAGGCTCCCCAAGTGTATTTTCTTTCCACAGCAGAAGATGCATAAACCCGATATCTCAACTGGAAAAGAAGTGAATAAAAACCTTTCAATTTATGTTACCATTATATAGTCACCCACTGGTGCTATAAAGTTCTTTTTTTGCTAGATGAAAGTAAGGAATTGGAAACTACAAAACAGGGGCCAGCATTGTGGCGTGGCAGGTTACGCTCCCACCTGCAACACCAGAATCCCATGTGGGCACCAGTTCCTTTACCAGCTGTTGCATTTCTGATCCAGCTCCCTGCTGATGCACCTGGGAAAGCAATGGAAGATGACCCAAGTATTTGGGTCCCTGTACCACATGACAGACCCAGCGGAAGCTCCTGGATTCTGGTTTTGGTCTGGTCTAGCCCTCATTGTTGTGGCTATTTGGGAGTGAATCTGCAGATGGAAGATCTCTTTTTCTCCCTCTCTCTTTAAATCTCTGCCTTTAAAATGCAGAAGTAAACCTTTAAAAATAAATTTTAAAAAAGTAAATACAAAATAATTCCTTTACTTTTAGAAAATCTGGAGGACTGTGCTCTAAAAAGCAGAATCTTGACTGAATTGAGGGAAATCAAATAGATTAAAATTTTCTTCACATGTATCTGTATTTTTAATATTTATCCAATTAATATATACATCTGCATAAGATAAAATTTAAAATTACTTTTATAATAAAGGTTACCTGACACCATAGTGAAAATACAGAAAATCATTCTCAAATGATTCTCTAGTGATTCCTAAATACCTAGATACTCCAAGGTACCTTCGTGGAATTCAAAGCATCACAGGTAGAGCAAGGATGAATGAATAGCTAACACAGCCCAACACCTAATAGCTGCACAACCCTGAGCAAAAGCCTTCTGGGGAGCTGGCGTTCTGGCATAGTGGGTAAAGCCGCCTCCCGCAGTGCCGGCATCTGATATGGGCGCCAGTTCAAGACCTGACTGCTCCACTTCCGATCCAGCTCCCTGCTATGGCCTGGGAAAGCAGTAGAAGATGGCCCAAGGCTGGCGCTGCTGCTCACTAGGCTAATCCTCCACTTGCGACGCCAGCACCCCGGGGTTCTAGTCTCAGTCGGGGTGCCAGATTCTGTCCTGGTTGCCCTTCTTCCAGTCCAGCTCTCTGCTGTGGCCCAGGAAGGCAGTGGAGCACATCCCAAGTGCTTTGGCCCTGCACCCGCATGGGAGACCGGGAGAAGCACCTGGCTCCTGGCTTCGGATCAGCGTGGTGCGCTGGCCGCAGCAGCCTTGGGGGGGGGGGGGGGTGAACCAATGGCAAAAGGAAGACCTTTCTCTCTGTCTCTCTCTCTCACTGTCCACTCTGCCTATCAAAAAATAATAATATTAAAAAAAAGAAGAAGAAGAAGAAGAAGAAGAAAATGGCCCAAATCCTTGGGCCCCTGCACCAGCGTGGGAGACCTGGAAGAAGCTCCTGGCTCCTGGCTTCCAATCGGCGCAGCTCCGGCCATTGCAGCCAATTGGAGTGTGAACCTGCGGATAGAAGAACTCTCTCTCTCTCTTCCTCTCTCTCTCTCTCTCTCTCTCTCTTTCTCTCTGCCTCTCCTCTCTCTATGTAATTCTAATTTCCAAATAAATAAATAAATCTTTAAAAAAAAATCTTGGAATCCTTGGTTATTTCACATGAAAATCCAGGATAACAATAATAATGTTTTACATAGATGTTGACTGCACAATTGTATTTATGATGAAAGGAGTTGCTGAACCCAGAATATTTTCTCATATAAAGTAGATGCTATGTTAAAATGTTTGTAATTATTTATTTATTAATATATACTCAGATCATAGTTCAAAAGTTTCACAGATAAGATTCCAAGAATACAATGATACTTTCCTCCCTTTGGACTCCTTCCTTTCTTTCTTTTACTTTTAATTGTTTTGCAAAAATAAGATTTCAATTTACACTACAATCACAGGCTAAATGCTCTTCTCAGAAAATAATTCTACAAGTATAAGACAGATAGGTCACTGTTCCTCACGGGGTTGGACAAGGGTCCACAACAACAATCAAACCACAAGATGTCAGTTTAGCTGGGTGTGTATCAAGGGATGCTCCTTTTTGTACTCTACGTATTTGCTACATTCAGAGAAAAAATAGCTGCCAATAGATGGATGTTAAAGATTTATTCATTTCAATATTTCACAGATTTGAATGATCAGCTCTTTTTATTTCTGGAAAAATATACACACAGACTTTTATAAATGACTTTGTAAAAATAGTTTAGGGTACTTGAATACCATTATTTTATTTCTAAGCATGGCTAAGTGACTATGACAAATAAACACTGTTATGCTTGAAGCAATACATGATAGTGCATGGACATATAGAAGCTGAAAATGATCCCAGTGTGACTCAGAACAATTATATTTTCAAAGAAGACTAATTATGACTTAAGGGATGAAAAATATTATCATCTATGCACTTATACAGTTTGAGACGGAATCTAATTAGTAATTGTCTTTTCTATGACCTCTTCTTGGTTATATAAAGATAATTATTCCATCTGTGAAAACGTATAAAATATAATGCATTCTGGATGGCTGTGGAACGCAGCACTATGAGCTCCACCAAGCCCAGCTTCTCACAGAGGAAAGCAGATGGCAATTAATATAATGTCTCCATCTTTAGAAAGCTATTGAGTAGGTTTGGCCAAAATGATATGTCATAAGATTTACAATTTGTGGTAATTAGGGAGTTCTAAAGCTTTCAAAAATTACAGGAAAACTTATTCTACAAAGCTATTGAAAGATAAACTGCAAAGACTCCTTCCATCAATTGAAAGAAGAACATCTAACTTCTTATATTGAAACGTTAGGATCTAAATGCTTGAAGCAAGCAAATTCTATATATCTTTAATGTGAAACACATAGAAAGATATGGCTTGTGAGGTCAAGAGTGGTACTATTATTGCTGGGGAAGTAGTTAGAAATGTTTCACTTTTCTATCTTCTGAGTTAAGGGTTAATAATAAAAATTTTAAAATGGAAGCAATTGTGTGCCTATTAACTGCTACCCCTCCCCCTTTTTTATTTCATAGGCACCACTATCATACCTTAGAGAATAGTGGCATAATGGTTGTTGGCAGGTGTTATACTATACCTTGAATTTACTTTTATTATACATACATTGCCTCAACACTCATTTCAAAAAGGTGTTCTATATTTTCATGAATCTATTTAATACCTTGACAACAGAAGTAAGGAAATTAATTTTATAAAAATGTTAACTAAAGAAAATAAACTCCTGGTTTAATTGTTCTGGCTGAATGTCTTTGGAAATATCTACCACCCATTATCTTATTTCACATTTCATTACCTGCCTTTGTATTTATATTTATTTTACAGTGTGACTTTAATCATTAATGATAACAATGTTCGTTTTCATGGAAATGCTTTGAATATTCTAATAAATGCTAAGAGACATCTACAGTTACAGGACATTGAAATGGTTTTTCTCTTTCTCCCATTGAGCACCCTGCAATATTGACTGCACCTTCCTGCTGGAAGGTGTTGACCCGACTCAACACTCACACTGATTCTCTTATCTAGAAAGGAATAATATGAGTAAGAGAATCAATGGTAACTGGAGGGTAATTGAAAAAACTTCACGACCAATTGGACAGGAAAAAAAAAAAAAAAACCTGTGTAAGGAGCAGCAAATGAAAATTTCAAAATATAGAGGCCCAAACACCTCCAAAAGTTACAAAGTTACAAATAAAATTACTTAGTTGAAATTGGTTCTTCTAAAGTTCAAATTTTAATTGTTATCATCTTCTCCTAATTAGTCCACACTATGACTCTAAGAATGTGTTAGCGTTCAGCCTTTTAGGATTTCATAAATTGTTCCAAACTCTTTTTTTGCATTTTTTAAAATTTTTATTTAGTAAATATAAATGTCCAAAGTATAGTTTATGGATTATAATGGCTTCCCCCCCATAACTTCCCTAGCACCCCTCCCATCTCCCGTTCCCTCTCCCATTCCATTCACATCAAGATTCATTTTCAGTTATCTTTATATACATAAGATAGATTTAGTATATATTAAGTAAAGATTTCATCAGTTTGCACCCACACAGAAAGACAAAGTATAATATACTGTTTCAGTACTAGTTACAGCATTACTTCACATTGGACAACACATTAAGGACAGATCCCACATTAGGAGTAAGTACACAGTGACTCCTGTTGTTGACTTAACAATTTGACACTCTTGTTTATGGCATCAGTAATCTCCCTAGGCTCTAGTCATGAGTTGCCAAGGCTATGGAAGCCTTTTGAGTTTGCTGACTTCGATCTTATTCTGACAGAGTCATAGTCAAAGTGGAAGTTCTCTCCTCCTTTCAGAGAAAGGTACCTCCTTCTTTGAAGACCTGTTCTTTCCACTGGGATCTCACTCACAGAGAACTTTCATTTAGTTGTTTTTTTGTTTGTTTGTTTGTTTGTTTGTTTTTCCAGAGTGTCTTGGCTTTCCATGCCTGAAATACTCTCATGGGCTCTTCAGCCAGATCTGAATGCCTTAAGGGCTGATTCTGAGGCCAGAGTGCTATTTAGGACATCTGCCATTCTATGAGTCTGCTGTGCATCCCACTTCACATGTTGGATCGTTCTCTCCCTTTTTGATTCTATCTTTTAGTATTAGCAGACACTAGTCTTGTTTGTGTGATCCCTTTGACTCTTAGACCTATCAGTATGATCAATTGTGAACTGAAATTGATCACTTGGACTAGTGAGATGGCATTGGTACATGCAACCTTGATGGTATTGTCTTGGAATCCCCTGACACATTTCTAACTCCACCATTTGGGGCAAATCCGATTGAGCATGTCCCAAATTGTACGTCTCCTCCCTCTCTTATCCCACTCTTATATTTAACAGGGATCACTTTTCAGTTAAATTTAAACACCTAAGAATAATGTGTGTTAATTACAGAGTTCAACCAATATTTTTAAGTAGAACAAAAAAATACTAAAATGGATAAAGTATTACATTGTACATCAATAGTCAGGACAAGGGCTGATCAACTCACTGTTTCTCATTGTGTTCATTTCACTTCAACAGGTTTCCCCTTTGGTGCTCAGTTAGTTGTCACCAATCAGGGAGAACATATGATATTTGTCCCTTTGGGACTGGCTTAATTCACTCAGCATGATGTGTTCCAGATTCCTCCATTTTTTTGCAAATGACCAGGTTTCATTGTTTTTGACTGCTGTATAGTATTCTATAGACTACATGTCCCATAATTTCTTTATCCAGTCTACTGTTGATGGGCATTTGGGTTGGCTCCAGGTCTTAGCTATTGTGAATTGAGCTGCAATAAACATTAATGTGCAGACAGCTTGTTTGTTTGCCAATTTCATTTCCTTTGGGTAAATTCCAAGGAGTGGGATGGCTGGGTTTTATGGTAGGGTTATATTCAGGTTTCTGAGGAATCTCCAGACTGACTTCCATAGTGGCTTAACCAATTTGCATTCCCACCAACAGTGGGTTAGTGTCCCTTTTTCCTCACATCCTCTCCAGCATCTATTGTTGGTAGATTTCTGTATGTGAGCCATTCTAACTGGGGTGAGGTGAAACCTCATTGTGGTTTTGATTTGCATTTCCCTGATTGCTAGTGATCTTGAAACTCTAAATATTTATTCTGCTGAAATGTTTGTTACTAAGATATAAAATAATAAGAGAATTAAAAAAAACTAGTATCTTTTGATCATGGTTTTAGGTATACAATTGTTTACCGATGTCCCTCTTGCCAAAAAAATTAGGTTATGTTGTTACTAATTTTGCTAATGAAATATGAACAAATGTGATGTCTATTAGTTTAGAACTGAGATCCTGAATAGCTTATTAATTTTTATTGTCTTTAGCTCCCTGTATATTACAATCAGATGCTATAGTTATGAGACAGTGGCTTGTCCTCCAAGCTTAGGTCATAGTCGACAGTGGAAGTTTAATGCCGCACCCCTACTTATTCCCACTAAATATTTTGTGGTGTAAGACTCCTGAGAACTGGAAAGTTATTTCATTAACATAAAATGGACTATCATTCAAGCTAATAAAATCATCAACGATGTCCCTAGCACCATAAGTGGTAACTCTTGTATTCTCATTCCTTGAAATCCGATGAGATACTAAATATCTCAATTTCAAAAGAGAAATAAGATCAATAAGAGTTTACATAATCTCATGAGAGAAAGAGTCAGCAAAGCCAGCTACAGATCATAGCTGGAGTGAAGACATATCAGAGTAAAGAAAGGGATAAAATGCCTTGCTCAAGCAAACACAGGAGAAAGCGAGAATACAGGAGGTTGCATACAGCATACAGGAGAAATGCTGTGTGCCCAGGAATTTCAGAGGACAGTCTGAGGTAAGCCATTTCCCAGATAAGACACTAGAGCCTACAACCAGGCTACAAATCCTCACAACTTTAATTCTGCTAATTTATTTTTGTTCTTCGTGAAAGCTTGGTTTCCTCAATTCAGCTCATCACTAGTTTTTCTAAAATATTTGCTCCACAACTTTAGGTACTACATTAGTCATTCTGTCATTCCTTCACAATTTTTAAAAACAAATGCTTAAAATTTTCATTTTGAATTGTGTTCTATATTTTCTGTCATTTCCTTATTTTTGTGGTGCATTCTAGACTCACTGTTTGCACATTTAATGCCAGGATATTTCACATGCATTCCTACAATATATAAAATATTAATATTAGTTGGGTGACCCATTAAAAGCACAAACTTGTAAGAAATCTTCATTTTCAGATATCTGATGAATAAAATCTTAAAATTAAGATTTTCTGGAAAAAAAAAAAAACAATTTCAGGTGTTTTTCCTGAAGTGCATATTACCTTTTTTCCTTAGCTAATTAGTTGGGACTTTACTTTTTTTTTTCTTCTGGAATCATTATTGATTATTGTTCACACGAATGGGCACAGAGATACACAAATACATGAATATAGTTATTGGCATATGCAATATTCCTATGAGGTGGCAAGCATACTGCAAATTTTTCATATTAACACAAAATTAAGCATGTCATAGTTAAAAATGAGACAAATAAAAGTGTTAATTTGTGATTATAAAGAAATATCTGTTTTCATGCTCGGTAATAAGAAAGTAATTAACAGTACTAAATACAAAAAGGACATATATGATTAAAGATGAGGGGTTGGCATTGTGGCACAGGGCATTAAGCTGTGTCTTGTGATGCCATCATCCCACAAGGCAGTGTTGGTGTGATCTTGGCTTCTCTAAGCCTGTCATTCATATGGGAGACCTGGACTGAGTTCTGTGCTCCGGCTTTGGACTGGAACAGATTCAGCGCTTGTGTCCATCTGGGAGGTGAACCAGCAGATGCAAATCTCTTGCTCTATCACTCTGAATTTCAAGTAAATACATCTTTTTTAAAAAGATGAACTTAAATTCAAAGAGTTTTTCTGTATTAGTAGTAATTGCAATACTTTCAAAAATAATTTTTGATATACATGTACTGGAGAATTATTCTCAATTATTTATGGTAGAATATCTTGAGACTCAAGCAACAGTAGGAATTATTTAAACGGCATAAAAATTGCTGGTGAGGTACTACAAAAAATACTCATTTTGTTGCAAAACATTTTCAAAATTCCTTTACAGTTTTTGGTGGAAAAATTTGACACAATGTTTAAGGTACAACTTGGAATGCCCATATCTCATACGGGATTGCTGTAGTTAAAATCCTTCCTCTGCTTCTGATTCCAGTAGCAGGTAATTGTTCAAGAGGTTGGGTCCCTGCCATACTTGTGGAAGACCTGGAATGAGTTCGTGGCCCCTGGTTTCAGTTTGACCCAGCCCCAAACATTTTAGACATTTGAGTACTGAGCCTGCAATGGAAGTTTTTTTCTCACTCTCCTTGGCCTTTAAATAAATAAAAATAAATCATATTTTTTAAAAAAATCTATGCACAATTTTTTCATAATACTTTAATTACCCTGATATAAATAAACATATTATTATAGATGCACATTGAAAAAATTATAATTCCATGTAAAATTCAGTGGTCACTGGATGTTCAATCTTTGTCCCTGTTTTTAATCTGAAGCACAATGAGTGTTACAAAATTTTCCAGAGATTATTGTGCTATTATGTTTTAGTGTAATTCATTTTAAATGGCTAAATATTATACCTTATACCTCAATCTTTAAAACACACTTACTAGCCTGTATATGAAGAGATTTATTTACTTGGCTTTAAGAATTATAATTATTTATATATAAACTGATTTCAGCATTTTAAAAACTGCAACAACTATAAGTCACATAGAACTTTACTCAACTTCAATATTGAATCAGTGATTTAAATTTACCTACACTGATATATGTACACCTAGGATATTCATTTTACTTGATATAATAAAAGTCTACATAGCTCCCAAAAACTGAGGTAGCTCCAGTCATCTTCAACTTACGAACAATGTTCAATAAACAACTTTGTGAGTGTTTCTTTGAATGCATGTTAGCAAGTTTCTCTAGTAAAGATGTCCAGAAATTAAAGTGATGGGTTAAAAGAGAACTTTGATTCCTATTTTCTAGATATATTTTTTTTCTTTTTTCAAAATTTTTTATCTAAAGTTAACAAATGTCATGTGTTTTCCAGGTATATTTTTAATAATTTAAAATTATATTGAACTTCAAAGGAATATCAGCAATGTCTGGGAGTTTTTTTTTTTCACCTGTACCTAGCTACATGCTGATATAAATATTATGCTTTTCACAAAATAGGAATTAGGAAATTAGCAAATATCAGTTTCAAATTTGTTATGTGTCCTTAACAAGTGACAATGAATACATTTTCATAATTTTTCCATTATAATCTTTTTCATATAATCTTTTTCATATAATCATATGGCATATGATAATAGCAAATTCAAAAGTGTTCTATTTCTTCATCCTGTCACAGTTCCTGTTTGGCATTAGGTTATCATATCTATATAACTGAATTGAGGAACTGTGACAATTTTGATTACTGTCTTATGTTTTACGGCACTCATCTGTTAATTGGTCCTAAGTAAAATTTATCTTCACAAGTAGCTAGATCTATTTATTTTTCATGAACAGGCATAATTAAAGTTGCATTACACATAAGAAAACTGTGCCTGAATAAATAAAAACCCTGTCCTTAATCCCATATGCATGTGTGAATTCATGCAGTGTGAAGACAAAAGTGGAGTACATGCAAGTATTCCACTGAACAGCAGTTAAGGGAAATACAATGAACATCCCATACTTCCCTTGATTGTCAGTCAAAACGTAATAAATTATTTTTAACAAACAAATACTTTTCTCACTTAAACAATAACAATAGTAACAAAAAAACTTCAGGACGGTAAACACTTTAAATAAGGTTTGATGAAAAAGTAGTATTTGAAGACCCCAACAACCCACAAATAAATTATGGAAGTTTGGGAAAAAACAGCAGTTGCCTTATATGTATAGAGTGAGATATTCCATAATCATAGATTGCTTTTAAATAATTCATACTTAATACCTAATGCTAGGGAACAAATTCTATTATCTGAAAATCAGAATTTTACAACAGAAATAAATAGGTATGAATCAATCAATAGTTATAAGGCCTAAGAAAATCCAAAGATCAGAAGATTGAAATTCTTATTGTGTAGAGCCATGATCATATCCAAGTAGAAATTAGAAGAAACATGAAAGACTTCAAGCAACTTAGAATTTTACATTTATCTACCTATCCACCTACCTATTTATCTTTAGTGGAAAAATACAGACTGTCCATTGAAAAGTCACAATAATATTTAGGGAACTTTTGCAAGCAATTTCTTTAACTTCGTGTTTCCCATATTTAAATGAAGCTCCACTTGGGGAGAGATTGCAAGAGAAAGAAAAAGGGCAAAAGCAAATAGAAAACATCAAATGCGACCAAAATGAAGCAGTAACAATTTTCAGAGGTGATAGAGAACCAAATAAATGAATACAAAGATAAATGCATACAGTCCATTGAGAAATGAGAGAAGATAATCCTCCCATGAAAGCAGCATAGCATGCTCTGCACATGGAACCTTCAGGTAATAGCAAATACAAAACCAAGATACTTTCTTAAAGGTGGAAAACTCTTGGAGGATAATTTTCGGAAATATATCTAAGTAAGAAGACCAAAGAAGTATTCCCAGGGCAGAGAAGATCACAGATTTAGATAATTAATTACAGAGGCACAACACCCAAAACTGGATTCCAAAGAAATGAGGGGAAATGCTGTACAGAATAGATGTCTACTCACTGTCTCCATGGTCTCTCATCTTTCTTCAGCACAGCATTTTCTAGATTTCTTCCTCAATGCAACCAGATCAAGATCCCTTTATTTCTTTAACAATTTTAATGCATATTTTCCTTTCTTTTCTTTTTGAAATTAATATCACAATGTCAATGCACATTGATGCCTTCATCATAACTCTGCTCTGTTTACAAATCCTCCCTTTTCTTTCTTCTTTTAAATATTTATTTTATTTATTTGAAAGATAGGATTACAGAGGGAGAGAAGGTGAGCCAGAGAGGTCTTCCATCTGCAGGCTCACTCTTCAAATGGCCACAAGGGCTGGGTCTTGATTAGGAAGAAGCTTTGTGCCAAGAGCTTCTTCTAGGTATCCCAAATGTGTGCAGGGGCCATCTTTGCTGCTTCCCCAGGTATATTACAGGGAGTAGGATTGGAAGTGGAGCAGCCGAGACTTAAACTGGTGCCCACATGGGATGCCAGTGTTGCCAGGGATGCAGTGACGCAGTGTTGTTGGTGGCTTACTATGCCACAAAGCCAGCCCCAGTCCTCTTTTCTTGACTTCTCAAATCGTTTTTTTCCTCCTTCACCTCAATAATTTCTATCTCAGTTCATTGACTTATTTAATGAAAACTGGGCTTTCCGGCCGGCGCCGTGGCTCACATGGCTAATCCTCCGCCTGAGGCGCCTACATTCCTTATGGGTGCCAGGTTCTAGTCCCGGTTGCTTCTCTTCCAGTCCAATTCTCTGCTATGGCCCAGGAGGGCAGTGGAGGATGGCCCAAGTGCTTGGGTCCCTGCACCCGCATGGGAGACCGGGAGGAAGTACCCAGCTCCTGGCTTCGGACGGCGCAGTGGCAGCAGTGGTGGCCATTTGGGGAGTGAACCAACAGAAGGAAGACCTTTGGCTCTCTCTCTCACTGTCTGTAACTCTACTTGTCTAATAAATAAAAAAATTATAAAAAAGAAAAAAATGGGCTTTCAAGATTTTTTTTTCAAATTTTGTTTTATTCTTTCATTTTGTTCATTTATAAGGGTGTTTTTTTTTTTTTTTTTTGTCATTCTCCACATAAACTACTCTAGAGTTCATGGCTTCAAAGATGATCCATAATATCCAAAGCTACAGAATCATACTCCACAAAGCATTTCAAATATCAAATTTAAATCATTATCTTTAAACCTCTGTTCCACTTTATTTCTGTGAACAATACGATCTAACCAACTCTATAAAAAAAAGTCCTTGCATCAAATAGATATCTCTACTCACACATTCACTGCAGCATTACTAACAGCAGTAGAGAGATAGAAGCAGTCTACGTGTCCCTCACAAGCAGGAAGCTTGATTGCAAGTGGAATAGCCAAGTCTTGAACTGGCATTCTGATGTGGGATGTGTATCTTTTAAGTGGTGGTATGCCAAAATTGCTCTCGCTTTAATATACTATCTTGTGAAGTTACAGAGCCCATGTGTGATATAGATTCTTGGAATTAAACAACAGGTACAGTTTGGATGCTTTGATGCTGTATGTTGATCAGCTACTGTAGAAAATAGCATTTCCCATTTGATTTGAAATGTCCAAGTAGGGTTTCTGCATATTATGTACTTTGCTTTAATCTAAAGATTAACTTTGAAGATTCTGAATGTGATTGTTGCGTAATTAATGTGACAGTTTATGACTAAAATTTTGATTCTTTTCTAAAGCCAAAGCATTGTGTAAAGTGAAACAATGAATCTCTTAATAATACCAGAATCTTCAAGAAGGCATGCATCATTTGAAACAAATTTGAATTGTAATGAGGTTAGAAAAACAGCTTTTAGAGCATCTAGCTGGAGTCTCTCAATTGAATGGTAGTAAGAGTATGTAAGTAACTGAGAGAGAGAGAGAGAAAGTGATGGAGAAAGAGAGAGAGGAGAGAGAAAGAATGCTCCATCAAGCAGTTCGCTCAATTGCCTGCAACAGCCAGGCCCACTGAAGCCTGGAGCCAAGAACTCAGTATGTTTCCTATGCGGGTGCCAGGGACTTGGGTATTTCAGTCATCACTCTCTGCTGTTGCCAGGGTAAACATTAGCAGGAAGCTTGTATGCAGGACCATGCACTCTGCTATGGGACACGGGTGTCTTCACCAACGTCTTAAATGCTGTATCAAATGCCCTCCCCTTGTTTTGGTTTTAACCTGTGAATCACCTTTCTCATCACATTGGCACAAGTAATTCATCTTCAAATCATGGAGTTGTCTTCAACACTGACAGAAAATTTCAAAAGGTTATGATTCAATTCCATACCTATTACTACTCATTTTGTAATGAAAAGAGAAAATACAGGTATTAGGAAACCATGGATATTAAAGAAAATCATCTGACGAGAAAATATAAAAATTCCATTTTTCCCTTATTTACCAGCACTATTTTCAAACATTAGGTCAGTAGCAATAAATCTGAACAAAAAGAAGGCATCTCAGAAGGTCAATATGTCCTTCTAAACAGGGTAACACATATATCCATATCACATTACAACTCAATAACAATTCCCTACAACGATTTAAACAATTCCCTATAACACCTTAATCATAATGTGACAGGGAACGAATCCATGGTTACAATGAGTGACAGGAAAACAGTGTGTATTCAAATTACTTACAACAAAACTATGAGAAATTTATGGAAAATGGGTCTGATTTCTCAATGAATGAAATTGACATTTTGAGACTTGATGCTGTTTATTGCCCTTGTCTACACTCCTTGTTGAATTCTTTATTTGGTGGAAGGCTAAGCTTGCAATTATAAAATAAACTGATTATGTCATTGCAAACATTTTAGAAAACTAAGAAGAAAAGAAGGAGGGAGTGTAGAAGTGTGGGCAGGAAAGAGAGCAGGGTGGGAAGTATTATACTATTAAATCTGTATATATAAAATAAAGAAAATTCATTAACCTTATATAAGTAAACATTAATAAAATTGAATTCATGAAAGACATTTGTATACATTGTGGAAACATGTCTTACATCTATTATAATTTAATAAAATTATTTTGGAAGCAGAACACAAATATTTCCTGGGGATAAGTACTTTGGAAAGATTCCAAAGTGGCAAATATAACAGAACAAAAGTATTAGTTGGTAAAAAATGCTTTAAGAAAAATCAGGGGCATGAAGTTGTGGGTACATTTGTGTGCACACATAAGTGTTTCAGTAAAGCATAAATAAAGCAAAGACATTACTAAAATATGACACTGTAATATACAGTTATAATTTATAAAGTGATCTTATATAGTTTATTAGTTTTTATATAGCTTGAAGTTGAAAATAAACACATGTGTAGAAAAAGAAGTCAATTGATTTGTATTGTACATGAACAGGCTATTTAAAAATTATGAATAATCCTTGAATTGTAAGTTTCAAATGTTTATTGTTTTAGAAAAAACTTAAATTATTATTATACAAATAAATAGAAATGTTCATGTCACTTTGAAAATAACCATTTTCAAATAGAAAATATGGTAAGCATCTATATTTGTGATATGTAAAATACTTGAAATATTTAGAATTTGAGGTAAAATTATATAATGCATATAGTTTTTTTATATTGTACATATCAAACAATAAATAGAAAAGTTATTAAATTTCTAATGTTAATTCTAAGTGCTTTATCAACAAGTGCATTGTTTCAAATATGTATAGAGCTAAAGTATAAATTTGCATTATCTAAAAACAAGCATTTGCATTCTATTTAGATATTTTTGTTGCTGAATACTTCATTTTTTAAATATTCTACTTATACATTTATAAATTCATTTTGGAAACTTACTTTGAAATATTAATAAAATCTAGAAAACCACAGAAATTAATGGCACCAAAGGTGAAATTAAATAGTATTTAATGCCTTTTACATTTTTTTATTTTCTTAATTTTACATTTATACCCTTCATATTTAATGAATGAGCCTTTACATTATGTACAATGGGTATAATAATCACATAGCTAACTGTACATATGCAGATACACACATTAGGAAATATTTTTAATTATAATAATACCCAATATTTTGCTTTTGATAGAATTTTATCGCATTTTAATGGTTTAAATTTTGTTCTTTAAGAATTCTTAACTATTAGTAGAAAGTTTGATAGACAAAAAACATGATAAATAATAAGCAGCAAACTATTTGCTAACTTAAGTACTGTGCTATTCAGGCATGTGGAAAGTTTCATTCAGAATAACATTTACTAAAAAATGTTACCATTAAACTAAAAATATTTATTTCCTAAATAAATACTGTCTGGAAACTCTGGAAGACAAATTCACTCTTCATAGAGGCTGTTGGTAGAGAGGAAAATACATGATAGATACAAAATAAAGTCCTGGAGAAAGAAAAAGCTACTGAGCCCTACTACCCTTCACTATACTTAAGATCTGGGTTTCTGAGGATGCATTCAGGTTTTGCCACTCAATCTAAGATGCAGAGAAAGATGGTCCCTGCATAGTCTTGCTTTGGGAGAGTCAGCACACCATGAGTTCAAAATATTTAGAAAGTTTTTTTTTTTTTTTTTTTTTTTTTTGGATGAAGTGCAGACTCGCAAGTTTTCCAAGTACTTTTTGGTCCAATCTATTCATTAAAACAGGATTTATATAAATCAGAATAAGCCTGACTGTCACAGACTTACCTGGGTAGCTTCAAGTCGTAGGATTTCTGAAGATTCTGAAGTTCAAACTTTGTGTGAGATGCAAGAGGAGTTGTAGGAAAGAGCTTTCTTATATCCTCACAGGCTCCTCAGCAAACTTTCCATGCACCACATTGCTCTGAGTTGCAGACACTTGTGCCTTTAGTACCACAACACTGTCAGTATGTCACTGCTTACTGACTGCTATTTTAGGTTCTCTGAGTAGAGCCGTGAACACTGAGCCTTTTGTGCAAAATATCATAAGGGCACTCTGATACTCGCTCATTGTCCAGAATTAAAATGCAGACAGCTAAGCAAGTAGCATGAACTGATTATCTTTTTCTTTTCTTTTTCCTAACAACAAGCAAAAAGAAAATAAAGTACTTATTGGCTTGAGGTGACAAGGAGGGAATTCAACTTATGTAAGAGAATTCACAAGTGGAAAGGACATGCCCTCTGCTTGGGGATTAGCTGATGAGACAAATGATCACTTCAAAGCAGGCACAAAAGTTACTAAAAAGAGGAAAGATTTTCCAATGTGTATCCATGCCTTCTGGCTGTTTCTTAATTCAGTCATTTCTAGATTGGAATCAAGTAAAATACATAATGGTGGGGCAGTGTCTAAATCGCAATACATCATTTTTTTCACTTCCTTGGTTTAGATTTTCTTAAAATAGTTATTTTACTTGTATTTAAAATTAGATTTTCTTGTAAAATGATTATTGTTATTTATTATGAAACATAAATTCATTCTTCATGCTTTTTACTCAAGTTGTTTTCATGTAAAAGCTGTTTTTGAACCAAATCAGAGATAGATTGAGAAGCTGGATAGTGTTTTAAACTAGGTTAGTGCCTATAGAACAATATTTTAAGTTTCCAGTATGCAATTGCTATTAGGAGACAGCCTTGATTTTCAGAAATATATAAGAGTTATTCAAAGCTGAAATTATTAATACATTTACATTTTTTATCACGACAGGGGAATGATTATAGGAACTTCCTATGGCATAGAACATATGCTAGGCCAAAAGCAATTTTCAGGAAATTCAAAAATATCAACATCAAACCATGCATCTTCTTTGACCACAATGGAATGAAACTGTAAATCAACAACTCAAGAATCTCTAGATCATATGCAAACACATGGAGAGTGAACAACATGCTCCTGAATGAACAGTGAGTGGGCGTAGAAGAAATCAAAAACTTTCTGGAAACAAATGAAGATGACAATACATCTTATGAAAACTTATGGGATACAGCGAAAGCAGAATTAAGAGAGAAGTTTATAGCAATCAGTACCTACATGAAGAAATTGAAAAGGTACCAAATAAGTGAGCTATCAACGTATCTCAAGGACCTAGAAAAACAACAACAAACAGAACCCCAAATTAGTAGGAGGAATGAAATAATAAAAATTAGAAAAGAAATAAACAAAATTGAAGCAAAAAAAAATACAAAAGTTCAGTGAAATGAAGAGCTGGTTTTTTGAAAAAATAAATTGATACACCATTGGCCCAACTAACCAAAAAAAAAAAAAAAAAAAAAGATGTAGAGGAGCCAAACCAATAAAATCAAAGATGAAAAAGGAGATGTAGCAACAGATACCACAGAAATAAAAAGAATCAACAGGAATTACTAGAAAGAGCCGTATGAAAAAAACAAGAAACCTAGAAAAAATGGATAGATTTCAATATACATACAATCTACCAAAGTTGAGTCATGAAGACATAGAAAACCTAAGCAAACCAATAACCAAGACAGAAATTGAATCGGTTATAAAGAACCTCCCCATATAAAAAAAAAAAAAAAAAAAAAAAAAAAAAAAAAAAAAAAAAAAAAAAAACACAGAACCGGATGACTTCAGTGTTAAATTCTACCAGACATTTAAAGAAGAAATAACTCCAATTCTTCTCAAGTTATTCAAAAGAGTTGAAAGGAATGGAATCATCCCAAACTCCTTCTTATAAAGCCAGCATTGCCTTAATTCCTAAGCCAGAAGAAGATACAACAGAGAAAGAAAACTATAGACCAATATCCCTGTGAACACAGATGTTAAAATCCTCAACAAAAACTTAGCTAATGGAATTAAACAACACATCAGAAAGATCATTCACACAGACCAAATGGGATTTTTCCCTGGTATGTAGGGATAGTTCGACATTTGCAAATTAATTAATATGCTGTATCATATTAACAAACTGAAGAACAAAAATCATATGATTATCTCAACAGATGCAGAGAAAGCATTTGATTAAATATAACAGCCTTCCATGCGGTAAACAGTAAGCAATTTGGGTGTAGAAGGAACATTCCTCAACACAGTCAAGGCAATTTATGAAAAACCCATGGCCAGAATCCTACTGAATGGGGAAAGGTTGGAAGCATTCCCCTTAAAATCCAGAACCAAACAAGGATCACTAGCCATCAGGGAAATGCAAATCAAAACCTTGGAGATGTTTCACCTCACTCCAGGTAGAATGGCTCTCATACAGAAATCAACAAACTATAAATGCTGGTGAGGATGTGGGGAAAAAGGTGCTATCCATTGATGAGAATGTAAACTGGTACAGCCACTGTGGACAACAGTATGGAGATACCTCAGATCTGAATAGAGACCTATCATGTGATCCACCCATCCTATTCCTGGGAATTCACAGAAACCAAAAGAAATCATCAAATGAAAGTTATCGGTAGTTTCATGTTCACTGAGCGCGATTCATAATAATTGAGGTATGGAATAAACCCAGATGCCCATCAACTGTTGACTGGATAAAGAAATTATGGTATATATATATATATATATATATATACACACACACACACACACACACACACACTATGAAGTATTTATCAGAGGGAAAAATAAAGAAATCCTGCAACTAGATGCAACTGGAAACAATTATACTTAGTGAAATAAGCCAGACCCCAAAAGAGAGTTGTTATATTTTTATTTCCTGATCTAAGGTAACCAATAGAGTACCTGAAATGTAATGTATTGGAGAGAAATAGGCATTTTGAGATTCCTTCATTGTTTACAACCCTTGTCTCTTCCATTGAAGAACAGTGTGGTTTTTTTTTTCCTTTTCTTTTTGGTTCATACTAGTTGTTGAACCATTTTACTTTGTGTAGGGTTAACTGTACGATCACTAAGTAAGCTGAATATAGATTTATAAATATTAATAGTGGGAATATGAAAGAGAGGAGGAGGAAGGGTTGAAGTTTGGGTGGGAGGGAGGGTTGAGGGAGTGCTACTATGTTCCTAAATCTATATACATGAAATACATGAAACTTGAAATCTTAAATAAAATCGAAAAAGAAAGCCACCTTAAAAATCTAATGGCTAATGACAACTGGAAAGATTATGTGCTGGCTGACTTACATTTCCATCATTTTGAATTCATATTATTAGTTATCATTTGACAAATAAGTGTTTGATACCTCTGCAACATGCAGCAAAACAAAGCAAAGCAAAAAATCTTTGACCATTAGCTTCTTGCATAGAAGCAATGCTTACAAAATTTATTCATTCAACATCCTGTTATCTTAACTTTTCCTGGGAAGGTACAGTCTATTTAATAGTATCCATAATTAACTTATATATGTTTTTTTTTATTTTTTTAAGATTTATTAATCTATTTGAAAGGCAGAATTACAGAGAGGCAGAGCGAGAGAGAGAAAGAGAGAGAGAGGTCTTCCATCCCCTGGTTCACTCCCAAGATGGCCACAAAGGCCAGAACTGCTCAGATCCAAAGCCAGGAGCCAGGAGCCTCCTCCAGGTCTCCCATGCGGAAGAAGGGGCACAAGGACCTAGGCCATGCTGCACTCCTCTCCCAGGCTATGGCAGAGAGCTTGATAAGAAGTGAAGCGACCAGGACTCAAACTGGTGTGCGTATGGGATGCAGGTACTACAGGCCTTACCCACTACCCATAGCGTCTGCCCCTACATAAGTTTTAAGTAGGTATACATTTTAGTTGTCATGGCAACCCAAAACATATATATTACATATATGCATAAAACATTTTAATCATTTTTAAAAGATTTAGTTACTTATTTGAAAAGCAGAGTTACAGAGAGAGAGAGAGAGAGAGAGAGAGAGAATCTTCCACCTGCTGGCTCACTCCTCAGAAGGCCGCAACAGAGACAGAGAGAGCTTCCCTCCTCTGGTTCACTTCCCAAATGACTGCAACACTGGGGCCGGGCCAGTCCAAAGCCAGGAGCTGCTTCTGGGTCTCTAACGGGGTACAGGGGCCCACCTACCTGTGCATTTCCCGCTTCTTTCCAGGCACATTAGCTGAAAGCTGGATCAGAAGTGGAAAACCTGGGAAGCAAACAGGTACCCATATCAGATGCCAGTGCCACAGCTGGTGGGGTTGGGAGTAAACAATTTTCACCCAAAACCCCAGATACTTCCATTTCTGTATCATTCACTAAAATCAGTGTTTGTCCATCATTAAATTACTGCTGAACTTGAGAATAAGAACTTTGTGATGAAGAAGCACATTTTCTAAAATCAGAGTGGGGTAGCTGAATCTAGTTGTTAAGTGATGTGCTCTCTATAGAAGTTACGTAAAACAGCCTTTCCATGAGCTGAAGGTAATAATTCGCTCTACAAGGATGCCCTTTAGATGTCATCCCTTTCTAGTTGGCAAGCTTGTTTCACTTTCTGCTGTGTGTTTAACACGCATGTGTCACACTGATAAATGGAAAAATAAATAAAGTGCATAATGACAGAAAACCGACAAACACCAGCAAATGCACTTACTTCAAACAACAGTAAAAATACCTCAAAATTTTGATCGAAGTGAAGAAACTCTGCTTTTAATATTAAACATTTTATAAGGTCTTAGAAGATTATCCCATATATTCTAGTTACAGAACTTATTTGTCTAATATAATTAAACATTACCTAGTCATATATGTATATTTACACATACACATATTTTATTATTTTTCTTTGCTTTTCCTGTTTTATTGTTGTTGTATTTTATGAGAACATCTTGTTCTTACTACATCCATCTTATTGTACCCAAGTAGTAACTTTGTTTTATTAAACAGAAACAAATTTCCATGACATAAAAAATCCATTGTAGTAACTGGCAATGAATAAATGCCTGGAAAACAAAAAAAATACTAATTTTATAAAAAACGTACTTTAGTAACCATCAGTACAAAAACAGTGTAAAATATGAAATTCAGCTAGAAATAAATAGAAAAATGTGACCCTCAATCCCTGGATGCAGTCCCAGAATTCATTAGGAACACTCCCACCTCGACACAAATCATTTTAAGATTCTCTAATAGTGTTTGCATTGTGAGTCACCAGGAAAATATAAATCTTTAACTCCTGAAGGAGTTTCCATTGTTTATAAATAATTGGTTACTTAGGAAATTTAGAGTTCATACATATCAGCATTTAAGAAGTAGTCTCTCTGAAATTATTTAAAATTGCAATATTGTGAAAGTGTCTAGCATCTATCTATCTTTATGGAAGATACTATTTTAGAGGTTGTTATGATACAAAGGAAAAAAAAAAACTCAAACCAATCTCTTGTAGTCAGGCAACTTTCCACATTTTAATGGAAGATGGCCTGAGCTCCTGGGCCCCTGCACCCACGTGGGAGACCGAGAGGCTTTAGGATCCTGGCTTCAGATCAGCTCAGCTCTGGCCATTGCAGCCATTTAGGGAATGAACCAGCAGCTGAACGCCTCTCTCTCTTTCTCTCTCTCTCTCTCTCTCTCTGTAACTCTGCCTTTCAAATAAATAAATAAATCTTAAAAAAAAATACATTGCCAAACCATAAAATGTTAGCTATTTAAGACTACATTTTATTCTTATTAACACATTATTGTGAAATTGAGTCCATGTTGAGCTCATTTTTTAGTGTGAGGTTATGGGTTAATGTCAGTCTCAATGCCATTTACTGAAAAGACAATTGTTTTCTGTTTTTTGTTGATTTTTAAATGAATTTATTAATACATCAGGTTCTTCAGGTCACATCACGTGCATGATAATTACTACAACAAAATTCCGAACAATTCTGCCTTCCTCCCTCTCTCCCTCCCTCCCTTTCTTCCTTCCATCTTTCCTTCCTTTCTTCCATCCATCTTTCTCTCTTTCTCTCTCTTGCTCTCACTCTCTCTCCATGTCCCCCTTCCTTCTTTTCTTTTTTAGTTTTAGAGCTTACATATTTTTAATTTACATTATAGTTAAAGGCTTACTTCTCCACTAAATAGTGAGTTAGACAAGTAAAATGTGAAAAGACCCTAGTTCACCAGGAATATTAGTAAAAGCTCTAAACATTTATCAAGTGAGAAAATGAGCATTTCACAAACACACAATGAATTTGAAAATAAACACAGATCGTTAAAACTAAAGTAGCATGTCAGTCTTAATCACTGGTTTCACAAATATATTTTTAAAGTTTGAGAAAAAGACATTTGTAGCAATACTGATACAAACAGGAATGTTCTCCCTAATATGTGGGAGTTAAAATTAAAAAAAAAAAAATTTCAAAAGCTAGTGTTTCCTCTTTACTCCTTGTCATCTTTGTTCAAAGTTACTGGACTGTACATGTGTAGATTCACTTCTGGGCTTTCTATTTTGTTCCATTGGTCTGAGTTTGATTTGTTTGCAGCATGTTATTTTGACTATGATAGTTTTAAAGTAGATTTTGAAATCAGGTAGTTTCATACTTCCAGTATTCTTCATTTTGCTCAAGATTACACTAGTCATTAGGGGACTATTGTAGTTATACAGAGATTTTAGAATTTTTTCTGTTTCTATCAAAAATGTTGGAATTTTAACAGAAATTTGAATCTATAGATTGCTTTGAGTAATGTCAACAATCTTGTCATATTAATTCTTCCGAACATCTGTGACATACTATTGTCCATTGAATATATGTGAAATGTATAGCATAACTAAGCATTAGAGAACTATAACTTAAAAACATAACTGTTATTATTGAAAATATAATGATTGCTTGTGAGGATATGGAGGCAAGGAAACTCTTGCATCTGTTGGTGAAAATGCAAATTAACAGTTATTATGTAAAATACTATGTACATTTACCTCAAAAAAACAAAAATAGAACTACAATATGATCTATCAAACTCTATAAAAAATGAAATACTTGCATCAGATAGACATTTCTACTCCCACATTCACTGCAACATTATGAACAGTAGTAAAGATACAAACACCTAGAAAGATCGAAGTGACCAGTAATCCTATTATGCCAGACCATCAGGATGCATATGCAGAGGTTATTTGACTCTTGTTTGATAGGCATTTACATTCCGCTTAAACATTTTTAAAAGAGGTCTGTTATCATGTAGCCAAAATTCCTTCTCAACATTTAGTGACTCTTACAGTCTTCTTTCCTTACTTTCCACGAAATACCGAGTCAGAGCTATCTGAACCTGTGTGCTCGAATTGCAATTACTAACACTTTAAATAAACTTTTTTTTTGCCATTTTTGATTTTAAATAGGTCATTATATCATTCCCCAAAAGATTGTGATCTAAAATAGGGTTAATTCTTATTTCTTCACTCTCATTTTTTAACAAATGTACAAAGATATGTATTCACAGTGATAGCGTCATCCAGAACCAATATACAGTCCTAAAATTTCTACCCTTCAATTATTCAGCTTCCCTTTCCCTTAATCCCTGGCAACCACGGATATTTTGCATCTCCATAGTTTTGGATTTACCAGAATGTCACAGTTGGAATGATTCAGTATGCAGGCTCTTCAGATACACTCCATTCATTTCTACATAGGCATTTTAAAGCTTTCTCCATGTGTTTTAAAGGTTTATAGTTGATTTTTAGTGCAGCATAATACTCCACTTTCTGGATATATCACAGTTTATATGTCTATTCACCTGTAGAAAGACATCTTGTCTATTTCCAACTTTTGACATAGGCAGTAAAAGGCTAGACACTAATTTTCAACTCCTTTGGATAAATTCCAATGAATAATATTGTGGGACTTTTAAGTAACAGTCTGACATTTTTAAGAATCCACTCAACTGCCTTCTAAGGTTCTCAACACTGTTGCATTTCTAAAGAAATTAATGAGTTTCTATTGCTCAACATTGTCACCAGCATTTGTTAACTGTGTTTTTTTATTTTGGTCATTTTGATGGTTGTACAGTGGTATATCATTTGTTTAAATACCCTAGTGATATAATACTAAGCATATTTTCATATGTTTATTTAATGTCTTGGGTGACATGTCTGTTCATGTCTGAGGTCTGTATATTTTTTAGAGATTCATTTATTAATTTGAAAGGCAGAGCCACAGAGAGAGAGAAAAAGAGAGAGAGAACGAGAATCTTCCATCTGCTGGTTCACTCCCCAAATGGCCACAATGGCCAGAGCTCTGCCAATCTGAAGCCAGTAGTGAGGAGCTTCTTGCAGGTCTCCCACGTGGGTGCAGGGGCCCAAGGACTTGAACCATCTTCTACTGCTTTCCCAGGCCATAGCCGAGAGTTGGATCAGAAGTTGAGCAGCCAGGCCTCAAAGTGGCACCCATAGTGGGTGCTAGCACTGCAGGCGGCAGCTTTACCTGCTATGCCACAGTGCCGGCCCCCTACGATCCATATTTTTAATGGAGATTTTACTATCTAATCTTTAAGTATTTTCATCCTTATTCTTCAACAGCACTTTGAGCTGTTAATAAGTATTTTTACAAAAATCAACTTAGTATCCAAAAGGAAGTATTCTCTTGTAAGTTTAGGATAGATTTCATTTGCTCTATGTAGAGTTCATATTTTCAATAGCAAGAAAATGGATATGATACTTTCTTTCGCATGCACATTAATAATATATTTGGGTTGTGGAATAATCATAACAATAATGATACCAAGTACATGTACATATATATTTACACCTGAAACTTGTGGGGAGCAACTCGGACTAGACTAAGTTACTGGAATTAAGACTTATTCTATGCATCTGCTTTCCCACAATATGGCGCTGGGAGAGGAGTAAACAGCTTCTACACAGCTGCCTTTCACCAACTTGACAAGCTGCAGGAGCTGCTCCTGATTGGAGGAGAGCAGCGTGCTCGGCGTGTGGGTAGCAGAGTTGGGATTGGTGGAAGAGGACTATAAAGGAGGAGAGAGACAACATGCACCAGGAACATCTAAGAGGAACACCTGAGGAACATCTGAGCAGCCCCCGAGAGAGCCGGCCGGCGGTGTGCCATTCCCCCGCGGAAGTGGGGAAAGTGGCAGGGGGAGTCGCCCTTCCACGGAGGTGGAGGGGTCGGCAGCCAACCCGGGAAGAACCAGCAGCAAACCCGGGAAGGGCCGAGCAGACAAAAGAACAGTGCAGGGTTCTGTGTCGTTCCTCCGCGAAGAGGGGGAGCGACATAATGGTGCCATGACTCGGATATGAAGCCTAGGAGACAAAACTGTTGCTTTTAACACAGTATGCCACTAATTCAGCTGTGGTTGGAGCTTAACCACTAGTTTCAATGTCTTAGGTGGTGCATTGACCATCTCTGGGCCCTGTTACATTAATATTCGGTGATTAGAGTGCTCCAGAATGTGTACTACCACAGATCTGCCAGTGATATGTGATCCTATTCCAGTTCCACTCATGAACATAAGCATCAAAATATGTGTTGTTTTTAATTGTTATTTATTTATTGTCATTCATTTGAATGGAAGGGGGCAAGAGAAAGAGAGAGAGAGAGAAGAGGAGAGAGAGAAGTCTTCCATCCTACTACAGAACTCACTCCTCCTAGGAAAGTCTGTCCTTAACTAAGCCCATATTTGCCATTATTTGATAATATGAACCCATGTTACCTCAAATATGACATAAGAATATGAATACTAAGTCTTATCCAATCAGCAGCTGCCTTTGGTCATCTTTCTAAGTCACTTTTTAAACAATTCCTTAGATTTTAATGTAAAATGTAAAAAAGAAGAAAGCATAAAACTTTGCAATATGACAATAGAAGATTAGTATTTATAATGTGTTTCTCTACCCAAGCATGCTTCCCCTGAACTGATTTGTTCTTCTGAAAATGTATATGTTTGGCCTTATATTTGTTTTGGAGATTTATTAAGGACATATGGAGGAAATATATGTTTACTTTATCCCAAGTTGTATCTTAAACTTCTTTCATGATTTACAGTTAATAGAGTTTGGCAAGACATAAAAGAAACAAGCAAAAATCAATTAAATATTTTCTTTTTTTTATTTTATTATTTTTGACAGGCAGAGTGGACAGTGAGAGAGAGAGACAGAGAGAAAGGTCTTCCTTTTTGCCGTTGGTTCACCCTCCAATGGCCGCCGCGGCCTGCATGCTGCGGCCTGCGCACCGCGCTTATCTGATGGCAGGAGCCAGGTGCTTATAGCCTTGGCCTATATCCTTTCTAAACTATCTTCTTTTTGCTTTTTATTTGATGGATTCTATTTAGTGGAACATGAAGCCTACTAAATATATAAAAAGTTACCTCAAAAATAAATAAAAGAGAATATAGATTATTTGAACTTGGTTGCAGGGCCCAAGTTCTTGGGCCATCCTCCACTGCACTCCCGGGCCACAGCAGAGAGCTGGCCTGGAAGAGGGGCAATCGGGACAGAATCCAGTGCCCTGACCGGGACTAGAACCCAGTGTGCCGGCGCCGCAAGGTAGAGGATTAGCCTATTGAGCTGCGGTGCCGGCCCAAATATTTTCTTGTAAAGCACAAGACAGACTCTTACAAATATGTTCACTTCTGCAGACTTGGTTTTCTTAGTAGAGGTGACTCTGCCTTTTAGATTTGCATTGAGATCCTTTCCAGTTGAGATAATAATGAAATTTGCATGGAAGACACCAGAAGATTAATTTTAGGATACTCCATAGAAGCAAATTAACTGCTTCCATCTATCCTGATCTGTAGGAAAATGTTACAGTTTTTCGAGCTTACTAAAGTACAGTTGTGACATTCAGGAAAAAGTTATTTAATTAAATTTCAGCAGTCAGTCAATAATAGATTAATTCAATGTAAAGAAAACTGATATGACATACTTTAGTTTGTACTTGCAGCATAAATATTTTTGTATTTACATCGTATTTCACAATTACTCTGGTTTCTCTATCAATGGTCACATCTTCCATGTCTACAGTCTTATTAAGTGATTTCTTATTAATATTGTTTTTTCTCTGAGAATTGTGAATTTTCTGCTTGAACACTTTCTTCTTGGTTGTAACTCCATATGACCAAATAATACCATGTTCCAAAAGCTTTTGTAGAACAAGCCAGCATTGTCACACATTAGATCCAACCACCACTTGAGATACCAGCATCCCGTATCAGAGTGCTGGTTCAAGGCCTGGCTGCTGTGAGTCTGATCCGGTTTTCTGTTAATGTGCCTAGAAATGCAGCACAAGATGGCTACCTATCTAGGCCCTTACCACTGATGTGGGAGACCAGGATGATGGCTTTGGCCTGGCTCATCCATGATTGTTTCCGGGGGTGAAACCACCAGTGGAGGATCTCCCTCTGCTTCGCCCTCACCTTCCCCTTCCTCCTTGCTCTCTTCCAATGCTTTTCCATCCTCCCTCAGCTTCTCCCTATTGTTTTGTTTCTCTGATTTAAAGTAAAATAATCTATATTCTCTTGCACTTATTTTTGAGGTAACTTTTTATATATTTAGTAGGCTTCATGTTCCACTAAATAGAATCCATCAAATAAAAAGCAAAAAGAAGATAGTTTGGAAAGGATATAGGCAAAGGCTATAATCAAATGAAAACATGCTTAACTTCATTCATATAAATTTCTAGACAGTTTTTAAAATTTATGAAAAATTCATGAGAAACTGCATTTATTTTTAATTAAAAAAAAAAAACTTTTTAAGATTGATTTTTTTATCTGAAAGAGTGATAAAGAGGCAGAGGCAGAGAGAGTGAGAGGTCTTCCCTTCACTGATTCAATCCCCAGATGGCCACAAAGGCCACATCTGAGCTAATCTGAAGCCAGGAACCAGGAGCTTCTGGGTCTTCCACGTGGGTGCAGAGGCCCAAAAACTTGGGCCATGTTTCACTGCTTTCCCAGGCACACTATCAGGGAGCTGGATTGGAAGTGGAGCAGCCAGGACTCAAAGGGCGCCCGTGTGGGATGCAGGCACTGCAATACAGTGACTTTACCCACTACACCACAGGGCTCTCTTAGTTACTCAAACCCTCCCAGGATCTCCCCACATGACAACTTTACAAATGCTGTTCTTCCTGCCTTGACAACGAAGCCTATTTTTCTGCTAATTGTTTTCCTTCATCTCTCAGTTAGGAGATTGCTAATTTAAGATCCTATTGATGATCCAATTCAAATTAAGACTCTCCTATGAGTATTTTCAAGGTGATCTTCACTCTCCATTTGTACAAGTTCTCCTAATAAAAGTTTGATTTAATTTATTTAATATGTTTATTCTTCTTAACAAGATTTGAAACTTTATAAAGGCAGGCATCTTCTGGTCCACTCACCAGTATATCCCTGAATCCTCAAAAAAAAAAAAAAGTTCTAACAAATAGAAGTTATTTTATAATTTTATATGTTATTATATAATTTTATTAAGCAAACAAGTTTGTTAAAACTTTAAAAACCCACTACTTAAAATTATTATTAAGCAGTACAGATGGTCTCCTAATTAAAAAAAAAAAAAAGTGCTTATAGAGCTCTAAAAAATAGCCTACTATACTGAAAAGCTTCTTGAAATTTAAGGAAAAGGAAACCAAAATAATGCCTTAATTTCTTCGCTATAAATGTTTTATGCATGTTTAGAAGTGAACTACCTAAGAATTTTGATCCTCTCAAATCAACATTATTTGCACTATTCAAATCATGGATAGCGATGTGTGAGAGAAGTATGTGTGGTATGTATGTAATGGGAGGAGAGTTACAGAGAAATCTAACATCAGATGTAGATAAAAATGTAGGAAAACATTAATATACTACTAATTAACAGGAAGATCTAACATGTATATTGATTATTACCTTAATTTCTCAGAGGAACTATATTTATATAAAAAATTTGCTCCATATATATTTATCAGATAGAGTTAGACAGTGAGAGAGAGACAGAGAGAAAGATCTTCCTTCCGTTGGTTCACTCCCCAAATGACTGCTATGGCCGGAACTATGTAGTGCTTCCTCTTGGTCTCCCATGCTGGTGCAGGGGCCCAAGCTCCTGGGCCATCCTCCACTGCCTTCCCGGGCCGCAACAGAGAGCTGGACCAGAAGAGAAGCAACCAGGACTAGAAGCCGTCCCTCATATGGGATGCCAGCACCACAGGTGGAGGATTAACCAAGTGAGCCACGCAGCCGGCCCCATCAATGTATCTCTTAACTCCACTTTTCCACTTTTGGAAGTACCCTTGTGTTCTTCTTGCAACACACTTCTTTATTATCCTGCTACCTGCACCATCCCACTGAGCTTTTTTCCTAGAAGATTTTCATACTGAGAATAACATTTCATTGAAGATATCTTTAAATACTTTAAGTACTTATTACTCTTGAATTTCTATGTTCAACTGGGTCTCACAAATTGTATAGCTCATCCCGAGATTACGTTTACCTCAATTCTGATGCCTTCACTCTCTTGCTCAATAATTCTCATTATATCCACATTTCTGCTTCAAAACTCCTTATGTACATAAAAAGACATTCTTGGATTCAACCTACATTTGCAACTTACAAACATATTTAGTTCCTGCTGCCTACTTGGATTTCTGGAAGCTTTGTTAAAGCTGGATGTTTCCCAACATATTGTGTTTGTTCATACTTTTACCTGTCTGCGATGCCTTTTATCCCGTTTCTGTGTGCTCAAAACTGTCAAATACGCTCCTAAATGACATTTTTATGTATTGTTTTCTGGTTCTCCAGCAGTCTACACACTGAATCACTGCACATCCATTTCTCTTGGTTTGGAGCAGGAGGAATAAGGTATAGGATTATTGTAAAAACCATTACAGAGCTGATGTGGTCCTTCTATCTCACTTCCCCCTTTCTCTTTGCTTCAATTTGTTCAATACAAAGTTAGTGAACAAGCCACAGATGAACGTTTGAGGAGCTTAATTTTTCTATGAGTGCTGCAGTTGCCTAGACTACCAAATACCACAGACCTGATGGCTTGAGGAATGGAAATATGTTTTTTCCAAGTTCTAAAGTCTAAACGAATAATATCAAGGTTTTGCAGATTTGATTTACCCTGAGATCTTTCTCCATTGTTTGCAGAGAGTCAGCTTCTTCTGATATCCTCACATAACCTTTTCTCTGTATGTGTACGCCCATGATGTATTTCATTCTATACACATACTAGTGTTTTGGATTAGAGCACACCCTAATGACTTAATAAAAACTACTGTCAAATATTCCTGATGCCACCTCTTGCTAGACCGGATATTAGGGCTTCCACATATAATGCTGGAGGAACATAGTCTTTCTGGCATAGGAACGCTTAACTGGTAACACACATGAAGGCTATTATTGGGAAGGCTGTTATTGGTGTGGGAAGGTTCCACTTGCCCCTACACTTACTAGTATATACAATGAGTATTTAGGAAGTTGACGTGTTTCTCAGCTTTGTATAAGTCACATTTTAGCAAATTTCTTGAAATAATATATCCAAATTCCATGGTTTTACATAACTTTATTTTTGGGTGATAATCATACAATTATAAAACTGGAGGAAATGTAATCCCTTACTCAGATAAAGGATATTTTGTCCTTGAATTTTAATAAATAATCATATCTATGCCAATGCCTCTTGACTAGAAACACAGAATCATTTTAGTTTTTTAGTAAATATAACTAGAAAATTTGGGGGGCAATGATATCAGTTTTCTAAGTATATGCTCTTTTCTTGATGCAAAGTAACTTTCTGCACAGAGACACCATAGAATGATATTTTACAGATTAATGAAAGTTTTTCAGAGCAAATTTAGAGAAGTGACAATTAAAATGCCTAGATACAAAAAGTAAATAAGAAAGCTCTAATTTTAAAAGACTGAAATGTATAGAGCCCCTTTTTATTACAGCAAAACTGTGGTATAAGATCAGAGGAATATTTATTGTACAATTGAGCAGGAAGTCAGTCAGTATCTGGTATGTCTAATGTGCTGCTGTGAAATAATAATTTTTAAAAGCCAGGAGTAAATCAGCAGGAGCGACTCAAAAGGAAACAGCCCAGCCACTTCGCCTTGCAGCAATGCAAGGAGAAGGGCCCCAGAGAGGAGTCGCCAGGGTTTCAATCCATAAGGGTCAACAATCCAGGCATCCAGATCAGCTCTCAGGGGACTGCTGCCAACTGTGTCCTGTAGTTCATGCAGAGCTGAGTCAGTTGTGAGAGTTAAACTATCAGTTCCAAATCCAACTGGGTTTCTGTTTCTGTTTGCTTGTTTGTTAATTGATTTTTAAAATTTTTTGACTGGAATTCACCAAAATGGGAATACCCGTCAAAATTATATATTTGAAGATGATTTTTTAAATAACTAAATATAATTAGAGATAGTTGATATTTGATTTGTCACTTCTCTAAATTTATCTGTTACTAAATAACGTAGACATTTGTCTACGTTACTGTACATAATTCATAATTTATTCAAACTAATTTACACCTGTATTTTTGTTTCTTAACAGAGTTTTGGAAAGCACAAACATTTATGTAATGTTTCAATACTCTGCACTCTCTTGCATTGTTTTTCATCCTCACTGTATTTGAGAAATCACAGAAATTACCGTTCTCATCTTCAGTATTTTCTAGACACTGAAAGACAACATGCTGATCTCAAGCAAAAATCTCTCTTCCTCAAGGGTGCCGGATTCCTTTCTCCGTTGTTGCCTTGCAACAAATGTCGGACTTCATATGAACATATCTGTCATGCTGTATGGCCTAATATATTAACATATCAGATACCTCATCACAATACTTGAACACTAAAGGTTCAGTATTGTTCAATGAATGCCCAAATCAACTCTATAATGAGGAATAATATACACTGGCCCAACTGGCGAGCTCTTCCTTTTTCAAATTACATATTGTAGCCTGCTGTGAACTCCTCAAAGTCGAAAAATATCTTGGTTTATCCACTTTGTCTACCATTGCAAACAGCATCTCCCAAAGATAGCAGGGAGTATATTTGAAAAGTAGAGATAGAAGTAGAGATGAAGAGAGAGAGAGAGAGAGAGAGAGACAGACAGAGAGAGAGAGAGAGAGAGAGAGAATATCTTGCAAACACTGTTTGACTCCTGAAATGGCCACAATGGCCAGGGCTGGGCCATCCTGAAGCCAGGAACCTGCAACTCCATCTAAGTCTTCTACATGGGTGCAGGGGCACAAGGCTTTGGGTCATCTTTTGCTGCTTTCCTAGGTGCATTAGCAGAGAGCTGGGTGGGAAGAGAAGCAGATAAGACTTAAACTGGCACCCAAATGGGATAGCAGTATCATAGGTGGCAGCTTAATCTGCTGTGCCACAGTGCGTGCCCCTGCTTACAATTCTTTTAACTATCAGATTCTATGCATTCTTTCCTGATACATTCAATAAAACCTTGGGAATAAATGATATATTAGCTGTGTTTCTCAGTTTTGCCATATAGTAAACTGTTCCAAATTCAATGGCAGAAAACATTCTTTTTATTATGCTAAAATTATGTGAGTCTGTAATTCAGAATAAACTCAGTAGAGAAGGCTGCAAGTGAGTAGGTGATCGAGGACTAGAATTATTCACATCCTCACTCACTTTTCTATCCGATGATTACTGTTGAGTCCGGATCAAAACACACCTGAGTTGTCTACAGTAATATGTACACATGGGCTCTTCATGTGATTTTGTTGCATAGTCTACTCTGGGATCATTTACCACATGGAAAAGGGCTGTAAGAACAAACATCACGAGAAGCAAGGCAGAAGCTGCATTGCTGTTTATGAACCGGCAGTAGCAGTCACATAATGTCACTTCTGCATTGTGAAAAACGCATTAGAAGTGATGAGACATGGACATTCCTCTTCCCTCCCCCCAAATCCTGACTGGAGGTGTATCAGGGTCATCATCGCATTGCAAGAGCATGGAAGGAGCTGGTGTTGTGACCCAACGGATTAAGCTGCCGCCTATATTGCTGGTATCCCATATGAGGACTGATTCAAGTCCTGGTTGTTCCAGTCTCCACACATCTCCCTGTTAATGGGGCTGGAAAAGCACTGGAAGATGGTCCGAATTTTGGGCCTCTTGCCATCCATGTGAGAGACGTGGATGAGAGTTATAGGCTTGTGGGTTCAGACTGGTCCAGCCCTGACTATTGCAACCATTTGGTGTGTGAACCAGTGGATGGAAGATTTCTCTCTCTCTCTCCCTCTCTCCCTCTCTCTCTCTCTCTCCTTCTCTCTGTAATTCTGCCTTTCGAATAAAGAAACAAGTATTTTAAAAAGAAGAAAAAGAAGAAATGTAAATTTGAACTTCTTGCTTCCATGTACAAAATTAGGAGGAATTAACAACAAAACAATACTAATCATAAATAATTTATCAGTTACTATATGCCTTACACCACACAACAAATTATTTCATTAAATATTCACATCTTCTCCTGTCACTGATTTTTTTTTGTTTTTCGTATGTGGATATTAAAAGCTAAAAAATGAATAACTTGACCAGGATCACCCCACTGATACACTGCAGCAACAGATTTCAAACCTCGTTTCTGTGACTCCAAGGATTCATAACCATCACCCATCCTGCTACAGCCAGATGCATTTTCTTCCCTAAATCCCTTGGCTTCCTTGTGAGGAATTCTTCTTGCTTCTAGAAGTACTACATTTAGACCTCACTAAGGCCAGGGTGTGATCATTTGGATAGTTGTGGATGCCCCAGAAACTAAAAGTCACTCATAAAATATTTAAGCAAAGGCCGGCGCCGTGGCTCAATAGGCTAATCCTCCACCTTGCGGCGCCGGCACACAGGGTTCTAGTCCCGGTCGGGGCGCCGGATTCTGTCCCGGTTGCCCCTCTTCCAGGCCAGCTCTCTGCTATGGCCAGGGAGTGCAGTGGAGGATGGCCCAGGTGCTTGGGCCCTGCACCCCATGGGAGACCAGGAAAAGCACCTGGATCCTGGCTCCTGCCATCGGATCAGCGCGGTGCGCCGGCTGCAGCGGCGGCCATTGGAGGGTGAACCAACGGCAAAAGGAAGACCTTTCTCTCTCTGTCTCTCTCTCTCACTGTCCACTCTGCCTGTCAAAAAAAAAAAAAAAATATTTAAGCAAAGTGAAACGCTGTGATGAATAATCCCTGCATGGAGACTGTCCCAAGATTTAAGTTCCCACAGTAGTTCATTTGCCTTTGCTCACAAAATTTCCACACTGACTCCGTGCACACCTGCACCAAGCACCCAATGAACCATGCTGTAGGAAATGCCAATAGTTTCTATTGGGAACATACAGCTCACAGCTGCTCCCCACCTGGATAATATTCATGTTAAATAATTTTTCTATGATATCTTCTGTGAAAGATTTCATTTTGATAAAATTATCTAATTTTAGCATTCTTTTCATCCTACATGAAAGATGATAGCAAACCTCTAAGAACTGCTAAATCCAAACAACTGGCATAACCTATAGCTCATACATTCCAGTAGAATCTATCCACTTTGCATTACTAGTTGAGTTTATCAAATGAGTTTTGTGTGTGTGTGTGCATGCGCGTGCGATTGCATTGAAAGTGAATATTTATTTTCTTAAGTAATCCATTTTTATTCTGTGGTTCAGATGTTGACTTTAGTTGATGGCAAAGTAGAGGCAAAGGCACACTTTCACACATATATATCTATAAATTGAAAAAGCATGCACATAAGAACTTTGGTGCCTGCCAATATTCCTCACATTAATTGCAGCATTCCAGGAGCTATTTCAAGAAGAATTCAATGCCTTCAGTTGCAAATTTGTGGTGACTCCGGAGCTCCAACATAATAAAGTGTTTAAGTATGTCCTTCTGTTTTAGTATTAAGCAGGTTACTATGCTTCTAAAGAACTGATCTTAAAGTATTTGGCTTATAAACTTTCTGACTTATTTAGACAGATATGATCACATGATTTGGGATATGAACTATCCCCCTCTCTCTTCAGACTTCTTGATACTACCACTGAATCAACACAGGTGCCTTTACCCTGAACTCCCATCCTCCAGAACTAGGAGAAATGAATCTCTGTTGTTTATAAATGATCGAGTCTCAGATAATTTGTTCTGGCAGCACATTGACCAAGATATCAGCCATCACCTCAATTGTAACCTAGTAAGAGATTCTAAAAATTAGCACTCACTTAAGTAATTTGCCAGAATTCCTGACTACAGAAACTGGGAAGTGTGTTATTTTAAACCATCAACCCTTTGGGAAAATAGATGTGTGTTATTTTTTTATGGAACTAAGAATGAATACTTTTTAAAAAAGATTTATTTATTTATTTAAAAAAAAATTACAGATGGGGATGGTGCTGTGACACAGTGGGTTAACGCCCTGGCCTAAAACGCTGGCATCCAATATGGGCACTCGTTCGAGAACAGGCTGCTCCACTTCCAATCCAGCTCTCTGCTATGGCCTGGGAAAGCAATAGAAGGTGGCCCCTGCACCCACATGGGAGACCAGAAAGAAGCTACTGGCTCCTGGCTTCTGATCAGCACAGCTCTGGCTGTTGCGGCCAATTGAGGGGTGAACCATCGCATGGAAAACCTCTCTCTGCCTCTCCTCTCTCACTGTGTAGCTCTCACTTTCAAATAAATAAATAAATCTTCAAAAAAAAAAAAAAGAGTTACAAAGAGGCAGAGCTAGAGAGAGGCAGAGAGATTGTCCATCCGCTGGTTCACTCCCCAGATGGCAGCAATAACCAGAGCTGCATAAATCCAAAGCCAGGGGTCAGGAGCTTCTTTAGGGTCTCTCACTCCAATGCAGGGGCCCATGGCCTTGGGCCATCTTCCACTGCTTTCCCAGGCCATAGCAGAGAGCTGGAAGTGGAGCAGCTGGGACTGGAACCAGTGCCCACTGGAGGTGGCAGCTTTACCCGCTAAGCCACAGCACTGACCCCTATGTGTGCTATTTATATCATTACATTTTGGGGTAATTGGCACAGCCAAAGATAACTGAGGCAATACCTATCTGGGAAAACTAAATCTCCTGTTTAACCATGAAATCATCTTGGATGCTTTTGAACATTGTGCTTCAAATGTATACTAAATAGACCTGTAAAAACCTTATTTCTTGATGTATTGCAAATACATCCCTATTCTGTTGACTATACAGACTTTTAATTAACTTTTCACATATCAGCAACCCTACATACTACTTGCATTTTGTTTCAAATATAAGTTATTATTTGATAAAACTATACTTCTTAACATACACTATTTTCATTCCAGAAATGTCTTTGTCTTTGGGATTAGTATTAGAATGTCAAGTTATAATACCATGGGTATCGGGGATCAGTAGTGAGACATGAAGGAATCGGTGTTAAAGGACACCCAAGAAAGACAGGGTAGACTGTTCCAAGGTAAGACTGTGCTTTAAAAGAAGTTCTGAATCCTAGATTTTCAAAGTATTTCTCAAATTAGTGTTAATAAAAATATGTACATAGCAGAATTATATTCCAAGAAGTAGTAAAATTGTTGCTAAATGCAACCAAGGTATTTTAATTTAAATATTTAAGTTTAGCTCTGTAAGTTAAGATTCAGAACTTTCACATCTGATGCATCTTCAAAGGGAGACTTCAATGGTAGTTTAACAAAGGGATTTCTGTCCTCAGGTTACTGATTAATAAATGGCAAATCACTGTTTCCCGTAGCAAACATTTTATGAGAAACATTTTGGAAATTTTGTCATGGTTTATTTCAAGCAATCTCATTATAATCTCCTATCATGATATATTTTCCTTTTATTAACTATTTTAACATATTTTCTCAAAAAGAACCACACATTTATACTGCTATATTTCTGAATGTGAAAAGAGAGTAAAAATTTCCCATATGCCCCATTGTCCACCAGGCATTTAAATATCACCTCTATACATTTATGCCCTCTTGGATGCTGATATCATGAAATTTCCCATTTGTCTATTTAAAGACCAAAGCTACCTTGTAGTGCTACAACTGAAAAATTGATTATTGGTCAATTAACCAATCTCCTCAGTGTAATTAAGTGGAAAAGTTTCAGTATAAGTTATGACCAGATTTCAACTCTGGCTCTTCCATATGTAAGATCTGTGATTAAAGGCAATTCATTGTTTTGTTGTCTATAAAATGGATAGGACTGCCATGAATACTTGACAATGTAATATAAATAAACTTGCTGCAGGCACCTGAATCATGCTGACAATTTGTCACTTTTTCCTCAGCTAAAAGCAAATGGTTAGCCTGACAGTACTATGAAAGATTAGTGAGCACCACAAACTAACTTAAGCCAGTTTTGCTTAGGTTTGATTTGAAACTTTACAGTGATATGAGATTTTTTTGAAGATGTATGTATTTATTTTAAAAGTGTTACAGAGATATTTTGAGAGAGAGAATGAGAGAGAGACACCTTCCATTTGCTGGTTCACACACGAGATGGTCACAATAGCCAGCACTGAGCCAGGTAGAAGCTAGGCATCATGAACTCCATCCAGGTCTCCAACATAAGTAGCAAGGTCCCAACAATTTGGGGTCATCTTCTGCTGTTTTTCCCAGGCCATTCACAGAGATAGAATCTGTAAAAGATCAACTGGCACATAAATAGTGCCCATATGGGATGCCAGCATAGCAGGTGGCGCCTTCACCCACCATACCACAATGCCAGCCCCAAGGTTGTGTTTGTAATGTCCTTCAGTGACAGGATGAGGGACAAAAATGCATCCATAAGGCCATGCCTCTCTCAGACTCTGCCTCCCATGATCAGAGCTGAAGAGAAAGCTCTGGGAGGTCTCATGCTGCCATCTCCACAATCCCACTGCCTGGTGGGAAGAGAATATCCCAGTGTCTGCACACCATTGAGAAACCTCAACCTCCCATCTCCTTCCCACTAAACTGACCGCTTCAACACCATGGCCAGGGGTCATCAGGTCTAATCCAAAATAAGCTGTTTAAAACTGTTGCTGTTACAATAACCCTATGTCTCCTGAGTTATCCCTGTGTCCTTTCATCCCCACGAAGCACTGACCTTCCAAAATCCTTCCTGTTAGTAAAACCCATGCTGTCTTATCTGAGGCTCCATCTTAAATGTCAGGTGCCATTTTAAGCTCTGGTCCAGCCGCCATCTTGTAGAATAATCTTCGGACCGGCGCCATGGCTCACTAGGCTAATCCTCCACCTTGCGGTGCCGGCACACCGGGTTCTAGTCCCGTTCGGGGCGCCGGATTCTGTCCCGGTTGCCCCTCTTCCAGGCCAGCTCTCTGCTGTGGCCAGGGAGTGCAGTGGAGGATGGTCCAAGTACTTGGGCCCTGCACCCCATGGGAGACCAGGAATAAGTACCTGGCTCCTGCCATCGGATCGGCGCAGTATGCCGGCGTGGTATGGCGGCCATTGGAGGGTGAACCAACGGCAAAGGAAGACCTTTCTCTCTGTCTCTCTCTCTTACTGTCCACTCTGCCTGTCAAAAAAAAAAAAAAAAAAAAAAAAGGACTTTAAAAAAAAAAAAAAAAAGAATAATCTTCGGTCCTAAGCCCAGCCTGGCTTATTAGAAGTCAGGTGACTAAAAGGCCCAAGCACAAACATCAGCTCCAGCCCACCCTAACGGGATTTGCTGCTCCAACTCTCTTACCTTTGTAAAACTATAATAAGACCCATTTTTCCCTACAAGTTCTCTCCTGCCCTCTCTCAATCCCCCTCTCCAGCCTTTTTGTCCCACCCATCCCCCTCTTTAATGCCAGTGTTTGGTGTGTTTTGCTGTGGCTTTGCATTGTTGTTGTGACTTGGATCCAGGCTCTCCAATTGACCTTGCTCTCCGTTGGGGATTTGAGCTGCTTTGGGATCCTGGATTCCTGCCAATCATCAAACTCACCCCTGAACCTCTTTCTTTGTCACTGAACACTCTGTGATTTCCATCCACACACTGGCCCTCCAAATCCCTAAGGAAAGACAGGGAATGGGGAACTCTCACGGTGACCTGTACCAGGGGTTGTGATTCTGCTCTGCTTTGTCTTGAAGTCTTGGTGCCAAGCACCACAGCCTTCCATGGGCTTTATGCCTCTCCACAGGCTTAATACTTTGGGCAACAGTGGGTGTGGGTGATGGCCCCTACCGCCTGCTCCCATACTTTCCACTCTTGGGAATGCTTGCTATCTGCCAGTCCCATCCCACAGGTTACTAGTGAACTTCCTCATCCCATGTCCATCCGACTCTCCGCTTAGTTGTTTCCTAAATAATCTTGTTCCTCTCAAATTGCCCCAGATCTCATGCCATCCCCTCATCTTACTTGTTAATCAGGTATGGCCCATGTATGGCCTTAACAACCAGTCCAAACAGCCACTTAACAGCCTGTTTGACCCTGACATTATTCGGGATCTCTTTCACTTCTGTTAGAGTTCGGTAAAGTGGAAGGAGGCTCCCAATGTCTAATCCTTCTCCTATCTCCATTCTAAACTTTCTCTTTACACCTCATGTTCTCTGATTCAGGTTCTCTTTACTTCCAAAGTTCTCAAGAAATGGTCAGAACCTCTTTCTTCTATTTTCAACCCTGCAGATGAGCCCCTGCCTCAAAGCCCACAGCCCACTCCAGCACCGTCTGCTGCACTTCTTGTTGACACCTTCCCCTCCTGCCCAATAATTCCAGGAGGCAGCATCTGTTTCTACTCCCCCTGCCTTTCTCAAGTCTCCTTGCCCTTATCTCAGAACCATCCCTTATCTATTTCCTCTCCACCTGCTCTCCCTGCCTTGTGCCACAGCCAGTCCTCACTCCAGCTTTCACCCTCCCCCATTCCACTTGGTCAACATACAGTCCCTGCCTTACCACTGCTGCTTCAAACTCCCAACGCCATCTCCTACTCTTAGCCCATGAATCATTCTCTCCTAAACAGTAGCCAGGAGTCTACCACCCTGTTACTACTATGGGAGGTGGCAGGAATGGAGGGTATAGTCAGGGTCCATGTTCCTTTATCATTCAGTGACCTGCTACAAATCAAACAAAAATTAGCTTCTCTCCCAAACAGTAGCCAGGAGTCCACCTCCCTGTTACCCCTATGGGAGGGGGCAGGAATGGAGGGTATAGTCAGGGTACATGTTCCTTTTTCAGACAGTGACCTGCCACAAATCAAACAAAAATTAGCTTCTTTTACCTCTAACCCACCTCCTACATTATGTTCTTATGATTCTTTTCAACACCCTCCTCCTGGAGGAGCAAAGGCAAGTTTGGTAATGGGACCTTCTCCACGCCTATAAAACCCATCAAACTGACGGTGCCTTATGCAGACTCTCCTCCAGTACTGTAACCTAGACCCAGACTATCCTGATGGATGTGGCCTTCAGATGAATCATTTCTTTGTTCAGAGTTTCCAGACATCAAGGCAAAGTTGAGAGGTATATAATGATGGCCAAGGCCCTCCAACAACCTGCTGCTTCCAGTCGCCCAGCCTACTATAGGAGTGCTCCAGCTGACCACAGGAGTCCCCAAAGTCATGCTTTCAGTGTCCTATCCTAGGGACCCACCAGGTCCTTATCCTAAATGTTGTCCAAAGGGCCAAAGTGGACTGTCCTCTTGTCCATCAGCTCTGTAGGCCTTCCACTCCACCCACACCTGAGTTGACTTTCTAGGACTGACAACCAAGGATTAAAGGAGCCTGGACTCCTTCCACCCAACTATGACCATTACTCCTCAGGAACCCATGGTAACTGAAAGTATCAGGTAGACCATTCCTTTCCTCATTAATACGGGCAACTTTCTCAGTCCTCACCCACTGTTGGGGGCCCACTTCTACTGCCTAAACCTCCATAATCAGGGTATAGAAAAACGTTACCTCTACAGACTCCCAATCTACTCTACATGATTGATAATACGCACATCTCTCACTAGTTGCTTCTTATACCTCAAAGTCCTAGTCTGCTTCTGGGAAGGGACATACTCCATCAGTTTGATGCTCAGGTGGTTTTCACCCTCTGACCATCAGCCCTTTCCTGCAACTCATCTTCACCCCCCACCCCTGTGTTCTAATTTTATTGTAAGAATAGCAAGGGAGTGATGATTCCACCCCTCTGAGCTCGCAGTTTACTGTAAGCAATCATCTATGCCACCCTTCTGATGGATCTTTGTCTTATCCTGAGCAAACCAGCCAGGATAATCGATTGCATATCAGGCCTTCAAATGGGTTTTTGGCCCATTCAGTTGTCAGCTGAAAACTGCATTCTGTTCTTCCTTCCTCAGAGATTAATTTGTCCATGAGACTGGGCGTAGCCTGGAGTGAGGCCAGAGCTCCAGGCTCCATGCCTCAATGAGTTTGTCCTTTGCCCCATAACAGGACAAGATCTCTGTATCTCTCTGCTCCTCTAAATGCTTCCATACCTCGCCAGGTCTCCTCAATTCCTACAAAGTCGATTTCCAGCTCCCATTAGCTGCTATTTCCTATATGTTGCATTCATTAGCTCTGGGTTAACAACTCAACTGCCTCTGTCTTCCACAACCTTCCTCCTCCATTCTGCAACTCTCTCTTTCAACCTAGCCATCATTTCTCCTGCCCTGCACCAAGAGGGCCATAAAGCCTTGAGAAAAATTTCAGAAATTCTGCACCCGTAAAGCCCTCTACTCAGCAACATTCCACACAGAGAGTAAGAAGAAAATAAAGGTCTCTCTCCCCAGACAACAATACCCTGAGAGATATCTCTCCCAACCTAAGTGGAATGAAGATCGAGACTGCTGGCCCTTCAAACCTGCAGGATCACCAGGTTAACTACTATTCACAGACATATCTCCTTTTCCAGAATTGTCCTTTATTCTGTGCCCTATCAGAATCCCCTTAGGAATCTCTGGAGGGGTGCCCATCCGCTCTGATGGACGCCCTTTCTCGTTAAATCTAACAGCATGGTGGACAATAACTTGCCAGACTTGTTTTGCAACTTGGTTTATATAATATCAGCATCTTTAGTCATCTAGGTATAATTATTAAATGTAAAGTGGGTAAATGCAAATGATAAATGTATCTAAAGGTAAACATTGGTACTCTTAACACTTTATATTCTATAGATAAATTATGTGGTTTGTTAACAAATATGTTTTCATAAACTGTCTATGAAAATAGTTCAACACTGCTTGAAAGTAATTAATGATGAAATGTGATGTGTTATCTTATTGAATTTGGAGGTTCTTAAAATGTTATTTCAAAATGTAAACCCAGGAAATCAGCAGATGAAAAAGGTCACAAGTATAGAAATGTGTTCTTAGTGAAGAAGTCACAGAAGGTTATGAAAGAAAGAAAGTTCTGGGTACAAAAGTTATTAATCTATTTTTCTCTAACATAAAATTAAGATCCAATCCTCTGCTAAAGCAGTGGAGTTTTTGTGATACATATATGTTAGTAAATATTTTAAAATCATCTTAAAAATCTGTTTAAAATCTGCAGCATTTCATTCTGATAATTTTTGTTTAATTGGTGACTGTCAGTTTTCTAACCAGCTCCAGTAAGATATTTTCTCTTCCCTAGTTCTGACTCTGTTAATATTGTTCCAAGTTATGGGATGATTCTGTGTGCTAACTAATTTAAGCTTTTATTTACAATTCTTGGAATGACCAAAGAAATAGATTTTGTGTTCTGTTAAAGTAATCTATTGTGTTCTTTTAATGTCTCTCTTAAGTTCTGATTGTTTAAAAGCAGCCTATTTTTTCATGGTTTGTTTGAATATATACTCATTCTGAAGCATTTGCATAAACACTTTGTATCAGTGATCAAGTCTGGTCTATATTTGAAAGGCCCAGAGGCCTAAAATGGTAAATGCTTTGTAAAATCCTGCAGGAGCTTTCAGAAATACTGTGTGGAGTAAGAAAGTGCCTCTTGTTGGTTAATGATTGTTATAATTGGCTATAATTGAAAATATGGCTATTCAAAGTCTTTTGTCATCCACAGTTTTTGTCTTCTTAACACTAAAAATCAGATTTGTTGCTCATGAAAACTAAAACATTGTTGGTTCTGCGTTGAAATATGTCCTCTTAGGTTCCAAAAAGACTTCTCTCATCCCTACCTCCACTGTATCCAATACCTTGGGACAGTTTTTGTAAGAAGA
Organism: Oryctolagus cuniculus; assembly: GCF_051225735.1. Classification (NCBI taxonomy): domain Eukaryota; kingdom Metazoa; phylum Chordata; class Mammalia; order Lagomorpha; family Leporidae; genus Oryctolagus; species Oryctolagus cuniculus. The sequence continues at coordinate 12,209,674 of NC_142876.1, read as the reverse complement.
TAAAGCCAATAATGTACTACAGGTTGCAACTTATGGTTAATTCAGATTTCAAAGAGCAGAAAGAAATTCTAATTGATTGATGGTGATTACAAAGCAGTTAGATTTTAAGAAACTATTATTGAACCTGCTTTATCTATCTTACATAGGTATGGGCCTCATAACCGGCAAGGTCTTAAAGCCCATCTGCTTGTTACCAAGCTCCTTCTGTCAGTATCTGTCTGCTCTTCAGTTGGAAAACTTGCTCATGGTTTAGACAGCACCTTTCTTAGGTCCTCTAAATATGACTCTGTCATTTGTTTTAGACCCTGTCAAGCTCCCTTGAGGCCTCATTCCTTTGTAATCATATCCTCTACTCTTACGTTATCTGGGGTCTCCAAAGCCAAATCACCCCACTAGCAGTCGTGGTACTACAGAACAGATAGAAACAGACAGACCTAAATCTTTTTTTTTTTTTTTTTTGACAGGCAGAGTGGACAGTGAGAGAGAGAGACAAAGAGAAAGGTCTTCCTTTACCGTTGATTCACTCTCCAATGGCTGTTGCGGCCGGTGCTGCGCCGATCTGAAGCCAGGAGCCAGGTACCTCCTCCTGGTCTCCCATGCGGGTTCAGGGCCCAAGCACTTGGGCCATCCTCCACTGCACTCCCGGGCCACAGCAGAGAGCTGGCCTGGAAGAGGGGCAACCGGGACAGAATCCAGCGCCCTGACCGGGACTAGAACCAGGGGTGCCGGCGCCGTGGGCAGAGGATTAGCCTATTGAGGCAGGGTGCCCGCCTGATTGCTATTCTTACCCTGGTTTGTATACTACCTTGCCTATTTAAATGCTTACAGGAAGTGATAATGGAACAAACCAAAGCCTTCACCAGCTATTCTGTCACCCAAATGCTGCTACAGGGATATTCTCAGCTCCGTTCCCAGGAGATTGTGGTTTGAGATGTTGTCCCACACCAACAGAGAGTGACTCGTCACCCATGTCAGCAGGAAGTAGTTCTAGAAGACAATCATTGTCCCTTCAAACCTCCTGGACTTTGAGGGCAATGTAGTCCCATAAAACACTTGCTTTATAAAAAAAAAAAAATCTTATTTCAGGCACCATCTTAAACCTCAGGGGCCAGTTGCCATCTTGCTAAGCCCGGCCTGGCTTGCTAGAAGTCAGGTGACCAAATGGCCCAACCACGGCATCAGCTCTGCCCTAACCCTAGCAGGATTTGCTGCCCCGCTTCCTTACCTTTGCAAAGCTATAATACGACTTGTCTTTCTGCACAAGTTCTCCCTTGCCCTCTCTTGACCCCTCTTTTCAGCCCAATGTTTCCTCCTCTCCACCCCAAACAATAAACTTTTCCTTTAACTCTGATGTTTAGTGTGTTTTATGGTGGCCTTTCACTTCCCATGCCAAAGTCAGTCATGAGCTGAATTCACCAAAAGCCAAATTATGAATATTTCCTTCAATTTCCTGTTCTACCACACTTAGTTCTCCATTAACACACTGCTTAAACAAAACCTTTTCAGCGCCTTTTTCTTTATTGTACCACTAGGATACAGAACCTTTGCATGAGAATGAGTTCTACCGTGCTCCTTTGGCACTTAGATTTTAATAAATAGATGATTTTATGCTTCTTCCACTTCTGATACCGCCCAGTGTTGCAATTGCATATTCATTGTAATTTGTTTGATAGCAAGTATTGTCAAAAATACTTTCTCTGCAGTCAATTGCACTTTTACCAACTTAAGTTGAACTTCCTAGCAAAATGATTATCATGTATTTCTCAAAGGTATACATGACCAAAATTTCTGCAGATGAGGACAAATGCTTTAATTCAACAATTGGGATCAAGTTGCACTTGATATCTATGACTAAAGAAGAGGCACTTGACTTATTAGGATGACACAAAGAATAAAAGTACTCTAGTGGTATTTTGGATACTCAGTAAAGGATCAAAAATGTGAACACTTCTATGATAAGGACATCTCTGCATAACAAGTTGTGACACTACTATTGTAAGATTGGCAGTGGAGCACTTCAGCATTACCAGTGTAAAATATTATATGATAAGCCAGCAAAATGCACATTGAGGCTTTCTAGCACTCTGGTTTTCAAGTATTGTAATATTATTATTACATTCATTATGAATATTTCTGTACAGAAATTAACTTACTCTTTAGAAAATTATCAACCATAGTTTTCACTCATAGTCAAATAAAATATTTTATGCAAAAACCAAAATTTGAGATATAATTACAGTTTTATGAAAATATTCATGTATGCTACTGAATTTGAATCTCATTAACATATAACCATTATGAATAAATAGTAAATCAAAATACATTTGAAGAACTTTAAATATTAAAGATTTGGTCAACTCAAATATTATTTGGTATATGATATATTGAGAAACATACAAAATTAATTAAAAACTGGTGGTCTCTTGATATACTAAATTTAAGTTCATTGTTCAAAACTGTTTGATCTTAGTAAATTCTTCTTTCACTATAGATTATGCCTAATAGATGCAGTTCCTAGGATGCCTTTTACAGAGATTGATTTATGTCCAAGCACTTACTTTTTTCCATTTCAATACATACTCTAGAAAATCCCAAGAACATTTTCACATAAAGGAAATCTGTAGGAAAAGTATTTGTAACCTAAACCAATGAATAGTAGCTGTTTTTTTCTTCACCAATAAAACTGATATCTACATGTCAGCTATATTTTTTGCTCTGTACTCTCTTGGTAGGTTTTTTTTTTTTTTTTTTTTTTTTTTTTTTTTTTTTTTTCAACAAGACTACAATTGCCTCACTGATTGCTTCTCAGTGGGAAACACTCTTAAATGAGAAATGCACTGCCTAGATAGTTTCCAAGTCTAGAAAAGGCTTTGTTACTGGGGGGAAAGTATGTAAAATGCATTACATCAACATTTCTTTAAAACTGTATGGGCATACAAGGGAACAGGGATACTTGTTGGTACCAGAAACCACAGTCTGTGCTTTGCCTGCTTTTGTGATAAATTTTTCTTTCCCCTATGTCTATATTTCCCTTGATGCCAACTACAAAGTATGAGCTCTGTGTCAGCAATTTCTTCTACATGTCATGATAACTAAAAAAGCATATTCTGGGTATAAAGTTTTCATTAAACTATGACTATGTCCAGATTAATTAACACGGAAAATGATGTTAGGAAAAATAAGTACTTTTCCCTCTGGGTAAAGTGAATAACTTACAGTATATATCAAGATATACTAACTTGAGCTGCAGCTTTAAAAAAATCACAAAATAATAGCATCTTAAAAACATGATTATTTCTTCTCAACCCATGGGGAGCTGGGACTCTGCTTTGTGTACAGTTACTCTAGGACTCATTAACAGGATAGACACTGTAATGAACACTTGTTTAAAAAGCCCAAAGAAAGGAAGACTGACAGCTTGTCCACTTTGTCTTTAAGTTCCCCCACAAAACTGATAGATTCACTCTGTCTACATTTTACCGGCCGTCAATGATATGAGGGAATGAAATCATATTAGGTTGATAAAGGAGAGCCAAGAATATTAGGGGGTCAGTCCTAATGATTATTGCAGGCTCCAAATATCTGATTACTTCTTATTTCACACTCCTCTAGGGAACAATGCAAAATTCTCATTCAGTCAGTACATTCCAGCACTGACTCCAGGAACTCTGTTTCATTTGATTTTTTTTTTTTCATGACTAGATATATGTCTTCCAATTAATTATGAGATCTGTGTTGTAGAAAGACATGGAAAGACATGTTTTTAACAACAACAACAACAACAACAAAAACCACAAGAAACAAGATACAATGATAGAGTAGTCACACAGCTCACCATATGGCCTTTGATTTGGAATGAGTACTAGATTGCATGGAGCAGTGACTGAGGGGCAGCAATTGCAACTTCCCCATGGGTCAATGGCAAGAGCACTGACCCTGGAGATGGGAAATGCTACTGGGTTAGTTCTTCATTAAGCTCTCTAGGTAGGCGACTCACTCAATTTTCCTCCATAACTGTTTGCATCATCTTAAAGAAGAATTTGTCTAGGAATCTGCCTGACCATGTCTAAATTTGATTGGAAAATATACCTCTGTGGGGGCTAAGCAAGTTTCTCAGCCCAATACCTGTCTTCAGCCACCTGCAAACCAAAGGGACATTTTACATTTTAAACACTCACAGCTGAGGTTGGTACAGAAGAGTGAATATCTTGGCTGTGCAACTGTCTTAGGAACCTCGTTGGCCTGTGCTCTATTGGAGTCCAGTTAAAGCCACACTCCGGTAGACACAGTCACAGTTCCATCTTAAATCCACTCTCTGGGTTTACTGTGTATCTTTGCTTTCTCATTTCTGTCCCAATCTGGATATGTGCATTTTTTGGGGGGCAGGATTCTAAAATACTTTTTTTGTAAGGCCACCTGGAATCTTGAGTTGCAACACATAAAATGCTCATAATATTTAGATGAACCAGTAGAGAATCTTAGCAATCTTAGGCAAGCTGCACAAATCCTCTCATGTTAGAAAATAAAAGCCCAAGTGACAAATGGTCACTTTACCTTTCTTACCAAAGTATATAGAGATATTCTCATACAGGAAGATGGCTTTATTAGCTAATGTCCTTTCTCCTACTTTTTAATTATGTTAACATAATAGAACTGCACTTTATGAAGTTATCATCTAAGAACATTCTAATTGTGGTAAGTTGTAAAATATATAAATAGATTCATAATGACAGCATGCTCAGTTTTGCTCTGTATCCTTCTGATATTATAGCAACTTAGTGGTGATGGCTTCTTTCCAGGAGTGAGAAGTAGATGAATTCAATGTGACCTTCCCTAGACCATGTGTTCAGAAAATATGATACGCTCTGGGGAATTAATGACATATCATCAACATTACCCTAGCAAACACATCAATGCTGCAATTTGTACAAACCATAGCTGGGTGTGGGAAGGATACTGAAATTAAATTGACATTGAATGAATGTTAAAATTACAGTCCCCCCCCATTTATGCAAATGTGACTTCCTTACTTTTGATAAGCTATTACAAAGGAATTTTCTGAATGATAGATATTTGGTATTTATGGACCATTTAAAGCAAGAAAAGTAGCAGAAAATACAGTGAAAGCGGATTTGCTAACTTTATATAACATATTTAATGGAACTTCTGTTGGTAATTTAATGGATAGATGCATTGAAATTTTCTGACCAGAAATTAAAGAAAATATGGATGAAAACACTTAACATGCATACCCATCAAACGGATCTAACATGCAACAGAATATATGTTTTCAATATCTATAATAACAACATATAAATTTTTCAAAGGAAGAAGAAAGTTGCTTTATGTATTGATTTTTTTGCCTTTTTAAAATAATCCTCCCTTGGCTATTAAATTTATAAATCAATATAAATCTTGAGATAATTACATTTTTGTTTCATAAATTAAAATTTACTCAACACTTCAGCCAGTCTTAAATAACTGGACTTGAAGATGCTACACAACATATTCATATAACTTTTAAGGTGTAAAAAATATGATAAAACTTTAGAAAAAACTACTTTAATATGGGACTAGTTACTGTGGTTGTGTTAATACATACATATTTGGATAAGTTGCAAATTATTTTATGATTTTAATAATTTTGCTTTTATTTCTCTGTATTCTATGGAATTATCTTCATTACCATATAAGTAAAATTATTGCTGTTGATTATTTTAAAAATATGAATCAATGAAAACTATGCAAATCTTTATGTGGTAAAAGTTCAAAGTTACAGGTAGTTTCTAAAAATATAGCTCTTTTTGTTTCCTTGATAGAATTCATCATGCACATGTACCAGCTGAAAATTTGCTCAATGTCCTGAAGATATACTTATTTTTATCTGTTTACCCACAGAGACACATTGGAACATTACAATGTTTTCTTCAAGTACAGCTCCTTTCTTTCAACACCTGCTCATCACTAGAGATTCCATTTGGAAGCACATTAACACAGGTAAGGGAAATGGAGAAGCATGAAGATTGCTCCTATAAGCACTGTTAAAATATACCCATTACACAAAGAGATCTAACTCCAGTCTCCTCTGATTTCTACAAGCAGATAATCCTTAACTGGAAAAATATTACTATATTCCAGGAAAAATAAAGATAAACCCATTGTCAGTGCTACCTATTTCTCTATATTATCTTATTTACAATTTGGTTGTTAAAATACAGCGAGTTAGTGTTTCCTAAACCTGGAACTAGTTACCTAACACTGCCTTATCAGAGTTGTCATTGTGTGTCTTTATCAATTTTTGCTTTGCTCTGTAGCATGCTTACATATGCCAATGTAAATAAAAATGCTTAAAATTCTGAAGCAAAATAATAACATGTGATTCTAGACATACCTAGAAATAATTATATGTTTTATTCCCTATATTAACTAATCAAACACCTAGAGGTTCAGAAGTAGCCATTGTTTTGGATCTCCTATTTGACTCAACTCCCAAGGAATCATTTAAATGAAACAGATCTTTCAAATTTATTTCAAAGACAAATAAGAGTACTAAATTTCATAAGAGAACAAGGTTGCGATGCAGAGATCAGTCTTGTTCTACTTGCTCTTGAGGTTTCTATTTTCTCAAATTTGTGTATGTTCATTGTTTTTTTTTCTTAATACAATTTTCCAAAAACTGTAGGGATGATACGCACTGTCAACACACAATATAAATACATCATTGGCATTAGTTTCTTTATGCACTTGTAGCCATGATTTTGCTTCCTTCCTTCCTGAAAGCATAAGAGCCCACCCTCTCCTTTTCTTGTAGCTGTCTGACCTCTCCTTTTACCCTACTTCTTCAGGTGCCATTATCATCTTTGACTTTATTGAGAAGTCTCAGGTATCAGTTATGCAGATATTTTCATATCTATCCACTGGGTGATGTCATCTATTTATGAATTGACATATCACATAGACTTATCACAATTATGCTGATGACTGTTTATCTCTAGACTGATTATATTCCTTTTATCCAAATATTTAATACTGATCCTTGATCTCTCCAGCTGCATGTTCAAAAGACATCCCAGAAAAGCAGCATTTGCAAAATCAATCCTTTTATCATATCTCCCATACTGTCCTTCTCATAAATGAATGAAAACTCCTTTCTTCCTATCATTTAGGCCAGAAGGTGAATTAATCCAATTTTTCTTTAAGTTTCCTTTTTAAATTTTAGTTGACCCATGATTTCTGAGAATATTTACAGGGTACAGTCTAATGATTCTACATATTTATATGAATTGCAATGAATATCAATAGGGATAATGATTATCAAACATTTAGCTTTTCTATATGTTGATCCTAATTCATTATTTCGGTCAGAACGTTTCCTTTACCTTCAACACATATCTGGATCCTGTACACAACAAAATGGAGGAGAAGACAGAAATTTTAATCCCCCTTTTCAGGATCTTGGATACCCTTCTCCAGTCCTGGGATATTAGAACTTCAGCTTCTCTACCCTATAGACTCCAGGACAGAAATAGGATTCCTGTTCCATATTCCCCCATCTGGAGGGCTATTGGTTTTGGAATGAGAGTTAGACCATCTGCTTCCTTGGTTCTGAGGCCTTGGGATATGCCAGGCTGCCAGTTTCTCTGTTTCTCAGAAATACACAGCCTGTCCTGGTATGTTTCAGTTTCAAAAATCAAGTGAGCCAAACCCCCTAACAAGTCTATCCATATGTATGTAATTCCTGTCACTTCTGTGTTCTGGAATATCCTGGTTTAAACAAAAGTCATCCACTAAATATAAAGTGCTTGTTCATGGAAATGTAAATTGGTTTGTGTGTAAAATTTGGCTAAGTCTGTCACAAGCACATAGCAAATTTTTTTCTGCAAGTAAGTATAATTAAAATTGTTGTTATGACATTGTTTACAATAGCAAAAGCCAGAAACAAAGCAAATATCCACAAATAAGGGCCGTGAGTATTCCAAATCTCCAATGAACAGGATGAAGAATTGTCTGCTGCTTTGCACAAGATATAATGATATTGGGGGCCGGCGCTGTGGCGCAGCGGGTTAACACCCTGGCCTGAAGCGCCGGCATCCCTTATGGGTGCTAGTTCTAGTCCTGGCTGCTCCTCTTCCGATCCAGTTCTCTGCTACAGCCTGCTTGGGAAAGCAGTAGAAGATGGCCCAAGTGCTTGGGCCCCTGTACCCACGTAGGAGACCGGGAAGAAGTGAACCACAGGATGGAAGACCTATCTCTCTCTCTCTCTCTCTCTCTCTCTGCTTCTCCTCTCTCTGTGTAACTCTAACTTTCAAATAAATAAATAAATCTTTAAGAAAGATATAAAGATATCTCTCTCATAAGACATACATTTATTTGAGTCTTGAGAGATTTGATTTGTATATGAACAAACTTATATTTTGCATGGTTTGAAACATATACATATATGAAATCCATGCATAATTTTCATAATATACACACTCCAGGAATTCATTCCATGAATTTTTAAAGACTTTTCAGTGCAGATTTCAAAAATTTTTTGCAGCAAAATAAACTTATCTTTTAATTCCTATTTACACAACCTATTTGAAGTTCCTGTGTGTGAGTATATGTGTGTATCTGTACACATGTGTTGTTTGTATATAAGAAATGGAAGTTCTTTTTCTTGTAGGAGAAAAGAGCGTAAGCTAGTTCACATAGAACATTCTCAAAAATGTTGAAATTTTCACAGAAGTATATTAACAACAGCAACCTGACAGATTTTAAAGCAGAACACCTGCTTCTGTGTGCATTTGTAGCTGAAATTCAGACTTTAGATACTAGTGCAAGATGAGTGCATGTCTTCTGTTTAGGTAATATGCGCATATTTACATATTGAAATTCATATATTTACAAATAACTCTCATTTGTATTTTTAAAAATTAATATTAGTTCAAAGTTCCTTCATTTTTGCCTACTCCTATAGAATATTTTCTCAATGAATATTGTTTCAGGATACAAAATGACGTTGCAAAATTTTTCCTTAAATAGCTTAGTATTTCAGAGAGGAAAACTATTTCTCGTATCTTTGGCGATCCGAAACGAATGTTTAGTTGTTGGGGCAACAGCATCAGTGACACCAGATCTTTTGCCAGAAACGCATAATCTCATGTCCTTCCCACCGACGTATCCAAGCAGCTTCCAGATAGAAATTCACAGTGGTGTTTGAGAGGCATTATTATAATCACCCTTTTCCCTTCCTTTGCTAATAGCTTAGGCATTTGTGTTACATTAAGTTTTCTGTGGGGCAGAGAGGGGGCAGCACTGTGGCATAGTGGGTAAAGCCGCTACCTGCAGTGCCAGCATCCCATATGGGGGCCGGTTTGAGACATGGCTGCTCCACTTCTGATCCAGCTCGCTGCTATGTCCTGGGGAAGCAGTAGAAGATGGCCTGGGTCCTGGAGTCCCTGCACCAGTGCAGGAGACACAGAAGAAGCTCCTGGCTCCTGCTTTCGGATCAGCACAGCTCCAGCCTTTGCGGCCATTTGGAAGCCCAGCTGTTAGGCCAGTGAATGGAAAACTTTCTCTCTCTCTCTCTCTCTCTTTCTCTCAGGAAATCTGACTTTCCAATAAATAAATCCTTTTCTAAGAAGAAACCTTTCTAAGAAGGTTTCTTCAAAAACTGACAGTCTTCTGATTCATATTCCACTTCCATCCAAAATACAAAGATTGATCTGTGCAAAGGAAAAGTCTATTTTGTCCTTAGCGGATTCCAGTATGATTAGGAAAATATTCCTAAGCCTCGCCACCAATGTGCTTTCCTGTGAATAACAGGCTTTCTGGGCTCCAGTGCCAGCACACCTCAGCTCACCCATCCTGGCCAAATCTGCACAGCTGTGCACATGACACCGGGGTTTTTCCACTTACCCATGTGCCCTGCTAGCTCTGTTTCAGTGTTTGGAGGTGCTATTCCCTTCCCTTCAAAAGAAATCTTCCATCCTCTGACCCATTCCTTTAATTTTACTAGCCCTTACTTTTCCTTAAAATATGGGCTAAACTTTCTTTAAACATTATTATCATCTTACACCTTATTAAAAATGGAAGAATCTTTAGGTGGACATCAGGCAAAGTTAACTGCCTGCTTGGGATGCCCGCATTCTGCACTGGGATGATTCGCTCAGGTCCAGTTATTTCCTTTTAATGCAGCTTCCTGTAGAGGTATACTCTGGGAGGCAGTAGTGATGGCTTAGGTAATTGGAGCCCTGCCAACCATTTGGGAGACACAAATTAAGTGCTAGGCTCTTTGTCCCGGTCCAACCCTCATTTTTGCAGGCATTTGTGCAGTGAACCACTGGATGGAAGATCTCTGTCTCTCTGTATCTCTCTGCCTTTCAAATAAGATATATATGAAAGCAAATAACTTTTGAAAGCAAATATGTTCCTAAATTATATTATTTTTACTGAGAGTATGGACAAGCATGAACAATACCCAGACCATATATGACAATAAATCTTTCAGCCACATTTCTTCAGAATAAGTCACAAAGCCCAACCACCTGAACAGTGACTTATTCTTGATGTAAGTGCTCTAGAAAACAGTCTTTGCTATGTTGTTTGGTTTCCTTTTTATCATTTGAGTAAGCTTTCTTCATTTACACATAGCTTACTTAATGATTTGAAAACAATTCCTTTATTTTAGATGAAATTCACAGAATGTGGTAGAAATAGTGATTAAATAACTCCAAGGAAATTCTATTCTTTTATTTCAAAGTTTAAAACTACCTCTCCAGAATAAACAATCTTAACATTCAGATAAATATTTTGTGTATGTGGTCAGAAGCGTAGACACATAAGCATAATATTTGTTAAGCACATTTTAGAATTAAGAAAAATATCTATTTTCATTCTTTTAGCATTATTATTTTCTTTTCCATATTTTAAAATATTTTGCTTTGGTTCATATAGATGAATACCAATAAACAAAGAATTTTTAACCTGGGGACAGTCATTTCTAGAAAATTAATTTGAAAATAGCATGCTACTGTATTGTATTTGTGTGCAATCCATTTTCTTAGAAACTATATCCCAATACATTTGACAGAGTTAAATAATACAGTTATGGAATGCAATAATAGAAGGAAAGGAAAAAGTTATGGCTTTACATGTGATTTGAAATGGCAGCTCCAATAATGCAGAGAGATAGAAAAAACTTATTCCAGATGTCAGTCACTGCCACAGATAGGACTGGGAGCAATGATTTTTGCATGAAATCACATTGAAGAGATAAATGGATTCCATGTGTTTTCGATGCATCCATTTTTTATTACGGATTTCAAGTTATAGACCTAAAGTTGTGGAAAAAATATTATATGTGAATATAGCACTTGATTCAGATTTAGATACAACTTTTATTTATTAAAACCTTCCAAGTGCATACTAGAATTTGCAATGTGTTGTTTTTGAATCCCCAATCTAAAACATAGTTAAAAAACATCTATGGGTGAATACAAACTCAAGAAAGATGTATTTACAGAAAGATTAACTGTATTTCAAGATTTTAAAGAAAACATGTTATCAGATATTATCTGATTATACACAAAATATATATTTAATGGAATTTTTTTCTGACGTAGAGAAAATACAAAGAATTCAGTACTCACAAGCCACATCTCACCACTTGTAGATAAGTACTATAAATATTTTTGCAAAACGTTCCATATTTTGTTTAGCAGTCAGACAACTTATATATGCCTATGCATTATGTCAGTAAGCACATGTGCACATGTTTTCAAATTGGGAAAACGCATACCATTTATTATTTCAAACATTACAGTTGAACATGTAGAGATAGAACATAGTTCAGAATATCTCCCATTTGAAAAGAGACACATGAGTTTAAGTGTTTATTTCAGAAAACTCTGCAGTTCAGTGGAGAACCATGACTAGTACAGTTTCACTAATCCAAAGGCCTCATCTCTTTCTGGTCTCTCACTGCCACATGCTAAGTCCCACCTAAATGGTCATACCAGGAATACTTCTGCCAATCTAATCAATTTATGCTCCTTACTCTGATTTTGTATCAAGGTTTCCTGAGTGTACTTTAAGCACATTTTGATCACATACTCGTACCAGGAAGAGGCACAATTGTCCAAGTGTCCTCACAATCACTATTTAATGGGATTGTCTGGTGTGGATACCCAGAGTTCCTGAACTAAGCAGATCAGACCTCCAAGGCAGCCTGTCTTTCTAGGGTCATGGTGCCTTGAGACTTCAGTCTACGATTTACGGTCAGTCAGACATGCTTAGACGTAAGCCCCAGTTTTCCGGGCTTCCTCAGGACACGTCCCTGATCCTTCCATGTCATTATCAGAATATACTCCGAGCTGTCTTGACTTCAAGAAAAACAACTGTCTCCTCTTTTACTCAACTTTGATATTTCTCCATTGCTTTGTTTTAAATCAAACCCCTCATCTTCCTTGGGGGCTCCTGATTATCTCAGTTACACTCTAGTTCCTTTGAACTACCATGGAAGAACATTATACTGATACATAATCCTTGCATAAAACATATCTTTAATTAGCACATGAAGCCTGGAAACTAGATTCTATATCTTATATTTCTTTTCCTAAGAATCCAAGAGATTATTTTCAAATTTATTTTTGATTTTATTTGGAAAGAACAAAGACAGACATGCTGGCAGATAGACACAAAAATCCCCCATCTGTTTGTTCATTCCTCAAATCCCTGCAACGATTTTGCCTAAGACAAAGCCAGGAGCCAGAGGCTCAGTCAAGTTCTCCCACACAGATGTCAGGGACTCAAGTGCTTGATTCCTATCCTGCTGCTTCCCAGGGTGTGTATTATCAGAAAGCTGGATCTGAAGCAGAACCAAGACAAGAAGCTAGGCACTCTGATATGCTAGGAGTGATCAAGCAATAGCTTAACTTCTGCACCAAATGCTCACACTGTTTCTTATATAAAAAGATATTTATAAATGTCTTCATTAATATGATATGAACACAAGTAGGACAACTTTAAGTAATTAATTTGTTTGTAAGGACATGGTACAGTTATGCTTATGGTTGGGATGAAAGCGGGAGCTGTCTTTAGTTCATCTCCATTTCTGTGAACACCAGATCCATCTGTTTTGTATCAAGTATGCTTGGTCAAATGTGCATTATTGTCCATATGAGAAAGTGAGTGAATGTTGCTCCAAACAACATTCATGGTGACCTTAAAATATAATTGTAAAAAAGTTATTTTTCAGGGAACTCAGCACAGAAAATCCTAAAAATAAAATCCAACTCTCAACTGCCCATACCTGAATTTATGGTGCTTGGTAAGGAACAGTATTATGTCTAGTCTATCCTGTATTATTTGTTTATTTCTGTAGACACAGAGTACAAACCTATAATTTACATCTTCAAGAAAATCATGTACTTGCTTGATTCTGTAGCATCAAAATAGTAACCACAACACAGCACAAAGTGATTTTCTGATTATGCAGATATGCTGATTCAAGTTGCTCATAAAACTGTCATTAGTAAATCTGACTACATTATTGCGATATTTATATTAACAACTATGTTACAACAAAGCCTTCTGAATGGGGAAAAGCTGCTAACCAGTGGTGATCACTCCCTCTGTAATCCTGCTGCAGTGGGGAAATCCCTGTGCCAGTGCATGCTTAGAGAGAGTCCCCAGATGTTAAGAACACTTTTGCCTTCAAGAAAGAAAATGAAAGTGCGAAGCAAATCATCTTAAAGATAGTGAATAAAATTGCTTTTTTTAAAAAATAACTATTACATAAAACAAAGCGTGGTGATTATTAAGCTCATCTAAGCTGATATGTTTTACCCAATGGAAAAGCAGAAAATACTTTTCACTATCTGTTTAATATTTTATAAAAGATTTCTTTATATTATTTATTTATTTTTGACAGGCAGAGTGGACAGTGAGAGAGAGAGAGAGAAAGGTCTTCCTTTGCCATTGGTTCACCCCAGTGGCTGCTCCGGCAGGCGCGCTGCGGCCTGTGCACCAAGCTGAACAGAAGTCAGGAGCCAGGTGCTTCTCCTGGTCTCCCATGTGGGTGCAGGGCCCAAGGACTTGGGCCATCCTCCACTGCACTCCCGGGCCACAGCAGAGAGCTGGACTGGAAGAGGAGCAACCGGGACAGAATCCGGTGCCCCAACCGGGACTAGAACCCTTGATGCCGGTGCCATAGGCGGAGGATTAGCCTAGTGAGCCGCGGCGCCGGCTTCTTTATGTTATTTTAGCTTGTATCTTACTTATAATAACTATACAATCTCTATGCTATCATAATACATGCATACGCATATATATACATGTACACACATACAAAAACATTATATAGAATTTGTATTTCTATGGGACCTAAGATTTATTAAAACTTGTTGAAAAGCATGAGGATCCATCCTGGCACTGTGCCTCAGCAGGTTAAGCCATCACCTGTGACGCAGGTATCCCACGTGACCACTGGTTCATGTTGTTGCTCCACTTTCAGTCCAGCTCTCTGTTAGTGTTTCTGAAATAACAGTGGAAGATGGCACAAGCACGTGTTCCCCTGCACCCTTGTAGGAGACCCACATAAAGCTTTTGGCTCCTGGTTTTGGCCTGGTCCTGCCTTGGTTATTGCAATTATTTGGGAAGTGAATCAGCGGTGGAAATTCTGTCTTTCTCTCTATCTTGCCCTCTGTTTGTAACTCTACTTTTTAAAATGAATATAAATAAACATTTTATTTAAAGTTTTAAGATTCAATTATGTCAAGTGATAGTAAAAAGACCACTAACAAGAATAGGATTTTTATTAAAATTCTCATTTATATGTGAAGAAAATTATATTAGATATTTAAACTATGTCCTAGAGGTTATTTTAGTCATTTTTATGCTTGAATGCAAAATCTGAAGCCCACTTTTTGGTGTAAAGCTATATAATTATTTGTAAATAATTGTATATGTAACATTTACAGCCTGTAAAATTCTTACATTTACAGAATTGATTGTTCAAGTCCACCTAACTCTCTAAGATTGATAAATTTATGAATTGACACATAACATGACAGTTTCCAATAGTATTTACCAGAATGTCTATTACGTGCTTGGAGCTTTCTCAAATGTATATTATAGAATATTTACAAAATGGAAATACCAAGGTCATCTTTTCCTTTAGAGCAGGGTTCCAAAAGTCCAAGTAAATCTACTTTTGATTGTTAATACTAACTCTGAGAGGCCACTTTTGTGGTGCCACAGGTTAAGCCTTTACTTGCAAGTTGGGCATCCCATGTCTGAGTGCTGCTTCAGGTACTCACTATGCTGTTTCAGATCCTGCCTCCTGCTAATGCAAGTGAGAAGACAGAATCTGATGACTCAAGTACTTGGGCTCCTGCCACCATGTGGGAGATCTGGATGGAGTTCCTGGTTCCTGGATTTGACCTGGCTCAGATCTAGTTGTTGCAGCTGTTTGGGGAGTGAACTAGCCTCTCTGTTGTTCTAAATTTCAAATACATACACACATACATAAATAAACAAACTGGCAAAGAGAATGAATAGCAGCATTCAGAACTCTCTTTCTTCCGCCCTCCCTCCCTCTCTTTCTGTTGCCCCTGCTGAGGTTCCGTCAGAACATCTTAACAGCCTGTACAAATCTGTGTTATCCGGCACCAATGCTGAACATACTGCGTATCATGTTGTACTGAAAGATTTAGGCATATCCTGAATTATTGTCATTACATATGCAGAGTGGTGATTGTGGTGGAATGAGAAGGTGAGAAGGTCATGCCAAGATGGCCACTGACAACAGAAACTGCCTGGCAACAGGCCATGATTGGATGGTTTTGGAAACCACACGACAACAGAGCCTGACTGACAACAGGCCGTGATTGGATGGCTTCACAAACCACATGACAACAGAGCCTGACTGACAACAGGATGTGATTGAATGTTTTCAGAAACTGCCTGGCAACAGAGCCTGACTGGAAACAGGCTGTGATTGGATGGCTTTGGAAACTGCCTGGCAACAGGCTGTGATTGGTTAGGGCATAGACCGCCCTTTGACCGGATTGGCTGCCTTGGCTGTATAAGCTGTTGTAGCAACTGAAATAAACGAGTCTGCAGGCTGCTTGCCTCAGGCCTGCTTTCACCCGACTCCCGAGGTCTGTGTGGTGACTCCGCGCCTCTTGCTCCCAACACGTTCCTCCTCTCAGGAACAAATCCACCTCAACAGGTGATGAGGATAACAAGAAAGCTGGGGTCTTCAGAAGTGTTTAGGTCTCTAGAATTTATTTCTAGAATATTTGAAATTCTCAAAGAAATCCTAAATAGTAGAAATTACTAAAAACCTCCAGAAAATTTGTTGCACTTGGGTATTCTGACATGGGGGGGGCGAGTAAGGAGAAGAAACAATCATAGAATTTGAGAGCAAGTATATACGCAATTCACATCTAATAAAGGATGCTTAGCTAAAATGCACAATGAGTTCTTAAAACAGCGGTAAGAAAGTGTGGGACTAAATATGAGCAAAATATTTCACCAGAGAAGATATACAGATTTAAATAAATATATGAGAAGACATCCCACATAATAGATAGGTTATCAGGGAAATGTAAAAAAAAGCTACTAAGAGATGCTTTTATACATCTGCTGCAATGACCAAAGTCCAGAACATCCACGACACCAAGTGCTCATGAGGATGTCGAGGAACCAAAATTCTCAGTCATTGCTAACAGGAGTACAGACTGGTACAGCCACTGTGGAAAACAGTGTGGCAATTCCCTTCCAGACTAAACATATTTTTATACTATGCAATCCAGCAATTTTACTCTTGATATTTACTCAAAAGAAATGAAACAGTTTGTCCACACATACATACTTCAAACAAAAACAAAAACGAAAAACAAACTGTTCAGGGATAGATATAGGAACTTTACTTGTAATTGCCAACACTTGAAAGCAACCTAGACAAACTTCAACAAGTGAATGAATAAATAAACCATGAATAACCTGACGAGGGAACATTATTTATCACCCAGAACACATGAGCTAGCAAGTCAAGAAAAGATATTGTGGAAAAAAGATGCATATTGTTAAGTAAAAGAACATGATATGAAAAGGCATACTATATGATTCTGACTATACAATGTTGTAGAGAAAGTAAAACAGTATGCAGTAAAAAAAAAAAAAAAAGTTGACACAGAGATAGTAGGAGGGAGGAATAAGCAAGCAGAGTATCTCGGCTTTTCTGGGAATTTAAATGTTTCTGTACAACACTATGATGATGCATGCTTGTCATATATTTGTCAAAGTCTGTGGGACGGGGTTGGAGTCATGGCACCGCAGGTTAAGCCTGCACCTGCGACATCGGCGTCCCATATGGGTGCTGGTTCCTGTCCTGACTGCTCCTCAATTCCAATCCAGCTCCCTCCTCACACACCTGGGAAAGCAGTTTAAGATGGTCCAATCCTTGAGCCCCTGCACCCGCTTGAGAGAGCTGGAAGAAACTCTAGGCCCCTGGCTTCAGCCTGGCCCAGCCCTAGCTGTTGTGGCCTTTTGTGGAGTGAACAAGTGGATGGAAGATCTCTCTCTCTCTCTCTCTCTCTCTCTCACACACACACACACAATACAAAGAGTGAATGAACGATATTGTAGTCTGTGGACCCTGGGTGTTAATGTTGGATCCATATAGGTCTATTAATTGCAGTAAGGGAACCCTCTGGGGATGCGAATAATGGAAGAGGCTGAGTATGTGAAGGCAGTGGTAATGGTAGCAGCTCAATTTTGCAGTGAACCTAAAAGTGCTTTAAAAATGAAGTATAATTATAAAACAAAATAAAAAATGAAGTATAATTATAAAACAAAATAAAACTCCAACCAATCATGAAGAACTGAGCTGTGCCCACTGTTTCTTATGGACAGCAACTCTCTAAAGAATCTAATTGCTACTGAACTTGAAATATTTTATTCTCAGCACGGTTAGGGAAGTAACGAATAACCAAATTTCATAGTAATTTTAGATATTTCTCTGATTTTTCAAATGTTATTAGACACTGCTTGGATGACAAGAGTTGATAAACAGAATACATGTCTGTTTCCTGCTTCCCATAATTTTATATTTTTCCTGAGAAGAATACATTTTTCTCAGTAAAGGATGGTGCTTTTTTTCCTTCAACTATACCTTTGCAAAACAAAACAAATGTATTGGCAGAGGGACACCACTTGGAAACAGAAATGCTCCTTTTTGCACTAAGAACATACAATAATTTGATTTTTTTTTGAATAAGGACTTCATTACAAACAGAAAAAAATATTGTTGCATGCAGCCCTTTGTGATCCTGTAGGAAATCAGTTAACAAAAATGAGGTTTCAATGCTCAGACATGTAAATCCTGTACTAGTTGATTGACTTTATCTCTAGTTTGTTCTCTTATCAACAGCAGCAGGCATCTGACTACATTCACTCTGATTTATTCTGCAGAGACTTTTTTCACATTTAAACCTATTTTACCAAGACAAATGGAGTGACAAATGCAATAAATTAGATATGCATTATACAAGCAAATACATTTTAGCCTTATAGTCACGGAAGAAAACATAAAAGAGAAAGAGAAAACCTCAGAGCAATTCTTCATTTTTCCTAAAGGGTGATACCAAAGACCTCGTGTGGGGAAGATTTTGAAGAAATAACAGTTATTACACAGAAGATGACTGTGCACACAGGGTTATGGGTTCTTTGCTTTCCTTTCTTTCTGTCCGACACCAACAAACATAGCTGAGAGAGCAGCGGCAGATGCCGCCCTTCCATGGAAGGGCCAAGCAGCCATCTCTCCTCTGCTGTCACTGCTTCCACAGGAGGGAAGCTGCTGGTCCCACTTGGATCAGCATGTTTGTGAATATTTGATTTTCACAGACGCCAAAAAGGGCAAGAGCTTTGGAATTCAATAGAAGGTCAGAATTGCAATCTTTTTTGCCTGGTCCAGCTTCCTTTTGTACTCTGACATCTGGCGCCCATTACCAGAACAAATTAGAGCAATTCCAAGCAGCAGCAAAGGAAGAGGACTTCCTGTTCTCAGACCATACAGTTATCAATGTGAACACAGGAACTAAGGCTCTAAACAAGGCAGCCATAGAAACAGATTTGACTCAAAGCACAGCCCACAGTAATGTAATTAAGGGGAAGATGTATTCCATCACAGTCCCAACTCTGTTGATGTGTTTCCGTGTAATGTTCATCAGATTGCAAAGTGAAACCCAACTAATGGTGTGGCATCCCACTCTTGAAACCCAAACATAGCTATCTAATCAAGTTTTTGTTTGGTTGGATTTACCAAAATGGAAGAAAATGTATCATCAGAAATGTTATTAAATCCAATTTAACTCATATTCTGAGAAAACTACAACTTGTATCACATAAAAGAGAAAACTATCCTTATTGTGATTCAACAAATTTATTCCTTAATAGATATTTCTCCTATTTAATTATTCCCGTTTTCTTTGTGCTCACATTGGCTATGTTCCCCAAATACTCCTTTGGGTTTTTCATGTTGACAAATCTCCCCAGCTAAACTCTGTCTGTTTGTCTGTTTTTCCTCTTTGGTAGTTGTGCCCAGCATATTAAAAAATTAAATGTTGTTGTTAATGTTGATTCACATATCTGACAAATATATTTAAGGGAAACATGATATACTTACAGTTCTTTAAAATGCCAAGAAAGGTAAACATACATTTACCCAGAAATGTATAACTGATTTTAATTTATTAATAACATTTTTTCAAATCAATAAAGGCATCCCAAGTATTACTGAATGATGTCATTTAAAAAAAAGTAGTTACTCATTTCAACAGAATAGGAAATATATTTGAAGTTTCCTGAAGTCAATAACAACAGTAATTTTTTTGTGAAAAGTCCATTGTTACACATCTGAAATCTCATGGGTTGTTCTATTATCAATACAATGAGAAGTACAACTTCAAAGGGAAGACCATTTTTCCCCACACTTTCAGCTATGTAGCTAAATATTTCTTACTTTTTAAATATGGAAAACATGTCTGCTCTTAGAACATTGATTCTGAATAAATCATTTTATATAAAGCTGTATTAAATAAAAAAATGGTTGGGTTGTTTGATCTCACAATTTGTACTTTCAGTGACAGCAGTTAAAACATAGGCATAGAATGGTGGTAGTGATGCTATTCTATTGACAGATAACTGGAACTTCACATTTAATTGACATAAAGTGTATAAAACATACTGTGGGCAGTAGGCAGCCAGTAAATATTTTATTCCTTATACCCTCCGTAGGTTTGATATTTTTACCACCTTCCTGCCTGCCATTCTGACTTTACTGAATCAACCTATAGACCAGAGAATTAATGAAATGTTATTGTAGAAGAGATGATGGGAAAATCAGTATATCATGCAGATACTATACAAAATTCTCTTGTGATGTAAAAATTGCAGTTTATTATTTCTTGTGCCTAAGCTGTTTAAGTGAATATTAAAGGGCTTGGGATTAAAATAAAGAACACACTGCCCTTCACTGCAGGGTCTTACACACATAAGCACAGTTTCCCTCAAGATGCTGATATTCACAAGGAGCGACAAAGTACAAGAGGGAGGCTGGGCACAGTCTCTGATAGACTTGATCTGCTTCATAAAGCCAATCAAGCATTCATGTCATCCTTTCATGGACAATGGCTTCTCCAGCTGCAGCTTCCAGGGCTCCTTCACAGTCTGTGCATTCCTACTTGGCAGAGACACCATAATTCCCAACATCTGAGGTATCAGGTCAAGAGCCAGATGACTGAAATGAACTGTCAGCAGATTTCGGAACCTGAGTTGGTTCATCCTGACCGATGTCCATAAGCACTTTGACAAACCTTTGTCGAAGCATTCATCTTCTGGGTACGTTACTGATAAATTCAGCTTCCATGTTTGTTCTTCATCTCTTTCTTCAGGGAACTTTTCTGGCTTCAGGTTCCCTTCTGATTCCTGATTAAACTCAACATGTCAGTCATTTTCATTGATGGCCACCATCCAAAACAATTTTAGTATCAGACAATTTGGCTTGCAGCAAATGTCAATAACAACACAACACCGGTGGGTTTCTTTCCTGGCACTCACATGAGAGGACATCGTCTGGGCACCAAGTGAACCGTAAAGTTTATCTATTTTGGAACACAGAACTTATTTGTAAGCACTTATGTTTGGCCATGTTCTTATTTTATGATGATATGAGCCCTATTTTTACCCTAATCAATTAATTAATCTGCTATTTAGTTTCAACATGCTGAAGATTAGGTGCTGACTCTACTATTTCCCTAATTTTGAGGAAACACCTTAGCTCATGTTTTGAGAGTCTTCTTTCTTTGTAAATATTTTCATTTGAGAGGTTGAGGGGGGTAAGTGAGGAGTGAATTACTTTATTGCTAAAAAACTTACTTGAGGTATATTAGGTGGTGGCATGTGTCCATAGTACATATTCCATAGTGTACATTTATTTAACCATTCACCTATTAACATGCAATTATGTTGTTTACAGTTTGGGCTACAACTACAAAGCTACTGTGAATATTCCTTCGCTGTTCTTTGTATAAACACGTGTTTTCCATTTCTAGTGTATAGACATGTAGGAGAGGAATAGCTACATCATACGCTTGGTTTAACATGATAAAAAAGTTTAACCTGTTTTCCAGAAATATTTTGTCATTTTAAATCCCTACCAGCAATGTGTGTGCTTTCATTTGCTCCATATTCTCCTAAAGACAAACTAGGTCAATCTATTTAATTTTATTCAAACAGGTGCCTATTGGCATTAAGTTGTGATATTTTTAGCCCGTTGATACAGTAGATTATATTTATCAAATTACAATTGTTAAATCAATCTTGGATTCCATAAATAAACCACATCACATTATTAAGTATTGTTTTTTTGTAAAATATTTCTGCATTTGATTTGCCCACAGCAGCCTCGTCTGAGCCCAGCCAAAATGGAGAGACAGGATGTTGTGTATGGGTTGCAGGACCCAAGAACGTAAGGCGTCACCGTCCACAGTCTCCTAGGATGAGCATAGTAAGAAGCTGGATTGGAGCAGAGTAGACAGGATTATAACCAGACAATCCACGATGAGATACAGACATTCCGAAGGGTGACTTAACTGCTCAGGCATGGACCTGAGTATTTCTTGGCTGTTCTGAACAGTGCTGAAATTAAAATCGGAGTGCCAAGTCTTGGTACACTGATTTCACTTCCTGTAGATAAATTCTCAGTAGTGGAATTGGATATTTTGTTTTTAAAATATTGTAATGACCTCCATTCTGCTATCCAGAATGTATTACATTACTACTAAGGTACTTTTTCCACATTCTTGTTAGCACTCATCATGTGTCTTCTTTTTGACAAAAGTTGATTCTAACTGGATTGAGGTGATATCTCATTGTATTTTAATTTTTATTTCAGGCTTTTAAGTCTTTCAATCACATTAGGTTTATGTATTTTCTCATCTTTGTCAATATAATTATATGATTAATAAGTATTCAAGTCGTGAATTTATGACTGATTATTTATTACAGTAAAGACTGAATGATGGGGCTGGCATTTGGCATGGTGGGTAAAGCCTCCATCTGAGGTGCCATCATTTCACAGGTGCACAAATTCAAATCCTGGTTGCTCCACTTTCAGTCCAGCTCCTTGCTAATATGCCTGGTAGATCAACAGAAGTGGCTGAAGTACCTGGGCCACTGCACCCACCTGAGAGACCCTAAAGAAGCTCTTGGCTCCTGACTTGGCTTGGCCCAGCTCTGACTGTAGCAGCCATTTGGGGAGTGAAAGATCTCCTTTTCTCTGTAACTCTGCCTTTCAAATAAATAAATAAATCTTTTCTTTAAAAAAATACTGAATGATAATATTATTTCTTTCTTTTCATTCTCAAGCTACTAAAAGAAAAGATTGTTTCTCTGACTCTTGATGTGTGCCCCTAAATTTGTAACTTAAAATATCCTATTTATTATACCATGTGAGAGACAACCTCATCAATTTTAGATGGAAATCTTTCCTTTCAATAACTACCTAGCTCACGGAAAAAGTGCATGGTTTACTATGGTAATTATACTTCCATATCTTGAGATATTTTTAAACCAAAATTATTTAAATCTTTTTTTGCAGTTCATTCACTTTCATTTGTAACTTCAGTATTTTATTATGATATTATGAGTATTTCCTTTTTTTTATTTTTTTTGACAGGAAGAGTGGACAGTAAGAGAGAGAGAGAGAGAGAGAGAGAGAGAGAGAAGGGTCTTCCTTTTGCCGTTGGTTCACCCTCCAATGGCCGCCGTGGCCTGCGCGTTGAGGCCGGTGCACCGCGCTGATCCGATGGCAGGAGCCAGGTACTTATCCTGGTCTCCCATGGGGTGCAGGGCCCAAGCACTTGGGCCATCCTCCACTGCACTCCCTGGCCACAGCAGAGAGCTGGCCTGGAAGAGGGGCAACCGGGACAAAATCCGGCGCCCGGACCGGGACTAGAACCCAGTGTGCCAGTGCCGCAAGGCGGAGGATTAGCCTAGTGAGCTGCAGCGCCGACTGGATATGAGTATTTCCTATCATTTCACTGCTCTTATTTTCTTTTTAACTACTATTTGTGAGCTTATTGATAAATGAGCCTATTTGGTATAATATTTCCTCTTTTTTCTCATTGTTATTACTGTAGAAAATTCAGTGGAATGATAGAGTGCTTTATTTTTATGGAGGCAGATACTTGTGATCTATTGGTTTGAAAGTTCTTGTATTTATCTTTATTTTAAGAAATTATCTTTTTCAGAGTACTAATATTCAATTTGGTTAGATCAATTTATCATTTTGTGATGATATATATTTCTTATTGTTTATTCTGATAAATTAGTTCAACTGCTATTTATCTTGAAATATGCTAGTGAATAATAGTAAATCCATTTTATTAATTTTAAACCAAATATTTCAACTCTGGGTATTGAATCAGACTTGTTATTCCTTAGCTATTTTATTTTAAAACTTTTGATCAAAGTGATTTTTCTACAAAAGAGTATGTTTCAGGGTGAGTTTGCCCCAGCTATCCTTCTGTTTTCTCTCTCTGATAATAACAGATTGTTTTAATTATTATCCTGTTATAATTAGCACTTTGTGATGTTGGTGAATAACTATCAGCATAAACATAAAATATCTAGGTAGTATAACTTACCCCATAAAAATAGCAATGATGTGCATTATTCAACAATCATCATATAGCTTGAAAATTGATCTAATTTATTAAACTCCATGTTTTTAATTATACTTAAATAAAATTGCTCCTGTTTGTCTATTATGTATGAATAGAAATTGATATGAATGAAAACACATAACATGGGAGGTTCTATTTATTTTACGGGAACAACTCTTCTAATGTTTGCTCTTTTTCTTCTCTTACCTCCTCTGTGCTATGCATTATCTATGCCTTTCACTCTCATGTGACTTGTAAGGTTTGAAAGGCAGTAGTATTTAGAACAAAACAAGCTTAGGCTAAAATAATTAAACAAACAAATGTGTTGATGTGATGTTAAACTGACAATATCATTCATTCCAAGTTCAATGATTACTAAATTAGTAAAAAATGTAAAAGAAATATATATTCTATGTATGTACTAACATATCAAAATTTAGATGAATATGCCTAGTAAACATACCTATACATTAATATTAATACATACAACATTTTATAGAAGTGATAGTAAATCCAGTCTACTGATCCTATATTACAAGCACAACATATATACACATATGCAGAACCTCTCAATATAAGAGTTTTGGGAAAAGTGACACTATGAGTTGTTTCATAGACAGAATGCCAGACCACATGCTGGCATTAAACTCCAAACTCACCTCCAAACAAATTTTTTCACTTCATTTTTCTTAGTGTTTTAAAAAAGACAATGATTTAAACATCATAGCATCTTCTTTCAAATGGTGCAGTGAGTTAATGTAATTAGGAAAATATTTGCTTTTCCTCTTGAAAAGCATTATCTAAAATAATATTTACAAAATAGTAAAATGGGTTATATCTCTGTGTTTGGTACAGTGAGTGCATCACATTCTGACTCTTTTTATTCTTTAAAAATTATTTCAGTGTCAGCAAACTTGCATTTCAGCTCTTCCCCATCAAGTTTAAAAAAAAAAGATGACAAACTAAAGCAGACAGATTTCTGAGCAAGGAGTTACTGACGTCATGGTGAAAACAGTCCCATCTAAGTGTGGGTGTGAGGTGAGCAGATAAGGCCTGAGAGTGTCAGTAACTCACTAGAATTTGTGTGTGCAAGGTGTAATCAAAGTGGGGAAAAGCAGAGTAAGAAACTGGGCAGGCATTTTCCCCAGGGAAACAACCATTCAGTGGATAACAATTATTTGTAAAAAAACAGGAATTTAGAATCCCTGGTAATTTTCCACAGACCACACAGTGTGTATGAACACATGCATTGAAAAATAGTCCCTAAATCATTCTAAGAAAATCTGGCTCACTTGAACCATGGACAACTGCTTTGTCCTCCCACATCGCATTGTTGAGACTGAAGCTCTACTCAGGGTGTCTTTTGTCTGGACACAAGGGGCCAGGATGGTGGAGGTGTGGTGTTCCTTCCTCCCTCATCTTCACTTTGAGATTCTAATTTTACCCACAAAAGCGCAGTTCCCAAGTCCCATGTTGCAGTTGCTCCATCCTTAGTCTCACTTTATCCACTCAGCTCCTGAGTTGCAACCAATGGAACCTGGGTCCCCGGCAGGCTAACCCAAAAGATCCACACCACCTCTATCAGCGTGCAGCTTCTAGACAGAGAGGAATGAGGAATATAATGACCAAGTCCTCTGAAGCTCTGCTTGGTGGAGAATGGGTGCGTAATTTCTTGTAATGGAGGATAGAGAACCCCATGCATGAGAGTACTGCTGGCACGCACAGAGCCCCATTTTATGTTACTGCCTAGGACCTCCAGGCTTTCTAGAGAGAATCAAGGAGAGCGTCATTAAAGAATTGGCTTCCTGAGAGCTCACTCAACTCTGGGGATCTGTCATTCAGAGAAAGATGTGGCTTGTGCAAAAGCATCTCTCAATGCTAATATCTATCTATCTATCTATATACATATACATATACATGTATACAAACACACATATATACATGTTTATATATATGTATACAGAAAATTTTCATTATTTGGGTACTAGGATACTAGAGATCCTCTAAAACTGTTCATGAAACTACTTTGTAAAAATACATGGAATTACAGAAAAAATTAAGCAGCGTAAACTATTTTCATCTCATTTGTCCAAAAATTATTTGAAGCACCATCATATAGATCAATAGAAAAATATTGGGAGTCAATAAATCACCCCACACATTTGTGTCAATGGTTTGAAACAAGCATGGTAAGGAGTTCATGAGAAAAATAATCTTTTGACACACGGCAAAAGGACAACTGGATACCCACATACACACAAAAACAAAGAAAGACGCACTACCTAACAATACATACAAAAGATTATTTAAAATGCATAAGTGCTAAAACTATAAAACTCATATGAAAGTCACACGAGGAAACTTTTCTATTTTAGGGTTAATCAATTGTTTCTTAGTTATTCACCAAAAGTTCAAAAAAAAAGATAAAAGAAAAAATAGGTTAATTAGAATATATCAAGATTCAAGATTTGATTTTTCAAATGACAACATCAGCAAAGAGAAACAAACCACAAGATGATGAAAATATCTACAAATCATACACCTGAAAAGGGACTTGTGTTTAGGAGATAAAAATAATTATTAGGCTCAATTACAAAAGTAAATATTCAAAATTAATAATTGACAAAAGATTTAAATAGAAATTGCTTCACCAAAAGATAGCAAATGGTTAACAGGGAGGCTAAAAAAGATAAGCTTATTTCGATGCAAAAATTTTGGAATCCAGGTACAAATTTTTTCTTTTTTAATCTGAATTTTCTGAGGACTTTTGAGGATGCCTCTCATCTAGTACATGTACAATTCATTTTTTGGAAAAAGTTTAAGGCTACTACATATGGAAAGGTGTTTTCTAGTTCTCCAAATAAAAGAGCTTATCTAATCCTGAAGAATTGCTTTCTCTCCCAAATATGCCTCTACTTTCAAGGAGTTAGGATCTTAGAAATCCGTGGGCCTGGGACCAGCACTGTGGCACAATGGGTTAACGCCCAGGTCTGAAGTGCCAGCATCCCATATGGGTGCCAGTATGAGACCCAGCTGCTCCACTTCCTGCCCAGCTCTCTGCTATGGCCTGGGAAAGCAGTAAAAGTTGGCCACAGTCCTTGGGCCCCTACACCCACGTGGCAGACCTGGAAGAAGCTCCTGGCTCCCAGCTTTGGATAGGCGCAGCACTGTTTGCTGCGGCCAATTGGAGAGTGAACCAGCAGATGGAAGACCTCTTTCTCTCTCTCTCTCTCTCTCTCTCTCTCTCTCCCTCCTTCTCTCTCTCTATCTCTCTCTCTCGGCCTCTCCTCTCTCTCTGTAACTCTGACTTTCAAAAATAAATAAATCTTTAGGAAAAAAAATCTGTTGGCCTATAAGTCATCATTCTGACCTTTCTGGTGGTATCATTATTTTTCTGCTCTGCTCTATCAAAGGAGTTGGGTTTTTATTGAAAATTATATTAATTTTTAACCATATTAATGCAAGAAGTCTCTATCTACTTAGTTTTATCATTTTGAAAGGAAAAGAAATGAACCCTTGTTCAAGCACCTTGAATATGATTTGTGTAAAAAAGCTTTTTATGAAATAAAGGACAGTAACATAGCTACTAGCCAGGGTTCTGGTGGCAACATAAGAGCGGGAAAGAAGACTCATCATCAGCTTTTAAAAATAAAATATGGTTTTCTTCATTTCTGTTTACTTTAAAAGTGGAAAGAGAGGGAGAGAGGTAGAGAGCACTCCCATCGGCTGGTCCATTACTCAAATATCCACAACGGCTTGGCGTGTGTCAGACCAAAACTGAGAGCCAGGAACTGTAATCAGATCTCTCATGTGGATGGTAAGGACCCAGCATCTCGAGACATCAACTGCTGCCTCCCAAGGTGCACATTAGCAGAAAACTGGAATTAGAGGTGGAGCCTGTGCTCTGCCAAAGCACTCTCACATGGAAGCAGGCCCCAAATGACAAGACAGGGGTCTTAACCATGACATTAATTACCAGATCACTCACAGCAGGTGAGAGCTGATTTAATACCTGAAATTCACATTCTGCTTGCAACAATTAGAACATCAACACTGATTGTCAATGATAGGCATTTTATATTTGTTTTAAATCTATTTGTAATCCTAACACCTAACACAGGAAAAGTTTACTTAATAAATAAATTGATGGATGGATTTATTCCTTTTTCATCTGAGATCCTTGATTTTGTCATGCACAATTTATAGGTAGATTGGTTTGGGAACAGATACCTGTTATATGTTAGAAGAGGATATGATAAAAATTAGTGCACAATGAGTGAGCAGGGATGCTGGAGATAGAAAAAAAATTTTTTCAATTGAATACTGACTGCTTCAGGTAGTCTTCAGACTCTGTTGGGAGACATTAAACTTGCTGCTTTTCCCACTGTCCCCAGCCTACACCATCTCATTTTTTGCTAGTGAACTGAAGAGAAATATGACAGTGAATTAGAGTAAAGGGTATAATTTGGGGGTTATATAGAAGATGATAAGAGAGAAATTTTTTGAAAGTATTTCTAAAGTGCAAAAGGATTGAAGAACAAAGTATTATAATTTAAAGTCTAAAATTATTAGAAAAGAATTTAAAAAGTTCCAATTGAACATAACTAATATTTATGCTCTAAAATAAACTGCTGGAACAAATCTCATGCTGAAAATTTAAAAACTAAAGAATGATGTTGTAATGGTCTCTGGCAGCTCCATAGCGGATTCCAAAGTGAACTACCTGCTTATGGACACGACAGGAATCTCTAGGTCACCATATTATATTTGCATCTGATTATCAATCTCTGGTGAACACTGGCTTCCTTATCGAGTGCTTCTCTAACATTATCTGAGGCTTTAGAATACATTTGGTTTCAACAATATTTTGTCTTTCAATCAAGGAAGTAGTTTCAATTAATATCCAATAGCGCACCAATAATGCATCTCAAATGCCATTTGCAACACCCCTGCACTTCTCTTGTCCAAAATCCCAAATACGGCTACTGAATGGTGATACTCTGGGTGATATTCAGGGTCGCATCCTAAGCTTCATGTCATGAAGTGCAGCTATTTCCAGAACCATATTTGTGAATCAAAAAGGCCCTAAAAGGGTTAAAGACCTGTATGTGAGAGCCATCACTGTTTGCAACTGAGACAACAGATGCTGTTGTTTAGTCTACAAGGCTTTATGGAGACAATATCAGTAAATGGAAATCTTCCAGCTCAAACACTAACAATCACAGCAATCATGGGGCAGGGGGTAGTGTGGATTACTCCAAGAAGACAGGGAATACGAGAGTCTTTGAATGCTCAAAGTAAGAAAAGCAGGGGTCAAAATGAGACAAAATTTTACTTACTTCCCTTAGACAAAGCAAATGCAAGTGCAGCTTTAAACTGAGGTAGGTATTGTGTGTGTGTGTATGTGTGTGTATGAGAAATGAAGTTAAAGATGCTTCTGATGCCTGTATAGTTCCTGTTCTTTTGAATATTATACATGTTTTGATCCCATGTTGTCTATGTCTGGAACCACTTAAAAACCGACATGTTTCCTTGGTATTCTGACATGATTCCAACATTTACTAATTATGTATGAGCTAAATGATTTTGTAACAATCTCATAGTACTAATCAAATAATTCCAAATCATGAAAGTGCAGGCAGAAAGATGATAGGAATAAATCTAACAATAAACAATCACATGATTGAAATGCGAAATATAACAGATATTTTTAGGAAGCACAAATGTATCTTTTTTGCATAATTTCAACAATGCCAACTGTATATTTAAATAATCAATCATTTGAAGTTTTGTAATGCTTTTAGGAATTCATCATAGTGATTTATTTGCCTTGGTAACACCTAATATGATAGTTTAAATAACTATATATATATATATGTTAAATTTTGTTTAAGTTAAACAAGTTTCATATTTTTCATATATACTGGTTTAGAAACAGAGTGACATATCTCCGCTCTAGCCTCCCTTCCACCCACATGTCAACTCATCCTCCTGCTCTCTCTCATATTTCCACTCTTAATTTTTACAAAGATCTATTTTCAGTTTACTTATGATCAAATACTTAACCCTATACTAAGTAAAATTTTCAACAAATAGTATGAAGAAAAAAGAAAAGAAAAAACAAACAACAAACAAAAAATGTTCTTTAATGGAAGAAACAAGGGCTATAAATAATCATCGAATTTCAAAATGTCTATTTCACCTCAATGCATTATATTTCAGGTTCTGTATCAGTTATCTTGCATCAAGAAAAACATATGATATCTGTCTTTTGGGGGCTGGCTTATTTCACTAAGTATAATGGTTTCCAGTTGTGTTCATTTTCTTGAAGAAGACAGAATTTCTTTTTTTTTTTTTTACAGTTGAGTAGTACTTTGTAGTGTATATATACCATAATTTCTTTATCCTGTCAGCAGTTGATGGACATCTGGGTGGTTTCCATATCTTCACTGTTGGGAATTGTGCTGCAATGAACATGCGGGCACATGTAACTTTTTCATATGCAGATTTCTCTGGGCTTCCATAAATTCCCAAGAGTGGGATGGCTGGATCAAATGGTAGGTCTATATTCAGATTTCTGAGGTATCTCCATACTGTCTTCTACAGTGACTGCACGAGTTTACATTCGCACCAAAAGTGGACCAGGGTGCCTTTTCCCCCACATCCTTGCCAACATTTGTCATTTGTTGATTTCTGTATAAGAGCCAGTCTACCTGGGGTGAGATGAAACCTCACTGTGGTTTTGATTTGCATTTCCCTGATGGCTAGTGATCCTGAGAATTTTCTCAAGTGTCTATTAACCATTTGAATTGCCTCTCTTGAAAAATGCAGGCACTGTGGAACAGAGGGTTAACATCCAGACCTGAAGTGCCAGCTTCCCACATGGGGGCCGGTTCTAGTCCTGATTGCTCCTCTTCCAATCCAGCTCTCTGCTATGGTCTGGGATAGCAGTAGAAGATGGCCCAAGTCCTTGGGCCCAGGCACCCACATGGGAAACCCAGAGGAGGCTCCTGGCTCCTGGCTTCAGATCGGCGCAGCTCCAGCCATTGTGGCCATCTGAGGAGTGAACCAGCAGATGGAAGACCTCTCTCTCCATCTCTACCTCTCTCTGTAACTCTGTCTTTCAAATAAATAAATAAATTTAAAAAAAAAAAGAAAAATGCTTGTTAAAATCCTTTGCCCATTTCTTAACTGGATTTTTTTTTTTTTGATGTTGAATTTCTTAAGCTCTTTATAGATTCTGGATGTTAACCCTTTATCAATTGTGTAGTTAAACAATTATATAAATGAGAAAATATTCAGTATGATAGAACTCTGGAATCCATATTTCTCTCATCTCTTAGATGGATTTATTGTTGTTTATAGACAACATTATCTATAAAAATATCTCCATATCATGTTGCACCCATATTCATATCTACAACATGATTTATATTTCTTTATCTTTCTTTAAACTCATATCTATGCTGAACCTATATCTTCATTATTATCTCTATTTATATGCCTATGAAAAAATTTTTGTTTCCCTAAACTGTAAGGTATATCACCAGTGATCATTTACCTAGTTCCCAGTAAGTATACAACAAATAATATACGTATTAAATATAGAGTTATACTTAATAGTATGCTATTCATTTCAGCAGTATACATCATACAGCTCTTATCTTCTCTGAAACTAGATTTTTTTAAAATAACTCATTGCTTAAAGGACTATTTAGTATTGATTTATTTTGAAGGCTTAAATTTAAGCAATATGCTGTTATAAATATGTACAAGTTGTATGCATGACATAACAAAATATTGTCATCATAATCTTAGCACACATTGAATAAGAAAATTTGTCCCTTTACAAATTAGCAATTTTACACTAAAATGTTTCACAATTGATATTCCACCTAACATAAATGGAGGGTAGAAGATCAACTTGATGGTAAATAATGGTAAAGACAGGTGCATGTCATTTTTTAAAGGGGCTTTCTTTGTTGGTTTGTTTATTTGTTTGTGTAAGCTCTGCAGTTCACCTTCAAAGTTTCTTTGGAAAGGAAACCAGCCATTAAAACACTTTTCAGTCATTCTGGGATGAAATTACATTGGTAATAAATGAGAAAGAAAAAGGTGCTCTGTATTTATCTTGCATATCACTGACTGTAGATATAAGACAAATATGACTTTTTGTCCTCATTGTGCTTTGTTTTGTTCAATTAGTTAAAGAAAATTTAGATAAAAGTTGTCAATTTTAAGGTCTGTTAAATGTTGTCAGAAAAAAGGTGCTTTTATCTGAAGAAAACAGCAAATCCCTGGGGGATTCAGGACTGTGAAAAGTGGTCTCTTAAAGGGAGAGCATTATTCTATGCAGGCTTGAAAGAGTTTCTGGGCTTTCTAGAGATTTCAAAGATGCCTGGCATTTAGCAGATGGAAGGTAGTTTTATCTGAAATTAAAGCTAAAAAACACTTTGGTGCCTTCAACAGTTTTGGAACAAAAAGCTCTATGATATACTAGGAATTTAACAGATTCTAAATAGTGAAACTCTATTTCAGGTAAAGGAGACGACCAAGGGCTATTTTAGTGTTTTGTAGGATCAAGTGTATACACATTTCTCTTAGTTTAATATGAGATTATTATAATTCCTTCTTACATAACATGACTCATGGACTTACTTTCAGTGAGAAAGTGGGAGGTTAAGCTCAATCAAGGGCTCATAGAGAATAGACTTATTAACAGTAATTCTCATAATAAAAATATTCCTTTATAAATATCTTCATCATCTTTGCCAATCCATGATCATGCAGTCAAGTTGCCTTTAAAAGCAGAGCTGATAGGAATGCTTGGAATTGCCATTAAGACTCAAGTACCACCCACCTATTTTAGCGACAACCACTTTTAATACCACAATGCCATGATTTTGGAAAATAAAATAAAATAAATAAAATAAAATAATACCTTCACCCACAAAAGTAAAGATTATAACAGGGCATACTTGAAGGAACTCCTCTACTCTAGGAGACAACGATGGGTTCTCTGAGGAACTGAAGCTTACTTAAGCTGAAATGTGAGGATATTTTGACAGATTTTAGGCAAGGAGATTAGAAAGATGTCCATCTGGGCTCTGGGTTCAGCACTAGCAGCATACAGTTTCTCTTATTCTGCCACCACACATAAACTGATTTCAAGAACAGAGAAGGGAAAACAGTAGAGTGGCCAAGTGTTTCTTCTGGGTTTTATAACAAATTCCAAGATCTGCCTTTTTTATTGTCATAGTAGATTAAAGGGGGTGTTAGTCGAGTACATAATTTTGGTTACTATCTGTCAAATGTGCATGTGCATACTTTAAAAAATATGAATTTTGAGATGTGTGAATACAAGGACTCTTCATAAAGTTCATTGGGAATGTTCTATATTATGAATGAAAGTATTCATGGCTTTCAAAAGTTTTCTGACAATTTATATTTCAATTCTAGCTTCTGCAATGGCCTGGGAAAGCAGTAGAAAATGGCCCATGTGCTTGGGCCCCTGCACCTATGTAGGAGACCCACAAGAAGCTCCTGGCTCCTGGCTCAGATCAGATCAGCTCTGGCCCTTGTGGCCTTTTGGGGAGTGAACCAGCAGACAGAAGACCTTTTTCTCTGCCTCTGTCTGTAACTATCTTTCTCAAATAAAAATAAATAAGTAAATAAAAATAGCATTTCATGTACCATTAAAATGAAGCAAAGATATACCAGTGACACATATGTTATAGCTTCCATGACACTAAATTCTATTGTTTCTCTATTAAGAAAAGACATTTTCTTCTTTCATATCTACTGGTTTCCTAATAATGTGTTCCTTGGTATTAAATAGTGTGTGTCACTTTTACCTAGATAGACTACTAGTATGCCTCAAACATTTTAATAAAATGATAATAACTTAAAATAACCACTTCTATTTTATTTTTTCCCAAGAACATTCAGAAAATACCTGAGTGCTATCAAAAGCTTACATGACATAAAACATCTTACTTATAAAGGTTAAATGTACTGTCAATCAAATATGACCTATGCAATGACCTCCAAATACATTCATAATAGATGAACATGTTTTCATGCTTTTATTTTTGAAATAAGAGTAATTAATTTAAGTTCCCGTTGGGCCATCCACTTTTCTAGGGATAAAAAAAAAACAAATGTTCTAAAGTAACAAAATCATGTTCTCAAGGTTATTTTACTGTATTTTTATTGCATCTTGATGTTGTATGTGTTTTTGTGTGTTTATTTTACTTTATTTGAAAGGCAGAGAGAGAGAGAGAACAAAAGAGTGAGACAGAGAGAAAATAAAGGGGATCTTTTCATCTGCTGGTTCACTTCTCAAATACCTGAAACAGCTGGTTCTAGGCCACACCAAAGCCTTGAGTCTGAAAATCCATCAAGGCCTCCCATGTGAGTGGTGGGGGCCAAGCACTTGACCCATTGCTGTTGCTTCCCAGGGTACACATTAGCATGAAGCTGGATGAGAAGCAGCGTATCCAAACTCAGTCAGACCCCTAACACGGGATGCAGGCATCCCAAGTGTTAGCTGTACCACTGCCACATGTCTGCTCAATGCATGTAGTTATGCTGAAGATGAGTCAGTTTTATAGATGAAACTTATGTCAAAATAGAAAATTACAGCAAGTGTAGCTTAAAAACCTAGTTTTAGGTACCTAGTATTCAGTAATGAATTGAGCAGAGTGTTATCAAAAATTTAGAAAAGCAGCTCCTGTGGGTATGGTGGAACTATTACGTCTGTAAGGTAGTTTTAGCAGGAACAAAGAAGCAGCAAAATACAAAAAGCAGCTGGATAACAGCAAAATACTGCAGGTTGTTTTCCTTGTAAAGGATAAAACAGACGATATTTCCTTATTGTGCTAACTACATCTGGACTGCTCAGAGGTTTCACTCTTCATTTCTGTCTCCTGGCTACTTAGAAGGTTAAACCGCATTGCTCCATTTGATGGTGTGAAACCTTTGCATGAGTGATTCCATTTTGTTCTGGTCTATTGGGGCTTGGTGCAAAAGCTCAGCCCAGTACAATGACCTATAAATGTTACTGCACAAAGTTATCTACAGCCAATCTTAGATTCTTCAGGTCTCTCTAATACTTTTTTTTTCCCATGTAGAATGATTTTTCCAATGCCCTTACCTACCATTTTACTTTCCAAAACTATTTGGGTAAATATTCCTATCAATGGGATTTGGTTTGCAAATAAGAGACAATCACGAATTTTCAATTAAACACATTAACAGGATTCAAGTTTTAGGATTCATGTATTGTTACAAACCTTTTGCACAAATACATAAGTAGCTTTTTTAATCTCACAATGCATTTTCATGAGTGGCTTAAATTAAAGAATATTGGTCTTAACATTCCTAATTCATTTAGCAAGACATGGTTATGCAAGAATAAGTAAGCAATATAATCTTCCATCTAGAGTAGCACAGAGAAGTGGAAGTGATAGGCATGTAAACAAACAATTATGACAGTGGGATAATTGAAATACGAGATAGCTCCACAGCTCCACACGAACATCAGATGAGAACCGTCTCCGTATTACTGAAGAGGTCAGCAAAAGCTTCAGATTGGAAGCTGCATCTGAGTAGCTTTGAATAATCAGTGAAACTGTACCAGGAAAGCAGCCATTCTGAAGCATGACTGAAAAAATAAGTGTCTTAATCAAAACAAAAAGTCCTCAGTTCTATGAGGACACAGAGTAAGCCAGAATTTCAGAAACCATGCTTGTAAATGCTTCGTTTTACTGCAGAGGATCAACCATTGCTTTATTGTGAAAGTTCCAAGGTTTGAGTTTGTCAGTAGTGCAGGTGGAGGAGGTGGAGAGTTAAAGTCAATGTAAGGAAATGTAAGAGCTCAAGACACTACAGAAATAGAAGATCCCCAAACAGAAGACAAAAGTCATTAAGTGATATCTCGGTGTGTGGTTTTGGAAACTCCAATAATGACACAGCACAGCCTTTAAATAAAGTTGGTTATAGACAACCTCGTTCTCTTCGGGCCATCAGCTCTGCAGATTATTCTTAGATGAGCAGAATTTTAGGAGTTGACAAGAAATTTTATATCTGAAAAATATGAATGGACCTGACAATTGGTGTAAAACAGCCAAATTTTAAACTTTTTAAAAACCTCATCTTATTTTTTAAAAAAAAAAAAGTTTATTTTTATTTGAAAGACAAAGCAACAGAGGAAAAGAAGAGAGGCAGCTTCCATTTGCTGATTCACTCCACCAAATGTCACAAGTTATATCCAAGAGCCAGGAACACAACCCTGGTCTCCTGCACGGCACTCAAGTACTTGAATCATCATCTACTGCTTTTCTAAAATGTGCAGTAGCAGGAACCTGGAATCTAACAGTCTGACAAGGGATCAGGCATCCCACGCTGCAGTTTAATCCACTAAACCACAGCATGTGACCACATCTTAAACTTTTAACTATAAGTATTACGAATAATTATTCCTCTTAAGTATTTATTTCATAAAAATATACTAAAAGAGGATAATTATCTAGGGTGTATTTCCTGTTTTTTTTTTAAAGATTTATTCATTTATTTTAAACTGAGAATTATATAGAGGAGAGGAAGGGACGGATGGAGTGAGGGAAGAGAGAGTGAGAGAGAGCGAGGGAGAGAGAATCAATCTTTCACTCACTGATTGACTCCCCAAATTCCACAAGAGCTAATACTTAGCCAGGCAGAAGCTTCGGAGCCTGGAACTCCACCTGGCTCACCAATATGGTGTCAGGGAACCAAATGCTTGGGAAATCTTCAGGTGTTTTCTCGGGTGCATTAGCAGGGAGCTGGATCAGAAGTAGAGCAGCTAGGACTTGAACCAGCGCTCATATGGTATGCAGGCAACACAGGCAGTGGTTTAACCCACTGCAACACAGTGGACCCTCTCTGTTCTTTGTAAAATCCAATCCTAATGAGTAGCTGTACACTAAACATATATTATATGTATTATATATTTTAAATTAGAAATTTAGAGAATTATATATATATATCAAATGAGAGACGTATTCTCAAATGTAGAATCAAGATTTTACAGAATTTTACAGGTAAACAGAATTCAATGGTTTATACTTAAAGCCATAAAATTTTTACCATAAAAAGAACTACACTGGCGGGGTTGACATTTGGTGCAGTGTTAAGTTGTCACTGGAATAGCTGTAATTCCTTATCAGAATTCCTAGTTTCACGTACAGACTCTAACTTCAGTTCCTTTTTTTTTTTTTTTTTTTTTTTTTTTTGACAGGCAGAGTGGACAGAGAGAGAGAGACAGAGAGAAAAGTCTTCCTTTGCCGTTGGTTCACCCTCCAATGGCCACCACGGCCAGCGCGCTATGGCTGGCGCACCGCAGTGATCTGATGGCAGGAGCCAGGTGCTTCTCCCGGTCTCCCATGGGGTGCAGGGCCCAAGCACTTGGGCCATCCTGCACTGCACTCCCTGGCCACAGCAGAGAGCTGGCCTGGAAGAGGGGTAACCGGGACAGAATCTGGCGCCCCGACCGGGACTAGAACCCGGTGTGCCGGCGCCATAGGCGGAGGATTAGTCTAGTGAGCCGCGGCGCCGGCATCCACCTTCAGTTCTAGTTGCTGCTACTGAACACCCAGGAGAGCAACATGTGATGGCTCAGGTGCCTGTGTCTGCCGCAAGCGTCTCGGGGAGTCTGGCCAGCAGACTCAACCCAGGGCCCGCGAGGACAGTTTCCTGGGCGAGAAAAGAATGAACGACGCTTATTGGTCTTCAGTAGACTTTTTATTAGAGAAAGTAGACGTGACAGAGGTAGAAAGGAAGGAGGAAAGGAGAGGAGAGAAAGAGCTTCCTCCTTACACCTGCGGCTGGCTTATATACAAAATGTGACCAATCAGAAGCAAGCTAGAGTCCATGCATCAGGCACACCAATCCGGTCTCTGTTCACGTGAAGGGCAATCAGGTGAGGTGTCATGCAGCAGGCAGGCAGGCAGACTCACTGCGGGGTTCCTGGCGCCATCTTGTTGTTTACCGCGACCTCTATCCCTCTGCCTCCAGAGATCCCCGCCCCTTGGAAAGCCCCCGGGCAAAACTGAAACTAAAAACCCCCGCCTAGCAATGCCGCCGCGGACTATTCCCCAACATGTGTCCCTGCCACACACACAGAAGACTCAGATTTAGTTGTATGTTTCTGGCTTCAGCCTGGCCCAGAGCTGGCTGTTGTAGTCATTGTGGAGTAAACAAAGGGGTAGAAGATCTCCCTCTCCAATTTTGACTTTCAAATCAATCAATCAATCAATCTTTTAAAAAATGCTGATATTGTGTAAAGGTATTCCAACGTATAGGCAGAAATATATAAGTACATTGATAAAAATTAAAATGTGCGGGCCAGTGCTGTGTTATAGTGGGTAAAGCCACTGCTTGCAGTGCCAGTATCCCATATGGGTGCTAGTTCAGGTTCAGGCTGCTCCACTTCTGATCCAGCTCTCTGCTATGGCCTGGGAAAGCAGTAGAAGATGCCCCAAGTCATTGAGTCCCTGCACCTGCATGGGAGACCTGGAAGAAGCACCTGGCTCCTGGCTTCGGATTGACACAGCTCCAGGTCGTTGCGACCAGTTGGGGAGCGAACCAGCAGATAGAAGACCTCTGCCTCTCCTTCCGTCTTTGTGTAATTCTAACTTTTAAATAAATAAATAAATCTTTAAAAAATTAAAATGTGTTTAATATTTTAAGTATTTCAATCAATTAAATAATACTGATCAAACTTCATCTATAGTTTCCAATTTTTTCTCACATAAAGTGATTTTCTTAATTTATAATATTCAAGAGGAATAATTTCTTAATTTTATATTCTCCAAACTCAGACATAAATTCTATCCAATAAAATTAACTTACAATTATGGAATTATGGGGCTGGCATTGTTGCTTATCTAGTAAAGTCAACAGCTGCCACCCTGGCATCCACTATGGGCACCAGATTAAGCCTTGGCTGCTCCACTTTCTAGCGAGCCCCTGCTAATGGCCTGGGAAGGACAGAGGATTATGGTCAAAGTTCTTGTGGCCCTGTAACCCACTTAGAAGACCCAAAATAAATCTGTCTCTTGGCTGTGCCTTGGCCCAGCCCTGGCCATTGCAGCCACTTGAAGAGGGAACCAGCGGATAGAATACTTCTCTCTCTCTCTCCCTCCATCTGTGTGTGTGTGTGTATGTGTGTATCTCCCTGTGACTCTTACAAATAAATAAGTAAATATTTTAAAATTATGAAATTATTACTATAAATGTTAATGTAAATGATATTTGAATTACAATAAAATGTTATTCATGAAGAAAAATAAAATGTATTATCTTTGCATTTCTGTATATACATGTACCATGTTTGTGCACATATATGGTTTTATCTGTAAATATAGAAAGAGACTGAAAGAAAAAATCACACAGACCTCTTTTCCCTCTCTTTCACTCTATTTTAAAGACAACGGTTAAACCATTAGGCAAACTAATTGATCTTTGCCTGCTTGACAGGGAAACTATATCACTTAATTGTTTTCAACAAAGTGCATCCTGAAATGTCCTTTGGAAGCTGTTCAACCTATACATATCAGTAAGTTCCTCAACAAAAAATCAGTATTTGAAATCAATGCTTCTTGTACAAAGTCCTCCCTTTTTTTGCTAAGGGAAGTTATACCAATACAAGGTCTTCCTGAGTAGGAAGTCAAATGTATTATCTACTTAACCAATGTAATCATAATGTCCAAGTCATGAAATCACTCAGTCATCAGGAATTTTGACAGTATGTTTTCCACGTTACAAATATTACACAAAAATGCCACTAAGAGAAGG
This sequence comes from Oryctolagus cuniculus, assembly GCF_051225735.1. Taxonomy (NCBI): domain Eukaryota; kingdom Metazoa; phylum Chordata; class Mammalia; order Lagomorpha; family Leporidae; genus Oryctolagus; species Oryctolagus cuniculus. The sequence continues at coordinate 12,169,625 of NC_142876.1, read as the reverse complement.
AAACTATAATTGATTCTAATTATGTCTTCCTCAAATTCATCATAAGTAATCCAATCTTCCCCTAAATACCTTCAAGAATCCCATTCCCTTTCAATAATCCAAAATTCTGGAACTAATTAACTGTTCAACAAGACCATAAGTTATGGTCTTTATCAGCAAAAGTCCTGATACCCTGCTTCCCAGATGGACTTTCAGATTGCTGGTTGTGCATTTCTGTAACATTTTAGACAACACTGTGTGTGAAAGCAAGGCATGGAAGTCAACCCCAGGATGATCCTGATTTTCAGATAAAATCCTAGCTCCTGGAAGTCAGTCTGTCTCTCTCTCTCTCTCTCTCTCTCTCTGTCTCTCTCTCTCCCCCTTTCTTTCATTTGTCTTGGAAGTTACATTCATTAACTCGATGTCTGTTTCTAAGAAGTTCAAGCTTAACTTTGATTCTTTCTGACTTTCCCACAATAATTTTATTTCAGGGGGGATTATATCAACTGTTAGTGTGCTCACATCCTAAGAGTTTCCTTTTCACAAACTTACAAATAATACCCTTGATTTATTTCACTACAGAAATAGAAACAACCAAAAGGAATGCTTCATCTTGCTTACATTTAATCCCCAACTCTAACTGGACTTACAAATATTGGTTTTCATCTTTTTAAGAAGCGATAACTGCCCCGTCTATGTAAGGCCATGCACTTCATCATCACAGTGGATTTCAAACAATTTTCATTTATAAAAATGTATTATTATTAAAACAAACCAGAGATTTGTTGGAACATTGGCATCAGTGAACAAAGATGCATACACAAATATCTGAACACCCTCTCTGGACTCCACACGATCCTCTATGTTCTGTCCCCGTTCTCTGCTTTCCTTACAGAAGTGTCCTGGTAGATGCTGATTTCTCTTTGTGCACAGCCACATCCCATTCTCTACTGATCAAAATCCAGTCTTTCCTTGCCCTCTCCATCTTTGCACTGAATACACTTGCTTCAGTGTTATCATTGACTTCCATGTTGCCACATCCAATAGGGAGTTTGCTATGTTCACCAACCTGAGGCATCAACAAAGCCTGAGGAAGATGGAACCTTTCCATTTTTAAATGTATGTGCATTTGTTTGCTTATTTTCTTCCACTTAGATCACTGTCTACTTTCTCTCTTGCCACTTCTTCTCAGACTCCTTGCTACATCATCTTCTATAATATATTTACTTAAAACAACTAAATTAAAAGTAGTCTTCTGAATTAAAAAAAAAAGACACAAGTAGAAATAATGTCATTTAATGCGAGGCCTCAGAATTCTTATTTAACTATAGAGACTCAAATTGTTCTTAGTAACAATATGACATAACATTTGGAAAATTCACCGCATGACCTCGTGTGATGTGACAGGTTCAAGTGGCATGGGCACTGAAAACATTGTATAGAGTTATCTTCAGCCTTTGTGTGCAAGATGTCTATGAAACATAAATGAACTTCAAGTTATACTTGGTTTCGAATCCTAAAATATCATGTGCATGAAAATATTTCAAAATCTGAAGAATTCCAAAATCCTGGTTATTTCTGAGCCAAAATGTTTCAGATAAGCTATACTTTACCAGTTGTATCTGTACTTCCTTTTCACTGTGCACAAATACAAGAGGAAAGTGTAAGTCTGGGATAGTAAACCATTTTTAAATTTCTATAGGTTATCTTTAAGAGCAATAAATTTACCAGTTGTAAGAATTTGGAAAGAAAACATGTATAGCAGAGATGTTTCTACAGAATTGTCTGTTTTTGTGTGTGCGTATGTATTAGTTTTTCAGGGGGCAGTAAAATATATGTGTATTTATGTGTGCTTTCTGAAAACAGCAAAATAGGAACCAGAAGGATTTTCTTCCATCATGGAAACATTTTCAAAACTCTTCTTTGTAGCTAACTGCATCTTCAATATCAGTAAAATGTTGGTAAAATAGAAGAGAAAAGAAAATAGGTCTTTTAAATCACATATTTCACCATTAACATCAGGGAATTTCATTTACCTTTTATAAATTATTTCATATCATAACACCTTTTAAAATTTTCACTAGACAGCATACAAAATCATTAATAAAGGCCTTTGATTTATTTCAATATTCTTTTTGTAATGCTGTGCAGTCTCTTTTTTAATAGAATTTTAACATTGTTACTGAGAGTAAAATTTTCAAATACAAAAGGATGAATTGCTCAAATATGAGATCCATTTAATATCTAGCGATATTCAACTTTATCCTGCTTTAAAATGTTGAATGGCTCCTCATTACCTGTCTGTTAACCCATCTGTGTTTTCCTGTTTCTAAGACACTCATCAGTTCAGCTGTTCCCTATTGTGGCTCACTTCTCCGCTGCCTCAAAGGACCCTTAGCAGTAAGTTTCACACAGGAGTGGGAGCCTCCCAGAGTAACTGAATACCTCTCCTCTCGAGAGAACACAAGCAGAATGACAAAATCAATGCATATCAGAAACAGAATGAAATGCAAACAATAAATAAAGTAATAATTGAGCAGAGAGAGTAAAATCAGGGAATAATTTGTTAAATGAACAAGGGACACTGTCGTTGTTTTTCTTTAAATAAAATATTTGGCACAGTTAATCCTTTCACATTTGTCCTTTTTTAAAGCCTAATATTCAGATATACCAAAGACTAGAGGCAGGAAAGAGATTATATCTGGCCTATCTTTTTTCTTGGGATGAGCACCAAAGTAAAAAGGTTGGAGATTTCATTCATGGCAGAATAAATGTTTCCTGCACTAAGTTTCCAGATCAGTGGTAAACAACTAAACTTACATTTTATTATGTTCCACAAGGCATACTTGTTCAATGTGAACAGTTGGAATAATTTGCTTTAATGAGTACCAATCTTTCAGCCTGCCTAGTACATGAAATATTAGCATCAAAAATACCCCTTTTTTAATTTATACCATAGAAGATACAGATTTTTGCATTTAAGAACTTTTGTGCAATTTTAAGCTGTTGGCTTACAGGTTGGATTTTCTTTAGTCTTGGTAAAGCTGAAAGAGCTCTAATGTGAACGGCAAGGGCAAGCTGAGCACCACATAATACGGATGCTTGTAATCGTCACCATGTGTCATCCTGGAAAAGCAGGACTCCCACAGGGATCCCAGAGTCGGCGACTGGGAGAGACTGAGTCCACGGGGGCCCAGAAGGTTCTGTGGACTCTGGGAGCCTTTTATATTCTATCAGTTCTTGAGTTGCACGGTACGGTGGAAGCAGCACGGTGACCTAGAAACAGCTGGCTGGGTGGTTTCTTTCTGTTTTTTAAAGATTTTATTTATTTATTTGAGAGAGAGTGTTATAGACAGAGAGAGAAAGGTCTTCCATCACTGGTTCACTCCCCAGATGGCAGCTGGAGCTGGGTGGATTCAAAGCCAGGAGTTTCATCCTGGTCTCCCACGTGGGTATAGGGGCCCAACCACTAGGGTCATCCTCCACTGCTTTCCCAGGCCATAGATGAGAGCTGGATCTGAAGAGGAGCAGCCAGGCACGAACTGGCTCCCATGAGGGCTGCTGGCGCCTCAGGCAAAGACCAGCCCACTCTGTCTCAGTGCCAGCGGGAGGCTAAGTTTTTCTACATCTATTTTCTTTATCCCCCTACACTCTTTGTCTCTTCAGCCTCATATTACATTGTTGCTTCATGATTAAAATCTTTCTGAAGGTGGCATTCTTTCCAATGTCATTCTACTCAAAGAATTTGTTTTAAAAATTTGACTATGGAGATCTATTCACTAAAAACCCTCCCTCTATATTCAAAAAAAACTAAACAATATGTTTATGAAAAACATTAGAAATTCACTCCAATTGCTTGTATGTTTTCCACAATAAGTGACATTAACAAGGGCATACAAAATTGAGTGAGATGGAAACAAAATTTCAGAAGATAAAGAACAGTGTACGCACTCAGATTTCTTCAGGATGAAGCTATGTTTTATACCATTGATAGTTAATTTCAGAATGTACTGTCCTGAATTTCACAAGCTAGACAGAAGAACTGGAAAACAAGATCATGTTATGCAGCATGATTGTTAGCTGCTGGGAATGTCTACTAGGATAAAGTTCATGGTGGCACGTCTCAATAGGAATGGAGTGGAAACACAGGAAGTGTGCCAAGGATGGGCAGCTCTGCAAGCAAGGCGCGAGCACTGACTCAAGGGGCGACTTGTTCGTGAGGCTCAGTGCCTGCCATTTTGAACAGATGTTTATCACAGAACTGGAGGGTCCTCTCACCCAGAGGCCAGAGTGGCCACAGATTTTTGAAATCACATTAATGGTTTAAAATCAAGAGAACTCTCTGAAATACCACTGAGACAGAAGAATTTCTTCTGAATTTATTTCCAAAATAGTTGGTTCAAGCTTTGTGGGGTACCTGATACAGGACTGGCATGTGGCTTGAGGTGAAAACTGCAAGCTGGCTTTCCAAATGAAATCCAGACCCACTCACATTTCAATCTGGTTTTCTAAATGACACAACTGGCACGTGAAAGGTTCTGTGTGAGGACCAAGGAGGAAAACGATCAGCCATGTCTAAGTGGCAGGAGGACATCAACAGCCATCCACGGTGCAATTTTTTCCACACAAATTGGTTTAGTAAAAGCATGAGTTTTAAGGCATAATAATAAAACTAATCATTTATATTAAAAAAAAAAAAAAACTAAATATAAGGCAATGATAGCCTCGCAAGGAAGGGGTACTGCCCTCTGGTGCATTTGGAGGGTCATAGTACCCATTTATGTGGCTGACTTTGAGAACTCTATGAGCAGATCAGGTTTGGTTCAAATCACATGTGTCAGACACGACTGATCGTGCTAGTTTGTCTCATCCTAATATTGTATTTCTGTATTTATTTTAAGATGGTTTTTGGTAGAAGCTTTGTATCTCAGGGGACAGTCCCCAGTTGGTTGTTGGAAATATAGCATGGTGCAAGTAGGAATACCTACTGATGTAATATCTGCCCAGAGATGAGAAACACCAGGACAACTTCCGAGAAAATAGGAAAGCAGTGTCCAACAGCTCTAAATATCCAAGACAAGGGTGTGATGACTGGTGGTGGTAGTATTTGACATTTTACTCTCCCAGAACCTATATTACACAATTTTACCATATTTTAATATTCCTTTATCTATCTATGCCCTTGTCTTTTTTTCCCCCTTAGTTTTGCTTCCCTGGAAAGTGAGCCCTCCTCTGACCTGGTTCCAATTTCTTGGTAAATGTAGGCACTGGAAGGATCTGAAAAGGCAAATAAGAGGCAAGGCTTCCATGTCCAGATAGGGGCAAAGACTTGGTGACTGATACTTCAACACTGCCTGCAGATTAAATGATCACATATCTTGTGCATGTGCTACAGGCACAAACATAGCTGGCAGGTTGTCCACTGCACGTCGACTACATTTGCAAAGCTTAGAAAAAATCCCACAAATCTTGAAGCATACCTTCACAAGGATAGTGGAAAAGCAACAGGACAAATTTTACAAAGTTAAAATTAGCTTGTTATATAGATTTCTGATACTCTTACCTGGAATACCTAGGTTCAGGTCCTGTTTCAGCTTCTGATGCCAGCTGATGTACACTCTGGGAGGCAGCAGGTGGTAGTTCAAATACTTGGATCCCTGCCCCTATGTGAGAGACCCAGATTGAGTTCCATGCTCCTGGCTTCTACCTGGCCCAGCCATATCTGTTTTGGACATTGGGGAAGTGAAGCAGTTGATGGAAGTTTATCTCTTTCTTTCTCTCTCTCTCTCTCTCTCTCTCTGTGTGTGTGTGTGTGTGTTTATGTGTGTGGGTGTGGGTGGGTGTATGTGTGTGTCTCACTCACCTGATAACTGCAAATGGTAATATCACTTAATACAACCGTTTACACAATTTGTGATTCCATAAACCCTGACTGTTGTAATTTTTAAGTGAGTTGCATATGAAAATGTTTTGGGTTAATGATGAAAACATGAGTGAAGTCTAAGGGTTTATAAGCAGATTTAGAAAAATAAGATACACACATGAGAATTCTAGCAAATTTCACAGATTGCTGAGATGCTGTATTGTCTGAGACACTAAGAATCTTAAGTTATTCAGTCTAGATTGAATAACACCAAACGATACTTGGAATTAAATGGTCTTGGCAGCAGAAGGATTTATTCCAACCCTAGTATAAATCCAAGGCTATGTTGAAGGTCATTAAAAGGGTGGTCCCTGTGAGTTCCCTTACATGAAGGAAGCCTGAGGAAATGATGATTCCTAGTCCCACTTAATTTATGGTAGAAATACAATTTAGAAGGAATGAGTACACTTTTGTACAATGTGGGCTGATTAATGGGAGAGTAGGTGACAATGCCGCTTTTGGCAAACTTAAGGTACAATGTTTGCTATGCTTCAGAGGAAACAATGTGTTTTATCATATTCAATTTTGTTTTCTTGTATCAAGTGATTTTCACACCTATTTTCTTGAATGATTTGAATACTATTACACAGAGAACAACTAACGAGCATGGTGTTGATATTTTTATAAATATATCAGTAATTCAAAATATAAACATGATTTATATTGTGTTCATTATATTTTCAGACTGAAAATACTGTAAGAATATACTGTATTCTAGAATCCAAACTATAGAATGTTATACTAATATATTTTAATGATTTTGTGACTATTAAAATTTACTTCATATGAGTTAAGTTGAACAGTCTTTCATTTGCTTATTATTTATGGTCTTTATATTCCTGCTAAATTATGGTCTCACCTTGCATTTGTTGAAAACTTTATTTAGTAGAACATTAAGGTGTTGACTAGAACATAAATTAAAAATGTTATTTCAAAAATAATAAATAAAACATTGAGTTGAGAAAAGAATCCAAAATAAATACAAAAATAAATTTTTAAACAATTTCAGAAAATTTATAATTTGATATTGTAGTTTCTAGTTTTATCATAAAATTATGTATGGTATTATTTTCCCAACTCAATGATCAGATTCTGTGATTTTACAGTAAAAAATTTTATTAAGGAAAAATGTGGCATCAGGGTTGTTTTTTGTAATCATTTTATTTTCTTTTAATTCCTAAGTCTCTAGCCCATATAGGATCTCAAGTCATTTCTGACCAGTTTCCTCTCAGCAATATTTAAATAAGAGAATGGAGAGACACTACTATTTATCTCAGAATTTATCATTTTAGTCATCCCTTGCCATTTGGTGTTGGGATTTGTACCTTTTCCTATAACAAACATCAAACTTCAAATCAATGCCAGTTCGATAAATAGAGTTACTTGAAAAATTTATAAAATTTTTCACCAGATGGAATCTCAAGGACCATAAGTTTAACTTCCTCTCCTTAGAGATGAAAATAGTGGGATTGAAGGAGGTTATAAAATTTTGCATAAAAATTAGGTAAAATTTATATATTCTGAGTTACTCCATTGACCAGCCAGAATAATATCAAAAATTATTCTAGCTTTTCTTTCACTCACTGCGTGATTCACACTTGTCACATTAGCACACTTTGGCATTTTATAACTTAAAACTTTCATTGTATCTTATGCTGCCTGTTTTCCTCTACATTTAATACCAGATAGTTGGCACCAACTCAAAGAACAACCAGGGAACCAATAGAATGGAGGGCAGTCAGGGGCAGCACCTCAGAGGTTACAACAGTGTTACTCAGGGGATTCCTAAGGAAGCCCTCCCATCAGCAGCTTACCGCACTTAGGGGTTATTTCTTCTTGCTTTTCTATATCATTTAAAATCACCCCTTTGGCTACTCCGTTTTCCTTATGGCATCATAGAGCTACTACTATCTTAAGGCAATTTTTCCAATCTATATTTGTATCTTTTTCTGATAAATCTATATCTTCCTATCATTCTATTCATTGAATACTTTGTTTCCCATCTGGTGATAAACACTTCTCCTATTTGGAAATGCTGCTTGGAAAATGATTCATATCCCAAGGCTATGACCACAAAGGATAAAGGCAAATTTGTTTCAAAATGCCATTTTTGTGATCTAAACCCTGTATGTTTCCAAATCAGCAACTGGGAACATTAGGACCATTCAGGTCTGGTTCACAGAAGTCAGTCTCCTGAAAGCATTCATTGTGTCCTGCTTTTATGAATCACAGGCCCAGTAATGCTACCTTCTCCAAACTCATACGCCACATCCATGTTGTTCAAACTTCTGAATCATCCTACTCAGTTCGCTTGAGCAACAGCAAAAGAAATTTAAAAACCTCTTGCCTATTCAACCAATAATCATTAAATTTAATAATTTTAAATAAAAATTAATATTCCTCATTCAAAATTCCTCATAGAATCAAATATCACTAAAAACTATTTGAGTACATGTCATATATATATATATATATAATGTGAAATTTGGACCATTTGTTGAGTAGGATTCTGATTTCTCCAAAAGATTCTTATCCATTCATTAGTTAAAGAGAAAAGGATCAACATCATCATGTAAAATACAAAAAAAAATGATATTTGTTAATTGTTTCTAAAATATAAATTATCCAATCGGTATTTAAAAAGATTAAGAATCCAATTACTTATCTGATGATAATCTCAAGCCCATGATACAAAAGCACAGTGTCCCTGAATCAAAAGCTCAAATATAATAGAAAGCCTAAGGTTTCTGACCTTGAGGAAAGAAACTTGAAGTATCCGTTAATTAAAAAAAATAGTAGTAAGATTAATACTTAGCTGCAATGGAGGAGTACAGCAAGGAAGAAATATGTTCATCTGAGAAGGCAAGTAATAGGAATGGATATAGTGTTTATGTTAATATAAATTGCTTATTTATACTCCAGGCCATTGAACTGAGAGTAGCATTCCAGTTTGATTAAGCTATGCAATCAAGGGAAGACTAATGATGTAAGAATGTTTCTTTGGTGTTTTGTTTTGTTTGTTTTACATATTTGTTTTCTTTCTCTAAAGTGTTTGGTCTCTTTTACCATAACTGGGGATCAACATTGAGAAATCAATTTGGAGGCTGGTGTTTGTCCAGAGAATCAGTAAGATCTTCTGAAATAAATCTGATACCCAGTGGTGTGCTGTGTCCCTATTCAATTATCTATCTAGTGTAAAGTGTTGAAAATCACAGTAAAAACAGTAAAATAAATTTTGGACTGTCACTGTGGTCTGACAGACTTCAGTTTGAATCTCAGTTTGCCTTTTCTCAAGTTACAGTGCTGATATATGAGAAGCCTACTTATTTACCCTGATTTAAATAAGAATCTTATATTCAACATCAAAGGATTGTTGGAATGATGGAAATAAAAATAAGCAGCACAATAACATAAGTATCTACATGTCATTCCATTTTTCAGAAGGGCTTTATAAAATATGTTCAAATATTGCTTAAGATATGTATTGTAGTTGAATTTGTTTTAAAATAATTTGCTATATATTTGATTCTATTTATTTTCTGCAAGCATAAAAGAGATAATTGTTTCCAAAAAGTGATGTACTTAACACCTGGAGAATTAATAACTCAGTTCTCTATGTTGTTGAAATTGATCACCCAGGCACACTTTGATTTGTTTTCAAAGAAAATAATCATGCTTATAAGGAACTAAGAATCATAAGGATATAAAAGTTGATAAATTAATATTAAATATGGCTACATTTGAATGACAATAAACAAAAGAAATACTACTGAGCATATGTTAAGGATTATCACAAATTAAAACTTTTATAACATCTCTCATTTGTACTTTAGTTTATTGTACTACAAAACAAAAATGTCACACTATTTTCATAAATATACAAATGAGATGAAGAAAGCTTTTAAGATTTAAGAATGTTAAACCTGTTAGCATTTGAAACATCTAAATTTCTATAGTTTTCAGTGTTATATGATACAGAAGCCTCTACTGATGGTTATGAAATCTGAGTAAACAAAACAATAATGTATACATTTTATTTTCTGTAAATATCATTACTCATAAAAGTCAAGATAAATATGCTTTGAGTGCTATGCAATTTAACAAGTCAAATATCATTGGCATCACAGAATCATAACATGAATCACATTCTGATATGTCTAAACAACTATTCTTCTGTGTGAAACTTCTAGACTAAAGATAAGACTATTTACTCTTTTGGCAAGATAATATGTTATAAAAACTGATATATCTTTAACAAAAGAAAGCATTGGATTTAAAATGCCACTTCCTTTTGTTCCCTGCTTCTTTACTGAATATTGGCATTGTGAAATCACATTCAGCAAAGGATGACATATATTCTTTGTAGTATAAATGTTTAAGCATATTGTTTTGAAACAAAAGTCTTGCAGCAGACACAAATGTCTTTATACTGAAAGACCGAAAAGGAATGCTTTTAAAGTATAGGGAGTGAAACAGAGTGAATTGAATCTCCCCCAACAAATTGTGTACTGAAGACCTAACTCCTAATGTGTTGGTGTTTGGGCAACAAGTTTTAGAACACAATTAGGTTTACATATGAACACTAGAGTTCAGAAAAATAAAGTATTTGTGCTGTCATGAGAAGAGGAATTCCAGAGCTTGCTTCCTTCCATGTGAGAACAGCGTAAGAAGGCAAGCCAGAAGACAGCCTTCACTGGGACTGAATCAGCTAGCACTTTGACCCACGTTTACATTTCTGTTACCTATCCAACTGCTTTTTGGTATTCTGTTTGAGTAGCCCAAGCAAACTAATAAACTACTTAACTTTTCATCATATTTAAGTGTGTTAGCTAGAATTAATCTGCTAACTTATTGTAAAATATTTCATCACTTGAATTATAATTTCTAGAACAAAAGCTAGAAGTTTTTGTGGATAAGTTCTCGCCAACTTAGTGATTATTACTTGGTTATAAACTCTTTCTGAATGTGAAATAATTTTCAGGCACTGTAAAAGATTTAGAAAAACCAAGAATAATTAACCACGATAATTGTTCTCATGTAATATTTGTTGTAATGGATTTCCTATGAATTGTGTGCAGTTCTACAGCCAGGAATCAGAGTGGTGAACCATACCTGGAATTCAAACCTTGTTCCTAGAAGACTTTGAAAAGTATCTTGTTAACTGTAGGCAAGCTACATTATTTCCTTTTTTTTCTGTTTTTTTTTTTATTTATTTAGTAAATATAAATTTTCAAAGTACAGTTAATGGATTACAATGGCTTCCCCCCCCCAAAAACTTCCCTCCCACTCACACCACTCCCATCTCCCGCTCCCTCTCCCATTCCATTCACATCAAGATTCATTTTCAATTATCTTTATATACAGAAGATCAATTCAGTATATATTAAGTAAAGATTTCATCAGTTTGCACTCACACAGAAACACAAAGTGTAAAATACTGTTTCAATATTAGTTATAGCATTACTTCACATTGGACAACACACTAAGGACAACACACATGAGAAGTAAGTACACAGTGACTCCTGTTGTTGACTTAACAATTTGACACTCTTGTTTATGGCATCAGTAGTCTCCCTAGGCTCTAGTCATGAGTTGCCAAGGCTATGAAACAGTCAGAAAAGTGAAGAGGCAACCAACAGAATGGGAAAAAATATTCGCAAACTATGCAACAGATAAAGGGTTGATAACCAGAATCTACAAAGAAATCAAGAAACTCCACAACATCAAACAAACAACCCACTTAAGAGATGGGCCAAGGACCTCAATAGACATTTTTCAAAAGAGGAAATCCAAATGGCCAACAGGCACATGAAAAAATGTTCAAGATCACTAGCAATCAGGGAAATGCAAATCAAAACCACAATGAGGTTTCACCTCACCCCAGTTAGAATGGCTCACATTCAGAAATCTACCAACAACAGATGCTGGTGATGATGTGGGGAAAAAGGGACACTAACCCACTGTTGGTGGGAATGAAAACTGGTCAAGCCACTATGGAAGTCAGTCTGGAGATTCCTCAGAAACCTGAAGATAACCCTACCGTTCGACCCAGCCATCCCACTCCTTGGAATTTACCCAAAGGAATTTAAATTGGCAAACAAACAAGCTGTCTGCACCTTAATGTTTATTGCAGCTCAATTCACAATAGCTAAGACCTGGAACCAACCCAAATGCCCGTCAACAGTAGACTGGATAAAGAAATTATGGGACATGTACTCTATAGAATACTATACAGCAGCCAAAAACAATGAAACCCGGTCATTTGCAACAAGAGGGAGGAATCTGGAAAACATCATGCTGAGTGAACTAAGCCAGTCCCAAAGGGACAAATATCATATGTCCTCCCTGATTGGTGACAACTAACTGAGCACCAAAGGGGAAACCTGTTGAAGTGAAATGGACACTATGATTTGCTCAGCCCTTGTCCTGACTGTTTATGTACAATGTAATACTTTATCCACTTTAGTATTTTCTCTTTGTTTTGTTCTAGTACTATTGGCTGAACTCTGCAATTAACACACAGTTATTCTCAGGTGTTTAAATTTTAAGTGAAGAGTGATCCCTGTTAAATATAAGAGTGGGAATAAGAGAGGGAGGAGATGTATAATTTGGGACATGCTCAATCGGACTTGCCCCAAATGGTGGAGTTAGAATCATGCCAGGGGATCCCAATAGAATCCCATCAAGGTGGCATGTACCAATGCCATCTCACTAGTCCAAGTGATCAATTTCAGTTCACAATTTATCACACTGATAGGTCTAAGAGTAAAAGGGATCACACAAACAAGTCTAGTGTCTGCTAATATTAGCTGATAGAATCAAAAAGGGAGAGAACGATCCATCATGGGAAGCGGGATACACAGTAGACGCATAGAATGGCAGGTGTCCTAAATAGCACTCTGGCCTCAGAATCAGACCTTAAGGCATTCGTATATGGCTGAAGAGCCCATGAGAGTATCTTAGGCATGGAAAGCCAAGACACCCTGGGGAAAAAAAAAATAAAGGAAGACCTAATTGGAAGATCTCTGCGAGTGAGATCCCAGTGGAATGAACAGGGCCATCAAAGAAGGAGATACCTTTCTCTGAAGGGAGGAGAGTACTTTCACTTTGACTATGACCCTGTCGGAATACGATTGAAGTCGACGAAGCTACATTATTTCCTACCTCCTCTAAGGCCACCAAATTCTAAGAGATAGTCATCCTAACAACCACAGTGAAATATATATTTGTCTTCAAACACAGCCTCGACTGCCTGCATGTCAGGATACCCCACAAGAACAACTGTGCACATAACGTGCATTTACTGCAGAAGCCAGACATCTGCTACAGTGGATTATTTCCCTGTGCTCTATTCTGTGGCATAGCCTTAATCACTAGGGAATATGTCCTACCTCTTAAAAACTAGACATATTTCTGGCATAGGTCATAAAAATACTCCTCCTCACTCCACTTAACTATATCTTCCATGCTAATATTATGTATAGACTATGTTCTTGTCCTCTTGATTTATCAGCTCTGTGACATACAAATACAGCTTCCAATTCTAGATTATTTCTATCATTCAAGGAAAATTCTTTTTATAATTTTAAGACTCCTTCTTCATGTCTAGCATTTGTGTATATGAGCGTGGAGGTGGTGATTCCTTTCACGCCTTTAGATAGACCTTTCAGACTCCGAAATCTAAATTTCTCCTAACAAAGAATTTAATTGAAGTTGTCCACATCAAGAATCACCTCATCTTTGGAATGCTAGAAAGACATTCGATATTCGATGATTCAGAATATTAACCATGAGGCCCATACCGGAAATATAGTTGGAAACCAAATACATGCATCCCACTTAAGGGAAACAGAGGCAAAACTGATTTTTTTTTCAAGTTACTGAGAACTCCAGCTGTTTCAAAACCTTCCTGTTTATGTCATAGCCTCAGTTTCATTTTTGTTGGTAAAACAACATACAACAATAAAAGAAGAAGAAAAAAAAGTACTTTACAGCCGGCATCAGTAAGTCAAATATTACATTTTGGTTAACTTCCCATTGGTTACCTCTGAAATTAAGAGAGTATCTGTGGGTTTAAAGAAGCACTTATTCTAAGGCTTCAAATGAATCAAATCATCAAAAAAAATTGCTAGAATGAAAGTCAGAGGTAGAAAATCTCAAGTTCTTACATTTTGCTGTGTGGCCCAATACTCATCACTGATATGGGGAATGCAGTTACAACAAAAGGCTTGGAGTGAAAAATGTAATTCAGCATGAGATTTACATTTCAGATGCCTGGAGATCCAGTCTGAGAAATTTAGCATTCTGGGTGGCTGCATGGAATGTCGTATAGGCAAGGCCTGTGATCAGAGATTAGAAGTCTGTGGGTAGAAGTAATTGCACTTCTGTCTGCACTCACAGATGTGATAAATGCTCAGCTAAGTAATAGTACATGAAAAGAGGAAAGGGGAAAGCTCACAAGAGAATTCTGGGCTATAGTAACACACAAGCAGTTGGGAGAAAAGACCGGAAGAGAGAATGATGCTGATTCTCTGGTGAGAAACGAACATTTCGAGAAGTGGAATAGGGTTCTATAACTCGTCTGTTGCAGAACATGGTATTGCTAAGTTATGAAAAGGAGCTGTTGAATACAGACATTAAAATACAGCAGTCCAGCATGACAAACAAGGCACCATTTGCTCCCTTTGAGATCAGAATATTTAGACTTGTATCCTGGTTTGATAGTTTCTGGTTATGTGCTTGAACCTGAATTTCTCACTCTTGTAAATGTAGATTATACTCTAACCATTTTGTCAGAGTGTAAAAGGAAAGAACAAATATGCCAACAACTCGATGAGCGGCAGGGTACGGGTAGACTGCAGCTATCACTTGGAATGTTATTCCCTTGGAACGTTATCAAACTTCTCATAAGGGAGCATGTAGGAATTGACTAGACACTGGATTGGATCTATAAGCTGGTTCCATGTCATCGTGAACATTGGTGTCAGTAACAATCATCCAGAATTATTCAGACTCTACTGTATTCATTTTAATTGCCCGTTCTCATTACATGAACAGTGAATGTAGGTGCCTTCAACCCAGGACTGGGTGAGTCAACTATTCTTAAATTTATAAATTTTGACTTGATGCACATCTAGAGAGGATTCTCTCTCTCCCTCTCTCCCCCATCTCTCTCTCTCTCCCTCTCTCTCCCTCTTTCTCTCTCTTCAGTCTTTCTACATCTGATTGCTCCTGGATAGTCATCTTTCATCACTGTGTCTTTTTTTTTTTTTTTTTTTTTTGACAGGCAGAGTGGACAGTGAGAGAGAGAGACAGAGAGAAAAGGTCTTCCTTTGCCGTTGGTTCACCCTCCAATGGCCGCCGCGGCTGGTGCGCTGCGGCCGGCGCACCGCGCTGATCCGAAGGCAGGAGCCAGGTGCTTTTCCTGGTCTCCCATGGGGTGCAGGGCCCAAGCACCTGGGCCATCCTCCACTGCACTCCCTGGCCACAGCAGAGAGCTGGCCTGGAAGAGGGGCAACCGGGACAGAATGCGGCGCCCCGACCGGGACTAGAACCCGGTGTGCCGGCACCGCAGGCGGAGAATTAGCCTAGTGAGCCGTGGCGCCGGCCTGTAAGTGTCTTAAAGCAGCAATTTTCTCATTTTCTTTTTCAAGTATTTGTCAGATTTTGTATAACACTATTATGTATTATATACAGAAATCCTTTCCTTCTTTCTTGCTTTCTCTCTTCCTGTTCCTCTCTGGTGTCCCTCTCTCTCTTTCCCTCTTTCTTTCATCTTATTCTGTTTTCCCCCTTCAAAAAATGTGTAATTAACTTGTACCTTTTCAAGATTTCATACAGCGTAAGACCACATTTGACTTTGTGTGATCTCTGCATTGAAGTATTTAGTATATTGTATGCATCTCCTTTCATACAAAACAGAAAACTGCAGAAGAATAACAAGAAAAAAATAAGATGTCTCATCCCTCTGCCTTTGAATGGACCTGTATTCAAAGATATAGTAGTGTGGTTGTTAAAGATTTCCTTCATTTTCTGTAAGTGAGGAGAGAATACTCAGTCGAGATTGGTTTCTTTGTATGTGTTAAAAAATCAACTTCTAAGTTCTGTCTCAGATTTTGTTTTTCATTCATTCTGGAGACTATGGCAAGCCTATTTAAGTAAGGAAAAATCTCTGAATAATAAATATACAAAATTTATTTCAATGCACTGTTAAAAATCAAAGTTCATGCAAAATGCTTGATTAACAAAATATTACAACTTAACATAAAGGTACAATCCAACCCTGTGCTTTGTCAGCTCTTTTCCTGTCACCCTAGTCCACGGCCTATTGGTTGCCCCCCATCACTTTCACAGATAGTTATGACATGGATGCAAATCCTTACTCAAAACACACTAAAATATCAACACACCCCCAAAACACACAGCATGTGTCTCCAATTCTACTCAGGTGGTTTATTCCATCACCCCTACTTTTCGCCACATGTTAGCTGCAAGGTATCTTACCTTGTCTTCTCTAGATTATCTAATTTATAAACTTTTTTCATAATTGGGATTATGTACAGCAGAGGTATGGCCAGTTACTGTCACAGGTAACAAGACTTTCATCCTTAGAGGAATCGTGTCTATCATCCATAAAGGAGAAATGGCATATAACGTAATATACTCATGATGGTGAATGAACTTACATTGTAACCACAGATTCCAATTTTAATTCTTTTTGCACATGGCACTTGTGTGCTTCACATATATGAATGGCATAAGTATTGCATAATTCCTGCCACTGTTTATAGGTGGGAAAACTTCTGTATAGAAAGGTAAAATGACTGGTTAAAGTCAGCATTTCTGAAAAAAAGCACCAGGTATTTAGTAGATAAATCAGGCAGTTTGATGCTTAACCCATGGCATTTCCTCTGGAAGTTTGTATTTAAAAAGAAACTATGTTAACTTATAATTGGAGAAATATTATATCTGTGAATACTTCTGATGCATAGTGAGAAATTTGATATAGGAATAACCCAAAAGTGTGTACTGTAATATAATCACAACTATTCCAGGTATGCAAAGTAAAACAAAAAATATGAAATAGGTTTGTTTCTATAGTTCAATCAACTTTGACAACAGTGATGGTATGCACTGTCAGAGAAAGAAAGAGAGGAAGAGGGAGAGGAAGAGAGAGAGGGGAAGAAGAGGGAGAGGGAGAGAGAGATTTGGCATTATCCAAAAATAGTTTTCTTGCCATTTTGGTTGATTTATCTGTCAAGCTGATGAACCAATTGTGCAGAGAGAATCAGCATTTAGGGTGGTATCTTTTACTTGTCACAGAAATCTGTCCTGCCAATGTGTAAGCTGATAAAAATGTCTGAAGACTTCCCTTATCAGCCAACAATAGTCCCAATTTTAAAGAAAGAAGACCAGGAGAAAAGCAAGAAGCTTGGGAAGTAATATAAGGATGATCATCTTGAAAGTAAGGGAAGCAACAATTTTTAAATTCATTTGCATTTTGCAACAAACTCTCATAACTGATTGAAAATGAAAGAAAATCAGAAGGCTGGTAATTATTAAGAGTAATTTCTTCAGATATTCTTCAATATTGCAAGCCAGTGCTCTCACTAAAGTACTCCAGTGGCAGTCATTAATAAAAGGGTCATTTCTCTCTAGAATGCACACAAAAGACACCAAATTATTTTCCAAAATAGCCCAAAGCAGCTAAAGTAACTTCATATTGCTTCAGGCACTCTTAAATTCTTAACTGACAAGTGTTACAGAATTTAGGTGTAATCATCTTTCTCATTCAAGAAAAAGTTAATAATTGCAAAAAAATAGAAAGTAGTTTCTCATATTTGCACATTTTGAATTGGAGAACAAAGTGTAAAATACCCCGCAAATCACTCTTATCTTTGAAAAAAAATTGTTGAATACTGCTGACTGAAGAAAAATAACAGATCTGATTCCATTAGACAGCTCTGTGTCTAGAAGGCATAACCTTCTTTAACAACGACACCAGGAAAAATATTGTAGCAGTTAGTCTATTTGAGTGAAAATTATCATACTTTATAAAGATTTCTGGAAAAAGATCTGTGTTTACTCACTGAGAATTGAGCAAATATAGCCTAATGAGCTTCAATATTTTGGTAAATTAGATGTCATGAAAACAAGCTATAAATCCCATTGTCAAAACATAATTTTGACTATTATTTGTCCTACTTTCCCGTATTCACTGATGCTGAGAAACTATGCGTGGTACATAAATGACCAGTGAACACGACAATGAATGGCAATAGATAAAAGATTCTTTCATTGCAATTTCTCATGGACACATAATATTAGATTTTAACTGAACACATTTTATATGCTTTGCTAATTTTCTATTTAAAACAATTCACAGCTATTTGACTTATATAGTGATTGCTTATTTTATGTTATCTCACTACACTTCATACTTATTTAGGAAAACTGAGTCTTAGATATTGTCACATCTCCAACAATCCAAAAAATTCTGTAGATATTCCCCAAAGGAAACTATTCATATTTATCATAATCTACTAATGGCAAAGGAAGGGTTTGCTAGCTGATTCTGGCAGTGCTGGAGAGGTCTTATCCCTTAACATTATTTAAGTGAAAGTCTTTCAATTGAAGTTCTTATTATTCTGAGGTTTCTGACCATTCTGGGCATCCAGGAAAAAGGGATAAATGATGAACAATGCACAAGAAACCTACCCATACACAGCTAAGAGAAAAAACAAAATGATATATGGAGAATGCAAGCCAAAATATTTCAATGAGGTGAAAGAAAGCTCTAGCCAAATCCATTATATAGTGATTGCACAAAATAATAATAATAATTACTAATAAAACGTGATTTTGAAGAAAATATGGCCTTATAACACTGATGTTGGGGAAATAGGAAAAGGCATGGCACATGAAATACGGTACAGAAAGAAAATGAATGAACTGTTGGAGAATTGCTGAAGATGAAAGTGGACCTCATCATCTGATTGAAATTTAAATCTTTTTTTAAAGATTTATTTATTTATTTATTTGACAGGTAGAGCCACAGACAGTGAGAGAGAGAGAGACAGAGAGAAAGGTCTTCCTTCCACTGGTTCACTTCCCAAATGGCCACTACGGCCAGAACTGCACCAATTTGAAGCCAGGATCCAGGTGCCTTGTCCTGGTCTCCCGTGCAGGTGCTTGGGCCGTCCTCCACTGCCCTCCCAGGCCACAGCAGAGAGCTGGACCAAAGAGGAGCAACCGGGACCAGAACCGGCACCCATATGGAAAGCCTGCACTGAAGGCAGAGTATTAACCTAGTGTACCACAGGGCCAATCCCCGAAATTATTAAAATCTACCCGTTTAGTCTTCCTTCTCCAAAAGCATTGATCACCATCAAACATCAGGCACAGATTTTTAGTAGCATAGGAGCACAGAAAACAGCACTAATTCACTTGCTGCATCATTTAATGTGCATCTTTTGCATGTTGTACTGATTGCTAAGTCCCTAGCTCACTGAACAGTCTGAGTTTGGTGTAACCCTGTGTATCTGACATCCTCTCTTTGTCTGCTTATCTTTGTTAACATTTTAATAAATATCATATCATATGTAAAAAACTATACCTACTACTTTCTTAAAACAATGTTACAAGTTATTTTCCATATCAATATGTTCATTTCTGTCATTTTAAAAATTATTATAGAAGTTGAATAAATTTCATGTATTTCTTATACACAAATTTAATATCATAATGACACTTCCTACTCTACTCCCCCAACCCCATCACACTTTTAGATTCCATCCTCCTTCCTTTCTTATTTTTTCTCTTAATTTTTACAATTACATACTTTCTGTTTATTTTAATCACAAGTTTAACCCTCCACCCAATAAAGAAATTAAATAATAAGTAGAAAAACAATGTTCTTCATGAGAGTAAACCATGGTTGTAAAAATAATCAAATATCTAGTACCATTGGTTGAACTCTGTAATTAACACACAATTATTCTTAGGTGTTTAAATTTTAACTGAAAAGTGATCCCTGTTAGGAATTTGGAAAACATTATGTTGAGTGAAATAAGCCAATCCCAAAGGGACAACTTGTTCTCCTTGATAGGTGACAACTAACTGAGCACCAAAAAGGAAACCTGTTAAAGTGAAATGAATATTATGAGAAACGGTGACTTGATCAGCCCTCACCCTGACTGTTGATGAGCAGCTTAATATGTTATCCCTCTGAGTATTTTTTTGTTTGTTTGTTCTACTTAATACTTTTGGTTGAATACTGTAATCAATACACAATTCTTCTTAAGTGCTGAAACTTAACTGAAAAGTGATCACTGTTAAATATAAGAGTGGGAATAAGAGAGGGAAGAGATGTGCAATTCGGGATATGCTCAAGCTGACTTACCTCAAACAGTAGAGTTAGAAACATACCAGGGGATTCGAATTCAATCCCATTGAGGTGGCATGTACCAATACCATCTCACTAGTCCCAGTGATCAATTTTGGTTCACAATTGATCATAATGATAGGACTAAGAACCGAAGGGATCACATAAACAAGAATAGTGTCTGCAAATACTAGCTGATAGAATCAAAAAGGGAGAGAATGATCCAACATGGGAAGTGAGATACACAGCAGACCCATAGAATGGCAAATATCCTAAGAGCACTCTGGCCTCAGAATCAGCCCTTAAGGCATCCGGATCCGGATGAAATGCCCATGAGAGTATTTCAGGCATGGAAAGCCAAGACACTCTGGGGGAAAAAAAAACCTAAATGAAAGATCTCCACGAGTGAGATCCCAGTGAAAGAATGGGTCATCAAAGAAGGAGGTACCTTTCTCTGAAGGGAGGAGAGAACTTCCACTTTGACCATGGCCTTGTCTAAATATGATCAGAGTCAGTGAACTTAGGGGGCTTCCATAGCCTTGGCAACTCATGACAAGAGCCTAGGGTGATTACTGAGGCCATAAACAAGAGTGTCAATTTGCTAAGTCAACAACAGGAGTCACTGTGCACTTACTCCTCATGTAGGATCTTTGTCCTTAGTGTGCTGTACATTGAGATCTAATGCTATAACTAGTACTCAAACAGTATTTTTCACTTTCTGTTTCTGTGTGGGAGCAAACTGTTGAAATCTTCACTTAATGTATGCTAAACTGATCTTCTGTATATAAAGAGAATCGAAAATGAAAAAAAAAAAACAATAATCAAATCTCAAAATGTCAATTGTGCTCATATAAATTATATTTTATGTTCTGTATATCAATTATGGCAAATAAGGGAAAACATATGACATTTGTCTTTTTGGGCTGGCTTATTTCACTAAGCACAATGGTTTCCAGTTGCATCCATTTTGTTGCAGGACAGAATTTCTTTTTTATTTATGACTGAATAGTATTCATAAAGTATATATGCCACATTTTCTTTATCCAGTCATTAGTTGATTGACATTTGGGTTGATTCCATACCTTAGCTCTTGTGAATTGAGCTGCAATAAACATGGGGGTGCAGATAACTCTTTCATATTCTATTTATTTGTCTTTGAGTAAATTCCCAGGAGTGGGATTGCTGGGTCCTATGTTAGATCTATTTTCAGCTTTCTGAGGTATCTCCATATTGTCTTCCATAATGGCTGTACAAATTTACATTCCCAACAACAGTGGATTTACTCTTTATTGATTTCTATTTGAAAGCCATTCTAACTGTAGTGAGGTGAAACCTAATGATGGTTTTTATTTCCATTACCCTGATGGCTAGTGATCCTGAACATTTTTTCATATGTCTGTTGTAGTAATTTGAATTTCATCCTTTGAAAAATGCCTGTCTGTATCCTTTGCCAAATTCTTGACTGGATTTTTTTTGTTGTTGTTGAACTTCTTGAGGTCTTTATGTATCTTGAATATTAATCGTTTTTCACTTGCATAGCTTGAAATATTTTCTCCTATTATTTCGGTTCTTTGCAATGTAGAAACTTCATAGCTTGATGTCATCTCATCTGCTTATTTTTGATTTTTTTTCTATTCTTCTTAGTTCTTTTCCAAGAAGTCTCTCCCTATGCCAGTATCTTTCAGAGTTTCCCCAATGTTTTCCTCTAGTAATTTGAAGGTTTCAAATCAGGTTATAGACAAGTATTTGATCCATTTTGAGTAGATTTTTGTGTAAGGTATAAGGTAGGCATCTTGTTTCATACTTCTGCATGTGACAATCAAATATTCCCAGCATCATTTGTGGAAGAAACTGTCCTTTCTCCAGGAATTGATTTTAGCTTGTTTATCAAAGATTAATTTCTATTATGTTGTATTGGTCTACATATTTAGTTTTATGCCAGTACCAGACTGTTTTTATTATCACTGTCATGTAATATATCTTGAACTCTCATGTTGTGATCCTCTGGCTTTGTTTTTGTTGTATAAGTTTGCTTTAGATATTTGGAGTCTCTTGTGTTCCCATATAAATTTTAGCATCAATTCTCTAGATTTAATAAGAATGTCATTGGTATTTTGATTGAAAATTGAAACTGTAAATTTTAAACTATAAATTTCTTTGGGTAGTATTGGCATTTAATGTTATTGATTCTTCCAATCTACTAATGTGGGAGATTTTTCCTTTTCTTGTCTTTTTTGATTCCATTTTTGTGCCCTCTATTTCTTTCTATGATGTTTTGTAATTTTCCTTGTAGAAACCTTTTCTGTTTTTCCTTTAATTTATTCCAAGGTGTTTAAAAACTTTTGTAGCTGTTCAGAATGCTATTCCTTTTACAAGTTCTTTCTCAGCCATGAAATTTTCTATGTATACAAAGGGTATTGATTTTTCTGTCTTGATTTTATATCCTGCAACTTTAACAAACTCTCTTATGAGTTCCAATAGTCTCCTAGTGGTGTCTTTTGGAATCCCCATATATAGGATCATGTCATCTGCAAAAAGGGATAATTTGACTTTGCCCTTTCAATTTGTATCCCTTTGATTTCTTTTTCTTCCTTAATGTTTCTGACTAAAAATTCTAGAACCATATTGAATAGCAATGACAAAAGTGCAAAAGTGGGCATGCTTTTCTGATTATGGTTATTGGTAGAAACGCTTTCAACTTGTCCCCAATTTGTATGATGCTGGCCATGGGTTTGTCATATGAAGCATTGATTGTGTTAAGGAATGTTCCTTCTATAACCAATTCGCATAAGATTTTTATCATGAAATGAGTTGCATTTTTATCAAATGCTTTCTTTGCATCTATTGAGGTAATCATATGATTTCTAATCCTCAATTTTAGTACTTTGATACTCTCAGATTTATTGAAAAATAAATAAATACAAATCTTTAAAAAAAAACATTTAATAGAACAGCATTGATACCCACGCTAAAAATGGAGACCCTATCTGCAAAGACAGGGAGTCCTGACTGCAAGCCATTTGCAGGCTGAATTACAAGTAATTTTGGGACTTGAGACGTATTTAGCAGGTAGCACACTCCCCAAGGCCCATTGTGCCACAGAATCAGTATCTAGTTTATACCAGGATGGTCCCTGATGATCCCTGCAGAGACCTAGCACAGATCATGCAAAGGGCATTGTACACAGTGGACCATAGTGCTCTTTCTAGTCTTCTGGTAAAATCATTTGGTGGGAATCAGGTAATCACCAAAATAGTCAGTGGACTACACTATAGCCAATATGGCAGAATGTTTCAAAGAGCCCTTACCCACTGTTATTTGCATGGAAAGGTGTACTGTGTATTGGGGCCTGTCTGGATAGTGACATGACACATAGAAAATTGGATGGTCATGCATCAACCTTTATGAGGCCAATTCATGTGCAAGACACGTGCGAGATGGGACATCAGAATAAAATCGCCTTTTAACAAGTGACAGGTGGCATGTTCCTTGTCCATCCTGGGAATGATGAGTCTGATACCTTAGCTAAGGTGCGTTGGTTGGAAAAGGCCCCAGAAAATGATGTTTTCCAGTGGTTACATGAACAGCTACTACATGCAAGACAAAAGATGTTGGCTACAGAGAAGTCCTGGAACCTACCTGTAACATACCAGGATGTTGTAGATGCCTGCAACAATAGTACCATCTACTCCCACAAGCATCCTCATCAAGCACCACTGGCAGCTGGAACTGTGATGTGGAGATGAGTGCCCCTTGAAAGGTGGCAAATAGACTTTTCAGAACCTTTGCCCCAATCTGATGGGTGCAAGTGCACTGTTACCTGTGTAGACAGGGCTACAAGGCTGCTTTTCTGCAGTTTTCATTAGGCAGCCCGACCACCAGGACTTGGCAAGATTGTATACCATGTATGGAAGACCACAGTTGCTGAGAGTGACTATGTGAGCCATTATACAGGCGTGGGAGTGTAGATTGTCTAAATGTCTTGGCATTGACTAGAAATTATAGGCATTGTACCATCCACAAGCAACTGGAATGATTGAGCAATATAATGGCCTATTGAAATAAGGCCTCAGGAAGTAAGTCAATGTAGGTTCCCTGGTGAGGCTAAACAAGAGACTGTGGACTGTGCTAAGGTTATTGAATGAATGGCCCCAGGATGGAGCACTAGCCCCAGTGGAGGCTTTGCTGCATTATTCATCTGTGCCGGTTCAATTGCAGTGGTAAAACCACTGACCTCCTGTTGAAATCACATTTTTGGAAAACAAAACAATGCCTTATTACCTGTTCCCATGGCCCTTGATCTAGGAGAATGTGTTGCCTGATATTGGCCATGGGAAATACAAAAAGCCAGCGAGGCTTGGTTTGCCTCTGCAGGGAACAGAAATAAAAAGAGACCTGCAGGTGACACCATGGGTAACAGCCACTTGGCTCCCTGTGGTCAAGGTACATTGCCCACACAAGGAAGGAGACCACTCCTTTGCTCAAGAGTGCAGTTGTCTTAGCTTCACAGAAATGCTATCCTCTCCAGCATCCTTATGTGTAACCCTAACTGGTAGAAGCTATGCCCCACCAAGTATGGTACAACATGTCTGAGCGATCCTTTTTTCAGTTACAGGGTTATCTCAAGATGAATCCCTGCCTGTATCCCAAAAAGTAGTCAGGACCTATCATTGTTATTTCCACTTACTTCTTAGTCTTGTCATCCTTAGCTTGACAGCTGAGCATATCATGATGGATAGGGCACACACTTTTACAGTGGCATCCAACCATCTGGCATGCTGCATGTGCACAAAACTGCTTATCAGCTCTGCAACTTAACTGTATTGCAAACTATTTCCAGCCACCAAAAAAAAAATTGTACTTGGTTGGAAGAATGGGGTTATTCTGACCCTTTATGGAACAACACTTGGACCCATTTGAAGACCACAGTATGACAGCGGTATTAAAAAAACTCTGGCCATCATCAGTGTAGTCTGTGTGGGGTGGTCTGAGCTGACTTTCTGTGGAAGCAGTAGAGTTACCCCTACAAGTGCTGAAAGATGTTGAACAAGCAGAGAATCGGTCCCAGGTGAGATGTCTTAATGTATGGCATACAAAACATGACTAATAACACCAGATAGGGGAGAAAGAATCTCTATATCACAGCGTGTGCCTGTCCCATATGCCAGGGTTTCTTATGGGCTTGTGGAGCCTACAGATGGTGTCATTTGCCCTGTGGCTGGATGAGAAGCTGTACATGGGGATGGTCCTAGCTACCAGAATGATGGACTCTCATGCATCATAACTGCCTTCCAAAAAGGAAGACTTTGAGGCCTAGAACTGTGTAAAATGTACAGCATGATGGTATTATTCACAAGTCCTGTTCTCCCTGAACATGACTACCAGTCACTGGAGTTGAAGGTATTGCATTGGCCTTACATATATCTGTGGCTTCAAAATAAGCAACAAGGTATTGGACCTCTTAAATGAGCAATTATACCAAATGAGATAGGTTGTTTCACAAAATCATTTGGCATTCGTGCCCTCACAGGAGCCCAAGGTGATGTGTGTGCCATATTAAAGACTGAATGCTATGTATAAATGCCAGATGCCCATCACAATGCAACCCACGCCTTTACTGCCTTAACCAAGAAATGTTGCTCATTGAACAGCTGACCAGGAATCCCTTCTGAGACTGGTGCTTATTCCTGCTGGATGGATGGTAGACAGCCTTACTCATGCTATTTGGTATTGCAGGCTCACTCACAGCTTTCATCGTTGTGGAATTTGGATGCAATGTTCCACACTCATCATACAGCTATCCTCTGAGAAGATAGCTGACACATAGACTGTGAAGTAAGGAACCCTGAAGGGATGGAGTGTTTGGAAAATAAAATCAGTCAGGCTCCCTTGCTCTCGTCACAACTGCCAAGCCCAGAAGCTGATACTATTCTGCTATGTAACTCTTTAGCCACCTGCTACTACTATTGTCTGTAAGCAGATATGAGATGCTGGGAGCATAATCGAGCGCGGAACCTCTGTGTGTGCTCACCTGTTACTGCAAGAATAAATAGATATGAATCCGTGATTGGTTCCGCAGCTGTTCTTAGACCTGTCTGAATCTGGTCCTGATATTCCTGGAGCTGAACTATTGATTACAAAAGTCTAAATATTTGTTTAACAGGACTTATTTATTTCTTATGAATAGGTAATACTCTATGCTGTGTGTTTATTTTCATTTTAAAATATTGAATTATTTGAAAGAATTAATTAATCCAACATTGCCTTTTCTTTCTACTTCAGCTTCCCCAGAGATTCGTACTGAAAGGATGACTTTGTATCTGGATTCTGCAAATAAATGTTAGATGCAAAAATACACATCAGTTACAGATTCTGTTCAGCAACTAAAAATAGAGAAAATGCGGAGATACATTTGAATTTCAGAAAGACACTATTCTTAGATAAAATTCTTAAAATTCAAATTTAACAACAAGCATCTATACTAGTGACTGTACAAATCCCAACTGAAGATCAACCTTAATTCAGTTTAAGAACTGTTCTTAAATTTAAGCTTATGTTTACTTGTCTTGCTGCTTTGTGTTTACTTACCTATCAATGAATCTACTTGAAAATTTGAATTTTCATTCCATTCTGTTTGTTTGAATTTTTTTAAATTGTTATTTACTTGAAAGGCAGTCACAGAGAAAAAGAGAGAGAGAGAGAGAGAGAGAGAGAGAGAGAGAGACAGCTTCCATCTCCTGGTTCATTCTCCAAATTGCTGCAACATTGAGGCTGAGCCAGTCGGAAGCCAAGAGCCTGGAACTCCATCCGGATCTCCCAAATGTGTGACAAGGGCCCAAACACTTGGACCATTGCCATGGAGCAGGATTGCAAGTGGAGCAGCCAGAACTTGACCAGGTGTCTGTATCAAATGCTGGTGTCACAGGCAGCAGGTTAACCACTGTAAGATAACACTGGCCCCATATTTGAAATTTTTAACTTATAAAAGAGTAATGTGCTTTAACAAATTAAATTGGTAAATGCAGTACCATCATAATATGTTGAAAACTATGTCACGAGATTTTCATTTAAAGTTAATAAAAACTGAAATCCAGGAAAGCCATGATCTATAGCATCCTACTTAACTCCAAATACCTGGAAAAGGTAAAGGGACAATGTTTCAGTCAACTGGAATTTTGTTCCTTAAACTGTTGTCAATAAAAACCAAGAGACAAATTTTGGGAGGGTTCAGAGAGAAATTTCCCTAACATCACTTAGGGCTTACATCAAAACATTTCATCAGGAGTCAGCCAAAGGGCTCATCTACTCCAACGATGCCATCTTCAGGCCAGACCACACTTAGGAAATACTAAAATGTAACAATTCATTTTATTTCATTAAAAAATTTCATTTTACTCAAATAAAAGGACGGAAATTAGAGATAATAGAAATTGAAAAATATATTAGGTTTCATTTAAAATTTTGCAAAGAGAGACACCGTTTTACTGTTACTTTAGTGGGGTTTCCCATAGAGACATGTTCAATGGGAAAGAGAGACTTCAGTGACTCGTATTGTTTCTGGCTGTGTCAATAATTATCCTGGAGGATATTGGTGAGTGAGTCGATGCACTGGTGGGAGGCTCTGCCCTCAGTGTGAACAGCCAGTAATTAATCAGCTGATGATACAGATGGATACCTCACTATTCTGGAGTTTGGACACTCTTAAGTCTCCAAGTCCTCTAGCATTCGGACTCCTCTGGGAACTAGGACTTGGACTGCACCCCTTCCCAACCCCTCTTTGGCTCTTTGGCATATGGCCTCAGACTAATAATTACACACAATTTCCCCTGATTATGAGGATTTCAGACTATGAAGGAGCCATAGAGCTTCACTCACTCTCCAGGTCAGCGGTTGCCTATCATGGGCCTCTCAGTCTCCACAATTATGTAAGTCGTTCCCCTAATAAATATCCTGTCATGTATTTGTATGTGTATTTAGAGAGTGAATCAATGGAAAGAAGACCTTTCTCTGTGTCTCTCCCTCTCACTGTCTGTAACTTTACCTCTCAAATGAAATAAATAAAATCTTTAAAAAAAGAATATGAGCATTTTTTTCCTTAATGTTAGAGCTTAGTAAATCTAATTTAAATGTATTTGTACAGGCCAATTTTGAAATTATTTTTTTTTCTTCTTTTGATGGGATTTCAACTTTCCAGAAACCTGTCCATGTTAAATACTGCATTATGGCAAATATGGACTCCTTTTGTCTTCTTTACTGCTGTTCTGATTGCTGTGTTTGGTTCATGAACCTTCATGTTTTCTGTCATTTTTGTCCACAGAAATGGCTATAGGTAAGGATTTTTTCCTGCTATAATCCAAATAACCCTTCTGACTGCACAGCTGCTAATTTTGTGTGCTCTTCCCCAACCAGAGGGAAATATTATGCAGACCAATAGTGAATTGGGGAAAATGGAGAATCAAACCAGCTACAGGCAAAAACTGGGCTAGTTTCCCATTGCCCTATTAATTGTGCCAGTCAGAATCCTATCATAGTCCTATGTTTGGTTCCTGATTCTTGGTTTTCACACATTGAGTAATCGCTTCACTTGAATGTGAACAGGTCCTGAGGTACTCCTTGACCATGGAATAAGGCTAACGGAATGTCCAGATTTTATGAAGGTCCCAAATCAGTTGTTTTGAGGCTAACAAAAAAGGGAGATCATCCTAAAGATATGTGACCTAATTGGGTGGGAAATCTTGAAGAGGACTTGGACAATAGGCTTTTCGGTGCAGCATATTGAGGTGATTTCGATGTCCACATCCCATATTTAAGTGCCCAGAACTGAGTCCTTTATCTGCTTTAGACACAGCTTCTTGGGAATCCTCACATTTGATGGCAGCAAGTGGTGGCGTATGTACTTTGGTCCCTATCACCCACATGGGTGATCTAGATGGAGTCCCTAGCTCCTGGCTTCTGCCTGGCCCAGCTCTGTGTTGTTGTGGGCATTTAGCAACTGCAGCAGAGGATGGTTCATGAGTATCTGTGCATGAAAATAATTGGATTAAATGTTAGAAGACAGAGAATTATAGGCTGGTATGAATAAATTATAAACATTTTAAATTATACATGTTATTTTTGAAAATCCCCTGCATAATATTCCCCATGAATTAGTATTAAAAATAGTGTATAATTGAATAGTTGAATCAGTGTACCTCCCACTCATTCCAGAGATAAAGGTAATTCATGTTGCTTATTTCCATCAATACTTGAACAGAAGATTGGGGAGACAGCAACATGGGAAAGTACTTGGTCGAGAATTACTTATTCATATATTTTCATATGAGCTGAGGAGTATGTACCACGGATTTACATAAGTACATGTCAAGTGGTCTTGGACATAACAAATTTGGCTGCAATAAAATTCAAGAGAAGATTGGGGAATATAGTCCTTATTGTTAGAGAGAAGGAACTGATGAATGGATGAAGGTCTTGAAAGTTTGAAATAGAATATGAGCAGATCATCTCAGGACAAATAAGGAGAAAATGGTGTGGTTTATTCAAATGACATGAGGAAGGAATTATGATAGAACTTAGTGTATTCTTCTAAATGTAACTGAAGTAAATGGAAATATATCAGTAAACATTCATTTATAAATAAAGTTCACCTAAAACTATTCATTTCTAAAATATTCCAATGAACATTTATAGGAAATATGATTAGCAGAATTTGTGAGGGGAGTGAACATTTAAATAAATCCATGAATTCATGTCCAATATGGATAAGAGAAAACTGAAAATCCAACTAATTTAAATATGCATTTTAGGTTGTAATTTTTAAATTTTACTTGTTATACAAGTTTCATATATTTCATATATATAGATTTAGGAACATATTTATATTTCACATCCTAACCTCCCAAATTCTCATGCTCCAACCTTCTTCCTCCATCCTCTCTCATGCCCACTCTTAATTTTTATAAGGATCTACTTTCAGTTAATGATAGTAAGGTTAAGACTACATTAAGTAAAAGAGTTCAGCAAATAGTTTGAAGGAAAAAAAAAAAAAACACTGTTCCTCATTAGAAGATGCAAGAACTGTAAATAATCATCAAATCACAAAATGTCCATTTGAGTCAAATATATGACATTTGGGTATAGGATTTTATCCTTTTTATAGCTGACTAGTACTCCATAGTATATATATTTTTTTCATAATTTCTTTATTCATTGGTCAATTGATGGACATCTGGATTGATTCCATATCTTGGCTATTGTGATTTGAGCTGCGATAAACATGTGGATGCTGATAATTCTTTCATATGCTGATTTCCTTGGCTTGGGTAAATTCCCAGGAGTGGTATCGTTGGGTCATGCGGTTGTCTATATTCAGATTTCTGAGGTATCCCTATGCTGTCTTCCACAGTGGCTGTACCAGTTTACATTTCCACCAAAAGTGAGTTAGGGTAACTTTTCCCCTTCATCCCCACCAGCATTTGTTCTTTGGTGATTTTTGTGTAAGAGCCATTCTACCTGGGGTAGCAGGTGAAACCTCATTCTAGTTTTGATTTGAATTACTCTAATGGCTAATGATCCTGAGCATTTTTTAGTGTCTGTTGGCCATTTGAATTTCCTCTCTTGAAAAATGCCTGTTTAAGTCCTTTGCCCAGTTCTGTTTTTTTTTTTTAAAGATTTATTTGTTTTACTTGAAAATCAGATTTTCAGAGAGGCAGAGGCAGAGGGAGAGAGAGAGAGAGAGTCTTCCATCCATTGATTCACTCCCCAAATGTCCATAATGGCCAGGGCTGAACTGATTTGAAGCCAGGATCCAGGAGCTTCTTTCAGGCCTCCCATGCACATGCAGGGGCCCAAGGGCTTAGACAATCATCTACCGCTTTCCCAGGCCGCAGAAGAGAGCTAGATCAGAAGTGGAACAACTGGGACTTGATCCAGCACCCATATGGGATGCCAGCACTGCAGGTGGCGGCTTTACCCACTACACTACAGTGTCAGCCCCTACCAATTTCTTGACTGGGTTGTTTGTTGTTTTCTAATTTCTTAAGCTCTTTATAGATTCTTGATATTAATCAGAACCAGATGGTTTCACTGATGAAGTCTACCAGAAATTTATAGAACTAACCCCAATTCTTTCCAAGATATACAAAATAATTAAAAGGGAAGGAGTCCTCCCAAACTTCTGTGAAGCCTGTATAACCTTAATTCCTAAACCAGAAAAAGATAGAACAGAGAAAGAAAACTATATACTTATATTTCTGATGAATATAGATGCAAAAATTCTCAACAAAATATTAGGTAATTGAATCCAACAATACATTAGAAAGATCATTTATTCAAACCAAATGAGATTTGTCGCTGGTATGCAAGGCTGGTTCAACATTTGCAAATCTTTAAATGTGATACATCACATTAATAAACTGAAGAACAAAAACATATGGTTATCTCACTAGATACAGAGAAAGCATTTGATAAAACACAATATCCTTTCATGGTGAAAACCATAAGCAAATTGGGTGTAGAAGGAAAATCCCCCAACTCAGTCGAGGGAATTTATGACAAAATCAAGGCTACATCCTATATATTGGGGAAAACTTGGAAGCATCCTGCCTAAGATCCAGGACCAGACAAGGATGCCCACTCTCATCATATCTATTTAATACAGTTCCAGAAGTTTTAGCTGGAACCGTTAGTCAGGAAAAAGAAATCAAAGGGATTCATATTGGGAAACAGGAAGCCAAGCTATTCTTATTTGCAGATGGCATGATTCTATACAGAGAGGCTCCAAAAATCCACTTAGAGAGGATTCAAACTCAGAGAAAGCTTTGATAAAGTTGCAGGATATAAAATCAACACAAAAAATCAATAGCCTTTGTATACACAGACAATGCCATGACTGAGATAGGAATTATAAGATCAATCCCATTCACAATAGCTGCAAAATATTAAATATCTTGTAATAAATTTAACTAAAACATGTCAAAGATCTCTATGATCAAAATTACAAACCATTAAAGAAAAATTAGAAGACATTTAAAAAATGGAAAAATCATTCACATTCATCAAAACATCAACAAAATTCTTAGATCTCAGCAAAAATGATGCTACCATTTATATGGAAATAGAAGAGGCCCTGAATAGCTAATTCAGTCTTATACAACAAAAACAGAGCCTGAGGCATTGCAATACCTGATTTCAAGACATACTACATGGCAGTTATAATCAAAACAGCTTGGTACTGGTACAGAAACAGATGTATAGACCAATGGAAAAGAATAGAAACTCCAGAAACCAATCCACATATCTACAATGAACTTATCTTTGACAAAGGAGCTAAAATAAATTATTGGAGTAAGCATAGTCTCTTCAACAAATGATCTTGGGAAATTGGATCTCCACATACAGAAGTATGAAATTAGACCCTTACCTTATACCTTACATAAGAACCACTCAAAATGGATCAAAGACCTAAATCTATGGCCTTATACAATCACATTACTAGAGAATATTGGGAAAACTCTGCAAGACATTGGCATATGCACAGACTTCTTGGAAAAGACTTCAGAAGCACAGGCAATCAAAACTAAAATTGACAAATGAGATTACTTCAAGCTGAGAAGCTTCTGCCCTGCAAAAGAAACACTCAGCAAAGTGAAGATCCAACTAACAATTTGGGAGAAAATATTTGAAAACCATGCAACTGATAAAGCATTAATATCCTTTTGTATTATCACAACCATATTTTTCCTAATGGAAATAGTGAGGGAAATAAGCATTCATCTGAGGCTTCCTGACTGTTACTATTTTTTTAAAGATATATTCTATTTTGTGGCCGGCGCCGCAGCTCACTAGGCTAATCCTCCGCTTTGCGGCACTGCACACCGGGTTCTAGTCCCGGTCGGGGCACCGGATTCTGTCCCGGTTGCCCCTCTTCCAGGCCAGCTCTCTGCTGTGGCCAGGGAGTGCAGTGGAGGATGGCCCAAGTGCTTGGGCCCTGCACCCCATGGGAGACCAGGATAAGTACCTGGCTCCTGCCATCGGATCAGCTTGGTGCGCTGGCGCAGTGCACTGGCCGCGGTGGCCATTGGAGGGTGAACCAACGGCAAAGGAAGACCTTTCTCTCTGTCTCTCTCTCTCACTGTCCACTCTGCCTGTCAAAAAATAAAAAAATTAAAAAAAGAAATACATTTCTATTGTTTATAAATTACCCAGTCTCAGATATCTTGTTACAACAGTGTTGCACACACACAGACACACACATGCACAGATTCACATATGCAAGCAATAAAATTTGTTTTAGGATTAGTCTTGAATATAGAGATGCTACTTTTATTTAGAGTTTCTAGGACTCACTGCTATGTTTTCCATTGTTTCCAGCCAACTGATTTCCAATAGCTCTCTATGCACATGCACCAATGTGTCTAAAATCAAATTTCAAATGTGAAAATCCCCCAACTTCAAAACCTCAAGACCCCAGGTATTAAGAATCTGGTTTCTCCTTAATATTGTGCTTGTATATGCAGCACAATTTCTCAAACAACGATTCAGACTGAAATCTTCATCACTGCTGGCCTCTTCTTGCTAAATGAAGCCTCTAATTCCTTCTGAACTTTGTACCCGACCACCTATTCATCACTCTGTTCTGCTTACTTTCTCTTCTACATTTTTCTGAAATCAATTTACTTTCAGCTTTATGACTATTTCTTCTGTGTCACCATCATAACTACCTAACTGGCTTCTCTACTTAGACTCCTCTGAAACTCAAATTGATTTTCAATACAGCAGCCATTTACATCTTTAGCAAATGCAAATACAGTTGTGCCAGTTTTCTACTTAAAAGCTTCTGGGTGGATTTCCATTGCCTTCAGATAAAATTCAGATTCTGAAAAAGGATAATAAGACCCTGTATGATCTGATTCCTGCCTGCCACGTCATGTTCTGACACTCAGTCTTAACTTTTTTGCTATAAATGTTCTCTGCATGTTTAGAGGTGAACTACCTAAGAATTTTGATTCTCTCAAATCAACTTTACTTGTACTATTCAAATCATGGATAGCGATGTGTGAGAGAGGTGTGTGTGATGTGTATGTAATGGGAGGAGAGTTACAGAGAAATCTAACATCAGAAGTAGATAAAATATAGAAAAACATTAATATACCACTAATTAACAGGAAGATCTAACATGTATATTGATCATTACCTAAATTTCTCTGACGAATTCAGGGTAATCTCTATAAATTTTCCTTCTAGACTTCTGGTGTTCTTGGCAATCTTTGCCCAAAGCACTGCTATTGAAAGGAATATGCATTGGCAACAAGCACATTGGCTCCAGCAACTGCATGACCTTCTCCTTGGGCCAATTCTGCCACACTGACATGTATATAATTCCACCAGAAGCCACTGGCAGTTCTGCATGATTAAAGATGGCAGAATCAGGGCCATACATACATTTCCATGCAAATGTGCTTGAGAAAATAGCGTACAATACATTATGTAAACATATTTAGAATGAATAAACACATTCAGCTAAATTTTCAAACATCTGTTCAAGCTCATGGCAGTACCCCAAATTTGCATACCTAACTGTTTTTAAGCAGGGCTTAATTTTGCCCTCCATATTATTAGATCATGGTAGCCTTTAAAGTCAAAACAACATAACTTTCATGGTACAGATGACACTAATTATCATTTATAAAATCCAAATGCCCTCCTACTTTATACTCTTTCCTGTGCTTTCTACATGAGGGAAAGGCACACAGCTGGGTCCACGATGGAGGAGAGTTTTTATGCATATTCCATCTCAATTCTTATGTTAGCAAAGAAAAGAATTTAGACTTGAGTTATTTGCATAACTGTGTTTCAAGCCATATACAAATGCAGAAATTCTATCCACAAGATGCATATTATACCCACTTAATGACAAACCTGCCATTGCTTGTAGTTTATGTACCCTGGAGTTCAGATGACACTGTAATGCCATTTTTTTGTTTTGTTTTGTTTTGCTTTGCTTTGTTTTCTATTTTTATTTAGCAGGCACTTTCATATCAGTTTCAGCCAAAAGTAACTCAAATGACTTAGATCTCAAAACATACAATTTAAGTGAAAACATCAGGCTTAATTGGAAAGCAAAATTTCAGGACAAAAACCCTAGGTTTCCTGCCATATAGATTAATGAGACTGAACCCCTAAACACTTCCATAAAGAAATTCCGGAACATATGAAATATAGATTTGTTTGTTTCCTTGAATAAGACCAGTCTTTTGAAGGTATAACTTGCATGAGTATTATTGAGCTTAGTTAACAACCAATGCTTGTACTCAGAGAAAATTGTATTTCCAATTTATGAATCATAAAAATAGTGGGTATTTCTTCCAAAATATATTGTATGTTTAAAAACAAATCAATGAAATAAATAGTATTAACTATTGTGAAATATAATGTTAGAATTCATTTTGGGTAAGGCCATATTCATTCACTTTCCTATTCACTCATTTTGCACAAAATAACTCAGATCTAACACTACCATGAGAATATGGTGCTGAACTAGTAGATACAGTCCTAGATTAACAAGATTACTCTCCAAGAAACACAAGTAAAATGTTCTATGATCATTTTGTGGTGTAGGCTATCCCAAAATTAAATTTCCACTGGTTAAAGTTGGCTAAATGTTTTTTTTTTTTTTCTTTTCCTTTCATCATGAGAGAGAATTCAATTTCTGTCCTTTGAATCTTGTTGAGCTCTGATAACATTTTATTAAGCTTTGCTTACTTGCGGTCCCATATTTTACAAATAAAGCAATAAGTTGGTAGCATTTGTTCCTGTTTCTTGGTACACTAGTTCTAGGGGAAGCTAGACACATTGTAAATTTCTTGTTCAGCCATTCTGGTGAGAGACCCAGGTGAGCTCAGCATCCAGGCTTTTTGCCAGGTTCCAGATGTGTGAGTAAACCATCTGGGTGCTTCCAAGGCAGCCCCATATGCTAATACCACACTGAGACCGCAGTCAACCCACACTCAAGGCAAAAACTAGTTCATGATGAGTTTTTTGACTAAAAGATTTGTCAGATACAATTACAAATTTTAGTTTTATGCTTCCTTATTTTGAAATAATTTGTCTGTAATCAATAGACAACTAATTCAAAGCATCCTATCAAGTAGTGCAGTGTTGCTATAAATGTAGAATTCAAGGTAACAGCTTTGGAGTTACACAGTAAACAGAAGCTATAACAGCCTAGAGAAGCTGTCTTGTAAAATCTGAAAAGCCTCAGGATTTTCTGGATGAGAGTTAAAAAGACAGTAAGGAAATTGTTACTACAAAAATGAGCAGGAGGTTAGGTAAAACAGTTATCTGTACTCACAAATATACTTGGATTTTGCTAAGATTTCCATGCACAAAGACGAAAATAGTTGGTAGTCATTTTAGGCACACACAGGAAGCATTACTAAAGAAACTGGTGCAAATAAAATGTCCCATTTCCAGCAAAATTTAGAATAAATTAAAAGGAATGAGAAATGACTGAGAAAAATTACAACTTTTGTCATCTCCAGTCTCCCCCTTAACAAAATTAAGGAATAAATGGCTTTGTGCCAGAGATCAAATCCACAAGCCTTGACTGGATGTTGAGACCTCAACAGAGTGGTTTCAAGAACCTTAATCAAGACTTCATGGGGAGGCCAGCACTGTGACATAAAGCTGCTGCCTCCAGTCCCGGCATTTCATAGGTGTGCCAATTCGAGTCCCAGATGCTCTACTTCTGATCCAGCTCTCTGCTATAGCCTAGGAGAGCAGCAGAAGATGGCCCAAAGACTTGGGCCCCAGCACCCACAAGGGAGACCCAGAGGAAGCTCCTGGCTCCTAGCTTTGGATCATCTCAGCTCTGGCTGTTGTGGCCATCTGGGGAGTGAAACAGCAGATGGAAGCCCTCTCTCTCTTTCTTTCTACTTCTTCCTCTCTATAACTCTTCCGTTCAAATAAATAAATCTTTTAAAAATATTTCATGGGGAAATAAAGACAGAACTAGCTGATGTTCTAAGGATCTTAAGGACATGCTTATTAGACCCACTTTCTTTTTTTAACTTTTATTTAATGAATATAAATTTCCAAAATACAGCTTATGGATTACAATGGCTTCCTCCCCATAACGTCCCTCCCACCCGCAACCCTCCCCTTTCCCACTCCCTCTCCCCTTCCATTCACATCAAGATTCATTTTCGTTTCTCTTTATATACAGAAGATCAGTTTAGCATACATTAAGTAAAGATTTCAACAGTTTGCTCCCACACAGAAACATAAAGTGAAAAATACTGTTTGAGTACTAGTTATAGTATTACATCTCAATGTACAGCACACTAAGGACAGAGATCCTACATGAGGAGTAAGTGCACAGTGACTCCTGTTGCTGACTTAACAAATTGACACTCTTGTTTATGGCATCAGGAATCATCCTAGGCTCTTGTCATGAGCTGCCAAGGTTATGGAAGCCCCCTGAGTTCACCAATTCTGATCATATTTAGACAAGGCCATGGTCAAAGTGGAAGTTCTCTCCTCCCTTCAGAGAAAGGTACCTCCTTCTTTGATGACCCATTCTTTCCACTGGGATCTCACTCGTGGAGATCTTTCATTTAGCTTTTTTTTTTTTTTCCCAGAGTGTCTTGCTTTCCATGCCTGAAATAGTCTCATGGGCTTTTCAGCCAGATCCAAGTGCCTTAAGGGCTGATTCTGAGGCCAGAGTGCTGTTTAGGACATCTGCCATTCTATGGGTCTGCTGTGTATCTTGCTTCTCATGTTGGATCATTCTCTCCCATTTTGATTCTATCAGCTAGTATTTGCAGACACTATTCTTGTTTATGTGATCCCTTTGGTTCTTAGTCCTATCATTATGATCAATTGTGAAGAGAAATTGATCACTGGGACTAGTGAAATGGCATTGGTACATGCCACCTTGATGGGATTGATTTGGAATCCCCTGGTATGCTTCTAACTCTACAGTTTGAGGTAAGTCAGCTTGAGCATGTCCCGAATTGCACATCTTTTCCCTCTCTTATTACCACTCTTATATTTAACAGGGATTACTTTTGAGTTAAGTTTCAACACTTAAGAATAACTGTGTATTGATTACAGTATTCAACCAAAAGTATTAAGTAGAACAAACAAAAAAAAATACTAAGAGGGATAACATATTAAGTTGCTCATCAACAGTCAGGGTGAGGGCTGATCAAGTCACCGTTTCTCATAGTGTTCATTTCACTTTAACTATACTTTATCCATTTTAGTAGACCCACTTTCAATAGACAGGAAGGTTTTTGTGAAGCTGAAATGTAATGTTCCCCAGTAAAATTATTCTCCACAGTATTTATAAAAGACTTCTAACTTGAAATGAAATGCAAGGATGATTTTTATAATGAGTTGACTACCATTTCATTTCACAGAAATCTCGCTATGTTTCTAAAGGGGCCAGTGTGTGAGGCAGCAGGTTTAGTCACCAAGTGTAATGCTGTCATCCCATGTCAGAGTGCTAGTTCAAGTTCAAGGTGCTCTGTTTCTAATCCAGCTCCTTTTTAATTTCCATGGGGAAGGAGGAAATTATGATCCAACAGCTTGTGTCCCTGACACTCACATGGGAAACCAGAATGAAATTCCCAAGTTTTAGACTACTGAATTCGACCTGGACCAGTCTAACCAATTTATCTATTTGGGGAATAAACCAGCAAATAGAAGATCTCTTTCTCTCCCTCCCTCTGCTTGTCACTCTGCCTTTTAAATAAGGAAGAAAGTAAATAAATAGATATTCTACAATGATATAACTTTGAGTGAAACAGAGACTATACGATGTGGGGAAAAAGAGACTGGTTTTGCCCTCAAATTCACGCAAATAGGATACAGGTTGAGAAAGCAACATAGT
The DNA here is from genome assembly GCF_051225735.1 of Oryctolagus cuniculus. Classification (NCBI taxonomy): domain Eukaryota; kingdom Metazoa; phylum Chordata; class Mammalia; order Lagomorpha; family Leporidae; genus Oryctolagus; species Oryctolagus cuniculus. The sequence continues at coordinate 12,130,448 of NC_142876.1, read as the reverse complement.
TTTAAACCAAGTCTAGATGTCGACCCAGGAGCCCAGTGAAAGAATTCATGAGTGAAAAAGTTTATTTTCCAAGCAGTAGAGCTGAGACCTATTTAAGAACCTGGAAATCTGTGTCCAGTAGATTTCAACATTGCTATCCATGAACTGTTAATAACTATGTGTCGTTTGCTCACATTATCCAGGGCTGGTCTAGGTCGAATCTTAGGGCCTGGAACTCAGTTGAAGTCTCTTGCTTGACGGCAGGGATACAACTACTTGATCCTTCAGCTGATGCCTCCCAGGATGCTCATTAGAAGGAATCTGGAATCATTAGCTGAATTGGGACTGAAACTCGGGCACCTGGATGTAGTACGACAGTGATTAAAAGCACCGCTCCTCTTCCAGGCCAGCTCTCTGCTGTGGCCCGGGAGTGCAGTGGAGGATGACCCAAGTGCCTGGGCCCTGCACCCCATGGGAGACCAGGAGAAGTACCTGGCTCCTGCCTTCGGATCAGCGCGGTGTGCCGGCCTCAGCGGCCATTGTAGGGTGAACCAACGGAAAAGGAAGACCTTTCTCTCTGTCTCTCTCTCTCACTGTCCACTCTGCCTGGCCAAAAAAAAAAAAAAAAAAAGGGCACATCTTAACATCTTAATCACTATGCCATGTGCCTACTCCATCTATCACGTTTTGAATAGAAATACTTATTAAATTTATCCTATGTCTGTGTCATCAATATTTATTGAGTTTATGAAACCTGGAGATTCAGATAACATGTCTTTTCACTTTTCAGATCCTAGCCCAATAGAAATTGTATTAAGGAATTAAACTTAACAAAACATAGAAAAGATGCTGAAAACACCTAAAAACATTACAGTTAACACTATCCTAGAATTTGCACCAATGTTGTATTGAACTTGTAAATTAGGAGAAATTATGCATGTTAAAAGTAGTCAGTTGAGTAAGCTTAAAACTTCTAAGTTTAAATTTGTTTTTTTTTTTTCTTTTTATAGTAGATGTATAAAGTTGAGAACTACTGAAGTTAAAAGAACCGAACCTACAGAGGCTCTTCTGCAGCCAAAACTGATGAGATTACAAGATTCTGAACTTTGAATGAAAGATGTAAAGGAGCCTTGAGACAATTGAGTTTACTGCATGTGTGAGTAAAATAAATATCTTGTAGCCAGGGGGCAGGCTGTGGAATATTAAAATTGCCACAGTATCTCCCCATTTCTTACACTGAGAGGTAGAGTTTAACATTTCTCTCCATGAATGTTACTGGCTCTATCACAGATTTACAATCACAAAATTATAGTTGTGACATGGGCAATCTCCTAAACTGGGCATTAAGTATCTAGTACCTTCTATGTACAAGCTCTTCAAAGACTAGATCAAAGCAAAAAGTTGCTGTGTACAAAGTCCAACTATCCTGCAGATTGCTGTTTGAGGGGCCACCTGTGGGCATTCTGATCAATAGTCCAAATGAAGCTGAGCCTTCCATCTCTCCTCCCTAGGCACCAAGCTAGGAGCTCAACTTGATCTCTCTGTGCCAGTCCATTGGCCAACTCAGTAGCACTAAATGAAGTCAGTTGATGCCATGTGAAGGCAAGGAATGGCCATCTTAGATCTGTCCACATTTCTGATTTAAAAAGAACAAACACCGGGAGATAGTAATACTAAATTTGAGGATAATTTGTGAGGTTCAGTTCTTCTAACTTCAGTACTTTTCAACTTTATACATCTACTATAACCAAAACATTTGCCCTGGTTTCTGATTATATGCAGATAGGCAATGACATGTATATGAAATACTATTTGAGTATATATTTCTCAGGGTAGATTTTCTTAAAATCTTAATAATCTTAAATCCTAAATAATTTCTTTTTTAAACTTTTATTTAGTAAATATAATTTTCCAAAATGCAGTTTATGGATTACAACAGCTTCCCCCCCCCATAATTTCCCTCCCACCCACACCCCTCCCATCTCCCACTCTCTCTCCCATTCCATTCACATCAAGATTCATTTTCAATTATCTTTATATACAGAAGATCAATTTAGTATATATTAAGTAAAGATTTAATCAGTTTGCACCCACACAGAACATAAAGTGTAAAATACTCTTTGAGTACTAGTTATAGCATTAATTCACACTGGACAAAACATTAAGGACAGATCCCACATAAGGAGTAAGTACACAGTGACTCCTGTTGTTGACTTAACAATTTGACACTCTTGTTTATGGCATCAGAAATCTCCCTAGGCTTTAGTCATGAGTTGCCAAGGCTATGGAAGCCTCTTGAGTTTGCTGACTTCGATTTTATTTAGACAAGGTCATAGTCAAGGTGGAAGTTCTCTCCTTCCTTCAGAGGTACCTGAAGGTACCTCCTTCTTTGATGGTCCATTCTTTCTACTGGGATCTCATTCGCAGAGACCTTTCATTTATGATTTATGTGGTTTTTTTTTTTTTTTTTTTTTTTTGCCAGAGTGTCTTGGATTTCCATGCCTAAAATACTCTCATGGGCTCTTCAGCCAGATCCAAGTGCCTTAAGAGCTGATTATGAGGCCAGAGTGCTGTTTAGGACATCTGCCATTCTAGGAGTCTGCTGTGTATCCCACTTCCCATGTTGGATCATTCTCTCCCTTTTTGATTCTATCAGTTAGTATTCGTAGACACTAGTCTTGTTTGTGTGACCCCTTTGACTCTTAGACCTATCAGTGTGATCAATTGTGAATTGAAATCGATCACTTGGACTAGTGAGATGGCATTGGTACATGCAATCTTGATGGGATTGTATTGGAACAAATAATTTCAATATACTAATTACAGTACACAAGGTATTCAGTTAGTACTCTAAAGAATAGAAAATTAAAGAAAAGTATTATCAAATGGTGTCCAGATGGCTGCATATTAGAAGTCTCTACTATAGTGACTCTGTTTATATATTTGATATTAATAATTATTTGCATAATTCTGTTGAGATGAATTAAATAAAATAATGACGGAAAACATAAACTCTACTTTTCATTAGATATATCAAATATACAATTTTATTGCAATTTTACTTTAGTTTTAAAATTATTTTTCATTAATAGTGCAAATTTAAACATAGATGAAGGAAATCTCACTCTCTGAACTTACAAAAAGTTGATAAAATTCTGATCAAGATCTTCATAAGCTTAGTGTTATAGTCTTAACAATAATCAATACCTGGTTATCTAAAAGCCACATTAAAAACATCTTTTCAGTATGTAAATGTGAAGTATAACAAACAGCACATAATAAAAATAATTGCTATCAGAGTAGTTTTATAAGGGCCCCTTCATCAATAATAACTTGTATATAATAGATATTGCAGAAAGTTACAAATAAACAGTAAAAGCTAAAAGCAAATAAAATAGTGAGTCTTTTGAAGGATATGTTTGCAAACTGTCACTTTGTGGGCTTCGTTTATTATAGTGTCTTGCACTCTAAAACCCTGCCAGAAATAGTTTCCTTGAATTTAACAAAAAAGTGTTGATGTTCAAAATATAATTGGTGCAATAAATGCATGATCTTAATGAAATATTGACAACATTTCCAGTCAGTAACCACATTGGTTTTATCTTTGACAAATTAGAAAAAGAAGGAGAAAGAAAAATCTAAGAGAATACCATTTAAAACCAAGTGGATGCTTTTTAACTTCATATAAAATATTATTTCCATGCAGCAGACATGTCATCAAGTTCAATTGTATTTATTATTCCATGACTTGAGGTCGTAATATACCTTCGCTTCTCAAAAGTTGCTGCAGACTTTTCAGACAAGTTCTGGTTTCTCTCCCATCCTGTCATCTCTAATAATCCTGGTGAGAAACTTTTCATCCATTCTTCCTTTTATATTGGTTGTCCATGCACTTTGGCTTTGATATAATTAGTATGAAATCTATCTGTTGTTCTTTCTGATAAAGGGAATAGAACCTGAATGAACGCTACAACCAAATCATGATCAACTGATGGCCAAGTGGCAAACGACAGGTCCTTTACTTCACTGCTGCATTTTCTGTGGCGACACTCCATCTCATACTGTGAACTTATATGCTGAGATGAGTGACGAAAGAGCACCTTTATTTGCAGAACTCTGAGGGAATTATATGGAACAAGCTAAATATATTTGAAATAATAAGTAATTCTTTTAAATTATTTTCTATATTTTTGACCAAGCAAGAATTAATAGTATGCTAAGAATAATACTCACTTCAGCACTTATATCAGAATTTGGGGTAAGAATTTGCGTCTTTCAGCCTAATGCAAATTTGGGATAGTTTATTTTCAGTAGAAAAAAACTAACCAGAATAATTTAAAATCATCTGTTTGACAGAGATCTCCTAACTGATTGAAGTGAAATAAATGCTTGAAGAATGGGAATTAGTATAGGCATTATGGAAAACAGTATGGAGGTTTCTCAAAAAAACAAACATGCAATTACGATAAAATGCAGCCATCCTGCTACTGGGTATATATACAAAGAAATTGAAATGATTACTTCAAAGAAACACCTACATTCTTGTTCTTTATGCATTCTTCATTAATAGCTAAAATATGAAATTAAATTTGGTGTCCCCCTAATGGATCAATAAAGAAAATGTGGTATATCCACACAGTGAATCCTGTCCTTGACAGCATAGCTGAGCCTGGAGTTAATTACATTAGGAATAATGAAATAAACCAGGTATCAGAAGATAAATACCTCGTGACTTTGTTGATATATAGTAAAAACATTGAATTCATAGAAGTACAGGGTAGGATAGTGGGTACCAGAGACTGACATTCTGAAGGAGAATTGGGACAATATTGTTAAAAGGATGCAACATTGCAGTTAAGCACCAGGAGTAAGTCCAAGACATCTATTGTATAACATGTTGATTATGGTTCATAACAGTGTATTGAATTCTTGAATATTACAAAGAGAATAGGTTTTATGTGTTCTTGACACCCAGAAAAACATGGCAAGCATATATGGCAATGCATGCTAATGACTTGATGTAGCTATTTCACGATGTACACATACTTAAAACACCTCATTGCCTAAAATAAATATATACAACTTGCATTGGTGAATTAAAAATAAATTTTAAAACTTTATGTTTGCAATTTTAACTTTAAATATTCTGTACATAAACATAAAGTGATTGCCTATCATTGCTCTCTTACTGATAATACTAATAGTTTTATCCAGTAGTTTAATTTTATTTAATTTAGTTTAATTTTATTTAAATATCAGAGTTACAAAGAAAGAGAGGGAGGGACAGATCTTCCATCCATTGGTCTGCTCCTCGGATGGCCACAACTCCCTGGCTAGATCTAGGAGCAAGGAGATTCATCTGGGTCTCCCATGTGGAAGGGTCCCAAACACTTGGGCTGTCTTCTGCTGCTTTTTTCATGCCATTAGCAGGGAGCTGGGCCAGAAGTTTTACAGGCAGAAGCTTTACCACAATACCAGACCTGTGTTTATAGTTTTAATCTGTCTTCTATTTTGTTTTATTCCAAAAGAAAAAGAGGTCCTCTTGACAACCTGAAAATCTGTTAATGATCTGATCAGGCAGAGCAAAAGACATCAGAAGTTTAGAAGGGGAAAGGATTAAGACAATATCTGCTTTAGCACTGACATTCACTCAGTGAATAAAATAAACTCCTTTTTTGTTCCAAATAGCCAGAATCCTGAGTGTCTCCAATTTTTTTATTATAAAAAAGATAAACGAAAAGAAAAAAATTAGGAAAGCTATAAATAAGACAAAAGCAATAAAAATATACCTCTTCACTAATGATGGATATTGATTTTTTTTAAAGATCAAATTTATTTATTTGAAAGTCAAGAGTTACAGAGAGAGAGAGAGAGAGAGAGAGAGATACAAAGAAAGAGAGGGAGAGACAGGGGGAGGGAGGTCTTCCATCCTCTGGTTCACTCTCCAAATGGTCACAACAGCCAGGACTGGGCCAGACTACAATGAGGAGCCAGGAACTTTTTTTTGGGTCTCCAATATGGGTGCAGGGGCCCAAGCAGTTGGACTATATGCCACCACTTTCCCAGGCATATTAGTAGGGAGCTGGATCAGAAGTGGAGCAGCCTGGACTCCAACTGGCCCCCCAAAAGAATGCCGGTGTCACAGGAGGCAGCCTCTCACCTTTTATCTCACAATGCTGGTCCCTGAATATTGGTTCTATATAGACTCTGAATTCCTGAAATGATTCATTTAGCTTTTAGTTGTATTATTATAAATTATTTACATTACCTTGTGCTGTTGATCTTACATCATTTGTTCATACAATACATGTATAGTGAGGGCATGATAGGCACAGCCACTAAATTGGAAATTGGGAATACTGTTCCTGACTTATAGGAAGGGAGGAATTATTTTATGAAATGTATAGATTTAAATGTATTAATGATAGGACACAAAGAAGCATGAAATCCATGCTATGAAAATGTATTAATTTAGTAAAGTTCAGCAAATATCTGAATACCTCCTCTCGTGCAGGTCCTGTGCTTCTTAGTGATTAAATAAGTAAATAAGTGACTAAGATATATGAAAGAGACATCCTAAGTGAATAAGACATACATTCTGTATGTGTACCTACAGTCACAATAGTAGGGAAACAGCCACAACTAGATGTGTCCAGGGACTATGGATGCAAAGGTGTACTGTCAGAAATGAAACTTCTGATTTAGAAGCTGACCAGTGAAAAACGGGACCCTTCCTGCTCAAAAATAAATGATGAGCAAAGATGCATCATGTAAACTGGTATGAAGTGTTGAATAAACTCTAGAGCAATTGTGCGTGTTTAGACTCCAGAGTAGAAAACAGTTGTTGGATATCTATCTGGTGGGAAGACAATCTCCTCAGTGATACCACTCCCTCACATAGTGTCCATTTTAGACTGTAGCCTGAAAAGAGTAGGATGAAACGGACGCTTTTTAGGTGAGATGTGAAACGAATAAATACACGTTTTAGATATATTGCTTTAGAAGGAGTGAGAATGCTGTATCGACATTGGGTTGTAGCAGAGAGAAAGCTGAGATACTTCATCAATAAGAAGAGGCCTCATTGAGGTGTATGCTTAAGAAAATGATAGGTTCCAGGACACATTTCAATAAATCACGGTTGACTGTATGCTGTGAATGCAAAGGAAGAAAGGTTCTTTGAATGGCAAGATTGAGTAAACCTTTAGCTTTTATATTGTGCAAAATTAGGAAAGGAGTGAAGAACATAATGCCCTCATTATCATCTTTATTTTTTGTACTAGTCTCTCATATATAAGTATTATTAAGAAATGGAGCAGGCATGGTTCCAGATTTTTCCTTTGTAGAATATATGAAATGACAGAGTATGGATTAAATTCTTAGATATTTTAAAGGTTATTTTATTACCTTTCAATTCCGTGTGAGAAAAGCTGTCTAAAGTGAGTCAGAAAAGACAGGGCATTTTTCAGTACCAAGATATGGCTCTTCCACTATAAAGCTACTCAATTTATCCCAGTTCTGATTGATCTTATCCACAAAGGAGACAGAAAATCCTTCAGAGTAAAAAGAGTTTGAGACTGTTTCTGATCAGAGACTGCTCAGATTAATCAAGTTGTCAACCACCCAGAACTATTATACTGATCAAGATGTTGAAGATACCTGGTAGAAAAAGTGAATACGTATTTATCTTTTTTTCTTTTCCAGATTGGGTATTAGAGAGCTGTAATGACTCTATTACAGACAGCCATATTGAATCCTTCATGAACTGTACCTACATACTCTCTAAATAGATATAACTTAAATAAGATCTTGACAGAATCAGAAAATTTTCATATTTTTAAACTTTTAATTAGAAAATCTTGACAGCTGGAATTATCTGCATATGTTTTTCATGTCAAGATAGAGATCAACTAGTTTATACAGTGAATGTAAATTAAACTGGCTTAGCTAGCCTGGTGGCATTTTCTCTTTTTGTTGTGATTTAATGCTGCCAAAGCTTGAAATAACTACTTCCAGAACATTCTATACTCTATTTCTTTGTGTCTACCATAGTGCTACTATTGAATACTGTACCTGCATGTGCAAGAAAGATTTGAAGAGGAACTTAAATTTAGAATCCTGCACAGCACAATAGTTATTCAACAGAGATGAATTTTACCCACTCATTGTTAAATTTGGCTAAAGGTGATGTCCTATTTTCCTCTCAAAGTTTTATTGGCTTAACTTCAATTATTATTACTATTTAACACTCCAAGTCCAACCACTTTACTGAGTGTTGGAGAAATATAATTATAAATGCATTTTTTGAAACCCAGAAAATATCTCCACTATGTTAGAGATACAAAAGATGCAATGATGGGGCTGGCGCAGTAGGTTAACCCTCTGCCTGTGGTGCCAGCATCCCATATGGGCACCAGTTCTAGTCTCGGCTGCCCTCTTCCAATCCACCTCTCTGCTATGGCCTGGGAAAGCAGTAGAGGATGGTCCAAGTCCTTGGGCTTCTGCACCCACGTGGGAGACCCGGAGGAAGCTCCTGACTCCTGGTTTCGGATCACTGCAGCTGCAGCTGTGGCCATTGTGGACATCTGGGGAGTGAACAAGTGCACAGAAGACCTCTCTCTCTTTCTCTACCTACCTCTCAAATAAATGAATAAAAAATCTTTAAAAAAAGCAATGATTATATTAACTAAATATTACATCAGAATGTGATGTGCATCACAGGCAATCAGTGTGATATTGCAAAGAAAGAAATCTCACCTTTTTATACATAGTCAAGCAGATACAGCATAAAACAAACATGCCTCAAAATAAGCAATAGCTCTTCATGTAACGGACCTTCACAGTACCGTTTGCTACATATATAGTTCTTCCTATACTTACCGGGTAGTTTGGGAGATTATATTCACTAATTGGCTTTATCCAAAGGGAAATAATTTCCTTGTGTTTAAGCATAGAAGGAAGTTTTACCAGCCAAATGGTAACACTACCAATGTTAGGCTCCTATCCACAGGAACTGGACAATAGAAGCTTACTACTTTACTTAGATATTATATTACTAAGATATGCTTCCCAGGTCCTTGGTAAACGTCTCCTTCAGCCCAGCTTATGGCTTGAAAGAAGCTATAAAGATTTAAAAGCTTAAAAACACTTAAGAGAAAGGGAAATAACTCAGAAGTAACAAATTTTCTAAACTAAATACTCCAAGAAAATAGAAAACACCTTTCATTTTTCTTCAGGCATAAGTAAGAATTTATTCCGAATTTTATTTACACTTATGCAATAATATTGATCAGAATAGTACTGGGTTGAATTAAATACTTTGCATTTTAGATCCTCGGATTGGACCTAGACCAGGCTCCTTCAATCTCCTCCAGAGATTTTGTTGTCTTCTCTTGCTTCTAAATTTCAACCAGAGTAAACTTGAGGGGTCTTCATAACTCCAAACCCAGTAGGTATGAGGGTGAGTGAACAAATCACTTCTCCCATAAGTATTCATGGTTTTTCTTGATAGAATCCTAATTTTTTTTCTTTAATTTTTAATTTTATTTTTTAGTTTTTACAGATTCAATTCAATGTGTCTTGTGGATACAAGTCTAAGAACATAATGATACAGCCCTCATCCGTCCCTCCCCTCTCCTTCCTTCTCCCTTTCTTTTCTTTTCTTTTTAGTTTTTGAGATAATATATTTAAAATTTACATTACAGTAAAAAGGCTTAATACTTTGCCATATAAGAAATTTAACATGTAAAAAGCAAAAAGACCCTAGTTTGGTGGGTACATAGACAATAGCTATAAGCATTAATTGAATGGGAAAATGACCATTTCACCCATATACAATAAATTTTGAAGTAATCACCAATCACTAAAACTATAGCAATAACATTATTAATCATTGGCTTCACAACGGTATAAAATGAAGTTTTACAAAACTATATTTGCAACAATAATGATACATACAACAATTTCTTTTTTTCTTCTTTTATTTTTTTAATTTTAGCTCCTGCAAATAAGGGAGAACATGCAGTGCTTGCCTTTCTGGGTCCAGCTGTTTCAATCAACTTGATGTCTTCCAGTTGTGTTCATTTTGCTGCAAATGATAGAATTTCATTCTTTTTAAAAAGATTTTATTATTTTATTTGAGAGTTAGAGTTACAGACAGTGAGAGAGAGAGACAGAGGGAAAGGTCTTCCTTCTGTTGGTTCACTCTCCAAATGGCCGTAATGGCCGGAGCTGCGTCGATCTGAAGCCAGGCACTTCTTTCTGGTCTCTCCGAGTGGGTGCAGGGCCCAAGCACCTGGGCCTTCCTCCACTGCCTTCCCGGGCCACAGCAGAGAGCAGGACTGGAAGAGGAGCAACTGGGACTAGAACCATATGTGATATGGGATGCCAGCACTGCAGGCAGAGGATTAACCTAATGCACCATGGTGCTGGCCCCGAATTTCATTCTTAATAACAGCAGAATAATATTCCATTGTGTGTGTGTGTATATATATATATATATATATATATATATATATATATAACATGTATTTTTAAACTCATCAGATGATGGACACCCAACTTTTGAGACAGTTGAACACAGTGTACAGCCTTGGATATGGTAAACATCTTTTCTGTACAAAAAAAGCATATTCACAACCCATTTGAATTTCCATGACAGAAAAATATACTTTTAATATTTACCCTAGTGTTACAGCAACTTTGTGCTCACCATTACAGTATAGTTCAGAGTGACTCCTGAACTATCTTTCTGATAAATCATACTCAAAGAAGTACAGCTGGTGCATAACATTCATACTATTATGCTATTTAGATTTGATAAACAAAGTAAGGAAAGTGGGACAAGCACACTAGAAGAATTATCAACCCATATGTTCATCCAAAGGCAGAAGACAAACCCACTGAAGTTTCTAGGGAGTCTACAATTATGGTGAATATCACAATGCCTATACAAAATAAGACACCAGTTGCTGTACTACCGATTATGATAAAGGCATACCTCTTAGTAACCTCTGCAATTTGATGATTCTAAATATCACATTTCAACCTACTTCTAGAAACCACTTTCTGTGTAATCCATGAAGCTGTCAGCTTTAAATGTGCACCAAAGCAAGAAGAGTGTCCACAGCAAACCTAGACTGGTCTGATCTTTTGTATCTCTTAAAGCATATGACCCATCAGTCCCAACAGTGTGAAAGGCAAATGACTGAAATGTTGAATTAAATATTCGACAATCAGTGCCAGTAGGAGAATATAATCTGTTACTGGAAAATTTGTTCACAGAACATATGTAAGTTCATAGAGTAAGTCTACTTCCTATGTCCTTGATAGGTAACATCAAATATATAAATTAATCTTTGGCCTGCTGTTAGGTTCTAGAAGAGACTGAACATCTGGCCTTGTGACCTAAGCTGTGGATCTTGCATTGGACATTATCTGATCCAATGAAAGTTGGACATGTATAGCACCATACAAAATTGGAGTGTCCTATAAATGGAAAAGCTTGAGTACACACACGAGATGCCCACAAACTACAGGCAGAGCACATAGGCAATGCTCATTATTACTGCAATTTATCTTCTTTCTTCATTCTTTTAAGATTTTAATCATTTATTTAAAAGTCAGAGTTACAGAGAGAAAGGAGAGGTAAAGGCAGAGAGAGAGAGAGAGGTCGTCCATCCACTGGTTCACTCCCCAGCTGGCTGCAACTGCTGGAGCTGTGCCAATGTGAAGCCAGGAGCCAGGTGCTTCTTCTGGGTTTCCTACACAGGTACTGGGTCCTAAGGACTTGAACCAGCTTCTACTGCTTTCTCAGGCCATAGCAGAGAGCTGGATAGGAAGTGGAGCAACTGGGACTTGAACTGGCACTCATATGGGATGCCTGCACTGCAGACTGTGGCCTCACCCACTATGCCACAGGGCTGGCCCTTACAATTTATCTTCTTTCATCAGCATTTGTAAATTCTTTTAAGACCATATACGAGGTTAAAATAGTAAAAAGCCTTTTTCTACTTCACAGAAGTGCTCTCATTACATATTAGTAAAAGTTTAAAACAGATTTCACTGCTTTATTGCAGAGTAGACTGGAAAGACAATGATGCAGGAATGAACCTCATGTTGAGGGGCATTTCAACGCACTTCATCTAAGTCACAAACCCCACTAATGGACAATAATAATGATTGTCTAGGCACAGAGGGAGACATAGAGAGATAGACAGAGACAGACATACAGACAGACAGACAGACACACACACACACACACAACACACACACACACACACACACAGAGAGAGAGAGAGAGAGAGAGAGAGAGAGCTTGAGCACCTTCATTTTCTGACTCATTTCTCAAATTGCCAAAACTGGGCCAGGGCAGGGCTGAAGCCAGGATCCTGCAACTCAGTCCATGACATGGGTGGAAGGAACCCAAGTACTTGAACCATCACCTGCTCCTCCAAAGATGCATTATCCAGAATCCGGATTGGGTGAGACTCCACCCTGGGCACTCATACAGGACATAGGCATGCCAAGTGGTAGCTGAGCCTGATACACCACAGTGTCTTCCTTTGTGCATATAATTTTGGCAGGAACAATGTATCAGCTGTTAACATGGTTGTTTTCCATTTTGTTAAGGAAGACAGAAATGTAAAATGGCGCCTAAGATGTGCACATCCAAAACACTGTTAGAACTGTCAACAATGCTCTTCTTTGCTGTTTGAAGCTCTGTCTGAAATAACCTGATAACATAAAATCAGAATTCATAGAAAGAGATATAATGAAATGTAATTCATCTGTTGGGATACAGCTCCAACAGAGTTTCTTACATTTCTGCCTCCTGATCTCTCTCTGTTCTGCACTATTTGAGGAAGTTTTTATTGCAAACAGCCTTGAAGAATAGATATTGTCTCCGTCTGGGTGGTAGCAGACATTCTGTTTCTTTTCTCTAACTTGAAAGATGCCTCCTCACTCTGAAGCAAAAATGCAGTAGGTTTACTTAATAGCACCTTTAAAAGTTTAAGGTTTTCTAAGCTCAGAGTTTCACAGCTGTGGTCCAAAGCCTCTTAGGAGTACAACATCCAACTGAGCCTCTCCACATTGTTCTTAAATGTTAAGAGCAATGGGAGATCATGTGAACATCAAACTCATACTGCCTTCTTGATAATAACAAAATTTTTATTTCTGAACAAGAGTCTTAGGTTTTTGTTCTTTTCCCCAGTATCCATGAAACTGGAGAAGTCTAACTTGCTACTTGAAGTTAGAGTGAAATATCAGGTCAGATACAGATCTTTATAAGGTGACTTAGAAAACAAAGAATGATTATGTAATGGGGAGTTTTAAATGCCGTGACAAAAATTGCATTTGTTTCAGGAGATAGTGGGACATCATTGATAGTTTATAAATAATATATAGATACATATCTTATATATACATTTTAGTAGTACATGGAAATTATATGCCTCTAGCTGAAACTAAAATGTAAGAGTTGAGGCTGTTGTCTTGAAGCGGAAAAGGCAAACTTGTGAAATGAAGGAGTGATATTTAATCGTGCTATATAGTAAAAAAGGGTCATTTAAAAATCTTATTAGAACAAAGTACTTATAAATTAAAAATATTTACTATGCATACTCATTAATTGTAAATAATTTTTGAGTCCAAAGTTTTGAAACAAAATGAGAAGAAAGTAATTGATATCAGTTATAGAACTAGAAATATTTTTTAAAATAGGAACAAGAGTTTTAGGGAAAAGCTTTTCGAAATTCTATCAAAACATCTAACTGGGGAGACATATCAACAGTAAATCAGAGCCTGAGACACAGATAAGTATTCATCTCCTTGTATATGACTTTGGGGAGATATTCTGGGGACAAACATTTGGAAAACCTCAAATTAAGGGAAAAGAACATTTTCTACTGAATGAGTAAATTAAAGTTAGAGAGGTTAGAAGGAAGCCAAGATACTGCTCTGACCTTGAAAACAAAATAGAAAAGGGGACAGGAAAAAGCTCTACCAGGAATGTCAATGCTGAGAAATTAAGTCATATGGGATTGTGATATAATTTTGCAGAAGAAATAATCTTGTATGTTGTTGTATCATCAGAGCCTAAAGCAGTGCCTAAGATATGCTAGTCTCAAAACTTTGATGGTAAATGGTAAAATGTAGACTGGAGTATTATTACATTCACATCATCAAAAATATATTATAGTACTGCTGTGGGAAGATATTTCCTATTACCCATCCCACACCCACCCTTAAAGTAAATCTTTCCTTTTTTTCCTTTGGGGAATATTCCCTCCCAACTGACTTTACTTTCATAGAAAAATGCACTGCATTATTTACTAGTAGTCCATTATAGAGTTTGGAATGGATTTTAGGTAATAAGAGGGAACATTCCATGCTACTTGGTTAACAAAGAATCTCAGCTGCTATTTCATAAATTCAGGGTCAGCAAAATCTCCTTTGCCTGTCTCTGACTCATCAACAAAGAGTGAAATCTAATCAATCCACAATCATGTTAATCAATGTACTGTGCGACTTCCACTGCAGCAAAGCATAATGTTGTTATAAACTCAGTCACATTTTAGAATAATGCAAAAATGGAAAGTGCTATTCGATGTGATATGTAAATGAAGCATTTTATGACCTGAGGCTTTTCCATCAGAATTCCATTTTGATCCATAAATTTTCATCAACAAATTAAAAGAAATTGTAACTCAAGAATGGAAACCCATGAATTTAAAGTTACACTTTATTATGTTTACAAAACAGATTACTTGCAATAATAATATATAAAATACATGGGGATAGTAAAATCAAAAGCCCAAGTTCTTTCAATGTGACACACTGAGATAAATGTTATGAAAGGCAGTTATTCACTAAGTGGCTGAACTTTTTTATAACTGAGACAGTGAGTTTTCTCCTCTGATCTGGGGAACCAAAGCAACAGGTCTTTATTGACCTTGGAAGTTTCACTTGCTTCATTTACTGCTCCTAGCCTCTGACTTATTCTAACCTCCATGTTTCTCTGTATTTTAGGGCTAATGATTTGCATCTTGTTATTACAACCTAGAGTGTATTTAGGGCATATTCTGCATGTCACATTAGTAACAAATCAAATAAAAATTATAGACAATTGGGCTTTACCACTCAAGCACCTCCTGCAATATAGACAATCAATGTCAGAATGAGATTTACCATCGTATGTCACAACAAGAATACGCTAGAAAAACAGACCAAGTATATCTATCATCTATCAGTCTTCCAATCTGTCATCCACCTATCATGTATGGATGTATCTATCTATCCATACATGATATCTATCTGTCTGTCTATCTATCTATCTATCTATCTATCATCTATCAAGAAAGGGCGAAGAGAAGGAAGTAGGGGATTTATTGTAGGAATTGCCTCACAAATTTTACTGGCCAATGAGTACTGTTCCTTCATAAACGATGCTAACTCATGGTGATTTTAAAGACTGAGCAGGGGCAGGCGCTGTGGCACAGCGAGTTAACGCGCTGGCATCCAATGTGGGCGCCGGTTTGAGATCCGGCTGCTCCTTTTCCCATCCAGCTCTCTGCTATGGCCTGGGAAAACAGTAGAAGATGGGCCAACTCCTTGGGCCCCTGCACCTGCGTGGGAGACCCAGAGGAGGCTCCTGGCTCCTGGCTTCAGATCAGTGTAGCTCCAGCCCTTGAGGCCAATTGGGGAGTGAACCTGCGGATGGAAGACCTCTCCCTCCCTCTCCCACTCTCTCTTTCTCTCTCTCTGCCTCTCCTCTCTTGGTGTAACTCTGACTTTCAAATAGATAAATAAATAAATTTTAAGGAAAAAAAAAAAAAACCGTGAGTTGCAAATTTCCTTGAGTTAAAGGTAACACGGATAGACCATGAAAAGTTTGTGTTTCTAGTGAACCTGTAGAGAAGTGAAGCATTCAGTTTAAGAATGAACGAGGCAAAAGAATTCTACCACAAGTACACAGCTTATGTGAATGCTGCGAGGAAAGCATTAATTTGAAGAATTTGTCCAGCAAAGAGAAGGTTGATACTGTAGTGGAGAGAGCATATTATTAATATAATTCAGAGTATGAGAGGGAGGTAAAGACCCACAATTTATCCAGGTCATTTTAGGTTTATGAAATTTTATTCTAAATAAAATGAAAAATATGCTCTAATTGTTTAAATTGACTCATTCAATGATGTTTTAGAAAAATCAATCTAAATGATTTTTGGAAAATATATTACAGCAGGAGGAGTCACATGGGAATGTAGGTCAGGTGCCCAAACTTTTTGTGCAGTTAATGGGCGATGGTGAATTCAATTAGTGTTGCTAGTAAAAATAAAATCAGACATAATTACAAAGAGCCTACGTAGTATGGGCAAGCCTTCGTGATGAAACAAGTGTGGTTGAAAAAGAGAGTAAGAAGCAACAGAAGTCTTTGGAATTCACAAATGTAGACTCCTGTGAATTGTATTCAATTTTGGTCATTCTGTGTATTTTCTTTATCCCCAAACCAACTTTTCTATCATTTTAAAAACTACATCATGAATCCCTTTGACCTTTTGCTCTTACTTTCTGTTACTGTTGATTTTATGTGTCAAGTTCAAATGATATTTCTGTACCCAACTGTGTTTGATGAAGCATTATTCTGGGATGTATAGGAGGACATTTCTGGATGAGATCAACCCTTGCAATGGCAGATGAAGCAAAGCAGATGGCTCTCTCTGACGTGGGTGTACTTCATCAGGGACAATTAAGTCCCTGAAGGCTTAAATAGAACAAAATAGCTAAAGAATAGAGAATCTGCTGTCTCTTCCTTGACTAGTGAAAACTTATCCAACTGTTTTTGACTCTAATTTTCTAATAGGGACTGACATATGGATTATGTAAACCATGAGTGCTTTTTTAAAATTATTTTTCATTGTTATTTGAAAGACAGAGAGAGAGAGAGATATTTCCCAACCATTGATTCACTCCCCAAATGCCCTCAGCAGCTGGTGCTGTGCCAGGCTGAAGTCGGGTGTAGCAAAATCAATGCAGGTCTCCTGTATGAGTGGCAGATACCCAAGTGTTTGAGCCATCACCTGCTGCCACCCAGAGTGCACAGTACCAGAAAGATGGCATTGGAAACAAAGTCAGCCCAGGCACTGTAATATGGGATATCAGCTTCTTGAGCAGCATCTTAACTACTACAAAAATCACCCTTGTGTGAATGATTTTTTTTTGAGTTTAAGAGGGGGCATGTGTCTATATTCCTGCTTTCTAACAAAAGTTAGGACTGTAACTATAACTTCTACTATCTTGTCTCCTGGTTACCATTAGAAGGTCTTAGAATTTCACAGCCAACTGTGTTGGTCAATTAGTCTACTAGGTAGCTGTACAGCTATCTAACTACTTACCAACCATCTATCATTTTTTTGTTTGTTGTGTTTCTCTGGACAAATCACACTTATAGAAGATGGTTCTTTCGTTCTAAAATTTACTCTTGGATCATCACCAAGAATCTTATTAGTTAGTGGTTAGATATTCATCAATGAAGATAGGCATTCTTACTCATCCAGGAAATTATTCACTTCAAGTAGAACACAAACGATGGCCAAAGAACTTCAACACTGGTGATCATTTTTCTTATAAATTATCCCTTTCTTAAATGAAATTTTCATTGACTTGTAGCACTATGAAAAAATGTGCAGAAGTTACAATGTATAATCAAATAAATTAACACAAGCATACTTCATGTTAACCATAATCTATGTAGGGGCAGAGAATTCGACAGGGCTTCAAAAGGTAATAGAAATTGTGCACAGTGTTTTGATTCCATTTTCCATGAACTTTTTCAAACTCCCTCATATGCTCAGCACCCCATCATTCTCCATTTTGTTCCTGCCTAATCACTACCCTTTCCCTCTTCCATAATACTGTCTATAATAAATTGTCCTAAAATTTGGGAAATCTATACATTTCCCACAGTAGTACTAGTATTTTTAAAAAAGAATTGCTGTGCTATAATTGCTTTTAATACACCACAAATATTTAAAATGTATAATGAATTTTAGTATATTCTCATAAAACCATCACTACAATCAAGATAATGAATATGAACATCACTCCACCAGTTTTTTTTTTTTTTTGTTTTTGAACGTTTGATATTCTTTTTTTTTTTAACAGGCAGAGTGGACAGTGAGAGAGAGAGAGACAGAGAGAAAGGTCTTCCTTTCCCATTGGTTCACCCTCCAGTGGCTGCCACGGCCAGTGCGTTGCGGCTGGTGCACCATGCTGATCCGAAGGCAGGAGCTAGGTGCTTCTCCTGGTTTCCCATGGGGTGCAGGGCCCAAGCACTTGGGCCATCCTTCACTGCACTCCCGGGCCTGGAAGAGGGGCAACTGGGACAGAATCCGGCGCCCTGACAGGGACTAGAACACGGTGTGCTGGTGCCACAAGGCGGAGGATTAGCCTAGTGAGCTGCGGCGCCAGCCATTTGATATTCTTCTTTACATCTTGCCTGAGCTCCACCCAAGTCCATTCCTAGGCTGCCCGGTAACAGCCTTTATATTTTTATATTACAACTATTAATAATAGTATGTCTCATTTTCAGAACTTCATTATAGCTTACAAAATTCTCACATACATGCAATTCTGGACACTGTGATATGGGATTTAGGATTAATAGAGAAGAAACCTGATGTCCAGAGAGATTAAGCCATTTTCTTATGATGAGTGACATAGGAAATAGCAGGTGGAAGGTGACCTACCTCAAGTTTTATGAGTCTAAGTTTTTTCCCTGAACTACATAATACAATTTCCATAATAAATAATAATACTTTTTGTAGTCAGAATTTAGATTTTTTTTCATCATAGCAGAGCACTTACTTCTGAGGTTACCAATACTTGCATGTTT
The DNA here is from genome assembly GCF_051225735.1 of Oryctolagus cuniculus. NCBI lineage: Eukaryota > Metazoa > Chordata > Mammalia > Lagomorpha > Leporidae > Oryctolagus > Oryctolagus cuniculus. The sequence continues at coordinate 12,111,580 of NC_142876.1, read as the reverse complement.
AAAAGTTAAATATTCTTAAAATGAAATCTTTCAGTCCCAGTGTTCTTCATATTTCCTAATGAGTATATCTGACATTTAGGAAGGCATAATTAGTCAGAATCATGGCTTACCACTTACTACATTATTGAGAAAAATCACCCCGTCATTTATGACTCTAATTTCTAGCAAGAAATGACTTATGGATTATGTAAAAGTTAACTGATTACTTTTAAGCAATGGAAAATGAAGGGAAAACAGAAAGAATAAGACATCGCACACTTAATCATATGCTAACTATAATGTAGTTAGCTTTGACACATTCTCTCTGCTATAAAACTGATGATTATCTGTAAATATTTGTAATGCACTTGAACCCATAGCAGAATGTGACATATTCCAATAAAATATTCAGTATGATGTTATGAGGTCTTCAGAGGAACATGAAATAGTTCCCAGAATGCACATTACATGTAGTTTTCCATTACATACTGCACAAAACGTCCTTGACATTCAAGAGTGTACCATCATATTTTAGTCTACCTCACTCCAGGGCATATTTGAAAATACCCTCCATTTGCCTTTAATCATAATGACTTGTCACATGTAATCCAGATCTCAGCTAATCTCACATTACATGTACTTGATGGTTTTTATTAACTGTCAAACGAAACCCAATAGTCATTCAGAAACACTTTCCCCTTCTGTCATACAATTGTTATCAGCATATTTCACTTCTGACCGTTAATGTAAAAGGTTAATAAACTCAACTAGTTGATATTATTAATATTCAATATGTACAGAAAGTGAATCATTTTTGCAGACTTTTGATTTTTAACGATGCTGGGCCATTAATGTTACTATTTTGCAGGCTGTAAAATTGCACCATGCAGCATGCAGGCCATAATTTGAAAGCTAAAAGGTCTGTGAAGAATTCTTGCTACATTACACTTTACTCAACTTTATTAAAATTCAAACTCTCCTTGAAATGTAAAATCTCCTCTCTTGCTTCTTAATATTTTATTTTTATTTGCTCTTATTCTTTGTCAGTAACAAGTTATATTTAATACAATTGCCTTTAATTCCTGGCTTTACTGGATCTCTGCTCAAAAGAAAACAGCCTCAGATTTTACTTAAGATTGATTTAACAGCCAATGTCTATTGTCATATAGATTATGAGATAAATATGTTTAAGTAAGTTCTCTGGTTATAAAATATGCTTCAAATCTGAAAAGCATTTGAACTAGATTTCAGATATAATTCACTAGCTGTTATTCAGAATCATTAAAGATGTGTAGGGTTATGAGAATAATGGATAATGAATGGGAATTCAAATATTTAGGCATGATTTTCAAAATGTGCCTTTAGTTTAATTTTCTTTTTCTCAGTGTTTATGACCATCAATCAAGTTTCTTCCCTTGAAGTTGAAATCAATTTCCCACAGCATTTTATTCTCAAATAAATATATAACAATAAAAAATAACTAAGGATACATTAACTGAATCAATCTTACTAAAACTATGGAAAATATACACATATTCAATTCTTGATAACATAGTCATAGATATATGCAGAGGGATTTTGTAACCAGATTTTATCATGCAGGAAAATGTGTCTAATAGTAATTGACAAAACTAAAGGCAGGAAATGATGTAAAAATGTGGCATTTTCCCTGTTCTATGTGTCTGTAACCTACTGCCCAAGGAAACCAAGTACCATGTACATGCTGAGGAAATAGAGTGAACCAGTGGATAGAGCTTTTCAGTCTCTCCTCCCCCAGACCCTGCCTGTGTTTCTGCATCTCAAGTAAATATCTAAAAAATTATAAAAAGTGTGTACTGATTACAATGATCAGAGCCATTTCTCTGTCAATACCTAAAGTGCAGAACTCTTGACTTAGAAGACTCTGCTCCTAGATCAGGCACTTGTCATGGTTAAGGCACTGCTTGGAATGCAGGGATCAGAAAACAGAGAGCCTGGCCTTGAGTCCTGCCTCTGTGTCTAATCCAGCCTTTTGCTGATGTGCACTGTGGGAGGCTGCAGGAGATGGATGGCTCAGGAAGGTGGGACACTGCCACTCATGTGGGAGACCTCCACTGAGTTTTTGGTTTCTGGCTTCGATCTGGCTCATTTCTGGCAGTTGTAGGTATTTGGGGAACGGCGTAGTGGACCATCTCCATGTGTCTGCTGTCTGTGACTCTGCTTTTCAAATAAAGGAATGTTTTTTTAAAAAAATCTTAAATTTGACCCTAATTTTCCTAATTTTCATGTTGTATCTGAAAGACAAAGAGGTTTAAAACGTCTTCTTTCAAGGAGACTGATGATGAAACTTATGACAGGGCACAAATTTTTATATTAAAAATAACTATTATTATAGATAATTTCAGATTGACCTGGTCAGAGATATTTCATAAACATTTACAGTAGCAAGGAATCCACTGGAAGCTTTACAAGCAACTGCGATTTCATAGAGAAGACTGACAAAGTGAGAAATGGAGTAGAACATTTCAGCTACCACTCAATACAGAGAAGACTCCTTAATCCCTGTCCAAACAAGATTTCTATCTCTTGTGTCACACACAGAATTAAACATCTTGAATCTCTTCATTTTGAAATACATTTTCTTAGATGAGTGCTACTACAAATAAGAACAAATATTTTGAGTGATATTTTTATAAATATATTGTCCTTTGAAGACTGACAGAAAATGAAAATAATGTGCATTTTTGATTAAGCCCTTTTCAACGAAGGGAACAGGTTTCTTTGAATTGCTTTGGCCCATGAGGCACAAAGTTTAAAGGCTACTCTATGTCTGGTTTGATGTCTGGATCCAAACCAGACAGAGATATTTTACAACCACAACTGATTGAATTCATACTCTGTACCATAGACAGCAGAAATTGACTAAACAGTGCAAATATTTGAAATTCCAAGGATGAAATGTTAGGGAAAACATTGTTTCTACATGTGTCAGCTCATTAGTGGTATTAATACTATAAAAGCTTTCTCTAATTTTCAAAACTAGGAGACAATTTCTCTCTTCAATATGCATCAAATGTTATTTTTAAAATGTTATTTATTTTTCAGAGAGGTAGAGTTACAGACAGAAAGAGGGAGAGACAGAGAGAAAGGTCTTCTACCCACTAGTTCACTCCCTAAATGGCCACAATGACCAGAGTTGGCCCAATCCGAGGACAGCAGCCAGAAGCTTCTTCTGGGTCTCCCAAGAGTGTGCAGGGGCCCAAGCCCTTGGGCCGTTATTCACTGCTTTCCCATGGCATAGCAGAGAGCTGGATTGGAAGAGGAACAGAGGGAATACGAACCAGCACCCATATGGGATGCCGGCATTGCAGACTGAGGCTTAGCCTAGTATGCCACAGGCCAGCCTCTGCATCAAATCTTACACAACTTTCTTTTAAGTCTTTATGCAACTGTATGTTAATTATTGGCCTGAATTTTATAAAACCTAGTTACACAGAGAAAAAACTTCTTATAAACTAAACACATTGTTCTTAAAATCCCCATAAAATTAAAGCGAAAATAACAATAAATAGTATCAGCTTTGGTTTCTGACTTCCATGGAATGGCCATGTCAACACTAAATCAAATATACACATTTCTAGCATTACAAAGACCCTACAAAAATTTAATATCTGCACAGTAGCATAGTACATTTTAACAGCAAGTATTATAACTCTGGCTAAAAATATAAATTTCAAGTGTCTTCACATAACCTGCAAGTTATGTGAAGTATTACAAAGCAAAGCACAGAAATCTTGGAGAAGAAATGATGTTATTTTCACAAGAAACATGCATTTCATTGATTCTAAGTCAAGTAATGGAAATTGTCCATGTCTTCAGTTATATGAGACTTCTTTAGGAACAGTATAATATATTTTATGAAATAAATTTAATAAGATATTTAAATGATTCTAAATTAGAATGTAACTGATATCGATGTGTAAGGTTACATTTTGCTTGATGCTGTGGAAGAAATCCAGTGTTTGCTGATGTTGGGCTTTGGTCTCCTAAAGATTGTCAGCTCGTGAAATACATTTTATTCTCTTATATCTTCCTACCTGTCTCGGCTACTAAACACTCAATTCAAAGTAGATGTTTCATATTGATCAATATTGTTTAATGTTACAGTGACTGGTGAATAGGATAAAAGAGGAAAATTGAAATTCAACCATAGCTGAGTTGAATTTATGTGATATATGAGAGAACAGAGGCTCAAATAGAGGTATTGTGGATTTCCATTGCTAAAATTATAATACTCATGCTAACTCTTTTAGAAAAGATTTATTTATTTATTTATTTTGAAAGAGTTACAGAGAGAGATGGAGAAGTATGGAGAAATGCAAGAGAGAGAGAGAGAGAGAGAGAGAAATCTTCCATCCACTGGTTCACTCCCCAGATGGCCCAACACCATCCAGGACATAGCCAGGAGCCAAGAGCTTCTTCAGGGCCTCCTATGTGTGTGGTAAGACATCACAAACATGGACCATCACCTGCTGTTTTCCCCAGGCCATTAGAAGGGATCTGAGTCACTGGTGGAGTAGCTGGGACATGAACCAGTGTGCATGTAGGATTCCAGTGTAATAGGCATTGGTGTTACTGCTATGCCATTATGCTCGTCCTAACCAACAGATTTTGTAATAACTTTTTTTTTTTTTTTTTGACAGGCAGAGTGGACAGTGAGAGAGAGAGAGACAGAGAGAAGGGTCTTCCTTTGCCATTGGTTCACCCTCCAATGGCTGCTGCGGCTGCTGCGCTGCGGCTGGCGCACCACGCTGATCCGAAGCCAGGAGCCAGGTGCTTCTCCTGGTCTCCCATGCGGGTGCAGGGCCCAAGCACTTGGGCCATCCTCCACTGCACTCCCTGGCCGCAGCAGAGAGCTGGACTGGAAGAGGAGCAACCGGGACAGAATCCGGAGCCCCGACCGGGACTAGAACCCGTTGTGCCAGTGCTGCAGGCAGAGGATTAGCCTATTATAGAGCCATGGCGCCGACCGTAATAACTTCTTTGTACAATATAAATAATTATATATAAATTTTAGGAAATATTCTGCTCTTCATAAAATGTGAGACTCTGAGATCCTAACATTAACCTTAGTTTATCCAATCTACCTGCTTTCCCTTCCAAGATGACTTGTCTAGAGGGGCAGAACACTGTTTCGTGGCGAGGAAGTGAGGTCAGCCTACGGGAACAGCTACAGTGGAGAAAAGTAAGAGGAGGGATTGAGAAACTGTAACTTTCTCAGCTTCGGTGAGGTCCAGAAATTGGCACTACCACTGATTAATTTGAATGGTTAGCATGCTCCAGGTTTTAAAATTCAGGCTTTCTGTTACAAAAATATCCCCGCTGTCGATACTGACATAAGTCAGAGTGTGACAAACACAGAGATGGTTTCCTGGTGGAGCTGTCATTTTCAGCTCAAATCTTTCCTAAATTTGTTTCCCACTGTTTCAGCAGGGACGACTAGAGATTTTGTCTCCATGGGGGATAGCCCCATGTGCCTGCATGAATTTTTGCTGTCGTTGTTTCATATTTGGGCAGTAATGGAAAAGTTGCAGTAGTTATAGGCGAAGAAGCTGTGACTATAATCAGATAGGGGAGTGCAAGAGCCTGACAGATGAGGTCCACAGCATATAACTTCCTCTTGCTGGTCTCTAGAAGAGATCAGGTATTTATGACAATGTTTCATTGCCCAATGCTTGCACACTTAGAACTAAGTTTTATTTTTTCCCATCTGATGTTGTGGTAGAAATTTTTGTTTTTCAGTAGATAGTATTTTCTTACGTATTCAAATAAAACTTATTGTTGTTACAATCAGTAAATAAAGGAAACCAAAACATGAAATATTGCCTCTGCTGTTAAATGCCTACAGATCAGTGGGGAAAAAAAACTAAATAAACACAATCCTTTGTCATAAATGCTTTATCACAATTCTAGGAGGGGCCATATGAGACTCCAGTAATGCAAGTCTACCCCAAAAATGAGTGATGAGTCTCAGGCAGGTGACAAAACACATGCTGTGCACCTTGATTTCCTGTAATTAATTCATTCTATCAAAAGAGCTGGAAACCATAAAGGTGGCTCCCAGACCAAGTGTCCTAATTTAGTAGAAAATAATATATTATATATATATCTCTGTATCTGATCACAATGCTAGTATTTTTCATTTTACATTTCCCCGTCAGGGAAGCTTTGGGTGATACTAAATCACAGAATTGTCACTGCTTATTATTTAGACTTATTAAATGTTAAGTATTTGAGTTCTGTATTATTGTAACATCATTATTTCAAACAAAACAGAAATTAGTAAAATATTCATAGATATAAATTACCCATGAATATTAAAAGGCCTGTAATTCATGCAGTCAATCAACTAATTATCCATAAAAAAGATATTTACTACTTAAATTGCTATCTACCAAAAGTAATTTTGGAAGATACTGTGAATATTCCCTGCCAAAACAACATTCATCTTTTGTTTAGCAAAGGAAATAAAGTACATAAGAGAGATAACACTGTGCTCTTAATAGAGATCATGGAAGTGCATCCTATCCCATGCTGCTATGTGCGCAATTATATTTGCTAATACTTGCATGATGCGTTTTATTATTATGAAAGCATATTATAAAAATAATTGATTTTATATAACAAAAGATGTTAAAAATTTCAATACAAATTCCCACATCTTGGGAGCATATTTCATATCAATTTTGTCACCCTGACAGCTGATCTCATTAAGAGTGTCCTTGTTACCACCATACGTACTCTATTTTGGTAGTTCTATGTCATGTCCATTGCACTTTTAGTCCTATGTATAATGTTTTCTTTTTTTTTTTTTTTTTTTTTTTTTGATAGGCAGAGTGGACAGTGAGAGAGAGAGACAGAGAGAGAAAGGTCTTCCTTTGTCGTTGGTTCACCCTCCAATGGCTGCCACTGCAGCCGGCGCACCGCGCTGATCCGATGGCAGGAGCCAGGATCCAGGTGCTTTTCCTGGTCTCCCATGGGGTGCAGGGCCCAAGCACCTGGGCCATCCTCCATTGCACTCCCTGGCCATAGCAGAGAGCTGGCCTGGAAGAGGGGCAACCGGGACAGAATCCGGCGCCCCTACCGGGACTAGAACCCGGTGTGCCGGCGCCGCAAGGTGGAGGATTAGCCTATTGAGCCACAGCGCCGGCCAGTCCTATGTATAATGTTTTCATAATATTTTCCCTTTATATCTCTTTTGATTTATAATTTCTTTGGGTGAAATTACATTATAACTAGCTTAGTTATCATTTGCATAATCTGTTTTACAGTTACTCTGTCACTGAATATTTTAGTGGTTTTTACTTGATGATACTTTCTTTTTTATTCTAGTAGATAATGTAAAAGGGTGAATTGAAGAATTGTTTGGGTATTGTGTTTTATATTTATCCTTAGGTTTAGCTAATAAATACACATGGTCATAACTGGTCAGTAATGGCAATTTGTATGCATTTTTTCACTTATGCCTTTTTACCATTAAACTTTATATCTTAGAGTACCTTTGGGGTAAAACATCCCATATTTTCTTTGTTTTAATTACATTTTATTCAATGACTGCTCAGTGGTTCTCATAGCTATGTAACAAGAGTTTACTATTTTCCCCACTCTGTGATAACTGCTCCAAAGGCATTTAATCACACATGCTTAAAAAAATGAGGTAGACCTTCCCAATGAAAAATATATTAACTTGTTTTAAAATTATAAGTTTATATTTAAAGATATTAAAGCAACAGAAATAATATTGTTTGGGGGCTGCAGGCCACATCCTCAATGGCAAAGTGTTACTGATGTGTATCCACATTCTCCTCTCATATTAACGCTGACATTTATTCTATATTACATCTATGTTTTATTCTTGATAATGCAAATATGTTCCGATAATTAATGTAAACTATGTATCACATTTTCCATAGTACTGTGAATGTCTTTTTTTATTTATAGACTTTAATATTTTATAGACTTTAATATTTTTCCAATGAAAGTAGATAAATGTCTGCTAATAGATCTTTTCAATTTACTGCCACTGAAAACTGCAGAACTCTGGAATGACAGCCCCATCCAGTCCTTGCACGAAGACACCTGAGCAAACTTCTAGCAGGGCTGATAGCAGCACAGGGAGTGTTCCAGGAACGACCATGATGGACATGCTTGCCCCAGAAGGATCGATTCTTTTCCAGCCAACACCTGACAGTTAGCTCCTGAACTCCTTTTGTTGCAACATTGGCAAAAGGGGCTTATGACTGTGAATTTCTGCCTTGTACAACTCACAAGTGTCTTAGTCAAGGACCTGAGAGCAAGTTCTTTGAGATAGTCGCAGGAAGCACAGGTTCTCTCTCCCAATCTCTGTGCCAGGATGGAATCCTAACTGTACTGCCCGGCAGCAAGCCCACTGGCCTTCAACGCTGACCTACACTGACACATCGACACTGACCTACACCAGGTAACTTCAATTCTTCGATTGTGCCTAGCCCCTCCTCTCCCTTCTCCCTCATCCTCCCTTTCAAACTCCTAAACCAGCTTTGCACAAATCAGACTAAAGCTCAGATCTTTCCCCTATTGTCAATGGCAACTGAATAAAAGATATTTTTATAGCTTTAACTAATATCTGGCTGAGTTTATCTTTGATAGTACAGATTTAATTTTCTCTTTACTCAATGGTGGAATTAACTGAAGAATAATTTGTGTTGTCTAAAGAAAAGGAGATATACCTAGCAAATACACAGAAGAAAAGAGACTTTCTTTTGTAAATGAAAAAATACTGTTTAACAAATAAAATATATTTGTTTACAAAGGAAAAGTCATAAAATTCAAACTGAATGCTTTGAAAGGACAGATATGGATAATTTTGATGATATAATTATCAGGTAACTTGTGAAATGCCCATGTCTTTGGAATCACTGGATATCTTTGAATCAAACTTGCTGTGAGAGGACAAGCTTTCTTTTTTTTTTTTTTTTTTTTTTTTTTTTTTTTTTTTTTTGACAGGCAGAGTGGACAGTGAGAGAGAGAGACAGAGAGAAAGGTCTTCCTTTGCCGTTGGTTCACCCTCCAATGGCCGCCGCGGCCGGCGCGCTGCGGCCGGCACACCGCGCTGATCCGATGGCAGGAGCCAGGAGCCAGGTGCTTTTCCTGGTCTCCCATACGGGTGCAGGGCCCAAGCACCTGGGCCATCCTCCACTGCACTCCCTGGCCACAGCAGAGGGCTGGCCTGGAAGAGGGGCAACCGGGACAGAATCCGGCGCCCCGACCGGGACTAGAACCCGGTGTGCCGGCGCCGCTAGGCGGAGGATTAGCCTAGTGAGCCGCGGCGCCGGCCAAGACAAGCTTTCTTATAGGGACACACACACATATGCACATGCACACACACACATACACCTACAACAAAATAACAGGCAGTAACTTCCCTGTGGTTTAGGTGTGTGCTTTCATATTGTAATTATGAAAGCCTCTTCATAACTTATTTAAATATGAAGTGAAGTCAGTTATTCCAATAACTACATTTAATTTTGCAAAGGTTTCATTTTTTTTTTTTTTTTTGAGATGTGTGTATTTATTTGAAAGAGTTACCCACTAGTTCACTCCTTACTTGACTGCAATGGCCCAGGTCCTAGCCAGGAAACAGGAGCTTCATCCAGGTCCCCCAAATGGATGGCGAGGTCCTAAACGCTGGATCTTAAACACTGCTTTACCCAGGCCATTATCAGGTACTTTAACAAGAGGTGGAACAGCTGGAACAGGAACCAGAGCCCATATGGGCCATTGCGATGGCAGGCCACAGCTTTACCCTCTATGCCACAACACAACACCCTATAAAGGTTTCATTTGAAAAATAGCATACACTGTAGGTCTTGTAATATACAGGGATGCTTTCTTGGAGTTAATAATGCTTTTTTGTGTAAATTTGGTTAAATCTGGGAACACTGTTTTTTGTATATTTTATGCCTGTATTTTATTTAAGGCATCACATTCCATATGTGACATAATAATAACAGTGTTTCATTTCATAATAAATGTAGTTAAGAAGGGGTGTTCTAATGCTATAAAAACAATTGTTTTGAATGTCACAAAAGTTCCTTATTTGTGTGAGAAGTAAATGGAGATAAATCATGAATGTGCTTTGTCACATTTTGTTATTCTTAAACATGGAGGAAAATCAGATCAATTGGACAGATTTTGAAGATAAAGTGTTTACAATTCAGATCAGTCCATACTCTCTGGAACACTGTGCGTGTGTTTAGATGGCATTCTTCAAGGTGACAAGACTGTCATGCAGCAGTAAATGATAACTTTTTTGATATCTCATGTAATTAGTGAGATCCGCATTATTATGTTCAAACATTAAACAGATCAAGTGGTAAAACTGTCTTTACATTCTGGTAAAACATTTAGACTACAATCATTTTAAGAACTTTAAAAATATTCTGTAAGCATTTTGAAGTTGAAATACTGTTTAAGGCACAGGCGTCTGGCACAGCAGTTCAGAAGCCACTCAGGAACGCTCACATCCTGTAACGCAATGCACTCTGGGAGTCAGTAGAGTGCTCTAGAAGTTGGTCTCTGCTGTCCTTGTGGGAGACCCTGGCTAAATTTCTGAGTCATGGCACTGAGATGACTTGGCCCTAAGATGACTTGGAGCTATTTGGAGTGTGAATTAGCCAAAAACTTCTCTGTCATCTGTGTGTGCGTGTTTGTGTGCCTCTCTCTGTATGTGTTTCTCTCTCTCTCACTTTCTCTCTGTCTTTCAAATAAGTAACAAATTAATTAATTAAAGCAGAAGATCCTCGAAAAAGAAAATGCTCCATAAAATAAAATTTAAATTAAATTAAAAATTCATTTTTTAAAAAAATTATGTACAGTTCATTTTGATTTGTAAATTTTCTCTCTAATCCTTATGTAATCAATAAATTTACAAGTTTCAAAATGAAGCCTCAGATGTCAAATATTTATCTCTTTGTTTATAAACTCAGTATTTTCTCAAGACTGATGAGATCTAACCTGTTGCTTTGTTCTAAATTTTAGCATAGTTTGCATTCTTTGTCCTGGGGAAACATAGTCTGCTTTTTATTGCTAAAATTAATATAAAACCTGACATGGCAGAAAAAGAATGACTCGTCATATTCAATGCCTGAAAAGAATGCCATTGTCCTATCACGTGTTCTTTAATAGCAAATTTGTATTTATTAGAAATAAATCTGATCTGAAAACAAAGATGTTTGATTTCTATTTTAGGTACTTGATCTTTTGGAAAAACATTTTTTTGTTTACACTTTTCATGTAAATCTACACAGTGACTATTAGTTTTCTAACCATGTGGTCTCCAACCACCTGTTGCAATTAGAGAGGTTTCAAAGAAAACAACACTGGATTACTAGGGAGGCTATACTCTTATTCTAGTTGCTAAATCCCAGTTCTGAAGCTGGAACTTGGAACACAGTGTTGCCTCTCTGTCATAGTATCTTTACTTTTTTTTATTCATTTATTTGAAAGTGAGAGTTACATAGAGAGAGAAGGAGAGGCAGAGAGGCAGAGAGAGAGAGAGAGAGAGAGAGAGAGAGCTTCCACCCTATGGTTCACTCCCCAGTTGGCTGCAACGGCTGGAGCCTGAAGCTTTTTCTGTGTCTCCCAGGCAAGTACAGGGGCCCAAGGACTTAGGCCATCTTCTACTGCTTTTCCAGGCCACAGCAAAGAACTGGATCAGAGGTGGAGCAGCTGGGTCTCGAACTGGCACCCATATGAGATGCTGGTGCTTCAGGCCAGGGCATTAACCTGCTGTACCAAAGTGCCAGTCCCACGTATCTTTATTTGTTAAATGAGGTTACAGACCCAGAGGGAATCTCAGGTTCCTGGTAGTAGTTTGACCATTTTATTAAAACGTATTTGCCCCTCATGTCACAAAATTGTAAGACTTTTTAGTTGTATCTATGGAGGCCAATAATTCTTATCTTATTTCAATAACTTCCAATGCCTTCTCAATTCCTGTGTTTTAAAATTTCTAAAAGCCCATTACAATTATCAAAATATAAAAGGAACCAAAGAGAGTTTAATTTGCTTAAGTGTAGGAATCATTTCACTAAATACAGTATATGTTTATCAAAACAACATTTTGTACACTTTAGATATATGAAATTAAAATCAACAGCATATTTATAATACCATAATAAAATTGATGATGACAAAATTTCATACTTTGGAAATGAATTTTGTCATTCAGAACGGTAATTAACAATTTATAAGCTTGATTACTCATTTTGTATTTTTTAAAGATTTATTTTATCTATTTGAAAGAGTTACAGAGAGAGGGAGAGGTCTTCCATCCACTGGCCCACTCTCCACATGGCCACAAGGGCAGGAGCTGAGCATATCCAAAGCTAGGAATCAGGAGCCAGGAGCTTCCCCTAGGTCCCCTACAGGGGCACATCTTCCACTGCTCTCCCAGGCCACAGCAGAGAGCCAGATCAGAAGAGGAGCAGCCAGTACTAGAATCGGCACCCATATGGGATGTCAGCGCTTCAGGCCGGGGCTTTAACCCGCTGTACCACCACACCGGCCCCTCGTGTTGTATTATTTTATAGGTCAGATTCCTAGCCACATCTTGCTAAGTTCATCCCATGATATCCAAATCTTACAAGTTGCACTTTGTAAATTTACATTTATTAAATAAAACTTAAAAAAATCTGACAAAGCTACATCATTAAACAGTAGGGTACTAGTATATAAATAGACATATAGAACAATAGAATAAACTCATACACATATGGTCAACTGATCTTTAGCAGGGAAGCCAAGAATAAAAATGGGAAAAGAAGAGTCTCTTCAACAAATGATATTAGGAAAACTGAATGTGCACAAGGAAAAAAAAAAGAAAGAAAAAGGAAATTGGTTTTCTATAGCATACACAAAAATCAACTCAAAATGGATTAAAGACTTAAAAGTAAGACCTGAAAATGTAAGCCCCTAGAAGGAAATATAAATGGAAAGTGTCATGACATTAGTCTTCACAATGATTTCATGGATATAGCAACAAAAGTAAAAATAGGTAAGGGGAACTACATCAAATGGAAAATCTCTGCACAACAAAGAAAACAACTGAGTGAAAGGCAATATAATGAACAGAAGAAAACATTCTGAAACATTCGAATGACAAGGGGTTCATTTTCATAAACATAAGGAATTTCTACAAATAACTGAAAATATGTATATCTTTTATGGTAAAAGACCTTTCTCCAAAAAAGGCATACAAATGTTCAACAGGTATGTGAAAAGAAGCTCAATGTTATTAATCTACAGGGCAATACAAATCACTAAAAGGGAATGCTATGAACAATTGTGTACTATCAAATTAAACTCTCTTTTAAAAATGAACAAATTTGGGCTGGTGTTGTGGCTAGTGGGTAAAGTGCAGTTTGCAGCATGGGCATCTCATATGTGTGCTGGTTCAAGTCCCAGCTGCTGCACTTCTGATCTAATTCCCTGCTAATGCGCCTAGGAAAGCAGCAGGCACTGGCTCAAGTGCTTGAGTCACTGCACCCACGTGGGAGACCAGGAAGAAACTCCTGGCTTTGGATCAGCCCAGCTCCAGCCATTGTGGCCATTTGGGGAATGAACCAGTGGGTGGAAGATCTTGCTCTCTCTGTCTCTCTGTAATGCTGCCTTTCAAATAATAAATAAATCTTAAAAAAGAAGGAAAAAAAAAAAACAAGCTATTAGTCTAACACCCTCCTGCAAATAATGTAGCCTTATCCTGGGAAATCTACTTTTGCTTTCATCCAAGTGGTTAGCTTCTGCAAAATTTTAGGTCCTAGATTCAGTGTCATTTGCTTAAGGAAGGGTTTTGAACATAAACCTAAATATCTGACAAATGCATTCAAAGTGATAGCAGTTTCAATAAACACAATTTATGAAAATCAAATTTTTGATATTAGATGATATCTGACAGATATTCTAAAAATATTTTTCATGACATTATCAATTGAACCTACCAAGTAAATATTTTAATAATAAAACTTAATTGTTCCTTGGACATTCCTTATATGCATCCTTCTGTACTTTGGTACATATTTCTTCCATTATTTTTCAGTTTATTAAGTGAGGGATTTGGAAGAAGCTAGATTTGCCTTTCCACAAGGCTTATAGATATAAGTGTTCCTCCAAGTTATACAGAACCGCTATGAAGAATAAAATAGGACCAAGGTTTGCATACTCACACCAAGATTAAGCATGCAATGAAGGTTCTTAGTTCTGTTCTCATAGTTACAAACTTTTATCAACTTTTCTAATTCCTAAGTAATATTTCACAAAAATATCTTTATTATTAAAATATATACCTATAGTTCAAATTTGATAAAATATTATCATGTCTAGTTTTCTTTGGAAAGCAAATTATTTTTAAATTGGTCCAATTATGAGTTCTGTGTGTGTCTATACTCGTATATATATTCCTCCAATTACCCATTGATAAACGTCCATGGATGATGCTTGAGAACACTATCAAATGGGTTGGTAATGACTCATGCAAAGCTGTGATATCTTTCCTTATTTGCCTAATCAGCATCACACTTTTCAATTTACCTAGATCATTATCCCTGGCATGTCTCTCAATACTTCTGAGGCCTAAGAATTTAGCTAGCCATTCTGAAATATAAGACATCAGATGCTTCCAAATTGCTCTTTATCTAATCTACTACAGAGACTGTGCGAAGTATAAACAGACCCACCAAATGAGCTTCCACCAGGAGGGTTCATCTCTTCTATAAATATGAAGTGTTCTACAAACTTGAAAATAGAGACTTCTGTTTTATTATAGATACATTTAGGTATAAAGAGTTATTTCAGCAAGACTATAATAGACTCTCCATTTATCTTTATCTGACTTCTTAAATTCTGGGTCCTTAACAACAATGATTTTGCATATTTTCATCAAAAAAATTGATGCTATCGTAACATAATAATGTGTTTATCAAATACCAGGTACCATTATGACATGGGAAAAGTATGAATTTTGTCATTAACATTATATTATGATTTTTCTATGATTAGCTCACTTATATTTTTAAAAATATTACAATAGAATTAAATGTTACTGAATATCAAATATATGCATTTTTTCTACTAAAAACTTTTTATTAATCATGTACTGTGTGTCAGTAAATAATTTTTTAAAGTTTCATTTATTTATTAAAAAGTTATACACAGGTAGAGACAAAGAGATTTGGCCATCAGCTGTTTTACTTCCTAGATGGCTATAACAGCCAAGCCATGCTGAAGCCAGGAACTAGGAGTTCAACTATCTCCCATGTGAGCGGCAAGAGCCCAAACACTTGAATTAGCATCTGCTGTGTTTCCTAGGCAATGGAATGGCCAGGACTCTGCTGGTGCTCATATGGGATGCCAGCATGGCAGGCAGTGGTTTTACCTATAATGCCACAACACCATCCCACAAAGTTTGTTATTTTAACTGGATTTTCTTGACGTATTACAATCATTTGATGTAGACCTATTTTAGTTCTACTTTATTCATGAAAAAATAATGACTTTTCAGGGATGACTGATTTACCTGCATTTGAATGTAGTTATTTGATAACAGCGTTTAAGAGCTTAGCCATTAACTTTGCTTTGAATACATACAAAAATATTTTGGGCAAAAATATTCTAAAGGCCACTACTTGATAAACACAGAAAAGTTTAGTTGCTTATTCCCTATTCCACTCACAGTTCACATCCCTGATCATTCCTGACAATGGAGACAGAGAGCACTATGTGTACAACAATTCTCTCAAACTAAAAGAATCCCATTGCAACATCTTGCCAGGCAGAGAGGCTAATGAGTCAAGTAGTTTAGCAAATTATTGATATAAGTTAGCAGAGGACACAATTTTGTAGTTCAAGGGAAGTTGTTTGCAGAATTTAATTCAAGATAACATTTGTATATGTATAAAAAGTAAGTATTTTCTGAGGGCTGGCACTGTGGCATAAGGGGTAAAGCTGCCAGTTGCAGTGCTGGCATCTCATACGGATGCCGGTTCGAGTCCTGGCTGCTCTACTACCAATCCAGCTCTCTGCTATGGCCTGGGAAAGCAGTAGAAGATGGGAAAAGTCCTTGGGCCTCTGCACGTGGAGACTTGGAAAAAGCCCCTGGCTCTTGGCTTCAGATTGGCCCAGCTATGGCCATTGTGGCCTCTTGGGGATTGAACTGGCGGATGAAAGACCTCTCTCTCTCTCTCACTCTCTCTCTCTGCCTCTGACTCTCTGTAACTCTTCCTTTAAAATAATAAATAAATAAATCTTCAAAACAAAGTTAAGTATTTCCTCGTGATTTCACTATATTGATGGTAACAACCTCTTTAAAATCCCTCCCTAATTGTTTCTCATGATCTGGATAATTTGTTTGAATTTTTCCCACATGCAATTATGTGATCAAAATACCAACAAAAGTTTCTCTACTGTGGAATAGGATCAATCTTACATTTGAGGATTGTGTCATTCAAATAAATCTTAGGTGAGGATAAAACTATGCATCCAAGAAATGAATTATAAACCTCCTTCAGGCACTCAATATGCAACCATTGATCAAGACTTTAGATGATTGCATCAGAACTCCTGTGCATAGAGAAATAACATAGGAGCCATTGATTCTGAGCAATTCTGACACTCAACAACAATGTACCTCTTTTTGATTTCTGTCTATTCCTTGGGCTCTTCATGGCTCATGCTTTTGCTTTCTGTGCCCTTTGTATTATCTTTTGAATCATCCTTCTCCATGAGAAACATCCATATTGAGTATTCTAAGTCTGTTTTTCTGGCCTGTAAAGGTTTGGAGGCTTTTTGTGTTGTTTTTTTTTTTTTTTTTCTTCTTTTTTTTTTAATCATCGTCTTTCATCTAGCTTATCGTAATTCTTTTTTTTTTTTTTTTTTTTTTTTAATGTAGGTTTCAGGGCCAGCGCTGTGGCATAGAAGGATAAAGCCGCCACCTGCAGTGCTGGAATCCCATATGGGTGCTGGTTCGAGTCCCAGCTGCTCCATTTCCAATCCAGCTCTCTGCTATGGCTTGGGAAGGCAGTGGAATATGGCCCAAGGCCTTGGGCCCCTGCACACATATTTGAGACCCGAGAGAGGCTCCTGGCTCCTGGCTTTGGACTGATGCAGCTCAGGCTGTTGAGGCCAGTTGGGAAGTGAACCTCTCTTTGCCTCTGCTTCTCTGTAACTCTTCCACTCAAATAAATGAATAAATCTTTTAAAAACATAGGTTTCTTATGAATCAGTTTATAATCACTCTGGCAAATAAAAGCCACACATATTCAATGAGATAAGCACTGTTCTATCTAGAAATTCCTGTAAATATCGAAGGGCAGTAACTTTAACGTAGTAAGATATCTCTGCCATAATGGATGGCTCTGAGAGATATGTATTTCAGATATTTAGAAGTTTTCTTTTTCTCTTGCTGAATAGTTCCTAAGACATGTGAAATCATATGTTGTAAGGGAACTCTAGGTCATTCCTGTTCTGGGAAGACACATGCTAATAATGAATCTGACATTGAGATAGGGTAGGAAAGTTAAGCAGTTAGATTTGCTCAGTTGTATTGATGGAACAAAGACAAGCTTCAGCCATTCTTGCTCATTGCCCAAAAGATAAACATTGGAAAGTATTCCTTTCCCTTGAATCTCATTTGGGTCCCACACCCAATTACCTTCATTGCCCACCCCCTACAACCACCTAAAAGACCTGTTCCCGGAATTCCCCTCTGCCTGCTGCCCCCACCCCCAACCTCATCCCTAGCCTTCCTAAAATAGAAAAAGGCCTGGCCCCTAGAGTTCAGGGCCTTCTGTCAAGTGTTCCATCATGTGCACGAAGGCAGTTGATCACCCACTTCTACAGATTTATTTTCTCTGAATAAATTTGGTCTGGCTGTAAATTTGTATACTCCCTCCACTCTATTCTGTAACTCTTTTCCTAACATGTATGTTCACAAATGTCAAGTATTATACATTTTATGACTCTTCAATACTTTTTTGATGTATCACCAGCTATTTTACATTTAAAGTGCATTTTTTGTGGACAGTATAAAGTTGGTCCTCAGTATTTTCTTTAGTCTTTTAATTAGAATGGTAAGACCATAAATTGTTCAGTGTTAAAATGCTTTGCTACTTAAAGTGAACTAATTGCAATATATGATTAACAACATCAGTTAGACAAGAGCAATAGTAATTTTTGGAATTCTTGGTTTTGAGGATACTATCTCTGCTGGTGTCAATGACATGATATTATAAGTTGTGACAACATCAAGATACATTTCTAATAAACTATTTGTAGCTATGAATTATAGAAGCCTAGAATTTGTTATTCTTTCATTTTTTTACAAAAACTCTTTTCATAGAAATCAATTTTATGTTATATTATGAACTGAATTTTTAAACTTTTGAGTTTGAGAAAATTATAGATTTACCTGTCATTTTAGCAAATATAAAAAAACAGGCCCTGAATATTTTTACAGTAGTTGTTGCTAGCATTAGAAACAGCTATCATTACTACAGCACAATATTTCAATCAGGAAATTGCCTTTGATACAATTCACTGATTTTATTTCTATTTTACTTGTTTTTTGTATGTATGTGTGGGTTTAATTCTATTCATTTTAGAATAGAATAATTCTTTTTTAAAGTGGAATAATAGTAATTGTAACTTTTATAAGTTTCTGCCTTTGAATACCACTGTAGTAAAACATAAAGAAAGTTTCATCACAACGAGTCCTTAAACTATCTCTGTAGAACAACAGCCACAACGCTGCATCACATGCTCTGTTTTCCCTTATCCATTGCAATAACAGGTGTGTGCTCTACCTGTGTAATATCATCATTTCAAGAGCTGTCTATCAGTAGCATCATGCAGCATTAACCTATCTGAAATTTGCATTTTTTATGCTGTACAATTCTCTTGAGCTCTATCAAGAACATGTGTTTGTTAGTACATTGCATCTTTTCATGGCTGTGTAGAATTACATGGGAGAGAACACCATGCTTTGCTTAAATATTCATCAATTCTATGATGTTTTCAGTTTTTTTTTCATTTTGTCATGTGTGTCTGTGAATGTTTATGCACAAGCTTTTGCATGGACATGAGTGAAAATAGATATTTTATAAACAATACAAAACTATCTACTTCTAATTGAATTATATTTTATTTCAACTACTTGGCTGAAAACTAGGAAAAATCTGAATATTAATCACTTGATGCAAATAATTATGAATCATTTTCTTATGCCCTAATATTATTTTTATTTCTGATACTATGTGTCAGCTATTAGATAAGCAGGGATATAAAGTGTGTTTTGTGGAGTGGAGCCTCCTAAATTTACCACTATGTGGTGAACCTGTAACTGAGCGCCCTCCCCTGCCCTCGGATGTTCCACAAACAATGAGGGTTACCTTATTACACATAGATTGGTTGGTTGTGAATATCAAGTAAGATACAAACATCTTACATAGAGACTTCTCAGAGAATACACCTTCAAACAATGATTATACTTGTTTTGAAAAAAACATTTATACAGCCTTAATTTCCATATAATTAAATAGCATTCTCTATTTACAAAGCTTCCTAAAATCCACAAAGTGATATTTTTATTTATTCATTGTCTCATCAAGTTAATACACTGCATTTATAAGAGTAATTGGAAAGAATCATGTTGCCTGTTTCACAGATAGCAATAAGTTTTGTTAAATAATAAATGATTTATGTAGAAATAGTTGTACCAATGGAAGATTCTAAAGTGAATGCTGTATTTTTATTTCTAGGTAGGTAAGCATATACAAAATTCAAAGATGACATGAAATTTCCCCTTTTAAAGCAAAGAAATTTTTGCTTGGAGAAGCTTGGATGCGTAGGCTTATTCTAAGGGATGTGGGCAGAGATATCATTATATTTTTCACGATATATTTTGTTGTTTAAAGATTTCTAAAGTTAGTAGACATTTTAAGTTTACAGAAGCTTTGTCTCACCTAGTTTCCTGGTGCAATTTATGAAACGTATGATTAGTAATGAATAAAGAAACTTGAATTACGTTAGAGTATATTGCAAGCAATTTTGAAAGCACTGTGGTTAACCACTTACTTTTATTCCCATATTCCATGGGGTCTTACCCTATGAAAGCTTCACAGGATCCCTGCTATTCTTTGAAGGAAACAGCATAGCTTATTGGCATGGGATAGGCAAGAAAAGAAAAGCAGATAAAAGAATATGAAACAAGTCACAATATACTGAACATTTATGCAAAATTATATTTTATTTAATAGGCTTCAGGGTGCAGCAGGTGGTTTCAAGTCAAAAGCATATTACTAAATTCAGGAAATTTTCTACATTTTCCCAACAAATAGATGTGCCATTTTTGTCCTGTTTATATTTCCTAATATATTAATATAAAACAAGTTTAGCTTCACTAGTGGATTTCATTCTACCAATAGCCAACAAGGGGTCTGACAGGCTCTTTGCCCCTGTTGAGAATGTGCAGGGATTCTTGTTTCTGTAAAGAGTCAAGCTGATGATATTACCAGCCTCCTAATTGTCTTCCCACCTTACAGTCACCCAGGTGAGAAAGGTGAACTATCTGCTTACAAGAAATGGTGATTGACTAAAAATCGTGACCAAGAATTTTCCTTTGTCTTATTTATGATTTAGCAGTCCCAGAAAACAATATATTTATGATATATAAATATATATCTATGAATGTTCACTCATTTTTAAAAATATTTATTTATTCTGATCTATTTGAGAGAGAGAGAGAGAGAGAGAGAGAGAGGGAAAGACAGAGAGAAACCTTCCACTGAATGGTTCACTCCCCCCAAATCCCACAATAGCCAGAGCTGGGCCCGGATGAAGTCAGGATCCAGGAATTCCATCTGGGCCTCTCACATGGATGGCAGGGACCCAAGTCCTCCAGCCATTACTTGCTGCCTCTCATATTGTGCAATATCAGAAAATGGAATTCGTAGAAGCATAGCTGAGACTCAAACCCAAGCCACCGATACTGGATATGGTTGTACCAAGCAATGTTTTAACCCTGCTACTACTCTCTCTCAATTCTTATTGGTTATAAGTTTAGAAGCTGATGTGTACTTCACTGTGCTTAATTTTTTTGATTTATAGATTTTTTTTTAATTTTGGAAAAAAACTATGATTTTATAATGAAGACTGAATCTTTCTCAATGTTTATTGAGCTAGACTTTCAGTAAGATAAAGTTCATGAAGAGGTGATGTTTAAACACTTTGATCCAGTAAGGATTCCTTTCTTCACTGATCTTTGTGAGATCTGGAGGCCACATTCAAGGTTCAGGAGGCCTGTATGTCTGTTACCACTCATATTTTTGGCCAGGGAAGGCTGCATGTTCCTCAAGCATGAGTCAAGATCTGAGGTCAAGTTTCTCCAGGACCTGGTTGGTGATTGGCACAAGGAAGCTGGTCTCCCAATTCCCAGGATACGTGAAATATCATGAAGGCCCCTGATGGAATTTCATTTCCAGATGTCCTTGTTAGATCTCTGACTATCCTATAGTGCTTTGGCTTGCCACAGCCAGTATCACCAAAGCAGTGTTGGGTAGCAGGACGTCGACCCACCCAAATACCTATCTGTCTTTCTGGACTTCCTTGTTTTTTTTTTTTTTTTTTTTTTTTTTTTTTTGACTTTTTTTTTTGTTTTTGTCTTTTTCGTTTGTTTGTTTGTTTAACATGGCTTGTGAATGTCCTATTGCTGTGCTTGGGTGCTACATAAAATCAGCCTGTTCTACTCTTTATAGTGGCAACAAAGCTGGGAGTTGGTATAAAACGGGAGAAGCCCCAAGCCAAAATGCTATAAAATCCTACGGTTCTTAAGGACCTCATAATCTTTATTTAGAGTCAACACAGGATATATTTCTAATCTGTTTTTAGATTCTGAAAGTGGAGGTTTTTGACAATTTTGTTTAAGATTTCTATCATTTGGAGGAAGAGCACTTGTAATCTTCATTCAATATTTTTGGACATTCTAGTCAATACTCATAAATTTTTGCAGCAAAGTTATAAGACTCTCTAACAATTCATGCCGTGTTATTCCCCACCATATAAAAAGAATATGCTTGTGCAGAATAAGGCTAGTGCAGCCCAAATATAATACTGAAATGACTATATAAATATTGTCAAAATAATTTTAATAACTTAATATTTAATTCCTAACATTGACATTGTTAAATCAATACACATTATCTCCTATTATTAGATGTGATAATAGGATATTTAAATATGCAACACAAAATACTATGGATCATCCATGTGACACAAATATATTTTTGTTAACATAATGAACGTTCTAATTATTAATCAAACCTGATTTAAAAATTAAAGGTATTAGATATAAAAGACAACAAAGGGATGAATGATTTTTGGAGATATTTATGACACATTTTGCTGAAAAATGCCAATCTTTAATTGGCATAGATGATGTCCTCTCAAACACACCCAAAACAAACTAAAAAAAAGAGCCACCCAAATAATTCCCTAAATCATAAGTAAAATCTAATGCTTTGAAAATTTATATGAAATATATACCAGTGTTCTTTTACAAATTGAGAAAAATTTCATAATAATTTTCTGTAGTCAATTAAAAATAGCTATACATCCCATTTGATGTATTTTTACCATTATTTTACCATAGTCTACTTTCTATTTAAATGCTACAGAAAGCTTCAGTAAGTACCTAAAATACAGCATTCTGAAGAACTGGTTGTCAATGGAAGCATATGCAAAATTAACTATAATCTTATTGATTACTGTACATGATATTAATGAAAACTCTTGAGATTCTGTCATTTACTACAAATTTTAATAAATTATGGATGGAATCATAAAATCCCAACATTAATTGACAAATTCTGTTCAATTATTCATACAAAAGTGTGGCTTAAGCTTTCTTATTCTGTTCTTATGAATAGGAATATTCCTCTGACCAGCATAAAGACTTCACATTCTCAATTTATTAAAAATGTAAAATAAATAGTTTCAGATGTAAACATTGCTTAACGTTTCTATTTTCTACTTTAATACAAAAGCTAATATTCTAATTAGAGCATTATTCCCACTCAAACATTGTACTTATGAAAATAAGTGTATTGAATTCAATGACTCAAGGCAAAATTCAAATTCTTGTTAACAAAAGATGTCTTTTGATCTAGATGATAGTTATTATTACCTATTGCATTATTTATTTTGTTTAAGTTGTCTTTAGTCTCTTAGGTAGCTACACACACAAATATATACTGTAAACAGCTTTGGAATTTACTCTAATTCTAATTAATATACATATATTCATAATCATTTAGATGAAACATAATTTCTTTTTTACATTTATTTAGGTCACTAAATAGTTGCTTAGTTCAGTGCCTTTATGTTGTGAATGAAGTTACAAAACATCATCATATGCAGGCTCTTCCAAAAAGTTCTTGGAAAATTCATATTATGAAATAATAATGGGTGAATATCAAAATTTTTGCAATTAGATAAAATTATCTTTTAATTCAGTTTCATGAACTTTTGAAGTGTCTATTAAAGTGCTACTGAGAAATATTTTCTCATGAAACAAAGCTTGAAAAACATGATAAATAACCATGAACAGTTCATATATTTATAAAATATTAACACTCAAAATTTGTAATATATGATGTACTTTTAAGCTATCCCTTGATATACATATTCAATTATTGATAAAACACTTGCTTCTATTTAATTCAGTTAAGAATCTCCACAGCTGGAAAGATATCTGATATAAGGGTTGTAGTACAGCAAATATTGTGAGAAATAATTAATGAACTGAAACCTCCAAGTGAATATTTTGTTCTACAATTCAATCATGCAGATTATTTTATATGATTTTAATGGAAATCTTACTTTATCAACTGTCCTTTTAAAAAATTATGTTATGAAATCTGTTTGCTCTGATTCTTAAAAGCAATTTTTTCTGTAAAATATCAGTGGTATAGGCTGAATTATGTTTCCACATAATTCATATGTTGAAGCCCTAACACCCATAACCTTGAAAAGTGATGGCTCTTGGTATTATTATTATTATGTTTAAATGAGGTCCTTAGAGTGGATCTTAATCTACTGTCTGGTGTCCTTATTCATAAAAGTAATGAAAGAAAATTAGGACATGACTGGTCCAAAGCCAATGTAAAGATCTGGGAGAAGATCGTCTACAAGCCAAGGAAAGAAAACAGACCTGTGGCGATTCTGATCCTAGGCTTCTAGATCTAGAACTGTGAGAAATGAATTTCTGTTATTTAAGCTACCCAGGCTGATGTACTTTCTTACAACAACACTAGGAAACAGATAAATCCAGATAATAAACTTTTCAGCTATGTGGTCTTCTGGTCTCTTTTGAAACCACACAGGTCTATCATCGTAGTATAAAATTAACCATAGCAATGTGTTATGGTTCCATTAAACATATTTTAAAAACATGCTGGATTTGGCCCATATTTGGCTTATTTACTGAGTTAGAAATAAAAAAAAAAGTTAAGGAAACATACCTAAATATTTCCACAAAACATATGCACAAAATGGAAATAAAGACTACTACTGTAACAGACTGGACATAGGTAAAATTTTTAATACTTATTTTAGTTTTGATGAGAGAATAGTACTCTAAGGGACGCATCCACTGGAATCCAGCTCTCTTATTGATACAATGAAAGACACAACTTTATATAATAGTGGTTCGCAAGAGGGTTTTTTAAATCCTCAATACTCTTCTAAGCAAACACCTAAGCAAACGTAACAGTGAACGGAGTTGGAATGTGAGCAGCAAATAATGAGAAAAGCAGACATCAGCAGCTAGACAAATGTCACTATATGTATGAGACAGGATGTTCTGTTGAAATCTGATGCTCTGTTGGAAGATGAATCTAAGATTCTAGAAGCTAAAATATTCAAGGAGGATAACAGGTTCCAGATTGGTAGTAAGCTTTCTATGTCCCATCCCTCTCCTCAGACTAACAAACTGATCATTTCCCTGGAGAAGAAATATCCTTATCAGGCCTGTAGTATTCTCATGCATTCACTGCAATCATACATAAACTGCCAATGACTTAACTATCAAGCATTTATGCTGGTTAATAAGAATGAGAAGTTAGCAAAATATCCACAAATTATTTACTTTTATGTAATAAAGCATAAATGTATTGTATAATAAAATTTAATATGATCTATTTTTATGAAATAAGTCATAAAATGGATAAAATATTAATTGTAGAAAATGTATTTAAAGAAACGGAATAAAGTATGAATTTTAAAATGAGGACTGTAAAGACTAGCATACTCATCTGGATTTCCTTTAAGATATTCATGGATTCTACAATTGAAAAAACACAATTACTACTAGAATTAAAATGTTATAATGATTAATAGGAGAGAATTTCTGTTGGATTTAAAATTTAAGTTACATAAGGTGAGTCAATCCTAGAGATCCAATGTATAACTTCATTCCTGTGGTTTACAGTACTGTAATAATGATACTGGAATGACAAGATTACAGATACAAGAATCTTCAAAAGAATCTTGAAAGGATCTCTCTTCTCTGGACCTTTGTCAAACTATAGGCTAAAGAGAACAGAACGCCCATCAGCCAATTTTATAATGAACAAAGAACTCCACAAATATTAACACACTCTGCAAAATCACACTAATTAAACAATGAAGACATATACTGATATCAAACTTAATGCTCACATTCATTACTCTTGGACAAATTAGCACTAATCTGGGGATTGATTTTACATGATGTGAATGAACTGTGATCAACGTTTGATGTTAAGATACTGATGTAGCATTAAGCGAGGTCTACAGTACTTAAATGCTGGGATAGACTCAACCAGGTACCATGATGTCTAGTCTTTTTGTGAAATGACTGTAGGGGTCAGACTTGTAGAAGTCTTAACCAATGCAGGCAGAACTTGTGGGTGCTGGTTTCACTCCGGGCTGCTCCACTTCCAATGCAGCTCCGTGGTAAAACACCTGGGAAAACAGCAGCAGATGTCCTGGGAGATAGTTGTCTATGAAAGATGTCTCTTCCATCCATGTGGGAAGCTTGGCTGGAGCTCCAGGCTCCTTGATTCAGTCTGGCCAGCCTCTGGCCATGTGGACATTTGGGAAGTGAACCAGAAGATGGAAGAACTCTGTCCTTTTCTCTATGTAACTCTGTCTTTCAAATAAATAACACAAATTAAAAAAAAAAAACTAAAAAAAAGACTACAGAATGAAATGCATGACAGTGGTTAAGATGCCACTTGGGATACCCATTTGCCATAATGGAGTGACAAGTTTGGAGTTTGAGCCCTACTTCCAAGTCTAGTTTCCAGCGAATGTATACCCATTAAAGGAGCAGGTGATAACTCAAGTACTTGAAAGGTCTTTGCTGTTCACATGGGAGACCTGAACGGAGTTCCTGGTTCCTGATTTTGGTCTGATTCTGCCCTTGCTGTTGTGGCAATTGGGAGGTGAGCGAGAACTGGGACAACTATCTCTGTGTCGTTTCTTTATTTGTCTTTGTCTACTTTTCACATAAAATGAGAATACATTTTATAAAACAAAATGAACACAAAGTATGGTGTCTGCAATTTCTTGTTAAACATTTATTATGTTAATAAGTGAGGGGAGAGAAAAGGCAAAAATTTAAGTTTGGGGAATATTATTCAGAGAAAAATTTGGAAGTCTATTATAGGAAAATGTTGGTAACTCAGACTCTCTGTTTCTTAGTTATCTTTTGGTCAGACCACCATGTAGTTATATTAAGACCTAAAGATAAATTACTCAGCATAGTTGAAAAAGCATCATTACAATTCCTCAGGGATTATGGATGTTTTATATATACAGGGTCAAATACATTCAGCCCCAAATTGATAAATGCAAAGATTTAAAGGCATGGATAAATGCCAGGTTCCACCACTTTGTTTGGTCATGTATCTTCCTGGCAGAATGTGGGAACATGAAAGCAATCTCATCACTCTGAGATCCAGGACAAAATTGTGGATCTCATATGCAGTTCAATTTTCTTAGGCCAACCCTTTAAATTATTGAACCACTTTTAATATCTGTATATCCATCTTTAGCATTTCAGGAAGTAATATATTTTATCATTTTATATGAGCAGGGCAAGATATTTAATATCTAAAATGACAAAAATAAATTTTAATAATATTGCTCCAACATATTTATATTTTAAGTTTATTGAACATGCACTTTGATGAAGAAAGGTTATATAATAAGTGTTTCTTATTTTCAAATTATATACTGTAGGCACCATCTTAAAAAATATAAACATTGATTTTGAATGAATTCAAAGCTAATGAAATTTTTTAAGAAAATGAAGGAAATGTAGTCTGTAAGCATTTTATTAGGTTGTTTACTGAAAGTCTAATTTAAAGAAATTCTTGATTTTTTCTTAATCATATATTTATTAATCTATAGAATAAAATAAAGGAATAGGTAGTATTTCTTAGGGACAAATCCAAATTCCTTGTTTACTGGTATTTACATTCCTGCCATAACTCCAATCTAGCTTATGTGATTTATAGTTTGTTTACCACAATGCATGTTTATTTTTATTTCAATTTTTAAAATTTTTTATATAATGTGAACAAATTTCATGTATTTCATATATAACAATTTAGAAGTATTGTAATAATTTCCACTCTTCTCTCCCTCTTTCTCTCTTCCTTTCCTTCTTATTCTTTTTTTAACTTTTACAGTGGCATACTTCCAGTTTATTTTATAATCATAAGATTGACCCTCTGCTAAGTATAAAGAATTCAACCAAAAAACAACAACAACAAAAAAAAAAACTCACTGTTTTACTACAGTAGAGACAAGGGCTGCAAACAATCATCAATTCTCAAAATGTCAATTCCACTAATATACATTACATTTTTTGGATTTTATTAATTACCACAGATTAGGGAAAACATATATTTGTCTTTTGGGGACTGGCTTATTTCACTAAGTATATTGCTTTCAGGTTTACCCATTTTTAATTCTTGAACACATAATTGTTCACATGGAATTTATTCTCTATTACCAACTCCTTTAGGATTGCTCTTCATTTATATATCCACATTGCTGAACTTTAACATAGAAAGCAGAACCAGATTTGTTTTCGATAACTCAAAGAATGAGAAAGCAAAGAAAATGTTTCAGAGGTGGATGTTTAGCCTAGAAATTGAGGTGCTGGATAAGATTCTGTATCTTTTATTGAGGTCCTTGAGTTTAATACCCAACTCTGGCTCCTTGCACTAATATCTTGTTAGTGACCCTGAGAAGCGACAAAGATGCCTCAGTAATTGCGTTACTACCATGAACAAAGGAGACCTGGACTGAGCTCCCATCTCCTGGCCATGGCCCAGCCCAGGCCCACCTATTTTGTTCATATGGGGCAATGAACCAACACATAGGAGTGTGCTTTCTCTCTCTCTCTCTCTCTCTCTCTCTCTGCCTCTCTGCAAGTTGAAAATGCAAAGGACAAAAATTTAGCTAGTAATATATTTATAAAATGATGAAAAGATCAAGATGATCAAATCTAAGAAATTTTTACTGAGGAATTTATCTTAATTACATCATTACTTATTGTATTAAATAATTAATATATTAAATATATTTGATAATCCTGTATCTAGCTTTTAAGCTGGGTGCTAAACTATACTCAGATATTAATGTTTTCCCAGATTGTATTTGCTAATCTGTGACAGGAAAGTAACCCTGGAACTTGCGGGTATTTGAGGGGTGAACACTCTGATGGAAGTTTGTTTCTTTATACTTCAAATAAAATGAAAATAAATTAATAAAAAATTTAAAAATAAAAAGCAACATTTTTATTATATGTATATGAATGTATTATATGTATATGATGTATATGAATAAATTCATATTTCATCAGACGTTTTACATTTCACCAAAATACTTTAAATTTTGCAAACATTTATTCAAACTTCTGAGTCAAGGTAATTAAAATAATTTAACATTTTTCTGAATGTTTGATAAAATATTCAAATAGAATAACTTTTTCTGTATCCCTCTTTCACTAAAAAAAAAAAAATTAAAATTGAAGACTTGACAACCCAGGTAGATAATTATATCAGAGTGAGGTGGAAGCAAAATGTGCCAACTTCATTTTTATATAACAAAAAAAAAGTAGCATTGTTGTCTACATTCCTACACAATCATTATGGAAATCACTATGTACAGTGAAAACATTACGCTACTGTCATTGTCAGAAACTAAATGGTTCTCTTAAACTATTGTTAGAATGATTATAAAATTGTGCTTACCAATCTTGCAGAGAGAAAACTTTGAATCATTTTCCACTTAGAGTTGTGAAGTTTGAATGGAAAATAGCCCAATGTGTAGGAGATGTAATGCACAATATACCTAAGTTGAATCAAAGTGAAGCAAACTCCTCCTGGAAATTTTATTCCTTTGTTATTTGGATTGCTGTGTTACAACACACATGAATAGCAGAAGAGAAACTTTTGTCCTAATGTATATCCTGAGTCACTGTATACCATTATGAAATGAAAACATAAACACTTTACTGTAGTTCTGTTATAATATGGTTTTACAATGTAAGGATTTTCTTCTTTATTGAGCAAAAATAGATCTGATATTACAAATTATATAATGAATTGAATTGGAATGTTTTGAGCAACTAGCCCTCAGAAATTAAGTATTTTTGCAACATGGATGCCCCCCCCAAAAAAAAAGAAGTAATAAAGCTTAAAGTCTGTCATTCATATGGGGCTATCTTGGTGAAATCAATTTGAGCATAATTTATTAAGTAAAATGACAATCTATCTAGTTAGATGTCACAGTTTCATTTTTAGAAGGAATAAATATTGTGGCAATTAGGGGCCGGCGCTGTGGCACAGAAGATTGACAGACGCCCTGTCCTGAAGCAGCAGCATCCCATATGGGTGCCAGTTCAAGACCCGGCTGCTCCACTTGCAATCTGGCTCTCTGCTATGGCTTGGGAAAACAGTGGAGGATGGCCCAAGTCCTTGGGTCCCTGTGCCCCTGTGGGAGACCCTGAGGAAGCTCCTGGCTCCTGGCTTCGGATCGGCTTAGCTCCGGCTGTTGCGGCCAATTGGGGAGTGAACCATCGGATGGAAGACCTCTCTCTTTCTCTGCCTCTCCTCTCTCTGTATAGCTCTAACTTTCAAATAAATAAATAAATCTTTAAAAAACTACTTTGGCAATTAGATTCAATTTTTAAAATAATTTACTTCCATGGATTTATTTAGATGAGACAGTGTAGGATGGTGACTAGGACGTCAAACCCACAAAGGCCATTGTAGTTTTGCCCTTCTCCTTTTTGAAAATCCCTTTCGTGCTTTAATGTGTGCATGGTCCTTTGATGCTGTTTTTTGATAGGGAGATCTAAAAATCTACAATTATTGACTAATTTTTGTGGTTGTTGTTAAAATAGGTGATACAGAGATAGAGGTAGGGACAAGATTTTTGATATGGATGCAGAACCATGGTTCTGCACCACTGGCTGTGTTTTATTTTAATTTTTTTGTTTTATTTTCAAGTGGTTAATCTTGGTTCCATGAGGCAAATACTGAATGTTTTCAGTCCACAATAAGTTTGTATTAAGTATTAGATCCTAATTTATACAAAGTAATAGATCCTAATCCAAACCAGTGCCCATATGTGATGCTGATGCCACAGCTGGAGGCTTAACCTACCACACCAAAATGCTGGCCCCCAACGTTTGTTTTTCTTTTTTTATGATTTAGTTATTTATTTATTTGAATGGCACAGATACAATTTTTTTGGATTTAGAGACCTTGGCTCAGCAGTTACAACCGTACTGTACTGGGCTAGAGTCAAGTGAAGCAATCAGAGGGTTTTTCTGTTGGCGTGGAAGCAATAAACTTATGCTGTGAAATGCCTCTGTGGCTGGGGGCATTCCCCTCACAACAGTCTAAGAAAACAAAGCCAAGGAGACAATAAATGGGTGTTATTTTAAGCTGTCCTTTGTGGTAATTTACTACTTAGCAATGGAAAAATAATATACTGGCTGCGTAAATTATCAAGGGAAATCAGCTTTCCTTACTTTTTCCTCTTTCCTTCCTTCTTTATTTCCTTCCATCCAATCACTTGAAAAATAAGTGGGATTATAACAACAGCATAATGGTTATTTTTCTCTTCATGCAACATACATGAAAATAGTGCTGATAATACATATAAATTGAACTGTAATATTCTAATTTAAAATGTATTAAATATCCTTGTGATTTCTACTCCTTTGTCACTGTAATTTAGAATGTTTGAAACTGTGCCTTTAAATATTAATAAGTAATTATTAGAGAATAAATTGAATAAATTTTCCAATCAATTAAATATGAAAAAATAATATTTCGAGTTTTAAGATTAATTTACAAAATTTTGAAGTTTTAGGCTTTTAGGGGCTGGTGCTGCAGTGCAGAGGATTAAAGCCCGACCTGCAGCACCAGCATCACATAGAAACACCATTGAGTCCTGGCTGCACCACTTCCGACCAGGCTCCCTGCTAATGCACCTTTAAAGTAGCTGAGGATGGCACAAGTGCTTGGGCCCCTGTACCCAAGTGGGAGACCCAGAAGAAGCTCCAGGCTCTTGGTTTCTTTTCTTTTTTTCAATTCTCTTTATATACAGAAGATCAGTTTAGCATATATTAAGTAAAGATTTCAACAGTTTGCACCCACAAAGTGAAAAATACTGTTTGAGTACTAGTTATAGCAATAAATCACAATGTACAGCACATTAAGGACAGAGATCCTACATGAGGAGTAAGTGCACAGTGACTCCTGGTGTTGACTTAACAAATTGACACTCTTGTTTATGGCATCAGTAATCACCCTAGGCTCTTGTCGTGAGTTTCCAAGGCTATGGAAACCTTTTGAGTTCACCGACTCTGATGGTATTTAGAAAAGATCGTAGTCAAAGTGGAAGTTCTCTCCTCCCTTCAGAGAAAGGTACCTCCTTCTTTGATGACCTGTTCTTTCCACTGGCATCTCACTTGCGGAGATCTTTCATTTAGGTCATTTTTTTTTCCCCAGAGTGTCTTGGCTTTCCATGCCTGGAATACTCTCATGGAATTTTCAGCTGGATCCGCATGCCTTAAGGGCTGATTATGAGGCCAGAGTGCTATTTAGGACATCCGCTATTCTATGAGTCTGTTGTGTATCTCACTTCCCATGTTGGATCATTCTCTCCCTTTTTCATTCTATCAGCTAGTATTTGCAGACACTAATCTTGTTTATGTGATCCCTTTGGTTCTTAGTCCTATCATTAGGATCAATTGTGAACAGCAATTGATCACTGGGACTAGTGAGATGGCATTGGTACATGCCACATGGATGGGATTGAATTGGAATCCCCTGGTATGTTTCTAACTCTACCGTTTGGGGTAAGTCAGCTTGAGCATGTCCCGAATTGCACATCTCTTCCCTCTCTTATTCCCATTTTTATATTTAACAGCGATCACTTTTCAGTTAAGTTTCAACACTTAAGAATAACTGTGTATTGATTACAGTATTCAACCAAAAGTATTAAGTAGAACAGAACAAACAAAAAAAATACTAAGAGGGATAACGTATTAAGTTGTTCATCAACAGTCAGGGCAAGGGCTGATCAAGTCACCATTTCTCATAGTGTTCATTTCACTTTAACAGGTTTCCTTTTTGGTGCTCTGTTAGTTGTCACCGATCAGGGAGATCATATGATATTTGTCCCTTTTGGATTGGCTTATTTCACTCAGTACACTGGATAAAGAAGTTTCACCAATAATAGACTGAATAAAGAAATTATGGAACATGTACTCTATAGAATACTATACAACAGTCAAAAAAAATGAAACCCGGTCATTTGTAACAAGATGGAGGAATCTGGAAAACATCATGCTGAGTGAATTAAGCCAGTCCCAAAGGGACAAACATCATATGTTCTCCCTGATTGGCGACAACTAACTGAGCACCAAAGGGGAAACTTGTTGAAGTGAAATGGACACTATGAGAAGCAGTGACTTGATCAGCTCTTGTCCTGACGGTTGATGTACAATGTAACACTTTATCCATTTTGGTATTTTTTTTGTTCTAGTACTATTGGTTGAACTCTGTAATTAGCACACAATTATTCTTAGGTGTTTAAATTTTAACTGAAACGTGATCCCTGTTAGGAATTTGAAAACATTATGCTGAGTGAAATATGCCAGTCCCAAAGGCTCTTGTCTTCTGACTGGCCCACCTCTGGTCATTGAGGGTATGTGGAAAGTGAACAAGTGGGTGGAGGACTTCTGTCTCTTTGTCTCTACCTCTCTGCACATCTGCATTTCAAATAAATAAAATGAATCTTTTTTAAAAAAAAGTCATGTTTTTAGTTTAGTCAATGTTAAAGTATGCAAAAGCAATATATGGCTGGGGTCTGCTATACTGGATAGATAAAGGACACCACAATTACAACATAACATTTTCCTGCATAATTCTTGATTTATCATAATCCTAATGTAAACTGTTGCACACTAGTTATGATAAATCATAACACTTTTTTATTATAAGAGACAGATTTACAGAGAGGGAGACACAAACAGAGAGGTCTTCCACCTGCTGGTCCACTCCCCAAATGGCCACAACAGCCAGAGCTGGACTGATCTAAAGCCAGGAGCCAGTAGCTTCTCCAGGGTCCCCCATATAGGTGTAGGGGCCCAAGCACTTGGGCCACCATTCACTGCTTTTCCAGACCACAAGCAGGTAGGTGGATTAGAAGTGGAGAAGCCATGACTCGCACAGATGCCTATGTGAGATGCTAGTGTAGCAGGAGGAGGCGTAACCTACCACACCACAGCATAGGCCCCCAATTTTTCTTTTCATTTTTTTTGAAAAAAGATTTAGTTATTTATATGAATGACAGAAATATGGGGAAAGCGAGAGAGACAGAGAGAGATCTTCCATTTGCTGGTTCACTCCCCAGATGGCTGCAATGGCTGGAGCTGGGACAGGCCAAAACATGCAGCTAGGTTCTGCCTCCAGGTCTCCAGCTTCCTCTAGGGTGCAGAGGCTCAAGTACTGGGCATCCTCTGCTGCTTTCCCAGGTGCATTTCCAGGGAGCTGGATGGAAAGCAGAGCAGCCAGCACTCAAACCAGTGTACATATGAGATGTCAACACGGCAACTGAAGGCTTAACCTTGTATGATAAAGCATTGACCCTAATAAATTGTAACTTTTCTGAATTATTCTATGTTATTTTAACTTTGGTCAGTTTGCTGACATAATCTCATTTGAATGTCTATACTGAAGACATACATGTTATTTAAAATGAAGACATGCTCATTGTTTTATTTTAAAGATTTATTTATGTACTTCAGAGGCAGAGTTACAGAGAGAGAGAGAGAGAGAGAGAGAGAGAGAGAGAGAGAGAGAGGAAGGTCTTCCATCTGCTGGCTCACTCCCCAAATAGCCACAATGGCTGGAGTTGGGCCAAGAGCTTCCTTCAGCTCTCCCACGTGGGAGAAGGGCCCAAGCGCTTGAATCATCTTCTACTGCTTTTCTAGGCAATCAGCAGGGAGCTGGATTAGAAGTGGAGCAGCCAGGACTCAAATCCACGAACATATGGGATGCCAGTGCTGCAGGTGGATGCTTAGCCTACTACGCCACAACACAGACCCCTCATAATTCTAACAGTAACTTAACTCTCCTTGTTTTCACATCTGATGTGTCTCTTCTCCTTCAAAAACTCTGCTATTGGAAGATAAATGTGATAGATTTCATGAATTTGGATGATTAATTCAAGAATATTCTTATCCTCAAGGCTTTGTAATTTATTTTCAAGGTCAGCAAGTAAAAAAAAAGAAAAAGAAGAAAGTCTTCTCATGTTCTCAAGATCAGACTCCTTGCCTCCAGTGCTGAAATGTAAGACTCGATTTGTCAATGTTTTAAAGTCTTTGGTGACAGGTTACTGTGATGGTAAAGCGCTTGCACTTGAGGGATACAGTCCGTTTGTGTGAATTTTAATTCCAAAACTTACAAGTTATGGACTTGCACTGTGTTGCAGTTTCATCATCTAAGAACTGCCATGATGTGTGTCCCTAATTTCTAGGGTTTTCATAGCAAAAGAATCATAAATAAACAGGATTTAGAACTTGGAAAATAAAGTGTTCATTGAGTGTAAGTCATTATTATAAGCACACTTTTTTCTGTATTTTGCTGAGACATGTATGCTTGAGAGAGTCAGACAACCCAAGATAAATTATTCAAAATTAGAATGAATGTAATAAGTTGTGAACAATTATACCAATACACGAATTCCTAGAATTCTATAATCTTTAGTTATGAAGGCTTAGAAGAATAAATCTAAGACTTCAAGCATTTAAGAGCATAATAACAGTTATTATTTGCATATGCCTGTTTTAAGAATTCATTTTCTGGGGCCGGCACTGTGGCATAGTGGTTAAAGCCACCATCTGCCATGTTGGCATCCCATATGGGCACCAGTTTGAGTCCCAGCTGCTCCACTCCCCATCCACCTCTCTGATATGGCCTAGGAAAGCAGTGGAAGATGGCCCAAGTCTTTGGTCCCCTGCACCTGCGTGGGAGACCCAGAAGAATCTCCTGGGTCCTGGCTTCAGATCGGCCCCAGCTCTGGCTGTTGCAGCCATTTGAGGAGTGAACTAGTAGATAGAAGATTTCTCTCTCTCTCTCTCTCTCTCTCTCTCTCTCTCCCTCTCTCCCTCTCTCCCTCTCTCCCTCTGTAACTCTGCCTTTCAAATAAATACATGAATCTTTAAATAAAAATGAAAGAATTGATTTTCTGGAGCCAGCATGGCGGTGCAGCCTGTGATGCTGGAGTTCCATGCTAACACCAGTTCGAGTCCCTGCTGCTCTTCTGAATCAACTTCCTGCTCGTGTGCCTGGGAAGGCAGTGGAAGATAGCCAAATACTTGAGCCCCTGCCTGCCATGTGGGAGACCTGGGTGGAGTTTCTGTCTCCAGGCTTTGGCCTGGCCCAGCCCCAGGTTGTTTTCATTTGTGGAGTGACCCAGTAGATGGAAGTGTGCTTTCTCTTTCTCTCTCTCCCTCTCCCTCTCTCCTCACCCTTTTCTGTGTGTGTTTCTGTGTGCGTATCCTTTTCTTTCTAAATCTACCTTTCAAATACATAAATAAATCATTAATCAATTGAAAAGAAGATTTATAAATTATCTTATAGAAAATTTACTATGAAGCCACAATTGAATCCTGAATATTATCTTTTGTCATATATATATACACGTATGCATATATATATATATATATATCATTATAATGACTAAAGCCAGATAGTTGCATTTAGAAAGCATTAAATTAGCTCCAGAATACTTTTTTTATTTGAAGTACCAACCTACTTGGGTTAAATAAACTGTAGTCAATAGTATCCAAATTCTCTTTAGGAATATATTTTATCAGCAATTACATTTCTTAAATGTTTCAAAGTCTTCTATATCCAAGACATTGAAAATAATCCTTAAAATTGGGAATGCCATTTATGTTTGTTAATATGTTTTTTGAGAGGTGAAGAGATTTAGGAGGAAGCCAGACTGACAGACAGAGGGAGGTCTCATCTGCTGGTTCATTCTCCAAATTTTCACCACAGCAGAGCTGGGCCAGACCAAAGCCGGAAGTCAGTTAGCTCTCCTACCTGGGTGCAGGGATCCAACCACTTGAGCTAGCACCTGCTGTTTCCCAAAGTGCACATTAACAGGAAACTGTAATCAGGGATCCAGGGCTGGGAATTGAATCCAGGCCCTCCAATATGGGAAGCAGACATTCCAAAAAGCACTTTAACCAGTAGGACAAATACCTACCTCTTCTTTCTTTTTATATGCTAAAGGAGAGTGATAGTTTTCCTATTAATACTGATAAGACTTATTTCTGTATTCTCATATTTTCATTAGTATCAAATGCAAATTTAAATGGCGCAAGTATTTTGTCTTCTATGTAACACAAATTAACTCCAGTTTCCCCGGAAATCAATTACATCGTCAGCTATTGCTGAAATTATCTCCTAGAATATGTACACTTCTTTACAGGCCAGGCTAATGCTAGCTTGACTAGAGGAACAAGGGAACAAGATTCAGATGGTCTTCTCTTCCCGCTCACTTTTCCAGTCTCTCTCAATACTCTCCTCTAATAAGTGATCCCAGAAATTAGAATACATTTCAAAGATGTGAGTGAATACTAATTAGAAAGTGACTATGGCATGAGTGCAGAGGGAGAGAAAAACACTTTAACTAAAAATGAGAAGTTATGTGGAATGACAACAATAAAAGAGATAAAACACAGAAATGATTATGTTTGTAAAAACCTCATTAACCACACAAAATGAAAGAGAATAAACATGTTCAAAACAGCCATGGGTATAGAAAATGAATACTGGGAAAATATTCTTTTAGAAATCTGTTTAATCATGTGGAAATATAAGGAATTTGTCATTGTCTTCTTAATAAAAGAGAAAGAAAAGCTTGTGGAGCAACCAATGAAATGAGGGTGGAATAGCTGTTAGTGCAATGTTTAGGATGGTCACAGAATAATTTAAAATGTAAATATAAATCAAAGGTGAATTACTTTGGAATAAAAGTAACATAGGAGCAACTAAATTTATATTAAGATTTTACACACACACACACACATTATATGCTTAAATACCCATTAAACAGACATTCTTCAAGAATGCCTTTTGTCATGGCTTACTGAGATATCAAATTTTGTGGAGACAAGAAGCTATATAGCAATTAGGAAATCTAGACTCACATATAACTATGGCCACGCTGATTAAAACACATGATAACTTTATGAGAATCTCATGACTTGAACATACTTTAGCTGACAGTTCAATGTCTGGAAGGTCTAGAGACTTTTGCTTGCTTTGCTTTTTGTCTGTATCTTTGTATATAAGTTAATATTTCTTTCTCCCATGTCTTTCCCTCTCTTTCTTTGTATAGATAGATATAGATATAGATGATACACATATAGATGATATAGATAAATAGATACACATGCATAGCATTTTCATAATATGCACTCACTTGGCATTTTCTGTGGTCTTTTTGAAGACTCCTCATTTACATGGATGGGGATTTAAGAAAATTTTTGCACCAAAATAAAAATCTCATTTCCTATGAAATTTCAAAACATTTATTTATTTACTTGCTTACTTGCTTGCTTACTTATTTCTTTGAAAGCCAGAATGACAGAGAGATAGGGCATGAAAGAAAGAGACATTCCATTTCCTGAATCATTCCCCAATGGGTCCATTGGGGTCTCCCATATAGGAGGCCTCTGCGGTAGTTCACTGCTTTCCTATGCACATTACCAGGGACCTGTGTCAGAATCAGAGAAGCTAGGTGTCGAACCAGCACTTCGATCTGAGATGCTGACAACACTGTAGCTTAACCTGATGCAACCCAACACCAACCCTGCCTTATTTTTTTAAATACTGTTATACTAGACATTACTAGACTAGACTATACTAGGCACTGTCTCATGAATATATTTTATACAATAAAATAGCTTTTTACAGTATTTATTAACTTTGAAAACATATAAAGGTATCATCTTGTGATTTTCATTTCTGAAAGTGCTGGTATGAGTGGGATTCTTAAATGATGTGAGATTTGTTTGGAAGATACTCTTTCCTTTTTTTTTTATTTGAAAAAAACTTCAGTATTCTCCCTTGCCACAGGGACTTCGTACTGCTTCATAATTACGGGCATCCATCCTGAACATTGTCCTTGCTGCTCTGTGGTACAGGTTACGTAACCCTTTGAATAGGAAATCATCTCCTCAAGTGATAGTTTCTATAGCAATTTCAACTTTGAGATTTGTGTGTATTGTTCAGTTTTTCATTCATTACTTAGTGTGAGAACCTGTAAATAATAACTTTGGTCATTTCTTCCTATAAAAACAATCTTAAAGTGACACAAAACAAATAGACAATAACTAAAAAAAGCAAAACTGAGTTCCTTAAGATTAAATGCAGCTTGTTCTCTAAGAACTTTTATCCATATCCAGAATTTTGACAGGAAACCAGAATTGGGACTTGTTTGTTTTCCTAAACATGCTACTTTAGTAGGTTAAAAGTGTCCTTGTCTCTACTATTAAGGAGAGGTTTGTCCTTTTTTTATTATTTGTGGAACTGTTTACTTAGTGTAGGGTTAATCTTATGAGCATAAACTAAACTGAAAGTAGATCATTGTAAAAATTAAGAGAGAGAATAAGAGGAAGGAGGTAGAATGGTGGGGTTGTGGGTGGGAGGGAGAGCATGGTGGGAATTATTATGTCCCTAAATCTGTCTATATGAAATACATGAAATTTGTTTACCTTAAAAAATTTTAACTAAATGAATAAAATGGGAAAAAAATAAATAAAAAACCTCTTGGGGCAGTCATTTAGCCCAGTATTTAAGGCACTCAGGTTCCAAATTGGAGAATCTGGGTTCAATTCCCAGCTGTGGTTCCTGATTCCACCTTGTTAATGCATACTCTTAGAAGTGGTATAGACAGCTCAAATAAATCCCGAGCTCCAGGCTTTGGCTCCTATCGTTGCCAGCATTTGAGGAGAGAACCAGTGCAATGGGAGCTTTCTTTCTATCTCTTTGTCGCTATCTACCTCTACCTCTAGCTCTAGCTCTACCCCTCTTTATCTCTTTCAAAATAATAATAATAAAAAAGGATTGTCTCCTTTAAGGGACACAGACATTATTTTTCTTTTAAAGATTTACTTATTTATTTAAATTCAGAATTACAAAGAGAAGGGAGAGAGATTTTCTATTCACTGGTTCACTCAACAAATGATTGCAATAGTCAGGGCTGTGCCAGCCTAAGCCAGGAGCCAGGAGCTTCTTCCAGGTCTCCCACCTGGGTAGAGAAGCCAAAGCATTTGGGCCACCTTTCCCTGCTTTCCTAGGCACATTGGAAGGGAGCTGGATAAGAAACAGAGGAGCCGGGACTTGAACCAGCACCCATACAGGATGCTGGCACTGCAGGCAGCAGCTTTAGCCATTATTCCACAATGCCTGCCCCACAAAAAATATTTCTACGTAACTTACTTTCCAAGCTCCTAATTTTCTTATCATCACTCACATCATTCACAGTAAATGATCTCACTTCCTTACAGTGAGAAAAAAAATGGGAATAACATTTCTTAAGTTCTTGTACGAAAATTGCTGGTAACTCCAGTCATCCTTCCCATTTTTTCTCTCAGTGTAATAGAGATTTTTCTGGCTGCTATCCATTCTCAGGTAAAGCAATCACCCCCCTCCCCACCTTTATCTTCATGGGAGCAGCTCTGGTTCTTATTTTTTTTTTTTAAGATTTATTTTACTTATTTGAAAGACAGAGTTACAGAAAAAGGTAGAGACAGAGAGAGAGGTCTTCCATCTGCTGGTTCACTCCCCGGATGACTGCAACAGCTGGAGCCGTGCCAATCTGAAGCCAGGAGCCAGGAGCCAGGAGCCAGGAGCTTCTTCCAAGTTTCCCACATGGGTGCAGGAGCCCAAGGACTTGGGCCATCTCCTACTGCTTTCCCAAGCCACAGCAGAGAGCTGGATGGGAAGAGGAGCAGCCAGGACTGGAACGAGTGCCCATATGGGATGCTGGCACCTCAGGCCAGGGCTTTAACCTGCTGCACCACAGTGCCAGCCCCTCTGGTTCTTATTGGACACAGTAAGACAGACATTTACCCCCACTGGGGCCAGAGTGCCTGGTACCAACTCTGATCATCCGTTTCTATTCTGACTGCTTAGGGGATCTTTGTGTTGGGCCTTTTGCTTTCCTTGCCAGCACAACCATTGAAATAAAATGATTTGCCAATTATACAAGGGCACTACAAAGATTTTTGAAAAAGTGGAATGGAAAGATAATGTACATTTCCATTTCTATGAACTTTTGGATGCATCCATGAAGAAGTACTTCCAAACTTCCCCCAGAATTCTTTTACTTTTGCCAATGCTACTCTGTTACCCAAAATTTAATTAAAGAAAAAACAC
The DNA here is from genome assembly GCF_051225735.1 of Oryctolagus cuniculus. Lineage (NCBI taxonomy): Eukaryota > Metazoa > Chordata > Mammalia > Lagomorpha > Leporidae > Oryctolagus > Oryctolagus cuniculus. The sequence continues at coordinate 12,070,499 of NC_142876.1, read as the reverse complement.
ACTAATATAATCTGTGAGCTTAGGTTTGGTTGAAATAACCAGGCAAGAACTTCAAGTGTGGGCAGATATAAATGTTAAGTTTTTTTTATCAAACCTTCCACAAAACTACTCATGCAATATTTTCTTTAATTGCTTTTCTTTGTAACTGAAAATCATTAACTTCTTTATTTACAACAATCTCAATTTTTGTGATTTATTTTGCAGTAGTTATTATGGAATTTATTTTTAGCATTTGAAAATTGTCATTCAACCAGAATCAAATTTATAATGCCAATATTAAGAGAAAATATGGATCATTCACCTTAGGTATTAAAATATATGTTCATGGCCAGCACCGCAGCTCACTTGGCTAATCCTCCACCTGTGGTGCCAGCACCCCAGGTTCTAGTCCTGGTTGGGGTGCCGGATTCTGTCCCAGTTGCTCCTCTTCCAGTGCAGCTCTCTGCTGTGACCTGGGAAGGCAGTGGAGGATGGCCCAAGCACTTGGGTCCTGTACCTGCATGGGAGACCAGGAGGAAGCACGTGGCTCCTGGCTTCGGATTGGCGCAGGGCGCCAGCTGTAGCGGCCATTTGGGGGGTGAACCAAAGGAAGGAAGACCTTTCTCTCTGTTTCTCTCTCTCTCTCACTAACTCTGCCTGTGAAATATATATGTTCTTAGTTAATTTTAAATTAACATCTTTCAGAATAATTTTCAATTAACAAACACTAAAAAGATAGTAGAAAGGAATTCAGAACACCTCTTACAAGCTTAAATTTCCTTCTAAAGTTATCTTTCCTGGCCATCACACATTTGTCAAATCTAAGAATACAGTATCATTACTCTAGACATTGTTCAGATTTTACAAGTTTTCTCATTTATGTATCCTTTGTATTTCAAGAACCAGTTCAGAATACTAGATTTTATACAATGATCATGACTACTTAGCTTTTGAGTATTCTGGCTGCTTTGTCTTTCTGTGTTTTTGGTTGCTTTGACAGTTCTGAGGAGCCCTTGACAACTGTTCTATAGAATGTCTCTCACTCTCATTAATTTTGAGTATCAGAGGTTTCTCACTCATGATAAGACTGTATTATGTGTCTTTAGAATGAATAATACAGAACATGTACCTTTCTCAAGTTCTCTTAGTGGGTGCATAAAAACCACACAACTTTGCTGAAGACACATCCATCACATGTTTAAATTTTGGGGCCCAGGTACATTGATTGGAAAGTTATTAATTTTGAATTTATGTTTTGTAATTAAATCTAATTCACAAGGTGGGTGAAAGCAACCATGCCATGTGTTGACATGCTGACCAAGGCTTGATTTCTGAAATTCTTACATAAAATTTTTCTCTTCTCTATAACTATATATGCCATAAATATTATATAGTACAATCATGACTAAGTATATTCATGTATGCTTTGGATTACAATCAGGTCTGTGTTATTTTGTTGTGGAGACTGCTCCAGGCTTGGCCATTGAGGATTCCTTTCAGTTGACTTCTTTGTCCGATTGACCTGTATCTATACTTTCATTTTTAGTGCACCTCATTTTTTTCAAATATTTTTTTGCTGCTGGTTAATCTTTTATTAGGGATTTTTGAAAATTTCATGGAAATGTGCATTATGGGAAAATGGGTGGATTTCAATTTTTCACATCAAAAAAGTTATATTTTAATTCTACTTTTCTCAAACATTGTTGAAGTCTCCACCTATCTTCATTACTATTTTATCAGAATCAACTACTGCTCCAAGAAATACTAATTCCATTCATTGGAGGTTGCCAATATTAAAATTACTTCTTTGTGTTATATAGTTTGTACATTTTAATAAATACCTGGAGTCATGCATCTATTACCCCAATGTTACATATGTCAGTTCTATCATTCTGAAAGTTTCTCTCTGTGTCGTTTGTAGTCACCTTCCCTCTGGACCACGACTCTGCAACCCTTAGTAGTTTTCTGTCCATATAGTTTTGATTTTGAACAACACAAGAGAAATAGAATGGTACAATATGTAGTCTTTTGAGCTGGGCTTCTTTCACCTATTATAATGCATTTTCAATTCATCCATGTTGCTACAGGAGAGTTCCTCTTGGTCCTCATCCTTGATAGCACTAGACATTGTTGGCCATTTTGTAGATACAGGTCATTCCAAGCTTGTGCCGTTATTTCTTTCTGGTTGTAATTTGCATTTCCTTAATAATGCAAGATATAAGAACATCCTTTTAAGTTTTTATTTACCATACACACATACTCAATAAAGAGTTTAAATTTTTTGATCATTTTAGAATTGTATCTGTAATTCGCAGGCTTTAATAGATTTTTTAATAACCTGGGTTTAAATTCCCTACTATATACAATTATACTTCAAAATATTCATGGATAGTGGATTTAAAAGACGCCCTTTTGAGGTAAATAATTCGAAGTCCATGCATAGTATGCTCAATGAACTTTTTGAAGATCCTTTGTATAAATATGTGATTTGAAAGCAATTTCTTCAAGACAGTAGGTTTTTATTCTTGCAGCAGTTTCATAAAGCAAAATACTCAATTTCTTTAACTGCCAAGCCATAAACATTTGTGTTTATGATCCGTGCCTTTTGTATTTCATGTAAAATTATAATTTTATTTTGTTATCCAATCTTTAAACACAAACTCCTTGGGAAAGTGGAGTGGGTTTCAATTTCATTTTCAGAAAGGTATTTAAACATAGAAGGATGACACAAGTTATAATATTTAAAAATATTATTGTTTTTACATTTCACAAGTAGACACATGATTGATATTGAACTAATTTGTGTAAGTTGGGAGAAATATGTTGTAGTTCATGATATTAACCAATTTATTTATATTTTTAATGAGCTACCTCATAGTTACCAACATTCTCTCAATTATGATCCTGTCCTTAGTTTCATTGTTTTTTGTTCTTATGTGTATCATTGTCATCCTTAGGCTAGTTTTAGGTTTCAAATGTATGTGTCTTTAGTTTCCCAAGGGAGGCATTTAGACCATTCATTTTAAACTTTTTTGTACTAATATGTGCTTTTATGGAAAGAAATCATTTTAAGTACTGCTTTATCTGTAACCCATATATTTTGACAAATGTCTTACATTTTTAGTCTTTACTTTAAACCCTTATTAAAAAAAAAAAAACTCATAGAATTCCTCTTTGATCCATAGTTATTTAGAATATATATGACTGTTGATGTACAATGTAATACTTTATCCATTTTAGTATTTTTTCTTTGTTCTAGTAACATTGGTTGAACTCTGTAATTAACACACAATTATTCTTAGGTGTTTAAATTTTAACTGAAAAGTGATCCCTGTTAGGAATTTGGAAAACATTATGTTGAGTGAAATAAGCCAATCCCAAAGGGACAAATACTACTTGTTCTCCTTTATAGGTGACAACTAACTGAGCACCAAAAAGGAAACCTGTTAAAGTGAAATGAACACTATGAGAAACGGTGACTTGATCAGCCCTCACCTTGACTGTTGATGAGCAGCTTAATATGTTATCCCTCTTAGTATTTTTTTTTGTTTGTTCTACTTAATACTTTTGGTTGAATACTGTAATCAATACACAGTTATTCTTAAGTGCTGAAACTTAACTGAAAAGTGATTGCTGTTAAATATAAGAGTGGGAATAAGAGAGGGAAGAGATGTGCAATTTGGGACATGCTCAAGCTGACTTACCTCAAACGGTAGAGTTAGAAACATACCAGGGGATTCCAATTCAATCCCATCAAGGTGGCATGTGCCAATGCCATCTCACTAGTCCCAGTGATCAATCTCTGTTCACAATTGATCATAATGATAGAACTAAGAACCAAAGGGATCACATAAACAAGAATAGTGTCTGCAAATACTAGCTGATAGAATCAAAAAGGGAGAGAATGATGCAACATGGGAAGTGAGATACACAGCAGACCCATAGAATGTCAAATGTCCTAAACAGCACTCTGGCCTCAGAATCAGCCATTAAGGTATGCGGATCTAGCTGAAAATCCCATGAGAGTATTCCAGGCATGGAAAGCCAAGACACTCTGGAGGAAAAAAAAAAAAAAAACCTAAATGAAAGATCTCTGTGAGTGAGATCCCAGTGGAAAGAATGGGCCATCAAAGAAGGAGGTACCTTTCTCTGAAGGGAGGAGAGAACTTCCACTTTGACCATGGCCTTGTCTAAATATTATCAGAGTCAGTGAACTCAGGGGGCTTCCATAGCCTTGGCAGCTCATGACAAGAGCCTAGGGTGATTACTGAGGCCGTAAACAAGAGTGTCAACTTGTTAAGTCAACAACAGGAGTCACTGTGCACTTACTCCTCATGTAGGATCTTTGTCCTTAGTGTGCTGTACATTGAGATTTAATGCTATAACTAGTACTCAAACAGTATTTTTCACTTTATGTTTCTGCGTGGGAGCAAACTGTTGAAATCTTTACTTAATGTATGCTAAACTGATCTTCTGTATATAAAGAGAATAGATATGAATCTTGATGTGAATGGAAGGGGAGAGGGAGTGGATAAGGGGAGGGTTGCGCGTGGAAGGGACATTATGGGAGGGAAGCCATCGTAATCCGTATTCTGTATTTGGAAATTTATATTCATTAAATAAAAGTTAAAAAAAAGAAAAAAAGGAAAAAAAAAGAATATATATATATATATATTTGACAGGCAGATTGGACAGTGGGAGAGAGAGACAGAGAGAAAGGTCTTCCTTTGCCATTGGTTCACCCTCCAATGTCCGCCGTGGCCGGTACACCGTGCTGATCCGATGGCAGGAGCCAGGTACTTCTCCTGGTCTCCCATGGGGTGCAGGGCCCAAGCACCTGGACCATCCTCCACTGTACTCCCTGGGCCACAGCAGAGAGCTGGCCTGGAAGAGGGGCAAGCGGGACAGAATCTGGCGCCCCGACTGGGACTAGAACCCGGTGTGCTGGCGCCGCAAGGCAGAGGATTAGCCTAGTGAGCCGCAGCACTGGCCTTAGAATATATTTTTAAGTTATCAATATTTATACATTTTCAAGAAACAATTTTGATATCTGATTAATAACTTAATCCCACTTTCAAAAGGCATATGGTAGGGGCCAGCTCCATGGCGCAATAGGTTAATCTTCCACCTGCGGTGCTGGCATCCCATATGCGCGCCGGTTCTAATCCTGGCTGCCCCTCTTCCAATCCAGCTCTCTGATGTGGCCTGGGAAAACAGTAGAGGATGGCCCAAGTCCTTGGGCCCCTGCACCTGCATAGGAGACCGGGAGGAGGCACCTGGCTCCTGGCTTCAGATCAGCATAGCTCCGGCTGTTGGAGCTATCTGGGGAGTGAACCAATGGAGGGAAGATCTTTCTCTCTGTCTCTGCCTCTCACTGTGTTAACTCTACCTCTCAAATAAATAAATAAAACCTTTAAAAATGCATATTGTAGAATTATTTTCATTTAAACTCATTTCCTTTTTAAAGCAATGATTAATGGGGCTAGAGATAAATGTACATGGTTGGACCTAGAATACCTTCTCAGTGCTTCCACCAGCCTGTTCCATGGAGGAGGAGCGTGATCTCTCCACATTCTTTATGATCTTCCCAGTAAGAACACTGTGGTTCCAGGAAGAAATTCCAGTTAGAGAGTGGGAGTCTCCTTGTGGATTTGGCCCTCTGGGTTTGTACACTCTCAGAATTGACTCATACTTGGCCTCCAATAATTGGTAAAAATTTCTAATCAGACCTCGTGCCAGGTAGCACACAAGTAACTTAAATTTTACTCAAGTCTCAGCTCCAGATTTTAACATGGACATTTCATTTTTCACCTCAGTTTTGCTATGGGTTCATGAAAAATGTACACTTTGTAGACTTTTTTTTTATTGTTAGTGTAAGAGTAATGTCTTTCCACTTTTCTGTCCGTGACTGGAAATAGAATTCTGCTTTTAATTTTTAATATTCTTATGTGTTGCATTTAATAGTTTCCACTGGCAGGTTTTCCATCCAACTCTATAATAATTGAGAAAATGAACTGGAAAATGTTTTATCATAAAGGTTGAAATAAATTTTCTTTCGTTATCCAGTCTTTAAACCCACACACTTTGGTAAAGTTGAGCAGGCTTCACTCTCATTTCCAGAAAGACATTCAGAGGATGACACTAATAAATGAATTGCCTGAAGTCTGCTTTACAAGTATAAATTTATCAAAAACTACACACACACACACACACACACATTTATATGTATATTTCCTGTGGGAAAATGCTCAATTTATTTGAGCCAAATTTTAATCACATGTCTTTGTTGGTGAGTTAACTTGGGAATACTTTCTTAGAAGACCGAAAAGGTTTATTTCTTTCACAATTGACAAATATTCAGCTTTTTAAAATTACCATGTCATGATGAGATTTTGACATTTTGCCATTACATTTTTTGTAAGAACAAGTTATTTGTCATAAATGATCTTATCATTGAAAGTTTTATGTTCTGTAGCCTTGGAAATAGTGCTATTTTGTTTTTTCTGTGTCATAACAAGTCTGCTTTGTTGTTGGAATTTTGACTTGGATTATTATTAGTCTCTTAATCATTTAAGAGATAAATAAAAGCTGTAGATTGAGGGATACTTTTGTTTTATGCTATTTTCTGAGTCTTCATGGTGATTTCTATAATTTCTCGATTAAATGGTTCACATTTACAAAAAGAAATCTTTTGTGATTGTTCTATAAATTTTCTTTAAAATTCAAACCGTTTACTGTTACATACATAGTATATACCCTTCCTGATAATATTATCCGATAGTCTCTATGATTTGTAATCAAGATGCAGTAACATATTCTTTCTTTAGGATCCCTGAACATATAAAGCTTATTATCAAATCAGATCCTTTATGTTAATAAGATGCTCACTCTGTGGGATGTTGATTTGAATTATTTATATGGATGATGTTTTATCAGTGTTATTGTTGGGCACCAAACAATATGTTGTGCCCAGATCGTTAGATCCCCACAGAGACCCCCAGAGAGTCGATCACACTGAACTGCAAAAGCAAGGTTTATTCGGGAGTACAAGTCGCGACAGAGACTCCATCCAACCAACCGGCACAGCGGAGGAAGGAGTGAGGCCCCGGTATTTGTTTGGAGAGTTTTGAAAGGAAAAAAGGGCTACATCAGCAGGAAAAGAGTTACATACAGCACGGAAGCTTTGGGCACAGGGAGTTACTTTGTTCAGCAGTCTCTACTGTGCTGTCCTTGGTCTACCGAGCTAGCTGTCCCTGGTAAGCTTTGATATCTCCGGAATGCCTGAATGCCTGCTTTTACAAGGACCCGGGTCTGCTATGGGAAACGGAGGCTGCTGTTTTTATTGTTTTAAAATGGAGTCACTTTGGTTCTTCATTATATACTGAGCTTATATAATATGTGTAGGGATATATTTGTTGTCAAAATCTGAAATTGTCTATCTTTTCTATTGCTGATGCAACTATGTACCCATCCTGAGGGCAGATTCCTTGTTTCCACTATTTAGAGTAGCATTTATACTTCCTAATGTAGGTTCTAATACATTATCAGTAAATATACTGGAAAAGAATATTACTCATCCTCTCTCTCAACTTATTAACATTGTCATGACTTTTAAAAAAGAATAATGGAAATTATACTTATAAATCCTCACTTTAATTAAAAAAGATACACTGTCAATATGAAAAAGGTAGACTTTTGTTTTTAAAGTACTTAACATAATTTTGATCTTTTTTATTTCTAGTGAATTTAAATGTAAAAGTGTTAAAAGTTGATAAAATAATAAAATGTTTTAATTATTTTAATCAAGTGTCTGGACATTTTTAAGGACACGCTGTTATTTGATGGATTTGCTGCTTATAAATCATTGTTCTGATAATAACATGGAACATTCTCTACGGAACACTAAGAACATGTAGAATTATTTCATTTCTTTGAGTACATTCTCAGAAGTGAGATAGCTGGGTCATTTGGTAGCTCAGTCTCTATTTTTTTGAGGATCTGCCATAATGTTCTCCATATTGGTGTACCAATTTGGAAATCATCATATTAAAAAGATACTTACATTCTCATGTTTCTTGCAGCACTATTCACAATAGCCAAGATGTGGAATCAGCCTGGATACCTATCAATTGATGAACAGGTAAAGAGAAGGTAGCATACATACACAATGGAATATTAGCCTTAAAAATAAATAATGAAATCCTGATTTTGGTAACTCTGTGGTTGGAACTGTAGCATCATTTCAAGTGAAGTGAATCAAATACAGGAAGACAAATACATGTTTATTCTCATATGTGGATGTTAAAATATAATTACATGTAGTAAATATAAATCTAAAGCAGTGATAACTGGTGGTTGGGAAAGATGTGGATATGAGTGAGATCTGATAATGAGTATTAAAATGAATGTGGGTGAAGGTTATATACTGTAGTGTCCCACAAAACAGCAAGGCAACTAGTCTAAAACAAAGGAAATGGAAGGGATAGAAACCTGGAATTTTGGTTTATGCTGTGTATATCTGTTGAAATATTGCATTATGCTCGATAAAATGTGCAGTTATTTCATGCTTGTCCAAAATGTAAAAAAAAATAAATTTTACAAGGAAACATAGGCTTTCAAATACTTATGAATAGCATTATATTCACATGAAATATATCCTAAATTTATTTTTTAACATTTTTTTTAACTTTTATTTAATGAATATAAATTTCCAAAGTACAGCTTATGGATTACAATGGTTCCCCCCCATAACTTCCCTCCCACCCGCAACCCTCCCCTTTCCCACTCCCTCTCCCCTTCCATTCACATCAAGATTCATTTTCGATTCTCTTTATATACAGAAGATCAGTTTAGCATACATTAAGTAAAGATTTCAACAGTTTGCACCCCCATAGAAACATAAAGTGAAAAATACTGTTTGAGTACTAGTTATAGCATTAAATCTCAATGTACAGCACACTAAGGACAGATCCTACATGAGGAGTAAGTGCACCGTGGCTCCTGTTGTTGACTTAACAAATTGACACTCTTGTTTATGGCCTCAGTAATCACCCTAGGCTCTTGTCATGAGCTGCCAAGGCTATGGAAGCCCCCTGAGTTCACCGACTCTGATCATATTTAGACAAGGCCATGGTCAAAGTGGATGTTCTCTCCTCCCTTCAGAGAAAGTTACCCCCTTCTTTGATGACCCGTTCTTTCCACTGGGATCTCACTCGTGGAGATCTTTCATTTAGTTTTTTTTTTTTTTTTTTTTTTTTTTTTTTCCCCAGAGTGTCTTGGCTTTCCATGCCTGGAATACTCTCATGGGCTTTTCAGCTGGATCCGCATGCCTTAAGGGCTGATTCTGAGGCCAGAGTGCTGTTTAGGACATCTGCCATTCTATTTCAGTTGAGAGGCAAAGAGATATCCAGGAGATAGGTACACAGAAGCCTACAGACAGACAGTTAACATCCACTGATTCCTCCCCAAATACCTGAAGTGGCCAGGGCTGAGCCACACTAAAGCTGGAAGCCAGTAATCTAATTCACATCTCCTACATGGGAAGTAGAAAACAACCACTTGAACCATCACTGCCTCTTCAAGGGTGTGCATTAGCAAGAAATTGGATTGATAGCAGAATCCGGACTCCAACCCAGGAACTCCCCATGGGAGGCTGCTGTCACAGCTGTGTCGTAACTGCAACATCAAGTGAATACTCCATGTTCTGATGTCTAACATCTGATTATCAGTGAGTATTATCTTTGGTGGCATTCATAAATAGTCTGTGGTTTCTCTGTTATAACCATTAGTTAAGTATTTCCAGAAAATTCGCTAAAAACATTCATATGTCTTCAATATTTCTCATGTACTGCATGTCCTTTTTCAGAAATACATTAACTTCTGGATTCTAGACAATTGACATTTAATATTGCAATGCCATAGTTGATAATTAATAAATGCTTAACTGTATCCACCTCAGGAATAGAGAATCTTAATGGGTGTAAAGAAAATATAAGGATTGTGGATAACTACAACTCAGAGACAGAAAGAAAAAAGTAATAGAAAAAATATTATCTGTATAGATACAATCTCATCTTCTAGGAGTACTTCATCTTAATTTTCTTGGTTAATCACTGCTTCTGGAAGAACTGCAGAATTACTACCACCATTTGCCAAATGCCTCCTAAATTTTAGAAAAAAAAAAAAAAAACAGTTACCTTCAAAGTCCTTAGTTTCTAAGGCACAGAATTTTTTGGAAAATACAGGAAAACAGAGGTAATTTGGAATACATGGAATATAGAAATTGTTTATGTTATCTAAGCATAATTGTGTAAAATTTTTCTCCTTAAGTATGAAGGCTTTAATCTATTCCTATTACTTCTCATTAACACCACCCATTGTTCCTCAACTGACAAATGAGGTTCAAATATTTTGTGTAATTGCCAAGACATCTGGGGAGAAGCATTTATAACAAACATGTTCACTCCTTCCATTAAAGTTTATACCACCATGAGCCTGATGTACTATTGATCGATTTTTACTGTGGTTGCCAAAATCTTTTGCTAGAGCAATTTCCTGTAATTGCTCTTTTGCAAAAAGCTAGTGTCATTTGGGGTAAGGGCAAGATTTAAGTAGATTAAATATTTTTGAGGCTGTAAGTATTTCTAGTAAATTGAGAATTAGACTGTCATTAAAACAAGATATTATTTCTTGGCTTAAAATAAATCCTGTTCTTCCTCTATAAGCTTGTCTATGAAGACAAGTTCTATTAATGTTACTGTTAATTAGTAGTAGTAATTATTAATAATGCTGTTTTGAGTTGAAAATAAAGATTGATCTACTTTGACCTCACTTGTGATATTCCTACCCCTCTTGATTTGGTAGTCATGATTCTCTGTATAGATGGTATTAGAATATAACTGTCAACAGGTTTCCTTTTTGGTGTTCAGTCAGTTGTCACCAATCAGGGAGAACATATGATATTTGTCCCTTGGGACTGGCTTATTTCACTCAGCATGATGTGTTCTAGATTCCTCCATTTTGTTGCAAATGACCGGAGTTCATTGTTTTTTACTGCGGTATAGTATTCTAAAGAGTTCTGTTGATGGGCATTTGGGTTGGTTCCAGGTCTTAGCTATTGTGAATTGTGCTGCAATAAACATTAGGGTGCAGACCGCTTTTTTTGTTGGCCAATTTAAATTCCTTTGGGTAAATTCCAAGGAGTGGGATAGCTGGGATGAACGGTAGGGTTATCTTCAGGTTTCTGAGAAATCTCCAGACTGACTTCCATAGTGGCTTGACCAGTTTTCATTCCCACCAACCGTGGGTTAGTGTCCCTTTTTCCCCACATTCTCACCAGCATCTGTTGTTGATACATTTCTGAATGTGAGCCATTGTAACTGGGGTGAGGTGAAAACTCATTGTGGTTTTGATTTGCATTTCCCTGATTGCTAGTGACCTTGAACATTTTTTCATGTGCCTGTTGGCCATTTGGATTTCCTCTTTTGAAAAAATGTTTATTGAGGTCCTTGGCCCATCTCTTAAGTGGGTTGTTGGTTTTGCTTTTGTGGAGTTTCTTGATTTCTTTGTAGATTCTGGTTATTAACCCTTTATCTGTTGCATAGTTTGAAAATATAGTTTCCCATTCTGTTAGTTGTCTCTTCACTTTCCTGACTGTTTCTTTTGCAGTACAGAAACGTCTCAATTTGATGCAATCCCAATAGTTGATTTTGGCTTTGACTGTCTGTGCCTCCCGGGTCTTTTCCAGAAACTTTGCCTGTGCCAATATCTTGAAGGGTTTCTCCAACGTTCTCTAATAGTTTGATGGTGTTGGGTCGTAGATTTAGTTCTTTAATCCATGTTGAGTGGATTTTTGTGTAAGGTGTAAGGTAGGGGTCTTGCTTCATGCTTCTGCATGTGGAAATCCAGTTTTCCCAGCACCATTTATTGAATAGACTGTCCTTGCTCCAGGAACTGGTTTTAGATACTTGATCAAATATAAGTTGGCTGTAGATGTTTGGATTGATTTCTGGTGTTTGTATTCTGTTCCACTGGTCTATCCATCTGTTTCTTTACCAGTTTTATGCTGTTTTGATAACAACTGCCCTGTAGTATGTCCTGAAATCTGGTATTGTGATGCCTCCGGCTTTGTTTTTGTTGTACAAGATTGCTTTAGCTATTCGAGGTCTCTTGTGCCTCCATATGAATTTCAGCATCATTTTTTCTAGATCTGAGAAGAATGTCTTTGGTATCTTGATTGGTATTGCATTTAATGTGTAAATGGCTTTTGGGAGAACGGACATTTTGATGATATTAATTCTTCCAATCCATGAGCATGGAAGATTTTTCCATTTCTTGGTATCCTCTTCTGTTTCTTTCTTTAAGATTTTGTAATTCTCATCATAGAGATCTTTAACATCCTTGGTTAAGTTTATTCCAAGGTATTTGATTGTTTTTGTAGCTATTGTGAATGGGATTGATCTTAGCAGTTCTTCCTCAGCCGTGGCATTGCCTGTGTATACAAAGACTGTTGATTTTTGTGCATTGATTTTATATCTTGCTACTTTGCCAAACTCTTCTATGAGTTCCAATAAAAATGTACATGAAGAGGGTGGTCAATTCCAAAATCTAAGCCTAAAAGAGATAATGATTTTAACATATGGACTAAGAACTTTGAAAAGCCACACACAGATGTGCAAAACATAGAAAATGCAAATACTGGCAGGGAAGGAAATCCCATCCTAAAGAGAATGAATTTCCATTCAGGAGATGAGACCTGGAAGGAGCATACCTGATTTAAAATGGAGATGAAGTTTCTGGTGCCTGAGTCTGGAAAGAAAAGGGAAAATCACAATAAAACACCACCCGCTTATGTTTAAATCCCTGAAAAGAGGAACTATTGACTGGCTTCCAAAGACATCCTCTGGGAGAATTGCCATTACTGTCAGGACACCTGTATGCCTTGCACCTGCAGTGGCTGAGCTGATTCCAGTAAGAGCAGGATTTGGGGCTATAAGAGTTTCTTGGATGCTTAATAGGAATATGAAAACACCTAAAGTGGACCAATAGAATGGAATAATGTTTGGGGAGAATAGAAGAAATTCAAGTGAGTGCTTGGGACATGTGGTCTGGAATGTACACATACGATACACTTCATGAATGGATGCACCCTGAAAAGATCAAATTAGCTAATGAGTTTTGCAAAGTTGTGGTTTACAACGGCAATCATCATTTTATTCTGCTTACAATGTGCAATTTGGGCATAACTGAGGTAGCACCTCTCTTCACAAAGCTAGAACCGAGGTGGCTTGATTTGGGTGGGAGGATCCACTGTCATACAGCTCACACCCAGAGCTAGAACACTGATGCTGCTCTTTTATATATGAGGTCATTGGCCGAGGGATTAGTTTCCTTTCTGTTTGAAAATTGCCACTTCTCTGGTTAGGCTTTGGCCTTCCCCAGTGAAAGATGGCTGGATTCCAAGGAAGAGCGCTTGAGGCGGCCTGGAGAAAGTCAAGAAGTTTAGAAACTGATACTCAGAAATTCTTTCTATCATTTCAATCCTATTTTATGGGTCAAGCCCTGCCACTAAGGCAAGCCCATGATGAAGGGGAGTAGAATATGATTCCAATATTTATATGAGGAGTAGAGAAGAATCTGTGGCCATCTTTAATCTACCTGCCACAGTTTATTCTCTGGTCAAATATTAATAACATTCTTTCCACACGCAAAATACATGCACCTTCTCAAAAGCCTTGCAAAACACTCATCTAAAAACGTGTGACTGTGAACATGTTTTTTGCCAGGTTTAGGTAAAGAGGACATTTCACAGTTATAATTATTTAAGCATTATTTCTTGAGACCCATTTGTTGTGTTTAAAAATAGAATGCTATTCTGGACACTGATTTATAAATCTCCAATTGCATCACACATATTTTTCTTGAAAGTCATGAGTTATGGTGTCAGTTTTGTAGATTTATAAAAAGTTAATAAAATAAAATAAAATAAAAAAGTTAATATGGCTCAGGAATAGAATCTGCAAAATGAAATATTTAATCAGCTTCTGGTAATGCAGTGTGCACTAATTTTCCTTATTCTATTATCCCCACATGGATATTAAGGGCTCCAGTTTGAATACCATGCATATTGTACATAATGTTAGTGTGTGACATGTATATGATGTATTGGGTGAGTACTTGTTGCATGTTGTGTGTATAGTTTTGTTATTTGTAAGTATCCAGGTATAATTATCCATTAATGCATTTCAAATTTATCTAATTACAAAACTTTCTCTAGGATAACTTTAAAAAACTTCCTGACCATAAATTTCTAGAATACTTTGATAACAACAAAACTGATATGTTCTTCCTGACATTTTATTGTCATTAAAAATTGTAACATTAGCATTCTTTCATTGTAATGGAAATCAGTTTCAGAAACACGCCAAGCACACTTTTAAATACTGTTTTCAGATCCTGCCTTCTCCTTCCTCCCATCTGTCTCTTGGCCTTTACTCCTCTTGCAGTTTGTATTTGCCAATATTGGCTTAAATCTCTCATCCAGCTGGACACACTGACCTTTGCATTTGCATCTGTTTGAATGAAATTTTCTCTTAATGAAGAGATTTCCACCAATTAGTTACATTCATGTTATGTTTATCTACTGTGTAATAGTGGACTTAGATGAGAGTATGCAAATTAAACCTGAGGTTTACCTGGCTTTGTTCAAAGTTGTATAACCAATTGAGTTCTCTCAAGGAAACCACTCAGAATTGGCCCCAAGTGGTAAGTTCTAACATTTTGGTAATATAGCAAAAAGTTAAAATTTTATAGTTTCAAGTTGGATTTATATATATATATATATATATTTATATATATATTTATATATAGTTAAGTATCAGTCAAATTTGGAGTATAATAAATCAATTTTAATTTATTCTAAATTCAGATATTTATAAATGCTTAGATAATGTATAATTAAAATATATAAGTACAAATAATATTTTATATTTATAATTAATGCCATATTTTAATTTGTAGATAAAACCTTCCTTTGATGCAAAGCTGACAGTTAATGAATGAGGATGGAAGTGAATGTTTTACTCTGAGAGAGGGAGAAAGACAGAGAGGCAGAGATGGAATGAAGGAGAGAAAACACATCCAATAAGGAAATTAATTTTCTTGTAAAAACCTTTATAAAAGCTTATTTATTTTTGCAAATTTTATCCTATAAACTCTGAATTGCAGCTAAGTTTTTGAGGCAATTTCAGATTCTTCTATTGCAAAGAATTTTTGAACAAGTCAAGGACACTTGGCAGAGTGGCTTAAAGTGGTGCTTGAGACTCCCACATCCTGTAGCTAATTGTCTAGTTCAAGTCTTTGTTCTCTTATTTTTGGGGGGAAGGGGTGAGGGTGTGGTTTATTTGAAAACAAGAGTGGCAGAAACAAGAGATGGCAGAAAAAGATAAGAGAGAGAGAGAGAGATCTACTAATCTACTATCTGCTGGTTCATTCCCCAAATGGCCACAACAGACTCAGCTGGGCCAAACTGAAACCATGAGCAAGAAGCTCCATCAGGTCTCCCATGTGGCAGGCAGGGGCCCAGTACTTGAGCTGTCATCTGTTGCTTTCCAAGGTTCACGTGCAGGAAGCTGATTCTGAAACAGAAGTCCCGACTCCAATCAGTACTCTGATGTGAGGCTATTCTACTCCTGATCCAACTTCCTTCTAATGTGCATCCGAAGTAAATGATGTCTCAAGAACTTGGGTCCCTGACACCCACGTGGGAGGCCTAGATGATATATCTGGCTCCTGGTTTTTGCCTGGCCTTGTCCTGATGATTGCAGGCATCTGGAGAGTGAACCAACACACAGAAGCCATCTCTGTCCAACTCTTTGTCTTTCAAATAAATAGATGAATAAATGATTTTAGAAATAGTTGAATGCTTAAGATAATAATCATATAAACTAAAATATTAAAATAGTTGGGTCTAAAAGAAAGTCATGTCCAGAAAATATGTTAATTTATATTATTTTAATATACTTAAGTAATGAAAAATATACCAGAATCCCAGTTTTGAGAAGCTTGATGCTTATCACATCTTCCCCAACTTTGCATTGTTTAGATGATTAATTTCCTCAGAAATCTCCATTGATGATTAGTACTGACATTGTTGCTTTAATTGTTCCGTTACATTAAGAATGTAATCACAGTAGTTGAAATGGAGAGGTGCAAGAGCAATATAATTCTTTTTTTATTTATTTATTTTACAGGTATAATTACAGATAGTGAGAGAGAGAGGGGGAGATACAGAGAGAAAGGTCTTCCTTCTGTTGGTTCACCCCAAATGGCTGGCGCTGTGCCCATCCGAAGCCAGGAGCCAGATGCTTCCTCCTGATCTCTCATGCAGGTGCCGGGACTCAAACATTTGGGCCATCCTCCACTGCCTTCCCGGGCCACAGCAGAGAGCTGGACTGGAAGAGGAGTAACTGGGACTAGAACCCGGTGCCCATATGGGATGCCAACACCGCAAGTGGAGGATTAACCAAGTGAGCCACGGTGCCAGCCCTGCAATATAATTCTTATTTGCATCATGTACTAATGAATTTCCAGGGTATAACAAGATAAACTAAAAAGTAAAATCTCTATTTTTTGGCAAGTATAACAATATTTTAACAACTTTTGATGAAGGTATAATTCCCACAGCCAAGCCTATGAAAATGAAGAGTTTGTTCTAGGCCTGACTTTTACAAGGTTGTTGCATCCAGACATTGCTACATCACTGCCCACCTATTTTCTGCCTCTTCTCCATCTCAGTACCCTAAAGCTACTTTTCCATCCCTGCTCCTTGGGAGACATAGTGACTTATTGCATGTCCTCCGTAGTTAATATAAATAGTTACAATCAATGCTTCTGTCTACAGAAGAGGCCCATTCTCAGAAATAATACAGAACCTTTAACTATGCATGTCTGGTTTTGAATAAAACATAACTGTAAGCAGATAGGCAAAGATAAAAACAAGATGTACTCTTAATCCTAATCTAAATATACTTTAAATTTTTTCTCAGCTAAAAGCTGCTATTTTTTATTCATAGCTCACATTTTCTTATTTTCCTAAACCTCTTAGCTGATGAAGTTAACATCTATGAATATTTTCCACTTGTAATACCATATATTCCATTCAAATGTTAAAATATAAAGTATTTTTAACATTTATTTTTTTCTGATTGCTTTATTAAATCTAATTTTAGCTTTTAAAATTTTTGAATGAACATTTTTGTTACAACAATAAAAAAGACCTGCTATTTTTCATTCTTTAAAACAATTAACATTTCTTGCTCCCAGTTGGTATCTAGCACTAAGTAGTGCATTATATAGGACCTCTCTGGTGAGCAACAGGACATAGAGACAAATGGAAAAGCGCATGTGGGGGATAACTCCGTGATAAGATGGAACTTATTGTAAAATTATTAATGATACAATGATACAAGACATCCAAAACTTTGTCCTAAATTTTAACACACAGTGGGCAAGGTAGATTTATAAATATATCCCATGGTTATAATCTAAACACTGTAACATCATATTGTACTCCTGAGGTATGTGTAAATGGTAATTTTTTTTTTTTTTAAATCTTAAGTTCAACTTTAAAAGTAAAGTAAGTGTAGAGGCCAGCGATGTGGCTGAGTAACTCAGGTTCTCATAATTGCGTCATCGGCATTCCCTGTCAGTTGAGTCTGGTCGCCTCACTTTTTAGCCAGCTCCCTTCTGATGTTCCTGGGAAGGCAGCAGAACAATGGCCCCTGCTACCTATGTGGTGGACCCTGATGGAGTTCCTGGCTCCTGGCTTTGACCTGGCTCAGCTCTGCCAGTTGTACCTTCCTTGCTCTCTGTCATTCTGCCGCAGACAAAATAAGATATACAGCAAGTTCTTATGGTAGGAATTGCCACAGTTAGAAATCAAATTACAGCAATATTAAAAATAGGTAAAGCATGTGAAATTCTTTTGTTAGAAGACATTTTTTTTATGCTAAATCTTGTGATTTTTGATGAATAGCTTAAAGTTTGGAAGCTTGTCATAATGAAAGAAAAAATTGTTTTATTAAGGTGCTTCTTGAATTCTGCTATTTCATTTTTCAAAACTTCAGTGAAACTGGACAATCTGATGACAAAGAGGTCTACATCTGAAATGTGCCTCTAATTTGTATAAAAAATTGAATAATTTATTTCATAACAATTAATTGTTCACTTGAATTGTTTATATTCTACAAGCTAAGACTACATTCATTACATGAAGAAAAAAATGTTCAATGATGTTTATAAATTATCAGCCTAGAGTTTTTTTTTCTTACAATTTTCAGTTAGGCAATTTTGTTTGAATTTATGGGACTTTCTTTGTCTTCAAGCTTAGGAAATCACAATAACACATGTGTTCTTAATTGGTAGCCCACAGTTTAATTAGATCAATGTAATAAAAACATTCCCCAAGGTGTCTTTTTGTTTACATTTTTCTGAAATACGTATGAGATTTCAAAGTTAATATTTGGATTAAATTTAACTGATAATGAAATGATCAAAATCAGTAATAATAAATGCAATAACATAAACTACTTTGTTTCCTCACTACAAGGAGATTATGAAACTAATTCAAGCTGCATTGATTTTATGAACTATTCAGTATTTTCATCAAAGCATTATAGCTTCTTTTACAGCAAACACATTGTTAACTGTTGTATAAAACATTATCAAGTCAAGGTTTTATGTATCTGTTATAAAATATTTAGAATTTATAATCATCAGTAGCAGAGAGTTATAATACCTGTCTTTTAAGAATTAGTTGATGTCTTAGTTAAATTATTATGTAAAATGTAATCTTTCAAACATTAAATTATATGACCACATTTATCACTTTTTTTAGATACATCTGAGAGTAAAGGGAAATTCTCATTTAGTTCTCTATTTGGAGAGCTACTTCAAATGAACTTGATAATATAAGACTCACTTTTATCATTGAACTAGGTAGTGGAAAAATTAGTTCTTGAAATGCAAAATAATTTTGAAAAAGCTGTTACAAAATGAGAACATAAACTTAGCATTTTAAAGTAAGAACTACAGGGTACAGCTTAAAACATTTGAAGTCACAAACATTTTTATAATTATTTGGAGAAGGAAAGACATTAAAATTTACTAAAAGTCAACAATATATCAAACATGGTGCAAAAATATTCTACATCTAAGATCCCATTTAATACACAAACTCAGTTGTCTGAGTCCAATTCAATTTACATCCATTTTATCCAATAAAAACAGGGCAACCACTTAACACTTTGCCTCAGTTTCTATGATTTTCATTTGGACACACTACCTAAATATTAATTGAGTGCATTTATTTTGCAGGATGTTATAAACCCAGGAAAATCTTAGTGAATAGTAATAATATAACCTTTTTTGTTAAAAAAGATTTATTTATTTATAAGGAAGAAATATATAGAGAGTGTAAAGAAAAGAGTGAAGATTGGTGCCTCTTCACACGGGACACCAAATGTAAGAAAAAGGGAGGCAGAACACAGAGGAGTCGGAATAAAAACTCGCAGCCAGCCCGAATTTATTCAGAGAAAATAAACTAGCAGAGGTCGACCAACTGCCAGCGTGTACTCAGACCGAAGGAACATGTGGCAGAGGACTCAGACTCTGGGAGGCTGGGCCCTTTTGCATCTTAGGTGGGCTAGGGGTAGGGGCAGTAGGCAGAGTATGGGCTTCCAGACCTGGGGAAGAATGCAGGGAGTGGGGTGGGGAACAATGCAGGGTATGAGACTGAACTGATCTCTTGAAAGAAGGCAGGGAAACAGGAACATAAATGCCCGAGGCTTATGTCTTTCTCCCATCAGGAAGGAAAAGGCGAAGAGAGAGTGGGGTCTTCCATCTGCTGGATCACTCCCCAGAAGGCCGCAACATTCAGAGCTGACCTCCTTTGAAGCCAGGAGCCAGCAGTTTCATCTAGGTCTCCCACAGGGGTGCAGGGGACCAAACATTTGGACCATTTTTGCTGCTTTCACTGGGCACATTAGCAGGGGGCTGAATCAGAAGTGGAGCAGCCCATATTTTCAAGGATGTGGTATATCAGGTCAAGGAAGATTATTCTAAAACCTTCAGAATATAAAAGCTTATTTTTATGTTTACTTGAAAGACCAAAGAGAGAGAGAGAGATCTTATACTCACTAATTCACTTCACAAATGTCCTCAAGGCCAGGAAAACCCCAATGTCTACCACTAACTCCATTTTTTGATAAGGTTTTCTTCATTTTGACAAAAAAATGTCTAAGATCAAATGACGTTATATGAAATTAGCCAAAAATTTCATGGACAATGGATGTTATGAAAAAAAAAAAAACTGTGTTGTACTCAAGCTAGCAGTATAGAGAATCCAGTATTTATTTATTTTTTAAAAGATTTTATTTATTTTTTTAAAGATTTTATTTATTTATTTGACAGGTAGAGTTACAGACAGTGAGAGAGAGAGAGAGAGAGAGAGGTCTTCTTTCCATTGGTTCACTCTCCAAATGGTTGCAACAGTTGGAGCTGCACCAATCTGAAGCCAGGAGCCAGGTGCTTCTCCCTGGTCTCCCATGCGGGTGCAGGACTCAAGTACTTGGGCCATCGAGAAGCCGGTATTTACATCCACCTTCACAGAGAAAACCCATAGCGGAGCTGTCTGGAAGCGAATGGCCAAGGAAGAACAAGAACACAGTGAGAGAGGCATGGGATTACATTATCACACCAACGGCAGACGCGGCAGCACAGAGAGAGGATAGTGGAGCAAAGCCTCAGCAGGCCGTGTCTTCAGCACCTGCCCCATGGCCGAGGGGATTCCCTGTGGAAGTGACTAGGTGAGCAGAATTCCAGTGGTGCCCACCTATGTCAACCCTTGCATGGGTTCTTCCTCCTGAGGGCTTCAAGGGTATTTGTGCCTTCAGCAAGGCAGACTGAGACCTGCAGATCCAATTGGCCCCAACAGAGCAATGAGAAATCCAGCGCCTTAGCTTACACGTTGCTCTGCATCTCATCAGTCACTGGGATCAGGGCAGCTGAGAGAGCCATCCTCTACTGTCGCTCCCCCTCTTCGTGGAGGAACGACACAGGACCCTGCGCTGTTCTTTTGTCTGCTCGGCCCTCCCCGGGTTTGCTGCTGGTTCTTCCCGGGTTGGCTATCGTCCCTTCCACCTCCGTGGAAGGGCGGTTCCCCCTAGCCACTTTCCCCACTTCCGTGGGGGAGCGGCACACCGCTGGCCGGCTCTCTCGGGGGCTGCACAGGTGTTCCTTCAGATAGATGTTCCCCTTAGATGTTCCTGGTGCATGTTGTCTCTCTCCTCCTTTATAGTCCTCCTCCGCCAATCCCAACTCGGCTGCCCACACGCCGAGTACGCTGCTCTCCTTCAATCAGGAGCAGGATCAGCTCCTGGAGGTCATCACTCAAGTTGGCAAGAGGCAGCTGTGTAGAAGCTGTTTCCTCCTCTCCCAGCGCCATATTGTGGGAGAGCAGATGCATAGAATAAGTCTTAATTCCAGTAACTTAGTCTAGTCCGAGTTGCTCCCCACACTCTACGGCTCTGGAGTAGGGGCACCTGGCCATCAGAATTGAGGATCACTCTTCTACCCTCAGCCTCCTCTCTCCAGAACACTTGAAAGAGCACAGGTAACAGCTGAAACCTGTGCACTCTGTCACTCAGTATCCCCATGCATCCAGCCAGACTGACTACCGAGGTGCGGAAGTCCCTCTACACTAGGACAGAGCTTGCCTTAGGGTCTGAGCGTGCAATCGGGAGTGTGCTGGCTCCCTGATGGTATACACGTCTGGTTAAGTGAAGTTCACTGGGACTGTGCTCACTCTGAACACCGAATCAGCCTGCTCCACTGGCACAGTAAAGGGCTGGCAGTAAACTCCACACCACACAGCTGCAACCTCCCCATCCCCACAACACTGATACACAGCACACAGTAGCCAGAGGTGCTGCACCACTCCCATCTACAGTGGCACTCTTGACTCCTGCTCCTCTTAAGAACAGTGGCCAGAGCTTTCTTGTCCCACCCAGCACTCACCCTAGGGACCTGGCTTAAACCTTATGTGTCTCAACTTCCCAGCAACACCCTGTTCACTGGGACTTGTACCTACACTTTCCATGCCACACTTAACACAGCACATCATGGCTGCCTGCTGGAATGTCTGGTTTACAGTTTCTAGGTTCTTTCCAAAGCCAGTGTGGGGTTCAAGGCTCTGGGCTCCCGCCTCTCGCACAGATGGTGCCATAGTTTGGGCTTTGCTGCTCACTTGTTGTTCAGGCCCGATATTTCTATACCCAAGCCAGCCCAGTAAGCAGCTCCCAGAGAGGCAGCTAAGACAGGTTGTATTGTTGTCACAGGAAACAAGGTCACTGTAACAAATGAACACACTGTCTTATACAGAACCTCTGGGACCCACTGCCTGCAACCATCATTGTAAGACTCTTGGAGCTCTGGATCTGGGAGATGGCTAGATGTCTGTAGGACCAGTCAGCTCCTGCAGCCAGCACTGACCTTGCAGTTCCAATGTCTGACTTGGATACTGATTAGCAGCCCATATGACAGACACAGCCACACCACCTCCAAGGCCTGCTCCCAACACCTGAAAAACTCTTGACTCCAGTTCCTTCTTTGTGAGATGGCTGGGGACCTGGATAACAGGGAACGCAGTGACCACAGGGAGCTGCCAAAATATTTAAGCTACTGTTACCACCCAACAGCAAAAATAAATTAATGCCCCAGTTTTTTAAATGGGCTAAAGATCTGAGTATATATTTCTCCTAAGAAGAAATCCAAATGGTTGTCAGGTATGTATAAAAATTCTCAGCATCAGAAATAGTTAAGGAAATGTAGATCAAAACTCCAGTAAGCTCTCACCTCAAATATGTGACGATGGCTATTATCAAATAAACACAAGAAAAATGTTGACAAAGGATGTAGAAAGGTGCAGCCATTGAACACTAGTGCTGGAAATGCAAAATCAGCCAAACAGGCTGATTCCTCAAAAATTAAGGCAACAACCACAATACGACCCATAAGTCCCACTTCTTATGTAAAGTAATTGAAATCAGGATTTCAAAGAGATATTAGCACTCTATCCTTCATAATAGCAGTATTCACTATAGCTAAGGTGTGGAATTGGCCTAATGTTCATTGAGAGATGAATAGATTAAGACAATGTTGCATATGTATGCTTATATATATATAAATGAGTATTATTTAGTATTTAAAAAGGATATTCTGCAACACAAAGCAGAATGTCAGAACATGACACTAAGTTAAATAAGCCAGTTATAAAAGGACAAATTCCACTTGCATATGATATCTCTCATAATACAATGTGGTAGAATTAAAAAGTGAATAATGATTGCATAGAGTAAAGGAGAGAGGCCATGGTGAGTGGCTGAATAATCAATGAACACAAGGTTTCAGTTCAACAAGAAGCTTTTATTTATTTATTACTGAAATTGGGACCGGCGCTGTGACATAACAAGTAAAGCCGCTGCCTGCAGTGCCAGCATCCCATATGGGTGCTGGTTCAAGTCCTGTTTGCACCACTTCTGATCCAGCTCCCTGCTATGGCCTGAGATAGCAACAGAGGAAGGCCCAAGTCCAAGTTCTTGGGGCCTGCACCCACGCGGGAAACCCAGAAAATCTTCTGGGTTTGGACCAGCCCCGCTTCGGTCGTTGTGGCCATTTGGAGAGTGAAAAAGCGTGGAAGACCTGTCTCTCTCTCTGCCTCTGCCTCTCTATAACTCTGCATTTCAAATAATAAATAAATAAAATAAATCTTTAAAAAAAGACAAACTACTTAACTCTTCACTTACTATTTGTTTAAGAGGGCAGATCTCCTGTTAAGATTTCCTACTAAAGGCCAGTGCTGCAGCTCAATAGGCTAATCCTCCACCTAGCGGCACTGGCACATCGGGTTCTAGTCCTGGTAGGGGTGCCAGATTCTGTCCCAGTTGCCCCTCTTCCAGTCCAGCTCTCTGCTGTGGCCCAGAGTGCAGTGGAGGATGGCCCAAGTGCTTGGGCCCTGTACCTGCATGGGAGACCAGGAGAAGCACCTGGCTCCTGGCTTCGGATCAGCACGATGCGCCGGCCGCAGTGCGCCAGCCACGGCAGCCATTGGAGGGTGAACCAACAGCGAAAGGAAGACCTTTCTCTCTGTCTCTCTCTCACTGTCCACTCTGCCTGTCAAAAAAATATAATAATAATAAAATAAAATAAAATAAAATAAAATAAAATAAAATAAATAATCAACAACAGAGTAACTGAACTTGGTAATGCATTGGAAAGAGTGATTGAGTGGGAAAGAGAGTAAAGGACATGTTATAGGAGACCAAGCTCCTGATACAGTGGAAATAAAAGAATGACTCTGGAAATACGGACATGTATACGTTAGGGCATGCTGATGAGTCGGCTATGCCTTTTCACAACATTGTTCCAAAGGACTTCTTTGTGCATCCATATATGTATGAGTCTTATTTCCTGAATACATTTTCCTTTACCCATTTCCACACCATTGTTATATTTCAAAAATTAAATATATTTGTTCTATGGTCAAGCTACCAATGCACATTCGATTCTGTATCAACTGAAATGTTCTTTCGTCTGTTATGTTTCCTTGGTTCCCTGAGTGATATGAAAGATAGCTTTTCTCCACATATACAAATAACTTTCTAATGCACCACTAATAAATTATGGCATTTTCCCTTATCTCTATCATGTATTCTTTGCAAGTTTCATGAATAAAATCCAAACCCTATTTGTTTTTGTATCTTTCATACCATAACAAAGTTCTGTGGACACAGCAGTAGCCTCAGATTATTTGCTCAGCGTAACTAAATTGCAATTAGTAAAGCTCTTTTATAAATGAAAATGTGGTATGTTTATTACAAAGGCTGTCCAATTGATATATAAAAGTGATTGTATCCACTGGAAAATGTAGAAAATATTTGGAGTTCTTTCAAAGTAGTTAGTAAATGTTAATGAACACAACCTCTTTTTAATGAACAGATGGGATAAAACCATCATTGGAGCCAGAGGGAACCTGTTAAGCTAAGACGTTTTGAAAAGATGGTAGATAGTCTCAAATCGCTATAGGATTCCCCCCCCCCCCCATTTTAGAAAAGCGTGCTTTACGGTCTATTTTCTTATTAGGTTTTCCAAGACATTGCATTTGAATGATGCTGCAACGCAACATTGTATAGATTATTAGTCTGACAGTACTGGAGACAAGTTGTTGGAGAAACTGTATGAAATTGGATGTCCTCTAGGTTCAGAGCAGTGTTCCAGAACTGAATTTTAGGTTTAGTACACTTTTATACAAACGAGTTGAATAAATAAGTAATTTAAATGCAGATGTTACTATTTTCTATGCTAGTGGGGATCGATGCAAAGTTACAATCTGTCTGGGGAAAGATCTTTGCGGCTCCTAGATAACTTTATTTCAGGAAAAGAGCTTCATAGCGAATGAGTAGTGTAGCAGCTGTGTTTCTTTTGGGTTGGAAAAATAAGGACACAAGGACATATAATTCAAATATAAATGCTGAATCCCCTCAGAAGTTAGAAATGAAAAGCAATATTTAGGAAGTTATACTTGTCATTATAAGAAGATGATTTCTGTCACGATTGTAGAGTTGTTTCATGTTTAGCATTATTAATAAGAATTAATTATTTTTCTAGTATTTTATAAATATAGATGATAGGATACTGAGAAGCAGGCCACTATGAGTTATAAATTTGTATATATGAGATATATGTGTATATATATATGAAAGATTCCCTTAGTAAATTTTTCTACAGTTTAAAAAATGATCTGTGACTACAAAAAAAAAAAAAAAAAAAACGCAAAATCCTTTCAGATGTTTAAAGGCAACTTTTGTAATTTTCCTTATTTTAACTTTTTGCCTTTTCATTTAAATTTGATAGAAAAAGTTTTGAAAATTAATAAATTCTTAGATTTAAACCTTAGAATTTTATTTTAACCTAAAAAATAATATTAAATGCTTTTTTAAGGAACACAATTGCCATTGCTCCTGAAGATTTATAAAAATCAATCAACAAACACAATCAAAAAATAGAAATTATTACACTTATCCAAAAACCTGAATATTAAATAAAATTGTTGAAGAAAATATGCCCAAGGTAACATGGTAATATACTTGATCAGTACTTTTTACTGGGTACTTCCTCTTTAAATATTAGAATGAAAATGATGCATTTTTATTTTTCATGTGTTATTCATGAGGGATTACATATTCTTGCTTTCCAAACAGTTACAAAACTTTCATAATCACATGAACCATTATAAACTTATCTTTTTTAAACTTAATATTGACTACACCGTTAAAGTGTATGTGTTTTACAGACTATTCCTAGTACAGATTATGCTGAGAGCACATAGTAGGTATTCAAAAATAATGTGTGAAATTAATGAATCAGACTATTAAGTGGAGCCAAGATGTAATGTAAAATGGGCTTCTGTCTTTAAATATTTCTATACAAGTGGAAAAAGACAGGCATTACTATATAACCTAGTATTCTTTAAATTTGAATATTTATTTGTGTAATGTGTATAGTCCTTTACATATAAATGAAAATTGAATGTACCACTAAATAAATTTTTATTAATTTTGATGACAAAACTTGAAACATGAAATTCAATTGTATCATACACATTATTTTCTCAAGAAATGAGTTAAACTCATGATAATTATCTTATTCTTAGTTATTAAACAATTTTTCTACTTAAAATGAAATCATTATTCACCATTGTTCTTAAAAAGAAAGCAATTGGGCCAGCGCTGTGACTCACTTGGTTAATCCTCCTCCTGCAGCTCTGGCATCCCATATGAGCGCCGGGTTCTGGTCCCAGTTGATCCTTTTCCAGTCCAGCTCTCTGCTGTGGCCCGGGAGGGCAGTGAAGGATGGCCCAAGGACTTAGGCTCCTGGGAGACCAGGAAGAAGCAGCTGACTCCTGGCTTCGGATTGGCGCAGCGCCGACTGTGGCAGCCATTTGGGGAGTGAACCAACGGAAGGAAGACCTTTGTCTCTGTCTCTCCCTCTCTCTCTCACTGTCTGTAACTCTACCTGTCAAATAAAAAAAATAAAATAAAATAAAAAAGAAAGCCATTTACATCTTGGGCAAAAGTGTATCTGCGCAAAAGGCATGTTAGCCTCTAACAGATGGACTTATTTTGAATCATTGATTCTGGGATGTTGAAGAAAGCAGCAAAGAAGTCTTTTTGGTAATTTTTATTGAATGGACCCTTATTAGGGATGGAAGACATGGCAATAGATAACAGTAACCTTTGTGTAGCACAGCTTTAGGCAGTATTAAGGCCAAAAGCTTCTCATGAGACTGAAGACAATTCTGGTGCTAATTACCCCCTTTTCTATATGAAATGTTAACTGTCTAAGAATTAATGAACAAATCCTTTCAACTGATCTGGTGTTTCAGGATTATGTCATCCTAAATGTCTCAGTTGCTCAATGATAATCAGTACAATTTCACTGCATTTTAAGCCCTCATTTTTTTTTTCTTTTCAGTCTTAGAGTTGTTAAGTTTTGCATATTGAGTTGCCTTTTTTTTTCTGACCTTTGTGTTTGATAAGGGCCACTCAGTCAAGGGCAAAATGCCCATTAAAATGTTACTGAAGTTTGAGATTTGACTGACACAGCATTATGAAGCCGTTTCGCCTTTCCTCTCACGTGCAGAGCCATCCATCCTCGCACAAATGGACTTTGAGATGAAGCATCCTGACAAGCGTGGAGAATAACACCCTGTCCCGGTCACAGACACAGCAGGTAGAGAGCCCTGAGAAAGTCCGGCGTCACAGGGTATTTGCCTGGGCATAAGCGCTGTGCATCAGGGACGCCGCACCATAGCGATGTTAAGAATCAGAAAGATTAGGCAATTTCCCTGCCATTCTGTTTTAATACCGGAGGCTGCTATTTGCCACCATGATGAATGCTATCATTTGTCGAAAAAATTAGTTTATGCTTTAAGACTAAGTCTTGAGGTCCCTTTGGCAATTTAAACTTCAATGAACAAAGCATATTGGACAATTTCTGAGAAAAAGGTGCAATTCCATCTTGTTACTAGGTGTAGGGTGAGCAAGCAACCTTTAAATTTATCAGATTATTTGAATGTGTTTCCTAACACTTAATCTGATTAGATTATGAGAAATGGATATCAATCAAGTAATTGGAAAACAAATATTTGGAAGTAATATAAAATATTTATATATAAAGTTTTAAAAGTTATGATAGTAGTATGAATTGGAGAATGCAGCTCACCACTCACTGGCAAGTTTGAGGCACCTTTTTATGGACATAAAAATCCTGAGACTGGTTTATAGGTTTGTACTAACAGAATGTAAAGTGTTCCATTGGTGTATATTTTATTTACCTTTTGTTAATCTACATGGAGCTAACTATATGGGAGTGTTTGGGGAAAATATAATCCAAATAGGAAGAATTAAGTAGAAATTTAAAATAATATTTTTCTTTATCAAGGAAATATTTATTTATTTGAGAGAATGAAAGAGAGGGGGGGGGGTTCATAGGTAATTCACTCCCCAAATGGCCATAATGACTGGGAGTGGCCAGTCCTGATCCAGGAGCCTGGAAATCCATTTGGTTCTCCCGCAGGGGTGGCAGGGACCCAAGTACTAGAACCATCTCCTGCTGCTTCTCCATGTGCATTAGCAGGGAGCCAGGTCAGGTGGGACTCAAACCAGGGCTCCAGTGGGATGCCAGAGTCACAGGCAGAGGTTTAACTCTATGCTACAATGCCTGCCCTGCAGGTGGAAATTCTTAATGGCCATTCCTTCTTCCTGAGATAGCTATTCAACTTGAAGGATATACTTGGTCACCATACCAGAAATATATGGTAAACTTTAACCCCTCAGTCATGGGACAAATATGTTTTTATAGGACTCATACTTTATTTAGTTAGATACAGCATAGGTTTTTTTTTTTTTTCTTTTTACTTTGGATTTAGGAAATAAATCTCTCCTTAGGTGGGTCCCACCAATTAATTAGTCATTTTTACTTCACATGTAATTCATTGACAATCGTTTATTAGAAAATGATAAACTGCGGATAATTGCAAACGTTTTATTTATTTATTTATTTTTAGGATTGCTGATGTTTATTATTGAAATGCTTATCACTGGAAGCAATACCTGCAAAAACTTCTTGTTAAACTCTCTTCTGGTGTTTTAGAGCTTCTGGACTAATGTTTGTAGTCTGACTAGAAGTGAAATAGGTAGGGCCATTCAAACAATTTCAATTTCAAAGCACACATCCTAAATCTACTACCCTGCTGTTAACAGAGTTGATTTTTGATTTTGTTTGTTTGCTTGGATTTTTTTTTGAGAAACTTCTCTTTTTTTAACTTTTATTTAACAAATATAAATTTCCAAAGTACAGCTTTTGGATTACATTGGTCTCCCCCTCCCCCCGCCATAATTTCCCTCCAAACCGCAACCCTGCCATCTCCCGCTCCCTCTCCCATTCCATTCACATCAAGATTCATTTTCAATTCTCTTTATATACAGAAGATCAATTTAGTATATATTAAGTATGGAGTTCAACAGTTTGCACCCACACGGAAACAAAAAGTGTAAAATACTGTTTGAGTACTAGTTATAGCATTAATTCACATTGGACAACACATTAAGGACAGATCCCACGTGGAGAGTAAAGAGCACAGTGACTCCTGTTGTTGGCTAAACAATTTGACATTCTTGTTTATGGTGTCAGTAATCTTCCTAGGCTCTTGTCATAAGTTGCCAAGGCTAAGGAAGCCTTTTTTTTAAACTATTACTTAATGAATATAAATATCCAAAGTACAGCTTATGGATTACAATGGCTTCCCCCCCATAACGTCCCTCCAACCCGCAACCCTCCCCTTATCCACTCCCTTTCCCCTTCCATTCACATCAAAATTCACATCTATTCTCCTTATATACAGAAGATCAGTTTAGCATACATTAAGTAAAGATTTCAACAGTTTGCTCCCACACAGAAACATAAAGTGAAAAATACTGTTTAAGTACTAGCTATAGCTTTAAATCTCAATGTACAGCACACTAAGGACAAAGATCCTACATGAGGAGTAAGTGCACAGTGACTCCTATTGTTGACTTAACAAATTGACACAATTGTTTATGGCATCAGTTATCACCCTAGGCTCTTTTCATGAGCTGCCAAGGCTATGGAAGCCCCCTGAGTAAACTGACTCTGATCATATTTAGACAAGGCCATGGTCAAAGTGGAAGTTCTCTCCTCCCTTCAGAGAAAAGTACCTCCTTCTATGATGACCCGTTCTTTCCACTGGGATCACACTCGTGGAGATCTTTCATTTAGGTTTTTTTTTTCCCCCAGAGTGTCTTGGCTTTCCATGCCTGAAATACTCTCATGGGCATTTCAGCCGGATCTGCATGCCTTAAGGGCTGATTATGAGGCCAGCATGCTGTTAGGATATTTGCCATTCTATGGGTCTGCTGTGTATCTCACTTTCCATGTTGGATCATTCTCTCCCTTTTTTATTCTATCAGTTAGTATTTGCAGACACTAGTCTTGTTTATGTGATCCCTTTGGTTCTTAGTCCTATCATTACGATCAATTGTGGACAGAAATTGATCACTGGGACTAGTGAGATGGCATTGGTACATGCCACCTCGATGGGATTGAATTCGAATCCCCTGGTATGTTTCTAACTCCACCGTTTGAGGCAAGTCTGTTTGAGCATGTCCCGAATTGCACATCTCTTCCCTCTCTTATTCCCACTCTTATATTTAACAGCAATCACTTTTCAGTTAAGTTTCAGCACTTAAGAACAATTGTGTATTGATTACAGTATTCAACCAAAAGTATTAAGTAGAACAAACAAAAAAAAAATACTAAGAGGGATAACATATTAAGCTGCTCATCAACAGTCAGGGTGAGGGCTGATCAAGTCCCCGTTTCTCATAGTGTTCATTTCACTTTAACAGGTTTCCTTTTTGGTGCTCAGTTAGTTGTCACCTATCAAGGAGAACATATGATATTTGTCCCTTTGGGATTGGCTTATTTCACTCAACATAATATTTTCCAAATTCCTAACAGGGATCACTTTTCAGTTAAAATTTAAACACCTAAGAACAATTGTGTGTTAATTATAGAGTTCAACCAATGGTACTAGAACAACAACAAAAAAAAAACTAAAAAGGATAAAGTATTACATTGTACATCAACAGTCAGGCAAAAGCTGATCAAGTCACTGTTTCTCACAGTGTCCCTTTCACTTCAACAAGTTTCCCCTTTGGTGCTCAGTTAGTTGTCACCAATCAGGGAGAACATATGATATTTGTCCCTTTGGGACTGGCTTAATTCACTCAGAATGATGTTTTCCAAATTCCTCCATCTTGTTGCAAATGACTGGGTTTCGTTGTTTTTGACTGCTGTATAGTATTCAATAGAGTACATGTCCCATAATTTCTTTATCCAGTCTACTGTTGATGGGCATTTGGGTTGGTTCCAGGTCTTAGCAATTGTGAATTGAGCTGCAATAAACATTAAGGTGCAGACTGCTTTTTTGTTTGCCAATTTCATTTCCTGTGGGTAAATTCCAAGGAGTGGTATAGCTGGGTTGAATGGTAGGGTTATATTCAGGTTGCTGAGGAATCTCCAGACTGACTTCCATAGTGGCTTAACCAGTTTGCATTCCCACCAACAGTGGGTTAGTATCCCTTTTTCCTCACATCCTCTCCAGCATCTATTGTTGGTAGATTTCTGAATGTGAGCCATTCTAATCGGGGTGAGGTGGAACCTCATTGTGGTTTTGATTTGCATTTCCCTGATTGCTAGTGATCTTGAACATTTTTTCATGTGCCTGTTGGCCATTTGGATTTCCTCTTTTGAAAAATGTCTATTGAGGTCCTTGGCCCATCTCTTAAGTGGGTTCTTTGTTTTGTTGTTGTGGAGTTTCTTGATCTCTTTGTAGAATCTGGTTATCAACCCTTTATCAGTTGCATAGTTTGCAAATATATTTTCCCATTCTATCGGTTGTCTCTTCACTTTCCTGACTGTTTGTTTTGCAGTACAGAAACTTCTCAATTTGATGAAATCCCAAATGTTAATTTTTGCTTTGACTGCCTGTGCTTCTGGGGTGTTTTCCAAGAAGTCATTGCCAGTACCTATATCTTGCAGGGTTTTTCCAATTCTCTCTAATAATTTAATGGTGTCAAGGTATAGTCAAAGTGGAAGTTCTCTCCTACCATCAGAGAAAGGTACCTCCTTCTTTGATGGCCCCATTCTTTCCACTGGGATCTCACTTGCAGAGACCTTTCATTTAAGTCCTTTTTTTTTTTTTTTTTTTTTTTTTTTTTTTTTTTTTGCCAGAGTGTCTTGCTTTCCATGCCTAAAATACTCTCATGGGCTCTTCAGTCAGATCCGAGTGCCTTAAGGGCTGTTTCTGAGGCCAGAGTGCTATTTCGGACATCTGCCATTCTACGAGTCTGCTGTATATCCCACTTCCCATGTTGGATCGTTCTCTCCCTTTTTGATTCTATCAGTTAGTATTCACAGACACTAGTCTTGTTTGTGTGATCCCTTTCACCCTTAGACCTATCAGTGAGATCAACTGTCAATCAAAATTGATCACTTGGACTAGTGAGATGGCATTGGTACATGCAATCTTGATGGGATTGTATTAGAAGCCCATGGCACATTGCTAACTCCACCTTTTGGGGCAAGTCCGATTGAGCACATTCCAAATTGTACATCTCCTCCCTCTCTTATTCACACTCTTATATTTAACAGGGATCACTTTTCAGTTAAATTTAAACACCTAAGAATAAATGTGTGCTGATTACAGAGTTCAACCAATAGTATTAACTAGAACAAAAAAATACTAAAAGAGATAAAGTATTAAGTTGTTCATCAATAGTCAAGACAAGGGCTGATCAAGTCACTGTTTGCCCTAGTGTCCATTTCACTTCAACAGGTTTCCTTTTTTGTGGTTGGTTAGTTGTCACCGATCAGGGAGAACATATGATATTTGTCCCTTTGGGACTGGCTTAATTCACTCAGCATGATGTGTTACAGATTCCTCCATTTTGTTGCAAATGACTGGGTTTCAATTTTTTGACTGTTGTATAGTATTCTATAGAGTACCTACCCCATAATTTCTATATCCAGTCTACTGTTGATTGGCATTTGGGTTGATTCCAGTTCTTAGGTATTGTGAATTGAGCTGCAATAAACATTAATGTGCAGACAGCTTTTTTGTTTGCCAATTTCATTTCATTTGGGTTAATTCCAAGAAGTGGGATGGTGGGTTGTATGGTAGGGATATACTCAGGTTACTGAGGAATATCCAGACTGACTTCCATAGTGGCTTAACCAGTTTGCATTCCCACCAACAGTGGGTTAGTATCCCTTTTCCCCACATCCTCACTAGCATTTGTTGTTGGTACATTTCTGTATGTGAGCCATTGTAACTGGGGTGAGGTGAAACCTCATTGTGGTTTTGATTTGCATTTCCATGATTTCTAGTGATCTTGAACATTTTTCCATGTTCCTTTGGCCATTTGATTTTCCTCCTTTGAAAAATGTCTACTGAGGTCCTTGGCCCATCTCTTAAGTGGCTTGTTTGTTTTGTTGTGGAGTTTCTTGAACTCATTGTAGATTCTGGTTATTAAACCTTTATCAGTTGCACAGTTTGCAAATATTTTTTTCCCATTCTGTAGGTTGCCTCTTCACTTTCCTGACTGTTTGTTTTGCAGTACAGAAACGTCTCCATTTGATGCAATCCAATAGTTAATTTTGGCTTTGACTGCCTGTGCTTCTGGGGTGTTTTCCAAGAAGTCTTTGCCAGTACCTATATCTTGCAGGGTTTTTCCAATGTTCTCTAATCATTTGATGGTGTTGGGTCATAGAATTAGGCCTTTAATCTATGTTGAGTGGATTTTTGTATAAGGTGTAAGGTAGGGGTCTTGATTCATGATTCTGCACATGGAAATCCAGTTTTCCCAGCACCATTTATTGAATAGACTGTCCTTGCTCCAGGGATTGGTTTTGGATCCTTGATCAAATATAAGTTGGCTGTAGATGTTTGGGTTGATTTCTGGAGTTTCAATTCTGTTCCATTGGTCTATCCATCTGTTTCTTTACCAGTATTATGCTGTTTTTATTACAACTGCCCTGTAGTATGTCCTGAAAACTGGTATTGTGATGCCTCCGGCTTTGTTTTTGTTGTATAAGATTCCTTTAGCTATTCGAGATCTCCTGTGTCTTCATACGAATTTCAGCATCATTTTTTTCCAGATCTGAGAAGAAGGTCTTCAGTATCTTGATGGGTATTGCATTGAATCTATAAATCACTTTTGGGAGAATGGATATTTTGATGATATTGATTCTTCCAATCAATGAGCATGGAAGATTTTCCCATTGTTTGGTATCCTCTTCTATTTCTTTCTTTAAGATATTATAATTCTCATCGTGGAGATTTTTAACATCCTTGGTTAAGTTTATTCCAAGGTATTTGATTGTTTTGTAGCTATTGTGAATGGGATTGATCTTAGCAGTTCTTTCTCAGCAATGGCATTGCCTGTACATACAAAGGCTGTTGAATTTTGTGCATTGATTTTATACCCTGCTACTTTGCCAAAATCTTCTATGAGTTCCAATAGTCTCTTAGTAGAGTTCTTTCGGTCCCCTAAATAAAGAATCATATCATCTGCAAAGAGGGATAGTTTGATTTCTTCCTTCCCAATTTGTATTCCTTTAATTTCTTTTTCTTGCCTGTTGTCTCCGGCTAAGACTTCCAGAACTATATATCGGTGAGAGTGGGCATCCCTATCTGGTACCAGATCTCATTGGAAATGCTTCCAACTTTTACCCATTCGATAGTATGCTGGCCGTGGGTTTTTCATAAATTGCTTTGCTTCTATACCCAGTTTGATTAGAGTTTTCATCATGAAAGGGTGTTCAATTTTATTGAATGCTTTCTCTGCGTCTATTGAGATAATCATATGGTTTTTCTTCTGCAGTCTGTTAATGTGGTGTATCACGTTGATTGTTTTGCGCACATTGAACCATCCTTGCATACCAGGGATAAATCCCACCTGGTCTGGGTGGATTATTTTTCTGATGTGTTGTTGTATTCTATTGGCGAGAATTCTATTGAGGATTTTTGTGTCTATGTTCATCAGGGATATTGGTCTGTAATTTTCTTTCAGTGCTGCATATTTCTCTGGCTTAGAGATCAAAGTGATGGTGGCTTTATAGAAAGAATTTGGAAGGATTCCATCTTTTTCGTTTGTTCTGAATAGTTTGAGGATAATTGTGATTAGTTCTTCTTTAAATGTCTGGTAGAATTCAGCAGTGAATCCATCTGGTCCTGGGCTTTTCTCTGTTGGGAGGGCCTTTATTACTGTTTCAATTTCTGTCTCAGTTATGGGTCGGTTTAGGTTTTCTATGTCTTCCTTTTTCAATTTAGGTAGGTTGCATGTGTCCAGGAATCTATCCATTTCTCATAGATTTCCCTGTTTGTTGGCATACAAGTCCTTGTATTAATTTCTGATGATTCTTTTTATTTCTGTGGTGTCTGTTGTTACATTTCCTTTTTCATCTCTGATTTTATTGATTTGGGTCTTTTCTCTTGTTTTTTTTTAGTTAGTTGGGCCAATGGGGTGTCAATTTTGTTTATTTTTTCAAAAAACCAGCTCCTCGTTTGGCTGATTTTTTGTAATTTTTTTTTTTTTTTTTTGGATTCAATCCTGTTGATTTCTTCTCTGATTTTAATTATTTCTCTTCTCCTACTAGATTTGGGTCTGATTCGCTGCAGTTTTTCTAGATCCTTGAGATGAATTTAAGCTCATTTATTGTGTGCCTTTCCAATTTCTTGATGTAGACACCTATTGAGATAAACTTTCCTCTTAACACTGCTTTTGCTGAATCGCAGTTTTGGTATGTTGTGTTGTTATCCTCATTTACTTCCAAAAAGTTTTTGATTTCTCTTGATTTATTCTATGATTCAGTGTTCATTTAGGAGCATGTTGTTCAATCTTCATGTGTTTGCATATGCTCTAGGGATTTCTGAGTTGCTAATTTCCACCTTCATTCGTTGTGGTCTGACAAGCTCCACTGTATGATTCTAATTCTTTTGAATTTGCTGAGACTTGCTTTATGGCCTAGTATGTGGTCAATCATAGAGAAGGTTCTATGTACTGCTGAGAAGAATGTAAATGCTTTATGTGTAGGGTGAAAAGTTCTGTAGATATCTGTTAGATTCATTTCGGCTATAGTTTCTTTTAAATCTACTGTCTCCTTGTTGATCTTCTGTCCTGTTGATCTGTCTATTTCTGAGAGTGGAGTATTGAAGTCCCCCAATACTATTGTATTGGAGTCTACGTCTACCTTTAAGTACCTTAACAAATCTTTTAAATGAACCGGTGCCCTGTAATTAGGTGCATATACATTGATAACTATTATATCTTCCTGTTGAATTGATCCCTTAATCATTATATAGTGCCCTTCTTTGTCTCTCTTAACAGTTTTTGTGTTAAAGTTTATTTTGTCT
The DNA here is from genome assembly GCF_051225735.1 of Oryctolagus cuniculus. Classification (NCBI taxonomy): domain Eukaryota; kingdom Metazoa; phylum Chordata; class Mammalia; order Lagomorpha; family Leporidae; genus Oryctolagus; species Oryctolagus cuniculus. Next base: position 12,033,907 of record NC_142876.1, on the reverse strand, counting down.
GATATTAAGATGGCTACACCTGCTCTTTTTTCATTTCTGTTGGCTTGGTATATGTTTTTCCAGCCTTTCACTTTCAGTCTGCATGCATGTTTGTTGGAAAGATTTGTTTCTTATAAGCAGCAAATAGATGGGTTTTGTTTCTTAACCCAATCAGCCAATCGGTATCTTTTAACTGGAGAGTTCAGGCCATTAACGTTCAATGTGACTATTGATAAGTAGTAACTTTGCCCTGCCATTTGCCAAAGATATTTTCTAATATGTGCTTTGAACGTCCTGTGATCTTTTGCTGTGAGGTTTCCTTCCTTTACCATCTTTCATACTGATGACCGTGTTTCTTCTTGTATTTCTGTGTATAACACATCTTTAAGCATCTTTTGCAGGGCTGGATGAGTGGCGACAAATTCTTTCAATTTCTGTTTGCTCTGAAAGATTTTTGTCTCACCTTCATTCACAAATAAGAGCTTTTCTGGATACAATATTCTGGGCTGGCAGTTTTTCTCTCTTAGTACCTGGGCTATGTCTGGCCATACCCTCCTAGCCTGTAGTGTTTCTGATGAGAAGTCAGATGTGAGTCTAATTGGAGATCCTCTGAGAGTAATCTGACGTTTCTCTCTTGCACATTTTAGAATCTTTTTTTGTGTTTCACTGTGGTGAGTTTAATTACAATGTGTCGTGGTGAGAATCTCTTTTGGTCATGTTTAGTAGGGGTTCTATGAGCTTCCTGTACTAGGATGTCTCTGTCCTTCTCCAAACCTGGGAAATTTTCTGCTAGTATCTCATTAAAAAGGCCTTCTAATCCTTTCTCCCTCTCCATGCCTTCAGGAACTCCTAGAACCCGAATGTTGGGTTTTTTAATAGTATCCTGAAGATTCCCGACAATATTTTTAGATTTCTAATTTCCTCTTCTTTTCTTTGGTTTGACTGTATATTTTCCTGTGCTCTGTCTTCTAAGTCCAATATTCTCTCTTCTGCTTCACTGACCCTGTTTTTAAGGCTCTCTAATGTGTTTGTCATTTCTTCTATTGAGAGATATCTTCCTTTCACTGTTTCACTCCCCAAATGCCTACAACAGTTCTGGTTGGATCAGACTGAAACCACGGGCCAGGAACTTAATCTAGGTTTCCCCTATGGGTGGTAGGGATACAACAGCTTAAGCCATCATTCTCTGCCTTCCAGGATATGCATTAACAGGAAGCTGGAATCTGCAAAGGAGTCAGGATTTGAGCTCTGATATGGAATGTAGGCATCTCAACCATTATAGCAAACATCCCCTTAATTGTTGCAGTTTTTAAGAGCTACAAATATACAGTCTTTACAGGAACTATTCATTAAAAGAAGCTATCATTTTACCTGTCTAGTTAGCATTCCAGGTGATAATACTATTGCAGCTGCATAGTCATTGCTCCTGCAGATGTTCTCTGATATTCACATAACCTGGTTGTGCAAATCCTGAGCTGTATTTGTCTGTTCAGCCTGAAGCCCTGTGATGCCCACTCCAAAGTTCACCAGCTTTAGCCAGAGGAACTCAGAATACCTCGGGCACCAATAAACAAGTCATTTTATACTCTTGTTCACATGTTTGGGGCTATAGTTACACATAAACACATGGATTTAATAGATCCAAGGGCTTTGTCCCATCATCTGTATTGCTAAAATCACTCTTGATTTTTAGAAGCTGCATAATTATAATATACTTATGTAGCTGAGTTCATCTATTTAAATGTGTATAATATGATTAGATGGAATCATCTAGATGTGAGTTGAGTACTTACTTATAGGTTATTACTTTGCATATTTAAGTTAGTTAAAGCCTGTACTTTAGTTTCTCAATATATAAAACTGAAATAGTATCATTTATCTCACAAGGCTGTGAGGAGCACTAATGTATATAATATATAATATGTAAATTATATATGTGAGAGTATTTATGTGGCTGTTAATAAAGCTTAAATATTCAGTGTTTTAATAATTCTCATTTAATTTGTAAATTAATATTTAGCTATAGAGAATGCTAAAACTTCTGTGAATTGACTTATTAACTGAACCAATGCATATGGCAATTAATTTTGGAATGAATTCTCTGTACTTGTGCCATGTATTACTAATGAATGGACATATCTAGCATGTTTATTTTACCAAGAAAGGAGAAAGAGTTTAAATATATTTAAATAGTATGCTAATTCATTGCTACTTATTATTCTTAATACATTAGAGAAAAATGATAATTACATAATATACATTGCATAAAAAGTAAAAAGACTTTCTGAACTGTTTCTTCCCTAAAATTATCTTAATTGAATAAAGAAAATCAGGAACCAAAATTAGGTTTGTAGAATACATTAAGAATTTTAGAATTGCCTTGCGATTTAAGGTTGGTTTAACTGGATAGTATTATCTAAAAGGCTTCACATATGATTGATAGAAACATTAAAGAAGCTTTTCATCTTGAACTTCAAATAAAAATGGCACAAGGAAAAGAAGGTAAGGCATGAGCTTATCCATAGAGATCCACAAATCTTCAGTACTCTGAGATTGCAAATTTACAAATTATTTAATAAAATACATGAGGCAACACTCCTGTGACTTGTGAAATTGCATAATACCAGTGAAGGTTCCTTTCAGGGGTGTGATGGTCAAGATTGCATGTCTTTAAACACATTAGAGTTAAACACATATCCTAGTAAAATACAGCCTCAGTAAGACAATGTTTTTTCTCCCCATATAGATGACTATACTAATACTGCAAGAACAGATTCTAATTAATTGAATACCTAGGCACACAGCCTTTTAAAAAAAATAATTTGTTTATTTGAAAGTCAGAGTTACAGAATTACACAGAGAGAGGAGGAGAGGCCGGGGGGGGGGGGTCCCATCTTCTGATTCACTCCCCAATTGGTTGCAATAGCCAGAGCTGTGATGATCCAAAGCCAGGAGCCAGGAGCTTCTTCTGGGTTTCCCACAGGAGTTTAGGGGCCCAAGGACTTGGGTCATCTTCTACTGCTTTCCCAGGCCGTAGTAGAGAGCTGAATTGGAAGTGGAGCAGCCGGGACTTGAACCAGAGCCCATATGGGATGCCAGCACTACAGGCAGCAGCTTTCCCCGCTATACCACAGCTCCAGCCCCAAGCCTTTTAGGTAATGTTTGTTTTCTTTGTCTTTGTGTGGCCCACCCAGGGGAGGGTTCACTGATGACATTAAGTACATTGTTCCACTGAAGCCAGAACATGGATTTATCCAAGATCCTCAGTCCTGGTCAGTGCTATAAAAGGACTGCTTTGATTAATGGTTTCATAATGAATAGTACAAAGGCAAATCACAGACAATAATATAACTCTCGTAGGTGTCAAACAGACAACTTAGTCAAACGAGATTATCTTTAGCAAATACTACCTAGAGAAAGTGAAGTTTTAAACATTTCTCTATGTGTTGCATTAAGTAACTCAGAGAGAATATCAGTGGACTGTATGAATGAGTATGATGATGAGGTTGGAGATATTTTAAGGAAGTAAAATAGATGTGTAATTATTGTTTGACTCCTCTTTTCTATAAAATAAAAATTATTAAATATGCAAAAAATCCAAATATGTCGAATAATAGCAATAGCGTAATATGAAGAAGACTCGTTTTGTCTTTAATCGGTAAACGGGTAACAATATCATATGCTCTTCCTATATTGATGTTTACATGCACTATTCCAGTTTGGTGCAACAGTCACCCCAAAGATTCAGAAACTGACATAGATCACCTGGTATTGTACCACACACAGAGATCTCTCAGTTAAGATTCTCTCAATAAAGGAATTACTACACTATAAAGGAATACTAAACTGAACACTGCATGCTTCAGTCATAATCCTAAAGTTAGTGGAACTCAGGAGCTGCTCAGATCTCAGCCCGTTTATCTGCAAGTCTGGATACCCTTGGAAGACTAGTTCTGTAACTTTATATAAGAAAAATTGGGAATTTCTCTAGGAATTCTTTTGAAAAAAGATTTATTGGCCGGCGCCGTGGTGCGCTAGGCTAATCCCCCGCCTTGAGGCGCCGGCACACCGGGTGCTAGTCCCGGTCGGGGCGCCGGATTCTGTCCTGGTTGCCCCTCTTCCAGGCCAGCTCTCTGCTGTGGCCTGGGAGTGCAGTGGAGGATGGCCCAAGTGCTTGGGCCCTGTACCTGCATGGGAGACCAGGAGAAGTACCTGGCTCCTGCCCTCAGATCAGTGCAGTGCACCGGCCGCGGCGGCCATTGAAGGGTGAACCAACGGCAAAGGAAGACCTTTCTCTCTGTCTGTCTCTCTCACTGTCCACTCTGCCTGTCAAAAAAATATAAAATATAAAAAATAAATAAAAAATAAAAATATTTATTTATTTATTTGAAAGGCAGAGTTACAGAGAGGCAGAGGCAGAGTGAGATCTTACATCTGCTGGTTCACTCTCCAGATGGCTGCAATGGCCGGAGTTGGGCTGATCTGAAGCCAGGAGCCAAGAGCTTTTTCTGGATCTCTCACACAGATGCAGGGGCCCAAGCCATCTTCGACTGCTTTCCTAGTCTATAGCAGAGAGCTCTATTGGAAGTGGAGAAGCTGGACTTGAACCGGCAACCACATGTGATGCTGACACTGCAGGCGCTGGCCCCTCTAGGCATTCTTCTACAGATAATCTAAAGCACCAAATCTGGAGTGACATTGACTCAGGTGGATGGCTGTTATACTTTGATAACTCCCATCTCTTCCAACTCTTAATTCTATGACCCTGGGTCTGTGATATAATAACTCTAAATTTAGGCCTCCTCATTAATAAAATGAATATGGTAATATTAAATTTATAGCACTATTGTAAAGATTAAATGAGAATATTATTTACTGAATAAATGACAGTCATTATTATTGATTTCTATATTAATGATGAATAATCACTCGGACATTATTAGTTAATTATAGTATTAATATGAATATCATGGTTGATGCCATGTACTAAATATGGTCATATATTTAATAGCATCTACAATCTTGCAAGTACTATTTTCCAGTCTGAGAATCATTAAAAATTACCCTAGGATTAATAAGCCCAGTTAAGTTAAGCAAGACTTATTTAGTGTCACTAGTGAGGCATATCATATCAGGGGGATAAAGAGATTAAATTATTTTAGAAGAGATTATTGGAACTGAAGGCAGTCTCAGATAAATAACAAGTCACACATCGCCTCCAGAAACAATAGCAAGTTTACTGAGGATGGTTCTGGGCCATTGGACATTGTAAGTGTTGGCATTGCAATGTGATGTCACAGTCCTCTAGTAAATTTTGGGATGTATCAGAAGAAATATTCTGAATTGGTACAGGTAGCACATTAATAGACACCTTTAACCTAGATTTTCCCAGGTATTATTGCTACAAAGGTAAGAATGCTGAATAGAATTCAAGTTCTTAGTGAAGCAGTTTTTGATACACTGGCAAAAAATATTTTAGCTTTCATGTTATAGACTTACTTTCCTCTGATTATATTTCCTAAGCTCTATTTCAAACACTTGATCTCTTTAAATATATTCCATATTTTTCAAAAATATGTTATTCTCAATAATTGTATTTGTTGAACATAGAAGGCACCTTTTGAGAACCTCAACTACCATATTACAACTTTAGTCAAAGAGAATTTTAAACTCTAATGATTTTGGTTCCTAGGATATGCTCTATTTTCTCATTCAGTGAATGTAAGAAATGTTATCAGTTTAAAAAATCACAAAAGACAGTTGATTTATAGAGGTGTGATTTCAGCTCACATTTCTCTCCAGGGTTTCAGGTTTCAGAAATGTATACTCAAATTCAAATACATGATGTCTGAAATATGACTCATTATCACGTTTGTGAACTGTGTCTTTTAACCTTGCTTGGTCATAATACTCAATTCCAGCATACTTCCTTTCTAGTCATTAAGAAACCTAAGATCCTATCCCAGACAATTCGTTCTACTTCTTCCTTGGGCATAATCTGTGTCCCAGACAGTATTTCCAAATTATTCTATACTTTTTATTGGCAACACTCTATATACTTCCCAGAAAAGACCTTCATTAAGTATTCCAACAAGGAAATGATCACTCTGAATGGTGGTTGGTTTTCTTTATTAAATGATCTAGCATTTTTGTATTTGGATGTTATAAATGCATTTTATAGGCATTATCTTGTTCTCTCTTTACAACAATCATAATGATTCAGATTTACAGAGAGCAAGTAAAATAAATCCAATCATTGTAAGATAAAGTGATATTTATAAGTCACTCTTACAGAAGTGGATTAGATATTTGAATCTAGTCTGACTACTAAAGTACCTGATCTTCACCACACATTACATATATCCTTTATTTTCTTTTACCATTTTTTTTTCACCCAGCAAGTTTTAAAGATATTTACAGAATTGTGGCCTGAATTGTGGTGTAGTGGGTTAAGCCACCTCCTGTGACACCAGCATCCCATATATACACCAGTTCAAGTCCCAGCTGCTACACTTCCAATCCTGCTCCCTGCTAATGCACTTGGAAAACAACAGAAGATGGCCCAAATATTTGGACCCCTGCTATCCAGGTGAGAGACCTGGATGGAGTCCCGGCTTTTAGCTTCAGCGTGGCCCAACCCTGAGCTTTGTTGCCATTTTTGGAGTGAACCAGCAGATTGAATCTCTCTCTCCCTTCTCTCTCTATATTCTCTCTCTATTCCCTTCTTTCTCTGTGTGACTCTACCTTTCAAGTAAATGAATAAATCTTTTAAAAATATATTTGTAATTGTAGGAAGGGAATATTGAAAAAAGACTACTAGGGTGATTAAAATATCACCCTCAACATAGCCTTCTAACCTAATGAGACTGTGATAAGCAATATTTGAAGGACAATTATTTTTCTTCTAATAAGGGAAATATTAATCATGTTAGAATTTTTGTAACTGAGGTTTATGATTTGTATCTCTCTTGTACAATATCAAAATTGCATGCAAGTGTTCAAGTAAGGATCAGAATTAGCATACCTGAAGTCTCTCCTCTTCTCAATGCTAATACATGGCAGAGTTCTGGTCAACCAGGGTTGTCAAGCCAAATAAACTTACTGAATTACATGTTACTGAGACTTCTGCACAACTTTCTACTTGCAGGAATGTAGTTGACTTTCTACAAACCAACACTGTCGATGATGGTTGGCCAGCATGCCATGTGCATTGTCCTCTGGGATACAATATGCCTATAATATATCTAAATATATGCTGTCCACATATACTTCAAAATAATCTTTAGATTTGTTTCACTTTGAAAATCTGCAAATAACGACAATACATTATCATATATCCACCAGGAGTACTGTACATGGACAGAGATACAAAATTATCATGACTGTATTGCTGTGGTTTAGTGATAAGTGGCTGCTGACAAGTGGACTTTACAAGAAATGAGATCAGGTATTCATTTAAGAGTGCCGGCATTTCCTTTTCTCGTTCATTATGTGAGAATATGCTGGGAAGCATGTTCCAATTTTGAAGAATATAATGCCATGCAATTTACAGACATAATCACATTTAAAGTGATGGAATGGGATTCCTTGTACCATTACTTTCAATGGGTTAATTCCATTTTACTTGGTGAATCTATATAACATTCTTAGCATTTCCTGCTACATCCTTTTAAAATATAACTGCATATAAAGCAGAGACCTGTGATATGTGTAGCCAAGACTTATGCCTTTTCATCTCTCTTTACAAGTCCAGAGCTACATTTTTATTTCTTTCTTCTTCATAGCTGTTAATTGGAAGGTACTTACTCTGTTTACCTCAGATAAACTACTTTAAATTACCACTTGAAGACATCACTTATTATATTATGGAGCCACGACATTTTATTGTCCTTATTCTCTGTAGTGATTTCTTATGATAGGATATATCCTCCTTCTTGCTAACCTTTGAAAGGAAGCTGTCAAACAGTGATAGTCTTGAAAATGTTTCAAACTCTCCTTGAATAGGCAGAGCTTAGGCACCTCTGTTGCACATTTACTGCCATCTAGTGACTGAATAATAAAAATATTCAGGACATTTGCTATTTTTCAGAGCAGTGACTCTGAATCACAGAATGCTAGTGAAGGAAAACTTAGAAGTCATGTAGTCTAATGCTAACACAAACAACAACAGAGGACTCCAGAGGGTGAAATCAATCAGTCCTATGAAGTGAACCCAGGGTTTGAAAGCTGACATTTTATATCTATCCAGTATTCCCTTCTTACTCATTTTCACATATGGTAGCAACCAAAGATTAATTATCTTCTGACTTTCATTATATTTCAAAAGAATTACTGTACAAAATTTCCTTTCTCATGATGTTGTTCCATATAGTATCCAGAAAATTATGAAGATTACCCAAATAGCAACATTGTAGATTACACAAATTTTATTTTGTGAAATTAATATGGTAAAATTAGTTCATGGGTGGATACTCTGGCGCAGTAGACTAATCCTCCACCTACAGCTCTGACATCACATGTGGGCACCAGTTCTATTCTCTGCTGCTCCTCTTCTGATCAAGCTCTCTGCTACGGCCTGAGAAAACGGTAGAAGATGGCCCAACTGCTTGGGCCCCTGCACTTAAGGGAAACCCAGAAGAAGCTCCTCACTCCATGCTTCAGATAGGCCCAGCTCCAGCCATTGCAATCATTTGGGGAGTAAACTAGAGAGTGGAAGACTTTTCTTTCTGTCACTATCTGTAACTCTACCTCTCAAATAAATATATAATAAAAAAAATCAGAAAATATTCCAAATAGTTGTTTTATTCAAAATAGAGATAGTAGTAAGGAGAGTTCTATGTTGAACCTCATCACTATCAAAAATTCTACAGCTAGTATTCCAATATAGCTTTAATTTAAGTGACATATATTATTGTTGGAATATATTGATATGAATTTTTCTTAGAGAAATGTTCTCACTATGTATTTTAATCAAAACTAGAAAGATGACAGAGTAGGGAGGGAGCTTATTGATCTAGACTAGAAGATGATTTAAATAAAAGTGGAGAGAGTGCAGTCTCAAGGAAGAGTTAGGGAGAAAATGGCAGAAGAAACACAACACAAATTATTGGGACACAGTGGACCTACATGGAGGGCATGGACACATACAACTCAGAACCGCAGCAGCTGAGAGCCTCCATACCAGTGTTGTAGAGTGAGGTGAGACCAGACTGCAGCAGTTCAAGCCACTGGTGACAAAGCTGCAGGAAGAAACTAGAAGGAATCTGACTTGGAGCCCTGTGGGGGATTGTGTACTTGCTAAACTAGAGGAGAAAAAAAAAGAAGGGGCATATATAACCATGCAATGGCATATTATAACAAGCCAATAGAGAACAGGCTCTATTTTTGACATACTTAACAGCTGTGCCAGCTTGTGTTGGCACATAGCAACTAACCAAATGGAGACTCTTGAGTCTGGTGGGGAGAACAGACAGGGGACTGGGTACTTGTGGCTGTGGGAGGCTTGTGTGCTGGGACTGTGAAAAAAGTGAGGATGTGTGGGAGGGCTCACGATGTGGCTGGGACTTTGGGAAGTCACTCTGGGATGCTTCAACCATTTGGAGCTCCCTAGTTACCTGGTAAGGGACATTGCTGGGGAATCTGAGCTTACACCGAGGACTGCACAGGTCCTTTGTGTGATTCGGGGCAGAGTGGATGAATATGATACCCATTGGGGTTAGCACTCAGGCACTGGTCTCCTTTAAGGAAGGAACTAAGCTGAGCAGAATAAACTTCCCTTCTAATAAAAAAAAGCAAGAGATTTACCATGCCTTAGACACACCCTTCACCCTGGAGCACTGAACAGAACTCTTTGGCCATACCCACAACACATTTCTAGGTATTCACTGAAAGCAGACATTCCACTAATCTATGGAGGAATAGTACAAATATAAAACCCACCACAGGGAAAAAAAAAAAAACAAAGAATAAACCAATGAATATCTCCACAAATTCCAAATAAAAACACACCAATTCAAGAAGCAAGAATAAGGAAGACAACATGATGTCCTCAAAAGAACACAACACTTAAATACTAGATTGTGAAGATGATGAGGTTTAAAATTCGAGGAATAAATTTAAAAAATTGATCATAAGATTATACAGAGGGAGCTGGTGCCACGGCTCACTAGGCTAATCCTCCACCTAGCGGTGCCGGCACACTGGGTGCTAGTCCCAGTCGGGGAGCCAGATTCTGTCCTGGTTGCCCCTCTTCCAGGCCAGCTCTCTGCTGTGGACCAGAGTGCAGTGGAGGATGGCCCAAGTGCTTGGGTCCTGCACCCCATGGGAGACCAGGAGAAGCACCTGGCTCCTGGATTCGGATCAGCACAGTGTGCTGGCCGCAGCGTGCCGTCCGTGGCAGCCATTGGAGGGTGAACCAACGGCAAAGGAAGACCTTTCTCTCTCTGTTTCTCTCTCTCTCACTGTCCACTCTGCCTGTTAAAAAAAAAAAATAAAAGATTACATAGACCTAATCAGAAGTAAACTAATTAGAGAAGAAATCAGTAAAATTAAAACCACAAGTACAATACAAAAAATCAGCAAAACAAAGAGCCATTTTTGGCAAAATAAACAAAATTTATGAACCATTGGCTGAACTAACCAGAAAAATGAGAGATAAGACCCAAATTAATAAAAATAGATGAAAAAGGAAATGCAACAACTAACACCACAGAAATAAAAGAATCATCAGAATTTACTACAAAGGGCTATATGTCAACAAACTAGGAAACCTACAAGAAATGGATGGATCGCTAGAGACATACAACCCACCTAAATTGAGCCATGAAGACATAGAAAACCTAAACAGAACCATAACCAAGACAAACTGAATCAGTAAAAGAACTTCCTAATGAAGAAAAACTCAGGACCGGATGGATTCACTGTTGAATTCTACCAGACATTTAAAGAAGAAATTACTACAACTTCTTCTCAAGTTATTCAAAAGAATTGAAAGGAAGGGAATCTTCCCAAATTCTTTTTATGAAGCCAGCATCACCTTAATTCCTAAACCTGAAAAGGATGCAACAGAGAAAGAGAACCAGACACCAATTTCCCTGATGAACAGAGAGGGAAATATCCTCAACAAAATTCTCGCCAGTTGAGTCCATTCACCCAGACTAAGTGGGATTTATCCATAATATTCAGGTATGGTCAATGTTTGCAAATCAATCAATGTGATAAATCACATTAACAAACTGAAGAACAAAAACCATACAATTATCTCAATAGATGCAGAGAAAGCATTTGATAAAATACAACACCTTTTGATGATGAAAACTCTAAGCAAATTGGTTATAGAAGGAACATTCCTCAACACAATCAAGGTAATTTATGACAAGCCACAGCCAGTGTCCTATTGAATGGGGTAAAGTAGAGGCATTCCCACGGAGATCCAGAACCACACAAGGATGCCCACTTCCACCATTACTATTCAATATAGTCCTGAAATTTTAGCTAGATCCATTAGGCAAGAAAAAGAATCCAAAGAGATTCAAATTGAGAAATAAGAAGTCAAACTACCACTATATGTAAATGACATAATTTTATATGTAGGGGATCCAAAGTCCTCCACCAAGAGAATATTGGAACTCGTAGAACAGTTTAGTAAAGTAGCAGGATATAATCAATGCACAAAAATCAGTAGCCTTTCTACACAAAGAAAATGCAATGCCAAGGCTGAGATTGAGCTTTTTTTTTTTTTCCTTTTTTACAGGCAGAGAGGCAGAGTGGACAGTGAGAGAGAGAGACAGAGAGAAAAGTCTTCCGTTCACCATTGGTTCACCCTCCAATGGCCACTGCAGCTGGCGTGCTGCGGCCGGTGCACCACGCTGATCCGAAGCCAGGAGCCAGGTGCTTCTCCTGGTCTCCCATGCGGGTGCAGGGCCCAAGCACTTGGGCCATCCTCCACTGCACTCCCGGGCCACAGCAGAGAGCTGGCCTGGAAGAGGGGCAACTGGGACAGAATCTGGAGCCCCACCAGTACTGGAACCTGGTGTTCCAGCACCACAGGCAGAGGACTAGCCTATTGAGCCACGGTACTGACCCTGAAATTGAACTTCTAAAACCAATCCCATTCACAGTAGCTACAAAAATTACCTTGGAATAAATTTATCCAAAGATGTCAAAGATCTCTACAATGAGAATTACAAAATATTAAAGAAAGAAATGGAAGAAGGTATAAAATAATGTCAAAATATTCCATGCTTACAGATTGGAAGAATTAATATCATCAAAATGTCCATTCTTCTAAAACAGTTTAGATTCAATGTGAAACTCATCAAAATGCCAAAGACATTCTTCTGAGATGAGATGATGCTGAAATTCTTATGGAAACCCAGGAGATCTTGAATAGCTAAAGCAATCTTATACAATAAAAACAAAGCTGGAGGCATAACAATATCAGATTTCAAGACATACTACAAATCAATTATAATAAAAATAGCTTAGTACTGGTGAAAAAACTGATGGGTATACCAATGGAACAAAATAGAAATGCCAGAAATCAATCTAAGCATCCAAAATCAACTTACATTTGACCAAGGAGCTAAATCAAATCTCTGGAGCAAGGACAGTCTCTTCAACAAATAGTGCTGGGAGTATCAGATTTCCACATACAGAACTATGAAGATCAAGGATCTGGTAATAATAATAGAATCACAAAGGAGAGAATGTTCCAACATGGCAAACAGACCACACAGTAGACTCACAGAATGGCAATCAATTTAAGTAGCACTCTGACCTCAGAATCAGCCCTTAAGGAAAAGCCCATGAGAGGATTTCAGGTATGGAAAGCCAAGACACTGTGGCAAAAATGTTCTACATGAATGATCTCTACGTGACACCAGAAGAGAAAAAAAAGTGGCCATCAAAGAAGGATGTACTTTTCTCTGAAGGGAGGAAAGAACTACTTTTCTTACAGCCTTGTCTAAACACTGACAAAGTTTGTGGATTCAAAAGTTTCCCATAGTTTAGGCAGCTCATGTCAAGAGCCTCGGGTTATCACTGGCATCATATATAAGAGTGTTAATTGTTAAAGTAACAACAGGAGGGGCCAGCGCTGTGGCACAGTGGGTTAATCCTCCACCTGCATTGCTGGCATCCCATATGGGTGCCGGTTCTAGTCCTGGTTGTTCCTTTTCCAGTCCAGCTCTGTGCTGTGGCCTGAGAGAGCAGTGGAGGATGGCTCAAGTCCTTAGGCCCCTGCAACCATGTGGGAGGCCAGGAGGAAGCACCTGGCTCCTGGCTTTGGATGGGCGCAGTTCTCTGTCTCTCCCTCTGTAACTCTACCTCTCAAATAAATAAATAAAATCTTTTAAAAAAATAAAGTAATAACAGGAATCACTGTGCAATAACTTCACATGTAGGACCTCTGTCCTCAATGTCCCCTCTCTGTAACTCTTCCTTTCAAATAAATAAAATAAATATTAAAAAAAGAGAGATCTTCCATCCTCAAATGCCTGTAACAATAAGGTCTGGGACAGGCAGAAGCCGTGAGCTGAAAACTCAATCTAAGTCAGATACATGGGTGTCAGAAACATGAGAACTTCAGCCGTCATATGTTGCCTACATCAACAGGAAGCTGGACCCAGGAATTTTTCCCAGGCATTGTGATCTGGGATGTAGGCATGCCAATCATAATTAGACAGCTGCTCTCGTTTGTTTTTTTGATTCTGTGATGTAGTGTAAGTAGGTACGGGAGACTTTGAGATTTACCCTTTGGGTCCAAATACATGAAATTCTCTGTCTTTGTGGGTGATTCTGTGCCTGGCTGAGAGACTGCCTGTGTAGCCCATTCAGGAGGTGAAGAGGGTGTGGCACACCATGCCCCCTGGGATGGCCTGATTGCTGGCAGGCAACAGGAGCCCCATGCACATTTCCCCCACCCCTGCTCCCTGTTGAAGAGTCTTGTAATTGCCAATCAGGTAAACAGCTCCTGGGTGTTGCCCAGACCCCTAAGGATCATGTGGAAGGCTACCCGGATTGGAGAAGCACAGCAGAACCAATATCAGCTTGATCCTATAGAATTAGTGTTGCCCTGAATTAGCTATTCCCCTTATGCCTGCCCTTTAATGGGTGTGCTTGATTGGTAATAAATGGACATGTTCAAGGAAACTTGTCCCCGGTGCTTCTTGCCAAACAACGCCATCCCCCCACCATCCCAGCAGTGTGTAGGCCTTGCAGGAAGAGCCCTCATGTCTTCAAGATACATCATGCCCCATCCCTTCTAAAGCTATTCGAGCTTCTAAATTTCATGGATAATCTAATGGCTGTGCTCTGGCCCACAGGTGCTAGTATTGAAGATTATATTTAATCTAATAATTAGAAATAAATTTGATATTAGTGTTCACTTCACAAAATGATTATTTGAGTCAAAATATTTGGAAGTTACGTTTATGTTTTCCTAAATGACTAAGCAGTGTTTATATACATTAAGAATTTCCGTAGGCACATATATGCATATTTATGTATATAATGTTTTTATAGATTAGATGTGTATGGATATGTAAACATATAAAGGATACAGGTTAGAAAAAGCAATATTCAATACTTTTGATGTTCAACCAACAGCCCATTTGTTCATAAGAGTACAAACCTAATTTTACAAATGCAGAAATCAATATGTTCCTGTTTCTATTCTGCTTTGCAAAATAAGCTTTTTCTTGAGAAAACCTCTGTTCTATGCAAATCATCTCATCTCAGACATTAATGAAGTCCAATGAATTACAGAAATGTTATCAAGTAAAGTTTCAAAACATAAATATCGCCGGCGCCGTGGCTCAATAGGCTAATCCTCCACCTTGCGGCGCCGGCACACCGGGTTCTAGTCCCGGTTGGGGCGCCGGATTCTGTCCCGGTTGCCCCTCTTCCAGGCCAGCTCTCTGCTATGGCCAGGGAGTGCAGTGGAGGATGGCCCAGGTGCTTGGGCCCTGCACCCCATGGGAGACCAGGAAAAGCACCTGGCTCCTGGCTCCTGCCAGGATCAGCGCGGTGCGCCGGCTGCAGCGGCGGCCATTGGAGGGTGAACCAACGGCAAAGGAAGACCTTTCTCTCTGTCTCTCTCTCTCACTGTCCACTCTGCCTGTCAAAAAAAAAAAAAAAAAAAAAAAAAAAAAAAAAAAAAAAAACATAAATATCAAGCAGAAGTTGAGATTGAAATACGAGACTAGCACAAAGTATAACTTGGACTTATTTTCAACTATCCTGATGTTGTCTTAGTCACTGCTGGCAGTGTCAACAGAGCCAAAGCCACGGCCACCCATCTTCCCTGATGACAAATCCACAGCTATGTCCAGGTTTCTGTGTTCTTCTATGTTCTCTGGTGTTTTGGAGGTTGATCCCATGCTAACTAGTCTAACCCAATGTAGGTATAAACATTTAAGAAATGGACTATGGGTGTTGGTACATGAGAAAGTGATCCCTAACCTGCTACTGTCATCCTGTGATGTGGGTTTCCACCCATGTGATTAGAGTGTGTCAAATAGAATAAAGCATGTGTCTTTGATGATGTTGCTGAGAGGGGAATTAATCAATTAGCAAACTAACCTTAACCTTTTTGACAGGCAGTAATTATCTTTATTTAAGAAGAAAATTTTAAGATTTTAAGGGTGGGTGGTTGCCACACCACTTGAAACACCTATGTCTCATGTCACAGTGATTGGTTTGAGTCCTGTCTCTTCTTCCAGCTTCCTGCTAATGCAAACACTTGGAGGTAGCAGATGGTGAACCAAGTACTTCAGTTCATGCCACTTGTATAGGACTCCCAGATTGAGTTCCAGGCTCCTCGCTTCAGCCAGCTCAGCCCTGACTATTTTGGGCTTTTGAGAGTGAAGCAGCTTTTCAAATAAAATGAAAATATATAAAGGTGAATTTAAAATACATAGAAAGAAAAATAAATAAAAATTATATTTTCTACTAATATTAAGGAGTGACTGCTTTTAACACTTACATAGTATTCATTGTATGATTATTATAATTCATATCTTGATTCCATATGATTATTTCAAAATTATGAAAGTACCAGTACCTCATTATGGCAATCCCTAATTTATGTCAGAATAAGTCTTAGGGTTTAAAAAACATTCACCAAATGTGCTTATTTAATCCCATAGGAGCAACATGAAATTCATCAATCTTAAGAGTTAGATTTGACAAATCAAAAGCTATTTTCTACATGATTTTAAGTGGCTGGCATTATGGGAGAGCAGGTTAAGTTGTTGCTGGTGATGCACATATCAATTATTTGAGTACCAGTACAAGTCCAGGCTGATATGCTTCAATCAAGCTTCATTGTAATGCACTACTTGGACCCCTGCCTCCTGCGTGGGAGATGAAATTCCTGGCTCCTGGTTTTGACCTGGTCCAGACTTGGCAATTGAGGCCATTTAGAGAGTGAACAAGCCAACAAGCCCTCTCTGTCTCTCCCTTTCCCTTTCTGTTGCTCTGAACTTCAAATACATTTATATATCTCTATGTTCATATATATACATATGTTAAAAAATTTGTCATTCCTCATGCATATATCCATTGAATGACACTTAGGTCGATTCCATGTCTTGGCTATTGTGAATCCAACTGCAATAAACATGGGAGTGTGACTGTCTTCTCACCATATGGATTTCATTTCCTCTGGTTATATTTGAAGTAGTGGAGTTGATGGGTTGTATGGCAGCTCTATTTTTAATTTTTTTGGAGAATCTCTATATTGTTGCATATAATGGCTACAGTAATCTACATTCCTACCAGAAATATGTAAAGGTTCCCTTTTTTCCATATTCTGCTATTTTTTCTCAATAGTTTTTACAACAGGCATGGATTGGTATCTCATTGTGGTTATGAACTTGGAAGATACTATGTAAGTAAATACAAATTAGGCAATAATGGGAATATTGTGTGATCTCACTAACCTGTAAAATCTAAAGTTGATATCATAGAAGTAAAAATTACAATGATAGTTACCAGAGGATGGAAATCTGGTATGTATTTGAGGAGCTGTTGATCAAAGTTATAATTAGATATAAAAATCAAAACATCTCTAACATAGCATAGTGAGTCTTGCTAATGACAATATCATGTATTTTTGAAAGAGGGTAGATGTCATATAAGGGCACCACAAAAATGATAACTATACCAGGTAACACATAAGTTAATTACTTGTGTTTAACTATTCCAAAATAAGTTTGCATTTTAAAACACTGTGTGGTACACCATGAACACATACAATTTTAACATTCAATTTTACAAAATGAAGAAAAAGCTGATTGTACTATATATGTCCAGTGAAATCATCTGAAAAATATTTTGTTTCTATCAAACTGGGTAATATTCTGTTTTAGAATATCACTTTTGCTTTAACCTCATAGTCATTGACCAGGGTTACATTAATTTGTTGGTAAAGATCCATGCAGATCACTTTTGTTGATAAAGTGGAAGAAAATATGAAAATTCATCCTCATTAAATTCATCATGTAGTAGTCAAAATAATGGCCAGCCCAGAGAAGTCTATGTCTTCAACATCAGAACCTGTGATAATATTAGGCTGTGTGACAGAAAGAAACTAAGGCAGCAAGTAGATAAAGTTGTGATATGGACTGTACTGATCCCTCTAAAATCCATATATTATGGTCGTTATCCCAAATGTGATCATATTTGAAGGTAAGACTTTTAGGAAGTAATTAAGTTTCAATTAGATCACAAGGGAGAATTCCTAATTTAATAGCATTGTTTTTGTTTTTGTTTTTTTTTTTTTTTACAGGCAGAGTGGACAGTGAGAGAGAGAGACAGAGAGAAAGGTCTTCCTTTGCCGTTGGTTCACCCTCCAATGGCTGCCACGGCCGGCATGCTGCGGCCGGTGCACCACGCTGATCCGATGGCAGGAGCCAGGTGCTTTTCCTGGTCTCCCATGCAGGTGAAGGGCCCAAGCACTTGGGCCATCCTCCACTGCACTCCCGGGCCATAGCAGAGAGCTGGCCTGGAAGTGGGGCAACCAGGACAGAATCTGGCGCCCCGACTGGGACTAGAACCCAGTGTGCCGGCACCGTTAGGCAGAGGATTAGCCTATTGAGCCGCGGCGCTAGCTGACATTGGTATTCTTATACAAAGCATATACAGACATTTTTGTCTCACCAGAGAAAGACCAAATAAGAGCATAAATAGAAAATGGCCTTGGGCAAGCCCAAACAGAGATATGGCAAAGTGAATCTGATGGCAGTAAAGTGGGAGGAAATTAACAGATTCCAGGAGTGTGACCCGGCTCCACAAGGTGGAAAAGTTGAGAAAATGGATTCTTCCCTGAACATTTAGGGAAAAATGCCACAATGAAATAAAAGCGAAAGATTTACACAATCTGAAGAGAAACCAGAGTATGGCCAAGGAAAGCACTGTGATTTTAGCCCAATGAATGACATGTTGAACTCCCATATTCTAAAATGGCTATGATACATTTATATTTGTTAAAAACTGTGGTAAGGCATAAGAGGAGCAACTGAAACTAATATACTTCAAACTGTAATTCTGTTCTATTAACTATAAATATGGCTTTATAAAATCTTCACGTACTTGGTGAAAAATTGCTACAGTATTAGTAGTTGTGTTCTTTATAAGGTAGCCTACGTATTATGTATTTGTTATAAGATTTACTTATTTATTTGAAAGGAAATATGGCAGACAGAGAAGGAGAAACAGAGTTAGATTTTCCAACAATTGGATCATCCACCAAAACTTGAAACAGCCAGGTCTGAGCCAATACAAAGTCAGGAGGTAGGAACTCCATCTGGTTCTCTGATATGGGTGTCAGAGACTCAGATACTTGAGCCATTGTTTGCTGTCTTCCAGGATGTGTGTTAGCAGGAAGCAAGATAGGAAAGAGAGCAAACAGGATTCAAATCAGGCACTCTAATATGGGATGTGGGCTTCCCAAGATGTGACTTAACTCACTGTACACAATACAGGCCCCAAATAAGGTAAAATTTTAAGATATGTTATGTATAATATTTCAGTAAATTGCAACATTGAAACTACACAACATTGAAACTACACCTAAATAGAATAGGTCTTATGGAGAATTCAGAAGAAAAAGTATTTGACACTACTGATGTCTTTAAACTGAAAAAAGGCAGAGGAAATAAATTTTTAAGATGGTTGGCAATATGCACTTCAATTTTAACAGTGCTTTTCAAAAGATACTTCTCAAAAGTACCTATAAACCACAAATATTTCACATTGTTAATTTTGTAGAGCAAATAATTTTAATGCCAATATTTTTTCAAATATTTTATTTTTTAAATGGACAATGGATATCATGAAGCTTTCAGAAGATGTTTCAATCTCAGCATAGAAAATAATATAATTTATTTTTAAAAATATCTCTTAATACTGGGTTCTGCTATTTGCTGACAGTTTTTTTTTTCTTGTGTACATTTTGTGAGCATATATGACAATAGAACACTCACTAATCAATTAAATGGCTATTAGCATGCATATTTCTCCATAGTATTCACTATGTAATTAATGTTCAAGTCATGTAGAAAATAAGTCATTTCATTTCTGTGACTATTAAGCATGAAAACATTGATAAGATGATATTTACAGCCATAAATCACATGAATAATTTCTGTAGAAGAATAGAGAAAGCTATACACATTGTATAATATTAAAAATAACTCTTGAATTCCATTTACAAAACTGAAAATACTAACCCCTATCATAAGAAGTTAATTATGGATATAATAAGATGGCTGAATAGTGAGGGTGCGCACCAATCGTCCGGGAAAAGATAGTTTAATAAAAGTGGAGTTTCGGTAGCCTCAGGAAAAGGATCAGGAAAAAAATGCAGAGGAAACTCTTCTGGATCTAGTAGATATGACACGGAGGACCTACGGCGAGAGCAAGGTCACCCACTGCGTGGAAGCTGAGCCGCTGGAGCCGCGGGAGCCACGGGGAGCCACGGGAGTTGAGCCGCAGAATCTGAGCTCCAGTGCTGGAAGGGGAGGTGAGACAAAGACCTCGGTAACCCGAGACATTGGCAGGGAAAGGCAGAAAGAGCCTGCAGAGAATGAGGCCTAAAGCCCCACGGGGAAAGTTCACCACGCTGACTGGAGGAGAGAAAAAATCGAATAAATAAGGGGAACTGGCACTGACATTAGCCTCTCTCTCCACTCACCTTACAAAGCCCAGCAAGACAAAGAGCAGGCAACATTTTACATATGTAAAGTGGTGCATGCCATTTTGCATAGGTAAAGTGGGTGTCCCTCATTAGCCAAGCAGAAAAACCTGACTGTGGTGGGGAGAAATAACAGGAGGTTAACACCTAATGAAAGTGCGGAGCTAACCAACTGAGACTGTGAAAACCTGAGGGGGGGGTGAGAGAACTCACTGAGTACACAAACTCGGTAACCTGGGGCAACCTGGTGAGAGACTGCGGATAAATTTGAGACCACACTGAGGGCTGAATAAAATCTTTGTTTGGTCCCAGCAGTAAGCAGACGAATACCCACAGGGGCCAGATTTCATACATCAACTACTCTCAATTCCACTCAGCTGTGTGGAATTACTTCCCAACAGAGTCAAAAAAAAAAAAAAATGAGAGAGAGAGAGAGAGAGAGTGAGCGAGCAAGAGAACAATCTGGGTGAATCACCTTTGGTACACCCTTAACCCTGAAGAACCAAACAGAGCTCTCTGGCCACACCCATCACAGCCTCTAAGGATCCATCAAAAGCAGACAGTCCACTTAATCTAGAGTCACAGTATAACGAGAAAAAACACCACACCAAAGAAACCAAAGAATATCTCCAATATGCCAAACAACAAACGCAAAAACCAAGGTAACAAGAACAAGGAAGACACTATGACACCCCCAAATGAAACAGACACCCCAATTCAAGATTATGAAGATGATGAGATAGAAGAAATGCAAGAAGCAGATCTCAAAAATGGATAAGCACTTTAAGAAGTTCTCAAAAACAAATTCTTGACTACAGAAATCCTTAATGGACAAGATAGAAAATCTCTCTCATGAAAATGAAATATTAAGGAAGAATCAAAATGAAATGAAACAACTAGTAGAAATTGAAACTGTGATAGTGACAAGAAATCATAATGAAATAAAGAATTCAATAAATCAAATGACAAACACATTAGAGAGCCTTAAAAACAGAATGGGTGAAGCAGAAGAGAGAATATTGGACTTAGAAGATAGAGCACAGGAAAATATACAGTCAAACCAAAGAAAAGAAGAGGAACGTAGAAATCTAAAAAATATTGTTGGGAATCTTCAGGATACTATTAAAAAAAAAAAAAAAAAAACCAACAGTAATAACCGCCCTTCCAACAAAGAAAAGCCCAGGACCAGATGGATTCACTGCTGAATTCTACCAGACATTTAAAGAAGAACTAACTCCAATTCTTTTCAAGCTATTCAGAACAATTGAAAAAGAGGGAATCCTCCCAAGTTCTTTCTATGAAGCCAGCATCACCTTAATTCCTAACCAGAGAAAGATGCAGCACTGATAAAGAATTACAGACCAATATCCCTGATGAACATAGATGCAAAAATCCTCAATAAAATTCTGGCCAATAGAATGCAACAACACATCAGAAAGATCATCCACCCAGACCAAGTGGGATTTATTTCTGGTATGCAGGGATGGTTCAATGTGCACATAACAATCAATGTGATACACCACATTAACAGATTGCAGAAGAAAAACCATATGATTATCTCAATAGATGCCGAGAAAGCATTTGATAAAATACAACACCCGTTTATGATGAAAACTCTAAGCAAACTGGGTTTGGAAGGAACATTCCTCAATATAATCAAAGCAATTTATGAAAAACCCATGGCCAGCATCCTATTAAATGGGGAAAAGTTGGAAGCATTCCCATTGAGATCTGGTACCAGACAGGGATGCCCACTCTCACCACTGCTATTCAATATAGTTCTGGAGGTTCTAGCCAGAGCTATTAGGCAAGAAAAAAAAAATAAAGGGGTACAAATTGGGAAGGAAGAACTCAAATTATTCCTCTTTGCAGATGATATGATTCTTTACTTAGGGGACCCAAAGAACTCTACTAAGAGACTATTGGAACTCATAGAAGATTTTGGCAAAGTAGCAGGGTATAAAATCAATGCACAAAAATCAACAGCCTTTGTATGCACAGGCAATGCCATGGCTGAGAAAGAACTGCTAAGATCAATCTCATTCACAATAGCTACAAAAACAATCAAATACCTTGGAATAAACTTAACCAAGGACGTTAAAGATTTCTACGATGAAAATTACAAAACCTTAAAGAAAGAAATAGAAGAGGATAACAAAAAATGGAAAAATCTTCCATGCTCATGGATTGGAAGAATCAATATCATCAAAATGTACATTCTCCCAAAAGCCATTTATACATTCAATGCAATAACAATCAAGATACAGAAGACCTTCTCAGGTCTGGGAAAAAATGATGCTGAAATTCATAGGGAGGCACAGGAGACCTCGAATAGCTAAAGCAATCTTGTGCAACAAAAACAAAGCCGGAGGCAACAGATGTACCAGATTTCAGGACATACTACAGTGCAGTTGTTATCAAAACAGCATGGTCCTGGTATAGAAACAGATGGATAGACCAATGGAACAGAATAGAAACATGAGAAATCAATTCAAACATCTACAGCCAACTTATATTTGATCAAGGATCCAAAACCAATCCCTGGAGTAAGAACAGTCTATTCAATTAAAGGTGCTGGGAAAATTGGATTTCCACGTGCAGAATCATGAAGCAAGACCCTTACCTTTCACCTTACACAAAAATCCACTCAACGTGGATTAAAGACTTAAATCTACAACCCACCACCATCAAATTAATAGAGAGCATTGGAAAACCCTGCAAGATATAGGTACTGGCAAAGACTTCTTGGAAAATACCCCAGAAGCATAGGCAGTCAAAGCCAAAATTAACATTTGGGATTGCATCAAATTGAGAAGTTTCTGTACTGCAAAAGAAACAGTCAGGAAAGTGAAGAGGCAACCTACAGAATGGGAAAAAATATTTCCAAACTATGCAACAGACAAAGGGTTGATAACCAGAATCTACAAAGAAATCAAGAAACTCCACAAGATCAAAACAAACAACCCACTTAAGAGATGGGCCAAGGACCTCAATAGACATTTTTCAAAAGAGGAAATCCAAATGGCCAACAGGCACATGAAAAAATGTTCAAGGTCACTAGCAATCAGGGAAATGCAAATCAAAACCACAATGAGGTTTCACCTCACCCCAGTTACAATGGCTCACATTCAGAAATGTACCAACAATAGATGCTGGTGATGATGTGGGGAAAAAGGGACACTAACCCACTGTTGGTGGGAATACAAATTGGTTAAGCCACTATGGAAGTCAGTCTGGAGATCCCTCAGAAACCTGAATATAACCCTACCATTCAACCCAGCTATACCACTCCTTGGAATTTACCCAAAGGAAATGAAATTGGCAAACAAACAAGCTGTCTGCACATTAATATTTTTGCAGCTCAATTCACAATAGCTAAGACCTGGAATCAACCCAAATGCCCATCAACAGTAGACTGGATAAAGAAATTATGGGACATGTACTCTATAGAATACTATAGAGCAGTCAAAAACAATGAAACCGGGCCATTTGCAACAAGATGGAGGAATCTGGAAAACATCATTCTGAGTGAACTAAGCCAGTCCCAAAGGGACAAATATCATATGTTCTCCCTGATTGGCGACAACTAACTGAGCACCAAAGGGGAAACTTGTTGAAATTAAATGGACACTATGAGAAACAGTGACTTGATCAGCTCTTGTCCTCTTGATGTACAATGTAATACTTTATCCACTTCAGTATTTTTTATTGTTCTAGTACTATTGGTTGAACTCTGTAATTAACACACAATTGTTCTTAGGTGTTTAAATTTTAACTGAAAAGTGATCCCTGTTAGGAATTTGGAAAACATTATGCTGAGTGAAATAAGCCAGTCCCAAAGGGACAAATATCATATGTTCTCCCTGATCCATGACAACTAACTGATCACCAAAAAGGAAACCTGTTAAAGTGAAATGAACAGTATGAGAAACGCTGACTTGATCAGCCCTTGCCCTGACTGTTGATGAACAACTTAATACGTTATCCTTCTTAGTATTTTTTTTTGTTTGTTCTACTTAATACTTTTGGTTGAATACTGTAATCAATACACAATTATTCTTAAGTGTTAAAACTTAACTGAAAAGTGATCGTTGTTAAATATAAGAGTGGGAATAAGAGAGGGAAGAGATGTGCAATTCAGGACATGCTCAAGCTGACTTACCACAAACGGTAGAGTTAGAAACATACCAGGGGATTCCAATTCAATCCCATCAAGGTGGCATGTACCAATGCCATCTCACTAGTCCCAGTGATCAATTTCTATTCACAATTGATCATAATGATAGGACTAAGAGCCAAAGGGATCACATAAGCAAGACTGGTGTCTGCAAATACTATCTGATAGAATCAAAAAGGGAGAGAATGATCCAACATGGGAAGCGAGATACACAGCAGACCCCTAGAATGGCAGATGTCCTAAACAGCACTCTGGCCTCAGAATCAGCCCTTAAGGTATGCGGATCTGGCTGAAAATCCCATGAGAGTATTTCAGGTATGGAAAGCCAAAACACTCTGGCAAAAAAAAAAAAAAAAAAAAAAAACAAAAAACACCTAAATGAAAGATCTCCGTGATTGAGATCCCAGTGGAAAGAATAGGTCATCAAAGACGGAGGTACCTTTCTCTGAAGGGAAGAGAGAACTTCCACTTTGACTACGACCTTGTCTAAATATGATCAGAGTCGGTGAACTCAAAAGGCTTCCATAGCCTTAGCAACTCAGGACAAGAGCCTAGGGTGATAACTGATGCCATAAACAATTGTGTCAATTTGTTAAGTCAACAATAGGAGTCACTGTGCACTTACTCCTCATGTAGGATCTCTGTCCTTAATGTGCTGTACTTTGTGATTTAATGCCTTAACTAGTACTCAAAACAGTTTTTTTCACTTTATGTTTCTGTGTGGGAGCATAATGTTGAAATCTTTACTTAATGTATGCTAAACTGATCTTCTGTACATAAAGAGAATCGAAAATGAATCTTGATGTGAATGGAAGGGGGAATGGAGAGGGAAAGGGGAGGGTTGCGGGTGGGAGGGAAGTTATGGGGGGGAAGCCATTGTAATCCAAAAGCTGTGCTTTGGAAATTTATATTCACTAAATAAAAGTTAAAAAAAAGAAATTAATTATGATGCATTAATATTTTGGGTGGATTGCTGAAGGTATTCTTAAAAACCTAATGTGGCCACAAGTTTGAAATACCAAGCCTGATAAACATTTGAACAGTGACAGTGTTTATGAACTTAGCAATGTGGAGATATTTTAGTGAAAAGTGTTCATATATGTAAAGCACTATGGCTTTCAATGTATCTTTGTCTTATAATTGCATGTCATAGCAGCACAAACCAAAGAGGCAAAAGGAGATGGATCGACAATTCACGTCTGTTACTAGGTAGCCAAGTCAATGACCATTACCAAGGACAGACATTTGAGGCATGAACAGGTGGACAGAAGACCTCTATCTTTATTTGTATCTCTGTCTCTGCCTTTCAAAGTAAATGAAAATAAATCATTGTTGCAAAATAATTGCTATTAGCATTCATTTAACTGAGAGCATATGCTTTAGGAGCATCTATTTAATGAGTTATAAGCTAGGATACGATAAGAAGACAGTGAAAAGCAGCTTAAGGAAAGCTATTGGCTTTTTCCTTTTTTATTAGAATATAGTTGTAAACCTAATCTGTAGCATCTGGCTACCACTTTCTCTTGTCAGTCCTTCAGGGCCATGATCTGGTAAACACTTTTTGTTCACTAAGTTTTTCTGCAAAATGTAACACAAATATTGCTTTGTAGACATATTATAAGTTCTTGAATTTTATAAATGAAAGTATTGTATATAGCAAAAATTAAATATTTGCAGCAATATTTCTTTCTGTTTTAATTTCTGTTATGTATTCGTCAATAATAGCATAGCCTTTTAAATTCTGCGTTATGTCAGAACCTTGTATTTTTATTTTTTAGTTTTTTATTCATTTTCAATTCTCTTTATATGCAGAGGATCAGTTTAGTATATATTAAGTAAAGATTTCAACAGTTTGCACCCACTTAGAAACACAAAGTGAAAAATACTGTTTGAGTACTAGTTACAGCATGAAATCACAATGTACAGCACAGTGGCGCGCACCTGTAGTCCCAGCTACTTGGGAGGCTGAGGAGGATCGATTGAGTCTAGGAGTTCTGTGCTGTCGTGCGCTATACCGATCAGGTGTCCGCACTTAGTTCAGCATCAATATGGTGACTTCCCAGGAGCGGGAGACCACCACGTTGCCTAAGGAGGGGTGAACCAGCCCATGTCGGAAACGGAGCAGGTCAAAACTCCAGTGCTGATCAGAAACTTGTATTTTTAAAAAGCATGGTTATTCCCCTGACACATTTGGCAAGTACACACTTTCTTCTTCAAATCACAGTCTTGAAACAAAGCTCAAAATGTCTGTCACCAGGAAGGAAGACGTTGGTTCTTTGAGTTAAATGGGTAGTGTGAATTTCTGCTGAAAAAAAAAAAAAAAAAGGTTGTAATTGGATTAACTAAGCTACCTTTCCTGGAAAATTATCTTTCACTGAGATTTGAATGTTGATTACTGTAATGAGTTCCTTCACTTACAGCAATAGGTATAAGAATTACATAATTTATCTCATAAAACCTTGTAAAGTGATAAGAAGGCAATAGTGAATGATGATCATAAAAATAATGATTTTATATTGATATTTAAAACCATAACTTTCAAATAATTATAAAGATGTTAGATGTAATGAATATTACTACTTTAAAATAATTTTGATAACTTAATTGATGATTTTAATACCTTTTATAATTAGGAAGTCTTATTATTATATCAGTTGAAAATATGAAAAAATATATAATTGTGGAGTTATGAACATAAAAAAGTTTCATATATTAAACATGCCTCCCACAAATTTAATTATCTCTCAAAGTCATTGTTTAAGGAAAGACTCATGATATTTCCATAACAGTTTATATAAATAAGAAATATCAGTCAACTCATCAGTTATTAAGCAATTATTTAGTTAAAACAAGAGGCGTCTGAAATAAGTAAACAGAGACCAACACGAAGTCTGTAAAATTTGTAAAATTAGATCAAATCTCTTTTACTACAGAGTAAATCACATAAAAATGCAATATTCCATAAAAATTTTACCCGTTGCAGCTGTAATTTCTCAAGGTCATTATTTTGAAAGCAAAATCAAAGTTTTCAACCTGCAGTTGCAATAATTGTGATTACAGACATTTTGTTTCAGTATTTTACATACAGAATTACCTATACTTTTAAAATTTTAAAATTAAAATCACTTTATTCTTTCAAAAATTTCTGTTTATTTACTTATTTTATTTATTTAAACGACATAGAGAATCACAGAGAGAAAGAGGGAGATGGAGAGAGAGAAAGAAATCTTTCCATTGGTCCACTTACCAGATGAACACAACAGTTGAGGCTGTGTCAGACCAAAGCCAAGAACAGGAAACTTAACCTGCCTTAGGTGACAGGGACCCAGCTACCTTAGTCATCACCTTGTGTCTCTCAGGGTGTGTATTAACAGGAAGTTGGAATTAGGAGCAGAGCCAGGACTCCAAACACCCGAACCAAATCCTTTTTTGATTTTGATTTTAAGTTATTTATTTATTTTCTTGAAAGGCGGGATGATGAGAGAGAGGGAGGGAGAGAAAGAGAGGTCTTCTATCCACTGGTTCACTTCCAAAATGCCTACAAAAACTGGGGCTATGTTAAGCTGATGTCAGGCTCAGGGACTCCATCTGAGTCTCCCACATGGTTGAGGGGGTTCCCAAATACATAAGCTGTCTTCCACTGCCCTTCAGGCACCTTAGCAGGAAGCTGAATCAGAAACGTAAAGTATCGGGACTTGAACCAGGCACTCCAATATTGCATGCAGGTTTCCACATGGCGTCTCAACCCACTGCAACATAGCACCTGCCCCTTTTAAATGTTTATCTGTGAGAAAGTATATTAGGTTGAATCACATAACATTTCTACTACTGTAGATCTAAAATTTTCAATATCAGATGTTTCCAGTAGATCAGTGGTAGGTAGGTAGTGGATATAGTAGATATATATTTATATGATAGGTAGCTAGGTAGGTAGATAGATAGATAGATAGATGACAGATTAGATATAGATAGATGACAGATTAGATAGATAGATGACAAATTAGATAGATAGATAGATAGATAGATAGATAGATAGATAGAGATAGGAATTTGGTATATGCCACACCAGTGCCTTGGTGTTTGAATTACGTAAAAACTGAAACCTATTCAGTATCTACCTCTTCCCACTCTTCCTTTCCAGGAGTAATAAAATTCTCTATTTTGATGCTAATAATTTATTTGTTATTTTTAAAACCATTTTATTACTTATGAGTACATCCTTAAACAGTCTATTTTCCTTTATAAGTTTTTAGTTAGTGTTTATGAATTTTTATGGTAGGATCAAGTTATTCAATGTTTATAAAACCTGTTTCTTTTGCACAAGTTTATGTTTGGAAATTAATTTAACTTGATATGCAAAGATATGGTTGGTCTATTTTCACTTCAACATAATATGCACCTAAATGAGTATACTCTTTTCATCGTTTGCATTCCCTTCCAGTTTCTGATATTACAAGTGAAGCTACTTCCACCTGAAGCACTTGTGGGGGAATTGTATTACAGAAACTCTGGTCTTTTCCAGTAATGTTAACATGGCCTGCAGTTCTGCACAAGGACAGTATTAGGATCACAAATTTTCATTGATTTCCTTTTCTCTCTCTGCTATGCTCACTGCAAGTAATTTTGTGCATAATCTTCAGGAAGTAAGAGAAGACCGTGAACATTTGGAAATCCATATAAAGTCTTCTACAGTCCTTCTACCTAGTAATTTAACAGCTTCTTCTGCAACTCTTTTTCAACTTTGACTATCCGGTATAGAATACAGTAACTGTTTCCTCAAACAAGTCCTTGATGTAAGAGTAAAGCTACATTGGTAAATAAAATCTTCATAAGTTTTATGCTTGATGTCTGAGTGACACAGTCGTCAGAGAAACTGAGAAGTTACATTTCACTAAACACATTCTCCAGAAATTGAGATGTTACCTTCTACTAACCACATTCTCCAGATCCTCAAAACAGACTTCTGTGTGATTATTGAAACAACCTGCTCTCTTTAAAGGATAGTGTTATTTATTTAATCAGATTTGAACATGAAGGAAGATTTGCCTGAGTCATTGTGGACTTCTTTTGCATTAGGGGATAAGGAATGATATGCTTCAGGAAAGATGGAAAATAATGCTATTAAATAAAGAAAAATGGATTCAGATAAAAATAATTTTTTGACAGGCAGAGTGGACAGTGAGAGAGAGAGAGACAGACAGAGAGAAAGGTCTTTCTTTGCCGTTGGTTCACCCTCCAATGGCCGCCATGGCAGGCGCACCACGCTAATCCGATGGCAGGAGCCAGGTACTTCTCCTGGTCTCCCATGGGGTGCAGGGCCCAAGTACTTGGGCCATCCACTGCACTCCCGGGCCACAGCAGAGACCTGGCCTGGAAGAGGGGCAACCGGGACAGAATCTGGCGCCCCGACCGGGACTAGAACCCGGTGTGCTGGCGCCACAAGGCGGAGGATTAGCCTAGTGAGCCGCAGCACCGGCTCAAATAAAAATAATTTTAAAATATACTGGAAGAAAGAAATATGAAAACTGCAAGAGGAAAGGAATAAGACTACATTTCCTGGTATTCTGTAAATAAATCAACAAAGTGAAAATCATACATCTAATACACCCAACAATTTCTTAATGGCAGAAAGGAGAATTATTCAAGGCTAAGAGAGTTACCAGAGACAATTCCTTCTTGGAGAAAATGGTTTGGGATAGCCAAAAGATTATCACCCCAATGTGAGGGCAGAGAAAGCACAAAGACCAAGAAGATTTCTGAACAATTAAGAGTACACACATCCAACACAGTAACAAATAAGTGTTATTTGAACTTAAATTTTCAATTATGTGAACACATGCATCCATATGTTTGTATGTAATTTGTATTACAGACATGAAAATCATTGGCCTTCTAATTATACAAGGTTTATGTGGCTGGGAATTGTAGATAGTGCATGCTAATATACATACTCCTGGCTGTAACATCAAATAGCAAATTTATCACAAAAGTATCAGCTTAGATAATCTTGCAAAACAAAATAATTTTAAATGCAATTTCTTATGAATTTGTGTGTGTTTGGAAGTGAAGATAAACTATGATCTCAGCATATAAATTAGAGCCATGAAAAAATAGTTGCTTAGAGAAATTAAAAAACAGAGTTTGATCCTGCAGACTGCCAAAACTTTAAGTGTGGTAGCTCGGTTCAACCTAGATGAGCTTTCTAAAGCTGGCCTGTTACCGTCACTCTAAAAGTTAATATAGCTGCAAAATAAACGCTAACTCTTAGCACATTAGCCCTGCAGTTTCCTTGATCACTTGAGCAGGAAGACCATGAGGAGAATGAGAATATTTAACACAGGGATTTCTTGAGCCGCTACTCCTGCCTCCTGACCCCTGGAGTTGTCCCTGTGGATACTGGCACCTTTCTACTCACCTTAGGTTTTTCGTCCTCTTTTCCTTCCTCATTTTTCTGTTTTCCTCATCCTTTGTCTTTTCTTTAGACATTGTTCTCCCTCTCTGTTGAGCAAAACAACCAACCATATGGAAATCCTGGTCTCATTTGTAGGACGCTTATTGCTGAGTAATTCCTACACCTATCTTTAACATAACAAACTTAATTCATCCCCTAGAACTCTAACAAAAAGTGAAAAGGTCTTCAACAACAACAAAAAAGACTGATTAATGGGGAGATTATGTTGAATTCTATGAAAACCTGGATACTCAAACAATTTTCAAAGGAAGAAAAGTTTAACTTGCATCATGGAAAAAGTTTATACAAGTAATAGATACTGATTTGAAAGTAAATAGATGCAGATTTGCACATAAAAGGCAATATAAAGAAAGTTTATTCGAATAGCCAAAGGAGGAGATAAAACCACTTAAAATTCACAGAAGAGAAGGTGGGGCTCATCCTTTGGAAGCTGTTGTGGATTTTTCCAACTGGCATTCTATAACAGCATCAGTCAAGCCTGATGGTAAACTTCTTCTTGTTGAAACTTTGAATCTTAGCTAGGCTTGTTGTGCAGGAGGTCTTGTGATAATCATAGAAAAGTGAAGTCTTTGAGTCAAAAAAATTCAAGATGCATTTTTTCCTGCTCTTGCTAAGTAGAAATGAAAATAGCTTTTCATGAAATAATACAATTTCCTGGAAGGCACAAAGAATTCAGAACTCATTTACTTATTTATGTATGTAAAAACTAACAGATTCAGCAGAGGTAACCAAAGAAGATAGTTTAACGTTCTTCATTTTATATCTTCTTTATCTTTTCTTCAGTGTAAAAAGGTTTCTCATTGTAATTCGTTATTTGTGAAATACTTTTTCTTCAAATTGTGGGAATTTTGGATATCTTATTATACATGAAGTGCTTTTACATATATGTCAAAAACACGTTTAGGGTGAAATACGGAGAAAACACAAAAAGTCTCCCACCCACATAGATATAGTGCATATATAAAAAAGACTGAACAGCTTTAGAAGGTCATGCTTTTTCAGCCACTCTCTGTCACTCCAGTGCAAAGCAAAATGCATCTGTTCATCCAAACTAGTCAAAGCCTCACATTTGGTCTATATTCTGTCCCACTGTGGATGATGAGTAACTTTGCCTGTAGTGAGAATACTGAAGATACAATTTCTTCTATATATCATATATACAAAATGATTGATATTATGAAATTTTGGGTAAAAAGGAAATGACAAATGACTTCAACAACTATTGCTTCTAAAATATAACTGAAGGCAAATGCCTGCTTCCTTTCTCTCATCTTGAAGCAATGATTGATGGAAGTCCTTTCATTGTAGAGAATGTCAAGTCTGCAGATTTGTATGTAAGTCCTGGTTACTTGATGACAAGTTTACCAACTCCTCATATTTAACAGCACATATGGGTGCTGGCCTAGATCTCACTCTAATCAAGAGTCCTGGTGATTGCATTATCCTGTTGGATATGAGCATATCTGTTTAGAGACTAAACTTGAGATTTCTACTCTTTAATAAAAGGATCACTAAATGTGAAACTACGTTCACATCTTTGAAGGGCATTCTTTACTACAAATGTAAAGTTAGTCTACAGAAAGAAACATAAAGAAACACAGGCAATCAAAGAAAATAAGTTGAAAAACTATTACCAGTATAATCAATATTACCTACAATTAATTTAGATGGAGGTAATTTGGTAGATTTTAAATGTGAAAAAAAATCAAGATTATATCCTGCACACAACTATCACTAGTGTAATTATCTTCTTTGTTCATTGTTGTAGAATCAGTTCAAACACAAAAAATTGCAGTTCATTGAAGAAAATTGCATAGTGTTGTGGTGATATCATTCTTTAAAGTAATAGCAGGGGCCTGCCATTGTGGCATAACAGTTAAAGTCGTTGCCTGGGACACCATCCCTTATGGGCACCTGTTGGAGTCTTGACTGCTCCATTTCTGATTCAGCTCCCTATTAATGCATCTAGGAAAGCAGTGGAAGTTGGCCCAAGTGCTTGGGTTCCTGAACTCATGTGGCAGACCCTGAAGAAGCTCCTGGCTCCTAGCTTCAGTCTGGCCCAGTAGTGGCTGTTGTGGCCATTTGAAGAGTGAACCACTAGATTGAAGATCTCTCTCTCTCTCTCTCTCTCTCTCTCTCTCTCCCCCGCCGCTCTATCTCTCTCTCTGTCTCCCCCTTTCTCTGTGAATCTATCAAATAATTAAGGTAAGTCTTTTTAAAAAGTCCTATTTAAAAATTAATAAAAGTAATAAGGCTTAACATGTTAACTAAATTTTAATTTTACAGTTTAAGTCTATCGATTTGCTTTATTTTAAGTCTAGAATATAATAAGTCCTCATACCATAAATTATATAATTGATCTTTCTATAGATTTTTAAATTATTTTTCCTCTTGGTGAAGTCTCATTTTCTAGCTATATTATTCCAATTTTTTGAATATCATGGCAAAATGAAGAAATAATGTTAGTCATCCAAATTACAAAGTATATAGGGCTTCGTCTCTTGGCTAAGGGAATCGTGTTTTCATAATTTGCCTCTTCAAAGATGTCATTTCAATAACTTCTTAGTAATAATTCAATATTTTTAAGGAAGATGATATCTTTCTTGAAGTTGTTTAAGTAGTATCTGGTTAATAGAATTAGATAACCCCAGAAGATAATATACATTTTGGATTACAATTAGTGAATATATGAATACATGTAGTGCTTTATAAATCAATTTCCAAAATATATTATAAATCCTTTGCAGTGTTTTTTAAATATGTATTGCAATTTTGCATTATCTTCCGTGTTGTAGTTGCTGTGATTTTTAGAATTTTGTCTAAGTTGTGTTTCTTCCATCAAAAATACCTGTCATTACAGATGGAGCTGACCTTCTTCACTACCTCACTGATTTTAAAAGATGTGTTGTCACTTGGATAGTTGATTGTTGCCTCAGCTCCATCATCCACTATGCATGAATTCAAAATGATTGCACACTTAGTAAGGAAATAAGAGTTGCCATGGAAATTTTAAAATGAAAATATGCATGCAGAACTGCTAGTATTGTTTTTATGCTTCTGTGTGTGTGTGTGTGGACAGAGAAATTGCTACTGAGAGTTACAAAGGAGTTTGATGTAGTCTCATTTCTTTCCTACATGCATGATGTGTTTTATTGTTGTTATCTTCCTCAGAACACAGGTAAGCTCTAGATTTGTGTAACTCACTGTTTCCTTGATTGATTCACATTATATTCTCTAGAGGACACATCCCAAATATTTAACCCAGTATGGGCTCTGAACACTGAGACAAACACTAGCTGCAAGCAATCACAATGGTCCAACAACTATGAAACCCCCACTGTCCCATATGTGCAGGGAGTGGCGTTGGTGCATTAACAGGATCTATACTAACAGGCTGGAAGGCTCAACCCCATCTGTTGTCAGCATCACCTGGTTTTTATTTTATTTGCTTGTTCATTTAATTTATTCATTTATTTAAAGGTAGAGAGAGATAGGCAGACAGAGATCTTGTATCTGCTGATTTACTCCACAAATGCCCACTATACCTGGGACTGAGCTAGGCTGAAGTCAAGAGCTGGAAACTGAATCTTAGTCTCTCACATGGGTGACAAGGACCCAACTCCTTGAGCCATCACACTGCCAATCAGAGTGCACACTAGCAGGAAGCTGGAGCCAGGAGCCAAGCTACAACTGGACCCAAGGCACAGTATGAGGGTATCTCAGGAGAGAGTTTAACAATAGTGCCAAGTGAGTGCTCTAGTGCTGTCTTAGAGCTCTTACAGCTGGCTTTTCCTCCTGAAAATTGTCCTCTGTCCATGGAAGAGCACTTCTTTGCTATAAGACTTTTTTAATTTTTATTTATCTGATACATTTAGTGTTTTTCGTAGTATTAATTTTTCCTTCAATTGCTTTTGGTAGCTTTTCAGGAAATTAGTGCAATTCATCTAAATATCATTTTTTGAGAGCAAAGGAGAGTTCAAAGCATTCCTTTAATACTTACTGCCCATGAATTCAGTAGTGGTAACTTCTCTATCATTTCTGATTTTTGCTACTTTACCCTTTAATTAGTCCAGTTAGAGTTTAGTTAATGTTATTGATACTTTCAAAGACAAGTTTCATTACCCTGATTTTTCCCTATTGTTTTCTGCTTTCTGTATTACTGCACCAGTGTTTTTGTTTGTTCAAATATTTATTGTTTCCTTCTGTCTGCTTGTACTTGTGGAGAGCAACTCGGACTAGACTAAATTACTGGAATTAAGACTTATTCTATGCATCTGCTTTCCCACAATATGGCGCTGGGAGAGGAGGAAACAGCTTCTACACAGCTGCCTCCAGTTCAACCAATAAACTGTAGGACCTGCTCCTGATTGGAGGAGAGCAGCGTACTTGGCGTGTGGGTAGCAGAGTTGGGATTGGTGGAAGAGGACTATAAAGGAGGAGAGAGACAACATGCACCAGGAACATCTATCTGAAGGAACACCTGTGCAGCCCCCGAGAGAGCCAGCCGGCGGTGTGCTGCTCCCCCGCGGAAGTGGGGAAAGTGGCTAGGGGGAACCGCCCTTCCACGGAGGTGGAAGGGTTGGTAGCCAACCCGGGAAGAACCAGCAGCAAACCCGGGGAGGGCTGAGCAGACCAAAGAACAGCGCAGGGTCCTGTGTCGTTCCTCCACGGAGACGGGGAGCAACAGTACTGGGGTAAATTTACTCTTCTTTCCTTAGTTTTATAAGATGGGTCTTAGGTTAAGGATTTTACTTCACTTTTCTTGTCTTTTTTTTTTTTTTTTTTTTTTTTTTTTTGACAGGCAGAGTGGACAGTGAGAGAGAGAAACAGAGAGAAAGGTCTTCCTTTGCCGTTGGTTCACCCTCCAATGGCCGCCACGGTCGGCGCGCTGCGGCCGGCGCACCGCGCTGATCCAATGGCAGGAGCCAGGAGCCAGGTGCTTTTCCTGGTCTCCCATATATATGCTAGAAACTATTTTCCCTCTAAACATTGCTCTATAAACATCCCGCAAATTTTGATGTTTTATTTTTCTTCTAGTTGACTTTTATTTTTGTTTCATTTGAGACCATGTGTTTTGTGGAAATGTATTAATTTCCAAATATTGGCATGGTGGAAGAGAGTTTTACAGTGAACTCTTTTTTTTTTAAAGATTTATTTTTATTTATCCAAAAGACAGAGTTACAGAGAGAGGTAGAGAAAGAGAGAGAAGTCTTCCATTCACTGGTTCACTCCCCAAGTGGCCACAATGGCCGGAGCTGAGCCGATTCAAAATCAGAAGCTAGGATCTTCCTCCTGATCGCCCACATGGGTGCAGGGGCCCAAGGACTTGGGCCATTTTCTAATGCTTTCCCAGGCCATAGCGGAGAGTTGCATCAGAAGTGGAGCATCTGGGACTTGAACTGGCACCCATATGGGATGCCCGCACTGTAGGCTGGGGCTTTAACCTGCTGTGCCACAGCGTTGGCCCTACAACGATCTTTCATTATTAATTTCTAGAGTGATTATACCTGAGACCATGCATTTATTAGGTTATTAAAATTGTATTAAGCTGCATTTTATGGCATACAGTATCTCAGTGAATGTGCCATGTGTGTTGAAATAATGTATTTTATGTTGTTATTCAATGAAGTATAAATATCAAGAGATGACATTTCTCAGTCATAAGTCTTGGGTAAACCATACCTTCAGTCATCTGCTGCCTGAATGGTCTATCTGTTACCGACAGGGGTGTATGCCACCATCTATAATAGCGGATATGACTCTTTCTCTTTAATTCCTGTATATTTTACATCCTATTTTGACACAGTGTTTTTAGCTTCATAAGCACACGTTATATTCTTTTCTTGGAGAATTCATCCTTTTATCATTAAACACTTACTCTATTCCTCACAATCTTTATTCTGGGGTAAGTTTGTTTGAAATCAATTACCTATTCCAAATTTCTTTTGATTTATGTTAGTATAAGATATCTCTCACATTCATTTCACTTTTGTTTGCATTTTATTTGTGTAAGTTTTATATAATATAAAATCTATTATTGTAATCACCTTTATTTGTACCATGCGATAGCCTTTAGGATATTCACAGTGTGTGTAACTATCACTCCTATCTATTTTCAGAACATTTCAATCACTTCAAACATAACTCTATACATCTGTCAAGTGGTGACCCACCGTTCTTTCCTATACCTGGATTCTGGGCACCACTTTCGTGCTCTTTCACTATATAAATTTCACATTCTATATATTTGTATAAACGAAATCATAGAATGTATAGAATTTTAGTATTACTGCAGCAACCTAATTTGTTCCTTAAAACAACACATTTTTTTCTGGAAGTCAGAAATACAAAAGAGGTCTTATGAAACTAAAATCAAGGACAATTAATGCTTTGGGGATATGATCTTTCTCACTTGTTCCAACTTCTGGAAGGTTCCTCAGAATGTAGCCCCATTACTTTCACCTCGTGTCCGTTGTCACACCTCGCTCTTGACTCTCCTGCTGTATGTTTTCCCATAAGAAACTTTTGATTGCTCTGGACTCAAAGAACTAATCACAGACAATCTCAGTATTTGAAACTCCTCACTTTAATCATACTTTCCATGTCCCTTTTGCCATGAAAAGTGGCATATACTTTAGTTCCAAAGCATAGGACACAGGCTTGAGGAGAGCGCATGGATCTGCTGCCCGCAGTGGTCAATGAATCTGCTGGATTCCTAATCTGAACTGAAATCCCACTTATAATTAGGTCTCTACAAGTCAACTCTAATTATAAAACCACAGTGAGGCTTCTGATCCCCTCATTTCAGTTCATATCAATCCCCACACTCACCAGACTTGACAATCTGAGTTTTCTACATCCCAGGGTAAAGTGTGCCTTGGTGAGCAGTTTCTGAATCCCTTTCAGTTCCCTTTGGGAAGGAATGCATACAGAATCCAATTGTGAAGACTTTGCTACAGCTTACCTCAAGTTTACCTAGCCTGTTCTTCATTGTGGGTCAGTGAACCGGCTTAAATCTGGACCCTTGTGAAAGGGTCCTAATTTTTCATTGTGATGACTGAATCATTAACCTGCTGTCTGACAACTTTTAATTTTGTTTTGCTATATAAATCCAGTAGTCCTGCCATCAGTTATTTCTCTATCTCAGTGCTAGTGGCTTCAGTATCTATTAGCTAATACCATAAGTTACGGCAGGCCAGAAGATCCTGCTTCCCCTCAGCCCTTTGCACTGATTTTGAGATTATGTTCACTTTTCCTCTATTGTTAACTAATGCCACTACCACCTGCTATTCAGAGACTCTGACATGCATTGCGATATGAGAATCTATCTCTCAGGCAGAGTATCTGGTCTGCAGAGAAAAGTCAGTCCTTTCTCAGGAATACCAATACATACCTTAATAATGTATTATATTTCATTTAATAAATTTAAGGTCCTCTGGATAAATAAATGCATTAAACCAAACATTATAAATCAATCAGCTCTTTATTCAACATTAATACAGAGAACTCCTAGTTTCTACATTTAGTTCAATAAATATTTTCATTGAGTGCTGTTTTAAACATCCATCAGGTAAATGATTGGTACCAGATACAAATGTCTTTGCAAAAATATTAAACGCATAGACAAGTGTCTTATTATCAATAGCTTATCTCTTGTACATCACTTACTTCTGCATCTTAAGAACCATGTCCAATATTTTCCCCAGCTTCTTCCCATATATTCTACCTGGGTCTAGAAACTTGTTAATATTGTTGCAAACATTAGTTGAAATATAAATCTTATTCAGTTTTTCCCAGTTTTGTGTATGTGCATATATATGTCCATGAAGTTTCATTACATGTGTAGATACAAGTAAACATCAACACAACAAGATTATAAAACTATTGCATCACACAAAGAAACCATCAAGTGTTATCCTTCAATAGGCACACAGTTTCTACATGCTAAACTCTAGTAACCACTTGTCTATCCTTTGTCTCAAGATACTGTTACTGCAAGGATGCCACATCAATGATAGCATGCAGTGTTTATCCTTTAGTTGTAATTCACTTGGCACCACATGCTTAAGATACACCCAGGTTGTCCTATCTGCTCAAAGTTTGTTCTTCAAAGAAATCTTACAGAAAGGAAAGTCTCAAGGAAGGCATATGAAATTGAAATGAGACTAGGCTGGCGCCGTGGCTCACTAGGCTAATCCTCCGCCTAGAGGCGCGGGCAACACGGGGTTCTAGTCCCGGTCGGGGCACCGGATTCGGTCCCGGTTGCCCCTCTTCCAGGCCAGCTCTCTGCTGTGCCCCAGGAGTGCAGTGGAGGATGGCCCAAGTGCTTGGGCCCTGCACCCCATGGGAGACCAGGAGAAGTACCTGGCTCCTGCCATCGGATCAGCGCGGTGTGCCGGCCGCAGCACACCAGCCGCAGAGGCCATTGGAGGGTGAACCAACCGCAAAAGGAAGACCACTTTCTCTGTCTCTCTCTCTCTCACTGTCCATTCTGTCTGTCAAAAAAAAAAAAAAAATGAGACTAGGCTTTGCCAATGAAAGCCAAAATATTTTTCACATTTGCTATATTTCAAAGTACTTGACCACTTTTATGCAATGTTAGATCTTCTCCTAGGATTCTACTTTGTGGGGAATTTTTCTCTCACCATCATGGTTCTTAGAAAGCTGAGTATTGGGGCAGGCGCTGTGGTGCAGAGGGTTGAAGCCCTGGCTTGAAGCACCTGCATCCCATATGGGCACTGGTTCTATTCCCGGCTGCTCCTCTTCTGATCTAGCTCTCTGCTATGGCCTGGGAAAGCAGTAGAAGATGGCCCAAGTCCTTGGGCCCCTGCACCCACGTGGGAGACTCATAAGAAGCTCTTGGCTCCTGGCTTCAGATCAGCACAGCTCCAGCTGTTGCAACCATCTGGGAGTGAACCAGTGGATGGAAGACCTCTCTCTGTCTCTACCTCTTTCTGTAACTCTGTCTTTCAAATAAATAAAATAAGTCTTAAAAAAAAGAAATCTGAGTATTAATCCTCTGCAAATTATTACAACAATCTGCTTAAATTTGAATTTATTCAACTTCATGAATTTGTAAATGACAAAGTTTTCTTATTATAAAATATCCATTGAGAATGAAAGTCATAAAATTCCTTCAATTCCATGTTGAGAAAAATAAATTAAAACAATGAGCACTAAAGAATATTGATCTGAAGCAAATGACAACTAGAGAAGTCTTGAGGTAATGATTGCATTAATAAAAATTTCCTATTCATGACTTACTATTAATATACATAAAATATTTACTGCCATATGATTTAAATTTGATTTAGCTACAGATTTTAAAATTAATGACATTAAATATGGACAAATCTAGATGAGTTAAATAAAAACATATCTACTTTTTCTTTTTGGGTCATTCAACCACCATGGAAGGTCAGTCCTCAAATTACCAATGCTGTCTAAATATAAAATAACTGATAAAATTTGTGTAAAAATATATTTATTGCCCAAAATATACAGTTATAGTACAATCAAGTAGTTAAGCAGAAATACGCTTAGAGTGCTATACTGTTTTACACATATAGTTAAATGGAAAGGAAGAAGTACTCATTAACAGATGACACATCTCTTCTTCCACTTTTTGTCTGAATAATTTTGAGTGTTTCATGTTTCAATTTTCCAAGTGCATAAAATGACTTAAAGTTCCTGGATTTCATCTTAGACATTTGGAATAAGTCTACTAAGATTGTCAATGGAGAGGAGAATGTTATGCTGCAGTGGGTTAAATTGCCACTTGCAATGCCTTCATGCCTTATCAGAGTGCATGAGATTGACGCCCAGCTCTGCTTCCAATCAAGTTTCTTGAAAATACACCTGGGAAGCATCAGATGATGGCTCAAGGACTTCGGTTCCTGCCTCCCACGTGGGAGACCACAATGGAGAGTTTTCTGTTCTGCTAATTTTAACCTGACTGATCATACGTGAACTGTTGTGAAAATTTCAGAAGTAAACCAGCAGATGGAAGATTATCTCTCTCTCCACCTCAATTATCTCTCTCTCTCTCTCTCTCTCTCTATCTCTATCTCCAGCTATCTCTGTCATTCTGTTTCTTTAAAACTTAAAAAAAGGTAGGCCATCACTGTGGGTAGTAGACTAAGCCTCTGCCTGTTGTGCTGGCATCTCATATGGGCACTGGTTCATGCCCTGGCTGCATCTCTTCTGATCCAACTCTCTGCTGTGGCATGGGAAAACAGTGGAAGATGGCCCAATGCTTGGGCCCCTGCACCAACATATGAGACCTAGAAGAATCTCCTGGCTCCTGGCTTCAGATAAGCCCAGCTCCAGCCATTGTGTCTACCTGGGGAGTGAACCAGTGGATGAAGACCTTTCATTCTGTCTCTCCCTCTCTCCATCTGTAACTCTACCTGTTAAAAATAATTAAAATCTTAAAAAAAATTAAAAAAAACATAATTGCCAATACATGTATTTTCCTCTGGTATTTAATAATATCATACATTACTTTAAAAAATATTTCATGTATTTATTTGACAGATAAAGTTACAGACACAGAGAGGGAAAGACAGAGACAAAGTTTTTCCATAAGCTGTTTTACTCCGCAAATGGCTACCATGGCCAGAGCTGTGCCCATGTGAAGCCAGGAGCCAAGAGCTTCTTCCAGGTATCCCACACGGGTGCAGGGGCCCAAGCATCTAGGCCATCTTCTACTACTTTCTCAGGCCATAGCAGAGAGCTGGATTGGAAGAAGAGCAGCCGGGACTAGAACTAGTACCCATATGGGATGCTGGCACTGCAGATGGAGGCTTAACCTACTGAATCACAGTGCCAGCCCCCAAGTTGTTTTATACATATAGTTATATAAACTAATTTATTCATCACTAGTTTAAAAGGTTACTAGTAGAAAATATAAAATCTCAGAATCTTCTTTTTTTTAATGAATATAAATTTCCAAAGCACAGAATATGGATTACAGTGGCTTCCTCCCAAAAACGTCCCTCCCACCCGCAACCCTCCCCTTTCCCTTCCCACTCCCTCTCCCCTTCCATTCACATCAAGATTCATTTTCGATTCTCTTTATATACAGAAGATCAGTTTAGCATACATTAAGTAAAGATTTCAACATTATGCTCCCACACAGAAACATAAAGTGAAAATACTGTTTGAGTACTAGTTAGAGCATTAAATCACAATGTACAGCACACTAAGGACAGAGATCCTACATGAGGAATAAGTGCACAGTGACTCCTGTTGTTGACTTAACAAATTAACACTCTTGTTTATGGCATCAATAATCACCCTAGGCTCTTGTCATGAGCTGCCAAGGCTATGGAAGTCCCCTGAGTTCACTGACTGATCATATTTAGACAAGGCCATGGTCAAAGTGGAAGTTCTCTCCTCCCTTCAGAGAAAGATACCTCCTTCTTTGATGACCCATTCTTTCCACTGGGATCTCACTCGTGGAGATCTTTCATTTAGGTTTTTTTTTTTTTTTCCCCAGAGTGTCTTGGCTTTCCATGCCTAAAATAATCTTATGGGCTTTTCAGCCAGATCTGCATGCTTTTAGGGCTGATTCTGAGGCCAGAGTGCTGTTTAGGACATCTGCCATTCTATGGGTCTGCTGTGTATCCCACTTCCCATGTTGGAACGTTCTCTCTCTTTTTGCTTCTATCAGCTAGTATTTGCAGACACTAGTCTTGTTTATGTGATCCCTTTGGTTCTCAGTCCTATCATTATGATCAATTGTGAACAGACATTGATCGCTGGGACTAGTGAGATGGCCTTGGTACATGCCACCTGGATGGGATTGAATTGGAATCCCCTGGTATGTTTCTAACTCTACCGTTTGAGGTAAGTCAGCTTGAGCATGTCCCGAATTGCACATCTCTTCCCTCTCTTATTCCCACTCTTATATTTCACAGAGATCACTTTTCAGTTGAGTTTCAGCACTTAAGAATAATTGTGTATTGATTACAGTATTCAACCAGGGTATTAAGTAGAACAAACAAACAAAAAATACTAAGAGGGATAACATATTAAGCTGCTCATCAACAGTCAGGGTGAGGGCTGATCAAGTCACCATTTCTCCTAGTGTTCATCTCACTTTAACAGGTTTCCTTTTTGGTGCTCAGTTAGTTGTCACCTATCAGGGAGAACATGTGGTATTTATTCCTTTGGGATTGGCTTATTTCACTCAGCATAATGCTTTCCAAATTCCTAACAGGGATCACTTTTCAGTTAAATTTTAAACATCTAAGAATAATCGTGTGTTAATTACAGAGTTCAACCAATAGTACTAGAACAAAAATACTAAAATGGATAAAGTATTACATTGTACATCAACAGTCAGGACAAGAGCTCATCAAGTCATTGTTTCTCATAGTGTCCATTTCACTTCAACAAGTTTCCCCTTTGGTGCTCAGTTAGTTGTCGCCAATCAGGGATATCATATGATGTTTGTCCCTTTGGGACTGGCTTAATTCACTCAGCATGATGTTTTCCAAACTCCTCCATCCTGTTGCAAATGACCGGGTTTCATTGTTTTTGACTGCTGTATAGTATTCGATAGAGTACATGTCCCATAATTTCTTTATCAATCTACTGTTGATGGGCATTTGGGTTGGTTCCAGGTCTGAGCTATTCAGAATTGAGCTGCAATAAACATTAATGTGCAGACAGCTTTTTTGTTTGCCGATTTCATTTCCTTTGGGTAAATTCCAAGGAGTGGTATAGCTGGGTTGAATGGTAGGGTTATATTCAGGTTTCTGAGGGATCTCCAGACTGACTTCCATAGTGGCTTAACCAGTTTGCATTCCCACCAACAGTGAGTTAGTGTCCCTTTTTCCCCACATCCTCTCCAGCATCTATTGTTGGTAGATTTCTGAATGTGAGCCATTCTAACCAGGGTGAGGTGAAACCTCATTGTGGTTTTGATTTGCATTTCCGTGATTGCTAGTGATCTTGAACATTTTTTCATGTGCCTGTTGGCCTTTGGATTTCCTCTTTTGAAAAATGTCTATTGGGGTCCTTGGCCCATCTCTTAAGTGGCTTGTTTGTTTTGATGTTGTGGAGTTGCTTGATTTCTTTGTAGATTCTGGTTATCAACCCTTTATCAGTTGCATAGTTTGCAAATATATTTTCCCATTCTGTCGGTTGTCTCTTCACTTTCCTGACTGTTTCTTTTGCAGTACAGAAACTTCTCAATTTGATGCAATCCCAAATGTTAATTTTGGCTTTGACTGCCTGTGCTTCTGGGGTATTTTCCAAGAAGTCTTTGCCGGTACCTATATCTTGCAGGATTTTTCCAATGTTCTCTAATAATTTGACGGTGTCAGGTCATAGATTTAATTCTTTAATCCATGTTGAGTGGATTTTTGTGTAAGGTGAAAGGTAGGGGTCTTGCTTCATGATTCTGCATGTGGAGATCCAATTTTCCCAGCACCATTTATTGAATAGACTGTCCTTGCTCCAGGAATTGGTTTTAGATCCTTGATCAAATATAAATTGGCTGTAGATGTTTGGGTTGATTTCTGGTGTTTCAATTCTGTTCCATTGGTCTGTCCATCTGTTTCTGTACCAGTACCATGCGGTTTTGATTAGAATAGCCATGTAGTATGTCCTGAAATCTGGTATTGTGATGCCTCCAGCTTTGTTTCTGTTGTACAAGACTGCTTTAGCTATTCGAGGTCTCCTGTGCCTCCATATGAATTTCAGCATCATTTTTTCCAGATCT
This sequence comes from Oryctolagus cuniculus, assembly GCF_051225735.1. Classification (NCBI taxonomy): domain Eukaryota; kingdom Metazoa; phylum Chordata; class Mammalia; order Lagomorpha; family Leporidae; genus Oryctolagus; species Oryctolagus cuniculus. The sequence goes on along the minus strand of NC_142876.1, from coordinate 11,989,350 downwards.
TAGAAGAAGGTCTTCAGTATCTTGATTGGTATTGCATTGAATCTGTAAATTGCTTTTGGGAGAATGAACATTTTGATGATGATATTGATTCTTCCAATCCATGAGCATGGAAGATTTTTCCATTTCTTGGTATCCTCTTCTATTTCTTTCTTTAAGATTTTGTAATTCTCACCCTGGAGATCTTTAACATCCTTGGTTAAGTTTATTCCAAGGTATTTGATTGTTTTTGTGGCTATTGTGAATGGGATTGATCTTAGAAGTTCTTTCTCAGCTGTGGCATTGCCTGTCTATACAAAGGCTGTTGATTTTTGTGCATTGATTTTATACCCTGCTACTTTGCCAAACTCTTCTATGAGTTCCAATAGTCTCTTAGTAGAGTTCTTTGGATCCCCTAAATAAAGAATCATATCATCTGCAACGAGGGATAATTTGACTTCTTAATCATATTTTAACTCATATAATCATGTTGCTAATTTTAAGATCAAAGTTTAATGAATAATTAATGTCCACCTTTTGTTATTTTCCACATTTACTTGAAGTAACTGGTAACAGCAATATGTTATAATAAAAATATCCAAAGCTATCATCATGAAAACATTTGTATATCTAAATTATTAATTTGCATGAGCACTACAGTTTTCATTACTATTAGACTGAATAAGTAGGATGGTACTAAGTAAATTTAAATATTTCCATTTTGTTTATTTTAATTCGCTTCAATTTTTGATTTAAAAAATAGTAAAACTTCAATCAAAATACTGCCAGTAGTAGCTGATTGTGTTTGATCAAATTGCTCTTTCTCTCTTATTTGTGATACTTGTGTTTATTTTAGTTTCTCCTTCAAAATCATCTTGCCTTTTCATATTTCTCTTTGTTGAAAGAGTATTTATTATGATGCCTCAAGGTTAATGCTATGACAATTACTTCTTTAAATTTATTGTTCTCAGAAGACAGTTTAAATGGCTTTAGTAATTCATATTGAGGATAATTATGCATGGTAATTGTATTACATTTTGTTCTATAATGATATAGTTTCCCAAACTTGAATGATGCAGTATAAATCAGGAATACACATTGTATTGATTGTATATAAAAATTCTATAACCTAAGATTATTAATATTCTTAATCTTTAATAAAGGAATGGTAAATTATTTACTATGTTGTTGCCAAATATAAAATGTAACACAGGAAGCACTGAAATTTAGCAAGACTATTGATTTCTGTCTCATTTTTTTTCTTTTTAAAAATCTTTATTTATATGAGAGGGATATATAAAAAGAAAGAGATACAGAGACAGAAAGTATTCCTTTCTGTTGATTCACTCCCAAATGCCCATGTAGACCAAAGCTGGGCCAGGCCAAAGCCAGGAGCCAGCAACTCAATCCCTTTCTTCCACAAAGTGGCAGAGATCCAATTACTTAAGCAATTACCACTACCTCTACAATTTTGTGTTCACAGGAAACTGGATTCAAGAGCCAGAGATAAGTTTCCAACCCAGACGCCCTCCTGTGGGACAAGGGGCTGTTAACTTGCAGGCTAAATGCTTGTCTCTATCTTCGTTTTCTTTTCTTTTCTTTTTTTTTTTTTTTTTTTTTTTTTTTTTTTTTTTTTTTTGACAGGCAGAGTTAGACAGTGAGAGAGAGAGAAAGACGGAGAGAAAGGTCTTCCTTCCATTGGTTCACCCCCCAAATGGCCGCAATGGCCGGCGCACTGCGCCAATCCGAAGCCAGGAGCCAGGTGCTTCCTCCTGGTCTCCCATGCGGGTGCAGGGCCCAAGGACTTGGGCCATCCTCCACTGCCTTCCCAGGCTACAGCAGAGAGCTGAACTGGAAGAGAAGCAACTGGCACAGAATCCAGCGTCCCAAGGGGGGACTAGAACCCCGGGGTGCCGGCACTGCAGGCGCAGGATTAGCCTAGTGAGCTGTGGCGCCTGCCCTATCTTCATTTTCTTCAACCCCTCCCTCCATACTCACACTGGTCATGAGCTCCTTGCAAGATGCTGCCTGTAATATCTATCTGTTGTTTGCTAGATTTTCTTCCTTTGTTGTAGTTCACACACAGATACACTTTACCTAGGATTTCCTCTATAATGAGCTATACATATTTAATCATCTGCTCTTCTTGAGTTCTAAATCCATATATCTAACACTCTAGAAGATGTCCTGTCCTGTATATTTAAAAATGCCCTGAACTACTTGTCTTACACCTTTGCATATATAATTTCTTCCATCATTCTGCTAAAAGCAAACAAAAATTTAAATCCTAGATATTAACCTCCCTAAAATATAGTCAAGTACACAGGTACTTTAAAATTCATAGAAATGAAAAATATAAGTTTATGTTGCTGCAAAGAAAGTCCATGCATACAAGGGATCTTCAAAAATTCTTAAAAATGTGCATTATTGAAAGCCTGCATGAATTTAAAAAAATTCTTATACCAAATAAGCTTATCTATTAATCCCATTTCCATGAAATTTTCCAAGGATCCTTGTATAATATCTATTTAATACTCTTCCATAAGCCTCCATGTCCTTAAAGTTAAATAGCACTTAATAAGATTTAACAACATTGTATGACTAAAAACTCTCAACAAATTCAGAATAATAAAGGCTGTATATGACACACATTCAGTATCATCCTGAATGCAAAATAGCTGAAAACATTTCTGAAAGATTTGGAAAAGTCAAGAATGTCCACTTTTACCATTCTTGTTCAATACAGTAATGAAACTCTTACCAAGAGCAATTGGGGGAGGGAAAGAAATAAACTACTTGCAAATTGGAAAAGAGAGAGCGAAAATACCCACGTTTGCAGATGACATAATTTCATACACGGAAAAAGCTAAATATCCTGCCAAAAAGCTATTAGAACTGATAAACAAAATTCAGTCAATTTGCAGGATACACAATAAGCACACAATAAATAGTAACATCTTTATACAAGTATAATGAACTTCTGAATGAGAAATCAAGAAAGTAATCTCACTTACAATGGCTACAAAAGTAAACATATTTATGAATAAATTTAGCCAAAAGAAATGAGAGATCTCTATAATGAAAATTACAAAGCGCTGATGAATGAAATCATAGAGAACAAAAAAAGAACAATGTTTCATGTTGATGGATTGGAAGCATTAATATTATTAAATTGCTTATACTACACAGGAAACCTATAGGGTTCAATGAAATCCCCATGAAAAAGCCAGTGACATCCCATATAGAAATTGAAAAATAAATCTTAAAAGTTCAAATGAGAAGCTGATGTTACGGTATAGTAGAGCAAGCCACTGCTTGCATTGTTGGCATCCCATATTAGAAGGCTGGTTAGAGTCCATCTGCTCTGTTTTCCATTTAGTTTCCTGCTAATGTGGCTAGGAAGACGATGGAAGATGGCCCAAGTGCTTGGACCCCTGCCAGCCATGTAGGAGACCCAGATGGAGTTCCAAGCTTCTGTCTTTGGCTTGGCCCAGTCCTGGCTGTTGAGGGCGTTTTAAAAAATTTAACAATTTTAGCAATTCATACAAAATCACAAAAGATCCAAAATAGTCATTTATCCATACCAAATCAATAATGATAGAATCATCACAATATCTGACTTCAGCACATACCATAATGCTATATTAACTAAAGCAGTATTTACTAGCATAGAAACTGACACATAGATCACTGAACAGAACAAATTTGCAAAATTAATCCATTGTAATGCCCCCAACTGATCTTTCACAAAATTGACAAGAGCATACTTCAAAGAAAGAAGCCTATTTAGTAAACAGTGGAGGGAAAGCTGTACATACATTAGTAAAATGATAAAATTAGATTCTTTCTCTATCACACACAAATGTCAATGAGGCCGGCGCCGTGGCCCAGTAGGCTAATCCTCCGCCTTGTGGCGCCGACACACCGGATTCTAGTCCCGGTCGGGGCACCGGATTCTGTCCCGGTTGCCCCTCTTCCAGGCCAGCTCTCTGCTGTGGCCAGGGAAGGCAGTGGAGGATGGCCCAAGTACTTGGGCCCTGCACCCCATGGGAGACCAGGAGAAGTACCTGGCTCCTGCCTTCGGATAAGCGTGGAGCGCAGGCTGCAGCGCACTGGCTGTGACGGCCATTGGAGGGTGAACCAACGGTAAAGGAAGACCTTTCTCTCTCTCTGTCTCTCTCTCTCACTGTCCACTCTGCCTGTCAAAAAAAAAAAAAAAAATGTCAATGAAAGAATGAAAGATGGATCAAAGACCTAAACATAATACTGGAAACTTTGAAATTTCTAGAATAAAAATGGTGAAAAATTTCGAGACATTGGATAAGTCCACATTAAGACTCCAAAGCACAGGCAACAATTACAAAAACAGACAAATATAGTCAAATTAAACTAAGAAGCCCTTTCACAATCAACACAGTAAAAACAATGACCAACAAAATGGGATAAAATGCCTGCAAGCTTTTCATCAAAGAAAGGAGTATACCCAGAATATGTAAGAACTCAAAAACTCAACAATCTAAAGCTAACAAATCTAAGTAAGGAACTAAAGGATAAATAGATGTTTCTCAAAAGGGGAAATAAAAATAACCAGCAAAAATATAAAAAATGCTCAATATTCCTAGTCATCAGGGAAATGTAAATCAAAATGACGATGTATTATCATCATGCCCTAGTTATAATGGCTAATATAAAAAGATACACAAATTCTACTAAGGATTCAGAGAAAGTGATGGGCATGTACTCTTGGCAGAAATGTAAATTAGTATACCCACTATGGAAAACAGTACAGTGATTCTTTAAAAAATTAGAAATAGAATTGCCATTTTGTCCATCCTTCCTATATTGGGTATATGTATGTTCCACAAAATGAACTTTCAAAATCAAAATCAAAGAGATATCCATGCTACCATGTTTATTCCAACACTGTTAAAATATCCAAGATATGGGGCCGGCACTGTGGTGCAACAGGTTAATGCCCTGGCCTGAAGTGCTGGCATCCCATATGGGCATCAGTTTGATACCCAGCTGCTCAGTTCTGATCCAGCTCTCTGCTATGGCCTGGTACAGCAGAGATATGTAAACAACCAAATTGTCTATCAATAGGTGAATGGAGAAAGAAAAATCATACATGTATACAATGGAATATTATTCAGACGTCAAAAAGAATAGAATTCTGTAATTTACAGCAAAATGTGTGGAACTGAGAGACATTATGTTAATTAACATAAGACAGACACATTACAACAAGTACCATATGTTGTTCTCTTTTATATGTAGAAGCTAAAATAAAAGTCAATCTGAATATAGAACAGTAATTTCTAGAGACAGGAATGGGTGTGGGAGTGGCTACATGGAACTGTATACTGGGATATGAAATCACAATTAGAAGGAATGAATTCCTAGTACAACACAAAACAGCAAGGGTGACCATACTTCACAATAAACTATTATATATTTTCTGAGCTAATAGAAGAGAGGTTCTAGATGGCTTCAATCATGAGGTAATGGCAAAGAATTAATTAGCCTGATATGATCAGTTCACATTGTATTCATGTATTGAAATGCCACACTGTACCCCATAAATATCTATAATTATTGTTCATCAAAAATTTAAAATATTTTTAAAATACAGTAAATGAAACATTTTAAAGTAAAAACTAAAAAAGTTATCTCAAAAAAGACATTTAATAATGTCTACTGTCTACCTCTGAAAGCCATCTCTGATTTTTTTTGTCTAGACAAACAGTCTAATCCAAAGGTAAACATGCATCTAAGCTTCAGACAGATTTTGCTCCAACATCACTCCAATTAGGCTGTACTTTTGTTTTATGTCACTTCTATATTTTCAAACACTATCATTATAAGAAGAAAGCAAATAGATTCATCCCTGATGATAGAAACATAAATATGTAGTGAATATGATACTGTATTTTTGGGCACATTTATGAATTTTGAATTAGCAAGAGATATAAATTTAACAGGCAAGAGGGTTTCCATTCTTCAAACCAGAGAGTTATATCAATTCTCTTGTGAACTATTATTTTCCTTTTATTCCATTGCTATTAAGTAAATTAACTTTATATTTTTTGATTTCTTCTTTAAACCAAATTTGTGATATTTAGGTTTGTATTAGTATTTTGTTGCAAAATTTAATTTTTAGATCTGAATTCATCACAAATTGGAGGCCAAAGAATTTATAAGCCAATATTTTGAATTATATTCCTAATTGTCAATATAGAAAATTAATTTTAAAGTAGATTTTACCCATTGTTTACATGTTTTATATATAGTCATTATAAACTAAAGTACTATTTTGCATATGAAAGTCATTTTAAATTTCTTTATTAATATATTATTCAATCTGCATTTTTATTTGTGTTTTTTTTTCTAGATTTTTGAGATGCAATTCAAATATAACATAAATCTATTTTAGGGTGCATGATTTGTGCAATTTTGGTGTAGCTATCTATTTGTGGGACCAGGTTTTGAAATACTGAATGTTCATGTGAGTGTAGGCACTAAATTGCTGTTGCTAAAATATAGAGAAGCAAGCTGAACATCAGAAAAATAGGCATCCATCCACTGCTGTGACAGAGTGAGCACGAGGTACTCCAATTAGATTCTTGCTGTTTTTGAACATATTTTCTTTCAGCTTGCATCCAATCTCTTATTTATCTTTTTCCCTCTGTCAGAATCCTTCTACCACACATGCAGCTATCAAAATGTTCCCTATTCGTCAATGTCTAAATAAAATCCCTGCTAATATTTGGAGGTTTTGTTTGGTGTGGTCATCAAGACACTCTATCATCAATCTTTATACTTAAACTCATAGCTGGAGTTTTGAGTGAGATCTACCAAATGCTATTTTGAGGGGTATTGGTAGATTTATATCTTTTTCAATAAAATAATTAGTAAGAAACTATAAAAGTTTGCCTCATAATTATATCATCTTATTGTCTATGTAAACAATGCATGATTCAGCGTTTTATTCTGACATACCAAAATAACATTGTGTGGCTGCTTCAACAATGGACAGTAATTTCCCACAGTTCTGTGATCAAAGGGATGACGAATTCTTTTCTTCAGAGAACTATCTTCCTGCTGTGTAGAAGGTCTTATCTCTCTTGGGTCTCATCACCAAATATAGTCACCATGAGGATAATTCATCATATGAACTTGGGGAAGATACAAATCAGTCTGGAACTATCAACAATAGATTTCCCTCAAAACATACTTAAATTTTTGGCTCTCAAAGATATATTTTTTTTTCAAATTTCACCATTTTTGGTCAGTCTTTACACCAGAAAAATCTTCCCTTTTTCTGTAAGATGGCCTAATATTTAGTATGAAAGAATATTCCAAATATGTTTTGTAGAGATCCCTGCTACACCACATTTCACAGCTATTTAACATCTTAATTGAGCCCTTTAGAGATGAAAACACAAAGCCTGGAATCTAGGAGATAAAGCAATACTGGTTTTCAGGAAATGAATTCATTGCATAACGGAAATCCACAAAGTGTTAAAAATCATAACTTGGTTTTGGTGTTTCAACTATTTCAAGAAAAATGTGTTGTATCCTTTATTTTTTGTTGCATGTACCTAATTTTAATTGTATCATGTATCTTAAATTTTATTGAATATTCATTAAAATGTTCTTTCAGAGTTTTGTAATGAAAATTCTAAGAAAGGCTTGGCCTACTCTCCAAAGTAACTCTCTGCAATGTTTTTGTAAAAATACAGATTAGATAAATAGAAATTAACTTGACTGTAGGAATTTAGATAAATTCTAATGTCCGTAACATCAATGTAAGTATTCATTTATTGACCAAATTATGTAATTTAAAACACACTGTAGGGGCCTGCGTTGTGGCATAGCAGGTAAAGCAGCCACCTGCAGTGCTAATATCTGTTATGGGTGCCAGTTCAAATTCTGGGTGCTCCACTTTTGATCCAGCCCCCTGCTAATGTGCCTGGGAAATTAGTGGAAGACGGCCAAAGTGTTTGGGTCCCTGCACTTGTATGGAAGACCTAGATGAAGCTATTGGCTCCTGGCTTCCACCAGGCCCAGCCCTGGCTGTTGTGGCCATCTGGGGAGTGAACCAGTGGCTGGAAGATCTAGGTCTCTGCCTGTGCCTCTCCCTCTCTGAACTCTGCCTTTCAGATAACTAGGTAAATCTTTAAAACACACACACACACACACACACACACGACACACTGCAATTCTTAGTCTTTCTACTTCATTGATGTCCATGTTAAGAAAACTTAATTTATTGTTAAGATTAAATGACTTGTAGAAGACACATGAACAGTAATAGTTTCCTGGCTGAGATAGAAGTACCAGATTCACAATTGCTACAGTCTTTTCATTTAATGTCATTGTATTCCTATCACGGGGTCAGTGAATTCTCGTAACTGATAACTTCGCCATCAAAGACACTCTCTGATCTGTTTTACTTTTATGTTCTTTTTATAACATTTATTTATTTATATATTTTTATTCATTTGAAAGATATAACAAGACAGAGGTGACAGGGAGGGAGAGAGGAAGGGGAACAGAGGGAAGAAGGAGAGAGAGAAAGGAAAGAAGGAAAAGAAGTGAAACAAGAAGAAGCAAACAGGTGAGAAGGGAAGAGAAGGGTTGAGATTTCTCATCCAGGGATTTACTCCACAAATGCCAGAAACAGCCAAGACTGGGTCAGGCTAAAGCCAGGAACCCAGAACCTTACCCAAGTCTCCCTGTACCTGGTAGGTACCAGAGTATTTGAGCTATCATTTGCTGCCCGTCCCCCAGGATGCGTTAGGAGGAAGCTGGTTATGAAAGGGAGTAGCCAGGACATCAACCCACACTCTGATATGGGATGCTGGTGGCCCAAGCAGCAGTTTAAACCGCTGCACCATAAAACCTACCCTTCATTTTTACATTTCTTTAAGTTTTCATTTAATGCATGCGTTTTTCACAAATACAGCTTTAGGAATATAGTGGTTCTTTCCCCATATCCACCCTCCCACTCCAACTCCCAGCCCACCTCCCTCTCCCTGTCCAATCTCCTTCTTCATTATGGTTCATTTTTGGTTTGACTTGATATACAGAGGATCAGCTCCATGTTAAGCATAGATTTCAACAGTTTGAAGTTAATGCATCTTTTATTTAGATCCCCTCATTAGGCCAGATATGTTCTTTAAAGAATAAGAACACATTTTCACTTCTAGAAGGATGCAATGAGGTCAGAGTTACTCTCCCAGTATAGAATACTGACTCTGAACAAGGGAAAAATATGATGCATCCCATCACTGCCCTAGTGTAAAACAGGCTTCAGGGCAGAACTCTGCAAGCCAAAGAGACCCTGCGAGTTTTTCTGACTTAATAGGAATTTTGGTGTTCAGAGATCAACCACATTTGGAGTTTGCAGTTCAGAGTAATGCAAAAAAAAGAGAGAGATTTCCAGAATCTCAAAGAAGGTTGCCCTCAGGTTCTCAGATGAGCAGTGCTCAGTGAGTGCCCATGGGGAACATACCAAAGGCTAGGGAGTGTCCACTGCCACAGGAAAAGGAGCCCTTGGAAGGAGCAGAGGGAAAATCTGCAGAGTTCCTAACGCGATGGGCAGAGCTTTTGTTTCAGCCAGCTAAAGACAAACACCAGTGATTCATGGAGGTATTCAATATTCACAATGGTACTGCTTCAGAAGTGGGAAAGGATTAGATCTAAATTAAAACTCTTCTTTTCCCACAAGGTTTAAAAGTAAACATTGAAAGAATGAAAAGCATATCTGAATATTTTAATCGTAAACCAGAACAAAGCTCCAAAATATTTTACTGGGAACACAAAACGTGCAACATACATAATAAGATAAATCCAAACACCAATATCCAGCTATGTAGGTGAGCCAACAAAATAATAATTACCCACGGGGCCTGCACTGTGGCGTAGTGGGCTAAGCCTCTGCCTGTGGTGCTGGCATCTCACACGAGTGCTGGTTCATGTTCTGCTCTGATCCAGCTCTCTGCTGTGTCCTGAGAAAGCAGTAGAAGATGACCCAAGTGCTTAGGCCCCTGCACCCTCTTGGGAGCCCTGGAAGAAACTCCTGGCTCCTGGCTTTGGTTTATCTCAGCTCCAGCTGTTGCAGAAATCTGGGGAATGAACCAAAGGATGGAAGACCCCTCTCTTTGTCTCTCCATATCTCTGTCTGTAACTCTACCTCTCAAATAAATTAATGAAAAAATTTTTTAAAAAATTGCCTATAAGGGAAAGCAAAACTGGCTTTTAAAAGCAGACCTAGAAAAGCCTTAGGTGATGAACACTTCTGAGTGACTTTAAGCACCATCCTAATAACTCTTGTAACTTTTCAGATTACCTGAGCTATGTGAAGATTCCCTTTGGCCATCACAATTTTATGACCTTTCTCTTCATCTTGGGGTAATGTACTGGTCTGTTGCTTGCTCCAGCAGTGTTGTAACCTCAAGGATACTGCAATGTCAACCTTAACCATGGATTCTGTCACTTAGATACCTACTGCTTTATACACCAGTCAGACACATAGGTTTTTTTCTATGCTCTGTTCCAAATTATATCAGCCGCTTCTGGTGACAAAACTTCCAGCTCTTGTGGTGCCCTTCATCCAATGGGTTTTTAGCAATATTGTCCAATTTTATCATTGCCTTTGGGAAGATTTGCTGAGTTCAACACCTAGTAACTTCAGATTATGTGCTAAAGTATATGCCACTATAACATGCCTTTCAGCATTCAATATGTTAAGACAAAGACAGATTATATAGTTTGGCTGAAATCAGAGCTTCAATAATTGCTTCATTTTTTTATTTTTACATGCATCTACTTAATTCACAATACTGTGTTTAAGCATCCTCTTAATGTCTAATTTTGATCTGCTAAGTCTATCTTCAGTTACTATTCCTTACCTCTCTTTATTTCTATTTACCCAAGTCTTTAAACCAAATACCAAGAAGGCTTTCTTAAATTCTTTTTAAATATGGCAGAAATAAACCAGTAATAAAAACCCATTGTTCAACTCAGTTATTTAACAAAAAAGACATCAGTATCTACAATGCATAAAAATATTTTGAACTTTGTCACCACACCAGGTATCCCACTTTGAGGATCTCCAATTATTAACAACTTTTCTCACATAGATAGCCACTATCTTAACTTTATTGTAATCATTTTTTTTGTTTAGCTTCATGTATTTAATGACATAGCACCTAAACATATTAAGGTTTTGTTTTGTTTGTTCTTTAGATATTGAGTCTATAAGAATTTAATCAGAGTGTATGTTAGTACATTTTTCTTTGTTTTTTAAAGATGTATTTATTTATTTGAAAGTCAGAGTTACACAGAGAGAGAAGGAGTGGCAGAGAGAGAGAGAGTTCTTCCGCCTGCTGGTTCACTCTCCAATTGGCCGGAACGGCCGGAGTTGAGCCTATCCGAAGCCAGGAGACAGGAGTTTCCTCCAGACTTCCTATGCAGGTACAGGGGCCCAAGGACTCGGGCCATCCTCCACTGCTTTCCCAGACCATAGCAGAGACTGAATTGGAAGCAGAGCAGCCGGGTTTCAAACCAACGCCCATAAGGGATGCCGGCACTGCAGGCTGCTGCTTTACCCACTATGCCAGAGCGCCGGCCCCCAGTTCATTTGTTTTTATAAACAATCAATTCTCACAAATCTTGGCTTTATTTCACTCTTACAACATATTCGTTACATAACTATAATTGAATTTATTAAAATATTCATTTGTGGGTTTCTCATGGGAATTATTGGACATAGTGCTTCTCTGGATATCCATATACAAATGCATGTTCTCCTAGGCACATTTCAGATAAGAATATAAAGTTTTGCAAAATTGTCATTCCAACAAAACATAATTTACCAGGATATGAAACTCATCATTGTTCTACATGTCTTCCAGTGAATTGCCACACATGATAATGCCTTTTGGGGGGAGTGCCTAACTGTATCTAATGACTTTAATTGACATTTTCTTAATTACTAGTGATTACATTTTTATACCATTAAATGCTGTTTGGATAGTCTCTTTTTTGAAATGTCTTTTTAAGAGTATCTTGTGCATTTTCCCATGAACCATGAACTTCGTTACTTTTACTTTGTGCTGCTCATGTGTAGAATTATTTCATATATTTGGGATAAACATGCTCTATCATTTATACATAATTCAGCAGTACCGTACAGCTTGCCTTTTATGTTTTATTGGTATCTTAAATATATTTACATACTTTCTTTAAAAAAGTATTTACTTATTTAAAGGCAGAGATCGAGAGAGAAGAAGAGGCAAAGAGAAAGAAAAGACACACACACACACACACACACACACACATAGAATCTTCCATCTGTTGGTTCACTCTCCAAATGGCTACAATGTCTAGGCCTGGGGTAGGCCAAAGCCAGGAACCAGGAACCTCATCTGGGTGGGTCTCCCACATGGGTACAGGCACCCAAGCACTTGGCCATCCTCTACCACTTTCCCAGGTGCACCAGCAGGGAGCTGGATTGGAAGTGGAGGAGCCAGGATGGGAACTGGAGCCCTCACTGGGATGGCAGCACTGCAGGCAGTGGCTTATTCTACTGTGCCACAGCACTGGCCCCTGTGCTTGACATCCTTTTTAAGTGTAGTAAAATTTTGCAATTCTTCCCTTGATTATATCCATTAAATCTTTCTTAATCTCAAGAATATTAAGATATCTTACTGTGTTGTCTTCTGCAACATCATTTTTATTTATTTGTTGTTCACAATCCGAATGGAATTGAGTTTTATGGGTAGAACAATTAGAGCTCAACTGCATTTTCTTTTTCATGCATATTCAATTATTCCAGGATCTTTTAATTTTTAATTTTTTCTGAAAGGCAGAGTTAGACAGTGAGAGAGAGAGACAGAGAGAAAGCTCTTCCTTCCATTGGTTCACCCTCCAAATGGCCGCTACGGCCGGTGCACAGCGCTGATCCGAGGGCAGGAGCCAGGTGCTTCTCCTGGTTTCCCACGCAGGTGCAGGGCCCAAGCCCTTGGGCCATCCTCCACTGCACTCCCGGGCCACAGCAGAGAGCTGGCCTGGAAGAGGGGCAACCGGGACAGAATCTGGCGCCCCGACTGGGACTAGAAGACTAGAACCCGGGGTGCTGGCGCCGCAGGTGAAGGATTAGCCTAGTGAGCTGCGGCGCCGACCCAGGATCTTTTATTTTTAAAGATTTATTTATTTATTTGAAAGTCAGAGTTACACAGTGAGAAAAAGAGAGGCAGAGAGAGAGACAGAGGTTTTCCATCCGCTGGTTCACTCCCCAGATGGCTGAAATGGCTGGAACTCCACTGATCTGGAACCAGGAACTAGGAGCTTTTTCCAGGTCTCTCATGTGGGTGCAGGGGCCCAAAGACTTGGGCCATCTTCTACTGCTTTACCAGGCCACAGCCGAGAGCTGGATCGGAAGTGGAACACCTGGGACTTGAGCTGGCACCCATATGGGATGCCGGCACTGTAAGCGGTGGCTTTAGCTGCTACACCACAGCACTGGTCCCTCCAGGATCTCTTAATAAAAGTAAAGTTTGCTACACTGTGCTATGATGCACTACACTTGAGATGAATTAACTATTTGTGCATACATGTGTTCTGTATGCTCTTCCATCAACTCATTTGACAGTTCACTACAGCATTTAAAGTGTTTTTTACATTTGATACAGGAAGTCCTCCCAATTTATGACTCAAGAATGATATCACAGAGCCAGTGCTGTGGCATCATGGGTTGAGCCTCAACCTGCAGCTTTGGCATGCCCATATAGATGCCAGTTCCATCCCTGGCTACTCCCTTTCTGATCCAACTCCCTGCTAGCATGCCTGGGAAAGCAGTGGAAGACGGCCTGAGTACTTGGTCCCCTGCACACATGGGAGAGACCTGGAAGAAGCAACCAGCTCAGGCCATTGCAGCCGTTTGGGGAATCATCCAGTGGATTGAGTATTCCCTCTCCTCTCTCTCTCTCTCTCTCTCTCTCTCTCTCTCTCTCTCTCTCTCTCTCTTTCTCTCTCTCCTCTCTCAGTGTGTGTGTGTGAGTGTGTGTGTGTGTGTGTGTTTCTCTCGCTCTATAACTTTCATGTGAAATAAATAAATCTTTTTCTTAAAAAAAGGATAATCTTACAAAACCTGTCGTATTCTACATAAACAAACATATTAGAATAAATTAATTAAGTAAAACAATAAGAAAAGAAATCACTAGGGTTTTGAAGAATGAAATCTATAGATGAGATTTTCCTTGGTGTTGCTCTACAGCAATGCACTTGCTATTATAATAATAACTTTTGTCGCTATACTGTGGTGTTTCTCCAATTTTGAAAAATGATCCTGCTTTAGATTCATGTTCCCTGGATATTTGGGTATGTCGCTCCCTCACTGAATAAATGTCTCTGTTCCAATGTTATTTCCTCAAATGTTATTTTCTTAAAAACTCTGAGTTGATCACATTTGTCATGTCCATGCTTCATTTTTTTATCACAACACTTTTTACTTAACAGGATATTTTAACTCTGATTTTCTACTTCTCTAACTCACTAAAACATACGTTCAGTAAGGACAAGAAGTGTGTGATACTCTGTGGTATTTCAAGAATTGATGCTGTAAGAACAATGATGATCTGAAGAATGAATCAGTCAGTAGCTGACTGTGGTTTCTGCTGTCAACTCCTCCTCCGCTCAAAAAAAGATAAATACTGAAGTCAAGATTTTCAGGTTATTTTAAGACTTAATCCTAGAGAGTTTATAGAGTCATATAAGATTTATGTGAGAATTATAAAAATTGTTGTGTTATAAATGATCACATCAAAAGATAGCTGTTTACCTTTCTTTGATTCGTTATATCACCAAAAAATGAATAAAGCTTTCATCAAAGTGAGAAAATATACAAATTAGCATAGAATATAATATAAACATAAAACATGCCTCTTTTAAAAATCAGAGGGCAAATTAGAGTTAAAATTAATAATCAAGCAACAATAAATATATGTGCTACACACATACAACTGCAGTGGATGATTATTTACACACAGGAGAGATGATATGAAAGCAGTAATAAAATACAGAGTTCCAAGATAGTTGTGTTTGAGTATAATAATCTGTAAAAGTCATGTTGTTTATAATATATTTATAAGCCCTACTTAAAATAATATATGAAGGACAGAAAATCAGCTCCTTTAATAAACATAACTGTTCATTATGAATTCCTAAACTTGTTTTTATGTTCATCAAAATGCTTTGTACTCAGTCATGTTGTTCCACTAGTACAAATTAAATAATTATAAATAATTTTCTATTAACAATAATGAAACAGAAGTATGTGGCGTTTGAAAATTAATTATATTTTACCTTCCTAAAATATATAGTAAGTGCACATGTCATATGTGTTATTGGTGTCATTAAACAATTCACACCTCTTTCTGTGCTCATCATAAAACCCCTTGTGTAACAACTACCAATTTTTAAGAAAGTGACTGAACAATCACTCACATTTCCAAAATTAAGGAACTCTAAATATCTTCTTGTACTCATTAAATACCTGTAAGTTTGAAGTGGATTTAATGCTTTTGTCCCTCCAAAAATATAGATATGGAAACCTTAGCTCCCAATGCAATAGTGCTAAGTGTTATTACCTTTGAAAGCTTATCGGGTCAGGAACATGAAACCTTCATGAGTGTAATTAGTGCCCCGATGAACTCCTGTGCCCTTTTGGCCAATGCAAAGGCAGAAGTCAGCAGCCTGCAAACTCTAAGAAGGCTTTCCCCAAAGTGTGGCTGTGCTGGCATCCTGTTCTCAGACTCCCAGCCTTAAGAACTATGAAAAACAGTTTTCAGTTGTTTGTAAGCCAGCCACTCATTTCCTTTCTACAGCACCCACAAATAAGGCACATTTTTTCTCTTTATTTCACATACTGTCATCCCATCAACTCCCAAAAGGAATCACAAATTCAATCCCCATATTCCCACCGGAATTTACATAATTAGTATCAAATTTATTCTGATTATTTATTAAACATTAATATGTAACTAATATTTATGTAAATTTACAACAGCATAGGATATGATATTGCCTATTAAAATGTTGCATATGAAATAGAATTGTTTCCTGAAATTTACATGGTTCATTACTTCTCTGTTAGTGTCAATAAGTTGCTGACACTGTGGCAAGCATTTCATGATGTTGTAGAAAGGACTCTATTTTGTTATATTGCTAGAATATTGCTTCTTGAATTTTACCAATATCTTTCTTCACATTTACTTAAATATCTATGAGGCCATAGTTTTGGAGTAGTGGGTTATACCATAGCCTCTCATACTGGCATCCCATATGGGCACTAGTTTGAGTCCTGGCTGGTCCACTCTCAATACAGCTCCCTGATAATGCACCTGGAAAAGCAGCAGAAGATCCAAGCGCTTGGGCCCTGCCCCTTGTGAGGGAGATTTAGATGAAGCTCCTAGCTTCATGCTTCAGCCTTGCCCAGACCCAGCCACTGCAGTCTTTTGAAAAGTGAACCAGTAGATGGGTGATCTCCCTTTGTCTCCCTCTCTCTGTTGCTCTGCCTTTCAAATAAATCAATCATAAAAAAGGAATTGTCCATGACAACTTTGTTTTATTTATTTGAAAGGCAGAGTGACGGAGAGAGAAGGGGAGAAAAAGATATTCCATTCACTGATTTGCTCCTCAAGTGGCCACATCAGCCAGGTCTGGCCAGGTTGAAACCAGGAGCTGGTAACACCCTCCTGGTCTCTCTTATGGGTAGCAGGAGCCAAAATAATTCAGCCATCTTCTGCCGCCCACCCAGGCGTATTAGCAGAAAATTGGGTCAGAGTAGGATCAGTCATGGCGGGACTGGCACTCCAGTATAGGATGTACGTGTCACAAGTGGTGACTTGACCCACGGCACAATGGCTGTTGCATGAGAGTTTTGATTCAGTCTTTCAGATTATTCTATCAGTATGCATTTTAATGCTTCATCACTTTGGATTTTCTCAGGTGAAATATTTTCCATTATATTCATTTCATAAAGAGTTGGTTATTGGCTGGTGTTGTGGCATAACAGGTAAAGCTGCCACGTGTGACATCAGCATGTCTTAGGGGTGCTGGTTCTTGCCCCGGCTGCTCTACTTCTTATCCAACCATCTGCTAATGGCCTGGCAAAAGCAGTGGGGGGTGGTCCAAAGGCTTGTGCCCCCTGCCACCCACGTGGGAGAGCAGATGCAGTTCTTGGCTGCTAGCTCTGGCCTGGTTTATCCCTGGCTATTCCAGAAACTTGTGGAATGAACCAGAGGATGGGAGATCTCTCTCTCTCTCTCTCTCTCTCTCTCTCTTATTCTTTCTTAGCAATGACTTTCACATAAATAAATACATCTATAAAAAACAAGAGGACTTTATTCCCCATTTTTGTGTGTGTTCCTAAGTCAAATCATACACATGTGTGCATGTACATGATTACATCTACGTAATATTTCTTAAATGTGTTTCTCCTACCTGATGAAATCTAGAAAATAAAGTGCAATGATGTTGTGACATAATTCATAGTGTATTTGTTCAACTTTATTAGAATATGTCAAAAAACATTTGTAAAGAGATTTGATTCATTTAAAATTTCATCAGCTCTGTATATAGACTGAATCTTGAGGTTTTCTGTATTTTCTTTCTTTTTATTTCAATTTAGCCATTTTGTTGGGTATGAAACGATATGGCTGGCCGGCGCCGTGGCTCACTAGGCTAATCCTCCACCTAGTGGCGCCGGCACACCGGGTTCTAGTCCCAGTCGGGGCGCCGGATTCTGTCCCGGTTGCCCCTCTTCCAGGCCAGCTCTCTGCTGTGGCCAGGGAGTGCAGTGGAGGATGGCCCAAGTGCTTGGGCCATGCACACCATGGGAGACCAGGAGAAGCACCTGGCTCCTGCCTTCGGATCAGCGCGATGCGCCGGCTGCAGCGGCCACTGGGGCATGAACCAATGGCAAAGGAAGACCTTTCTCTCTGTCTCTCTCTCTCACTGTCCACTCTGCCTGTAAAACAAAACAAAACAAACAAAAAAAAGATCTGATTCTATTGAAGTTGAATACATTTTTGTCTGTTTACTGAAAGCTAATTTGGCCTTAGCAATTTATACATTTCTTTGAGGTTTTCCAGTTTATTAGCATATAGCTCTTCGTGATAGTTTCTTATGATTCTTTGTAATTCAGTAGTGTCTGTTGTAAAATCTCCTTTTCATTTTTAATTTTATTCATTTTTATTTTTTATCCTTTTTTCTTTGTTAGTCTGGCTAGAGGATTATTTACTAAAAAAACCTTTTTGTTATGTTGATCCTTTGAACTGTTCTATTAGTTTCAATTTCATTTATTTCAGGTCTGATCCTTGTTCTCGTCTGATTTCTGTAGGAAAGCCATTCTAACCAGGGTGAGATGAAACCTCATTGTGGTTTTTATTTGCATTTCCCTGAAGGCTAGTAATACTGAACATATTTTCATGTGCCTGTTGGCCATTTGGATTTCCTCTTGTGAAAAATGTCCATTTAACTTAAATGGTTTGTTTGCTTTGTTGTTGTGGAGTTTTTTCATCAATTCATGTATTCTTGTTATTAATCCTTTATCAGTTGCCTGGTTTACAAATAATTTCTCCATTATGTTGGTTGCCTCTTCACTTTCCTGAGTATTTCTTTTGCAGTACAGAAACCTCTCAATTTGTAAAATCCTATTTGTGACTTTTGGCTTTGATTGCCTGTGCCACTGGGGTATTTTCCAAGAACTCAGTGCTGCTACAATGTCTTGCAGGGTTTCCCCAATGTTCTCTGATAATTTTGAAATCGGAGATGACCTCCTAAAATTTATACAAAAATGTGGCACTTAGAGTTACCCAGAAGTGCCATCTGGGGTGCCACATATGCTACCGGAATTTGGGGTGCCACACAATTTCATCATATGCTTATTAATAAATCCCAAATATTAATAAGCCCAAGGGGACTCTTACCTAATATTTAGAGAATAATTCTAAATACTGGCACAGATAAACAAGGCAGCATGGTATATTTTAGGCTTTTATTTATTTATTTTATCTTTTTTTTTAAACTTTAATGAATATAAATTTCCAAAGTAAAGCTTATGGGTTACAATGGCTTCCCCCCCATAACGTCCCTCCCACCCGCAACCCTCCCCTTTCCCACTCCCTCTCCCCTTCCATTCACATCAAGATTCATTTTTTTATTCTCTTTATATACAGAAGATCAGTTTAGCATACATTAAGTAAAGATTTCAACAGTTTGCTCTCACACAGAAACATAAAGTGAAAAATACTGTTTGAGTACTAGTTATAGCATTAAATCTCAATGTACAGCACACTAAGGACAAAGATCCTACATGAGGAGTAAGTGCACAGTGACTCCTGTTGTTGACTTAACAAATTGACACTCTTGTTTATGGCATCAGTAATCACCCTAGGCTCTTGTCATGAGCTGCCAAGGCTATGGAAGCCCCCTGAGTTCACTGACTCTGATCATATTTAGACAAGGCCATGGTCAAAGTGGAAGTTCTCTCCTCCCTTCAGAGAAAGGTGCTTCCTTCTTTGATGATCTGTTCTTTCCACTGGGATCTCACCCATGAAGATCCTTCATTTAGTTTTTTTTTTTTTTTTTTTTTTTTTTTTTTCCCCATAATGTCTTTGCTTTCCATGCCTGAAATACTCTCATGGGATTTTCAGTGGATCCACATGCCTCAAGGGCTGATTCTGAGGCCAGAGTGCTGTTTAGGACATCTGCCATTCTATGGGTCTGCTGTGTATCTCACTTCCCATGTTGGATCATTCTCTCCCTTTTTGATTCTATCAGCTAGTATTTGCAGACACTATTCTTGTTTATGTGATCCCTTTGGTTCTTAGTCCTATCATTATGATCAATTGTGAACAGAAATTGATCACTTGGACTAGCGAGATGGCATTGGTACATGCCACCTTGATGGGATTGAATTGGAATCCCCTGGTATGTTTCTAACTCTACCGCTTGAGGTAAGTCAGCTTGAGCATGTCCTGAATTGCACATCTCTTCCCTCTCTTATTCCCACTCTTATATTTAACAGTGATCACTTTTCAGTTAAGTTTCAGCACTTAAGAAGAATTGTGTATTGATTACAGTATTCAACCAAAAGTATTATTTAGAACAAACAAAGAAAAATACTAAGAGGGATAACATATTAAGTTGCTCATCAACAGTCAGGGTGAGGGCTGATCAAGTCACCGTTTCTCATACTGTTCATTTCACTTTAACAGGTTTCCTTTTTGGTGCTCTGTTAGTTGTCACCTGTCAGGGAGAACAAGTGGTATTTGTCCCTTTGGGATTGGCTTATTTTACTCAGCATAATGGAGGTTGTTCATTTCTGTTGTGACCAGCCCTTTTCCTCAGTTATGTGATGTCCAGTGCTAGTCTCTAGTGTATTCAGGGATGTATTGCCCTGCTTAAAGAACTGGACCCTGGACTGGCGCTGTGGCTCACTTGGTTAATCCTCTGCCTGTAGTGCCAGCATCCCATATGGGTACGGAATTCTATTCCCCGTTGCTCCTCTTCCAGTCCAGCTCTCTGCTGTGGCCCAGGAAGGCAGAGGAGGATGGCTCAAGTGCTTCGGCCCCTACACCCCCTTGGGAGACCTGGAGGAAGCACCTGGCTCCTGGCTTCCAGTCGGCACAGCACCGGCCGTAGCGGCCATTTGGGGGGTGAACCAAAAGAAGGAAGACATTTCTCCCTGTCTCTCTCACTGTCTAACTATCTGTCAAATAAATTAAAAAAAAAAAAAAAAACAAAAAACAAACAAAAAAAAAAAAACCAAACAAACAAACAAAAAAACTGAACCTCTAATCTGTGGAGATTTTCTTGTGATGAGGTTTCCCTCTGTTATGAGCTGCTATCCATCTGTGTATTGCAAGTGGAAGCACAGATCCACACCTACTGTAGTTCGGCTCTCTTCTCAATGGTGGATGGAGTGGGCTTCATTGTTCGATATTTAGCACTTCTTGATGTACAGCATATGTAGTGGGGGAGAAATTCTCATGAAATGTTATGTCTCTCATACTTGGGTTGGGGATGTGTTGAAGGGACCCCTGAAATTGATGGGGGTGTGTGAGAGAGACCAAGATAGCAGTGCCCTATTTACATTTGAAAGTGTAACTAATCCTTGCCAGGGCCGCGGCTCACTAGGCTAATCCTCCGCCTTGCGGCGCCGGCATACCGGGTTCTAGTCCCGGTCGGGGCGCCAGATTCTGTCCCGGTTGCCCCTCTTCCAGGCCAGCTCTCTGCTGTGGCCCAGGAAGGCAGTGGAGGATGGCCCAAGTGCTTAGGCCCTGCACCCCATGGGAGACCAGGATAAGTACCTGATTCCTGCCATCGGATCAGCGCCGTGCACCGGCCGCAGCGCGCCAGCTGCGGCGGCCATTGGAGAGTGAACCAAGGGCAAAGGAAGACCTTTCTCTCTGTCTCTCTCTCTCACTGTCCACTCTGCTTGTCAAAAATAAAAATAAAAAATAAAAAAAATAAAAAAAAAGAAAGTGTAACTAATCGAATGGCTTCTCTCAGAAGCTGCAGGTCTGGGTGGGAAGCGGGTAAGGGAGGGAGATGCGAAGGGGTGCCTGACCTCTCTGTTTGTTCCTCTACACCTTCTCTTTTTCCCCACATGGAACTTCAAAAGCAGTCTCCAAGCTCTCCCACCCACTGCTATTTGCAGCTCTGTGACCTGCAATTTCCTGTCTCACCTGGACTGCTGGAGGCTGGCGCCAACCACTCCAGTCCAGGTTTCTGCCACTTCCCTTTCTTATTTGCTCTTTCAGCATGGAATCGCCCAGTCTCTGTTGCTTTCCTGGGCTTCCTGTCGAAATTTTCAAAAGCTCTGTCTCTAGTGTGTATCTTCTCTCCTTTTTACGCATCTATTTTTTCCCATACGACACATATCATCCTGTTGCTCTACCACCACCAGCTTGGGACCTCGCTCATAGGTTTTGAAATGTTGTGTTTTCATTTATTATTATTTCAAGAAAGTTTTTGATTTACTTTTTAATTTCTAAAATGACCAATTGATCATTCAATAGCACGTTGTTTAATTTCCAAATATTTATGAATGCTTTGTTCTTCTTGTTGATTCCTAGTTTCATTTCTTTGTAATCTGAGAAGATACATGATATGATTTCATCATTTTGCCTTATTGAGACTTGTTTTTTGACCTCATATGTTTTCTGTCCTAGAAAATGTTCCATGTGCTGATGAGAAGAATTTGTATTCTACAACCATTGGGTGAAATGTTCTGTAGATGTCTGTTAGGTCCATTTGTTAAACTCCTATCTATATTTATTAAATTTCTGTCTGAATCAACTGTACATTGATGAGAGTGAGGTGTTGAAGTTACCACTATTATTGTGTTGGGGTATATCTCTCCCTTTAGGTTTGATAGTGTTTGCTGTATATATCTGGGTAGTCTTGTGTTGGGTGCATATATATTTATGACCACTATGTCTTCTTGCTGAATAGAAACTTTAATCAAAATATAATGTTCTTATATTCTTCTTTATTTACTTTTTACAATTTTAGATTTAAAATCTGGTTTCTCTATTAGAATGATAGCTACACTCTCTACTCACTTTTGGATTCCATTTGACTCATATATCTTTTTTCCAATGCCTGTCTGTGTGTATCTTTGTGAAGTAAGTTTCTTGTAGCCAGTATATAATAGGGTCATGACTTTTTATCCAGTTGGCCTAAGGCTTTTGGCGGGTGAATTTAATCTATTTACTTTCAAGGTTAGTATTGATAGATAAGAACTAAGACCTATCATTTTGTTGATTGGATAATGATTCTAGCTTTTTTGTCAGTGAACTTGTTGGTGACATGTGTTTCAGATTTACTTCTAATGAAGGACAACCTTCAGAATTGCTTGTAAGGCTGATCTGGTGGTGGTGAATTCTCAGTTTTGGCTTAATCAGAAAATACTTTATTTCTCCCTCAATATTTAAAGGATGATTTCAGGACTGGTGGTGTGGCACAGAGGGTAAAGCCACCGTCTGTAGTGCCTGTATACCATAAGGCCACCAGCTGTTCCACTTCCAATCCGGCTCCCTGCTAATAGCCTAGGAAGGCAGCAGAGGATAGCCAAAGTCCTTGGGGTCCTGCACACATGCAGGAGACTTGGAGGAGGCTCCTGGCTCCTGGCTTTGGCCTTATCCAACCTTGGGTGTTGTGTCCCTCTGGGAGTGAACCAGCAGAAGAAAAACCTCTTTCTCTGTCTCTCTCCTCTCTCTCTCTCTCTCTCTCTCTCTCTTTCTCTCTCTCCCTCTCACTGTAACTCTTTCAAATGAATAAATAAATCTTTAAAAATAAAATGAAGTATAAAGAATAGCTTCATTGGATATAATATTCTTGGTTAGAAGTTTGCTTTTTTTTCTTTTAAGACCTTGACTATATCATCCCACTCTCTTCTAGCCTGAAGGTTTTCCAATGAAAAGTCTGTTTATAATTGAATTGGTTTTCATTTATGTGTAACTTTATGCTTTTCTCTTACGATCTTTATGATTATTTCCTTGTATTTTTAATTGAAAATTTGACTAAAATATGCCTTGGAGAAGACCATTTTGATTTAGTCTGCTTGGGTTTTTGAGTTTCTTCTATGTGAATGTCAACATCTCCTTCAAGACATGGGAAACTTTCAATTATTATTTCATTTAGTAGGTTTTCAACACATTTTCTCTTTTCTTCTTCAAGAATTTCTGTGATATGGATACTTGGTTGTTTAGTGGTATCCCATATTTCTCATAGACTTTCTTCAATCTTTATTTTTGTCTGATTGCATTATTTCAAAATTCTTGTCCTTGAGGTTAGAAATTTATTTTTCCATTTGCTCTCTTCTACTGTTAGGGCTCTCAGTCATATTTTTTATTGCAATGATTGGAGATTTCATCTCCAAAATTTTTATTTGAACATATGATATTTGCCCCTTTGGGACTGGCTTATTTCACTCAGCGTGATGTTTTCCAGATTCCTCCATTTTGTTGCAAATGACCAGATTTCATTTTTTTTTACTGTTGTATAGTATTCTACAGAGTACATGTCCCATACTTTCTTTATCCAGTCTACTGTTGATGGGCATTTAGGTTGATTCCAGGTCTTAGCTATTGTGAATTGAGCTGCAATATACATTAAGGTGCAGACAGCTTGTTTGTTTGCCAATTTCATTTCCTTGGGTAAATTCCAAGGAGTGGGGTGGCTAGGTTGTATGGTAAGGTTATATTCAGGCTTCTGAGGAATCTCCAGACTGACTTCCATAGTGGCTTAACCATTTTTCATTCCCAAAAACAGTGGGTTAGTGTCCCTTTTCCCCCACATCCTCACCAGCATCTGTTGTTGGTAGATTTCTGTATGTGAGTCATTCTAACCGGGGTGAGGTGAAACCTCATTGTGGTTTTGATTTGCATTTCCCTGATTGCTAGTGGTCCTGAACATTTTTTCATGTGCCTGTTGGCCATTTGGATTTCCTCTTTTGAAAAATGTCTATTGAGGTCCTTAGCCCATCTTTTAAGTGGGTTGTTTGTTTTGTTGTTGTGGAGTTTCTTGATCTCCTTGTAGATTCTGGTTATTAATCATTTATCTGTTGCATAGTTTGCAAATATTTTTTTCCCATTCTGTTGGTTGCCTCTTCACTCACCTGTTTCTTTTGCAGTACAGAAGCTTCTCAATTTGATGCAATCCCAATAGTCAATTTTGGCTTTGACTGCCTGTTCCTCTGGGGTCTTTTCCAAGAAGTCTTTGCCAGTGCCAATATTTTGGAGGGTTTCTCCAATGTCCTCAATTTATGAAAAACACACTGCCAGCATCCTATTGAGTGGGTAAAAGTTGGAAGCATTTCCACTGAGATCTGGTACCAGACAAGGATGCCCACTCTCACCAAAACTCAAAAAATTTTAATGTCAGCCAAGAAAGCATCAAGTCCTCCCCACCAGAGGTTAAATAATCCAAGAAATAATGATTGGATGCTTTTGTCATAAATGTATTGTTAAATAATGACACAACCTGGTAAATGTTTTATTCCTTCATTTTCAGCTTAAATAAAAATCAAATCAGTATTCATAAACTGCCTTCTAAAATTATTGGCATATGAAAATTGTAATAAACATTAAATGAAGACGCCATAAAAGTTTAAAAATTAGGTCAAATAGATTCCAAAGCTTGATAAAGTATTCCATATGTTTATGATTAGTGAGAGAATGACTCCAACAATGGATAAATATATATATATATAGAATATTGACAATATAAATTATGTAATCTATTAAAACATTTTAAGTATGCAGTTTTTAAATTGGGCAGTTTTAAATGAATGGTCTGCTTGAAAGCTGGGCATGAGGAAGGGAATGGCTCAAAAATTTGCAAAAGTGTGTACTAGGATCCTTTTACTGCTGTGAAAAATCAATGTGGTGTGATGATTTCAAATAACACATGTTCCTAGAATTCTGAGTATCAGAAACTCAGAAAGGTTCTCAGCAGGCTAAATATGAAGTTGTTGTCACATATGTGTAGGTGTCCAAGAGATTTTCTGTGAGAATGATTTTCTTTCAGTGTACATGTTAGTGGCCCGGCCAGCTTTGGCATCATTCTGACTACCTACATCTTCGCCTATCCTTCTACTGTGCTTTTTTCTCTTGTGTCCTTAACTCTCCCATAAGCACTTTTGTAATTTCCTCAGATCTACACAGCCAACCCTGAACAATCTTTCCATCTCCAGATCCTTTACCAATCTCTTCTTTCTCTCTTTCTCTCTCTCCCTCCCTCCTTCCCTACCTTCTTCCACCCTCCCTCCCTCCCTTCTTCCTTCCTTCCTTCTCTTTTACTTTCCTTCTTTTTTTTTTTTTTTTTTTTTTTGACAGACAGAGTGGACAGTGAGAGAGAGAGACAGAGAGAAAAGTCTTCCTTTTGCCATTGGTTCACCCTCCAGTGGCCACCGCGTTTGGCGCGCTGTGGCCGGCACGCTGCGCTGATCCGAAGTCAGGAGCCAGGTGCTTCTCCTGGTCTCCCATGCTGGTGCAGGGCCCAAGCACTTGAGCCATCCTCCACTGCACTCCCGGGGCACAGCAGAGAGCAGGCCTGGAAGAGGGGCAACCGGGACAGAATCCGGCGCCCCTACCGGGTCTAGAACCAGGTGTGCCTGCACCGCAAGGCGGAGGATTAGCCTATTGAGCTGTGGTGCCGGCCCTAGTTTCCTTATTTTTTATCAGTAAGCATCAGCTAACTTTAATGAAAATAATACACCTGCCTTACCAGGAGGACTTCTCAGTAGAGAACAAACAGCCCAGTCTGTATTCAGATTACAGTTCTTATGGATATGGATATGGGCCTGCTATTTATCCTTTCCACTCCCTCTCTGAGATATAACTGGATACAGTGCTTCACTGGTGTGGAATTCTGAAATTCCTCTTAGAACTTCATCAACACAGTGTCATTGGAATGAATAGCCCCTTGTGCATGGTGGGGAATATTCCCTAAAGCTATCCCCAGGAGAGGGCTAAGACTCACCTAACAAGTTTATCAAACAAGGACAAGATTTCTGATTTACAAATGGTCTTCTGATTACAAGGCATGCTTAAACATTTTTTTCGTATTCAACCACACAAAAATTCCTGTTTTCTTTGGTCTCTGACACACACATAGTGTAGTACCTACTTTCCTACTTGACATTCCCATTCAAGAGAAGTAATCCATAATCTTACAGTGGTAGAATGGTTGAGCCCTATCTTCTATGTCATCTACAAGCTGGCATATGGGTATAGAGCAGGTTATGGGTATTTGTCTCTTGCTGTCTGTCCAACGATATTTGGTGGTGGCCTGGGAATGATTGTCCTATATGATCAAAAGGCTGGTCATATTATCATATGAGATGGGCTGGAAGCTGTGCCTCATGATGATTTTGGAGCTGGACAACCTATATTCTGTTAGAGACAAAACAGATGAATGGTAATGCCACATGATCCAAAGAGAAGTTCTAACAGTCAAGGAGAGCCAGGGATTAAATTATCCAAAACTGAGACAGAAATTCTCACCCATTTTGGCATGCTCCTAGAGTAGTCTGGACTCATCCATGAAATGATGAATATGGTTTGTATCTGTCCAGGATGACCCAAAAGCAATATTCTCCATAGATCGTGGAACAGATGCCTCCTTGGGTAGCAGTCAACATGTTTAGCTGCCTGCCTGTTTTGAAGGACTGAGTTTTACAACTGTGTAAATGGGACCTGATCATGACAGGCTTTAACTATGTGAAGGCTGTGTTTTACGCTTTCACAAAGGAGGGGGCCATATTCTTTCTCTTGAGAGCCTGATATGGAGCTTTGCTATTCCTCTATTTCTAGCGATCTATAATCTGATAGTCTGAGAAATGCCTGGAGCTCTCTTAAGGTAATAGAGTCAGGAATTTACTCCATGGCTTGTATCTTCTCTAGGACCAGAGGGGAGAATGAGACATGCATAGTTTACTTACTGACAAAGCAGTTGTGGTTTATTCTTGGACATCTGGTAGCCATGTTATGTTGGATAATTAAGAGTGCTAGTCAAATGCCCAAAACTAGAGTGTCAGGTGTGGTAAAAGACTATGAAATCTTCTATATTATAGATCATCTTTCCACCACTCCACTAAAGATACTTGTACTTTAGGTCCTCTGCAAGAGGCTGTCCAAATAGGTGGGGACTGTATATAAATCCTGGTGGCAACAGTGTCCAAGTTAACTGTTACTTAATGTAATGTTTGCTAACCTATTTAAAGGCTAATAGAAGCTGACAGGAGGACGTTTTTAGGCCAGATACTTATCAACAGGCATTTAAGGCCTGGCCAGTTTTTTGTTCTGCCCACAACTGTGGGTAATCTGTGCATCTATCTCTTCACATGGGGGTACTGGAAGAGACATTACAAGGGAGTTGGTAACCTCTTTAGTGAAGGCATTCCATTGACTCCCATTACCAGGCTGCTCTGGGAGGAGAGCTGGCCTGAACAGAAGGCTACCAAGGAGGCAGCTATTGTAGTTAAGAGAAAATTCATGGTCCCAACTGCTAGGTCATTTTTCCTAAGTCCCCTTTTCACATAAAGTAACATTTAAGGGTTCTAAGGAACAGGACATAATACTTCTGAGGACCACTATTCTTCCTGTATTGTGATAGGTGTTTGAATAGATCCCTTTCTCATTCTGAAATCTGTCTGAAGTGTAAAGCTCATTAAATTGTTTTTGCAATTAAATGAAATATGTATAAAAAAGTAATTTAACATATATGTCATTACACACATTCCATTTACCATGATTATGAGGAAAAAGAAGAAAATATGCATTGTTGTATTTAGCTTAAAACTTTCAAAATTTTGTTGCATTTTATATAATTAAAAGGAAGTAAATTCATCAATTATATAAAATTTTTATTATAATTATTCCCTTAAAATGCTAAACAGTACTAAAATTGAACTAGCAATCATAATTATATTGCATAAGCTTTAAAAAAGATATTTTTAGATATCCATGACTATTTTTGACTATTGTGGATTTTAAAAACTAAACAGGTAAATTTTATTTAAAATAATTGATATAAATGGCCAATGCAAACCAAAAAAAAGCAACAGCAATAAAAAAAAAAAAAAAAACACTAACACGAGTTTTATTTTCTTCTGAAGTTTTCCCTGGTTTTCTTGAGAGCATTGCTTAGCTTTGTCCTTGAACTTAGTGCTATCTCTTATGTAAATGCATTTGTGCTGGCTCTGATTTATGAGTCATTGGTGAAAACTATGCACTGTAACATACAACATCAAGGTAACAGCTTCTTGCCCATTTAATTCACACTGGAATCTTGATATATAACATATGGACTTTAAATCCAAGGACAGAAAAGGCAATAAGGTTAAACAGGAACTTACAGACTCATTTTCAAAATTCTGTTTCATCCCAAACAACACCATTTTTCCCTAGGACAAATTACAAGTGTACATAATGGTATTCTCCTTGGATTCCTTTGCTATAATGCTTACTTAATTTCTTATTTCCTTGTATTAATAATAATTATAATAATAATTTACGTAATATATTCTACATTTGTGCTCCGGTGTACCCTACTTACTCTAATATTGATTTTAGAATGACTATACATCTATAAGTTTAATTTCTTTTATTTTTATTTTTAATGTTATATATTACTCAAATTATGTTCTTGATTCAAGTAGCTTTTATGTGGATTTTAAAATTTCCATGAAATTCAGATTATTATTTCAAATATGCCAAAGCCAACAATTATATGTGTGTGTGTATGTATGTAAAATCCAATATTTTGAAAATCCAATTTAAGGCTTTACAATTTATTTTTATTAATAATTTTCAGCTTTAAAGATAAAGGACTTTTATACTTTACTTGATATTATAATTTTATTTAACTTTTAGGAGATAGGTGTCAAAGATTATAGCATTAGTAACATCAAAAAAGTTTCTAGTATTGCTCTGTTTTGGTTCTACTGAGATTTTGTAATAGATCCAGACAGTGATATGTGTTGTTCATAGGTCTAGAGAAGAGAAAACATACATTTGAGTGTCAAGTTCTCTAAAGTCACAAAAATGAACCTAATTTTCTGTTTTTTTTTTTTTTTTTTTTTTCTTATAAAATGACCTTTTCTTCAGTTTGAACAAGAATTTGTTTTGGCAGACACACATTTTTGACATGAGAGACTGAAGTTTCCGAGCTTTATCTTTATATATCCAAAAGTCTTGCTAACAAAATCTGGGTGCCCACGGTATGCTAATAAATGACCACATCCAAGTAGATTGAACTTTTAAAGAGATTTGGCAATTTAGTGAATAAAAATATCAGATCCTAGTTTCAAATGTTAGATCATAAACAGCCATCACATTACCCACATAAACACCTACAAAATTGTTGTTTTTAACCAGAGCTTTGAGTGGAGAATTCAAATCATTGCATGTCCATCTGTTTTTATGTCATTTATCATCTATCTATCTATGCTCCTTCCTCTTCTCCTCCTCCACCTCCTCTTCCTTTTTCTTCTTCTCCTTCTCCTTCTCCTTCTTCTTCTTCTTTTCTCTCTCTCTCTCCATTCTCTCTCAATATGGTCACATGACCTTCAAGTGCTCTGCTATCTGGAAATACAATAGGCCACTACCAAGGCCCATATGAATACTTAGTGATTTTGCGATGTGATATAGAATACAAGCATCATGTTTACATTCACAAAGCAGTACTCACAAAATACATGAGGAATGCAATCTAGGAATCTGCTTCCTGAGGCATCAGAATTAATTATAGAATTTTCAACATAGCATTGATTCCTTGTAGTATACTCACAATTGTACAGTTTTTGAACAGGGTTATTCAAGCCATAGTCAATGAGTTGAGAACTATTGCCTTTTTCCTCCTTTAACAAACAAATATGCTTGAGATTGATACTCTTGCCTCATTAAAAGCTTCTTAGGATTCCACACAGCAGCCATTTAATCTGAGGATTAGTTATTATTTACTTATTTATTTACTTAGGAAGTAGAGAGACATAGAAAGAGACAGAGAGATAAAGAGATTTCCTACACACTGGTTCACTCCCCCACATGCCCACAAGGGCCAGGGCTGGGCCAGGACAACACTAGGAGCCAGGAACTCAATCAAAGTTATCCATGTGGCTGATTGAGATCCGACTATCTAGCCATCACCACTGACCCCAGGATCTGCATTAGCAGGAAACTGGAATTAGGAGAGTCAGTGCTCAAACCCAGGCACTCATGTATGAACATCCTCATCAGTGTCTTAATCATTAGGCCAAATGCCTGCCTCTGCAAATTATTTTGTAGGAAGGTATTTAATGCAAAATTTATTTTCTATAACTTTTATCAAATTCTTAAATTTATTTATTTACCATTTAGGTTATTTAATTATATGCTTTTGTATAAATATCTTCTTTTTATAACATTATAGTCTAAGCTACTAAGGAAAATTTGTATCATTTATCTTTGTAAATTTTTATTAGTATGGAATGTTTTACTGTTCTCTTTTTTCATCAGAAATTTTTGTTTTCTATCTCTTTCATAACTTTGCATACACAGAACACATTTCTTTTTAAAAATTCTCTACCAGAAAGCCACCAAACATTAATTTCAAAACTCTACTACTCGTAGTATTTTAGTTTTCCTTTATTTTTCAAATAAGTAAGATTACAGTTTCAAGCATATTTCAGAAAGACTTCATCAGTAGCAAATTCCCACATTACATGAGTTACCAAGAATGTTTTATGCTAACTTGATATGTTCAAGAGTTGATGCACTAGTCCGTTGTCTTCTTTCACTTTAAAATACTAAATTTATGAAGCTAATATAAATTGTTTTTTGCATTGTTCCTTTGTGGTTGACCTACTCTTCAAAATTACAAATGTCAATAGTTGGGTCATTTCTATGTTGATCACATATGTGTTTACTTTAACATATTAGCTTGTAACATACATATTTGATCTATTCATAATATATTTATTTTTATTTTTTGTAGGCTTTCTTCTTACAACAATTTTAAGCTTGCTGAAAAATTCAGAGGCAGGTGCAGAAAATACTATGCCTTAGTACATGACTGGCCTCTACTTTATTAACCTGTCCCTCTAGACAGGTACATTTGTCACCATTGATGAACTCATCAGTCAATGACACCTTATTATCTAGAATCCATAGTTCCTATTGGTGTTGTGCAGTTTCTGGGGTTGACATGTATCTACATTACAGTATCATGCAGAGAATTTCCAATGCCCTTAAAATCTTGTGATAGTTAACAATACATTTTTCTCATTTTTAAAATGTTTATTTAAAAGGCAAAAAGCAAGTAGATTGTGATCTCATTTACTGTTCATTATCCAAATGCCTGCAATGTATGAGGCTGGGCCAAGGCTGAAACTGACAGCCAGAATCTCCATCCAGATCTTCCATGTGAGTGGCAGGGACTCAAATACTTGAGTCACCACCTGCTGCTTCCTAAGCGCCGTGAGCAGGAACTGCAAGAGCAGAGTTGGATCTTGATACTAAGTATTTCAATATGGGATACAGGCTTCCCAACCCAAGTCTTAAACCCTAAACCCAATGCCAGTCCCTGTTTACTTATTTGTTCTGCTCACTTCTCCAAAGTATCAATTATTCCCAGGTTTAGTCTCCTTAATTTTGCACCTCCCTCCAGCCCCACAGTGCTGATACCACACCTATAGGACTGGAGACCTGTCTTCCCATTACTGCACACTCCTCACGCTTTCTTGTGCTAGAGGAAGCTGGTATCTGAGCCTCCACCTTGGAGGACTGTCATAGATAAGCCCTTCCAGTCATTTTGTCCGCAGGCACAGAGAGCTAGAGATGTCTGAAGTTTGCAGCTCTGCACTTTCTGGGCAGAAATGTACCACTGACTGTATTATTGTGCTATTAAAGTCCAGCTCCTTTGCATTGGATTTGTATTGGAAAACCCTAAATTAGGACTTCTCTAGTGTTCTGTAGGATCAAGCCCATGCCTTCCTACTGTAGTACATCTTTCCCGACACTGGCTTGACTTTATCTGGTCTTCTCAGAGAATGCTTCTTTAATTAATCATCTCCAAATAGAACCTCACTTTTATGTTGCTGAGAAACCCAAATAAAGCTAATGTTCTTTTTTAAAAACCTCTTTTAATATTTGTTTCTCTACAGCTTTCTCGTCACTCCAGCATTATCTTCACCCTTCCTGTCACTGCATCCACCTTCTACTTTTTCAACCATGCTTCCTAACTTTACTCATGAATTTTCTGTTTAATAATGCCTAACATCAGCTTATTTTAATGTGCTTTTATTTATCATCCTCTTTCTGACAAACTCTTGCTAAATTTTTCTTTATCTAAAATTATTTGGATTATATTCTCTCTAAAATAAATCATATTTCAGGAAACATTTTGCATCTTTCTTCAACATTTTATATCATATTCATTCCATACACTTATTTTCTTCTTGTTTTAGGGGTATATTTCCCCACAGTGGATTATTTCTACTTGTTACTTAACTTAGAATATTTCCATCTTGAGATATAGGTGTGGACAAAGTCACTTATTTAAATCACATCTTTGTGAGTAGAGATTCATGTTCTACAGTTTTTTGTTGTTATTGTTGTTGACCAAAACTCCTCATCACCCCTAATTAAAGACAGGTGATGATGACAGCCATTTATTAGTTACATGTACTTAAAACCCTATAAGAGGAAAGCACTACACAGCAGCCAAGAACATATGAGATTATACTTGTAACAGAATAAACAAACAGGTGCTGTGGGAAGCAAATTTTGGTTCCACAAAGTGGGTGCCAATGGGAAGATGTGTGGTTGGTTATTCTGAATAATTCCCTGAGCTTGGAGCTAACTGAAATTCAGTTTTCAGTGATACGCAGGAAGGATGTCAGGTCCTTTCAATAGGGAAAGTTGTTTGCCTAAGGCACTTTGCCTACAGAAATAAAGTCAGAAAGAGACCTTGTGGTTGGGCTGTACGAGGTCTTCATAATTTCACCAGACATTATGGAACCACATGGTATCACTTCCTATATTAGGCTTCACACCACATCCCTGAAACTATTTCCAAGTGACTTGTTCAATTAAGTGTTGATGCTTCACATGTGAAATGGACCACTGACAGCCATGATACAGACTGAACGCACTGAAGTCCCCACACCTATCTCTGAAAACCCAGGACCCTCTCCCACCCCTCCAGAGGCAATGTTCAGAGCAGATTTCTCATAGTCTTAAGATAGGAAAGAAGGGAGGAGGTTGTGATGCATGAAGGAGCTGAAATGTTATAGTTAGACTCTTATTGGAAGATGAACACGCCCCTTCCTCTCAGTCTTCATATCTGAACTGTACTTCTATAACACAGTCTTATTTCTATGTTATTTATTCTCCACAGTACTGTTTACTTCCTTATTTATGACTCACAGCCTCAGGATTTACATTAGTTATCTTTTCTCAAGCTTAGTTGACATGTCACCTGCATTTATTCTAAATACCTCAAAACAAAATCAAAAGATGTTGATCAATCCCTGTGTCAGTCACCTCTCAAGAAATCAAAGGTAATTTGTACAATTTATGACTGCGACAACATGTGATGTCTCCAGCATTGCACACTTGACATGTCCAAAGACAAACCGAATCCACAACAAAGCCTCTCTGTCTTGCTAAATGTTGATTATATTTTCAAGTATTTCAGTGGTGGTAGAAGGTTTTGGAATTATTATTTTTCTTTCTTTTTACATAGAAACCTTTTATTTAAGGTATGCAAACTGCATGTATTTCATATATACAAATTTAGGAACATAATGATTCTTCCCACCCTACCCTCCCTCCAACCCACACTCCCACCATTCTTCCATGTCCAATAGTAAAATTATTATTTTTTTCTTTTTTTTAACTTTTATTTAATGAATATAAATTTCCAAAGTACAGAATATGGATTACAATGGCTTCCCCCCCATAACCTCCCTACAACCTGCAACCCTTCCCTTTCCCACTCCCTCTCCCCTTCCATTCATATCAAGATTCATTTTCAATTCTCTTTATATACAGAAGATCAGTTTAGCATACATTAAGTAAAGATTTCAACAGTTTGCTCCCACACAAAAACATAAAGTGTAAAATACTGTTTGAGTACTAGTTATAGCATTAAATCTCAATGTACAGCACACTAAGGACAAAGATCCTACATGAGGAGTAAGTGCACAGTGACTCCTGTTGTTGACTTAACAAATGGACACTCTTGTTTATGGCCTCAGTAATCACCCTAGGCTCTTGTCATGAGCTTTCAAGGCTATGGAAGCCCCCTGAGTTCACTGACTGATAATTTTTAGACAAGGCCATGGTCAAAGTGGAAGTTCTCTCCTCCCTTCAGAGAAAGGTACCTCCTTCTTTGATGACCCATTCTTTCCACTGGGATCTCACTCGTGGAGATCTTTCATTTAGTTTTTTTTTTCCCAGAGTGTCTTGGCTTTCCATGCCTGAAATACTCTCATGGGCATTTCAGCCGGATCTGCATGCCTTAAGATTATGATTATGATTAAGATTATGATTATGAGGCCAGAGTGTTGTTAGGACATTTGCCATTCTATGGGTCTGCTGTGTATCTCACTTCCCATGTTGGATCATTCTCTCCATTTTTTATTCTATCAGCTAGTATAAATTCTTATTTTTTACAAGCATTTATTTTCAGTTAGTTATATATTCATAAGATTAACCCTACACTAATTAAAGAGTTCAACAAATAGTATGCATGAAAAAAATGTTCCTGAACTGCCAAGACAAGGACTGTTCAAAATCATCATATCAAAGCATCAATTTCACTTCTATAGATTAATTTTTATATACTATGTTAGTTACCACATCAAGGAGAACATATAGTATTTATATTTTTGGGACTGGCTTATTTCACTAAATATAATGTTTTGCAGTTCCATCCATTTGGTTGCAAACAACAGACTTTATTTTTTTTAATACTGTGTAATATTCCATGGCGTACATATCCCATAATTTCTTTACCCAAACTTCAGTTGATGGATATCTACATTGATTCCAAATCTTAGCTATTGTGGATTGAGCTGCAATAAACATGGGGATATAGATAACTCTTTCATATGTTGATAACATTTCCTTTGGGTAAATTTCCAGGAGTGGGATGTGTGGGTCATATGGTAAGTATATATTCAGATTCCTGTGGTATATCCATATTGTCTCAAAGAGTAGCTGGGCCACTTTACATTCCCACAGTGGATTAGGGTACCATTTTCCCCACATCCTCACCAGCATTTGTTGTTTATTCATTTCTGTATGAAAGGTATTGTAACTGGAGTGAGATGAAACTTCATTGTGGTTTTGGTTTGCATTACCCTGATACCTAGTGATCCTGAACATTTTTTCATGTGTCTGTTGGCCGTTAGATTTTCCTCTTTTGAAAAATTTCTATTCAACTCTTTTGCCCATTTCTTAACTGGATTGTTTGCTTTATTGTTGTTGAATTTCTTGAGCTTTATAGATGCTAGATATTAATCCTTTATCAGTTTCATAGTTTAAAAATAATTTCTCCTGCTCTGTCAGTTGCCTCTTCTCTTTCCTGAGTGTTTCTTTTGAAGTTCAGAAGATTCTCAGCTTGATGTATTCCCATTTGTCAATTTTGCCATTAATTTCCTACGCTTCTGAGGTATTTTCCAAAAAGTTTTTGCTTATGCCAATGTCTTGCAGGGATTCTCCAATGTTCTCTAATAAATTGATGATATTGGATTATGGAGTTAGGTCTTTGATCCATTTTGAGTGGATTTGAGTGTAAAGAGTAAGGTATGGGTCTTGCTTCATACTGCTGCGTGTAGAGATCCAGTTTTCCTAGCACCATTTATCAGAGAGACTCTTCCTGCTCCAGGGATTGATTTTAGCTCTGTTGTCAAAGATAAGTTAGTTGTAGATGAATGGATTGATTTCTGGAGTTTCTATTCTATTTCATTTGCCTGCCCATCTGTCTTTTTTGTTTTTGTTTTTGTTTTTGTTTTTGTTTTTGTTTTTAGTTGTTTTTTTTTTTCTTTTTTTCCAGCACCAGGGTGTTTTTATTATAACTGTTCTGTAATATGCCTTGAAATCTGGTATTGTGATGCCTACAGCTTTGTTTTTGTTGTATGAGATCTTTTTAGCTATTGAGAGTCTCCTCTGTTTCCATATGAATTTCAGCATCATTTTTTCTAGATCTGAGAAGAATGTCATCTGTATTTTGATTGGAATAGTATTGAATTTTTACATCACTTTCAGTAGTATGGACATTTTGATGATATTGATTCTCCCAATCCATGAACATAGAGATTTTTTTTTTCATTTCTTTTGTCTTCTTTGATTTCTTTCTTGATATATTGTAATGTTTATTGTAGAAATATTTGACATCCTTGGTTAATTTAATTATAAAGTATTTCATTTTTTGTAGCTATTATGAACCCAATTGATCTTAGAAGTTGTTTCCCAGCCATGACATTGTCTTCTATACAAAGGCTATTGATTTTGTGTGTTAATTTTATATCTTGCCTCTTTACTGAAATCTTGAGTTTTAACAGTCTCTTAGTAAGCCTGTTGGATCCCCGATATATAGAATCATGCCATCTGAAAATAGGGATGATTTGACTTACTTTTTTCCAACTTGTATTCCTTTGATTTTGTTTTCTTGTCTAATGGCTAAAACTTCCAGGACTATATTGAATAGCAATGTTGAGAGAGAGCATCCTCTTCTGGTTCCAAATATTACTGGAAATGCTTCTAACTTTTCTCCACTCAATAAGGTGCTAGTCATGGGTTTGTCATAAATTGCCTTGATTGTGTTGAGGCATGTTCCTTCTTTACCTGATATTTTTATGGTTTTCATAAGGAAAGGATGCTGTATTTTACAAATGTTTCTCCACATTAAGATAATCATATGTTTTTGTTCTTCAGTTTGTGAATATGATGTATCACATTTCTTGATTTGCAAATGTTGAACCATTCCTGCATACTAAGGATAAATATCACTTGATCAGGGTGAATGGGCTTTCTATTGTATTGTTGGATTCGATAAACTAGTATTTTGTTGAGGATTTGTGCATCTATGTTAATCAAGGAAATTGGTCTTCAGTTTTCTTTCCCTGTTGTATCTTTTCCTGGCTTTGGAATTAATGTGATGCTGACTTCCTAGAAGAAATGTGGGAGGATAGGATTCTCTCCTTTTCAATTGCTTTGAATATCTTGAGAACAATTGAGATTAATTCTTCTTTATATGTCTGATAGAATTCAGTAGTGAAATCTTTGAGTTTTGGGCTTTTTATTTGTTGGAAGTGCCATTATCATTGATTGAATCTCTATCTTGGTTATTGGTATGTTTAGGATTTCTATGTCTTCATCACTCAATTTTGGTAGGTTGTGTGTGTCTAGTATTGTATCCATTTCTTTTAGGTTTCTCAGTTTGTTGGCATACAGCTCTTTGTGGTAATTCTTGAAGTTTCTTTTTATTATCTGTTGTTACATTTCCTTATTAATCTCTGATTTTATT
The DNA here is from genome assembly GCF_051225735.1 of Oryctolagus cuniculus. Taxonomy (NCBI): domain Eukaryota; kingdom Metazoa; phylum Chordata; class Mammalia; order Lagomorpha; family Leporidae; genus Oryctolagus; species Oryctolagus cuniculus. The sequence continues at coordinate 11,951,277 of NC_142876.1, read as the reverse complement.
GATTTGAGTCCTCACCTTCTTTTTTTCATTAGTTGGGCCAATAGTGTATCACTTCTGTTTAGTTTTTCAAAAAAAGCTTTATGTTTCACTGATCATTTGTATTGTTTTTTATTTTAATTTCGTTTATTTCTTCTCTAATTTTATTTATTTACTTGGCCTTGCTAATTTTTGTGGGGAGCAACCCGGACTGGACTGAGTTACTGGAATTAAGACTTATTCTATGCATCTGCTCTCCCACAATATGGCGCTGGGAGAGGAGAAAACAGCTTCTACACAGCTGCCTCCAGTTCAGCCAATAAACTGTAGGACTTGCTCCTGATTGGAGGAGAGCAGCGTACTCGGCGTGTGGGCAGCCGAGTTGGGATTGGCGGAGGAGGACTATAAAGGAGGAGAGAGACGGCATGCACCAGGAACATCTAAGGGGAACATCTAGCTGAAGGAACACCTGTGCAGCCCCCGAGAGAGCCGGCCGGCGGTGTGCCGCTCCCCTGCGGAAGTGGGGAATGTGGCCAGGGGGAACTGCCCTTCCACGGAGGTGGAAGGGATAGTAGCCAACCCGGGAGGAACCAGCAGTAAACCCGGGGAGGGCCGAGCAGACGAAAGAACAGCGCAGGGTCCTGTGTTGTTCCTCCACGAAGAGGGGGAGCGACATAATGGTGCCGTGACTCGGATATGAAGCCTAGGCAGGGTTTAGTGTTGTTCCTCCATGAAGAGGGGGAGCGACATATTGGTGCCGTGACTCGGATAGGAAACTTAGGAGGGAAGAAATGGGAAAATACCGGAGAGAGAGACTAGCAAACAGCCTAGGGAAAGCCGAACGAGAAAGGTGCTGGAAGAAGTTATTGAAAGCCTAGGCATAGACTCGGATATGGACTGTGGGAAAGAAGTTAGGATTTAAAGTGAAAGCAAGAAGAAACTTAGACTCAGATACGGACTACAGGTTGAAAGTGAAAGTGAAACCTATAAGAAACTTAGACTTGGATACGGACTGTGGGGAGAGGCCAGGAGAAATGAGGGAGGAATATTGTTGGAAGAAAATTTAGGGAAACATACCAGGTAGAGAAAAATGTTAGGGAGGATGAAGCCGCGAGTGCAAGCCAAGGCGGAAACGTAAGCCACCTTGGAATTCTTCAAGTCACCCCGGGGAGCAAGAGGCGAAGATCTGGAACCAGACGCAGAGACGTGGGCCGCCAGGTTGGAATTCGCCAGGTTAATCCGGGGAACTTGGATTGAATGCTAGTGGCGGAGACGTAAGCTACGCTGTGTGACTCGCGGAAGCCGCGGCGTGCAGAGAGAAAACGGGGTGTGAATAGATAGGGAACGCGGGGCAGCGAGGCGCCGAGAAGCAGCCTCGGGGCGGGCGCCAGGAAGCCGCAGGGATAAGAGAAACAGAAGTTTAGAAGTAAAATGAGAGAAATAGGAATGCTGGTAGATAGAAGTAAAATAGGAGAAATAGGAATGCCCGGAGATAGAGAAATAGAGAAAGGCCTCCCCACAACATGGCAATGAGAGAGCTTGGATTCGGTCTGCCTGATTAGTGAGGCGATGAGCACCTGCGGGCGGCTAGCAGCTTATGCACCGCAGGTCACCGAAGACGGGCACGTTATTAACATCAATAGTCTCCCCACAAGACGGCAATGAGAGGGCTTGGATTCGGTCTGCCTGATTAGTAAGGCGGTAAGCACCAGCAGGCAGCTCGACCAGAGTATGAGCTGCAGGTCACCGAAGATAGGCACGAACCAACACTAATAAGTCTCCCCCACAATACGGCAATGAGAAGGCTTGGATTCGGTTTGCCTGATTGTTAGGGCTTGTAAGCTCCTGCAGGCAGAGCAGAGCATGCGCTGCAGGGCACCGAACACAGGCGCGCATCAGCGCCTAAAAACCTCCTCACAACATGGCGAAGAGAGGACCCGGATTCCGTTTGCCTGATTGATAGGACTTGTAAGAACCTGTGGGCAACTCTAGCAAGCAGAGCAGAGTGTGTGCCACGGGGCACCGAAGACAGGCGTGTATCAACGCCAAAAATAAAAAGAAAGGGGGATCTGTGGGGAGCAACCCGGACTGGGCTGAGTTACTGGAATTAAGACTTATTCTATGCATCTGCTCTCCCACAATATGGCGCTGGGAGAGGAGAAAACAGCTTCTACACAGCTGCCTCCAGTTCAGCCAATAAACTGTAGGACTTGCTCCTGATTGGAGGAGAGCAGCGTACTCGGCGTGTGGGCAGCCGAGTTGGGATTGGCGGAGGAGGACTATAAAGGAGGAGAGAGACGGCATGCACCAGGAACATCTAAGGGGAACATCTAGCTGAAGGAACACCTGTGCAGCCCCTGAGAGAGCCGGCCGGCGGTGTGCCGCTCCCCTGCGGAAGTGGGGAATGTGGCCAGGGGGAACTGCCCTTCCACGAAGGTGGAAGGGATAGTAGCCAACCCAGGAGGAACCAGCAGTAAACCCGGGGAGGGCCGAGCAGACGAAAGAACAGCGCAGGGTCATGTGTTGCTCCTCCACGAAGAGGGGGAGCGACAATTTTGGATTTGGTTTGTTGTTTTTCTAATTCCTAGAAGTACATTGAGTGTTCATTTATCTGGTGCTTTTACAATTTCTTGCTGTAGGCACCATTGCTATAAATTTCCCACTTAACAGTGCTTTTGCTGTATCCTGTAAGTTTTAATATGATGTATTATTTTCTTCATTCATTTCCAGACTTTTTTTGATTTCTTCTATGACCTGCTGTTCACTCAGGAGCAAGTTGTTCAGTCTCCATGTGTTTGCATATGATCTGGAGATTCTGCAGTTCTTGATTCACAATTTCATTTCATTATGGTCAGAGAAGATTCATGGTATGATTTTGAATTTTTTTTAATCACTGAGACTTTCTTGATGGCCTAGATATGGTCTATGCAACAGAAAGTTACATGCACTGGTGAGATGAATGTCATGGAAGCTTTTGATTAACCTTCATTCATAAATGAGCGTTTTGAATGGTACAGTATCCATTTTTTGTTGACAGTTTTCCCTCTTATAACTTGGACTATTTCTCACCATTCCCTTCTAGACTGTACAGTTTCTGATGATGAGTCAGTTGTGAGTCTAAGTAAATTGGTATTTCTCTCATGCACATTTTAGAATATTTTCTTTGTTTCACTGTGGAAAGTGTGACTACAATGTGTTGAGGTGAAAATATTTTCTGGTCATGTCTACTAGGAGTTCCATCTTCCTATACTTGGACATTTTTCCCTCAAAATTGAGGAAGTTTTCTGTGAATATTTCACAAAGTAGATCTTCTAACCCATTCTCTCTTTCCACACATTCAGGAACTACTATGACCCATAGGTTGAGTTGTTTGATATTATCCCATAACTCTCCAGCATTGTTTCTAAATTTTCTAATTTCTTCTTTTTTTTTTGCTTTGTCTGACTGTTAAATTTCCAAAGATTTGTCTTCCAACTTGGATATTCTTTTTTTTTTTTTTTTTTTTTGGTCTCACTAAGTGTGTTGTTAAGGTTTTCCACTGCATTTTTATTTGATCTATTGCATTCTTCATTTCTAATATCCCATTTTGATTTATCTTTAAAATCCTAATTTCATGGGAAAAATATTCATGCATGTCATATGGAGTTGTTCAATTCATGGATTTGCTTCTGATTTCTTCTGAGTAATTCTATGATTAATCTTTTGTATTCTATTTCTGGCACTTCCTCCATCTCTTCATTTTCATATCAAAGTGTTGTATTCCTTTTGGGGTATCATGTTGTCTTCGTTATTCTTGTTTTGAATTGCTGAATTTATTTTTTAGGCATTTGTGGAGATAACTTGTCAGGTTTTTCTTTTCCTCTAATGGCATTTATCTTTCTACTATGCTTCTGTGGCTTAGTGGAGTGTCTGCTCTCTCAGTGAGCACCTACAGATGTGTCCTAGGAGTGGCCAGGGAGACTGTTCATGTTCCAGGATGGGAGGAGTATCCAGCGTGACACCCAAGTTGGGCAAAGTAGATCTCTTTTTTGTTCTCAGAGTGAAGGGTACGATCTGCTCTGTTGGTATAGTCACACCCTCACTTCCTCTCTTCCAAGGTGATCAATGCCTGAGTTCTAGCCCTCATTGGGTATAATACCCCTCCATGTTGCCTCAAGTACCACACAAAGGATCCATGCAGTCCTCAGTGTGAGCATGGATTCCAGTGCAATTACACACCCCAAGCAATCAAGGATCCCTGAGCATGAGGAGCCACCCACAGCAACTGCTCATACACCCAGCCACACCCTGCACCCTCTCACATAGCCACAGTGTCTCCACAGTCCCAGCACACAGACCTCCCACAGCCATGGGGCACCTAGGATCCACTCTGCCCCACCAGTCCGTTATGTCCACAGAGAGGTGGATATGTTCCCAAAACTAACTCTCTAAGGGTGCTCTGCCTTCACCATCTGAGTGCCAGAACATGCAGTATGATGAGAGGTTGGGGCACCACACAGTCCTACATGGTTGCCCATCCCTCTGTCAGTCCTCCCCACCAGACTCAAGTGTCTCCTCTCTGCTGGTTTTTGGGCGTGCAGACACAAGCTGGTTTGCTATTACAGATGTCAAAAAATTACTTCTAATTTAATTATCAATGATAGTTATTTGAAATGAGAAAAATAATTCTAAGCTTTAATACATAATTCAGTAAATTGTTATAAAATACTCATTATAATTATCTCTATAATATATCCAGGGGCTAAAATAAAAATTAAACAATGTGCTCATGTCAGATAGTAAGAAACGGAGAGGATGGAATTTTTTTTTTAACTTTTATTTAATGAATATAAATTTCCAAAGTATGATTTATGGATTACAATGGCTTCCCCCACATACCGTCCCTCCCACCCACAACCCTCCCCTTTCCCACTCCCTCTCCCCTTCCATTCACATCAAGATTCATTTTCGATTATCTTAATATACAGAAGATCAGCTTAGTATACATTAAGTAAGGATTTCAACAGTTTGCTCTCACACAGAAACATAAAGTGAAAAATAATAGATGATATTTTTTAAATGATGATGAAATCAGATCAGACCTATTGTCATGTTTAATCCCAGTGAGAGTCAAGTTGGGAATTGATAATTTCTTTTTTTTTTTTTTTTTTACAGAAGATCAGTTTAGTATGCATTAAGTAAAGATTTCAACAGTTTGCACCCCCATAGAAACACAAAGTGAAATATATTGTTTGAGTACTCATTATAGCATTAAATCTCAATGCGCAGCACATTAAGGACAGAGATCCTACATGAGGAGTAAGTGCACAGTGACTCCTGTTGTTGACTTTACCAATTGACACTCCTGTCTATGGCATCAGTAGTCTCCCTATGCTCCAGTCATGAGTTTCCAAGGCTATGGAAGCCCTCTGAGTTCTCCGATTCTTATCTTGTTTAGACAAGGTCATAGTCAAAGTGGAGGTTCTCTCCTCCCTTCAGAGAAAGGTACCTCCTTCTTTGAAGACCTGTTCTTTCCACTGGGATCTCACACGCAGAGATCTTTTGCCAGAGTGTCTTGGCTTTCCATGCCTGAAATACTCTCATGGGCTTTTCAGCCAGATCCGAATGCCTTTAGGGCTGATTCTGAGGCCAGAGTGCTATTTAGGACATCTGCCATTCTATGAGTCTGCTGAGTATCTCACTTCCCATGTTGGATCACTCTCCCCTTTATTTATTCTATCGGTTAGTGTTAGCAGGTACTAGACTTGTTTATGTGCTCCCTTTGACTCTTAGTCCTTTCATTATGATCAATTGTGAACTGAAATTGATCACTTGGAATAGTGAGATGGCATTGGTACATGCCACCTTGATGGGATTGAATTGGAATCCCCTGGTATGTTTTTAACTCTACCATTTGGGGCAAGTCAGCTTGAGCATGTCCCAAATTATACATCTCTTCCCTCTCTTATTCCCACTCTTATGTTTAACAGGGATCACATTTCAGTTAATTTTTAACACTTAAGAATAACTGTGTATTAATTACAGTATTAAACCAGTCATAGTAAGTAGAACAGACAAAAAAACTACTAAGAGGGATAATGTATTAAGTTGTTCATTAACAGTCAGGGCTATGCTGATCAAGTCACCATTTCCCATAGTGTCCGTTTCACTTCAGGAGGTTTCCTTTTTGGTGTTCAGTCAGTTGTCACCGATCAGGGAGAACATATGGCATTTGTCCCTTTCGGACTGGCTTATTTCACTCAGCATGATGTGTTCCAGATTCCTCCATTTTGTTGCAAATGACTGGATTTCGTTGTTGGAATTTTTTTATGGTTTATTTATTTTACTTGAAAGGCAGAGTTACAGAGTGGGAGAGGCAGAGGCAGGGAGAGAGAGAGAGAGAGAGAGAGAGAGGGATAGGGAGAGAGAGGTAGAAAGAGATCTCCAACCCACTGGCACAATTCCCACACTGCCGCAACTACTGGAGCTGGGCCAGTCCGAAGCCAGGAGCTTCCTCAAGGTCTCCTACATGGGTACAAAGGACGTGGCCATCCTCCACAACTCTCCCAGGCACACCAGCAGGGAGGTCCATCAGACGTGGTGCAGCTGGGATTCAAACTGGAGTCCACATGGGATACTGGTGTTGCGGGTAGCAGCCTAACCCACTGCGCTACAGAGCCAGATCCAGGGATGGAATTTTACACTTGGCTTATTTTTAGTTCTCTTAATCAGAACACTGTTTCTTCTCTAGGTGGATCTTCCAAAATGTATTATATCAGCTTGGGGTAGTACTTGATCTACATTTGTCTTTTCAGAAGGAGGTTAACTCTCCTGAGATAATCAGAGAATTATGTGCAGAGACTCCAAATGGACAAATGATTGGAAATGATGATGGAGAGCGTGACTTGATGTCATTCTATAGAGGGATGCCTGTGAACTCTTAAAGGTATGTTTGCAGAAATATATTCAGTCACAAAGCCTGGCACACAGGGTGCAGGAGAGCAGGTGAGGTGCTGAGATATGAAAGCCTATGCAGCACCAAATACCAACTCATATGGACAAAGAGGCATATAAAGAGGGACCATGTGTCTCTGAAATTCTGGGGTTTAGGTAAGACTTCATTGGAGCCCAAACTAAAGCAATTTATGTGACATAACTTGGAGATTAATAAAATAGGCAATATAAAGAAGCTGGCTTTGAAAAACAGCTGGTTAAGTTTCTGCTTGCAACACTGGCATCCCATATCAGAGTAACAGTTTGGGTGTCAGCTGCTCTGCTTCCAATTGACCTTCCTGCTAATACCCCAGAGAAAAGTAAAGTAGCAGATGATGGCAGAAGTACTTGGGACCTGTCTGCACCTTGGCTCACTTGGCTAATCCTCTGCCTGTAGCACCAGTACCCCGGGTTCTAGTCCCGGGCGAGGCGCCGGATTCTGTCCCTGTTGCTCCTCTTCCAGTCCAGCTCTCTGCTGTGGCCCGAGAAGGCATTGGAGGATGGCCCAAGTACTTGGGCCCTGCACCTACATGGGAGACCAGGAGGAAGCACCTGGCTCGTGGCATTGGTTCGGCACAGTGCATCAGCCGTGGCGGCCATTTTGGGTGTGAACCAACGGAAGGAAGACCTTCCTCTTTGTCTCTCTCTCTCTCTCACTGTCTAACTCTACCTGCCCCCCCCCAAAAAAAAAAAAAAACAAAAAAAACACTTGGGACCATGCCACTTATATGGGAGACCTAGATAGAGTTTCTGGCCCCTGGCTTTGGCTTGGCCCATTCCTAAGTGCAGCAGGCATTTGCAGAGTTTGAAAAATGGAATCAGTCAAGTTCCTACATCTAAAGTGATACATTTCTGCTACTCAGCAAACCCAAAAGCTGGTCTGATTCTGCCATGTAACTACTTGCCTACCTGCCACTATTGTCTGTACGTGTATAAAAGACGATGGGGACCTATCTGAGCATGGATGCTCAGAGGTGGAACCTCTGTGTGTGTGTGTGGTCTCCTGCCACCATGAGTGAAAAGGAACCCCTGCATCTGCTCTCCTGCAGCTATGAGAAAAAAGAGGCAAGAATCTGCAGTTGGCTCTGCAGTGGTTCTTTGGCTTGATAGAATCCAAAGCTGATATTCGTGGAGCTGAGCTCCTGAGTTATACTTGTCATAGTCAGCGGGATTTGTCTCACGCCAGTGTGAAGCCTTTTGTTCCACCAGGTGGTGGGATTCAGTGGTGGCCACCCACAAGTATGGGGTACTTGGGGGCTATAAATTTGTCTGTCCACGTGCCCTCCCAGGAAAAGGCTGAGGTACATGGCTTGCCAACTAGTGTGGAGAAGGCAATGCGTGTGCTAAGAGAGAGAGGGGGGAGCAGAAAGGCGCCAAGCAAGGACAGGAGCCATGGGTGGGTTTTTCTAACAAAACCAACACTCAGCTGTGGGCAGAGACCTAGCAATAGGCCTTGCCATGTACCCAGAGAGAAGAGGAATGCCAAGGAAGATACTATTCACACCCTGGAAAACAGGGTCACCACACTGCTGCTACACCTTACACTAGAGATAATCCTGTATTTGAGGTGGTTAAATCTTATGAGGATGTATACGACGTTGAGCCTCCAGGACTGCCTAAGGCCTGCCCAGTAGTCACACAAGAGGTTAAGTCTCTTTAGAAGAGCATTTTTAGGGGGCAGCCACAGGTCTCGCCCCCCAGGTGGTAGAGACTTCAGTGTTCTTATTGTATATTCAGGCAGAGGTAATCAATCTCAGGTGGGCTGTAGGGGTGGATGGTATCTTGCTCTTAAGCTCACACAGATGCCAGAGGCTGGGCCTTGCATGGAGCAGCATGGTTGAAGCTGTGCCTCAGATAGATGCCCTGGCTTAGCAGGGCCTGCATTGCCACTGATCCCAACCCCACCCAGTGCCATCTCCCCACCCTATTACAAAGACCAGGACACCCACCCAGGTTCAGCAAAGCTTGAAGGAAATTGGTCTTTTTGTTCCACTGTATAATGATGTTATGTGACCCTGTGACTGTCTTGTAGGTCTAGAGGCAGCTATGCTCACTTTACTGAGCCATTTAAAGGCATGAGGCTGTATAGTCAATGAGTTCAAAAGGCAAGGCCAGGCCTCTGAAATTGTTGGGATTTGATGTGCCGAGTAAGACCAAGGTCGTTTCTGAGGCAGCTATAAACAAAATCAAGCCTGCCCTACTCCAGTGACCATAAAGGAGTTACAGGAGTTTGTGGAATTATTGGTTTACTGGAGAGTGTTTATCCCACGTATTGCACAAATTCTGAGGCCTTAGTACTGTTCTGTAAGGAAGAGCATAACGTGGGAATGGGTGAGTGAGAGCAAGCCACCTTCCCAGCAGCTACGTGAAATGTGAAAAGAAATTCAGGTCCTCGATGTGTTTGATGCAACCCATCAGTGTGAGCTTGATGTGTAGCTGATTACAGGAGGGTTAGGTTGTGGCCTCTGGAAGCTGCATGAAAGGCTAAGACAGCCCATTTGGTTTTGGTCACAATTGTGGAAAGAAGCAGAGATCTGGTACTCCTTGATGGAAAAACATTTTATTGCAGTATATGCCACTTTTATGGCTACTGAAAACATAATGGGACCCACCTGTGCCATTGTGCACACCTCTTACCTTGTCACTGGCTGGATAAGAGATTGCACAGTGAAGCTACGTCCTGGAAGAGCACAAGTGCCCACAGTGGCAAATTGGGGCACCTGCTTACAACAAGGGGAAGTTCTAAATGCAACTCTCCTTAAGGCTAAATTACAAAGAATTCGGTGGCCTGTGATTTATGTAATTGACAGTGTTCCACGAGGCCTTTCACACTGTGGAACCAGTACATAGTACATACCAGGATGCATCCTCATCAATCCTAATAGAGGCTTACTACATAGATCTAGGAGAGGACATTCCACATGGTGGACGATGGTCACCTTCCAACCTTCCACTGAAGATTTGGTGGGTAAAAGATTATTTCCAAATAATCAACTATGAAGAAGTATGGCTTTCTGCTATCAGTGACTTGTTGTCTGTTATTTTCATGGACAGTTAGGTTATCTATTGAGGCTGAACAGTCTGGGTATTGATATAGCACATAGAAAATTGGCCTGCTCATGCACTGAACCCCATGGGTCCAAGCCTTGTGGCAAAACTTGTGGGAAATGAGACAGCAGAATAAAATCACTGTACACCTTATGATAGGTCATATGCTCCTTGCTCATCCAGGAACTGATGAGTCTTGTACCCTAGCTAAGATGTGTCACTTACAGCAGAAAATGATGTTGCCTAACAGTTACAACAGCAGCTGCTACACGCAAAGCAGTAGATGATATTGGCTACACTAAAGGCCTATAATCTACCTGGGATCTATCAGAAGGTTCTGGATGCTTGCATACACTGTACCACACATTTCCAAGAGTGTCCCAGTCAAGCGCCAGTGGCCAGAGTATGATGTGAAGGTGAATGCCAATTGAGAGATGGCAAATAACTTTAACAGACCTTTGCCTCAATCTGATGGACACAAGTGTGCTGCTATCTGTATGGACTCTACTATGGGATTGCTTTTTGCAGCTCCCGTTAGGTGGCCCGGTCAGCAGGGGATCCTACACGCCTTGTAAAGATTATTTGGAAGACCACCGATTATTGACAGTGACCCATTTTATGGGGTTAGGAGTATAAAACTGGACTAAACATTTTGGGATTGATGGGAAAGTACATGCAGCATACCATCCCTAAGGAACCAGAATGGCTGAGTGATATAATGGACTATTTAGGTACTGTCTCAGGAAAAAAGCTGATTCAGGCTCCCTGGTGGACCAAGTAACTGTGGCCTGTGTTATGGTTATTAATAAATGGCTCTAGGCAGGAGCATTAGCCCCCATGGAGATCTTGCAGCTTTATCCAACAATTCTCATTCATGTGCAGAGGAAAACCACTGACCCTCCTGGTGAAACCCGGTTTCAGAAGATAAAACTTGTTGTTGCCAGCTTCTATGGCCATTGATACCAGGGAACACATCTCCTGGCAGTGGCCATGAGAAATACATAAACACAACAAGGCCTGGATAACACCCTTTGACCCCCTGTTGTCAACATACATTACCCACAAGAGGAAGGACCACTACTTTGCTCGTAGGTACATTTCTTTTAGCTGTATGGCCAGTGCTAGCCTCTTCAATATCTCTACAAGTAGATGAGTACTGGTAAAAATGTACCACCAAGTATGGTATAGAAGGCTGTAATGACCCTGTTGTCAGCTGTAGTATTGTCTCAAAATAAATCCCTTTCCTACATCCTACCTTATGGTCATGAGTTACCATTGTTTTTGCCACTTACTCCATTGTCTTATCATCGTTAGCTTGGTGGTTGCACACATCCTTGTAGACTGAGAACACACCTTCACAACGCTAACCAAGCAGTTAGCTTGTTAGGTATGCACCAAGTTACCTATCAGTTCTGCAACCGGACTGCCTTGGAAAATAGCTACAGTCAACAAAAATTGGACTTGGTTGGGAAGCTGCAGTTCTTCTAACTTATTATGGAACCATACCTCAATCCATGTGAAGAACCTAGTCCTGGTAAAATATAGTAAAGCCTGGCCATAGTTGCAGTAATCTGTGTGGGATCCTCTTGTCTAGCTTTCCAAAATGTCTAGAACAAGCAGGGAATGGGTTTCAGGTGGAGATAAACAACTTCATCTTTATGTATGTCCATACAAAACATGACTGATAACATTAGGAAGGGGAGGAAGAATCCTTACATTTCATTAGGTGCCTATCCCATACCTCTGGATGACTGTGAGATTGTGGATACTGTAGATGATATTATTTGCGCAATCACTGGAGGGGGCATTGTATGATGGGGTGAATCTATCTACCTTGGTGATGGCCCCTCCACACTTTCTAACTGGGAAGCCTTTAAGGCTTGACACTCTATAAAGTGTAGTGCACTGTGGGATTATCCACTCAACTTGTCCTTTCCAAACGCAGCTACCACAGTCACTAAAGCTGAAATTATTGTGTTTGTTCTACATAACAGCCTGGACCTTCAATGCAAGCAACAAGTCACTAGGACTGTTAAGTGAAGAGGTGTCCCAAATAAGAAAAGTTGTTCTACAAAATCACAGGGCATTGGCTAAATTTACAGCAGCTAAAGGTGGTGTATGTGCCATATTAAAGACTGGATGCTGTGTATATACACCAGATGTTCATAACAACATAACCCAAGCCCTTACTGCCTCAAAGCTAGAAACAGCCACAACTGAGTAGCTAACCAGGGATCCCTTCCAAGGTTTTTGGGTGGGTATCCCTGATGGACAGATGGTGGACATTGTAGCTCATTATGTTTGGTATTGCATGCTCACTCGTAGCTTGTTGCTGTAGAATTTTGGTGCAATCTTCCATACTCCTCTCACAGGATCCTCTGGAAGATAACTGATGCATAGATTGTGAGACAGTTACCCTGAAGAAGTGGGGTGTAGGGAAAAAAAGTCATTCAGGCTCCCTCACCCAGAAGCTGTCAAGGAGTCTAGAGGCTGATACAATTGTACTACGTAACTCTCTGGCTGCTTGCCACTGTGGTTTGTGAGCAGCGTGCTGTGGGCATAATAAGCATAAATCTTTAGAGACAGAGTACAGTTGGGTTTGAAAGAATATTTTCATAGTACAGATTTGGGAATGTAAGTATCTGACAAATTTTATCTTTTATAAGGATAGATTATTTTCCTCTGTGCAGTTCCCTGCATTGAAGTAAGCCATATATTTTTACATGATGTAAAACATATTTTTACATAAATAGGGGTCATTGCTTTAGACTACTCCAAAAACGGAATGCAAGGAACATTCGCACTTTGTACAGTTCCCTACTTCAGTGAACTTGGCCAAGACATGAATAATCCATGAAAATAACTCCAATTAAATTATTTTCCCCTAGAAATTCTATTCTAGAATATATTCTCTGACCCACATCTTAGATCTTCTATTACAATCAGCACTGAAACCAAAAAAACAGAGATTTTCTTAATGATTAGGGTGTGTGTGTGCACACTACACACACACACACACACACTAGTATTGCAGTTGCAGAAAGAGCAGGAATTAACTGATATGAATGTTCAACTTTCATAACAAAGTTAGTAAAATATATTTTAAACCAAACCTTTGCCTAACGAGCTTGCACTGAGCTGCTAGAACTAATCTAAAATTTCAATCGGCCATTATCACACTTATAGCGCTCATTCTTCTTTCCCAGGGTTCCTGGATGTCAGTGCTCTTATTTGCAATGTTATGAGGATTGATGGAATAATATGTATGGAACACCCCGAGTTCCCAGGGAGAAAGTTAAACAGAAAGTAGTAGCATAGGTGGTTATATGACTACTCATTTTTGCCTCACTTTAGAAGGAGACGGATGGCAGTAGGCAAACAGACAGAAAGTGAAATTTAGTGTGAGCTGCTTCATTAACAGTGTCCAGGTTACTTTGTACCATTCCTAAATCCTTTCTACGTCAGTGCTCTCTGAAGAACAAAGTGACACAGGTTTTCTGAATTTTCTTTTCTTTCCCATTTCAACAAAACATAAAATGCCATAATATGGAAAACTCAAACATCTCCCCTTCATTTGTTAATAATGATTGATTCTAGATCAATTTGGTGTCTGAAGCATCGTTACTTTTCTCCAGAATTCCCTTCACCTCATCCAAGCTGTCATCGTTTCTTATCTGAAATTATCTCTTAATTATTGATGTGATATATGGTATAGAACACGCACTGCATGCATACACACACACAAAATACTGCATTGAACACTTTAATTACAAAGAACAAATATCTCTCCATATGCTCATTCCTTATGTTAGAGTCTCCTTTCACTCCGACACTCTTTGCTTTGTCTCATTAACTATGAACATTCCTTCAGTACCTTTTCAATTATCTTTCCCACATTAGTGTTCTCTGACCTTTTAAGTTTTGTCATATCATCCTGTTATAATACCTCATAGTCCATGCCCCTCTCTTTCACAGAATATACTACAGATAAAGTCCTTTTATTAGTTTATTCAGGTTGCCATAACAAAACGGCACAGAAATTTCTAGGGCTTGGAAGTCAAAATTCAGTGTCTGCAGATTTTTTTTTTTTTCATGAGATCTCTTCTTCTTTGGCTTATGGAGGTCAGTTCCTTTCATGCCTTCACACAGACTTTCCTCTGAGAGCCTGTGCCTTGTGTCTCTTCCTTTTCTTCTATGGACCCCAGTGTTACTGGGCCAAGAACCCAATCCATGATGTCCTTTAACATTAATTAGCTTTGTAAATGCCCTATTTCCACAGTTTCACTGAATGTTAGGACTTCAAAATGTGAATTTGGGAGGACAGACTTATTTATAACAGTTATTAATATTTTTCTTTTCTCATTTGATGAAAGTCTATCTTACATCAAAACCATAAGATATGTAAGGTAAAGAACTGATTACTCTTAAATAATTTTATTCCATCAGTTAACCAAAGGTCTATCTTAGATTGAGCATTAAAAAGGAAAAAATGCCAAATGAATGTGCAAATGAATAAAGATAAAGGGAAACGCAAGTTTTAGCATGGTAACCCTGCAAAAGGAAAATGCTTTCTAGTAATTAAAAGTCGCTAACAAACATCTTTCATTCTGTGATGCAACTGTTCTTTTAGGGAGAAAATACATAAAGTTGGCAAACTGCAAAATATTACTAAGTATGGTTTTATACCTTGGTAACTATGTATACATTTATAATTACTACCAAGAATTGGATTTTAACAATTCATTATCATTTTAAAAGAATTATTGAAAATTAGATTAATATTATGTAATGTAAACACATTTCATGTAAAGAAACATATATATCAGGGCTGGCGCTGTGGCACAGTGGGTTAATGCCCTCGCCTGAAGTGCCAGCATCCCGTATTGCTCCACTCCCAATCCAGCTCTCTGCTATGGCCTGAGAAAGCAGTAGAAGATGGCTGAAGTCATTGGGCTCCTGCACCCACGTGGGAGGCCTGGAAGAAGCTCCTGACTCCTGGCTTCGGATCAGCACAGCTCTGGCCATTGCGGCCAATTGGAGAGTGAACCATCGGATGGAAGACCTCTCTCTCTCTCTCTCTGCCTCTCTTCTCTCTGTGTAACTCTGACTTTCAAATAAATAAATAAATCTTTGAAAAAGATAAACATATACTTCAACTGATTTTATTATTATAATAATAGCAAATATACTAAATAGGATAATAATGATTTAAAAATAGACAATTCAACCTCATCTAGAAGTTAGACGCTGATGTTAAGAAGCAAAATATAAAATTACAATGATGATAACTTTTAAAACTATACTAAAATAAAAATAACACTATAAACCAACATTTATTGCAGAGGGAAATCTTTTTTTTAATTACATGAAGTCTATTGTTCACTTACTTCAATAAAAATACTTAAATTTCTTCAAGAGAGTGATCCTTCTAATTGAAGAATTAGTATTCACAATTCTCACAACTCAAAGTAAAGTATAGAACTTTATATTTCCTGGAAATAACATAAAAATAGGCTATCCATTTTGAGAATGTGTTATGATACATCTGGCATTCCATTTTGTTAACTGCTACCTCTACCCATCAATTGAGGACCACTCTGCTTGTTCCTCCCTCTTTTTCTCCCTTAGAAAGGGTCCCAGCCTTGGTGCATAGCATCCCATCTGTAGAAAAAACTCTATGGTGTTTAGCTAATGTAAATATGAGTGGATCATGTGTGATTAGCATCACTAAACCAGGACATGAAATTTGCATAGTTTGAAATAAATAATAGGGTCCAAGTACAGTGGTTCAATATTTGGAAGTTCTTGTGTTATCATATTTGTGTTGTGAAGTCAGACCATAAACTTTAAGGACTTTGTGACTTTTGAGAAATTTTTTAATTATTCTGTGACTTAGCTACCTCACTTGTGATATAGGGGTAGTAGCAATATATTTATTATACAGGTTATGAGTAGTAGATATATAGAAAATCTGTAAGACAGTGTTTGGCATGAGCGGAGATGTGTGTACACGGGTACACACAAAAATCAGCTGTGATTAACTTATTAAAAACAAACGTGTCTTCCAAATAAATATACAAAGAAAATTCAATGTACCATAAAGAACTATGAAGTTTCACTCATTGCTATACATAAGTATGATTTCGGCATCACTATGTGTTTTGAGAGCTTGTTTGGTGTCTAGCAGGGGAGCTCAGCTACTCGTACACCCTTGACCGAAGCCCGGCCCTCCTTGAGCCCGGAAGGTCATCCTCTTCGACCGAGTGCATAGCTTCTGGAGGTGCACACATGGAGTGGTGAGGGGGAAGGGGACACTGTCTAGCCAGCCAGGTCAGCCGATAAACTCTGACGATCGATGGGGTGACAGATGTCGCAGCCAGATCGTCCTCACATCCAGTAGTTGTTTTAATGCAATTAATTCCTTTTGCTTTTCTAGAAAAATCAAGCTAAGATGATTGTTTCAATTGCAAAATTCCTTTTTTTTTTTTTTTTTTTGACAGGCAGAGTTAGACAGCAAGAGAGAGAGAGAGAGACAGAGAGAAAGGTCTTCCTTTTTCCGTTGGTTCACCCCCCAAGTGGCCAATACAGACGGTGTGTTGTGGCCCTTGTGTTGCGGTCAGCGCTCTGCACTGATCCGAAGCCAGGAGCCAGGTGCTTCTCCTGGTCTTCCATGCGGGTGCAGGGCCCAAGCACTTGGGCCATCCTACACTGCACTCTGGGCCACAGCAGAGAGCTGGACTGGAAGAGGAGCAACCTGGACAGAATCCGGTGCCCCAACCGGGACTAGAACCCGGGGTGCTGGCGCCGCAGGCGGAGGATTAGCCTAGTGAGCTGTAGCGCCAGCCTCAATTGTATAATTCTTAAAAGTTTAACTGACTCACGTGTTCTGATAGTGTCCCTAGGGGAACTTCATAAACCAACCACGCTAGCCATAATTGAACATTTGTGAGAAAATGCTAGCAAGAGTCCCTTCACCTAAAAACAATGATGAAAACAGTCATCTTCAAAACATCCCAGCGTCCAACCAAGCTCTTTTGAGACAAATGAAAAGCAACTTTTGCTAATTCTTTCAATTTAAGACTATGGATAAAATCATCTCTTAAGTACTAAAGATTTGGAAAGTATTTCAATACATTTTATAAATTTCTATAAAATCACCAACTTGAAAGTAGATTTCTTTAACACAGTAAATAGCATATCTATGTGTAATAATTAGGCAGAATGGTATACTAGATAAATAGTGGTACACTAGATAAAGTCAGGACTGTTACAGAAGCACATACCATAAATATTTAATGAAAACAGGAAAAAACACGAGCATATTGACAAGATTTATAAAATGTACAAAACATGGTTATTTATGAAATAATTTGCCTATTTTGAGTATATAACATTTTGTGACTTATATAACATATTTAATAAAATTTAAATAGAAACTCCAATCTAGATTTTTGTTATCAGTTCTTTTTTTTACAAGATTTATTTTTTTATTTATTGGAAAGGTGGAGTTACAGATAGAGACAGAGGCAGAGAGAGCTAGATCTCCCACCCATTGGTTCATTCCTCAAATGACCATAAAAGCCACCGCTGGGCCAAGTAGAAGCCAGGATCCAGGATCTTCTTCTGGTTCTCCCATGTGGGTAGCATGGGATCAAGCACTTAGGCCTCTGCTTCTTTCCCAAGGCACATTAACAAGGAGCTGGATCAGAAGTGAGCAGTGGAGACTCAAGTGGGTGCCCATATGGGATGCTGGCATTGCAGGTGGAGGCTTAACCCTTTGTGCCACAATGCTTGCCCCTGTGTTACTGGTCCTTTATAGATGCAGATAGAAAAGCAGAGGAGGAAAGAACCATGCACAGTCATTTTGAATTCTTGCTGTGAAAGCTTTGTCTATATTTAACAGGAAGTTCTTGACATAAACTTTCTAAATTTCTTTCTACAAAAACTGCAAATGCAAATAAAAACCAGATGTCCATGAAATCCATAGCTGATAGCATATTTCCAGAATTGGGGGTCTAGTAATAACAATATTTAACTGCACTTATGTATATAATAGTTTTCACTGCACTAATTATTAGGAAAATATTTATATTTTAAAAATATGATGAGATTAAATACCAACTGGTTGTGTGACACTGTGTAAGTTATTCATTACGTTGTTTAAACAATTTAGTGAAGATAATTTTGCCTATCCACGATAGTTACCGATGATATTACAGAGTTATTCAGTCAAAAAATCCATGTAGCATTTAATTATTCAAAAAGTATTTAATTATTTCAAAAGCATACAATATGATATTTAGCAAACATCCATGGCATTAAAACCCTGAATGTATGTTCCAAATTTTTGAAAAATATATACAAATGATGAATACATATATAGACACCAGAACAAACATGCACTCAGTAACTTCCAGATTTTATTATTAGAGGTCATTTTATTTTAATTTTCATGTCTACTATGTTACCAAAATAATAAATATTCCAATGTCTCAAAATATTCAACAGGAACATGTGTTACCTATTGAGTCAGGAAATAATAAAAGCGATCAATAAACTTCCCAAAAATGTCTCTTTGTTCCTTTGCTGTTCAGTAATTATATAGTATGCCAAAACTAAAATTGCCTGGTGTATTTTTTATCATGGGGAGTCCATATTTACTTCTGCCATCTGGAAACATGGTTTACCTACACCATAGAGAGTAGAAGATCATAATACAATGAACTACCATATGTGACAGAATTCAATATTGTTCCAAAATGTTGAATAGTTAAAATTTGATAGTATGCAGTATTCTACCACCTGCATTGCCACAAAGAGGTATTTCCTTTGGTTTTTCAACAAAACTTTATTTTTTTATTTTTTTTGTTTGCCTTATGTTTATTAACATTATAATTTATATACCCTCTGGCTAATTAAACACAAATACATTAAAATTAGTCTGAGATAATTATTTCTCCAATCTCTTACCCAAAAGGAACAATTTCACAACATCAAATAGAAATCATGTTCCTTAAAGAAAATCAATTCACTTCCGATGTGACTTTTTCTTTTGGAACTGCTTTTATCAGAGGAAAGAGAAAACATTTTTAAGGGTGATTGCATATTACCAGATATCAAATTTGTAAATTTATTATGGAAAATAATCAAGTTCCAAAGCTATGTTGACTTTTGTTTAAAATTCAGAAAAACTTAATAAGCATTTTTCTACTTTAACTTTTAAAATACATTCCTTTATTTTAGAGTTAATGGAAAACCGAGGTGAACCTCTCTCTCCTGTTACTGTAGGTGGAATGATGCCTTCTCCTCGTTAGCAGATTTAGTTATCTTTGCTGTTTGCTCTGTGTTTATGATGTGAGAGCTCATCGGCTCCACCACTGCCGTATGACGAGCCAGGGGAGAGGCCCAAGAACCCGGCAAGTGGACAAAAGTGGAAATCCCATGGAAGCTGCACAGCAGGTGTGAATGAGAGAGCCCAGACCAACCAAAAATGCCAAAAAAATTATAAAATCAAAAACTTAATGCTGGGAAAATATGTAGCTAATTAAGTGCTGAAACGTCCAGAAGAGCAATTATTTCTTCTGTGCCAGTATAATGTGCATTGATGTTCATGCGGTGGCCGAAGTAAGAGTGTGAGAACACGTTCCTGAATTTCTAATAAACATTATCTGTCAAGGTTTGTCATTGTGGGTTGCCTACTCTTTGAACAAAAAGGGTAAATGGAACACATATTGAACGCACCTGCATCTCGTGCTGCTCATGTCTTGCAGTGATCAATAGCAGCTTCAGGAGTCAACAAAAGTAAAAACAATCTTGAACCCAGAACAGACTTTGATTTTACCTGAAAAATCTTTCAGCAGCAACTATGGCGACTGCTGTTCACAAGCAAGCTTGTGCTGATACATTTTCGTTTTCTAATTTTGGTGTATTTTTCAATCTCTCTTTTCACTTAAGCAACATTACCAGATTTTCCAATGTGTGCACGCAAATACATTTTATAGAAGTATCAAAATTTTGAATATGTTTTCATTTTTCGTGTGACACACAGAAGTCTTAATGATCAGTCATGAATTTCAGCTCACAGCAACTCCCAGCTTCACCTTTTTTCTGCGGAAAGTGGACAATGACTTCTACATACTTGCCAACCCATATAGGCCTAATCTCAATTCCAGGGACAACCAGAATCTAATTTTAAACTTCAAAAAACAGAATTTACAGATGGAATTAAGAACCCACAATCAGTCATGTTAATCCATATGTGTGTGTGTAATATTCCTGTTTACTTGCATTACCTGTTATCTGTTCATAGCATTTTGAGTCAATGGGAAAAAAACTTGTTTTATTCAAAGTAGATAATTGTAGACATGACTACAAAAACAAAATCTATATAATTTTGCAGAAAAGTAAAGAAGCAATATTTTGCATCCTTGAGTTTGAAACAAATACTTAGAGCATAAAATTATGATCCGTAAATAATTTGATAAATTGAGCTTTATGAAAACTGAAATGTCTGTGCTCCTGGAAAAAGAATTTAATATAATGAACATACCAGACACAGCTTGTAAAAATATTAAAAAAATAGGATATCTTCTTAAAAGTAAATAATAGGGACATATGGTCAAACTGCAAAACAGATTATAAATGATATTTCACTAGGGGCTGGCACTGTGGCATAGTGTGTAAAGCCACCGCCTGCAGTGCTGGTATCCTACATGGGCTCAAGTTTGAGTCCTGGCTGCTCCACTTCTGATCCAGCTCTCTTTTATGGCCTGGGAGAGCAGTAGAAGATGGCCCAAGTCCTTGGGCCCCTGCACACATGTGGAAGACCCAGAAGAAGCTCCTGGCTCCTGGCTTTGGATCGGCACAGCCAGCTGTTGCAGCCAAGTAGGGAGTGAACCAGCAGATGGAAGACCTCTCTCATTCTCTCTCTCTCTTTTGATCTCTCTCCTTCACTGCCTCTGCCTCTCTGTAACTTTGCCTTTCAAATAAATAAATAAATCTTAAAAAAAAGATACTTCACTATAGGAGGGATATGTAAGGAATATAATCATGAGAAAAAATGTTTAAAGAAATTCTTCATTAGGGAAAATCAAATTAAAACCACAATGATAATACTACATAACCTACTACTGTATATAAAATTTTAAGAAAACAGTCAAAAATCAAACAATACAAATTCTGATTAGGGAAGAGGACAGTGGAAAGTCCTACCAAGCTTCCACTACAAAATAATAACTTCTTAAGAATTCAAATAATTTCTCTCTTTGCCGCATCTACTGCGAGAATGAAGACCATTCTCAGCAATCAGACGGTCGACATTCCAGAAAATGTCGACATCAGTCTGAAGGGGCGCACAGTCATTGTGAAGGGGCCCAGAGGAACCCTGCGGAGGGACTTCAACCACATCAATGTGGAACTCAGTCTCCTGGGAAAGAAAAAGAAGAGGCTCCGGGTTGACAAATGGTGGGGAAATAGAAAGGAACTGGCAACTGTTCGCACGATCTGTAGTCACGTACAGAATATGATCAAGGGGGTTACACTGGGCTTCCGATACAAGATGAGGTCAGTGTATGCTCACTTCCCCATCAACGTGGTTATTCAAGAGAATGGGTCTCTTGTTGAAATTAGAAATTTCTTGGGTGAAAAGTACATCCGAAGGGTTCGGATGAGGCCAGGTGTTGCCTGTTCAGTGTCTCAAGCCCAGAAAGATGAATTAGTGCTTGAAGGAAATGACATTGAACTTGTTTCAAATTCAGCTGCTTTGATTCAGCAGGCAACAACAGTTAAAAATAAAGATATCAGAAAATTTTTGGATGGTATCTATGTCTCTGAAAAAGGAACAGTTCAACAGGCTGATGAATAAGACCTAAAAGTTATCCGGCTGCAGAAACAAGAACCCAGATTGTGTCTTGTGGTATTTTAATAATGCAATAAAAGATTATTGATTTGAAAAAAAAAAAAAAAAGAATTCAAATAATTTAACTTAAAACTAGCCATGCCATTTCTGAATATGTATGCCAGGGAGTATGCCATTCTGTGGAAGATTATAAGAGATTCCCCTCAATAGAACGAAAATGTAGAGACAATCAAATGACCATTAGATTGTAAATAGATGACAGAGTGGGTCATATCCATACTACTCACATGGACATGTGTGTTGTGTGCATGGCTTCCTCTGATTTGCTGAATGCACACACTATGATAGCCTATGTTCTCAATAAAACATTGCTTGGCATTTTTCTCCTCAAAGTATTTTAGCGTATTTATGATCTGATAATGACTAAATCCTAATTAAGAGAGCAGAAACGCAAGAAACATGTTCCATTTATCTTTTTTTTTTTTTTTTTTTTTTTTGACAGGCAGAGTTAGACAGTGAGAGAGAGACAGAGAGAAAGGTCTTCCTTTTCCGTTGGTTCACCCCCTAAATGACCACTATGGCCGATGCTGCGCTGATCCAAAGCCAGGAGCCAGGTGCTTCCTCCTGGTCTCCCATGCAGGTGCAGGGCCCAAGGACTTGGGCCATTCTCCACTGCCTTCCCTGGCCACAGCAGAGAGCTGGACTGGAAGAGGGGCAAGCGGGACAGAATCCGGCATTGGGACCAGGACTAGAACCCGGGGTGCCGGTGCCGCAGGCAGAGGATTAGCCAAGTCAGCTACGACAGTGGCCCTCCATTTATCTTGCACTGTATGTTGTAAATTGTTCTAATACTTACTATCAATATGCTCATATGTGTGTAAAGTATATATAAACACTATTCTTCTCATTACTGGTACACAATGGAACTTTAATAAAATAATTTCTCCAATGCCAAAAGTTTGTTTTATCTTCATAAAAGAAAATTCAAGGACTCTGTTTCCCTACTAATTTTAGCCAAATCAATAACATACTTTAGTGTAACTCAGTTATCTATGGAAAATATATATCTCCATTTGTGTTTTTAATTAAGACAATAGAACAGACTAGAATAGAATAGAACAAAACACGTGGAAAAAGTTGTTTTCATATATGTGGCTTTACAGCAACTTCTTGTGCTGCATATATTTCCAAATTTTTACTAATATAAAGAGAAGTTATTTCACGTATTTCATAGGTACTATTCTTTTATTTATATTTACTTATTTATTGGAAACTCAGAGTTACACAGAGAGCGGAGAGGCAGAGAGAGAGAAGTCTTCCATCCACTGCTTCATTTCTCAATCAGATGCAATGGTTGGAGCAGCTGATCCAAAACCAGGAGCCAGGAGTTTCTTTCTGGTCATCCACATGGGTGCAGGGGCCCAAGCACTTAGGTCATATTCTACCGCTTTCCCAGGCCATAGCAGAGAGCTAGACTGGAAGTGGAGCAGCCGGGACTTGAACTGGTGCCCATATGAGATGCTGGCACTGTAGGTGTTGGCTTTACCCACTACGCCACAGCATCAGCTCCATAGGTACTATTTTTTTCAACTTCTATGTAAAAAATATAAATTTCCAAAGTACAACTTTGAATTATAGCAGTTTTACCCCCCCATAACCTTCCTCCCAACCACAACCATCCGATCTCCCACTCCCTCTCCCATCCCATTCTTCATCACGATTCCTTTTCAATTATCTTTATATACAGAAAACCAATTTAGTATATACTAAGTAAAGATTTCAACAATTTGCACCCACACAGAAAAACAAGTGTAAAATACTGTTTCAGTACTAGTTATAGCATTACTTCACATAGTACAACACATTAAGGACAGAGATCCTACTGGGGAGTAAGTGCACAGTGACTCCTGTTGTTGATTAAACAATTGACACTCTTATTTATGACATCAGTAATCATCCGAGGCTCTTGTAACGAGTTGCCAAAGCTATGGAAGCCTCTTGAGTTTGCCAACTCCGATCTTATTTAGAGAAGGCCATAGTCAAAGTGGAAGTTCTCTCCTCCATTCAGAGAAAGGTACCCCCTTCTTTGATGGCCCATTCTTTCTGCTGGGATCTCACTCGCAGAGATCTTTCATTTAGGTCATTTTTTTTTTTTTTGCCAGAGTGTCTTTACTTTCCATGCCTGAAATACTCTCATGGGCTCTTCAGCCAGATCCAAATGCCTTAAGGGATGATTCTGAGGCCAGACTGCTATTTAGGACATCTGCCATTCTGTGAGTCTGCCTTGTATCCCACTTCCCATATTGGATAGTTATCTCCCTTGTTTATTCTATCAGTTAGTATTAGCAGACACTAGTCTTGTTTGTGTGATCCCTTGACTCTTAGACCTATCAGTGTGATCAATTGTGAACTGAAACTGGTCCCTTTGACTAGTGAGATGGCATTGGTACATGCCACCTTGATGGGATTGAATTGGAATCCCCTGGTATGTTTCTAACTCTACCATTTGGGGCAAGTCAGCTTGAACATGTCCCAAATTGTACATCTCCTCTCTCTCTTATTCCTACTCTTACATTTAACAGTGATCACTTTTCAGTTAAATTAAACACCTAAGAATAATTGTGTGTTAATTAAAGAGTTCAACCCATAGTATAAAGTAGAACAAAAAAAAATAGTATTAAGTTGTTCATCAACAGTCAGGACAAGGGCTGATCAAGCATTGTTTCTCATAGTGTCCATTTCACTTCAACAGGTTTCCTTTTTAGTGCTCAGTTGTCACTGATCAGGGAGAACACATGATATTTGTTTCCTTGAGACTGACTTAATTCACTCAGCATGACGTGTTCCGTATTCCTTCATTTTGTTGCAAATGAAGGGATTTCATTTTTTTTTTACTGCTGTATAGTATTCTATGAAGTACATATCCCATAATTTCTTTATCCAGTCTACTGTTGATGGGCATTTAGGTTGATTCCATGTCTTAACTGTTGTGAATTGAGCTGCAATAAACATTGAGGTGCAGACAGCTCTTTTATTTGCCAATTTAATTTCCTTTGGGTGAATTGCAAGGAGTGGGATGGCTAGGTCATATGGTAGAGTTATATTCAGGTTTCTGAGGAATCTCCAAACTGACTTCCATAGTGGCTTTACCAGTTTGTTAGGGGTAAGTCGGAGTGAGCATAACCATACTTCCTTCCTTCCCTCTCCTTCTCCCGCAATCCCCCTCCTTCCTTTCATTTCTTGTGTTTTTGCAAAAACACAATTTCAATCCACTCTATAATCACTACTAATCATCATATTCAACAAGTAAAAAGTAGAAAGACCACATGTCACAGGAGTACAAACAAGGGCTATAAACAAAATCAAATCACAAAAATATTTCATTCCTATACATTTTTTTTTTATTCTGTGTTAACCACCACATATCAGAGAAAACATATGTTTGTCTTTTGGCTACTGGCTTATTTCAAGTAAGTATAATAGTTTCCATTTGAATTCATTTTGTTGCAGAAAGACATAATTTCATTCTTTTTTATGGATGAATAGTATTACACAGTGTATATATATAACTTATTTGCTTTAACCAGTCATTAGCTGAAGGATATCTGGGTTGATTCAATACCTTAGCTATTGTGGATTGAGCTGCAATAAACATGGTGGTACAGAGAACTCTTCCTTATGCAGATTATTTAGTCCAGGACATAAAAGTATGTAGCATTTAAAAGGCCAACCCATCTCCAAACCACTGTCTGCATTCCATTTCAGCCCCTTTCAGCAAACTTCACATAGCCACAAAAGAAGCTCTGTAGAGTTTATTATGTTCCTCTGGGACCCCCCACCCACATGATGGCATCAGCATTCCTCCAATCTCGCTTTTACTACACCTGCTTCTCACTGATGGTATCTTAATATCTCTGCTTCTATTAGTAGTTCTTGTGTTTTTCAAGGCATGAGAATTCTAAGGATAGCCTACTTTGGACATGCACTTCTGGGATACTCTCAGAGATTTTCCATCTGCCACTTCTCAATATCACAACCACCTTTCTCATATAATCTACCTCTTGGTCTAGGCTCTAGTTCCTTCTTCCCACAAAGTTATAAACATCAAGCTGAGAATGTATCATCTTTAATCTTTCTAGGACTAAGCAGTTCTGCATCACTACACAAATATTTCTCCTAACTGAGAAGTTACCTTGTGCTTGTATTTAGCTCTCAGCAACTCAGAAAGAGATTTATTCTAAAGAATAGAGTGGAAAATACTCCTGTCATCACCAATACATGCATTTCAGATAAATGCAATTAGTGAAAAGCATGGAGTACATATACAGAAAACAGCTGATTTTTGTGAAGGCATATGCAATATTGCACAGATAGGAAAATCATTTTCACAGAATAAAAATTCTGAAAACATTTTATAGAACAAATAAGAATAAAATCTAATGGGTACAGTTAATAAATATTCAATTTTTAAAGTGAATGTGAACAAATTCAGTGGGAATTAAACACTGGAGTCCTCCCAGTGCATGAAAACATAGGGCAATAGTGCAGGCTGTTGCACTAGCAGATTAACAGCATGCTCTGAACAAAACACACAAATGCATACCAGGCAGAAACAAAGACAATTACTTTGCCACATATGCCTGAGTATTTTTTGCCAATGACCTAGCATTAAAAGGATGTGTTTTGGCCAAGATTCAATTAGAGTCTACATCATTTAGCTTACACAGGAAGGGTCTTGTTAGAGGCTATTTGTGTTTCTGACTGTGTCAGAAAGAGCCAGAAAATCAAGGTTTTTACCATACGCACATCAGGCATACTGTCCAAACTTCTTACAGCTTTTTGGTTCCCCTAACCCAATCATCCCAGCCACATCACAATACTGGACACTCAAAAAGCCATGGGGCAGATAGCAGACAGCTGGTGTCTCAGCCAAAGCACTACAGGAAGATTAATACCACTGAGATGAAAATTGCAAAGAGAGCTAAAAGCACTCCATCACTTCATTGTAAATATCAGCTTGTTTAGAAGCAAATACTGCTGCGTGGCCTCCACTCTCATGAAAAGGCATCCTGGGAAATACCCCTCATCTAGTCTATCTAGGGAACGTATGCTTCATGAAATGGAAGAATACCAAATTAAGGTTTGGGCAGACACACTTAACAGATGGCAACTAAAATATAATTTCTCATGGTTAGCATAGGATTGTGCTTAAGCTAGTTTTGGAGGGCATACATATTATTCTATTCCTTGTTAATAATGCTTTCATTCTAAATTAATCTAAATGTAATATTTATGAAAACCAATCAATTGTGTACACATGATGTAGACAAATGGACCTTGTCTACATGACTTTAGTTTGGCTTACAAACTCAAGAACAGTGACTTAGAAAACAAACGAAATAATGGCAGAGAATGTACAGTCAGTGAGGCTATTTCTATTGAAATTAGCTAATTTTCACAGTTGGAGGACTTCTGTTTGAAAATGGAAGTGTTCTGTAGATTCTTCCAAGTTCTAACTAGAACACGTGCATATACATTTAGTAGATATATGTGTGTATGTATATCACACATACACAATGTTGACAGTCAAGTTACTTTCAAATCTGGAAGTATTGAGGATCCAGTTTTGGTTCAGTAATACCAGACTGAACAGTTGCAACATTCAGAGGTTCTAGCTTATGAAATAAGTTCTCACTCCTCATGAATGACAGTATAAACTTCTACTGCTTTCCCAGGTGCACCAGCAGGGAGATGAATAGGAAGTAGAGCAGCTGGGTCTCGAATCAGCACTATTACAGGATGCCACAGTCAGATCCTTGGCTTAACTAACTACAACCCAGGCTGCAGTAATAGATTCTTTATTGCTTTATATTGTTTTCTCAATTTTTCTCCAACTGCTAAAATATCACACACACACACACACACACACACACACACACACTCACTAATACACTCACGCACTCAAATGGATGAGTTTTGCATTCCTTTTATGTTATACGTATCTTTCAAAATTCTAAGCCTTGGGCAGTATATGGCCTAAGGGTTGTTGTTCATTAAGACTCCTGCATCCCACTTCTGAGTCCCTGGGTTCAATTCCTGATTTGTAACTCCAGCTTCCTAATAACACAGATGGTGTGAACTGGTGGTGATGATCCAAGTATTTGGGTCTGGATGTTGCAGGCATTTGAAGACTGAATGAGCAAATGGGAGGATGGCCCAGGTCCTTGGTCCCTGCACCCGCATGGGAGACCAGGAGGAAGCACCTGGCTCCTGGTTCGGATCTGCGCAGCGCGCTAGCCATAGCAGCCATTTGGGGGGTGAACCAACAGAAGGAAGACCTTTCTCTCTGTTTCTCTCTCTCGCTGTCTAACTCTGCTTGTCAACAACAACAACAAAAAGATGAGTGACAGCATACAAACAGGTAGATTCATCCCCAAACATATTGGGAATGGCCAAGAGATATATTTTTTGAGGCATTTCAGGAAATCTCTATGCAAAACTTATCACTGCATTAATGGAATGCAGATTCCAATGGTCACACATGGCTAAGAATAAAGAACGTCATAATTAAAGTAGAGAATGAAGTCAACAACAACACGCAGGAGAAACACTAGAGTTGGAAAATGCAAAAGTCCTTATTTAACAATAATAGTACGTCAATGGTGAATATTAACACGCAAATACAAAACTGGAATGATACTATAAAATGACTGCATCAAAAGACATGTAAGGAATGCTCTAATTATCAGGCACAAAAATAGAGAATCTTTTCAAGTGCACATGAATCATTTTCCATCATTGTTTGTATCCTATTAAACAAGCTATTAAATGGAGCCTGACGAATTTAGAATGATGGATACCATATATATTATTTTCTCTACTAAAATAGAATGAAATTAGAAGTCAATTACACAAAAAAAAATTATGAAACTAACAATTATGTTATGCATACTCCTCAAGAGCCAATGGGTCTAATCCCATTATGAAAAAAAAAATATGTTTACCAGTCCAGTATCACAAATTCCAATCAAAACTCAAATGTGTCATGGAGGCATCTTTTTAGGTTAAAGTCTTATTAATTTAGGTCATGATTTTTATGCATGAAATCTTCCATTTACTTGTTCTCTCCCCCATATGCCTACAAGATCTAGTGCAGGACTTGGCTGAACCTTGTACCTGGAATTCCATCTCCATCTCCAATATCAGTGGCAGGAGATGAAGCAACCATGGCCTCCCAAAGCGCACGTTAGCAGGTTAGCTGGATCAGAAGCAGAGGCAGGGTTCAATCCCAGGCACAGTAATATGGGATGTAGGCTTCCCAAGTGTTGGTTTAAACCCCTGAGCCACAACAACTGTTCCTATCTTAAAATCTGAATAACTACAATTATCACCACTTTTATCCCACATGGATTATTTTTGGTTATTAAACAGGAATTTAGTTGAATAG
This sequence comes from Oryctolagus cuniculus, assembly GCF_051225735.1. NCBI lineage: Eukaryota > Metazoa > Chordata > Mammalia > Lagomorpha > Leporidae > Oryctolagus > Oryctolagus cuniculus. The sequence goes on along the minus strand of NC_142876.1, from coordinate 11,921,977 downwards.
ATTTATGAGTTTAAAACAGCAAGACACTTGTTTGGAAAAGAATGAGAAATGGTGGTGAATCTAAACATTGCGTATTTCAGGGGTGTTTATTTAAAAGTTTGGAATGCTATCAATTAGAGAATTTAGGAGGGAAACACTTATATCAAACTTTTGTGTGATATACTTCAATTATTTATAGCAAATCTCAAATATTGATGTAGCAAATTGGTTCTAAAAGTGTCTCTTCACTTTTTCAGATTGATGAAGCTCTCAAGCCTCAGGTTCTTGAAAATTATTTGAAGAAAAACTCAGCTTTCATCTTTTCTGTCCAGAGGATGAATTAAGGCAATATTTTCTCTATGTCATGATTGAAAACCTTATTTGTAGGCTTGTGCTATTATTTTTGTAGAAAGAGCTTACAGAAGAGATTTAGAAACTTGTTTGATTTAGATTTCAAAGAAACCCCAAGAAAAATACTTTTGAAAGTTATAGTTTATAATATTTCTTATTCCTAAAGACTTGAGTCAATTACATGTACCACTTTTTCATTATTTATCTTAATGTACAATGATGGGGCTTTTTAGAAAAAAAATTAGCTGTGATGATTGAATGCTTCAAAAAGCTTGAAATACAAATGTTCAGGAGGTCAGTCCTTACTTTTCCTCTCCATTGTTGTACTGACATGCAGTGGCCAGCAACCTCTCACACTGAACACTGATATCAAGAAATTGACATATGCAAATAAGAATTAAATATATAAAAGCTTCTAGTATAGAGAATATTTAATTTAGTTGATCTTATATAGAAATATGTAACTCATCTGAAATATTAATGGACACGATGGAGATAAGATGTTTATTAAACAATATCAAGTTTTAAAAATATGCAGAGAAAATCCCACTCAGTTTGCTACAAAGACTCGATCATAAAATTAATTTGTGACTTTAATATTGGGATCATGCTCAAAGCAATTCCTAACTTCTTAGGAATTTTCCCTCCCTGTATTCAATCCCCTGTTCTATTTTATTACTCTGCAATTCTATATCTCCTTAACTTTCTGTTATAGTCAGCCTGATAATTTCTATTATCCTTCATATGAGTTCAGTGGCTTCTAATTATCATTCATTTTATAGTCCTGTCAGAAAATTAAGGAAACTAGTAACTTTTATGGCCTAAAAATGCTTTTGAATTTATTGAGTCACATCTGAGATAAATTTTATCCTACTGTCTGATTGAGTATACTTGTCTTTTTTTGTGGACAGGAAACTAGTAATCTTAACTAAGACAAATGAATCCTACATTGATACAAGATTATATATTTAAAGTTAGTTATTTTCCCATGTACTGTTAAATTTGAAGTATGTAAATAAAATATGATGTAGGAATAGAGGATTTATATATGTATTTACACACACGCATACACAAACATCTATCTATCCATCCATCTATACACTTGTTCGTTCATGAATGTATTTGTAGAAATAAACAGTTTCACAAAAAGGCAGTATGTTTTACATCCAAAATCCAAATATAATGCTTAGTATATTCCTAATTATTTCACTGTTTGGTTCCCATGGTAACTGACCCAAGTTCAGCTTTGAACAAGAATATGTAGGCTGGGTCTAAGATATTCTGACCTAGTGTCATACATATTTCACAGAGTGAATCCCCTTTTATGTATAAGATGACAGTAAAGGTACAAATATAAGAACAAATGCATTTTGTGGCTGATATTACTTTTCAAATATGTAATTTTTCAAATTATTAAATTTTAAAATTTTGTCTATTTAGTCAGAACATGGTATATGGTATAATGATATAATTCTGTTTGCAGCTCCAACACTCAGCTCCTTCAGCTGCATAATTTTCTCCAAACGTATCTAACATTGAATCATGTCTGACATTGAATCCTGTCTGACATTCAGTCACGTCTGACATTGAATCATCTAACATTGAATCGTCTAACATTGAATTGTGTTGACATTGAATCGTCTGACATTGATTGAATCGTCTAACATTGAGTCGTGTCTGACATTGAACCGTGTCTGACATTGAATCACCTCCAACATGGAATGCCTCTGCTTCTGATCCAGCTACCTGCTAATGTATGCTTTGGGAAGCAGCAGATAATGAATCAAATACTTCAGCTCCTGCCATCCGTACTGTAGATGGATATAGAGTTCCAGGTTCCTGGTTCAGCCTAGCCCTGCCCTAACACTTAAAATAGTAAAATTTGAAACACTGAAAAGTTTGTATAATGATGCATAAAATGATATGAATAAAAGTCTTTCAGGAGCATGGAAAGGCCACTTTTATCATCAATATTTGTTAAAGCACTCAGTGATTAATGCATTTCATTAAAACTCACTAGTAGTTTATGAATCCTACAGACTCAACTCTAGTTAATTGAATCATTTCTTTACCTAATTTTCCTAACTGTAGCTTTACTTATATATAAGTCCATTGCACATACACAGAATATTTTCATATTGAGGCCATTTATTACAAACTACAAAATCCTAAAAGCATATATAAATTACACAATAGGTTCTAAATAATAGGAAATTCTAAAAATGGTTTAGAAAGATATAATTTACTTTTATTTTACTTTGAAGCTATTATTAAAGACTAAACAAATGGCATGACCTTGGTAAAATAATTAAAAGAGAAAATATACCATTTCCAATAATGTTTTTATCCATTTATTGTTCACTCATACAAAGTTGTTAACTTCTAATTTTCCTGAAATTTCATATATGATATCAAATTATAATTCAGATATTATTTGGATATATTCTCTTGCTCATGGAAGCAAGTCATACTGAATTAGGGCCCTCCTAATAATCTCATATTATCTTTATTTTTTTTTTTTTTTTACAAGCAGAGTTAAACAGTGAGAGAGAGAGACAGAGAGAAAGTTCTTCCTTCTGTTGGTTCACACCCCAAATGGTTGCTACGCCTGGCGCGCTGCGCGGATCCAAAGCCAGGAGCCAAGTGCTTCCTCCTGGTCTCCCATGCGGGTGCAGGGTCCATGAACTTGGGCCATCCTCCACTGCCTTCCCGGACCACAGCAGAGAGCTGGACTGGAAGAGGAGCAACCGGGACAGAATCCGGTGCCCCAACAGGGACTAGAACCCGGTGTGCCGGCGCCGCAGGCAGAGGATTAGCCTAGTGAGCTGCGGCGCCGGCCTCATATTACCTTTATAACTGTCATAAAGGCCTTGTCTCCAGCTATTGTCACTTTGGGAAGTATTGGAATTCAGGACTTCAACATAAAAAATGTGAGGGAGAATAGAGATGTAATTTAGCCTGAAACATATTCATTCTTGGATACACATAGTTGTTGTCCAAAGTTTAATGATTAATCTTTCACATGCATAATAATTATTTAAATCTGTATTACCTCATAGAAAAAAACTAGTACATTAATAGTAGTCAATTCTTGTGAATATAGTGTTTTCACCCCTAACTTACCTATCATATTATTTCTACATATGAAGTCCTCAATTATTGATATCTGCATGCATGGATGTATGGTAGAGTACGTGGATGAGTAAAAAATATAGAAAGTACTCTGACTCTGATAGTTTAGTACAGTATGTATAGTGGTACATGTGCTACTTAGCTTGCAATAATAATTATAATAAACTTGATTAAAATGAACTTGCAGGAATAAGTTGGTCCTGCCATAATTATTCTGTTTTCTCTGCAATCACTCTCACTCACCAATTGAATCTGAGCCATATGCTTGCTCACATCTGTTGGCTTGCTACTTAAGGAAAATACTCAGATCCAGATATGGATATGTTTTGCCAGTGCAAATTAATTTGTATGACCATTTAGGCCAGAAGCTGCTATTTTTATTTCCCCCATATAGCATCTAAATAGTGTTCTGTACATGGTAGTAACCCAATAAATTTCTTGCTAACTAATGCATCTCCTGTTCATGAGCCCCTAGTTGATATTTTTTATCTTTTGTTGTCTGCAAGTTGAAGTGTACATTTCAATTAGAGCTCCACTTATTGCAAAGAGAGATTTGTCACAGAAACGAGAATAAGCAATTTGTCACGTTGTTTTCATGAAGCCACCAAATAGTATTTCAAATCAGTTATATTTGGGGATTACTCTGTCATATCCTGAAATTCATAAAATGCAATATATGTATGCATAACAGATGAAGTAAGTTTCAGGAATGAAAATGATGGCAGTTCATAAAGCTTATAAATCAATTTGTGAATCACTTCGGGATGAAAGACACTATACAACAAATACAGGTGCTAGAAGGATACATGTTTGTTGCATAAATACAGTCTCCTTTGCCTAGAAGATTTTAACCCCGTAATAATCTCCAAGACAGCTTTTATTTTATTTATCTTACTGTTGAAGTGTCAGAGAGAGAGAGAGAGAGAGAGAGAAGAGAGAAGAGAGGCATACACCAAGACAAACAGCTACTTTCCACGGGTCCATTCCCCAAATGTCCACTAAGGTCAAGGCCAAAGCCGGGAATTGCAATCCAGGTCTCCCACGTGGGAAGCATAAACCCACCTGCTACATCCCAGGAGCTGTATTATTTCTAAGCTGTCATTGGGAACTTAAGCTGGCACTCTGATAGGGGATGTGGATGTCTTAACCAGTGTCTTTACTGTGAGGCCAATTGCCTGTCATTTCAGGAAAGATTTTTTTTTTTTTTTTTTGACAGGCAGAGTTAGACAGTGTGAGAGAGAGACAGAGAGAAAGGTCTTCCTTTTCCATTGGTTCACCCTCCAAGCCAGGAGCCAGGTGCTTCCTCCTGGTCTCCCATGCAGGTGCAGGGCCCAAGCACTTGGGCCATCCTCCACTGCTTTCCCGGGCCACAGCAGAGAGTTGGAATGGAAGAGGAGCAACCAGGACAGAATCCGGCTCCCCAACCAGGGCTGGAACCTGGGGTGCCAGCGCCACAGGCAGAGGATTAGCCTAGTGAGCCGCGGCGCCAGCCTCAGGAAAGAGTTTAAAAATTCTTTTTTTGTGTGTGTAGTTTTTCTTATCATTTCTACTTTTCTTATTTTAATATTTCTTCCCTTCTACAAATTTGGGGTTTGGTTTTCTCATATTTTTCTAGGTTCTTGAGATGCATTATTAGATCATTTATTTGATAGCTTTCCAATTTTTTATGGGCACTTATTGCTATAATCTTTCTTCCTAGCACTGCATTTGCTGAATCCCATAAGTTTTGATAAGTTTTCATTTATTTCATCTCAAACAAATTTTAATTTCCTTTTTGATTTCTGCTATGTTTATACAGGGGTTTATTGTTCAGTCTGCACAGCTTGTATTTTTTTTAAGATTTATTTATTAATTTGAAAGTCAGAGTCACAGACCAAAAAGGAGAGAAAGAGAGAGGTAGACAGAGAGAAAGAGAGGTAGAGAGAGAGAAAGAGAGGTAGAGAGAGAGAAAGAGAGAAAGAGAGAAAGAGAGAGAGAGAGAGAGAGAGAGATCTCCTTCTATGTTCTGCTTCACTCTCCAGGGGTGGGCAGGGCCGAAACCAGGCGCCAGGAGTTTGTCCGGGTCTCCCACATGAGTGGCAGGGACAAAACACTTGGCCAATTTCTACTGTTTTTTTTTCCAGGCCATTAAAAGGGAGCTGGATCTGAAGTGAGACAAGCAGGACACCAACAGGCTCCCATATTGAATTCTAGCATCACAAGCGGAAGCTTTACCAGCTACCCCACAAAGATTGCCCCTGGCCCCTGGCCCCTGGCCACTCTTCGTGTTTTCTAAGGTTTCCTTTGTTGTTTAGCTCCATCCTTTGTAGTCAGGAAAGATGTGATACAATTTTATTTTTGGAAAATTTGGTGAGATGTTTTATGGTCTGCCCTAGAGAGAATGTCCCATGCACCAATGAAAAGAATGTGCATTCTGCAGCTGTGAGATGGAATGCTCTGTAGATATGTATTAGGTCAATTTTGTCTATAGTGCAGCCTAGCTCTGCTTCTTGATTTTTTTGTCTGGTTGATCTTTCCATTGATGAAATTCAGGTGTTGAAGTCCCCACATTATTGTTGTAATGGAGTCTGTCTCCCTTGATTCATTAATACTTGTTTTATAAACTTGGGTGCTGAATCATTGGGTGGATATGTATTTACTGCAGTCATATATTGTTATATAATGGCCTTCCTTGTCTCTTTTAACAATTCCTGTGCTAAAGTCTATTTCTTCTTATATGAATACAGCTATTCCTACTTACTTTTGATTTCCATTTTTATGTAATATCATTTTCCATCCTTTCACTTTCATTCTGTGTAAATCTTTATTCATGAAGTGTATCTTGAAGCATCTAGATGGGCCATTTTTAATCCATTCAGCCATTTGTATCTCTTAATTGGAGAATTTATTCAATTTATATTCAAGGTTATTATTGATAAGTAATGATTTGGTCCTGCTATTTTTAATAGATATTGTTTGCTTTGAGTCTCCTTTATTCTTTTTCTAGATTTTCTGCCTTCATATTCTTTCATGATACTGATTGTCCTTCTCTGTTTCTTTGTGTAGTATATACTTAAGTATCATTTACAAGGCTGGTTGTGTGATGACAAATTCTTCATTTTTTTCTTTTCTTGAAAAGTCTTTATTTCACCTTCATTTATGAATGCAAGCTTTGCTGGGCAAAGTATTCTGGGTTGGTAGATTTTTTTTTCTTGATGCAATTTGAAGAAATGTATTGATAGAAAAGAAAAATATTTTTACAACAGTAATTTCTGGTTTCTCACTATGTACTCATGATGTGACTAAACTGCATTCTTTTATTGCATAAATTTTCTTTCTAATTTTACTGTGAACCACACTTTATTTATTCTTTTTTTGCAGTTGAAACTCTGAAAACTGAAAATTAGCCTCTGTGACTATGAACTGGTTGACTTGCATTCCTCCTTGTTTGGCTGTGCTTTGTCCACAAGAACCTTTAGGAGCCTTTGGGGCCTGCTGCCGTCAGTTTCATGTGGATTTTCTTGCTCACAGTTTCACTTGGGAAGAACAAGCTCTCAAGGATCACATTGTACACACCAGACAGGTGCCGCTCTTGTGCACTTTTTTGGAGGGACTTTTCTGAGTTGGCTTGAGCAGAATTCTTTGAGGAATTAAGACAACATGCTTCCCATTGAACTTTTTCTCCAATTCACATACTTAGAGAAACTTGGATTTTCAGGAAGCTTTTTAGTTGAGGAACAGAAACAAAGATTATGATAGCTTTCCAGCTACAACCAAATTTAATTTTCTTGGCCACCAAGAGGTTCAACTCCATTAGGTGAGCCTTGAGATCCAAGTTTGTGTCCAACTGGGCAACTGAATCTAACTCAGTGGGCTTCTCGTTTAACCATCTTGTCACTCAATCTGGAAAGGTGCAGATCTCCCAGAACTTCTTCTTACTAAGTATTGTTTCTCATTTCATGATACAATTTAGACTCCCATGGTTTCAAGTCATCTATTCAGCTGTTGAGGTTCATTATGACAGTTGATGGACAATTTTAATTAATTTTGAATGGTGGCATATATCAATATGGATTCTTACAGATTAGTTAGTCTCAATGATTGATCACCTTTTCGCATCTTCATATATTACCAGGTGCACTGACTTTCAAGATGTGTTCAATGTCCACTACATGTAAGGAAGAATGCTCATCCTGAGGGATATAGTGATGGCTGACAATGCCAATGTGATCCATCGTGCAGATTATCATAAAACATACCCTTATTTCATTGTTGTGCTATGAATAAAAATATAAAGTGTTTCATATATACGTATGACAATAGTCTGATACAGTAAGAAGGAGACAAGTGAAAATAACTGTAGAAAATCTGAGTATTGACTGGAGGAGACAGATATGCAAGGAACTGAAGAACTTCAAAGCATAGTAAACACATTTCATGGATGAGGGCATATATAGTCTTTCCTAGAAACGATATTGAACTGCAATGAGAGAAAACAAGATATTATACAAAGCTACGAAGCAATTAGGTGAATTAGGCAAACATCATAAGCCAGCAGATTGTGTGACTGATTCAGAACTTTCCTTTAAAATTGAAGTCATTTAAAACTTTAGACTTGTTTAAATCCATACTTTTATAAAACCTACCTTGTTGAAAAACACATTGCAAATATATAATCATGAATAGAGGGAAAATGTGTCTCTACTGCAGTTTGAGGAAAATGAACAGTTTCAGGAGATATTAAAAAGCTTGAGTATATACGATTTTGGAAGTCATGCTGTTGGAGTGGTGACAGAAAAACTCATGCCAAAAATAATTCCTTTGTACAAATGTATTTTACAACTACGTATGTTGGTGTCCTTATCAAAATAAGTGATGGAGTACATGTAAGACCATGACTCAGCATGAACATTTTGTGTTTAAGGTGCCTGGAAACCATACAAATAAAGATTTGAGTCATCATATCATATATCTTAGGAGAACAGAGGCAAAGCATTGCCCAAAATCATTCAGGGAATGGATGAATAATAATTAAATTCATAAAGGTACATGAGATCATCTTAAGAGAGAGAATACAATGAGAAAATTGAAGTCTGAGATTTGAAAGTATAATCTGGCTTCTAGCAAAGGACTTTGAATAAGACTGATCAAAGATTCATTATTGAAGTGAAGAAAAGAGTCTTTTGAGAAAGATTAATTTGTCTGCAGAATCAAATACTACTCAGTGGACAGCAAATTAATCTGTAAAATGTCACTTACATTAAGAGATATGAAGAACTCCATGTACCCAACAGAAATAATTTTTTGCTTAAGACTCTACTTTCCATTCTACTAAAAATCTTAACTTTTTTATATTTGACTTCTTCTCTTTCATACCAAATCACTGTTCCTGACATCACAATATGCTTCTTTTACTAAAGATAAACCATATCAGTGACAAACAATTTAAAAATATTTTACTGGGGCCAGTATTGTGGTATAATCGGTTAAGCCACCACCTGTGACAATTGACATCCCATTTGGGTTCTGGTTCATGTCCCAGCTGCTCCACTTGCAATCAAACTCCCTGCTAATGCACCTGGGAAAGCAGTGAAAGATGGTCCAAGTCCTTGGTCCTTTGCACTCATATGGGAGACCTAGATGAAGCTCTGGTCTTCTGGCTTTGGCCTAGTCCTGTCCCAGCAGTTGTGGCCATTTTGGGAGTTAACCAGCAAAATTAGGTTCTCTGTATCTATCTCTCCCTCTCTCTATGCCTTTCAAATAAATAAAAGAAAAAAAAGTCTTCAAAATTTTATCATTTCAAAAATCTTTCTCATTTACCAGAATTCTGAAATAACTAATTATTGCTAACACAAACAAAACACAGCAGCAAAAGACTGTAGAAAAGCAAAAATTAACACAGGAGGTACTGACTCTCATCACCCATTTTTATTAAAACTAAATATGTATATGTATATTGCTAATTACTTCTTTTGTTGTGACAAGTTATTTTTTTTAATTGATTCCATCCCATTTGCCTTATTTAGTTTTTGGTGCTTATGCTTTTAGAGTCATAAATGAAAAGGAAAGTCATTGCTTTAGCCTCATTTGTGGAAGTTTTCCTCTGTGTATCTCTAGTAGTTTTACATTTTCTGGCCTTATGTTTATGCACCTAATCATTTTTCACTGACTTTTTAATGTGGTATGAGATAAGGACCCAGTTCCATGCTACATGGTGATATCAAGTTTTTCCCATACCACTTACTGAAGAGAACTTCCTTTGTTGAAAATATATTTACTATCAATGAAGGCCTTTATTTCTGTATTTTCTGTTCTATCAAGATGTGTGTCCATTTTTATACTGAACTCATGTTGTTTTGATTGCAATAGCTCTGTGATATATTTTGAAATTCAGCATTGTGATATCATCAGTTTTCTTCATTATACTAAAGAATGCTTAGAATATTCAGTCTTGTTTTTCTCCACAGAAATTTAAGAATTTATTTTGTTTTGTTTTTAAACTTGTGAAAAATGACAGTAGAGTATTTTTATAGATGATGTTGAACACATAGATTACTTTGGGTTGTGTATACAAATATAAATTAAAATTTTTCCAATATAAGAACATAAACATCTTTCCATTTATTTGTGTTTTCTTCAAATAAATTTTCCAGTACTTCAAAAGTTACAGTTTATAAATTTTTCAGATAATTGATTGAAGTTACTCCTAATAGTTCATTTTCTGTGTTATTATAAACTTGACTACTTTTAAATTTCCTTTTGGATAGTTCAATCTTACTGTAAAGAAATTCTATTGATGATTGTACTGATGTTGTAAGCTGCAATGTTAATGCATTTGTTTATAAGTTCCAACAATTTTTTGGCAGAGTACTTAGTATTTCTATATGTCACTGACAGTCACAATTTCACTTTGTCATTTTCTATTTTTGGGGATGCATTTTACTTCTTTCTCTCATCTAATTGCTCTGGTTAGGACTTCCCATACTATGTGAAAAAAGATATGATAAAGACGGACAATTTGCACAGCAGGTAAGACATAACTCAGGACACCCACAACCCACATTGGAGTAAAAGGGTTTGAGTCCTGCTTAAACTTCCAGTTCCAGTCTCTTGCTAATGCACATGTTGAGAGGCAGCAAGTGATGACACAAGTATTTGGGGTCCTGCCACCAACTTTGGAGACCTCTATAGAATTCTAGGCTCACGGTCTTGGGATGGCCATGTGTCAGCTCTTTTACACATTTGGGGAACTGAAGGGAAGATTTCTTGATCTGTCTTTATCTCTCTCTCTTTCTGTTTCCTAAATTAGTAAATAATTTTAAAAAATTAAATATTTTGAAAAAGGAGATGACAAAATGGGCCTACTTATCCTGTCACTGGTCTTACAGGAAAAGATTTACCCTTTACACCAATGATTACACTCTCAGTTTGTCACACATGGCCTTTACTCTCATCAAGCAGGAAGATCATTCTATATGAAAGCCAGTAAGATTTTATGTGGTATTATGAAATAACTATAATCATTTAATGTATTAGAAAATGGAGTAAATATTTAAATGTCTTAATCAATAAAATCTAATATTATCATCTCAAATAATTCTCTTTTTTTTTTTTTTTGACAGGCAGAGTGGACAGTGAGAGAGAGACAGAGAGAAAGGTCTTCCTTTGCCGTTTGTTCACCCTCCAATGGCTGCTGTGGCTGGCGCACTGTGCTGATCCGAAGGCAGGAGCCAGGTGCTTCCTTCTGGTCTCCCATGGGGTGCAGGGCCCAAGCACTTGGGCCATCCTTCACTGCACTCCCTGGCCACAGCAGAGAGCTGGCCTGGAAGAGGGGCAACCGGGGCAGAATCTGGCACCCCGACCGGGACTAGAACCCGGTGTGCCGGCGCCACAAGGTGGAGGATTAGCCTATTGAGCCACGGCGCTGGCCTTCAAATAATTAATTCTTATGTACCGATTGATAAATTTTCTTAACAAAGAATTAATATTAGTATAGCTAAAATTTAACATTGTTTTCAATAAGAAGAAACTTTTATTTATTTATTTATTTATTTATTTATTTATTTATTTTTATTTGACAGGTAGAGTTATAGACAATGACAGAGAGAGACAGAAAGAAGGTCTTCCTTCCATTGGTTCACCTCCCAAATGGTCGCTACAGCCGACGCTGTGCCAATCCAAAGCCAGGAGCCAGGTTCTTCTTCCTGGTCTCCCATGCGGGTGCAGGGCACAAGCACTTGGGCCATCCTCCACTGCCCTCCTGGGCCACAGCGGAGAGCTGGACTGGAAGAGGAGCAACTGGGACTAGAACCCGGCGCCCATATGGGATGCTAGTGCTGCAGGCAGAGGATTAACTAAGTAAGCCACGGTGCTGGCCCCAGAAGAAACTTTTAAAAGGGAATTTCCATAAAACTAGGTCCTGAAAATGACTGTTAAGGATTGAAATTTGATTGAAACTAAATGGAAGTATGATTTCAAAAAGAATGTTAATCTGTAGCACACATTTTTGATGTTTTCTAAATGACCATGACTCACCCAAATCAATAATCATTGGAAAGAAAATATTACTGTCACCATGATATTATTTATCTTATAATAATAATTTTGAAAATGGAAATAATCAATATATTGCTTGAGAAGATATCAACATGAATGCGAAATATATTGAAATACATTGAGTTATATAGTTTAGATATTTTGAATGAAAGGTTAATAATAGTTTGAAAATTATACATAAAGGAAAATTGCACAAAGCAAGAATACTTGAATGAATATTTACAATCTGCTTTTAGAAGTTTGTGGAAATTGGAATTAAAATGATTCAGTTTTGGTGAAAAACTGAAATTTTGCAGTTTTTTCATAATATGAGTTTCCACAAACTTTCTGAAAATTCTTTTTTTCAGAATAGCTAAATTAACTTCAAAACACGCACAAGCTTTGTAATCCATTTTTCCATCTTTTACACAGATATCTTATATAAACTTGTTTCATGCTCATTTCCAATTAAATCATATGTAAATATTTTCTTTCAATGTATAAATTATCAAGATACTACCATAATGCTAGATGTAAAAAAAATGAAAGCTAGCAATTAATTTACAGGATGCTGAGTAATTCTGTAAAAGAATATAAGCAAGATAAGATAAAATCTTTTATATTTTGTGGATTATATCCTGCACCTGGAATACTATGTGGGACACAGTTGAATGAAATCAGTTTTTTATTAAGAGAAAAATAGATAAAGATAACAACAAAAAGGGCATATGACTGATTTTTTTTTATTAAATAAAAGGTAAAAAGGAAATGATATAACTCAAGACTTAAAACAGAAAATGATTACCAAAAATAATATTTGCACAGTAACAGTTTCTCTGGAAATTATACAGGATGACACAGAGTAAGTGCAAAAGAGAAAGAACAGCGAAGATAAATACGGAAGGAAGGAGAAGGGGCAGGGAGGCAGAGGGCTTTATTCAATCATCAGAGGCTTCATAGAGGTACTTTGACAAGCAGAATATATGATGTTTCTCAAATTTAATGAGGCTAATGTAATCAAGGTGATTAGCACACCAATTAGAAGTGAGAATTAAAATAGAATCATTAGGTTTTCATATTAGGTACAATTAATTATTTTTTGACCATTAGCAAGAATGTGAAAAAGTGCTCTAAACTGCCTGTTCCTCCACATCTTACAGAGTCCTGTAGAAATTGCAAATAGTATATTAAAGGTATTTATTTTTAATATTTTTGAGATAATATATGAACTGTCTTAAAGTATAATAAGATAAAGAATGATGAAAATGAGATTCATTATAATGAAGGCAATATCAATGGCACTAGAAAATATGACCATTTATTGCATGCTTCCTACATGTTCAGTATTTTTATATTTGATCTTCAAGAACTCCTATAGGCTAAAATGTACAGCTGTTGTGTTCAGGGTCTACATTGCCTCCCACTGGAACCAAAGCAGGCAGTTCTGGGACAGCTGAGGCCAGTTCTGACATTAGCATCCATTAGTGTCTTGTGGCTTAGCACCTCAAAACTTCTCCAGTCACTGTTGTCAGAGGGTTGCACTGAGGAAGCTACAATGCCTAGAGATTCCCAACCTCCCACCCCTCAGATGGAGAGATTTAGAGGGCGGTCTATAAATTTTTCACAGGTCTTGTGGGGTTGAATTCTAACACTCTATCATTTTCTATTTAACACTCCTAATTCCCATATTCCTGTTTCCTGTGTTCATCTCTTAAATAAAATAAAATTTCTGCACCTATATCCTCTTTTACACTTTGTTTTGAGAGGGGTGGATATTTGGCACATGGTTTAAGACTCTGCTTGGGATACCCAAATCCCACATCAGAGTGTCTAGCTGGAATCTTGACTCTTTTTTTTTTTTTTTTTTTTTTTTTTCTAATCAGGCGTGCTACTAAAGCACATCCTGTGGTAAAGCGGGTGGTGGCTCAAGTTGGGTTCCTACATGCACATGGAAGACTCAGAAAGAACTCCTGGCACCTGGATTTGGGAATCTGGGAAATGCATCAGTAGTGGGAGATATCTTTCTCTCTGTTTTCAGTCTCTCTGCTTTTCATATAAATAAGATAAATGTTGAAAATACTTTTGAGGGCAGGCGCTGCGGCTCAATAGGCTAATCCTCTGCCTAGCGGCGCCAGCACACCGGGTTCTAGTCCCGGTCTGGGTGCCTGATTCTGTCCCGGTTGCCCCTCTTCCAGGCCAGCTCTCTGCTGTGGCCAGGGAGTGCAGTGGAGGATGGCCCAAGTGCTTGGGCCCTGCACCCCATGGGAGACCAGGACAAGTACCTGGCTCCTGCCTTTGGATCAGCGCGGTGCGCCGGCCACAGCGCGCCAGCCGCAGCGGCCATTGGAGGGTGAACCAATGGCAAAAGGAAGAACTTTCTCTCTGTCTCTCTCTCTCTCTGTCCACTCTGCCTATAAAAAACAAACAAACAAACAAAAACAAAAAAAAAATACTTTTGAGGGAGGGAACCTAAGACATAATTATGTTTACACAGGGAAAACCAAGTTTCAGATAAATTAAGCGACTTACAAATGTTTGCCCATTTGAGAAATAGCAAGCTTACTCTGAACACCAGGGAGAGACATGGAATCACAGATGAGATATGTGCAAAAGTACAAACTTTTATCTTTTATTCTCATTGGTTGCTCACAGTGACTGATGACAAATGAAGGATTAGGTCACCATGGACAGAAATTTGCAAGCTACAGCCTACATTGGAACTATATATGTTAACATCCACACTTGGGGTTCAACAGAAGAGATTTTTTAAAAAGATTTATACATGTATTTGAAAGGCAGAGTTACGGAGAGGCAGAGAGAGAGAGAGGTCTCCCAAATTGCCCCAAAGGCCACAGTCATGTCCATTTGAAACCAGGATCCAGGAGCCTTTCTGGGTCTCCCATGCCAGTGCAGGGGCCCAGCCAAATACTTGGGCCATCTTTCACTGCTTTCTTAGAGAGCTGGATTTTAAATGGAGCAGCAAGGTCTCAAACACAGTAACATTCAAGTAAATAAATAAATCTGTCTAAAAAGATTGTTGGCATCCATATGAGATAGAAGAGGTTATTTTGAGTCCATGAATAGTAAAATATTGTCAGAACTAAGATTTAAACTCATATATTTTGACAAAATGTATTCTCCCAATTGATAAGCATATTTATTCTTCCTGGAGATATTGATTTAATTTGTTCCCCAACTTTGCAATCTCATCTCAATGATCTATTGTCTAGAAGAGGTAGAATATTGTCTAGAAGAGTTAGAGTTAACAGAGTATTGTGCAAAATTATGAAACATTGTTAATATTTAATTATATTTATCAAATATCCAAGAAATGCACAGTTGTTTCCACAGATCATAGACTTACTATTATTGGGAAGTGATATAAATGTACTCTCATCTTTACATCAATGACAAGGGCTTTTTTATTCATATATACATTGGATGCTTCCTAATATATCTGGAGTTCTCTTACTGTTTTTTATTTGTATAAATACAAATTTCATGTATTTAATATGTACCATTTTAAGAGCATGATGATACTTCTCACCCTTCCCTGCCTCTCTCCCAGCCCCACATTCTCCCTCCATCTTCTTTTTTTATTTTTCTTTTAATTTTTACAATGACATGCTTTCAATTTACAACTTAATCACAAGCTTATCCCTCCACTAAATAAAGAATGCAACAAGTAGTAAGTAGAAAAGCCACTGTTTCTCAAGCATATAGACAAGGAATACCCACCATGTGTTTATAGCAGTTACCATTACATAAACAAACATGAGCAAAATAATTGTTACTGTATGGAATATTCAATAGTAATAAAGTAGTATTATATCATTTTAACGGGATCTTTAATCACTTTATGAAATAATTGTGTCAGGGAAGATCTGAAACCAACAGTTCCTGTTCATTTAATTACAGTCATGTTAATTTAATCACCACAGTTGGAATGTGTTACTTAGTGAGTGATATTTTCTTCACACCATGAGATACACATTTATGGCACTGTCTCTATTAATTTAATTAAGATATTACAATTAGACAAAAAATCTGTGTGTTGAAAATTTATTTGAACCCACAGAGGAAGTATCAGGAGAGCAAGAATTTGTGATGAAAACCATTATCTATTTACACAGTTTTTGGATTACAAAATAAGCACCGATATTTTAATTATTGCTCAAATCTATGCAGCCCGGAGCTATGGCTCACTTGGTTAATCTTCCTCCTGCGGCGCCTGCATCCCATATGGGCGACAGGTTCTAGTCCCAGTTGCTCCTCTTCCAGTCCAGCTCTCTGCTGTGGCCCGGGAAGGTAGTGGAGGGAGGATGGCCCAAGGGCTTGGGCCCCTGCACCCACATGGGAGACCAGGAAGAAGCACCTGACTCCTGGCTTCGGATCGGCACAGCGCTGGCCATAGCGACCATTTGGGAGGTGAACCAATGGAAGGAAGACCTTTCTCTGTCTCTCTTTCTCACTATCTATATCTCTACCTGTCAAATAAAACAAACAAAAAAACAAGCAAAAAACAAAACAAAGAAAAAAATCTATGCATAAATGTAATGTGTGACTTTAAGAATTTTAAAAAGTTACGAAATCATATGCAAAAAGCAGCTTGGGGTAATGGGTAAAGCCGTTGCCTGCAGGGCTTGCATCACACAGGGGTACAGGTTCAAGTCCCAGATGCTTCACTTCCAATCCAGCTCTCTGTTATGGCTTAGGAAAGCACTAGGAGAAGGCCCAATGGGGGCTGGCCCCGTGACGCATAAGGTTAATCCTCTGCCTGTGGCTCCAGCATCCCATATGGGCACCGGTTCTAGTCCTGCCTGCCCCTTCTCCAATCCAGCTCTCTGCTGTGGCATGGGAAAGCAGTGGAGGATGGCTCAAGTGCTTGGGCCCCTGCATCCACATGGGAGACCAGGAGGAAGCACCTGGCTCCTGGCTTTGGGTCAGCACAGCTTCGGCCGTTGCGCCCATCTGGGGAGTGAATCAATGGAAGGAAGACCTTTCTCTCTGTCTCTCCCTCTCACTGTCTGTAACTGCCTCTCAAATAAATAAAATATTTTTAAAAAAAGAAGAAGGCCCAAATCCTTGGGCCCCTGCACCCATGTGCTAGACCTGGAAAAAGCTCCTGGCTCCAGATTGTTTCAGCTCTGGCCATTATGGCCATTTGGGGAGTGAACCAGCAGATGAAAGACCTCTCTCTCTCTCTCTCTGTGCCTCTGCCTCTCTGTAATTCTGCCTTTCAAATAAATAAATGAGTCTTAAAAAAAAAAAAAAACTTTCTGTGATCCTTAGTTTTGATAGGATTCAGTTGAGACTATTTTCGATTAGTTCCTGCCTAAATCCATTGTGTCCTTTTTTTCCTTAGAAAATGAAGAAACACTATGTGTTCTTACACATGAGAAAAGTCGTGTGTGTATTCTTCTTTGCAGTCATTCTGAAACATCCCTGCAACTATATTCAGATGTTAGCCAAACTCTATCCAAAAGTATTAATATTTAAATAATTGCATGAAATCAGAGAAAAAATAGGTGGCTTTCGATAACTTTTAGAATGAAATTTGATCTAGAATATAGGAAGAGCTAAATTAAACATTTAAAGAAAGATCATTTTCAACATAAACACAAAATATCTGTCAGTAATGTTCATTTTTGCTTTGTTTAACATACTTTATTTTTCCTGAGACTTATTTGAATTTTAGGTTACATGCAATTTTTTATATAATTTCAACACGTGTTGTGATTTTTCAAATATGTTTTGCTTTTGTTTTCTATCTTCATTCCATTATGTTTGGAAGATAGAATATGAATGACATCTAGTCTTATACATTCATTAGCATTTTCACAGTGGAAATTTTCACTAAGTCGTGACATTTCTTGTAAGGTTACAACAATCATTTGTTTCTTACATCATCTTGTTGTCTACACTTGCCTATAGACACAGATCAAAATGACCATCTAGATGTCCTGTCGTGTTAGGGCTTCAGTAGCTTCTGTCCTGAGCACTTTAATCTTATTGTGATTCTTTGAAATTGTCTGTTTTTCCAGTTGAGGGAATGGCAGTTTCCTGTAGAAACTAATTTTCTGATTTGGTCATTTTCAATTTGCTCAGCTTTTTTCCTGTTGTAAGTAAAGGACGACCTCCAAGCTCTTTATATTTCACAACTGAAACCAGTTTTCCACATTATATTTTTGAGCATTAAATTTTTGCAGTTGGGTTTTAACAGTAAATTGAAGATAATTTCCCTTAAATTATATCAGTGATGCAAACAGACCCCCCAGATCCACTATTTGGGTGTTTCCTTCTTCCATGTAGACCCTTTCAAATATTAAGGACAGTATTTCTTCTCCACTATTTTTCCCCATTGGGCCACAGTAACTATCCCTTTAGTTTACTATCGTATATGATTCTCCTCGTCTTCATTCCATCTAGTAGTGTACTAAGTTGGATATTACTTGTTTAGGAAAGCTGATTGCTAAAGTTTTAGTGATTTTTATAATCTTGTTGTTAAACATAGTCATTATAAAAAGTCAAATAATATAATATTGAATCTGAAGCAATCAGGAGTCGTTTTGCCTGAATTTAAAATATATTACAAAACTATAGTAATAAAACAGCATGTCATGGACTACAGAGATATAAACCAATGGAACAGGCTAAACTAGAGAATCTAGAAATATACCCACATATCTATAGCCAATATATCTTTGATGAAGATGCTAAGAATATGAATTGGAGAAAGGGCAGGCTAGTTAATAAACTGGGGCATAAAACCTGGATATCCACTTGTGGAAGAATGAAACTAAAATCCCATCTCTTACCATGTAGAAAAAGTCAACTCAACATGGATTAAAGATCTAACTGTAAGACCTGAAACTCTGAAATGTGGGGAGCAACTCGGACTAGACTAAATTACTGGAATTAAGACTTAATTCTATGCATCTGCTCTCCCACAATATGGTGCTGGGAGAGGAATAAACAGCTTCTACGCAGCTGCCTCTCGCCAACTTGAGTGATGACCTGCAGGAGCTGATCCTGCTCCTGATTGCAGGAGAGCAGTGTACTCGGCATGTGGGTAGCAGAGTTGGGATTGGTGGAAGAGGACTATAAAGGAGGAGAGAGACAACATGCACGAGGAACATCTATCTGAAGAAACATCTGAGCAGCCCCCAAGAGAGCCGGCCGGCGGTGTGCCGCTCCCCCGCGGAAGTGGGGAAAAGTGGCAGGGGGAACCGCCCTTCCACGGAGGTGGAAGGGTCGGTAGCCAACCCGGGAAGAACCAGCAGCAAACCCAGGGAGGGCTGAGCAGACGAAAGAACACCACAAGGTCCTGTGTCGTTCCTCCGCGAAGAGGGGGAGTGACACTGAAACCACTAGAAGAAAATGTAGGGGAAATGTTTCAGAACTTTGGAGTGGCCAGGCATTTTTTGTATAAGAAAGAAAAGCAAAATAAGCAAAGGGAACGTCATCAAACTAAAGGGATTCTTCCCAGCAAATGAAGCAATTAACAGGATGAAGAGATAACATACGAAATGAAAGAAAATATTTGCGAGTTGTACCTCTGACAAGGGTACCTCAATATCAAACACAATTGATGATCCAATCAAAACAGATAGTAGAATTAGAGAGATATTAAAAAAAGAGCAGTTCAGACGAGATCGGGCGCGGGCAACTGAGCACCAAAAAGGAAAACTGTTAAAGTGAAATGAACACTATGAGAAACGGTGACTTGATCAGCCCTCACCCTGACTGTTTATGAGCAGCTTAATATGTTATCCCTTTTAGAATTTTTTTGTTTGTTTGTTCTACTTAATACTTTTGGTTGAATACTGTAATCAATACACAATTCTTCTTAAGTGCTGAAACTCAACTGAAAAGTGATCACTGTTAAATATAAGAGTGGGAATAAGAGAGGGAAGAGATGTACAATTCGGGACATGCTCAAGCTGACTTACCTCAAACGGTAGAGTTAGAAACAGACCAGGGGATTCCAATTCAATCCCATCGAGGTGGCATGTACCAATGCCATCTCACTAGTCCCAGTGATCAATTGCTGTTCACAATTGATCGTAATGATAAGACTAAGAACCAAAGGGATCACATAAACAAGAATAGTGTCTGCAAATACTAGCTGATAGAATCAAAAAGGGAGAGAATGATCCAACATGGGAAGTGAGATACACAGCAGACCCATAGAATGGTGGATGTCCTAAACAGCACTCTGGCCTCATAATCAGCCCTTAAGGCATGCGGATCCAGCTGAAATGCCCATGAGAGTATTTCAGGCATGGAAAGCCAAGACACTCTGGGAAAAAAAAAAAAAAAAAAAAAAAAAAAACTAAATGAAAGATCTCTGCGAGTGAGATCCCAGTGGAAAGAATGGGTCATCAAAGAAGGAAGTACCTTTCACTGAAGGGAGGAGAGAACTTCCACTTTGACCATGGCCTTGTCTAAATATGATCAGAGTCAGTGAACTCAGGGGGCTTCCATAGCCTTGGCAGCTCATGACAAGAGCCTAGGGTGATTACTGATGCCATAAACAAAAGTGTCAATTTGTTGAGTCAACAACAGGAGTCACTGTGCACTTACTCCTCATGTAGGATCTTTGTCCTTAGTGTGCTGTACATTGAGATTTAATGCTATAACGAGTACTCAAACAGTATATTTCACTTTGTGTTTCTATGGGGGTGCAAACTGTTGAAATCTTTACTTAATGTATACTAAAATGATCTTATGTAAAAAAAAAAAAAAAGAAAGAAAGAAATTATCAATTCCCAACTTGACTCTCACTGGGATTAAACATGACAATTGGTCTGATCTGATTTCATAATCATTTAAAAAATCATCTATTATTTTTCACTTTATGTTTCTGTATGGGAGCAAACTGTTGAAATCTTTACTTAATGTATGCTAATCTGATCTTCTGTATATAAAGATAATCGAAAATGAATCTTGATGTGAATGGAAGGGGAGAGGGAGTGGGAAAGGGGAGGGTTGGGGGTGGGAGTGACGGTATGGGGGAGAAGCCATTGTAATCCACAAGCTGTACTTTGGAAATTTATATTCATTAAATAAAAGTTTAAAAAAATAAATAAATAAAGAGGAGTTGGCATTGTGGCATAATAGGCTAAGCTTCTACCTGTGGCACCAGCGTCCCATCTGGGCACCAGTTCAAGTTCTGGCTGTTCCACTTCTGATCCAGCTTTCCTTCTGTGCCTGGGAAAGGAGTGGAAGATGGCCCAAGTGCTTGGGCCCCTGCACCCACATTGGAGTCCTAGAAAAAGCCCCTGGCTCCTGGCCACATATTTGTACAGCTCTGGCTTTTGTGACTATTTGGGGAGTGAACCAGTGGATGGAAGACCTTTCTCTCTGTCTCTACCTCTCTATCTGTAACTCTACCTGCCAAATAAATAAAATGAAAGCTTAAAAATGACATACAAATGTTCAATGAGTAAATGAAGAAATATTCAACATCAGTAACCATTAGGGAAATTTAGTTCAAAATCATAATGAATTATTCCTCCTTTCCAGTTCTATTGGCAAAAACACAAAAGATAAAAAATGATAGGGAGCATATGGAGAAAAGGAACCCTTATACACTGTTGTGGGTATATAAAATAGTACAGCCATTGTGGTAAACAATATGCAAGTACCTCAAAAACAAAACAAAACCAACCAACCAACAAACAAAAAACCTGAGAATAGAAAAACCACAGGATCCAGCAATCCCTCTAGTGGGCCTATTTTCAAGCAATATGAAATCACCGTCAAAGAGACATATGCATTCCTTTGTTCATTGAAATAATATTCAGGCAGCCTAGAAATGGAAACAACCTAAGTGTCCATTCACTGATAAATGAATAAAGAAAATGAGGTGTGTACACACAACGGAATACTTCTCAGCCATAAAAGTAGGAAATCACCATTTACAGCATTAGTAGACCTGAAATTGATTACAATAAGTTAAATAAGCCAAATTCCAAATGCAGGAACATAAGTGTTGGCAACATGTGTAATAATAATAAGGATGATGATCTACCGAGGTTAAATATATAGTGGCGGCTTATGATGCTGGGGTGGGAAGGGTAGAGGAGGGTTGAATAAAAGTTGAATAATTTGTGTTAACTTGTAATTAGATGGAAGGAACAAGTTAAGAGGTTATATTGCACGTAATATGAATATAGATAATGATAATGTAATGTACATTTCTCTAAAAAACTGTGGGAGAATTTTGAGCATCATGATCAAGTTTTAAGATACCTCATTGTACAAAGCATGATTTCTCCCACATTTTCCTTTTCAGTTCATCTTACATATGCATATAAAAACCAGTGAGCTATTTTTCAAAATTAATATTTTTTGACAGGCAGAGTGTACAGTGAGAGAGAGAGACAGAGAGAAAGGTCTTCCTTTTTCCGTTGGTTCACACCACAATGGCCCCTGCAGCCGGCGCGCTGGGGCCGGCACACTGCGCTGATCCGAAGCCAGGAGCCAGGTGCTTCTCCTGGTCTCCCATGCGGGTTCAGGGCCCAAGGACTTAGGCCATCCTCCACTGCACTCCCGGGCCACAGCAGAGAGCTGGACAGGAGGAGGAGCGACCAGGACAGAATCTGGCGCCCCAATTGGGACTAGAACCTGGTGTGCAGGTTCCGCAGGCAGAGGATTAGCCTATTGAGCTGTGACACTGGCTCAAAAATAATATTTAATATTAATATTTCTTTTCCAAGGCTATCATTATAAAATATTCTTATGGATTACTATTATCAATATAAGTTTCAGTTACCAAAGTAAAATAATGTGGATGGTAGTATGGGAAGTCTATCACAGCAGAATCAAAGGTTTTCAAAGAAATGCATTAGTTCTATTTTGGGGAAAAACCTTATAGAAACAGACATCTTACAGTTCTTAGCAGGATGACTATCCAGTTCTCCTACCTGGATAGGAGGGACACAGTATTTTAAATATCACCTGCTGCTTCCCAGGGATTATATTACTAGTAAGCTAGATAGGAAGCAGAGACAGGACTTGATCCCAGGTATTCTGATATGGGATGAATTTGATCCAATTCATAGCTTAACCCAAATACTTACCCCTCTTCCAATTCTTTATACAATATAAAACAGATTATTCTAAGTTAAAGTCACTTCAAGGGCTGTGGAAAACTGGAAATCATTAGTTCTATTTATCTGTAACATTGTCACTCTTATAATCCAATCAGCAGATCAAACCCACACAATCATTGTGCTTGAAAATAAACAGTCACATTTTTAGCTTTCTGAATAATTCACAATCTGACAAAATACACTCAATTATGTCCCAGTTGTCAAGAGATTTGATGGATATCCTATTTTCCCTACCATCCATAGACAAATATATTGTTGAGAACCTCTTTATAAATCAGTAAAAAGGTCATTCTGACTCTACCTCCCTTGTCCTTACTTTTTCCCGAGATTGTAATAAATTAACTTAATCAATGAATATGGTGTCCTTAAAGAAAGATCAGTTTCTCTTAGCCACTTTATAGTTAATTAGTTCCAAAGGGGTGTGGTATATAAGTACCTAATTATCTGGAATAATTAGGATCATACCCTCACTATTCCCACACTTGTATCTTTCCTTCCATTAACAACAATCTCAAACCAATCAGGTAAACACAACTTCCGAAATGACAGCCTTGAGAAAAGGGGGTTAGAGATATTAAAATTACTTCCAGTTTATTTGCCTGGTTCTTATGTCCAATTTATATAGTCTTAGATTATAAAGAAAATGAACATCTGGAAGAGAATTCTTAAACTATCCAATAGTGGCTCACATAGGCCAAGGAAAGAGATATAATGAGTCTTTGTAAATGTTATTAAAAATTTTCTTGAATCTTGCATTTGACCATTTAGGCAAAGGGTCTGAATGAGCAAAAGTGGCTGTTGGAAATATGGTAGGTTGATCGTTACTGAGATCACCTATATCAGTTGTGAGTTACCTGGAAAAGGAGCCTATAGCTCAGGAGGTTAAAGACGAAAAGTCGGTCTTTCTTTGTCACACAGCAGATGCAACTGGAGATTGTACTTCCTTTTTGATTTAAAATTACCCTGGGTATGACATGAAACCAAGCCAAAATCCCTCCTAAGAGCATAGCTAATCCTAATCAATCTTTCTACACTTAATGTAATCACCAGTAAGCTTTCAAATGTAGACTTCTCATGCACATGTACCGGCATGTACATCCACACAGTTGTGCTAAATTTGATAAATCCAAATGCAAATATTTATTCAATAATTAAACACCATTTTTCAAAGATTCATTTATTTATTTTAAAGTTAGAGTGGCAGAGTGTGTGTGGGAGAGAGAGACAAAGAGGCAGAAACACCAACAGAGAGAGAGAAAAATATCTTTGATTCATTGGTTAACTACCCAAATGCCTGCAAAATTCAGTGTTGAGCAAGGTTGAAACCAAGAGCATGGAAATCCATCTGAACATCCCACGTGGATAGTAGGGGCCCAAGCACTTGGCCCATTTTCTGATGCTTTCCCAGTTGTATTAGCAGGAAACTTGATCAGAAATGGAGTAGCCCAGCACCCATATGGGATGCTAGAATAACAGGAAGCGTTTAACCAACTGTGCCACGATGCTAGTCCATTAAGCAGTCCTAAATTATTCTATGTATACTTTCTTAGGTACAATTTCTTTCTGATACTTCTCATATGGCTTAACTAAATGAATGTTTTGAGACCCAAATCAAGTTTAAATAAATCCTGAAACACCATGACATGTGCTTCTTCCGATTACATATTTCTATATGGATTAAAGTGGGCCATGGAATATTTCTCTCCTGGGGAATGGATGTTGATATTCAGACTATCTATTAATTCTGTAATTTTTGACAACAATACCAAAATGTTAGCATGCCTGCCTAAACACTCTTTTATGGATTGTAAGAAAATAGACTAATCTTCAATTATATTCAATATCCTCCCTCCTCTCCACCTACATTCCTGTTTTATACATTGTTTTCTGTATGGGAGCTCCATATGTTCAACATTGCAGCTTTGTCTTATTTGGCTTATCTATTTTGCTCGTTTTTAGTCCTATTTATTATTTAAGGAACTATGATATTGATTAAAAGGATTTGTTCACAAGTTCTTCTGTTCATATAAATGAGTGTGGTTGATGGAATGCTATACTCATGTTAAAATTCAAGTTCATTCAAGAGTACTTCAGGATAAAGGATGGGTTTTTGGACAGACAAATCTGCTCTGAGATGTGAATGCCCTTGCACTTGTTGCTGGGAATGCCAGGAATTATGCAATGCTCCGATTGATTCTTGTCCAGTCGTTTTCAGTTTTGTTTCAGGTATACAAACAGTAGGCTTAGCAATGGGCCAATGGTCATTTTAAAAGTATTAGAGGCTCCAAGTTCAAAATTGCTTATTTGTGATACTCCTACGCTTTTGACGTGGTCAACTCCTCAATAGTTAATACACTGCTAGCTTGGAGCCTCTGACAATGTGAAAGGTGGTGGGACTTTTGAGAAGTGGAGCCTTGAGGAATGTCCTTGAATCAAGGGACATTGCCTTCAGAAGGATTGAAGTTCTTGTCGTATAATAATTTACTTACACTGAGACAATTGCGCTAAAAAGAGCATGTCTGGTCCAACTTAGCTCCCTTGCTTCTTCTTGGCTGGTGATGTGATCTCTCACTCCCACCCACACTGCCACCATGACACCATCGGCTGTTAAGTCCTCAGCAGAGGCCAAATTCATGAGACTGCTGCAGCAATCTGCATTTATTATAACCCATTTTCCTCACTAGCTTGGTGTCTCACATACTTGAAGAATCAGGAGCTTAGACAAGGAAGAGTGAATAGAGCAGAAGATAATTATTGAAAGAAGGCAGAGGGGTCGGCACTGTGGCGCAGCAGGTTAAAGCCGTGGCCTGAAACGCCGGCATCCCATATGGGCGCCAGTTCCAGTCCTGGCTGCTCCTCTTCCTATCCAGCTCTCTGCTATGGCCTGGGATAGCAGTGGAAGATGGCCCAAGTTCTTGGGCCCCTGAACCCGCGTGGGAGACCTGGAAGAAGCTCCTCGTTCCTGGCTTCCAATGGGCCCAGCTCTGGCCATTGTGGCCATCTGGGGAGTGAACCAGCTGATGGAAGACCTCTCTCTCTGTCTCTGCCTCTCTCTGTAACCCTGTCTTTCAAATAAATAAAATAAATCTTTTTAAAAAAAGAAAGCAGAGAATATAAAAGTGAAAGTAAGGTTTTCTATAACACTAAGAGGGATTCTGGAAGAACGTAGCCTTTGAGGGCTAAATGACCAGGGGATGGTATAGGCTGTAAAAAATGAAGTTTTTATGATTGGTCTGAGAGGAATGGTTTTGGTTTGTTCAGTGGGTAAAAGTTTCAGACTCAATAAATACAAAAGAAAATACATCAAATTTTCCCTCCATTTTATATGCATAAAGTTGTCATTACCTAGTTCAGTTTTAACAGCAGGGGAAAACCTTGATTACAAGCACTACTGGCACGTGGCATCAACATCCTTCACAGAACTTCCCTTCTTGACTTTTCTGAGGTCTTTTGAGAATCATCTTCAGATGTGGGGGTGAAGCACACCCTGTTCCCTGTCTACTTGAGAGTCTATCTCTCCATCAATCCCCCTATGAAGAAGTAGTCTTGTCATTAGAGAGAAGGGGCAATGACTGCTGTGGCTACTTCGAACTGGAGAAAGGCAAGGTTGGAGACAAAAGTCAAGATTTGGTTTCCAGAAGTCTGTCAAGGTATTTCTAGTAGAAGGTCTACATCCATGGTTCTATCAATACAAGGTGAGACAAGCTGTACAAGAAGGTAAGAGAGGTTTGCCATGGGCACGTCCTCAAAAATAAAGGGATATTTGTAAGCCTTCACTGTGCAACATGTAGTCAACCGGGTTAAAGCCTGGTAAAGTCTAGCCATGGTACTGTAATGTTAATGGAGGAAAGCAAGTGAAAAATAAGGTGAAAGCAAGCAGCACCTTGAGTTGTAAGTCTATTAACAACTTCATTCAAGATTAATGACGAGATCAAAAGATGATGGGATTGGGAGATGATGATTGAGGGGGAGTGTGCACAACAAATTTACTTATATTTTAAAGAGGAGTTTGAGTCCTTTGATAGCTTGGTAGGAATATCTGCAAACCTTGGAGGTGTTGAACTCATATTCTAGAATGGAATCTGAAGTTGATTCAGAATCCCGTAGCTTCACTCAGGAATCGCGGATCCAGGAATCAAATGCAGACATCTGAAAAGTCTTATCTCTGCCCAGGTGAAAATCTTGATGATGAGTTGTAAGTGCCTTTCACTGGCTGGGGAAGGAAATTTATCCTTCCTTCTTCAAACTGAAGCCATCTGCTGGGCTACAGCCTATAGCATAGAAAGTGTTAACAGGATCTATTCAGAGGAGCAATTTGGTTTGAACTCCTGCAGTTTTCCCGCATCAAAGAGGCCTGTAAGGCAAAGGAAAGGGAGTCTATTTGGTTGCTGATCTGGCTGCCAAATCTGGCAGTTTTCCTCAACTATTTCACTAGTCTCTTTTTGTTGTCCCTTACAGTGTATAACTGCCACTTCCCAGGAGAGAAACACCCAACAACTGATGGATCTCCTGATGATATTTGATAGGGGAATCATTTGTGTTGAGGAAGTACCTTTCATTCCAAACAGCCACGCAAGCATTAAGAACTAGGTAGGCATACTTGCAATCAGTGTAAATATTTACTCTATTATCCTTGTTCAACTTGAAGGCTCTTGTCAGAGCTACCAACTCTGCCAACTGAGCTCTCAGGCCAAGATAAATGTGAAAACTAAGGCTTGGAAAGCAAAGTGATTTGTGTGATGTAATAAAATTAACAAATGAAAGAAGTAGGTGGGATTTAAAACAAATTTTGTTTCAAACATAGTGTTCTTTCCAGTCTACACACTTTCTTTTCTAATTATATCCATTTAAAATGAGTGCTTGGAAGCTACACATGCATTTATCTTTTAGCTGTATTTAGCAGCAATTTTTCAAGTAACTTGTATTTCCTTTCTCAATTTTTTTCCTTCCTTGACTTCAGTTAAGACACATTGCCTAGGTTTACTCCTATTTATATGGCAAGTTCCCTCTCTTTTTCCAGGTTTTTTTTTTTTCCTCTGCATTGTTCTACTTGAATCTAAATATTGGAGTGATACAGGGAATATTGAATGACTTTCTAAGTCCCTGTGACTTTAAATTTCTTTTATTATTTCTTTTAACACTTGTCAGGTCTCCAGCTTTAAGGAATATTGTTTTTGATGAGGAAAATAGGAGGGATCCTAAAGATTAATTTGTACTGGTTGGGCAGTTATTGCTTGACAAATCATTCCCTACAGTGCCCAAACCTCTGGATTAATATCTGCCTCATTTAGAGGAAGTCATGAGAATTTCTTGGAGCCATGAGGTTGGTGGTTTCCATCTGAACTAAGAAATACCCCCCCCCCAAGAAGGGGTTTTGAACACTCTGATGTGATCAGAAATGCAGGTATAAAAATCATGTCATCCCAGCTACAGCTTAGGGGCTGTGTGAAATGTCTAAGGTTTTCCTGAGATACCTCCAGGTTCACACTAGGGGAAGAGGAGAGATAAGATCTCAGAGGACAGAGAAGGAAGCTCTAGTGTCTAGGAATGAAGTCAACTCCCTTCCCTTCAATGGTTACGACCACCCAGGATTCCTGAGTGCTAATGGTCTGGGTGTCTGGTTGGTGGGAGCTTGTAGAAGTCACAGTAACCTTCAGTCCTGTTGGGTCATCCAATAAAGAGGACCCATCCCCAGAACTCTACATCTCCAGGCCAGTCAACCCTTTAAAGATTCCCATTGAAAACAGCACATAGCCTCTGGGGAGCAGTGTTCTTTGGTGTTGGGATTGTAGATATTCCTTCTTGAAGTGCTCTGCCTGCCACAGCCATGGCGCTTTCAGCATTCTTGGGTTGATATGATCTTAAGCCTGCTACCAGAGCTGTACCATTCTCTTATCCCTTCTCTCATTGTTGGGCCTCCTCCTGGTCTTTATTGTTAAAGACTAAAGTAGGAACCTTCAGGAGGTTTTCAAAGGCCTATTCATGTCCAGTAGCCAGTGTTTAAAGTATTCTCCTAAATCTTCAAGTTGTTACAGTAATGAACATATCCTTCTTGTCTGCCCCTCTATCCAGTTGGAAGATACGAGATATATTTGAGCAGAGCCTCCCTCAGTCTTTATAGAAAGGCTGAGAGGGTCTCCTCAGATCATTTGTCTATCTTAGCTGGCTTGGACTAATTTAAGGGCTTGATTTTTAATCTAGCAAATGCAAATAGGTTGTCTTTGAGATGGTTTGTTTTTAAACGGACATTTTTAAGCAAGTAAAACTGTTTTTTTTTTTAATGTCTGAGTATCAAAAGAATCCCAATGCCCAACAATGCACTCCAAAAGGAAAGATGCTGAAGATAGAATGTTACCCATCTGAAATATGAGGACAAATAAGCCAAATGTTCCCTAAGTTTCTGCCTCCACTTGAGGTATCCCTCAAGTTCCCAGGCTGTGGGTGCATAGATTCCTAGAGCTGGCAGCAGGGAGAAGTCAGAGAAGAGCAATAGACACTCATACCTGTGGATCCACCATTCTCACATTTCTGGGATCCTTGATCCTGTAGATCATGGATGTATGCACTGCAGAGTTGAGCCATAGGACTAGTCACCATTACCTGCACCAAACTTTGACTCTCCCTCTCATTTTGTAGCACGAATCTTGGGCAGAGAAGCAGGACACCAAGGCTCTTAACAGGAAAATAGCTTTCATTCTTGCTGGCAGACCCAGAGGAGGGTTTGGTCACCAAATTCTGGGCCCTGAATACAGCCGGGCATTGTCTTGTGTACTTTAACACAAACACTTTCAAATTCTATAATACAGACTCAATTATACCATTCTTGATTAGACATCTTAGAGCTACAGCACTACTTACATAACCGTCATCACACAAAGTCAGGCCTGTATGCACATGAGTCACTGCATTTAACCTAGCTGCATTCTTCAGTTGACCTAGTTGCATTGCGGTATTTCTCACAAAGCCCCCTCTCTCCACTCCCCATTCCCAGAAATCCCCTGATGCCTTTCTGTTTATGCCATTTGATCTTTTTTCCTGCCTAAAGAGAGGGAGTCTCTGCCACAGTGCCTCTAGACCTTGGCATAACTAGCTGCTGAAGACATCCTGGCCACATCTAACCAGAATATGCCCATGTCTGAAAGTGAACTTTCTGGAGGAACTGGTAGTCTTCAGGATGGTATTTTATAGGCTAGACTTAAATCTCTTACACTATTTACCATTACCTAATTGCTCTGTGAGCCTCCTGGGCCCAAATTCCTCATCCTCCTGAAAGCCTGGACCTCCATGTTTTTCATTTACTAGACTTCCTGTGTCAGTTCCCCTGCCCCATTTAAAGAATCTGACCTGGTTGCAAAGCCTGCTGCCTTGGGCAACACAAAAGCACCATTTACCCTTTCGCCTCTCCCAGCCACAGCCATTCAGTCAGAAGGATGTGCACATGTACCTATCTCATCTACTGGGCAATTCTCTGTCTTGATATGGGTGTGCCACCCAGAGGTGGAGACTCCATTTGTGTACATTGCTCCAATCCCTACTCTGGGGTTAGAATGCCCTTCAGATTTTAACCCTTATTGTCAGCACATGCTAGGTGTGGGAGGGTTGTACGCATGAATGGAAGTGCAGAGGAGAAGGCAGTCAGTGCCCAGTACCAATGCTAGCTAAGTCCTAGTCAGATACTGAGGTGGGAAGGAGAGAACATGCATTTCCACCATATCCATCGTTATTCAACCAACGTAACATGCAGGACAAAGCTCTGATAAATTGCCATGGGAAAAGGGTCCACTGTGGTGTCATGTCTCAATGATCCCGGATCATAAAACATCAGACATTTACTTAAGTACACATTAGTTTGGCATCATTTTAAATTAACTCAGTTATTATCTCTCCCAATTGAGAACCTTATTGTTCGTGAAATCCAGGGCTCCTCAAAGTCAAAAGACTGTTTAGAGCTTTAAATATAAATAAGTAGCAGAGGTTTAAAAATCTTGGTAAAAGTAAAAGCAGTCATATTCCATTTGCTCTATTTTAGTCAAACCTGTTGACCATATTTAGTCAGTGTCACAGTAGTCACTCAAACAATTAAATGTGGGCAAATAATGCTAATTCCTTTAGTACTCAGTACTCCCAAGCAATAGAAAATCAGCTAATTCTGTTGTCAAGAACTGAAAAATCATCCACAAAATGTAAACTGCAGAGGAGGGAGGAAAAAAAAAAAAACTATCAAGTTAGACAGGGCTAATGGATTAAGGTTTCTCTCTTGTTAGCTTAGGTGGAGAAACCTGTCCACCCAGCTATAGACAGAGGAATTCCCCACTTCCCTTTCTAACATTTGAGCCTACGTGAGGAGGGGTAGCAAATAGGAAGGAGAGAGAGAGAGAGAGAGAGAGAGAGAGAACAAATTTTAGTTCAATACCGTAACAAATGGTCAGTCTGGATCCAATCTGGGAGCTTTCAGAAAACACCAGGGAGCTACCCTGTCTGGTAACCTTCTATTGCTACAAGATCTTACTCCAGTCTAATGGATGTATGAATTTCCATGAAGGGAAACTGAGGCAGAACAAGACCAACACTCCCAGGTCTACACCAGCAAGCCCACCCTCATAGTCTTTAAGACTGGCAGCCACACTAATCACTTTTAACTACTGACAGAGTCTGGGTGTTTTAATTGATGGTGGACTATGGTGAGAAATAAAGACCGCCACACACACAAAAAAAGGCAGTGGTCATCTGTCTTTACTCACCCTTTGATGACACAGCCTGAGCTCCCAAGCTATGGTTCAGGAATCTGAAACTATTACAATGCATTTTTTTCTGCTGGGTTTGTGTCTCATGTCAGTGAAGAATGAGGAGCATGGACAAGGAAGAATATGTTAAGCATAAGTAGTTTATTGAAAGAAAGAAAGGAAACAAAAATGAAAGATAAAGCTCCCAGTAGTGCCAAAAGAGGTCCCTGAAGAAAGGAATTATTGAGGGCTGGTTGTCTAGAGGATTTAACATGCTACAAGAGAGGAATTCCTCTTGACTGTTCTGGGAGAGGGATAGTTTTTATTAGATAATTGTTTGAAAGTCCCAATGGAGACTCTACGGAAAGAATAGAAAATACATGAAATGCTCCCCTAAGATGTATAAAATTCTCACTCTTTAGTCAGTCACAGCAGCACAGAAACCTTGACTGCAAGCACCAGCATATAGCATCAGCGTCCCCCACAGACACTGACTGCTCAGCTTTGCTCAGGTTCTCCATGACTCATCTCCAGACGGTGGGGTAGGGGCCCCGGGTGCTTGTCTCCCTAGCTGGTGTCTGTCTCTCCATCAAGGCCATCCAACCTTGCATTTCCAGCTTGAAAATCCGTCTGCTTGGTAAATCTGATTCGTTTATGAACTTTCATGCCCCTAATATTTAATTGAAGTAATGAAAAATGGGCTGATATAGAAGCATATCCCTGCCTGTGTAGTCCTCACCAGAGTGCCTCTGAGTAGGACCCATGGGACTTATGGTTGGAGTGGAAAGACCCTTTGAACTGACTCAATGTGCTTGTGGTAACATAACTGGAATTTTTTTTTTTTATTTCTGAACCAGGAATTTGGGGTCCTCTGCCAGCATCCAGAGTACAGGCTAGCCAGAGTACAGTAAGCAAGAGTTATGAATGTCTTGCTTTCTAACCGATTTCACTCAAATAAGGAAAGAGATAGTGGATGTTTTGCCTTGCAGATAAAGTGATGGTTGAGATGTCTGCATCCCACATCTGAGTTCCTGGGTTCAGCGCCTGGCTCTGATTCCTGACTCCAGCTTCCTGTGAAGACAGATCCTGGGAAGCGGCCATGGTGGCTCCAGTGGTCATGTTCCTGCTACCTGCGTGGGAGACCTGGATTGGCCCCAGCCCCGGTTTTGGATAGGTCCATCCCTGGTGATTATGGACATTTGGGGAGTGAAACCATGAATGGGAGCTGCCCTTCTAGTCTCTGTCTCTGAAATATGTAAATGGATTTTTAGAAACTGTAGAAATAAGACTGCTTCAGATAGTCACCAGTGGCCTTAACTGTAATAAATAGAATAATGTTGTAGAATATAGTGGATAGAGCCCTTAATTAATGTATCACAGAAGAAACCTCTGAGAACATGGTATTTGTGTTGTGGTTCACATTTAAGTCAAGTCTCTCAAGCTACATTCTGAGGAAATAGCAAGAGAAGGAGAGAGAGACAGAGAACGACAGAGAAAGAGAGAGAGAGAAAGAGAGAAAGAGAAAGCATAATACAGGCTTAAGGTAGAGATAGGCTCGACATGTTTGCAAATAAAGAGAAAGAAACAATAACCCAAAGAGGGAGTAATATAATTTATGCTTTATTTGAAAAAGAACACCCTAGTTACTGCATATGAAATGAATTATTCTGGGGTTAAGAAGAGGCTAATTTAGAAGAATTAGTTGAAAGAGCTTGTTATGTTTTCTAGTAGTTGTGGTTGAAACTGAAATATTTGGGATAGGAAGCACTTTGGTGGAGGAACTGATACTATTTGTCAATTAATTTAATATGGCAGGAGGAAAAGAGAGAAATTAATAAATAGTCCAAAGTAATTATCCCAAGTGCTTGGTTGAATTCCTATATAATTTATGAATCAGCAAGACCAGAAGAGAGAGAAATACAGATGTTGAGACAGAGTGTGTTTTTATTCATTTGGGATCATTGTAGCATATAAACATCAATTCGGTGGTTAGTTATCTGAGTTTCCAAACTGCCATCATTATGTTTTGTTTTTAAAGATTTATTTATTTGAAACAGTTACACATAGAAAGAAAGAGAGGCAGAGAGAGAGAGAAAGGTCTTCCATCCACTGGTTCACTCCCCAATTGACCAATTGTGCCAATCTGAAGCCAGGAACCAGGAGCTTCTTCCCGGTCTTCCCATGTGGGTGCAGGGGCCCAAGGACTTGGGCCATCTTCTACTGCTTTCCCAGGCCATAGCGGAGAGTTGGATCGGAAGTGAAGCAACCAAGACTCGAACTGGCACCCAGGTGGGATGCCAGCACTGCGGGTGGCGTCTTTACCCGCTATGCCACAGTGCCGGCCCCAGTCATTGTCTTTTTTCCACTAAAACCACTGTTGCATTTTCTACATATTTTGACAGTGCTTACTTTATACCTAACATACTGTTTTATAATATTTATATCGTATGAAAAATATGAAGAATTTTATTGTATTTATTCTATTAAAATATTGAAAATTGCATATTTAAGGGCAATAATATTGTGCACAATCATTAGCAGGGTAGCATTGAAAACTCATTAACAGGATTAGGTACATTGGTCCATTTGAGAACTAACTTCGGTGCAAGCTGCTTTCCTTCCACTCCATTCCTGCTCATTCACTTTTTCATGGTTGTACAAGGAACTCCAAATTATATTCTTCTTTGAGGCTGAATAGTGTCATCCTGCACTGACACTGATTTCCAGTTCAAAATCTCTCACTGATTTACTTACTTGCTCTTAACACTTTTATGAATCTCTGCAGTCAAAAATAATTCTAAATGTCATAGAGATTTCAGAGATAGTTTTTAAATCAGTGTCTTCATTTAAATTTAATAATTGGACATAAATACTAGATATCTCAAGTTTATTTTGCAGAAAAGTACTAAAAATGAAAAAACTATTGTCATGTATTATTTTCCTAGAGTATGAAAGGAATTTCAACATATTACTGCTTCTCTTTCATCTAATAATTCTCTAAAATATGTAACAGGTACATTAAAAATTGTGGAAAATGAAATGTAAAATGTAAATTTAATTCAGTGCAAAAATTTTGAAATCCATGCATAGTTTCTCCACAATGCTCGTTTTCTGTGAGCTTTTGGAAGACTCCACGTATCATTAGCTGTATTTCACAGGTGGAGAAAAAGTATCAAAGCCTGACTACGGCTGGTAATTTGTACTTTGTTCTACCTTCTTCCAAAGTGTCTACTCTTTCCATTAAACCATTCTGTGTTTGCTGAACACAAAACTGCACCACAAAACTGAAGACAGAGACATAATTATTTGTGGCATTGAAATATTGTCTATGTTTTTAAATGGCATTTTGCCTTACATTATTTGCGACCTTTTGCATTTTCCTGATTTCATGTCATCACGGGTCACAATTGTATATAAGTGAGACCATGATATACCAAAACATTTTATTTTCCTAAAATGTCTTCAAAGCATAGAAACTGAATGGGTTTTGTTTCTCTGCCCGCGTCTTTGATTCTTTGCAATTCATAGAGGAGCAGAGGACACACCAAACCATCACAGTGCCGTTCATATTTATGCTGAGTAGGCAAGGACACTGCTAAATGTGTTTCCTCAATTCTCTCAGTGCAGAAATTGTTTAGGCTCTGTGCCATTGTCACTTGTGCCCATTGTTCCCTTGAGTGGAATATCACCAGTGTGTTTCTCCCTCAGCAATGCCATTGCTTTATCTGGTATTGTTCTCTCATTTTCTTCCCATTATTATTTGATGCTGAAAATGTTTCAGTTCACAGATGACAACATTTTTGCCATAGACACTAATGATTAAGAACAGGTGCTACATGAACACATATTAGTCATTAGAAACCTTTGTACTATTTAATACAGCAGAGCATTATCCTGTTTTATTCCACTGAACCAAACAAAAAACATCTTTTAAATGCCTTAGTAAAAACAGATTTTCTGGACTGACATGTGCTTACATTACATGCTCTGCTTCAAATACTATGGTGATTCGCTGCATCACAGATATTTCCCCTGGAATAGCATCTGTAATGGAAAATGATTAGTGTCTCTCTTTTTTATAAGAATCTAAATAGATTGTATTGGGATCAGGTGAATGAAAATATTTAAGATATTATGTGGCATTAGGCTAATAGATAATTGTTTGGATCTTGGTTGGAATATTAAATGCCAGAGGAACTGCAGGTCCACTAAATATAAATAAAAGAGCTGACTTCAGCTAACGACTCACTTTTGAGCATGGCTCTTTGACAGGTTTTATTGGTAATTGAAAAAAATGGCAAAGCAATTTTATGACTGTGCTTTGAGAAAAGAGCCCAGTCCATAATGTGAAATCAGCCAACAAAGCATTTTTGCTATGATTACTCCAAACCCCAAAGCAATAGGCCAATGCATATTTCAAAGTTTCCTTGTTATTTATTTATTTTTAAACTTCACTGGAAAGCATCACAATCTAGAAGAAGCAAGACATGGTAATGTTCATTATAAATTGTTCAAACAGCTTCCAAAAAAGAAAAAAAGAAAATTCAAAGCTGTATGTTGATGTTTAAAACAAATTAAATAGCAAGGTTATTTTTTTCAGAGAAAGTGATAGACAAAGGAGAGACAAAGGGGAGACAAAGAGGAAGAGGGAGGGGAAGCAAGAGGACAATTTTCTGATAGAGGTTGGGATAATTGAACTGCATTTTCTTATTTTTGCATGAGAGAAATTGTTTGGCTATTAGGGTTGCTGCACTGGAAGAAAATATAATATTGGAAAAGAAAAACATGAGTGAAATGTGTTTTGCATACATCTGAGCATTCTGTTATTTATGTTAATCTGATATTTATTCACCTTCTGAATTTATGCTTTAGACTTAAAGGTAAAATAGTTTTGTCTTTCTCAGATCCAGGCAGAGTATTTTACAAAAATATACATACTCTAAAACTTTACTTAATCCATTCTTTCAAAAAAATTTTCATATATTAGAGGAGTGACTAAATGAATCTATTCTACCGCACACTTACAGAATGTTTACTAGTGTCACTGTCCTCCCCAGCCTTCTAGCCTCACTTCTTCTTCCTTTCCCCAAAATTCTCATCATGACTTTTCCTTCAACTCCCACAATCTATACTTCTTCCTCTTATAAAATAACATTTGCTTTCACTAGTAACGTTTATTTCTGCTCATCCCTTTCCTTACGTTTCAACACTTATTTCTTACTCGTCTGCTTTTCTTTTCCTTTTCAGTTCTTATCCTGATGATTCAAGATTAAAAATACTTAAAAGTGAGTTACCGTTTATAGAATAGGAAAGTTTATTTGTCTGGTTTTCATGCAATAGGATCTAGCTTTTGCTGATCGCAAACTATCCCACAATTCAGTGGTTTCCAAGAACATCATCCTTTTTGGAGGCTTCCCTTGATTAGGGGCCACTTGTCTCCAGGTAGTCGCATAGCTTTTCTGCAGGCCTGGAGTCCAGCAGAATTCAAAACCTCACTCAGGTTTAGGATCGGACACTCCACAGCTGGCACTGGGGTGCAGTGGGTAAAGTTGCCACCCCCAGCACCAGCGTCCCATTTGGGTGCCGGTTTGAGTCCTGGTTACTGTACTTCCAATCTAGTTTCCGGCTATTATACATGGGAAACCAGCAGAGGATGGCCCAAGTTCTTGGGCCCCTGAACCCACATGGGAAACCTGCTTGAAGCTCTTGGCTCCTGGCTCCTGGCTTCTGCCTGACCTAGCCCTGACCATTATAATGGCTACAGCCATTTGGGAAGTGAAACAGCAGATAGAAGACCTCTCTCTCTCTTTCTCTCTCTGCCTATGCCTCTCCCTCTTTGTAGCTCTGTCTTTCAAATAAGTAAATAAATCTTTGAATAAGTAAAAAAAAAAAAAAAAGATCAGACACTCTTTCACCTTCTTCCCACAAATTACATTTACCTAGTCTAAAAACACAAGAGGTAAATTTTTCTACAGAAAATCTGCTTCCAGTAGGTCTCTCAAAGGTTTTGGTTAAATATTTTTTCAAACACTGATAACAGTTCTGGGAACAATTTCCACCTAACTTGTTCAATCACCTCTAGTCACACTGTTCTAAAAGATACGTTCTCACTAAACTTAAGTTTCTGTCAAGTAGCTGTCCACTCTGAGATATTAACTTCTGTACTTTTTGGCAGCAACAAACCACTTAAAGCTTCTGTGGCACATTATTTATATTCCCATGTAATTTTTGGTTGACTCTGTCAAATGACCTTGTTTGAGGAAAACGTGGAGGCTCCACTTCAAGTTTGTATCCATCTAGAAACATCTCTTGTCTGAGTTTAGGTTCAGATCCATTATGAGTTATGTTTACACTGGAGAACCCCTGAGATGAGGTGCC
Source organism: Oryctolagus cuniculus (assembly GCF_051225735.1). Lineage (NCBI taxonomy): Eukaryota > Metazoa > Chordata > Mammalia > Lagomorpha > Leporidae > Oryctolagus > Oryctolagus cuniculus. The sequence goes on along the minus strand of NC_142876.1, from coordinate 11,883,780 downwards.
ATATCTCATATATCTCATGGAAAATAACTCATGGAAAAGACAAAATCATTAAAAGGCAAGCAGGAATATGCCAGAGTTTGCATAAGCCTAGAATTTTAGCTGATTTGCTTTTACCATAAGATGTAAGTGAACACAGGACTCTTTAGGTAACTCCGGCCAAGGGACAGCAGGCAGGAAAGTGAAGCATTTTTTTGGTAAAGTTAACTAACATTGATCATAAATTGTTAGTAGAACTACCATTACACAGTGGGAGCTGGAAGGAATATTTTTGGGATGAATTTCTTCCAACTGGATGTTCCTTGAATTCAATTGTCTGAGTGACTAGAACCAGCACAAACATTTGATAAAGGTGTGAGGAATGTAGAATGGATGGTAGGGAGGGGGGACGACCTGCTCTATGAACAGGCATTACAATGTGGACGAGGGTTGTGCTGTGAGAAATGTAATTCACTGTTCGGGTATTGCATGGGTTACAACTGAACATGCCCATTTAAGCTTACATTCAGTGTATCCTAGTGGAAAACTTTTCTACTCTGGAAACCATGTCATGAACTTCCAGAACATAGAGTTATGGAAATGGTTATGTGCGTATACTGTATACTTTGGAGTCATTAACTTTCCCCTACCACACTTTCTTTTTTTTTATCCCCCCCCCCATAACTTCCCTCCCACCCACAACCCTCCCATCTCCCACCCTCCCATTCCATTCACATCAAGATTCATTTTCAATTATCTTTATGTACAGAAGATCAATTTAGTATGTATTAAGCAAAGATTTCATCAGTTTGCCCCAACACAGAACACAAAGTGCAAAATACTGTTTGAGCAATAGTCATAGCATTAATTCACACTGAACTACACATTAAGGACAGGGATCATACATGAGGAGTAAGCACACAGTGACTCCTGTTATTTCCTTAACAAATTGACACTCTTGTTTAAGGCGGCAGCAATTTCCCCAGGCTCTAGTCATGAGTTGCCAAGGCCATGGAAGCCCCCTGAGCTCACGGACTTCAATCTTATTTTGACAAGGCCATGGTCAATGTGGAAGTTCTCTCCTCCCTTCAGAGAAAGGTACCTCCTTCTTTGATGGCCCGTTCTTTCTACTGGGATCTCACTCGCAAAGATCTTTCATTTAGGTCCTCTTTTTTATTTATTTATTTTTGCCAGAGTGTCTTGGCTTTCCATGCCTGAAATACTCTCACGGGCATTTCAGCCAGAAGAAGATAGAGTGCTGTTTAGGACATCTGTCGTTCTATGAGTCTGCTGCATATCCCGCTTCCCATGTTGGATCATTCTCGCCCTTTTTTATTCTATCAGTTAGTATTTGCAGACACTAGTCTTGTTTATGTGATCCCTTTGACTCTTAGACCTATCATTATGATCTATTGTGAACTGAAATTGATCACTTGGACTAGTGAGATGGCATTGGTACATGCAACCTTGATGGGATTGTCTTGGAATCCCCTGGCACATTTCTAACTCTACCATTTGGGGCAAGTCAGCTTGAGCATGTCCCAAATTGTGCATCTCCTCCCTCTTATTCCAACTCTTACATTTAACAGAGATCACTTTTCAGTTAACTTTAAACACCTAAAAATAATTGTGTCCTACCACACTTTCTATATATTGCATTGGGCGGTATCTATAATTGGAGCCATATCTTCTTTGTTTTCATGGAACCACATTCAACTGGCAGCTTTGAAGCAATGATTTGTTTTGGGATGAAGTTTATTGCTAATATTAAAAAAAGATCCAAATCATGTGTCGCTGCTTTTCAATGAGGGAAAAATATGATTAATGTACTTAATATTTATTGAGTCTTAGGTCTTCAAAAATGGCACTGATTTTTGCCATTCTTTCTAGCTTGTGACACTGCTTTCCATTTGCCATCTTTGCTATGAGGGGGCAGACTTTTTGTGATTTCATTTAGATTGTAAAGAGTATTTTTTAGTTACAAATGTCACAATCTCCAGAAAAAAAATGTAATTGAAGTTATCTAAATGCTATAGCAATAAAACAATTTCTTGAAGAAGTTAAGAGACTTTTCTAGCCAGTGCCGCAGCTCACTAGGCTAATCCTCCGCCTTGCTGCGCCGGCACACCGGGTTCTAGTCCCTGTCGCGGCACCGGATTCTGTCCCGGTTGCCCCTCAGCCAGGCCAGCTCTCTGCTGTGGCCAGGCAGTGCAGTGAAGGATGGCCCAAGTGCTTGGGCCCTGCACCCCATGGGAGACCAGGATAAGCACCTGGCTCCTACCATCGGTGTGCCGGCCGCAGCGCACTGGCCGCAGCAGCCATTGGAGGGTGAACCAACAGCAAAAGGAAGACCTTTCTCTCTGTCTCTCTCTCTCACTGTCCACTCTGCCTGTCAAAAAAAAAAAAAAAAAAAAGAGAGAGATTTTTCTTTAACTCAGCATTTATTAAACATTTTAACAGATGATCTTATTACTTTTGAATACAATTATTTTATAAATTCACAAATACAAGAACGTTCATAAGTTAAGACAATGACTATGTCAAAGTATTTAATTTTAAGTTGCATTATGACATTCACATTTTAACCAGTTCCTAATTCAGAAATGATGCAGTATCTTTATTTGGAGATCCATGCATCTTCCTCAGTAGCCTCTCACAATTCTATTGATATAAAATATATAATGAAGAAGAAATGAGAGCCTTCAGGAAATGCATTATTGGTTGCAAATCACTAGCATTCAGGTTCTGACTTTAATTCCTTGCAGAACTACTTACCTTGATGAGTTTTTCAAGGGCAGTCCCTGATGGAAAGATCCAAAGTCTAATTTATCCTCTTTAAAGATGATAAACTATCTTCCTGAAATCACAGACACTCTTTGACTGCTAAGTGACTACACACAATTCTATGCAAGTTTCCTACCAACCAATCAGAGGTGTATGTCTCTCAACCTTTATGTTCTTGAGATTACATTATTCATCACTTGCCATTTGCTGCTTTCATATAAAATAGGAATATTAAATTGAAAACTAATTACAACTTATTTTACATTTATTTAATCTTTTATGCACCAGGAACTGTGCCAATCATTTTCCATGCACTATACCATTTGCAAGCAAGCTTATAATATGGATACCTTTTGTGTCTCTATTTTATAAATGAACATGCTAAGACTCAAAAAAGCAGAACAGAATTTCCATAATTTCTAGACACAGGGAATGGAAAATCTAGGTGTCAGACACAGGACTGTCTAATGCTAGCATCAATGCTCCCCCAGAAAAGAAATAGATCACCCAATTTCCCAAGACACACAGTGTTCACCTACATTATAACACAGATATAGACTAGATTCCCCTCCTCCTCTCATCAGTGGTTAAACCACTGTCAATTTTTGTGTACTTTACTTTTATGCATAATTTGACTAAAAATTGCATGTAATTTTCAATATTTTTAGCCCTATGAATTTACAGTTACCAAATCTATGGGCTTAAAACACCAGCTTAGAGCAATTAATAGTATACACCTAAAATTTCTCGTGGTTTTGGTCTGGAAGGATTTAATGGCAATCAAATAGATTCTATTTAGGAAAGTTGATAAATATTAACGCTGTGCACTTGCCCATGGACATATTAAGGGGATAGTAATCATAATACACACTATATGATCCTGACCTGAGATTTGGTCCCAGGCTGATTAAAAACAAAAGTGGAGGTTGGCATTTGTTGTAGCATTTAAGACACCACGTGGGAGAGTTGCATCCAATAACCAGGTTACTGAATTCAAGTTCCAGCTTTGCTCACCGTTCTAGCTTTCTGCTAACGTGTGCCTTTAAAAACAGTGTAAATGGCTCAAGTAAATGGGTCTCTGCCACCCACGTGTAAGACCTGGATTAAGTATTGGCTCCCAACTTCAACCTGGAGCAGCCTCTGTTGTTTCAGGCGTTTGAAGACTGAAGCAGCAGATGGGTAATCTCCTTCTGTCTCTGCTTTTCCAATAAGCTAATCAGTTAATTAATTAATTAAACAACACTGAAGGTATTGTCAATTTGTCTCTGGTTTTTCTACTTTAACTTGCATAGACTATTGAGGTGTATAGTTTCATTAGTACTCTCTGCATATAATCTAAAATTTTCCCATGATAAATTAGTAAATCTCAGTCAGAAATACTCATATTAATCACAAAATTGATAAGCATTTATTAAAATTCATAAATTATTAAGTTTAATTTTACAGTTTTTCCAGACATAAATTGTTATTTGATTTTAGGGCTGAAGCCATTGTATAAATTGCCTCAAAATTATTGAACCTTAGTTAACAGTGGTTTTTTTGCCTTAATTCATGGCAGTCTACAGAGATAGAGGTAATTAATATGATGAGTGTTAAATTTTCCTAGGGAAAATTGTGATGGACTTGTTCTTCTGACCTTCAAAAATTTTTAAATCTCCAAAGAGTTAGATAAAATTATTACTGCTGCATTGTAGCACAGCAGATTAAGCCTCTGCCTGTGACACTGGCATCCCATGTGGGCAGCAGTTCAAGACCCAGCTGCTCCACTTCAGATCCTGTTTCCTGCTAATGCACCTGGGAAAACAGTGGAAGATGGCTCAGTGCTTGGGCCCTTGCACCCACATGGGGGACCTGCAAGAGGCTCAGGACTCCTGGGTTCAGCTTGGCTCAGCCACGGCCTTGTCCCCATTTGGAGAGTGAACAAGTGGACGGAAGAGATTTTCTCTCTCTCATTCTCTCTCTCTTTCTCTCTCTCTTTCTCTTTCTCTCTCTCTCTCTTTTTCTCCCCCTCCCTCTTCCTTCCCCTCTCTCCCTCTCCCTTTCCTTTTATCTCTCTTGTCTTTCAAATCAATTTAAAAAAATCTTTAAAAAATTCTTACTGCTTACTAACAATCAATCATCTGCTTGTTGAAATTATTCCAGAATTTTAGTTTCTATATATGTATTCCAAAGTTGCACTGTAATCTTTGTTCTTATTTAGTCATAGAACATATAAGAGGAAGTTAATTGTAATATGGTATGTGTTAAAATAAGTTTCTAAAATTTTATTTCTCTACATATTTTATTTTTACTTAAAGATGGTATTGAATTATTTATAGATTCTTACCATCTAATAAATAATTGAAATTAAAGTATAATTATAACTATGGACTAGCTGATGTGACTATAATGATACCTGAACACTTTATTTTTTAATTTATTTTATTTACTTTCATTTGATTTGAACATTGGAGAAGCAAAAATACACAGAGAATGAGAGAGAAATATGAAGAGATTGTCCATCATCTCATTCACATCTTCAATACTTGCAACAGCTATGGCTGGGCCAGGTCGAAGCCAGGAGCCCAGGACTCTAGCCAGTTTTCCGAGGGTGGGGACATGGACCCAAGGGATTAAACTATCATTTGCTGCCTTCCAGGGTGCACATTAACAGAAAGCTGGATTGGAAGTGCTTCAAGCAAAGCAGACCAGTTTCCAGTGTGGATGTCCAAAGGTGTGATTTAACAACCATGCCACACATTTGTTCCAGAAATTTATTGGTTGAAAGTCCAGCCATAAAGTCTGAATTTTGTACTTACATTTTGTTGTTGCTATTTTTATTATTGATTTAATGATTTAATAATAAAATATAATTCTAGTCTTGCAAAACCTGCAGATCTCTGCTGCAGTATTAATGTGATCCATGGTAAAGAGGAAAACACATTAAGTGCTGAGAATGCAGAGTTAAAGTTCTGTAACACACGGGATATAAGATCCTGGGCCCTGCGGAGCTGCCGCAGTGCTGGCCTCAACTCCATCACCCTCTGACCACAAATAGGGTGAGAAATGCGAGACTTAGGGACAAATCCACGAATCAGGCTACACAAAACTCCATATTTTTCACACAACAAAGGAAAAGATAAAAATATCACTTGTTTAAAGCGACAGAGCTTTCTGCAGCTAAAGGGAATGCACACAAAATGAAATTGGAGTACCTTGTAAATCCAAAAATTGATGAGGTACTAAAAACATGAATAGGATATATAGGAGACAACTGAACATATGCTCAGATACAAAAGTTGAAAAAATTTGGCCAAAAAAGTGAACTATTATTGAATTATAACCAAATGTATAAAACAAATATTTATAAGTCCATACTAATAGCTTCCTGCTCATGAGGCATAATGAGCAAGTGTACATGAATGGACTCCAACTAGTTCATATAAATCATTCTTCCCTCTAGTAGAAATTTTGTGATCCCCACCCTGTGTGCTGTGCACAGGGACTTTCTTCTAGAGAGTAGAAGACTTCCTTCTAGAGAGTACACTGAAAGAGCGAGAAATGGACAAACAGCCCAATACAAACCTGATGAACCCCAACTCAGACAGACGGTCAAAGCCGGCCATTATTTTTAAAGGGCATGCATAGCAGGTACTGTTACTATGTGACGAAAGCTACAGGTATTTTTGTGCTCTTCCTCTCTGCAAATCCGTAATCCCTCAATAATTACTGAGAAAATATTAAAAATGCTACATAGCAGCAGAACATTCTAGAAAATATCTAACCATTGTGTCTTCAAGTTTTCAAGATCATCGCAACATGAGAAGTCTGAGTAACTGCAAAGGTCAAAAGTGCTGGGAGGATACAAAATTCAATGCCACACGATACCTGATGCAGATCTTGAAAAGACAGACATTGTCCTTGTTAAATGTTTCTGGTTTTGGATTTCAAAAATAAATATAAAGAATAAAGTTTTTATTAGGTGTATATAGTTTCTTTTTTTAGAGATTTATTTATTTATTTGAAAGGCAAAGTTACAGAGAGGCAGAGGCAGAGGGAGAGAAGTCATCCATCCATTGGTACACCCCACAAAGGGCCACAACAGCCAAAGCTGGGACAATCCAAAGCCATGAGCCTGGAGCTTCTTCCAGTTCTCCCACATGAGTGTAGGGGCCAAGGACTTGGACCATCCTCTGCTGCTTTTCCAGAGTTACAGAGAGGCAGAGGCAGAGAGAGAAAGAGACAGAGAGAGAGGTCTTCCATTTGCTAGTTCACTCCGCAGATGGCCTCAAAAAATAGTGCTGATTCAAAACCGGGAACCAGGAGCTTCCTCTGGGTCTCCCATGGGGGTGCAGGGGCCCAAGGACTTGGGCCATCTTCAACTTCTATCTCGGGATACATCAGAGAGCTGTAGGACTTGAACTGGCACCCATACGGATCCCGGCACTGCAGGTGGAGGGTTTACCCGCTACTCCACAGTGCAAGCCCCTAGATGTATATAATTTCTTATAAAATCTTATCATTACATATGCATTAATTTCCCAATTCCTGGTATACTGCAATACGGTGTCGCATTCCCAATTAAGAACAAAAAAAAGTATTGTGGAGTTCTATTTGTCTTCAATGCTATTTGAGACTATTATCATAATTAATATATTTATTATTTTAATCTCATATTTTAACATAATCATTCCTTACTATCAAATATATTATAACCTGTGTTATACTTCATTTGCTATGATTTTATTTTTTCCTTGAATAGCGTATTTTCTATTTCTATTTTTTCCTGAATATAAGATTTTTTGGCTTTTGGACAATTGCTACCCTAACAGATGTGAAGTGATAATTAACTGTTTTGCCCTGTATTCCCTGATGGTTAGTAGCATTGAGAACCTTCTCAAATACCTGGTGATTGTTTGTATTGTACCCTTAACTTACACCATGCACAAAATCAACACAAAATGGAAAAATTTTAAAGTGTGAATACTGAATTTACATATATCCAAGACAATGATTTCTTAGATAAGGTAACTGAGGCATAAGCAAAGAAGGAAGACCACACCAGCCCAAAAGTTTCTGTACAGTCAGGAAGCAATCCACAAAATGAAACCTCAGCCTATCAATTTGGAGAAAATATCTGAAAACCATATATCCAATAAGGTGTTAATATCTGAAATATATATGAATCACATATAATTGACTAGCAAGAAACAAAAGCATGATTGAAAAAGGAAAAAGGACTTGAAAAGAGAGTTTTACAAGTCAGAGGAAGTATTTCTTTATTGAAAAATACAACATAATCTTAGCTATTTAGGTCAACTGAGAACAACAAGAAGAATAACTGAATATCCAATGTGCACAAAAGGAATTTCTTGAATTTGATGTTACTGTTATTTTTGTTGTTGTTGTTGCTACTGTTATAGCTCAATGTCTACGCTGTCTTTTCTAAGATGAATGAAGACTTTGAATCCCTAAAGTTTTTGAAACCAGCCCTGTATTTATTGAGTTTATAAGACATGAGGGTACACGGAGTAAAGTTGCTGCCCCTGCAATCGGATGATATTTGTGATGTGCTGACAGTGTGATTCACTCATCTGGGGCCTGAGAAATGGCTGCCTGCTGTTCTCACCTCCTGTTAGAAGATGTGTTGTGACTTTAAAAAGATAAAATCTAGTTGATACAGCAACTTTAGATTTGGCTTCAGATTTCTTTTGACCTCTACAACTGTCTCCCTGGATCTTTGATTATCTTACAAATTTTGCTTTCTTTTATTTCAGGTTTTAATATCTACCCTTCCAAAACACACAAACACTCACACATGATGTTCTGTCCCTGGCACTTAGGTATTTGACTCAGAAGACACCTATTCCCCAATTCAGACACACCCTTCTTGGCTCTGGATCCAATTTATAATAATATTCACAATCGTAATTTGATGTTTTGGTGATAATATCCCCATTTTTTTATATTTACTTGACACATTTTAAATTTTAACCATTTATTAAAACAAAAATGTATTGTATTCATCCTTGTCTTATTGTTGGAGATAAGCATTACCTATGCACCTGAAGTCAACAGTCTAAGGAAAAACTGTCTACTTTAAAGCAGATCCTGTATTGGAATATAAAGAAAATGTGGAATGATTTCCTGACTTTCTATCTCATTGTAGAATATAAAAATATTTAAAAATTCATACAACTAAAATAAATTATTCATTCACCTATGGCTAACACTTGTTACCTCTACTTTTATTTGAAATATTCCTTTGGAATATACATCATGGTAAAAAATCTTGTTGTATATTAACAAGCTCTTACAAATTACCTCCTACTATCAGTGCAAAATAAAGCATACATTTGTCTATATGTATGATTGAAAAGTTAAAATATTATCTTAAGGAAATGCATTTACATATTTCACATATTCTGTAACTTCAACTACTATGTGATTGAAGTCTTTAATGTAACTCAGGTTAAATTTTAACAACATGAGAATAACCAATTCAACAGCATAATGAATTTGCCTACAAGTGGAAATCAATTCCTAAGTTAAAATTATAACAATTTCCATAGCAGCAATAGCTTGTGCCAGTAAATGCATTTGGGCACCAACTATTAAACGGAAATGTGCATCCTTCTTTACATTTCTGGTACAAATGGTTTAATTTAAAAAGAAAGTCACAAAAACTCGCTGCCATAAGCATTGGGTTGGTTTGATAGCTGGAACTTAGGAGTGTTGATAGTGTGGACAGAAAAGCAAAATTTGTTTTTTTAAGATTTATTTATTTGTATTTTGAAAGGCAGAGAGAAGGAGAGACAGAATTTTTCCATCTGCTGGTTCACTCCTCAAATAGCTGCAATGGCCATCACTGGGCCAGGCCAAAGCCAGAAGCCAGGAATTTCTTCTGGGTCTCCCACGTGGGCGCAGGGGCCCAAGGACTTGTGCCATCTTCCACTGTTTTCGCAAGCCGACACCAGGGAGCTGGATCAGAAGTGGAGCAGCCTGAACATAACAAGAGCCAATACAGAATGCCAGTGCCGCAGGCGGGGCCTTAGACTTTTATGCCACAGCACTGGGCCAGAAGAACTGCTTTTCACAAGTCTTCAAGAGATCCTCTCATGTAGATTGCTTTGGCAGGGGGTTATGTTTGCAAAAGCAAGGCAAATTTTCTTTTTTAACTTTTGAAAAACAGCCAAAAATATAATCTATGAAGAAGATAAATTTGGGAGGATCTTTTCTGAAAGTGCATGACAGGGGATGATATTCCCAAGTCTGTCTAATCAACACTCTGTTACAAAAATTTGCCTTGTATTTAAGAAACTAAAGGGATCCCTGAATTCAGTCTAGGATCCAGGATGGAAAATTAGGTATGTTTAAAAATTAGCAATGACTCCCTAACTTTCTTCTTTGTGGGTATTAGGTTAATTACAGTTCCTTTTCCTCTTCTCATCCACTGCCATTTAATTTTCATTTCTCTAGAAATATTGCTACTGTATGTTGTTTCATTTAATATTTGTTCTTTCCTTGGTATTATATTTGTTTAGAAAAACTCTAAGATTTTTCTCATATTTTCTTAGTTTTTCAAAGCTACTTTATTTTTTTCTGGTAAATTTTCCTATGCTACAATAAACTTTGACAGTTCCAATAAGAATTATTAAAATTTTTTGTGATTTTTACAGTTAACTTCATTTCAGATTATTCCCTCTATAAACTTACCAGAAATTTAAATTTGAAATGTGTGGTCTAAAGAACAGTTTAATGTTTTGCATAATACTTACGAATCATAGAACAAGATTTGTTCTATAAACCTCAAAAAGCCCAAACACTGCTTAAAAAACATGTTTTCCAAGGGTTAAAGTGCTAATATATTTTTTTGCTTAGATTTTTCTCTTCTCACTTTTCTGCTTGAGAAATTATTTTTGTTGGCTATATGTATTTCCAATCACATGCAATAATTGCACTGATAAATCATCATTCTAAATCAAATTCTAGTTTGTCAATTTCAAAAACACAGGCATCTTAAGATGTTTTTCTCCCAGGTTTATGTAACCAGTGAGTATCCTTTATAAATATATGATATTGAGAAACAAAGCAGCAGACATTTTAAAATGTTTTTTAAAAGCTTCAAATAGGGTTCAGCACTGTGGCATAGCCCTTGCACTTTTATGGGAGATCTGGAAGAAGCCGCAGGCTCTTGGCATCAGAGGGGCCCAGCTCCGGCCATTGGAGCCATCGGAGGAGTGAACCGACCTATGGAAGACCTCTCTTTCTCTCTGCCTCTGCCCTTCTGTAACTTTGCCTTTCAAATAAATAAATAAATCTTTTAAAAAGATTCAAACAAGTTATTCAGATTAAAACATACAAAACTGAAAAACTTAATTTTGGTTATATATTTGAAATGTATTATTTCAGGGGTGGCATTATGGCATGGCAAGTAGTCACTGACTTCAATGTCGGCTTCCCATGTGGGTGCCAATTCATGTCCCTGCTGCTTCATTTTTGATCCAGCCCCCTCCTAGTGCCATAAACCAACAGCAGAAGATGACCCAAGTACTTGGGCCCCTGCTATTCAGGTGGGAAACTCCTGGTTCCTTGCATCAGACTGTCCCAGCCCTGGCTATGGTGACTATCTGAATCGTGAACCAGCAGATGGAAAACCTCTCTTTCTCTCTGCCTCTGCCTCTCCCTCTCTATAACTCTTTCAATAAATAAATCAATCTTTTATATAAAAAGAAGAGAATGATTTATTTTTTACAAAAGTGAAAAAAAAGAATTAAAATGTTTAGCCTATAACATGTGTTTTTCATATGTATGAATATATAAGAAATAAAAAATCCCTTTCCCCATAATGAATGGAATGATCAAAGATGTATTGACAACTTGGATATTAACACCTGATCTGTGGGGTCAGAGTTGTGGTGCAGCTGTTTAAGCTGTCCTCTGCAGTACCAGCACCCCATTGAGGGATGGTTCAAGTCCCAGCTGCTCCACTTTGGATACTGTTCCCTGCTAATGGGCCTGGGAGAGCAGCAGAATATGGTCCAACTATTTGAGTCCCAGCACTCATGTGATAGAACTGGATCTAGAGGGGCCAGTGTTGTGGCCTAGCAGGGAAAGCCACCACCGTTGATGCCTATAAACTATACTGGCGCCTGGCTGCTGCACTTCCTATACAGCTACTTGCTAATGTGCTTGGGAAAGGAGTAGAAGGTGGCTCAAATGCTTAGAGCCCTGTACCCACATGGGAGACCTGAAAGAAGCTCCTAGCTCTTGGCTTTGTCCTGGCTCAGTCTAGGTCATTGCAGACATTTGGGGAGTGAGAGATGGGAGATCTCTCTCTCTCTCTCTCTAATTGTGCCTTTCAAATAAATAAAGGAATCTTTAAAGCAAATCAAACAACTACAACAACAAAACCTGATTCTTGAAAACAGAGCTATATGTATTATATCAAAATTTAAAATATGTTATAGCATTTTCTATGCATTAAATTTTTACATTTTAAGTGCAAACTATTCTAATAAACTCTAGCCATGATTATGGTACCTTGTCACTCATTGCATATCTTAATTCATGTATGCACAGGCATTAAACTCTTCTGGTTTTGTAGTTATCTTAAGAAATACTAGGCCTGCAGTTAAATAAGAAATCATAGACAGTAAGACTCCTCATATTATAAAGATCTTTAAATTACAGAATATATCAACAATATTTCTGCCGGAGTTTGGATGCTTACTTCAAATTATTTAATTTATTTACTAAACAACAGACATTTTGCACCATGGGACTTAATTTAAATCCACCAAATACAAAACCAAGAATTGTTTTTAAGAAAGTTCACCAAGGACTGTATAAATTTTTAAGTGTATTTACAAGAGGAAATTAATCTGGAATTCTTGTTAGCGTTTTGTTGCCGTCCTGCATTGATAAACGCAGGTTGAAGTATAATGTGTATTCCTAATTGCAAATTTATGAGATTAAATGAAACTGAACTTTTATTTTTAAACTTCCTTTAACTTTGAAGCACTTTCCATTATTCCCATGAGGATAGATTTGTATTAACATTCTAGCCCATTTTAGTCCTAGTAATGAACCTAAAATAGCTGCCAGCTTGCAGTGCTGGAATTAATGATAATTAAATGTAACACAAAATGTATTTCCATATTTTGTATTGCGCAAATGATTTCATCTCAGATGCAGTATGATTCTTTTTAGAGATGACTACTTCTATTTAATCTCTTTTCCAATTTTAATTTGAATTTCATATTGTTCCTGACTGTTTAATGAATATTTTGGGAGTTGGCCATAGTGTTGTTAATTATACTGGAGACTGAGTATAATTAATTCTTTTGGACCCAAAGCCAGCTAGTTAATCGATTTCTGATGAAACTGGAGATTAAACACAGATAGTTCAACTCTTCCTTCACTCATTTTAATTCTTCCTTCCTTCAATTCAGTCAGATTACTGTGGTAAGTCATTGCTGGCAAAGACATTGTAGAACTGTTTTGGATGTTATCCAGATGTTAACATATGGGTGATCTTTTCACTCAAGTTACCTTGCTATCGATTTCTGGAAATGAAGAAATTTACTTTAGTATTTGAAGTAAAATCTACCATTGTCATATATAATTAATATTAAAGTAATTATAATTGTCTATTAACAAAAAGATCATGTAATCACACCTTAAAAGTTGTTAACATGAGGTTTCTAATGATCTTCGAGAAGTGGAGGCAGTGTCACTGTATTCTCAAATATATTTCCTACATTCAGTGCATCTGGTACTGCATAATTGACTTAATTAACTCGTGAGGATTATACTGATATTAAACAGTTCTATGTCTTTAGTATCAAAAAACAAAAAAAATGTATGGAAGTTAATCATTTTCAGTGCTGTACATAATGGCATATTATATCGTGACATCATAAAATATTTCAAAATCAAAATAGAACATAAGAGATAGTAGGTTAACACCTTTCCTTATAGTCAAAGAATAAGAATTTTCTCAACTTTTTTCCTATTATTAGAAATAACTTTTAAAGGTATTGTGAAATACATGTAGTGTAACCCTTTCACAATAATGTCCTCAAATTAAAATATTGACCAAAGGTAGTGAGTTTGGTACATTACTCCTTCACATTCAATCAATTTGTGTTACTTAAACTTGTTTCCAGAAAAGTTGAGATCCTTGCTAACATATTTCCCAAACATTGAAGAAATAATTCCTCTGTAGACCTCTATGAACTTGACAATGTTTCAAGAGTTGTGAAAGGGGCTGGCACTGTGGGGCAGCAGGTTAACGCCCTGGCCTGAAGTGCCTGCATCCCATATGGGCGCCGGTTCTAGTCCCAGGTGCTCCTCTTCCGATCCAGCTCTCTGATATGGCCTGGGATAGCAGAAAGCTATCCAAAGGGGAGTTATGTGTTTCCTCACATGGGAGAAGAGCAAAAAAGAGGAGACCCACTCCCACAAGCCCTTTTAGTCGTGGTATGTGAAAGCCTGACCTAAACACCTCTTAATAGGCCCCATTTCCCAATACTGTTGTACTAGCAATTAAATTCAACATGAGTTGTAGAGGACAAAAACATTCAAGCCGTAGCAGATATAAGCCTTTGAATCTAACCAACAAACTTTCAAATACTACACTAGATGTGAAAGAGACACTGTTAGCAACATGGTAGCTATATAAATTTCTTTATCAGTGTGCACATATAGGACATTGGGCTGAGTTTCTCTTGAATCAAATCACTGTAGACTTTTTTTACAGCTGTTTGTGAATGAGTTCAGTATCACAGTACTCAACACATCATGCCAGACAAACCACCTTTCTACATTTTCATAAAGAAGTGAACTGTATACTAGACATCAATGAATTTGAAAAGGTATCAAAACTGTGACATTAATTTCATTTGGAAATTTTATACTTAACAACGTAATCTCATCATTAAAATGAAGAAGGTTTAAGTGAGATTTGATTTACGTAAGCCAAAGCAAGTGCTTTAATGTACACATCTTATTTCTACATATATATTCTTCAACAGTGCTTTTCTATGTGAAATATTATAATATGATTAAAATAAAGCTTATGCCAAGTGATAATCACTTAACTTTATAACTTAGTTCATTTTAATACGTTAATTTGGAGTAGGCATATGATGCAGTAGGTTGAGTCATTGCTTATAATATCCACAACCCATATTAGAGTGCCTGATTTGAGTCCTGGCTACTCTGTGTTTTCAATCCAAGTTCCTGCTAACGTACCTGGAAGACAACGGGTGATGGCCCAAGTTCTGGGGCTACTGCCACCCATGTGACAGAGTCAGATGAAGCTCCTGGTTCCTGGTTTCAGTTTGTTGTGACCCTGGCTGTTGCAAGTGTTTGGGGATCAACCATAGATGAACAATTCTATCTCTCTACCCTTCTCCCCATTCGTCTCTCTTTTATTGTCAAACAAATATAATAAAATATTTATAAATGCCAATTTATTTTGGAAGTTGAATTTATTATTAATTAACACTGGTTTTGCCTTGGCTCTATTATCTGATATAAATAAATCACAGGGCCGGCGCCATGGTTCAATAGGCTAATCCTCCGCCTGCAGCACCAGCACCCTGGGTTCTAGTCCCAGTTGGGGAGCTGGATTCTGTCCCGGTTGCCCCTCTTCCACTCCAGCTCTCTGCTGTGGCCCAGGAGTGCAGTGGAGGATGGCCCAATCTTTGGGCCCTGCACCCTATCGGAGACTAGGATAAGCACCTGGCTCCTGGCTTTGGATCAGCGCTGCGCACCGGCCTCAGCGTGCCGGCCACAGTGGCCTTTGGGGGGTGAACCATCGGTAAAAGGAAGACCTTTCTCTCTGTCTCTCCTCCCACTGTCCACTCTGCCTGTCAAAAAATAAATAAATAAATAAATAAATCACCTGGGCACATACCAGATTCTCTTTGCTTGCCAAAATATTACAGTAAAAGCAAAAAGAATTTCCAGTCATTCTAAAAGTTGAAACAGAAAGTTTAACCAGGAAAAATGGATAAGTTATTAAAACCTGATAAATATCACAGCCAAACTGAAAACAAAAGGACCATCAGACTGCAAGTCACTTTACCTAAAGAAAACAGCTTCAATCAGAGTAAAGTTTTATAAAGTAGAGTGAGTGACACTAAGATAAGAATTCCTTCCTCGTTAGAGGCTCCAAGTTACCTTGTCTCTCAGGGTCAGTGTTTCCTCTGAGCTTATTTGTCTGGTATGGAATGGCAGTGGTTCCTCCTGTAAAATACATATTTGCTTGTTTTTCTGTTAGAAGTCGGAAGAATCATGGTGAGGAAAGTAAGGCTGCTAGAAACAAGCGATGGCTGCTGGAGCTTCTGCTTGACTATGATAAATGTCACCGTTGCTCACATCCCACTGGCCTGAATCCTTCCCTGACTGCGTGCACCAGCATGTTATCATCTTTCACAGAAAAGAGAATGAATCACCAGGAAGTGTGGGCAGACACCCATGGTGCTCTTAATACCAACTCTGCTTGATAGATGGGGAAGGAGAAGTCATTTATGCTCAGCAGGTGCGTGCTCTTATTAATTTGTGCAATAATACTTTCTGGGAAAGGGTAGATCTCAGATTTGAACTCAGGATGTTTGACTCAAAAACTCTTGAGCAACCACGTCTGCTTCTTTCTCATGTTAGGCTGTTTCCAGTCTCTCTGATTTCAGTATTTCAATGTCCATGTTCTCATCTCTACAGATAAAATCTGTGGTGTTACAGAATATTCCTTAGCACATCAATATCAAAACAAGGTGTGTTCCATTGTATCTAGCGTAACGTTCCATCACTTTAGATTCCAAGGAAAATACTGTATTCCAAAATAAACTGTTGTATGTCCTTCACATGCCATATATATCCTGAAATTCTTGAAATGTTATCTGTTCTTTTAACTTTTATTTAATGAATATAAATTTCTAAAGTACAGCTTATGGATTATAATGGCTTCCCCCCCACCATAACTTCCCTCCCACCCGCAACCCTCCCATTTCCCGCTCCTTCTCCCCTTCCATTCACATCAAGATTCATTTTCAATTCTCTTTATATACAGAAGATCAATTTAGCATATATTAAGTAAAGATTTCAACAGTTTGCACCCACATAGAAACAAAGTGAAAAATACTGTTTGAGTACTGGTTATAGCATTAAATCTCTTCTTTGATTTATTTCCTTTGTGAAAACTTGGGCCTCTAAAACACAAAACCCTTGTTCCTCTGTGATTTCAAACAAACTTTTAAAAGTTATCATAAATCCCAAATTCATATTGCATTATAATTACTAATCTGGCTAATAATTACTTTAGGATCCCATGAAGTTCTTAAGGCAGAGATTCTGATTTATACTTTATCCTCACTAAACTAATTAATTACTGGTGAAATAGTGGGGACATGTAGGATATCTGCTGAAGGAATGGATATGACAAATAAAAATGTTAAAAAATTATTAGCATGAATGTGTATATTATTGGTCTGATGACTGTATATATGTGTAATGCTATCCCTGAGAAAAATGAATAGAATTTCACTATATACATTGGCAAAGGTAATGCCCTAAAATTCCTTTAGTTTTGCCTCTCTGTTCAGGATTAATTGTTTTGTTTTGTTTTGTTTTGTTATTTAACTGGGTTTGAGTCATTACACTGACTTTCAAAAGCATCTAGCCCAGGAGATGACCACAGCATGCATTAAGGAAAATGCTTCAATTCAGTCAGGCTACTTTTACAGCAAACTGTTTGTGGCAGCTCTCTTGTAAGCATAATAAGGACATCACCATTTTAATTGAAGACATTACTAAGATGTATTGACCTACATGTGCTAATGTTGGAATTTAAAGGTCAAGAAGCCACAACATTGGCACAAAAATATCAGTTTTATGGATTTGCTGCCAGACGTAGGATCATTTAAAAAGACAACCCTAATTCCCTAAATTTTCAAGTGCATTCACCCTGAATTTTCTTCTTCCTTCCACAATGATGATATCAATGTCTTGTTTCATGTTGCTGCTTTATAAGATCAAATTTTTGTGGGAAAAGCAAGAAAGGTCATTATCTAACTGATGGTTGGTGCTTTACAATCTTTACAATAAATTTCCCACCAACTGATTGCAATGAACATTCAACACAGATAACGCATTCAGGTGGACATAGGCTTAAGTATCGTGGGCACCATGGTTCTCAGATGTGCCTGCCTTTCTGTTGCCAAGTGGCTACACGGACGTGACCTTCCAACTGCTTTGTGAAACCCATATATTTGAGTTTTTGTTTTGTGGAAAGTATCAAGAAACAGATGTGAATTTATGGATATTAAAATATTCATCTTTTATGAATAAAAAGTACAATCTGTATAAATTTTGTGTTGTATTATAAATAATACTGTTTAAGAAGTCAGAGATATGCAGACATATAACATTTACTTTTATTTGTTTTATATAAGAATTCTTCCTTTTGTTCCATTCATTTTTCCCCCTCTCCTTAAGTGAAAATCTTTACCATTTCTAGTTAGACACTGAATTCCTTTCAACTTTCACTTCTTGGCCTCCACCGCAAACTGTAACTTTAATATTGTTTCACACTTATGGCAAAGTATAATCACAATAAGTCACACAGTACTTCAGCATTAGATTGTTGTTCCTAGGCTTTGAACAGGGAACATAAGCAAACAGAGCACTGTGCTGAAAGTACTCTTACTCCATTATGAGACATATTTCAATTATATTATTAATATATACTTGCTTTCATAGAAGAAACATTAGTTTGGCACTAATATATGCCATACATTCAAAGGAAGTTTGTAACTCAAGTTATTCATAGTTTAGTAAAAATAATTGTATGGATTCTATTACTCATATATATATATATATATAATGACTAAAATATAAGCAAATTAAGTATTTTCTGATTTATTAACCTAATTCAAACATAGAAGTCAGAAATTCAATAGAATATTCTAGATTCAATAAAGTAGGCAATTATTTACTCTGTAACTCATACCTTCACAAAAATTGAGAATAAATAGTTAAATGAAGCATCACCTAAACATTTATATAAGTGTCTAATACATATATATGTTATATATATGTATATGTGTATATGTAGTCACTACATTTGCCACTCAATCTAAATAGAGGGGGTAGGCATTTGCAACCAAACTTGCAAAAGGACTCTTCAAGGAGATGGTATCTGAATTTAACAAAGAAGTATAGAAACAGCTATGATAAAATTGAAATAAAATATATTTAAAATGACATAAGCTATGCTTTTCAGTTGTATTAAAATCTATTTCCTATTGCAAATAATTTCAGACATTTCATGTACAGGGTAGATGGATTTGGAGGCAAATTTAAAGAATCCCAATGACTAACATTATCATTTAACATTTGAGGAGTATTCTTGTTTTATGCTGATCTCCAAGGGAATGATATGCAGAACTGTTTAGGGACAAAAATGATTTATCTACTTTACCATTCCATAACTTTCAAAGACTGAAAGAAAAACTTTTGGGTAAGGACCATTGTACATAATGACATAATTTATATGATTACAGATTTTTAAGATACTAAAAAAAAGTTGTCAAATATAGTGGCATTATATTTTTTTATTAAATTACATCTTTTATTGCATTGTGAATCATGGAAACTTCATCCTGAAGTTTTCTATCTTTTAGTGGAATATGAAATATAAAAGTCGCTTTAATAAATCACTAGTAAAAATAAATACCTGAAAGAATTTTATTAGGTGAGGAAATCCTGTCAGATGATATTAGAATGCAAACTAAATTTGAAAATACTCATGACAAAAACACAAGGAAAGCACACTGATTTAAGCTATTTTATCCAATAGAACATAGTGCAGATATTATGTTTTGTTCATTTCCAAAATCCCTGCACATAAACGTTGCTTAGCCCATAAAAGGTACTGCAAATGCTCATGTAGTGGATCGAATAATAAATGAGCAACTAGTATGTAAATACTAAACCTATGGCTATCTGTTTTGAAGAGCAATGTGCTATAAATCATAAATCTGAAACAGAACCTGATACAAAGCCTGGAATTCAATGTAGGTAAGGGTGGATGGAGAAAAAGGGTGAGATGATTTCAAGTAAGTCTGCATCACTGGAGGAAGGTGCCGCTTCTGATAGATGGAGACGATTAGTTCTTTCTGTAAGGGTGTCTTTGCCAAGTGCATGACTCATCCATATGAGACATTAAGTAGAAAATTTAAGACTGTTGAGTTGGAAAAATGTTCATCCAAGGGAAATGTAATGCGGATTCTTGTAATGTTTATGAAGTAGTCCTAAGAGAACTTTCACAAATAAGAAGGCCTTTTTCCTGATGACTTCCTATAGGTAATTAAGACAGTTAATGGAAGATCTTCTTTTCTTTATTTTCATACAGAAAAATGTGCCTGCTCACTCCAAACAGAAGCAAATTCCCTCAGATCTCAGCTGTACTAGGTATCCCTACCAGATTATGATTCACAGAAGCACTTTTTACTCATTCATTCCTTTCCCTTACTGAAACTGTGATTTTCTATGTAACTCCTATTTTCTTAGAGGTTTTGATTATGCTCACTCATTTAGTCCTGTGATTAAAAAGCTAAGTAATAAGTTTAGCATTTGGTTCCAATAAAATTTTATTTTTATTTATCTTTCACATTTTAAATTAAACATTTACAAATAAATACTATACATATTTATGAGGTACTTTGTAATGTTTTGATACATGTGTAAATTTTGTAATGTCCAATCAGGGTACTATATATTTAGCTCTTTAAGCATTTACCATTTCTTCATGGTGAATATCCTCAAAATATTATCTTCTATCTTTTGTAATGAACAAATATACAGTACATTATCATTTTCTAAAGTCACCCTACAGGGCAAAAGAATTTCAGAATTTATTATACTTATCTAGCTATAACCTAATACCCATTAATCAATCTTTCCCCATTCCCTCCGATTCTCTTCCCTCCAGTAACCAAAAGAAAGATTTATTTATATATTTGGAAGGCAGAAATACAGAGAGAAACAGAGAGAGAGAGGAAGGGAAGGAGAGAGAGAGAGAGATCCTACATTCAGCTTTTCACTTCCAAAATGGCCACAAAGACCAGGGCTGAGTCAGGAAGAAGCCAGGAACCAGGAGTCTCCTCCAGGTCTCTCACGTGGGTGCAGGGGCCCAATGCCTGAGCCATCTTTCCCTGTTTTACCAGGTACACCAGCAGGCAGCCAGATTGGAAGTAGAGAAGGCAGAACTCAAACCAGCGCCCACATGAGATCCTGGCACCACAGTTGGAGGCCTAAACTTTATGCCACAGCATTAGTCCTACCCTTACACTTTTAACTTCTAGGAAATGACCTTGTTTTAGATTCCACAGATGTCAAGACTTATTTTTATGTCAAAAAACTAAAAACAAAATTATATAATCCAGACATCTGACTACTAGGTTTGTATCCAAGGGAAATGTTATCAGTCTGTCAAAAAAAAAAAAAAAAAAAGATAGGGTTGATATTAGCAGCATGGAAGAGGTTCTTCTTGCTTAGAGTTTATTTCTTTTTTTAAAAAAAATAATTTATGAACTCACAAACACGTAAATACAGGTCCAGAGGTGCATTTACAATATACTGTCTATTATTTTATTCTTATATTTTCCTCCTTTTTCTTTGTCTATTATTTCTCAAATTATATAAATCTAACACTAAAGCAAAACTGAGTGAATTATACTCTTTGTAGTAAAATTTTTTTAAAAGATTTATCTGAGAGGTAGAGTTACAGAGAGAGAGAGGGAGACAGAGCGAAAGGTCTTCCATCTGCTGGTTCACTTCCCATATGGCTGCAATGGCAGAACTTCTTCCATTTCTCCTGTGCAGGTGCAGGGACCCAAGCACTTGGGCCATCTTGTACTGTTTTCTCAGGCCATAGCAGAGAGCTAGATTGGAAGTGGAGCAGCAGAGACACGAGCTGGTGCTCATATGAAACGCTGGCACTGCACGTGGCGGCTTTACCCACTATGCCACAGATACGCATTTATTTGAGAGGCAGACAGATGAATACAGAGAGATGTACAGAATTCTCCCTTATACTGGGTCAATCCTCAAAAGCCTGAAATGGCCAGGTCAAAACCAGAAGCCTGAAACTCAACCTAAGTTTTCCACGTGAGTGGCAGGGAACCAGTCATTGAGTCGTGCCTGTTGTCTCCCAGGGTGTGCATTAGCAGGAAGCTAGAATTAGGAGTAAAGCTGCTACACAAACTCAAGCACTTTGAATAGAGATGTGGTTGTCCCAACTGAAGTGTTAAGTGTTGTACCAAACATCTGGCCCCTGTAGAAGAAACCTGTCTTGATATTTAAAGACGATTACATCTATTATAACTTTAATGAATGTCTTTGCTTTACAAATTGTAAAATTGTATTCCAAAAAAGAAAACAAAATCCAAGCAGTTACTTTGGTAATGTGAGAACAGCAATATAATTTTTTATTTTTGTTTTGCTGTGCAGTAATAAGCCAACAATTCTGAAATTATAAATGAGTAAGGTGACATTAAATTTATTATGCTGGTCCTAAATTTTGAAGACAATCGGTATCTAGAAAAAAATATGTTTTTGTATACAGGTTAGAAAGAAGTGTCTGCATTAAGAGGTGTCATTCTCTCAACATGTTTTCAAAACAATAGCATCTAGATAATAGTCTTGGTCTTGTCAAAAAAATTGTCCTAGGACAAAGAAGTTTGGTTTAACCAGAGAACTATACAATTATCTTAAAAATCATATTATTCCCCTAAATGTACTACCTCTCTTTTCTGTGTCAGCTTTTCTAATGTCAGTGCAAAAATACTATCAATGTTGACGATATTGACTCTACAGTGATAAATAAATTATATATGGCAAAAATTAACTATGCCACCAGTATATATGATGTGGCTTTATATAGAGAGCCAATTCATTACCTGGACGCCTATCCATTCACATAGCGCTTTCCAGTAAATTGCTTCAAGAATATGAGTTACTGTTCATTGATAGGTGATATGAATATTATTAAAAGGAAATACAAAAATCTTGCTGTAAACAACTTCAGCAAATCTAACGGTCCTCCAGTATTATTAAGATATATAGAAATGAATACCATCATTTATTAAAAAAGGATGGGGAAAATAAGCTTATTAATTAGAATTTGTAAGGTGTCCATCAAAAATTATGAGTACTTAATAATTTTGAATTTTCCATTAAAACTTTTTATAGAATGTTTACTATTCACTTCTAAAGCCTTGCACAAACAATTTTGCATGTGTGTAGTCACGGTTGTAACAATAAACAAATAGTCAACTCTATTACAGTGAGGGTCATATTGCTATGGTTTAGCATTGTTATTTGCATTTTTAGCATTGTTATTTGCTTTTTATGAAACACAAAAATGCACCATGGCCTAGTGTTTTCTTATTGTTATCTTTTAAATTATGTGCTTTTCAATAGGTTTGCCGAGTTTGAAGTGCATCTTCCGTGTATACAAATGCCATGAGACCAATAATGTTGTTCCTTGAACCTAGGAACTTTATTTCATAAGGATAAGTGGAGACAAAAATATAGCCTTGTTATTTTGATTTGTACCTTGCTATACAGATAGTAAAATAAAAATAATATTATGGCAAAATAGAGTCTCAAAATTGAATTATTAACATTGTTAAATCAGTCAGAATCCTGTTTTGAGAAATCTCTATAAATTGTAGCGATGATTTATTGGTATGAAGTATGAGTAACCCCCAGAGCTTATTCAAAATTTGAAGATCAAACCTGTTTTACATGTAAAGATAAATACTAAAATGATATTGAATAAAAATGATTATTATAGAACTTTTGAGTAAGGCATGAGTATACTAAAATATTACACCATAGCTTTCAAACTGAAGATAAGCCTTCCACAGAACTGCTCTGTGAAAAGAAAGAAAATAGTAAAAAGCCTTAGAAGCATACACTGCTGCTGCCGAAATTCCAGTTTTAATTCATATTGCTTGTAACTCAACAGTCCTTTCTTTCATGGTTAATGTATTCAGCATTTCATAAAATTGGACAAGGAGTACAATTTATTGGACTAAAACTCAATATGTTTCATGCTATTGAAATAGTACAGTAGTTCACTCATAGAAATATCACTATTATCATTATACATTATGACATTTTAGACAACAAAAAATACTGCTTTTGTCTCCACAGGTGCAAAGTGCTTTCACTGCAGAAAAGCAACCTCTGTAGAGGGATATTTTTGCCAATGCTGTGTTACTTTGTTGTACTAACAGTTTCAATTACAGTGTAAAGATCAAAAGCAAGTGCCTATCTTTCCCACAGCAAAATGAAGTGTCTTCCAAAGGATTCTGAAATAGAAGACATTACCAGTTTTGTTTTTTTCTGTGTTGTTTCTAACACTAAGAAAATATGATGAAAGTAGTGCCATGCCATTCTTAGCTCCTTGAGATAATGCTTTGCAAAATTGTATTCTTTTTAAAGAAAATATTCAAAGATGCATGTGCCTTCTTCTTTATCCCTAAATGAAAATTTTGAGTTGATACATTATCTAAGACCCTACTTTCATACCAAAACAGCTCATAAGCAAAAATGTGATAGATTTCAGTAATATTTAGAAGATCCTGCTACTTTATAAAGTTATTTACCTACTGAATTAAATTTTATCAATTAATTGCCAACTCTTTACCAAGCACTGGTTTAAGTGGTGGGAGCTGAACAAAACAAAACGTGTTCAATGCATCTTTGGGAGTTAAAATAAAATCTCGGTTTTCTGAAATTAATATTAAATTAATCATATCTTGTTTGATTTTCTAAATATCGTGACACTTATTTTTATCTACATTTCTCATCTGGCTCATCTTTAGGTATGCCAGGGTAGGCTCTGAGAAGATATTGGAAGGCAGAAGGTGCCAAGCAGAGACTGATACATTTCTTTCAGGTTTCATCTGTGTTTATCTGGAGAGTCAGGCGTTAGTGTTGGCATTCCCACCAGCGCTGGCGTTGCTGATCCCCATTATATGCACAAATCTCACTCATACAGCCCCACCTCTGCAGTACAAGAGCCGACTGTGTCTTTCTCCAACACCTGCTGTCCTTGACTCATCCTCAGAGAATCTAAAATTAGCTAGTTAGTGATATTTTCAAATCTGGTGGCAAGCCAGCATTATTGGATCATATTCAAAACTCTTGAATAGTAGTAGTGCCATCACTTCCTTTTGGTTTCTTCAGGCTTGGGAGAGTTATAGAGTCCTGTGGTTATTAAAATAGTCATTATATCTGTTTCCCATTTTTTGCTATCTTCTGTCTTATAACCGGTATATAAGAAACACTATCTTTTTCATATGATTTCCATTTTAATCTCTTGTTGCACATATTAGTACAGTAAACGTTTGCAGTAACCCAGGCCAAAGATGCTGGTAATTTGGACCCAAAGAAGTAGGTAGTAGAGTCAATATGCATGACTAAATTTCTTGATATTATTGGAAGGTATGGCCATCAGAGACTGATCACTGATTAACTATATATTTGGAAGAGTCTATTTACTGATTAGCCACATAATGGGAGAGAAAAAAATTTGAAAGAGATGTTTCCAAGGGTTTTGAATAATACAAGGAAAATAATTGAGTTTATGGTTACAAGCCAAGGTGAGGAGTGAAACTGGGAGAAAATATAAAGACCTTAGCTTTATTAAATAATAATTAAAATCATTAGCAATATAAATGGCTGCAGATCAGGACCTCAGGCTTTCTATGGAGAAAATCCGCATTGCACCCATAAGTTTGGAAAAAAAATAGAGTGAATCAATCTAGATGTGTGGTGAAATGATATATGAATGGTGAAATGAAATTTGGTAGGTATATACAATAGAATATTATCCAGCAGTCCCAAAATATTAATGAATCTTGAGGCTTAAGCCAAATGAATGGAACTAGAGCTGGAAATCCCTATATTAAGTGGTATAAACATACATACAAACGGTACATATTCTCTCTGTCATGTGTAATTTTTTTATGTCAATCTAAACTTAGGATAAGGATGACTAGAAGAGGAATACTAGAAGAGTCTTGATAATGCAAAATAACTCAGAAGTAACAAGATCTAGTGTCTGATTTTTTTTTACTTATTTAAAGATTTATTTACTTATTTAAAAGAGCTACAAAGAGGGAGAGGTAGAGAAAGAGAGAGAGAGAGAGAGAGAGAGAGAGAGAGAGGTCTTCCATCTGCTGGTTCACTCCCCAAATGGCTGTAGCCATTATAATGGTCAGGGCTAGGTCAGAAAGAAGCCAGGAGCCAGGAGCCAAGCAATAATTTCTGTAACAGACTGTAGTTCACAATAATGTGTTATGTATTGTATGAATAACTGAAGCAGAATATAGGCTGTCCACAAAAAGTATCTAGAAGTAAGCAGAAATGCTAATTGCCTGATCCAATCAGTTTACACTGTATGGTATTGAAATACTATGCCTCAAAAATGTATACAAGTATTTTAGGTTAATCACAAATAACAAAAACAAAAACAAGAAGGTAAAAACATTAAGCTGAAGAAAACATGACAGTTAGAGTAGACAAGCTGACCGAAATAGTGAATGTGTAGGGAAAATAAAGGAGATCCAGGGCTAATTTTCTAAGACGCCAGAATTTAAAGATTGAGGAGATAAGAAGCAACTTGTACAGTGAACTGTGTAGAAGCAGCTCAAATGGGAGTGATAAAACAACAGACTGATTATTCGGTGGAATCCTAAGACACTGATTGGCCAAAGAAGATTAGATTTGATAAGGGGCTATTTATCAGATCACATAAATGAGTGTTGTTTTCCTTGGTAAGAATTTTTTGTATGTGGTGATAGATGTAAATACTATATTGATATTGATTGACTCACTAGAGAATATGAAGGAAGATGTTGGAAACACAGTATACAGAAAAATCAGAAATTAGAATCTGAAAAAAAGAGAAAACAGAACAGTACATAAAAAGGAAAGTGGAGTCCAGGGGTGTGAGATAATCTTGTACTCATGGGGGTATGATCTGATAGAATCTGATAGGAACTTAGAATGCAGGAACAATTCCTGCATAGTATGGTTTGGCAGAATCAGTGGGCTCACACTTGATATGGTTAATCATGATATTAAAGTGAAATATAACATTGTCTTTATATTTTAGTAAAAAATTCTTACATTATTTGTAGATGTATGCATTTAAGCATGTTCAAAAACTCAGCTAGCTAAAATATAGCATTGTGGTGCAGTATTTAGTTTCATCTCTGTAAAATTCAGTTGCTAAGAATTATTGCAGGAGTATAGTAAAATAAATGGCAGCCAGTCAATAGCTAAAGTATTTTTAAAAAGTCATTTAGAAAAAAAATGTGATCTTACTGGAAGGCAAACATAAGTAGAATGTGGTACGGCTTGTGAGAAAATATTTGACAGTGGGCTGCCTTTTGCAACAAAGTGGTTGCAATGGGAAACCATTATGCTTAGTGAAATTGTCTCAAAAAAAAACCAAATATCATGTTTTCTCTGATATCTGGCAGTTAATATAGAATAGAAAAATGTTTAGAAATGAAATGGATATTTTGTGAAATAATTGTCATTTTTAGCCCTTGTTTATACTCCTTTGGAACTGTGGTCTTCCTAGTTTTTACTTGTTGAATATTATGGATAGTGACAAATTAAGCCTGTGAATACAGAGTGGATTAAGAGGGGCAGGAGAAAGAAGGATAGGAAGGAGAAGTGTGTTTGTCTTCTTGGAACTGTACCTATGGAATGCATGATTTGTTCTCATTATATTAATTTAAAAACGTGAAAGAAAAAGAAAGAGAGAAAGAGGAAGGGAAGGGAAGGGAAGGGAGGGGGAGGGGAGGGGAAGTAAAGGGAGGGGAAGGGAAGGGAAGGGAAGGGAAGGGAAGGGAAGGGAAGGGAAGGGAAGGGAAGGGAAGGGAGGGGGAGGGGAGGGGGGGAAGTAAAAGGAAGGGAAGGGGAGGGGAGGGAAGGGAAGGGAGGGGGAGGGGAGGGGAAGTAAAGGGAAGGGAAGAAGGGAAGGGAAGGGGAGGGAAGGGAGGGTGAGGGGAGGGGAGGGGAAGGGAAGGGAAGGGAAGGGAAGAGAAGGGAGGGGGAGGTGAGGGAGGGAAGGGGAAGTAAAGGGAAGGGAAGGGAAGGGGAGGGAAGGGAAGGGAGGGGGAGGGGAGGGGAAGTAAAGGGAAGGGAAGGGAAGGGGAGGGAAGGGAGGGGGAGGGGAGGGGAAGGGAAGGGAGGGAAGGGAAGGGGAGGGGAGGGAGGGGAGGGGAAGTAAAGGGAAGGGAAGGGAAGGGGAGGGAAGGGAAGGGAAGAGAAGGGAGGGGAGGGAGGGGAGGGGAAGTAAAGGGAAGGGAAGGGAAGGGGAGGGAAGGGAAGGGAAGAGAAGGGAGGGGAGGGGAGGGGAAGGGAAGGGGAGGGGAGGGAAGGGAAGGGAGGGGGAGGGGAGGGAAGGGAAGGGAGGGGGAGGGGAGGGGAAGGGAAGGGAAGGGAAGGGGAGGGAAGGGAAGGGAAGAGAAGGGAGGGGAGGGGAGGGGAAGGGAAGGGGAGGGGAGGGAAGGGAAGGGAGGGGGAGGGGAGGGGAAGTAAAGGGAAGGGAAGGGGAGGGAAGGGAAGGGAAGGGAAGGGAAGGGAGGGGGAGGGGAGGGGAGGGGAAGTAAAAGGAAGGGAAGGGGAGGCGAGGGAAGGGAAGGGAGGGGGAGGGGAGGGGAAGTAAAGGGAAGGGAAAAGGGAAGGGAAGGGGAGGGAAGGGAGGGTGAGGGGAGGGGAGGGGAAGGGAAGGGAAGGGAAGGGGAAGAGGGAGAAGGGGAGGGGGAGGAAGGGAGAAAGGGAAAGGGAAGGGAAGGGAAGGGGAGGGAAGGGAGGGGGGAGGGGAGGGGAAGGGAAGGGAAGGAGGAGGGAAGGGAGGGGGAGGGAGGGGAAGGGAAGGGAGGGAAGGGAAGGGGAGGGGAGGGAAGGGAAGGAAGGGAGGGAGGGAGGGGAAGTAAAGGAAGGGAAGGGGAGGGAAGGGAAGGGAAAAAGGGGAAGGGAAGGGGAGGGGGAGGGGAAGGGAGGGAGGGAGGAAGGGGGAAGGAGGGAGGGGAGGGGAGGGCCGGTGCCTTGGCTCAATAGGCTAATTCTCCACCTGCGGCACCAGCACCCCGGGTTCTAGTCATGGTCGGGGCTCCGGATTCTGTCCCAGTTTCCCCTCTTCCAGGCCAGCTCTCTGCTGTGGCCCGGGAGTGCAGTGGAGGATGACCCAGGTCCTTGGGCCCTGCACCCGCATGGGAGACCAGGAGAAGCACCTGGCTCCTGGCTTCGGATCAGCACAGTGCACCGGCCGCAGTGCATAGGCCATAGCGGCCATTGGAGGGTGAACCAATGGCAAAAGGAAGACCTTTCTCTCTGTCTCTCTCTCATTGTCCACTCTGCCTGTCAAAGAAAGAAAAAAAGAAAGAAAGAAAGAAAGAAAGAAAGAAAGAAAAAGAAAGAAAGAAAGAAAGAAAGAAAGAAAGAAAGAAAAGAAAAGAAAGAAGGAAAGAAAGAAAGAAAAGAAAGAAAAGAAAGAAAAGAAAGAAAAGAAAAGAAAAGAAAAGAAAAGAAAAGAAAAGAAAAGAAAAGAAAAGAAAAGAAAAGAAAAGAAAAGAAAAGAAAAGAAAAGGAGGGAGGGAGAGAGGGAGGAAGGAAGGAAGGATGGCCTTAACTTACACTGTGGGGGTAAGGAAGATACTGATATCATCATCAAGCCCATTGGTATTGAAAGATTCCAGAAAATGGAAAGATGAGTCACAACTAGTTATGCAGAGTCAAATGGAAATTATAGTTTGCATACATGGAAAGCTCAGGAAGTCCTGTGTTTCTGTGGTGAACAACATGAAAACAGAAGACACAATGGTGATATGAGCTGTCAGGGTGGCTGTGGGTTGGTGGGAAGGTAGAGAGAAGGTAGGATTGGTTTTCTCAACACCAGAAAGTTCAGTTTCTATGTAAATCTTGCAGTTATAGGCATGAATTCTAGGTTGCTGGGTTTTTTTGTTTGTTTGTTTTTGACAGGCAGAGTGGACAGAGAGAGAGAGACAGACAGAGAGAAAGGTCTTCCTTTTGCCATTGGTTCACCCTCCAATGGCCACCACTGCTGGCGCGGTGCAGCCAGCACACCATGCTGATCCGAAGCCAGGAGCCAGGTGCTTCTCCTGGTCTCCCATGGGGTGCAGGGCCCAAGCACTTGGGCCATCCTCCACTGCACTCCTGGACCATAGCAGAGAGCTGGCCTGGAAGAGGGGCAACCGGGACAGAATCTGGCACCCTGATCGGGACTAGAACCCGGTGTGCCGGCGCCGCAAGGCGGAGGATTAGCCTAGTGAGCCGCGGCGCCGGCCGCTCAGGTTAAAATATTTTACAGATAACATCTTGCAGATGAACTTTACTATCTAATACTATTATCCCATTAGACAAGTTATTGAATCCTCTAGTCCTCAGTTCAGTTGTTTGTAAAATAAAGAAAAAAGTTATACATTTCAAAATGTTTTTCAAATAACAACAAAAGTATTAAGATAACCTTATTGTAAATATAATAAAATTGGATCTTCAGTCTGTATCACTGCATGACCTTTTCCCAGGTCCTGAGAAAAGTCTTATTATATGTCCTCTTGGAAAAATTTCTTTAAATGATTTGTAAAAAGGAAGACAGTTTAATAGCAATGCCTTAACACCAATTTTGAATTCTAGTTTGTCTTCTTTGACATGCCCTTGATTTCCACTGGTGAAAAATTTGGAATCCAAATAATGGAAATTTGAAATAAGGAGACATTCAATTTGGTATCCATTCATTTCATAATAATTTTCTTGTATGAGTAAAATTATTTTAAAGGCTTCTACTGCAGGAAACAGTATGTGAACGCCTACTACATATTGTGAGAACTCACCAACAGTGACATGAAAGGTTATCAGACTACATGATATGCCAGGAGAGACAACTCTAAATATGCTACTTTAATGACTTGTGTGTAAATTAGAAATTTTCCAACATGACTAGTAGAAATGGGCACTTTTTTTTTTTTTTTTTTTTTTGCTTTGGTCAGGATCCTGAGTGCTCTTCTCTTTTATTCTTTCGAGAGCTTATTACCTTTGTTTTGGTAGTTTCTTGGCACTCCTCTACATAGTACTGCATTGCTGAATCCTCAGGACACCCCCAACACACACACATACTCACACACACACACACACACACACTGTGGATCCCCAGAGCCCTCCTGTAGTGGCTGTCTACTCTCATTGTCTAGGCTGTGAACTCTACTTGCCCAGGTCTCTCAAGTCTAGCTCCAGCTTGATGACCTGGGGTCATTGATCATTGATGTTCTCCACCTCAGTGAAGTATTTCCTAATATTGTATTAGTCACAGTTCTAAAAAAAAAAAAAAAAAAAAAAAAAGAACCAATAGGACAAAGATATGCTGACATATAATTAGATACAGAGCTTAATTGTAAGGATTGGACTGACGTAAGCTCCACTCTGCTGTCTGCAAGTTGGAGGACAAGGGAAATCTGTGCTATTTCAATCTAAGCTTGAAGACTTGAGAACCAACAACATCAGTTTCTAAGGGCAGAAAATGACAGATGGCCCCATTCAGGCAGAGAAAGCATTTTTTTTTCCTCTACCTTTTAGTTCTTTGCACATCCCAGATGGATTGTCTGAGGCTTCCCAGTTGGTGAGGGCAATCCTTTTTCTCAATCCACTGGCTGATGTGTAAATCCCTTCTAGGGACAGACACAACCAGAAATATTGATTAACCAACAATCTGGGCAACCCATGCAAAACTGACCATCACAGTATCTATCAACCAAAACTCTGGGATAGATATTTGTACATATATAAGTTCATTATAAATTCAGCTCTCATTAGCTATTTATAGTACAAAATTTAAATAGTAAAATACAGAATATCCTTTCCTATAAATTGCATATACTCAGTTCCTTCTTATGTAGTATGATCACAGAGCAGAATTTTTTTCATCCATAGGAAATTTGTGGCTGAAACAAACCCTGATTTGACAAAATCATGTTGAATAAATGCTTGATTGCTTTCTGATTTTGCAAAGTAGTTATGCCACTGATGAATGACTGCAGTTCTGAAATAAATATTGTATGAAAGTTTCATTTGCATTAAAGGAAAAAACATAAAACAACGCATTCAGCCTAGCCATTCAGCATGTTGAGCTATCACCATCCCATAATGGAGTTCCTAGGTTTAATACCCAACTCCAGCTCCTGACTGCTGCCTCCTGCTAATACAAACCCTGAGAGACAGCAATGATGCCTCCAGTAACTGGATTCTTGCCACTCATGTGAACGACGTGAACTGAGTTCTAGCTCCAGGCTTCAGGCTGGCTCAGTTTCAGATGTTCCCGGCACTTGAGAAGTGAGCCAGTCGATGGGAGCTTCCTTTCTCTGATGTAGCTCTGTGTCTGATCTCTCTGTCGCTCATTTTTTAATTAGCAAAAAAAACAAAAGAAAATAATGAAGACATTTCATAAAATTTCAATAATATGAGTATCTTTTTTTGCTGAATTGAATAGTATCTTTGGAATACTGGGGAATATTTTCTCAATATTTTTGCATTATTCAGAATGGAACAGGTCTAGGCATGTTGCACTTTTATCTGCCTTTTCATTGTCCCATTTTTAGGGAATTAAAAACAAAGTATTGATTTGTATCCTTTGTAAAGTTCTGTGGTATAACTACATCCAGTTCAGCCTATTTTGAGCTATTTTAAAAGCAATGAATGACCATAAATGGGACTGGAAAGCAATTCACAATAGCACACCATCATGAACTTTATTTTAGAAAAATTTATTTTTTTTAAATGTAAGGGTTACAGAAAGGGAGAGAGAGGTAGAGAGGGAGAGACATCTCCCATCCATCGGTTCACTCCCCGGATAGCCAGAACTGCCAGCCCTGGGCCAGGCCAAAACCAGGAGACAGGAACTTCATCAGGGTCTCCCACCATGGGACCAGGTACTTAGGCCATTATCAGTTGTCTCCAAGGCGATTGCAAGGAGCTGGATCAGAAGTAAAGCAGCCTGGACATGAATTGGTGTCACATAGGATGCCAGTAAAGCACGCAGCGGTTTTACCCACTGTCCCACAGTGTAGGTCCCAGGGACTATTTCTATCACAAAACTAAAGTAGACATAAACCTTAATAGCACCGAAAAAAAGCAAGCCTGTTTAAAACGAGTAGAGGATGAAAAGCATTGAATATTTATTAGCTTTACAGTGAATGCATTGTTTTAAGTTGTAAGACTATCTAATTTTAATAATGAAAACATTTAAGAAATGGATATCAAGATTCATGAAAAGTAGCAACCACTTCTTGCAAGAAATGATATATAAGAGGGATCCAGTACAGCATTTGCATGTCAAGTTTAAGTTTCACAAAAATAGTTTCTTAGATTTCTTTTTGGGAGATCTCCCCTCTCCATCTGACCATCTCAGGAGGTTGTTGCCCCATGCTTTCATTTGCTCACCTCACAAATACTTTAAAAGCACTCGAGTATTCACAGCCTCTCACATCACTCATTCAACAAGTCAACAAGTTCTGTAGTCTACTTTCTTATCACCTCTACCATCACATTGTCAGGAGTCTCTCAACTCAGAGCTGTCAAGTGTGTTTTAAGAGTTGCTTCTTTTTTTTTTGGTACACACAGTTTTTCTATCTGTACCCTCTAATGGATTTTCCTCTTACTCAAGGAAAGTTTAAAGGTTGTTCTATCCTGTAAGCTGATGCTTGATCTTGCCCATAGCTAGCTTCCTTGTGTATCTCCCAGCCAACTTCCTCCCAGCAATACTGACCTAACTGCACAGACACTGGCTTTCCTGATGTTAGTCAGACTGAATGTCTGGTGCTGCCTCAAAGATTTTCTCCGTGTTGTTAGATCAGCCAGAAATGCTCCCTTCCCAGGTAGACCCATGGTTCACACCTTTTAGTCCTTTAGGTTTGCTCTATTTTTCTCCTTATAACAGAATCTTGTAGAATCACATTATTAAAATTACCTCCAAAAGTTACCTTATTTCTTCATTGAACATGTAAATCCTGACATTTTGTTCTTTCATACATATATTCATCTCACTACTGAGGAGAATGTGCAATTTCCAGGAAAGAAACAGATCCAGATTTTTGTCCACTTCTGTAATTCTTGGATTGCAATGTAAAAAAAAAATGTGACAATTACAAATACAATAAACAATATGTGACAAATAGTAGGTACTGCATCCATAGTTGTGAATAAATGAGATCATAATTAACCTTGCTAGTACCTCACATGGATTGGAAATGAAAAATAAAAGATCTAAATTCATACCTCCACCTAACAGTTTCCAATATAAAAGTTACAATCATTTTATAAATTTTTGAATATTAAAGTACTTCAAATTCATGTAGTCAATTCATATAGCAAGATTTCACAATATAAAATTGGGCCACTACTGGATGGCAAGTATTCTGCCTGGTCTATGGTATTTGTTCTTATATTTGTGGAAGCAAATTCAAATATTCTATCAATTAAATAATCTTGGATTTGATCAATATTATTTATAAATGTTTTTAAATATCAATTTATTTTCAGTATTAAAAAGTTTATGTAACAAATAACATACTGAGGTTTTGGCAATTACATTTCTAGTTACAGATTATGCCTTTTAAGCCTCAACATTTGGCAAACAGGAAAGAAAAGAAAAAAATGACTTTAGATGATTCAAGTTTGATAAAACAATCTACAAATTGCATTGAGGAAAAAATTGCACTGAGGACAAAATGGGCAGGAATTAGAAGCTTTTACCGAAGTCAGATAGTATTTCTGTAGTTATATTATATGAGAGCAGCAACAAATATTTTAAAATAACATTTTGGAATACAGAGCACAAAATAAAATTAATTAGACAAGCAATCTTAGAAAATACATGTATCAGCACCTAGGGGATTGCTAACTTTTTAAAATTTTAATGCTGATACACATCTTAATACCTATTATGATTATTTTTAGGTAAAGCAAATCAACATGGTATTTTGCACCAAATTGCAAATTTATTGACGAACAAATTGATTCTACTTTTATGCTCTATTAGATTTGGCCATGAAAAACAAACAAAAACGACTCCTGAGTTCAGTTAGATGCCTGAAATAGAGCTTTAATTAATTACATTATGTTGCACTTCAGATAAATTGTGCCCAGAAGAAATATTCCTCCAAATATTTGCAATAGAGGATATTTATCAAAGTAATTATGTTTTCCTTAGGGAATGTAATAATATTTTTAATATGTGAAAATTAAGTTAAAATAAACAGACTTTTTTGGTCAATCCTATGAACTCCCTTAATATTTGGAAACCTCATCAATAATTAAATGATTAATTAGTATATTAGCATATTAAACTATTAAATGTGTTTTTAAAATTTTCCTTTGGAACATAATCATTATTTCTTGTAATGAAGTGTCATTTTATTGATATCATATGTGTTAATCCTGATTTTAGTTCACAATACCATAATAGATCTCTAAATATATTGTTGATTACTCTAAATACTTAGAAATCACCTATAATATTCAGAAGCTCAATGATTTTCTCATTATAGAATGCAGTTTATTGCAAAAGAAAATATGTACGTTTTCCTAATTTTAACCTTTGACTTCAGTTTCTAGTAATCTTTGGCAGTGCAAACCATGCTTTCACCTATATTTTTGAAAATGGATTGTTAGCTGGTGCTGTAGGCTAATCCATTAATCCCCTATCCACACACACACACACACACACACACACACACACATACTTCTACCACCAAATGTCTATGTCCTAATCACTGGACCTAAATATTCCCTTATAAGGCAGAAGGGGCCTTGAAGATGTGATTCACCCATATTCTCCATGTATACAAGTTGTCCTTCTGAAAAGGATGAAGGAAACCAGAAAGGGTGAAGGAAACCAGAGAGACAGAAAGCAGTGTCACAGCAGAAGAGAGGCATCTGAGCAGAGGGAGGTTTGAATAAACTGTAGTGCTGGCTTTGAGATGGAAGAAGGGACCTTGATCAAAGAATATAAAGTAGCTCTGGATAGAAGGTACTGAAAGCAAGGAATCAAGTTCTACCCTGGAGCCTCAAGGAAAGGGTCCCCGATGTCATCATCTTGATTTAAGGAACAGCAAAACCCATTTTGAATTCTGACTTCCAGAAATGGGAAAGAATCCATATTTGTTGAGTGACATCACTAAGTTTGTGGCAATTTGATAAGTAGTGATTGAAAAATACAGCTGATGTGTAGAGATTTATGCAAGTAATTTAAAAAACTTTACTTGTGCTATAACTTTTGATGGATAAGCATTTTAAAATGAATACAAAGGAGTAATACAAGACATTCAGATTCTCCTAAAGGTGACATCTTTAAAAACTGAAGTAAAATACCACAACCAGAACACTGAAGTTGATGCAGCCAGGAATATTTTCATCACCACATTTTATACAGACTGCCATTACTTGTCCCCCTCACTCATGACGTAACTCC
Organism: Oryctolagus cuniculus; assembly: GCF_051225735.1. Classification (NCBI taxonomy): domain Eukaryota; kingdom Metazoa; phylum Chordata; class Mammalia; order Lagomorpha; family Leporidae; genus Oryctolagus; species Oryctolagus cuniculus. The sequence goes on along the minus strand of NC_142876.1, from coordinate 11,847,458 downwards.
TCGAAAACTCTATATAATCTGCACTATGCATGGTTCTGTAATTTTTAGAATAGTATGCAAATGGAATCACCCAGTGTGTGCATGTGTGTGTGTGAGTTGGAATGTACTGATTTTCATTCATAATTTTCATTCAACAATTGCTGAATCATGAAGTCATTTTGTTGAATGTTTACTTTTATAAAAAAATTGCCAAGTATTTTTCAGAGCAGCTTTGGCATTTCACAGTTTCATCCACAGTGCATGAAGGACTTAGTTCCCCACAGCTTTACTGGCATTTGGTTGTTCTTATTTGCAATCTCTATATCAATATCACTTCCAGTGAAATATTTCTCCTTACATTGTACTAATTCCCTCTCTGACTTTGTTTCACTGCTTGTTGATATTGAGTGTTCTGTACTCATTCTAGGTACTAGTCTTGTTTCAGGTGTCTGGTCTACAACATTGTCTTTATGTCTGTTCATTATATTTTCATCTTTTTCCAGGGTATTTTGAAGAGAACATAATTTATGTGAAATCCAACTTATCGATTTATTTTATGAATATTCTTTTGTGGTCAATTCAGAAAATGCCTTGTCTACCAACAGATTATAAAATTTTTCTTATATTCCCTCTAAAAATGATACAATTGAATATTAAATTGGGTCCAAGAACAATTTTAGATAACTGAGATATGAGACGTTTAAGTTGTTTTTTGTTTTTGTTTAAGTTGTTTAAGTTTAACAAACGTTTAAGTTGTTTTCTTATCTTTTTGCATGTATTAACAAGTTGATTTTGTCTCATTTACTTTCTCTTACATTTTTGTCAAAAAGCTATTGGGTAGGTGGTGTGGGTGTTTACATACTGGTTCAATTGTCCCTTGGGATCCTTACATCTGTATCAGAGTGATTGGTTCAAGTTCAGACTACACTGCTTCTGACCTAGCATCCTGCACCTGCTGCCTTGCACTAGCAAGAAGCATGATAAGAAGTGGAGCAGTCGACGTTTGAACTTGGACTTGGATAGGGGGTGCTGGCATTGCAAATGACAGCTTACCTTGCTATGCCCCCACACCAGCCTCACTCCCAAATGATTCTTATTTTCCAAATGGTTTTAGCTATTTAAGTTTTACAATAAGTTTCTCTATATTTACAAGAACAAAAAATAAATAAAATAAATAAAACCTCCTTGCTTACATTCTGATAGCAATTGTGCATATATATTCTTTTTTTGAGTTGAATTGATATCTTTCCTCTGTTGAGTTTTTAATCAGTTAATATAGCTACAGGTATATTTATTTAAATGGTATATTATGTAATCAACAGTTTTAAATGTTTTATCTTGGAGTCATATTTCTTTTAAATTTTTTAAAGATCTATTATTTATCTGAGAGACAGAGTTACAGAGAGAGGGAGAGACAGAGACAAAGGTCTTCCACCTGCTGGTCCAATCGAAAGCCAGGAGACAGTAGCTTATTCCAGGTCTCTCATATGGGTGCAGGGACCCGAGCACATGGACCATCTTCCACTGCCTTCCAGACCATTAGCAGAGAGCTGGAATGGAAGAGGAGCAACAGACAGGAATCTGTGCCCATAAGGGATTCTGGCTCCTTAGACTGAGGCTTAACCTGCTATGCCACAGTGCCACCCTTGTCACATTTTTTTAAGTTTATACTTATTTAATTTTTGAGTAATTTGTAATAAGATTATAACTTAAACATCTGTGTCCACATGTCCATTGCCCTCTCTGTTTGCTTGTTTTTGTGTCTGTCTTTCAGATAAAACAATTTTTAATGTCAATTCATGCCATCTAAATTTGTTTTGAATTATTTCACAACTGATATCAATTGAATTCCTATAATTTGAAAAACAGTGCTTTAAAAATTAAACGGGATCGGTATTGTGACATGGTATAAAGCCACCACCTACCATGCAAGCATCCCTCATGGTGTGTCCTGGAAGCTCCGCTTCAGATCCAGCTCCCTTTTAATGGCCTGGGAAAAGCTGCAAAGGGTGGACCAAGCACCACCCATGTGGGGAGACTCAAATGAAGCTCCTGGCACCTGGCTTAGGCCTGGCTCAGCTTTGGCCATTAAGGCCATCTGGGGAGTGAATCACCGAGTAGAAGATATGTCTCTCCCTTTCTCTTTGGAATTCTGATTTACAAAATAAATAGATCTTTAAAAAATAAAAATTAAGCATTAAACTCAATTACCTTTAAACCACTAAGCATGTATGTTTAAGCATTTATATTTTTGGCTTTATGGGATTTTCAACTTGTAAAATTGTTTTTCTCAAGCCAAGTTAAAGTGGTAGCAGTGGGAAAAGCGGAAACAACTTCTGACTCAGCATCTTTTGTTCAATTTAAGGCAGAAAACCTTGGGGTAAAGGATTACTGCCTGCTGGAAGAGAACTATATTTAATACTACCTACTCGATTATAAGTTGATATTGAAACTTGCTCTGAAAAGTGAAGTGCAATGGCTATTTTAGGCTCTGATGATCTAGGGCATGAATCAAATCAGTGCCGAGTAGGAAAGCATATAAGCTGGTGACAAATCTGATCCCTTCAGTTCAGCGAGTGAATGGTGTTTAGTGATTTGATTATCGAAAAGGCTTTGAAAACCAGGTCAAAATGAAGCCAGAATGGAAATAGGAAATAGGTTACATAAAATAAAAGACTTAGTAAGAAATTGTGTTGGGAAATGGATTCTGATCAGAGCTGCACTTAGGTATTTCAAATCTGAGACAGGCGCTGAGAAGCATTGGGTTCAGGGATATAAGATGCTTTTCAACGTTAATAGTGCGTGAGATAGCTGAAGAAACTGGTATTTCCCACCAAGAGCCACTGATAACTGGCATACTAACAATATAAAATCTTCCTTTGATTGTTTGTGTTTGACTAGCCTCCTATTTCATGAAGAGCATCCCACTCCCTATCAAACTATATTTATTCACAATGCAGTCTTTTTCTTTTAGTCAATGCAAGGGTTCAATTATTTCAGAACTTATTTTGAAATAATTTTGATTGTCTAAATTACATTATTACAAAGAAACTACAGATATATAGAGAGATAACTTTTCAAATGAGCATACTGTCTTTGAGATAATGCAGAAATATTATTTTAGTCAGGTACCATTATTCATCTTTTACTCTGTTCCATCAATGAATTAAGTAAAAGTGACAAATAAAGAGAAATACCTCTTAATATGTCTGTATATTATCTGAGAGATTTTAAACCTCTTACAATTTATTTATGCTCTGTTTTAGCAACATAGCTAAATATGAAATGCCTTGTGTGATACTTTTAATGAATTCATAGATTTCTAATCTGTACTAATAGATTAATAGTGCTTTAAAGCATAATTTTGTTGCGGCCAGGCAGGTGGCTTACTATTTAAGCTGCCGGTTGGGGTGTCCACATCCTATTTCAAAAGGGTTGATTTCAAATTCTGGCTCCATTCCTAATTCCAGTTTTCTACTAATGCTGACCATGGGATGTACGGTGATAGCCCAAGTAGTTGGATTGCTACCACCTAAGGGATAGACCTTGATTGAGTTCCAGGCTTCTGCCTTGGTCCCCAGCCATGGGGCATGCTCTCTCCTCTTCCCTTTCTAATAAATTAATTAATAAATAAATAATTTTATTATATATATATAGTTTCATAAATATTTGCTGCACAATAGTCAGAAATAGAAGGGAATTTACTAACAAGCAAAACTTGAGGTGGTGAGGATTAAACAAATTGTGGGTGTCCGCATGTGTGAATTCTTAAGAACATTACTTAGTTGATAAGAAATACACACCAGGGCTGGCGCCGCGGCTCACTAGGCTAATCCTCCGCCTAGCGGCGCCGGCACACCGGGTTCTAGTCCCGGTCCGGGCGCCGGATTCTGTCCCGGTTGCCCCTCTTCCAGGCCAGCTCTCTGCTGTGGCCAGGGAGTGCAGTGGAGGATGGCCCAGGTGCTTGGGCCCTGCACCCCATGGGAGACCAGGAAAAAGCACCTGGCTCCTGGCTCCTGCCATCGGATCAGCGCGGTGCGCCGGCCGCGGCGGCCATTGGAGGGTGAAACAACGGCAAAAGGAAGACCTTTCTCTCTCTGTCTCTCTCTCACTGTCCACTCTGCCTGTCAAAAAAAAAAAAAAAAAAGAAAGAAATACACACCAAATGCAAAGTAATATTGCTATTATGTAAGACATTGTTATTAGTGATTGCTATTTTACTGTTTACTTTAATAATATATGTGTTATATACTATTTATAGAAGTGTAAATTTGATTCTTAATTTTACAACTTGTTTACTGTCTGTGTTCTCTTTTGTTTTATATTTTCAGTATATTGCATAAAATTTTCATAGAATGGTTTAAATAACTTGTGAAAATTAAATAACCAGATGGGAAATCCCCAAGCATAATTATAGAAGGGATACACTTCTTATTTCAACTTAATACTTTCTCATTTAAAATTTTATTTCTTTTAATAGCTTATATTGAATTACATGGCAATAGATAACCTGTGATTCAGGAAAGAGCACCGGATTCTGTTCCTGACTCCAGCTTCCTGCTAATGCAGATCCCGAGAGGCAGCGGGCTCCAGTAATGGGTGCCCTGCCACTTTGTGGGGTGCATCTCCAGCTCCGCGATTCTGCCTGGCCTAGCTCTGGATGTTAGGGACGTTCAGTGAATAAACAAGCATATTGGAGCTCTCTCAGAATCTCCCTCTGCTCTCTGCCTCTCAAGTGAATACATATTAAGAGTAATGGACTGAGCTTGCTAAATGTAGTTAAAACTAATCCTTTATCCCCACCCACACACTAATATTTTATTTATACTGTATTCTCTTTGGCAATGATGGCATCAATGCCATGTAATAATGTGGATTCATAATAGAGAAACTAGCTATGTTTTCACATTATGTAATTTCCTCAAAATCCTTTAATTAATTAATTAATTTGAAGGGCTGACAAAAAAAAAAAAAAAAAAAAAAAAAAAAACAAAAAACCAGAGCTCTCCCATGCACTGATTCACTCTCCAAATGAACACAGCAGCCGGAACTGGCCCAGGCTGAAGCAAGGACCCAGGAACACAATCCAGTTCTTCCATGTAGGTGGTTGGGAACCAACTACTTAAGTCTTCACCTGCTGCCTCCCACAATGCACATCAACAGGAGGCTTGCAAGGAGGTGGACCCTGGCCTTGAACCTTAGCAATCTGAATGGGATGCAGGAACAACAAATGGTAGATTAACTGCTGTGCCAAACACTTGCTCTGCTATATATGTCAAAAATTGGGGTATATTCTGTGCTATTTCAAAGCACAAAAAGGGGGTTATTTGGAAAACCACAATTTACAGTTATAAGTAGTTACACTGTTCTAGCAGTGTGTATGTATGCATATTTATATTTATATATATGCATGGATTCAATACATTTGTATAGGTTAGAAATATTTTTCTCCATATCATTGTTCTAATAATATGTATTTAAATGTAATATTATGTCCATTGAATGGCAAAGAAACTTCCTAATTGTGTCTGACATGGGCGAAACACGATGAACTAATCAGGGATGGCAATGATGCCATTAGCACCTGCATAAGCACTAATTCCAGTGTGCTTGCTAATTTCTCCTCTCTTAATTCACTCTCTCAATCTTCCTGCACATCACTCACCCAACCCCACCTCCACACATCACTGGCATGAAATGGACATTTTTTCACATGCACAAAGAGAAAGACTTTTCCTTGGAACAACAAAAAGACAGAGTCAAGGTTGATAGTTCTCTGCAGCATTTACAGATCAGCAACTCCACGTATTCACTATGAGCTGCTGGAGAAGCAAGGGTGCAGGCGTATTTGACAGGATCTTCAACCACACAGTGGGCGTGCACGTGTCACGGGAGCTGTTCTTTCTTTACAGAATGCTCCTTTCTTCAGCATGATTTTATCTTTGCTGTGTATTGCTGGTGTCTGGTTAGAACTAGATTATCAATAGAATCTAAGAAAGGAAGTATAATTACAACAGAAAAATAGATATCATTATAAGATTTAACAGCAATCCATATAAATGAAACCATAAATATTTAGTGGAAAAAAAATCACTTAGATTGTAGACTTTCTTCTATTTCCAATTCTTTATGTATGCCAAACACCATACTTACTCATCAATAAGTTTCTGGGAATTATTACCATGACACAATATTTGTAAGACCCTGATGGTCACAGGCCAAAAAAAATCTCAATGTGCAGCTAATTCCTTGCCTCGTAATTCAACCACGTTACCTGGAAATTTCCTTTCAGTGTCTCAGATGCCCCTCACTCAATACTAAGGCACATTCTTTTCATTTTTAAAAATAATATAATAAATTGAGAGAAATATGTATCTTCCATATACTGGTTCACTTCCCAAATACCCACAACAGCCAGGGCTGAGCGAGGTTGAAGCCAGGAGACTGGTACTTCATCTAGGTCTCCCATGAGGTGCTTGGAGTCCATGCCCTTGGCCCTTGGCTGCCTTCCAGGATGGGGTAACAGGAAGCTGGTATCAGAAGCTATACAAGTTTCTAGTTTCTTTGGAGTAGTTTTTCTTCTGTTATATGTTGCTCTTTGAATTATATATTTGCTTCTTTGTTTTATACTGATTTTATTAGAAATCAAGGAGTAGATGTATAACTTCACATTATTGTCTTGAAACTGGATTCCCTGTGTTTTATGTTCTTTGTTTTTCTCTTGCGTGAGTAGATTGGTAGCATAAAGATTTCTATTTATTGGATGCTGAGTAACGTAAGGGGACAGCAAAACATCTGCATGAAACAAATTTTGACCTGGCAAAAGTCTCACCATGGAGATAAAATGTTTATCCCCATTTCATAGATGTGAAAGCTAAAGCACAATGATATGTTACTTTTCAAGTTACAAAGAAATAAATTCTTCAACTGTGTTCTAAAACTAAATTGGATTACTTGAGAGTCCATGGTCTTAACTGCTATACTATAATGTCTCAGTATATATATTTTATATACAGATTTTAGTAACATTATAAAAATGGAATGGTCAACCATTAATATTATTATGGCTGTATAAAAATCTGAATAATTCACAAAATATAGCATACAAAATTGCAAAGGAAAAACTCATCAGCTTTTAGCTTCACTGTGACTATAATTTTAATTGACCTTTCTATTTGCTTGCCATTGAGTTTCAGTAAATTTATGTAGCAAAGAATAATTGGCTCATTATGATGTAAATAACTGTGACAGGAAAAGTCTTTTAATTATTTACAATAAATTACTTTTCTGTTGCCAGTTTTAAATTAACATTTGTGTTTAATTAGTGAATGATGTTTATGCCATAGTCCAAATTCATGCACACAGGACATGGTATCTTAGCAAACTTTATATCATAGTTATTTTACTTAATATTGCTAAGTTCCCTCATTTCTGCATCTTTTATATAATTATTCCTATTATCTTGATTTTTTAAAACCTTGTTTATTTCATCTCTATCACTGCTGCCAGGAATTCAGAAGGTAATAGTTATAGATGGTCTAGGAATTTGAGCAATTAATACAACTTAAAAGGATAGTGGAATCAACTCTAATCTTTAGAGTCAGTTTCATTTATGATTCCATATTCATTCAGCCAGCTAATAATTCAACAAAACTATGGTGCACCAGCAGTGCTGGTTATTATGGTATATGAAATTGTTGAGTGTGATGCTGTGTTGATAGTGTCTGGAGGAGAAAACTTAAGAAAAATTAGTACAATGCCACATAAACTAAAAGATACATATTATTGTTATCGTGGCTGATGTGTAATGGGACAGAAACTTTAAAAGCATTCACACTTATTGTAAATATGATGAAATATCAACAGAAATTGTACACTCATTTTAGAAGATATTTTCCAGTTGAGGGAGCGATATCTCAAGAAATAATTTAGTGTAGAGTACAAGTTACTGAAAATATATCATGTTGACTTCAGTTTGAAGCATAAATGTGAAATTAAATATATAAAAATAAAATAAGACTATTTTTTCATAGTTTAAACTATTCAAACATATTTCATTAGTTTGGCGAAACTGGTAGAAATTGGAGAACTACAATAATTTTGAGGAAGAGTTATCTTCTGACATGCTGTATTTCTCACAGAAATTTACAATTTTATTATACACAGAGTAAAGTCGATATAAACATTTTAAATTGAAAAATATTTACTTGTTAATAGGAATGAGATTTTAAGAAGTATCAATACTATGCTGAATTGTGTTTTAGTCTGATTTCACTTAACATTTTGGGAGAGGTACAGCTCTGGGTTTACACTCATGAACTAATACTTCATTAGGACAGATGAGTAATTGTAAGCATGGAAGGATTTGCCAGGACTTATTTTTATAGATCTATAAAATACAGTTTTTCGATTTGTGATCCTAGAAATTGTGCCTGAGGCTGGCACTGTAGGTCACAAAATAGACCACTGCTTGAGAACTGGCATCCCACATCAGAGAATTGATTCAAGACCTGGCAACTTTGCTTCAACTCCTGGTTACTGCTAAAATGCCTGGAGAGGGAACGGGCTATGGTCTAAATGCTTAGTGCCCTGCCTAACATTCATTTTGATGCCACTAATACATCCCCCTTTTGTCTTTCTTCTCTCTCTCTCTCTCTCCATAAATATTCAATGTGTACAACATATGTGAACTAATCCAAAGGAGAAATGAACATAATTATCTCTCCTCCTAAGGTTTTAATTCTATCATAAGAAATAAATAAACAAATTAAGAAACGAGATTACTATAAAATGTACTGAGAATGGAGAAGGAAATGAACAAGATAATATAAGGTACATTATTAAATTATAGTTTAGCTGTAAGACAGAACAATATACTTGTATATTGATGAGAGCCTTGCTATTAAATAAATAAATTTACCTCATATTTGCTTAAGCTATTGGGATCGCCTTACTGCCTCTTTATGATGCTTGAGTTCATTTGACTATCAACCATAACTAAGTTAATTTAAAAGTAAGCTCAATTGTGTAAAAATAATGTTTTACAAATATCTAAGAAGACATCTAATTAAACAATCTCAATATTTTATTTTCAGTAACTAAGATTATCATCAACATACCTATTGCCCCTCACATTTTCTGAACGTTAATATCTTCATAATGCTAATGATTTGAAAGCGATGTTAATACCATTACATTTTTTTAAAAAGTCTGAGAATGAATAGAGTTCTATGACTTGTCCATGTAGCTTATCATGCATGGTAACTGTACGTAAAGCTGGAGAAGAAGTGTTCATGAGCTCCAGGTTAGCTTTAAGTCATTTCTACTTGGAACTCTAATGCCCAATCTTATACTGCACAGAAGACTGTGTTCTTGGGCACAATGAAATACGTCTGAAAGTTGTAAAAAATATATGAAAGATTGTTTTTTTGTTTTTAAAAGAATAAGATCAGTTATTTATTCGCTTATTGCTACTCCAAATGACATTCCTATCCAACCTCTTATCTAATCCCTACACCTTTATGACACAGGTTCTATTATTATTCCCATTTTACATATAAGATTTCTGGGGCTTCAACTTAAGTGACTTGCTCATTATCTTTCTCCCTGTTGGCTCAGACTCAAACCTTGCATTGTCACTCCCCAAGGCTGAGGTCCCCTAATAGCTGGTGCTGTCCTGTATCTTCTTTAGCACTTAATTGCATAAATTTGGTCATATAATTTGACATCTTTGTGCTGATCATCTCCTTTTGTTAAATGATCATAATATTCAAAATCTACTTATTAGAAAGAAAAGACAGTCGTGTAGATCGCCAAGGAAAATGACAAATAAAAAATAAATTAGAAACATTCCATAATCTCAATTGCTGTATTAGTAAAAATATTACTATTAAAATGGAAATGCAATTAACAGTTGAAAATATTTTTCAGCAAAGGCCAGAGTGATTCTTAAAGATGACAACCACTTCTTGCAGCATTGGCAAACATTTATAGGACTTTGACCTTGAAGTTGTCAAATTACTTGAATATTAAGTTTTTTTCTCTTTTCTCGATTAGCTGTCAGCAATTCAGGGTAACTTAGTTTCTATTCTATTAATTGCTTTAACATACTTTAATTTAATAATGTTTCAAGGTAATTTTCAAGGAGATAAAATACATTGAACTGATATTATTATGGTAGTGGAACTTCCTCTTCAAATACTATTTAAACAATATTTTAAAAAATTATAAAATATATATGTATACTATAGGCAGGAAAATAAATATTGCCAAATGGAGCTAAGTGACCAATTCAGTTATATATCCAAGCCAAGTGCAATTCAGGTCTCTTAAATCTCTTTTCACATCTTCTTTTAAGATTAAGCTTTCCACATTTTAATTAAAATATACATGGAACATTTTAATTCACTTTTAAGAGGTGTAGTGTTTTACTTTCTTAAAATATATCTAATGTAGCTGACTCAGAGATGAATCTAATATACCATTATCATTAATGATCTCAATAGGAGCAAACTGTACACATAGGGGATCAGTTGCCTTTAGCTGTTTCTCCATCCCTTTAAGACAGTACTGCAGCACTTCTTGTGTTTGAGGAAGAGAGGACAAATCGTATACCATTGTGCACATAGCCACAGCATTTCTCATGGCTTTCATTCCAACAGTTCTATCAAGAAAAGCATTGGTGCAGCACTCCAATATAGCACTTTAACTAAGATTTTACGATTTGTGATGAAATAGAAGAGCTCTTCATGGCAGAATTGTAACATTCAGGTTATTTTTGACAAAACAATTGAAAAATGAGTTTCTTCCATGAAACTCCAAGTCTGTTGTCCAAGGAAAACAAGCAGAGAGTGAAAAAGCGATGCAGTGAGGATTCTAGCAAGGATGATCCCTGTAGTGAAGTGGGATTGTATTCAGCTTGCAGATTGTTCCATGGGGATTCGGAAGTTGTCTGTTTGGATTCCACCTTGCAGTAAACCGATGTGTGTTATTTCACAGTGATTTGTCTCTGTCCTTATCCAGATTCAGTCACATGATTCATCTACTTTACTCATGTGTAATGTGTCTGGTAAGATACTTCACTCTTAACTTTGTTTTAGACACAATTACTTATCACTGAATAATAAAAAAATTGTTATAATAAAAATAAAAGGACTACTTCAAAAGAAATAGAAATATTTTAAGTTTTTATGTACTTTACACCTAGCTCAAATATATAAAATAAAAATGAACACAATTATAAGCAGATACTGACAATTCTATAATAATAATAATAATAATAATAATAGAAGATTTAAAAATAAATCTATGTGCAATTGAGCGACTGAAAATCTGGAATCATTTCAGTTATATGAAATGCTTGAAGAGAATAATTTGCAATCTTTAATGTACACACATAGAACTTTGTTCTGAATAAAAATATTATATTGATTCACATACTAAACACTGATAAAAATAAGTCATGTAATAAATCTCGAAGCAAGTTTCAACAAAAACAAAAAGACTAATAGGACCCAGTCCATGTTCTCTCATACTGTATCATTATAGTCAAAAGCAACCTCAATACTGGTTTTAGAAGGGAACAATTTGGAAAAATAGAGCATAGCTTTTGCAAGCTCACAATTCAAATAGAAGACTGAAAAAGCTTAATGAAAAATCATTATGTTCTTAAGCAGATCTTAAGAAATCACAGAGAGGAAGATAAGATTGAAAATAAAAGAAAGAAAAAACTAAACAATAATGCTTGCTATCTGGGCAAACAGCAATTGAACAAAGATGTTCCTGCTGCACATAAATTTACTACAATATCAATACCAATGTCACCCATTATCATAATGGAGCCAGCCAATTATCAAGGCAATATGTGAACACAAGATGGCCCAGCACCATTTGCCCTGACTGACACAATTTACAATTTTCCTTTAACAGTGACTATCCTTGCCTATTTTTTATGCCACTGATGTTAAAAAATAAATAAAATTATGAGTCATGTTTTGCCTCTGCATCTTCATGGTATATAATGTCATAGGTGCACTAACTCCTGAACCTTCCTCCAAAGCAGATAAAACTCAAATTTTGTTAAACATCTCTCCTAACCCCTTACTACAGAACACTGCGGTTTCAGTTGGCAAGTAAGTTTGATTTCAGATGTGTTTCTGGTAGTCCTTAAGCATTGGAAAAAAAAAATTTTTGAAGTTCAAAAGCATTTGGTCAAAAAGCTGTATTCAGTGGGAATGTAAACAATTTTCACAGTGTTTTGCAGCTTGAAGTCTCTTAAATTCCCAGCTGCTTGAGGCTGCTCTTCCATAACTGTAAAATATGGTTTGCACCAGCTTGAAATCCAATTGCTTCATTGATCAATTTAAGTGATGTGTATAGTTGACTTCTAGATACTTTTGGTTTCCCCTTTATATTTAAATGAATCTCACGCAATTAATCTTGGGCGTTTTGTCCTTGTTCTAATTGACTGCTTATACAGGGAACTGAAGGTTCTGCTCTTATGGGAGAGAAGGTCCATAGGACAAGGACAGACATGCACATGATAAATGGGTTTAGGCAGCCTCTTGAGCTGGTTTTAGGTATTTCTCCAGACTTTCTTAGACAGACATTCCTTGAGTCATCAATTCAACATTTCATGAAGAATTCCTATTCTTCCCAACTGCATGATTTCTAGAGTTCTTTTGAGCTCCTGTAAGTTCACAGAAGACAGCTGGAAACCACTTTGAAGTTTTGTTTTGTCAAAAATGGTGGTATCCTGCAGAAAGGCACCCTCAAACAGGAAGAGAATGAATTTCTGACTATCCAGTGGACCAATATAGATATAGATATAGATATACATATACATATACATATATTTAGTAAATATATATACTATATATAGATATAGTAAATGAGTCTTTCAAAGGCAGTTTAGACTTTGCATGCCTCCAAAATATAATTTCTAAAAACATAAAAACACAATGAGTCACATTAAAGCAAGGAGCACAACCCATACTGGAGAGGAAGAGAGAAAACAGATTAAATCATGCAGGAGAGCAGGTCCCCTGCATTACTTCAATATCAGGTCTGTGGAATTCTGGGTCAAGACTCTACATCCCTATTTACGTGCTTCCCTGGGCACAGAGGAAGGCAAAGGAAAAGTCTGAAGCAAGGATGTTTGCCTGGATTTCTGGAATTTGCAATTCCCCATCTGAAGAATCCACTGAGTTAAATAGACTCAGCAAGAATTACACACTGGCCTGGCCCCATGTTTGTTTGTTTGTTTTTTCTGAAACAGCCTAGATATAGATTCCAGAGAGGACAAAAAAATGTAGAGGAAAAAATGTTATTGAATAAATTAAGGTCAGGTTTTTTCTTCTGTTAACATGTAGAGGTTAGGTCTCAGAAAAAAGTGATCAGAAAGGAGAGGGGGGGGGAATCAGTTATAAATATCATACTGAAACTCAAAATGCAATGCCTACATATAAAGTGTTTCAGAGAAAAAGAATAGTAAACCTACAAAGACACAAAAATAAGATTGATAGTTCATAGTCCAAAGGCAATGTTGGGTGTAAGTACATACAGAAAAGCTGCCAGAAAATTTTAAAGGGAAAGTTCAAAGTGCTAGAATTGAACATTTAGTCAAAATGTCATGAAAATAGTAGAGCATTTAAAAATATTCTCTACCATGGAAGTCTCCAAAAATTTTACCAAAAATAATGAACTTGTTTGTTACGGAAGACATGCTTAGAAAAAAGATTAGTTAAAATAACAAATGCTGCTGAATATATATCAGATAAAAATAATGTGGGCCTGTGCTGTGGCTCACTAGGCTAATCCTCCACCTGCAGCACCAGCACCCCGGCATCTAGTCCCAGTTGGGAAGCCGGATTCTGTCGTGGTTGCTCCTCTTCCAGCCCAGGTCTCTGCTGTGGCCCGGGGAAGGCAGTGGAAGATGGCCCAAGTGCTTGGGCTCTGCACCTGCGTGGGAGACCAGGAGGGAGTAGAGTACCTGGCTCCTGGCTTCAGATCAGCCCAGGGCACCAGCCATAGTGGCCATTTGGGGAGTGAACCAACGGAAGGAAGACCTTTCTCTCTGTCTCTCTCTCTCTCTCACTGTCTAACTCTGCCTGTCAAAAAAAAAAAAAAAAAAAGATAAAAATAATGTCTTGGGAAATGTTCTGCTTTTCTAAAGAGCATCTACAATGAAAGAAAAAAAGGAGGAAATACAACAGTAATAGCTCAGAATTAAAAATAATTTAGTAATTGAATGAAGTCTTGATAAGAATGGAATTATAGTAGGGAAATGAGAGACCAGACAACACGCTAATTTATTATTTTGTATTAAGAAGGAGATGCCAAAAACATTTCAAAAGATAATAGACAGGTGTTAAAAAAGAATAAACTGAAAATTTTGTCAAGCAGAAATAATAAATTCATCTGTAGTAAAGAGATCCAAGCTAGTGGTGATTTGGAAAAATAAATGATATGAACATACCAGCTTAGACATGCCTCTGACAGTAGTTAAACTATAGACCACTGCCTCTGTAGTAACAACAAGACTCCATGGGCAAACCACTTTTTGTCTGAATAATGGAATTAAATTTGTTAAAGTCTAGAGTCCCCTTGGAGAAGTACTTTTCTCCCTGTGGACCATGAGAAGTCGCCAAGTCCTTAGAAAGATGGATACAGGATTAGATCTGTCACAGACAGAAGACCCTTGGTGAGTAACGGGAAATCTAAGTGTTTTAAACAGCCATCCTGACCATGCTGACTGTTCAGTAGAAGTCCCATGCGTAGAGAAAGGCCCTGAGTCCCCCGATACGTACCCCACAGATCAAGATCTTGGCCATGGAAAGGCCTGTGGCTGTTCTGCAGAGGTGGATAGGTTTGAATTTAATGATAACTGGTAGACATTGTAAGATGAGACACCAGAAACACGAACTGAATTTATTCTTTATTTTGTAAGGCGAGATGCTGCTATTAATCAACTATATCAATTTCAAGTTGTTGCTTAATTGTTATGATAAGTACAGAAAACAATAGCTTTTCTACATAGCCTAAGAAGTGTGGAAAAACAATTTAATTTCTCAAAATAAATTTCTGTTCATGGAAAAGACCAGTTAATTCTTGAGACAAATATGTTCAAAATACAAAACAGGCTTGAACTGTAACAGAATGTACTAAATCTGGCTGGTGCCACGGCTCACTAGGCTAATCCTCCGCCTTGCAGCACCAGCACACCGGGTTCTAGTCCCGGTTGGGGTGCTAGATTCTGTCCCGGTTGCCCCTCTTCCAGGCCAGCTCTCTGCTGTGGCCAGGGAGTGCAGTGGAGGATGGCCCAAGTGCTTGGGCCCTGCACCCCATGGGAGACCAGGATAAGTACCCAGCTCCTGCCATCGGATCAGCGCGGTGCGCTGGCCACGGCGGCCATTGGAGGGTGAACCAATGGCAAAGGAAGACCTTTCTCTCTGTCTCTCTCTCTCACTGTCCACTCTGCCTGTCAAAAAAAAAAAAAAAAAAAAAAAGCACTAAATCTGCTACCCAACCCTGAGAGGTACAATTCTGATTTAGTTGAAATTATCAAGCCCTTATCAGATTTCTGATGTAAAGACAATGGGTGCAGTACAGAAATAGTGCTAACTATGAAAGACATATTGACATATCAAATAAATAAGAATTTTAAGAGATAAAACATAATGAAGAATATAGAAGGTCACTAGATATTGTGGCAGTTTTAAACAAGTTTACTGTTGAAACTGATTGGTAAAGTTTACAAGTTGTGTGTACTTAACATATTCTCCCAGCTACAGATGGTCAAGAATAGAGAAAATCAAGGAAAGCAAATTGCATCTGAAAGTCAAACTAAGATATTAATATAAATAAATTATATAGAAATAATGATCTAATAAATCAGAGCTATGGAAATTTACCAAACAAAACATGCTATTATTCTTTATTTGAAAGGTAGAGAGAGAAAGAGAGACACAGATGGACCGATAAGAGATCTTCCATCCAATGGTTCACTACCAAAATTTTCAGAACAACCAAGGCTGGGCCAGATGGAATCTAGGTGGGTGAGACTCCATCTAGTCCCCCATTAGATGATAGGGACATGAGCACTTGAGCCATCACCTGCCTCTTAGGGAGTGCTTTAGCAGCAGGCTGGATCAGAAACAAGGCCAACACTCAAACCAAGGACTTTTACTATGGGATACAGGCATTTCACGTGGAATCTTAACTACCAGGGCAAACATTCATCGTCAGTTAAAAACTGCTTACCACACAAATATGTACAATTTTTGATGCTATTGAAATAATCTTTAAAACATAATCATAAAGTATTTAAATAAAATCAAAACTAGTAAAATAACAATGACGATAAAATATATATAAAACAAAACTTTTGAGATACGGCAAAATCATACTTTAAAAAAAGATTTATTTATTTGAAAGGCAGAGTTACAGAAAGAGAGAGAGAGAGGAAGAGACAGCGAGAGGGAGAGTTCTTTCATTTGCTGGTTCACTCTCTAAATGGCTGCAATGGCCTAAGTTGGGCTGATCCAAAGCAGGAGCCAGGACCTTCTTCAGGGTCTCCCACGTGGGAGCAGGGGCCCAAGGACTTGGGCCATCCTCCACTGCTTTCCCAGGCCACAGCAGAGAGCTGGATCAGAAGTGGAGAAGCTGAGACTCTAATCGGTGTCCAAGTGGGATGGAGGCACTGGTGCAGGGGCTTAACCCTTCTACACAGCAGCTCCAGATCCATAAAATCATACTTGCAGGGTAATTTCTAGGCTTAAATTATTTTATTGCACAAAATGCTCCAAAAAATGCAGTACTCCTCTTTAAAATCGTAAAATGTTCAACAAATTCCTATAAACTAGAAAAAAAGATAACAGATTTGAAGCAGAAATTAATGACATGAGATAAATGTCAATACAGAATATAAGCCAAAGTAAATATTGGTTATCTGAAAATATCAACAAAAGAGACAAACATCTGGAACTACTGATCAGGAGTCCAGAGAAAAGCTAAGACAAGGAAGCATCATGTGTGAATATGTGAACCTAACAACAGACAAACAGAGAATCCGAACTTAGGGAATATTCTGAGGACCAGTGCTAACACACTGAAAACAAATGGGACCAAACAAGCAACAGCCAAAACAACCCGCAAAAAAGTACTTCAAAATTTAATGGAAAAATGCGATTGAAAGATGTTTATTTTCTGCAAAAATATTTTAAAATCTATATGTAATTTTTCTTAATTTGAACTTTCCATGAACTTTTTATAGTGATCACATATATGTACATATATAGGCATACCTATAGCCAGAACTCACACCTGAAAAAACTAAAATAATTAATAATACTGCAAGGATAAAATAAATTGGGGTCTGATGTTTGACATAGTAGTTAGGATTTCACTTGAGTTCAAGCATTGCATTTCAGAATTCCTGGATTTGAGTCATTATTTTAGCATTCTGCTTTCATGCACCCTGAGACAGTGGGAGATGGCTAAAGTAGTTGGGTCTCTGCTGCACACTGGGGAAACCCAGAGTGAGATCCCAGCTCCTGACTTTGACCTGGTTGAGCCCTGGATATTTTCGATATTTTGGAGTGAATCGGCATATGGGAGAACTCTTTCTCATCTCTCTCTCTCACCTCTCACTGCTCTCTTATCTCTCTCACTCCTTCTCATTCTGTCTCTATCTCACTCTATCTATGTACCTCTCAGCTAAGTTAACTAATCAAAGGTGTGTTTCAAATAATTACAAAAATTAAAGTAGTGGCTAACTATATTACACTCTATGTCTATAAAGTAATTTTATAGATTTTATAAAAGCCAAAGAAAGTAATTTCTATGTTCTAGTATACTTGGCAATAGTTAAAGAGTAAATACTTGTATTTAACTGCATGAGAGCAGTATTATTAAAATATTAAAAGGTTTTAGATTGTAAAATGAGAAAAATTCATAGCCATTATATTCCCAAGTACAGAAACAAAATCATAAACAAAATACTAACACATTAAACCTAACTGATGACCCACTAGTGTTTTAAGTTGCTGGTAGAGTGTGGTCCATGTACAATTAATTCATCCATAGTAATATTGCTACTGAACCCACAGGGTAAGTGCTGTTGAGGTGGCAGAGTTTATACCTGCAAATCAAATCAAATTGATATAACTGTAATATATCATAACTGTGTTCATTCTAGCGATATAAGGATTGTTTAACATTAAAAAATCCACAAACGTAATTTATAACCTTACCAATGGAAAAAAAAGTCTGTGAAATAGGTCAATTTCATGTGTTTGCCACGGATGCAAAAGGAAACAGATACCTCACACAAATCTGTATAATTTGATGATAACTTACTTAAAAATAGTAACTACAAAGATCAGTGAGTTACGTGGAAATAAGTAGAAGTAGTAAAGGAACGTAGGGCTAACAAAATCAGATACACTTAACAATAGCATTAGAGAATATCATTACTTATGAATACATATAAAGATATAAAGCTAAGTATTTTCTTAGCTAGCTCTTAAAATGGATAATATCCTGAATTTTTACAATGAATTTTAAAAGACAAATATTCATGTACAAGATGGAATGACCACCAAACGCTAAAGCTCTTCTAAAGTAAAGATCTTGTGAAGAGTAGACGGTGGGAGATGGAGCAATAAAAACACACAGTATTTTTCCAGTGACAAGGAGCACAGAATATGCATAAACTGAGCGTCAGAGAATGCTTCAAACGAGTATCAAGCATGTAGGACATCTAATCTAAGTATGCACATCAGTTTGGTTTGTATTGCCAATCAATTTTTGCATGGGAATGCTCATGCAAAGTTCAATGGACTAATGAAGAAAGCGGTTATGGCTGCAAGATGAGCTTATGCATATGCTCAAGAAAATAAATTCAACCTCATTGAGACTGATCTGGCTTGGATCACCGTTCAGGTCCCAGCTGGACAGCTGTGGTAATAAATGATAGTTTTCCAAAGTTATCATTCCCAGAGGAATAGTGAAGCACCTGGAGCTGTAGGGTTTAAAATGAATTCTTTATGGAAGGAACAGTGATCTTCTTCCTCAGTGGAATGAGTGCTTACTCTTTAGGATGATTTACTTCTGCTATTCACACTTCATTCTGTGATATTCCATGCAGCATTGCATCCAACTGGGAGCTCTTCACAGCCAAAGAAGTGAGAGGTGATCTCACAGCTATGGGAGTCACTGATCTCATTATATTTTACAGCATGCTAAAGGGTCTGTCTTGGTTGAAAAAAAATCCATTAACAGTGCCAGCTATGTGACAACACCTGTAGACTTCAGGTGCTTTCCTGTATGTTATTATAAATACACAGAATAGATGATCATTACATGGTTAAAATTTATATGTGGAGGAAACAAGGGTATATCTAGGCATGGGTTTTATTACCATTTCCCCTAATGTACTTAAAACATTTTGCTTTTAATTTCTAGAAATTTTGGCTTTGCTGGCTTAGGTATTAATGCTGCCCAAACTACAAGATAAATAATGAACTCCCACTGTCTTGGAACTTGAGGTTGTCCTCAGGCTACTGTATACTCTTATGTGCCAATCATGCAGGGAAAGTTTCTGGTTGAGTTGGCTAATCCAGTTTATCTATGGAAGATAAGGCACCACTGTGGCATGAGGGCAAGGAGGAATACATGTAAAATCTGATAACGATCTGAGTGTTCCTATGTCAATTAGTAAAAGCAAATTGTAAACACTGAAGATACCATGTGACCATAAGTCAGCAACAGAGACAAGTCATGAGAAAATTCGCACATTTGCCACATCTAAACACACATAGTAATATACATTAACCATTGTTTCCTCTTTCTACAACTTCTTAAGTAATAGAAGTTGCATAAAAGTGATTAATTATAAAATTTACTTTTTATTTAAATTGTTATTATTTATTTGAAAGGCATATTAACAGAGAGAGAGAGAGAAACTTTTTTTTAAAGATTTATTTATCAGAAAATCAGAGCTACACAGAGAGATGAGAGGTAGAGAGAAAGAGAGAGGTCTTCCATCTGATGGTTCACTCCCCAGTTGGCCACAATGGCTGGAGCTATGCCAGTCTGAAGCCAGGAGCCAGGAGCTTTTTCCAGGTCTCCCACGCGTGTACAGGGGCCCAAGGACTTGGGCCATCTTCCACTGCCTTCCCAGGCCATGGCAGAGAGCTGAATTGGAAGTGGAGAGCAGCAAGGACTAGAACTGGCACCCATATGGGATGCCAGTGCTTCAGGCCAGGGCATTAACCCACTGTGCCACAGCACTGGCCTTGAGAGAGAGAGGGAATCTTAAATCTGCTGTTTCATTCCTCAACTGCTTGCAACAGCCGGGTGCAACCAGGCCAAAACCAGAAACCAGGAACCCTAGAGAAGTCTCCTGCATGAGAGGCAGGGGCCCATCAGAAGTGGAGCAGCTGGCAATGAAATTGACACTCCAGTATGGGATGCCAGCACCACATGCAGAAGTTTGACCTGCTTTCATAACATATAAAGATTAACCAAGCGATCATAATGATAAAATTAAGAGTCAAATAGATCACATAAACAAGACTGGTGGCTGCTAATACTAACTGATAGAATTAAAAAGGAGAGAACGATCAACATGGGAAGTGGGATACACAGCAGACTCATAGAATGGCAGATGTCCTAAACAGTACTCTGGCCTCAGAATTAGCCCTTAAGGCATTCTGATCTGGCTAAAAAGCCCATGAGAGTATTTCGGGCATGGAAAGCCAAGACACTCTGGAAAAAAAAAAAAAAAAAAAACACCACCACCACCACCTAAGTGAAAGGTCTCTGTGAGTGAGATCCCAGTAGAAAGAATGGGTCATCAAAGAAGGAAGTACCTTTCTCTTAAGGGAAAAGAGAGCTTCCACTTTGACTATGACCTTGTCTAAATAAGATCAGAGTTGGCAAACTCAAGAGGCTTCTATAGCCTTGGCAACTCATGACAAGAGCTTTGAGTTATTACTGACGCTATAAATAAGAATGATAGTTGTTAAATCAACAACAGGAGTCACTGTGCACTTACTCCCCATGTAGGATCTCTGTCCTTCACGTGTTGTACTATGTGATATAACGAGATAACTAGTACTCAAACAGTACTTTATACTTTGTGTTTCTGTGTGGGTGCAAACTGTTGAAATCTTTAATTATTATATGCTAAATTGGTCTTCTGTATATAAAGATAATTGAAAATGAATCTTGATGTGAATGGAAGGGGAGAGGGAGTGGGAGATGGGATGGTTGTGGTTGGAAGGGAGGTTATGGGGGGAAAAAGCCACTATAATCCAAAAGTTGTAATTTGGAAATTCATATTTATTAAATAAAAGTTTAAAAATGAAGATTATGATTGGGGAATGAAATACTGAATAACTCCATAGAACCCTAAAGCAGCACATGATTTTATATTTTGCTTGGACAAGGTCTAGGGCAAGTGCTTACCTGAACATTGCATTTAGTCAGAGTGGGATGATGCTTTTATTTGTATTATTCAGACATTGAAATGCGGAAAAAGAAAGTTCAAGGTTTGGCTGGATTGTCAATAGACATAACAACTGCCTATGTATAATGTTTTCTCTTCCCTGTAAGAAAGAGCTGGGAGCTACATTTCCCTGATTCTCCTCTCTCCCTGGATGAAGGTTAGAGTCTGCCAGTCTGGGTCACTCCCAAGAAACCTGAAAAAATAAGTATATTTGCAGAGACAACTGCAAGCAGACCTGGTCAGAGAACATGGGTGAAATTCAGATCACCTCACTGATGAGTATCCTGGCTTCTCTTCTGTAAACTGAGAATTTGGGTGCAGTTCTTGAGCAGTGACTCGTTCAGAGAAGTTCCTGGGCATCTCTCAGTCCAAAAGCATACAGGATACTTCACACTGACTTCTAACTCTTCAACTAAAGGAATTTCTTAAGCTGTTTTTTGAAAACCTGTATTAAGGAACAAGTATATCTGAGGACTAAGGTACCTAGAGTGACTTCTGTTTTCTGACATGACACATACTGATACAAACCCCCACTATTATATTCACAAGGTTCTATTAATAATTGAATTTGCAAGTCATAGCATAATGAGACTACATCTGGCCTTGTTTTTCCTATAACAATATTTTAAATATGTTTCAAACTAAAATTACATCTTGATAATATTTGCACCATTTACAAAATTAATGTACCATGTGATTCATTTAGGAATGTTTCCATTAAGTGTATAAAAGAGGTTTAAAGTAAAAACAGGAGTTTAGAAAAATAGCATTAGAAATTAAGTTTATTATGATGCAAACATGTTGAAAGTCATGCATATGAGGGGTCTTAAAAAAGTTCATAAAAATGTGTATTATCATGAAAAAGTGTGCATATGTGCATATACTTCAAACCTTTTTTCACCAAAATAAATGTGTTTTAATAAAAATTTTATTTGATATTTGAAGAACTTTGCCTGATATATTTGAATTTTGAAAGCTAAAACACTCTGTATTCTACAAAAGACAAAAACTTAAATTACGGAAATAATTCTAGTTTAAAAGATCACAACTCTGCTCATTAACCTATAAATAGGTTCCCATAACAGGGATATAATAACAGTACAAAAATTCATCCTCTACCCTCCAAAACAGGATAGCATTTAGCAAATGAGCAGAATGCTGTCAGTTTGATCACTCTTTAAAGTACGTTTCAGGAGAATCAAGATTATGCCAATCCGGTAATGACAGTACACATAGTCATTTTCTGGCTTTCCTTAAAATACTCAATTGAAATTATTGCTTTTTTCAATAATATAGCTGAAAATTAAAGACTTTAAGTGAGCTAATCCAAAATCCACTGCACAGAAAGCATCTTGTCAGATCAAAATTCCAAGCAAAGCTCACATGTTTCCTTATTAATCTAAGTTAAATAGGACAGCTTAGAGCTGATGAACTGACAGGATATTGCAGCTGTGTTAGAAACAGTGACACCATTGCCATAAGAAGAGGAAAACGTTTCATCCTGGATTCACAGCTAACTTCACAAGCATTCTTTAAACAGAGTTCCTTTGAATATCAGGTAAAATGTTTGTGCTAACTCCAAAGACTTGTGAGGTGAGATGAGTGTTGCTTTTAGGGTTCCAAGACAGTTTGAAGAGGGGACCAAATATCTGATAAAATGAGGCATATTCCATTGGATTTCTGAGGCAAATTTTAATTTATTTTATTAAGATTAATAACTTTTCTTTTAAATTCAAATTTTAAATGTTAATAAACTCTGCTAGAATTAAATATCTATTTGCATGTGAAACTTACAGAAAGTTCCAGAGGAGTCTATTGTTTAAAGTTATGCACAAAGCCTGCGCCGTGGCTCAATAGGTTAATCCTCCACCTGCGGCACCAGCACACCAGGTTCTAGTCCTGGTCGGGGCGCTGGATTCTTTCCTGGTTGCCCCTCTTCCAGGCCAACTCTCTGCTGTGGCCCGGGAGTGCAGTGGAGGATGGCCCAAGTGCTTGGGCCCTGCACCCCGTGGGAGACCAGGAGAATCACCTGGCTTCTGCCTTCAGATCAGCGCAGTGCGCCGGCTGCAGTGTGCCGGCCACAGCGGCCATTGGGGGGTGAACCAACAGCAAAGGAAGACCTTTCTCTCTGTCTCTCTCTCTCACTGTCCACTCTGTCTGTCAAAAAAATAAAAATAAAAATAAAGTTACGCACAGGGGGTCAGTGGTGTGGCACAGTAGGTAAATCCTCTGCCTGTAGTGCCAGCATCCCAAATGGGCACTGGTTCAAGTCCCAGCTCCTCCTCTTTCAATCCAGCTCTCTGTTATGGCCTGGGGAAGCAGTAGAAGATGACCCAAGGGCTTGGGCACCTACTACCTGTGTGGGAGAAGCGGAAGAAGCTCCTGGCTTCTGGCTTCAGATTGGCTCAGCTCCGACCATTGAGTGAACCAGCTTTCTGACTTCATCCCTTGTTCTTTTAATAGCTCTTGTGACCAGTATATTGAAATCTCTAAGTAAAGTTGCAGAATCATCTATGCCACTTCAGTTTCATCAGTTTTCATATTTTTTCCAAATATAACAACATATTTGCAATTCAAGAATTTGTCTAATGACTTTTTTTAAAAGAATTATTTTATGTATTTGAAAGACAGAGTTACAGAAAGAGGTAGAGAAGAGAGAGAGGTCTTCCATCCGCTGGTTCACTCCCCAGAAGGCCACAATGGCCAGAACTGCGCCAATCCAAAGCCAGGAGCCAGGAGCCTCTTCCAGGTCTCCCACATGGGTGTAGGAGCCCAAGGACTTGGGCCATCTTTTACTGTTTTCCCAGCCATAGCAGAGAGCTGAATCGGAAGAGGAGTAGCCAGGACTAGAACCGACACCCATATGGGATGCCGGTGCTTCAGGTCAGGGATTTAATCCACTGCACTACAGCGTCAGCACCATGACTTTTTTATAAATATGAAATCTCTCTGTTTCTAGTAATGCATGCATATGAATATTCTTTTTAAAGTTCATAGGAAATACATAGCAAGAAAATATGCACAAATTTTAAAATTATTGCACAAAATAAAGAAATTTTATAAACATATTTTTATTTGAAAGGTAGAAGAAGAGAGAGAGAGAAAGAAAGGGAGAGATGGAGAGATAGAGATACAGAAAGTCAGGATTGGACTGGGCCAAAGTCAGAAACCAGAAAATCCATCTGAGTGTCCCCCATGGGTGGCAATGACCTTGAACCATCATCTGCTGCTTCCAAAGGTGGTTCTGAGCAGGTACCTGGGTCAGAGGCAGAAGTGGAACTCAAAACTAAGCACTCCAATACAGTGTGTGGCTCTTCCAATCAGTGCCTTAATTTGCTGGGTCACAATGCCTGCCCTAAGCTCATTGTTAATTCAATTTTTCCATTTACAAATGTATACATTCTTTATTAACTGACTTCATTAATTTAAGTACAGCTTTGGAAGCTTAGCCATCTTTTATAAATTCTTTAGATTTCTTTCACTAACCTCTCAGAAACTAATACATTTACAATTGAAATTCTTAAAAATTTTATTTAAATAATATAAACAATTTCAGCTTCCATTAATTCTTTGGTTTTTGTCATAAGACTTCATAAATACATATTTACACATGCCAACATTTCTTTATCACATATTGGTTATGCAATTTAAAAATCTGCCATTCAGATGAAATATTATATTGTTTCTTGCTCAGGATTCTAGTTTCTAAGAGGGGGGAGGCACTTAGTGAATAAGATAAATTATCACTCTCAGTGGTCTATAGCTATGGAAGCAGAAGAATTTACTTAACATGTTTAAATATTTGCTAGGCTCCACTATAAATTTTACTCATGGTATTTCATGGTGCTTAATAGGCTTTTTCAGTACAGTGTTTCATCTAATTTTCACCACAGCACAGCAAGATATTCGTCCTGTCTCATTATAGCACAAATGAGGAATATCACGGACTTTGCTTATAAGCAAGCATCCAGATTCAATTTAGGTCTGTATGGCTCTATTTAATAAGTGTGTATTTCTGGGTACATTGTGCATATCTGTGTGTCTCTGATGGGTTTGTTACTTAAGAAAGGAGGTTTCACATCAAGTGCGATGTAACTAGTCACATTCTCCACAAAGGCCCTATTATTTATTTATTTGAAAGGCAGAGTTACAGAGAGGCAGAGAGAGAGAAAGAGAAAGTGTTCGTTCTTCCATCCGCTGATCACTCCCCAAATGATTGCAACAGCCAGAACTGAATCGATCTGAAGCCAGGTGCCAGGAGCTTCTTCTGGGTCTCCCACATGGGTGCAGGAGTCTTCTGGGCCGTCTTCTGCAGCTTACCCAGGCAACAGCAGAGAGCAGGATCAGAAGTGGAGCAGCCTGGAGTTGAACTGGCATCCATATGGGATGTCAGCACTGCATAAGGCAGCTTTACCTGCTACACCACAGCACTGGTCCAGGTCCTATCTATTCTTAAGGACAATTTGTACCAAATATAAGTTATTTTTTTCCAAATAGTGACTGTGTTAATTTTATGTTTTAGATATTTACTTGACAAGGAAATGTTGTGTAAATTCAAGCAATCATATTCGTGATTATGAACTGAACTATAAATCATTCCTTAATTATGTTCTCCAAAAGAATCTGGAGATGCATCAGTCTGAAAACACTGGAATCTGGTGTGCATGGGGAGAGAAGGGTGGCAAATTTGGTTCTTTTTTTAAAGTTCACTTTATTTTTTTTTTTATTTGACAGGTAGAGTTATAGACAATGAGAGAGAGACAGAGAGAGAAAGGTCTTCCTTCAGTTGGTTCACCCTCCTCAATGGCTGTCACAGCCGGAGCTGCACCGATTCTAGGCCAGGAGCTTCCTCCTGGTCTCCCATGCAGGTGCAGGGGTCCAAGCACTAGGGCCATCCTCCACTGCCCTCCTGGGCCACAGCAGAGAGCTGGACTGGAAGAGGAGCAACCGGGACAGAATCCCGCCCCGATATGGGATATAGGTACCACAGGCAGAGGATTAGCCAAGTGAGCCACGGCGCCAGCCCCTGAAAATTTGATTCTTAACCTTAAGAAAAACTGAGAACAGAGAGTGAAGAAATGGAGAAATGATGATCTAACTATTGGCAGCCAGTTTAAGCCAAAATTTAGTATTTAGGGTTTTTGCCGTTTATTTAGAAAAGAATTCTAAGGACCAGCTCAAACAAAACAAGCAACGTGGTAAGGCTTAAGATTTATTTAGAGAATGAGAGAAATACACAGGAACATGAGGGCTTCATGGAGGGAGAGTGGTTCAGGAAAAGAAAATGAGGAGTTCCATACCAGCCTTTTACAGGGAGCTGGCCAGAGACTGCAAGCAAGAGGGCATGTGGATGGAGAACAGGGAGAGGCGGCGAACAGGGGCTTCACACTCTCCAGCCTCTTATTAACTTCCAAAAGTAGAGTGGTTACATAGTCTGATTCACAGGTGCGTGGATACAGGTGAGATCATGTAGGGGCAAGGGAGTTTGGCCCCCCGTTCATGGACTTAATCATATCTCCCTGACTATTCCCATGTTAAAAGGTGCAAACTTTTACTTGATAGGATGAACATATTCATGGGATCTCAATGTACAGTCTAGGTGTTAATGGATCCGGGAAGAGCTTCACCAAGTAGAAGCTGCTGCCGAGCTACGGCATATCTAGTACTAAAGATAGTATATCATAGTAAACCACATTTTAGGCATAGAAACTTTTTCATTACAGGTTGAAGACAGTAGACAAGGGTATAATAACCTTTGAAACATATTTAGAGATGAAGGGAGGTTAAGGCACAGATGCGGCTGGAGAGAGGCTGGGTGGATGAACTGAGCTCTGTGGTGTGGCCCTTCCTCTTCATCACATGAGGAGTCCTATCCAATCTAAATTTGTGTTGTCACAAAGTCCAGGCAATTTATTCTTTAAATGCTCTTTCTTAACTTCTCTCACACTGCAGGAAAACATTGCAGGAATTGTTATGCAACATATTTTACAAATGTTTTACTACATAAACAATGAAATGTTTTCCTTAGATGCCAATGATATCTGTAACAAAGAATCAAGTCATTCAAAAGTATCCCCTTAACATCAAATTAATTATCTTTTTTTTAAGATTTTTATTTATTTTATTTGAGAGTTAGAGTTACAGACAGTGACAGAGACAGAAAGAAAGGTCTTCCTTCTGTTGGTTCACTCCCCAAATGGCCGCAACAGACGGAGCTACGCCGATCTGAAGCCTGGAGCCAGGCACTTCTTCCTGTCTCCCGTGCAGGTGCAGGGGCCCAAGGACTTGGACCATCTTCTGCTGCTTTCCCAGGCCATAGCAGAGATCAGAAGCAGAGCAGCCAGGACTAGAACTGGCGCCCATATGGGATGCTGGCGCCTCAGACTGAGGATTAACCTACTGCACCACGTGCCGGCCCCCAAATTAAATATCTTGAATAATATGAGAGAAAAATTGTCACTATACTGTACTCATGCTGATTTATGGTGAAACTTGAAAGAAAGCCATTGATGGAATAGAAAAAAAAAATCTAAGAGTTTAAGGGAAAGAATGTTAAAAATCAGCATTTTTAGAAAATTTTCTATGTGCCAAAAATACTACATCTCAATGAATATTTAGCTTATTTTGCTTCAATTCACATTTAAATTGTGTTTAGATGTTTATTAATGTACTTGCAACTGATTTTCATTTATGTTAGCCACCACACAGACATTTTAAATTTTACATAAAATTAATGCACAATTTAGCAACTATGGAGGTAGAGTTTATTGGAAATAGATATTTCTACATCAACAAGTCAATATGATCCTCCAGTTGACATTTTGTGTGATTGCACAATTAACTCAAGAAAGGAACAAAGAATTGATTCATTTGGATACAAATGAAGGGGATATAGTAGTCTACGCAAACATGTATCCTGAGACAACATTTAACATAGGCGTTAAGACAGCTTCAGCCCTTGTCAGAGTGTCTGAGGTTTGATACCCAGCTGTGGCTCCCAATTCCAGGTTCTTGATAATGCAGACAATGAGGTAGTGGTGATGGCCCAAGTGATTGGTTTCCTGCCACCCTGGGGGGGTCTGGATTGCCCAGCTTCGACCCTGCACACTCAAGGCTGCTGTCACAACTTGGAGTGTGAACCAGTAGAAAGACCCTTGTGCTCTCTCTCCCACCACCCCTCACCATATCCCTTCTCTACAAAGATATATATACATATATATATATATATATATATATATATATAATATATTTAAATGTAGTCTAGAAGGAATCCATTGTGGGGCTCCATGGGATGCACAGCCATGGAGCCCCCACGTCAAGGTCGGTCTGATAGCTGTTGCTGTGTCTTTATCACAAGGTGGATGTTGCTAGTTTCGGTTAGGGTAATGCTTTCCCATGGTTGGAACTTTCCAGAGGAGTTGAGAATGTTGTAAACAACAAGATGGCGCTGAGGACCGGACGGTGAGCCTGCCTGCTGCGTGACACCTCATCTGATTGGCCCGAGGACGCGTGCACACTGCGTGAACAGACAGCGGATTGGAGTGTTCCGTGCATGGACTTGAGCCTGCTTGCAATTGGCCGGATTTTGTATATAAGCTGTGTGCTGAGGAAGGAGGGGGCTTTCCTGTCCACTCTCCTCCCTTCATTCTTTCTCTGTCACTGTTATTTTCTCATTAAAAGTCTACTGAAGACCGATAAGCTGCGAACAGTGTCGTTCCTTTGCAGGCAAGGGAGCGGCAATCCATGCTTTTAATTGCATGAAATTTCATCTAAGTAACTTCTAGCATTTTTAAGTTAGTACTATATTTTGACATGACAATGCCAAGTATTTTCACATGATCCAGGGAATTAATAACTGTTTTTAAATAGAAAAGCATGGTCTGGGTAGTTCATGTGGCTTCATGGAAGATCACAGAATCTATCCCAGAAGAAATATTATGCTGAACATCTACCCTAAAACAGCAGGACAGAATTTACTTGTTTCTGTGTAGGCTTATGTCAAGCAGTTTTTCACTTGAGCATAATTGTGCTCCTCCCTTTTGAGGGCACAAATTTTGCTTTCTGGACCATCTCTGATTCTCTCTGATTGCCCGCTTTGGTTCTGTGTCCCTCCCATTTCCAATTCTCTTGGGAGCTTGTCCTTGGCTACCCAAGAGCAAGAGCAGCTGGCACCAGCCACAGCGGAGATTGAGGAACTTCACCTGTCTGCTTCACACGCTTGGACACTCACTACTTCTTGCAGCTCACCCTGATTTCTGAGCTCTTGTTGAAAATGTTGGCATTCTTGCTGGTTATTCACATCTATTAAGAGCCTGCTGTAATAAGACAGAAGGAGAAGAATAATACCCTCAACATAGGACATCATATGGTCTAAGCTGTTTTGCCTATGAATGTTGAAGTATTCATGACTCAGAGTGAGGCTGGATTTGCTCCTTTTCACTTAAGAGGATAGTTTTTAGCTATTTAGGTATTGTACCTGATTATACTTGTAGAAAAGCCAATACAATCAGTTTGTCATTGTTACGTTAATAATCAGATATCAATCTGAAAATAATGGAGTTTTTAATACTAATGTCAGATGTGCACTTAATTCATATTTACTTAGTTTTCTTAGCTCAGTTAAAGCAGATTTTTTTTGTTTTTTTTTTGTTTGTTTGTTTCCCTTAGAAATTAGTTTCTGTACACTCACCAAAGGAAATTTTAGCTCTCAATGTAACAATTATTTTGCAGTTGCAGAGGTATCAACTTCATTTGAGAAACATTCTGGGCCTCTAAACTTTTATTATTTAGACTTTATCATTAAGCAAATTACAATATTTTGGAACATGACAACTATAATATTAATAGGAGACATAGTTCAAAGAACATTCAGTTAAAAAGTCGTAGTGTAGGAGCTAGAGTAGGTAATATATTTTACTAGAGTTTAAAATTTGTTTTCAAATTTTCTGTTGCAGATACACTATTGATAACATTATTATGATGATATTTTTGGTGATTCTGTCTTAATAAGCTTCCAGCACTGAAATGCAGGTTCTGTCTCCTTGTTTCAACACAATTGGATGTAATGAATGTCTGTACCACTCACCAGCTGCACACACCTAGGGGAGTCACCCAACATGTTTGTGTTTGTTTAATGACCCACAAAATCAATAAAATAGCAGTTCTCAATTCGCGCAATTCAAAAGGTTGCTCAAGGACAAAATATAAGTAAATATATGCAAATGTCTTAGAACAGTGCTTACCACTCAGCATGTACCACAGAAATGGTCTCCGTCATCATCGTCATTATCATCATCATCACCATCCTTATGTTTTTCAATTCCAGTTAATTATTTCTCACACAGTACATAGCATTTTTCTCTGTCCTAATTAGAGCTCAGTTACTTTTTGTTTTGTGAATCAGTTAATATGTAAGGAATCCAAGTAACTTGTGACACATAGCCTTATTTCTACTGCTTTTCAAAATGATGAGGGTCATGAAGTGACTATGCCCAATTACAGTAGCTCCTGCCCAGGAGACGTCAACACCAACACCATGTTTCCTCACAACAGGTTCTAATAAGCTGGAGCTGATAAGGACCACAGACTTCCAGAGACCTCAGAATGCCAGACTCCTGCTGAACTTAATGAAGACACCTTCCTATCCAGTAAGCAGTGGGACTTACTTTATCCAACTGTGTGCCCACTGGACTAATGCTTTCTTGTCTCAAATGCTATTTTTCAATGCTTAATTGGCCTAGCCATCATGAGTTTGCACGTTCTAGCACTTAAACCATCCTAAATTCTCACCTTAACTATACTGCATGTATGTCCTTTCTTTCTTCTTTTCTTAAAACATTGATTTTTTTTAAAAATTGTATTTTTCAAAAGATGAATTCCAGAGGTTCTTTCCAGACCTTCTTTTTTTTTAAGTAGGGTCTGAGATATGGAAAAGCTGCTGGCCGTAAGGTGTGAAGTTCATGGAGGTACAGTGACGAAGAACAATCAGCTCACAGATGAGGAGGAGCTTCAAAGGAGCTGAAGTCCATCCTCCTGTGCTTAGAGGATATGCTTGGTGGTCTTCTATTTTTATTTGACAGTAAAAAGAGAAAAGTGTCCTGTAACAATGGACTCTAAATGAGTCAAGAGTGCTAACATAAAAAAATGCTCCAAATTTTTTTAAAACTAAAATTTTTATAATGTACTTGGTCTTCATGCAAACTAAACATAACTTTTTCATATTCAAACATTATTTACAGTAACTCATACATCAAAAATATAAGTAGAATGAAATGCATTTTCTAAAACATTTAAACCTAATTGCAAATTTCATTGAACTTTTCACAGGCCCAGCTCTTCATGTCACAACTACAAGCTCTCTTCACAGGATCATGTTTAAAGTTACATATACAATGATTGTAATTAGCTTCAAATTCAACATTACCATGTAATTCTCTAAAAACAATTATGTTGGATTAGACTCAATCTGTTTTTATCATTGTTTTGCTTTTTTCTTTGTTTAATTTAATATTTGTATTTCAACACAATTTAAATTTCTGTAATTTTGTAAACTTTAGTATACTCCCATCTTTTTATAATTGTTATGTCAATGCTCTTCTACTGTTTCAAAATAGAAATGACGTTGTTCTTTTAGAAAATCATCTAAATTTAGGGAAAAGTACCAGCTAGTGATTTTGGTACTACTCAGTGAGTGATAAACTAGCTATCTAAGTCTTAAGATTCAATTGAATTAAGTATCCTTTTTAAAGGTCCTTTTTAAAGATCTTTTTTTTAAAGATACTTAGGGTCTGGTTATGTAATTGAACTGATTAATCAAATATTGCCTCTTCATATTCAACATCAAGTCTGCTTTTACTTTTTTTATAAATTCTGTTGAATATGCATCTGTGAAATGATTTTTATCCTGTATATAGCATTTGAATGGTATGTCTTTGAATACTCCTTATATTAATGAAGGGATGACAGGCACATGCCCTGTGCCACTTCCTCTACTTCTTGTCCCTTGAAGTTGTAGCTAGTAGAGGGCAGGCCATAAAGTCATGAAGAGATGACATGAATCTCTTTTCTGAAGTCACTAGTAGGGCAGAACAAGTCTTAAGTCACTAAAATGTTCTTTGCCATGATGTCTAAATGGAGACGATGACCTGATAACCCCTTGTACCCATGACATGAATGTCTTAACAAAACTCCTTAACAAAAATTCCTACTTCCAGAGAGTGCAATCTAGAACAAAATCTGCTTCCTTCACTCACTGTTGCCTAACATAACATCCAAGTGAGCTGCTACTAGGGACATCTCATGTAGTCTCTCATATGGCAGCCAAAAGTAAAACTAACTTTGGGGTGGCAGACATGTCCATGGTTGTCTCTGATGACCCTTGATAGGGTGCAATGGCTTTTCTAAATCATAACTAAGCTGAATTGATCTTCCCTTGTTGTCAGTAGCTTATGCCACAGGAAACCTTCTGGTATGTGAAGGGTTTAACAGTATTATTCCTGGTCTATGAACAGGATTTCAATTTTCAGAGCTGTTTTTGATTTTCACACCCCAGCTTTATGACTAATATATAGATCTTAGCCTCCAAATCATTATATCTGAATATAATGCAACCAATTAGCCTGAAGTTATTTTGATTTGGGATTAACAACAACAATAAAAGCAAGAATTTTTGTTTTTTGGGGTTTTCTTTTGTAACATTATTTTGAAATTAGCATCACAATATATAGGTTCTAACCAGGCTGTATTTGTATACCATCCCCAAGGTTAGAGAATCATGAATAGAACTTTAAGAAGGATCCTATGTATTTATTCTGGGAAATTCATAGATGTTAATGCCAATGGGTCTTCTGTGGTGATCTTATAACTGCTATAAATTATGCCAAAACATGATAAAGGTTAACCCTAGATATTCTAATTTTCTTCTTTAATTACTTGATAACTATTTTCTTAAAGTTTAATGTACCCCCTAGATACTACAAGATGAATCTTATTTTTAGTCTTTTAAAAATGAGAAAACTGGGGACTGCATCATGGCACAGTGTGTTAAGCTGCCACCTGCAATGCTGGCATCCCATAGGAGTGCCTGTTCCAGTTCCGGCTGCTCCGCTGTTGATCCAAGTTCCGAATTATGTGCTTGAGGAAACACTGGAAGATGGTCCAAGTACTTGGACCCATGACCCGTGTTTGAAACCAAGATGAAATTCCTAGATCCTGGCTTCAGCTTTGCCCAGTACTGGGCTTTGCGAACATTTGGGAAGATCTCTCTCCTTGTCTCTCTGTAACTCTGCCTTCAAATAAACATAAATATTTAAAGAATAAAATAAAATTAGGTAACAGAGAGAGAAAATACTTGAACAATGCCCAATAGCTAGTGATTGAAGGAACTGGGTTTCAAACTACGATTACTCTAACTTTTAATTTTGAACTAAATTTTGTAAATATTTTCAAGTGAAGGGATCATGAGGACTTAGGGAGCAAAAACAACATTTTTGGTATAGTTATTTATGTTGTAATAAACAGATATTTTATTGGCATGAAGTAAAGAACTTATTTTGAAAATGATATAATTTGTGATTTTTAGATTTATTGGTGTTACTTCATTATGGATTAAGCAAAAAATTTAAAGGATAATTTATTAAAGATTATATTCAATTAAAATATTCTAATAACAAGAATAATGAAATAATCAATAGTAATTTTTAACAAAGAGAATCACGATATATCCCAAGGTGGCTTTCAAATGCTGTTTTGTTTATTCCTTTTACAGTTTTCTATTTTATTTAAGGTATACAAGTTTTTTATATTTGATATATACAGATGTGTGAACATAGTGATACTTTCTACCCTACCCTCCTTCCTGCCCATGCTCCAACTCTTCTTCCTCTGCCCTCTCCTAATCCCACTCTTAATTTTTACAAACGTTTATTTTCAATATACTTTAACTCTTAGGATTAACACTGAACTAAGTAAAGAGTTCAACAAATAGTATGAAGAAAAAACACTATTCTTCAACTGAACGGATGAAGGCTATAAACAATCATCAAGTCTCTAAATGTCAATTTCACTGCAATACATTACGTTTTAGGTACTCTATTAGTTGCTCCTGATCAGGGAAGACATGATATCTGCCATTTTTGGACTGGCTTACTTCATTAAGTATCATGAGTTCTAGTTGCTTCCATTTTGTTGCAAAAGACAGGATTTAATTTTTTTACTGCAGTTTAATATTCCATAGTGTATATATACCACAATTTCTTTATCCAGTCTTCAGTTGATGAGCATCTGAATTGATTCCATATAATAGATATTGTAATTTGAGTTCCAGTGAACATGGGGTACAGATCACTCTTTCACATGAATTATTTCATTTAGACATATACCCAAGAGTGGAATGGCTGGGTCATATGGTAGGTCTATATTCAGATTTCTGAGGTATTGTTATACAATCTTCCACAGTGATTATACCAATTTACATGCCTACCATTAGTGGATTGGGATACCTTTTCTCCCACATCCTCACCAGTATTTATTGTTTATTGATTTCTGTATAAGGACCACTCTGAGGTCAGATGAAACCTCATTGTGGTTTTGATTTGCATTTCCCTAATGGCTAGTGATCCTGAGGATTTTTTCTTGTGCCTATTGGCCATTTAAATTTCCTCCTTTTAAAAATGCCTATTCAGGCTGGTGCCGCGGCTCACTAGGCTAATCCTCTGCCTTGTGGTGTTGGCACACAGGGTTCTAGTCCAGGTCGGGGCGCCAGATTCTGTCCCAGTTGCCCCTCTTCCAGGCCAGCTTTCTGCTGTGGCCAGGGAGTGCAGTGGAGGATGGCCCAAGTACTTGGGCCCTGTACCCCATGGGAGACCAGGGTAAAGGAAGACCTTTCTCTCTGTCTCTCTCTCTCACTGTCCACTCTGCCTGTTAAAAAAAAAAAAATGCCTATTCAAATCCTTTGCCCATTTCTTACCTAGATGTTTGTTGTGCTGTTGTTTAATTTCTTGAGCTCTTTATAGATTCTGGATATAAAACCTTTATAAGTTGCGTAGTTTGCAAATATTTTCTTCCACTCTGTCGGTTGCCTCTTCACTTCACTGAGTGTGTCCTCTACATTGCAGAAGCTTCTCAGCTTGATGTAATCCCATTTGCCAATTTTGGCTTTGATTGCCTGTGATTCTGGGGCCTTTGCCAAGAAGTCTTTGCCTATGCCAATGTCTTGCTGTGTTGCTCCAATGTTGTTTAGTAACTTGATAATATTGGGTATTGGGTCTCCATTTTAAGTGGATTTTTTGATAAGATAGAAGGTAGGGGTCTTGTTTCATACTTCTGTATGTAGAAATCCAGTTTTCCCATTACTATTTGTTAAAGAAACTGTCATTAGCTCCTTTGTCAAAGTTGCTTATAAATGAATGGATTTATTTCTGGAGTTTTTATTCTGTTCTGTTGGTCTACACATCTGTTTTTGTGCCAGTACCAGTCTGTTGTGATGATAGCTTTACTGTAGTTGCCTTGAAATCTGGTATTGTGATTCCTCCAGTTTTGTTTTTGTTGTATAAGATTGCTTTAGCTAGTCAGGGTCTCTTGTGTTTCCATATGAATTATTTTAGTATGGTTTTTTTCCTGATTTGAGAAAAATGTCATTGGTATTTTGGCTGGAATTGCATTGAATCTGTAAATTGCTTTTTTTGATGATATCAATTCTTCCAACCCATGAACATGGAAGATTTTTCCATTTTTTCTGTCTTCTTCTATTTGTTTCTTTATAGTTTTCTAATTTTCATCATAGATATCTTAGACATCCTTGATAAAATTTATTTCAAGGTGTTTAGTTTTTTTGTAACTATTGTGAACAGAATTGATCTTAGAAGTTTGATCTCAGCCATGGCATTGTCAGTATATTCAAAGGTTATTGATTTCTTTGTGTTAATTTTATATCCTGACAGTTCACCAAACTCTTTTATGAGTTCTAATAATATCAGTGGAGTCTTTTGGGTCCCTCATATATAGTATCATGTGATATGCTACTAGGGATAGTTTGACTTTCCTTTTTCCAATTTGTATCTCTTTGATTTCTTTTCTTTCTTTCTTTGTTTCTTTCTTTCTGTCCGTCTTTCTGTCTGCCTGTCTTTCTGTTTTTCTGCCTTTTTTTTTTTCCTAATTGCTCTGGTAAAAACTTCCAGAACTATATTGAATAGCAATGGTGAGAGTAGGCACCCTTGTCTGTTTTCAGATCTTAGTGGAAATGCTTCCATCTGTTCCCTATTCAGTAAGATACTGGCCATGGGTTTGTCACAAATTTCTTTGATTGTGTTGAGGAATATTCCTTCTATATCCAATTTACTTAAGGCTTTCATTATGAAAGGATGTTGTATTTTATCAAATGCATTATCTGCATCTATTGTGGTAATCATATGGTTTTTGTTCTGCAGTTCAGATCAAGTATGATCATTGATCACTGCACAGTAGAAAGTAAATGAAGATAATTAAAGCAATATAACCTAATCCAGGTAACACACAAGAATCCTAAAGGGCAGAGGCAAATTCTAAACCTAGTCTTTAATTTTGAGAATAAACAGGTGTTTTGACTAAAAAAATATACTAATTAATCTTTTAAATAATTTTAATAGATTACCAGAGCTATAAACATGTGTAAAAAAGAAAAAAATAAAAATTTCTGTATTTAAAAAAGGCAGAAGCTATAAAAACAAATAGAAATGCACATATTCATTTCTATTATATAAATTGGATCATGCATATAACTCTGTTGGATAGTTCAACAAATCATCTAAATGGAAATGGATTTTAAAATATTAGACTAGGAAAATAATGAAAATGTGCACTTAACACTATCAATTTCTGAGTTCTGGATAAGACAGAAATTCTTTTAAATATATTAATTACTCATGTTAATGTGAAGTAACATTACAGCTTACTGGAATGGTAAACTTGTAGTCTGAAGAATAATTTTTCTCTTTAATGCAATAAGCTTTTTAAATCACAGCCATTATTAAATACAAAATCTAATGTATGTGACATTTCCCCAGGTTGCTGTTTATAACTAAATTTTAGACTTACTGCCAAAAGAAATATTTCAGCTCAATTTCCATTTCTATTGTGAAAGCTTTTATCTGCTCTCCACTGCTTTCTTATGACAATCATAAGTCTTAGCGTGTAAAAATTCACTTCTGTTTTCAAAAAATGAAGAGAAATTCATCACATGTTTTACTTTGAGAAGGGCATCATACTTCTCAGACACTCATCATTTGTATGTTCTCAAGTTCTGTAAGTACAAAATAAATACAGTTTTACTCACGGATATTATTCTTGGAGAATTGTTCGAAGGCATTGAGGGATTCCATTTTATTAGCTGCTTTATCAGTTCATACAAGTCACTTTGCAGACTGTTTATAGGGTCACATTTAGACTGTTTATAGGTCACCAGGGGTGTGATATGCTTCACAGTTTCTCTGACATATGGAGGCATCTGTAAAAATACCTGGCACACAGCAGATGTTCACTAAACTGGTGTAGACATAGTCAGCTAAATTATACTTCCTGGTTATTGCACAATCTTTCTGCTTAAATAGAGGCACACACACACACACACACAAACAACAACCACCAAACGACTGTTGAAAGATCTCCAAAGTCTGTGTGTCTAGGCTGATTCTACCTGACAAGACCATGAACATAGATGGTTAAGACATGACCAGTTGTACAATAACATCCTGATAATTGTAGAGGAGCATTCTGATCTATAGGAACTTGTCCACAAGTATATTTATTTTAATAGATCATTAAGAATTAAAATAACTGGTATTTTCATTGACGCACTTCCTTGAAAAATGTGGTTGCAAAGTTATGTAACTATACATTTGAAATTAGAATTCATTCTCCCTAAATCCAGGCCAAATCTGGATTTATCACTATAGCTTGATTTTTACAGTCTAGCTGCAGAAAAAAAATAGTACCACATTGTCATTTTAATTTACGTTCTTTACTGTTTGCAAAGCATAATCTTCTTTCCATTTGTGTATTAATCATTTCCATTTCGTCCCTGTGAAATATACATATATAAATTATTCAGCATAATTTTATACTATTTTCAGGCTAATTCATAAATATAAATATCTACGTTATATATAAATATTTGTAATTTATATTGTAAATAGGATTTGTGAACTTGTGGGTTACATGATTTGTTTTCCATATAAATTGTCATATTTGTTTATTATCTGTTTTATAAATAATAATATCCATTAATATTTTCCTAAATGCATTCTTGTAATTTGTTATGTTTAAAAAATTTCCTCCACAATCTACGATACTATCTCCTAGATGTTACTATACTTGCTGGTGCTCTTGGTGCAGAGGACTGAGCTAGAGTCTAGTCAACCTAAGCCAGAAAATAGACTATGTTGGGTAACTCCCACAACTGATGGGCAGGTTGAAGAAACAGAGTCAGCACAAACTTGGCATCGCGGAGACTAATGCCCTGAACGGCAATAAAATCACGCCTGTTGTGGAAACATTCCATTGAGCCCACCTACTCTACTCAGAACACAGAGAATACGGCAGCAAGTTTCCGTACCTTTGTAATGAATGGCCATTTCTGGTTTCTGAATCTTTTTCCCTCTTACTCCCATTTCAGATTCCTCAGCGACTCCATCTGTGTTAATTCCCAGGGCTGTCACAATTAGTCAATGAATAACACAAATCTATTCTCTAGCAGTTTTAGAGACCTGAAGCCCAAAATCAGATATTTACAGGGTGAGGTTTCACCTCAAAGCAATCCAGGGAAAAATCTCTCCACTTCTTCCACCTCCCAGCAATTCTGAGTAATTTTTGGAGCCACACATGGCAGAAATTTATTTTAATTGACTTGAAGTTAATTTTAATTGACTCGAAGTAGATCATAAATGACTTTGCCAAACAGACTCACACAAAAGTAACTATATGAGTTACAATTAGCATGTTTTGTGGTAAACATTTCACAATGCTTATGTATATGAACAAATTACATTGTATACCATGCATACACAGAATCACAGAATTCTTATGCATCAATTATATCCCATTAAAATAGCAACTTAATTCACAACAAAATTATTTGTTTATACTAACTTGGACCTCTTTTCTCTTACTATGTATGCAATGATATGAAACAACTTGGCCTTCTAGATGGAGAAATACGCTATTAAAAGCACTATTGTAGTTCTAAATGTATACTGTCCTATGTGTCCTATAGGCAGCAGTACATGTTCTGAGTAACAGCTGATCCATTCTGTTATTATTTTTCCCAAAGGCAATGAACATGACTTTTCCAAATAAGGTGAGGTGTTGCACTTAAGATAATTATAGCCAAGGCTAGCACTGTGGTGTAGTGGGTGGAGCCTCTGCCTGCAGCGCAGGCACTCCATATGGGTGCCAGTTAGAATCCTGGGTGCTCCACTTCTGATCCAGCTACATAATAATGCACCTGGGATAGTGGTAAAAGATGGCCCAAGTGCTTGGGCCCCTGAACCCACATGGGAGGCCTAGAAGAAGTTCTTGGCTCCAGGCTCCGGGCTTCAGATCAGCTCAGCTCCTGCTGTTGTGGCCATCTGGACAGTGGACCAGTGGATGGAAGACCTTTCTCTCTGCCTCTCTCTGTGCTTCTGCCTCTCTGTTACTCTGCCTTCCAAATAAATAAATACATCTTTAAAAAAAAAGATAATTATAGCCAAACACTTTGTTACAAAATGTGTGTTTCCCGGGCCAGGTCTCCTATGTGGGTGCAGGGCCCAAGCACTCAGGCTATTCTCTGCTGCCTTCCCAGATGATCAGCAGGGAGTTGGAACAGAAGTGGAGCAGACGGGACTTGCATCTGCACACATAATGGATGCTGGCATTGCAGGCCGAGGCTTAACCTTCTACACATCACTGGCCCCAAGAATCTTACTTTTACTCCCGCCCATCATTAAGTGCAGGATCTTGATGCTGGTACTCCAATTCTGGCAATATGGTAAGGCACAGGTAATGTAAGGAGAGATGGCTTTCAATCCCTGGCAGTAAAATCTCTTTCCTATAATGATATTCCCATGTTTCATCGGTAAGCTGTTGACCTGGAGAAAACTCCCTCTTTCTCCAGATCTAGTGCTCAAGCTGAGATCTTGCTTTTATGATTATTCACCTTATATAGAGCTTATTTAGGACATTAACTTGAGGCAAACTGCAGAATGCAGTTGCTATGGATGAGGCCACATGTGGAGACATTATCCTGTTGCTTCTTTTTCCTAAAGTATCTAGCTAGATATCTCATACTGTGTGTTCTCCGTCACAGTTTACAGATCCTTTGTTTTTGTAAAATTCACTTTACTGGAAATCAATCTGTGTGTGTGCATGTGTGTGTGTGTCTAGCTTTTCAGTGTAACATTCTTCAGCTCAGTTTCTTTATTCAGTCACTCTGGTCTACTTTAATTCTGCACAATCTGGTCTGTCGTTGACTCTCATGATTTTTCACTACCAACGTGCATTCTTCTGTGGCTGTTAATTTATATTTCTTCTGTTACTTAATAATACTTTTCTTTTTAAGCCTAAAAACACATGGTGTTTGCTCCTGCCATAAAGTTCCCCAACACAGAAAGGGTAATTTTATGAGACTATTTTGTGTAATAAACTTCATAAACCAATATTAGTCATAAATGTATCTGTTGTTTCAACAATGCTCTCCTCCCATTTAACATCAGCAAAAATATTTCAGAAAAAAATGGCATGGTAAGTTTTTCTTATGCAAAAAACTGGAGCACATTGAAGCTTTGGAAATTAATCTATGCTAAGGAAGAAAGGAAAGTTTCAAATCTCAAACACTGTATCAGAGCTCAGCAAAACCATAAACACAGAACTAAATGTGAATGAATCTTACGTTTTGCTATCATTAAAATGCCTTTTAAAATACTTTAAAAGAAAAACAATATAAACGTGAGTGATTAAATGAATGTAAATCCTCAACATGGAAACTACTTACTTTGGCTAAACAGAGCGTTTTCTTAATGTTATTCTGTTTACCATAGTACAAGCTCTGTTTCACTTTGCATGAATTTCAACCCAGTTCACTCAAATTGTGTGTACTTTAAATTACCATTTCTGGTTGGAGGGAGAATATCCTGAGTAATGGATTTGTTGCTAGGATCCCCAATTTCTCTAATTAAGATCAGAGACCTCGGCCAGCGCCATAGCTCTATAGGCTAATCCTCCACCTAGCGGCACCAGCACGCCGGGTTCTACTCCCAGTCTGGGCGCTGGATTCTGTCCCGGTTGCCCCTCTTCCAGGCCAGCTCTCTGCTGTGGCCCGGGAAGGCAGTGGAGGATGGCCCAAGTGCTTGGGCCCTGCAACCCATGGGAGACCAGGAGAAGTACCCGTCTCCTGCCTTGGGATCAGCTTAGCAGCCATTGGAGGGCGAACCAACGATAAAGGAAGACCTTTCTCTCTGTCTCTCTCTCTCTCACTGTCCACTCTGCCTGTCAAAAAAAAAAAAAAAAAAAGAATGCATATATACATTTTCAAAATATTTAGAATTACAATAATATGAAGATAATATGTGCTTTCATAATAAATTTATAATGATGTTTTTCTTGAGAATAATGTGTAATATCCTAGTCATATGTCTATTAAATACTTAAGATGGAATGGAATTTATATTCTTTGATTAAAATTATTTATTTACGGGTTCTGTGCTGTGGTGCAGCAGGATAACGCCTTGGCCTGAAACACTGGCATCCCATATGGGCGCCGGTTCTAGTCCCAGCTGCTCCACTTCCGATCCAGCTCTCTACTATGGCCTGGCATAGCAGTAGAAGATGGCCCAAGTCCTTGGGACCCTGCACCCGCCTGGGAGACCCAGAAGAGGCTCCTGGCTCCTGGCTTCGGATTGGTGCAACTCCGGCTGTTGAGGCCAATT
Organism: Oryctolagus cuniculus; assembly: GCF_051225735.1. Lineage (NCBI taxonomy): Eukaryota > Metazoa > Chordata > Mammalia > Lagomorpha > Leporidae > Oryctolagus > Oryctolagus cuniculus. The sequence goes on along the minus strand of NC_142876.1, from coordinate 11,805,032 downwards.
TGGGAGTAACGGAATACCTCTCCCTCTGCCTTTCCTTTCTTTGTGTAACTCTGACTTTCAAATAAATAATTAAATCTTTAAAAATGATTTATTGACAAAATTTACCCACCCACTACTTAATTTAGTTAAGAACAAACAAAAATAATGAGGCCTACATATTGCCAAAGCATCATATAGATGATAATTATTGTATTTCCAAGTGAAAGCACAAAACTCCTGTTAACTCAAAGTGTTTGCTGAATGATAACTTTGAAAAAGTCTAAATGACAAGTGTTTTGAGTGATAAGGAGATTAAGTGATGTAACTACTAATCCTTTCCAAATTGAATAGTTCATGATGGTAGATGATGGACTTGGGTAACAGACATTTATCATGTGATTCATGACCAAGCAGACCTTCCTCATATGCTTTTCTGAAGTGGTACACAGAAAATATCTGGCAGAAGAACCATTTGTGAATTCCATTATGCATTGTGTTTATTTATATTCGCATTGAATGCAAAAAAAAAAAGTAGATGAAAATAAGCTCAACTTACACTGTTTGAGTTATTTGAATTAATTACACAAAGAAAGTTACAAATTAAATTCATCTTTTTTGAAGGATTGCAGATGAAGCATTTTTCCCCCATAGATAGAGTTTGTCTCCATTCCTACTTAAATAAAATATCTAGTATGAGACACCAAGTGCCTGTCTATGTTTAACTCCCTTTACGGGGTGTAATATAGTCCCACTGTTCCTTTACCAGAGACTTTGAGGGCAGTTCATGGAGACTCCTAGAGAGTGACAATGATACCTCAGGAGAACAAAAAAAGGCAGATCTTATTCTAAAAAAAATGACTATAAAAAATCGAAGCAGAGAAGTTATGCACTAATAGAACCCAACAATGTCCATAAAACTAAAATATTAAAACTATATTTATGATACTATGCATATCCATCACAATAGTATCAGATACAAGTCTGATACTATTTTTCAGGTAATTTATGGTAGCAGATAGCATGCACTATAAAAATGTTGCATTAAATTGTGAAATATCACATTGGTATTTTCTTTTTCTTTTGGCTGTGTTTTATTTGAACTTAGTATAGAGATGAAAGATATATTTGGAGTTTTTAATAAATAATACTTTACATATCATCTATTTAAATGTCAATAATGTGCTTGCAGTGAGATGTAAAATTGATGTACTACAGAAAACGTACATCATCACTTTTAAACAAGTAAACTCCCAAGTGTCGCTGCCTATGTGTTTTTGAAATGTTTTATGTAAAATCAATGATTCATTTCCTTCCTTCTGTAAACCATAGCTTCCAACAAGTACATACACTACTATATTACTAGAAAAAAAATGTGTTCCTTCAATGTTCCTTCAATTGATTTATCATCACCCCAAATTATTCACTGAGCACTACCATGTACCAGGCACTGGAGCTAAAATAGTTGAGAAAACAGTCAAAATGAAGGTAGGATGTTGTGGGGCTGAATGTCTCTTCTGACAGGAGAAGACTGAAAAGTCTCCTGCCCTTATATACACTTGTAGGGAAATTACACTGGCAAGTATTTCTGATGAATTTGAAGTTCAAAGTAAAGTGAGGAAAGTCTTCAAAAAGAACACCCCCACCCCCACCCGCCCCCCACACAACTCAGTTGTAACCAAAAGAGAGTGAAAGTGAAACCCATGCCTATCAGCAAGGAGAACTAATCAATTTTGGGGAAACACAAAGCAAGGAATTAAAGGCTAACCTAGGAGGGTCACAGAAAGTGGAGCTGATCCTGGCAGGCTTTCCTGTGCATGCAATCACAGTACAGCAAACTCCCTGAATCAAAAGGTAGGCAGATAAATGAAAGACTAACATTAAAAGAAAAAAAAATATTGAGGGAAGAGAGAGAATTGGGAAGAGACAATAGGTAAGATAAATGGAAGAGCTTTTAAAACTGAAGACACAATTCCACAGATCCAGAGGCACAAGCATTTTGAATTAAGATAGGTTCATTGTACAACTAGATCCATTTTATTTATATTGCCAACACTAAAGGCAAAGCCTTAAAACCACCAAAGGGAAAAAAGAAAAATTACAAAGTCAAGACAATTAGAAAAAGCAAATTTCTCAAGTGGAAGCATTAAAGCCAGAAGCCAGTAATATATTTTCAATGTACTGAGATGAATTAACTGTCTTCATGCCCAGAAAAACCATCTTTTAGGTGAAAGAGGAAATATGCGTAGAAACAAAAACTGAGTTTGACCCTAATAGACTCTTGCTAAAATAATGAGGAATATAATAAGAAAAGTGGGAGATAATAGTAGAAGGAAAGGCAGAATATCAAGTAAGAAAATTATTCTAAAGTAAGTAATTAATACTATAAAGACTCAGGATAGTTGTACAACTGAATAAGAAGATAGTCATTAGTCATTTAAATGATTAGCAGTTTGCTTTGGAATGGCCTTGTGCTATAGGAAATATCTGATTTGATTAAGAATTGGTGGGGATCTCTGAGCTGCTCACTTGAAGTGATATTATTCTTTTATTTATATATTTTTGTTTGGTTTTATCAAGTTTATCATGAAGTAGGAAAGTTCAAATGTTTTATTAAATATAATTTCTAAAATCTGACAATAAATGACAATTAGAAAAATTTAAATGTGTAAAAAGAAATAGGAATACAAATTGCCTCTTTAACCCTTGAATGTGTTTATTGGGTTAAAATTTTACTAAGAAAAAAAAAACTTCTCAGTAAATGTTAAGCATCATCATGAACATTTTCCCTTTCATCCTTCTCATTGATGAACTTGCCTTCTTTCGGATAATATAGATAAGAAAGCATGAGATCAGAAAGAAAAGGACAATGCCATCGTGGACCAAAGCCCATGGTGTTTGTCATATGGATAAGTAAAAAAGCAAATCTCAAAGAAGCGTGAAAACCTTCAGGAAGTACATAATACATTAGCATGCTGTGTGGTGAAAATGAGAGAAATTTTAAGTTAAGATAGATGGGTCATGGTTTCTTAATGTATTTCAGGAATTTCTGATATAGTGTTTCTAAAAACAAAATATCAGGAAATAATGGATTTATCTATTATATGTGTTTCCAGACAGACACAAAAACTCACATATTTTGGTGTTTTTTACAACTTAACCATAAAAGAGAATAAAAATAACACCATTTGGAGTGGGTGTTTTGGCACAGTGGGTTGAACCACTGCTTGGGAAAGATACATCCCATATCAGAGTGCCAGTTCAACTCCTGGGTACCCCATTTCTAATCCAGCGCCCCTCTTATATGCCTGAGAAATGACTCAAGCATTTTGCCACCTGCATGGGAGACATGGAAGGCAGTTCTGTATCCTGGTACCTCCTGGACCAGCCCCAATTTTTAAAGCACTTGGGGAGTAGATCAGCAGATAGAAGCTATCTCTGTGTCTCTCTTTGTCTCTTTCTCTCTCTCTCTCTCACTCTGTGTGTGTGTGTGTGTGTGTTAGTCCCTCTGTCCTTTTCAATAAATAAATTTTTAAAAAATATGTAGAAATGAAAATAAATTCATGCCTCTTGAGATTATTTTTAGTTAATTGATTATATTATAAATGTCTACAGGCTTAATAACTGAATTTTACATTTAATACATGTTTCTAAAATCAGAAAAACTTTGTAAGCATCATAGAACTATTTCTTGGTAGTAATGAATCCTATTACAGTTATGACTGTGTTATCATAGCAGTTAATGCATTTTCTGTGCAATGATCCAGTTCCACCCACTACACAATCAACAAAATGAATCATTTTTCAAGGTCTTTGCACAAATATTAAATAAGTCAATAGAAAATAAGCAGAATCAAAATATGGCACATAAATCCATGTTAACTGTAGTTTGACTAATACTGCTGCCCAACATTTTTATTTTGACAACTACATTTTCTTATGCAGAGATAGCAAACACACGTCATTCCCAATACACATTGTTTTAGTTGCAAACAGGACTAATTTATCACTGAAATCATCAAGTGTAGTATTTGGACACTTTAAGAGAGAGCATCAAATAGGATGGGATTTATATAATCTTTTCCTATATTTTGATGCTATGCTAAATTCTGAACTGTGACTTACAGAGTGTTCTGTGCTTAATCTACATACATGTTGCCAGCACTTCTTCTTCCTATTAAGATTTCTTTTTCTGCATTCAGTGTTCATTCTAGCAATTTCATTATGATATTAAATGCTGCTTTTATAATACCATTTATTTTATTATTTTTTTTTTGACAGGCAGAGTGGACAGTAAGAGAGAGAGATAGAGAGAAAGGTCTTCCTTTTGCCGTTGGTTCACCCTCCAATGGCCGCCGTGGCCAGCGCTCTGCGGCCGGCACACTGTGCTGATCCAATGGCAGGAGCCAGGTGCTTCTCCTGGTCTCCCATGCGGGTGCAGGGCCCAAGCACTTGGGCCATCCTCCACTGCACTCCCTGGCCACAGCAGAGAGCTGGCCTGGAAGAGGGGCAACCGGGACAGAATCCAGTGCCCCGACCGGGACTAGAACCCAGTGTGCCGGTGCCGCAAGGCGGAGGATTAGCCTATTGAGCCACAGCACCGGCCCTATAATACCATTTACATTCATCACAGAAACATTGCGATAAGAGAAGAGGAAATGTCACTTTCAATAGGAGTATCTCTAAGTGCTATTGTCCCACAGAAATTCCCTAGAATTATTTTTCTCTTTTCTCCCAACTATTTTTATGAACAATTGACCTTGGAACATCTATCTCCCTGCCATCTTGAATGATGCCACATTTACAAAATTCCTGTGATTGTTTAAGACACTTCAGATAGACTTTTGTAAAATAAATACATTGCAATTAGCCAGTCGTACTGAAAACAACAAACTGATTCTGTAGAATTTGTTCATGAGGTTTGCAGAAGTAATTTATCTTAATAAATTTTATTTCAACTATCACTTAGATCTTTTGTGCAATTCTAATTTATTTAAAAAGCAAAAAAAATAATAAAATAAGTCAGTGTTTTCTATTTGATGATATATAACTGAGCCAAGACAGGAAATATTTACTAGGTGATGAATTTCCTGAGATTTTTCAAGAACCTTTTTTATTCTCACTCAATCGTATGAAGAAAGTACAATTATCAATGTAATATCCTAGTTGAGAAAACAAACAAAGCAATCTAAGTCACGTAAATTCATACATACGTAAATATATGCATTGTCCAGGAGTGGAGGGTTGCATTTAATCATATACATCTAGCCAATGGAACTTTATTAAGCATATTCCTTCATTGTTAGAAATTGAGTGAAATTAGGCCTGCATTGCGGCTCACTTGGCTAATCCTCCACCTGCAGCGTCGGCACCCCGGGTTCTAGTCCCGGTTGGGGCGCCGGATTCTGTCCCAGTTACCCCTCTTCCACTCCAGCTCTCTGCTGTGGCCTAGGAGTGCAGTGGAGGATGGCCCAGGTCCTTGGGCCCTGCATCCGTATGGGAGACCAGGAGGAATCAGCTGGCTCCTGGCTTTGGATCAGCACAGCGAGCCAGCCGTAGCTACCATTTGGGGGGTGAACCAACAGAAGGAAGACCTTTCTTTCTCTCTAACTCTGCCTGTCAAAAAAAATTGCATGAAATTACAAGATATGTTTTCTTTTATGATGTAATTTTTGATTTATTTGAAAGTGTTACAGAGAGGAGAATGAGAGAGGGAGAGAGAACGAGAGAGTACCCTTCATCTACTGGTTCACTCCCCAAATGAACAAAATGGCCAAGGCTGGGCAAGGCTGAAACCAGGAGCCAGGAGTTTCTTCCAGGTCTCTCAAATAGGTATAGGGGCCCAAGCACCTGTGTCATCTTCCACGGATTTCCCAGGCACATTAGCCGGGAACTGGATCAGGAGTGGAGGAGCTGATCCCAAGAGAGCCCGTGTGGGATGCAGGCATCACAGACAGAGGCTTACGCAGCTACACCACAAGTAGGCCCCAAATATGTTTCTTAGCATCATCCTGTGATCTTTTTTTCCAGTTAAGATGTATGCCTGATAGAGAAAGCAAGCAGACTAGACGTCTATTACAGTAAACATACTTCAGCCACATTTTGGGAATAATGGCCAAAAAAAAAAAAAAAGGAGTGTGAGAATTAAAAGCACTTAATATGCTTGACACATGTAATAGTTGGAAAAATCCTTGGTTTTTGGTATATACATAACTCTTGGCTTGAAATTATTTCTTAGTTGCTTGGTGTGGACATTAGTTATCATTTATTATTTCTGCCTAATGAGTTTTGTGTTCCTTGCATAGCTCCATAAGGAACAGTCAGCTCAGTATCACCTTCCTGCTGCCACAGTTTCTAATGTTTTCCTCATTAATTGTGAAGATAGGTTTAGAAATAGTGGAGGTTCACTTGATTAACTATATTTCAGTCATTCCATTTTCCTTTTTCAGCAATGTCTGGGAATTGGCACTAATAATCTACCATAAACTGCAGCATTTTTTATTCATCACAATTTTAAGGAAGACAAAGCTTTCATATTCTTTGAATATGGTTATATAGGGGCCAGTGTTGTGGCATAGTGGATTAAGCTGTTGCTTATAGCACCAGCATCCCATATTGGAGTGACAGTTTCAGTCCTAGCTGCTCCATTCCTGACACAACTTCTGCAAATATGCATGGGAAACCTATGGGAATGATCCAAGTATTTTAGTCCCTGCCACCCATATTCACCCATGGAGAATAGGATGGAGTTCTGGGATCCTGACTTCCGCCTGGCACAGATCTGGTTGTTGCAGCCATTTGAGGTGTGAACCAGTGGATATAAGAGCCCCCTGGATCTCCCTCTCTGTCACTCTTTCTTTCAAATAAATAAATAAAAATATCTTTAAGAAAATCAATAAATATAATTGCATAAAAGAAGCATCATTGGGAAATATTACTTTATTCTTCATCAAATAATAATGATATTGGTAAAAAATTTTATAAGAATTTTATAAGAACTCCAAATAATGCCTAATTTACAACTTTTCTTTGACATGCATATATATTGCTGCTCAACTCACAAAGGCTAAGATTTGGAATCAACCCGATGTCCAGCTGATGACTGGATAAAGAAAAGGGGTATAAAAATACTATGAAATACTACTCAGCCATAAAAAATTATGGCATCTTTTCTTTTGCAAAACATGGATGCAACTGTAAACCATTATGCTAAGTAAAATAACCAAGTTCACAAAAGACAAATAGTATATGTTTTTTCTCTGAAATGTCGTAACAACAAAATACAAAAAATTGTATAGGAATGGAAAATAACTTTGAAGGGCATTAAAAAGGTTTTCTTCTCACACATTAAACTTGAATTTATTAGCAGATATTCAAATGAGATTTACAAGGTTACTTAAGGATGTAGAAAGCTAGAAGTGTGATATGTGCCCATTGTACAATATGTAGTTACAGCAAGCAAAAATGATAACACAGGACTAGACACAGGCTACATGGCAAAACAGGTTGCAGTAACATCCAATGGACAGAAATAAATGCACAAGATTTACCAATAACCAAACCTTTTTTATTTTTTTGAAAGGCAGAGTTAGATAGTGAGAGAGAGAGAGAGAGAGAGAGCCAGAAAGGTCTTCCTTCCATTGGATCGCTGCGCTGATCTGAAGCCAGGAGCCAGCTGCTTCCTCCTGGTCTCCCATGTGGGTGCAGGGCCCAAGAACTTGGGCCATCCTCCACTGCCTTCCCAGGCCACAGCAGAGAGCTGGGCTGGAAGAGGAGCAACTGGGACAGAATCCGGCGCTCCAACCGGGACTAGAACCCGGGGTGCTGGTGCCACAGGTGGAGGATTAGCCTAGTGAGCCACGGTGCCGCCCAATAACCAAACCATACAAGTTCCTGACTTAAACTTCAGGTACTAAAAATGTTGACTTCAACATATGAGGGTGCATGAGACAGACTGAAGGAACATTTAGAAAGCTTAATGGAGAAGCTGTTGTATAAGCATACATAAAAGAGTTTGTATAAAATGAAATTGCAAAGCAAGTTTATTTGAAGCAAAAAAAATATTGAAATCTATTCATAGGAAGGATTTTCTAAAGCTTATGGAAATGTGGGGCCAGCGCAGTGGGTAAAGCCAGATCTTGGGATATCTGCATCCCATATTTCTGTAACGGGTTTGAGTCCCAGCTACCCTGAACTTCCAGTCCAGCCTCCTGCTAATGTACCTGGGATGCAGCTGCTGATGACCTGAGTACCCTGGTTCCTGTCACCCATGCGGAAAACCCTGACAGAGTTCCTGGCTCTTGGGTTCAGCCTGGTCTAGTCATGGCTGAGCAAGAATTTGGGGGAGTAAACCAGCAGATGGAAGATCTCGTTCTGTCTCTCTCTGTCGCTCTGCCTTTCAAATAAAGACATACTGGACAAGCAGAGAGAGGGAGAGAGAGCATGACTATCTGCTGGTTCCCTTCTCCAATGTCTCCAGAAATCTGGGCCTGGCTTTAGGCACAGCCAGAGACTGAGCACTTACCAGGGATTTCATCACGGGTCACAAATACCCAACTACTTGAGTCACTACCGCTGCACCGAGCATCTGCACTGATGAGAAGCTGGAGCCAGAAATCAAAGCCAGTCATTCCTATGTGAGATATGGGCATCGTAACTGCTATGCTGAACAATCGCTCCAGAACTGATATTTTAGTTCCAGTTTCCCACTAACTTCTTGCAGTGTTACTCTTTCTGTTCCAACCATGATTAAATAAAACTATAGACCATGATGGTGACAATGGGAATAATAATATTTTAAGTAATTTATTTATAAGGAGTAACTGAAGCCGGAGCCGTGGCTCACTAGGCTAATCCTCCGCTGGCACACCGGGTTCTAGTCCTGGTCGGGGCACCGGATTCTGTCCCGGTTGCCCCTCTTCCAGGCCAGCTCTCTGCTGTGGCCCGGGAGTGCAGTGGAGGATGGCGCAAGTGCTTGGGCCCTGCACCGGCATGGGAGACCAGGAGAAGCACCTGGCTCCTGGCTTTGGATCAGCGCGATGCGCTGGCCGCGGCGGCCATTGGAGGGTGAACCAATGGCAAAAGGAAGACCTTTCTCTCTGTCTCTCTCTCTCTCACTGTCCACTCTGCCTGTAAAAAAAAAGGGGGGGTAATTGATATATTAACCACGAAATAAAAATGGACAGTAAATGTTAAAGATCAGCGTTAAGAATATAGCACATTTTAAATGGATGTCTTAGAAAACCAAGTGTCAGTGACAGAGTGAAGGAAAATGAGATGCTTATGCTTTATGGTCGTAAACATACTTCCCTCTTTGAGGAAATGGAGCTTGAGGTCATTAGTTCCAATGGGTGTCACGTGACATGTGATATAAGTAAGATGTACATGAGAGTGAGTGTAAGTTCTTGGTTAACCACTACAAACCTACATCCTAGAACAGCTTTTTGCACATGTTACATACTTTATAAATATTTTATGAGTGAATAAATAAGGAATATGTAAATACAGAGGGAAATGAAACCTTGCATGTTGTAGAAAAATCCAAAATAAAAACAGGAAAAATACTTTTGGACTATAAACCATTAAAGTCAGACTTGCTTATTACAAAACAACTTCTTCATGTTTCAAAGTATTTCATACTGTTTGTTTAAAATGAAATCAGGCCAAAACAGAAATTAAAATAACTCTGGTGGAAAAAAATTGTTATTGGTTGAATAAAATTTCTCAAAACACAGATGCTCACTTTACTTTATGGAATAGTTTTCGAAAGTGCACTAAACAATTGATACATCTCTGAAATGAAACACTTCCATTTGTAATTCTTCATTCATCAATGCTTTCAGTGAGAATTTCAGAGAAAATGCTGACATAAAATGATAATGAACTTAATTTGCAATTATACTCTTCTATTTACAAAGTCTAAAACAAATTCTCTGGCAAATTGCATTTTGTCTTCTTATTTAGCATAATTTTTAAAAAGTCATTTTGGTTTATCTTTACAATAATGATTTGAATCCATTTTATTCTTTAGCCTAATTAATATGACTGATAGTTAACTAAAACATTATTCAAGGATGGGTGGAGTTACTTTCTGTCATGAATAAAAGACCATCCTTATATATCCCCAAACCATTTGTAAGTAGCTTTATTCTTACACTATGTGAACATTTTTGTAATCTCACAAATGCCCTGTATTATTTACTTTTCCCAGTGCAATGAATTAGCTCGATTTTGGAAGCTATTGAAACCTAAACTCCTTGCTTGTAAAGTTTACAACACAAATGCCATAAAGCACTTGTCTTCTCTGCACTGTGATGCATCATTGAAAGCTGCTGCCAAAGGCAGTCCAATGTGGAGTTTTGTTACAGTTAATATACTTATTATAGATACAGATAAGTAAAATGGGACATTTAGTGTAACAATTTCATCCATGTGTCACTGACAAAGGAAATGAAACCGCATCACAAATTTTAAGCAAATTATCATCCTAGCTAAGGCTATTCCTGGTCCTCAGACCACTCCCCACTTTTAAGGTCAGTCAGTTCTATTACCAGGACTCCATTAATACGTCTTGATTCCCTCTAATAGAATTGATTACGCACTCTACAGTTCTTATCTTCTATATGACCCTATAATGATTCCTGTAACACTTTATTGTACTAATTTGTTTTCAGCTCTTTTTGACTCTTTGTAACTAAAAGTCAGTAGCAGGAACTGTGAGTTTTTTGTATTTAAAGCAGTAGCTTGAGTCTCAGGACATATTAGTTGTTAGGTAGCTGATAAATGTTGGGAAGAAGAGGCATGGATGGTGGGATTGAGAAGGAGGAAGAGAGGGAGGGAGACACGGGGGATCATATTTTTCATAAAAGTGTAAGAGAATGGAAACAAGCTTCTATTTCATGAGTTTCAGAAACATTGCCAAGCAAGATATAGAGATATAAAATATGCATCTTTCAGTATCAATGTCAAGTTTTCCTGGACAGTGCCAGCCTGTGTAGCATTTTCATAATGTGATCCCATTAGGTAGGAAGTTAGACATTAGCCTATGTGTGTGAGAGGAAACCAGCACCTACAGAAGCCCAGCTTCTGCACTTCCAAGTCCTGCCCAGACCCTGATAACCTTCCAGGTGGTCCCAGCCCTTCCCCCATGGCAAAGCTCTCTCCCCAGCACCAACTGGGTTTCCTGGCCTGAGAACACTGAGCAATAAAACCTCCATATTCTGCTCCAAGACAGGCACCCTAAGGGGAAGCCCCTGTGCCCCATGCCAGCAAACCTGGGAAGGAATTTCCTAATTTAAACTCAGCAAACCCTTCATTCTAGAGGATGAAGACTAGGAGGAGGGAGAGAGAAAGGAGAAATGTGGACCTCTTTTCCCTTATAAACCCCAGTCCAAACAAAAACTGCACACTCAGCTCTCTTCTGCCCACCTGGCCTGCCAGGAGTAGTCTCCTCATTCAACCATGGAGCCTTGCTTTCTCCCAGTCTGAGTGACTGGACACTGTCCACCCCTTCTCTTCTGACGGATGTCCTGTTCCCAGTAAAACCTTGCTACTCTGCACTCTGTCTCATGCCTGAATTTTTTCTTGCGGGCAGACAAGAACCCCACGACTCCTCTCTGGTGACAACTCCAATGGCAGATCAAGAAGCAACCACAAAAGAATGAACAAGATACGGATTATTAGTTTTCAGCAACAAAAGTCATTTTGATGTGATCTCAAACACATGCTTTAGGGTAATACTTCTTTTGAGTCTCTGTCTCTTTCAGGAAACAGTGAATATATTTCAGCACAGACGTTAAGAACGTGGGCTCCAGACTCAAGACTGTCCACATTTGAATTGCCATTGATGTACAACCATAGACCGTGTTTGTTATTTTCTTTGTTAGTGAGAACATGACTCATTTTGTTCTGCCTGTGTTTATCCCTGGCTGAGCTGGCATCCCCTTTCTAGGGCATCATCCTTTTCATCTTACAGAAAGATAACAACAAGGAAATCATAGAACATCTCTTAAAGCTGTTTCTGGGAGGTGGCACATGTTAATTCTGCTGTCATTCCATTTGCAAAGAAAATCATATGACAAATCCTGACATAGGACTGTAGGTGGTAAAGGAACGCAATCTTCTTATAAAATGTGAATTTCTAAGAGGGATACTAAACAGAGGAAGGATATAATTTGAAGAATATTCCACTTGTCCAAAGAATTTGAAAGATGAAATATATTTTCTCTTAAAAGTTGAGAGACTGTGAAACTCATAATAACAGAGGACGGAATAAGCAGTGAACAAAGGAGAAGCCGTTCAGTTAAGATAGCAGACAGAGAATGTCGGGTCACCCACGTATGCAGATGGGTAGATTTGGGGGTGCAAGGAAGGTTTAGGTCTCCCCTATTTGCCTCTATTTTCCTAGTGCAGCATATGGTGAGGTCATCCACTGCAATTTGATAGGCAGCATGGAAAATTCAGGGAAAGAGATAATAACAGAATACTCTCTGAAATAATAAAAACAAAATTTCCAGAAAAACAGAAGTTATTTGACACTTTTGGTATAGATTTTCAAACTGTGACTCTGTGTATGTGTGTGTGTGTGTGTGTGTGTGTGTGTATAAGTTATCACAGTTCTATGTATTCATATACATGATATTAGGTTAGGCTTTAATCTCGTTGGAATTTGTTGACCAGAAACAAGGATATTATCAACATGTCGGTCATTTGTAAACTACATGAAAATTTCTTCATTCCAAATCTGTCTTCCACCAAACTCCTGCCAAGAGTACTTAAGAAGAAAAAAAAACTTAAAAAAGTCTTTTGATTTACATGTTGCTATGGATCAAAATGTGTGTGGATTGCCTATAAAATATGTAAGTCAATTGGACATTATTTCTATATTAACATTAGATGTGAAGCTTGAAAATTGCCTCTATAATAACTTAAATTAGAAACTGTATCTAAATATATTATTGAAATTGGATAATAATGACAAGATACTGTGGAAACACAGGGCCTGAACTCGAAAGTAGGTGCAGGTAATTGTAAGTCTACTGGAGTGTTTATTGCTTAGGAAAGCTCTTCACTTGGGGGCATTCCAAACTGCTAAAACAATGCGCTGTAAGAACCCTTCTACATGCCCCCCTCTAACACACACACCCACCTTATCAAGGTCCAAGCTTAAGAGACTGCCTGCTGCTCAAATGGAATGAAGCCTGGTTTCAAATCACCTGCCCTCTGCCTGGGCAGACTCAGCCCTCCTGTCTCTTTACTCACTGCCCTTCTGACCTCCCTAAAATAAAGCCTTCTCTACATTTACTACCCTCTTCCTCTCCTTCTATGAACTGTAATATCCTAAAGCATAATGGGTACAATGTTTATGAGTTTTTCCCACCCTAACTTGTTTTGTACTCACAACACTGTAAAATAGTTAATAAAATTAACCCATCTACTTGTGAATAAATTTAGAACAGAGTCAAATACCCAAAGTTACAAATCTAAGACTCAAATTTTTACAATTTGGCTTTAGAGTCCATTTTTAACATTCCTTTCCAAACAGTTAGTGCCAAACATCCTGGCAAGAATAGCTTTATTTTCAGGATTAAAAAATGGTAGGCATGGCCAATTTGAAATACAGCTTCAAAAGATGTTAAGGAAACAGTCGATTCCCAATAGTGTACAAAAACCAATCTTAGATTCATTGAGCTTTAAATATGTTTATGGTTGAAACTCTCTAAAACTATGTATCTGTTCATTCTTCTAAAACCATCATTATTGATTATAATATATATTTGATTTTTGAAAAGTTAAAAAAATTGAATGCAAATTCCTAGTCTGGAAGACTTTAAACATGTAACTCCATACATTGTTTAATTCTCTCTTTTAATTAAATATCAGGTTAAAATGTTGTGTGTGCACTATTTTATTATGTACAGAGTCCTTTCACATTATCTGCTTCAAGAATAACTATCAATTAGTAAAAGGGCTACATATTGCTCATATGGAAAGCAACATAATTATCCCTATAATCATTATTTAATATTTACATAAAATAAAGTCACCAGGAGATGTTGATGAATCCTTAGAAAACTGACAACTACAATTAAACCTTCCAAAATATAAATTAATATGCTTACACTTGAAATATTATCATATTAGTTCATTTTCCTCTAACTCCAATAATTAAAAAGAGTTTCTTGAGAAGGAAGCCTTTCAAACACAATGTTATTGGATAACACCTTTATGTATCAAATTAGTGAATAAAAATTCAACAGTTTTAAATATGTCTAAAAGACAGGCTTGCAGTTGTTAATTAAACACCCTGAACTTTCTGCATTTTAATCTGACAAATTCAACAGAATGGGGTAGAAATACAATAATAATTTCACAAAAAGGTATATAGGAATGACTTAGCTAAAGTTTAATTCACTAATCGTAACAGGGTTCATGTCTTTTCATTCTACTTGGTTGGCAAGGTCTACAGAACAGGAGTCGGTGTCTATTTCTGGATGCTCATTATAGCAAATACAGTCAAGTATCATCATAGCCCAGAAATCTAAATGGAAAATGACACCTGTGGAGAGACCCTAGACATGATATGTTAAATAATGTGAAGGTAATTTATAAAACAGAAGACATAAAATCCTGAGAATCAAAAGAGAAATGTCTATGCCAAACAATTATAATTTACAAAAGAATATATAATACACAATAACCGAAACAAGATTTTATTTTCAATTAGCAAAAAATACTGCCAGCTAAAAATCAGGGCATACATTGATTGAAGAAGGAGGTGTGCATAAATAATTGCCTACAATTTAATTGAGTAGTTGTAGTACATAAAGTTTAGACTTCCTAGATTTCATGTATTCATACAACTATTTCTACTGACTGCAAAGAATAGCCTTGTTTGTTGACCAGCAATCAACGGTTTAACTCTACATCAAACACAAATTCAAAAGGCCAATACCATTAAAAATTTATTTTCACAATATAAAACCAAAAATGTTTTACTATGAAACTTAAAAAAAAAAACACTAATAGTCGAACAATACCCTATACCTTGTGCGGTTGTGTGAGTACAGCCTGTTGAAATCCTTGCTTAGTATATACTAAGTTGATCTACAGTATATGAAGGTAAATGAAAATGAAACGTGATGAAGGGTGGGATGGGAGAGGGAGTGGGAGAGGGGAGGGCCACGGGAGGGAGGGAGGTGGGGGGGAGCCACAACAACACAAAAGTTGCACTTTGTAAATTCACATTTATTAAATAAAAAAAAACTATATAACAAATAAAAAAATAAAAAAATAACTTAATACTTTCCCTTTTAGTATTTCTTATGTTCTACTTAAAACTATTGGTTGAACTCTGTAATTAATACACAATTACTCTTAGGTGTTTAATTAATGCTATAACTAGTACTCTAATAGTATTTTACACTTTGTGTTTCTATGTGGGTGCAAACTGTTGAAATCTTTACTTAATTTATGCTAAATTGATCTTATGTATATAAAGATAATTGAGAATTAATCTTGATGTGAATGGAAGGGGAGAGGGAGTGTGAGAGGGGAGTGTTGTGGGTGGGAGGGAAGTTATGGGGGAGGGAAGCTATTGTAATCCATAAGCTGTACTTTGGAAATTTATGTTCATTAAATAAAATTTTAAAAAAGTATTACATACGTACATGCCTCAGTTTGGATAGCCGCTTCAGGGATGTGAGCTTTTAATTTTAATGCAATATTCTGTTGCCTTTTCAAAGTCTTAATGGACACAATTTGAAGTGTTACAAAGACGGATCAAATAGCTCCAGGAAAAGGAAATGAAAGTGATTGGTTTAATTCTCTTCTATGCATTGGTGCTTAAGCTTAGTTGAAGGCATTGGTTATCACTCATTTAATATAGATAGAATGATATTCCAGGGTTATCTGTATACTGATAAAATTAAAATATACATGAACTTTTCTCTACTTAACTTCATGGCTACGTGACAAGGGTTTTAGCTAATGTCATATAATGTTAAATGTATAACTGTAATATTATATAGTACTAAGCTACAGACTCCAAGTTATAGTCTGAGAATGATAAGAAATGTTTGTATAAATCCATATATGTAGTTTACTCTGCATGTACAGTTTACTTTTGCATGAAAATGCAAAAGTCTAACCCAGAACTCTGTCTGGGAATTTTTGCAACACAGGATTATATATGCAATATAAAAACATCAAAGTTCTATAAAATACTGAACATTTTTACAAACTTCCTCCCTATGTAAAGCTACTACACTTGTGCTAATTTCTTCTTGCCTATGATGAATTACCCAATGGAAGGCCTGCGATTCAGCAATAGATCTTGGTTCTTAGATCTGCATGTTGATAAATAGAGGTATGCTGCAGGCTGTCAGCTCTTCCTAGACACAGAAACCTTCAGAGAACTCTACATTCCAAGCATAGTTTATACTTCTGTGGCTTTTGTTGCCTGGTAGGAGGTTAAGAGGATTCTTTTTGACTGGAACATTAAATTTGTTCAGACAAGATCGCTAATTCTCCAAGTGTACTCCAGAGGATTGTGGGATTTTTCTAAATGAGAGTCTGACACATTCTCAATACTTGTAGGGCAGAAACAGGTGCCCCTTGCAGGCTCTGGAGCCCCTGTCTTTGCTTCAATGAGAACATTCCTGTATTTATCCATTCTCTGCAGATGTATTTTCAGTAAAAATTTCCAAGAGTTTTTTAAGGTTCTAACTTAGTAGATTTACAGCAAACTATTAAGAAAAACACCAGATAAAGTATTCAGTAAATTATTAGATTAATTTTCTCTGCTATAATATAGTCAGTGAAACCACAGCCAATTAGTATGTCATAAAACAACCATGCTCAGTTTTTTTTTTTCCCTCCCTCCCATGAGTTATAAACTGTTGCAGTAGCATCTGCTCCCACGACCTAAGAGGTCCTTCCTATACCATAGGCCAGAGACTGCACAGGTATGGTCTCTTTCTCAATCAGTGGCTCTGCAAACATTCCTTCAGCTACTCTCTGTTCTTGTAGCCTACGTTTTGGGTAGACATTCAGACTATAACTGTTTAAATCTGGACTTAGATTATGGCTATATTACAGACTTTGTTCATGCTCTGACTTTTTGTGACATAGCCCAGTGCCTGGTCACCATTCTGTCTGATTTGGATTCTCTGCCCTTTTTCACGATGTAGCTTATTGGTGTATTAAAGAAGGAGAAGAGAAAGGAGAAGAGGAAGAGATAAGAAGAGGCAGAAGAGGCAGGAGAAGGAGGAGGAGGAGGAGAGAAGAAGAAGAAGAAGAAGGAGGAGGAGGAGGAAGAGGAGGAGGAGGAAGAGGAGAGGGAGAGGTAGGGGATGGGGAGGGGGAGGGGAGGGGGAGGGGATGGGGAGGGGGAGGGGGAGGGAGTAAAGCTAAAGATTTATTTGCAAAGTGAAGAAATACTTTGTGAGGGCTTCATTAAAGCTTCATTAAAGTGAGGGCTTCATTAAAGGTGAGTATGTCAGAAAGAGTAAACAGGGAGTTCCGTACCAGCCTTCTCCAAGGAGCAGCCCAGAGACAGCTTGAGAGAGAGGGCGTGTGGGTGGAGAAGCAGTGAGCAGCATGGGAGAACTGGCCTGAGAAGCTGCAAAGCAGGGACCATCTCTGAGCATCCCAGCCTCTTATCCACTTCCGAAAGGTGAGTGGTTACATAGTCTGATTGATAGGCGGATGGATATAGCTGGAGCTCCAGCTTATCAGCCAAATTCTGTCTCCCTGATGGGTCCCACATCACAGTGAGAGGCTTTTGCAGCCTTGATGACAACTTCACCAGAATCCTGGAAACTTGCTTCTCTGATTAGCAGAATATAAATAATCTTTTTCCCTTATTGTTTTCTTTTCTTTCTTTCTTTTATTTATTTATTTTTTTTTTTTTTTTTGACAGGCAGAGTTAGACAGTGAGAGAGAGAGACAGAGAGAAAGGTCTTCCTTCCATTGGTTCACCCTCCAAAAGGCCCCACGGCCGGCGCACTGCACAGATCCGAAGCCAGGAGCCAGGTACTTCTCCTGGTCTCCCATGGGGTGCAGGGCCCAAGCACTTGGGCCATCCTCCACTGCCTTCCCGGGCCACAGCAGAGAGCTGGCCTGGAAGAGGAGCAACTGGGACAGAATCCGGTGCCCCAACAGGGACTAGAACCCGGGTTGCCGGTGCTGCAGGTGGAGGATTAGCCTAGTGAGCTGCGGCGCCGCCTACCCTTATTGTTTTCATGTCAAACTGCTTCTTTCTGGTTTGATGAAACAAGTTACATTAAGGCTATGAATATTTCAAAGGAAATAATGTCTGAAGCCTACAAGTATACCACAGCCTAAGTTACTGGGTAAATTAATGTAACATTTTAGCATATCAATGAATTCTTTATGAGCCTGAATGGTAGATACCAAGATCCAAAATATTATGTATAATCAACAATTATTGACTAACATAATAACGACTATATCCTTCATATGTATAATAAGACATGCAATATATAATGTTTAAAAAACATGTAACATTGGTTATTGCCTAAACATGCATGATTAATATAATTCAAACAAGTAATTTATACTCTATAAATATAGAAGGCAAAGGAGATTTTAAGATAAGATTAAAGCAACATTATAATATTCTTGCAAATTTCACTTCACAACTCAGAAAAAGTTAAGAAATTGAAGGCTTAAGCTGACAGTTTCTTTGGTACTTGGTTAAAAGGTTTTCGGTATATGTTATAGATGGACATATTTGTGTGATTCCCCTCACTGATTTCTGTGGCTCCTTTCAGCCACAGAATAAAGTACAGAGTACAAGTCGTATGCCCGTCATACACCTGACAGCGTCCTCTGTGGTTATGCCTTTATATAAACCTCATAGAGTTGAAAACTAATCCACAGAATGACACGAAGTCATGATTATTTTAGGAATAAGTTTGTGGATCAGAAATATAGTGTGGTCTGAAATTAAAACACATAATTTTCAACAAAATTATTCAATCTGTCCCTTAGGAAATACATCTTTCTCCATACTGATCAAAATAAACATCTCAGGCATGGCGAAGTACCAAATTGAATCCATATTTCTGTGTTTAACTATTAAAAATAAAACAGATAAAATATCTGATCAGATTAATAACATACTTTTATTTACACCAAATCTTTTTGAGATTTCCAAACATTCTCTGTATCATTTTGTTCATTATAATAAGAAAATGCACACTCATACCCTCAGATGTCTGTTAATAGAAGGGTTCAGATATATTATTAAGATGTAACTAAAATCTATGTGACAGTAAACTTTTCTGAGTTACTGAGGAAATATTGCTTTCTAAAACTTTAAATAAATGTAATTGGCACACAATAATGTTGCACATCTCAGGGGTAAGATAATGTCACATGCCTCTCATACGTGTACAAGTGTACAGTTGTTCCAGGACAGTAAAGATATTCTTGGTGCCTGTCTCATGTAGGTTTTCCACATGGACAGCGACAGTGAACAGAGGAAGAGTTATTTAATGCCTCCTGCTTCAGCAGTTAGGACGGGGGCTCCAGGGGAGGAATATCCCCAGAAAGTTGCTAGTGTGTGGTCTTCTATGCACAATTTGGGGGAAGAGTAAAATAACAGCTGTCAATCAATCAGAGGGCTGGAACAAAGCTCACCAGAGGACAAGAATTAGAATCCTGTCTAGCCTGGCTATGATAAAACAAACAAACAAACAAACAAACAACATCAAAAGGGTGAGATTGGTAATTTTCTTTACTATTCTCATGATAAAACTAGAAGTTCATCAGCAGAATGGGATGGTAATTTTGTCTTGTGAAGTAAGCATTTTGTCCTCTCTAAAAGGACTCTGCCCCTTTGCTCATTCCAACAGGGAATTGCCTTTAAGCCAATCTTGCTCTTCACACAGTGTGTGATGTTTAAGTCAGGGCAATTGACATCTGCATATGCACATCACCACCCCATGCTCAGAGCATTCAAGCTCCTCCCTTCTTGCCATCCATAAAATATTTTACAGGTCATTTTGAACTATAGTTCCTCCCTTGCACTCCATTCAACCTCCCTCATTGCCCTTCCTGGTCTATTGTAATTGCAATTCTGTATTCATTGACATTTTTTAGTCTTCCAAATATGAGAGAGAGCATGTAAGGTTTTTTGGTTCTGTGTTTGACTTACTTCACTTAACACGATGTCTTTCAGTTTTATCCATTTTGCAACAAATGATAGTATATTATTCTGAATGTTGTTGTTAAAGTGATGCTGAGAATCTTTTTTTGTACTTTTCTTTTATCAGAATGGCTGATTTTCCTTTTTTTTCTCTCACCTAATCCTTTAGCACTATTACTGATGAACTGAGATCATGCTAAGGCAGCAACCCCAGAGACACTGTCATAGTCTCTGATAAACATTAATCTGACACTAACCAACCAGGTCTTTGAGTAACAGTATTTTTGATATGTAAAGGCTGGTTCCCTACTATATTTCCTCCCTCATTCAACCTCACAAAAAACCCACCTAGCAAGGTTATTGAACAAAAGCAATGCCTCTTGAAGTTCCATTCTTTCCTGAGGTTCATCAACCAACACCAGTTTTCAGTTTTGACTGTAATTGTTGAATTAGTAATGGGATTTAAAATCTAAACGGAAAGGCAGAAAAGCCTGCTACTACTTGGTAAGGACAGAAAGGATGTCTTCATTGCCTTGCATTTAATATATTACCAACTGTCCGTATTCAGTCGTAAAACCGTGAGACCTTGAGGCACCCAGAAGCAATGAGAACATATAGCACCAGAGTCGTGGCTAACAAAACCGTTCTTCAATAAAAGGAACTAGCTTCTATGGATAAACTGCTGATTCTAGGACTGAGACTGGAACTACAGAGATGAGTGTGAAGCAGTTTGTAGTGCTACAAAGTCAAGTCTTGCTCAAAAAATACTTCATTGATGGGAGGGGTCAAAGGAGCCAAGTGAAAGAACTCTCAAGATCTGAATGCAAAAACAACTGTAAGATTTAACTGAAAGTTTAACATAACTATATGTGAGCCCATGGATATAAATAGTTACTTGCATTTGTTAATAAATGGAACAATAGTGACAAATCCTACAAATAGAACTTCCAATAACTTATGCAGCTAATTAGTTCTAACACTCTTTAACTGTGCACTGTATACAAATGACTTCTTTAAAGGCAGACAAAAAATAAAAGTTCTTTTTAAAAAAAGAGAAAAAATAATTTTACAGTGAGAACACATGACACACACTGCTTTATCCAAGTGACCAAAGTTAATGCTAACTGACAAATAATCAGGCCCTTGCTGCTTGCTGCTTGAATAGCCAATTCACCACTGTGTTGGTAAGAGGAAAGAGTTTATTTCAAGAAGTAGGAATCATGAGTAATTTTCATTCAACAAGGTGAGAAAGCAAACACACACACACACATGAACATGGGTTTCCCCACACACAGAAATACCGATCATGAGTGGGCAGTGAGCCAGGGGATTTATCCAAAAGGAAAAGGGGCGGGGGGAGCAGAGATTTCGTCTAGCAGTCCCTCCAGCTGCAGTCTACCCCAGAAGAGAGATCTCTCCCTATGCATTGGCCTCTGTTGAGAGGTCAGGTTGGGGTGCCTCCTCAGAAGAGAGATCTCTCCCTATGCATTGGCCTCTGTTGAGAGGTCAGGTTGGGGTGCCTCCTCAGAAGAGAGATCTCTCCCTATGCATTGGCCTCCATTGAGAGGTCAGGTTGGGGTGCCTCCTCAGAAGAGAGATCTCTCCCTATGCATTGGCCTCTGTTGAGAGGTCAGGTGGGGGTGCCTCCTCAGAAGAGAGATCTCTCCCTATGCATTGGCCTCCATTGAGAGGTCAGGTGGGGGTGCCTCCTCAGAAGAGAGATCTCTCCCTATGCATTGGCCTCTGTTGAGAGGTCAGGTGGAGGTGCCTCCTCAGAAGAGAGATCTCTCCCTATGCATGGGCCTCTGTTAAGAGGTCAGGCTGGGGGTGCCCCCTCAGGCATAAAGTCGTCTAGGAATTTTGTGGCATTTCCATAAATTCCACATGGGCTCAATATCCATATTTTCATGTCTTGCCTCAGACCCCAGATGAAGCAGATGCAGCCCAGGAAAGGGGTATTTTGACTGACAAGTAGAAGGATAGCCATATGGGCTTGTGACTTTCAGATCAGAGATCCTAAAATAAGTTCCTGTCTTATTTATCCCACACCAATGGAAGTTCAGGAGTACCATCAAGTTCCAACCAGAAACCTGGAAATTAATCACTCACCCCTCAGTCCCAGTTTCAATCTAAGAGTCTTTACCCCTCACTCCTTAGGGAGTCCATAATTAAGCAATCACTGCCTGGCTCCTTGCTCTGTGCTTTGCAATAAATGCACTTTCTCCCACCACCCTAATATCAGTGATTGGCTTTCTTCACATTGAGTGAGAAGGCTCAGGTTTTGGGGATTTTATAGCAATACCTCCAGCTACTTTCGGTGCTGTTTGACAGCATCATCAACATTTATAAACCATACTGAGGGTATCTGTTCTTGATAAAATATGATTAAAGTGGTCCATTGCCTCTATGATCTTCCTCTCAATAATAGCTGCCCATAATAGCAGTGTAAACTTAAGAAACCATGAGACAAATTCCCAATGCGAGGCATCCTACAAAATACCTGCTTGAATAGCACTTCTTAACACTGTCAGAAAAAGTCTGAAAAATTGTCACAGTCAAATAATAGACTAAATATATAGGAAACTAAATGTAATATGAAATCTTGGATGGGATACTGAGACAAAATAAAATATAGAACCCAGTTAATAATGATAAACAGGTATGAATCAATTAATTATAACTAATGGTCCATATACATGTAGTAAGTTAAACAAATGTGCTCACTGTTGTGACTACTGTATGTGTATGCATGTGTGTGCTGTTATTGTTTTTGATTTTGACCTGGATCTATACATTTTTATGAGGATTAATTAGGAAAGAACAACCTGTGTCATCATGACAACCTCCCAAAACAAAACCCCCAAATCTTGAAACTAAATATACATGTTAATTAAAGGTTAATTTAACATTGAAATATTCTTTAAGCATTGAACATACCAATTGATTTAACACAGTGTAATTTTATTGTATATTATATATCTTACCACCCAAAATACATGTTGAGGTTATAATATAATTATACCCAGCACACTTCATTCGAAGACTCGGACAGGATGATTACAAAATTAGCCCGAAACAATTTGTAGTGCCAGAAAAATAAAAGCATGTTAAAACACACACATACACACACATGTGGGATGGGATGTGTCAAAGGTTGCTTTTATTATCATGACTAAATCTGGCCAAGCTTATAAATGCCTTAGTTTAGGAAAATTCATGAGAAAGTATTCACTCTTGAAAAGCAGGTACTATTAGGAATTTATTCAAAACTGGCTCTTTGCCATGAACTCTGAAGAAGGTATTTTTACAAAAAAAAAAAAAAAAACCAACAATAATAATAATAATTGTTTCCGGGGGCCAGCACTGTGGCACAGTGGGTTTAAGCCCTGGCCTGCAGTGCCAGAATTTTATATGGGATGAGTCCTGGCTACTCCACTTGCAATCCAGCTCCCTGCTGATGTGCCGTGGAAAACAGTGGAGGATGTCCCAGTGCTTGGGCCCCAGCACCCAACTGGAGTCTCAGAGGAGACTCCTGGCTCCTGTCTTCAGATCTGCTCATCTCTGGCTGTTGCAGCCATTTGCAGAATAAACCAGCGGATGGAAGACTTTTTCTCCCTCCTCTGCCTCTGCCTCAGCCTCTCTCTGTAACTCTGTCTTTCAAATATATAAAATAAATCTTTTTTTTTAAAAGTTACCCAATGCTGTGTGTTGAAAGAATGACAAATTCAATGAGTAAATGAAAGGTTAGAGGTAGAAAAATACTAGCTTCAGATAAAAGAAAACAATCACAAACCATGGCTTCTGCACTCTTTCTTAACTTCATTCAAGGAAAAAACATGGAGTGAATGCAATGGTTTGAACTAAGAATTTATTATGAGTATACCATCTGCAGAACTGTAATGACAATTCCCATCTTGTGATTATGTTGTGTGGGGCAAAATCGTCCCCTGAATTAATGGTAAATGCACCAGAGCCTTTTTCCTGTACACTGTTAGAAATGATTAAATTCATGGAATGTTTGCTTAATCTATTTTCCTTTTCCATACACTGTGCTCCTTGCCTGAGGCAAACCCATCTAATAATTTTCAATTGAACAAAACCATAACTCATGACCCAATAAATTATTAAGGAAACCTGTCTTGCATCTGATTCATCATTCATCTTATCAGAATGGCAGGAAGCCTACTGAATTCTCCAACATTTTCTTGCTGTGATAAATAGGTCCATTTAAATGCAGGAATATAGTTATATGTGTTTAAGTGTACTTTTCCTTTATAAAATTACCTTTATAAGTAAAATATCCTACCACAACTTCATACTAATAACAATTTTGTTCAAAGAGGTTTACCATCTAGTTATACTATCCATAATTTGCTATTTGCTTCTTAACCCTGACAGTCCTCTGGAAGTAGGTACTATATGCCCCTTGAGATTAGATTGAATAAATAAGCTACAGTTTATTTGATATTAAAATATAGCTTCTCATTTCTTCATTGTCTTATTCCTTATATGCTACTATTGTAAATTGGCCTCCAAAGTCCAAGGAGAGAACATGTTTTAAATGAGAACATTACATAGTGGGAGTAGAATAAACATGGAACGATATGGAGATGTTTAAAATGCTCCAAGGGGCCAGCGCTGTGGCGTAGCAAGTAGAGCCACTTCCTCCAGTGCCAGCATCCTATATGGGTGCTGGTTCAAGTCCAGGATACTCCATTTCAGATCCAGCTCTCTGCTGTGGCCTAGGAAAGCAGTGGAGGATGGTCCAGGTCCTTGGGCCCTGCACCCGCATGGGAGACCAGGAGGAAGCGCCTGGCTCCTGGCTTTGGATCAGCACAGCGGGCTGGCCGTAGTGTCCATTTAGGGGGTGAACCTACAGAAGCAAGACCTTTTTCTCTGTCTCTCTCTCTCTCTCTCACTGTCTAACTCTGCCTGTCAAAAAAAAAAAAAAAAAGTAAACCTTGGAAATTATGCTTAATAGCTGAATTGCTTAGATGTGACATCTGAAAATACTGTTCCTCATAGTAATCAGTTGAAAAATAAACATGATTTTCCATATGCTGATATTACTCATCAGCTATCACATAAGATATGTCATTTTAATGATAAAAATGGAATATTTGGCAGTATCAGAAAATGCAATCTGCCTTCTCTGTTAGCCGTATTTTAAAAGGGGCATGAGCACAGAATACAGTTTACCAAACCTCCAAATAGCATGAGTCTTGATAATTTATTTTTCCTTTTAAAATGGGAAAATTTTGACATAGATGCTTTAAAAATAGTTTTGCAAAAGGAGAAAAAAATTGACCCCTATAATCTTTCTTCACTGTGCCATTTCATTTTGGAAGTTACTCTCTGCTCAATGTGAATCACAAAAACTGGAGTCCCATTTTATTTCTCATGAAAGTGTATAACAGTTTTACTAAAATATTAAATGATTATTTTGAATTATTTCATATTTTATTTTAAGCTCTTTGGTATTTCTAATAGTGATTGTCAGAAATAAGTTCCAATATTTTTATTTATTTATGAAAAGATTTGTAGGATATTTTAAAAACTAAAATTTAAATTAATTGTTCAATCTCTTTCCCTTTATTCTCAATGGTACAATTAATTCAGATGTGCTCTTATGGTCAGAAGTACAAAAATAAAGCTAAAGCAATAATTGTTCATGCTGGAGAGTTTCCTGGTCCCAGTTAATCAAAGAGAACCTGTACCTGCAATTATAAAACAGGAATGATAAGATGCTGCAGAGATATTGGGCTGTGTCTGGAAATCTTCAGTCACTTGCCTTGTGGTCTGATCTCCTAACGTTTTGAATGTTGATTCTCTTGTTTCATAAACAAGTAGTTAAAATAGCACTTGACCTTAAAATAATAAATTGAAATAAAGCATCATGGCACTGGCATTGTGGCACAGCTAGTTAAGCCACCTTCTTCAATGCTGGCAGCCCATGTGAGTGCAGGTTCCGGTCTTGGGTGCTCCAATTCTGATCCAGCTCCTTGCTAATGTACCTAAGAAAGCACCTGGGGCACAGTCACTCATATGGAAAACCTGGATGAAGCTTCTTGCTCTTTGCATCATCCTGGTCTAGTCCAATATTTTGGCTTTTTGGGGAGTGAACCAGTGGGTGGAAGATCTCTATCTCTCTGTCTGTGCTTTCTCTTCTCTCTCTCTGTAACTTTTTCAAGTAAATAAATAAATCTAAAATTTAAAAAATATATAACACCAAAAGAAATTAAAATTTATGAAGTTCCCTACCAATTTCTGTGTTTCTTACCAGAGCAAATAACAGAACCCCAAATCTAGCACATTTGTGAGAACTGAGGATCATATTTGATTGTTCAGAACCATGATATTACCATGAATACTTAAAAGGTCACAGCCACTTGACTGCTGCTTGAGATATCCTGTGCGAAGCATTGTAAATAACAGCCAAAGGGCCTGATTCTGAGAAAATGAAGAGAATTATCAACCAATATTCAAACTCCAAAAGGAAGCCTTTCCGCTCCTAAAGCCTTCATCTTCGATAAACTGTCATCATATCTTGAAAGATACCCCAATACAGATTATGTAAGAAACTTTAGGAAAAGTGTATAGTGGTATCCATTTAAACTGGAAGAAAGCTTCCATTTCACAGTTCTTTGTAATCTTACCAGTCTTTGCAGTAGCAAATAGGACGATAATTATTTCAAATGATATACATCCTACATATCAATTGCATACTTTGAAAAAAATTAGACAGAAGGATGGAGAGCACTGAGTAAATTTAACAGCTGAATCAAGGAAATCTTCGTTGCTTTATGTCTTGATATAAATATGATTGAGAAATCATGTACTGTAGAAATAAATCAGTGGTTCTTAAGCCAGTGTAAGAGCCGAGGCATAAATTTCTCCATTTATTTTTGGTGCTAATTATTGGCTGAGTAAGATTTGTGTGTGGCCGGCGCCGCAGCTCAATAGGCTAATCCTCCGCCTGCAGCACCAGCATACCTGGTTCTAGTCCCAATCGGGGCGCTGGATTCTGTCCCAGTCGCTCCTCTTCCTGTCCAGCTCTCTGCTGTGGCCCGGAAGTGCAGTGGAAGATGGCCCAAGTCTTTGGGCCCTGCACCCGCATGGGAAACCAGGAAAAGCACCTGGCTCCTGGCTTCAGATGGGAGCGGTGCATCAGCCACAGCGCTCTGGCCGCAGCGGCCACTAGGGATGAACCAATGGAAAAGGAAGATCTTCCTCTCTATCTCTCTCTGTCCACTCTGCTGAGTATATTAAGCCAATCCCAAAGGGACAAATACCACTTGTTCTCCTTGATAGGTGACAACTAACTGAGTACCAAAAAGGAAACCTGGTAAAGTGAAATGAACACTATGAGAAATGGTGACTTGATCAGCCCTTGCCATGACTGTTGATGAGCAACTTGATATGTTATCCCTCTTAGTATTTTTTTTGTTTGTTCTACTTAATACTTTTGGTTGAATACTGTAATCAATACACAATTCTTCTTAAGTGCTGAAACTTAACTGAAAAATGATCGCTGTTAAATGTAAGAGAGGGAATAAGAGAGGGAAGAGATGTGCAATTCGGGACATGCTCAAGCTGACTTACCTCAAACGGTAGAGTTAGAAACATACCAGGGGATTCCAATTCCATCCCATCAAGGTGGCATGTACCAATGCCATCTCACTAGTCCCAGTGATCAATGTCTATTCACAATTGATCATAATGATAGGACTAAGAGCCAAAGGGATCACATAAACAAGAATAGTGTCTGCAAATACTAGCTGAAAGAATCAAAAAGGGAGAGAATGGTCCAACATGGGAAGTGAGATACACAGCAGACTCATAGAATGACAGATGTCCTAAACAGCACTCTGGCCTCAGAATCAGCCCTTAAGGCATGCAGATCCGGCTGAAAAGCCCATGAGACTATTTCAGGCATGGAAAGCCAAGACACTCTGGGAAAAACAAACAAACAAACAAAACCTAAATGAAAGATCTCCACAAGTGAGATCCCAGTGGAAAGAACAGGTCATCAACAAAGGAGGTACCTTTCCTGAAGGGAGGAGAGAACTTCCACTTTGACCATGGCCTTGTCTAAATATGATCAGAGTCAGTGAACTCAGGGGGCTTCCATAGCCTTGGCAGCTCATGACAAGAGCCTAGGGTGATTACTGATGCCATAAACAAGAGTGTCAATTTGTTAAGTCAACAACAGGAGTCACTGTGCACTTACTCCTCATGTAGGATCTTTGTCCTTAATGTGCTGTACATTGAGATTTAATGCTATAACTAGTACTCAAACAGTATTTTTCACTTTATGTTTCTGTGTGGGAGCAAACTGTTGAAATCTTTTCTTAATGTATGCTAAACTGATCTTCTGTAGATAAAGAGAATTGAAAATGAATCTTGATGTGAATGGAAGGGGAGAGGGAGTGGGAAAGGGGAGGGTTGCGGGTGGGAGGGACGTTATGGGGGGGAAGCCATTGTAATCCATAAGCTGTACTTTGGAAATTTATATTCATTAAATAAAAGTTTGAAAGCACAAAAAAAATTAATAAAAAAGATTTGTGTGTGTGTGTGTGTGTGTGTGTAGGGAATTGGATAGTAGGACTGAAGATAAAGCTTGAAGTCATCATTATTCATTCCACAGTTCCTTTTCAAATATTCTTTCAATAAACCCTGATTTCTAGGTTTGTTAGAAACTATTGTTAACATAGACCTCAAGTGGAAGACTGGAGCTACTATTTCACTAAAATACTCATACACGAATTGAATACAAAATTAAAACATATTCAAAATTGGGCTCACACGATGCCATTTCCTATTTAAATATGACTCTGCCTTCATTAGTCAGGTGTCTGATTGCACAAATATTAAACTGATATTTTTAGAATTCCTTGGAGGTATGCTGTTCATCAAAAAGAGATAAAAATATTGTGGCCACTGGCTCCATTTTTATCATGAAGAGTTATGACAATGAACACAGAATGATTCCATTTTTTTAACACAATATGCAGCTCTTATCAGTGAAGTATAAAGACAGAAAATATACTGTTTCATATAAATAAGCAATTAGGTAACCATTAAGAACATTCTTTGAAAAAATAAGGAGATTTATTTATTTCAAAGTCAGTATGAGAGAGAGAGAGAGAGAGAGAAAGGCAGTGAGAGATCTTCCATCCACTGGTCCACTCCTCAACTGGCCACAACTAATTGGGCCTGGGTCAGTCCGAAGTCAGGGGCCAGGAGCTTCATCTTCTGCTACTTTCCTGGGCATATTAGCAGGAAGTTTGATCAGAAGTGGAGCTGCCAGAATTCAAACTGGCACACATATGGTATGCTGGTACTGTGGGCGGCAGCTTAACCTGCTGTGCCACAGCGCCGGCCCCAGGAACACTCTTAGCTCATGGAAGAAAGCCAATCTGGCTAATATTCATCAAGTAAGTCAAGTTTTCAATTTGTCTCTGGTCATTAAATTACATGTACTAACCTACTGAATCATTAACAATACTCCAATGTCAATGTTATAATAAATATAATTTGTTCTTACTTAAATATATGTATATCTAGTGGTGGTTGTGTTATGTAGTATGGGCTAGGTGATATGCTTCAAGTTACAGATCTAGCTGGACTGACTACCTACTCCATATAGGATCATGATGCCTCAGACAAGCCCTGCATGCCTCCATGGTTAAGTGCAGGACAATAAGGCAGATACCACATGGGAAAAGATTTTCATGTGATGGGAAACACAACACCCCTCTGAAGGAAGAGTCTGGGAAGTGGAACACTGCTGTCATACTCCATTTAGCAAGAAAAGTCCATGATCTGGTCTCACAGGAGTGTTTCATGCATCCACCTGTGGGAAGGTATGACTGCAAAGTCACATGATAAAGGACCTGGTTACAGGGAGAGTTAATGAAGTGGGGTTAACAATACAGTCGACCACCCTGTGTTCTGTTGCAAAACAAACACTTTCACTTCCATACAAGGCACCAGATTTCTGAACTAGCAACTACATTAGGCTTGAAACCTAGGAACTTGTAATATGCTTCCAAATATCAGACTCCATTCAATCTTGAGAGTTGTATTCTAAACAATTCTATTTTCACTATAAAAGTAATTACATTGAATTAAGAGGGTTAGCTATTATCAAAAGGGGAAAAGTAAGAGGTGCACAGCAGTCATTCTACAAAGAACCATCTGAAATCACATTGGAAACATTGGCCAGATCTTCTACCTTTAATCTGGTATACTTTTTTCTCTCCAGATCATTTCATGAGGTAGTTTTTTAAAATATCACCACAATAGCACATGCAAGAGCTAACATGAGTAAATCTAAACAAGGCTTCTAGGCACTGAGAGACCATGAGAAATAGATAATAAAACATCTGAGTTGAACCAACTGGTCTTCCAACCAACATTCTTTTTAGCATTAGAGAAATGAGCAACCGAGCTGACCAAACCCAGAGCAATCGCTGATTGTGTACCTAAGTAAATCTTGATGCAACATTGCTCTTATAAGCAATTACTTTTGGTATATCTATTGCAAAGGAAAAACTACCTGATACAGAATGACCCCAAAATTCAGTTCAGTCTTTAAAATTTGCAACATAGGATCCTAGCTTGAAATGTCATGATAGACAATGAAAAGCTACAAAGAAAGGACTTGTTGGAAAAGAGTAGATAAACAGTGAATAAATTATTATTGAAGGGTTGAAAATCTGACAACTAATTTCATGCTTGTGAAACAATTTGCAAAACTGTAATCTAGAGTAACTTCAAATATAGAAGATGCACTTAAAACCAGAAATTTTTATAGAGATCCCCAGAGAGAATGCAGAGAAAGTGTCAATTGGATGATCCTTGCTGTATACGATACAAACCATCAGGAGAGAGATGAACTATGGATGAGAAAGTTATGATTACAGGAACAATTTATAGGGTTATAGAGGAACTATAAATTACTGTGTTTGAAAATAAACTCTCATCCCTAGTCTCTGAACCAGCAAGATTTTGAAAAGAAAAGGGACATAAAGTCATAGTCAAAGTCAAATATATGGTGATGTTATAGAGCCATGTGTTAACATCTTCAAAAGATTTAATACAATGTTTACTATATCTTCCCAACTAGAATGCGAAGCTTCAGAGAAAAAAAAAGTGGAGAGTGGTGTGTCTCAAAAAGAAGTATAGATTTCTTTTTCACTTTCAAAGGCATACAGACAGAGATAGATATCCCATCCTCTGGTTCAGTACCCAAATGCTCACAACAACCAGGATTGAGCCAGGCTGGATCCAGGAGTTGGGAACTCTGTCTATTTCTAATATGTAAGTGGCAGGGACTCAACTACTTGAGCCATCACCTGCTACCTCTTGCATCATCAAGAAGCTGGAATTGGAATTGGAGCCAGGGAATTATGCTTTGATATGGGATGCAGACACCACAAATGGTGATTCTACTGCGGTGACAACAACCAATCCAAATTTCAAATATTATCAATCAGCAACTACTATGAGCTTTTTATTCTTCACCTCTAGAAATGTAAGAATTTACCGCAGTTATCCACAAATTGGCTCCTCATTTATGTAAAATTGTGAAAATACAGATTATTTGCTTCTTAGTTCATGGATCTCCGAATCCCGAAGGGTGAATACCTGAGAAGTTGATCTGAAGACTATTATTTTCACCTGGATCTGATACAGATGAGGAAATGTTTACCAGGATCTTTGGTTTTGATGTCATCATTGGATGATATTTTTGGAAGTGTTAAAATGGAAATGAGCATATGTTGCGTATACACATAATAGGAATATTATGCAATAAGGCAAAATCTAGGGTACCTTGCAAACTTAGTTACTATCCCATTAAGAAGTGGATCTAGTTTTTGGTACTCAAATCTAGATTGACTACGTGTATTTACATTATCGTAGAGAGAGAAAAATCTTCCATTTGGTGGTTCACTCCCCAAATGGCTTCAATGGCTGTAGCTGGGCCATGCCAAAGCCAGTAGCCAGGAGCTTCTTCCGGATCTCCCACTAGGTGGCAGTGTACCAAGCATTTTGGCCAGCTGCTGTCCCAGGTGCATTAATTAGCAGGGAGCTAGATCTGAAGTGGAGCAGCCTGGTCTTGAACAGGTGCCCATTTGGGATGCTGTTGTTGCAAGTGGTGGATTTACCCACTACACCACAACGCTGGCCCTGACATTATCATCTTCAATGTAGGTTCAGTGTATGTCTTTACTTGATTAGTAGGATATTGTCCCCTTAAATCCAGGTGGCTGTGTCTGTTTGATAAGTACTATGGTACAGTCTTCATGAAGAGCATCTCGTATGTTGTTTTAGATGTTTGTCCTATGGTTGTTGGACAAATGCTCACACACACACACACACACACACACACATAAAAGGTAACTTTAATTTGTTTTATCCACTATGAAAACTTTGACAGTTTGTGAACAAATAATGTAGGAAAATAAAATAAAATAATTTTAACTGATGCATATGGCAATGTTTCAATTTTATAAAAAATATTTATTTTTTATTTACAAGTTCTATTTAAAAACATTTATTAAGTGTTCATATTAATCTGCAACTAGATTAATGTGTCTATTTTTTTTCTGTCGATGTTAGGATTTTTAATTTTTTATGTTCAATTCTACTATATCCACAAGAATATACTGACATGTATATGAATGTAACTAAACACTTTTTACTTATTTTCATTTATTGGAAAGCAGAGACAGATTATATAAGTATAGACATAAATAGATAGATATAGATAGATGATTGATAGATAGATAGATATAGATGATTTAGATATAGATATAGAGAATATATATACATACTATATATATAGAGAGAAAGATAGAGAGATTGTCTTCTTTGGTAAACTTGCCAAGTGCCCACAACAGCCAGGATTGGACCAGGCAAAAGCCCATAACCCAGAGCTCAATCTGAGTATCCCACATGGCGAGTGGGACTCAAGGGCTTGAGGCATCTCTGCTGATCCCCACAATGTGAATTAGCAAGAAGTGGGAATTTTAAGTGGAGTTGGAACTTGAACCCACATACTTCAGTATGAGATACAGGGATTACAAGCAGCATTTTAACTACTGCCAAATGTCTCCTCAATGAGATCGAATTTTAAATTAAAAATTTATTTAGCCCCTTATATAAATAAAAAGTAAAAAAAAAATCAACTCCCCATATCAATGTAAAACATTGCTGCTGATGATAAAATGAACACTTTAGTGGGCATTAGCAGTTTTAATTATGCTGCTCAGGAATGAGAACACAGGATAAGTATTACTCTACTACAATTACCATTTACATTATTTTTCAGTTATTGAAATAATTTGTTCCAGTCATGAAACTGGAACTCATGACTGGAGCATAGGGAGATTACTGATGCCATAGACAGGAGTGTCAATTGGTAAAGTCATCAACAGGAGTCACTGTGCACTTACCCCTCATGTAGGATCTCTGTCCTTAATGTGCTGTGTATTGAGATTTAATGCTATAACGAGTACTCAAACAATATATTTCACTTTGTGTTTCTATGGGGGTGCAAACTGTTGAAATCTTTACTTAATGTATACTAAACTGATCCTCTGTAAAAAAAAAAAAAAAAGAAATTATCAACTCCCAACTTGACTCTCACTGGGATTAAACATGACAATAGGTCTGATCTGATTTCATCATCATTTAAAAAAAATCATCTATTATTTTTCACTTTATGTTTCTGTGTGGGAGCAAACTGTTGAAATCCTTACTTAATGTATACTAAGCTGATCTTCTGTATATTAAGATAATCGAAAATGAATCTTGATGTGAATGGAAGGGGAGAGGGAGTGGGAAAGGGGAGGGTAGTGGGTGGGAGGGACAGTATGTGGGGGAAGCCATTGTAATCCATAAATCGTACTTTGGAAATTTATATTCATTAAATAAAAGTTTAAAAAAAAGTAAAAAAAAAAGAAATAATTTGTTAAAAATCATGCCAAGTTTTCTTTACAGTATATATACATATATATATATACATCTTTCCATAATGAACCCCAAATATGATGATTTTGTGCCCATAAATAATTGAAAAAGAATATCATCGAATGTTTTGCATGA
Organism: Oryctolagus cuniculus; assembly: GCF_051225735.1. Lineage (NCBI taxonomy): Eukaryota > Metazoa > Chordata > Mammalia > Lagomorpha > Leporidae > Oryctolagus > Oryctolagus cuniculus. The sequence goes on along the minus strand of NC_142876.1, from coordinate 11,770,768 downwards.
TAAAAATCTGATCTACTTAACTATAAGTATACTGTAATGTACCTTACATTATACATGAATCTTCATCGCTTCTGGTAAGTTATAGCACGTGGTTTTGCTAATTCCCTAGAATCTTGTAGGTCGTGAGGAGCCTCAGGCCTGGATCCAAAAATCATATAGAGATGACGTTCACTGATCCCAAACTCATAGCTTGATGTTAAGCTTCTCTATTCACTCCCACCACAGTGATCAATCTATAAATCTATGCAGTGCTTTTTATCGACAAACACTGATATTTGATGTTGCTTGCTGCATTGTATTATTATAGAAACAACTGATATTTGCCACAGATACTCTGAATACTTTTGAATTATGAACATAAATATTGTTAGGGTTCTTTTTTAAAAACAAGGATATCTTTCATCTCTTCTACTCTCCCCTCTTTCTTTCCCTCTCTCTCTACTTTCCTTTATGATTTCTTTCCTTCCTTCACCCAGAACTTCCTCCCAAACACCTTCTTTCTCTCTTTGATGTTATTAAATTTTAAAGGAATTGGTAGTTAGTAGAGTACATAATATGTCTAGGCTGCATTCTTAATATAACTTGCCGCAAATGAGCATCTCTTATTGTTAATCAAAAGTAAAATTATAGTTTATGCAACTATTAAAATGTATACTTGTGATATAAAACATAATTTATAATAAATAATAGGTGTTCGCATTTTTTGCTCATCTCCGTAAAACTTTAAGATACTTCTCCCTTATCCAAAGAAGGGCTATGTCACACCATATGCAGTCAATATAGTTGAGATAAAGCAAAGTGGTTTTGCAGCTTCTTTGTCTTTCAGTATCCTTCACATCACCCAGAGAGGGCAGGAAAGAAACTATTTCCAGAACTTGTACGCAAATATGTCTTAATGGGATTTATGTACACCATCTTAGCAAATACCTTCATAATAGGAGAATTGAAATTTGAATGTTGTAATATGAAAAAATAAGTGTCTACGTAATAGATGTGCCACTTACCCAATGTGATCATTAGATGTTGTATATATTATTCAAATGTCATGCTGTATCCCATAAATATATATGGTTACTGTATGCCCATTAAAATGAAAATATACTAAAAAATAAATGTGAAAAGAGAAGTCAGGGGCAGAAATATATTATGGACATGCCTGAACTGTGGAGATTACATCCTTGCTGGAGTAATTTTACTTTCATCTCATTATCCTCCTGATTCTTGGTGCCTGAAGCTATGACATCAATAAATGGGAAGTAAAAAATTGAGCCAACTACACTTTTAATTGCTACTGGAACAGTAAAACCAGTCATGGATGTTCCTGTAAGAGAGGGAAAGCCCATAATCTTTGGCATCTCGGCCCTGAAGACTTGTTGTGCAGCAGGGGGCTGGCTGGAATCTGGGTCTAAGAGGCAAGTACACAGTGTGCTTTATTTGTTGCCTTCATTTATTTTTATTTAACATTGCTTAAGGACAGTGTTGAATATCCATGACAAGGAGGATAATGTATGAGTAAAAAGGAATGTTGTATCAAGACCTTTTGTTTATGAAGAAGAAAAAAATCAGAGCTGCCAAGCTACCCTCAGAAATTAGGAATTAGGAACATATCTGAAAGCGTCTACCAGTTTTTCAATGAGTCATAGTATGCAAAGACTAGCTGAATACTGGTTGCTGTGTAACTCATATAGTGCCCTGTCTTCTCCCTATCAACATGGTATTCAATATGCTGATTTAACACTTCACAGGAAATCATAAAATAAAATGGCTTTGTGGGTGACTGCAGGGGACCACCATAAATGTCTACTGCAGATGCAGGGACATGGTAACCATAATGCAAGAACCAAGGATCACAGGAAATGAGTAACAACCTTAAGTTAAAAAAAGTCAAAGAACTTAGTACTTAATAAGAAATTCCAAAAGTTTGTAAATAGGCCATTTAAATGTTCCTAGATATCAAAAATAACCCAGTTCCCAAAAGTATGAGAAAGATCCACATAACTATTTCACTGAATTAGAATTTTCATTGTTGTATACTAAAACCAAACATTTTGCCTACAGTTAATTATTGGGTACTTGCCAAGAAATTCTGAAACATTTAAAGTCAATCTTCAAATCTATCATCCCAAAACACATTCAGCTCTGTTTTAATAACTGCTTAGTCTTTAGGTTGATTTAATGTTCCATATAAAATATAAAGTTTCCTCCCATATTACCAGATTTGTGTAGAAGGACCAGAGATTAGAAAATGTAAATAGATAAATTCATATCATAAAAGCACTTGTATTTCCGATATATATGGATATGTATTTCATAATTCATGAATCAATTTTAGTTTCTCTACATAGCCATTTATGATGTTTTATCTGTGTCTTCAGATTGTGTTCCATTTTAATCAACTTTCATTCCATTTCACATAAAATACTTAAATATCCTTATTACAACAAGAACAGTTGGCGGGGCAGTATTTTTTACCAGCCAGAGTGAGTCTGGTTGCCGCGTGTTTAGGGGTCTAAACAGAGCACTGTCACCAAAAACAATAGAAGACAGCAGAAGCCAAGGCTCAGACACACAGAAACTTTACACAAGTATGGGGTCTCCGGAATTCCAAGATCTGAATCCACAGGATAGGTGCTTGGCACATAGATTAAAAAGAGCTTGGTAACTAGAAGCCCTGTGCCAGGGAGATGGGGGCCAAAATGTGAGAGTCAGAAGGAAAGGGAAGGGTGATTGACTACGAAAAATCTCACTTGTTTCAGTCTTAAGTTGTTTTAATGAAATGAAGGAGGCCTTGCCTACTGGCCTCACTTCCTTTGAAGGGGCACATATTCACATGACTACCTTGTTAATCAGCTTAACTTACTCAAGTTTATATTCTCCACAGTATCTGAGCAGATTGCTTTCCAAGGCAAAAGGTGCAAAATAGCTATTGTTAACCCATTATTATCACAGGAAACGCAAAAATGCCACTGCAACTCCTCTCACGATGGCATTTATTTATTTTGTTGGATTTTTTTAAATTTGTGATCAATGCACTGTTAAAGTCATTATTTAAAGTAAACGTCTGTTTCTGCAAATGCATATGTGATCAATAAGTTAAAATGCATTAATTGTCAAGAAATAAAAATGAATCTTGATGTGAATGGAAGGGGAGAGGGAGTGGGAAAGGGGAGGGTTGCGGGTGGGAGGGACGTTATGGGGGGGAAGCCATTGTAATCCATATTCTGTACTTTGGAAATTTATATTCATTAAATAAAAGTTTAAAAAAAAAGAAATAAAACCTCACCAAGTTATCTTCTGACTGATTTTGGATATTAGAAGTATGGGGGGGCCTGTATTTTGGCATAATGGGTGTAGCCCATTCCTGTGACACTGGCATCCCTAATGGATGTTGGGTTGATACCTGGCTGCTCCACCTCAGATTCAACTCACTGCTAATGGGCCTGGGAAAGCAGCAGACGCCCCAAGTGTTTGGGCCCTTGCACCCAGGTGGGAGACCTGGAAAAACCTCCTGGCTCCTCTCTTCAGTCTGGCCCAGCACTAGCTGTTGTAACCCATCGGGGAGTGAACCAGCAAATAGAAGATTCTTTCTCTCCATTCTCTCGTTATAACTCCACCTTTCAAATAAGTGAATAAATCTTTAAAACAATAATAAATAAAAGTATTTTAATGGTAAGAAGACCATGATGAATGCAGAGTACTTCATAACAGAGTCTTTCACTTCTGTAAAAAAAAAAATCTTTTTTTAATTTAATTTAATTTAATACATAAAATATAATGAAATAAAGTTATCAGCATCCATTTGAAATGAATAGTGTACTGAGAAGTATTTTGACTGTACTTGACTTACCATAACACATAAAACAGCTCATCATGTATCAACTCAATTGAAGTGTTTATCTATACTTCAAACTTTTCCACATATTACTTTTAGGGATTTTTATAAGAATGTAACTACTGTTTGGAGAAGAGAAAAGAAATAGGCATTTTCTTCTTTAATTCCAAGTCAGTATGTATTATTTACTATACTTTGATTAGCCATTTTGTGAAAAGGTTAGGTGTAATTTCACAAAGATTTTATATGACATTGGTTTCTTCTACTTTATATGCAATGCTCAGTGTACTGAGGCATAATGCAAATGATGAGGCATATGTATATAAATATATAATATTTATGCATTTTAAATCTTTCTTTAAAACAAGAGAGATGATCATTTTCAAACTATATTAGTCTCATTTATCTCCATGATGCCATTAACGTTGTAAAATGTTGCAGCAACATTACTAACTCCTGAAGGCCTGCATCAGCCTTTAGCTACTCAGCCGCATTATTAGATTGTCAACATAATTCAGACATCTCATATAGAAAGAGCCAACCCGCTGGCTCCAATACTTTGTAAATGTATTTGCTTGATGTAGTGGCTCTGAACATATTGAAGACTTTCCTATTTCTATGCATATGGCACTTGCAGAATCATCTCTATTACTGCTTCAGAAGTGCACTTAAGATTTATACCCTTGCTCTTTTGTGTTATACACTTCGGTATATCCCCAGCCCTAGTCACAGATGAACCTATGAGAAAAGAATATGCCACTTACAAAACCATTGGAAAACCAACGCATGTACTGAACACCAATATGAATTGACTTCCTTTTGCAATTAAGAGTATTTTGAAAATGTCCAAATGCAGAGTGAGATAATATATTCAAGAAGTTTATCAGAATATTTAATGAGCAGTGGCTGCTTTTGATTTTCAATCCATTAGTTTAGTCTTTAACATAGAACAAGAACAAATATAACCATTTCACTTTCAAACTGAATACAAACATGCTGCATATCAGCAAATCTAAAACTATATTTGATTCAGAAGAGAAACACCAGTGTTTATTTGTTTGAAGAGACGCAACAGCTGAAATCACAGGGGATGAACCATGAATAGCAAAGTTCAAACAGGCGAAATGGAAACAATTCTGTCATCCTTTGTGGTATCTTCACCACCTGCTTCTGATATCTGCAGAAGCAACACTACTGTGAGTTGAATCGGTGCTTCCCATTTACAGGTTATCTGTTTTGAATCATGTTGCTATTTTTAACATCCTGGAGATATTACTTCCTCTTGGAGGAAGTAAGTTGGATAAATAATTGATGCTGTATTACCTACTAAAATAACCTTGCAGGCCACCCAGACCAGACAGCAGTGAGGAATTAAACTGGCACAGTGTCCTGCACGTGACTCTGACGTCAGCATCATTTTCCTCCTCTATCTGTTGTGTTTATCAGTCACTTAATTATAGACACTCGATCTCATGCTGGCAGCTTTATTTATAGATTCACACTATGCAATCTACAAAGACTTACTAAAGTCCCTATTAGGAACCAACTACTGTGTTAGACAAACAATAATCATTGATGCAAGAACAAGAAACAACCACCCTCATAGAAGAGACAGGCTTTTTGAGAAGTCAGTTATGTCAGCTGTCACCTGCAATGTGATAAATAAAACAGCGAAAATTTGCACAATGTGGACCCAGAACTGACAATGATTTCATTGATTGGAGGAATTAGGAATGACTTCAAAGCAGAGATATTATTTAGTGCGTTCTGAAACATAAATCGTAATAGACCAGATTGCTCAGGTGAGAACAGTTTTTCAGTAAAAAAAAATCACTTTGAAGATCTTATTTTTTCATAATAGAGATAAAAAATACTGAGAAATTAATATATTTAATTCTTATTTAACAAATGAGAAGATAGAAACCAGTTCGAAGTTAGTGTCTTGTCCAAAGCCAGTTAGCTACAGATGGAAACCCCTGTGGAGGCAGTGAGAATCACCAGAGGGCTCCATCCAATGCCCAGTGCCTCTTTCTGTGCCGCTGCTGCCATCTACCCCACTCTGCATCTACCCAAATATACTAAATCTTTCCCGTTCCTTGTTTCTTTTTTGCACTTTATTGATTCAAACCTCTTGCTGTTGATTCATGTTCTGTCAGTTCTCAGAACTTGACTCTTATTCTCCAACTTCCTCTGTCTTGCTTGAAGCCATTCCCACAGTGTTCACAGCAGGCTCCTCCCAGAGCTTTATTCATAGAATTATTGTGTTTTAGTTATTATTATACTTCCAATATGATATATACTCACTACACATTTAGAAATAAGAAGAAAATTCATATCCTCACCATCAAAAGGATATCACTGTAATAATGTTGATGTCTAACTATCCACCTACTTCCTAGTCTGCATTTATTTAAAGATTATTTATTTGTCTGAAAGGCAGAATGACAATGAATGAGGGAGAGGCCGAGAGGGACAGAAATCTTCCATCCATTGATTCAATTCTTAGTTGCTTGCAATAGCTAGTGGTAGGCAAGGCCAAAACCAGCATCCAGGAACTCCATCTGGGTCTACTGCATGGGTGTCAGGAACCCAAGTACTTGGGCTATCATATACTGCCCCAACCCCAGGAACATTAGCGAGAAGCTGGATAGGAAGTGCAGAGTAACCAAGAAGAAAACCAGGCACTTCCATATGGGATGCAGGCATCCAGGCACATGTTTAACCTGCTGTACAACACCTGCCTGTTCTATTTTTCTAGCCAACGCGTTTGAGTGACGATTTCCAGTTGCGTGTTTTCCTAAATTTTATCTTTTCCTATGCATTCCACATTCAAGCCTTTTGTCCCTAAAATTTCCTTAATAGCTGGTTTGTCCCAGCCTCAAAACCATCTATGAGCACTCACTGAATCAGAATCATAGGATGCTTACAGCTCCTCTAATGCAGAACAGTATTACTGCTTTCCCTGTCACCGACTCATTGGAAGGGTCAGTGGTGCCCAGATTATCCCAAATTCTCAGTGTTTCTAACTACTTCCTTGAGCTTTTGTCTTCCTTCTCAATGTTCTCCATTTTCCATAAAAAGGAAATTAGTTCTTAAACATTCAAAATTTTGGCTCAAAGCCATCTTAGAAATTCTATAGTGTGTAGAGTCTCACAGCACGTAATACTTTAGTTTCCCAGATATTCTACCATTCTTTGGGGTTTATCGGTGACTTAGGGACTGATGTTACATGGTACTCTTTTCCTATTATGAGTAGGAAGAAATATGCTCATGCAATCACACCTTAACTCCCTAGTAACCATACACTTAGTGACCTTGAAAAAAAGGACAGTGCTCAGAGGAAACAAAAATATATATTAGGAGATGTAAAGTTATTAATTTCACATTGTCTTACTTCCTTATTAACTAATTGCATTTATCTACCTTGACATAGAAACGCTGCTGGAAAGGTTGGATCAATGTTTAATTTTTCTCTTTCATTACCTTATTTTCAAGGAAGAAAAATGTATAATAGCTAACTCTAATGATGACACATTTTTCTAACTTTTCCTTTTGTGAGCAATATTAGGAGCTAATGGATATTTTAATTATTCAGTGAATATTTATCCAACAGAATACAGTTCTTTGGGAAATGTTAAATAGTGGAATTCCTTTCATGCAGAAGTCTATAACTCGTTTATACAGTTCCCTAAATTATTAAAAGCTGCCTCTCTTTGAAAATACATGAGTGATATCTTAGGCCCACCTTATGTCTTCATTTCACTTCTGGAATCAACCAGTCCCCCAAAATCTCTGATTCTATTTCAGATACAATGGTATTAGAGACCTCAAACTGATACTAGGTTTCTTATTATTACTGGGGGAGAATATATCTAAGCAATTTCAGTGAACAGAGACTTAAAGATGTAAGAATAAATAATATATGTATTCAAATATGTTTCTCGTTAAATAAACATAACTTCGTGCCTGCTTCAGCAGTACATATACTAAAAATAAGCATAACTTCAACGTTAAAAATAAGTATGTATTCACAGTAGCCCTCCATACAAGGGAGATACATTCCAAGTCCCACAGTGAATGCTTGAAGCCACATAGTACAGAATCTGTACGTACTATGTTCTTACTATATATATATATATATATATGCATATATATAATAAAGCACAACTTATAAACTAAATAGATAAATAAATTAATAATAACTTCTGTAAATCTTAGTAAACTCAGCATGAGCTTGTTAATTTATTAACACGAGAATTTTCAGGAACCAGTGTTTTGATGCAGAAGGTAAAGCCATACCCAATATATGAGTGTCAGTTTTAAGTTCCACTTCCAGTTCTGATCCAGGATCTTGCTGATGTACCTGGGAAGGTAGTGGATGATAACCCAAGTACTTGGTCTTTGGCACACATGTAGCAGGCCTGGGTGGAATTTCTGGTTCCTGGCTTCAGCCTGGCCTAACCTGCGGCTGTTGAGGTATTTGGGGAATGAAAAGTGTTGAAAGATCCCTCTCTCAGAGCCAATGTTGTGGTGTGGCAGAATACACTGCCTACAATGTCAGCATCCCATTTGGGTGCCGGTTTGAGTCCCAGCTACTGCACTTCTGATCCAGATCCCTGCTAAGCCAGTATTCCATGTGGGTGCTGGTTTGAGTCCTGGCTGCTCCACTTCCAATCCAGATCCATGATAACGCACTTGGCCCAAGTCCTTGGGCCCCAGAGGAAGCTCCTTGCTAATTATGTTCAGGTGGAGATTGTGGCACAGTAGGTTGTGCTGCTGCTTGAAAATCCTGCATCCCAGAATTGGAGTGCTTGATCCAACTACCGGCTATTCTTCAATTCTACCTTCCTGCAAACGCACGTCTTGGGAAGCAACTGGTAATGGTTCAGATACCTGGGACTCTGCTACCCACATGAGAGACTCAGATTAAGTACCAGCCTCCTGGGTTTAGTTTGGACCAGCTCCATCCTTTGTACGCATTCAGGGAGTAAACAGGCAGATGGAAGATTCTCTCTCTCTCCCTCCCTCCCTCCCTTTTTAAATAATGATGGCATTTTAAATTCAATGTTCTGATCTGTTCTTATCAGAAAAAATGAACTTTAGACCTTTCCAATTTTTACTTCTCTACTAATCTTAATTATTTCCAGAGTTTCTCAAGTTATACTCAGTTTCTTTTTTAGCTTCGTTAAATTGTGAGAGCCGGCCAGCGCCGTGGCTCAATAGGCTAATCCTCCACCTTGCGGCGCCGGCACACCGGGTTCTAGTCCCGGTTGGGGCGCCGGATTCTGTCCCGGTTGCCCCTCTTCCAGGCCAGCTCTCTCCTATGGCCAGGGAGTGCAGTGGAGGATGGCCCAGGTGCTTGGGCCCTGCACCCCATGGGAGACCAGGAAAAGCACCTGGATCCTGGCTCCTGCCATCGGATCAGCGCGGTGCGGCGGCTGCAGCGGCGGCCATTGGAGGGTGAACCAACGGCAAAGGAAGACCTTTCTCTCACTGGCCACTCTGCCTGTCAAAAATTTAAAAAAAAAAAAAAATTGTGAGAGCCTAGAATCAGGAATCATGTTTTATCAACATTTTATAATGTTGTTTATTTTTTAATTGCTATTCATTTTATTTTTTAAAAAAGATTTACTTATTCAAAAGAGTTGAGAGAGGGGAGGAGACACACACACGCGTAACACAGAGGGAGAGAAACAGAAAGAGAAAGAGAGAGAGAGAGAGAGAGAGAGAGATTTCTTTCATCTGAAGGTTCACTCTCAAAAGGGCCTCAATGGCCAGAGCTGGGCCATCCAAAGCCAGGAGCCAAGAGCTTCATAAGGCTCTCCCACGTGGAGGCAGAGCACAAGTATTTGGACCATCTTCCACTCCTTTTCCAGGTTCATTAGCAGGGAGCTGGATCAGAAGTGTGGAGCAGCCAGGACTGGAACCTGCATCCATATGTGATTCTTGTTTTTTAAAGATTTATTTATTTATTTGAAAGGCAGAGTTACAGAGAGACAGATGCAGAGAGAGAGAGAGGTCTTCCATCCACTGGTCCACTCCCCAAATGACCACAATGGCCAGAGCTAGACCGATCTGAAGCCAGGATTTCTTCCAGGTCTCCCTTGTGGGTACAGGGGCCCAAGCACTTGGGCCATCTTCCATTGCTTTCCCAGGAGCATTAACAGGGAGCTGGATTGGAAGTGGAGCAGCTGGGATCCAACCAGTGCCTATACAGTAAGTATGCTGGCACTGCAGGCCTCGGCTTTACCTGCTAGGCTTCGGGGCCATCCCCAGTGATTCTATCACTTCAGACAGCAGTTTAACCCACTGAGAGATAGCACTGGCCCCATGCATTGGATTTCTATTTCTAGCTAAAAGCAATCACTCACTGATTCTTTGTTGAGCAAGATTGTAGCTTAGTTCAATTCTCCAGAGCCCACGCCATTCTGCAAGGATTCTAATGTGTTGCGTGCTTTCCCCTGCACCTGCAGCGATCAAAGCTGTATTTCCTCAAAGGGGACTTACCTTCACAACACCCATGGGTGTTCCACATACCTGTTTGATGCTATTTGCAGCTTCCTTTATCAAGGTGGGTCAGGAGAATTGTTCTACTTCAACAGTTCTTTCAGGAACGAGTCCTTGAATGCCTGGTCCATTTCAGTCTCCTTATTCTCCCTGAGCTTTTTGTAAATTCTGAGAAGCAGAGAAATTTTTCCCATACTTCTCAAGAGCTGTCTGTACTTTTTATCATAGACCAGCAAAGAAACCCTTTAACATATGTTACAAATGGTTTTTAGAAACTGTAATATCTGTAATTTAGAGATTATTACAATGCTTCCAGCACTTGCTTTAAATATATTAGTTCTTTCCCTTAATCTTCAAAGTAGCCCTATAAGGATATACATATTCTTTTCTTTTTATAAATTAGGAACCATATCTGAATTGTTGGAAGCT